>NC_140417.1:120722152-123495486 GCF_965140295.1 Lepidochelys olivacea
GCCATAAATGTAGGAGAATAAATGGTTGGATCAAGTGACTGTGTGGGAGGTTTTCTCACTAACCCACAATTACAATTCTGGGAATTATCTGGAAAAAAAATATTTACATTCATAATTTTGAATTGTTTCTTCATACCAGGACTCCCAGGCAACCCCGGTCGACCAGGGGCTAGAGGTAAGTTGGGATTCAAACCAGATATTCATTTATTCTCTAGGTACTTTGCATTAGTGAGGATTTTCTTGTCTCCTGACCAGTGCCTGGATCAACAGTGGCACCTAGTGGTTTCAAAAAAGAAAAATGGAGTTAACAAAAGTCTCCTGAAGCTCGTAGAAAACCGGGTGTTCTCCAAAGAAGTCATCAGCATAGCTCCCCCTCTGAAATGTACATATTGGACCCAACTCTGCCCCCAGATACATGATCACAAGCCCCAGTGACTTCAGTGGAAGCCGCACACTTGTATCTAGGATAGAACTGGGCCTGTTATGCATTCTGACAAATGCAGCATTTGGACATTTGATTAAAGAATCTTTTGGAGTTAGCTGAGTTCTCTCTTCTCTGTCTCTTTCTTCCCCCATTATCTCCCATCCTTATAATTTCTCTAACAAAAGATTGAGGGGAATGAGAACAGAAGCCAAAATGCTATCAGAAACTTATTCAGAATGTTTTGTTGATCTGTTAACTGATCACTCTTCTTCTGTCCCTCTCTCTCCTAGGTGAACCTGGTGCTCCCGGCCAAGTTATAACTGCTGGTACGTATGAGAGTGGGATTTTAAACAGGCCCAGTTTTTGATGATTTTCTCTAATTTCTATTATCCCTTCTATTTTCATGGTTACCTTGTGCCTACAAAGGATCAGGGTCTCTTTGTGTTTGCATCATTTAAGTCGGTTGTGGCAATGTAGACAGCAGAACTGGTCAGAGCGTTCGTTACAAATGATATTTGTTGCAGATTTACTTCTCTTCTCTGTTTGCCAACTGCCTTGTTTTTGTGTTGCAGAGGGTTCATCAGCTATTGCTCTCCCTGGCCCTCCAGGCCCACCAGGAGCAGTAGGACCACCAGGACCACCCGGTGTCCCAGGTAAGGAAACCCTGCTCCTTCCAGGTGCAGCATGCATCACTGTTTGTTGTGTATTTACTGAGCACTGTGCTTGGGGTTGTCTGAAACACAGAGAAAGACAGGGTCCCTGCCCTGGCAGGAATTTAACAATCTCAGGGTAAAATGCTTTTTCATCTTATAGGTGGGAGAGGGGGCACAAAGCAGAATTGGAAAATGCTGCTTCTGAGCAGCAGGCGGGAGCCCGGTGAACATGCTTCTTGGGCCGACAGGAGTATGGTCAGCCAGCCTGGGGACATGGCTAGGGTCCCCCTGCTCTGCTAGGGCTGAGTGGGGTCCACACTCTTCCTTTCTGGAGCATTCTGGAGTCCATGGTTTCCTATCCCTGCCAAGCTGTCCTGTCCTACAGGCCACATAGGTCAGGGACTCTCTATTCATTAGCTTCCCCATCTTGCCTGCCCTCTGTGATCTCCACCGTAGTAAGGCCAGGGTTTGGGCCTCACTTAAACAGGCAGCGCAGTGAGCATGTGTATTTGAAGGAGGGATTTTTGAAAAGGAAGACAGGTCGTTTGGAGCACGGGGAAGGGTGTGAAGATGGGGGTGGGAGACAGATACAAGAGAGACAAGTAGGAGGGAGGCTTCAGAAGAGTAGGAGGAAGTGAGGTTGTGGCCTGGAACCTCCCATTACATTTTGATCTAATGCACACAGTCTAGCAATGGGTCAAACCTGGGATTTCAAATCCAAGTCCCTTCGCATTTCAAGAAAGGGAGGGGGGAAATACGCTGGATCTGACACCCCTCCCCCCTTCCCCTCCCCACCCACACACATACCCCATAGTTTTGTTTTCAGATCCAGACGCAGAAGGGGCTTATCTTCCAGTCCTGAATTGGGTGGGGTTGTCATCAGGACAGCAGAAATCTCGCAAGAACTGCTGACGAGATTTTAGCACTGCCCGCTCCAGACCCTAACACTAAGAGCCCCAGGCTCCATGATAACCCCCCAGCCTAAACCTCTTCTGAACAGTCCTTATTCAGTCATCGCCCTCCAGTATATGGAGTCATAGAGCAAACCTCAAAGGTGCCGATTCTTCTCGCACCTGTCTGCCTCTTACAGTGGTGTAACTCCTTTGGCTTCAGTGGTGTTATTCCTCAGCTTCATCAAGGGAAGGGACAAGGCAGACTAGATCAGGCCCCTTGTCTTTGTATTATACCCCGTACCTGCCTGGTTATTTCACCAGTCTAAATGGACTATGTGCTTTATTTGCCAGGTATTGAACTAAAAATCACCTCTCCAGAACCTCCAGTATCCACTGACATGCTGATTAATTCATGCCCATATCCTGATTTAATTTACTTGCGTGGACAAATGTATGATTTGATGTTCTCAGCTCTTTTCAAAGGCCTATTGATTGTCCCCTGATACCGTTAAATACAGCCATGGAAATCTAATGCAGTCGTTTTTTGTTTGTCCTTTGAAACCAGGTCCTGTTGGGCCAGCTGGTCTCCCCGGACTGCAAGGTACCGTACACAGTCTGCCTAGCACACTGTCTGCCTCTGAACGAACTGCATTCGTTTCTTTTCTTTTTCACAAACTCTTTCAGTCCCGCTCCTTATTTCTCAGCTTCTTGCAAAGTCTCTTTCTCTTTTGTCTCCAGAGCTTTTCATTTTGGCTCATTCGTCTGCGTTCATAGTTTTAATTAATCTTTTAAGAAATTCCCAATTTTCATGTCTCTCTCCCCCCACCCTCCCATAGAGGAGTGTGTGGGGAGTGCCCAAATAGCTTCTGTATGAAAGCTACAGCCACAGATACAGCTATTATTATTCTATCCGGGCGTTAGATCTAGCAGAGCACATTTCAATCAAAGCTGCCTTTCTGTTATATGGGCCCAGATCCTCAAAGGTATTTAGGTGCCTAACTCCCATTGGAACTGATTTCAGTGGGAGTTAAGTGCCTAAATATCTTTGAGGATCTGGATTATGGTCCTGATCTAGGGAATCCTGCTATGTAAAAAGGTGGGAGCTAGAGATGGACCCTGAACTGAGCTTGATAATAATGGCAGATTTATGCAGGAATTTCCAGATTTGGATGACTGTCCATCAAGGATTGAATTTGTGTCAACCAGTTTATTTTAACAGAAAGCAAAATCTGAAGCCATGTCAGAGGAGATCAGAAGCTAGTACATTAGCCTGGAGCCTTGCAGATCCCCCAAAAGGTAGAGCTCGTCCTCTATGGGCTAAATAACCCACACTCTCTCTGTTCCCAATGAAGGTCCACGTGGCGAGAGAGGGCTCACCGGTGAAACCGTTGTGGAAACCATCAAATCAGAAGTTGCAACTTCATTATCTCAAAGTAAGAAGAGATGCTGCTTCTGTTCTTTATTGGAAGCATGAAGAGTTAGTGGGTGAGACCAGCCCAGCTAAGGGAGAGGGTCCTTCAACTTGAGCTGTCTCTAGCTCAATATGTTGTAGACGAAGTGTGCACGTGGTTTAGTTGAGGCTCATGGTATCTATATGATGACAATAATAGTATTTAGCACTTTTTATTGGTAGAGCTCAGAACATGTTACAAAGGAGGGCAGTATCATTATCCCCATTTTACAGATGGGGAAACTGAGGCACAGGGCATTGACATGGTCTGCTCAAAGGAGAGCTAGCAGGCCAGAGCCAGGACTGAAACTAAGGTCTTTTTGAGTCTTACTGCACTACTCTGGCCACTAGGCCACAAGAACATGCAGCTGCCCTGTGCTCACACTAAAACTAATGCTAAGCCTGCTGCAAAGAAGTAACCAGTCCAAAATGACATGTTATATGGATGTGGAGGAGGACCAAGGGCTAGAGTCTCCCACATATTTGAGGACAAAATCATCAGGGAAAGAAATGTTAATTTCAAGGCAGAAGTGACAGAAACTGAATTGAGTTAACAGCAGTATCCCCTGCGGAAAATCAATTTGTTTTATGTAATACAGTATGCATGTTGCAACCAGTTACTATTACAATTATTTATTATACCTTGGATTATTCTACTATGCTCTGAAAAGCTTTTGTAAGTATTTGTAGGATGTTGATCAAGGATGGATTAAGACTAAAAGTGGTCCCGATCCGCTCCCCATATGCAAACACTGCATTTGGAGTAATTCAGATCTGGAACAGAACTTTGTGACTCCTCCATAGCTCTATAATGGGCCGAACCCAAATCCTGGATCTGAACACCCCCGAACTTGGGATTCACATCTCAGCTTTGAGGCTGGAGTCCATCTCTAATTAAGACTATCTGGAGCCCAGATTCATGAAAAATTGGCCTTTTACCTTGCTCACCAAAAAATTCAGGCCCTCCTTTAAAAATTCTTCCTCCTCCTGAAAAGTCTTGTCATCCTAGCCCAGCATCTTTGGCCTCTGTGGTCTTTCTCACAGGTCCTCACTGTCCAGAGAGATTCCTTGCTGTTTCCCACCCTGGTGGCCTTGGCCATCCCAAACTCACCTGCCCCAGGTCTTGCTGCCTGTTCTCATGGTCCCCGAGGGACTATCAAGGGAAGCCCTACCCTGTCCTCTCAGAATCATGGGTGTGTCCAGGTCCCCTTTGACCCATGAGGCCTTGTACCAAGGATCTTGCCTTAATCCACCCCTGACTCCAATAGCTTTCATTAGCAACATCACAACAATATTTCCAGAGCAAAAATATTTCCTTTTTTTCAGTTTCGTCAGATTTACTGGGACGAGCAGGCCCCCCTGGCCCTCCAGGACCCCCAGGTATATATATTATAATAGAGTATTATATACGTGCAGTACATAGGAGAGAGCACAGGGGCCATAGGGGTGGAATAAAGCCTGCAGCATGCTTTCAACTTGTTCATTTTGCTATGAAAATATTCTTGAATACGTCTGATTCTTTTCTTTTGTCAGGCGCGTCCATCCAGGGACCACCTGGACCTCGCGGTCCAGCAGGTAAAACTTTGTTCCCCCACATCCATGGATTGTGGCGGGAGGGAGGGGCGGTTTACAGTCGATTTGTCATGTGCCCCCAGATGAGCAATTCTGAAACACTGTGGAAGAAATCTTGGCCCCATGGAAGTGAATGGGAGTTTTGCCGTTGACTTCCACGGGGCCAGGATTTAACCCCGTGTGTTCACACAGGCACACTTCACTAGAAGGGGAGTTTTACAATAATGGGAGAGGAACTGTCTAGCAAAATCCCTCCACACCCTGGACTTGCTGGTGGGCCTGACCTCTGGGGGAAGTCTGGTGGGGAAACTTTGGCCAGGAAAGTCATGTCTTCACCCTGAAAGGCGACAGGGTGCCAACTCTTCTTTGCAGTTGTAGCATCTTCCATCCTCCACTGCCCAGCGGTCTAGCCTTGGCTCCTTTGCACTCCCTGCCGGGAGCAATACTGGTTGCTAAGGATGCCTCCTTGTTCCCCTTTCGGTGATCTAGTGGTAATTTCCCTTCCCCTTCTCACCCAGAGCAGAGGAGGCTGAAGAGTTGATAATCCTTGTGCAATGCAGCACTTAAAAACTAGCTGTTAAATGGTGATTGCTGCAGCCCCAGGAGCTGAGCAATGTGGGCCCTGTTTATTATGGAATGAAAACTCCTCTATAAGTAAAGCTTCACTAGATTAGGAGTGGAAAGGCTATTTGAATGCACTGAGGCACTCTGGGATTTTTCCTGCACCACACTGTAAATGGAGTTTCCCCCTAACTGGATCGTGCTGTGATCCTCCAGTATTACAGCAGGAAGTGACTGACTAATGTGGGATAGAGGTGCAGTGAGAAATAGGTAACTGGCACCAGGTTTGGCAATCCAGCGACTCTGCTATGTGGACTGCTGCATTCACCGGCCTTTGCCCTCCCTTCTGAGTATTGTTCTATCTCCCTTGCTTAGGAGAAGGATTACCAGGCCCGCCAGGCCCACCAGGAAGACCAGGCTCCTTCGTGCCCACCTCAGGTAGGTACTTTCACTTGATTCCTAACCCCAGTTCTTGTGCCTGATCCTTCTGAAACCTCTCTCTCCCTCTGCGGTTCAAATGAACCCCCAGCGATTCCTAGCTTCAGGAGGATGTAGACGGGGGGACACGTCATGGTCCTCCACTCCATGGCTGTGTCTGCTTGTGTACATTAAACAACCCTTTTGTTTTCATTACAGAAACATTCTTCGCAGGTCCACCAGGCCCACCTGGGCCAAAGGGAGACCAAGGTGAGTCCATTTTCTCAGATCCTACTGCTCTGACTGAGCATGAGCCTTCCCCAACAGCTAGCTTTTCAAGACACCGGTAAAGTGCCTCAGCACTAAACCCTCACACTGATAAGCAATGCAGAAGCTCTCTGGGGCAGGAACTGTCCTTTTGTTCTGTGTGTGTACAGCACCTAGCACAATGGAGCCCTGGGCCATGATAGTGCTCCAAGGAGCTACCACGGTACAAATAATAAATAGGATTCTCCCTTGACTCCATGGCAACTAACTAGATTCCAGTTCAGGAGCCAGGGCAGTGACAAGCCACGACGTTCCAGTCTAGATTTCGAGTGCCCGTAAGATTCAGGGGTGTTGGGAACCAGAGGTTCGGTTCTGCCATCAAAGAGACAAGATCCATTTGCAAAGCGTGGTTTCTGATGCGGCTTGGGTTGTGATTTGGGGCCGTTCATTGTTCTGGTCCAGGCCCATCTCTGTTCTGCCTTAGCCACAGAGCGATTCCATTCCGTCAGGTCCTGTCACTGACATCGTCAGAGGCGGCGCTCCTCCTCCCCCATGGCTTTGCTGCCCTGCAGGGTCCTCTGGGACTCAGAGGTGCTTAGTAGGGTGCATGGATGCGGGAGTGTTAAACATAAACCCATGCTCAGCAGGAAGCTGGCTGAATGCCCTCCCTTGCCTGGGTTAAAATACCCAGTTCAGCCCTGATAATCAGATGCTGTGATTGTGTTCTGCATACTCGATCAGGGCCTGGGTGATCTAGCAAATCCAAGCCAGGTGGGTGTGAACAGTCTAACAACGCCTCTGTTTTCCTGTTCACAGGTTCACCGGGCCCACGCGGATTCACAGGTGAATAGGATTCCAGCATACAGCGCTGCTGTCAGGTGAGGGATACTATAACAGCAGGAATGTGTGACTGCCCTCTCTCTGTGTGTTTCATGTAGGTGAACCAGGTCAGCCCGGCCTCCCAGGAATCTCTTCTTCAGGTCAGTGTGCACACACTTTGCCTTCTCTGCATTAGTTGCTCTTGAGCATTTAGCTGGAGCCAGGCAGTGAAATCCTGGCCCTGCTGAAATCGATGGCAGAACTCCCATTGACTTCAGTGTGGCCAGGATCTCCCCCAATCTCCCCCAAGGCTTTTCTGCCTGTGCACTTCTAACTCCTTTTCCTGGCATTCTGGTTGGGCAGGTGCTGGAGTTGCCATCCAGGGACCTCCCGGACCCGCAGGGCCTCGAGGACCCACCGGACCCAAAGGAGACAAAGGTTTGTGAAAAGAAAACCCTTCCTCCTCCTCATGCCCTGAACCTGCAGCCCTTTCACACCGAGACCTCTCACTGAGGCAGCTTGCTCCTCCTGGGCTGGTGTGGAGTGAAAGCATGGCCCTGCTGCCCTCTTCGGGTGCACCAAGGGAGCCGGGACTGCACTGTCTTGAGCCACAGGGGCTGCCATTGCTGCTGGCCCTTACTCACCTCACTGCAGGGTTGTGCCCTGTCCCTTCACCCCAGTCTCCAAGATCATGCCCCTGGGTCTGGGATGACTCCATCTCAGACTGAATCAGTGTTGTGGCTGGAAGGGGACATACACATCAGCCATTATAAACTACCCAAGGGGTGAGTTAATCCCTTGCTGCCCAATCCAGGCTACCTGTGTCTCTCTCCCTTGTTTGCAGGTGATGCAGGCGTGCCAGGGGCTCCCGGCATCCCAGGAGGGTCTTCAGCAGGTAAGGGGAGCCTATTTGGGGATCAGACTCTATCTGGTCCCATGTAGCAGGAAGTGCTGACATTAATGGGGAAGAATTTCGAAAGGATTTAGGAGAGCTGGTCCCACTGAAAGTCAATGGCACTTGTGCTCATAAGCTCCTTAGGCACTCCTGAACATCTTTCCCAAAGTGGGCAATTCCAGAATCGCACCTTTCCGTTTTCTGCATCACAGGAGCCACCCAGTCCTTTGGAATGCATTGCCTCGATTGCCTGACTCACTGAGAGCCAAGTGTCTTATTCTGATCTCACTCACACCAGTGTCACTCCATTGACTCCTCATTTACACCAGTGTGAGAGGAGACTCAGGCCCAGGTCCTTTATATGCCATGGGCGCCTTGTAGCTCCATCATGGAGGGGATGCGTTGGCAGAGTCCCACCAGGGATGAATTTGGCCCAATATCTATTGCCAACGTTAAACCACAACACAGATTATTCTCCACCGTTCCTGTCCTCCACCTTCAGACTAAATGACCAGTGGCCTAAATCAACCATAAATCCAATTCAGGGTTCCCATAGAGGGGCGCTGGCAGATTGCAAGAGGAAGCAAATTCCAGAGCTTGGAGCTCATCACAGGAAATGCTTTGCTCCGGATTTCCATGCTGGTGACAGACAGCTGGATCCTATCAGCTGATGGTGATGTTATAGGATGTGGGAGAGTAGGCTCAGAGAAGGGCATTTCGGGAGGGCATGGAACTGAAGCCTGGTCCAGTGGTGAGGGCACGAGCCTAGAACTTGAGAGACCTGGGGTCCAGTTACTGCTCCACCACAGACTTCTTGCCCAAGGTCAGGCAAGTCGCTCTCTGTGCCTCAGTTTCCCCCCTGTACAATGGGGATCAGAGGCCTGTCCTGCCATACAGGGGTGTTTTGAGGAGAAATGCATTAAGGCCTGTGAGGTGTTCAGATGGTGTGATGATGGGGCCAGAGAAATAGCTCAGATAGATTTAATAACAGCCAATACCCAGAATTGCACTTGAAAGAGAACTGGGAGCCAGTGCAAAGCCTGGAGCTCCAGTGTTATGTGCCTCTGTCATCCTGATTAGGTAATTTATTAAGGGTCCCTCCCAGCCCTGACCATACTAGCATAGCTCTTCCCATACCCAGGTGAAGGGATCAGGGCCTGCTCCGACCCTACCAGTCCTTGGTCTGGTCCCTTGATGCTAAAAGCCATTGGCCTATTTTATTTCTTCAGGCGGGTCTTCAAACTCAAGACACAGGCAGGGTCCACCAGGTCCTCCCGGCCCACGCGGTCCCCCAGGCCCAGCTGGAGGCTCACTGCAGGAGATTCAGCAGTACATTGCGGAGTACTTGCAGAGTAAGTAAAACCAGGGACGTCAGGCTTTGACGAGGGCCGGTTACTTAGCTGCTCCTGGCAGTCCCACCACCCAAGATCCATTGGCCATTGTGGTGCTGAAATTATTCAGTGCCCCCATCTCCAGCATGGGCCAGCAGGGGAGGGGGAAGCTAAACAGGACTTAGATCCACCAAAGGTTTGGGTTCCCTTAGACCCACCCTCTCCCATCCTTCCTGGATGGCTTCCAGCCTTCCTCCACTCTTGAGCCCTTCATAATTCTCCCAAGTGTGGCAGCCAACTCTGCATGGGCTGCAACCCAACCTGCTGCTCTGCATCCTATACACCGGTGAGCACTAGCCCCTCTGATACGGGCCCCCTCCTGCAAGGATCCTGCCTAAACCCTCCCCGGCAGGCAGGTACTGTTACACTTCCATGGGCCGTGGAGAGGGGAGTGCAGAGAGTGAAAGAGTGTTGTGTGATCATCCTCAGACACTCCGTAATACCCAACCAGGGAGGATACACATGACCAGGCTCCCTTCAGACCCCACTACGCAGTCTCTCCTCATGTCACACCGTTCTCACTCTGTCACCTTTTTTCCCTCATTAGGTGACACTATCGGGCGTTACCTGATTGGACCTCAAGGCCCACCAGGACCCCCCGGGCCACCAGGAATCATCACCACCGTTGATGGACAGTCCTTGGACTACGCCGAGCTGGCCAAGCGTGTTATGAGCTCCATGACGAGTAAGCCCCATGTTCCTGTCTACCTAAGCGCCGCTATGCACCAAATCCTGTTCTCGGTTGCATCTGTGCAACCTTCTTTGAAACTGAGATCAGCATAACTGAGATCAGAATGTGACCTGCCGTTGAGCCCAGGGCTGGAGGGGCTCCTGGTGTCTATGGGGCAGTGCTCCAGCATGATTGTAAAATGTCCGACTGGGGCTATGCAAAGAATAGCATGCTGCTCCACATGAGTGAAGGGGGCAAAATTGAGCCCTGTGTCTTGTCTCATTTTTACATTAGATTTAGGCAATTCTTACTGCCTTTTAGATACTCAGTTTGAACGCTAGACCCTCCTAAACTCCTGGAGGGTCAGAGGGGAGTGTAATCTGCCATTGTCACTGTGGGCAACATGTATGTGACAGCATTGCCATCTGCTTGCTGGGATTAGACTGTCTGCCATTGTTTTGTCCTTCAAAGACGAGGGATCTACAAAGAGGCAGAAGCCCCTGTGCTTCTGGCTGTCTATATAGAATCCATTCTAGGTCAAGAGAGCAGAGGCTCCATGTTTTCCCAAGTGGCAGGCCATTAGTTTCAAAGCTGTTGTCATGTGGATGATACTTACCTGCTGACCACGCTGTGATCCAGCCCTGAATTCATCACCCTGCGCACGAGTGGAAAGTCTTTCCCACTGAGCCACTAAATTCCTTTTAAGTTGCACCCCTTGATCCAGTGTTAGTCCGTTTCTTTGCCACTGCCTGGCACACCAAACAATTTCCTATTGAGCTGCCTCTCTGTATGTCGGTCTTCATTCTACATGACCTTAAACATTTCCATTCTCACAGGCTCCGGTTACAATTTTGAGATGTCAAGCTCTTCATCATCCTCATCAAGATTCTTGACTTACGAAGACATCCTGGCTATGCTGCAGAGTGAGTGCCCCGAGCAGTGAGGGCTGCAGATTCCACCACTGCTCAGGACTGGCTGGGTAATGCTTAGGAACGTAGGAATTGCCAGACTGGGTCAGACCAGTGGCCTGTCACTGTCACCAGCACCAGCTGCGTCAGAGGAAGAAACCCTGCAGCAGGCTGCGATGGTGAAACCTGTCCCCAGGGAAATTTTCTTCCTTGACCTTGTCTTCCTAACCCAAAATTAAGGGTTTATATCCCTTGCTTTGGGATGATTTAACTCTGGATAGTCTTGGCTCCTGTTTGAGAGTAAAGAGCTATCATCTCTATTATTAGAGCTGTCATCATGTAATCTCATCATGCCTCAGATCAGAGGGGAATCCCATGGCAGAGATGTTGAGTAGGTTTAAATCATGGTGACAGCTAGGGATTGCACAGAGCTCTACTCCTGGCTGAGCAACAGACCCCCTGGGGGAAAATCACTTGACCTCTCTGTGCTTGAGTCAATCCAGCTGGAAAATCCAATTGAAAAGCAGGAGCAGGTGCTGCCTCTGAGCTGAGCTTTCCCTGCTAGAAACTGACAACAAAGGAAATACAATCAGAACTTGAACTAATTATGAATTGTAAGAAGGATCTTGGTATGGGCGGATTCTGAAGAAATAGCTCAGCCTGCTAAATACAAGCAGAGCAGATCCCTGCAGCAGCTCAAAGCGAACAGAGCTAGTATGTCTTTCTCCTGGGGATCCCCACCTCGAAGGAGGTCCAGACTCTGTGAGCTACCCAGCTCCCAATACAGTACCCAGGCACATGTGCATGGGGAGCTGGTTTGAGAGTCCATCTTTCAGTGCAAGCCCCTGGCTAGGAAGCCCTGCTGTCAGACTGTGAGTGCTTGCAGCCGATGCCTTCCCACTCTTTGGGGACAACCAGCAGCACAAGACGTATTTTCCTTCTTCGTTTCAGGAGAAGAAGTTCGTCAGTATCTAATTGGACCTCAGGGGCCCCCAGGCCCGCCTGGACCCGGAGGAGATGGCTTGTCTCTGTCACTGAGCTATGATGAGTTGACCAGCCGGGTTATAAGCTACATAACAAGTAATGATCCTTTTTAGTGTGTGGTTCTCGCTGTTCTCTCCAAGGGCCCATTCAAAAAGCCATAGAAGTCAATGGCAAGGCACCCATTGACTTCAGTGGCCTTTGTATCAGGCCTTAAGTGAGGGCATGTATTGCTGGTGTATATATAGTGACGGCCAGCACAGAGGTCTCCTTAGAGAAGAAGGATGGTCCAGCGGTTAGATTAGGGCTCCAGACACCTGGTTCAGTTCCCTGTTCTGCACCTCTTACAATCTGGCCCTGACTGATTGGATCCTATTAACCAGACAGTTCCGGGGGAAAAGCTACTTTTTGTCATTCTAGTTGGCAAGTGTTTGTTTAGTTGAAACCCCACTCGAGAGGACTTTAATGCCCTCTAGGAGCAGTTCAACCTGTGTGACCAAGTTTTACTGGCAGAAACATTTTGGCAAAGCAAATTTCAAAGCTGCGAGCTACCAGTATTTGCAGAAACCAAATTTTAAATCCACCCATTTGCGCTGAAAGCATGGTATGCTTATCCAGTCAGGAAACAGGGAAGCAATACCATGTGATTCATTGGCTCAATCACAGCTAACCCAAACAGGTTGAATATGCACGATCAGTCCATAGACTAAGAGATGCAGAGAGATACTTGAGGGGTAAATCTGAGGCTATTCCAGGAGCAGAGAAAGAGGCTAGATTCACAATGAGTGAAATTCCCATCTGGTGACGAGGGGCAGCACTAGACCTATGCATCAGCTGAGCCCTGATTTGAATGGATCGTAAGTGGTACATAGGCCTTAGCCTTTGGTTGGCCTTCTGCATAGAAGTGAATTTCACCCTACAGGAATTATTGGCTGTAAATTGTCCACCCAGCTCTGTTTGTCCCACTGCGATAGTGATCATGTTTCAGTGGCACATGTGACATGTAGCCGGCCAATGTTGCTGTAATCCTCACATCTAAATGTTTTTAATTTCCTAGATAATGGACTCAGTCTTGGGCTCCCGGGGCCCCCAGGTCCTCCAGGATTACCCGGCACATCTTATAGTGACCTAATAGCTTTACTCCAAGGTAAGCCCTAGCTGTCAGATCCTGCTATCCACATGTCAGGTAGTTAGTCAGTGATATTCTTTTACAGGCTGATATATGCTGATAGATTCCCACAACCAACAGCTGAGGGACAAACATACTTTTCTGGGGGAGGATGTTATAACTAAACTCCTCCCATCCAACCATCATCTACAGGAGAGTCAGTTGTAAGCCCAGAGTTTCCAGTACCACCTGTCATTATGGTTAACCCTCTGTAACCTCTGAGCAGTTCTGCTCTGCTTACAGACATGCTGTTGCACTGAATGAATGTTACAGTTCCATCAAACTCAAGGAATCCCTTAGGTACTGTGTATGGCTTGTACACAGTCAAACCCAGAAGTGTGTCCTTCGGGATCTTGCTCCATCTGATGCTGTGGAGAACGGCAGGTGAGGGGGTTCTGAACGGAACCCCACCTCTATCTGAAAGCTCGGGAAGTGTCTGTTCCATGTGAGGACTGGAAACACAGGCAAAGATTGACCCCAACCCTAATAAAACTATGGAGTGACGAGTGTGACACAAAGGAACCTCTAATGCCATTGTACAAAACAAATACAAATCTGGTCCCTTGTTCTGCACTGGGAGGAACTGACCACAACACAGGCCTCTGCGCCCATTCGTCGTCCGTGCAGTCCTCCAGAAGCATGCGTCTGCGCTGGCGGGTCCCGATGCAGGCCATTCACAGCACAGTCTCTTGGATTCCCCACACACTCCTACCGCAAATAAACATGCGGGAGTGAAGCCCTTTCATCAGCAGAGAGGTTTCTGCCAGGGGAGCGACAGTTTGGTTGCAATGGGGTGGGAGCCTTGCAATGACTCTCTTTCTCTTCCATTGTACTTTCAGGCTCTGAATTTAGTGGCATTGTTGGGCCCCCAGGGCCACAGGGACCCCCCGGAGTTCCAGGAGCCCCAGGAATCCCCGGAATGCCAGGCAGCTCTCTCTCCACATTCAGCCTAGAGGATGTCACCTCTTACCTACAAAGTAAGGAGTTTGCTCTTCTCAACAGCTGCTAGGAAGGGTTTGGGCCTGCAGAGGAAATGGCATTCAGAGACAGCAGGGAGATTTAGGCTGCGAGTTAGCTGCCCAGGAGATTTGGATGCGTAATTCCCATTAAATGGGACTGAGTCCCCAGGCAGCTTGCAAATCTCATCAATGTCTGCATTTCAGGGCACAAAGAGAGGTGGAATTTCGGGTTGGAATCTTGAAGCAATCAAGATTCCAAAACAAGTGTAATTGCCAGGTCACCTTCCATTCACAAAAATATTATTTCTCCCCATCCCTGCTCTCCCAAGGTGTGGGATATGCTTCCGTCTCTGGACCACCAGGACCCCCTGGACCTCCAGGGCCACCAGGGCCACCAGGTCTATCAGGAACTGGCCACTTCTCCTACACTGACAACGTGCTGAGCGACACATTTAGGAGCGAGCTGATCCAATATCTAACCAGTAAGGAGACTCTGTATCTGACGGCAATCTCACCACCCACCCACTCTGCTTGCTGTTGGCTCTGGTCAATGTTATAGTTGGCAAGTCTGATCTATGATCTAGTAGGATTCGCTCTGGGTGAAATTCACTGCAAGGACTAGGTATCATTTAAGGCCCCCAAAGGCTGAAGCGGGACTTAAATGGTACCTAGTCCCTGTGCCAAACCTCTGCCCTGGGCTGAATTTCACCTGTTGCATCTTATCTATTCTGCAGCAGACTGTGGGGCTAACACAGCATCTGGTGATCCCAAGATGCAAGGCATTGGAGAGACAATGAGTGTTTACTACTGTTGTATTTAAAGGTGGATTTGTCATAAGTTTTTTACTGCCCCATTTTTAATGGGGAAGGCATTTTCCTAATGGGCAATGGAAGGAGGTATGGGTCTAGTGGACTGAGCAAGCAGCAAGTACACCCTGAACCCAGCCTTGGCTCTGTCCTGTGCTGGCAAGTCACTGAGGGCAACCTTTGAAAAAGTGGCTTTTAATCTGGGGAGCCTCCATCTTTGGGCTCTGTGCCTCAGTTTCCCCATCTGGGGCTCAGGACACATGCCAGCCTCCTGGGGCAGTTTGCAGATGGAAAGTGAAGTGCACTGCCACATGTTTCATTCTGCAGACAAATCAGGTTGCAGATCTCAGCTACTACCCAGCATTCCCAGGCTGTCGGCCACCACTGCCAGTGCCCCATGGACCCTGTCCTTGTGAAGCAGGGTGGGTGTGTCTGTCTGCTAGCACAGCCCCATCAGCGCCTGTTGTGTTTTGCAGGTGATGATGTTCGAAGGTTCATCTCAGGGCCTCCCGGGCCTCCAGGGCCTATGGGCCCACCAGGGCCAAAAGGAGATAGCGGCATCATGGCTGGGTCATATGGTGGATCCCTGGGTGCAGGCGGATCATATGGTGGATCCCTGGGTGCAGGAGGATCGTACGGTGGCGCCATGGGCAGCGATGGGTCATACGGTGGCGCCATGGGCAGTGATGGGTCATACGGTGGCGCCCTGGGCAGCGATGGGTCGTACGGTGGCTCGATGGGTGCAGGCGGATTGTACGGTGGATCCCTGGGAGCAGAGAGAGCACAGAGGAGATCGATGAGTTCGAGCGGATCCTATAGCGAGTCATTCACCGGATCGCTGGATTACAACGAGCTGGCACTTCGGGTGTCGGAGAGCATACAGAGTGAGTGGGAAGCCTTCTCCTGCTGCATGGTGAAACCTCAACACCTTCCCCCCATGTCCCCTGCAAATCCCATCTAGCACCATCCACCACTTTCTCTTCCTACCCACTTCCCATCAGATGGGACAAAACTCCTTCCAGCTGAGCAGTGCTGGATGCAGCTCTCGCCTGAGCCCATCACCACTGGGAGCAAGGCACAGAGCTACTGATCCCTGCCACCGGCAGTGCAAAGCACTGACCTGCTGAACCTGCCAACCTGTGAGTCCACGGTGAGGTTTGCTGTGCTGGAGGAGAATGTCTGTGTAACTGGGAGGAAATCAGACTCAGTGACGGTGCTACTTCTTCTCCTGAGCCAGTGGGAGCAAATTTCTGCAGAGCCACAAACTCTGGGTGCAGATTGATGTTTGAACTCTTTGCCGATTAAACATCAGCCAGAATGAACTGATATTCCTTATTTCTAGCAGTAGGCAAGGGGCAGCGCTCACCTGCCCAGGGAAATGAAAATAACCTGCTCAGATAAGACACTGAAATGCACAGCTCTGGGGGATTGGCCTCCCTCTGTCTTTGGGTGAAATTGACCCCTGTGTAGAGGTACCAATGCACCACAGAAGTCCCTCTTAAGTCCTCGCGTGGTGGCTGGGCTCTTGTGTTGGTTCCCTGCACAGGGGCTGTTGTTCTCTGGTGGTTTAGAAGAGAAAATAAAACCACAGTCCTCCAAGACGTTTAGTACAAACAGTAGCGCCAGCTGCACAACAGTGAAATCCCATGCAGCGCTGACCCGCTAAGATTAATCTTCTACTGCAGGAAGAGAGGGTCTCTGACAGGATCTCAGGGTTATTCCCGGGAATTCACCCTGCAGGGATGGAGATACGTTAACGGGCCAGGAACTTGCCATTCAGATCGCCCTAGGAACAGTGCTCCTCTGGCTGAAGGGGGTTCTCTCCTCTGTGTCATGCTATTTTAAACCCTGTGTTTGATTCCCCAGGCCGAGGCCTCCTCCGGGACATGGTCACTTACGCCGCACAAGGTCCACCAGGACCCCCAGGGCCACCTGGGGTCAGCAAGGTGTTTGCAAATTATGGGAACGTCACCGAGGACCTCATGGACTTCTTCAGAAGTAAGAGACACTTTGGTCCCTCCTTGGTCATCCCAGAACATTGTGTGTTCTTGCCCTCTCCCCATGCTGGCCCAGCTTTGCTGTCTGGGGCACTCAGCGAGGATGGGGTTCCCAGTGCTTCTCTAGCTGGCAGCATCCCCTGGCCCTTGCATACTGCAAGAGTAGGAACCAAAATTCTCTGTCACCTGTGCCACAAGCAAAGGGAAGAAGACTTGTTCCATCTCTACCTCCCTTGCCGACCAGCACAGGGTCAGGAACAATCTAGACTTTAGTCAGAACAGCCACATTTGCCCATCATGTTTTGTAAAACCCTTCACAACAGCCTTAAGGGCACTCCTGCGCCGGCTCTGCAGGTTCCAGCTGCATCTATGTATGTTTAGCTAAGAACTCCCTGCTCAGCTTTCCACCTTGGTGACGTGACAGTGTCCCAGGCTCTGCTTTCAATGGCATCACTGCAGATCCAGAAAAGCTCGTCTGAAGCCAGCGGGATTATTCTAGAGCCACATCAGGGGAAATGAGCTCAGAGTCTGGCTCAGTGTCTCTTGAACGTACAAAACCTTAAAAAAAAAAACCCCACCCCAAACAGCCCATCCAATACTATTTAAACTAGGAAAATGTTCCAGAAAACCTTGATCTGAGTCTCATTGCAATGCTGTTCAGTGTTTCTGCAATAAGAGTTAGGTCCTGTTTGCTGGCACATCCCACTGATGTTCTCATTCATTTTCCTCTACAGCATATGGTACCATCCCAGGGCCACCTGGTCACAGGGGGGAGATGGGCTACCCAGGGCCCAAAGGTAAGAATTGCAATCCTGCTACCTCCTTGCTGTCAGTTCCAGTAACCTCTGGCAACCAGCTAGCAGCAAAGCCTCTGTGAAGAGAAGTTTCCCTGAAGCATGCATCCTTCTAATTGAGCATTACATATGCCACCTTCAGTATCTGATCCCTAGTGTCGTTCATGTCCTTGTCCCTCTCGCCCCAGCCCACTTCTTGCTGCAAGCAACTGGGGACTGACCTGCAGAATAATCATGATGAAATGCAAACACGTTTCTCTTGTTCTTCCAGGTGAGGCTGGACCAATGGGGCCTCCAGGACCCCAAGGACCCAGGGGCCCGAAGGGGGAGAAAGGAGAGAAAGGTAGGAACATCCTCCCAGTGCAAGATGGGAGTTCTGCACTTCTTGTGGGTAGTGAGAGAGCAAAGTGTCTTCTGGTGGCTTGAGTAAGGGACAGGAGCCTGGGTCTGAATCTCAGCTCCAGCGCTGACTTTCTCTGCACCCTCGGGCGAGTCGCTTGACCTCTCTGCCTGGTGGAGAAGCTGAGAGGTGGCATCCACCCCTCCCACCTACATAAAGCCAGAGTAAACGGCTGGGGGCAAACCAGGCAGCGCAAATAAAACAAAATCCACTCTTGTCCGGTGTCGGGGAGCTGGGCAGCCCATCCCTGGGCTACAATGAGGCAGCAGACACTGGGTCCTCCCGTACATAGGGATAAGCAGCCACTAGGGGACGCACATAACCACAGCCCCAGTGGCCATAACGCTCCCTCTCGCACGCTCCAACCCTCTTCTGAGGGGCGCTATGAAGAGCTGGCACAGAGCCGTCGTTCTCAGCTTGGACGCCCCACCACGTCCTTTTGCTGCACTGAGAAGCTTCCCTGCTCCAGCCACCGATGGCTGAATTTTAGGGAGCACCTCTTTCCATCATTCCTTTATATTAACGATCCAAAGTGACTCGCACGTGAAGGAATCCTACAGACATCAAAGGCCTTTCCATTGCTGAATTCTAACCCAGGGACTGGTATGGCTCGCCACACAGTGGATGAATGTAGGATAATGGGTGTGTTCACAAAGCATAAAACTAAGGCCCAGACAGACAGGCTGCACACAGCCCTGGGAGCACAGATCCCATGGTGATGGGAAACCTACATAAATAACCACTACTTAAACCCTGCCGTAAGGGCTTAAATGTTGCACATGTCCTCTGCACTGGGGTGAATGTCACCTGGAGGGTACATTCTTACCAAAAACAAAGGGTAAATATGCATCTGAAAGTGAAAGGTAGGGGAATGCTGAGTTGTCACCAGAACCACCAATCTCCTGTAACTGATGAAAAACTCACGTTGCCTTTTCGATACACAGCATTTCACACAATCGCTCTCTGTCTCCCTCGCTCTCTTAGGTGAACAAGTATTTGTTGGCAGAAGAAAAAGAAGAAGCGTCGGGATCTAAGTTAAGCACCAGGATCAGTATTCCCTACCGCGGGATCTACAGCCGCCATTTTGGAATCCAGTAGAGAATTAGCCTGACTCTTTATTGGTTTCCTGCTAGAACACCTTCCTAGTCAGTCAACTAACCACATAGACTTGGTAGTTCAGGACGTGTCTTTATTTTTTATTTGATGTTGTTGGGCTTTGAATGACTCTAATTTGTACGTGTCCAACACAGAACTACCTGTTGGGAATATGCTCCCATTCATTCACAGTGCATTAATCCCACACACACTGTCCGCTGATGAGAATTATATTCAAGTTCCTGCATTCGTATCTTAGGTCTCGGAAGGCCTTCCTTTGTCACCAATCCAGGTGTCTTGCATTAGAGCCAGACTTAGTTAAATACAGTGAAACCGGCTTTAACCAACTCCTCAAGCCTCCTGGAAAAGAAAAATCCAGTAGCCTGGAGATTAAGGAGGCAAGCAATTTTTCTGAAATCAGAATCTGAGCCAAGGTTGTGAACTGAAGCTTGGACAAAAGTGATTGGAGACTTTGGTGATCACAGAAGTAGGTTGTCTCAAGACACTGGGGTGATGTCCTTCATACAGGTTTCGTTGTACTTCCCACCAGTCGCTGTCGAATGGCTATGGAGAGTCTCTTCGTTCCATAGCCATGTTGGGTGGTCTGATCAGCAAGCACAGTTAATGAAAGCAGCAATGTAAGGAACTAGGCAATGTAAGGAACTAGGATCAGGGTTTCTTGGAGGGGAAGCAGGGTGGGTGAAAGCAATCGTGGAATTCTCTGTATCCATTGACAATCAAAAACTGGCAAGGATATATGCTGTCAAAAACTGGACAGGTAATTCACCAGCAATGGAAGTGTAAACAGAACTCAGACACTAGAGCACCCAGTGAGAGAAATACCTGACCCCTGTCTACGTTACAGCATCTCACCTGCACAGCGGCAATGGTGGGACATTACCATTTGACTATTACCAAGGTAGATGCACCCCTTATAAATTTCAAAATCATTTTATTAGCATCACCCATAAATGCATTTGGAGTTGGTTGATAAGTGCATGTATTTATGCACCAGAAATGGCTACCATATCCTGTCCTGTTATAGGCCAATGGCACAAAGGGAGGTCATACGACACTACCCATATTGACATACATACACACACACAGGGTGGGTGCCCATCCACTATGCAGGTCACTTTGCCAAATACGCTTTTAATTTCACTTGGTAACTGCTTTGCCACGATGTGAAGGGTGAGTTCGAACTTAAGCACTTTTGTTAAAACATAATTTGTTGATTTTTAAAAAAAATTATTTTTATATGGTTCTTTTTTTACGTTGGGGGGAAATTGCATTTTTAATGTAAACCTCCCAATTAAAGTGTGTTTTTAACCCTATGTTCTCCTGAGCAAGCTTACAATTGGATATCAGCGCTAGACTCAGTGTCACACTGGGTAGACACATCTAACAACGTCAGGGTAAATTGTCGCAAATAAAGCACAACACAACATGTGTCAGGAAGCTAGCTCTGGGCACGGCTGAAGAACCAGGCCTGTTTTCTGCACTTCCCATTTCATCAGGGCGAATTATCAGTGTGAGCTTTCTTTGTGACAAGCAGTCACTGTCCTAATTGATCATACAGTGAAGAGTCAACTTAAACAGCCAACTGGCTTCTGACTGAGCATGATTTCCATTAGTGTTAGCAGGGAATTACACACATGGCTCAGTGGGTGAATGGCCCCTTTGTCTCGGACATCATCTTCATTTCTTCAGCAATCCAATTATTTCAAAATCTTCAGTTTATCACATCATTGCAGGACTAATTTGGCGGGGAAAGAGTCAGCAAAACTGGCCATGTGATGGCTTAACTAGAAGGGCTTTATGAACTACAGAGATTAAAGAGCCAGTCATTTTAAGGCTGAATTGTATGCAGTTTTCCATTTAATACACAGTCTCACTTCACCATTTTCAGTGTGAGACACTTCAATAGCACCCCCCACTATCTGGTAGGACATTCTCACGTCCAGAATTACCCTGTGGTAATCCCAAGGATAGATGCTAGCAAAAACTGATTTTCTTCCATTTAAAGGTGTTAGACTGGAACTGGGAGCTTATCTGCTAGACAGATTTGGTATGTGAGCTTCATAGACCAAATCATATATCTTACTGAAAACAACCTTATTTCATTCAAAGCTTAAACACCAGCCATCAGTTTCATTCATTAACTCTAGTGAAAGTTTCAAAACAGATTTTAGCTGGTCCATTTATTTCCTGTATCATTTTGTTCTGAGGGTTTGGAACAAGGGCTGTGTTGAACAGGCCGGCTTTCTGAACACACACAAGCTTGCAATGTTTTTAAATAAATAAAGTCTACTATTGGGTTGTACACACGATGCCTGTACTTGATAAGCTGAGCCCTTCTCTTTGTAATAAAATGCCCTTAAAAATGTCATTTGGTGTCATGTTTAACTACTGCAACAGTGTTTCAGTCTGTAAATGTTTTTACTGTCATACTTGGAAAAACCTACCAAGCTTCTCTTGACAGGGGTGCTGATAAGCGCCATTGAACCAAACTGTAAACCCTGTATATCATGGAAACCACTTCAAGGTGGGGTGGGGGGAGGTTGCATCCCTACTTCCAGCACCTATGCCTCTTGGTGTGAGAGAAAGTTTTGTAGCTTCCAAAATGGTTGAACCAGTGAAATGCTGCAGCCTTAACCGTATACACAGAGAGTTTGTGGACCTGTAACACTGAATTGCCTCACTCTCAAACAGCTATGGGTTATCCTTTAACTACAATGCTCTGGAGAGTGTTTGGCTAAGGGCCAGGAGAAAGCAGCTTAGCCAAGATGGAAAGGCTGTTCAGGTGGCTACAGCACTTGGCCTGGCCATTCTTGACTCAGGTGCAGCCTCCCTGTGTGAACTGGGTCAAGCCACTTCCCCTACCCTGTGCCTCAGGTCTCCTCCCCCTGTATAACAGGGCTAGTGATCGCAGTCATGGCACAATACCATGTTAGCCACTGCCAGGCTCCCGGACTTAGCCCAGGGGTTTCATTTGTTCTGCCCATGTCCTGGAAGTAGTGTTGCCAGGTGTCCTGTTTTCCATTGACTGCCGGGTTGAAAAGAGAGCCTGGCGGTGCCGGTCAGCACCATCGATCAGGCGGTGAAAAGTCCGGTTGGAGGTGCTGCAGGGCTAAAGCAGGCTAGTCCCTATCTGTCCTGGCTCCGCAGCGAGCAGGTCCGGCTCCTTGTCAGGGGGGCCACGGGGCTCTATGTGCTGACCCCCCCATCAAGCACCGGAACCGCGGCCAATAGGAGCTGGGGGGGGGGGTGCCTGCAGGCAAGAGCAGCACGCAGAACCTCATGGACACCCCCACCTAGGAGCCGGACCTGCTGCTGGCTGCTTCCGGGGTGCAGTGCGGAGCCAGGACAGACAGGGAGCCTGCCTTAGTCCTGCTGCACCGCTGACCTGGAGCCACCCGACGTAAACTCAAGCCCCAACACCCTGCCCCAGCCCTGAGCCCCCCCGAAAACCCAGCACCCCCTCCTGCACCCCAAACTCCTCATCCTCAGCCCCACTCCAGAGCCTGCACCCCAGAGCCCATACCCCCAACCTCCTGCCTCAACCTGCAGGCCCTTCCCACACTCCGAATCCCTTGGCCCCAGCCTGCAGCCACCTCTTGCACCCCAAACCCCTCATCCCCCAGCCCTGAGCCCGCACCCTCAAACAGAGCCCTCACCCCCTGCCCCAGGTCAGAGCCCCCTCCCACACCCTGAACTCCTCATTTCTGGCCGCACCCCAGAGCCTGCACCCCCAGTTAGAGCCCCAAGCCCCTGCCCCAGCCCAGAGGGTGGGGGAGAGTGAGCCCCCAAGGGCAGGGCTACGGTGGTCAGTTTTGTGCGATTAGAAAGTTGGCAACCTTACCTGGAGCCGGGTACTAGCTGTGACTAACACATCCCCCATGGCGTTTGGGGCGGGGGTTTTTTGGCCAGCACCTTGGGCATTTTCCGCCTGGTTTCCCCTCGTTGACCACTAGAGGTTGCTGCAACACGGCCCTGAGCGGGGCAGAGCCGCCGCCGTTGCTCAGGGAGTCCCCGCGGCTGGGGAGCCAGGCCGCCGCCGCCGCCCTCCAGTATCGCGCGCACCGGCGGGAGGCGCTTGGCGCAGGCCACGTCCCACCAGGGCAGCCCCTCCCTGCTCTGCAGGCCAGAGGCCGGGGGGCAGGAGAGCCGGGTGCTGGGGCCTTCTGGGGGGATGAGTGGGTTGCCTCAGTCCTGCGGGGGGGGATGTGGGGGTTGCTTGGGGACTGAGTGGGTTGCCTCAGGCCTATGGGAAGGAATGTGGGGTTTACTGGGGGGGGGGAATGTGGGCCTGGTGGTGGGATAAGGGGCTAGAGGGGAATGCTGGGCCATGCTGGAGTGGGGGGGGGGCTGTTGCTGAGGGGGCTGCACTTTGGCCATGGAATGGGGTCAAAACTTGGAGAAACTCCCTCAGGAAGCTTGAGACAGCCCAGGGGCTGCACGAGGGGAAGCGGGGTGTCCAAGTAGGGAGGAAGAGGGGGGTGGGTGCTCCTGGTTTGTGTTTCTTTTCAGGTTGAATTTTACGGCGAGACGTGCAGTCAGTCAGGCCCTTGGGGGAGGCATGTGTTCAACTTCTGTGGCGTTTAGACATCAGGATCAGTCCCCAAAACCCTAATTATTTTAAATCTCATGATTTTTAAGCAATTCACATGATTTTGAGGGATTTGTCATATGATTTTTAATGAGGTGGTTTGCAATAATTGTGTGCGCGCGTGTGTGTAGGTGTAGGAACCGCCCTTGACACTTTTTGGATGCCTCAGGACATTGTCTGCAGAGCTTCTCATCTGCAGATCACTGGTATTAATCGAGCCCAGCTCAGTAGGAGTTTGCATGTAATGGAAGTTTGGTGGGCCCTCTATGACATGAGTTTGATGGGTCTCTCTGCTCCAGCTTTCACAACACAAAGTGCAAAGCCTGCTGGTTAGTAATTGTCAGACTCACCAGCAAGCCCAAGAACCACATGGACCAGGGCGATTGCCTGAAGCTGGAGGGCCTGTTGCTGTGGATTAATTCCCAGGCTAAAGCATGCTGAAAGGGCAGGGTGTGGGCATCTTGCTCTGCTTCTGTAGTGGAGCTCAACAGGGGCCTTCGTTTACCAGCACCGGGGTGGGGCTGTCTTTTACCATCAGTAAATCCACACTACTGTTTAAAGCTAAAGTTTGTTTCTATACAAATTATTTGTAAATATGCAAACTAGCTCATGAAATAATTTGCATAACACACCACAAAGGGAGCTGCGCAAAATTTGTGCTGGGGGCACGGCTGTTGCTGTATAAAATCCAAACAGATAAGGGAGCTATCGCCCTCTGTCATGGAACTGTGACCAATCTGCAGGCAGGGTAACTTATAAAATGTCACCTAATTGTTTTGAAAACTTTCCCTGCATCTAACTCATTCACACAGCACTGGCACTTGATGCAATCTTTGTTTTTGTTCATGCAGAAGTATGTCTCGGCCAACACTGTGTTTGATGGTATTTACAGAAGAATTATTGCAATATTCTACAGGTAGCCATGGAATCAAATTACTTTAAAAAAAAACCTGTGATGAAAACCACCGTCTAACTACTGCAAATTCACTTCCATTCATTGTTTATTCATAGATTCTTGGCCAATTTGTTCAGCTGGTGGTGATGTCCCCACATCCTTCACATAAGGCAAAAATAACTTGCTTTGCGGTTACATAAAACATTCAACAAAAATTGTGATGAGACAATATTATGTTTCATGGGCTCCTTGATATATGCGGTGCCCTTTGTGCCTTTTATTTATCATAGACAAGCACAGTTTGCTTAACTTTCTTGGCAGACATAGTGAAATAAATGTTTGTATCAATTCAAGTTCCTGATTTTTCAACTCAGTCTCCACTTTCTGGTAGTATTAAAAATAGATGGAAGTCCAGATTTTTTTTAATAATATTTTCTCTGGAAATATTTTCTATCAGTCCAAACTGATGTCATCCTCCAAAATTCTGCTCATCTGTCAGGTAGACTGACCAATAATCAAGGCTTTTTGCACATACGCATGCTATTCTTTCATAGGGGCACAAGGACAATACTTTGCCTACGTCCCCAGGAAAAGAAAGCAGCAGAAAGAGGCCCTTCACTTGTCTTGGGAGATCTGCAAAGTGACAAGGGGCTGGGTCCCAGTGTTAGAAATCAGACACACAAAAGATCTCGGGACAGCCAGGCCACCCCTCTAATGTTTCATACAATTTGATATTCTCCACTTTTTGAGCAGTTTAATTTTAATTAAGTATGATGACAGTGTTTCCATCACTGCCCTGGGTAGATTATGAACTCTCATTGGTGGATATGGTTTACAAAACCTACATCTGCAGAAACCAAAAAACCCACAACTCCACCAAAATAGCCAGTTGGTTTGATAATCAGCTAAGAGAGAAGCTTTAATTAGGACTTGACAAATATAGATGAGAGTACTGTGACTATGATAGCATAGGCAATTTATGTGTGCTATGCTATATCCTTCTGCTTCAAACACAGTGGGGTCTTAGGTAGCATTATGTAGGTGCCTATAGGTGAGAGCCTTTTCAGTGGGTCCTTATTGTGATTACTCAAAGAAGGCTTTCCACTTCATCTCCTTGGATCCAAGAAATGCTATTATGCATAAATATGCAATTGTTCTAGAAATTGACAATAGATCACCAAAAACGTTCTCCACAGGCAGGGAGCAGGGATGCCAGAAGACGAGAAGAATTAAGTGTTGGCGAAAATGGAAGAATTGGGCTTTGGTGAGCACACTGGCATTAACTCTCTTGAGCTTAAAGTCTGAGTGTAATTGGCCAAATCCTCTGCAGGAATGAATATATTGACTGCAATAGAGTTACACCTGTAGAGAATTTGGCTCAGCCTAGCCTCTTGACTGTTGGATTTTAACCTAGTTACTGTGCAGAAGAGTTAGGGTGATCCAGTGAGTATCACCTACTTTGTTCTCTTACTTGTCAGTGGCTGAAACCTAGACCTTTAATACAACTGTAGAAAAATGAAGACCTCACTGCAGAAATTCTAGGAATGAGGTTACAGAACATAGTTTGGGCCTTACCGGTGGATGGTTACTTGATTTAACCTTTCTTTGCAAAGTGTTTGCTGGGTGCCTATTTCCTAAAAAACTATCATGACTCTGGTTCTGAGCTTGTAGTCCATTTCCCACTTGACAAGGCAGGGAGAATAAGTTTCCATTTTCTTTTTGTATGGATCCGTGCCATATATTAGCAGTTATCACTACCATCACTAACTCTGGCAGAGCTGTAAGGTCTGAAAATGAAACCCTTTGTGTCCAGAAAAAGACAAATAGGATTCTAGTGGGCCCTATTTCTCTGGTTGTTTTTCATAAGACTTTAGGGAATAAGTGGGGAGAGGCATCCAGAGCATGTCTATGGACTCTCTGGCCTTGTTCTCAAAGCTGTTGCAAAATTCTGATGTTTAAAAATAGGGCAAAGAGGGAATGTGTCTGGACTTATCAAGTTTTGGAAGTTTCTTACTGCCATTCCCCTTCTCCCGTCAGAGTCTCTGGCTGACTGAGGGCAGTGCTCAGTGTACGTCAGATGGGAATTGCTCAATGTGCCAGATGTCGGTCTGCCCGTAAATGCATTTTTAGAGACTGTCCAGCGTAGGGTGAATTTCAGGGTCACCTTGAGCGTGTTATAACTGCTGTTTTTCTTCAGGAGTTTGGGCCTACACTACGACACCCTCTCTAGCAGGAAGATTTTTCCCCTAGCAGCATCTGTAGGGTCGGCCTGGGTGCCCCCTGGAGTTGCACCATCATGGCACCCAATATAGAGCCCTGCTAGCCCGCCACTCCCTCAGTTCCTTCTTGCCAGCTACTCCGGCAGAGGGGTAGGTGGGAGGGTAATGGAATGGACATGAACACCACATCTTGAAGAACAACAGTTACGAGAAGGTGAGTAACCATTTTTTCTTCTTCATGTCAGTTCCAAATCAGGTGACTCACAAGCCGAAGTTCAGGAGGCGGGGTTGGAGTCGTCCCGTTTGGAGCACGGCTCGTCTGAAGGCTGCATCATCTCTGGCCTGCTGTGTAACCACAGAGTGTGCGGTAAAAGTGTGGTTGGAGAACCACATCACTGCTCTGCAGATTTCCTGAGTAGGGATCTGTGCCAGAAACACTGTTGTTGAAATCTGCATCCTGGTGGAGTATGCAGTGATTGGAACCCCTGCCAGGTTGTAGCATTCGCAGATGCAGGATGTGATCCATGACGAAACGCGTTGTGACAACATGGGTAGGCCTTTCATTCTGTCCGCCACTGCCACGAATAGCTGGACCGATTTTCTGAATGGTTTCGTTCTCTCGATGTAGAAAGCTAGCACCCTGAGGACATCTAGTGAGTGAAGTCTCTGCTCCCGGCCCCTAGAATGCGGCTTAGGGTAGAACACCAAGAGAAAGATGTCCTGGTTAATGCGAAACTGTAATACAACCTTCGGGAGGAAAGCAGGAGGAGGCCTGAGCTGCACCTTGTCCTTATAGAACATGGTGTAAGGGGGCCCTCTTCACCCGGGTGAAAGGCTGAGATGGCAG
This sequence comes from Lepidochelys olivacea, assembly GCF_965140295.1. Classification (NCBI taxonomy): domain Eukaryota; kingdom Metazoa; phylum Chordata; order Testudines; family Cheloniidae; genus Lepidochelys; species Lepidochelys olivacea. Next base: position 120,749,843 of record NC_140417.1, read on the forward strand.
CTAAGTGCATCCTTATTGATGACAATGAAAACCCCTGCTGCTTCAGATGGAGGAGGTAGTCCAGAGTAAGTGGCACTGAGGCTAGTGTCGGGGACGAATGGTGCTGTGCTGACCAGATTGAAAATCTCTTCCACTTAGCAAGGTATGTGGCTCTGGTACAGGGTTTTCTGCTGCCAAGAAGGACCTGTCTAACCTGATCTGAACAGGAAAGTTCCATTGGGTTCCACCATGGAGCTTCCACACCATGAGGTGAAGCAACACAAGGTTTGGATGTTGAAGATGACCGTGATCTTGTGTCAGAAGGTCCAGGAAGAGCGGCAGGGTGATTGGGGCTTCCACGGACATGTCTAGGAGAAATGTGCGTCAGGAAAGAGTTAAAATTCAGCTAACAGCTAAGACAAAAACTGCAGAACAAGCAGGAATGTTTCAATAAGCATTCAGTAGCAAGGACATGGACAACTGTAAACAATTGATAAGCTTATATGGTCAATGCCTGCCCAGTAACTCAGCTCTTAGAACAATGCTAACCCTCCCTTCACAGCCCACCAGATATCTGTAAGCACTCATCCCTACCCCCCACCCCACCTCTTTCCCCCGCAAGGTAGCCACAGATGCTTGATGCAATAGGATGCCCTCTATACGTATGTACTGTTCTTAGTTATATCTTTGTTTAGGGTTCTCTCTTGACTTGTAACGTCTGTCTCTGTATGTTCAGATAAATGCAAATGAACTGATAAGAGAATGTATAGAACTGGCCACTATGGCCCCATATCTTTGCAGCTGCTTGTCAGTCTTCCCTGTATGGTAAATAAACCCCCTTCAGTGTTGTCTGTGCTTGCCTGATTCTTGGGAAAAAGATTCTTTTTCCTAACAGTTTTGGCGCAGCGAACAGGGTGTGATCGGGAATCCTCAGAGAGTTTCTCACAACCAGGGATAGAGGTGAGTACCTTTTTACTTACCACCTCTAGCGCACACCTTGGTTTGGGACTTCCCGAGGCACCCCTCCACGCCTCTTTTTAAAATGAACCACACATAGGATGCACAGGCAAGAGGACTGAACGGGACTGTGTTTGTGGCCAAGTACTGAGCACCAGAGTGTGTGTTGCAGTAAACTGAGTACAAGGGTGTGCTCAGTCAGTCTGCTCTGAAGCGCCGCTTAAGTGGGTTTCAGGAAGCTGGGATACAATGTCTTATGAATTGCCCCAGAATGCGTCAACGATACCCTCCACAGCGGGAGGACTCGTTGGCGTGCCCCAGTTATTGATAGTGCACCAGTTTATCTCCCATTCCTGATCCCAGGGAAAATGTCTGCTTAGTTTGTCCGTGGTGGTATTCAGGGCCCCGGGAAGATAGGCGGCTGATATCTGGATGATGTTTGTGAGGCACCAGTTCCAGAGCTTCATGGCTTCTGTGCAAAGCGAATGAGATCAAGCCCCTCCCTGCCTGTTGACATAGAACATGCATCCAATGTTGTCTGTCATTATCCGAACATGTTGGTTCTGAATAAATGGGAGGAAGTGATGGCAGGCATTGCGTATGGCTCGCAGTTCTAGGACATTTATGCGCAGGGAGGCTTCGGTGGAAGACCATAGCCCCTGGGCTGTGTGGTGGGACATGTGTGATCCCCATCTTGTGAGGGATGCATTGGTAGTCATTATGAGTGATGGGGAGTTCTGGAGAAAAGGGACTCCTAAGAAGAGGTTGAAGGGAACTGTCCACCATCGGAGGGAGTCTTTGACTCTGAAGGGTATGGATAGAGGCTTGTTTAGAGCGTGTATGTTTGATCTGCAAACCGTGGCCAACCAAGCTTGGAAGCACCTCATTTATAGGTGTGCATTTTTGACCACGAAAGTACACAAGGCCATGTGGCCTAATAGTTGCAGGCAGTCTCGTGCAGTGACCTGGGGACTGTTGCGAAGTTTTGTAACCAGGAGTTTTATGGTGTTGAAACGATTGAGCAGGAGAGACGCTATTCCCAGTCGGGAATCAAGGTGCGCTCCTATGAACTCCAGTTTTTGGGTAGAAGATAAAGTGGATTTGTTTTTGTTTATTTGCAGGCCCAGGGAAAGGAAGCAAGCGATGCTAAGCTGCGTGGATCAAAGAACTTCGTTGAGCATTTAGGCTTTGAGGAGACAATCATCAAAGTAAGGAAATATTATAACCCCCGGTTTCCTGAGGTGGGCAGTATCCACGGCTAGGAATTTGGAGAAAACTCGGGGGGCAGTAGATAGGCCGAAGGGCAACACTCTGTATTGAAAATGTGTCGAACCGAGGGTAAAATAAAGAAAACGTCTGTGGGCTGGGTGAATAGTCACATGAAAATAAGCGTCCTGTAGGTCGAGGGCTGAAAACCAATCGCTCTGCTCCAGCGCTGGGATTGTGGTGGTGACGGTAACCATTTTGAACTTTTGCTTTTTGATAAATTTGTTTAGCCGCCTGAGGTCGAGGATCGGTCTCCATCCCCCAGTTTTCTTTTCTGTTAAGAAGTAATGGGAGTAAAAACCTTTCCTTCTGTGTTGTTCGGGCACGATTTCCATTGCCCCCAATTGAAGGAGATGATGTACTTCTTGGAGGAGCAGTTGCTCATGAGAGGGGTCCCTGAAGAGGGATGGGGAGCGGAAAGGGATAGAATAGCCAACTGTTATGACCTCTAAAGCCCACTTGTCGGTGGTAATATTGCACCATTGATGGGAGAATGGGCGTAGGTGGTGACCAAAAATAGAGGCAGGCAGTGTAAGCGCTGAAGGGGGAATATTGTTTTCTATACCCTTGACCAAGGCTTCAAATTTGCTTATTGGTTGGAGGGGGTTGAGACGCTGCTGAGTAGTTGGGATGGCAGCATTGGTATCTGGATCTCTGGCATTGCTGTTGTTGCTGTTTCTCGTGAGATCTATGGAATTGCTGGGTATATGTGGGGTAGCACGGCCACTGGTAAGGCTGGTATCTATATTGTCAAATTCTGGTCATAGGGGTTTGAATTCCTAGAGACCGGAGAGTTGCCCTGGAGTCCTTCATGGAGTTGAGTATGTCATTGGTGGTGGAGGCGAATAGTTTGGCACCGTTGAAGGGGAGATCCTCAGTGGTACTCCGGACCTCCCATGGAAAGGAAGAGGACGAGAGCCAGGACCCTCGGCGCATCACAACTGCTGTGGCAGTGGACCGTGCCACAGTATTGGCTACATCAAGGGCAGCTTGAAGAGCAGTGCGGGAGATGGTTTGTCCCTCAGAAACTATGGCTGTAAATTGTTGTTTCTTATCTTCTGGAATGTGATCAATAAAGTCCATGAATTTATTATAATTTTTGAGGTTTTACTTTGCTAGAATGGCTGAATAATTAGCAATGCAAAACTGCAAAGTGGAAGAAGTGCATACCTTATGTCCAAGCAGATCTAGTCGCTTACTGTCCTTGTCGGAAGGGGTGCAGTGGGGAAATTGGTGTTTGTTCTTGTGGTTAACTGCGTCTACCACCAGTGAGTTTGGCGCTTGGTGAGTAAAAAGGAATTCTGAGCCCTTGGAAGGAATAAAGTACTTTCGGTCCGCTTTCTTACAGATAGGCAGGCTTGCAGCTGGAGTTTGCCAAATGGCCTTGGCAGGTTCTAAAAGGGCTGCGTTGATAGGTAATGCAATTCTAGAAGAAGAAGAGGGCTGCAGGATGTCAGTTAGCTTATGCTGCTGTTCAGGAATTTCCTCCAGATTAATTCATAGGTCATTGGCAGCTCTTTTAAACAGGTCTTGAAATTTCAAGAAGTTGTCCGAAGACGAGGAAGCAATCATAGACTATCAGAGTTGGCAGGGACCTCAGGAGGTCATCTAGTCCAACCCCCTGCTCAAAGCAGGACCAATCACCAATTTTTGCCCCCATCCCTAAATGGCCCCCTCAAGGATTGAACTCACAACCCTGGGTTTAGCAGGCCAGTGCTCAAACCACTGAGCTATCCCTCTCCACAGTGCTTCATCAAGCAGAACAACTGGTTCTACCAGGTTAGAAGCAGGCCGTGCTTGCTCTTGCGGTTGTGACAGGACTGTCTGGAGTCAGTGGCAGGGCCGTCGGCTGGTGGTACCGAGCAGGTCTCATGCCTGGCTGCATTGGTACAACGAGTGTGGACCTGAGTATAAGGAGCCCATGGAGCCCAATATTGCCACTGCGGTGGGAAGGGCATGGGTGGTGCCATCCAGGGGTTCATGCACCATGGGGCAGGACCCTCGGAGTAGGACGAGGCAGCTTTTCTATGACCTCTCCTGTGGACGGGAGATCTGAAATTTCAGACTTAAATAGCTAAAATAATTAAATTTACCATTTTAAAAATCCTATGACCGTGAAATTGACCAAAATGGACCGTGAATTTGGTAGGGCCCTATAGATAATGGCCAAAATGGCCACTTACCGCTTTTGTGCTGCTACGACTCTCGCTTGTACCAAACACATCCACGCAGGGCAGGTCATATATAAGTAAGGCTCCTTGTTTGTCACAGCAGTCACGGATTCCATGACTTTCTGTGACTTCAGCAGCAACTGGTGTGTCTGGCAGCTCAGGCAGCCCCTAGGCCCGTCACACTGGCTGCTGCTGTTGCTGGGGCAGTCTTGTCCCTCCTCCTCCGCAGCAGAAGTTTGGAGAAGGGGCTCAGGACCGGGGGTTGCGGTACGGGGTGGTGCTTACCTAGGGCGGGCTCCCCGGAAGGGCTCCAGGAACTCCCCTCCCTCAGCTCCTAGCTCCATGTGCTGCCTCTGCCGGCAGGCACTGCCCCCGCAGCTCCCATTGGCTATGGTTCCCAGCCAATGGGAGCTGCAGAACCTGGGCTTGGGCGGAGGCAGCACGTGGAACTCAGGAGCCAATTAGGGAGCCTGTCCCAGCCCTGCTAACCCTCCCCCGAGCACCCACAGTGCTCCCCTGCCAGGCTGGCTCCCCCGCCCCGAGCACCTGGGACACCCCGAGCACCCGGGGTGCCCCCACCCCCTGTGATCTGTCCGTGATTTTTACTAAAAATACCCATGACCATTATTCGTGATGTACCATCAAGAAAAGCCTGAAGTACAGTTCAAAATTTTCAAACTTGGGTTCCTAAAATTAGGCACCCAAAAAAAATTATCTGGTTCTCAGAGGTAATAAGCACCCGCAAAATCACTGGGAACTGGGGTTTCTCAGCACATCTGGAAATCAGGCCATCCAGTCAGGTATCTAGATACAGATTTAAAAGCCTTTGCTTTAGATATCAAAGTTTGAAAATGTGGGCCTTTCTGTGTTGAAGCTGTCAAAATCTTGGTTTTTCCCCCCACAACTTCTGAGGGAGAACTAGCTGAAACCATCAATATGACTTGCCACCATAAACATAAGTTCCTGGTGGAAGTACTTTCAGGCACTTTCCTTGTTAAGGGATAAATGTTAAGTAAAAGAGTAGGATTTTTTGACAAATCTCTGTAGTACTGGGATGGAATCCTTTGAGCCTCTAGAGACATTTCTTATTTGCCAGGGATATTGAGATTTGGGAGACAAGATATCAAACTCTTCCTGTATAATTTGGGGGTGGCATTATTTTAAAAACGCTTGGCTGAAGAAAACTGATATAAGAACAGTACATACATGAGGAAAAGATACTTCATGCTTCCTTGAACCATAGGAAAAAGGGATTTTTAGTGAAACACTTGACTAAACAGACAATTCCTCCTCAAGCATAAAGGCCTGATGCATAATTTGAAATGATAATCAGCTTTCAAAGATTGCTGTGGAAAATCACTTTGAGTGGCCCCAACCATCACTCATTTCCAGACTGTGGAAATCAAAGTAATACAGCCTCACCTGAATTTAATTTCTGCTTATTCTGAGTTTTCTACAAGAAAATCTTTAAAACCAAATTAGGACATCCCTGGCCCCACATGACAAAGCAGTTGTGCTCAATCTTTTTGTAATAACCTCAGTTATGTGATGTTTTAACACAATAGAACGAAATTTCCTGGCAAGGCCACTGCGCAAGAAAAGCATCTCTCCTTGGCAAAGATAGATTTCCTAAGGCATATCCATTTTATGATGTGTGTGCTTTCAGGATGACTGAGAGGGACAGCAGAAAGCTTAGAGAACAACATATTTTTTAAAATTGCTTGTGTATATGAAATTACACTCTGAGAGGAAAAGAAGAAAGTCAGGGGGTGAAATTCTGGCTCCATTGAAGTCAATGGCAAAACTGACATGGACTGCAGTGGGGCTCAGATATCACCATTTCTATGTCCTCTGTGATCTGAAGAACATTTTACTTTAAGGAGGCCGCTACGGTTCTGGGTAGGAGACCCAGGCTTTGCGTGAAGAACCTTCTACAATAAGTACAGCAGAATCCAGATTATCCAACGATCTCAGGTGTCCCTGTAGCTCACGAAAGCTTATGCTCTAATAAATTGGTTAGTCTCTAAGGTGCCACAAGTCCTCCTTTTCTTTCAACTAACAAAGGCTCTGACTCTGCAAACATTTGAACACATTAGTAACTTTATGCTGCGAGTAGTGCCGTTGAACTCATGCATGTTTACAGGGTCAAGTCTCAAGGGAGCCAAGTAAGGTGGTATTGAAGCCTGCTTTCAGGGTCCAGGAAGACAGACCTAATGGTCTGACTCTGCCAAAGGCAACAAGAGTCAGGCCTGGAGCTATACAGAGCTGAGGTGTACAAGAAGTACAGTCCTGTGATGTGCAGATCTGTGGCACTGGAATTTCAGCTGATTCTCAAGGGAAATTTCCAGTCTTTGGATTGGAGTTTTAAGATGGATTCAGAGTGGAAGTTTTCCTGTACTTGCACTTTAGCAGAGTGTCAACACCACATTCATTTCCCACAGCAATACTGAAGAGAGTACAAAAAAGTCTGAAATTTAGGGGCCCTTATGAGAAGAGGCAACATTTGACACTAATTCAGAAGCCTCAATCTCTGCTGGGGAAGGAGACACTGGTGGGACTAAGTGTACTTAAGTAAGTGAGGATCAAAAGAGGCCAACTGAAATGTTCAGTTGCAGGTCATAAATTTGTACCCCATTTTGTGCTTTGCCCTGCTGGTATTGATCATGCGGTGGAAAATAAAGGTGAGCAAGTGCAGATTGTAACCACGCTGTTTAGGGGGAAATGAGATTTTATCAGACCAAATTCAGTGAGAAAAGCAATTGTTTCATCTGGAAAATAAGTGAGATCAGGCTTCATTCTGAATTTAAATGTGTCATGAGCTAAGGCATCAAAACAATCTTGTACATCTCTTCATGTTCCATAATCTTCAAAAAGCAATTTTATAAGCCTAAGTACATAAACAATGATTTTACCCTAGATTTTATTACCAAATGGTAATTTTAAATCAGATTTCATTTATCAAGACATTTCAAACTACTGCAGCTATTTAAAGAATGCAGTATGACTGGAAATACTCTGAATCCAACCCTGCCCAAACACTGAATGAGGTTTCAGCTGCTACACTCCCTTCCTGTATCCTTTTAATGAATTCATTTGTGACCTTTCTGAAGGGATAAGGTTACAGAGGTTGGTGAGGAAGGTGGTGGAACTCAAATAAAAAGTCTTACAGATGCAGAATAATATATATAGTGTGTCATAAAATATAGTAGCAAATGATCATCTAAACCTCCAAAATATTAGAGTGAGAGGAGAAAATATATACTCTGCCTGCGAAGTTATTAAACATTTTGAATGAGCTGAACACAGTTTAGAGGGGGAAAATTTGCCTGACCCCTTCACAAAAAATAGATCACTAACAATGTATTTTGCAAAAAAACAGTTTTTCACACAGATGTCCTGTTGACTATAGTGATATAAACACTATTTAATATATTTAGTACTAGTCATTTTATAAAGGTGTAGCTTAAAAAGTAAAGGCCTTCAAAGACATTTTTCACCCTAGAATTTTGGAATAAACATATTAAAGAATTTTGCATATAGCAACATATTACATTCTAGTATGATATGGTATGTGAATTTACAACCAATACACAATACATATTTATATAATGAAATGCCAGAAATTAAGGCTAGCTATAAAGTAATTTTCAGAGTAAGTTATACTTATCAAAAATGTTACAAAATTTAAATCAAAACATGCATTTCTCATTATATTTACTGTGCTGTCAATTTAAACTGTCTGCATTAACAAGCTAAAAGTTCAGCATACAAGATTTCAACCAAGCCCAATTAAAATTCTACATTAATTTATAACCAGTTCCTTCACATGCGTCAACACTGTTCCCGTGAAATGAACATTATATGTTCACCAGTCAGATGTTTGATGCAAGCTAGCAAACAAAAATAAAGGAACTTTTACAAAGAGACTAAAAGATCACGCCTCAAATGACAGAAAGCAAACATTATTTTACAAATTTAACTTTGGCATACCAATGTACAGTTTATAATACTGTCTTGATATGACTCAAATTCTAAACCTTCAACGAGTGCGCTTTTCTTTAATACAGTTACATTCCCACCAGCTACATGATAAACATTTCAGATTTTTCTTCCCACTGCAAATCAGTCAAGTAAATAACCTACAGTACACCTCTGAAACTGAAAAATAAAAATCTTAACACGTTAATTACTATGTGGCAAAAAAACAACAACCCAAACACACGCATATTTTTAAAGTAGTTTGTCTACATATTCAACTTAAATCCTTCCACGAAATAAACTGACTAAAACAAAAATTTCAAAACATTTCTATTCAGATCAGATTTCAGCAACTAGTTTATAAATATGACCAGTCACTTCCACTTCTCTGATGGAGTTTCAAATGAACGGACTTTGGTAAGAAGAGAAGGATCCACCTACCCAGTCCAAGTATGTTAGAGAAACAATGTGCAAAGTGCACATTAGGTTCTGAAAATACATTCTACGGTTTTTATTTCAGTCTGTAGAAGTAAACACCGCTCATGTGTAAGGAAAATAACAACTTGTGCATTTTGAAATTAGCAGGTTTTCACCTTTACATATTTCAGTGCAAAATATTTTAGGGTGAGGACTTGTGACCAAAACGGCAGTAGCAGCAGGATTTTTTTTTTTAATTTTTTTTTTTTTTTACAGCAACATCAATGCGAAGAAGGTTTTTTAAGAACAATAAGAGACTACCCTATTGCAAAGAATAATATATTGAAGTGTTTCAGGCACTGGATTAATGAAACTAGCACCCCATTTCATCCTGGATTTTAATGGACAAAACATGTAATGGAGGTTTGGTTGCTTTAGTTATGATGCCAGAGGGTTTTTTAAAACCTTTTAAAGGCATATGCTGTAACTAAATATGTTGAGCATAAGACTTTTTTTCTTCAAATTCAACAGTATGGTTTGAAGAAATAGTTTCTGCCCTAGTTATGAATGACTTGCTCAATGACACAAAACTTTTAACCTCTTTACAGCACAGTTTCAGTTGTGAAATTCTGTGGTGGAGAAATCAGACAGTCAAAAAAAAAAGCAATATTATATCGTTTACATGATGATTTGTGTAACAGTTTCTTTTTTGTGGTGATTATATCTAATATTTTAAGCTTATTTTCTTAATGTCAAAATAGTAGATAACATTTTCTGAGACTGATTTATAAAAAAAATTCTTCTTGAAACATCTGAAGGACGACATCATATTACCATTACAGACCAATGTCTGTTCTTCTATTTAGTTTTCTCCCAGTCAGAAACAAAAAGGAAAAATCTTGACAATGACACTGTTGATTGTCTCCACCGAAACTTAAAAGCATAGAGGTCCTTTGATGTAGTTTGTAGATTCTACCACGGCAGAAGCTGAAGATATGAGCATTCCAAATAGGAAAATCTACAGAAGTTCCTAGAGTTACGATCCAGTGGAGTGCAGGCTAGGGATTGGATAGAATTTGGAAATCCGGCTCTGTGTTGAAGGGTTAAGGCATTCAGACTCTCCAGTCATTTTAAAGAAAACTTCCTGTTCTTGAAGTTTTCTAGCAAATTCCTCTTCCAGTGTCTAAAAACAACAGATTAACAAAGGTGTATATGGTGAAGTACAAAGAAATCCACGATACCGTGTTATTTGCCCAACCTTCATGCAACAGACCACAAAAAATCATGCACTAATATAATATTGAGCATACAGAGGCTTTATAGTCTACTACTTAGGTTGGTCTGTATCTGTAGGACAGTTTGCCCATAGCTATAGCTATGTTTAAGGGTCCCATTTATTTTTTACACACATAGAATCATAGAATATCAGGGTTGGAAGGGACCCCTGAAGGTCATCTAGTCCAACCCCCTGCTCGAAGCAGGACCAATTCCCAGTTAAATCATCCCAGCCAGGGCTTTGTCAAGCCTGACCTTAAAAACCTCTAAGGAAGGAGATTCTACCACCTCCCTAGGTAACGCATTCCAGTGTTTCACCACCCTCTTAGTGAAAAAGTTTTTCCTAATATCCAATCTAAACCTCCCCCACTGCAACTTGAGACCATTACTCCTCGTTCTGTCATCTGCTACCATTGAGAACAGTCTAGAGCCATCCTCTTTGGAACCCCCTTTCAGGTAGTTGAAAGCAGCTATCAAATCCCCCCTCATTCTTCTCTTCTGCAGGCTAAACAATCTCAGCTCCCTCAGCCTCTCCTCATAAGTCATGTGTTCCAGACCCCTAATCATTTTTGTTGCCCTTCGCTGGACTCTCTCCAATTTATCCACATCCTTCTTGTAGTGTGGGGCCCAAAACTGGACACAGTACTCCAGATGAGGCCTCACCAATGTCGAATAGAGGGGAACGATCACGTCCCTCGATCTGCTCGCTATGCCCCTACTTATACATCCCAAAATGCCATTGGCCTTCTTGGCAACAAGGGCACACTGCTGACTCATATCCAGCTTCTCGTCCATTGTCACCCCTAGGTCCTTTTCCGCAGAACTGCTGCCTAGCCATTCGGTCCCTAGTCTGTAGCGGTGCATTGGATTCTTCCATCCTAAGTGCAGGACCCTGCACTTATCCTTATTGAACCTCATCAGATTTCTTTTGGCCCAATCCTCCAATTTGTCTAGGTCCTTCTGTATCCTATCCCTCCCCTCCAGCGTATCTACCACTCCTCCCAGTTTAGTATCATCCGCAAATTTGCTGAGAGTGCAATCCACACCATCCTCCAGATCATTTATGAAGATATTGAACAAAACCGGCCCCAGGACCGACCCTTGGGGCACTCCACTTGACACCGGCTGCCAACTAGACATGGAGCCATTGATCACTACCCGTTGAGCCCGACAATCTAGCCAGCTTTCTACCCACCTTATAGTGCACACATACATACATACATACATGTGTGCACACACTCTAGGAGATGTTAAAAGGTGGATAACTTGCAAGCCTCTCCTGTCTGCCTCCCTTGTATCTATTGTGGCTTCTAGATAAGGTGATGCTCTACTGAATTTTTTGTACATTAGTTTCACTGTTTTGCTGGGATGAATTTTTTTTGTACTGTCCAATTTGTAACCATACAGTTTCAGAGTCTGAGGCATCATTTATCTTCTGGCCCCATCTTTTGCTTATAAACTGTCCTCGGTTACCTTTTTTCTTGGTCTTAGTTTCTCTCTCCATTCCTTCAGTTCTAGGCTATGCTCTTCATCTAACTCTTTTAGTTTCTGAGTCTCATGTTCAACCAGTAGATGGCATTTTTCATTCTGAAAATAAGATCGATAATCCTTAAATAAAACTAATTCAGATTAGACAATAAACCATTTGTACAGTAACATATGTTGTCCTAATTATTTTAAATCAGCTTACACTGTATAATGTGATGTGAATTATAACATAATGCACTCTTATCAAGAGCTGATGTTTCCAAAAGAACCAGTGGTTTTGTGTTATAAAATATGGCATAATCAGAAATATTGTGAAAAGCGTTTCATTGGTGTAGAAGATAATGTCACTCAACACTGTATGTGTGTTATTGGCTAATCTATTCAGTGTCACGCAGTGCATGCTCTGTCTAGTCAAGGCAGTTTTGTTGGATTCAGTTTAAGAGCTTATTACGTTAGAAAGTTATGCTTACAACCATTTCATCCCTTGATTCCAATAGTTAAGGCTGACTGACAAATCAAAGGGGATATGTCTTTATGGAGGGAGCCTCAGGATCACCACTATACAGAGGTAAACAGCAACAAACCACAGGAGAGAATGGGTCCAACTTCAGCAAGATATTTATGCACATGCCTAACTTTAAATAGATGAGTAGTCCATTCAAAGCAAAAGGGAACGGAACTGCTTAAAAGGTAGGCATGTGCTTAAGTACCTTGCTGAAGCAAGACTTTAGTTATAAACACTTGCCAAAGGCTATCTACGGGTTCAATCCTAGCTGAGCTCAGTCTAAGACCTGAATGGGGAAGAATGGGGAACACAGATGGCTGATGGTGCACCACCCTTAAGTCATCATCTTGATCCTGAAGCCAGCTGGGGGCCAAATTATCCCCTGCTACAGCGCAGAGCAACCTTAGGGCAGCTCTAACTTACACCCAGCTGAAATGGCCCCCAATGGTCTGTTCCTACAGTGAGGGCTCACTGAAGCACATCAGTGCTGTGGCCATGCCCACTTCCACAGGATGCTGTGAAAGAGAGTAGTGTAGCACCAGCTTCCTTGGCTCTATGCCACTGGGGGATTTCCCCACTACAAGGGGAATAATTGGCTGGTCACTTAACTCCTGCTTTAAATCTGCCTTATGTCACTGGAGCAGAAGAAAACAAACTTAATGGGGAACAGAATCTGGCTCATGGTGTGTAGCAGCTGGTTTTACAACTTACAGGTCATGAAAAGACCAAAAACTGAGGCCTGTATTACTGAAAACTTTGTTATGTTCCAGAACTGCAGATGTAGTCAACAACCTGCCCTTTGCAAGACAGACCTCATTACAGGTGGTACTATAGACCTGGTCTTATGGTGAGGTACTGACACCATTCAGAGCAACTGAAAATTCAAACAACAGAAGATGGAGCTACTTTTCTGTTTTGAATGCGGATTAAAAACAAAAACACATTAAAAAGAAATGTTGCCAAAGGAAAGTAGCAGTTAAAACAAAGGTTGGTAAGCACTCTACAAGTTAATGTTCCCTTACGGTTCATATTCTCTCTCTCTCTCTCTGTGTATGTATCGATTTATCCTTAACTGAGTTATAGATATGAATCAAGAGTACACTATGCTGTATCCCTTAGAAAGGGATCTCATTAATTTCTATATGGATGGGTAATTATGTAAGAAAAACACCATTAAAACATTTTCCTAATCAATAAATTCAGAATTGTCTCAGTTTGTATTGATTAACTTGACTCTTCATACACTGCTTATTTTATGCCCTATATGTTTAACCTGTAATTGGTGCAGTTCTCTGATGTTTGCTTCACACTGCAACTGAAGGTCCCGCATTTGATTTTCATGTTTTTGATGCTGAGCCAACCTCTCATTTTTCTGCCTCTTTTCTTCTTGAGTAGCAAACTAAAATTAAAAACAAAGAGTAGGTGATTTATACAGTACCTAATGCAGGTATATATTACAAATGACTTTTCCAGGGTTGTAAAGAATATAACGGATTTACAGTATAACTGGACAGAACAACATTACAAGATTAAAGTCATCATTGCAATTTCCTAATTCTCACCACTTGAATTTTCCAATATACCCTTATCCAAGGCAGGCTCTTCCCTCCCATCTCTTCTCCTTCATGTCACTTCACCATCTTTGTTCAAATCCCTCCCTAAAACTCACTTCTTCCATGAGGCCCCTAAAATATGTCAATTATAGTTATTATGGGCCCCAACACATCTAGTGTAAATCAACAAAGCTCTGTTGACTTTAATGGAGCAAACGGATTTGCACCAGTTTAGAATCTGGCTCTATATTTTAAAAAAATAAACATTCAATATACGCATAAACTATAAATGAGTAATCCTTGCCTCTCATCTAATATACTTTCACTCCTTGTATCAAATCTAAGGCTCCGATCCTTCAAAAACTTATGCATGTACTTAACTTTACATACTCAGTAGTCACATTGACTTCCATGGGATCACTTACTTATGTAAAGTTAAGAATGTGTTAAGTCTTTGGATGATTGGGGCCTGAAGTTATCTGGTATGATCTTCAAGGCAAGAACTATATTATTTTACTAGTACTGAAGAGTGCCTACTAAATTGGGGGTCTCCGTAAAAACAACAAACATCAATCCTATTCAAGAATTAGAACATATATAGATGATTATCAAAAACAGGCTGTCAAAAATCAGAACAATTTAAATGTCTTTGGTTATACTCAACTAGAGAAGTAATCCAATCTGCAGCAGGCATTCCAGCTAACCTTATAATATGCACACAATTTGGAAACATCAAAAACTATTGGGGCACACAACAAACTGATTTGTACAAACAAATTTGGAGAAGGATTAAGGGCAACTGCAAATATTTCTCTTAAATGCAAGAAGAAATGGCTGCTCCACATTGACCCAGTAGGTAGAATTCCATGATAAACAATCCAGTCTCCATTTTACAGTGGGATGATTTTAGATATATATTCCAAATTGAGTTGTGGCCTTCAAACCTGCACAGAGGACTAGATGGTATTCTCTTTGAAACTCAATAAAATTATATTCCAAAAGTTGTCCATGAAAGTAAATACTAAGCATTATAAAGTTCATAACATCCTGAGGCCAAATGTACTTCTTTCACAGAATTTCAAGCCCTTGATCACTTCTGACATATATAAAAGACTGATTTGGGACACTCATGCAGCAGTACAGAGCAATATCTCTAGGCCTTCAAACTGATCCCTTTTAAAATACAACTGAATACATATAACTATACTTCAAAACTTCACTCAACTCAAGCACTTTCAGAGATTTTAAACTATAGATGTTTTTCAGTCACCTGTTTAATCTTCTCACGATCCTGTTCTGGAGTGCCTGATGAGTTAATTCTTAAACTTTTCTTAAACATAGCCATTCGAGTCTTTGCTTCACTTCGCTGGATTTTGGGCAGTCTTGCTCTTTCCTGAGTTTGCCTGTTCTTTAACTCCTCAATAAGCCGTTGATTATATCGTTGCATCTGTTCTGTTTCCTAAAAAGGTTTTGAATAAAAAGATTGTTTGTAATATTGCTATATGACTAACATAATATGTTTAAACATTTAGGCCCCAATTTAGCAAAGCACTTAAACATGTGCTTACATCCATCCCATTAGTGCAGGGGCCTGATTCAAAGCCCAGTGAAGCCAAGGGCGTCTTTCCATTGATTCCAAAAAGCTTTGGATCAGGTGCCAATCCACTTAAGTCAAGCATATACGCAAGTTGGACATGGAGACTGAAACACATGCTTATAGTTAGGGCCCTACCAAATTCATAGTCCACTTTTGTAAATTTCACCATCATAGCATTTGAAAAATCTTGAATGTCATGGTTTCAGATACTTAAACCTTAAATTTCATGGTGTTTTAACAACCACGAATATGTATTTTTAAAACAGCAAAATATCAACATGTAAAGTCCTTAAGACACAGCATTTCTCAAACTGGGGGTCCCAACCAAAAAAGGGGGTTGTAAAGCTATTATGAGAGGGTGGGGTGTCACGGTATACCACCCTTACTTCCGCACAGCCTTCAGAGCTGAGTGGTGGCAGAGCTGTGGCTGCTGGCCTGGCACCCAGCTCTGAAGGCTGCGCCATCAGGAGCAGCGCAGAGGTAAGGGTGGCATGGTACGGTGGCAGCAATATTGCCACCCTCACTTCTATGCTGCTGGTGGTGGCGGCACTGCCTTCAGAACTGGGCCCCTGGCCAGCAGCTGCTGCTCTCCAGCTCTGAAGGATAGGGTAAAAGTACACAAAAGACCAAATTTCACGGTCTGTGATGTGTTTTTCATGGCTGTGAATTTGGTAGGGCCCTACTTATAGTATTTTCCTGAACTTGGGGCCTTACAGGGACACTGATATTAAATATTCTTAAATAAGACCTCTTTACCTATGTTAAAAATACCATAGGTTATTAAAACTCTAACTTTAGTGTAATTACTCTGGACTTACACTAGTGCAATGTAGCTCAGAATATGGTCCATATCGCTTTCAGGTTCTCTTGCATTAACACATTGCTGGAGTCGTTGGACTCTAAACACTGCAGAGAGCTTTTTGTTTAAAGAACCTGCTTCTATTGGAATAAAATACCAATACTAACAAGAATCCACTAATGGTAATATTTCTATTGGTTTTTTATTTTTAAAAGCTTGTTTTATGAAATCTAACTTTTGGGCTAAATTTGACATAAAAAGTATCTTGATCCCATTACTTTATAGGCCCAATACTACAAATGATTACGCAAATAGATGGAACCGATCACATAAGAAAAGATGTAAACGTATTTTTGGAAGATAAGTTTCTATATTTTTAACCCCAGTGCTCCCTTTTATGCTCCCTAATTGTTTACTGCTCTCACATGTTACATCTGGTCTTAAATTTAGATTGTAATCTTTCTGGATAAGGAATGTTTCTCTCCTAATTGCGAGGAACCTAGCTTACTTTAAGTGCTTGAAATATAAATAATGTGTTAACTACCAAACATGTCAAACAACTTTGACAAAATGCCTCAATGTACTGATTGAAGCAACAAAATAAAGAGAAGAGACATTTATATAGCAAGAAAGAAGCTACATTAGTTGAATGAACCAAGTTGTTGTAGACAAGTAAACTAGTAGTATAGATCACAAGACATTTTAATAAACCACTGAAGGTTGTAATATAGAGAAAAGTGACAAACTCAGCACTAACTTTTTCATGCCTCTTAAGAAGCTGGTGTCTCTGCATGAAGTACTGATCTTTGAGTTGCTGTTTGAGAAGCTGGTGTTTTTCCTGTAAATGTCGTTCTTCTAACTCCCAGATTGCAGCTTCACGAGCTGGAGGAGGAAGTTTGTTTCAGAAAGTACTACATAGTATTTTCTAATCTAATCTACACATATATATTTAAAATTACAGGGACATTTTAATTTAAAAGAAATGATAAAAACATATTTGTAAGAAGCCATTAATTCAGATATATACCACACCAACCATATCTAATAAAATGATCAATAGTTACAATTTTAATGAAGGAATAATCCAAGAAAAGTGTTACCTGGAAATGTCTTGAGTAAATTATTTTCTTTATAAAGTTATAAGCAAAATTCAAAATTATGTGACCAAAACTGTGCAAATAAATAGGTATGGCGGAGTCAGAAAAGGCAAGGTACATCTCAAAAAAGAATTATTTTAACACGTTACTTTTCTGCTAGCAGAACAAAGACATTTTAAATATAGTACTGTTTCATATTAAAGATATGTTTTTAACGACAGTTTCGATTTTAACTCTGGATGTCCTTGATTTTATAAATTTAAGCCAGACTTTACTATTTCTCTAGCAGGTCTCTAAGACAAAACATTGCATATAAAACAGAAGAAAATCTAGTTTTAAAGGGGAAATTTGATTATGGATACCTCTCATAAGCTGCTGCTTGTTATTCAGGCAGTCTCGCTCAATATTGGCTAGCTCTGTTTTTTGCTGCTGGATGATTTTCTTCAGAGATGCATCCAATTCTTGTTGCTGCTTCTGCACAAATTCTTGTTCCTATTAAAAACCAGGGAAAATAGATTAATTTGCTGTACTTCTATTCATACTAAATTTTTAATGAGATTTCCAGAACAATTCTCTTTGTTCCCTTGATTAGATTGCAAACCAAACACATTTATGAAAATTTGGCCTACAATACATCTGCTATAAAATTATCCATTTTTTGGGATATCCAGTAAAAGAGAAATGGTACAGAATATTTAATTACACTTTTAGAAATGAGACAGAAAGCAATGAACTAACCAAAATCTGCAGTTCTTTCTATGATCAGAGTAAAATACAATAGGAGTTTGATTAGAAAAAATAATGTCCATCTTCTCAAATTAAATTAGCAACTGATCTGAAAGCGGGTGGAAACTGTATCTGCAGCAATACAAAAACTAAAACCTTCTATTCCCTGAACCAGCAGGAGCTACTACTGTTGCTCAAATAATGTGTCAACACCAGGGAGAGGTAACTTTATTACACCCTGGTGGTTCCTTCTGCCCAATTTAGGTGGGAAGCTTATGAAAAGAAAGCCTTGGCTCCTGACCTTGGTTGGGTAATGGTACTGTCATGCAAGATGCATGGAAGGGCTGGTATTAAGCACTACGAATAAGGAGCAGTCCTCTATGGGAAGAATTTAAAGAGGAGGAAAACATGCGGCTTATGTAACTGTGGGATCGGGGTTTGAAGATCCCTCCTACCTAGGCTCTGGGTTTTGGAAGGGCCACATAACATAACCAAACGTGACAGCAGCTGCATGGGATTGAAGAAGCCATAGAGTAGCCAATAAAGGAAAACCAACCGTGTGCTAAAAACTGAACCCAAGCACACTCAAATCCAAGTACAATAATTATTTTGTTAGCTACTCTTTATTTGGCAATGTGTAGAGTTAACAAGCCTTCATAAACTAATAGAAACAATCTGCACATAATTTATTCAAATACCTTTTAAATAAAATAATGAATTTTCATATGTGTATATTTATTTATAACACTGGGGAATAAAAACTGAGAAAGTCATATTGATATAGGCCCCAGTCCTGCAATTTGCTCCATGTGGGTAGAGCCCTGCATGGAGAGCCACTCCCTAAGGTGCGAAGGTCCTCCCATGCAGAACAAGCTGCAGGACTAGGAACCTAATTTGTAGAAATAACAAAAATATTTATTTGCAAAGTTGGAAACCCCCCGCCCCCATGTGCACACACACAAACAACCCAGAAAAACTCTGATACAATAAAGTCACATGTAGTAAAGAGTGTAACAGTCATCATTTGTTTGAGATTATTATTATTCAAAGCCTATTTGTGTGCACACTTTGCATGGCCACACTTAAGTTATTTAGTCAAAATAAAACAGACGTTACACAGTTCACTGTCACCTATCCACACTCTACAGTTGACACATCATTTTTATGTATCTACACACACACAGGCAAGCATGCACGCACACCTTTGCCTTACACAATATGACGAACTTTTATGTAAAATATGATATACATTGAGCCTACTTTCCAAAACAAGAAAACGGTATTTTAAAAATGGACCTGTGCTAGTTACATGGAAAGGGCCACAATCTCAGCATAATCGGCATTTTTAGTGGAACACAAAAAGGAACATAAGGAGAATACACACCTTAGTATAATGTTAATTTTGCCTTTAAACTTATAAGACAGATTTTCAATAAAATGTTTCCAAACTTGTTAGTGAAAGTGTCTTAGTAAAGTTGAGTTCAATAACTTAATTAAGAGTTCTGAAATAGTCACTGATATTTTTGTTGTTGAAAGTTACCTTTACAAAGTGTATATGATTTTGTTAAGCACAGACTCTGTGAAAAGCAATAAGTAAGCTTTTTACACTGTGAGTTGGACGTGTCCTTGTTTTAGTGCTCATGAATTCAGAAAATTGACATGCACGGCTTAGGGGCTATCAAAGAAGCTTTTCTGCTGCAGCAGTCCAACAAGTTTGACAATTTTTACTGCACTTGCAATATACAAATAGACAAAAGGCCTGATTTAGCAAAGCATCTAAGCATGAAGATAGCTGTGGTCTAACTAAGGGCTTGTCTACACTTGCATTTTATAGCACTCTAACTTGCTGTCTCAGGGGTGTGAAAAATCACCCCCGAGCGCAGCAAGTTTGAGCGCTTTAAAGCGCTAGTGTGGACAGGCTCGGAGCACCGCTCCCAGCACTATTCCCTTCGTGTAGGTGGATTACCACACTCATACTTCAAAGCGCTGCCGTGGGAGCGCTCCCACAGCAGCGCTTTGAAGTTTCTAGTGTAGTCGTAGCTTAAGCCACTAGGTATTTGTGTGGAATGTAGTGTCCTGTGATATACAGGTCAGACTAGATCGGGGGGGGGGGGGGGGCAAACTTTTTGGCCCGAGGGCCACATCTGGGTATGGAAATTGTATGGCGGGCCATGAATTGGGGATTGGGAGTTCTGGCTGGGGGTGCTGGTTCTGGGGTGGGGCCATAAATGAGGAGCTCACGGTGCAAGAGGGGGCTCTAGCCTAGGAAAGGGAGTTGGGGTGGGGGGTAAGGGCTCCGGCTGGGGTTGAGGGTGCAGGAGGGTGCTCTGGGCTGGGACCAAGGGGTTTGGAGGGCAGGAGAGGGATCAGGGATGGGGCAGGGGGTTGGGGCCTGGGAGGGGGAAGGGGTACAGGCTCCAGGCAGCGCTTACCTCAAGCAACTCCCGGAAGCAGCAGCAGCATGTTCCCCCCCTTAGGCTCCTACACAGAGGCGTGGCCAGGCGGCTCTGCGCGTTGCACCATCTGCAGGCGCTGCCCCTGTGGCTCCCATTGGCCATGGTTCCCAAACAATGGGAGCTGCGGGGGCTGCGCGTGGGGCGGGGGCAGTGTGCTGAGTCCCCTTGCTGCCCCTATACATAGGAGCCGGAGGGGGGACATGCGGAGTCAAAGCATGCGCAGAGCGGGGCCAACCCCTGACCCCACTCCCCAGCTGGAGCACAGGAGTGGGGCAAGCCCCGGACCCTGCTCCCCAGTGGAATCTCCAGGGCCGGATTAAAATGTCTGAAGGGCAGGATGCGGCCCCCGAACCGTAGTTTGCCCACTGCTGGACTAGATAGTCTAATGGTCCCTTCTGGCTTTAAACTCTATGAAACATGTAAGAGAAGACCAGTATCTCTAGAACAATGCTGTGGAAAGGCTGAATGGATAGAGGACAGTAGTTAGCAAAAGCTAGCAAACAGCGAGAGGGTTAGAGCAGACATTTCTAGCATGACTGACTAAGAGCTAATATATAGTCAATGGAAAGGTTGCTGACAGCTGTGATATGAGCCAAGTTGCAAAGCTAGGAGCATTTGTTCTCATACAGGAAGAAATGAAGTTGAAGAAGGTTTCTAGAGAAGAGAGATAGGAAGACAGATGGGATGCTAGTCAAACGAGATACATGGGCTTGAGCAGCAACAACATTTTATCTTATTGATCTTTAATGTAAGATGAGTGCAGCAAATATTTCACAGAGCTCAATGGAGAAGAGATGTGAACAGTGAAATGTGGAATCAACAATCTGTTACAGGCACACTTGATAATGACTGTTGAGAGAGACCTGATTTTCCTCTCCCACAGAAGTTCAGTAAATAGTTACTAAGGCTTGTGAGTCCCATTGGACAGTGAATTGCAATTTTCACAACCATCTCTCCAGGGCTGGGTAGGTACACTGAAGTGGGTACACTTGGAGGCTATTGTGGTACCAGGGTGAATGGGATGTGCAGAAGGTAGTATAAAATTGGAAGAGGAGCAAGTTGGTGAATATCTGGGAGAATGATAGTTATGGGTATTATCAGAGGGATAGGGTCAGTGATACAGATTAAATACATAATAATGGACTGATGAGAATACAGTTTTAGAGGGTAAATAAAAGTTTATTTACTTTTCAACTGAAAGAGTAAGAAGACTGAAATATATTAGAAATACAGCTTTAGTATACTGGAATAGCTGGGGGTGCCATTGTGTAAAACATGCTGCAGGTGACTTTCAAGGTATTTTTTCATGATGTCTTACAACCCCTGGGGAAAACATTATATTAGAAGTGTGTGGTCAAGGTCAAAAAAGCAATTATGGAAGAGACTTTCCTCCCTCAATCACTTACGTATCAGTTCTGATCTGTTTATACTGGAAGTCAAAATAACAAGGGTTTTTTTTTAAAAAATGGCTAGCACAGCAAGCTAAGCTACGTATCTGAAAAACGCAAGCTCTGTCCTTTCAGCTTCATACAGTAACTACTCGATTAACGTTGTAGTTATGCTCCTGGAAAATGCGACTTTAAGCGAAACGATGTTAAGCAAATCCAATTTCCCCATAAGAATGAATGTAAATGGGGGGAGGGGAGGCTCCAGAGAGAATTTTTTTTGCCAGACAAAAGGCATTTTAAACAATTTTAAACAAGCAATTTAATACAGGCGTTAAAACAGGCTGGCAGCCCCACTATCAGCTCCCCTGTCCCGCCCAGCACCTCCCACCCGCCAGCGGACCCGGCGGATCAGTGCCTTCCCTCTGCTCCCCTCACCTCCTGCCCATGGCAATCAGCTGTCTTGCGGCGTTCTGGAGGCTGGCAGGAGGAGCGGCGTGCAGCCTCCCCCCTCCCTCCTGAACGCTCCAAACCAGCTGATTGCCGCAGGCAGGAGGCAAGGGGAGCAGGGTGAAGGCGCTGATCCGCGGGGTCCGCAGGCAGGTGGGAGGCACTGGGGGAGGGCGTAGGGGAGCTGATGGGGAGATGCCAGCCGTGGACAAAGCAGGTGGCCAAATGACGTTATAGTGGAGCACTGCACAACTTTAAATGAGCATGTAATGGAGCAGGGAAGTAAGACTGAAACAACGTTAAGCGAGAGGACATTAAATGGGGAGTTACTGTACATCAATACCAGACGTCACCCGCAATAAAGACTGTGTATTGTGGTCTACCTCCTACACTATCCAACCAAACTGCCAGTGAAGATGTTCTCCACAATCTTTACCACATCACATGCAATAAACATTGTGGAGAAAAACTTCACTGGCAACTTTGTTGGCTAGTGTAGGAGGCAGACCACAACATAATTTGCTCCTTAGCAGTTACATTAGTTCTTTGTGACAGTAGTAACAAGTTTTTGTCCTACGATTTGGCAAGAAAATGATAAAAGCTTTCTCCCCACCTCCCGAAGGTAAAAATTTCACTGCACACACAACATAAAATTTAGTCACTGCATTCAATTTCTCACAGGTGCTGACGTGATAAAATCATTCAATTATTGACTACTTCTGTTTCTGAGAGAAAATTCACAATGTTTTATCCAAAGTTAATCAGTGCATCAATTTGAACTTTTAAACTATACAATTTTATAAATTTGCACTCATCAGTTTTTGGGACAATGAAATTCATCAGCACATATGAGCCAAAGAAAAAAATAGGAGTGAACACAAAGTTGAAAAAATGAGGGAAATAAACCCTTCTTGGTATTTTGGGACTTACATCCTGCATTTGTGCATTGCAGAGTGTACACGAAGACAATTGAAAAGACTGAATCATAACCTGAGCAATGCCCTGTGGATCAGAATACAATATAATACTTCCCAGGTCAAAATGTAAACAAAAACAATTCCTTTCTTTCAAAGATGGTAAACTACTATATATCAGCCATGAGAATATGAAGATTCCAAGGCTCGTGGTTTGAGCAAACATTTACAGTAGAAATGGTACTTGTACGTAACTGATCTGTTTACAGATTTGAAATCAATTTCTGTAGATGTTCTTATGCTAATAGTACTTTTTGATGACATGAAATGAGGATCTTTTAACTTAATCAACATATCTTATTATTTATCAAAGCTTTTGCTGTAGTGGAAACATATTAATCCACTGTTAGAAGTATGACAACTGGTAGTTCTAAAACTCTACTTACTATGAACTTTGCTCAGGTGTACACCCATCTTTATTTCAAGATGTACAACGAAGTTTTCAACCCATCATGCCCATAAAAATATAACATCTACTCCTCAAAGTCAAATCACAATTAACATAGTCCAATCACATCACTACCTTTTCCACTCCTGTAAACAATAATTAAATCCCACTTCAGTTATCCATCCCCAAACACTTTTTGTTCTATAACCTTGACTAGAGGTAGAATATCACATTCAAAACCTTACAAAGGAAGAACACATTTAATATTTTTTTTTGTCTTCCAGCTCTGTCAGATAATATCAATAAGGTGCAAGGTGTGGAATTATATTTGCAATCTTCTATAGTTTCATACAACTTTCCGTTTCATTTTGGTATTTAATTAAGTCACTTTACTTTAAATGCTCTGCTGTCATGAACAGTATTCCTTAATTTTACACTTTCTATATACTTATTTTCCTCCTTTAGGCTTAATATTCTGAAAATATTTGACATTCTACTCTAACATTTATAAATTATGCAGACACACAAGATACTTATCAGCTGACAAGACAATGTAATGAGTTTTCCTGGGATGTACAAAGATATTTTTCTAATTTGAATACAACTTTCCGAATCTTAAGCTTTTTTAACATATCAATACAAGTTTGCATATCATTGATTATACACTGTACTCTATGGAAAGGGTTATGGTAGCATTTGAGGGAGCAGAGCAAATGTCAAGGGTTAGAAGTTAAATTTCAGTCACCCTAAAAAAGAAAGTGAAATGATTAAGCTGTGTGACTAATGCTGCTTTTTGGATTTTAGTAGCATGAAGCTGCTGCTGTTACCTGAGCATGCTGGGTTTGTGCAAGCTCCTCTTTCTTGCGTTTCATGAGCTCTTTTCTCAGCTCTTTTGGTGCTTTCTCCACTTCATTAAAAACCTAGTATATAAGCATGCAGAAGGTGGGGAAAATAACATTTTTTTCTCCACAGCAAGCATTTGTTGTGAACATGAGAGTGTAATTCAAGCACTAAGGTATTGGAAAGCATGCAGAGGTATTAGTTTGGTGAAAAAGGAAAAGATAGTGCATGCTCTGTACAAGTCTAAGTGCAGCCTAGAAAGGAGCCATAAACCAGTCTGATTTTACATGCAAATGTTAATGAAGTGCTCTCAGAACCAGCGATTCCTTCCTATGGATTACTATATCTCATGAATGTGTTTTCATGCAGCAACTTAAACAGCCATCGATTAAGAAAGCTGCCTGCAATAGTAATGGTCTCTTTGAACAGTACAGGAAATTTTATAAACTATTTTTATCCCCAGAGTAACGGATCTAGAACTAGTAGAAGTTTAGATGAACTTCCACTGAAAAACAGCTTTTATTGACATTGTGCTATGTCCAAATGGATACAATGTCATTTCTGTATTCTCAACCACAAATGACACTTACATAGTATGTTTTAAAATATAAAAGAGGCACATAAGCACATAAAGATAAAAGGGCTGTAAGTATTCAGTTTTAAAAAGTAAACCTTTGAAACAACCACCCCCATCAATTATTATATTCTTCAAAAACTCTGCATTACAGTTAGGCAGAAATTGTATAAAATGTGTTTCGGTATAGTGCACTTTAAAATGGTGAGATAATTTCTAAATATTATCTGATAAAGCAACTTGCTAAGAATATGATGATTTGATGATTTTGTTTAGGGGAGATTAAATATTGCCAGTTTTTAACATTACATACTCTCCATACTCTCCAATATAATATGGATAGTTTTAGAGTTCTGACTGCATTTTCCTCCAAACTATAAATCTCCTCACTGAACTATAAATAAAAAAAGTATGCCTTCAAGAACAAATGTTTATTTAATAGTGGAAGCCCCATCAGAAATCAGAGTCCAAACCACCACATGCTATTCCTGTTTCCAAGGAAGAAATTTTTTCAGATCAGTATACAGCATTAAGTTCCACCAGCTTCCCCATATGAGACCCAATCACCAGTAAAAAGAAACTCAAAAATGCAAGAAGTTCAGCAAAAGAGAAAAAAAATGATTAATACATACCAGTGTACAGTTCAAAATAAATAAAAAAATATATTTTCCTAAACATGTTCATACTATAGTGTCCTTCTGCATAAAAACTCTGATACTGCACCACAGATTTTTAGAGTAATGAATATTAATCTAATAACTACTCTTATTTTTGCATAAATTATATTCACTTATATGCAGAACTATAACTATGCAATTGGTTTAAAAATAAAATACAGCCTTCATATACAAAAAACTATATGTAAATACACAACTTTCTCATGCGCTAACACAAGCAAATTAACAGTTTAAACCAGAGGTTCTCAAACTGTCGTCCACAGACCACCAGTGGTCTGTGAGCTCCATTCAGGTGGCCCGCTGATAGTTCCCTCTAAGGTGCGCACCTGAGTGGCCACACGCAAGAGAATGGCCACCCACCTAATTAGTGGAGCTGCACAGGCGTGGCTCCACTAATTGGGTGCCTGGACCCTGGAGAAGATGCACATGTAAGGTGAGGTGGTGGCCTTGGGGGGAATAAGGGGTAGGTGGGAGGGAGCAGTGGGGTGAGAAGAGGGAGTGGGGGGAATTTGGGATGTGCAGGGCTGCAGCGGCCAGAGAAAGAGGTGACTTTCCCCAGATCCAGGGCTGCGGCTGCCGTGGAGAGACCTGCTCTCCTTCCCAGCCCCAGCTTGGGGGATGCTGTGGTGGGGGAGAGACCTGCTCTCCTTCCCAGCCCCCAGCTTGTGGGATGCTGTGGTGGGGGAGAGACCTGCTCTCCTTCCCAGCCCCCAGCTTGTGGGATGCTGTGGTGGGGGAGAGAGGGCACATCCATTGCATTACAAAGGTAAAACTATTGATATTAAAATATGAGTTCTGTGCTTTTATTTATAGAACAAAAAAATGTTTATTATTATTTTTTATATAGTGCTTTTATCCAAAGTGCTTTACAATAGTTAGCTAATGGTACAAACAACATTTGGAAAGATCATTAAGTGGTCTGCAGAGCCCCTCAGCAATTTTCAGGTGGGACGCGGAAAAAAAAAGTTTGAAAACCACTGGTTTAGACTTTCAGCATCATCCTTCACTCACTTGGTTTCACTATACAACTTAGATCTGCAATTAGTCATAAAACTTTTCAGCTGTCGGCTTTTTTGTTTTGTGGAATGCTATCAACCAAAATTAAAATGTATTAATTTTAAAGATTCTATGAAAGACACAAATGTGCTAATCTATCAGTGACTTCTGCGGAAGTCAATATTTCAATGGCTTGTTAGCTGTTTTGTATGCAATAAAACAAAAAAATTACAATGGCTGTGAATGGTCCCCAGAAGTCACCATGGCAGGGATAAAGAGAGTCCAACCATGCTCGCCTCTGGCCATGTCCCCTACTTTCTACATTATCTAAGAGTCTTACCTCTTTTTTCCTGTTTTTCAACATGTTCTGGAATTTGGACAATTCCTTCTCCTGTTCTGCTTTGATGCGTTTTGCTTCATCTCGTAAGCGATTTGTGTGTTCCTGTTCCAAACGTTCTATTGTCTGTTTTTGCTGCTTTTCTAGATTTTCTATCTCTTGATCATACTGCCGCTTTTTACTCTGTAAAATAATTCCATAATAAAAATAAAATAAAATAATTCATCTGATATTTTTCTAGGAAGTTAAATTCGGGACGGTTGAAAGCTCTGCAGAACTGTCCAGTCAAAGTAATGATGTTTGCTCATCTTAACCAGGGAACTACAAATTGTGGTATACCAAATTTTGAATTTGTGATGAATGTGTATGAATGTGAACAGAGCATGCCTTGCCAGTGCTGAAAAATGCCTGGAGACCTCCTGTGTTACGAATCTTTATGCATTACACAACAGACACAATTTACTACATAAATTTTATATTCATACCTCTGGAGATGAATCATCACAGTCTAAAAATACAGGCCTCTAAAACTTGAGTTAGCAGATCTCACTTTCAGCGAATAATAGATTCCTTATCTTCAGCCAGCCATTAGAGGGCAATACGTCTCAAATCATACAAAAAGCCAGTACATTATGCTGGAAATAATTTATATGGAAGTGCATAAAATGAGACAGAGTGAGGATGGGAGGCATAGCCCAGGATACTTAGCAACTCCAGGTCAAAACATCTTGTGCGTCTAGCAGGGGGCCTGTGCTATCTATCTTACTGTAGGTATTTACAAGGTGACTATTACCTTGGCCTATGACCTGCTATGCAGGAGGCGGAGCTACTTATTTTCTTAAGGAAGATGGAGCATGTTCATGCTTCTAGGGGTAGGGGAAGTTGCCTGTGGGAAAGTGAATCTTTTTGCATCTTCTGTTCTGGCTGCCTGCATGCCTACTTTGATGTGTTGCAAAGGAAGATTTAGATGTAGTGGGGGCAAAGCTAATCTGGTGCATATATGACAGGGCGATTCCTTTGATTCCCCACACAAGAAGCTTTTACTCCTGGGTGAATTCTGTGCCACTGCACATGCACAGTATTTATGTCTCCTGCAGATTTCTTTGCTTCCCCGCAGAAAAATGACTTTCTGACTGGGAGGCAAAGGGAAACCACAAGAACGGTCATGTGACCCTCCCCAGAAGTATGTTTTGGGTGCCCAGGGCAGCCGTCAGAGAGATAAATCACTGTGGGGCAGGAGGTGGGACTAGGGAAGACCTGGCTGGGTGGCTCCTACCCTCAGCTCAGCTGCTAATCCCTGCTGGGCTGGGGAGGACGGGACTTCCTCTTCCCCTGCATGGCATCTGGGGCTGGATCAGACCCACCTCCAGATTTCTCCCCTGGCTGCAGGCTCTGCAAATTCCCCGCCACCGCTTCCTGCGCCCATTGCTCTTCAGCTGCAGGGGGAGGGATTCCTGTACAGGGAACTGCTCCCCCACTCGCCCAACCCCTGTGCATTCAGACCTCCTCATACCCAGACCCTCCCACCAAGCCTCAGCGCCCCTCTCCTCCCCCACTCAGAACTCTCCCAATAAGCCCCACTCCCACTGCACCTGGACCACCCTGACGAGCCACCCAGATCCCCACCCCACCAAGCCCCTACCAGTTGCGCCTGGATCCCCACCCCACTGAGCCCCACTCCCCCAGCATCTGGACCCCCCCACTAAATCCCCCACACCCAGACTCCTCTGCCGAGCTCTATCCTCCCCACACCCAGACTCCCCCCCCACTGCTGAGCCCCAACCACCTTCACCTGGACCCCCTGCAGAGTACCCTTACCATTGCACCCAGAACCCTCCAACAAGCCTCTGTGCATCCAGATCCTCCCCGAACTTGGATCCCCCACTGAGCCGCCTGCACCCAGATTGCCCCACAGAGAATCCTCTCATCCCACACCTGGATCCTCCCACATTAAGCCTCTCCACACTTGGATCCTGCCGTGCTAAGCTTGCTTGCCCACACAGAGGGGCAGGACCCATGTTTCTGGGGCAGGCATGGACCTTGCACTGTGTCAGGGTTCGGTGCAGGCTCACTGCTGAGTCTGTGTCCTGGGGATGGAGCTGCACAGTCATCTCCCACCTTTGTGCAGCCAGTGGCCTGTGCTCCCCAATGCCATGCTGGAGCCTCCACATTTATTTAACAAATATAATTTGCAGAATTTTAAAATACTGTGTGCAAAATTTTAGGTGCAGAATTTCAAATTTTTTGGTGCAGAATGCCCTTAGGAGTAAGCTGTGAAGGACCTGGGGACTAGAGGATGTTCATTATTGGAGTTTGAATACCTTCTGCAGTCACTCTCCTGGATCAGATGGCGCTAATAGCTGTTATTTCATTCCTCTGATGAGTCACTCAGGAACTGGGCTGAAGGAGAGCCCAGGACTGACTGGGCTCAGGCAGGCTGGAGTTGATTTGGAAAGGATCAGGGATAGGACTGAACCTGCTTGTTGCTGCTAAGGTTCCTTCTATTTGGACCAAGAAGTAGGAGA
Source organism: Lepidochelys olivacea (assembly GCF_965140295.1). NCBI lineage: Eukaryota > Metazoa > Chordata > Testudines > Cheloniidae > Lepidochelys > Lepidochelys olivacea. The sequence continues at coordinate 120,779,253 of NC_140417.1, forward strand.
GAAATTCCTGGAGAGTCCCAGAGAAGAAGATTTTTTGGGAAACCAAAGGCAGTGCCCTCAGAGGACATAGGACATGCTAGGTATTCCCTGAGGATAGGCTTTCTACCTTGCTGGTCCTCTCCTGAGATACCTCACAACTAGCTTTTCCCACACAATTAAAGCAAAAGCATCCCCCAATTTTTGGTTGTGTGAGGACTTAGCATTACCAGCAACTCCGGGCCCTAGAGCTCCTGTAGAACTTGTCATACTGCACTCCCGAAAGGGCTGACCTGCTGCTAGGGAGAGGGCTTGCATACTCTTGGGGTCTCAAGTGCATGCTGCAGAGGCAGCTGAACATCGATGAATATCTCTGGCCTAGTCTTTTTGCTTTAGCCCAGACTAACCAGACATCTGGCAAAGGAAATGTTCCTCCACTTGCTAGAGACAAAAACAACTGAAGTATGTGAATGAGCAAACCAATTAATGGAGTGAGGAAGACATCCTCCCAAAAACTGGTTTTATCACCCTCTCCTGGCTGGGAGGCACTATTTCCAAGCATTTCGATTAGTTCAGGAGATCAACAAGACTACCTGTCAAAATCTCTCTAAGTAGAGAGAACAAGGACTGAATAAACATGAACACTGAACTACAGAACAGTACCCTCAGCAGAAAAAGCCTAGGCTGTTGCTACCCATGTTCACCTACTCCATCAATATGGCATCTTTTAAGAGCACTAAATAAAAAGTTGCCTTATATCATGTAGGTGCAATCAATCAAACTTACCGTCATTTCCTGTTCAAAGCGTCTGAACATCTGTTCTCGTTGTTGTAGGAGTTTATTACTGAGCTGCTGTTGAGCTCTCTGCTCTTCTTTTTGAAGAAGTCTTAGCTCCCGCAGCTCTTGACGTCTGATAACGAACAGTAGTGTTGGTGGGGCAAAAGAAGAGAGGAAGTGAATAAAGATAAAAATAATTGCAAAAAAATCAACTATTTGGGCTCATTAATACCAGTTTTAAAAAAGAAATGTAAGATTAGACTTGGATTTTTGTATCATTATTTTAAAATAAACAGTTTTTCCTTCTGCTAACAAAAAGATCTAAATTTAATCCCAATGCACTATAAAAACAAATCCCAGACCGCTCTCGCATTAATTAAAGATTCTTCCTGTGTTATTCAGGAAGGAAAAGGAATACCAAAGGTCTCCAAAATCATTTAGAGATTTTTACTCACCGAAGAAATCTCAATTCTTCACTTTTTGAATCATTTTCTGTAACTATTTTTGAAGTTGTCACACTCACTTCTACTCCATCAACAACAAATTTGCGAGTTTTCTTTAATGTTTTCTTGTGTCTTCTAGTTTCCTGGATGAAAATGTTGTTATTCTGTGTTCAACTGAATAACACTTTTTTACATCTGAAAAATTAAATTACTGAGTTTCTAAATAGAGAGCAACTGAATAAGATACAGCAAAGTTAAACTGTCCTCAGGTTACAAGAGCTTGAAAAGTCCTCTTACCAGTGCCAAGAAGTTAAACTTTTTTTAGCCAGCAAAGGGGGAAATGAAGCTATTATTATTTCCCATAAATTAAGTTGCCATTTATCTAGACAATTTTTTAATCTTCCAATGTGAACTGATGCAGTGTTATCTTCCTGAGTCTGAAGACAGTTCTGTTGCCTTTGTTGTTCCCCACTGCTTTCCCTTGAATTCATCAAGACTAGTCATTTTCACATATGCCCCCAGGATTCTGAAAAGTGGCAGTGAAACTGAATAAAGGTTTGCTGATTTCACCCTACCACTTCTGCCTGGGAAACCAATCAGCAAAAACAGAGGCACGTAATGGGAAAAGAGGACCCAAATTTTAGGTTAGGGGAGGAGCAACAGCAGACACCTTCCTTACAACAGGTTGGGGTAGAGCAGGAGGCTCCTGAATGGAGAAGAGGAAGAGAGAGCAAATTGTTTTCATCCCTTAACCAGGGTTTCACATTTGTCAGACACCTACAAGCCAGAAGTGGATATGAAAGAAGGAGCTCAAGAGCAGTATCCATGGACAACACCTCTAGTGGGAATCCCAATATCCTCCCCTTCAGTTACTGACAGTAGCATCTTGGGAGGGGAGTGAGAATCTCCAGAGACAATGCCTCTCTAGACCTTGGTGGCAACTCCCACCAGCCTTTTGTCCTTAGGCTTAGTCCTCTGGCCATTAAGTGTTTGGTAAATTTTTCAAGCTGTGTTCAACAACAGACTGCTTCTAATGTGAATCAGTGAGGTGATCAAATGTCAAACATTACTGCCAGATTCCACGCCTTGACAGTGCTTCATTAACTTTTATATTTAATTAATCTATTAAATTCTCCTTTCAATTCAGCAATACCTCATGACTTAAAGTATCACGTGACTAACAAATGAATAGCCTTTTATTATTTTTTATAATTGGGAACCGGCCAATGGGAGTGCAGAGCCAGTGCTTGGGGGGGAAGGGGGAAAGAGTGCAGAGTGCAGTCCTGTGGCCCCACTGCCTTTGAGCCGGACCCGCTGCTGGCTGCTTCTGGGGCGCAGCGGGGTGTCAGAACAGGCAGGCACTAGCCTGCCTTAGCTGGGCAGCACTGCCGACAGGACTTTTAACGTCCTGGCTGGCGGTGCTGACCAGAGCGACCCAGTGCCTTATATGCCATGACCCAGTATTGGGTTGCGACCCGAACTTTGAAAAACGCTGGTCTAAATAGTCAGGACAAACAATGGGTTAGAGAGAAGATATACATGGAGAAGACTGAGATGTGGTAGGGAGAGGTTAAGTGATTTATCCAAGGTCAACAGGAATTATGTATAAAGCCAGGAATTGAACTTGAAATCTTGAGTTCTAGTCCCAAGCCTTAACCACAAGACAAATCTTCCTCTTAATCATCCTGTAGTTTTCGGCTCTTTGGAATTTCCTGTCTCAATGTATTGGTTTACATTTAGTTCACATTTTGAAGGTTATCCTCACAACTGTAATGATTAACAATTTTTTGATCTGATAGTTTAGATTTTGGATTTAGATAAATGTGTGGCAGTTTTGTTGCCATTTACAATTGCTGCCTAAACACATGTACACAGAGTTACAACATTATTCCATGTACTCCAATATTTTACTCTGAAAACAGTTTTAGATGCAACTGGTATTTGACTATTTGCGATCTTCAATTCTAGCAAAGTGGTTCCTATAAAGGTACAGATTCAATATTACGACTCTAGTTTCTGATTAGTTGATTTTCTCGGCATTATTAACTCCCCAAGGAAGTCTTAGGGTCTTACTATATAAGATTTTACATAAAAAATTATAACTAATTGTCCTACACTTACTTGTAAAGATATTGATCCAGTGTCCTTGTTTTTAGTGAGGAAGCTAGAGATGGACAAGTTCAAATCAATGCTATTATTATCAGCTGCAGAACCAGTGCCTGAATCTGTATCATTTTCCTTTAGTGTCTCAGGTTCTAGCTGCTGTAATGTTTCAGCATGGGCTTGATTACCCATTTTAACTTTTTCCTCATTTTCTTCAGCGCTAACACTAATAATGGGTACTGGAGTGAGTTCAGAATCATTAGGTTGTTCAACTGCAGGATCCTGAAGCTTGTTCTTAAGTGGTGCATCAAACGGAACTTCGGAATGCTCTGCATTTATCTGAATGTTGTTCTTCTGGGTATCCTCAGGTCCATGTGTTTCTACATTTTGGTCAGGCTCAAACACTTTACCCACACTTTCGATCTGAATTTCCTCAGTGCTATTTGTCTCATGAATATTCTCAGTCTTGCTCTGTATTGGCTTCTGGTCTATACCACCCACTTTTCCTGAATCCTTGACCTCAGTTTCCTCTGTACTGCTTGTCTTATGAACATCTTCATTTTCACTTTCTACTAATTTCTGATCTGTATCAGTCACTTTATCTCTACTTTTAATCTGAGTTTCTTCAGAGCTGCCTGTCTCGTGAACATGCTCAGTTCTACTTTCCATTAGCTTCTGGACTGTCCCGGGTATTTTATCTCCATTACTGATCTGTCTTTCATTAGTGCTGCCTGTCTCTTGAGCATTGTCAACTCCATTTTTTAGTGGCTCCTGCTCTGTGTCAGCCATTTTCTCTGCACCTTTAACCAGAGTTTCATTAGTGATGCCTGTCATCTCATCTTTCTGAACTTCTTCAGATTTACCATCATCTTTTTGCTCTGTATTTTTTTCTATCGTTGTTTCTTCATTCTTATTTTCCTGCCTCTCTGTTCTGCTTTCTTTCTCCTCTTTCTCCCCAGTCTCTTTAGATATTACTTCTGTAGTTTGAGCACTGGCATCTTCAATTTCAGGTGCTATTTTCAGTTTATTTTCATCTGTCTCTTCATTTTCTATGGCACTTCTTTCCGCTGTTTTCAGACTGTGTTTATCATTTGTTTCTAATGTTGTCACTGTATCAACTTCTTTTCTTTCTGTCTGTGATCCAGTGTCCACATTTACTACTTCTGATTTTCCAGTATTCTTTTCAACTCCTAATCTTTTCTCTGGCTCATCTTCCTCAACTAATACTGACCCATTCTGCACCTTTACAATATCTCCAGGAGTGGTATCAGACACACTGTCAATAATTTCCACACCTTTAATTGTCTTGGGTTCACTAGCAGTTTTATCATCTGGAAATATACTGATGTTCTCCTCAGCAGCATTATGTTCTGTTTTCTCAGAAACAGATTCCAGAATAGAGGCATTCTGTGAAAGTTTATCTTCTTCAGAGCTGGCAATACTAAGGTCAGAGGAGGCACGCTTGTTTGTTGGTAACTGCTAAAAAATTATTAAAAAAAAATTACTATTTTCTAATTTATGTAGAAAACAATTATACAAACATTTCTTACATAGAGAGAGAGAGATGTATATGAAAAGACACTACATGTATGTAGCTTGGTTTCCAGGAAAAATGAATTCCATAATCTCAAACTATTTGACAAGACATAACCACAGAACTATTACGTCTGTAGAAAAGCCCTTCTTCCCAGTTTACAATTGCACAAGAGCCCTTTCTCAGTCCCTGAGGGACGCTGGACATAATTTGCCTCAGCACCCACACACCTTGTAAAGTCCTCATAAACCTTTCTTCAACCACTTTACACCCTATATGGTTCTTCTGGCCACAGAGGTGGGATTCTGTGCTGCACACCTAAGAGGCACAACAAAAAATCTTGGCCTCACACCACCTTTTTGCCCTCCTGATCCTGGGCTACTCCAGGGACTGGAGAGGACCTCAGCATAAATTAAACACATCTGGGGGCACGTCTAAGTTACAGGTTTCAGAGTAACAGCCGTGTTAGTCTGTATTCGCAAAAAGAAAAGGAGTACTTGTGGCACCTTAGAGACTAACCAATTTATTTGAGCATAAGCTTTCGTGAGCTACAGCTCACTTCATCGAATGCATACTGTGGAGAGTGTAAAAGATCTTTTTATACACACAAAGCATGAAAAAATACCTCCCCCCACCCCACTCTCCTGCTGGTAATAGCTTATCTAAAGTGATCACTCTCCTTACAATGTGTATGATAATCAAGTCGGGCCATTTCCAGCACAAATCCAGGTTTTCTCACCCCCCCAAATCTCACCTGGATTTGTGCTGGAAATGGCCCGACTTGATCATCGTACACATTGTAAGGAGAGTGATCACTTTAGATAAGCTATTACCAGCAGGAGAGTGGGGTGGGGGGAGGTATTTTTTCATGCTTTGTGTGTATAAAAAGATCTTCTACACTTTCCACAGTATGCATCTGTGGAAGTGAGCTGTAGCTCACGAAAGCTTATGTCTAAGTTACAGCAGCTTCCCCAGGCTGCCCTACGGACCACAGCATTGCCCACAAATCTGAGTGCTGCCCCAAGATGCCCCTCCTATCCCCAGTATGTTCTTTGCCAGGGCTTGTGAGGGGATACTCAGAAAGCAGTCTCATGGCTGTTTTCACAGTGCCTCTGCCAGGGAAATCCTCCCATAGCCAGAAGTAGGGCTTTCAGGGCCCTTTTACCTAGCATAATAAGGCTGGAGTGGGGATGAGGATCTCACCCCAGGGGTCCCAACTAATTAGCAGCAATACAAATGATTAAGCTTTTTGCTTTGTAGTCAACTTTGCTCCACTCACATGTGAAAAAAAAAATTTCTTTTCAACAATGGCACTACGCCTCCAGCAGGGTTATTTCCATGCCATATTTTAACTTGCAAATGTTTAAGAAGGTTGCAACATTTTCTTTGTTTTTTAAATATATACCTATATTATATTAGAATATCAGTATATAGATATATAAATTGGAAAGGTGTATTTTTTAACCTCTTCTCCCTCAAAAATGGCGGAACAATTTTTACACAAACTTCAGAAGTTCACCTTCAGGCAGAGACCAAGCATGAGAAATATCAGTTAAAAAGGTAAAAGTTTCTAGCAGATATGAATAGATGGTAACAAGAAGTTAGAATCAAAACAATTATGTGAACATAACTCTAGCAATTGTTGTTGCTAGATTGTGAATTAATATTATTATATTTCCACAAAGACAGATACAGAAAAATATATTAATGAACCATTATCTCAAATCATAATTATTCTTTCACTCTTCAGAGTGATAATGACACATCTTTGTCTATATTTACTACTAGAACTCCATAATCTGTGAATGAAACTGTTACAATTTGCCATTAGGAGATTACAGTATATAATTTAAAATGTTATGTAAATTATGCCTAGCTACTGTATCAAATATTGGCCTGATCCTGCTCTTCCTACTGAGGCAAACCTCAATGAGAGATTTTTGCCTAAGAAAGCATGTAGTAACACACTCTTTGTGCTAAAATGCATCTAAAATAATTCTAAATATGAAAGTATTTTAGAATCTCAGTATATTGGAAGTCAAATGTGTTTTTAAATAGGATATATATAAATGCATCTATGTTAGCCACAATATATTAGCATATTATCATACTAGAGCTATGATTTCATTTCCCTTCAAGGGAGTGAATTTGACTGGCAGAAGTATCCTTATAAATCTAAAATTTCTCACAAACTAACTCTACTAAAGAGTTTGTCCTTTAGACAGATTTTTGTTTTTTTTAAACAGTCGAGTTATAAATACACAGGAAACTTAATTTATAACATAAATGTCATTACCTTCACCCATACAAGAGTTATTAGTTATAATACCAAATACACAGTTCACTTACACATTAATACATTTACATATTTGCCTGAAAGTATATATTTGTGTATTATTTTACAAAAAGTCTTTCACTGTTTAAACCAGAGGTGGCCAAACTTACTGACCCTCCGAGCTGCAAATGGCTATCTTCAGAAGTTCGAGAGCTGGGGCGTACCTGCTGGGGCTCGGGACTTCAGCCCCATGGTAGGCGCCTGACAGGGGCTGGGGATTTAGCTCACAAGCCACAGTTTGTCCACCCCTGGTTTAAACAGCCTTCTCGCTTTACATATCCACATGTACATGCATAACCATACATGCACACAATATTCTTTATTATTCTGTCCTGAAGAAGCTTAAGATCATCTGACTTTTATAAATTCTGACCTCTGTATTTTGTACTGAAGGCATGCTATACTTGAAGAAAAAAAACAACATTCATTCTTAGTACAAATTAAAAATATTGCAAAAATAATTAGTGTGCCAGAAAATAAGTTTTTCATAGACAAAATGTAATTAAAATAAGCATCCATATATAAATTTATACTTTAACTGACCAGAGAATTTTCTGTTTCCTCCTCTTCATCTTCATCTTTACCATCTTCAACTTCTTCTGTTACTTCAGCCTTTGCCTCTGCAATTAACTCTCTGACTGGTTTATTAGAAGTGACAGTAACAAACGGATGCTTGAAAAAAAAAATTTGGCATTTAAAGTAAACAGTAATTTCATTTTTTTATAACAATGGAATAAAAGTAGCAATTCTTTTAGGGTTATATCTTGGTCTCCATTATACCCAGATATGAAAGCGATTAAGCTGAAATACTTACTCACCACCCTTTTTTATTAATGTAGATTTTTTTAAATTAGAAGTTTTAAAATCTAAAATATCAATATCTAAATCTTTATGTGGAGATTTGTTCAATAAACTCATCAAAAATACAGACAGCTCATGAAATAATTTTTTTAAAAGTTATACTGACCTTAACAACCCAAAGAACAAAAGTAGAAAGAGTTTTTAAGAGGTTGCTTTTCTTGGAAATGGTCTTCATTATTTTTTTTATTCCATGCCTGAACTTCCACCTAATACATTTTCTATTTACTATCTGGAAGTATTTAATCTAGAAAAATACAATGCTGCCTTTGGACCAAAGATTTGCGAGACAATCAATTCCTTCTGTATGTTTCCTTTAGAAAAAACAACTACCTGTCTTCATATTCTTTCTGCATAAACTATTCTCTCTCTGTTTGGTCCTGCTTCTTAAAGCCTTTCAACATATGTCAAATGTATTTTGGATACAAGTAAACATGCACTGACGTTAAACAGAATCAAATGTATCTAGTCAGATCTACTCCCGTTAACTCTTCTGCAGTGACAGCATTAGAGCAGATGGATGAGGACTAAAGCTTTTAAAACATCTGTCAGCAATCAACTGCTTATATAAACACAACTACTTTATACATTAGGGGAAGCACTGAATTAACATAAATAGGTCCACAAGAGAATTATTTACATATAAAAATTTATAAATAGTAGGCCAGATTTCCACCTGGTGTAAGCTGGTGTCTCTCCACTGACTTATACCAGCTGAGGATCTGCCCCATAATGTTAAATACAGATTAAGTATATCTAATTTTGAATTGTTCAGAACTTCACAGTAGCAGTGTCTTGCTTCTAAATAGATGTATTAAACCCAAGTACTATAACCCTGTTGGCAGCTAACTTTTCTTACCTGAAGAAGTTGAGCAGTATTCCATCTGGCATCTACATTCTTTTCCAAACATTTCCTTAGAAAATCTTTAAAATCTGAAGACCTGCAGAAGAAAACAAAGAAGTGATTGCCACTTTACCTTTACTCCTACACAAACTGCATAGTGACACATTCTTTTCAATTTCCTATTTATGACTTCATTACAATTGCTCACCATCCATTCAAAAGAAGGCAGGAGAGGCAAGAGAATGAAAAAAACCAAAACCCAAACAGTTTCTCCTTAACAGGTTACAATCACTGGTATAACTCTAATGAAATCAATAGAGTTATATCAGGGATATGAATTTAACCCAATGAGTTTTACAGTTGAAAAGCCCATGAGGTGTTGCATATTGAACTTCTGATAGCCAATCCAATAAATGTTTAAAACTGAAAGTAGCACATTGCTTACCTTGTAATCTCTCTTAATAAAGTTTTATAATCTAGACTATATTAAAAACCACTGCTTTATCTGCCACATTGTTTTGCGTAAAGTGATATGGCTTGATTCAACACCCGTTTATCCATTATTTTGCCTTGTGAAGTGCAACCTTAACCTTTCTGTTGTTCTTTTTTAGTCCCTGAGCTGCATTTTTTCAAATGAAGTTCCATTTTAAAGAAAGGTTTTATTTTATGGTTCTTGGTTTTAGAAAGAAAAGGAGTACTTGTGGCACCTTAGAGATTAACAAATTTATTTGAGCATAAGCATTTGTGAGCTACAGCTCACTTCATCGATGCATCCTAACTGCAAATTCACCTAGTAATATTTTGCACTAACCATTTGAAAACAATCTGTTGTCATGACTGAGTGGGCAACGGCATACTCTTTTCAAACAATGTATATTCTCTGTATGAAATCAAAGAGGATTCTTCAACATTTCTCTTTTTTTCCATTTTTACTTTTTTTAAAACAGATCATTGTCCTCATGCTTTTTCTTTATATCACATTTTTTTTTAAAAAGGGTAGTTAAAAATCTTTATGTACACATTTGATGTTGAATCTGAAACTTATATTTGAAAAGAACAAGCTCTATTTTCCAACACAACAATATCAAAATACTAAGATACTGTAGCCTTTTTAATATGAAAGCTTCTAGACACTGCAATAACAAAAAGTAAAGTCATGGGCCCCAATCCTCCAAGGCCACATAGAAGTACTTTATGCAAGTGAGTAGTTCAATACAGTTTAATAGGACTACTCAAGTGATTGAAGTTAAATGTGCTTACATCGCTGCAGACTCAGGGCCAATCTTCAAAACTCTTGGCAAAAAAAGTTAGCATTAAAAGACTAACCATTTTGAAGGCTGTGCCAATGTAGGTGGGTCAGATTTTGCTATTTTCAGCAACACACGCATAGGATTTAGCTCATGATGAGGTGGTTCTACTTGAGCCATTTCTATTAAAGTGATGCCCAGTGACCACACATCAGCCTTATAATCATAAGGCCTGTCTTTAGATGTCTCACACATTACCACTTCAGGAGCCATCCTGCAAAAGAGAATGGTGTATAGAATTAGAGAAAGAAGCATTATCATCTGCAGTCAAAAACATTCTAAATAGTTTACTTAATTAAAATATTAATGAAATTTAAATATTTTAAAGTAAATGGCACACTTTTACATATTTTACATTATTCTTTTGCAAGGCTATGTACTCAGTTGTGATATTAAAATATTAGTTCATGCTACAAAGTTAACAAAACTGCACACTTACCAGTAAGGTGTACCAATGAAAGAATCTCTTCTCTGTATTGTCCTTGTGTTTTTAGCAGACACGCCAAAATCCGCTTGAAGCAAACAGTAAAAAATATTACTAATTTAGAGGTGGAATTCTTTTTTACATTCCACAACTAGCATATGAAATTTTGAGCTACACTGTAGACCAAAAAGTATATATATATGAATATTAAAACTCCAAAGTGAGCATTCAAAATATTTAAATGTGTTGTTATTATTAAATCAGTAATACTTTGTAGCTCACTAACTACTCTAATAAAAAAGTATAATGCCTCCCCCTGCTAAAAATAAAGCACTTTAAAGGCTAATGCCAAGATTAGGATGTGAAGGACAGAAATAATGGCAGGTAGGAGAAGTATTTGTTGTTAGAAGAAAAGAAATAAACGATTTTCCATTAGGAAATTATTTATTTTGCCTATGAAATTATCACACTAAACCTGAACATTAACATCTCTACCTACTTCAACAATTCCCCATTAGGTTTTGATTTTTACACTAATTCAGAGATCCTAAACTAGGATTTATTTTCTTTTTCCTGTTCCCCCAGTATGAAATCTTTGAAAAAGGCGAATAGTAAAGACATGTAGGTACACTTTTGATTGTAAAATGTAAATTAGAAATCTTGCATTTCCAATAATAAATTTTATCAAATAGCATATCAAGCATGACATTTCTCATTTATAAAATAAGTATATTTATTTTGAAGAGATACTTTTTTGTGTCCTACTATAGCAGATGTTCTAACTCTTCTTAATTAAAGTGTACTGATTAGACCAGAGACAAAATACCCATACTCTGTCTGCTTCAATCTGTACAAAATGACGTGATAGGCTCAACACTTGATAAGCCTAATTTTGCTCTTTACAAAGAAGTGTAGGATTAAGGCAGCTACCTATTCCAGTATAAAACCAGAAATATTAAAGGACTGTAGATACTATAAATTAGACATTAAAACTTGATTGTTTCTCATAAAACTATCACATATGAAATTCCATTTTATTAAAAAACAGGAGGCATTGCACTTAACATATTCAAGACCACCAGAAGCAAAAAAGCAAACAGTACAAGCAGCAAGAAAGAAATTATATATTCTTTCATACAGACCCTGTTTCCTTTTCAAAGGTAAAGTAAATTAAATCTTTGACCAGTCTGAATTTTATAGGGCCAGTTTACATCCACTGAATCCACGAAAGAAGGGGACTTCCCCACTTAGATTTCTTTGCAAAGTAGGGTCTCAGCTACCTCTGCAGCACTATCACCCAACTTCACGTCCAGGCTAAGAAGAGGCAGAGATCTCGTGGGACAAGGGAAATGGACAAAGACAGAAGAATACATGTCATCCTAGCTCTGACCCTGTGGAAATTTGTTAGAAAAGATAATACAGCCTCAAGCTTTAGTATTAATTATTATTTTATTTAGTATTATTTTGTATTATTATTTTATTTATTTATGTATTTCTACTAATGTAGTGCCTAGGAATCCTAGTCATGGACTAGGACCCCATTGTGTTAGGGGCTGCATAAACACAAACCAAAAAAAAGTTACTTACCCCAAGAAGCTTACAATTTAAGTATAACATAAGAGACAATAGGTGGATACAGACAGAGGAGTACAAGGAAACAGTGGGAGGCCACAATCAAGATCGGGATCCCATTGTGCCAGGTGCTGTGTATATATACACACAGTAAGAGACAGCCCCTACCTTGAAGCTTACAAGTTTAACAGACAAAACAAATAGCAAGGCAGGATTATCATCCCTATTCTGCAGAAGAAAAAACAAGGCGAAGAATCACCAAAGTACTTGCTTAGCTATTCTGAATTTTTTAATTGACTTCAAAGTTAAGCTAGTAGTGAAGGAATGACACTTGGAGCCCCAAAGCCACTGTAAAAGCAGAGGGCCTCCATGCAGCTAGATCTGGCCCACTGTGCATCCCTGAGGGTCTACCAGGTTTGGAGGTGGGCCATTTCGCCATTTTCTAGATGGAGGAACCAAATTCCATCCATCAATGGGACAATGTGGAGCCTTCATGAAGAAATCCTCATGGAGATTTCCTCTCTATACCATCCCCATTCTCAGGAGAGGAAATTTTGGGCGGTGGTGATTGCTTCAGACAGAATGCTAGGAAGAAACACTACAAAGCTCATAGCAATTGTGTGTTCCAGCTCCCACTGAAGTTAAGGAAGAGGGAGTGATCAGTGGTATAGAAGGCTGCCGGGAAAAGGGAACACCAATAATAATAATTTTTTCTATATCTAGAATATTAGTGGGAGACATTTAAAGAAACTGAATTATTATAGACTATTTTCACACATTTTAAATATTTTCCATAGCCAAATGAAACCTAAAACTCTTGTTTTTATATTATATATATTTAAAAGTATTTACACCTAGCGTAACCTGACTTTCAAATTCAGTAACAGTATTGGTACAAGGCCTGCTCCTGCTCTATGGGAGGTTTGCCAAGCATAAATAAGATAACTCAAGCTTTACTTATTTTTCAGAATAACAAAAAATCACTTATGTCTGTTGAACTATAATTCTTCTATAACATATATCTAAGTACACAAATACTTAACAGTGCCAAACAACAATTTAAACAAAAAAGTTCATGAGATGATCTGTTTTTTTTTTTAAATCTTGTATATTTCCATGCAAGAGCCTTACCCAGTTTAATGTCTCCATCTAATGTAAAAAGAATATTGCCAGCTTTTAGATCTCTGTGAATGATCTTATTTTCATGCAAGTAGCTCAGTGCCTCCAAAGTCTGTTTGCAAACTACTTTAATCTGTGGCTCTGTTAATGGCCTCTCAAGCTCTGAAAGAGAAACACATACACAAATATAAAAAAAAATCCCATCTTTTGCGTTTTTATTTTTACATAAATTTCCAGACTGATCATTATAAATCATAGCAAAAACTGTCAATCTGACCACTTAGTTTTAGAAGTAAACATTAGGCGAAAAATTCTGGCCCCACTGAAGTCAATGGCAAAATTCCCATGGACTCCAATGGAGCCAGGATTTCACACCTGGGATCTGGGAACGTCTCATTTATGAACTATTTATAAAGTTACTTTGAATTTTCTGTTTAATATACAGAAATGTTATTAAAATGACTTTCAGGTCAATGAAATATTAATTATGTTTTAAATAATACTTTGAGTAAGATGGAAAAAAGAACCATATTCTGTAAAGACAAATATATGGACAACTAATCACATAAATAATCTACTCATGCGATTAAGGTTGCTCACATGCATAAATTAATGCATAATTTAAATTATTAATTTTAAAATAATTTAGATTTTTGAGAAATATAATGACCATTTTAAAAATAACAAAATTACTTTACATTAAGATGAGGGGGTTAGGTACATAGATATAGCTACTTTACACTCATATAATAAACATTTTAAAATCATCACATTGAGTATTGTTCAGTATAGTCCTGCATAAAATACAAACAAAATATCTGCATTTCAAAATAGTATATAATTTTTAAAAGTGAAATCCTTCCAAATATTTAATTATTTTTATTTTAACCTGTTATAACGATTATTATTTGAAACAAAATCTTGTATTTACCCAACATTACTGCATCTACTGCTCCACCTGCACAAAATTCAATCAGGATCTGTGTAAAAATAAAAAATAAATAATTTACTGAATTGGAAGTTTTGTCTAGAGGTGAGAGACCATAGGACTTGGCATCAGGAGGCGTGGGTTCTATTTCCTCGTTTATCCCTGGCTTGCTGTGTGACCTTGATAAATCACTTATCTAACTTCTGTAGAACAGTGATATTAGCTAACTGAAAGTGGCACTGCAAGGCTTAAGTAAATTGTATGCAAAGTGCTTGGAGATACTCAGACAAAATGTGTTAATCCAGGTATATAAATTCCACAATAAAAGGATTAAAATCAACTGGAATCTGGTTGGCTGGGTGTGTGATTTGCACAATCATTATATAGTTATTTCTGATTTGAAAATTCTGAGCACAGGAGCCAAAACATTTGTTAACAGCAGACATAGCTGCCTTATCTTCACGCCCCCTTCACGTGAAACAGAAAAAGTATAATATTTACATGAAAGGAAAGACATCAAAAATCGAAGGAAAGAGACCTGTCACATGTTTTAAAGGGAAAACCAAAAACCCTTTGACTTGTTTTTCTCCTTCTTCCTATTCATGTCCATAGAACTCTTCTTGGCCCAGAATAATCCCCCCATTTACATGAATTCTTATGGGGAAATTGGATTCGCTTAACATCGTTTCGCTTAAAGTTGCATTTTTCAGGAACATAACTACAACGTTAAGTGAGGAGTTACTGTATTTGTGAAATCTACATATGTACATTCAAAGGCCTAGATCATCAGCAAATTGTGGGCCAAGTTCTGTGAGATGCTAAGCACTTTCTGCAAGTTACTGAGTGCCCTCAAGTCCCATTAAAATCAGTGGAAGTTGAGGTTGATCAGTATCTCACAAGATTGGTCTCAAAAAGCCCTAATTTTTATTTTATTCTTAATTGTGTGGTTCCCGTTATCTATTTCTGAACTGTGCTGGTGGACTTAAAACTTGAATCCAGCAGTTACAAACTAGAAATGTCTAAATCCTCTCCATACATAGAAATAAACTATCAAATTCCAAGTTTTAGAATCTAATCCGGGTGAACCAGAGCTGCTGTTACAGTCAGAGCTGAACAGATGACTCTGTATATCTTAATTTCATCATACTGATTTGCTAGAAGATGCTTTGACACAGTAATCATGCGACTTGCAAGATTTGATGGAATAATGATATAAAGTCTCTTATTATTAAGTTGGGGAGGGAACCTAAAGTTCAATATTTTTACATAAATTGGAGAACTGTATACAAAAGGAAACACCTACCCAAAGATTATTTTCATAGTAGAAAGCATCTAGAAGCTTGACAATATTTGGATGATCGCAGGATGCCAGAATATCAATCTCAACCATGTAATCTTCTAGTTCTTCCTCGGATTTAGTATCAATCACCTTTGCTGCAGCAAGGACTTTGGTTTCTTTGTTCTGAGCCTGTAAAAGGAAGTCACAGCACCATTAACACAGGAACTTTTCAATTCTGAACACATTCAAAATATGACAGTGACAAACTTCAATTATTTCACCTCAAGATTCCGTTATAATAATTAGTATACTACTGAAGCATTTTGCCATCTTCAATATGTTTATGAACATTTACTAATTAATCCTCAACATAACATACAGAAGACAAACATACATATTATATACTGGATAAACTGAGGCAGAGGAAGGTTTGATAACTTTCCTAGTGAAACAGAGAATCTGTGGAAGAAATACAATAAGGACATAGGTGTTCCTGACTCTGAATCACCATGCTGCTTATCTCTCAAAAAGAAAAGGAGTACTTGTGGCACCTTAGAGACTAACCAATTTATTTGAGCATAAGCTTTTGTGAGCTACAGCTCACTTCATCGGACGCATTCAGTGGAAAATACAGTGAGGAGATTTATATACACACAACATGAAAAAATGGGTGTTATCATACACACTGTAAGGAGAGTGATCACTTAAGATGAACTATTACCAGCAGAAGAGCGGGGGGGCAGAGGGGAGAAAACCTTTTGTAGTGATAATCAAGGTGGGCCATTTCCAACAGTTAACAAGAACATCTGAGGAACAGTGGGGGGTTGGGGAGTGGGAAATAAACATGGGGAAATAGTTTTACTTTGTGTAATGACCCATCCACTCCCAGTCTCTGTTCAAGCCTAAGTTAATTGTATCCAGTTTGCAAATTAATTCCCATTCAGCAGTCTCTCGTTGGAGTCTGTTTTTGAAGTCTTTTTGTTGTAATATTGCAAATTTTAGGTCTGTAATCGAGTGGCCAGAGAGATTGAAGTGTTCTCCGACTGGTTTATGAATGTTATAATTCTTGACATCTGATTTGTGTCCATTTATTCTTTTACATAGAGACTGTCCAGTTTGACCAATGTACATGGCAGAGTGGCATTGCTGGCACATGATGGCATATATCACATTGGTAGATGTGCAGGTGAACGAGCCTCTGATAGTGCGGCTGATGTGATTTGAAGTGAGCTGTAGCTCACGAAAGCTTATGCTCAAATAAATTGGTTAGTCTCTAAGGTGCCACAGGTACTCCTTTTCTTTTTGCGAATAAGACTAACACGGCTGCTACTCTGAAACCTGTCATTATGCAAGGCACTGCATTTAGCCAAATGGAGTGGAAATCTGTCAACTTCATGAAAAAACTCGTACAGATACAGACAGACATCTTCCTTTCCAAATGCAAACAGATGGACATCGTACCAAAAGGACTGAAGGTAAAAAATCCATTACAATCTACCTACCATACAGACTATGCTGACAGCTTGTGCCACACGCTCTCAAAGAAACTGCGGAACCACCTGATCAAAAATAGGATTCTAGGTCACCACAGAACTGTATCATGTTCGTGGGGGTGGAGGGGCAGAAGGAGAGGCCCCGAGATAGGACAGATTCTTCTGCTGGGCAAAGAGTATAGTTGGATAGATTAACAATATTGCTGGCTGGGTTAAGGGAACCATTGCTGTGGCCTCTTGTGGCATGTAGTAGTTTAGAAAGTTTAGTGTCCTTTTTCTTTTGTAGAGAAGCAAAGTGTGTGTTGTAAATGGCTTGTCTAGTTTTTGTAAAGTCCAGCCACGAGGAAGTTTGTGTGGAAGGTTGGTTTTTTATGAGAGTATCCAGTTTTGAGAGCTCATTCTTAATCTTCCCCTGTTTGCTGTAGAAGATGTTGATCAGGTGGTTCCGCAGTTTCTTTGAGAGCGTGTGGCACAAGGGTCATTACACAAAGTAAAACTATTTCCCCATGTTTATTTCCCACCCCCCGACCCCCCACTGTTCCTCAGATGTTCTTGTTAACTGTTGGAAATGGCCCACCTTGATTATCACTACAAAAGGTTTTCTCCCCCCACCCCACCCCCTGCTCTTCTGCTGGTAATAGTTCATCTGAAGTGATCACTCTCCTTACAGTGTGTATGATAACACCCGTTTTTTCATGTTGTGTGTATATAAATCTCCTCACTGTATTTTCCACTGAATGCATCCGATGAAGTGAGCTGTAGGTCACGAAAGCTTATGCTCAAATCAATTGGTTAGTCTCTAAGGTGCCACTAATACTCCTTTACTTTTAAAGTTTGACGACCTTGGAAAACTTTATGGACCTGCCTACCCTAGCAAAAATGTCTCTAAATGATATACCATTGATAATGACAGTTCAGTTCCAATAGTGTTAGCACAACTGGGAGCTCTAGTATAGATGTCTACCTGCTGGTGGTGGTGGTTTGAATAGGATATTGAAAATTCTGGCAGCCTGTCCCATACTGCTAACACGGGGGCAGCTGAACTGCATATAGCAATGGTGTGAAATGTTTAGAGAATGTTCTTTGTGTAGAGGTCCCTCAGCAAATGGAGAACTAATGGAATTATGTCATAACAAGCAACAAAACCCAGAAAGCTGAGCAACTGAGAGAGGAAAGGATTTGTAGTTAGACTGTTTAAAACTCTGGATTTTGTCTGGCTTTTAATAACACTTTTTTAATATTAAAGTTAACAAATATTTGGGAAAAGGGAAGTCTTTGTTAAGCATTCAATAAAAGCGTGAGAGCTCACCATACTTAAAAAGTAATCCAGTAAAACTACAGAATGTGAGACTTCACATTTTGATATTTTTAAGATCAAAACCAAACATAAAAGTAAAACAAAAGCCTTTAAGTCTGTCTATATACATTATAAATGGACACAAATACAATTTTTAAATAATCTTTTGAAGTGACACCATACATTTGGAATCTAATCATTTTCAATACATGAGAAAAGTAATTTCTAAAACAATGTGTCCCCCCCACTTTTCTTTTTTTTTTTTTTAAAAAGAAGTAGGTTTACCTCACCAAGTACTGTCTGAAAGACCCACAAAAGCAACACGGAAAACTGACAAAGACCTCAATGCTGCAAACGTATCCTCGCAGAGCAAGCCCCGTGACTACAAATGTGTAGCTGCAGGACTGAAGCCCAATTCTCTTGACAATTGAAGAAAAACCATGAAACTGATTATACACAAAGTGTCATCACAAATGCACAAAAACACCTTGAAAAGATGTTTTTCCTCCAATCTCTTTTAGTTATACTCATTTTAGACATTACTTGTAATACTCACAGCTAAGAATTTTTAAACATGATTTTCAAGTTGAGAATGTTCCTTTAAATCTCAACAATGATTTATTCAATGACTTTGTAAAACGTGTATTAAAACTAAAAGGTAGATCAGTATTTACAAGTATCTACTTAACTCAATTGGGTTTTCTATTGAAAGGAAAAACGGGAAAACACACAAATGTTAGGTTTATAAACGTACACACAAAAACTTGTTTCATTCAATTTGTAAACTGAAATGGTCACTTACTAGTGTACTACTATTAAAAAATAAAATGACTAACATTTCCATACATATGAGCTATAGGGGGAAAAATATCACCAGTAAAATAATAGTCCTAATTATTTTCAAATAGTCTCCCCCCTTTTTTTTTTCTTGCCACATCAACAAAATCACTTATTTAAGATGGACATTTAGTCAGAGCATATGTATTTCATCAACATTGCAGCAATGCTAGAATATAATTTGAATGTATCAGCTAAGACTACTATATTATGTGGAGGATATGATTTTCTTGACAAGTATGTACTACTTTTATATATCAAGTAGCACTTCCAAAAGTGAACTGTAAAAACAAAACATAAGTCTTGACATTTGCCTTTTTGTTTTTCCACAGTAAGATCAGAACATTCATAGCTGTATGAAGTTATTCTAAAACATAAAACTAATTACTGAGGTAGATATTCTAATATCTGATAACAATGATTAAACCAAGGTATTTTATCATTTGTTTGTATTAGTTACATGTTTTGCAAAAGGAGAAAAAGTCAAATCTTCCTGTACTCTAACTGCACTCAATATACCGTATCATTAATAAATTAATGATAGATAAAATAAATGAAAAGATAAAATAGGTATCTAATTCCACAGTAAAACCAGACTGATATGTTTTCTATGCATAGTTAATATGTTTCTATGCATAGTTAGACTTAATGCAAATGTCTACTTACCCAAAAATTTATTTTCACAGAACGGGCAGAGAATTTATTTTCTTCAGTATCTCCTTGGAGTTCAGAGTCCACAATCTCGAGGGTATGTCTATGCTGCATTTAAACACTCATGTTTGGCCTGTGTCAGCTGACTCAGGCTATGGGGCTGTTTAATTGTGGTGTAGACATTCAGGTTTAAGTCCTCAAGGTCACAGAGCCCAGACTCCTGCCGGAGCCGAATGTCTACACTGCAGTTAAACAGCCCAATAGCCTGAGTCTGCTGAATCAGGCCAAACATGAGTGTTTAAATGCAGCACAGACATACTCTCGAGGTTGTGGAGTCTGAACTCCAAGGAGATACTGAAGAAAATAAATTTCTGCCCGTTCTGTGAAAATAAATTTCACTTGAAAGTGAAAACAGGCATTCAGATGGCACTTTTGTACCCAGTATTGCAAAGCATTTCCATGCCAGATATGCTAAACATTTGTATGCCCCTTCATGCTTCGGCCAACATTCCAGGTTTAAGACTCTGAAGTACCTTCCAAAATCTGAGAGGGATGATGTGTGGAACATACTGTCAGAAGTCTTAAAAGAGCAACACTCTGATGCAGAAACTACAGAACCCAAACCAGCAAAAAAGAAAAACAATCATCTGACTCAGATGATGAAAATGAATGTGTGTCCGTTTCCACTGTTTTGGATGGTTATTGAGCAAAAGCTGTCATTAGCATGGAAGCATGTCCTCTAGAAAGATGGTCGAAGCATGAAGGGGGATACAAATGTTTAGCATATCTGGCATGGAAATACCTTGCAACACCAGTTACAACAGAGCCATGTGAATGCCAGTTCTTATTTTCAGGTGATATAACTAAGAAGTAGGCAGCATTATCTCCTATAAATGTAAACAAACTTATTTGTCTTAGTGATTGGATGAAGGAAAAGTATGACTGAGTGGACTTGTAGGCTTTAAAGTTTTACATTATTTTATTTTTGAGTGCATTATGTAAAAAAAAAAACCTACATTTGTAAGTTTCACTTTCACAATAAAGAAATTGTACTACAGTACTTGTATGAGGCGAATTGAAAAATACTATTTTTTTTTTACAATGCAAATATTTGCAATAAAAAACATAAAGTGAGCATTGTAAACGTTGTATTCTGTGTTGTAATTGAAATCAATATATGTGAAAATGTAGAAAACATCCAAAAATATTTAAATGGTATTGAATTAACAACAGTGTGATTAAAATTGCAATTAATTGTGATTTTTAAAATCTTTTTAATTTGTTTGACAGCCGTAGTATTAAGGAAACTAAGTAGTCACAGACAACAGATAAAGTACTGTCATGGTTGAGAAACTGGCTAGCAGAAAACAGAGTGGAATTAAGTCGTCTATTTCCAATATCACAGAAGGATAACAATCAAGAGCCCAGTGATCTGTACTAGGACTGTGATATTTAATACATTAATGTTCTGGAAAGGGTGGTGAACAGTAAGATGGCAAATTTTGATATCTATGTAGAGGGAAAGTGAGTACAGCACAAGTCATTCAATTGGGTTGCTTATATAAAAGAGATACTCATGTGTATGTATGTATCTAGCTCAAAGTAAGAGGACTTGTGGGGGGAAGGGGAATTGTTTAATATTTGATACTGTAATTTGAGCTAGATTAAATGATTATGAGGTGATGTGTGAAAAAAGAGGTAGATGGCTAGAGCTGAAAGACTAAATGAAATAAAATACATGACTGTATTAGCACTGCATCCTTCTACCTTGCTAAAGTGAGCAATAGCTAGTTAAGATAACGTATACTTTTCCGTTTACAAAGACATGCTTATGGTAAATTAAGACTAGCAATACTTTACAAAAAGATATTTGATGCAAAACAAACTACTTCATATTGTTAGAAAGCAGTGGTAAAATAAGGTTCCATATTAATAATAAAATATGGCAATCAATACCATGTGGAAATTGGCTTTTGTGGTTTCTTATGAGGCTTGCTATGTACATACTCTTTGTCATCATACTTCGCACTTTATCTTTATTTGCTGAAAAGCTATTTTGTTCAGATAAAAACATACTTATTTCTGAGCTAATGAAGAGGAAGTAGGGTATGTTTTTATCAACTTGCAAAAGAAAAAAAGGTATTGCTGAAATGTCTTTGTTTCCTAAAAAGTGTTAGAAACTGATTAATAATTCTCTTTACAATATTAAATCAACTAGTTTTGGGAGAAATTGAAGGTTAGAGTATTACAAGAAGTAAAACATTAAGCAAATTTTAATTGATTCTGAGGGTATTGCTGAGTTGCTCCCTTCTACAAACCTTTAGCAAATTTTAAAAAATTTGATTTTTAAATGTAAACCAATTGTAAACAAATGGAAAATTGCACAGAAATTAAAGAAAATTATATGATATATTTAAGCTAGTGTTTCACAGATCTTCTACAGTTTATGAATAAAGATGTAAACATAAATATTTCTCCTCAATTCTATGCTGATGTTCATTTAACAAGAGGTACAAAATTAGATTAAAAATATATTAAAAGCTAAGACTTCCAGTAATTATGAAGTTTGATTTTGTCTTTTGATTCTTTTATGAAGCTTACACTGAATCTCAATTAGTTTGTGATAGTGCCAAATCTCACAAGAGAAAGAGGGTTGATATGAGCCAGCACTTGGACGATGGATCTCTGAGGAACACCTAGTGCTGTAAAAATGACATTCAGGATTCAGCAGATGGACTCTTCACTCAGATTCAAAGGAAAACCACTACCCTAGCATGGTTTTAGGAGCAATATGATGCTTAAGATGTGGTCTTTCAAATGAGATGGACCCATGAATTGTATCCATTAAAGATTCCCATGTGATTATTCATAACTGTATGGGTGTTAACCCTGGAATACTGACAAAATTACAAATTGGCTTACCTAAATTACTCTTCTAATATGTTCTGTAGTGTTGTGGTGTAGTATACTGTTATACACCTACTGTATTTCATTTATAATGTAGCCACACTCCAGTGGTATATACAATAATTGCTGTGGCAGCTTGTATCAGTTCATAAAGTACATTGGAATCATTTGAAATAAACATTAAATATAAAACATAAAACCCTCTGGAAAGCTTTATGCACAAAATGTGCAAGGAGGAAATGGTTGCCCTTATGCAAACTTTGCAGCTATATTAAATTAGAGATTTTATCTGTATGTTTATGAATGGCAGAAACATGACTGATGTCCTTCCTCGGATATAACTGCAGTGTTATAATAGTTTTAAGTACTATCTGAAGCTAGTTCTGGAGTTTTGTATCTTTTGTAACTAACTTGTTATAATTATTAAGGGGGAGGAGCTACTATTATTAAACTGTTTATTATAGCTTTTCCATAAAAACTCCTTTATTGCTGAGTGGGTTAACGGTGAATTCAGTACTGAGGAAGACCAAGCATCCTCATAATGAACTACGCCTTACTGATATGAGCAACTAACACAAGTGTTTCATACTAGTGTATGAAATGCTAATAATGTTGCAAAAATGTTCATTTTACAAGAATTATAATGACTTTTACATTACCATTTTGCTTAAAACTGCCTATCCTCAATCCTGGCAACAGCCAGGAGGCTCCAGTGTGGAGGGAATATTTTTTCCCTTTCATCAGGCAGAAGCTCATTATTATTTTCCTCATCCTTCCTCCCCAGTTCCTTCTGTTACACTCACTGAGTCTTATTTTTGTTAGACTGAAAGCTCATTGAGGCACGGACTGTCTTGTTTGGTATTTCCACTTTCACATCAATCTCAGGACAATCCTCTTTCTTTGCAACTGGCTAAGTAGGGTACACCTCTCCCCAAGGCATTTCAGCTGTATTTCACAGTTTCTCAACGTCTGTAGTATCCTGACACAAGTAGGTTTAGCATCATGAGTTGTAGGCCTCTTGTCAATGTTTCATTCTCTGAATAGAGGTTAATGTAGCATATTTAAAAAGCAGAGGAAAGCTAGTCTGAAATGAAAGAAGCCACAGGATATATGCTTGGAATAATCCCCCAAGTAACATTTGTGAGTGGCCTTGTGTCTCTTTACTCAAGAAACTACTGAAAACCCACCGCTCTGAGAAGGTGTTCTTGCTCTAATGGCTACACTCCATTCCACATTAATTACATCTTGTTTAATTCTGTTTTTCTTGGTTTGTGCCTTTAAATTATAAGGCGAAGATTTTCAAAAGTGACTAGTGATTTGAGTGCCGAAACGGAGGCTCTATGAAAAGGGTCTGGTTTACACTGAGTTAATTATAATCAAGAACTCATCTATTCCACAGAATCTGAAGTGAAGATCTAAGGTAAGCCTCCATGGTTTCTGAGCCCATAGACTGGAAAGTCACCAGCAATATAACTAAAATTTAAAAATGTAGAGTTTTATTGAATTAAATATGAAAATGGGTAATAACCAGTACAGCTGCTCATATTTTAAATTAAATTATCTTTTCAATATGCAGCAAATTTCTATACTATCAACAAAACTCCAGCAACACAGGTATCAGGCAAAGCTGGAAATTTAGCTAGTTAGCTGGAAGACATAGGAGGAAGTTTAAGATGTTAGAAAAGTTATATTAGCATAGACACCTGGGTCAGGGTGTGGAAAAAACCCACCCCGACCAATGTAGCTAAGCTGACATAACCCCCTCTGCAGACTCACCTATGTTGACTGAAAGAGGGCTTCCATTGACATAGCTAACCTTGTTTGGGGAGGTGATGCTCCTACACCAACAGAAAAACCCCTCTGTCAGTGTAGTACTCCTGGGTGAATTCTGCACCACTGGCCATGTGCATATTTTAATTTTTTTGCGCAGAAAAAAAGCTTCTGCTGAAAAGTTGCTGCACTTCTGCCTTTTGCCCACCAGAGGGTGCTGTGGTAATAGAACACAGCAGGACTCCCAGCCAGCTTGGGAAGAGAAACAGCCTGCAGAGCATTCTTCCCAGCGCTTGTGAGGCCAGGTCAGGAGACGGGAGCTATGGGGAGAAAGACAGCCTAGGTTGCTGGTGGGAAGGGGGTCAGACTGGGGCTCATAAGGACTAGTGGTAGAGGACAGATGGGGAAGGGGCTGAATGGGAGTGGAGGAACAGGGCCACATGGTGATGAGATGCAGAGCTACATAGGGACAGAGTGTGTTTGAGTGGCAGCACAGAGACACATGTTGACAGGGGGTGCAAGGACACAGGGGGACGAGGGGAGTGGGTATCTGAGTGGGGGTGGAGGGACACAAGTGCCTGACTGAATAGGAGAGGCTGGGGACAGCCAGGTCTGCATGGGGAAAGCTCCCTAACAGTCCTCCCCTCTCCCCTACCAAAAAAACACGCCCATTCCATACTTTTCCCACCCATACCCAACAACCCTCCAGGCTCCTTCCCAGAAATTATTTCCCTCTCCCTCAGCTCCTCTATTACCCCTGATTCCCCCCAGCCTTTGCACTGCTTCTGGGGGGTGCAGGAAATATGATTCTGTATTGTAGTTTAAATGAATTATTACTCAGAATTCTGTATTAATATGCCTAGTAAGGAATCTATTTGTCAAAAAACAATTGTTGTCTGTATTGTTACAGACATACTTACTGATAGGTATTTTGAAATAAATGACCAAAAATAATTGAAACTGGTGTGATTACATTGTGTTATTTTAACAAATAAAATATGCAGAATTTGAAAATACTGTGTGCAGAATTTTTAATTTTTTGGCCCAGAATTCCCCCAGGAGTAGTGAAGGCTGCATCAACACTAGAGGGCAATGCTGACACAGTTATCCTGGCATAGTGTCTTTAGGGCAGCTTACCCCCTTAAAATGGATATTTTTGCTAAACTTATCACTAGGGAAACAGTTAAGTGTTGACATTTAAATGGTCATTAAATTTCAGAATTACCACTCTACTGAGATAAATGAGAAGTTCACATCTCTGAGCTGTTTCAGGCTACAGTATTTATAGACTTAGGGGATAATTTTCACAAGGAAAAAAAAGATATATTCTTAAATCACGTTAGCTAATACATGGTAACCAACAAGCGGTAAAATCCTAGCGAAGGCAAGTCAGTTTGCTGTTTTCACACAAGTTAGCAGGCTGAGGTAAACCCTAGGCTTTCCTCATAGTCTTTACCTCGACCGGCTAGGAGCAGGCCTAGGTTTACCTCAAACAGCTAAGGCCTCGTCCCCACTACAGAGTTTTGTTGACGCAAGTTACATCAATGATCAAAAACTGGCATAATTACATCACTTGTGCATATTCACACAACGTTCCTGTCGGCAAAGTGTGATCACAGTTGGTGTTCTAGCATCGAGAGCATAGTGCACTGTGGGTAGCTATCCCACTGTGCTATTTGCTACCTTCTGCAGCTAGGTGTTGTGGGAAGGCAAAGTGGATCACAGTGCATCATGGGTGTGTGCTCAACGTCCCATGATGCAGTTTTTTTCCATCCCATCACTACATGGGCTTCCAACTGTGTTTCACTGCATTTTTCAATGGCCCCTGTTCACCTGAAGCCTGCCATTTCTGTCTGAATGGATGGATCCTGCACTGCTCTCTACTGTTGTGGTCACTGTTATGAACACATCGTGGCTGGTCATGCAGTGTATCATGAGCACCCAATCTGAACAGGTATCAGAAGTGCCTGACCTGCTGTGTGCCATGGAACGAAACAACACCAGTTTACTTTTGGCATTCACAGAGCAGCTGACACGATGACTGTTGCTTCTGGGCTCGCGAAACAAGCACTGAATGGTGGGATCACATCGTTATGCAGGTCTGGGATGACAAACAGTGGTTGCAGAACTTTTGAATGCAGAAAGCCACCTTCCAGGACCTGTGTGTGGAACTCTTCCCAGCACTGCAACACAAGGACACCAAAATGGTGGACAGGAGCATGCAATTGCTGTGTGGAAGCTGGAAACTCCAGACTGCTACCGGTCACTCATGAATCAGTTTGGAGTCAGGAAGTCCATCATTGGGGTTGCATTAACACAGAGTGCAGGGCCATTACTTGCATTCTGCTATGAAGTACTGACACTCTTGGAAACATGAGATAGCGGATGACTTTGCAGCAATGGGATTCCCTAACTTGTTCCTCCTCAATTGCTTTCTTATCTGGTGGAGGCGCTCCACCAGCATGTAGGGGGTTCCCCTGAAGGCTACATCTGCAGACGCACAAGAAACAATAAACAGAAGCATGATTTCAATGCTGTGCATGCATTAACATCATTGTAATAAAATGCACCTCTTTTTAAATATGAATCAGTTTCTCATGGTCTTTTGGCAAGCGCACAGCTCAGCGAACGTCCTAAATATGGGGAATTCAACCTGGGCTGGCGGGATGCATGCTCAAGATGGGGCAAACTGCCTAGGTGTTTTTTTTAAGGGGATCTCTGCAGACAACTAGGGACAATATTGTAAATTCTGCCACCATCTTCCACCGATGGGGGTCACTGAAGGCAACCTCTCTCTCCTGAGGGTAAGCAAGGATGCATGCGTACATCTCTTGCATGCTTGCAGCTCAGCCCGAGTCCCTTTGCTGCTTGCCAATTTGCACAGGAAAGTTTCCTACAACGGGAGAAGGAACAAAGCAGCTCTGCCAAGGAACCTTCAGCAGAGGATTGGTGAGTACCTCCAGGAAAGTTTCCTAGAGATCTCTCTGGAAGATTCCTGTGAAATCTTGGTGTGCCGCACAGAGGAATGTGTGGCACACGCAAACACAGCTAGTCTTGTAAATTTCTATCCCTTTCCCCATTTCTAGAATATACAGAGCAAAGGACAGCTCTACTTTAGATAACCTCAGATAACCAAGCAGCATCAACTCAAAAAGATCACTTACCAAAGCTCCCTTTTCCTGCATCATGCGCACCAGAGACGGACTGCTGGGGCTGGTTAGACCCCCCGAGTGGAAAAGAGATCCTGACTCGCTGCACCACTGGACAACCCTGCTGTGTGCTCCACATCCTCCTCCAACTCTACCTCTTCATCCATAACTTTGTCCTTGGGGTTGATTCTGCTGTCCACTGTCTCTAGTTACACCGAAGAATCTACGGGGCTCTTGAGGGTGGAGGTGGGGTCACCACCAAGGAGGACGCCTAGCTCCTTATAGAAGCAGCAGGTCTTCAGCACAGCACCAGAGCAACCGTTTGACTCCACTGCCTTCTGGTATGCCTGCCTCAGCTCATTTATCTTCACATGGCACTGATGCATGTCCCATTTGTAGCCTGTCTTCGACACGCCATGAGAAGTCTGACCATAGGTATTGAAGTTCCTATGGCTGGAGCACAGCTGGGACTGCATCCAACAACTCAGATGTGCTCCAAGCAGGAGAGTATTTGCTGCATGACACTGCCATGGTCAGATGGGAAGATGCTATGTTTGCTGCCCACACCAAGCAAACAGGAAGTTGAATTTCAAAAATTCCCAGGCCTTTAAAGGGGGAAGGGCGGATGGCTGTGCTCCTGAGTGCAGGGCAGCGGAGTTCAAACTGCTGACAAGAGCAATCAGGGCGGGCATTGTGGGACACCTCCTGGAGGCCATTTACAGCGACATAATCAAACAATGTCTAGAGTGACACTTTTTCTACCTAACTTTGCTGCAAAAAGCTCTACACCTCTCATTGAGGTGGTTTTATTTTGTTGGCAAAGCAGGAGAATTTTGTCAGCGGAAGGAGCATTGTAGTGTGTACACCTGCACTGTTTCGGTGAAGAAAGCTGACTTTCATCAACAAAACTCTGTAGAGTAGACATGGCCTTACTTGGGTGAAAACTGCAAACTGATTCGTCTTCACTAGGATTTTACCTTGTGTTGGCTACCATATATTAGCGAACTTGTATAAAAAATTAGAAATTTTTTTTTTAAAAGAAAGCTTTGATTCTGGAACATAATTCTGTGCTCAGAGTATCATGAGACATGTGGGACCCAGCAAGAATAAATTATCTAATGCACAGTCCAAGTTTTATCAAGCTTACTGTATCCTGGCCAAAGCTAAAGCTCTTTTCCTCACTGGACTGCTTGCAAGAGGGAGAGTCAAGGGCTTGGCTGAATATTTCTCAAGACAAGACCCAGTCCTTTAACCGTTAAGTTTTTGGACTCTTTGTAAAGAACAATTTGACATTTTGCTTTTCTCAACCAAGAAAGAACTGCTCATCTGTTGCTTAAGAATAAGAATGAAATAAAAGGAGAAATGTTGGCAGTTGCAACTGCCTTCATTATTAAGCTGTAAGAAAACTAGGCGGATTAAAAAAATAGTCATTACAGAAAAGCAGCTGTTAATCCCTGCCCTACTTGAAACAGACTTGTCACTGGAGTAATTTAATAGCTCTAGACTGGTGGATCCTACGCAGTAATGCAATTGATTTTTGACTACACTTGCTCTTTGCTGTTGTTTTGAAACTTTGCATTAGCTTAATTTAAACAAAATTGAGGTTTTTAATGAAATAAACAAAACGTACACCAGATCATGTTATTTCAAGATTGAATTCCATTTACTTTAAACGGTCTCATTCAGTTTAACGCACTTTAGATTTCAGAATAGACAACACCAACTGCATAAAATATTGTCTTGTCTTTCTTTAAAATGGTAATCTTTTTAGGTGTGGGGCCATGACTTCTTCTGCATTTAAAAAGGGATTGGGATATTTTGCACACTACTGTCAAGTTAATCAACTTGGTTTGGTTAATGTATCATAGCACAATGTTTTAATTTCACTCACTTCACATTCTTCTTGACAGGCAAACTACTAGACTCACCAAAAGTAAACAGACATCATCATGATGTATGAGGCCGGTAAAGTGCCATCCTGTAGCCAGATTTTGTGTGGAACTAGGTTTGAATAAGATTTGTTTCAAACAGTGGTTATAAAATTGGAAAGGACAACAATGGGCTTTTAAAATATAACCAAGGATCCTAAGGGAAGCAGCTTTAATCTATCCAGATCCTCCTGAATAACTGTTCTCAAAACTGTGTTTTATATAAATATACATGTATTTATACATATCAGCAACATGGAATGTGAAAAACTGTCAGGCTCAACACGTAAACATACATCAGGAAATTTTAAAGTTGAATGCTCAAGCTTAATGCTGCAACTTTGTGTCTACCTGTTTAGAGTTCATTATATAATAATATTTTTCCAACAGAGCATAATATATTGTACAGGTAAAACTGCACATGTACAGCATCTTGCAATTTACCATTCTTCAGTACTCATCCTTGTATGTTTCTGGTTTATGTAAATTTTCTAATATATGCATTTTGTCAGTATGGGTGACTACATGTTCAATATTAGTTATCCCTTGGAGACAAATTTCTAAACAGTAATTTGTTAGTGCAGTACCTCAAGCTGTTGCTCAATACAAATGAAGTCTACTTTTCCACTTGTATTTCATGATTCCTTGTTTTACTGAGCCTTGTCTAGTTAAGTTTTATGGCAGGTCAGAATACAAGTAACACTAAATATTTTCAGCATATATTGGATTTTCTTTCTTTTAAAAATTCTTAAATATTTGAGTGGAAATAGATACACTTGTACACACTATGGATTTAAATGTTAAACATTTATATTTATACCAATAAAATGAATATCAGGTTTTTCTGTAAAACATCCCAAAACTGTGTGCAAGTTTCACAAGTATTAAATATTTAACTGTATAAATTACCATAGGGAGCTATTACAACATGTATTAATGAAGCAGCACTGATAATCTAATCACAGAAAGAATTTGGGGTTTAGAATTAAATTACAATGCTTTGTATACTAACACATTTTCACTTACTCTGTGCTATACTTCACTCTTTAGTAAGTTAGATCTAAGTATGGTTTACCATGTAATATTCAAACAGTACAATATCATGAACTGGCCTACACAAAGTTGTACCTCCTACTGGAAGATGGTAAGTGTACTTAAGTGGTTGTGCGAAATGCGACAGACTGTCGAAAGACAAGCACAAAGGCAAGTAAAGATATGTATATAACTAATGTTGGTATTTCTTCACATAACTGTGCAACCTGACATTAGCATATACATTTTGTTGTTTTTAAGGCAAAATACTAAAAAGGTGATACTTCAGGCTCCAGGGCTTTAAAAAAAATGAGCGTAAATTCTTTGAGTCAGGAATGATTTGGTTATATGCTATAAGCCACCCTTGATCAAGGCTGCAGAAAGACAAATGTCACTGGACAAGAACGCCCTTTACAGGACCCAGGGTTTCCCAAAACACGTATCATAGGCTATGACTCATTTCCTGCTTGAATCACTTAAGGCCTTTTGATTCCTATACTGTCACTGCATTGAGTAGCTAGGGTTAGTTGATAAGACACAAAATTCCTTTTAACAACAAGAAGTCCAAAAATATATATTTAAACAGTCCCCTAATCAAGACTTTAGTTCCACACAGACTTGAGAACAGTTAAGCCTTGTTTACCTAAGAAATGTTCATGACTTGTGTGCCATAGTTAACATTCCACCAATGGTGGAACCTCTGGTGTAAATAGGGGAAAAGTTCTTCTACTATCATGCTCTGAGCAGGGTTAAAGACACTGGTAAAAAGGTCTGAATCTTGACCTTGTCTATACCAGTACTGATGATGCACTGTTTGGAATAATATGTATGAAAGTCTTCAACACAGAAACATCTTTAAAATTTACACTCCGATTGTTCCACAGACTGACCCAGGGCAATGCCTCAGAGCTCAGATGCCCTACTGTAGACCTCTATTCAGGCTTTTAAAAGGCAAGTGGATCACCTGATTTCAGGTTTTTGGGAACTGTTGCATTTCCACTCATATCCCTTTCATGAAAAGTGCTATATAAAAGAGATAACTAGTAGTCTTATTTCCTTAACTTCAGATGCATCTAACTGAAGATTCAGCTTCTCCTCAGGCATTCCACCTCCTTGGATAGGGGTAGAAATGAAACCAGAGTGGGAAGGAAGACAGACAAAAGGAAAAGTCTTGGATGAACAGAACTCTCCCCCCCACATCAGGAACTTCATCCTCAGTTCCCTAACCAAAGAAGAGTGGCAAAAAGTTTTCTTTTGCGCCACTTAAATAATCCAAAACAAATATACACATATAGGATTCTCTCAAGCATGATTTTCATAATTTAGTCAAATGTAAAACAATTTCATCTAGAATGTGTGTGTATTGCTCCTCTGAGGACTATTTGCATACCAAAGATGCAACTCTAAAATTGCAGCCACTTTAAATGTAAGGCCTGTTAAAAAGCAAGCAAATAAAGATTTTTTACAGCCTTTTCTCCCTCAGAAGTGGATGAACATCCAAGAAAATACAACTTCATAAATAGAGCATGAAAAATGTAATGTTTAAACATTGTTGAAAGTTATGACAGTTTGAAAATAGGACTTTATTATGGAAACCGTTGTACAACCTTAAATGGTTGCATCTGTCCTACTATATAAAGTATATACAAACAATCTGGAGAATAAAAATGTCAGTAATAGTTCAAGATGTTACAGATAGATTGTTAACTATAATAGACTATGCATAGATTTCTGGACCTTAAAAATTAGAAATGTTGTAAGTATAGGTGATACAGAGTACTAGAAAACCCTTCAGAAATTAAAGTAAGGGTTTCTTATTTCAAATAAGGTACTTAACTAGAGTGGCAGAACAATTTATATAGCTGAGCTCACGTTTTGGAAAAGATGACTGCCTGGTAAAGGAAAGGGAGTGATCATGAACATATTCTATATTTATCCTCTGAGCCCTTGTGTGCTCACTGCATTCAAGAGTAAAATGTAGACAACACATTATTCATATAATCAGGACCCATAGTGCAAAACTCTCATACACCAAATGACTTATAAGAATATACATAAA
The DNA here is from genome assembly GCF_965140295.1 of Lepidochelys olivacea. NCBI lineage: Eukaryota > Metazoa > Chordata > Testudines > Cheloniidae > Lepidochelys > Lepidochelys olivacea. Next base: position 120,811,875 of record NC_140417.1, read on the forward strand.
ATGATGGGGCATTAAACAACTTGTGCTATCCATCTTGCTTATTTAAAACATTTAATTGGTGTGGGTATGATGAAGAGAAACCTTTTACAATGAATAAAGATGACCATCTTCAGTAGGGATCCATTAAAAATATAAATCGTAAAATTCTCAAACAATAGTTTACTGATTGTAGGTAAGTTTTTTCTGCTCTATCCATTCCTTCTCAAAACCACAAAGTGATGGAGGCAACAAAGAAGCATACACAGTTATGTGCAACAAGACTGTTTCTTACTGTTTAATCATGAGAAAGACTGCCTTATTCTTACCTGATACTCTCATGTTCTTTAATAAAATCATTTACAATAGTGTGAAAAATAAAGTTAACACTCTTACTCCATACTTCTTGGTGCCCTGCAACATTAAGGATAGTTTTGACTTTGAGCAGCTGACCAAGCTGATCAGTGAGACTAAAAAAATCCTTTGTTTTCTATACATGGTAAGCTTTCAGCTTTGTTTCAAAAGTCATATCCAGAAGACAAACTCTTTAGGCCTGTTTAACATAATGATGAGGTATACTTAGGAGGTAGAGAATAAATAAAGAATTTGAGTTTGTAAGTGTTTTAATTAAATAACAGTAAACAATGCAGTTATTTGAAGAATTCATGTTACATCTGAGTAAAAGTAAACTGAAGTGTGGTCTACATCTAAAACATAGATCAACCTAGATATGTTGCCCAAAAGTGTGAAAAATTCACACCCATGAGACACAAGCTGAAACAAGAAGCTGGCAGCATTATCTCCCATAAATGTAAACAAACTTGTTTGTTTGAGCGATGGGCTGAACAAGAAGTAGGACTGAGTGGATCTGTAGGCTCTAAAGTGATTGTACTACAGTACTTGTATTAGGTGAATTGAAAAATACTATTTTTTATACAAAACACTTGCACTGTAAAAAACAAAAATATAAAGTGAGCAGTGTACACTTTATATTCTTTGTGATAACTGAAATCAATATATTTCAAAAGGTAGAAAATATCCAAACCTATTTAAATAAATGGTATTTTATCATTGTTTAACAGTGTGATTTATCACACTATTAATTTTTTTAATCGCTTGACAGCCTTAGTAAAGACATAAGATTTCACTGTATAATATAACCAAGACATGTTCCAACATGTTCTGGAGGTCAGTCACAAATAAGGTCCCCAGAGACAAAAGGCTAGCCAAATGCCTCAGCCAGGTGTCAACAAGACCAAATAGACCACCACCTGGCCACTCCTCGGCAGGAGAGATGGTGCAGGTTAAAAAAAAAAGAAATCTACATTTTGACAAAGAAGCAGTTTAAGGTTTCTGGCCACACTGACTTTGTCTCCTGAACATCAGGTGGAGATGATTCTTGTGAAAGAGAAAGGGCTATAAAAAGAGAGGGCAGATGGCCCAAATCATCTCTCCCTAGCTCTCTGCCCACAGCATCATCAACACCTGAAGAACAAGAGAAGCAGCACTGGACTGGAAGAGAGATCCTGACTGAAAGAGGTTGTCAGTAAGACTGCTGGAACATGTGGTGAGAGAGATCTTTGCTTTATATTCATTTAGCTTAAGTTAGGTGTTGGTTATAAAGAAATAAAAGGTAAAATGCAGCTAAGTCTGAATTATATACCTCATTACTTGTAGTCACTTAAAAGCTATCTTTCTGTAGTTAATAGTTGTTTTGTTGTTTTATCTATCTACACCAATACATTTGGGTTGAAGTGTCTGGGAAATTCCATTTGGGATAACAAGATTTTTGCATATCATTTTCTATTAATAAATAACTGACTTTATATGAACTTATATTGTCCAGGAGGGTGCTCTGCAATACAAGATGCACACTTCTGGGGGGAAGTTTAGGACTGGAAGTTTGCTGGTGTTGTCCTGCAGTGCAATTCATGGGTGGCTGGCTACAGCAGGGAGTGATTTACATGCCAGAGACAGTGTGAGAGCAGACCAGAAGTGATTGCTCTCATAACAAAGTAGTGTAAAAGGCACCCCAGGTTGTGGAATTGACGGGACACAGTTGTCTATCAGTCCAGATTGTACCCTAGGCAATGACACAGTGTCACCCTGCAAAGAGCAACTGGGCTGGTGAGAGCCAGCATGAAACCTTATGCTTGTGGGCTTGCTACTGATATCCAGGATCTGAACTATATCTGCACTGCATAAAGATCCCCACCGAAGGTTACAGGGCAGCCAGTGACAGAATCCGTTGCTAGTCTCGGTGGACCGCAAAACATCATAACATGTATAAAGGCATAAAAGTGCTTTTGCTGGTATAGCTTATTTTGCTTGGGGAAACAGTATAAGCTATACCATCAAAAGTACTTTTTGCCAATATAAGCTGCATCTATATTAGGTGGGTTTCCCAGTATAACTGTACCAGCAAACATTTTCTAGTGTAGATTAGGTTTAGTAGAAAATTTGGAAAAATTGGAGACTGTGGCTGTTCTGGACAACTTTCTCTCTCTTTCAACCCAAAAAGCAATGGTAGAGAGAAGAATGGGCTTTGTTAGGCCAAGGAAATTTCATCACTTTGTATACCTATGCTATGTCAGCAAAAATGCCAAGTCAAAAATGAAGTTGAGAAACTCTTGTTGCCTTCATATAGAGCAAAACAGGATTCGGATTTTCTGAATTCTGATAAGAAAACAGTACAGGTCCTGTAAATATCTAACATGAGCTAAAGTTTTGTCACCCTAGACCTGGGACAATAACTGGACAAAACAAGAAGCACGAACATTTTTGAAGAACTAAAATATTTGCAAGACAATTTTTTCTGATGAATAATTGTATACGGAAATAGGATCCTGCACTTAGACCAAGAGATTGTAGGGAGCAGACTTACTGGCAGAGCTTTCTCTAGAGGCGCCTGGGTGGAAAACACTGCCTAGATGTTAGGAAAGTTCATATCCTTCTGTAAGTTAATGAAGTTTTAAGCAATTTTCTTCTCATAAGCCAAGATGGCAGATTAAACTGGAAGTGGGTCCTGGCCACTTCTGATTGATTCAGAGGGCTAAGTGGGGCATTCTTGCAGTTAAATTAGTCATGCATACTCGTAAAATACAGGATCCTTAACAGTGAATTTTAGGAGTACAGCAAGACCAACCCATGAACAACGTTATGTACACCAAAGGCTTGTTTACCCATAATCCGAACACCAAATTAAATAAATCAGTTTAGAAAGTGATTTGATGAAACCTGTTATGCGGTAGCTCCTAATTTCAGTTTGAGTTCCTTATATCGATTTAGTTTAAATCAGTTAGTCATTGAATTAAATAAATATATGGCCTTTTAATCTGAAACAAGAGAGACCACATAAGGGGTTTCACCAGTTTAACCAAATCACTTTCTAAACCAATTTACCTTGTAGCTACAACTGTGAGTAGACCATCCCTCAGAATGATTTTCCAAAGAGTCAGACCTTGACCAAATCAAAGAATTTGCGTCAGAGCTATTTTTTTTCCTTTAAAAAATATATATATATATTTTCACTGAGGGCCATTCTCCCTGAAAAATTTCAAATATATAAAAACAATAGGGAAAGTTTTTTCCCCTCCACTCTCTTCATACTCAGAAGTAACTTAATTGCTTTTGTTCAAACTCCCTCAACAATTAACCCCCCAGCACACAGCAAACCAGGGGAAAAAATTCTGCCTAAAAAGTGGAAGTTTTGAGTGACTGAAAACTAACTAGAATGAAAAGCCTTATCCAACCTTAACCATCCCTATGAAAAAGGCCAGCAGCAATCTCCAGTTATGTAGCCTCTCTGATCTAGCTGGGAGAGATTTGCAGTGGGAATATTAGTTTTTAATTGACTATTGAGAAGTTTTACCTAACTAGTATGAAAGATATTTCTAAATGTTATTTAGAAGTTCCGTAAGTTAATGAACCTGAATGCATGGATAGCCCATTTCAACCCGCCAGGGCTAAGACAACATGAGCAGATCAGTACAAGTGCTTCCAGTACCAGAAAATTTTACTATTTATTGAACTGGGATAACTCGTTACTATATTCCAATGACATGGCTGTTTTATTGCAAACTTCAAAAGGCCTCTGCCAGTTATGATCCTGTTTTTCTTTTTAGTGCACTTTGAGACCCGGTTCTCAATTGGAATAAGATCATCATCATCATATTTGGGAAAAATCCTCTTGAAATTGAGTGGAAGATAGAAGGCCACCTTGTAGAACAAGTCTCTGCTTTTACTTATTTAGGGAAAAAGTTTCATCATCTGGGCCATTCGTCACATTATCATAAAAACTTAAAACAAAAGGCCCTTAGTTCTGCTCAAGGGGTGTGCTCTGTTCTACCTGCTTGCATGGGGGAACAGAGTTTCCCCAGTGCCAAGAATTTTTAATGCTGAAATAATAAGGCAGATACTCTGCGTGGTCAAAGTTTGCTTTAGAGGCCAAGTTTCAGCCTTAGCGATCATTCAAATAATTTTCTGAGGAAACTTTATTCCTTCATTTTCTCACCCCCTCCGCCTTGTTTTTATGTGCCACGGTACGTGTTTTTATTAGTAGAACTGTACATAGTAGAGCTTGTACTGCTTTTCTTAAATTTTGGTTGAAGATCTGTACTTTTCCAGATTATAGATTGCCCCATCTTTGCCTTCAAGAGATGGAAGGAACAACCTGTGTATTGTTTCCATGGTATAAGACACTCCAATTTATTATAGCTAGCTTGAGTTTTTCTATTACTCAGCTATTGTCAATATATTTTAATCAGCATCATCAACTACTCCAACAGTGAAAGATATTACCTCAAAAAGAAGATCTGGCTGTGATTCATAAGTCTAAGTTTGCCTTTGGGTTCTCTACTTTGAAGATGGTCACGTTTTTATTTTAATGAGTTATCAAATCCTCATTTAATCAAGATTCCAAACCATGGAAATTGCTATCCTTAGAGGCAGATATGAACAAGTTCCTTCACATCTTTATTTTTGCCTAGGTAAATCTAGAGTGTTGGAAGACCTACTTCATTATTTTTGAACTGCAGAATTTTTCAGCTTCAGAGAGCACAGTGGATTTTACCTCTTTTGTATTCTTTTTTTTTTTTTACATCATTTAAAAAGATAATGTTTTAAGTATTTTCTCAATCCCTGGTAGTAGTTACATCAGTGGCAATTTTTGCTCTTTTAGCATTGCACCAAAGAAGAGTTTTTATGCGTTCTGATTGACATTTTAATTACATGAATGTTTCTGTTTTACATTGTGTATGTTTAACATTTTGTATGTGCAAAAGACATGTCATATGCAATCTAATAAAACTGAATTGAACTGGAATCATAAATGATTAGAAAGAGAAAAAGAACCCTACCATTAGCAGAAAAAAAATGTAACCCACAAATTAGATATCCAAAAGACTTCAACTACATTTTGTTAGGTTAATATATCCTGTATTAAATAAATTTATATTAATAAAATCAATCCAGTCATAATTTCATATGACCAATAGTAACAAATATGTTAAACTTTTTTCTTGTAGGGGGTACTTAAGCATATTTTGTCAACCGAAAATGAATTATGACAACTTAAAAGATGTTTCTAAATGTAAGCTATAGCAAGTAAGCAACCCGATCTTTGAGTTGCATTAAATACACAAGAAACACTAAATCTGATTTGTTTAGTGCTCTATTATAAATCTGCTGAAAAATTGAGAATACGCACTTTCACACAAAGGTTCCTAGGGTCTTAACAGTTACATAAAAAGATGTTTTAGTCTACTTAAATCCAGTTCAGAGAAAACTGGGCTGTGGAAGTAGTATGTTATTTCCCTTAAGCTTCTGACATTATGGTATCCATGAAAATTATGTTCACTCCAGGAATAAAAAACTACTATAAGAAGACACTTCTGAGTACTCTTCACTGCTTTTATGCAAAATAACAAATGTGGCTTGATTTAGATTCACTGGGTAAAAGGCTTTAAGAGACAGGATCTACTTAATTAACATGGTTTGGCTGCTAGTTTCAGAATGGAATTGTGACTGAACAGCTCTATTTGCCCCACCCCCTTTTGGATGCCAGATAAAGCTCTAATCACTTTTCAACAGATTTATTTATACTTGCTTTGTAATTTAACCATTTACTGGTATTCAAGATGTAGTTAATATATATATACACACACACACTACTAAAGCATGTTAATGACATTAGCAAAGCCTGGCATGCTCAAAAAGATTATTTGGAGGCGAGGGGAGCGGAGAGGAGTAGTTTTTCCAAAATGTGTTGGCATGAATTCATTGCTTTATAAATCACTAAATACAAATTGTCTTTAAAAGGCAACAGTTCTGTTTTATTGAAATAATTCAACATCCTTCCAATAATTTTAGTCAAATATGTATCCTGGCAGTTTCTAAACAGAAACGCATATGTCAAGGAGTTAAGATTGTGATGTACTCTAACACTTGGAACTAAGAAGTTTCTGTGCAACAGCCTCAGTGAACAAGCTGCAATACATATAGGATGTGTAGTTTAGATATCTCCCTCTCAAACTATAAATAGAAACAAGTGGAACTCCTCAGAAAATAAGAGCAATCCTACTCATAGATATCTGCCACTTTCCATTTTTTAAAATTGAATAGTTTTAAGTAGTGTTAAAATATGTGAAAATTGACAGATTTTTGCATTCAACTAAAAAAGTTTGAGAGCGCACAAGTAACAAGACTGTGGAATTCCAAGTGTCATTCTGAATACTATAATCTAAATACCAAGATTCTCTAAAAATATTTTTAGTTTGAAAATTGTGAACAACTTCAGCATTTAAAAGTTTTGTTTTCTGAATGCAGAGACATCATCAAATTAGAAGTCACACTTTCTGCTGAAAAATGTGTACTTACTGTGGGGGGAGGAGGAGGGAGCGAAATCTCTTTTATTAGGTTTACTTCCTTCACATGCAAAATGCACAGTTTCACTGTTCTGTTGGTCAATTGCACTTTCTGCCTCATGCACTAGTATGACAACGTCACTGGTGGTGCTCTCAGAGGAGCTCACTACATGATTTTACCCAGATCCTGCAGATAGTGTGTTTGTCACTAGCGGCTGAAACTGAAGAGGAGGCATGTGTGGGCACATGGAAAGGATGTGCCAGAGAACCGTTTAGTGGTGTTGCTCTGGGGCCTGCCCACTCTCCCCTGCTGGAAAGACCATTATAATAATCAGAAGAAAATTAAAAAAAAAACACTTATGAAGTTTCAAAAAAAAATTTGAGTCCATACATGCTATTTATGAGGGTGCTCTGCTATATCAGATTTGACTGAGATTTTCAAAACAATCTAAAGGATTTAGATACACATCATCCATTCATTTTCTTGGAAGATGTACCAATCCCCTATACCGATTTGAAAATCTCAACTTTGCTTTAAAAAAATAAAATCAAGTTCTGTGTTCCTTTAACAGGATGTTGTTTACATACAAGAGTCCTGAAAACCAGACTCTGGAATTAGAACAAGTTTTCTGACTTTGGCTATATCTTACACTACGGACTATGTTGGCAAAACTTACGTTGCTCAGGTGTGTAAATATTACACCCGCCTGAGTGACATAAGCGCTTGTATGCACAGTGCCATGTTAGTGGGAGAGCTTCTCCCATCGACATACCTTCTGCCACTTGCGGAGGTGAGTTTTTATGCTGATGGGGGAAGCTCTTCAACAGATGCGCTGCAGCGGCACAGCAGTCTCGGTACAGCTACAGCACAGCAGCGCTGTACCTAGACATGGCCCTAGCGAAAAGGAAGGCATGCAAGAGATGCTACTTACAAAAACATTAATGGAAAGTGTTATTCCCTTTAACAATTTGGAAAAGAAACATAAGAAAATGCAAAATTACTTCTGTCCAGAATAGCTGCTATTTGCTGGAGGATAAGGAATCCTTATAAGCCAGTGGTTCTCAACCACGATGCAGGGCCGCCTGGGGGTCCGTGAGCAGGTTTCAGGGGTCCGCCAAGCAGGGCTGGCATTAGACTTGCTGGGTCCCAGGGCAGAAAGCCAAAGCCCCACTCCCAGGGGCTAAAGCCCAGGGCTCCAAGCTCCACCACCCAGGGCTGAAGCCAAAGCCTGAGCAACTTAGCTTCGCAGGGCCCCCTGTGGCAAAGGGCCCAATGCAACTGCCCTGCTTGCTACCCCCTAACCCTGGCTTTTATATGCAGAAAAACAGTTGTTGTGGCACAGGTGGGCTGTGGTGGGGACGACGACACACAACTCAAAAAGAAAAAGATTGAGAACCCCTGGTGTAAATGATCTTGTAGTCCCACTGAAACGCAGTATTTTAAACATGAAAACTTCTTGACTGAAACAACTAGTTACTTTCCAGCAACAATGCATCTGGTATCCTTTTTTCTACACTCTATCCCTATCCCATGAACCTGCTCAAGATATCACCTTCCTGCACCATGTCTGTTCCCTAATGAGCTTGAGGATGCTGTTCTCTCCTCGCCACCGAGAAACATCGAACATAAGAATGGTCTGACCAAGTATGGCCAAAGGTCCATCCAGCCCAGTATCCAGTCTGCAGACAGTGGCCAATGCCAGGTGCCCCAGAGGGAGTGAACCTAACAGGTAATGATCAAGTGATCTCTCTCCTGCCATCCATCTCCACCTTCTGACAAACAGAGGGTAGGGACACCATTCCTTACCCATCCTGGCTAATAGGTTAAGTCCTTTAATGACTATCTAGTTCTCTTTTAAACCCTGTTATAGTCCTAGCCTTCACAACCTCCTCAGGCAAGGAGTTCCACAGGAACATGCCTGTCATGCACTCCATAAAACAAACTAGAGGCATTGACACCCTGTGTGAAACCCAAAGCCAGCAGAGAAGACTGTTTGAAGGCATGAGTTTATTTCTTGCCATTTATCTGACAGCGTCTTTATGAAACAAATTTAAAACTATTACAATGTAGGTTTCTTCTGTGAAGGTTCATCTAGCAAGTAGCCTATAAAGATATAGCTTATATTGCTATATTTCAACATTTTATATCAAGTCATTGAAACAAGTTAGGACAACCAACACACACATCCTTAAAAAAGGAAAACCTGGATAGCCCTGGGGCATTTAATTCAATCTGATGAGAGAACAAGGTATTTTATTAAGGCAAATGGACTCATTAAAAATATCACAAGATCAGCACTCAAGCCACTATAAGAGACATTTAAGTCTATTTTACTTTTAAGTGTGATATTTTACAAAAAAGTAGCTAAGGAAAGAAAATTGAGCTTATGCTTGACTAGAGAAGCCTATCCCTTGATAGATTAAAAGCCAGACTGAACAAAACACTGGAAGGAAAAAAAAATGCAGGAGCAGGGAACAACTCAGCAGTGGCAGGCTGGAGGAGAGGGCGGGACCATGACCTAATAGGACTTTCCCATCTCCAGTTTCTATAATTCTTTGTGATGATCAGGATTTTCAGGTAGCCCAGTGCTGTCAATGTTTAGCTGTGTGACTGGGCACATCATAACCTATTTGCCTCAGTTTCCCAAAGTGTAAAATAGGCAAAATACTTACCTATGTTAGAAAGATGCTTTGAGATGCTCAGACGACAGGCCTTATGGAAAGGCAAGCTTGCGATGCACTTATTCCAAGAAACTATACCATATGAGACTTAGCTGCCACTTCTCAAGTTTTCTCTTACCTTGAACACTTTACCAAAAGCACCATCTCCCAGCTCGCCTATAATCTCCCAGAACTCCTCCGGATTCAAGTCTCTCTTGACGTGCTCATATTGTTTCTTTTTCTTCTCGCCACCGAGCTTAAAGATTTTACGAAAGTTAAAGAAAGACATTTTTTCCTCCCTTAAAAAAAAAAAAAAAACAAAAAACGGTTCCCAAAAAAAAACTGAAAGAAAACCGCAGAGGGTGGGAACAGCAGCAGCAGCAGCGTCTCACGATGTGTCTGTCACTCCACCTTCTGCAAGGGAAAAGCTAAGCAGTGTCTTGGCAAGTGTGCTGTCCCGCACGCGCGCCCCCCCCCCCCACGCCGCCGCGCGTGGAAAGCCCCCGGCCCGGGGGTGCTCCGCTGAGGCAGGGCGTGGGGTGAGATTCCCCCCCCCCGCCCTCGGTGCTTAGAGGGCTGGGTTATTTCCCCGAATCGCTATTCGACAACAGCCGGCTGCGTGGCCGCCACACCGGCGGCAAGCGCCCGGCTCCCTGCTCGCCCCGGGGACGGTGGCTTCAGCGTCCAAGGCTGAGCGGGGACGAAGCACGAACTTCCTCACTCACATCGTCGGTGGAGGCTCCGAGCCCGCTGGAGACGGCGGGCGGTAGCCGGCACCTGGGGCCGCCTCTCCCCGGGGTGGGAGTCACCTCCTCTCGCGGAGGGGCGCGGGGTCCCCCTGCGGCCCCGGAGGAGGGGGCTGTCCGGTCCCCCTAGTCACACAGGGGAGGGCGGCAGGGTCCCAGCGGCAGGAGACGGCGTCTCCCCGCTTCCTCCTCACAGGCGCGGAGCCCAGGCGGCCGATCTCCCTCCGGGCGGCAACCGGCGTCTCCTCGCTCAGGGCCGGCTGGGGGGGGAGGGGCGGAGCGTCAGGCTCCTCCAGCCGCGGCGGCGGCGGCGGCGGCCTCCTTCTTCCCCCTCAGTCAGTCACTTAGTCACTCGCGCGCGCGCCTCTAGCCCCCGTCTCCGGACCCGTCTCCGGCGCCGCGCTCGCCCGGCCGGGCCTCACCTCTCTAGCACCCCCCTCCCCCTTCCGCCGACTTTCCCCCTTTGGCGCATGCGCGCGGACAGCCGAGCCCGGAGACGTTTTCCCCCTCCTCTCACGCTCCCTGGCCGGCTGGAGAAAAGGGCGGGGTTAGAGGACCAGCTTAAACGGCCGAACGGGCGGTAACGGCCTCTTCCACGTGATCCCGGAGAGCCCGCGAGGGGCCAATGGGAGCGCGCTGAGCTCTCAGGCGGGTAAGATGGTGGGGTTTTTTTCTCGGGGGGGGTGTGTGGTTTTTTTCCTGACTGTCCTGGGGGAGGGTGTACTCCCCTTTCCTGACCGTGCCCCCCCAACTAGGGGGGAGGGGAAGACTCTCCCCTTTCCTGACCGTGCCCCCCCCCCCAACTGGGGGGAGACTCTCCCCTTTCCTGACCGTGCCCCCCCCAACTAGGGGGGAGACTCTCCCCTTTCCTGACCGTGCCCCCCCCCAACTAGGGGGGAGGGGGAGACTCTCCCCTTTCCTGACCGTGCCCCCCCCCCCAACTAGGGGGGAGGGGGAGACTCTCCCCTTTCCTGACCGTGCCCCCCCCCCCAACTAGGGGGGAGGGGGAGACTCTCCCCTTTCCTGACCGTGCCCCCCCCCAACTAGGGGGGAGGGGGAGACTCTCCCCTTTCCTGACCGTGCCCCCCCCCAACTAGGGGGGAGGGGGAGACTCTCCCCTTTCCTGACCGTGCCCCCCCAGTTGGCCCCTCCCTGACAGCCACGTGGGCAGGGGATGGGAGTTCCCTTTCCTCCCAGCTCCTTGCCTGGTAGGTTGAGGCAGGGTGTGGGTGGGTTCACCTCCATCCCCTGAGGGAGGGCACACGCTGTGATGGGAGAGTAGGGGGTTGTAAGTTTTATGGGGCTGTTTAGCTGGAGCGGGGGGTTGTGCCAGAAGCTCTGGCCCTGTACTTTGTTTCTGAAGCAGAGGGGTTTCTAGACTAGCACTTGGTGCATTGGGGTCTCAGCAAGGTGTGATGTCATTGCGTCCTATGGGTTTGGCACCTTACGGGGTTTAAGTAATGGACTAGACTTGCTTTTTCTGCTCCCCCACTCGCTGCATCAGGGATCCTGTTGTAATGCTACTATTTTTTATATGCCACAAAAAGTGTCAGGTGCTTCACACACAAAGAAGATAGGCTGGCTGTCCTGAAGGGCTTACCATTCAAACAGACAACTCCTGAACCAGTGGGTCTCAAACTATTGTATTGGTGACCCCTTTCACACAGCAAGCCTCTGAGTGCACCCCCCCCCAAATTAAAAACACTTTTTATATATTTAACACCATTATAAATGGTGGAGGCAAAGCGGGGTTTGGGGTGGAGGCTGACCCCCCCATGTAAAACTGTGTGACCCCCTGAGGGGCCCTGACCCCCAGTTTTAGAACCCCTGTCCCAGACAATGGGTAGGATGCAAGGGGAGGCAGGATGGACTTGGGCTGAGACACTGGATTGGGACTTGAGAGAGCTGGATTCCCTCCTCTGCCTCCCACCTCGGTCACTTCCTGTGTGCCATTGGGCAAACTGTGTAGCATTTTTCAGAGTAGCAGCCGTGTTAGTCTGTATCCGCAAAAAGAAAAGGAGGACTTGTGGCACCTTAGAGACTAACAAATTTATTTGAGCATAAGCTTTCGTGAGCTACAGCTCATTTCATCAGATGCATTTGATTCTCAGATGGGCCAAGCACCTCTAGTTGCTATTGGCTTAGATTGGGCATTCTGGATACTCAGGACCTCCAAAAATCAGACCCTTCATCTGTCTGTGCCTCAGTTCTCAGTCTAAAATGGGGAAGATGATGCATTCCTATCTCACGGGGTGGGCGTAGGGGATGAATATAAATTCATGCATGTCCATGAGGTACAGTACTAAGATATTACAGTGATTATATTAGTTTATAACCACTTAGGGCTTGTCTACACTTGAAATACTTCAGTGGCGCAGCTGCTATAGTGCTTCAGTGTAGACACTATCTATGCTGACGAGAGGGATTCTCCTGTCGGTGTAAGTAATCCTACTCCCTGAGAGGCGGTAGCTAGGTTGATGGAAGAATTCACAGGGGTATAAGCTGGCCATTCAGGGATGTGGATTTTTCATACCTCTGAGCTATTTAGCTAACCCGACCTAATTTTATAGTGTAGACCAGGCCTCAGATAGAAAAGCAGCTTGAGCAGTACTGTCAACAACTTCTTGTTAGTTACGGTTTTGTTTTGTTTTTTGTCTCTCATCTGTTTTATTCTCTACTATGGGAAGGGCTAAGACTTATAATACACTTGAAAGAAGTATTATTTAAGGAGGTTCTTAGAAAATGATAACGTGGTGGGGCACATTAGGAAGAAGATTTCATGGAATAAGGTACAACTAATATGGGAGAAGGGCATAGTGACGACTGGGGAAGTGGAATAAAAAGAAACAAGGGCAGAGAGGTAGGTAGGAGGTGAACTTGGCATGAAACTATTTGTGGAGGAGTGGTAAACCTTTCAATTCCAGAAAGCTGCTGACATTGCATAATTAGTGATAAGAATATTAGTTGTATTGCTGTAGTACTCGGGAACCCCTGGCATGGACTGGTGTCGTATAGTGCCAGATGCTGCCCCAACAAAGAGCTTATAATCTAAATATTATCACAGTGTCATACATGACCTAAGGTTCTATTACCAGTCCAGAATTCTTTGCTATGAATAGCACTGACAGAATAAGGGACCTCCCAAATATTTCTGATTTTAGAAGAGATGGATGGTAACACTGATCTCCTTTGTTCAAGGAGAATATTGGGTTTTGTAGTTTCTCTCTGTGTTGACTCCTTCCCAATACAGTTGGCAGGTACCAGAGCTGTGCTGCCCACTTATGGATGTGAGGTAGTGATAAAATGACAACAGCCATCCAGACTAGTCTCTGTTTTCCCACCACACCTGGATTCTGGTTGGCCAGTCACAGCTACCAGGTTCATTTGGAAGTTGCATGAAGATGGTTTGGAATTAAAACCGAGTGAGAAAGAAACTGTTATGGCTGAATATTTTTTTTAAAAATTGATTTTCCTGGGTTCTCAACATTTCCCACCTTAAATTATGAAATCTCAGGATTTTAAAAGTCCAGTTTTCCCTCAGGCTGAATAATAGCAAAGTCAGTTTGGTTTTAAAAATAAAAGTTGGATTTTTTTAAAAAGCATTTCTAGTGGCATTCAGTTATGTAAAAGCTTACTTTTTACAAAGACTCAGATTTGGCTCCAAACCAAGATTAACATCCTTTGAACCAGTCCACTGACAGGACATCAAAACAAGTGGAAAGTAAAAGCACAAGTTTTATCCTCAAAAAGAAAAGTAGTACTTGTGGCACCTTAGAGACTAACCAATTTATTTGAGCATGAGCTTTCGTGAGCTACAGCTCACTTCACGAAAGCTCATGCTCAAATAAATTGGTTAGTCTCTAAGGTGCCACAAGTACTCCTTTTCTTTTTGCGAATACAGACTAACACGGCTGTTACTCTGAAACAAGTTTTATCCTGTAGCCTAAAACCAGTCCATCTTCCATTTTCTTCAACAGAAGTTGGATTAAGCCCAAAAGCTTGTGTCAGAAGTAGGTGGGTCAAGCCCAAAGACAGAAACTTTTCTAGAGTTGCTTGAGGGTGAATGTAGTTGTGAGGATGGTCTGTTGGATAGAGCAGGGGTTAGGGAATTGGGACTCTTGTGTCCTGTGACTGACTAACTTCGTAAACAATTCACTTTACCCTTCTGTGCATCAGTTTATCCCTATGTAATATGGGTGTCATGGAATTGGAACTGCTCTGTAATAATTTATGAATATTGTATGTTGACCTGGTTCTAAGTCATTTATTCTATGAATATTTTGGTGTAGTTTAATATGGGTTGTAAGTAAAGACCAGCAGAGAGTGAAGAAATGGCTCAAGATAAATTACTTCTCTACAGATACTTGAGGGATGTTATGAGATAATACCAGGTCAGGAAAAGGTCCACACATACAGGAGATCAGAAGGTTTAAAAAAGGAACACATTCTGAAAAGAGAGGTAGGAGGAGAGGAGCATTTTGGGGCAACCAAACTAACATAGGCACCTTCTGGGATTTCTGAAAAAGTTAGGCCTTCCAAGGTTACCATCAGTGGATGGTAAGCCTTTAAGTCAGAGAGAAATAAGTGTAGATTGTTTTAAAACCTTTTTTTCCTCTAAATGCATTGTTCCTACTGTTTAAAATAAACAATACTTTGGTTTTAAGAAGGCTGTCTGATCACAATGTATTACCGGTCACAGACTCCTGAAGGAAAGAAGTACTGCGGGTACTTAAATTCAGTCAGATGTACAAAATAAGAAGGAGGTGATGCAAAAGGTCCTGTAGCCCAGGGCCTGGTCTATGAGTGGGGAGAATTGCACAGTTCCAGCCAAGGACAGGTAAAGGCACAAGACCTGAGACCTGGTACACTCAGAGACCAGAAGCATGGGAAGGCAGAGGTGCAGCCAGCCCCGTAACCATGTCAATAGATAGAGAATTACACGTTATATAAAGCCCCAAATGTGCTTTAGACTGGTATGTAGACAAACTCCCTGCTTCCAAGTTCTAGAAGATCTACAGATCACATAAACAATGAAGTATGTGGTAAAGAGATGCCATAAAGACTCGGTGATTGAGCAATAAGGTTTGACATATTGTAGTTCCACTTTTTTCTTTTTCTTAATGTTTGTAAAGCAATTTCAGATCCTCAGATGAAAGGTTTTTTTAGTCATAGAAGATTAGGGTTGGAATCTCAGGGGATCATCTAGTCCAACCCTCTGCTCAAAGCAGGGCCAACACCAACCAAATCATCCCAGCCAGGGCTTTGTCAAGCCGGGCCTTAAAAACCTCTAAGGACAGAGATTCCACTACCCTAAGTCACCCATTCCAATGCTTCACCACCCTCCTAGTGAAACAGTGTTTCCTAATATCCAACCTAGATCTCCCCCACTGCAACTTGAAACCATTGCTCCTTGTTCTGTCATCTGCCACCACTGAGAACAGTCGAGCTCCATCCTCTTTGGAATCCTCTCTTCTGCAGATTAAATAAGCCCAGTTCACTCAGCCTCTCCTCGTAAGTCATGTGTCCCAGCCCCCTGATCATTTTCATTGCCCTCCACTGGACTCTCTCCAATTTGTCCACATACTTTCTACAGTGGGGGACCCAAAACTGAACGCAATACTTCAGATGTGGTCTCACCAGTGCCAAATAGAGAGGAATAATCACTTCCCTCGATCTGCTGGCAGTGCTCCTACTAATGCAGCCCAATATGCTGTTCGCCTTCTTGGCAACAAGGGCACACTGTTGACTTGTATCCAGCTTCTCGTCCACAGTAATCCCCAAGTCCTTTTCTGCAGAACTGCTGCTTAGCCAGTCGGTCCCCAGCCTGTAGCAGTGCATGGGATTCTTCCGTCCTAAGTGCAGAACTCTGCACTTGTCCTTGTTGAACCTCATTAGATTTCTTTTGGCCCAATTCTCAAATTTGTCTAGGTCACTCTAGGCCCTATCCCTACCCTCCAGTGTATCTACCTTTCCCCCCAGCTTAGTGTTATCCACGAACTTGCTGAGAGTGCAATCTATCCCATCATCCAGATCATTAGTAAAGATGCTGAACAAAACCGGCCCCAGGACTGAACCCTGGGCCACTCCGCTTGATACCAGCTGCCAACTAGACATCGAGCCGTTGATCATTACCTGTTAGCCAGACAATCTAGCCAGCTTTCTATCCATGTTATAGTCCATTCATCCAATCCATACTTTTTTAACTTGCTGGCAAGAATACTGTGGGAGACCATATCAAAAGCTTTGCTAAAGTTAAGATATATCATGACCACTGCTTTCCTGCATCCACAGAGCCAGTTATTTCGTCATAGAAGGCAATCAGGTTGGTCAGGCATGACTTGCCCTTGGTGAATCCATGTTGACTGTTTCTGATCACCTTCCTCTCCTCCAAGCGCTTCAAAATGGTTTCCTTGAGGACCTGCTCCGTGGTTTTTCCAGGGACTGAGGTGAGTCTGTATTTCCCCGGGTTCTCCTTTCCTTTTTTAAAGATGGGCACTATGTTTGCCTTTTTCCGGTTGTCCGGGACCTCCCCCGAATGCCACAAGTTTTCAAAGATAATGGCCAATGGCTCTGCAGATGCATTAGATCTGGACCCATGGACTTGTGCATGTCCAGCTTTTCTAAATAGTCCTTAACCTGTTCTTTCACCGTTGCGGGCTGCTCACCTCTTCTCCATACTGTGTTGCCCAGGGCAGCAGTCTGGGAGCTGACCTTGTCTGTGAAGATCATGGCAAAAAAAACATTGAGTACCTCCGCTTTTTCCACATCATCTGTGACTAGGTTGCCTCCCCCATTCATTAAGGGTCTCACACTTTCCCTGACCTTTTTCTTGTTGCTAACATACCTGTAGAAACCCTTCTTGTTACCTTTCACATCCCTTGCTAGCTGCAACTCCCATTGTGTTTTGGCCTTCCTGATTACACCCCTGCATGCTCGAGCAATATCTTTATACTCCTCCCTACTCATCTGACCAAGTCATGGAAAGTCTGAGAGACAAGTTTCTCTTCCCTTATTTCTGCTACAACAGAGTAATATCTTGCCAGCCAATCCTAAAAATATACACTATAATATGAAGGTTAAGTGACAGTAGCAAATCCTTCCCTATTTGTACTGATTTCCTGGTCTGGATTAGGGTATGTGGAACTTAATCTGTTTTTGGAGGCAAGAGGTTTTTAGCAACTGTAAATGCTTCCAAATGCTAGAGATGAAAAGTAAAAGTGACCGATAGGTAAATTATAATTCCTCCTTCACCAATTTACTTCAGTAGCCTTTGAAAGTTATTTCACTGAAGCAGAATTAATGTCAAGTCTTGCAAAAAGAAAACTATTTCACTTCTGCATTGAGTACATTGACCTAGAAATATCTTTCACTCCTGATCCATCACTAAAACCCTAATTCCACTGCCACCGCCTTTGTTTCTGACTCTGAAGTCTCTCTCCTACTTTCTTATTCTAAAGCTTGAACTCTGTTTGCCCCCTTGACCTCATCCATTCTCACTTCCCACTGTCCCTAGTTCCCCCTTTAATACTCCCCTTTAACTGCTCTCTCCTCTGCTTCATTTTGTGCTCCCTGCATCAAGTTTAAACTAAAATATTCTGCAAACTAACATGACCCTCTAACTGCTGCTCTATTTCCTCTCTTACCTTTCCAAAATCCTTAACTGTGTAGTGTATTTTTTTTTTTTTTTTTTTTAGTTTTGCTGTCTTGATTTCCTGTCCACCACTCTTTGGGTGATCTCTTCCAATCTGTCTAAGGTTTTCCATTGCCTCCACTCCACTGAAACTGCCCTGGCTAAGGTCACCAATTTTACTAGCTTCTAGCTAACTCTAAGGGATACATCTAGTCTCCTCCTCCTGTATCTGTTTGCCACCTTTGACACTTAATCACTGTGTGACACCTTTTCTTGTTTTTTCTCAAGCCATACTGACTCTTCCTTCATGGCTTCCCCATTCTCAGAGTCCATTTATTCCTCTACCCTGGCCAGTTGCTTCAGCTACCATCTTTATGAGGTAACTCCTAATTCTTCTCTTTAACACACCCAACCCTTTCTTGAATCTCTAGCTGCCCCTCCAACATCTCTTCTTGGTGTCAGCTGCCATCTCCAAAATTATTTCCATTGATCTCTCCAATATCTATCTTGTCTGTGTCATTTGACTTTTTTCTTTACCCTTGTCCATGAGCTACTCTTATCTCACTTTGATTACCGAAACCATCTGTCTGACCTCCTTGCTTCTCACTTCTTCCCATTGCATCATCTGCCTCTTCCCCTGCTCTGACCATGTCACCCTCTCTTTGAATTCCTCCATTCACTCACTGTCTCTTATCACATCAATCTCAGCCTATTCCAGCTCACGAAGAGGCTTTTATGTAATACTTCCTTCACCTGCGTCTCTACTGTCATTACGTTCTCTTTTCTGCTTCCTTGCTATGCTCATCTCAAGCTCTGCATTTTACTCCTTCCTTTGAGGCCTATTCCCTGCTCTCAACTTCACACTCTTTACCATGCTGCTTCCTGCTCCTGGGCTCTAGTTTTATTTGCATAACAAGTGCCAACAGTGTGCTAGGCATTTGTTTACCAGTCCTAAATAACACACTTCTTTGTCTTGTTTTTGACTTGCTAGTCCCATACAGCAAAGAATGTGAGGAGTTTCTAGAATCATCTGAGAGAGAGTGCACACAAACCCAGGTCAGTAACGGTGATCTGAATATAAGAAAATAAATGGATTTGTACCCTCTTTAGTTTCTTTAATGTACAAGGAAGGCCTGAGAGGCTGTTTTTCTGCACCCACCCACCCAAAAAAGTCACAAATGTCAATTCATATTTTCCCATTTCTTGCTGGAAGTCTTGAATGACTCAGCAGTGTTTATGCAGACCTCTCAGCTGTTAATTGAAGGAGTGTGGTTGCTAAATCTAGGGTAGAAAGAAGCCCTCATTTCGGTCGGTGTGTGTGGGGGAACCTTTCATGGCTCGTTCATAAAGAATCCATAGAAAGGCACAAACCTATGTTTTTCATCCTTGCTTGCTGTCATTAAGTCTCTGTATAATGGAAATAATTCAGGAATTTATGGGGCAGATAAGAAGAAAGCATAATGCTGGAGGTCAGTATCTGAAAGAACAAGTTCCAGGGCTGTCATTACATTGTTAATCTGAATCAATATTCTGGCTCATAACAATGACCTTGAAACAAACCATTGCATGGCTCCTTGTTTGCTTCTGATGGATTTATATAGGGTTGTTTTTTAATCCGGGGAAACTGCTATGGAATTATTTGGTATTTGTGCTGTGAAAACTTAAATACACAAAACACATTTATTATTATTTAATTTGTAACCCTTCTGCCAGTTAGAGTTGGCAGCAAGTAGGGCCGGGTTCAATATCTAGGGGTTCCTTTTCAACATACAACACAAAACTGGCTCGAGCCCGCACATAGTGACCTGGCACAATTACACACCACCCATTGCATGCCTCTAAGAGGCAGTACTTCCCCTCTTGCAAACACAGAGTCTGAGTGTAGAATAGAAAATTTTAATAAAAAGGGGGGAAGTAACCTGGCATTAACTTGGGAAAATGCTACAGGCAGGATTCATAAGCATGAAACTGTGAGCAAAACACCCACCCCAGAGTATGTTGGACAGTGTTCTTTTGCCTCAGGTTTTTAAGTCCAACAACCAAAAGCTCCTTTAATGTGCCCCTTCCTTCTCCCTCCACCGCACAGTTGTTGTCCATGGTCAGTGAAGACCCAGAGGTGCATCTGTGTGAGTTCACCTTCCAACCTGGGGGGTGGGGAGAAGGCACTTTGCTTGCTTCACTGTCCAGGCACTCGCTCTGGCATCAGCCACTCTTCCAGCTGCTCACCACACTGCATGCTCTGGAATGTCTTAAGGTCCCACTGTGTAACACAGCTGTCAGTGATTTCTGCTGTTAATGGGGAAACCTCACTGCTAGTGCAGAATGGGCAGCCTCTTGCATCAGACACGCTGCCCAAAGCAAGTCTAATGCTTAGACCTGGTTATCATGGTCTTCAGCTCTATTGGTCTGCACCAAAAGACTCAACTGAGTCTTAATCCACTCTGTTATTACACAGTGGAGAGAGGAAGGGTCAAATGATGTCTAGGATCCTTAGGCAGAGCCCACACCACCAGGTACAAATACTTGTCCCCACTACACTTGTGTCTCAACTCCACTGTTCTTTGGCACTCTTGTCGCCTGTCTAGCAAGTGCAGTTTAGTTGAGGGTGAGTCCCTCAATCAGGGCATGCCAAGCACAGTTCTTATGCCCTTGATTCACACAACAAGGATAACAACCCTTTATTATAAGGATTTACAAAGTAACAAGCCTTGTAGATAGGGAGGAAGTGATAGAGGTGGTATATCTTGAATTCAGTAAGCCTTTTGATACTGTCTCTCATAAAAAAAAAAAAAAAAAGTAGGGAAGTATAACCTAGATGGAGCTACTATAAGGTGGGTGCAGAAGTGATTACAAAACTTTTTCCAGAGTGTAGTTATCAGTGGTTCATGGTCAAGCTGGAAGCACATATCGAGTGGGGTTCCTGCAGGGATCAGTTCTGGGTCCAGTTCTGTTCAATGTTTTCATCAGTGATTTAGATAATGGCATAGAGAGTACACTTATAAAGTTTGCGGGCGATAGCAAGCTGGAGGGGTTGAAAGCGTGTCATAAATATAAAGGGAAGGGTAAACACCTTTAAAATCCCTCCTGGCCAGAGGAAAAACCCTTTCACCTGTAAAGGGTTAAGAAGCTAGGATAACCTCTCTGGCACCTGACCAAAATGACCAATGAGGAGACCAGATACTTTCAAAAGCTGGGGGGAGGGAAAAACAAAGCCTCTCTTTCTGTCTGTGTGATGCTTTTGCCGGGGACAGAACAGGAATGGAATCTTAGAACTTAGTAAGTAATATAGCTAGGTATGCATTAGATTCTGATTTCTTTAAATGGCTGAGAAAATAAGCTGTGCTGAATGGAATGGATATTCCTGTTTTTGTGTCTTTTTGTAACTTAAGGTTTTGCCTAGAGGGATTCTCTATGTTTTGAATCTAATTACCCTGTAAGGTATTTACCATCCTGATTTTACAGAGGTGATTCTTTTTACTTCTATTAAAATTCTTCTTTTCAGAAACTGAATGCTTTTTCATCGTTCTTAAGATCCAAGGGTTTGGGTCTGTGGTCACCTATGCAAATTGGTGAGGATTTTTATCAAACCTTCCCTAGGAAAGGGGGTGTAAGAATTGGGAGGATTTTGGGGGGAAAGACATTTCCAAACGGACTCGTTCCCAGTAACCGGTGTTGGACATTTAGTGGTGGCAGCGAAAGTCCAAGGGCAAAAGGTAAAATAGCTTGTACCTTGGGGAAGTTTTAACCTAAGCTGGTAAAAGTAATCTTAGGAGGTTTTCATGCAGGTTCCCACTGTACCCTAGAGTTCAGAGCGGGGAAGGAACCTTGACAAAGCGCTTTGGAGGATAGGATTAAAATTCAAAATGATCTGGACAAACTGGAGAAATGGTCTGAAGTAAATAGGATAAAATTCAATAAGGACAAATGCAAAGTACTCCAGTTAGGAAGGAACAATCAGTTGCGCACATACAAAATGGGAAATGACTGCCTAGGAAGGAGTACTGTGAGAAGGGATCTGGGCGTCATAGTGGATCATAAACTAAATATGAGTCAACAGTGTAAACACTGTTACAAAAAAAGCAAACATAATTCTGGAATGTATTAGCAGGAATGTTGTAAGCAAGACACAAGAAGTAATTCTTCCGCTCTACTCTGTGCAGATTAGGCCTCAACTGGAGTATTGTGTCTAGTTCTGGGTGCCACAATTCAGGAAAGATGTGAACAAATTGGAGAAAATCCAGAGAAGAGCAACAAAAATTATTAAAGGTCTACAAAACATGACCTATGAGGGAAGATTGAAAGAATTGTGTTTGTTTAGTCTGCAGAAGAGAAGACCGAGGGGAGATATAACTGTTTTTAAGTACATCAAATGTTGTTACCAGGGGGAGGGAGAAAAATTGTTTTCCTTATCCTCTGAGGATAGGACAAGAAGCAGTGGGCTTAACTTGCAGCAAGGCCCCTTTTAGGTTGGACATTAGGAAAAACTTTCTAACTGTCAGGGTGATTAAGCACTGGAATAAATTGCCTAGGGAGGTTGTGGAATCTCCATTGTTGGAGATTTTTAGGAGCAGGTTAGACAAACACCTGTCAGGGATGGTCTAGTTAATACTTAGCCCCGCCATGAGTGCAGGGGACTGGACTAGATGACCTCTGGAAGTCCCTTCCATTCCTAGGAATCTATGATTAGCCTTGCCCCCAATAACAAGGTGAGTTGTGATCCAACACCAGCAAAAAATGATCATTTGAACAAAGCATTGCCCTCATGCTGCATGCCTAGGCAGAATGGGTGTATCCATGCAAACAAGGTGGGTTCATGACGTCGTCTCCCTCAGCTCATCAGTAAATATCAGGGGAGAGCTCAAATGCATACAAATTGATTGATTGTATTATTGTAGTGTCTAATTGCCCTAGTCGTGGGCTCGGACCTTATTGTGCTAGGTGCTGTAAATACACGTAACAAAAAGACAGTCTCTGCCCCAAGAGTTTACAGTCCAAGCATAAGACAAGAGGCAGCAAATTGATGCAGACTGATAGAGTACAAGGTAGTGATCTCAACACACCAGCAGCCTAGGGTCTTAGTTGGTATTTTCTGCAGAATTTTAGATTGTTTAATAACATTACTAGCCCTTCTGTCTGTGAATAAATCCTTCTCAATGTGAAACTGATGTAGGGCTGCCTTGTAGGATCTGCAGACAGCTGGCTGCCTTCATCTCAGTTGGATGTTAAACTTTGAGGCTGAATGACAAATAAAATGTCAACATTACTAAATTATCAGCATACCTAGAAACCTTTAGATGATGCACTTTATCCAGTTGGTTTTATTTGAAATTAAATATCATTGAATAAAGTTGGAAAATTTTAAAGATGCAAATCCTTGAAGGTCTGTCAAATATTTGATTTTTATTCAAGAACTGACATTGAAAAAAGGGATTTTTTTTTCTACTTCAGCAAAATGTATTGGGCCAAATGTATTCCTGGTTAAAATATTGACTTCAGTGGAGTTGTTACAGAAGTTATATAGGTTTCAGAGTAACACCCGTGTTAATCTGTATTCGCAAAAAGAAAAGGAGTACTTGTGGCACCTTAGAGACTAACCAATTTATTTGAGCATAAGCTTTCGTGACACGAAAGCTTATGCTCAAATAAATTGGTTAGTCTCTAAGGTGCCACAAGTACTCCTTTCCTTTTTGAGAAGTTATATATTTGACCTGGTATTTCTAGCAGGCTAACTACAATGTTACCTTCAGGAATGGGATGCTGAAACAGACTGTCAATCCTGCATACAATATGACAGCTAAACTGTGCTGCCATGCTTATTAGAATTGATAAGCTATGTATTGCCTCATAGATGTAATGTGAATATGCATCAACTGCTTGACAATTGTATAATCAAACTTCCTTTTTTTGAAATTCAAACATTAGTATGTCAGATAAAAGCCCTTTCAAATACACATGTGTAGTTTAAAATGTGATATCCAGTGGACTATAGGTTTCTGACAATTGGCCACATTAGGAAATGTGTATTCCTCTAATTTCCCTATTGTAAGATTGTTGCTTTTGTCTGAATAAGTTGACTACAGTGTGCGTTTAGTAGATCTCTGTTAGGTAAATCTCTTAATTGAGTAACACTCATAACTTCTAATAAATTACTATTCCTGGGGAACCTGTAGGTTTTAAATGGGTATATCTTTCAATAAATATTAACCACTATTTTTGGAATATACCTATATATTAAACTGAACATTTTAAAATACTTCTTATAACAGTCTTTCACAGCATTCATGAAGTACACCAGTAAATTGGTAATCTGGATTTCTTTAGAAAGAACATATAATTATTTTTGTTTAATTAAATGTCTATAATATTACCAAAAGGAATAATAATACTCTAGTCCCTTTAACCAGTTTTAATCAATAGAGATTATCTTTTATTTAAATCAAAGGCATCTTGTAGCTCTTCTCAGGGTATTGGATCAAAACTTCATTATGCAGTATACGAACATGAGAAAAGGTACTCAAATCTTGTAGAGCACCATCCATCTGATAGGTATTAAAAGGCTTAGTTCAGTCACATGAAAGCACACACTGCAAATGCTACACCACGGTTGTCTTACCACCAAATGGTAATTAGACCTTTCCTCTTGCACAGGAGCACAAGCTGATTTGCTTTGTTTGTGGCTTTAAAATGTTCACTAGGTCACACAATAGTTAAGACTAGGAATTTATTAAGGGATAAAGACTGCTTTGCATTTCAATATTGCTTTCAGTCAACAATGGCACAACCATTTCTGAACATATAATATCTACAAGCATGGCTTTTCTTGTTCCAAATCTGATTTCCCTCCTCCATACCACAGGTTCTTGTTTCCAAAATTGCTGACATGCTCTGTTATGTCCTGATTGGCTGCAGAGTCTCAAGATAAAACAACTTGTAATGTGATAATCTAGTTACAACTGTGTATTTTTAAATTATCTTTTTTTATTAAGGCCAGTAAGTCAGCCTAGTTCAGGTTTTGCCATAAACATGGTCTAGAAGGTGATCTGATTCTTTACATATACCATTTTAAAAAATCACCTGTTTCTCAGTAAAATTTATTTCCAAAACCTAGCACATTTTGACACCAAGATAAATTACGAAAGACTATTAGTTTTGCAGTAAGATATGCTTTAATCACAAGATGGAAAGAGATGCAATGTGATAGAATCAAATTTGGCTAGTAACACAAAGAGGAAATAATGACACTAAATGTTAATTAATGCAAAGATGAAGTTGAAAGTCTAAACAAAATTTAGAATCAGGAAACAGTTGAAATACAGCTGAGTTTTTGGTAGTTGGTGGGCGGGGGGTTGGGTGAAAAGTGACTTCATAGAAATGCCATTTGTTAGGTTGCATGTTTAATGATACATTACACGCACAGAACCATAATTTTAAATGCAGAATGTTGCTTGGGTTACTTGAGTTTTCATAATAGGTGTTCTCCAATATTTATTTTTGAAGGCAAAGATACCATTATATTGTAGAATAAAAATTGGTTTTATTTAGCATTTTTAAGCTTCCATAGTAATGAAATTGATACTAATAGTGTGATTGTTTAGGCAAAACACAGCAGCTGTTTTGTGTTCAACAATAGCTCATCCAAACCCTTGGACACTAGGATCTGCTTTTTGAAATATAGATAACTAGCAAACTGATTGTATTCCTCCTTTTCTTAAATGACTTGGAATCTTTAATTTGCAGAATGAAGGGATTTTAATTTACAGTGCAGAGCATCACAATATTTATACATTAAGGCCAGACGAGACTATTAGGATCATCTAGTTTGACCATCTGCATAAGACAAGCCCGTATAATTTCATCCAGTAATTTCTGCAGCTTCTGACTGAGCTACACATATTGTATCTGTTGTAATTCATGGAGGCAGTTTGTGGTGAGAAGGTGCGACATAAAATTTCAGCAACATTTAGAGTGGTGTTTACAAAAGCTGAAGTACAATTAAACCAAACCACATTTCAAACCTGCTCATCAAAAGGATGCTCGTTTACCATTTCTAAGTATGTGAAGCAATAATAGGGAGTCACGAATGTCATGCATATCCATAACATCAGTGTTCTAAATGAGTGACTTGCCAAGAGATCTGAGTAAATTAAAGCTGTTGTAGGGAATGGGCCAGGAGGTATTTGTGCTCAGAAAATCTTTTTACGTGCCATTTGGTGCTGTCCTGGTGCATTCAAAATGTTCTTTACAAGGCAGAGAGAGTCCGCAAAGGCTTAGCAGAATCTAGAGACAGGCTAACTACATTAAAGTTGGGGAAACACGAATACTGCAGAGTGGGGGTTCTCAACTTTTTTTATAGTTTGCACATCTTAACAGATAAATGAGGCAGAGTGGGAGAGAGTGGCAAGGAGACTTTCAATCTCAACATCATGTGGCAACTACAGCAATTGCTTACACAAAAATTAATATTAGGAAAGAAACTGGACTTTAGCAGCTGGGGTTAGGAGATCCAACACTGTGTGACCAGCCAGTTCTCCCAGTCCCCAGATTATCAGAACGTGCTTCACAGACTACCAGAGTCCATCATCCACAGCTTGAGAACAACTAACGCAGCATTCTGTAAGAAACTTACCAAAAGAATCTACACAGATCCAGAATCTCTGGTTGACCAAAAAAAAAAAAAAGTACTAGTGGCACCTTATTGGATGCATCCGATGAAGTGAGCTGTAGCTCACGAAAGCTTATGCTCAAATAAATTGGTTAGTCTCTAAGGTGCCACTAGTATTCCTTTTCTTTTTGCAATACAGACTAACACGGCTGCTACTCTGAATCTTGTTGACCGTGACTATTACATTTCTAGCCTTGGAAGGTCTACAATTAACTGAAATACAACGTTGTCTTTACCTACAGAGCTGTTTATCTTAGCAGATATTTTTGTTTAGAAGAAGGCAGTGGAGGGGGGCCTTGATCTCAGGCTGCCTAAATGTACAGTAGTTTGTGATGAGGCACAGCAATGGGTTCCTATAATGAAGTGCTACAGGAAATTGCTGACTTTATCCCAATTTGTATTATATCTGTATTGCAAAGAGTTATGGCTGTTTGAGCTGCTTTCATACAGTCTACCCCTTATGAACTTTGAGTTCAGCAAAACATTCTCTTGGTATCTTTCTCATAGCCTCGGCTAATGAGCCTGAGAACAAGTGCAGTCAGTGTGGGAGAAGCTAATCTTTGAGAAGCATAACAGGAAACTTGTTTTCACATGGCTTAATGGGTCAGGGAATTGCCCCAGGTAAAACTGAAAGTAATGTATCTGTGAGCTGGAAGGAAGCCTCAAAGTACTTCTTCCCCATTCACCCTCAGCTTTCACAGGCTTGTTTCTGGAGATGCATCTGAAAATCTTTTTGCTGCAAGAGGTGTCTTTCAGCACTTCCTGTCTGAAGCCTTTATTTAGGGACGTGATAAAGATACAAGAAAACACTGTGACTGGTTCAGTCACAGAAACCCCCTTGGGACTGTCACTTGATATGCTGAGACTACCTCTGATCCCGTTTTCTCTGCCAGTTTGGGCTTCCAGAACCCTGCCTTGTCGAGCCAGACACGCCAGTCTGCTCCAACACAGCCCAGGGTGTGAACCACACGCCAAACACCCCCTCTTGGGAGGCACCCGACAGTTTGGGGACCACTGCCCTACACTATGTATATGAAATGAAGTCTAGGAGGGGCTGACCTTTTGGTGGGACTCTGTAGTGTTTGCATTGCTAAGAGTTGTCACAGCATTTTGGTACTTAAAGTATTAAGTGTGCATAGCATCTACTCAGAATTGTCTGTTAGCATTATGATTGATAATGACACAAATATCTACACATCTTCAGGGAACCTGCTATGTCCCTAAACCTTCAGTATACAGTGTAGCTGCTATCTTCCTTCCAGATAACATATAACCAGTATCAATTAGGCATTTAAAGCCCCTACTAGAATAATAGAAAGTTTCACTTTCTCCCCAGGTGACTTACTAATTAATAAATCCCTGGGATACTCTGCCTCAGGTGTCAAAACTTCCGGTGTCAATTTTCAAACAGACATAGGAAGATCAGGTACTTCAGCTAGGCGTTGGGGGATCCTGTAGGAATGGTACTTTGGAGATAGGATCAAGTTTCCTATGGGTAGGGCAGACAACATTTTTTTTTTTTTAACTCCTTCTTCTAGCCGGAAGCACATTTGTGAATGACATTACAGATGCGCATGAAGTAATGAAAAATATTGCCCAGTAGATGCATTGAAAAGTTTCTTTTCCATCCCTCTCTTGGAGTAGGAGAGAAAAAGGGAGGCCTTTCTTAGGGTAAGCCCAGATGGTGGGATGTTCCCATTGTGCTTATAAGGAATGATAGGGATAATTCAATACAGAACTATTGTGGAGGTCAACGATACTAGATGAATGGAAGTCACAGCAGGGGTGGAGAGGTATAGCATCATGAGTCCCTTCATACTTGTGTTCTCCTTTAGATCTCTAAGGCCTGGCCTACACGAAGGGGGGGACTGATCTAAATTAAGCAACTTAAGCTATGTGAATAACGTAGCTGAAGTTGCCGTACTTAGAGCTACTTACCGCGGTGTCTTGAGTGCGGTAGGTCGGCTGCTGATGCTCCCCCTTCAACTCCGCCTACGCTTCTTGCTCCAGTGGAGTACCAGAGTCAACAGGAGAACACTCGGCGATCAATGTATCGCATCTTTACTAAGAGCGATAAATCGACCCCTGCTGGATCGATCACTCCGGAGGTAAATATAGACATGCCCTAGGGGACCAAAGAATTGCTGAAATAGGTCCTAACAGGGTAAACTGAAGTCTGTAAAAATAATTCAAATGGGGCTACCACATGGTGGGCTCCTAAGAGAGGAGAAGAAAGCAGGGTTGTACATGTACTGTCAATCATTTTAGAAAACTGATAGTGCGTACAATGCAGTGTCTTTATTCCCTCTACCTGAAAATTAACTTCCTGTACTGAAAATGTGAATCTGCCACCTGGAAAAGCGAGGATATGTTTGTAGATGAACATTAAGGAGCTGCTCATCACATGTAGTGTTCTTCTGAAGTTAGTTTAGATCTCCATGCTTTCTAACTCATTGCACTTTAACCACTAGGAATTTAAAGCTCTTGAGCTTACAAAAGCTGTGATCCATGGACCCCCACAAAATCCTGCTGGTGCCCTTTGAGTAGACCACAGCCAAAGCAGAAATGCCACTCCACAAGGGCTTTCCCCAAACTTGAAACTTTTTGTTTCTACAGCACGCTTCATCTGAGTGTGTTGGTGTTTCACATACACTGAAGTACTTATGAAGAAGTGTAAAAGTCATCTGGTGCCCCCAGGAGGCCCTCTTGTACCTGTCCCCAGTGATGCCCTGAGTAATCATGAGATTATGTAAAAATAATAGATTTGGTGTTCTTTGTTTGACTTCTGCATTTTGAGCCTTCACTGGGGGTCACATTTTGAAGCTTTCTCCATAGCTACAGGGCCTAGAAACTTACTTATTTTTTTAAGAATGAAGGCTGAGATCATCACATATTCACTTGACTCCAGGAGCTGGGGCTTTAACAATAACTATCATGAGACTCATGACAAAATCATGAGTTGGCAACACCGAATTAACTCCTTCTGCAAAGGTTCACAGGCAGGAGGAAGGAGCAGTGAGTTAATATGGGCCTTGCCTTTGGGCATTCAGCTCAAAATAGAGCAATGCATGCTGGATCCTTCCCTCTGCTGGTTGGGGGAGAAGGAAAAGCTGAGGGCAGCTGCTTCACTTCATACAAACTGTGTACAGGGCCTAGATTTCAGGAAAGTGCCAGTCCAGCCTATCTACCTTTTGTGAATGTTTGGCCATCCTTAAAATTCAGTACTTGCTATTGAAGTCCCAAATACCTCCTTATTTCCAGGGCTACTGATGGAAAGTTCTTCATCATTAATTATCCCAAGGATTCACATGTGCCAGTAGTGACTTTCTTCTTCCGCTCCACCCGAGCACATGTGAAGTTATGCAGTAAAATGTAGTCAGACCTGCTTGTTGCCTAACTCTTCCCTTGTTGCTTTTAGGTCTAGAAGTGTCATCTTGGGCTTGGCTCAGAGAAATGTCTTCTATTGTAAAATTGTGACAGGTGCTGGAATTCAATGTGTGGAATATACCTAATGACTCTTGTTTGGGAGATACTGATTTATACAAAAGGAAAAACTTCCCTAGGGAACCAAAACCATCTGCTTGTGTCAGGTTACTTTCCAGGGAAGAGGTGCCCCTAATATTGAATAATTTATATCATAGCATCATGAGACAGGCATGATATCTTAAGCCTTCTTCCTTCTGGGTGGGAGAGGGTTAAGCGGAACTGCTTTCCTTCACTCTAATCTGGTGTCAGGAATAAGGCCCTGCACCTGTGCTTGCTCAGACTCTTGACAGCCTGAGGAGTCAGCTAGGCTGCTGATAGACTGCCCTGCCTGGTTCACTAGGGAAGCTACTAGGCCAGATCTTAAGCCAAGCAGTAGCTTTCTGGCTGGCTCAATGCACAGGCCTGTGAATTCTCTGCCTCATTCCAAGCCCTGCTTCGGCCCTGATCCAGCCTAGACCCTGCCCTGCACCTTGCCTTGTTCCAGTCCTGTCCCAGCCTCTCTCCTGCCTCTGAACCAACCCTGCTCCTGCCTTCTCTGACTCTGGGTCTGTCCCTAATTCCTTGCTCTGACTCTGTCTTGATCCTGAGCTCTGGCACTTGGACTCTGACTGCTGTTCTTATCTCTTGCTTTGAAGTGTAGGCCTGATTTCTGCTCTGACCATTAGACCTGACTACGTACAACGTGGTCTTCTGACACATGGGCTGCTTTAGCTCTGGTTAGCTACAGAATGGAGGTTTGTTAACATTTAATTTTACAGAGGACTTCCCTCATGTGCTATGACTAAGGCTAAGATTTTGCCACGGAGGTTGCGGAAGTCGTGGAGGTCTTTGAAAGTCATAGATTTGTGACTTCAGCCCCGGCGGCTGGGAACTGCGGAGTCCCACCTCCTCCCGCAGCGGCAGGGAGCTGTGAGGTACCCCTGCTGCCTGACGCAGCAGGCCCCCAAGCTCCAAGCTGCCATGGGTGGAGGGTACCCCGCAGCTCCCCACCAGCTGCTGTGGGGAACAGGGGGACCTGCAGCTCCCTGCCCTCCGCCATGACTTTGGCAGCGGGGGGACCCCTGCAGCTCCCTACCCTCCGCCATGGCTTTGGCAGCAGGGGGACCTCTGCCACTGGGGCCGGGGGGACCCTTGAGCTCCCATGAGTGGTGGGGGGCCCCCAGAGCTCCCAGCCACTCCGTAGCTGCCCAGTCCCTTCATATTTTATCATGGATATTTTTAGTAAAGGTCAGTGACAAAATCTTAGCCTTATGGCCCTTCACATTTTCATTAAAAACAAGACCCAATGGACAAGTGATTCTCAAGGTGGATTGGAAATGAGCAGCCAAACAATTGGCCCTAAGTAATGGTGAGTGTACCATTCTAGAGGGATGATGTGAGCAAGTGTGCAATGGATTAAATGGAAAGGGGAGTCTGATAGTAATAATTTTGCCATGTCTACAGGCGTGCTAGGTACCCTGCAAAACACACAATTTGCCCACAACCTTGCTTTGTAAAGCTTACAATCTAGAGTTCATACAAGCACACTGAGCAATGGTGAGCACAGCTCCAAAGTGGAGCAGGGAGCGGTGAGAGTTAAATTAATAAGATCATACAGTGACTGAATTAGTTCATGCATGCTGCTTGGTAAGGTTTGATCTAAACTTCGTGTAGTTCAGCGGTTCTCAACCATGGATCTGGGGCCCTCTGTGGGCTGTGAGCAGGTTTCAGGGGGTCCTCCAAGCAGAGCCAGTGTGATTCGCTGGGGCCCAGGACAGAAAGCCAAAGCCCCACCATGGGGTCTGAAGCCTGGGGCCCCCAGCCCTGCCATCTGGGGCTGAAGCAACTTAGCATCGTGGGACCTTCTATAGCATGGGGTTGCAAGCAATTGCTCTGCTTGCTACCCTAAGCCAGCCCTGGCTTTCATATGCAGAAAAACAGTTGTGGCACAGGTGGGCTGTGGAGTTTTTCTAGAATGTTGGGAAGGGGTGTTAAAAAGGTTGAGACCCCCTGATGTAATTCACGCCTTTGTAGGTTTCATGGGAGACATTAAGTTTTTGAAAAAACAAGGAGGAGTCTGGTGACACCTTAAAGACTAACAGATTTATTTGGGCCCAAATAAATCTGTTAGTCTTTAAGATGCCACCGGACTCCTTCTTGTTTTTGTGGATACAGACTAACATGGCTACCCCCTGATGATTAACTTTGTGGAGGGATTTGATGAGGAGAGGGTGGTTGGGTTGGTTTTGGAAGGCCCTTCTGTATGTAAGGGTCAGCATAGAAGAAAGTAGAGTTGCCTGTGGGAGGAGGAAACAGAAATAGATCCAGGCACAGCAAGCTGGTGTTAATTTTGCGTAAACAAAAGGGAGTGGCTGCACTAAGGGACTTAAGTAATAAAAATGTCTTCACCTCTATACCAGCATGAATGACTGTTGCACTTAAAATTGGGGAGGTTGAAAGTGAGTGGTGTTCTTCTTTTGTTCTTCCCCAGCAAAAGGGGACAAATAGAATTGTTTTCTACAGTTCCTTTCATGCTCTGGGGCAACCTGGAGTACTTTACAGGAACAAGTTAAATGCCAGCAAAGGGGAAGTTAACAAAAATGCATGTCAAGGCTCAAAATTCCTACTGGGTGTCCCAGGGCAGGTATTTTTGGGCAGAACACCTGTCTTCCAAAATTATCTGCCTAGTGGGATGTCTAAATTAGTCATGATGGTGGTGAGAAAAGAGAACACGAGAATAAGCAGAATGAAAGGGAAGGGGAGGTAACCAGTATGAAGTATTGAAGGTTGTGTGGCACAAAATGGCGACGAGATGGCTGCTTTCATTTGGTTCCAATAAAATAAGCTAATTTTTCAGTAAAATATTCAAGTAGATGAATAGGGGAAGATACTTTTTTGGGGAGTGGGGGAAAAGAGGAAGAAAACCATAAACAAAAAGAGAAATAGAAAAGTAAAAAAGGTTAAAAAGAAGGCATGTGATGCTCCAACTCTATTAGTGAGATATATTTTGGATCATTTTACTTCTGTAGGGAAATCCCCTTAATTTGTGTTTAATTTGAAGGAGTTGATAGCAGAATGCTATTGCTGCTATTACTGGTCGCTTCAAGTAAGCTAGCACAGCAAATATTTTACATGTTTTGTGCTACAGTTTCCGGAAACTCTCTATCAATTTCTGAGGGCTATATGTAATAGAATCTTTTTACCTATGTAGATAAAGATCATCAGCAATCCCGAGCCTGTTCTTGTTCATGCGAATTGGTCACTTGGTTTCTGAATGCAGTCTGACCCTGCGAAGTATGAAGCAGAGATGCCTTCCCTGTTATGGGGGTTGGATCCTGTCTTTTCTGCATTTGCAAGACTCTACATTAAGGATATAAAGGAAATGAATGAATCTAAGCAGGTTCCAGGTATGTGTGCATGATTTCTTTGGTGTGTATAGAAATGTAATGGGTTTAATTAGTAATGGGTGTTATTGTAGAACAGTATCAGCTTTCTGCAGTCTTAGTTATGTCTCAGTTATGTAGCACTGACTGTCCAAGGATCTCAGAGCTCTTTTTGAATGCTGATGAGTAAGTTCTCAACACTCCCTGTGAGGTAGGTCAGTATTGTCTCCATCAGGACAGTTGAGACACAGAGGTCAAAGATCTTGTATTAATTTATGTAGAATTATAGTGGCAGTGCTGGAAATGGAACTTAGGAGACCCGGTGCCTTCTCCATTGTTCTAACTGGTATGAAACAATCTCTCTAAATTTAAGAGACTTGTTTGGCAGAACAGAAAGGCTTCACTAACTTTCTCTGTATGTGTGTTGCTGGGATCTAATAAAGCTTAATTGGAAAAAAAATTTTTTTTTTGCTATGCTTTCTCCCCCTCAAACCATTTAAAAAAATTTTATGGAGGATTTCCAGCCTTTTCTTTTATTGCCTTCTTGTTGAAAGGTGGTCACTTTCTTGTATTTAGATGTTTTTAAAGAGCAGTGCTTTTTGTCTGGGCACATTCATAGGTAATAAGAAATAGTAATGGGCCTTACCTGTTTGGTTTCTAAATATGAATGAAGGATACTTCATGTATTGGGAAAGCCTTGTGGTTCATTCTAGTTTCTGTGCTGACTCTTATGCCACACCTTTTATTTCCTAACCATTGTTTGAAATTGTATGCTTTGCTGTCTGCTTCCTGTGGAGCTCCAGCCAATATCACCCACATATATACATTTTTCTAACGCAGCATAGGGCTGGCATAGGGTTGCTGTTATCACTAGGAAGAACCTAAACAGGCTGCAGTTTGTTCCATACTGTGGTGGGGTCTATGTACCCCAAACTCTGTCGGGCAGGACTTAAGACTGTTCTTATGGGAAAGGACAAGGGAAGGAAAACCCATAGAGAAACCTAGAGAGTTAATCAGGAAAACCAGCTAGTTCTGAGTAGGTTTATCTACAAGAAGGACTAGGGACATATATTTATCCCCTTGAATAAAAGAAGGTTGTTGGCTTGCTTTACTCTTGAAGCACTGCTCTTGATTTTTGTTAATATATTAACTTTTCATTGACAACCGGAATGACGCTAGTCTCCTTCCGGAAGCCAAGAACTGGCTTTGTTATGCTCTTCTGACATCTAGTGTTGTGCCCTTAGGGACAACACAGAGTGTACAAGATCCAGCATATTTACTTCTGTGGAAACAGATAGGATGTATGTTTTCAAACCTGTTGACCTGGGGCACTGACAAAAATATGGAGATACTGCTGATGGTTAATCTTGTATTTTAAAATGGGCTATTTGTATTATGGTAGCACTTATAGGCCTAAATCTGAGATAATGGCCCCATTGTGCTATGCACACATCAATGAAAAGAATGTCCTTGCCCCGAAAGAACTGACAGATTGTCATCTTTAATTACTTAATCTTTTCTTGATTTAAAAACAATAATACAGGGACTCTGTCTCTCTGTTCTGTGTGTTGTACAGAACCTAGCACAGTGGGGTCCTGGCCCATGACTGGGGCTCCTAGGTGCTGCTGCTAAACAATAATAGCACATAGTGGAAGAATAAAAATTGATGAACATCAACAAACATACTCTCTCTCTCCTTTTAAAGTCCTAGACAACTACAGCACTTCTCCCTCTCCCAAATATGCTCTTATATTTCTCATTTGTATCCGATTAGGTTTTATTTGAGAGAGATTCCTCATCTGCCACAATTTTTGTCATTAATCTTCTAAATAAGGTGCTCATGAAGATGTATCCTCTACCATGTCAAGATACCACCCTTTTAAAATTGGGGCATGCAAGTTTTCCCCACTTCCTATGGATTTGTCTCTTTGCACAACCAGAGTCATTGCAGTCCTTTGTGTGCGCATGTGTATGCGTGTACATGTGTGCATATTAACAGACTTTGCAGTCCCATATAAGGATGAAAAGTCATGGAACAAACATAATCCTAATTCTCTTGCCCATCTCTTTGATGGGGGGTGCACCCATGCACACACACTATATGAACCATCCCAGGTGCCTTCCAGCATGTCTTTTTCACCCATATCCAATGCCATCGGAATAGAACCGTACACAAATAAGTGTTCGGTGGGAGGCTGGTGGGGGAATAGGATGGGCAATGTATAAATTTGCTGCCAAAATTCCCCTCCTATAACGAGTTTCTTAAAGACCAGATGCTGTTAAGTATACAATTGGCTATAAACCAGTCATTAATGATAATTGGGAATGACTTA
The DNA here is from genome assembly GCF_965140295.1 of Lepidochelys olivacea. Classification (NCBI taxonomy): domain Eukaryota; kingdom Metazoa; phylum Chordata; order Testudines; family Cheloniidae; genus Lepidochelys; species Lepidochelys olivacea. The sequence continues at coordinate 120,847,594 of NC_140417.1, forward strand.
GGTCGGCGCAAAGAGCAATGGGAAGAAATTAAAAAGTAAATGTAGGCTGAACTTAAGGGAAAACATCCTTGCAGTCAGATCTGTTTGATTGTGGCACAGACTCCCTAAGGAAGGGCCGGAAGGCCCATCACTCAAATCTATTTATGTCGGGATTGTACGGATCACTGAAGAATGTACTGTATGGAATGATCCTGCACTGGCCACTAAATGATCTAATAAGTCTTTTTTCCAGGTCTAACTGCTAGGATTCTAGGAAACCATGATTAATCCCTTAGAACAACACCGGGGAAAACATGTAAACCCAGCCAGCTTCTCTCCTGTTGTATATGGTGATATGAAGGCTGAAAACCACCCAGATAAAAGCAGCAATTGTGATGCCCCAGAGGCCTTGAAATGAGAGTGGGTGTCAAACGCAACAACACAATGTAATTACAGCATGGAAATGAGCCTCTTTTCCATGTTAAAGTGCAGCTAGCCAGATTATTGACTCTGCAATGTGACAGCACCTTATCAACAAGAAAGGGAAGCTATGAATAGTATAAAAGCAGGTTCACTAGCAGCAGTCATTAAAGATTCTATGCTCCTATGATTTTTGTACTGCTCAGTTAAAGATACAGGGCTCCAGTTTTTAACAAAACATTTAAGATCCCTGACCCTAAACAGGTCAGAGGCAGTTCCACATGTACATCCTATCCATTATACCTCTATTCAGACAGTCTTTGTAATGAGGACGGGTGATGACCAGACTACATAGTATATAACTGTATATACAGACTATATTCTGTATAACTATACACTCCCTTCTTCCTGTACCTCAGCAACTTTTTCTAGAAGCACAGGCCAAAGTTCTGTCTCTTAAAGACTTCTCAGAAAGCATTACACAGAGTTAAATTTTAAGGTTGTAGTATGTAAAACCCAATAAATGGATATTAATAATTTCCAGGGAATTTTGAAAGAGTGTTCTGTTTTGCTCAGAAAGAGTAAACATGGTGCACTCAAAACCTTGTAAATAAGTTTTTGGATGCTATGCATAACTTTTAAACAAAGATACTAAACAGTACATCTACTGGTATTTCATATACTGACTTTCCTCCTTTTGTTTCTGTAAAAAACATTCAAATACAGGTTTTCAGCATAACATTTTCTATACTTCAGTGCACGTACATCAAAACATGTCTCCTCTGATTGCGAGTGATTTCTCAGTCTTTATAGTGTGACCATAGTATGGAATGTGTGTCATCTGGACTTTGCAGCGTTTGAGAAATGGCAGAATTTCAGTCCTTTCAAACACTTCAGAACCCTGTCAGGGGATCTCCACAATCACCACCATTCCAGCCTCTGGTTTACTAGCTCACTGGTTCTCTCAGTTGGTGGTGAAGCAGAAGACTGTAGCCTGTATCCAAAGAGGGGCACAGACTGAGGCCCAATTCTCACAGCAGACAGATACATCTCTTGGTCCTGCATAGGTCAGCCACTGACAGTCTACAGGGCTGTCTGTAACTCTTATATTTATAAACCCTCCCCCCACCACACACACACACACGCGCACGTGCTCCAGCTCAGCTCTCTGAGGGTGACCCACCCAGTTGGGCTGTTCACAGTGAACACATGATATACAGCCTCCAAACAGCTGTTGAATGCATCAAGTCACTGCCACACCCTGTTCTGGAAACTTCTGGGTCCTTCTGAGTCCTGGGGGTGATTAGGGACAGGGGTTTCTGGAGTGGGCGGTCAGGGAACAAGGAATGGGGCGGGCCAAAGCAAGTTCGATATAACGCAGTCTCACCTATAATGTGGTGAGATTTTTTTTGTCTCCCGAGGACCGTGTTATATCGGGGTAGAGGTGTATATTGGCACATGAAGAGAAGGGAGTTACCTCATAAGTGGAGAACCAGTGTTGACAGGGCCAATTTGATCAGGGTGGATGTAGTCCACTCCCAATAAGAGAGGCAAAGCTGCTTTTGTAGTGAGCCAGCCACTCCCAGTCCCTATTCATGCCCGAATTAATGGTGTTAAATTTGCAAATGCATCTTAGTTCTGTAGTTTCCCTTTGAAGTCTGTTTCTGCGTGGACTCCTCCTGACAGTTGAAATGACAGACTGGACTTCTACATGGAGTGCTTCCGCAGACGTGCACAGGCTGAAATTGTAAACAAACAGCATCACTTGCCCCATAACCTCAACCATACAGAATGCAACGCCATCCACAGCCTCAGAAACAACTCTGACATTATAATCAAAGGGGCTGACAAAGGACGTGCTGTAGTCATAATGAACAGGTCGGATTATGAACAGGCAACTCTCCAACACCACATTCTACAGGCCACTATCCTCTGATCCCACTGAGGAGTACCAAAAGAAATGACACCATTTGCTCAAGAAACTCCCTGCTATAGCACAGGAACAAATCTACACAGACACACCCGTCCAGGGGTATTCTATCTGCTATCCAAGATCCATAAACCTGGAAACCCTGGATGCCCCATAATCTTAGACATTGACACTCTTACAGCAGGATTATCTGGCTATTTGGACTCTCTTCCTCAGACCTATGCTACCAGCACTCCTAGCTGTCTTTGAGACACCACCGACTTCCTGCGGAAACTACAGTGCATTGGTGATCTTCCTGAAAACACCATCCTGGCCACCATGGATGTAGGGGCTCTTAACGCTAATATTCCACATGAGGATGGACTACAAGCTGTCAAGAACAGTATCCCTGATGAGGCCACGACACACCTGGTGGCTGAGCTTTGTGACTTTGTCCTCACCCACAACCATTTCAGATTTAGGGACCACTTATACCTTCAGGTCAGTGGTACTGCTTTGGGTACCCGCATGGGCCCACAGTATGCCAACATTTTTATGGCTGACTTAGAACAATGCTTCCTCAGCTCTCGTCCCCTAGCTCCCCTCCTCTCCTTGCGCTACATTGATGACATCTTCATCATATAGACCCACGGGAAGGAGGCCCTTGAAGAATTCCACCTGGATTTCAACAGTTTCCACCCCCCACACACACACACTCAGCCTGGACCAGTCCACACAAGATCCACTTCCTGGACACTACAATGCAAATAAGCGATGGTCACATAAACACCACCCTATACTGGAAACCTACTGACCGCTATTCTTACCTACATGCCTCCAGCTTCCATCCAGGACACATCACACGATCCATTGTCTACAGCCAAGCCGTAAGATGCAACCAAATTTGCTCCCATCCCTCAGACAGAGACAAACACCTACAAGATCTTTATCAAGCATTCTTAAAACTACAATACCCACCTGGGGAAGAGAGGAAACAGATTGACCGAGTGAGACAGGTACCCAGAAGTGACCTCACTACTGGACAGGCCCAACAAGAAAAATAAAAGAACACCACTGGCCATCGCATACAGCCCCCAGCTAAAACCTCTCCAGTACATCATCAACGATCTAGAACCTATCCTGGAAAATGATCCTTCACTCTCTCACAGATCTTGGGAGGCAGGCCAGTCCTCGCTTACAGACAGTCCCCCAACCTGAAGCAAATACTCACCCGCAACTACACACCACAGAAACTCTAACCCAGGAACCAATCCCTGTTACAAACCTTGTTGCCTACTCTGTCCCCATATCTACTCTAGCAACACCATCAGAGGACCCAACCACATCAGCCACACCATCAGGGACTCATTCACCTGCACATCTACTAATGTTATATATGCCATCGTGTGCCAGCAATACCCCTCTGCCATGTACATTGGCCAAACTGGACAGTCTCTATGTAAAAGAATAAATGGACACAAATCGGACATCAGGATTGGTAACATACAAAAGCCAGTAGGAGAACACTTCAATCTTCCTGGACATTCTATAAGAGATTTAAAAGTAGCCATACTTGAACAAAAAAACTTCAGAAACAGACTTCAAAGAGAAACTGCAGAACTAAAATGCATTTGCAAATTTAACACCATTAATTTGGGCTTGAATAGGGACTGGGGGGTGGCTGGCTCACTACAAAAGCAGCTTTGCCTCTCCTGGAATTGACACCTCCTCCTCAATTATTGGGAGTGGACTACATCCACCCTGATCGAATTGGCCCTGTCAACACTGGCTCTCCACTTGTGAGGTAACTCCCTTCTCTTTATGTGTCAATATATAATGTCTGCATCTGTAATTTTCACTCCATGCATCTGAAGAAGTGGGTTTTTTACCCACGAAAGCTTATGCCCAAAGAAGTCTGTTAGCCTTTAAGGGGCCACCGGACTCCCTGTTGTTTTTGTGGATACAGACTAACATGGCTACCCCCTGATACTTGAGTCCTGTAAATGTTTCTCACTCTAGCCCTGATCTGCAGGTGCACAACAAATATACTCAGCTCTGAGATCACAGCAGTGGGTAATTCTTCAACACATGTTGTGAGCTTTTGTCAGCACAACTTCCACATAAGAACTATGTGGCTAAACACTTGTGCAATACCTTGAAAACTTGCCTGTGACTCAGTAATGTGAAGAAGTTAATTCCAGGCCCATTTAAGGTTATTGAAGACCTGTTTAGGCTATGTCTCTGGCTATGTAGGATAGGATATTTTAGGGTTCTAATCAGTTTTTGATTTTTGTTTCTAAATTCTGCACATTAAACTGACCTCCTGACTTGCGTGTGTGCATTAAAATATCCCATGTCTTCCTTCATAAGGTTAGGGATTTGCCCTGGTATCTTGAGCCAAAATTTTCCCTCTCCAATTCCTAGTTTTGTTCAGTATGCTAGTTGCCAGCTGTCCACATCATATGGGTCTGCATCTCAATGGGGCTGAAATCTTTTGAAATTGAAGATAATATATGCATTTAAAATAATTAGCAGTCCAAGTAATTTTAAATCTCTTGAATTATCTTCTCTTCTTTCTACATAGTGTGTTGCTCTGATGGTATGAGCACTAATGCATTCTGTGGTTGTATATATGGTATATCGCATCAGTGTTTACTTTAGTATTTTTAGTTTTGTTTCTCGATAAAGATATTGGGTGATCACAGTGGCCCCTGTATTTCCCAAGTGAATGCTGGGCAGAAGCTGACAAAAGGACTCTGAGGTTTCTCGGACACATTTTGATACTCAATAGCGTTGTCAAAGTCTATTTCATAGAAGCACAGAAATGAAGGGATATTTTATGGGGGACTGGTTGCAGTGGTTAAATGGGCTTGGAGTTTCCCCTGATACCTGCATCTTGTGCTTCAGAATCTAAGTTGTCTATTTTAAATGGTCCCTTCCTTAGCCCTTTTGGTAGTGAAAATAGCCTTAAAAATGTAGAAGAGTCAGTAATATCTGCCTCAATCTGCAGAGAGCATCAAACAGAAGTACGGGGAGATGTATAAACTGTTCATATTTATTTAAAAGGACATTTACTCTGAAGCCTAATGATGACAAATAAAATCACATTTAACTATTTTGCTGCTAGTCAAAATATTCAAGAAAGGAGAGAGATGATCAAATTATGAAGAGCTGCAGTGTCTGACTACAAAATACAAAACTATTGACATCTCCTTTTAGCATAGTAAGTGGGTGGAACTAGTACTCTGCTTCCGTGTACTCAGTGAATTCATTAAAAGAACAAGAAGATCCTCTTTCTAATGATGTGAATGGCTAACCAACGTAGAACTCCTGCAAGCAGTATTCGGTCACACTTAACAGAAATGTTCTGTGTCTTTCTCCATAGGTATATTCTTTTATAATGGGCATCCAATAAGACAGGTGGATGTGGTTGGGACAGTGGTTCTAACAAAAGAACGAGATGCCTTCTGTAACTATGGAGGTAAGAAGAGTTTTGTTTCTTAGCATTTCTTGGACTCCAACCTTTGTAACCATTAGAACCTAGAAGTTGTCTCATTGGTTTGGACCATTGTCTGTTCTTGAAAAGACACTTTTTCTTGATTATACTTTTCACTGTTTTATAACACATTTCAGATGAAGATTTCAAAGCACTTTAAAAAGGCAGGAAAGTATTATCCCTGTTTTACATGTGGGGAAGCTGAAGAGGCATGATTAAGTACTATTGATTTGCTGTATGGCCTTGAGTGAGTCAGAGCGGGGAATAGAATCCAGGAATACAGACTCTTGATCTTAACTTGTATGCAAAACTCTTATCAAATGTAAATTGATCTAATGGTTTTTGCAAAGGGGAAGTCACTTCCCTTTTCTCCTTACTAGCTTGAAGGGATCCCTTCTAATTGTTTTGCCCTTTTGCCCCCATGTCTTAGGGCCAGAGTTTTAAAGGTATTTAGGTGTGCAAAAATGCAGATAGGTGTCTAGTGGAATTTTCCCATTGGCAGTTAGGTGGCTGGGAGCTTTTGAAAATCCTACTGGGTGCCTATTTGCATTTTTAGTACCAAATAGCTTTACAAAACTGGGCCTTAGCCATCATCTTGTTTTGCAAAGATACGCTAATTGGGGTTCTGAATCCACCCATACTGTTTACTGGCCTGAAAGGCTGCTGTTCAATGAGACGAGTCACTTGCTCTCTACCTCACTAGTAATAGAATATTGATGCTTCCCCAGTGCAGCAGTATGTGCCTTCATCCACAAGGAGCTTCTCCCCTCCACTCCAGGTTCTCCCAAACGTCAGACGTTTTCACTAACTAGCTTTTTTTTTTTTTTTCTTTAACTCCCTTGCCAGGCCCTTGTACTAAATTGGAATTTCTGCTGTAAAGGGCACATTGGAATAGTGATGGCACATCAGGTTGGCTGAGGCACCTGGGAAGAGAAAGGGAGGGATGAAACAGTGGTTATGGCATATGCCTGGGACTGGGGAGATCAAGATCCAGTTCCCTGCTCTATCAAAGTTTTCCTGTATGAGTTTGGGTGAGTCACTTTAATCTCCTGTGCCTCTATTCCCCATCTGTAAAATGTGGATTATAACACTTCCTGCCTTGTAGGGGTGTTGTGAGGAGAGATTAAAGATCGTGAAATACTCAGATGCTACGGTAATAGGGGCCATATAAATACCTCAAATAAGAGGTGGAAAGATGATCCATGGTGAAAGTGAAGTCAGAAACCTAATGATATCTTGCATTGGACTAAATAATAAAGTGTCTCCTGTGTTCAGATTGTCTGTCTGTCTCTGGTTTTGGCAAGCAGTTGGTATGGTTGGATGCTGCTGCAGTATAATAATAAAAGGATCTGAGTTTGCAAGAACGTTTGAAGGGAAGTGGGGTTCCACATATTGGTCTAAGATAGCTCAAGACATCTGACCAGTGCAGGATACAGAGGGGAAAAAACCAAAAGAACCTAAGAGAATTTGTGGATTAATTAAGAGAATAAGGTCTCAGATGCTGGATCAACAGGGTTGAATGGAGCTATCATCTAGCCTGCTCTCCTACCTTTTTGCATCCAACTTGGCTCCTGTTTTGTTCAACAGTTCTTGGTTTAGCTTTCAGGATACCTGCCAAGCTGCCCCTCCCTGTCCTGTTCTCAGCCTCAGTCAGGCTGACTCCACCAGTGTAAATTATAACTTCTTCGTTTCCTGCTCATAACTTTTTACATCTCTCAGCTAAACAGTCTCTGATTGGTGTGGCAGGGAGCAAGTATTGCATCAGCTGTAGTGCCTCATACTATTCAGCAGTCAATCTCCTCCCATCTGTTTTTAAAGATGACCTGCAACGGGTAAATGTCCTTGTATTTTTGACTTTCTGATATATAAAGAAGACCTGAAAGATATTTTTCCCATCTCTTCCCTTGAACACACACATCTGTTTCTGCTTGGATTTTCTATTTATTCATTCATTCATTAGAAATCTAAGTCTTTTCTGCCGTGGAAGACTATGGTGACTGAAGAACTTGTGGTGAAATAAGAAAAGGATGAAGTCTGGTCAACTGAGAGGGAAAATAAATTCTATCTACTTTTTTGTTAACTGCTATCGAACATCAGTATATAGTGAACATTTAGGAGAATGGATGTCTGTGATTAAAGTTCAGAACCTCCCACCCCTTCTATTAAAGTGAGAACTCTCTCTATATGCATCTTTAAGGCTTCCAAGAAGTCTTTTAGCAAAACCAAGCTTGACTAGACTTGCTGATATTTCTAGACTTGAAGGAAAAAAAAACAGAACAAAATACTTGAGAGACAATGCAAAGCCTTTTTTTTTTTCTTTGGCCTGCTGGCTTGACCCCCCTGTAAAACTCACCAGTTTGGTTTTGGGCAGCAGGTTCAAGCTTGGGGAAAACTGAGGACAAAGAATTTCTAGCTGGATTTAAACCAGGACCTTGACAGAGGCAGGGAGAGCTAGGGGAACCCAGACTCCAGAGGCTAGGGTTTCTGAGAACTTAGACCTGCCTATGGCGTCTGTCAAGGGATGGTAAGACTTTAGGTAAGATAGATGTGTGTAGACCTTGCACTGTTTTTAAAATCCTTTTACTCATTAACCATAGAAACAAAGCATGATGTAACAATACTTCTATCTTTGTGTGACTATAATCCATTGGTCCTGAAGTGAGGTACTGAAGATATCCTAGAGGTCCAGCTGGGTTCAGTAATGGGACTCAGTCTGCAGGGTCTTGTAGCTTAGGACCTGGTCCAAGAGTGGGAGAATCATGGGATTCTGCCCTGAGTGTGCCTACATTTGATCTGGGAGGCGTGATTCGTAGCTTGCATGGGCATACCTGCGCTAGCTCTGCTTAAGCTAGTGTACTAAAAATAGCAGTGTAGCTGGGGTAGCCTAAATGGCAGCTTGGGCACACTGCTTGAATACATACCCAGGGGGCCCAGATGGGTATGTACTTAGACAGCGAGCCTGTGTCACCGCCCAGGCTACCCTGGCTTCACTGCTATCTTTAGCGTGCTGTCTCAAGCACAGCTAGCATAGGTACTGTATGTCTACACAAGCTGGGAATGATGCCTCCAAGCTGAAATGTAGAGGTACCCTCTGAGGGATGAGGCATGAAGCCTAAGATCTGAGGAAGGTGCCCTCGGAGGCCAGAGAGTTGCAGCTAGTCCTGAATTGTGACACTTGCATTGCTAGGCCAGGATCTTTGTGCGCTACTCTCTTATTTATTAAATAGTTTATTTCAAGGAAATCGATGGGTGTTGGCTGGACAAGTTCCTTCAAACAGTTTTGTTTTATCTTGATCTATATGGAACAATAAAATCATCTGGTGGTTTGTTTTTTGATTTCTCTTTCTCACCAGTTCATTGCCAATGGTAGGACTACAACAGTTAGTATCATCTGTCTTACCTGTAGGACACCGCAGCTTTTCCTCATTGTATGAAATCTCTTTCTGTACAGGAAATGATAATAGCATTGCCTGTGAAGTCAGATACTAGTGCTGATACAGTTAGAGGTACTAGCTATCTTGGTGAGTTAAATCTGTGCATCATCCATAGTATGATATACATTCTAGCACTGATATAGTGATGCTTTCCCATTTAAGGGTAGGCAGTGAAGTTTATACTGGTACACTTTAATATAATAAATTCATAGATTTTAAGATAATAAGGGACCATTAGATCACCTAGTCTGCTCTCCTGTGTTTCACAAACCTTGAAATTTCACCCAGTTACTACTGTATTCATCCCAATAATTTGTGCTTGACTAAAGCTTATCTGCCACAAAGACATCCAGTCTTAAGATGACAGGTTTCAGAGTAACAGCCGTGTTAGTCTGTGTTCGCAAAAAGAAAAGGAGTACTTGTGGCACCTTTAGAGACTAACCAATTTATTTGAGCATGAGCTTTCGTGAGCTACAGCTCACTTCATCGGATGCATACCGTGGAAACTACAGCAGACTTTATATACACACAGAGAATATGAAACAATACCTCCTCCCACCCCACTGTCCTGCTGGTAATAGCTTATCTAAAGTGATCATCAGGTTGGGCCATTTCCAGCACAAATCCAGGTTTTCTCACCCCCCACACACAAATTCACTCTCCTGCTGGTGGTAGCCCATCCAAAGTGACAACTCTTTACACAATGTGCATGATAATCAAGTTGAGCCATTTCCTGCACAAATCCAGGTTCTCTCACCCCTTCAGCCCCCTCCAAAAACCACACACACAAACTCACTCTCCTGCTGGTAATAGCTCATCCAAAGTGACCAGTCTCCCTACAATGTGCATGATAATCAAGGTGGGCCATTTCCTGCACAAATCCAGGTTTTCTCACACACCCCCCACCCCCATACACACACAAACTCACTCTCCTGCTGGTAATAGCTCATCCAAACTGACCACTCTCCAAGTTTAAATCCAAGTTAAACCAGATGGTCTTAAGATGGAGTATCAACCACTTCCTTGGTAGTTTCTTCCAGCAGTTAATTACCCTCATTGTTAAAAAATTGTCTCTCACTTCTAATATGAATTTTTCTGGCTTCAGCTTCCAGCCATTGGTTTTTATTCTGTCTTTTTCTGCTAGATTTAAGAACCTTTTAGTGCCTGGTGTTTTCTGCCTGAGAAGGTGCTGAAACGTTGTAGTGAAGTCACCTCTTGATCTCTTTACGTTGTCACCCATTGATGGCACATAAGCAGAATATTTGGTGCCAAGATATTGGAGCAGTTGGAACAGCAGGGGAGGAGATTTTTCAAAGGCACATATGGCAGCTAGGTGCCCAACTCTCTTTGAAAGTCAGTGGTGTTAGGGCCTTCACTCCTGTTTGTGCTTTTGAAAGATCTCCTCCCCAAATACATGGCTGGATTTGTGAGGGTCGCCTCTTTCACTTTGCAGTTCTGTGACTTAGTCCTTCTGAGAATCTTAAAGTACTTTAAAAACATTGAATTAAGCCTTGCTGCACACCTTAAAATGGGTAAATAGCCTGACTTGGGGCATGGAGGGGGAGTGAGGCACAGAGATAAAGGCTAAAACTCAGAATTCAGGGGGGATCTGTGAGTGCTCAGCATTCTGTACATCAGGCCACTTATTTCTGTGCTTAAATATAGATATAGGGGCCAAACTCTAGGAACCCAGCTCTGTAAATCTTGGCCTAAGTGACTTGCCCAAGGTCATGGTAGAATTGTGTTTGTCAGGATCAGAACCTGTATATCTCAGTACCATTCCTTAACCCTAAGATCATCTTTCTGCCTCAGGTCTGACAGCTCTATTTCTGACCTTTTTTTAAAAAAAATTTGGAATGGGGGTAGGGGAAGAAGAGTTTTATTGAGAACATTGGTGTGTCCTCTGGTGTGACTGAGAGACTACCTAGTTTCATCGTGGTTAGTTGAAGAGGAGTGGGAGTCAGGCGCCCTGAAGCATATTTCTCACTGCAGCTGTCTTGCTGTGTAACCCTGGACAACTCAAACAGAATTCTCCAAAGTGGCCTCTGATTTTGAGAGCCTCAATTTTTTTGGATGCCCAACTTGAGATATAGGGCTGGAGGTGCCAAGCACCGTGGTGATAAAAAATATGGATGCTCAGCACTCCTGAAAATCAGACCCATGGAACCCCGACCTGGGATATTCTATCTACTACCCAAGATCCATAAACCTGGAAATCCTGGGCGCCCCATCATCTCAGGCATTGGCACCCTGACAGCAGGATTGTCTGGCTATGTAGACTCCCTCCTCAGGCCCTACGCTACCAGCACTCCCAGCTACCTTCGAGACACCACTGACTTCCTAAGGAAACTTCAATCCATCGGTGATCTTCCTGATAACACCATCCTGGCCACTATGGATGTAGAAGCCCTCTACACCAACATTCCACACAAAGATGGACTACAAGCCGTCAGGAACACTATCCCCGATAATGTCACGGCTAACCTGGTGGCTGAACTTTGTGACTTTGTCCTTACCTATAACTATTTCATATTTGGGGACAATGTATACCTTCAGATCAGCGGCACTGCTATGGGTACCCGCATGGCCCCACAGTATGCCAACATTTTTATGGCTGATTTAGAACAACGCTTCCTCAGCTCTCGTCCCCTAAAGCCCCTACTCTACTTGCGCTACATTGATGACATCTTCATCATCTGGACCCATGGAAAAGAAGCCCTTGAGGAATTCCACCATGATTTCAACAATTTCCATCCCACCACCAACCTCAGCCTGGTCCAGTCCACACAAGAGATCCACTTCCTGGACACTACAGTGCTAATAAACAATGGTCACATAAACACCACCCTATACCGGAAACCTACTGACCGCTATTCCTACCTGCATGCCTCCAGCTTTCACCCTGACCACACCACACGATCCATCGTCTACAGCCAAGCTCTGCGATATAACCGCATTTGCTCCAACCCCTCAGACAGAGACAAACACCTACAAGATCTCTGTCAAGCTTTCTTACAACTACAATACCCACCTGCAGAAGTAAAGAAACAGATTGATAGAGCCAGAAGAGTTCCCAGAAGTTACCTACTACAGGACAGGCCTAACAAAGAAAATAACAGAATGCCACTAGCCGTCACCTTCAGCCCCCAACTAAAACCCCTCCAACGCATTATTAAGGATCTACAACCTATCCTAAAGGATGACCCAACACTCTCACAAATCTTGGGAGACAGGCCAGTCCTTGCCTACAGACAGCCCCGCAACCTGAAGCAAATACTCACCAACAACCACATACCACACAACAGAACCACTAACCCAGGAACTTATCCTTGCAACAAAGCCCGTTGCCAATTGTGCCCACATATCTATTCAGGGGACACCATCACAGGGCCAATAACATCAGCCACACTATCAGAGGCTCGTTCACCTGCACATCCACCAATGTGATATATGCCATCATGTGCCAGCAATGCCCCTCTGCCATGTACATTGGTCAAACTGGACAGTCTCTACGTAAAAGAATAAATGGACACAAATCAGATGTCAAGAATTATAACATTCATAAACCAGTCGGAGAACACTTCAATCTTTCTGGTCACGCAATCACAGACATGAAGGTCGCTATCTTAAAACAAAAAAACTTCAAATCCAGACTCCAGCGAGAAACTGCTGAATTGGAATTCATTTGCAAATTGGATACTATTAATTTAGGCTTAAATAGAGACTGGGAGTGGCTATTTCCTCTTGTTTTTTCCTACCCCCCCTCCCCCAGATGTTCTGGTTTAACTTGGATTTAAACTTGGAGAGTGGTCAGTTTGGATGAGCTATTACCAGCAGGAGAGTGAGTTTGTGTGTGTATGGGGGTGGGGGGGGATGTGAGAAAACCTGGATTTGTGCAGGAAATGGCCCACCTTGATTATCATGCACATTGTGTAAAGAGTTGTCACTTTGGATGGGCTATCACCAGCAGGAGAGTGAATTTGTGTGGGGGGGTGGAGGGTGAGAAAACCTGGATTTGTGCTGGAAATGGCCCACCTGATGATCACTTTAGATAAGCTATTACCAGCTGGACAATGGGGTGGGAGGAGGTATTTTTTCATATTCTCTGTGTATATATAAAGTCTGCTGCAGTTTCCACGGCATACATCTGATGAAGTGACCTGTAGCTCACGAAAGCTCATGCTCAAATAAATTGGTTAGTCTCTAAGGTGCCACAAGTCCTCCTTTTCTTTTTGCGAATACAGACTAACACGGCTGTTACTCTGAAATGCTGCCTTGAGTTCACCACTGAAAAATCAGAAGCTACTTTTGAAAATGTTAGTTTAAACCCCTTTCTGCTTCCATTAACTTCATTTTTATATATAATATAGTGCAATAGTACCTAGAGGCATTGAATCATGATTGTACTAGGTGTTGTACATACCCATACAAAGATGTGGTCCTGGTCCCAAAGAATTTACAGTTTTAATGTTAAAGGGTAGTAATACTTGCCTACGTCATGTGGGTTTTGTAAGTCCTAATTAATATAAGATATCCTAAGATGAAAGGGGCCATAGATGTGCAGAACATATGGTAGGTGAGTTTTGTTTCCGTGTGTTATGATTTTACTTAAAACATTTGAGTTAACATTTACAGTGCAGTTTTCAACAGATGGTGAGAGAGGATGCTGCAAAAGTCTAAACTGAGGACTGCTTTTGGCATGTGATTCAGAATAAGATGAAATATTGTAGTATTTAGAAAAATAATGCAAATAACTTGTCCTCCTATGGCTGAGCCAAAGGAGTACTGACAAAATAAGTAGGGCTGTGCTGTGTGTTAAGATCTCTTGGAATGCCAAGACCACTTGTTTCCTTGATTACTGCAATTCTCTTACAGTGGATGATGGTACTGGGGTCATAAACTGCATCTGCTGGAAAAATCCCAGGGAAGCAGAATGGCCTTTGTCAGGTAATGTATGAGTACATAACACTTTTCAGCTATGACTTAAAAACACTGCAATTTGTGTCGTTTTTTTTTCAGATCGGATGATAATTTATCAAGTCAACACAATAGCAAATTGCATTCACAGGCACGAAGAATATTTACAAGTACATCCTATAGCCTGGGCTGCTTTGAGATACTTACCCCGTAACATAACTTCTCCCTAGACAGTCATCTTGTGCTGTTACTAATGGTGATGCCAACAATAACATTGCATCCATAACCATTAGAACCTTTGTTTATCAGAGTGATGTAGTGTTTCAGTTTGACAGTACAAAGAATTTTCTTCCCATTGTGTGACCTCATCTGGTTTAAAAAAAAAAAAAAAAAAAAATATCCTGGAAACTTGCCATTTGTTACAGCTGCAATTTCCAAACTGAACCAGTTGACTTCTGTGGCCTGTTCTGTTTTTTCTTTGATACATCAGGCGTGTGTACCCTCAGTTTTTCAGTTTGTGTGGATATTTGTTTTTCCTGCTCCCACATGCATGTGACCATCATTCACTGTCTTGAAAATAGCATATAACCACCTGAAAACATGAAGGAAATAGTTCAGTGAGCTGGACTGTTCCAAATCTGCAAAAAAGTGGTGATGCAGTCCTTGCAGATCAGTGGTAGTGAAATACTTTACTTATGTCTGGCTTTTTTTCCTAAGGCATTTCCCCCCTTGCTACTCCCTTAACTGTTTTACACTCAGATTAGGGGTGTGGCAAAGTCCATTCAAGTCTTATACTGAGTTCAAGAGGCTCTCGATCAGACACATTTATAACCCTTGAAGTCAGTTATACATTTTGGGGGGGACAAATTCTCTGCTGGAGTAAATGGATGGAAAACTTTTGAAGTCAGTGGAACTGTGCCCATTTACATTAGTAGAGAATTTGGTCCTATGTGTTTAACAGAGCTGATTTTAATGCATGTGTCACTCCCAAATAAGTATATCAAGGTAAAGCATTAATTTCCAAAATGTAATACCGCAATAAGGCTGCCAAGTTTCATCTGGAAGGTTTATTAGTCTGTGTTCATTCTGAGCATATTTGACAAAAGGGTAGAAGCACCATTTGCTAACCTGATCTATATTCTTCGAATAATCTCTTTCCATTGGTTAAAATAGCTTATAATTTATAAAACCATCTGTTGAAAGGAACAGGCAGACTCTTTTCCAGCCTGCTGCAGCCATGATTGTAGCTGCCAGGATCATGCTTTAGGTTTCAAACAATTAAGGAATCAGCTTGACTCTCAAGCAAAGGTGTTACATAAATGTGAAGATCTTTCAAGATGCATTCATATCATTACAGGCACAAAATGGCACCACACGAATACTTTTGTGTTACCTCAGATGACTCAGGCTTTCACTTCTATATGAAAGCTCTGCTGATTTTGCTCAGCCTAACAGTCTGGAAGGGATGCCTAATTTACAATTAAAATCTTTCTTTTTTATCACAGTTCAGGGTATGTTCCTGGTGAGAAAGTCAGATGTGTTTTTCCATGAAGAACAATACCTGAATGGTTTTAAAAAACAAATATGTAAATGCAGAGCCTTAAACTAAAGACTGACACGTCTGGGATGTGCTGCCGGGGAACTCCAATGCTGCTGAGCATGCTGCCCTCTTTAATAAGATAGCACTATGAAACTTAGGTTCTTCTTAAAGTTCTGTCCCTGTGGGTGCTCCATTTCAGGAGTCTGCGCATCCTGGCGCCATTGATCGGCAATCTTCAGTAGCAGTGTCCCTCTGGATTGCACATGTGCAGTGATTGTCTCGTGGTGCCGTTGGCGCCACATCTATCACACATGCGCCCTGACCTCCTCAGTTCCTTCTCAACTGTCCTCAGCCTGAGATGGAGTTCTATAGCAGCGTCGATGACAACGTAGGAAAATAATTAGGAATAGTTTGAATTAATTAGTGATATTTAAGTTTTAGTTCAATAGTTAGTTTCCCATCTCCTTTTTCCTTTTGGAAAAAAAAAATTCCTCTTTACACTTCAATCAACCGATTCACCTGCCTAAGTTTTATCCCAAGCCCCATGGGAAAACACAAGAGGCTGTCCTAAATACTTTAGACATCAGGCACGCATTAATATTCTACCTGGACAGAACACAACCCTTTCAAAAATCCCCCCAACTTTTTGTTTCCACAACCAAATGTTCCAAGGGCTCTGCAATATCCACACAGAGACTATCAAAATGGATCTCCAATTGTATCCATACATGTTATCAACAGCACAAAACAGAACCCCCACTAGGGATCAGCGCCCATTCAACAAGATCAGTGTCTACCTCAATAGCTTTCTTAAACAACGTACCAGTGGTAGACATATGCAGAGCAGCCACCTGGGCCTCTGAACACACGTTTACGAACCATTATGCAATTACTCAAGGTTCAAGCTCAGACACAATGCTCGGTCTCGTGGTGCTAGCCTCCAGTATGCATACAACTCCGAAGCCCCTTCCACCCACACGAGGGTGCTGCTCTTCAGTCACATAAGTGGTGCACCCACAGGGACAGCCCTTGAAGAAGAAGAAAAGATTACTCACTCTGTGCAGTAGCTGAGGTTCTTCAAGATGTGTGTCCCTCTGTGTGCCCAACTACCCACCCTCCTCCCCTTTACTTTGGAGTTCGCAATATGGACTCTACTGTAGAGAAGGAACAGAGGGCATCGGGTCGCACGTGCGCTTGATGAGGCTCCAGCAGCTCCACGAGACAATCACTGCACATGCATGACCCAGAGGGTCACTGCTACCGAAAATCTCCAATCAACAGTGGTGGACGCACTGACATCTGAGGTGGAGCACCCACAGGGGGACACATCTTGAACCTCAGCTACTGCACAGGATGAGTAACCTTGTCGTAGCTGATCTTCTCTGATAACTCTGCCTTGAAATTGTGACAAGGAAAGCATCGTTCTATGACTTATCTCTGATTTCCCAACATCTTTTGAATCAGGACTAGACACATCTTGCAGCAGTGATCTTGCTGAACAGATGAAGAAGCTCCAGGAAGAGGTGCTCCAGAAAACCAAACTGGAAATTGGGGATGTTGTCCGGGTCCGAGGTCATATCCGAATCTACAGAGAGCAGCGAGAAATTCAGGCTTCCACCTATTGTGAGCAGTATATGTTTGTTTCTCTTAAAAAAAACAAAACACAACACTTAAGTGAACTTGTGACAAGATCACAATGTTGATATTAAGTTATTAGCTTCTCTTCAGCTTTATCTGAGAACATTTCATACATCCTATGTTTTATATGATTTCTGATCTAATACTTCTGCATTGTAATTTTTGGGGTCAAACTGAATGTGTTTTTAATAAGCAACATAATATTAGTTCCACGGTACAGTTCATTGAGCAACACATCTCTTCTTTGTAGGTGTTCTAAAACAGTGATTCTCAACCAGGAGTACACAGAGGTCTTACAAGGGGTACATCAACTCATCTAGATATTGGCCTAGTTTTACAACAGTCTACATAAAAAGCACTAGCAAAGTCAGTACACACTAAAATTTAATAGAGACAATGACTTGTTTATACTTCTCTGTATACTATACACTGAAAAGTAAGTACACTGTTTGTATTCTAATTGATTTATTATATAATTATATCAAAAATGAGAAAGCAAGCAATTTTTCAGTAATAGCGTGCTATGCACTTTTGTATTTTTATGTCTAATTGTAAGCAAATAATTTTTAAGTGAGGTGAAATTTTGTGGTACACAAGACAAATCAGATTCCTGAAAGATGTACAGTAGTCTGGAAAGGTTGAGAGCCATTGTTCTAAAAAAAAAAAAAAAACACATACAATTTATTCTTGAAGATAACCATAATGCGTATAAGGATGCTATCCAGATACTGTGACTTTTGTTATGGTGGTTTCAGTATTCAACTTCGGTTTTCTTTGACTTAAGAAAAGGACTTTCCTAAAGTGTTGCCATGTGAATTGTGGATCATTTACACTGCATTTCACCCAGAGCAACATCACTTTGGAAAAATTGGTGACAGTTGTCACAACCTGGTCCAGTCACATTCTCTAGACAGACACTAATTTGTTATAATGGGATCCAACTGCTCAATCCCATATGCTGAGAAGCCACCTGTGTGTGGATAGTGACTGGTCACAGTTCCTAGTTCTGGACCCTGGAACAAGTGCCACAGCCCTCCCAAGGCCCCCAGTTGTTTAGACATGTTCCCCTTCCCCCCACCCTAGAGTTCATGTGGCTGTGTGAGCTCTGGTTTATTGCATCCTTCAGGGACCACATGACAGTAAAGCATGGAAACACAGGCTTAGCAAAGGAATTTCTTAGACTGACACTCTCTCACACTCACTCTCCTTACTCTTGGAAAGCACAGGAGAGTTCTAGATAAATGGAAAACAAGCTACTGAATGGAATCCTTTTCTGTCTGATCCCAGCCCCTTTTGAGAGTCTCTGTATTTGATTCATGTCCATTAGGGAGGTAAGGTCCCTTCTTCTGGGCAAGGGCGGCAGAGCCTGCCCAAAAGTGGCGGTGGGGAAGCCTGGGGCCAGGGCCCCCCGCCCTTCCTCTTTTTTGCCCGAGGCCCCACCCCCAGCCAAGCTGGAAGCTGGAGCGGGCTGGGAGGGCAGGAGGGTCCACGGCTACGTACAGCTGCCTGTGTGCTGTGCACGGCTCTTATCTGGACCTGGCTCCCATTGGCAGGGGCTGCAGCCCGGCCATGGTAAAAGCCACATCACAGCTGTGGGGTGGTGTGGACCCTCCTGCCCTGGGCAGGGGAGGCCCCTGTGGGATGGGGACATAAGCCGGGGGCTGCTCTCGACCCCCACCCCCACCCCACCTGAGGCAGGTGGAAGGTCCATGGCCCCCACAGCTGCCCAGGCTCCCCTGCCGGGCTATAGCTGCTGGCTTGGCTGGGAGGGACAGAGGTGGAACTCCACCGAAGTGAATAGGCCAGGTCCCCCCCCTTTCAAAAAGTGGGAGGGCCATGGCTCCCTGGCCCCACCTATTCCCATGCCTCTGTTTCTGGGTCTTCTGTTTGACTCGGAGAAGCATATCTTTTAAAACAGTCTCTGCCCTTCTGTCAGATGGGCAAATGGGGAAACTGCAGCTCTTCCAGCCATGTGCTCAGGTTAGGGAGGAATCCAGCTCCCCTTTCTCCCCAAACAGGTTTCTGTGCAGAGACTACCTGCAAGGCCTTACAGCTAGTAACTCATTGTTCCACCTCTGGAGGGTCATTCAGTGCTGATGACCTCTTGATCGCTTTGTCGCACCTTCCCACACATAGCTCCTCCCTACATGTCAGCTTCCTGCTATCTAATGTGTGATCCAATTCAGAGTGACTGTAATAAATGCAAACAGTGTTCATAAAACCAATTCAAAATTGGACACACCCATTCCCCAAACTATCATTTGCTTTTTTGCAAGGTAAAAAGCACTTCGTTTGTGATAAAAAGCACTTTTGGTTAAGTAATAACATAAAACATTTTTTTCTTTATAGTAGAATAGCAGAGAACAAAATGTGCCAGCTATATTTGGCATGAGAAACTCTCTTGTGCTGCTCCAGTTTATATGTAGCAGCTCAGCTGTACTCATCTAGTGAATTAATATCAAAACCCTGGTCATGGTTTGTTTGTTTGTTTTCTCCATATCCTTGCAGATAAAGTGGATGATCCTATGTGTGAGGTTCAGATTTCAAGGATGTTGGAGCTCCCATGCCTCTATAGAGAAGTTTATGATAAGCCTTTCAAAATGCCAGAGGAGGCACCGAGGTAAACAGGACACTTAGGTTGGTGTCCAGTCTAGGTGTGAAATACCCACAGCCCTTAGCAGAAGTTAATGTGAATCTCCATCGTGGAGATGAATGTCATGGTAACCAGATTAAAAGCAAAGCATGTTGTGCAGTGTGCTGTTGCACTGGAAAAGGCTGGAAATACTTTGGAAGCAGCATGCTCAGCATTTAGGGCAGGGGGAAATAGTTGGATAGCCTCCTCTGATTAACAAAATTTTGACTGGCTGTAAGGAGCTGCCCTGTTGACTTTCATGGCCAAGGTCTTTTGTGGTGGGAGACCAAAACAGGAAATTAGAAGACATCTCCCATCCACCCCACCTCCATGCATCTGCATCCTCGCCCCACCTCTACCCATACATACCTAAAAGTATGAACTAATTTCTTTGGAGGGTACAGCCCTTTGACACAATATTCTTTGCTACAGCCACTGGTGTGTACAGCAAATGTGAGAGTCTGTAAAAACAGTTAGTGAGGAATATGGACTATTCCTGAATGTGATGAAAACAAAATGCATATGCGTTGACACAGTTAACGAAAACAGGATGCAAGTGGGCATGATGATTAACGGAGAAGTTGTAGAGGCAGCAGATTAATTTAATTATCTGGGATCATATATATCCAGCCAGAGAGGCTGTTCCAAGAAAGAAAACTAAGGATTGGCTCGCTAAACTATGGCCTCCCTTAAGTGTGGAAAAAATATGGCATCTCAAAATGTATAAAGGTCTGACTGGTGAATAGCCTAACTTTCTCCATAGAGATTTATGGATGTAAATCATGGGAAGCTTTTCTGCTCACAGGAAAAAAATGTAAGCTTTTGAAATGTGGTGCTGGCAAAGGCTCTTGCATATCTCCTGGATGGGGGGGGAAAGACAAATATTTGTGCTCAAAATATTATTGGAGAGAAGCAGACCCTAATGTTGGAAATCAACAGATGCAAACTTATGTTCTTTGGTCATATTAGGCATAGAGATAGAAATAACCTTGAAAAAGTTATTATGGAAGGCATGGTGGGGGGATGACCAGCAAGGAGATGGATGGATGGTGGGTGGCAGATCACTGGAAAGTCAGCTGCTGAGTGCTTGCAGTTAGTGATCGATTGTGAAGATTTCCGAGAATTCTGCTATAATGTCACCGATATTCGGACATAAATCCATTTATATATGTTCTTAGAGCTCTTTAGAAATTTTGAAAGAGGGGAAGCATGTGTATGTGTCAGTCACACCCAGGACTTGTCTATGCTACAGATGTTTGCTGGCATAGCTATGCTGGCGAGTCCCCTGGTTGGAGAGGCAGCGTAAGCCAACAGGATTTTTTCGGTTAGCATAGTTGAACAACACTAGATATGCCAAGACAAGCTCTATTCTATTTGCAGAGGTGCATGTACACCTGGGGGTGAGGGGTTGCTCCCAGTGCAATGCTGTGTCAAAAAAGCTAATCACTATTCCTCTGCCTATACATTCAAGGATAGGAATAGGAGGTATTTTACTTGTGGTGGTTAACCATTAGAACAAACTACCAAGGAGCTTGATGGATTCTTCATCTCTCTTGAAGTCTTCAAGTCAAGACTAAGTGCCCTTCTAGAAGATAATCTTCAGCTAGATGCAAGTTATTGGAATGCATACAGGGCTAGCTAGATGAAACTTAATGGCCTGTTGTTATATACAGGAGGTCAGACTAGATGATTTGATGGTCCTTCTGGTCTTGAACTCTATGAATATTTTGTGATCAGCCTAGCTCTCTCAACTGGTGTAAAGCTCCTTTTTCTAGCCCTGATGGGTTGAAAGAGAGCAGATATTTAGACCTGTCACTGGTCCAGGAATGAATGTCATCCTGTGCCTCAGATCTGCGTAACTTTGGGGGTAGACATTCCTCATTTTGGTTTTGTGGATTGGGTGTGGAGGGAGAATAAAGGAGAAAAGTGTTTTTCTAGCAGAGTTAGGTGGGAAAATGACAACTTGTAGTTCTTCCCCCAAGTTTAAGATGTTAGTAGTACCTGTGAGGAAAATATAGGTTAGCAAGCAGAAAGAAGGTGCAAAATGAATACAATTGGTCACATAAGTTTTCCTACTTTGTGTGAGCATGTCTATAAATGGTCAAGATTTTCAACAATGGATGCCTAAACAAGTAGCTGGATCTCAAAAGGGCTGAGCACCCAGCGCTTCCATTGACTAGAATCAGAAGCTTTATTCCATTAGAAAGCTATGAATCCCCCTTTCCAATGGTCTGATGTCTTTGTTTCTTGACACCGTAGATCATGAGAGATCAGACCTTAAAATCACAACATTACTATATCGCCTGTCTTCTATGGGAGCTGCCAAATACTCGGCACACATGAAAATCAAGCTGTTTATTTCAGAGCCTAAATAAGGATGTAGGGGTGAGATTTTTCAAGAGCACCTAAATGAATGAAGTACACAAGTCCTATTGACTTCGGCTTAGGCACATTTGAAAATCCCACCCTCTGAGCTGAACTTCAGGTGCCTGTTTTTGAAAAATTTGGCCATGTACTTTTTTTGTCTTGTGACCAAAGCTTTGTATCCCTATAGTGCCCCAGGTGGTCTGAACCTTAGGAGCTCAATTGACTTGCTGAGCGAGAAAGTTAAAGACTTCTTATTGGAGAACAGAATTCAGACCTTTTACCAACAGGAGCTGGAAACAGTTGACAATTTGGTGTCACTGGCCAGTCAGCCTGTGTCCAGGACTGACTCTCAGCTGGTAAGTGCAGTAACTTCTGGCTTTTGAATGTTGAGTAGGGAAAATGCTTGCTAGCAGATTTGTGCAAGTGGAAATGTCTTGGGTTTTCAACCATCTCTACACATTTAGGTGCCAATTCCTGATCTTTAGCTGTAGGCATGAATTATTGACAGTACCTGGGAAGCCCTGTAACTTCAGACATTTAAAATGGGGCTGGAGAACCGAGGAGGAAAACTCTGTTGTAGGGAACAATATTATGCTAGCTGCAGGGGTGTACTACATAATCTAATAATGGCTCTGTTCAAACTCTAACTTTCATAAATCTGTGAAAACTAGATACACAGTGGAAATAACCGTGTATGAGATCTCTTGAAGGCACTGCAGCAGTTTGTGGGACAGGCCTGGGTAGTGCTGAACTTGTTCAAGGAGAGAGGATTGAAGCACAGTATATTAAAATAGGTTTAAACTTACAAAGGAGTGGGTGGACATCTGCTTCCTATTACAAGTTCTCCTTGTTGGACATCTCCAGTTGTGCAAGGCCAGGGTTGTGGGATGGAGTGGAGATCAGAAGCCTAGATCTAATTGGAGTCAGCTGTACATAAAGAAACTGAGAAAAGGGACGCTTTCCAATAATATGCTAGTGTGGTCTCTGGTTTTCATTTTGATGCTGGCTAAATGGTAAAATGCATGTGTATCATGCTGAAAATGTTATGATATTGAGATAAAAATCACAAGCCAGATTCTCAACTGGTGAAAATTGGTGTCTCTCCATTGAACTTAATGGACTATACTAATTTACATAAATTGAGGCTCTGGCCCATGTACATATTAGTAACAGAGCTAAGGATTTAATTATATAACAGCTGAGAGTATTAAACCTGATTATTAGTAAAGTTGATTCACTTTTGCATTTCACTGTCCCTAGATGGGGAAAACTGCATTGATAGGTTTCACTTTCTGGTTCTGGTGTGCTAGAATAATACTCTGGCTTTAGATTTGCAACACTGTAGAGGGACATTTAAATCTGAAAAAACTTCTTCATTGAATTCAAATAATAATGAAAACTACCTCCCACAGTTTTGTAAACTGCTTCCTGGTGGTTGCTTCCTGGAGACCATTTATTTTCTTTTGTCCTCTTTTATTAAAGGAGCTTTTGTTGTTGTAGTATTTTTAACAAAGCAAAGAGGAATGAATATTAACAGGAGGCCTGACAGTCTGTGGTCGAGAAACCAGTATAAAAACATCAAAGACAGGATTGGGCATAAACTTTTTCCAAACCAGCTAAAAATAATTCAGACTGAAAGTCCATAACCATCTGGATTATAGAAAGGAATGATCATTTTATTAAGGATGAAAAGTTCCAACACTGAAGTCATAGCATTCATAGAAGGAACAGGATAAATGGTTTACAAAAGCCATTCAGAGTACAGAAAGGGGTGTGTGTGTGTGTGTATATATATATATGTGTGTGTGTGTGTATGTATATATGTGTGTGTGTATATATATCAGTGCTCATTACGGTGGAGTCATGATGGGGGAGGAGAGAAGGAGTTGCAATGGGTACTACCATAATATAAATCCCTGTTGCTGCAGCTGTTGGTGCAAGTGGCTTTTATAAATCCCAGGGAGTCAGATACCCAGTCATTCCTCCTGAAAAACAGCGTTTCTCCCATATGCCTTTCACCATTAATCCACCTTACAAAGTGTGTGTTTGTAAAAAGGAAAACCTGCAATTGTTCTGTGATGGACACATCTTCAAATCTGCTCCTGCTAATGCCCATTTGTAAGAGCATTAGATTGCCCATCTACTCAGTCATTGGACAGCGTCCATTTCTTGTAACCTGTAAAGGGCTGAGTAGTCCTCAACAAAATAAGTCCAATGGGCCTGACTCTCCATTGTCCTGGCAACCATTTGCACTAGTGCCAAGTGGCTATAAAGCCACTATAGAAGTGATATATATATCACTTCTTATTTTGGTAATGTCTTACATCAACTTGGCACCAGTGCAAATGGTTACAGAAGGGACAGGGCAAGAGAGAATTGGGTCTAATATTTGAATATGGAGTTAAAGTGTTATACAAAGATGCCCAAAATGTAAATCTACCAAGCACACCCTGATAAATGATACTTGTTTACTATTTGCACTTAATGTAGACACTATAGGACTTGGTTAGATTTTGATATATATTCGGTTTCTTTTGGTGATTCTCATTCTCTAGCACAAGGTTGCACTGTTTAGAATGTTAAAGACTGAAAGGGGTTAGGGTTAAAAATGTGTTTATTTAATAAATTGATATTCATATTGGCTCTTGCTAACAACATTGTTTTAAAAAAACTTGGAGACCTTCCCCCCATAAGCGGTGCCCCTTCTGTTTGAGTGATATCACTTCCCCCATCAGTTGTTGAGGAAAAAAGTGAGTTTCAAAAATAGACAAGATAAATACTGCAGTGAGGATTACAAGCAGGAAGTAGAGACAAATGTCACCCAGTATTTAGCATGACCACAAAGACCCCAAGTCCAGCTAAGAGTGCTACTGTGTTTGGCAGATGAACGAGAATTTGGTTCTTCTTTGAATGAAAACTATATATAAAGTTTATCCATCCAGTTCCTGAACTGGAATAAATAGCTCCTTGGTGTGGCTCGCAACCAAGTGGCCGCAGTTGTAT
The DNA here is from genome assembly GCF_965140295.1 of Lepidochelys olivacea. Taxonomy (NCBI): domain Eukaryota; kingdom Metazoa; phylum Chordata; order Testudines; family Cheloniidae; genus Lepidochelys; species Lepidochelys olivacea. The sequence continues at coordinate 120,872,929 of NC_140417.1, forward strand.
CCTACCCTGTGGTTTAGTTTCCTGAGTTAAGCAGTTTTCTTTGTACCTCCTCCATTATGAAGCTGTACAGTGTGCTCTTTTAATAACACCATCCCACTTGGTAATATGTCACTAGTTTGGACAGCTCTTTTGGAATTGTACTTTCCAGACCTGTCTGTTTATACTTTCCTTGGTCTGATTATAACCTCAAGGTCAACAGGGACAAATACTTAGAACAAGGAATTTAAAATGCTGTTTATATTTACTCCAGGCCTGGGTTTCTTGCGTGTCCTGCTTCATGCATATGCTTGATACTAATGTGCTTGTCTATCAGCTTCCTGGCATAGATTTATGTCCCCCTGTGGAGACAGTAGTGCAGATATGATAACAAGATGACATTAGGCTTGACAGGCAAGTCTCTCTTACTGAACTTGTCACCCACTCTAAGCCCAGGCTCAAGCTCCATGTGAAAAGCAAAGAGAAGTTGACACAAACAATACCACGTGCCATTATACCAGGATACTTTAATACCCCCAGGTGTGCTGTGTCTTCAACACTCTTCCCAAGCAGAGAGGATAATTCGTGCACCACTGCACACCTTGACCTATTATTCCTTGGATAACTTTTTTGAAAGGCATAAGGTGAGAATAATTGGCTACACAAACTCCAACCTGTGGTGCAATATGAGGCCACTCGGCTGGGAGGATGCTATTTAAAGCACAAAATTGACAGACTTGGATTCTATTGCTGGCTCTGTCACAAGCTCTATGTGTGATCCAGGGAAGTCGTTATTTAAACTCTGCCTCTGTTTCCCATGTGTAGAATAGGGATAGTGGCCTAAACTTACAAAAGTGACTGGCGATTTTGAATGCCTCCATTTTTAGGCACTCAACTGACATACTGTAAAGGGGCCTGATCTTCAGATCCCTGTGTTCTTAGCACTTTTCTGAAATCTGACCTCTTTTTAATATGTCTCAAGTTGAGCACCCTAAAACCGAGGAACCCAAAATCTAGTCACTTTGACAATGTAGCCCAGTAATCTCGCCTAACTCATGTGGAAACTGTGAGGATTAAGAATCTGATCCAAAGCCCACAGAAGTCAATAGGATTCTTTTTCAAGTACTTTAGATCAGGCTGTAAATCACTAATGTTTATAAAATGCCTTGAGATCCTCTGATGTGCTGCTCTATAGAGGGATAAAGTATTATTAGATGAGCCGTTTTGCAGGACTTCACAATGTTAACAGCCACCTTTTATTTCTCCAGTTGTCAAGCCTTCATCCTGCTTCAGGAGGAGGGGCAGGAATGTGATATCATGCAGGGTTACCTGCCCACAGATTCCTTGTCTGATTTGTTATTTGTTATACCCTCGTACACGCACACAACTGTACAGTTGTACAGTTGGTGTGCTTGTACCAAAGAAGACTCAATCCCTGCCTATAAGAGCTTAGTCCAGTGGCACAAATGGGATGCTATACAGCCCAATACCAAAAGGTGTATGGTCACTGTAGCTGTAATGTTTTGTGGAATAGGCATGAGGTGTCTTTGGAAGACAAGAGCTGAAGGGTTTGAATGTGCATTGAGAGGCTTATTCCAAGCAGCCTGAATGGCATGAAACAAAGCACAGTCTGGAATAGGAGTAAGGCCATTATCTTTGAAAACTCATGGCGATCGGGGGAGATCCCGGACGACTGGAAAAAGGCTAATGTAGTGCCCATCTTTATAAAAGGGAAGAAGGTGGATCTGGGCAACTACAGGCCAGTCATCCTCACCTCAGTCCCTGGAAAAATCGTGGTGCAGGTCCTCAAGGAATCAATTCTGAAGCACTTAGAGGAGAGGAAAGTGATCAGGAACAGTCAGCATGGATTCACCAAGGGCAAGTTTTGCCTGACTAATCTAATTGCCTTCTATGACGAGATAACTGGCTCTGTGGATGAGGGGAAAGCAGTGGACGTGTTATTCCTTGACTTTAGCAAAGCTTTTGATACGGTCTCCCATAGTATTCTTGCCAGCAAGTTAAAGTAGTATGGGCTGGATGAATGGACTATAAGGTGGATAGAAAGCTGGCTAAATCGTCAGGCTCAACGGGTAGTGATCAATGGCTCCATGTCTAGTTGGCAGCCAGTATCAAGCGGAGTGCCCCAAGGGTCGGTCTTGGAGCCGGTTTTGTTCAATATCTTCATTAATGATCTGGAGGATGGTGTGGATTGCACCCTCAGCAAGTTTGCAGATGACACTAAACTGAGAGGAGTGGTTGATACGCTGGAAGGTAGGGATAGGATAGAGGGCCCTAGACAAATTAGAGGATTGGGCCAAAAGAAATCTGATGAGGTTCAACAAGGACAAGTGCAGAGTCCTGCACTTAGGACGGAAGAATCCCATGCACCGCTACAGACTAGGGACCGAATGGCTCGGCAGCAGTTCTGCAGAAAAGGACCTAGGGGTTACAGTGGACGAGAAGCTGGATATGAGTCAACAGTGTTCCCTTGTTGCCAAGAAGGCCAATGGCATTTTGGGCTGTATAAGTAGGGGCATTGCCAGCAGATCAAGGGACGTGATCACTCCCCTCTATTCGACATTGGTGAGGCCTCATCTGGGTACTGTGTCCAGTTTTGGGCCCCACGCTACAAGAAGGATGTGGAAAAACTGGAAAGCATCCAGGTGAGGGCAACAAAAATTATTAGGGGACTGGAATGCATGACTTATGGGGAGAGGCTGAGGGAACTGGGATTGTTAGTCTGCAGAAGAGAAGAATGAGGGGGGATTTGATAGCTGCTTTCAACTACCTGAAAGGGGATTCCAAAGAAGATGGATCTGGACTGTTCTCAGTGGTAGCAGATGACAGAAGAAGGAGTAATGGTCTCAAGTTGCAGTGGAGCAGGTTTAGGTTGGATATTAGGAAAAACTTTTTCACTAGAAGGGTGGTGAAGCAGTGGAATGCGTTACCTAGGGAGGTGGTGGAATCTCCTTCCTTTTGAGGTTTTTAAAGTCAGGCTTGATAAAGCCCTGGCTGGGATGACTGAGTTGAGGATTGGTCTTGCTCTGAGCAGGGGGTTGGACTAGATGACCTCCTGAAGTCCCTTCCAACCCTGATATTCTGTGATTCTATGATTCTATGAAAGCCTATAGGAGAGACACCTCGATGGTGGGTTGGAGGAGGTGAGGCCACAGATACAGGCAAGAGAGGTCTTAGGGGTTACTTTGAAAGTGAAGTTCCTTTTTGTGGAAGACCATAGAAGGGACTGGGGGAAGGAAAATAAAAGGGGCTTTTGGCAGAGGTGTCTGAGATTGACTGGAAGGTCAGCAACAGAGGAGCCGTTTGCAGTAACGAAGAAAATTACCAAACCATGAACTAAGTCTAAAGGTGAAGAGGAAGGGACATATTCTGGGACACTTTATAGAGAAAAATGGCTGATTCCTTCCTGTTTCTGAGTTCCCCTGTAATTTTCTGTGCCAATGCCCTTCTACCATCCATTGGGCCTACCAAGTCCCCTGGAAGGGCGGCTGTCCCAGGGAATACCTGTTGTTGTAGGCCTGTTCAAAGTGTGTCAAAGAGGCTTCGATAAGCAGGAACTGTTGCTTTTTTTTCTTGCATTCGAAAGCCTGTTTCTGTTTGTTCAATTCTGTCAATCTCTCGTCAAACATCCTTAATAATTCTCTTTCAGTATCCATCCAAGCTAAGCCATGTGTCAGCTTACACAGAGCATGTTCCTAATTATCTCCCTCTGACGGGATCTCAGCATTAGACCAAACTGAATAATTATCACACTCCTTTGGAGATTTTTGTCTCTCTCACTCTGATTCATTGCTTTCACATTAAAAATTGATTAGCACCTTGCAAGAGGCAGTTGCTTTGCTAGTAGTTTCTCCTGCTGTTGAAGGTTTATTCCAGCATCTAGAAGGGGAACATTTCTTCCCTTTTGTGGAGAAGTGTGCGTGTGTGTGCATGTGTGGAGTGGGGAGCCTGTGCTTTCCTGTGAGAGCCCGAATAATTGCCCAATCTCCCTTATATCATTCTCAAACCCATCCATCCAGACCTTCGGTAAAAAAGCCAGTAAGGGCTTGTCTTTGCTACCAGGGAGATCGATGCTGCTGCAATCGATGCAGTGGATATCAATTTAGTGGGTCCAGTGAAGACCCTCTAAATCGATGGCAGAGCGTTCTCTTGTCGACCCTGGTACTCTAGCTCTCCGAGAAGAGTAAGGGAAGTCGACTGAAGAGTGTCTTCTGTCGACGCAGTGCAGTGAAGACACTGGGGTAAGTCGACCTAAGCTATGTCGACTCCAGCTACGTTATTCACATAGCTGGAGTAGTGTAACTTAGGTCAACTTACCCTGGTAGTGAAGACAAGCCCTTGATGTGCTTCCTCAGTTGGCCAGAAGGGTCGCTGTAAATCAAAGCAAGTTTCTTTCTATGCCTAAAAAAGGAGCCACATTGTGAACACCATGCTTCCAGCCGGTAAGGGCATGAGAGACGGGTCACTGAAATAGTCTGCTTGCATAAAATGATGATGTCTGAAAGAGAGAAGGGACGAGAATGATGGGTTTGGCAGGATGGAAAGTGAGGTGCTCCTAGAGAAGAGTAGGTACTGGTCTTGCCTTTTCCTGCCTATGTGGCACACTCTTGTCTCCTACCCCCATTTACTTTCCCTCCCTTACTTGGTATCATCCATTTCCTTCTACTCCACTTACTGTCCTTCCATTCTTTTAGCCCTCCCTACTCCCTCACTTGCTCTGCTCTTCCTGACTCTCACCATATTCCCTTCACTCCCTATCCACGTCTTCCTCTGCAAATCCCATCACTTTCTACATTGTCAGTATAGATCCCTCGATTCTAGGTCTCCTCTTCACTCCACAAGCCCCTGACTTCTGTTTTTGTTCTTCTTGCTGCCATGTTCTTTCTCTCCCTAATACAGCCCTTTGTTCCCAACCCTCTCAAAATTACTCCCCTTAACACACTTCCTGTCTTCCCCACAGTTCTCGTCACCTTGTATGCATCTCTTACCCTTTGCTGGTGAATAAGGAAGTGTTATTTACCCTTTCACATAATGCAAGAGCCAGGAGTCCCCCAATGAAATTATAGGTAGCAGGTTTAAAACAAATAAAAGGAAGAATTTCCTTGCACAATGCACAGTCAACCTGTGGAACTCTTTGCCAGTAGATGTTGTGAAGTCCAAAACTATAACAGCGTTCAAAACAGAATTAGATAAGTTCATGGAGGATAGGTTCATCAGTGGCTGTTAGCTAAGATGGTCAGGAATGTAACCCCATGCTCTGGGTATCCCTGCTCTCTGACTACCAGAAGCTGGAAGTGGACAACAGGGGATGGATCACTCAATTCCCTCTAAAGCACCTGGCATTGGTCACTGTCGGAAGACAGAATACTGGGCTAGGTAGACGATTGGTTTTACCCAGTATGGCTGTTGTTATGTTGTTTCCCTCCTATTGCAAAACCTGTGTTGTCAACTCTTGCAATATGTGTTTGCTTTCTTAAAGACCCAGCTCCTGGAGTCATGTGAATGGGAATCTTAGCTTTTGCAATTTCATGGCTTTTTTTTTTTTAATTTGTAAAAATTTCTCCATGACTGTAGAGGAAATCTTGAAAAATGACCTGCGTGCCATTCTAAAGGTTTAAAAAAAAAAGGCAAATAAAAAGAAATATATTTTTATTTATAAAATCTCATGATTTTGGGGGCCCTGACTTGTGATTTTTTTGAATACTTGGGGTTGGCAATATTGCAAACCCCTCATTACTATTATTATTTGTATTACTATAGCACCTAGGACCCCAGGTCAATATCCTGTTGTGCTAGGCACTGTACAAACACAGAACAGAAAGATGGTTCCTACTCAAAAAAGCTTAATTCTAAGTATAAGACAAGATAACAGATAGATGGGTGAGCACAAGGCAGCAATGAGACAATATTGGTCAGTCTGATGGGTAGTGGTCTTAGCACATCAGCAGCTTAACCTCTCTTCCACCCCTTCCATCACTCCCTTTCTCTCCTTCCACAAGTCCCTTCTCCCTCACCACTCCCATTCCCTTCCTTCTCTGGGAGACTGGCTCAGTACTGACTCGGGGAGAAGAGTGTCCCCATCCCTCAGGTTCTTGTTGGAGGTCACCTATGCAAAGCACTGATCAATCCACCTGCCCTTCCCACCTAGCTTGTGAAGTCTGTCAAAATCAGAACCTAAGTGTGTGTGGCTGCAGCTGGAGGAGTCCATCAATCAGTCTCCTAATCTGCAAGCATTATAGCAGTCTTGGGGTTTGCAGTGTTCCAAAGGAAGGAATAGGTGACTGTATGTGGCAGCCATTTCAGCAAAGAATTAAGAAGGCAATAGATGACTTGGGTGGTTCTGCTGTCATGCAGGGACACACCTGTGATTCCCTTCTGGCCTGAGAATCTATTCTGCATATAATAGATATAACTTATGAACTCTTGAGCTAGAGGAACTGGCTTGGCTTTAGTAAGGAAGATGTCTAAAAACTCCGACATACTGGCTCTACTGAAATCAAAGGGAATTTCACCATTGACTTTAGTAGGGCTAGGATTTCACATGTTGTGTATATGCTGTTTGTTCCTTTTTTCCCATCCAGGTGGATTCAAAAAGTGAACCCAGCTCCAAACAGATTCACCGTGCATTCAAGGAAGCAATAAAGGTGCTGCAGGAAAAAGGATTGGTTTTCCAGAAATCCAGTAGCTCCAAGGATGTATATCATGTAAGGAACTGAATTGTAATTATGGAGATGTGTAACCAGAAGTCATGAATGTCACATCAGGCAGGAGGCATTCTGCAATATGATTGAATCACATAGTCCTAGAGGCCCTTTCAACAGGGTGAGGTGGACCCTGTGGGGTCTGTTTACATGTTCAGAAGTTTTAGCTCTCTTCATTGCTTCTTCCCCTCTTGAGTATCTTGTCAGTTTATTTGTGTACATGTTTGAGAGAGCTGGACAGCTGCTGCCTCTGCCTCTTGGTGACCAGCAACTGCAGTGGACATCCCTTGCAACCACACACATTTAGCAGATGTGATCACATAGTGAGACCATCCTGCACATTCCCAGAGGAGAGGTGCAAAGTGGCACCCTTAAGGTCCACTGGCACTAGATCTATCGAGTGAATGCAAAGGGAACCACCGCCTTTGGTCTAACCTAGTTTCAGCTAGGAGTGGTTCTCTCCTTACCTAGAGGTAGCACCCTGACTCCCTCTCCACTGGGTTTCCAAGTCCCTTTGAGTGACTTCTTTATACTAGTAGGTGCCTTATGTTATGACTTTCTGAGATGCAGAGGCTGAGTCTCATGTTTCTCTCCTAGAGGAACTGTTGAGGCTAATAAACTGCATAAAGCTGACTCATGTTAGGATTTAAGCCATTACCTTAAAATCAATGAAATCTGGATTTTTGAGCTCTAGTGCTCATGAGAATGAGAGACTAAGAGCAGGGGCTAAAGCCAGCAGTCACCGAGACAGGTGCTATGTAAGTTTCCTACTTGCAGTTCTACCACATACAGCATATACACAGTCCTTTCAGCTCTGCAGCTGCACCTCAGTCCTGACCTGCAATATTGTCTGTTATGCAGTGCTGAGCCTCTCCCATGCAGCTCTGCCAATGCACGTTAAACTTGCTCTACCACCTACATTCCAGCACTTATGCACCCTACACAAAATCCAGCTTTGCCTATGCAACTCAGTCCTAGCCTGCTGCATCCCAGGGTGTTCCAGACCTCGGTCCTCTTTCGTTAGGCTGCCTAGTTACATGCTGGCTTGGTGATGCCCAACAGAGAATGGGACCTATCAAACTCATATTCCCCTGTTAGCTGAGGTAGGATTGGAACCCCATGCTCTAGAAATAGCAGACTAGTGCACTTACATGCTGCATTGCTCACCTTCCTTTGGGAATTATTCTTATATCCTGTCTTTCACCTAATTGTTATTAATATTGTTTGTTTATAAAAAGAATAACTTTAAGAGAGAACTGACTGTTTTTGTATATAGCACAAATGCAAAAGTGCAGTCATGGTAAAGGTTTCAGAGTAGCAGCCATGTTAGTCTGTATCCGTAAAAAGAAAAGGAGGACTTGTGGCACCTTAGAGACTAACACATTTATTTGAGCATAAGCTTTCGTGAGCTACAGCTCACTTCATCGGATGCATGCAGTGGAAAATATAGTGGGGAGATTTTATATACACAGATAACATGAAACAATGGGTGTTACCTTGCACACTGTAACGAGAGTGATCAGGGAAGGTGACCTATTACCAGCAGGAGAGCGGGGGGGGGGGGCGACCTTTTGTAGTGATAATCAAGGTGGGCTATTTCCAGCAGTTGACAAGAACAGTAGGAGGGGAAATAAACATGGGGAAATAGTTTTACTTTGTGTAATGACACATCCACTTCCAGTCTTTATTCAAGCCTAAGTTAATTGTATCCAGTTTGCAAATTAATTCCAATTCAGCAATTCTTCAACAAAAAAACTTCAGAAACAGACTCCAACCAGAGACTGCTGAATTGGAATTAATTTGCAAACTGGATACAATTAACGTAGGCTTGAATAAAGACTGGGAGAGGATGTGTCATGACACAAAGTAAAACTATTTCCTCTCCTACTGTTCTTGTCAACTGCTGGAAATGGCCCACCTTGATTATCACTACAAAAGGTTCCCTTCTGCCCCCCCCCCCCCCCCCGCTCTCCTGCTGGTAATAGGTCACCTTCCCTGATCACTCTTGTTACAGTCTGTATGGTAACACCCATTGTTTCATGTTATCTGTGTATATAAAATCTCCCCACTATATTTTTCCACTGTATGCATCCGATGAAGTGAGCTGTAGCTCATGAAAGCTTATGCTCTAATAAATTGGTTAGTCTCTAAGGTGCCACAAGTACTCCTTTTCTTTTTAGTCATGGTAAAGTTAGGCTAGCATGTACCTTCATAGTTCGTGTGTTACAGGACAGACTGCTGTGAATCAGCAATTTCTCTTGCATCTTCTAGGTGACTGACCATGATAAGGAGTTACACAATGTGACCCTTGGTGTTGTCAAAGCAGATTGTCGAAAATCCAGGCGTAAGTAGTTGTGTGGTCTGGTTTCTGAGCCAGTGCAGACCTATCATAGACAACCGTATCTCCTCCTGCCACTCAATTAGAATAGCCCTTTCCCTTTGTTCCTGAACCCAGTCTCGACCTCCTTCTCTTCTTTCTGCAGCCAAAAACCTGGTGCAGGGCAGGCCTAGAGTTGTCTTGAGCATGGGAGCTGGTGACAATGCGAAGCAGGGAGAAAGTGCCACAATTCTGAAATGAGCAGCCACTGTGAATGCTGGAGACTTGGATCTGAATCCAGTGGAGGATTTAGGTTTCAGAAGGAACATAGTCAAATGGGGCTAGGTCAGCCCCTAGTGGTTGGTAGCTTTACACTGCTGAATAAATAGGCAAACCTTGTCAGCTGTCAGGTTTCAGAGTAACAGCCGTGTTAGTCTGTATTCGCAAAAAGAAAAGGAGTACTTGTGGCACCTTAGAGACTAACCAATTTATTTGAGCATAAGCTTTCGTGAGCTACAGCTCACTTCATCAGATGCATATCGTGGAAACTGCAGCAGACTTTATATATACACAGAGAATATGAAACAAAACCTCCTCCCACCCCACTGTCCTGCTGGTAATAGCTTATCTAAAGTGATCATTAGGTGGGCCATTTCCAGCACAAATCCAGGTTTTCTCACCCTCCACCCCCCCCCACACACAAATTCACTCTCCTGCTGGTGATAGCCCATCCAAAGTGACAACTCTTTACACAATGACAATGACAATCAAGTTGGGCTATTTCCTGCACAAATCCAGGTTTTCTCACATCCCCCCCACCCCCATACACACACAAACTCACTCTCCTGCTGGTAATAGCTCATCCAAACTGACCACTCTCCAAGTTTAAATCTCTAAGGTGCCACAAGTACTCCTTTTCTTGTCAGCTGTGTCAGTACAGGAGATGTCACAAAAGGGGTAGTGTGGACTGAGCTGCCTTTTCTAAGGAGTAGATTTTAGGAAATCTTTAGGTGAAATTGATCCCTATGCCGTGGGCCCATGCCCCATTTAAGACCATAGGGTGAAATCCTTACTCCAATGAAGACAATGGAAAAACTTATTTTGACTGCAGTAGAGCCAGGATTCATCCACAGACCATAGGCTTTAAGTGATGGATAGACTCTGTGGTCCCTGTGCATAGGGGTCAATTTCACCCTAATTAAATCAATCTCTTAGCAGACCATGTGCCTGTAAAATTGCCCCTTTCTCCCAAATCCAGTGTGTCAATGCCATGGCAATGACTTGTTTGGTTGAGGTACCTGTCCTAATGATAAATGTGCATTTGCTGTAGTGCTTTTTTTTTTTTTTTCCCTCACTCTCATTCCAAAACCCTTGGCAGAATGTGACACCGGGGGATCACTCACTCATCGCTGAAATGCAGCCACTTCTGGGCACAGTATATAACAGCATGGTATAAACTGCTCAAACACTGTTTGTAGTGTTGTTGTAGACAGGTTGGTCCCAGCATATGAGAGGGACAAGCTAGGTGAGGTAATATCTTTTATTGGACCAACTTCTGCTTGGTGGAAGGTACAAGCTTTCGAGCTACACAGAGCTCTTCTCACCCCTACCTTGTCTAGCTAGAACATGTCAGCTGTTCTGTGCCAGCGGCACTAAACTAGCTTTTCCAGGAGGGAATGAGAAGAATAATTGCTCCAGTCATTCAACTGGGGTAACTTGGCATGTCTGAATATAGTTGCCTGATGTACCTGGACACGAACATTAGTGCTGCGAGTAGCCTATCTCTGCTGATGCCTACAGGAAGTCTGCCAACTAAGGATGACTAGACAGAGGGACAATTGAAATAGCTGATGTTTTTATTTTAAAAAAAGACTTCCAAATGAGTTGGAACCATCCAGCTATGCATGTACTGTAGTTCCACTGGTTAGCTACCTTGTACTGTCCACCTCCTACCCTCACTTCTCGGGTCTTGCCTTAAATTTGAATGTAAATTTTTGAAGGCAAGAGCTCTCTTCCGTGGTGGGTGGGTGGATGGGTGTGTGTGTGTACTGCACCTAGCATACTGGAGCCCCAATCCTGATATGAGACTTTGGGTGCTACTGGAATTCATTGAACATGTCTCTCAGAATTATTAAATATCCCAGAAATTGTTAGGGGCTCTGTTTTCATCTCTTCCAGAAGACGGCACCTTTGGCAACATAGTGCTCCTACTGGTATCTTGGAGCATTTGGTTTGGTATCTATTACTCAGCATCTGCTCCCCTCTCCATTACTGCACTACTATCTGAGTGCCTCACAGCATTGAGCAGACAGGGAACCAAGGCACAGCGAGATTAAGTGACTTGGTCAGAATCACAGAGTCTGTGGAAGAGTCAGGATCTCCTAAGTCTCATTCCAGTGCCTTAATCACAACGCCATCCTTTCTCTCCTGCATCCAAGGAAGGAGTAACAACTAGTGCAATATCAACTCTGCTTCGTGAAGAACCTGAGTTTTCCTGGCAGGTCATTCATCTGCATACTGACCAGGCTTGATTCTGCTTAGTTTCAGATTTGATGAAATTACAGCTGCAGGATGCTTGTCTCCTGGATTTGAGAAGGAAAAAATACGTCCGCTTAATTTGATCAGTGGCTAATTTGATTTTTTTTTTTTTGACTCAGAATCGTGGTAAATTATTTTGTATTGCAAAGGACACAATTTCAGGTCTGTTTTCTATCACTCTGTTGGCTTTCTGTAGGATTGTTTGTGTAATATGGTCACTGAAAATATAGAATTGTCATGCAACCAACTGGAAAGGCTGAAGTTCTCTTGGAGATCAAAGCAAAAATAGCCTGTGGCCACAAAAAATGGATAAAATAATGTGTGGTCAATGTTGTTGACTTTGAAGGCAGTTCTGGGCACTATGCTGGCTCTCATATGCCCTCTGGTGGTTGTGGGTAACCAAACAAACCACTTGGAACTGAGGAAACCTACTTTGAGGTGAGATAATTGAAAGGCACTAACTCAGCAGCTCTTACTAGTTGAAAGAAGCTGTGGGAATTTCTTTCAAGAAGGGAAATCTTTGTCTGTCCAGTCTTCGGTAGCTAATTACAGTTATCTTTCTGCTAACTCTTAAGATGAACTATGTCAGACAGCCAGTTTGTAAATATGATGTGGGTTATTGCTCTATAAGCCAACATCCTGGAATGAATAAACTCTTATGCTATATGAGTCCTAGCATATGATTAAATGAGGTTCCCGTAAAACTATTCTATAATACACTTAAAAGACAGTCCTGGTCCAGAACAAGTGCAGTCGCAAACGACCAAGTTCACAACAAACACCCTTTGAGAGGCCAGCTTGGGACTGACAGCATGGTCTAAAGGCAGCTAGAATTGTCATTAGAATTTGTCTCCAGAAGGCATGACAAAACAGAGGGCTTCTAAGACAGCTTCTTCCCTAGGTTGAAATCAGGACCAGGGAGGGCTCTGTTTTATCACCTGTGTTGCCTAATATCTACATGAAACTACCTGGGGCATCCCTGTATCAATTAAAGAAAAGGAGTACTTGTGGCACCTTAGAGACTAACCAATTTATTTGAGCATGAGCTTTCGTGAGCTACAGTTCACTTCATCGGATGCATACCGTGGAAACTGCAGCAGACTTTATATACACACAGAGATCATGAAACAATACCTCCTCCCACCCCACTGTCCTGCTGGTAATAGCTTATCTAGAGTGATCATCAAGTTGGGCCATTTCCAGCACAAATCCAGGTTTTCTCACCCTCCACCCCCCCACACACAAACTCACTCTCCTGCTGGTAATAGCCCATCCAAAGTGACCACTCTCTTCACAATGTGCATGATAATCAAGGTGGGACATTTCCTGCACAAATCCAGGTTCTCTCACCCCCTCGCCCCCCTCCAAAAACCACACACAAACAAACTCACTCTCCTGCTGGTAATAGCTCATCCAAAGTGACCACTCTCCCTACAATGTGCATGGTAATCAAGGTGGGCCATGTCCAGCACAAATCCAGGCTTTCTCACCCCCCCCCCTTTTTTTTTTCCCCGGGGAGACACACACACAAACTCACTCTCCTGCTGGCAATAGCTCATCCAAACTGACCACTCTAGGCAGATGACTGCCAGCTCTATACCTCGCTCATCTCTGCCAATGATAGTACTGTTGTCTGCTTATCTCAGAGCCTGGCTGAGATCATCCTGTGGATGGAAGTCAGAAGGAGGAGGGTAACCTTATGAAGATCATTTCAGCATCTCCCACTAGAGGGGGAATCTGCCCCCAGATGGTCAGGAGTGATTCTGGGCTGCTCAATGCTTCTGCACACACAAGGACCAATGGCAGCCAAAAATGTCGCCTTCCCTCTGCCTACTGTTGGATGACGAGCTGGGTCATACCTTCATGACTTAGATTGGGCCATTGTAGCATGTTGTATTTGGGAATGAATGCTCTGGCCTTCTTAAAACAAACCTCCAACTCATCCGAAGTGCAGTCACCCATCTCTTTAGCAACACTAGCTACCAAGAGCACATTATCCCAAAAAGAAAAGGAGTACTTGTGGCACCTTAGAGACTAACCAATTTATTTGAGCATAAGCTTTCATGAGCTACAGCTCACTTCATCGGATGCATACTGTGGAAAGTGTAGAAGATCTTATATACACACAAAGCATGAAAAAATACCTCCTCCCACCTCACCTTCCTGCTGGTAATAGCTTATCTAAAGTGACCACTCTCCTTACAATGTGTATGATAAGCCCACCTTGATTATCATACACATTGTAAGGAGAGTGGTCACTTTAGATAAGCTATTACCAGCAGGAGAGTGGGGCGGGAGGAGGTATTTTTTCATGCTTTGTGTGTATATAATAAGATCGTCTACACTTTCCACAGTATGCATCCAATGAAGTGAGCTGTAGCTCACGAAAGCTTATGCTCAGATAAATTGGTTAGTCTCTAAGGTGCCACAAGTACTCTTTTCTTTTTGCGAATACAGACTAACACGGCTGTTACTCTGAAACCTCACATTATCCCAGTATTCCATGTACTGCACTCATAGAATGTTTGCTCCATTTTAAGAAACCAGTTAAGACTCTCCATGCATTGGGCAAGAGGTGCTCTTTTATGCCAATCTTATCTTGCACAGCAACTATGCAACTTCCAGTATCACAGATCACACTTGTGAGAGTAGGGAATTGAGCTTTCTCAGCAGGTGGCTCAAGACCTATATAGTACTTCCTTATAGAGGTGGACAGAACAGTCACAGACCTCACAGCTTTCTTAACTACGTGTTATCTTCCCAATACTCTAACCCACTCTTTTCTGCAACAGCTGAGATAGCAACCTCACTCTCATGCATACCTCATGTATGTGTGCGCACAATCCCTTAATGCTTATTTCCACTGATATCCCCAGGAAGAGGGAGAAATCTGCTCCACTTGTTAGACTCTTTCTTTCTTCAGTTCAGTTTTTGGGAGGTGCTGTGATCCTGCAGCACTAGATAATGAAATGGGGTGGGGAAAGTGTTTCACATGTGGCTAGAAGAGCTCCTGCTTCATGGATCCACCAGCTAAATCCCCGTTCCATGGGTAGGATGCAGCAGCCACAGACACTACTGCAGCCCATAAGCAGTTTCACTGCTACTCTGCACTTGGGAAGGGGGGACTCTTCTCCTGCCATTGTTCTGTGTACCAGGTGAGCAAAGCCCACTTACTCTGGCTTTACCCAGACTGAATGCAGGGGAAGGCTTTTGCCGTAAGGCAGCACAACAAATGTTACTTCCTATGTTATTCAGAAGTTAGGGGCATCTTTATAGTCTAGGAATTATTTTGTGGAAGTCCCATGGCCTGTGTTGTACAGGAGGTCAGACTAGATGATCAATGATTCTTTCTGGTCTTGGAATCTATGAACTGTTGTAAGAGAAGCCCAGAATTTGTAACTTTGTAGGTAAAAAGCCTTTCAGTTCACTCCTCTTTATGTAATATAAAAGTCACTGAAACCCAAGATCACAAAAATCTGTGACCTATTCAGGCAATTGCCTGAGGAGTCTGTAAAATGTAGAATTATTCGTTTGTTTTGTTGGTGTATAAAATAGGTGTAATGCAACACCTTGGCCACAAGGTGTCAGCATTGGGTAAACATTCACTACTGGCTGGGTATATGAGTTTATCTAAATGGCTGGGTTTAGAGCTTTAAAACTCAGACCAGTCAAATGTGGACAAGAATTTCCACTGGGTCTCTTCTGTGTGAGCGGCAGACTGAGGGGCTGAATAGCTTGAAAGACTGTAGATGGAGATTTACAACTCAAAGAGTGGTGTCCCAAACTCATTACCATTGTTCAGGTTGTGCCTGCATGTATTTGAGCTCCTTGCCTTCTCCGGCAGTCTTGTCTAACCGATAACATGTTTTCATGATTATTTTTTTAGCCCTAACACTGGCACTTCTTAGTGAACTTAATGGGAGCATTAGCCAATGTCAGGACTGCAAACTCAGCCCCCTAGTCCCCTTCCTTCCAAAGTCCAGGACCTCTGCTCTAACCCCTGTGCCCTCCTCTTGTCTAACAGCATTTGTGTGTATGTGACTGATCTGTATCTGTGATAGTTGATATGAGGCAACTGGAAACCTGTGCTGGTCTTTTCCACCCTTGCTGCATTTTACTTTTGTTTCTGCAGATGCTGAAAAGGGCTGCCATTTTCTTCACATCTTGTGTTGTGTTCGCCAGAGCTACAGTCCTTATCTAAGTGAAATGGTGATGCATCATGTCCTGAACCTGCTGGAGAGAAACAGTGATATTGTCAGCACCATGGAAGGATATTACATGGCTTTCTGAAAAGAAGAAATAAGATACAGGACATCTGTTTGTGTATGGTGCAGGCAGAACAAAACTTACCCCAGTAACCACATTGCCAGAAAAGAGTCGGAAGAACCCAACAATGACCCTGAGAAGCTGGCTTTGTGTGTAATATAAATTGGAGAAGGAAAATGGGATGTTGACTCAGAAATGCTATTGGTTCCATCTGACTCTGATTCCTTGAAAAAATACATGCCTCACACTTTGCTTTAAAGCCCATGCTGATTTCAGCTATTCCAGGAATTAAAATATACAGGGATCATTACACAGTGAAAGTTATAGTGCAGGATTGATCCCACAGCATCCAAATATCACAGTCTGATAGGTGCAAGCTACCTGAAGAAAACATTCTGAATACAATCACAGTTCTTCCTCATATGCTTCTCTTTCTCCAACCATAGTACTTCTAAGAGGTACAGCCTAATGGCACCTCTATGTGCATATGCTGTATCAGCCCTATGTTGCTACTAATGAGATCATTGGTTATAGTAGAAGTCTCATCTGGAGTCATATTTTGGTTTAACGACATTGTGACCTCTCTCCATGTGAGTGATATGCTTTCTAATAAATGTTCTCTAAGTAGATTTGTCTCCCTTTTTAAATGTGTGTTGTAAAGACCAGTGAAAGGCACTTTCTGATACCTTACATGCACTGTATGTAGCCATCATTTCATCAGTGTCAGCATGATCTTATGCCCATTTCCCCAGTTCGCACGTGGTGGGGGGGGGGGGTTGGGAGCAGCAGCCAGCTGGGAGGCAAGGGTAATATGTCTCCTAAGAGCATACTTACCTCCTCTTACCTCCCCACAAGGAACAACCTAACCCATTGCTTGTAAAGCATGTTTGAATCCCTCCGGCTATTAATGCAAGTTCTTGTTGATTAATTTGGACCCAAATTAAGCTCCTGTTCTCGCAAATCAGCCTAATTATTACTTCATATTTTTTTAAATAGCTCTTAACATCACAAATACTGAACCGTGAAACAAAGAGTTCATGGAAAAGAGCGTGCCAAAACCATGAGACTGGTGCAATTCCCTGACTTCCCATCTCCCCTCTTTTTGCTTGCTCTGCATCCTTGCCACAGTTAGGAAGCTGGCATCACCTCTTTGTGCTTGGATTGGGACTGAAATTCGTAGAATGACATTGAAAGAAAGCTAGCACTGACAAAGCTAATGGGCAAGACATTTGACCAAGAATAATTAAAACTCATATGTATGCCCAGGTTCAACCCCCAGTGCTGCTCAGCATTTAAACCTACAGGACTGGTTCCTCGAGGCTTGTTCTAACTAATCTGTTCCATTAATGGAGGAAAATGTCTTGAACTTGAAATAAGTAAAAAGTGCTGCTTGCGTCTTTCCTCTGTCTCCCACAAGTAATACTTGAAATAGCAATCTCCCCAGAGCCACAGTTCGCAGTAAAGCCCTGTAAGGATCAGCAGAGCTGAGAAAAATAAACCATGTGTGTGTGTGTATTTGGAGAGCCAGCAAGTGGTATGTGTCTTGGTTTGGTGTTACATTATGCGCTTCGTTTTGAAATGTGGCTGAAGTGGGATATAGGCAAATAGGCATGATGAAACATGTGGCATTTGCATTCAGATGTCTATAGAAAAATCAGCTTTAGATGGTGCATGTGTCCTGAGTGTAAAGCTATGTTTGACTCACTACTTCATCTATTTCCCTGCCTACTGTGGATCTTGACTGCCAATTTCCCAGTTGGCTGTTGCTATTCCTTGCATTATTACTATTTGTTTTTTGCTCAACATTATATGCCCTGTCCCCAGACCTCAGCATATGTTCCCAGACCTCAACAGGTGCAGAAAGGATGTATTTATTCCCAAGGAGATTGGATAGGGGGTTAAAAAAGAATCAGAACTGTCTGGGAGACATTCTTATAAAAAAAGAAGAAGGCAGGGAGTGGAGTCCAGGTCATGATTCAATCAAGTAGGAAAAAAATCGGGCTTGATTACAGCTGTTCCACTAAAATAAATCTGTCTGATCTAAGCCCCAAAGCGGGAGGGGCATTTTATATTTGTTTTCAGCTCTGATACTAATCAATTTGAAGGGGTTCAGTTTTAAAAAATAAAGGCTACCCATGGAAGAATAAAAGGCATAAGGATGTCTGTTCCTGGCTTAGAGTCTGAATCCCCCTTAGTAGTAACTGAATATTTAATAGCCATTTCACCTAGGCTATTAAATGGCCCCCTACGTGAAATGAGTTTGCAGAGCAAATGGGGGTAGTTTTTGGGAAGAGTGTTAATGGGGATCAGTAGATTACTCTCTTTAGTGGACAAGCGTTAGGCATCACAAATGCTGGTAACTGGCCACCTCTGCCTTAGAGACCTAAGCTGGCAGGTTGGTTTGGTTGGTTGGTTTGTTTTGTTTTTAAACCATTCCACTGTGTTAGCAGATGGTAATTCTGCTGATAAAGGATTAAATGAGTACTGCTGGCTTGCTGAGAAATGTGTTGGGCTATGCTGCCTGGGTAAAAGGGAAGTGGGACTGGTTATCTGGGGAGAGAGAACTGAGGGTGTGGGCTGAGCAGTCATTGGGGAGGAATTCTGCAAGCAGCTGAGCCTTGTGGGGAAGGATTGGGCTTGGTCTGGTGTTTCAGTATTAGTCTCTTTAAAATCAAACCCCAGAAGTGGGGTAAGTTTTGATCCAGTCCAACTTGTGTAATCTGTTTGAAGCAGCATGGGGAAGCCTTATACTCACTGCATCTGATGCACATCTTGCAATAGCCATCCCTGCCTTTTGTTATCTGCAGCCTTGACTTCTGCAATCCCCCTTCTTAGGGCTATACCTGAAGTCCACCTGAAGCTCCAGCTGCTTGTTTCTTGAGTACTGTGAACTAGTCTGAATACAGTCCTATTCATGTCTCTGTAATGGCTTCCTGTTCATTTCTCTGTGTGATTCAATATGTTTGTGGTGATCTTTAAAGTCCCTTGACCTGGACTAGAACTTGGTCATTTACAAATATCTCTTCCCAGGCAAGGCAGGTGAGAGTAGCTTGAAAGCACATGGCATTGGAATCTGTTTGAGTGGTCTGTGCTGGCATGGCAGAGCTTTCTAAATGGAAGAGCCTGCCACTGGAAATCTCTTGTCAACCAAACTGGCATTCTATTCACTGGAGGGTGCGGGGTGGGGGGAAGGTGTGCTCTTAACTCAAGTTAGCCAAGTGAAGGTGAAATCCTAGTGATTACAAGGCAGGGTGTAGCTTACAGCTGAGTTAGCAGGTCAAGTTAAAGGTAAAGCACATGAAGCCTAAACCTGACCTGCTATGGAGGAGCCTATTGGTTAACTTGACCTGTTAACGCATGTGAAAACTACACCCTGCCTTGTCTTCACTAGGATTTTACCTTGAGTTAGTTAAATTGAGTTAAGAACACACCCTTTTTTCCCCTAGTAAAGACAAGGCCTCAGAAGCTGAGGCCAGGCCTACGCTACAAATTTATATTGGTATAATTATAGCTCGGGGTGTGAAGTAGTCACATAGCTGAACGACGTAGTTGTTCTGACCTCACCCCCGGTGTAGGCAACCCTCCCATCAACATAGCTGCCGTCTCTTGGGGAGGTGGATTAACTACACCGATGGGAGAAGCTCTTCCCTGTTGACATAGCAGCATCTTCACTAAAGTGTTAGGGTGGCACAGTGCCACTGCGCTGCTGTACATGCAGACAAGCCCTAAGTTTGGTGAACTTCAGGGCGAGATCCATTGGTGCACTGGTTCTGGTTTTGTTTTATTAACCTGCCCTGCTATAGCACCTGTCATCCAGGAACCTCAATATACTTTACATGCCATAATGAATGAATCTGCACCACACACTGTCAAGCAAGCAGATGGTGATCAAAGCCCCATGTAGTCCACACTAAGGGCCCCCTTCTTTACGCCTGATCTCTGTAGTTATCCAATGTCGCATCATGTAAATTCTGTAGCAGCTTCAATGGAGATTTTTTTTGTTTGCATGTAAAAGTGAATCATCTACTTAGGATAATATCCATTGTGTGTTTATGCTGATTTTTTAAAATTCAGCAATGCCCCTGTGTGCTGCAGAGGTCTACAGACATTGGAGAAGTTGGTAATGGGAAGCTGGAAATTTAGGCAGCTGGGTTGGGATGTAATTGAGGCTTTTCTATGCTGGAAAGTTGTAAAGCTTTGTTTATTTACACTAACTATACTAATATAATTAATTTCCCAGTGTGGACACAGTACACCAATATAAAGGTGGCTTATACAGGTATAGTTTATTCCCCTTCCTGTATGGGAACAGGAGTAACTATACTAGTATAACTGTCCACACTAGGGCTCTTAATGGCATAACTACACTGGTTAAAAAAAATCTCATCCCAAATCAAAATAGTCTGTTAAAATTAAAACTTAGGTTTAGACTAGGCCTCACTGTGGTGGTGTGGGGAATTTAGTGAAAGCACTTTTCTTTGTTTTTGTTCAATTAAAAATCCTTTAGGCAACACAGTCATTAGTAGCCTGCTATGGAGCTGTTTCAAAGGTGATACTTTAAGTGGGCTTGACGAGCATGAATTCATACTCTGGGACTGCTGGATGGCCTGGTTCCTGTTTCCATAGAAACAATTAAATTGGCAAAAGCCAGGTAAGTGTAATAGGTTTTTAAATCAGTCAGTGTTTTTTACCTTGTTTTCCAGTGATCAAATTTCCATGGAAACTGCCTGGGAATTAAAATTAAGGAAGGGGGGGGTCAGGGGAGGGTTCAAAATATTCAACTGTTGACTGTGTATCCATGGAAGTGGAAGTTAGCCACCTTTCTGGAGGGAAAACAAAGGATAAACCTCTGTGCCACTAACCCCCTACCTTTGGTCAGGCACAAGGAGAGCACCTGAAATTAGAGTTAGGTGCTTTGTGATCAGAGTGGGCCAGTGGAGAGTGGCATTTTGCTAGCTCTGCCTGGGTTTAGGTTCAGTGGCTATTAATCTGACTATACAAATAAGGGAGAAAGCTTTCTACAGGTGATACAGGATTTTTTTTAAAAGTACAGGCAATTCCATATTATAAAGGAAGGCTGGCAACCCAAAATATAACTTCTTAATTTTATCTTCAGACTATCCACCCTCAACCTGCCAAAATATAAATACAGAGGAGAGGGAGGATGGGCTTGTGGTTAAAACATGGGATAGGGAGCCAGGAGCCTTAGGTTTTCTTCCAGGCTCTGTCACAGGCTCCCTGTGAGATTTAGGGCAAAACACTTAATCTGTCTGTCTCAAGATGTGGATTCTAATCCCAGCTCTCTCTGATCTACTGTGTGACTGAGTTAAGTCACTTCCCCTCTCTGTGTCTTTGCTTGTCTGTTTAAGCCCTTCAGAGTGTTGTGTTTGGCTATGTACACACTACATCTGAGTGACATAATGTATACTGATGTATGGGGTGTGAATAAGCCACCATCTTGAGCGACTTAAGTTACACCAACCTAAGCGCCAGTGTGAACAGCGCTATGTTGGCTGCATCAGTGCAGCTGCGCTACTGTAAACTCTGTGTTGTAGCTATAGCCTTTGTGTTGCTTTACTTTACCGTGCCTAGCACAATGGGACCCTAATCTGTGCTGTGGCCCCTGGGCATTTGTGTAATACAAATAATGAAGAATAATTTATTATAAATTGGAGGCAGAGTTCTAAATGGCCTCGCTCTCCAGCCTCTTAGTTGGATTATCAATTTCCATGAGGCAGGGACCTTGTCTTTACACAATTACACACAAAAACACATCATCCAGTAATTAGGAAATCCAGCAACACCCATAATTCTGGCATTTCCTAACTTTTGAGTGCTTGACTTTGTAACCGTAATCTTTTAATGTAATTTTTGGTATAATTCCCAAGTTGTTTTTTTTTTAATCACATGGGGGGGGGACAAAAATTCCATTTTGTAACATTATATTGACACTCAGCTGGGTCATCTGCAGGGTTCAAAGCTGTAGATCTGCCACTTCGGTAAGGGAGTAACTGATAGCAGTAGTAGACTGTTATCCTCTCTTTGGACCAGCACTACCAGGGGCATGAGACACTTTTCAACCACATTTCACAGATATTTGCTGAGAGTAGAGGAAAGGTGAGACTCCTGAATCTTGAGTTCCATTCTGGGCTCCAGAGGGAAGTATGTTTCAGTGGGTAAAGATTTTGTGTGCCCACTTTCCCCCAAGCTTGATCCCCCTTCTTCTCTACCCCTTCCACCCTGTCCCATTCCTGCTTTGGCCTAGTCTCCTTGCCTATGCCGTCCCAGTTTCTACTCCTCAAGCTTCTCATTAAAGTCTCAGTCCCTTTTCCCAGTCTCTTTGCCCAACCAGTCCTAGTTCTCTTCCACCCCTCCTTTCCTTTTTCCTTCCTCTAGCACTGGTTCACTGTCCCATTCTCCTTGCCTGCTTCTAGTTCCCAGTCTTCCTTCCACTCATCCCAATCCTCTCCCTGCCCCAGGTCTGGCTCTTGTCCCCTCAGAATTCAAATGCACCAGCTTCCTCAGTGCCTTGGCAGTAGTGGGTGGTTGTGAGAACACAGGAGCGACATGTGCCTGTGCTTTCAGTTGAGCTGCCTGGCCTTAGCCCAGCCAGTAGCAGTCCAAAAATGCAACTACAGGGACAGTCCTGCTCAGTTCCCTGCAGTCCAAGGCTGGATGGTTCTTCATGTGGATGGAATCTTCAGAGACTTTTAGCTGTGAAAGTCTAGGAAGTCTCTTCTGCATAAATGCAATCTGTAGTTTTTCAGAGGCCTATAACTCTGGCAAATTTGGGCAGATTTTCACAGGGATGGTAAAGGCGCATCCCTGACACAAAGGCCACCCCCCTGCCAAATTTTAAGTCCCTGGGCCGAAGCATGGGGTTCTACACCTTTATAAAGAAAAATCACCAGAATTTAGCATCAGCAAAAAACATTTTTCTCTAGTCCCATTCTTAGAAATGGCTGAACCATTTGGACTGAAATTTCAATAATAATAATAATAATAGCCTGAGGCAGACACCCAGTATGGGAGATTTCAGCCCAAACAATTAAAATTTGGCAAAGTTCTATAAGCAACTGAAAACTTATAATGGGGAGTGTCAGGCAACCTTAATAACAAATGGTGCTACTGGTTACACCTGTAATTATATATGTAATGTGTAGTGTAAAGACTATGCTGGTCTATTAACAATAAAATACAGGTTGAGATGAGCCTAACTTAAGAAGATCCCTATAGACTAGCAAGTAGGATACAACCAAGAATTAAGGAATTTACTAGAAAAAGAAATAACCAGAGGAATTATTTTCTGCAAACACAGAAGCACTGAGGAGCATGGTGCCAATTAAGATGGCCCAACAAGCTCTGCAAATGCTTGGATCCAGCTCTTGTCCTGGCTTGCTTTTGGTGATTATTTAGTAGAAAAATGGGTGCTCCCCTTCCAAGAACAGGAACTGCACCACTGTGCCAGCTCAGTCCGGCTTATGGGAGCGATCTGTTTATGGGTCTGCAAACTTGCTAGGGCACTTGTATAGCTTCCATAGTGGGCGGGTGGGTGGGACTGAGCCATCCATGTGCTTTAGAGGATTTAGTGTTGTTGCTATTTTTTTTTTTTTGCTCATCCATTTTTAATTAATGTGATATAAAGGGGAGCGGGAAGGGTAGCCCTGCTCTTACCTTTGAGGCACTGATTCAGCAAGGTAATTAACAACATGCATAGCTCCAGTAAAGACTACTCCTTAAAATTAGGCACATTCTTCAGTTACTTGCTGAATTGGAAGTTCCTCCTCATGGCAAAGATCCTGCTAAAAGGAAATGAAGAACACTGAAGTAAAAGAGGAGGACAGACGTCCACAAATGCCTCTCTTAATGATAGGGTCATGTAAGCCTAGATTAGGGTGACCAGACATTTTTCCCAAATGTGAAAAATTGGGACAGGAGCTGGAGGGTAATAGGAGCCTATGTAAGAAAAAGACTCCAAAATCGAGACTGTCCTTATAAAATCGGGACATCTGGTCACCCTAGCCTAGATCAGCTCCCTTGTTTCCTGAACCTGGATACTTTAATTGTGTTCTTTCTTGGGGTGAGGAGTGTTTGGAATTGTCTTCCTCCAGCTCCCTGCCCAAATTAAACCATTCAGGCCCCTTCTGTCTGTAATTCTCAAATGGTGATATGCCTATAAAAAACTTGACAGTTGGGGTGCTGAGCCCTCTGTCTGTCATGCTGACCAATATTGTCTCATTGTTTCCTCATAGTCCCCTGTCTGTCTGTATCCATCTGTTGTCTCTTGTCTTATACTTAGCTTGTAAGCACTTTTGGGTGGGAAGCATCTTTTTGCTCTGTGTTTGTACAGCACCTAGCACAATGGGGCCTTGGTTGAAGTCTGCATCTCTCAGGCATTACTGCAAAACCAATAACTAGGGACAATCCTAACAGGAGCAAAGTGATAGCAATAGGAATTCTTATAGATTCATAGATACTAAGGTCAGAAGGGACCATTAGGATCATCTAGTCCGATCTCCTGCCCAATGCAGGCCACAGAATCTCACCCACTCACTCCTGCGAAAAACCTCTCACCTATGTCTGAGCTATTGAAGTCCTCAAATCGTGGTTTAAAGACTTCAAGGAGCAGAGAATCCTCCAGCAAGTGACCTGTGCCCCATGCTACAGAAGAAGGATTGGAAGAGGCCCTGGAGGAAAATTCCTTCCCGACCCCAAATATGGCGATCAGCTAAACCCTGAGCATATGGGCAAGATTCACCAGCCAGATACCCAGGAAAGAATTTTCTGTAGTAACTCAGGCCTAATGGCCTGTGATGGGATGTTAGATGGGGTGGGATCTATTTACCATGAATATTTAAAGATCAATTCTTGTTGGAACGTCCTAAAGGAAGACTATCCTCAGAAATACAGACTTAAGCACAAAAAGACACTACTTACGGCAAGTCAACATTTAAAACCCTGCGTGGGTGCAGCTGCACCACTGAAGTGCTTTAATGAAGACACTCTATGCTGATGGGAGAGAACTCATCCACCTCTCCCAGAGGCGGTAGCTGTGTTGACGGGAGAAGCTCTCCTGATGACATAGAACTGTCTACACCAGGGGTTAGGGTAGTATAACTATGTTGCGCAGGGGTGTGGATTTTTCACACCCCTGAGCGACGTAGTTATACCAGTTATAGGTCTGTAACATAGACCAGACCTTAGCCTTGGTCAATATCTGGCTTATTGCAAATAAGTAGCTAACAAGGCTGCTGGCATCTGAAACAAGTAGTATGTGCTAAAGGCAACAGTAGTTGCATTCTTTTATCTTCTCTAATTAGAAGGGAAGCAATGAAAATAAGGAGTCAATGAGACTGGAGTAATGCAAAGTTTATCATAAACCATTGGGTAAATTATATAATACAATGTCATTCTTCTTCTCTCCCCTCCCCCCCCCCCTTTGCATATACAGTCGTGCCTCTTTACTATTTCTCCTGCCCTGCAGGGTACCTCTCTCTTTTTCTAAAGAAGTTATTTGTAGGGCAGGCAATCCCCAGGTGGACTTTTAAAGGACCAGTCAGGACTATACTTCCTAATTTCTCTCTCCCCTTGCTATTATCAGTGAATTCAAAAGTTCATAATTTTGAGATGCAGTTTGTAAAGAAATGCTAGTTTTGGGGGTTGTGCAAGTCTGTCCTCTGTTCTGAAGAAATAAAAATTGCACAGGCACATTCCTTGGATGGATTCAGTGCCAGATGCCAGTTTGGCATTGCTGCCTTGCGTGCAACTTGAGGCTTTAAATATAAACCTTAACAGGTGCGTTTTGTGGACACAACACCTCTAGGGACGAAAAATGTTTGATCACTGAATGATGGAAACAGCTCTAAAGAGAACATCTGCCATCAACCTATGCAATATGGAAAGAGCTCAACATGATTCATAACGTATTACTAAGGCTCTATCTAAGCTAGGGACCTTACAGCGGCACAGATATACTGCTGCACCTGCACTGCTGTAAGGTCTCCTGTGTAGCTGCTCTATTGCCAATGGGAGAGAACTCTCCTAAGCGACCGTAGCTCTGTCAGCAGGAGAATGTCTCCCACCAACATAGCGCTGGCCACACTGGCGCGTCTGTCGTGAAACTTATGTCGGTCAGGGGTGCATTTTTTCCACACCCCTGACTGACAAAAGTTTGACTGACAAAAGTGCTAGTGTAGACGTAGCCTAAGTGTCTGTATACAATGCTTACTGGCAGCATGTGCACAACTAGAAGCCCGGCATCTAGTGATGGAGGGAAAGTGTCCTCTAGTTCAGAGATCTACAGTTTTGGAACAAAGTCTTTTGGGTGGCATCCCTGTTGCCACCTGTGGGCCATGGCTTAGACCATAACTCTGAGCACAGAATCATAGAAGATTAGGGTTGGAAGAGAACTCTGGAGGTCATTTAGTCCAACCCCCTGCTCAAAGCAGGACCAACCTCAACTAAATCATCCCAGCTACGGCTTTGTCAAGCCTGACCTTAAAAACCTCTAAGGATGGAGATTCCACCACCGCCATAGGTAACCCATTCCAGTGCTTCACTACCCTCCTAGTAAAAAAGAAAAGGAGTACTTGTGGCATCTTAGAGACTAACAAATTTATTTGAGCATAAGCTTTCATGAGCTACAGTTCACTTCATCGGATGCATTCCTGAAGTTGATAGATTTCCACTCCATACGGCTAAATTCAGTGCCTTGCATAATGACAGGTTTCAGAGTAGCAGCCGTGTTAGTCTGTATTCGCAAAAAGAAAAGGAGGACTTGTGGCACCTTAGAGACTAACAAATTTATTTGAGCATAAGCTTTCGTGAGCTACAGTTCGCTTCATTGGATGCATACCCTCCTCGTGAAATAGTTTTTCCTAATATCCAACCTAGACCTCCTCCACTGCAACTTGAGACGATTGTTCTTTGTTCTGTCATCTGCCACCACTGAGAACAGCCTAAGTCCATGATGTCCATATGCGTGAATCAAATAAACCAGGCAGTTTGGCAATCAGTAGCACTGTCTCCAGGTGAGACAGGGCACCTTCAACTGGGACTGCTAGAAAGAGTCCAGTGCTTTGTTTTCCATGAGATTTCCACTTCTGTGTGATCACACTCTTTTTTTCAAACAATACATGTCCTGCAATTTAGTTTTCCAGACCAGCCTGGTGGGATTGCATTTTCCAATGGTTTCCTTTAATGTATGGCAAATTCTGACCTAGGGATACTGTTCCTCCTCATAGGCTGATTACCAGGGCAACTGAAAATAAAAAAGGACAGTTGCATAGGGAGCAGAGCATGCTTATGTGCATCTAGCCACACAGTGTCACTGTGCATGCAACCTGGAGTCCCCTTGTGATCCTCCTCTGGGAACTAAAAATACGTTCCTTTAAAGAAACGTGACATTGAAGATCATCAGACTCTACAGACAGTGGATCACCTTCAGCATATGATTGGGAAAATACTAGCGCTCTCCAGTGTCGAGTAATACATATTACAGGCAATGGGACTCCCTTATAGCTGTGTGCTTGTGATTATTGTCATTTAAAATCCTGCTGTAGTTTCCTTAATAAACTTTTCATAAGGTTTTAAATTATACATTTTACTATTCACAGTTCACCCTCTACATATTATAATCTTTTGGGTGTTGGTAGCTCGGGTATTTGAACTTCTCCAGGGCATACAAAAAAACAATTACTATTAGATGTCAGAGTGTAAATTAATAAGAATAAGGCACAAGGAAAGACATACATGAATTTAAAATACACATCTAGAATCTAAGAAGCTATTAAAAGAATCAATATACAGACATACACAGGCAAAATTGGAAGAAAATTCACAGCAAGGAAAATGTTAATAGATTTTGTTGTAATAAATATGGATTAATAACACATTGCTCTTTTCACCACTGGATCTCAAAGCACTTTACAAAGGAGGTGGGTATCGCTGTCCCCATTTTACAGATGAGGAAACTGAGGGACAGAGAGGTTAAGTGACTTGGCTGAGGTCAGTTAGTCAGTGGTAAAGTGGAGAACAGAATCCATGGGTCCTGACTCTCAGACTCCAAATCAATCTGCTACATTGCAGCTGCCTCTTGTAAAATTGCCCTTTGTTTAATGTTTGAGGAAGAGAAGTATTTTTTTTTGCCATGTAACTAGATACCCTCAAAACCTTGATAACAGTGGGAACGAATCAGGACGTACTTAGATGAAGATCAATATACAACTTGCTACCTTTATCACAAAGGGAACATGCACTTAGGAGGTTTGAAATACCCAGGCTCTAGTATAATAAAACATGAAGGCTGGAAAATAGCTTTAAGTAGTGAAGAGGTTAAGCTCTGAGATAGTTGCTTTATACGATGTTAATCTATAATTTAAGTAAGATGGATGAAGCTGCCCTGTTATAATGTAAGTAAAAGCTTCTCTAAGTCATTGACAAATGACTGCAAGCTAGGAGAATGGTTTCTTCAGTTCACAACCACTATATTAAATCGATGCATGTGAGCTGATGGCATGTTCTACTTGGTGCTGCTAAAGCAGAGCTCTTTGGTGGGTAGGCTTCTGGGGCATGCTGCCATGTTTATGGTGGGTGTGGGAAAGCCAGCTATTCATGGACTTTCCTCTCGGAACCACCCCTGACCTGACATGCCCAGTATCCATGTTAGCTGGGCCTTTTAATCCCCACAGCGAGCCTTGGTTTGAAATTAAGGAATCTCCCAGGCAGTATGGGATACAGTTAATACAGAAAGGTGGAGTTTTGTTTTGTGTGTCAGAATTTGAGGTTTGAATGATAAAGACTCTTCAACTTTTGTGATGTATATAGAGAGACATAGTTTTTTAACACGGCGGAAGAACCACACAGAAAGCAGCCTTTTTAAGAAGTCGTGGTTTATTAATACAGTAGCTGAGCTGGGAGCATAACAAAGGTTCTGTGTTGTGTTATTGTATACCAGAGCCAAAAAAACCCTAAGGAGCATATCTCTAGCACCATGCCTGGGGGATTATGTATGCAACTGCTGTTGCCAATAATGAAGCGTGTGGCTAATCAGCCATTCACAGCACTGAAATGTTGCCCCTAGGGACGGATCCTAATAGGTGCTCTTCATACTCCTGAGGTACTGAGCGTCTTTAAATCCCATCCTGGTTAATGAAACATGTGGCCATTAGGCACTTACCAAAGTTGGACCCTAGATTTCCAACTCTGGCAAAAAGAAGTCAGGGAAAATCAAAGTTAAGGCTGAAGTGCTGTCCTTAACCTGCTCTGTTGTGTCTAGCATCCCTGATAGGGTAGGCAAGACTAGCCATTATGCAGAGGAACTTCCCTTACCTGCTGCAATATGCTATGCATAATAAGTGGAATTAAAAATGTATAACAAAAAGAAGTCTATCCTGTGTTTATTTTCTCACTGGTTTCCTGGTCATAGGCTTTTAATTTACACATCAGAATCTTTTTTTCTTTTTGTTTTTAAACTACAGCTCTTCCTGAAATCTGAAAAATCAAGCCCTGTTCCTCCTCTGAGACCATAACACAAAAAGATTCTGGGATCAGCATCTAGCTGTAATCAGAGCAGAATCCAGCTCGCTCTCCCACTGTTATATGGGCTCTGAATTGCCTGGGGCTTGGGGGATTTACACCAGCTCCTGCAGTCTCAAACTTGAACCCCAGCCAATGGCGAGGTCTATAAGTCCAGCGCTGCGGTGGCGCAGCCGTACTGGCATGGCTGCTCTGCTGCAGCATGTGTGGTGGAGATGCTCTATGCTGACTGGAGAGAGCTCTCCTGTTGGCATAATAAACATGCACCCACCTCTGTGAGCGGCATAAGCTACGGCGGGGGAGACACTCTCCCGCCAACATAGCGCTGTGCCCATGAATGCTTAAGTCGGTGGAACTTGTGTCGCTCAGGGGGGTGGAACATTCACACCCCTGAGGACATAAGTTTTGCCAACATAGGCTGTAGTGTAGACAAAACCTAATCTTGGTATGAATCCTGCCTCTTCAGACCCATTCTAGGTTTAATAGTGTGTGGCTACACTATAGGCTCACACGAATTGAGTCCATTAGGTTAACTTTTCTTGATTCAGGCTGACGTGACCATACTGTAAACTAACAATTGTGTGTCACAGGATGCTGTCACGCCCTGCACAGCACTGCACGTGACTTATGTTAGATGCAATGACTTCTGGAAGAACATATCCCATAATTCATAGCATGACTGCAAACAACACCACTCTAGGAATACTTTCACTGGGTATTGTGGGAGAACCTGTCTGCACTCACTGGGGAATATGGGTGGAAAGATCTAAACCCAGGAATTTCTACAATCCATATAGTTCTAGGAAGCCATGCTCCTCATTTTATTATCTGGCCTGCATCACAACTGGTGTCATGGCATGGATCCCACAGAGGGATGACCTGCACCCAATATTGGCAACTTTCATAGAGCTACTTTCAGTTTAGTGAAAGGCAGTGGAAGTAGGTGCCATGATGTGGGGGAGAGGGGCATTCCTGCCGCAGTTGATTCCCCAAAGCAGGTAGGTATGATGCTGAACAGAGAACATGCCAGGAACATGTACACATAGGCACTGACTTTTGGTTTTCCTGGTGGGTGCTCCACCCCGCTCTGCCCTGAGGCTCCGCCCTGAGGGCCTGCTCCTGCTCAGCCTCTTCCCATGAGGCCCCGCTCTTGCTCCGTCTCTTCCTGCCCATGTTCCCCACCCCCTGAGGCCGCACCACTCACTCCTCTCCACCCCTCTCCCCTGAGCGCCTCCTGCCAGCCACTCGCTGACCAGTGGCCAGCCCTGGGCCCGAACGACTGTGGCTGGTGGATGCAAAGCACCCCCTATTTTTTTTCATGGGTGCTTGAGCCCCAGAGCACCCATGGAGTCGGGCCTATGCATGTAGAGCTGCAGGAAAGGCCTCTCCGGGGCAAGTGGGTGCCACTTCTAGTACTGGTCCTGGGCCCGGAAAGGCAGGAGTGCATCATCATGGAGATAGAGGATGACCAGCATCTGGAGCTTCTGAATGAGGAAGGTCACACCAGCCATGCAGCACCAGAACATGAAGATGAGAGTTGCCATCCTGGTCCAGAAGCACATGTGCCTGTCATTCTTTCGAAGCAACCACTCCCCAATTGCTACAGATCTGTGGGCCACCAGGCTGGGGTTGGCAAGTCAGCTGTGGATGTTGTGGTGATGTATGTCTGTGCTGCACCTACACATGGGGACAGTGACCAGTGTCCCTGATCTCACAGTAGGCATTGAGCTACCCCCTCAAAAAGTGAAAATGGGTCTATCAACAGGAAAGAAAATTTTCATGATGCAGGTCTTGGTCAACATGGGTAATGATAGAAGTTAGCAATAGAGTGAAGGGACTGTGATACGATGTATACCCCATCCTGGGTCTCACATGAGTTAAGTGGTGCTGAGATTTCAATCTGTGCTCCTGGACAGTGGGCCAGGCCCAGTTAAAGATGAGTTCCAGCTGGGGAAGGAGCTGAGTGGTTTGTATAAAGAGAGGAAATCTTAGGAGTGCAGGGGAGCTATAGGGAAAAATCTTTGTAGTCCTCTGAGTAGTATAGTCCTTTTCCCTATACGCTGAGAAGGGATTACCTCAGGTCAAGTAGGGGCACCTGAGTCCAATTAAGGGCTGCCTGAGGTCTTTAAAACCCCCCTCCTCTGGTAAGAGAGGAGGAAGAGAGAGAAACTGTTGTAAGAGTCTGGCCTCCTTCCTACAGGAGGGACAACTAAAGCTCAGTGGCTGTTTAGGGGAAGGACTGATACTCCAGGGCCACTGACAGGACGGGGGTGCACGCGCACACACACCCTTCATTCATATTTGTGAGTTTTTCTTTTGTGTGGTGGAGGAGTATTCCTTGGGTCTGCTCCAGGTCTCCCTTGCACATACTGATAAATAAACACCAAGAAGGAAGTCAAAGGCTGCCCAAAATGGGGCTGATTTACTCCAGGCCCTGCCACTGCCAGAGGGGGAAGTGCTAAGCCGAGGGAGATGGAGGAGGTGCTTTTCCACAGGGATGTTGATACCCAGGAAGGTGAGAGACTTCACAGTGATCTGGCTGGAGGGCTGTGTAACGAGAAGCGGCTGGAGTGCCCATTGGCGGAGGGTCTTGATGAGGCAAGCCTGCTAGGCCCCAAGGAAGGCACTGGGGTGAGTGCACTCCTCTACAGGAATGTTTGCATCTTCAACATCCTCAAAATGTAAAGGAGAATTGCTTTTATTTATTTAAAAGGAGGGGAAAAAAAAAAACAATTCACAGGTGCCTGTGGCCCCATTATGCTGGTGCAAACTGTAGCTATAAGGTTCCTCTGTACATATGCCTTGTGGAATGTTCCCAGCATAGCTGGCCTCACCAGCAGGCACAGATGCAGCAATGGTGACTGAAGGTAACTGAACTTTCAACAAATAATGAAATGACTGCTGCCAGCCTGTTGCTGGGTGCATGGGGGTGCTGACACCCCACTTCAGCTCTGTCTGAACTTTCAGCAGTTTGGGTACATGCAGCCTTTTAGTCTTAACTCACCCCAGAGCTCTGTGTTAACTATTTAAGCATAGTCTAGACCGGACTCCCAGCTCTGATGTCCCACTGCAAGGTGGAGACATCACTTTCTGGAGTTGAGCAGGTCCCTAAGTTGCTCAAGCTGTGGCATTTCCTTGACTTCTGGTGCAATGGAAGGTTTCTTTCCCTACTCTTCTTTGCCCAGGTTCAGGCAGGCTTGTGACTGGTGATGACTTCTATTTCAGCAGAAACAACAAGGAGTCCTTGTGGCACGTTAGAGACTAACAAATTTATTTGTCAGTCTCTAAGATGCCACAAGGACTCCTTGTTGTTTTTGCTGATACAGACTAACATGGCTACCACTCTGAAACCTGTCACCATGCAAGGCTTTTATTTCAAGGACTGTCTTCCATTACTGATCAGTGCTTATGGTAACTAAGACAGCTGTGTGTGTGGGGGCCCTCTAGAGTCAGATGCTTCATGTCATCTGAGCTCCCCTTACTGAGGAGCAAAATGGAGGGTGTTTGTGTTGGGTTTTTTTTTTTTTTTTTCTCCTATCCTACTCTCTAGAGAGTAACTAAGGGTTGATATGTTCTCGTGCTGCTTCTGGAAGCCAAAACCCTTCTATTGTTGCCAACCACAAATGTCCCCAAGATACCTTGAGAGTGGCTTACAAATTAAGGGTTGGTTTTTGTTTTTTTTGTGTTGCCTTCTGTGGAGTGTGGGGTTTGGGTGTGTGTTTTTTTGTTTTTTTTTAGCCTTTAGTGTGCACTTTGGTCACATTTTCCAGCTTTGCTTTGTAACTATGAGGGCTATTAATGGTAAAGAAAATAAAATTCTCACTTAATCACACGACTGTAGTAGCTAGGGCTTTAAGCAAAACACCAAATATCATAAACTATTGATAAAATCCCAAGAACTGGCACCACTGTAAACATTGTGCTGGTTTGGCCTAGGTGCACATATCTGAATGGTCTTAGATATA
Source organism: Lepidochelys olivacea (assembly GCF_965140295.1). Lineage (NCBI taxonomy): Eukaryota > Metazoa > Chordata > Testudines > Cheloniidae > Lepidochelys > Lepidochelys olivacea. The sequence continues at coordinate 120,906,246 of NC_140417.1, forward strand.
CACAGACAGTTCAGGATTTGGAGTTGACTGTCCAAACAAGTCAGTCAAGCTCCTAGCCCTATAACTCCTCTTCCTTCTCTCCTGTGCCCAGTCTCCACTGGCACCTTGGGTCCCAAGCATACAGGTTAGGCAGGCAAGTTCACTTTCATTTTCTGTGCTGCTGACTGATATGAGAGGGCTGCTTTTCAGAAGCCCCAAAAAGGGCAAGGGGGTTATAATTTTATTATCCTTTATAATACCATTGTGCCTAGAGGTCCCAGTCTGGGATCAGGCTCCTATTGTGCTAGGTGCTGTATACACATGCAGTTGAAAAACAGTCCTTGTCCTAAACAACTTACAGCCTTAGCAAGGGGAGGACAAGCTGTTACTCTGAAACCATCCTGTTTAATAAAATATGTAGGGCATAGAGCATGGTGGAGAGTGTTAATGAATGAAACCATAGGGGAAAGAAGGGACTAGAGCAGAGGAGGAAACTGGATATTGATGGACTGGGAACTGTGGATGGACTGGGTAACAGGAGAAAGAAAAGTAAGCAGGTGAGCACAGTTATTTCACAGGTTTACCCCAAAACTGCCAAGCAGCCTTGGCCACAAGTCAATAAAATATCACTGGGAAGAAGGGCTAGAAAAGCAGCAGGAAGGTGAGGAAAATGCAAATTAACAAGAGGGACAGCAAAGGGTTAGCAAGGGGGCGGGTTGGGAAAATATTTTTGTGACAAATAGTTACCGAAAACTCTTTTCTTAACTAAAGCTTGAACTTTTGACAAAATTGACTTTTTTTGTGTTTTTAAAAAAAAAGTCAATTTTGTTGGAAAACACTTTTGACCAGTTCCAGTTAGGAATTGTTCGTGTTTGTGTGTTTTTTTGTTTTTTTTTCTTTTACACAACACTGTTGTTAAAAAAAAAAAAAAAAAAAAAAAAAAAAAGTGACCCAAATAAATAACAATATGCCTGGCCATTGCTATGCTTATCAATGGATTATTTAAATGATATTTACATCTTCATAGAAGAATTTTCTTTGTTTGCTCTCCACACAAGGGACTCTTTAGCTAGACTAAACAGAAATGGTTTCTAATGTAAATAATTGCTATCCATGCCTTGCAGAGTACAAGGAGGATTAGAGATGGGTTGTCCTGTGAAAGCAGGAGGAGAAGGAGGTGAGAGTGAGTGGAATTAAAGTGGGGGAGCCAATAAGGTGAAATGAGATCAAATTAACATAGTGAGAGGCCATGCTTCCCTTCTGGCCTACTGCTGTGCATTGATCTCATGGGTGCAATTAGGCCCAGAGTTTGCTGCCTAGGTGGAATTTAGTGGCAACCCCACACAGCTAAGGGCAATAGCAAATATATGCTGTTGAGATCATAGCATTTTCTGCTGGCCCATCTGGTCTGATATACTTTGTCTGGAAGCAGCTGATATCTGCTGCTTCACAGGGAGGTAAAACCCAAACACCTTCCCCACCTCTCTTAGGTACCTAATTCAACTGTGCGGTTGGGGGGAAGGGTTAGATTCCTGCTTCACCCCAGCAGAAGCAAGCTGCCTCTGTAGGTTTGCTTATACCCATTATTTTCACTCTTTCTACTGAGACTGTAAGATCTTTGGGGCAGGGACTGTAACTTCTTAGGTGTGCATACAGCACCTAGCACCGTCAGGCCCTGCTCCTGATAGTGGGTTCTCATTTGGCTGCTGCAATACAAAATAATAATGGCTTAAGGAGTCCAAATCTGAGAGATGTTCTTAAGGCCTGGATAAGACCAGCTTTCTTAGGTGGATAAGTGTAGCCTAGTGGATGGAGCACTAGACTGGGACGCAGGGGGCCTGGGATCTATTTCCAGCTCTTCCCCTGGCCTGCTGGGTGACCTGGGCAAGTAACTTCCCTTTTTGGTGCTTCAGTTTCCCCATCTGTAAAATGAGGATAATGGTACTGACCTCCTTTTGTAGAGTGGTTGTGACCTACTGATGAAAAGTGCTGTATAAGAGCTAGCTATTTAGTTCTTTGTGGGCCAGAAGAGAAGGCATTATACAAGCCTTCTCCCCACCTGGCCACAGCCAGAGACTGCAAGGTTACAGGTCTGCATCCACTGATGCTGTCGGCAATGATACAGGGTCTGCCTTAAAAGTTGCTTGTGGAAACCTAGTATGAAATTGACTTTCACACTTTATTAAACTTTAACCCTTTGCTTTGAATTTCCAGGATTTTGAATATATATTGCTTTGTAATGCCAGTATGCTAACATGTTCATTATTTATATTCTAATCATATACAAAAGTGTACCGTTTTAAAGGTGCACATTTACAACCTTAAGCCTATCGTAAAGCTTTTATAAAGGAGTTGATGCATAATTTTATCTTTCTAAAGGGTTTTTTCCACCTTGGTCTGGGCACTTTCTTGATCTGTGGCTTTTTGAAAGATCTGGGGTATTCATGTTGTATGAGTCAGTCTGTGCAGGGGTAAAAACCTTTGGTGACTACTGAATTTGGCAATGGACTAATGAAATCTATAAAGATAGCCAAAGGCAGCCAGAGTATTTAACTTCCTTTTTTGAGGTGACTGTCTCCAAAGTAATCATATGCATTAGATCTTGTGAAGCTCTTGTGAATAAAAGCATTCTGAAATTTCTAGGGCAAGCTAGCTTTTAAATGTGACTGGGGGAAGTGAATATTAGACCTCAAAGACCTTAACCAATATGGGTTTTCAGGAAGCTGGAGAAACAAGCTTGCTTGCCGCCCTCTCAATTCTGTCCCATCTCCTGTAACCATAGATCAGATCTATGCAGGTCAGCCTGGGGCCAGTGCAACAATTCTGTCTGAAGGAGGAAGGATGGTTTTGCACTTCTAGCTCTTGACTGGGACATGGGAATGTTGCTCCATACCCAGCTTGTCTGCAAATGTCGTGTGACTTTGGGCAAGTCACTTGGGGTGAAGTTCCAAAAGCAATAGGGAACCATTGAGAGCTTTTGAAAATCCTACCCTTCATCTGTTTGGGCCTCCATTCCCTACCCCCTGAAACCTGGCCACAATACTAGTTCCCTTGTCTGTTTAGACTGTAAGCTCCCTTCGTCTTGGTTTGTAATGTGCCTAACAAAAGGGGACTTCTTTCTCAGTTGTAATGCTAAACGAACAAGATCTTTCTCCTCCTTCCAACTTCTTGAAGTTTCACAATGGAAAGCCTGGTGTATTAGAACTAGGGAGAGCAAGCTGTGTCCTCATGATGAGATGTCATGGCAGCTCTCGGAGGAGGGTAAAGGTAAACTGAGGCTCCTAGAGGGGAAGCAATATACCCAAGGTCACACAGTGGATCAGTGGCCAGAGGTGGGAACAGAAACTATCCGTTCTGCTGTCCAGGCAGCTGCTCTAAGGACTAGTCCCCACTCCCTCTCCCTTTGCTTCGCGTCCTGCAGAGGGGTGTTAGCGGAGCTTGTAGCTCTTGTGCCTCTCCCTGGGGATCGGAGAGCTGTTACTGCTCCAAGGGAGAACACACAGCCAATCCCCAGCTGGACCAGCCTTTCCCCACCGCTTTGACTAGGATTTCAAAATGTAAATGCCTCTGGGGTGTCTCGAACAACACCTGGGCAGGGGAAACCCTCACCTTCTGGTCTGGTGGGCGAGACCCCAGCCCTCCTGCTGTCTCTGGGGGGGCCTCTACTTCTGGTTGCCTAGAGTGCTGGGTGGGGGGAGACCCCCCCCAAACCCTTCCTTGTGCTATATCTCTTGGGGCCTCTGGGGGAGACCCCACTGCCTGCTGTCGCTGAGGACCCTATACCCTGGCGGGCTGGCGCTCGGGCTGGGGCCTGCCGCCCCCCCACCCCTCCCCCGTTTCTCTGCCTGGGAACCTGACCCCTCCCCTGCCGCCTGGCAGCGGCCAGACCCTCCCCTCCTGCCCAGCCCCTCCCCGCGCCCGCCGCGCACGCCGGCCCCTCTCCCTGCCCGGCCCGCTCTCCGGCCGCAGTCAGAGGCGAGCGCTCGGTGGCAGCGGCCCGGCAGGGAGCGAGCGAGCCCCGGAGCGGAGCCGCCGGAGCGAGCGCGGTGGGGACGGGAAGGGAGCCGCGCACGCCTGCCTGCCGCTGCGCCCCGGGGAGCAGCTCCATCCCTGCCCCGCTCGCGCCGCGCTTCGGTCCACCGGGGGCGGCGGCGGCTGGAGGAGCCGGGGTGGAGGGCGGGGGGGGGGCAGCGTGCCCGGGACCGGGGGCGCAGGAGATACAAAGGAGCGGCCCGTGCAGGGCAGGCGAGGGGAGAGACCGACACAAGGGGGCATCCTGCCACAGGGAGCTAGCTCCCCGCGGGCTGCGGAGCCCCCCAATAAACCCTCCAGGCAGACCCAGCTGGAGACCAGCCGCCACACTCCTCCCCGCGTGGAGGGCAGCAACCTGGACACTGACGCTGTGTGTTACCTCCCGCTCCCCAGGGGAATCTATCCCAGCCGGGGAGCGAGCCTAGCTCTTGGAAGCAACTGAAAACACTTCTCCTCTCTTCCCCTCCCCCTTTTTTTTTTTTTCGCGGAGGGAAAAATCTGGGCAGTGTTCGTTGTCATCTCCCTCCTAAATATTAGCGATTTCCACCCAAAGAGGGTTAAGTCTAGGAAATAAACCTACCAAGGGGAGTGAAATCTAGGGGAGGGGAAGATTTTTTTTTTTTTGGAAGGAGATCCACGCCCCCCTCGTCCCGTTTTTGTTTGGTTTTGTTTTTTGAGGACATTTAAAAAATTCTTATTGTGCAGGGCACAGGTTCCCAGCTTCCTAGGAAATCCTCTGGACGGTGAGGAGCTGATTTGAAAGAATAATAATAATACAAGGATACAGCTGGGCCCTGTTTGCTTTTCCTGGTTTTTGTGTGTGAAGATGCTGTCCTATAGCGTGCTGGACGCAAATGTGGTGGATGTGGAGAAAAGGAGAAACCCTTCTAAGCACTATGTGAGTATAGACAAGTTGACATGCTTACCCTCTGATTCATGTTGCATGCTGTAGCAGGGGTAAATCCTATTATAGGAGCAAATGTGTTAAGAGTCATTTATTGCCCCATCATTCAACAGATATTTGCTGTGTTTTCAAGAGCATATAGGTAAAGTGATATAGGCTGGATTGTTTTCTCTATGTGCCCCAGTAAATCTCTACAAAACACTTTTTTCCCTGCCAAAAGCAACCGTTCCCCCTCCCCCCCCCCGCATTGGAATTTGCAAATGTTTGATTTTGTATATTAGTAATCTGTTAGATTTACAATTCTAATGGGTGGACCCTGCAAGTCACTCACCATAACTGCATCTTGAGCCAAAACTCCGGTGGGGAGTAATATCTTAACATCTGCTCCCTAGATTATAAGAGTGTAAGAATTTGCATTTTTAGCCTATGCAGGATAGGGTGCCTTTTAGAGGAGCCCCTTTAAAATCCGTGCAGTTGAATATATTCCAAAACAGTTCTCCCAATTTTGTAGTTGATAGTTTTCTTATATATTGCTGGAGTACTGTGAAACCACTTTATCTCTAGTGCTTGCTTAGGACTGATGCTGCTCCAGTGGGCGGAGTGCTAATCTCAGAAATCCAGGTTCAGTTCCCTGCTCTGCCTCAGATTTCCAGTGTGACCTTAAGCAAGTCACTTAGCCTCTCTGTGTACTAGTTGCCCATCTGCACAATGGGGTGATAGCACTGATCTACCTCTGAGGTGGGTTATGAGGCTAAATACACACAAGATTGCAAGATGCTTAGATTCTATGATAATGGATGGTCATATAAGTAACTAAGAAAGAGACTGTTTAATGGAGATGGCTCTCTATGAAAGGAGGAAGAGAACTGTACTTGATAAGTTCATACACTATATATAAGGGCGGAGGGAGAGTCCTCTTAGTACAGGAGCAGCTTAATAAGTGTGGCCTGTCATAGAGATTTCTCTGTAATTTTTCCCCCACTAGTTTTTCATCACTCCAAATAGATTGCATTGATGTTGCTTTGGTTTTTTTTTTTTTCTGTTTCCTTCTATTGTTAAGGTGGACTTGCCCTACTTGCTCAGCAAAGGTCCAGTGTAGCATGCAAGGGGTCCCTTAACTCCCCTCTCAAACCCTCATCCAATTCAGTAAATTGTGCAGCGCTTGCTCTGCTCCAGCGGGGAGCAGAGCAGGACACAGCTGTTGTAGGTTTCTGGAGTTAGCTAAGGAGGAGGTGCTGAGGCATCAAGTTCGTATTTTGCTTCTCGGTCTTGTAAATTTTAAAGAGACTTCGTGTTTTTGAAATGTGTATTTGCCAAGTTGTCGAGGCAGACTCAACACTTGTTTCCTTTTCATGTCTGCTTCACCTTCTGTCTTCACACCTCACTGCTAAATGGAGAAACATCAGACCGGGATTGCTGCAAACCCTCCCAAGATACCAGTATTACAGTATATCTGTCCCTGTGGTGTAGCGGTGTTACCTAAAGGTGCTGATGGCGTGCAATAGAGTAGGCTCTTCTGTGCCCTGTGGTTGAAACATACACATCAATTAGACAAGGCTTTTGAATTCTCTAGATTTGTCTGGGTTTTAGTTATATAACCCTTTTTGCATGTTCTTCTCAAAACCAACACTCCTTTAGCGGACTTTCCTAGAAGAGTTGATTCATCTTATAGAAGATAAATCAGTCATCACACTTCTTATGCAGTGGAGTTGTTGCCCTGTGGGTCCAGCTCAAAAACCAGGGCAAAGCCTGGGGCATGGTTTACTTTGGTGTTTAAGCATTCTGAGCAGTTAGCCTGCAGCCACCTCCCTTTGGGGCTGTACCCTTGCTAAAGCTCCCAGCCTAAGTAGTTTTAGGTCCTGTGTATGCTAAGAGTGGAGGTCTTAACCCTGATGTCCTGTCAGATTTCCACTTGAGCAATTGCACTCTGTCTACTTATTCCTCCATCACTTCATGTTGGATAAAGAGTTGTTCGTCAATTCCTGCGTAATGTTGTTGTTTGGCTGCTGTGTGCCTCCCCAGATGTGGCTGAAATTTATTGCTGTGTTGTGATCACTATGTAGAAGTTTTTAGTAACTCTCTGTAAAGCACTATGAACTTACAAAAGATGCTAGATAAGTAAAATCATAATTTCTTGGTCCCTAAAAAGAGACCTACAAAGGTTTATTTTTATTCTTTATAACTAACAGGATATATGTGAAAGAGCTAAAAACAAAAGCATCATTTACAGTTTGAATCACAACCTGTTCCTTATTCACCTACCTGTCAAGTCTTCTGACTTTTGAATCTGTTTCCACAGCAAGAGTTGATATTACATTTTATACAACTGTCTAAAATCTCTTCTCCTCTCAGTTGTCACTCTTGACACTTTCAGGGCAATTTACCTATTTCTCCAATCACTAGAGTCATCCAGGGAAGATAAGACCAGAATTTCGAATGTGTCTGTTAGTTTAATAAAAAAAAAAAAAAAAAAAGCACCGCTTCTTTTCCCAGCATCCCCATCCCTGTGTGCAGGTTGCCTTAAGTACAGAGCTTGCTCTCCTGCATCCTCACCTAAATGCGCAGTATCTTTTGGGGACCATACAGGATCTTTTTGCGTATTTGGCTTACTTAGATTTGGAATCTCTTGCTGTGTGAGGTTTTTTTTTAAGGCACAAGTTTATTTGTGGTTTACCTACAATACAAAGAAGAAACATAAAATAACTTCCTCTCAGGAAAATGATCTTCTCCATCCATTTCCAACTTCGCATCCGATATCAGGCCAGGTCTACACCAGAGTTTTATTGGCATAGCTGTGTTGGTCAGAAGTGTCTGTGTGGGAGAGAAAAAAATCACATCCCTTAGCCAACATAGCTGTGCTGGCAAAGCTCACAGTGTAGATGCAGCTATGCCGACAGAGTGTGTCTGTTGGCATAGCTAATGTCACTGTGGAGGTGGTGTTACTGTGCTGAAAGAAACTCCATCTGTTGGCATACACCGTGTCTCCACTGCCAGAATAACTATTCTGGTGGTACTCTACCGGCAAAGCCTTTGTAGAATAGACAAGGCCTCCAGAAGTGCAAGTATTTCGTATCTCTGGTGTTTTCCATATCCTCAAATTAATGGCTTGACCATTATGTCAGCTGCTTTCTCCTCCACAGCTGACCAGATGTATGGTGATGATGTGCATTATCCTAGTGTTGTCACTGTACTCTCAAGTACTTATGCTGAGATCCCAAGGTAATGGACACACATTGGTACAAATTTTCTCTTACAGCATCATTTGGTTTCCTGTGACAGTGGTGCTTGGTTACAGTATAGTGCACAGGCTGAGAAAAGGTAAAATGCCAGTGACATCAGATAGAACTGGTTAGACCTTCTCTGCAACTGAAGCAGTTAAATGTGCTGCTGACTCTAGCCATCTGAGAGTCACATATATTATCTATAATTCCTTGCCAGAGTAATTATTTCCTAATGTGATCTCCACATGATTCACACTATAGATATTGCATGAATTCCTGTAAATAGAAGCTGTAACCACTTCACCCGAGCTGTTTGAACATGATTGTCAACCAATGCATGTGATTATTAATCTTTTTGTGTCGTAAGGGAATAAGTGTTTCTGTTCAGATGTTCAACTCTTTGATTGCCTCTACTGTGAAGGGAGGGTAGGAGTTGGCTCAGTATCACAAGCAAGTTTGTGCAGGTCAAACTAATTATTGTAAAATGTGGGCATTTCTGAAAAACTGACTAAAATTTCACCATCTTACTTGCCAGATCTGCTCCCCTTGTGTACTCAGAGTCCTATCTACTTGCTTTAATGACAAAGATCCTTGCTATTCTTGTTAGCCCTATAGAGCTAACATGGGAGTGGGAGCTGGATTCCATTCTGGCTTATGCATCAGTGGAATAGTTAACTAAATTCCAGCTGCAGGACTGAATTTTGCCCCCTGTCTTGAGGGGGGCTGCATAGGTATGACAATATGTGGCTGGTTATTGATGGGTTAAAAAGGGCTTACCCCGACTTTCAGACCTCTGGTGGAGTTTGCAGGACTGGAGATTGCAAGCAGATACTTTTTCCACTTTCTAAAGTGGACAAATCGCCTCTGGAGTTAGGGGGACGCTAACCAACATGAATCTCCACAAGGCCCATGATTCAGAGCTGCTTCTCAGACAGGACTATTCCTTTGTATGTAAAGAAGTATTCCTGCTTTTAACCGAGTTAATTGTTAGCAGTCTTAGACATGGGGTAGCAATTTCAAAAGTGACTTAAGAGCCTGAGTCCTGCCTGCTGTCAAAGAAAAAAGAAAAGGAGGACTTGTGGCACCTTAGAGACTAACCAATTTATTTGAGCATAAGCTTTCGTGAGCTACAGCTCACTTCATCGAATGCATACAGCTCACTTCATCGGGTATGCATTCGATGAAGTGAGCTGTAGCTCACGAAAGCTTATGCTCAAATAAATTGGTTAGTCTCTAAGGTGCCACAAGTCCTCCTTTTCTTTTTGCGAATACAGACTAACAGGGCTGTTTACTCTGAAACCTAAACAAGAAAGTTGCACTGGTTTAACTGAAGGTGTTATTTCAACTCAATTTAGTTAAGCTGGTGTAAGTGATCTGAGGCCATGTCTACGCTACAAACTTTGGCTGACACAAGTTGCATTGGCATAAAGCTGCCACAGTTAGTATATCATTCGTCTACGTGTATAGTTGATTCCTTGCGTCGGTGCTATATGTACTCACTAGGAGAGCTTGTGTTGATGCATATCATGGGTAGGTATCTGGGTTTGCAATTTACCACCATGCAGTGCACTGTCTTTTGGAAGGTTTTGGCAATGCCTGGTGGGGCAGAAATAAGTCACCTGGGGCGACTGGGAGCAAGGAATCTAAATCCCACCTTGCAATTTTCTCCATCCCATAGTGTCAGCCATATCCCATAACTTTGGCACATTTAAAAAAAAACATCCCACGTGGCCCTCCATGCTGCCAGCCATCTCTGACAGAGGCCTGGAACCTGCACCGCTCTGCACTATTGTCCTGAGCATTGCAAGCACAGGACGCATGATCTTCCAGTATTTGCAGAGCCATAAGAAGAACCGCATCAGTGGGGAATGTGACAATTTCATGGAGGACAAATTTGCTGTGGGCCATAGCGAAAACCAATTCAAGGTTATTGGTAACATCCACGGAGCAGCTGCAGATGGTGGAGCACTGCTTTTGGATACAAGAATGAGAGATGTGCTGTCAGCAGAGAAGCTAGAGGTGATTGCACTGTAGAAACTTGTGTTTCTGGATTGATAGCGGTCAAAGGGAAACCATTCTGGAGTTGGAAACTCCACTCTAAGACCACTGTCATGCAAATGTGCAGAGCCATTCATTTTCTCCTGCTGTGAAGGACTGCAATTCTTGGGGGAATATGCAAGGTATAGTGGGTGGATCTACAGCAGTGGGGTTCCCAACTGAGTTGGAGTGATAGATGGTATGCACATTCATATTTTGGCACCAACCCACCTTGACCCAGAGTATATCAACAGAAAACTGCTTTTCCAAGTTTATGCAAGCATTGGTGTGTCACTGGTGACATGTTGCAGACATCAGTGTTGGCTGGTCAGGGAAAGTGCATGATGCTCCTATCTTCAAGAACGCAGGACTAGTCAGAAAGCTGCAAGCAGGGACACTATTTCCTGACCAGTGGATTATCATTAGCAACTTTGAAATGCCAGTAGTGATCGTGGGGAATCCAGCCTGCCCCTTGCTCCCATGGCTCATGAAGCTGCACATCAGCCTCCTGGACAGCACCAAGGAAAGATACAATTACCAGCTCAGCTGGTGCAGAATGTCAATTGAATGTGCTTCTGGTAGATTGAAGGGATGTTGGTGGTGTTTACTCACAAGACTGGATCTCTGTGAGGAAAATATCCGAATGGTTATAGCTGCTTGTTTCCTGCATATTATCTGTAAGGCAAAGTGGGGGAGAAGCTGCCCCAAGGATGGAAGTAGAGTGGCTGTCTGCTGAGTTGAAACAGCCAATACAAGGGCTGTTAGACAAGATCAATGCAGAACTATGGCTGAGGGCGCACCCTCAGCACATCATTGTAGTTGGAAATACATTTACATGCTTATCCAAGGCTCCTTCCTCTGCATTGGGCTTGCCTGTGCTTGACTGCCAGGACTGAGTGGACTGCCATGAAGCCTCAAACAGGCCATGGCTTTCAGCATAGCTGGACCCCCCAGTTGCATGTCCCTCCTCCTTGCTATTTACGGCCAGGGTCCTCGGGGGTATCCACAGTGGTCCGCAGGGTGGTGGGGTCTCCACCAAATATGGCATACAGCTATCTGTAAAAGTGGCAGGTGTGTGGCTTGGCACTGGATTGGCTCTCTGCCTCCCTGAGCTGGTGCTGCTCATCCTTCTTGTACCGCTTCTATGAGCAGATTGCACAGGGGGCTGCACGAGAAGTCAACATTTCTAGGGCCGGTCCGTAGCTGTGCCTGCACAGCCTTTTCTCCTCACACCCCCCAGAGAGCCAATATGTCCTGTCTCCTCCAGGCTGGAGCATGCCTGGAGCACGTAGCTGGCATGGTCAACTGGGCAGTTGTACACAAACATGGAAATTTACTAGGTGTGTTCGCAAAGCTGGGCAATCGGGAAAAGGCATTTCAAAAATTCATGAAGGTCTTTTAAAGGGGGAGGGGAGGCTTCTGCTCCCAGTGGACCTCCCCCCCCCCCCCCCCAGGCAGTGGCGTTCACAACTGACCAGAGCGGTCAGTGTTAGGCATTGTGGGACAGCTGCTGGAGGCAGGGGTGGTGGAACCTTCCCCAAAGCAGGGAGGCTGGGGGTCCTGCCCTCTCTATTTCCCTGGCCCTGCCCTTCCTCTCCCCCTCCAGGCTCCAGCAAAGCCAGAGCAGGGCCAGGGAGCCCAGGCTCTGGCTCATGTCCCCCCCCATCCCCCACCCGTCAGAACCCTGCCAAAGGCAGGTGGAGGGTCTGCCGCTCCCCACAGCTGCCCAGGTGGTTCTTACCCCAAACCAGCTTGCGGCCTGGCAGCGGGGCTGAAGAGTTACAGCGTGTCCATGGTAAGAGCAGGGGGCTGCTCTTGGGGGGGGGGGTGGAATCCCAGGAAGGTGGAGGGTCTGTGGCTCCCTACAGCTGCCCATGCTCCAGCTGCTGGCTGGGGGGGGGCAAGGCTTTGGGGGTGGGGGGAAGAGGTGTGGGGCCTGTGGTGAAAAGTGGGAGGACAATAGCCCCTCGGTCCTCCCAGCATTCCTGGCTGGGGGACTGTTAGGGTTGACATAGGTAATGCAGAGTCTACACTCACCCTGTGTTGACCTCATTGGTTCGACAATGGCTCAGTACCCTTAAGGAAGGTGATGTTACTGCTCTGCTATAATGGGGCACTAACGTTGCTGAGAGACAAATTTTAAGTGTGGAGACATGCATGACTAGGTCGACGCAAGGTGGCGTATGTCGACTTGACTTTGCAGTGTAGACCAGGCTTCATTTTGATTTAAACCAGGAACTGACTTACGCTAAACCCAAATAAGTGTGTCTACAGGGTTTTGCATCAGTTTAACGAAACTGGTGCTTAAAATTTTAAGTTAAATGGGTGCATCTTGTACATGTAGAAAAGGCTTTAGGCTGCTAAGTCACACAGGCACTTCTGAAAATGTTACCTACGGCTAAAGGTGCTGCACAAACACTTGGGTCCTGTAAGCTGCCCTCCGCAGCTGAGCACCTGCATTAAACCTCCCTGACTTCAAAGGAACTGTGCAAGGGTCCATGTGTGAAGCAGTTCGCAGGATCAGGGCCTTAATCGCTGCCATGGCATCCCTGCTGGGAGCTAGGTCTGTATTATGCTTCTCTTACAGATGGGGAATTGAAGAGGAAAAGGCTAACTGCCCAAGCTCAGTGGGGGAGCTGCTGATAGAGCTCAAATCTGCTGTCTCTCAGTCCCTTACATTGGAAGACAGTCTGGCTACTCGTTAAAGCATCTGGTAATGGATTAAAATACACAACCAGAAAAGTTACAAGACCTTGAATTATGTCATTGTCTTCCTAAAAGCCACTTCCTGTTTCATAAGGATTAAACAGGGAGGATTCAATGGGACTCTACCTGCAGCAGGAAGTGACATACCAGCTATCTCGTTTAGTCGTTTTGGAGGAAACAGCTGGACTTTCTACTGTGCGTTTTTTTTTAATCTGCCTTTTTAATGTCACTTCCCCTGAGTCAATGCCTGCTAGCACAATAGGGAGCAGTTCTCAGGGATGACCGGGAAGAGTAGGGGTGCTGGAAGGCACTTGAGAGCTTTGTATAGTCCTTACTATTGTATAGTCAAGTGGTACCATTTTGTAAAAAAACCGATACCTTTTTGCCTTGGGCATGCAGTATAAATCGTTCATTAAGCACACAGTACTGCACAGTAACCTAATACTGGCTTTTATAAAGCTTCATTAAACAGTCTCTCGACTACTTAATAGCATCCCTCATTTAACACACAGACAGAGTTTGGTTCATGTATATGCCAACTTCAAACATTCATGGAGCTTTAAACAGTCGAGGGAGAATGCGTGCATCTGTGACCCCTGGGCAGTGGAGTTCACAACTGACTAGAGAGGTCAATGTTGGGCATTGTGGAATATCTGCTTGAGAACTGTTGTCAACCTAGGTAATGGGGTGTCTACACTCGCGCTGTGTAGACCCCAATACATTGACTAGTTTACTAATAGCTATTATAGACTTGTCCTTTTCTGCTCATCACAGGAGAAATGAGTTTTGTAAGTTATAGTCACTGACTTTCTTCTTGGAGCAGCTAGTACTGGAATCCACACAAGGGGAGAGGCAACTTTTGATTTAGTCCTAAGTGATGTACAGGATCTGGCCCAAGAGGGGAATATAGCTGAACTGCTCAGTAACAGCAACCATAATATAATTAAATTAGATATAAGTGCTGGGGGGCAAATACCAAAAAACCACCCCAAACAAAACTCACCACCACAGTAGCATTTTACTTCAAAAAAAGGGAACAAAAACAAGGAAGCTAGGTAAATGGTCACAGCAGTGAAATGCCTGCAAGCTGCATGGAAACTATTTAACAACACTAGAGCAGGGGTGGCCAAGCTTACTGACCCGCTGAGCAGCATATGGCAATTTTCAGAAGTTCAAGAGCTGGAGCACACCTGCCAGGACTTGGGGTTTCAGCCCCACAGGAGGCACCTGACATGGCTCGGGGCTTCAGCCCCGCTCCTGCTGAAGTCCTAAGCCCTGGCAGATGCGCCCCACAGGGCTGAAGCCTCAAGATTCCCCCCCACACACTTCCCAGCTGGACAGAAGCTGCTACCTCCCCACCCCGTTGCAAGGCAGATGTCCTGAGCTCTCCCCCAGGTCTAGTAGCTGGAGAATTGGGGTGGGGACGGACATGAAGGGGATTTACGCATACTCACCAGTTTTTTGACCCAGATTGATGAGAAGTTCTGTCTGCCATCTGACAGCTGTCTGGTCTCAAGTGAAACAAGCAGAGGGTCTCAGTCCAGTTACTACCGGAGCAGATGCTGTGATATTGGGCTCTCTCTTCTTGCAAGAGGTAGTCAGTCAGGCACTCTAGCACTAGGTTTGAGATAGGAAAGCATGCACAGCGGCTGTGATAAGTGGAGTCCTGTAGTCGCCCAGGGCTATCAGTCTAGCAACTTTCCCCAGCATTAAAAACACTTGGAACTGATAAACAAGAACTTGCTAAGTATTTTCCTGGAGGGCAGCCACAGGAAGAGCAGAGCAGGTTAAGTGATCTTCCCCTTCACTGAGCATATCACAGGAAGAGGCTGCACCAGAGTTCAACCTTTTCCTGAAAGGATTAAAATGAACTCTTGATCTAGCTCCTGAGAGCAGGAAAGAGGAAACCCAGGAGCTGTGGAAGGAAACCTCCTGCGAGCGTTTGCAGACCCATGAGCAGAGTAGACCCATGAGCAGAGTGGACCACGGGAGGCCCAGCATCATTTCTAATATAGTATGCTGTTTTAAAAAGATATAGTGGTGGAGGGAGGGTGAAAAAGCAACTGATAATGTGGGCAGTACCAACTCAGTTGTGTTACAGTAGCAGTAATACCCATATACCCCTTCTCATTTTCAAAGTGCCAGACACACTGCTGAACCCCCCAGCTCCCTTGGCTAAGTAGGTCGGGGTCAACCTCGTTTTACAAATGAGTAAACTGAGCCACAAGGGGCTGTTGAGCAATTATCTTGTGATTTCACAGTAGGTGGAGCTGGGATTAGAAACCTAGGAATTCCTGGTCCTAATAGCAATTCACCCCACCACTCTGTTCTGTCATTTATAAAGCCTTAGCACCTGGGTCATTGGAGGAGGGCAGGGGAAACGCTGCACCCTGTGTCCTAACATGCGCTGCCATGGTCAATCCCAGTCAAGGGAGGTTTATTCTTTCTTAACAATGGTTAAGAAACAACCAGAATGCAGTCTTAATTCAATACCTCGCGCCAGGCTTCAGGACTACCCTCCCAGGGGTCTCTGGCTCTCCAGCTCCTGGCAGCTTTCCTGTCTCCTCCAGCTCTGCTCCCCTCTTGGAGCTGTAGGTTGCATCCTTCAGCCCCTGGACTTCTTACTCCAGGGACTTGCCACAGGAGTTAGCTCCACTCCAGTGTGGCCTCTGCTGACCAGGGCTCAGTCTGCCTCAGTCCTTTCTTCCCAGCTGCCTACTAGCAGCCCTTTATAGGCCTTGGTATAGCCCAGCCCCCTTTAATTAGCTGGATTGGGCTCACCAGCTCCAGTTATAGAAGATTAGGGTTGGAAGAGACCTCAGAAGGTGATCTAGTCCAACCGCCTGCTCACAGCTGGACCAACCCCAACTAAATCATCCCAGCCAGGGTTTTATCAAGCCGGGCCTTAAAAGCCTCTGAGGATGGAGATTCCACCACCTCCTTAGGTAACCCATTCCAGTGCTTTACCACCCTACCAGTGAAATAGTTTTTCCTAATATCCAACCTAGACCTCCCCTACTGCAACTTGAGACCATTGTTCCTTGTTCCACTGAGAACAGCCTAGCTCCATCCTCTTTAGAACTGCCCTTCAGGTAGTTGAAAGCTGCTATCACTCTTCTCTTCTGAAGACTAAACCCCAGTTCCCTCAGCCTCTTCTCATAAGTCATATGCCCCAGCCCCCTAACCATTTCTGTTGCCCTCCGCTGGACTCTCTCCAATTTGTCCACATCCCTTCTGTAGTGGGGGGACCAAAACTGGACGCAGTACTCCAGGTGTGGCCTCACCAGTGCCGGATAGAGAGGAATAATCACCTCTCTCTATCTGCTGGCAGTGCTCCTACTAATACAGCCCAATATGCCGTAACCCTTTTGGGCAACAAGGGCACACTGTTGATGCATATCTAGCTTCTCATCCACTGTAATCCCCAGGTCCTTTTCTGAAGGACTGCTGCTTAGCCAGTCGGTCCCCAGCCTGTAGCAGTGCATGGGATTCTTCCTTCCTAAGTGCAGGACTCTGCACTTGTCCTTGTTGAACCTCATCAGATTTCTTTCACATCAGTCCAGGGGAGCTGGGCTCAGTCTATCCATAGGGACCAGCGACCCTATGGCAGCCTGATTTTGAGAGGTGTGGAGCATCTGCAAAGCTGTATGACTTCAGTAGGAGTCAATATGTGCTTTATATTCTAATTAAAACACGTTCCTGGCTCATGGTATCTTTGAATAAAACACTGGCTGTAACCAAGGTATTGTACCACCAGTAGTTCATATGTAGGCTCAGCAGGCTGATGGGTTTTTGTTGGGGGTGTTGGCCTATATTCAATTTCTTTTGTATGAGTTGGATTAAAAAACAAATAACAGACCCTTTAATAATAATGATACCTAGCTCCTATATAGCACTCTTCATCAGTAGATCTCCAAGTGCTTCACAAAGGAAGTCAGTATCATTATCCCCATTTTACAGATGGGAAAACTGAGGCACTAAGTGGTGAAGTGACTTTCAGAAGGTCCTTCAGCAGACCAGTGGCAGAGCCAGAAGTAGAACCTAGGTCTCCTGAGTTCCAGTTCTACTCCTTAAAATGGTGTGGCAGATGCACTAGTGATTTCTCCCTAATGCTGGCAGAGGGGAAGTCATAGTATAAGGACAACACACAATGTTTTCCCCATGTTAAAAGGGGTTATTTTACTATGAAGGAAATCTTGCTATTTCCAAAGCAGGTTGAGCTACCGAACCTCCAGAATGTCTTCATTTTGGATACTTAAGGTGATCCTCAAACCATCATTGCTGTAGAAAATATGTTCTGTTTAATTTTTCTTTAGATTCTGCCTACTCGGTAGTAGGCAGTTTTGGATGGTTGACTCTCCACTCATTTCTGAGGTGTGTAGAGGGGACTTCACAAATCAAGCATGTAAAATGCTGAAAGTAAAGATGTATATTAATATTCCACTCTTCACTATCTACGCTAAATTTAGAGTGAATTTACTGCTGGATAGGAACCAGCATGGAGTTCTCTCTGTACTCACCTGCACCCGATCCTGTGCATATGTGTGTCTCTGTCCCTGAGAAACCACCCCGAGAAGGAGAATGGGTTATTTGTATTGCAGCAGTAGTTTGCTAGCTCTGATGCTGCTTTAATGGCACATTGGTCTGGAACTTCCATTTCAGTGCACGGACTCTACCCTGGACAACTCCACATCAGCAACTGTAGTGATCTGCATTTTAGACAGGTACAAAGAGAGAGACTCTGTCCCAGATAGCCAGTGTACAAACCAAGGGTGGGAAGGAGATGTTACCCATTCAGTCCTTGGCTGAGGTTGCTAACCAAAGCAGCCAGTTAGTGACAGCTATGTTGGTGGATCTTCACCCAGTTCCTAGAGGACAGATGAAAACCCACCAGCTCCGTTCATACAAGATACCAAACAGCCTTCGACAGCAATGGTTGTTGGTCACTGTTGATCATGACCTAGCTTAGAACAGACAACCCAAAGATGATAAACTCTGTGATCCACCCCGAATATCCTGGCCTCTCCAGTTTCTCTTCACTGCAGGCGTATTTCTAAGTAAACAGGAAACTGCAGCAGAATTGCGCCAGATTCCTGTTACTAAAAGGAAAAGACACTTTCTTAAAAGCACAACTGGGTGGAAAAGGGTTAAACAAAAGGTCCCGCAGGGTGACCAAGATGACATGGCAATATACTCTAACTGACGTACTCGTGAGTCTCTTACTGACCTCAAACTCCTGGATGGTCTCCAGGAGAGCCTGGCCTTGCCCCAGTGACAATAGTCTTTAATTTGTTGGCCTGTCAGAAAGCTGTTAAGTCACTTTTTTCAGAGCCCCATTTCCAACCCTTTGGATTTCCCTGCTAGTAAACTTAGCAGCACGTCATCGTTTTAACAGAAGCCAGGCTTTGAAGCCAAGTCAGCAGTGCTGGAGTCCGTGAATGCCCATTCATTGTAGGCCATTATCTGAATTCCCGGCTTTTTCTTCTCAATATGGTCTGTGTCTTGCGCAAAGTGCTGGTCAAAAGCCCAGTGCAGCCTCATGGGAAAACGTTGAAGAGGTTCTAGAAACCATGGCCAGTGTTGTCCGTGCCTGAAGACAGGGCCTGAATCCCCAGGGAAAAGTGCTCTGATTCTGAGAGCTGCAGCTCCCATTGACTTCAGTGGAATTTATGGATACTCAGCACTTCTAAACTCAGGCTGCTCTTATTCAGGTGCCTAATTTGAGGCACCTGGGTTTGAAAACTTTGTGCGCTAATAAATTGTTGCTATTAGAAATTTTCTTCTTAAATAAAGAGAGAGAGGCCGGAACTAAAACTAAAATGCCCAAGCTTTGTGAGGGTTTAGATCCACACCCAAACATCGCACCAGCCCTCCAACTCTAAATATAGCAAAACAAAGTCTCGGATCCAAATGCTCCTTCATGTAGGTGGGATTTGTAGCCCAAATTTTGCAGCCCAGGTTCATGTCTTGTAAAAAATTCCAAGACATTTCTAGTTTTGTATCTACAGCTGTGGCAGCTTCTTCACTTGAAACCTTGGTCTTTTCTGGGGCTGTATTAGGCTGTGGAATTGTCTCCCAAGAGAAAGAGTAGAAATTAAATTACTTGTGACATCTAAATCTATACTGGACAAAGCTCTGGAAAACAGACTATAGGGAACAATCTTTCAGTGACCCCAGTGGATGGATCAAGTAGTCTAATCGGTTTTTCCCCTTCTCTAACTTCTGTTAATATCCTACCATGCAGAAGCACATTAGGTGGATGTTTCTGTTGAAAAGATCAGTAGCCAAATTTAACAATTAAGATAACATTAGGTTTCAGAGTTAACATAGAAACTAGAGTTGGGGTCCTTCAGACCTTTCTTAGGTTTACAGACCGCCTAAAACAATAGTTCTAAGAAGGCACCACTGCATCAGGTTGCATTGCAAAGGTTTTAATTGCAACCTTAATGTCCAGGAACAGATCATTTAAAAAACAAAACAAAATGACACTCGGGTCACGTCTACACTAGCACGCTCAGAGTGGCATAGCTGTACTGATGCAGCTGTGCTGCTATAAAATTGCCTGTCTAGCTGCTCTGTGCCAACAGGAGACAGCTCTCCTGCTGACATAATAAAACCACCTCAACGAGTGGCGGGAGCGTCTCCTGCCAACATAACGCTGGGCATACTGCCACTTATTCTGGCAAAACTTAACGTTGTTCAGAGATGTTTTTTTTCCCCACATCCCCGAGAGACGTAAGTTTTGCCATCAAAAGTGGTAGCGTAGACATGGCCTTAGATTATAGTGTCTCCTGAGCCAGAATACTGTGATCTATTTCTGTTGACTCTGAGCTCTGTCCAAAATTATCTCATAATTTAGCCAGGTAGCCTGGAGGCAGGAAGACTCCTGCCAGCTGGGTGGGGGTGAAGGAGGGGACCCTAATTGTATTTCTCCCTCCTAGGCATAAGAGGCTAATGGAGAAGAAAGAGTCAAGCTCTTGACCACAGGGCAGGAATTATGGCATAATCAGGTGCTGTATGGAGTGAGATGAAATTGCTGCCTTCCCAGCATATTCCTCAACTGTATCACGCCAACCAAGCACCCTAAACCCACTGCAGGTTGCTAATATTAGAGCTGTAGAGTCATGAACAGTTAAGGTTAGAAAAAACATTAAACACATAAAGGAAGTGAACCTCATATCCTCACTTCCAGCTCCCACCTCTGCTGCATTGTACCTCTCGGTTTGGGATGCTATCACACATTTACAGGCCAATGCCACGCATCTAGGTCTTGGCAGCTGGAGAACTTCTGCTTCCCAGCCTCGGGTCAAGTGGCAATTTATTTTTGTACAGGTCTAGTGGCTGGTATTACTAATAATACATGTGCATGCTTTGAACTTATCTGGTGCCTTTCATCCGCGGATCCCAAAACACTTTTAAGCCTCAGCTCCTCTTTATAAGGTGGGTAAATAAGAGCGCCTAGCAAAATATCTCCTGGTTGGGAGCCCGCACAAAATAACTGGATGGGCTAGGGCAGGTGGAAGGAGCTTGTTAAGGTTTGAGCCTCCCTGGAAGTCATTTCATCATAGGACTGGGGTTGGGGGTAGGGAGTAAGGAAGAGAGAGAGAGGATTCACAGCCTGTGCTCTGACCACTGCTTATCACATTGTTCATAATTGTCTGTTCCCTTGTGCTCCCACCTGTCCTCTTTTATCTTATAGACTGTAAATTTCTTGGGGCAAGGAAATGTTTGTACAGCACCTACCAGGTCCCGATCTGGCCAGGGCACCTGTTGATTGGTGCTACTGCAATTGAGAAAATTAATAATAATGATGGCTGCAATACAACCAAAATATTTAACATCTACCACTACGATTTTTATTTTTTAAGGCTATACACCCATCACAAACTAGTAAAAGTATCAGAGATTGATGCATGTTCAGTATTGCCAGCCCCAAGTGTTCAAAAATTATGAGCCAAGTTCCAAAAAGCTATGAAATTATTTTAAAAATTGAGTGTTTTTAAAATTATATGTATCTGCCTACTGGTTTCTGAGCCTTTAGGATTTACTCAGGTCACGTTTTCAAACTTTTTCTCCACAAACATGAGGGCTAGAAACTTACTTCATTTTAAAAAATGAAAGTAGAGATTCTCCTATGATCACCTGACTCCAGGAGCTGGGGCTTTAATTAAAACACCAAACATCTGGAGACTCGTGATAAGTCACTAGAGTTGGCAACACTGCCTGTGTGTGTGTGTTTATAAAATAGTAAATAGGTTTATGTAGCAATCTGGGTGGAGAAGGGGCTTCATAATGCTAATACATGCCTCAGCTGGGATATTGTTATATGGATTGAAGAGACAAAGTGTGTGAGGTAATATCTTTTATTGGCCCAACTTCTGTGAAGAGTTAGTCATCCTGTTGGATCCCAGCTTTCAGCTAAGCCATTGTATAATAAGCATTACCATATGCCCATTTTAAAGAGGGGGATATAGGTACAGAATAATTCAAATTTTCTCAAGGTCACAAGGAGCCAGATTGAGCCACGCTTACTCAGATGAGTGCAGTGGGACTATTTGCCACGTAAGGTACCACTCAACCTAAGCGTGGCATGCTTTAGCCTGGCCTGACTTCCGACTCTATCCCTGGTGTCAGCCCTTTGAAAACACTTGGTGCCCAGGGACGGATAGACGTTTATTGCAAAGAAGAGATGAGTGAGTGCCTCCACTGTAACAGAATATTCCTTCCGGGCTGTGTCAGAGAAGCTCAGCTGGAAGCCTTGAATGATGCTACAGGCTTGCAAAAGGGTAGAGGAGAAAATAGATCTTGTGAGGTTCCCACATTACATTTAATGAGTTTAATTTTGTTCAGTTACTTAAGCAGATGGTGTCTATTTAGTATTCTAAAAATACAGATAATCCAGTCCTTGGTTGGCTTTTTGGTAGGGAACAGGCACAGTACCTTTAAAGAGAGCCATCAGCCTGGTATAGACACTCTGCAGAGTTTACAGAGCGCTTTCCTTCAGCAAATCTGCCCCAATGGGAGGTAATGCATAGTAAACGCACCCTGGTTCTGTGAAAGGGGAGGTAGCAGAGCTGGGGAGGGAGGCAACCTGCGGTTTTTGTTTCGGATGCAATAACACTAAGTATTTCCAGATTGGGCCTTTGAAAAAGTTTTTAGGGGGACAAAATGCCAAAGATAACAAGAGTTTTCCAGAGTCTGGAGCAGGGGGAAAGGGAGCCAGTGTAATTTGGAGCCCTGAATGCTGGCGGGCACATAAAGGCTGAATCTCAGCTCACTATGTCACTTGCAAATCAGGAGAGAGAACCATTGTGATACAAACCAGCTTCTTCATTGGCCAGTTTGTGAAGCTAATGGCCCTGACCTGGCGCTTTGGAGTTTCAAAAGTGCTCTCTTTTAAAGTCACTTTCCTTTTAATGTAACTGCTTTCTCTTTTTAATTGATTTTGGCAGTTGCTTCTTAAGGGATCTGTGGCAAACCTCAGGATTTCAGTCCCCACAATGCCAAACCGTGCTGTGAGGTCATGGAAACCCAGGGCGTACTCTTGCTCCTATTGAAATTGATGGCCGTACTGAGATCCTGGCTGGTTGAGATGGTCAGTGTCTCCTTCAAGGAGGATATAGTGCTGATGGCTTTAAAGGAAACACATGTCCAGCCTCCATTCCAAAAGACGTCTTCTGACACTGACAATCTAGACAGCTGTCATCTGGTATCTCTTTTAGTTCTCACAGGCTGTGTCATGCATCTTTAATTGAGGGCAAGGCTTGTAGATGTTTTGCAAAGTGTTCTCTTGTGTGTGTGTGATTCAAAGCATTTATGCATTTCACATAATTATGTTAGAGAAGTGCTAACAGAACGTTATATGGCAGCAGCTAATAGTTAACAGAGTAAAATGAGATAGTAATTTACCAGTCATACGTTTTTAATAAAGTGAGGTCATTTAATCTGATTTTGATGCTAGATTTGGTAGTGTCCTGAGCTCTGGACTTGCATACATATTAAAATAATAACCATATATTGCACTTACATTGAGCCTTTCATTTGAGGACCTCAGAACTCCTCAAGAAGCATTAGAGCAGTCTCACAGGTATGCAGTCACATGAGCATCATGGGAAAGCACCAGAGAGATGAGCCACAGTAACCATTGTTAGGATCCTCAGTGTGTTTGGAGCATGAGGCATTAAAGGAAATTGAAGTGCCACTACGTGCGATGTCTGGCTCCCAGCTGCAGCATCCATGGCAGCCTGACGTGCCCTCTGTGAAAAGTGTGTGTGTGTTTGGTAAATAACACAGGGAAAGTCCGCTGTGTGTGTGTGTGTGTGGGGGGGGTGAATAACACAGGGGAAGTCAGCTCCTTTTTTATTAGGAATTCAGTTAGAACAGAAGACAACAGGCACTTACGTCTAGCTTGGTGTTCGATACAAAAGAAGAGCATGCTGAAATGCTAAAAAATTAGGGTAATACTTTTGGTTACATTTTTATAGCACTATGAAGAATATTTTGCACTTTTAAAAACCGCTCATCTAAGTCTCGCAAAGTGTCTTGTGAACATGAGTATGCCCCAGAACTCCTCCATGAAGCAGGGGTCACTTCCCCATTTTACAGATGAGAAAACTGAGGCACAATGAGATTGAATGACTTGCCCGAGGTTTCACAGGCAAGCTGATGGCAAAGCTTGGAAATAGGAGCCAAGATTTTAAAAAAGGGTTAGAGATTTTTGGATGCCTAATTTAAGACCCCTTAATGGGGCATGATTTTGCAGAAAGCGCTGGGCATCCACTGTCTGGAAACCAGACACTTTAAAGGTTTCTAAAAATAGACTTAAGCAAGTCACACTGATGCAATTATAAGCACATCAGCTACATCTGGCTCCCAGTTCAAACCACCCTGGTGATGCCAGACTGATGAAGGCAAGGAAACAAACCATTAAGCTGTACGGGAAGACAATATTTATAGTAGCACACTCAAGATATTGGGCCTGGTTCCTGAAGCAGTGTTAGAACATAAAAGCTGCCACATTGGATCAGACCATGGTCCATCTTGCCCAGTATCTTGTCTCCAACAGTGGCTTGTACCAGCGTTTCAGGGGGAGTGTATCAAACAGGGGAATTTGGGAGTGATCCATTCCGGTCTTTCGTTCCCAACTTCTGGTACTTGGAGGCATAGGATCACCCTTAGTATGGGCTTGTGTCCCTGACCATTTTGTCTAATAGCCATTGATGGGACCTATCCTTCATGAACTTACACAGGTATACTTTTGGCTATCACAAATCCCATGGCAACCAATTCCACAAGTTAGTTTTGCATTTCCTCTTGTTTGTATTAAAACTGCTGCCTATTAATGTCATTGGGTGACTCCTGGTTTTTTTTTTTGTATTGTGTAAAAGGGTAAATAAACTTCACTATTCATTTTCTCCACGCCATTCATGTTTTTATAGAACTTCTATCATATCCGCCTTTAGTCACTTCTTTTCTAAGATGAACAGCCATAGTCATATGGAAGCCATTCCATACCCTGCCTTGATCATCTTTGTTGCCCTTCTCTGAACCTTTTCCAATTCCACTATAACCTCTTTGAGATGGGGTGACCAGAACGGCACACAGTATTCAAGGTGTGGGCACACCAAAGATTTATATAGTGGCATTCTGATATTTTCCATCTTATTTTCTAATCCCTTTTCTAATGGTTCCTAACACACTGTTAGTTAGCCTTTCGGATTACTGCTGCTTACTATCTGTGGTGACTCCAAAAATCTCTTTTTTGGGTGGTAAATAATGACTGTTAATTTAGAACCCATCATTATATATGTACAGCTGTACATATGTATGGGATTATTTTTCCGGTGTACATTACTTATCTGCTGTTTCAGGGCATTCAGGAGGCTCTGGTAGGGTGAGGGGGAAGGCTGGATCCTCACTCCTCCACCCTCCCCACCCCCACCCCCACCCCCCAGGCCTCCTGAACGCTGCAAAACAGCTGAATGCTGCAGGCAGGAGGCTTGGGGAGGGAAGGGGGCGTTCTGATCTGCAGGGCTGCCAGCAGGCAGAAGGCATTGTGGGGGTGGGGTGAGCTGACGAGAGGTTGCCGTTCCACCCTGGTTCCAAGCCCCCGCAGCCAAACAACGTTATAAGCAAACATTGTGCAACTTTAAATGAGTGTTCTCTAACAGATCAGTGATGTAACAAAGAAACAACATTAACCAGGCTGACGTTAAGTGAGGAGTTACTGTACCCTGTTGTGCAGTGTGGAAGATCTCTCCCGTGGGGTAGGAGAAAAGGGAAACAACCCACACATGCTATTCTTCTTAGCTTGGCTGAGAAATTGGCCAAATTCCAGCAGCACCAAGAGTGTCTTTATTTCCTCATTTTCTGCTTCATTTAAAAAGATGCTAATGTTCCAAAGAATACCCTAACGCCCCCCCGATCTTCTCTATCTGTGTATCTTCTCTGCTAGTCGCTAAAAATGTAGTTTTCTTTTAAATGAGAATTTTTAATAAGTTCCAGAATCCATTCTAATGTTTAGATTGCTAGAGCCAGCACAAAGTGATGGTGATAAAAGTGACACAGCTATCCTGGCAAATGTTTCCTGTTTGGGGAGTGTTACCAGAGTGAAATGCTGGGAGAGTAACTAAAACAAACTTGTTTTTATAGAGCTTTGTGGGGTGCCCAAGTTTTGTTTCTGCTGTTCTTTAGAGGGCATGACCACCGTGTTTGCTGGGTCTAAACCCCCACAATTCTCTCCGCAGTTCAGCTGAGGCATCACCAAGGGAGAGTAAAGACCCTCCCCAGTCAGTCATGTAATCTGGAGAGCAGCCCATTGATGCTGTGATGGGATGCTTAGCTGGCCTGTCCAGGCCACAGGTTTCAGATCTAGAACCAGGCTCCCCCCCTCACCCTTCAGACTTGGGGGTGTTGTTTGGATCTGCTGTTTGGGAAGGACCCATTCCTATGTAATAACTAAGGGCTGGATAGATCCTTCACTCAGTGCCTTGTGTAAGAAGGGGTACACAGCTGCACTAAGTTAAGAGGAGCCATGGGAAGAAACTGTGACTTGGGAATTGCTTGACTGCTCCCTGCAGTGCAGCTATCTCTGGGGTGGGAATACTTCCTCCTGTGCTCTGCCAGCTCTAGCCTTCTCTACCTACTTTCAGTCTACCTGCTAACGCGTGAAAAAGCAGGTGGAGTAGCAGATTCTGTTTTCCCCATTGTGCTTGGAGTGGCAATCCATGCAGTGCGGCCACCCCTGCGGTTGAACTCTGCCAATGTTCTTAGTTATAGCAACAGCAGCTTTTAGGAGGGTAGGTGAAGACTTCCCCCAGAAGTGGTATCTCTCTGAGGTCGACCCACAGTGGGGCAAATAGATGTAGGGAAGAAGGAATGCAATGAAAGAGGGAGGAGGAGAAAGAAAACTAGCATTAAAAAAAATAAACTAAATTAAATCCAAAAGCACACTAGGAAAGAAGGCAGACTGAGGCCTGGTCTACACCTAAAAATTAGATCGGCCTACCTGCATTGCTCAGGGCTGTGAAAAATTTCACACCCTGAGCATTTGCCATAGTGAGGTGTTGACCTACCCCCATTGTAGACGCAGCTAGGTCGATGGAAGAATTCTTCTGTCGATCTAATTGCCGCCTTTCGGGGAGAGGGATTAAAGGCATCGATGGAAAAACCCTTTCCGTCGATCGAGGAAGCTTCTAGATTACAATGCTACGGGAGCGTAGCCGCAGTGTTGCGGCTGTAGCACTTGTTGTGTGTAGACAGCCTGAGAGTCTAGACCTTGGTGGGTATATCCATTGCCTAATGGTCGCCGGGCACACAAGTAGCATAAACATAAACAGCATGGTTGTAAGGTCTCCCATATAAAACACTGACTGCGCCTTTCACAGAATTAACTTCAGGCTCAGCACCATTATTAGCCACATCAGTGCTGCCTGTCTAGACAACGGTATTGCTTCCCATTAAGACACAGAACCATGGTCCGAGAAATCCCCAGAGGTTCTCTCTCACACACAGCAATTTAAACCTGCTGTACCAAATCCGTGGCTGTATATGAACTTTACAGCTGTACGTCACAGGCACTTGGAACTTCATTGTGGCAGCGGGGACAGAACTCTGACTCTCTTCCAGAAGCACAAGCCTCTTTGAGATGAGCTGCTGGAGAATTTCTCTTGCCTCTTAGGAGTAAAGGGCCTAAGATGTGCGCACACAATAGGGCAGTTCTGATCCCAGCCAGTAGAGGACAGTGGTTCTGACACACTCTAGCCAGTTTATTGTTGTTTTACCTCACCCTTAATTAATCTCCTAGATTTTCTAATTTCCACTCAAAATGATCTTTGCTAAGGTATGTGTCTCCATGAAAACTTTCTCCTATCTAATCAGCCTGCTCCTCCAGAGAGATTCTTTCAGCACAGCCATATTACATTTGTGACATCAGTTTTTTGCCACGGGAACTACAGTGATGTCAGAAGCCTGGTTGTGGTGTCAGTAAATGAATGTAACTGAAGGAGCAGATACTTGTTCCTGCTGTCCACTGAAAGCTGACGCTGAAGGTGTGTGCAACATTACCTATAGCTCTTTAAAACAAAGCACTGGGACTCTAAACTATAGGTGCTGTAATAAGGGTTTGCCACATGGTTACTGGTCAGTGGATACTGTTATGGGGTGGGGGTGGTGGGCTCACGCATAAAGTTTCTACCAGTGTAACTATGAGCTTTACTGATCATGTCTTCTACTCATGGGCGTCCATATGGCGCTCGTTATGTTCAAAGGACTTGTGCATATAGGAAATTGTTTTGTCACAGCCTCATTCCCCATTTCAATGAACTCACCCAAGGTCTGCACTGTTAAGAGTAAAAATCTCACACACGCAAATTGCCATCTGATTTAAAGTGAAAAGAGTGAGGAAATAAATACAAACCTTCATCCTGAAGTCACTTCCCCCTTTGCTAAGTTTTGTAACACAGACCAAACAAAATGTAATTTCTTTCCATTTGGAAAGAGGAAAGTGCAAACTGTAAAATCAAGACGCAGTTTGGGGATTGATTGTAAGTAGGGAGAGGATTTCAGGTAGAGTTTCTGCAGTAGCTCCAAATTTCTTGGCTATATCAATAACATTCTGGCAACTGCTTTGCCACATATTAATGTCATTTTAAAAAACCCTCTCCCTACCAAAGATTCACACATCCCAATGGAAGTCAGTGGAAAGATTCTTATCGACTTCAGAGGAGGTCCTATGTCTGATCACATTGTCATTGTCATAAATATAAAGGGAAGGGTAAACACCTTTAAAATCCCTCTTGGCCAGAGGAAAAACCCTTTCACCTGTAAAGGGTTAAGAAGTTACGATAACCTCGCTGGCACGTGACCAAAATGACAAATGAGGAGAAAAGATACTTTCAGAGCTGGATGCGGGGAGAAACAAAGGTTCTCTCTGTCTGTGTGATGCTTTTGCCGGGAACAGCAAAGGAGTGGAGTCTTAGAACTTAGTAAGTAATCAAGCTAGATATGCGTTAGATTTCTGTTTTGTTTAAATGGCTGATAAAATAAGCTGTGCTGAATGGAATGTATATTCCTGTTTTTGTGTCTTTTTATAACTTAGGGTTTTGCCTAGAGGGATTCTCTATGTTTTGAATCGGATTACCCTGTAAGGTATTTCTCTTCCTGATTTTACAGAGGTGATTCTTTTACTTCAATTAAAATTCTTTTAAGAACCTGATTGCTTTTTCATTGTTCTTAAGATCCAAGGGTTTGGGTCTGTGTTCACCGATGCAAATTGGTGAGGATTTTTATCAAGCCTTCCACAGGAAAGTGGGTATGGGGTTTGGGTGGATTTTGGGGGGGAAAGACGTTTCCAAGCGGGCTCTTTCCCTGTTATATATTTGTTAGACGCTTGGTGGTGGCAGCAATAAAGTCCAAGGGCAAAAGGTAAAATAGTTTGTACCTTGGGGAAGTTTTAACCTAAGCTGGTAAAAATAAGCTTAGGGGGTTTTTTCACGCAGGTCCCCACATCTGTACCCTAGAGTTCAGAGTGGGGAAGGAACCTTGACAGTCATGATATAGAATCAGACTTTTCTAATCTACAGGTTACTTCGATGTAATTTATAATGTACACCTCTGAGCGACATAAGTTATACCGACGTAAGTGCCAGTGTAGACAGCGCTATGTTGGCAGGAGAGCTTCTCCTGCTGACACAGCTACTGCCTCTTGTGGAGACAGGCGTTATTAAGCCAATGGGAGAGCTCTCTCCTGTCAGCTTAGAGCGTCTCCCTCACAAGCGCTACAGCTGTAGTGTAGATGTAGCCCAAGTCTTTCTTAAATGGGAGGTGTTCATTAAAGAAAATATCTACTTTAACAGACAACAGCTTTCCACACAGCTTAAGTTCCAGCTTTGTCTCTTGTTTGCCAGGGACCACACCCGGTCAGGAATTCTATACAGCACATAGTCTTCTAGGATATGTCTACATTGCAGTGAAAGATCTGGCTGGCCCAAGTCAGATGACTCGGGTTTGTGGGGCTCGGGCTATGGGGCTATAAAATTGTAGTGTAGACATTCAGGATCTGTCTCAGAGCCCAAACATCTACACTACAATTTTATAGCCCTGCAGCCCAAGTCCCAGAGCCAGAGTCAGCTGATCTGTGCTCTGAGACTTGGTGCCACCTGCTTTTTATCACATTATAAACATACTCCTAGAGTCTGAATAATTTATTACAAGTGACCATATCATTATGCTTTCTATAGATAGTTGAGACACTCATAAAACATCATTGTGATATTAATCATTTTCCAAAACTTAACCCACCTCTGGATTTTCCACTGTCTCATCTCTGTGTCTCTCTTTTAAACTCTAAAAACAGAGGCTTTCTTTAGTTTTGTGTATTGTACAGCGCTGGATACATTGTCACGCTAAACAAAGATTTAATGTGTGTTGAGCTTGAATATTTTTCTTTTTTAAAATTAAAATGGAAAGTGATCAATGTACCTCTTCAGGCCTTTAGGAAAGGAAAGATCTGTGTGTTTGTCATTGTATCTATTCAATTAGAAATGGGTTGCTAACAGTTCAAAGAGTGCTATCCGCACTCTCACATGTACGCTCTGATTACAATATTTATCTTTGAGAAATACACTGTGTGTTACCTTAAGGCCGCCTTTAAAATTAACATTAACTTGAAAACACAACATAAAAAGCTCAGTCAATGCAGCCTATCAGGATAACTAAATATTATGGATGGAACAAAATATTTCCCTTTCATTTTGAAAATAAGTGATCTCTGCAGTGTTAAGCTTCAAGTGTGTTGTTCAAAAGATGTGATCAAGACATCAAAGGGAAGAAAGCTATTAAGATAGTGTTAACTGAACTGACTGTGTTTCCATTGGTAATTAAAAGAGAAATTCCCCTGCTTTTGTCTGCTGAAATGGCACGTTTACCATTGTTTAAATGTACTGTTTAATTTCTTAATGATGATAATATGTAGTGATAATAGCTAAGGATGCAAGTTTGTCACAGAAGTCACGGATTGTGACCTGAGGTCTCTTCCAACCCTAATCTTCTGTGATTCTATGATTCCCTTGGGTTGCATCTTCTGTGCTGCACCTCCTGCCATTGCAGCACAGAATTTCAATCTGAGAGGCTAATGCTAAGCAGCCACATTGTCAAATGTGGGCTCTAATTCTGTGCATCCCCAGTTTTGGGGGGCTGGACTTGAGAAACTTCAGACCTGATTTTTTAGAAGTTCTGAGCCCCTGCTGCTCCCAGTGTCTTCAACTGAAGTTGTGGGTGCTCAACATTTCTGGAAAGCTAGGCTCATGGTGTCTCAGGTTGGGTACCCAACATCAGTAGCTACTTTTGAAAATCTTGGCTGTGTTCAGAGAGTTAGACAAGGTGGGTGAGGTAATATCTTTTATTGGACCCACTTCTGTTGGTGGAAGGTAGGAGCTTTCGAGCTACACAGAGCTCTTTTTCAGGTCTGCAGAAGGAAATTGGAGAGTCTGAGGCTAAATGCAGAAGTTGGAGCAGATTGATAAGCAGAAAGGGTAACAATGGGCAATTGAGGGTAAGATTATTATACGTAAGGGGTCTGAAGAGGGAAGTTAAGGGTAACGGGCAGGGATGTGTGTTACAAATTGTTGTAACGAGCCATAAAACCAGCGTCTCTGAGTCCATGATTTTTAGTATCTAGCAAAGTTATGAATTTAAGCTCCCAGGCTTATCTTTGGAAGGTGTTGTGCAGTTTTCCTTTGAGGATGAGGACTGAGAGGTCAGCTGTAGGGTGATGGCTTTGTGAAAAGTGTTCACTCTCAAGTGATGGTGTGTTTTTTGTTTTCTATCATTTTTCTGTGAGAGATCAGTCGAAAGTGTAGGGATTGTCTGGTTTCACGCACATAGTTATTATTGGGGCATTTGATGGACTGGATGAGGTACACCACATGTCGTGATAGGCATGTGTAGGACCATGAATTTGGAAAGTTGTGTTGTGAGGGATATTGATCATTGTAGCTGTGGAGATACATATGCAGGTTTTGCATCTGTTCTGGCAGGATCTAGTGCTACTTTGAGTTGGGTGTGTTCTGGTCTATGGGGAGCTTGCATCTGATGGTGAGTTCGGACCGATTGGGGGGAATTGTTTGAAGGCCAGAAGAGGATGTTCAGAAAATATTTATTTTAGCATGTGGTCCCCATCAAATATGGGTTGTAATTGTTTGATGATACCCTAAATGGGTTTGAGTGTGGGGTGGTAAGTGAAAATTAGGGGTGTGCAGTTAGTGGTTTTTTTTTTCTGTATTGAAACAGGTTCTCCTGGGGTATTTGGGTAGCCTTTCCATGACATGAGCTACTTCTCTGGTGGAGTGTCCTTGTTTAGTGAAGGTGGTTTTATGTGTGTTTAGGTGTGTATCCCAGATTTTCTCTTTGGAGCAAATTCTGTGGTATCTGAGTGGCTGATTGTAGATGACAGATTTCTTTGGTGGGTCTGGGGTGGTTGCTGGCTCTGGGGAGGTAAATGGTGATCTGTGAGTTTCTTATATGAGGTCGTTTGTAGGGTTCTGTTGTTGAAGCTGATCGTGGAGTCCAGGAAGTTGATGCTGGTGCGGAAAGGTCCTAGAGAGAGTCTGTTGGCTGGGTGGTGGTGGTTGAAGTTGTGGTGGAAATTTATGATGGAGTTCAGGTTGTGTGTCCAGAGGATGAAAATGCCATTGCTGTATCTCAGGTATATCACTGGTTTTGTGGTGCATTTTTCCAGAAATTCTCCCTCAAGGTGCCCCGAGGGTGAGGCGAAACTTACGTTGCTCAGGAGTGTGAAAAAAACGCTCCCCTGAGCGACATACATTTTGCCGGTGTAAATGGTAGTGTTGGCAAGACAGCTTCTTCTGCTGACATAGCTACCGCCGCTCATTGAGGTGGTTTTATTATGCTGATGGGAGAGCTCTCTTCTGTCGGCATAGAGCAGCTACACGGGTGATCTTACGGCGGCATTGGTACAGCTGTGTCACTGTAAGTTCGCTAGTGTAAACACACGGCCTTAGTATCAGAACTTTCGTTCTGGGCTTGGTCAACCTAGCTCATGCCACCTCTCTGAGCATTAGTATGGTCTTGCAAGGAGGGCCAGGAGAGAACTACCGCAAATCAAATGATTTGCTCCTCATGCACTTCTGAGTTACAGTAGGAAAGTTCTTTGCCTAAAGCCTGGAATTACACAGATGTTCCTCTACTTGAAATCTGGGCCCTCTCTGGAGGCTGACAGTATAAAGTGATGAAACTGACGCTAATCAGCTCCAAATGCCTCAGCAATTAACAGGCTTGTAGCTTGCCCCAGCTCCTCCTTGTTGTATGTATAGAGCAGTAAGGAGAATGATCTAAGGAAAAGCTTGCATATGAGAGCTTGACTTATTAGAAGTTTCAATAAACTAATTATAGCAGCCAGATGCAAGTCTTCCCTTGGAAAAGTTAGAGTTGTTTATAACTGTGTGCCCGCAACAGGAACAATTACTAAGGGAAAAGGATGGTCTTTTGACTAGGACAGGAGATGGTAAGTCAGGAGACATGGGTCTGTCACAGACACCCCTGTGTGACCCTGGGCAGATCACTTACGGCCTGGTTTTTCTGAGCCTCTGGGCAGCTGCTGCTCTCATTGAAGTGGTTGATAGCTGCTGGTGGTCAGCCCCACTGAAATCAGGCCACTGACTTCCCCCGCCTCAGTTTCCCCACTGTAAATTGGGGATAACATTTTTCCACTTTTATGAGAAGCTTTTAGCTCTGTGGATGAAAGATTTTACATAATTAAATAGTGGTGTCTACAGACTTAGATATTAGCCTCATCCAGTTGTCTTTAACTGAATGAATAAAAGAGTGACACTGTATTTCAAGAGTTGGGTGGGTGAAGGGGGGGATTCTGTTGGCTTACAAGAAACAAAATGTGTCCTGGGATTAAAATATCTAGGTCTTTTGCAGTCTCCATATAAACCTTTAGGATTGGGGCCTTTTTCTCCCAGGGGCTCTAATGCAGGGGTTCTCAAACTGGGGGTCGTGACCCCTCAGGGGGTCACAAGGAGGGTCATGAGCTGTTAGCCTCCACCCCCAAACCATGCTTTACCTCCAGCATTTATAATAGTGTTAAATACAAAAAACCTGTTTTTAATTTATAAGGGGGGGGGGGTCACACTCATATGTTTGCAGTGTGAAAGGGGTCACCAATACAAAAGTTTGAGAAACACTGTTCTAATGGGAGTTTTGCCTGAGTAAGAAGTTCAGGATCAGTTCCTTAAATGCATTTTAAATTGTTCCCTCACACAAGCCCAAACTCCAAAACTAAGGCCCCAGTACCTAAACAGATTGCTGCAAGTCACCTGCTTGGTTAATTAACTCCCAGACTGTGCAACAAGTTCCTTTTTTAATTTCCTATATTCTGTTATTTTAAACTCTGTTTTAATGGGATTACATCAGTTTACTTCCTGTCACATGGGGATAAGTTGCATCAAATGTGGTATAACATCATGTGAGATGCTTACAGTCCTGTCCCACTCAAGCCCAACATAAAGGGATGGAGAATTCAATTTAAGAAGGTGGAGGAAACACATTTTTATGCTTCAATTATCTGTGAAGAATTCAGGCAGAAAGTGACAAAGCAGAACAAAAGAACAATTAATAGGAGCTCTGCCTCTCAGAGGCACTGGGTTTTTGTTTGGGTTTTTTGGGGGCAAAATACACAGCTTGGCCAAGTTACAGAATCTAGAAATGTTGTTTGGGATCAGTCTGTCAGGTTTGAGCCTGATAATGAAATACTCTGAGTTTTCTTGACTCTGATTAAAGTCAATAGGAGTTGAGCACACACAGTACTTTGCACCATCCAGGTTTTTTTGGTTGCTTACAAGCATCTTATCTGGCTTGAAATGGAGTGAGTCAGTTTGGGCAAAATTAAATTATTGGTGTAGAAAAGCATTAAGGAGGTAGCAGGCTTTCATTTCTAGCTCCCACTCATTCCCTTCCCTGAAAGCTTCTGCCTGTCTTTAAGTTAGCTTTCTGAAGTGTAGATGGAACCTGTTGTGTCATGTGATGAACTTTTGACCCAATAGTGCCAATGCAGCATGGTCTTGTAGTGCAGAGATGAGACTTGTCTGCATTTTTAATCATGTTACCTGAAATGTGCTAGAACCTTGATAAAGCTAGTCAGTTACAGTGCATTTTCTTCATCTGGGAAACTACTCTGCAAGATGGAAGTGTGTTCAAACCAGTGTACGCTACTGTGTTATACCTCATTCCCCATATGTGATTGCAGCTCTCTATTTAGAACCTATTGAAACACTTACACATTGTTCAAAATGTTTCCAATTTTCGATGAAACAATTCAAACTGAAAAAAATTCATTTCAGTTTGAATAGAACCAAAATGAAAATTTTTTGAGTTGTTTTCGTTTTTACCCCCCTATTAGAAAACAGGAAGGGAAAAAACAACCTATCCTCCCCCACAAAAAAGTTTTGTTCATTTTGATTTCATTTGATTTGAAATGAAAACTTTTCATTGAGTGCAAAAATTGAAAACATCAACAAAAACAGGAAATCATCCCCACTTTTTGATCAGCTGTACCTGTAACATGGGGAAGGGGACGGATGGGACTTAACTGAAGGTCATAATAGCCATCTTGGGAGAATGTTCCCCATTTAAAACATACAACCCAAATGGTAAGCTTCTCTCTGATCTCTCCCATTAATGTTCTCACATTGAGATAGTTTGATAGGGAACCCCACCCCCTCGGAAATATTAAAAAAAAATCTCTGGGTGAAACCCTGTGTAAAACACCCCAGTTATCTAGCTCTGGAGGAGAGACATGAATGGTATGAAACAGACTGGTGCTTTCGCCATGTTCTGTGGTGGTGAAATCACTGAGAAACTTGTCAGGAGTTATTCTGATGCTGACAGGCAGTGGGGACCACACCACAAACCAGCAGCATGCAAATTCCTTTCCACTGACTTGTGTGCTTGCTATTGCTTCCCTTCTAACTTATCAGAGTGAACGTGAAAGGGGCACATGGTGCTTTTGCACGTGTTATCCGCTGCGTCCTAGCAGCTCAGCATGCCAGCTTTCTCCTAACTGGAGGACAGTGGTGGTTCCCCATTCTCTGTGCTGACTTAAGGTAGCAGAAAGTTGGGACGCTCAAGTAGCTACATTGGCATTGGAGAAACCAGTCGTACTCTAAACCAAAACAACAATACGCTTAGACAGCAAGAGTCCATACTGCCGAATATCCCTGGCCACATGGTATGGCTTTATTCCACCAGGCATCTAAAAGTGTCACAGGGTCATTACTAATCTGATGCAGCCAAGTTAATGGCTGCCACCACTCTGTGGCCAGGCAGCATCCCCTGCTGACCTCAAGTCTGGTCTTCGATACCAGCCTCAGTCAGGAGTAGCAGAAGGTCCCTAAAAGTGGAGGGGCCACAGGCACCCAAACCATGGTCCCACCCCCGCCCCGCCCCGCCCCTTCCCCATGGCCCCTGCTCCTGCACCGCCTCTTCCCCCTAAGACCCCGCTCACTCCTCTCTACCCCTTCCCCTCCATCGCTCGCCCTTATGGCCGGTAAAAAGTGGGAGGGCCATGGCCTCCTGGCCCCCCCTGTTCTGGTGCCATTGGCCTTACTTATTGATAAGGGACTGCTGTTGCATTATGCACCATAATCTAGCTGAAAAGGACCCTCTGCTGTCTGCAAATGTTTAAAGTACTTACCTCACATTAGAATCTCCTCAGCACCAATGGGGTCTTATTAACTGTCCATATAAGAACCTGGGTAGACAGAAAACACTGAATGAATTCTGATATCAGTTCTGCCATGTACACAACACAGTGTAGGTGCTCGGCAATTTCCGTGACAAATAAAGCTGTTGGTTTTCTGGAGCCAACCACTAGAGGGAGACATCACATGTACTAAGTGTTGTGTTACCAAGTATTTGCAATCTGAGAGCCTGCTCCCCCCAACACTTAGAATAGGTCTACACTATAGGCTCTACAACAAGACAGATACGGCGCTGCAGCCGGGCCGCTGTAGCATCGTAGTGTAGATGCTTCCTACGTCAGTGGAAGGGTTTTTTCCATCACTGTGGTTAATCTCTCTTGCCAAGAGGTGGTAGACTGGTTGACGGAGGAATTCTGTCAACTCCCAGTGTAGGTGAGGCTAGGTCAAATTGACAACCACATTGCACACGGCGTGAAATTTTTCACAGCCCTGAGTCACATAGCTCGGTTGATTTTATTTTGTTTAATGTAGACCAGGTCTACTGGGTGTAGTGCTTATTGCCAGGAATACTTCGAGAGACACAAGGTGGGTGAGGGAATATCCTTTATTGGACCAACTTCTGTTGGTGAGAGAGACAAACTTTTGAGCTGCACAGAGCCCTTCTTCAGGTCTGGGAAAGGTACTCAGCACATCACAGCTAAATACGAGCAAACTGATAGTTTAGCAAGAGTAGTTAGCGCATATTCTGTGTAGCTCGAAAGCGTGTCTCTCTCACCAACAGAAGTTGGTCCAATAAAAGGGCAAGTCTACACTACAGAGTTAAGTTGACCTAAGTTACATCGACGTACAGCCACCATGGTAGGTACATTGCTTTTCCGCGCCCACGTTACGTTCCTTGTGTCGCCGGTTCAGGTCCTCACCCGGAGCACTGGCATCAATGAAACTGTCAGCGTGGGACATTGTGGGATGGCTTCTAAAAGGCAACAGTCAGTGTGAGCAACACGGCGTCTCAACTGACACTGCGTCGACTTAACATCAGCCTAAGCGCTGTGCCTCTCCCAGAGGTGGAGTCGTTAAGTCCGTGTAGTGGGCGAATTACATTGGTGGGAGCGACATAGACGCTTGCCGAGTTCGGTTGACGTAAGCTGCCTTGTCGGCACTACTATTAGGCCAAAGATGTTACCTCACCCAGCTTGTTTCTCTAATATCCTGGGACTGACATGGCTGCAACAACACGGCACACATGCATACTTCTAGTCAGCTAACGGCAAGTACTCCTGGTAGTAAGCACTATGGTTGGTAGCATTTGCAGGATGGGTACTAGGTTAAGAGAAGAGAAGGAGGTGATATGCAGCGACAGTGTGTGTTAAGACCCTGAGATCATGCAGTTGTTTGGGTGAGTAATGCACATTGTGGAGGTTACATAGGGTTTGTTGGTGTCTATATACTGTTATAGTTTATAGGTTTTGTATAGTGGTGTTTGTTTATACACTTGGTCACTGAAGGGACTCTGGATTTTCAGTTACAATCAGGATTTACACCAGTGTAATTCAGAATCTGTCCCATGGGTTTTAGGCCGGTGTGATTTCTCTGTTAAACCAAATACAGTTTTAAATGTCCATGATCAGACCATAGGAGTTAGGACCAAATTCAGGCCTGGTATCACTCCATTGATTTCAGTGGAGCTACACTATCTCAGAGCTGAATTTGAGCCTTAAGTTTTTTGTTTTGTTTTTAACGTTTGCTTTGATAGTGATAAAAATATTGACTGGTTGGCAAAACTCCAGGGCTTCACTTTGTATTCTAGCAACCCCAATGGGAACAAATTTAAAGCAGTTTGATACTCCAGAATCTTGAGATTGTTGCAGTTTTCTTTTAAAGTTTTTACTCTGGCAACTGCTAAGGGCATTTTCTGTAATCCTGGTGGTGCAGACTGCGTGACCGTTTCTTCTTGAGGCTGCTTTTGCAGACGGCCTTGCCATCCCCCGTGCTTTAACCCCTGACACACAAACACTTTGTTCATAGAAAGGCCGTACTCAGTTTCTTCCTTACTGAATGGATGTGATCAAGAAGAAGGTGAGTATGGGGCACGGGATGTAGAAAGCTGATCCTTTTCCCTTTGATTTTTAAATGAGGCACTGCATCTCTGACTATCAACCGTAGTTACCTTTTGAGTTGACATTTTGAAGCATCTGTTATTACACTTATTCTGTCCCTGGTCGGTCTGTAGTAGTGTGTGTGTGCACACGTGCATGGGGTGGGACGATTGAGAGAGAATGTTTTAGGAACAAGATCCTCATGCATGATTGAGCTGATCATTCAACATGCCATACAGGTCAACAGTCTTTTTATATCACAGAGGATTCAAGTGTGCCACAAACAAGCTGCTGCATGTTAATCCTGCCTTGGAAACCCTGTTTAGAGGAGCAGATTTATTAGACGTGATGTGCTGCTATTCTGCCGTGTTTCTATAAGAGCTTCCTGTGATAAATCGAGATCACTCTGTAGCATTTATATTTCAAAATTATTTGAAAGTTTTCACATAAATCTTCCCTTTGAAGAAGTTGCACAAACAAACTTGCCCTTTGTTTGTTCAGCCAGGTGTCCTCTGACTTCTGATAGTATTAATCTTTGCCCCACAATGCCCCCTGGAATTGGTCGTATCTGAAGCAGGCTGCCTCAGAGGTTCATCCGTGCTGCTTCTGTGCCGGCTGAAGAATGATGCAGTATCTGGGAGACAGGGCATCAATAGATGGTTACCCCTGCGTGGCTGGGCGGAGGTGAAAAGAGTGCAGGAAGCCCGCCCTTTTCTCTGGGTAACGAAGGATGGCTACTTCCATACAAACACCACTTTCACAAGCGGGGCTTCAAGTTGGGACCTTGAGCTCTGAAATCAAAAGCTCCTACCAAAGGAGCAACTCCCGGAGCGGCCAGGTTACCCTTATATGAGCCAGCCACTGGACTCGCCTGGAGGGAGACCTCACACCCACTAAGAGCTATACTTGTGCCGGTGCACAGGACTTAGGTTCTCGTGCTCCCTGTATGCAAGCACCTGAGGAGCATCAGCAGCAGCCCCAAGTGGGGCATGGCAGAATGGGGACATGGCCTTACCCACCCTAGACTGGCTGGTGGGCCAGGGCTAATGCAGTGGGGAGTGCATCATGCCTCTGCAGAAAGGAGGTGTAGGAGCTGCTCCCATTAGTATTGCAAAGGCATTCTGCCTGCTTGGCATTCTGCTACTGGTTCAGTGCCTCCCCATCCCTTCCATAAACCTGTGTGCTTCTAAAGGACACAGTCTGGCCCCAGCTTTCTGCTGTCAGACATTGACAGCCCATCTGGAGCCCTGAGTCTCAACCCGCTGCCGGGATTGTGTGCACATCAGGTGCACATCTGGAGAATGCTTAACTCTGCTGAGAAGACACTGAGTCCTGGATGGATTCTGCAAGCAGCACCTAACTGATTCCAGGTGCTGCTAATGATCAGGGGAGTAAACATGATTAGTTTAAAAGGAATTCAGTGTATCAGAGTACATTCCAAGAGGATATCATGCCTCTAAAATAATACCTTGCAAATCGAATAAGTATTCTGTAGTGAATAGGAAAACAGTAGCCAGTTGGCAGTAAGAGAGCAACCCAAGACAGGAAACTAACTTTGTATAAAAATGCTCCCCTTTTTCTCCCCCTACAGCCAAATAACCCCGGTCTCCCACCGTTCTTCTTCTAAGTGGTGGGGTTCTCCTCAGAGCTCTCAAAACCAACTGTCACACATTTACAAGGGCTGGAGTATGAGTGGCCACTTCTTTGTATTTAGGGCCTGTGAAAAGAGGAGAATTCTGAAGGTCACTCAGGCCCCAGTTCAGCAAAGTACTTAAATCCCACTGAAGTCCATGGGATTTAGGCACGTGCTTAAAGTTAGGCACGTGCTTAAGTGCCTTGGTGAATCGGGGCCTCAAACCGCTGCTGTTACTGTGATGTCGGTGGGTGGTTTTGTTCAAGATGTTTATCTTTGCTTGGATGGAGCAGAATTAAGCACATGCGGGGTCTCTGCTTTGTATGTTCCAGGCAGACTCCACCGTCTGGCAAACTAGCAGATGATATTTGTGTGACCAAGGCTAAGCATGTTGCATATTAGTGTAGAAAAAATGGATGGTTGCTGTGGAGATATTTTTGTGACCATGAAGAACTGGAAACTTTTAGGCTTTGTTGCAAAGGTCGCATCCACCTGTAGTAGCCATGGAATCGTCTTTTAAATATATATATTTTAGTGCTTTCGGAAGATGCCCCATTGTCAACTCCAGGGACATCATGGGATGCGCCAGCATAAACTTTGAGATGCTGCACTTCCATTTAGGGGTGAGCAGGTAGTTCAGTCTCTGAGTACATTCAGTCCATGGCCTTTTTGAGATTCTCCTGGAGGGCATCAATTATGGTGCTGGGTTTTGCAGCGTGGACAGCTGTCTCACAGGAGCAGGGCTGGGATTATCCCCTTTTACATCCTAGAACAATTCTCTAATTGGCTTCTTTCTCTTGCACTCAAGAGCAGTTTGGATGGTCAACAGAAAAAAGGGACTATTTGAGTATAATAGTGCCTGTCTGGGGATCCAAAAACTGCAGCTTTCCCATCTGGAATGATTCCTACCTTGGTTCTGTCTGCTTCTGGGTCTTTCAAAGTCTGTTCATTCCCCCCGATGAGAAAGTCAGCAGCTTCTCCAAACCAGGCCTGACTCCTGTTTGTGGTAGACTTAGGGCTAGTCTACACTGGCAACATTAAAGCTGCTGAGCTTGCAAGCTAGTTCTTTCTACAAAAAGAAAAGGAGGACTTGTGGCACCTTAGAGACTAACCCATTTATTTGAGCATGAGCTTTCGT
Source organism: Lepidochelys olivacea (assembly GCF_965140295.1). Lineage (NCBI taxonomy): Eukaryota > Metazoa > Chordata > Testudines > Cheloniidae > Lepidochelys > Lepidochelys olivacea. The sequence goes on from NC_140417.1 coordinate 120,947,214, forward strand.
GAGCTACAGCTCACTTCATTGGATGCATTCAGTGGAAAATACAGTGAGGAGATTTATATACACAGAGAACATGAAACAATGGGTGTTACCATACACACTGTAAGGAGAGTGATCACTTAAGGTGAGCTATTACTAGCAGGAGAGTGGTGGGGGGAGAGGAGGGGGGGAAGGGAACAACCCTTTGTAGTGATAATCAAGGTGGGCCATTTCCAGCAGTTGACAATAATGTGCACTACAAAAGGTTCCCCCCCCCGCCCGGCTCTCCTGCTGGTAATAGCTCACCTTAAGTGATCACTCTCGTTACAATATGTATAGTAACACCCATTGTTTCATGTTCTCTACGTATATAAATCTCCCCACTGTATTTTCCACTGAATGCATCCGATGAAGTGAGCTGTAGCTCACGAAAGTTTATGCTCAAATAAATTTGTTAGTCTCTAAGGTGCCACAAGTCCTCCTTTTCTTTTTGCAAATACAGACTAACACGGCTGTTACTCTGAAACCTGTTCTTTCTGCAGTTTGGGCCAAATCCTCACCCCACTGAAGTGAATGGCAAATTTCCCGCGGAGTCGGCTGAGACTAACATTTAGCTCTACCGCACTTCAGCAGTGGTGTAGCTGCTTCCAAGTGTTTTCTGAGATGTAGGGAACTAAGGCACAGATCCTAAATTGGTGTAAATTGCTCCATTAAAACTATGACAGTCTATCCGGCTGGTGACCTGCCATGAGTCTGATCCAGCAATCTTTCTTTGCTCAAGCAAAACTCTCCTTGACTTCAACCCTTGACTCTTATCTTCAGTGGGAGTTTTGCCTGATCAAGTTCTGAATCTGGAGTATTTGTACAGTTCCCCCATTTAGCTTTCAGTGACAGTGAATTGTAAGGTTTCAGAGTGGCAGCTGTGTTTGTCTGTATCAGCAAAAACAATGAGGAGTCCTTTTGGCACCTTAGAGACTAACAAATTTATTTGGGCATAAGATTTCATGGTCTAAGACCCACTTCATCAACTGCATGGAGTGGAAAATACAGTAGGAAGATATATATACATAGTACCAGCCATTCCTGATGAGGAGTAAGCACAGCAGCCATGGCAAAGGAAGAAGGAAGGAAAGCTGAAGCCTGCCATGCTGTGAGCCTGATCCAACATCCATTGAAGACAGTGGAAAGATTCCTGTTGATGTCAGGAATCAGGGCTTTGGATCAGCGTTTTTGTGTCCTTCCAAGGTAGGAAATGAATTGTGTTTGCAAATAATTATTTTATTTTTTACCAAAGCTCTAAGGAAGGCACAGTGGGCCAGTCCTGCTAGCTCTACTCACTGCTCATGTGGGTGAAATAAGTGAGATCTGGTCCTGTTTGGACATATCTGTACTTTAAGGGTTTGGTGGGAGGAGGAGAATTACAACATTGAAAAATTCTTGAGCGGCTCTGCTCAGAGCCATTTGCTAATTGCAACAGGGGACTCCGGCCTGTGAGTTATGATGTTGTAATTCACACCTTGTGCTTAACGGCACTCAGCCTGCTGCCTCGTGCCATGCACACATGGTGTGAATTATTAGAGCTCAGCTCACACCCTGTTGTGCCATACTGCTTGCATAAAGATGGCTGTGGGGTGTGGCTGGTTAGCTTGGCTCTCCCCGAACCACTTTTTCCCCATCTTGTCCTTGGCAGTTTAGCCATTGGCCACGCGGCCTGGGATTGACTTCTCCCTGATTGCAAAGGGCTGTAGGTGTGCAGGCAAACTGAGAACTCCTTATCTGTGAAACTCTACTCTCTGAGCTCAGCATGTTGCCTTCTAGTCCAAAGCTTTAGAACCACCCTGATTTCTTACCTGATAAGCTAATGTAATGGCTGGGGGGGTATTGCATTAGGTACTGCAAACATTCCTCTCAGCTCTGTGGAGTCTTTCTGTTTGTTTGTTTGGAATAATTGCTGGTAGCTTTCAATGCAGCCTGAGCTTGTGCCTCTGAGTAGGAAGCAGCGTGCATGGATTGAATGGGGATTGCAAAAAGAAACAGCTGAGTTGGTTTAAAGTATGATACTGAGATCACAGATGAATCTGCTCGTTAAAAAAATGCTCAGGGAAAGCATTACAGAGCAAGCAGTTGTTGATAGCATGGGCAGTAGGTATGTGAGTCTTGCAGTCAGGCCTTCAGGTAACAGTTGGAGTAACCCTGTTTGCTGCCCTGGGGTCAGAATAAAAACGTTGTCAGGTTTAAAAATGTTGTTTTCCTAGCCCAATCCACCTGCAGGCTGTCTAGAGTACAACCCAAGCAGTAAATATTGATGTCCAAGGCATCAAGTATTTGTGCATAGGAATGTGTTGGACAAAACATCCTGGTGGCTGGAGAGCGGCTGTGAAACAAATGGGGCCAGGTCAAATCAAAATGGAAGCATTTTATTTTAATTTTCTATCTACCGTATTCCTGGGACTCTGGGCTAGATTCTCTGCTTCTCCAAGTTTATGCCGAGCCAGGACTAGATAACCCCGCCCTCTCTATTACCCCTCAGAAGAGCAGAGCTTTGCGCAGAGCAGTAGAGAATCAAGTCCTGGATTTCAGACTGGAGAACGTTGTTTCTTGTTGGAGCCTAGGCCCATCTAGTGCATAGGTAAATAACAATACTGCCTTCGGGGGGAGGGTTATTAGTAGGTTGGTGGGGTTGTGAATGATTGTAAAAATGCACTTGATATCTAGGATAAACTTGCCAAGTGTGTAAGTGACTTAAGAGCGTAAAGCTCATTTTTAAAAGTGACATTGGCCCTTAAGAGCTTAAATCCCCTTGTCTATCAACAAGATGTAGGCTCCTAAGTATCTAAATCACTTTTAGAAATGGGATGTAGGTTCCTAAACCTCTTAGGCACATTTTGAAATTTTCACTTCTAATCCCCAGTAGGCAAATCTGTGTCCTAAGTAACCATTATAAAATATCTCAAGGTTTTGTTTAATTGGGTGGTCAATGAAGCCAGCTATAATTCTGATTCTCAGAGTGAAATGTTTGTAAATCCATTGAAGTGGCTAAGAGTCAGAGAGCGTTCTGGTTAGAGGATACACAGGAAGGGGTTTGTTTAATGTTCAAAAGGCCCTTAGACAACGAATCTGGCAGGAATGTAAATGCTTATAGTCATTTTGCTGATTCATTTTTTATTTCTGGTTTCAATAGGACACATAATATAGGCAGAGCTATAAAAGGTTTGCTTCAAGGTGACCACTGCTGACTCGCAGGAACAAATTTGGTTTCTGAAAATGAGTAACACTCTTGTTATGTGGCTCGTGGTTGGCCTGGGTTGGACTGATAGGCAAACTGGAAGGGGATTGCTGTGGTAAGTGATCAAAGTGGTGCTAAAGGGTAGCTGTATAAAAGGCCTTTCTCTCCTTGACTCCCTTAAGAGTTTAATCAAAATTGCATGACCAAACACCAATGCAATGCTTGGAAAAATTAACTCCAAGGCTCACTGAAGAGGGAGGATGATGTTCATGTGATGACTCAGGACACCTGGGTTCAATCTCTGATTCTACATCGTATTTTCTGTGTGATTTTTGGCTAAAACACTTAATCTGTCTTTTCCTCAATTTTCTCCTCTATAAAATGTGGATGATAATACCCTACCTATCTAACAAGGGTCTGAGAGTGTTAATTCATGACTGTTAGTAATGAGTTTTGAGGTTTCATAGATTCATAGATACTAAGGTCAGAAGGGACCATTATGATCATCTAGTCTGACCTGCACAACGCAGGCCACAGAATCTCACCCACCCACTCCTGCGAAAAACTTCTCACCTATGTCTGAGCTATTGAAGTCCTCAAATTGTGGTTTAAAGACTTCGAGGAGCAGAGAATCCTCTAGCAAGTGACCCATGCCCCATGCTACAGAGGAAGGCGAAAAACCTCCAGGGCCTCTTCCAATCTGCCCTGGAGGAAAATTCCTTCCGGACCTCAAATATGGCGATCAGCTGAACCCTGAGCATATGGGCAAGATTCACCAGCCAGATACCCACGAAAGAATTCTCTGTTGTAACTCAGATCCCACCCCATCTAACATCCCATCACAGGCCATTGGACCTATTTACCATGAATATTTAAAGATTAATTAATTGCCAAAATCATGTTATCTCATCTCAGAATGGTCCTGCAGAAGTGCAATGTATTATTATTTTTTCAGTTTCTAAATGTGACCTGCTGCAGTAGATACACAGGAGTATTGGAGAAACATTTCCCTTGTTTGTCTAACTTAGGGCCAGATTTGTAAAGGTATTGAGGCACCTAAAGATGCAGAGATCCCCTAGTGGGATTTTCCCATTGGGAGGGAGGTGCCTGGGTGCTTTTGAAAATCTTGCTAGGCACCTCTGCGTCTTTAGACACCTAACTAATCTTTGAGGATCTGGTCCTTAGTCTTTAAAGTGGAGTCTGCCTATTAACTAATTACCCTGCAACTAGTCTATGGGCCACTATTGAGCTTCCAGGAGAAAGCCAAGACTTTGTGTAGCATGTGTAGTCAGTGCCTCCTGCCTAAATATTTACTTAAGAGTAGCCCAGTGCCACTGATCCTAATCTAACTGGCAGCTGAGTTAACAATTCTGAGGCCGGCTTCCAAAGAATCCAGTTCTGTAGGGTACATTCTGCTCTTGAAGCCTGCAGCTCCAAGCTGAGGATGGGAAGCAGTGTGATTGCTGCTGCAAGTGGGAAGGAAATTAAATAAAACGTAAGTGACTCTTAGGTAATTTATGTCTTTGGTGACACTGGGACAACTAACTTGGACGAACTGTAACGGAGTCTGTTACCTACATTTGCATGATTGCTGATATGGGAAGGCTATAAAGGGGGAATTGTTATCTGGAGAGGCAATATAACACTCTGCTTTAATTCATTTCACTGGGATATCTGTTTGGACCCAGAGATCTTGTTTCAAATCTGTAGCCACCTTGGACATCACAGTTGGTCAGTGTGCTGCAAACCCTGCGCATCTGAAACTTCCAGTTGACGCTGGGGATAGAATTCAGGTCCTTCTGCTCCAAAGTGCAGACTTGAGCTAAAGGAGTGTGTGTACAGTCCCAGTGTGCTGCTAATTCCAGAAGTGGACAGTGTTGCATACATTACAATACTGTCTGTGAGTGGAATCGGAAGAGTGCCTCTGAAGAGGAACAGGCGATGTCCGTTTCCTCAGGTTTCCATGGCACCTTGGCCATGAGCAGAAGGAGACAGAAGATATGTGGATGCTGAGGATTGGGAGAGAATGTTCTGAACATAGCGGGCAGCATGTTAGCTGGCAGGAAACCAAGAGTTGGAGAAGGAGGGAAAGGAAAGAGTATGTCAAGATGATTGATGGTTGGGAGAAGAGTAGGAGGAAATGAGAGCACAGAGATGATAATTTGACTTACCAAAGAAACAAAAATATACAGAGAGTTCAGAACTTTGTAGCTACAGGTTTCAGGAATTGCCTATGCAGACATGTTTCATATTCCACATACAAAATGTGTATTAAATCCTGTCTTTTAAAAATCAGTTTAATACCATAATCACAGGGATCTAACTGATCTATCCCTCACCTAACTCTTGCATCAGTTTTCTAATGTCAGCCCAAAAGCCTTTGAACTTCGGACGGTCACAGATGATGTGTTCCTCTTAGCGTTTTGCTCATGGACCTGATCTGAAACTTATTGAAGACAAAGCCCATTGAAGTTAATGGCAGTCTTTCCATTGACTTCAGTGCTTTGGATCGGACTTCTGTTGATTTCAAGACTTTGGATTAGGCCCATAGTAGCTAGCATTATATCCTTCCAGTCCTCTAGAGGGATAGGCTGGCTTTTCCTAATTTAGCTCCACATTGTCAGTCTTGCCCTGCAGTTTTACAGAAAAAAGTATGTACATTATACATATGCATGTACGTAGAGATAGATCTCTGGTTAAAATATCTAAGATGCTGTAAATTTTTTGATAGTTTTCAATTTGAAGATAAAGGTAGTTTTTAAACTCTCCCAAATTCTTATCACTTTTGAAATAAGGTGCAAAATTCCCATTTTTCTAACTCATATTAGAGTTTGGAGTTATGTGAAAGATAGTAGGCCAGTTTTGTCCAAATAATTTTTTCATATGCTTTTATCCTCTTCGCTCCCACCAGAGACATAACCACGTAATCAATACAGAAATCCTCAGACTTTTTCTGAAGTTTTCCTTCATGTACTGTTTATGCTAGAAATGGCCCACCTTGATTATCATACACATTGTAAGGAGAGTGGTCAGTTTGGATGAGCTATTACCAGCAGGAGAGTGAGTTTGTGTGTGTGTGTGGGGGGGGGTGGTGGTGGTGAGAAAACCTGGATTTGTGCTGGAAATGGCCCACCTTGATTTTCATACACATTGTAAAGAGAGTGGTCACTTTGGATGGGCTGTTACCAGCAGGAGAGTGAGTTTGTGTGTAGGGGGGCGTAGGGTGAGAAAACCTGGATTTGTGCTGGAAATGGCCCAACTTGATTATCATACACATTGTAAGGAGAGGTTTCAGAGTAACAGCCGTGTTAGTCTGTATTCGCAAAAGCTCATGCTCAAATAAATTGGTTAGTCTCTAAGGTGCCACAAGTACTCCTTTTCTTATTGTAAGGAGAGTGATCACTTTAGATAAGCTATTACCAGCAGGAGAGTGGGGTGGGAGGAGGTATTGTTTCATGGTCTCTGTGTATATAATGTCTTCTGCAGTTTCCACAGTATGCATCTGATGAAGTGAACTGTAGCTCACGAAAGCTTATGCTCAAATAGATTGGTTAGTCTCAAAGGTGCCACAAGTACTCCTTTTCTTTTTACGGATACAGACTAACACGGCTGTTACTCTGAAAGAAAGGACTGCAGCCACCAGTTCAGGCTTTGTGAATCTGGGGGCCTCTTAGTTTACATGAACTTTCCTGTCTCCTCTACTCCAAAGGGGGCGGAGGGAGAAGAGATCCCACCATTCTGTAGGGTACCGCCTGAAGAATTTCCATTATTTGGAATAGGAACATCCCCGGAGACCTGTCATTGTTCTGTAGGGGCCTGAAGGAGTTTTGCTCCCTTTCCCAGGCCCTGGATCTGCTGCTCTCGCACTACATCTCAGGGTCACTCATAAGGTTAGAAATCAAAGCATGTTAATATAAACTGCATCCAAGTGTTGATGCAGAACAAGGATTACCAAAAGGGATGAGCCCAGAAAATAGGGTTGGGTTTATCAGCATATATTTACATGTGGAAATGCTGGGCCTGCCTGTTGTGGGAAAACTTGTGCAGATGCATAAGTGTAGCTACACAGTGCAAACTCCCCCAGTGGTGTAAAGCGGGGCTCGCAGAGTTGTAGTATATCCTGTTTTCAAATGGTTGCAAGCTCCATCTTAGGGCTTGTCAATATGGCAAGCTATTGCGTGGCAAGCCAGGGTGTGAACCTACATCGCACCAGTTTGCTGTGTAGTAACATCCTGGGTGGACACTGTAACGACACTCCCAGATTTTCAGTGCGCTGTAATAATGTCCACATGGGATGTTATTGCATGGCAAGCTGGTGCACTGTAGATTCACACCCTGGCTTGCTGCACAGTAATTTGCTGTATAGACAAACCCTTACACCGGTACAATGCATGTACCCTGGGAATCTGTACTGGTGTAAGTGCATCAGTATAGCTACCCAGGTACATCCGATGAAGTGAGCTGTAGCTCATGAAAGCTTATGCTCAAATAAATTGGTTAGTCTCTAAGGTGCCACAAGTCCTCCTTTTCTTTTTACCTAGGTACAAATATCCCTAATATGGATAGGCTCTAAATCTCAGAACAGGGAGAAAGGTAATGGGAGAAATGTGGAAAGAGTGGAACAATTTGAATACTTACACTGAGAAGTGACTGTAAAAATGGCATTGTATGGGGTTCCATGTTACATGTGCCTCCATAATTTCCAGATTAAACATTAATCCATATACAAGTAAAAAATTGTGGGGTTCCCCCCAGCAAGCCCTGGGGTTTGAATGTCTCTCACCGGGTTATTTTTGGGTCACATGTCATCACCAGCAAGAACGATTCCTCAGGCCGTATCTGCCCTTGGTTCCATCTCTGTCACGTTGCTGGCCCAATTTTTCTCTTACGTCTGTAGGTTGATTCCAGGTTTACAATATCTGTGCAACTGAGGGCAGAAGTTTGTCCTGCCATAGCATTTATTCAACAATTCTTAAATAATGCATGAGCTAAAAAAGAATCAAGCTCACTCTCCAAGGGCTTTTTTTGGTTAGTAAAGCCTGCAGATCTGACTTTGAATACAGAGTGAGAGCAGATCTGTTGTATAAGAAGTTGACACATCATCTGTTTCCCTGATAACAGATGCCTGAGTCATTTAAAATTGGATGGGTCAAAGAAATCTTGAGACTTCCACTGAGAAACTCTTTGGCTGTTATGGGCTTTTTTAACATTTGGTCTAAATTTTCTTTTGCTCAGTTTCATCTCATTGTTTCTACTGCTAGTGTGGGCAGAATTTCACTTGTAGTTCTTGTAATTGTCCCTTAAATCAGGTCGGTCCATATTGCCCAATAATCAGTTTTGTTGCTCTGTTCTGAATTTCCTCTGATTTGTCAATATTTTTCTGACACTTTAGTGACTGCATCTGTTTTTATGGGGCCTAATTCAGCACCTGTTGAAGTCAATGAGAATCTTTCCATTGACTCCAATGGGCATTGGCTCAGTCCCAGATAGAAGTCAATTGGAAACTGATTGAAGTCGGTGGAGCTGCACCCAATTTTACCAGCTGAATTTAGCCCAAAGAGGCTGGCTATCTTATTGACTTTAATGTGGTTTGAGTGTCTGTGTGCTCTTTTGAGTGGTTAGGGGTTTAAGGCAGTTAATTGTGATCTAAGGTGGGGTTTCAAAAGTGCTCAAGATTGGACTAATTGTTCCTATAAAAAGTCAGTTAAAGTCAGAGGAAGCAGATTTAGGCCAATATTGAGTGTTTGTGAAAATCTCATTCCCTATGGATGCATGCACACAGCTCTCACAAATTGTCATGGATGTTTTTCCTGCATATTGACTAGTGATGTGAAAATGAAACTCTCACTTTTTTTTAGTTAAGAAGAAGAAATTCTTATAACCCCCAGGATCAATGTTCTGGAAGAGTTTGGGGCATGAGAGATCAATAGGCATTTGCTTACTAGGATTCATCCCGAATAACAGCACCGCTAGTACACTTCTCCAAAGTTCGCACTGTGGATTTATGTACTTAGCTATAGTCTCAGAGCTTGTCTTTACTCCGTTTGAGCATTGATTTAACTATAAATTTCTAAAACAATGTAGTTAAATTGGTACAACTTTTGTGTGGAGACAAGCCCTCCAAATTAAAGTCACCTGAGCAAGTTACGTTTAATTGCCAGATCATTTTCATGCTATTTTCTTGGGGCGAAACCTGTCTGCTTTTGCATTTGTGAGGAATTCTTGCAACTCTCTGACTGCTGGCTGTGTTGACCACCCGCTGGTTGAAGAAACACAATCACTGTATCAAAATACTTTAGAACGCAAACAGCCCCAGCGGGGAACCAGGTAGAAGGTGATGTTAAGCCAACAACTTTATTGAAAGGTCTGTGCCTCACAAGCATAATTAGATTCTTGTTTGTTTGAAGATGCAGCCTCTTCCTATCTCTGCTCTGATTCCTTTTTGGAACTGGAGCCGGGCATTAATTACTGAGGTTGAGCATCCAGGTTCCACAGAAAGCCAAATAAACATACAGTCTTGGTATTGGTGTTTGTATTTATTTGTTAACTGGCTTTTTTAATGCTCCATGGGGCTAGAGACGGGCCTGAAATAATGCCTCTTCTTGTGGTATAGCCATTCATAATGGCAGAAGATCTGATCTCATGATATTTTGGCCAAACAGACAGTTCTCTGAGTCATGACAAAGTAACTACAAATACACACACACTCTCCCATCCAATGGAAATACAAATCAGTACTAGACCCTGTCTGATTTCCTCCCAACCCCACACACTATGCCCTTCCCATGCGCACACACACATTATCCCCTACTCATATACACACATACGAATACTGTGTTCCTCATGCATTCCAGCCGTAATACTCTTAATGCTCACTGTGGTGTGAGCTCTGTTAAAGACCACGATTTAATAAACCCAGGCCGGGGGCTTAGTGCTAAAAAGGTGGCCTGTGGCAGAGCTGCAGGTTTGAGAAATAGTAGCAAATCACTCTATTTCTGCAATCTGGGCTGATAACTGTCTAACTGTAAGTGGCTTTCTTCCAATACCCAGAGGCTGTAAAGGGGGCTAACTAAGGGCAGGTCTGCGCTTAAAATGCTGCATCTGCACAGCTGCGGTACTTAACTGGAGATGCTCCTGTGCTGACGGGAGAGCCTCTTGCGTAAATGTAATTAATCCACTTCCCTGAGAGGCAGTAGCTATGTAGCGCTGTCTGCATGGTAGGTTCGGTTGGTATAACTACATCACTCAGGGGTGTGGGTTTTTTACATCCCTGAGCAACATAGTTATAGCGATATAGGTCTGTAGTGTAGGCGAGGACCTTAGAGCTGCTGATCTGGGGTGTGATTTGGGGAGCCCTGGTGCATGGAAGCTGCGCTAGGAGGCTGACTGCTCCTGGCTGGATTGCCTGGTTGAATAGGATACCAGCTGGTATTTAATGGAACTCCACTGTGGGTTGCTTATGCAATCTTATTTTGCAACCCTTTTGCAAATAGTGCTTTGTTGCTACGGCTATCATTGATATGTAAATAAATAAATGTGGGTGAGGTAGCTTCCCACTCCGGTTACTACTTGGGACTCACTTATTGCGCCTTTTAGTAGCAATGTCCTGTGGGGACTACAAATTGCTTCAAAAAAATCGACATAGTAGATAAGTAAATTACAACGTTTCACTAGGGGACGCATTGGGGGACAGCTGAAATCTGGGTGCATGTGGGGTGAAGTTCACTTCTGGACACACTTCTGCATCCTCTATTGAGGAATCTAGAGCCTGTTTGCAAAACAGATACGAAAAATCATGGTCTTAATGACAGGTTTCAGAGTAGCAGCTGTGTTAGTCTGTATTCGCAAAAAGAAAAGGAGGACTTGTGGCACCTTAGAGACTAACCAATTTATTTGAGCATAAGCTTTCATGAGCTACCGCCCACTTCATCAGATGCCACTTCACCTTGAATGGTCCCTCAGAATAAGTGCTAACTCCTTGTGGTAAAGTGTCCTTTTGATCTTGTATTTAGCTGTCCCTTTCCCAGACCTGAAGAAGAGCTCTGTGTAGCTGGAAAGCTTGTCTGTCTCATCAACAGAAGTTAATCCTATAGCATCACCGTTAAGAGTAAAAACACACTGCATGAAGGAATATAGTGGGTGGGAAAATGTCGTCTTTTGTATGTTTAATTAAACTGCAAGCTCTAGTGGCCAAGCACTTCTGTTTTTTGAGACACGCCCTACCCCACTTGAGAAATAGGAAAAAAAGGTCATTGAGGTCAATGGAGTTGTGCCCGTTTGCACCATCTGAGAATCTGGCCCACTGTGTAGATGCCCTCACTAAAGTGGTTTGCCTCTGGGGCAGCCGTCCACATACCATAAATGAAAGAGTGTTCTATTGCCATTAGATTCCTTCTTTTCAATCCCACTGCATCGCTGCTGCCGTTTAAAAAGCTAGACGTGTGCAACTTTTATCCATCAGACCCGTGGGACGTCATGGGCTGCTTCTCAGTTACATTTCCCCAGTTGGTAATGGAAACTCAAGCTGTATAGAGAGATGTCTGTGAAACGACATCTGTTCCATCAAAAAGCCAGACAATCTGCACCTGTGCAGAGTCTGCGTTAGCCTGTGTACATTGGACGAGTTTAAAACAACAAAACAATAGAATGAGTAGCCCAGGAGGAATTCTCTCCATTTGTCATGATTTGGGGTGCTTTGGTTGTTCCTTCAAGGCTGTGTCTATGTCTCAGCTCATCATTCTTCAAACTCAGATGGAGAGAACCGCTCCTCACCCCACGTGTTATGGACTGTGTTTGAAAATAGTCTTTCATCGGCACTGGCATTGCCAAGCAGTGGCCCCTCAGTGACGATCCTGCTGAAAAGTGACCTCATTTCATGGCACCAGCCATGCAATCGCCTCTGGTTCTGGGGCTGTCTCAGTTTTCACAGGCTGATTTCACATCTGTGGGTATTTCACAGGTCCCAAAATACCTTTTTGGGGCTTTTGAGGATATATCTGTACAGCCTGCTGCAGCCAACCTTGCAGCCTGGGTTGACAGTCTTGGGTTCCCGGAGCTCATGCTGCTATGCTAAACATAGCTGTGTAGACCGTGCTTTGAAGTTGTACCTCTGACACACCCCCACATTTCCCCCCTTCACTCCAGCTTCAGAATCCGACCTCCAGCCTGAGCCACAAAGTCTACACAGCTATTCTTAGCATGATATCGCAAAGCCCTGTGAGCCCAAATCTGTCGACCTGGGCTGTCAGGCTTGTTGCTGTGTAGATGTACTCTTAGATTGTTAGCAAGCTGGAGATGGGTCTGAGCTATACACATTCTCATCCAAAGTGAACTTTCCAAAAGTTTGGAGGTGTTCAGAGACAGATTCAGTCAAAGGCACGCGCCTAGGGTCCTAGCTTCAGCAGTCGTGTGATTCCACCAGAATCTAATCTTAAAAAAAAAAAAAATTAAGCTTCTCAGCCAACACGGTTGTAGATAAAACCTTGAAAATCTGACCCAAGTGTAGCTGAAACAATAGACTTGAGAGGACTGACCTGCCCCATGCATCTCAGTGGCGTGTTAACTCCAAGCTCCACTACTCTAGCATTCCCGCCTCTCTGGGAGGGAAGAGGGGCCTCCTTACTACCACCAGTCCTAGTGTGGGGCTGGGACATTGCTAGGGTTGCAAGTCTCCAGCATTATGTGATGTGATGAAACCTCCAGGAATACGTCCAACCAAAACTGGCAACACTAGATTGCATGGGGATGGAGCCACAGCAACCCATGTCATGGCACGACTAGGGTCCCTGATTGTCTTAATCCAGTGCTGGGGCAATCAGATGTCCCAGTTTGAGCCCATTAGAGAGAAAGGAGGTGGATGGGTCCACCCAATGAGATTTGGATCCTGATACAAACTTCCCAAAAGTCAGGAGGGTTTGGGTCTAGGGCTCCAGGTTCAGGCCAGCCTCTAGCTTTGCCACAATGCACTGAGGCAGCATTGCACCGTTAATGTTGTGTGTTGGTAGAGCTTGTGCTGTGGGGCTAATGTACAAAACTAGTGACAGCTTTAATGAGGCCCAGCATCAGAAATTTCCATCCTGCTCTTAATACTGGTCTAGCAATGGCAAGAAGAGCTCTGTAGTATAAAAGATTTTATCTTGTGTTGAGTAAACCGGCTGTAAGAGAGGACAGGAACTACCATCTACCCTCTTATCACTGGGAGCCCATCTCATTGGTGCTAGAGATTGGCAATGATGTGAGCAAGAAGGTGGCTACCAGTACAGATGTCATCTGTATTAAAATGTCTATGTGCACGTATAGAACAGCTTTCTGCCAGGGATCTCAAAGCACGCTACAGACCTTGATTATGTTCGTCAACACACAAGAACGTAGGGATTTCCATGCTGCATCAGGCCATCTAGACCAGGGGTTCTCAAACTTTTTTTTTTTTTTTTTTGCTAGGCCCCCCTTTGCAAATATTTCAGGCTTCGATGCCCCCCCCCCAAAAAAAAAAGTGATAGCAAATTACTGTACATACTCATAGGAGCATACTCATGGTATTGCCACCTTTACTTCTGTGCTGCTGCTGGCAACGATGTTGCCTTCAGAGCTGGATGGCTGGAGAGTGGTGGCTGCTGTACCCTCCCTCCCCTTGCCCCCAGCAATATTTTTCTGCAGCCCTCCCCCCCCCCATAGCCTTGCGACCCCCTTTGAGGTTGGGACCCCCGGTTTGAGAAACCGTGATCTAGCCTGTCCAACTAGCCCATCACCCTGTTTCTGACAGTAGCCAGTACCTACTGCTTCAGAGGATCCTGCAAGAAGCTGTGTCCTTGGCAGCTATGGAATAACCTTCAGCAGGTGTAAGGACTAGTTTCCCCATTTTACAGATGGGAAATCTAAGGCACAGGGATTGGAGAGATTAGTTCCTGCTGAAGTCAGTGGCAAAACTCTGAGTGACTTTTTCAGTGGGAACAGCAACTGACCCTGAGTGCATTGCCCAAAACCATATAGGAAATCTGTGGCAGAGGTGGGATTGAGCCCTTGCTTCAATTGTTAGCCCACACTTCCTCCAGTTAAAACTTATATTATGCATAGAGGCACTTCTCTCTGCGAGAAGTTATAGAACACTGCTCTGAGCCAAATGATACAGCTTTATTAACTCCTCTTCGGTGCTGTGTACAGGGGGCCAGTTATTGTGTTGTTTTGCATGTGGTGTGACCCCCATTGATTTTTTTTTTTAAAGGCTCTTGGAGGGCAAGTCAGCACAGAATTTGGCCCCAGATAACTTGCTACAAGGCAATGAAAAACTTGATAGAACTATTTAGATACTTTCTGCATACTCTGTGTACCATAGCTATGCTTTCGTGTCCAGAAGATTATCAGTAATGAATATTTAGCATCATTAGTTGTACTAAAAGTTAATTTCAGCTTCCGAAGGGCTCTCATCTTGGTCCCATCATGCTATCTATCCCAGTCACGCATAAACCACTCCAATCCCACTGTCACCAAAGTATCATCTACTGAACAGCTGATAGAAAAAGCAGTAGCATGAAAGCTGAAGATGTCACATCAAGGCACTCTGTGGATTTGTGCCAGGGAGAGCTGGATATTTTCCATCAAAAACACAACGTTTGATAGTAAAGTCAGAACCAGGCCGGTGACAGTTGAATGTATACTTTACTTACACTGTAGGAAATCACCTTTCCTCCTTATTGCGCTTTGTAGGCAGCAAATAGTGCTTAATATCCTTATTTTGGCATCCAACAAGCAGTCACTTATAAAATTCCTCTGTGAATATACGGTTCAAGATGCACCTGAGAACGTAGGAGCACATCCAACACAACCACTGCTTCTTGCTGGAGGCTTTTCCAATGGTGCTGTGGCAAAGTCCGCTACCAGTAGAGGTGCTGAAGAAGCCCAAGACTTATATAGTACTCAAGAGGAAGCAGACACTAGGATCCTTCTGCATGCTGTATGTGCCAATGTGGCTTTTGGCTCTCTTGGTGCCAAAGGAACCATAATTAGGTCACCTGATACAGATGTTTTTGTCCTTACTGTTCACTACTTTCCTAAAATGGAACACACCGATAAGAACAAGTGAATTGAAACAGGCATCATTACAGTTGACAAGTGTCGCTTCATACCTGTGCATGCAACTTGTGATGTATTCACTCCTGACTTCTGCAACATACTTCCTGCTGTAAGCCCAGTAACAGGAGGTGACTCTGTGCCAGCCCTGGCTGGTGTGGAGGGGAAAAGTCTGTGTTATATGTTGTCAGAGCACAGGGAGCTCACTGCTTCACAGATTGGTCAAATAGGGAGAGGGTGATGGACAAGCTGCAATTTCTGAAGCCAGGAACTTGGCTGTATGACCACAGCGAGAAAGAAAAGGAGACCCACAGAGACCTAAATTGCTTGCGCCTCAATGTGTCCCTCAAAAAAGTACAAGTCACTGGCCAATCTCCCTTCCTGTGAGGACTGTTTTGAAGAGCATGTCATAAGAGCATCTTGCCAAACAAAGATTTGGATGTCTTTGCACGTAGGTAAGCCAGATATTGTATCACCATTGCGACATGGATGGAAAAATGTGGATGAGAACTACTTCCTGTATTCTTCAAGGGCCTGATGGCTTCTGA
Organism: Lepidochelys olivacea; assembly: GCF_965140295.1. Lineage (NCBI taxonomy): Eukaryota > Metazoa > Chordata > Testudines > Cheloniidae > Lepidochelys > Lepidochelys olivacea. Next base: position 120,963,030 of record NC_140417.1, read on the forward strand.
GCATCTACCAGATCTTATTTGTGCCTGTACCAATAGGGGTCACTGCACAATCATCTGTGTGTGTGTTCAGAACGATCTTTCCTGCACAAAACTGTGTACATGCTAAAGCAATGAAGACTATGGTAACCACACACTCTCGACAGAGATCATAATGACGAACAAGATGATGATGATGATGATGATAATGATGTAGACTAAAAATGTCCCCCGTGCTGTTACATTTCAAGGATCTCTGTACACATTTATTATTAGATTTTATTTTACGCTTTAGATTGAGGCTTTGAGAAATCCAATTTTATGTCTTGAAATACCACATAGTCATTAAACTAGCAGAAACTAATGCAAATATTTCAAAGTGGTAATTTTAACATCTTGATGTTGTCATTGTTTATTCCCATTTCTGTGGTAACAGCCTGACTTGACAGCTCCACATCGTACTTCATCTTAAAGTAGCATCATAAACTTTTGAATGATGTATGATGTGCATGTGTGTAGAGAGGGTACATTAAGTCGCCCAAGCGGGTGGTGTCTGCTGCTGGCCTAAAACCCAGTTTCTCTAAAAATACAAGTTTAGAGTGGCTCTTTGTGCCGTAGATTATTCTAATTATTGTAGCAAAGGCCATGTCACAGACCGTGTTCCCTCTAATTTTTCCCATGCATGTGTGGAATGAATTTTGTTCTGTGCACCAATATGGAGGTGATTGTGCTGTAGATTATTCTAATTGTAGCAATCACCTCCATATTGGCGCACAGAACAAAATTCATGTGGTGGGGGTGGGGCTGAGGGTTTTGGAGTATGGGAGCGGGGCTCAGGGCTGGGGCAGAGGGATGGGGTGCGGTGGGAGGGAGAGAGTGAGTGCTCCGGCTGGAGGTGCGGGTTCTGGGGTGGGGCCTGGGATGAGGGGTTTGGGGTGCAGGCTGCCTGGGGGCTACAGTGGGGAGAGAGGACATCCCACATTTCTCTCTCCCTGCAGCAGCACCTGGGCTATGTGGTGTGGGGAGGCTCCTCTCCCCCAGCCACGGCAGGTCTGTACTGGGGCTGGGTTGGGGCGAGGAGAGGGGCACTTCTCCCCCAGCCACGGCAAGTCTGGGGAAAGTCCATGCTGGGGGAGAAGCGCCTCTCCACGCTGTAGCCCTGAGCCCCTGCGTGTGGCTTAATAGGCAGCTGTGCATCTGCGCAGCTTAGAGGAAATTTAGGTCATAGATCAGGATTGGAGCCCATTGTGCTTAGCCCGGTACAAATCCAGACACTAGGATGACACAGTTCCTGCCTTGAAGAGCATATTACAGGTGGGGCTGGTAGCACTGCGTGCTATTAAGGTTGCCCGACACTTTCTATTTATTATAAGACCCTGCTTTCTGTTGCTTATAGCTCCTGTGTGTGACAGGACTGTACGCACCATCCCCACAGAGTGACTGAGCCTGCTCCAGCCCGGGGCTATAGGGTGAAGCCTGACTTTCACTGTCATAGCTGCTCCCAGCTTCTGTGAGCTGGGGTAGGGCTGGGCACTGGAGCTGAGGGCACGAAGCCTGTCTCTCCTGTGTTCTCAGTGACCCCTCAGGCTCCTAGGCAGTGTGGAGGGGGAGGAGGGACTGGTTAGGTGGGGAAGCTGGAATTGGTTGGGTAGAAAGGCTGGCGCAGGGAGCCAGGTGGGGAAGGGAGGCTGGACCTGTGCAACCTTAATTTGGCCCCTTTGTGCATGTGAAGAACATAGAATTAGTGAAAAGTTTGGTTTAAATAAGTGGGCTAGCATTGCACAGGAACTCTTTAGGGATGGAATCCAGTTCTCCAGGGCAGCATTCAACTACCTTAACCAGGATGCCATCCTGTCTCTTCCTGCAATCCTGTGACTCCTTCACTACACACCTTTCAACTTCTGCACCAGATGAGTCAGGGGCCCATCAGACAACAGCCTCTGTTACTACACATCCCTGATTCATCCCTATAGCATGGCCATCCTGGGCACTGAATGAAGAAGGGGTCCTGTGACAAAAATGCTAGGGGTTCATGTAATCAAAGACTGTACCATAATGCATGTGCACAGTAGGGTTGAAGTATCATAGAATCATAGAATATCAGGGTTGGAAGGGACCTCAGGAGGTCATCTAGTCCAACCCCCTGCTCAAAGCAGGACCAATCCCCAATTAAATCATCCCAGCCAGGGCTTTGTCAAACCTGACCTTAAAAACTTCTAAGGAAGGAGATTCTATCACCTCGCTAGGTAACGCATTCTAGTGTTTCACCACCCTCCTAGTGAAAAAGTTTTTCCTAATATCCAACCTAAACCTCCCCCACTGCAACTTGAGACCATTACTCCTTGTCCTGTCCTCTTCTACCACTGAAAATAGTCTAGAACCATCCTCTCTGGAACCACCTCTCAGGTAGTTGAAAGCAGCTATCAAATCCCCCCTCATTCTTCTCTTCTGCAGGCTAAACAATCCCAGTTCCCTCAGCCTCTCCTCGTAAGTTATGTGTTCCAGACCCCTGATCATTTTTGTTGTCCTTCGCTGGACTCTCTCCAATTTATCCACATCCTTCTTGTAGTGCGGGGCCCAAAACTGGACACAGTACTCCAGATAAGGCCTCACCAATGTCGAATAGAGGGGGACGATCACGTCCCTCGATCTGCTCGCTATGCCCCTACTTATACATTCCAAAATACCATTGGCCTTCTTGGCAACAAGGGCCCACTGCTGACTCATATCCAGCTTCTCGTCCGCTGTCACCCCTAGGTCCTTTTCCGCAGAACTGCTGCCTAGCCATTCGGTCCCTAGTCTGTAGCTGTGCATTGCGTTCTTCCGTCCTAAGTGCAGGACCCTGCACTTATCCTTATTGAACCTCATCAGATTTCTTTTGGCCCAATCCTCCAATTTCTCTAGGGCCCTCTGTATCCTATCCCTGCCCTCCAGCGTATCTACCACTCCTCCTAGTTTAGTATCATCCGCAAATTTGCTGAGAGTGCAATCCACACCATCCTCCAGATCATTTATGAAGATATTGAACAAAACCGGCCCCAGGACCGACCCCTGGGGCACTCCACTTGACACCGGCTGCCAACTAGACATGGAGCCATTGATCACTACCCGTTGAGCCCGACAATCTAGACAACTTTCTACCCACCTTATAGTGCATTCATCCAGCCCACACTTCTTTAACTTGTTGACAAGAATACTGTGGGAGACTGTGTCAAAAGCTTTGCTAAAGTCAAGATACAATACATCCACTGCTTTCCCTTCATCCACAGAACCAGTAATCTCATCATAGAAGGCGATTAGATTAGTCAGGCGTGACCTTCCCTTGGTGAATCCATGCTGACTGTTCCTGATCACTTTCCTCTCATGAAAATGCTTCAGGATTGATTCTTTGAGGACCTGCTCCATGATTTTTCCAGGGACTGAGGTGAGGCTGACTGGCCTGTAGTTCCCAGGATCCTCCTTCTTCCCTTTTTCAAAGATTGGCACTACATTAGCCTTTTTCCAGTCATCCAGGACTTCCCCCGTTCGCCACGAGTTTTCAAAGATAATGGCCAATGGCTCTGCAATCACAGCCGCCAGTTCCTTTAGCACTCTCGGATGCAACTCGTCCAGCCCCATGGACTTGTGCACGTCCAGCTTTTCTAAATAGTCCCTAACCACCTCTTTCTCCACAGAGGGCTGGCCATTTATTCCCCATGTTGTGATGCCCAGCGCAGCAGTCTGGGAGCTGACCTTGTTAGTGAAAACAGAGGCAAAAAAAGCATTGAGTACATTAGCTTTTTCCACATCCTCTGTCACTAGGTTGCCTCCCTCATTCATTAAGGGGCCCACACTTTCCTTGGCTTTCTTCTTGTTGCCAACATACCTGAAGAAACCCTTCTTGTTACTCTTGACATCTCTTGCTAGCGGCAGCTCCTGGTGCGATTTGGCCCTCCTGATTTCATTCCTACATGCCCGAGCAATATTTTTATACTCTTCCCTGGTCATATGTCCAACCTTCCACTTCTTGTAAGCTTCTTTTTTATGTTTAAGATCCGCTAGGATTTCACCGTTAAGCCAAGCTAGTCGCCTGTAAGTAAGGTTGCACAAGGAAAATTAATTCTGGTATTTCCTATCTTATGAGTGCTTGACTTGGCAACCTCAATAAAGGTCTTTTTAACAGATTTTTTTGTGTGTGTAATGTACCTTTTTTTGGGTAGTAAATAAAAAAATGACCCTTGTGGTCCCTTCTAACCCTATGCTTCTAACACGAAGGTTTTGTTGCATGCAGTGTACATGTAGATGCAAAAGGCATATTCTACATCTGTGCTAAAGGCTTAAGGAACATCCAAACTGACTGGTTCAAAATTTTAGCCACCATTTTAAAAACTGTATACGGGCTTCCCAACCCTGAAAAATCTGTTTGCTTCCCACACTGCGGACTGAAGTGTTTCAGAAATTCCAAACTTCTCTGCTATGTAGCCTTACAATAGCAAAGCTGCGGGCCTGTTTGCAGTTTCTCTCTCCTGCTCCGTTCTTGTGAGCTGGCTGGATAGTGAAATATCAGAGAGATGGTGCGAGATGCACAAGTGCTGGCTCTCAAATTTCTACACAGCAGCTCGGTCTGATTCCTGCCCTGCCTGCCTTCAGAACATTTGAATGGGGGACAGTTCTCCATATTTGTCAGGCACTTCCACTATTGCCATGTGCCATCCTATTGTGTGTTTATTGCAATTGCATTTGCATGGACTCAGGCTCCAAAGGAGCTCTTTCTTCTTCTTCACCTGAAGTCATTTTCCTCTGGGATATCATTAATCATTTTCACAGCATCCAATTTTAATGACCCTAGCAGAAAATTATGAGATGAGCTGGGGAATAAGTAATGGGAGAAGAGCCTGCCTTTCGTGCAAAGGTTGTCGGTAAAGCCAAGGCTGCTAGGACTGGATAAATGGCAAGCTGAGATTCCTGTGGGAGGGAGAAAGTGATATTTGAGGCTTTTGAAACCTCTAGAATGGTCTTTTAAAGTCTGAGGTTTTACTGAGTTCCAGCAAACATCTTTTCCCCATTGTTTTAAACGGTGGTTTCCCAAGAAAAATTTAATTTATGCAGACAAGCAAAACATCAGTAGTCATTCCAGATTTACACCTGTCTGTCACAGACAGCAGAATTAGATCCCGTGTAGTTCTAGCTAATTGGAAGCCTGCATGATTATTTAAGGTGCTTTTCTTACCCACCTGCTAGGATCTACCAATGCAATAGAATAAAACAAAACAAGCCTGCTAGACTTCCCGAGACTTTGAAATTCAAAAGATTTAATTTCCATTTTAAAGACTATTAATGAAATCCTGGCTTCACGGAACCTTTCCTCCCACTGGGACTGGGATTTCAACATACAAGCTTTTCAGGGCAGGGACTATGCCTATACAGCAGCTAGCAGGATGGAGCCCTGATCTCAATTAGTGTCCCTAGGCACCATCACAGCAGTGTATCTCCCAAGTAGCATGGGCTACTATGAACACATCAAACATGTCCTCTGTTTTCTACTGTCTTCTCATAGAATATCCAGTTAAATCTAGGGTCTCAGTCCTTCTCTTCAAGATGCTCCATGGTCTGGGCCCAGGATATCTAAAAGAGCCTAAACCTTCGAGATAAGGACGGTGGCCAACAACTCCTCTCCTCAGGGACAATGGAACTTTGTACCACAAGGGTGAAGCTTGTCTGGGCAGGAGACCGCGCTTTCTCGGGGCGGGTCCCAGACTATGGAATGAACTCCCCAGGATTTACCACAAATTTACCCTGTGCAAGGTGCACTTCTCTGATCTGCCTTCTCTTACATAAATCCAGAGTAGGGGTGGACGTATTTAAAAACAAACAAATAAACGTAACCTTAACAAAACGTTCCACTGCACGCAAAATTTCTCTCCCTAGAGAGGGGATGAGAGAGACGATAAACTACATTTGATAATGTTAGTCACTCACTCAGTGCTTTGCTCAGAGGCGCTCAGATATCACTGTGATCAGGGCAGCTTGAAGACCAAAGCAGAATAGAACTTGATAGAATAGATTTGTGAAACAAATAACAAGTAAAACTAAAACCCATGTTTATTGTGAGTTCTACGTAGAGGTCTCAGGAAAATGAAAAAATATTTAAAAAACCTTGAGATTTATGGTATTTCCATGTTGTTTCCAACTTTTGAAAAAGGTACAAACTTGCAAGAAGAGAGTTAGGAAATCTCACGTAGTGGGTTTTTCGTATTTGACTAGGCCTATTTTATGCTTATTAGCCACTTTTTGAGAACCCCAATTAAGAATTTATTTTGCATACAAATCAGTTTGTACCCACCAAGTACAGTTCTGAACCTTGTGTGTTTTCTGTTTGTAGCCATTCCCATTGAACGTTTTCCAAAAGTGGCCTTTTTGTAGAAACTTGATGGAAAACTAAATTTCTGGGTTGCGAAATGCCCTGGAATGAAGTGACAAACATTTTTGCACAAGAATCTTGGGGAAAAATTTGTTTTTGTGCAGCTTTGGCTTTAAACCTGGCAAATACTCTCCTCACGATACCCATGCTCTGGTGGTTTGTCTGTCTATCTAAGGTCCTTGGATGGCCCTCATTACTGTAATGTCTGAGTCCCTCATACTCCTTAGTGTATTTAGTCTCCCAACAATCCCCATGAGACAGAGCTGTGCTATTATTCCTATTGTAGAGAGGGGGAGCTGAGGGATACAGAGGCTGAGTCATTTGCACTCAGAAAACTTGTGACAGATCTCCTGGGTCTTAGACTGGTGCCTTATCAGTGGACCATCTTTCCCCTATAGGGGAGAGACACTGCACTGCCTTGTCAGGATCTGCCATCAGCCTTTTTCACTTGGTACCGTGTCCAACCTCACATGGGAGTTGAACATGGTAATAACGGATGGGGATCCTTGGTTAAGAAGACATCGGACCGCTCCCCCTCCCATCAGGGAAGAAGAAAGGGGGGGGAAAATCCCACTATGATCGTTTGTTCAGCCTTTTCTCTGAGGCCTCTCCAGGGAGCTGAACGCAGTACCCCTTATCTTTTAAAAAGCATAAAGGCAATTATCTAACCACAGACCTTTGCAAGGCAGCCTGATGTAGCCAGGGGCAGGGACCAATGCTTATCCAGCCATGATCTCTGGAGATACAGAACTTCACACTTGCACAGACTGAAAAAGCAAGAGTTCCTGCTGTTAAGCATTTGGGCTGCGAGACAGGAGGAGATGCAGTCCTGCTCCTTCCATTTCCTCTACCAGATCCTTATCTTATGTTGGTAGATGAAGTCTGACATTTACTTTAAAGACACAGTAGTGGGCCACACCGTGCATTCCGTTACACTGGGGCTCATTTTTTTTCTACATTTGTGTGGCTGGAGGCAAGGACGTGACAAGTTAGGAAATCATTTTTTTTAACCATGTTGTGGTGAACCAGAGGAACGGGGTTAAGGAGGGCTTTTGGGCCCAGCTAGCCCTGCCCTGTTATATCTGCAGCTAATGCCAGGTCTGGGGAGGAGAGAAAAGGAGGGAGCCTGACTCAGTTGAGGCTGACCAGCAAAGAGGGAGGAGCTAGCTCTCGCCTTGCCTGAGGGAAGGAGCACTAGCCTGCTGACTGAGGCAGCCACCAGAAACCAAGCAGTGTCTTCCTGGCAAAGGAGACCGAGAAAGAGGCCTCGGAGCACCCAGCCTGAGAGGAACCCGGGTGACCAGAGCACGGGAACCTTGTGGGTGTTCCGACTCCACCAAACTGATGACTGCCCCGGCCGGAGGAATCTGGGAGGACAGTAGCAGGACGCCACCCAGTGCCCACGAGAGGGCACTGATAGGAGACAAGGCACAACAGGAACTTGGACCATAGGCGCCACGCCCCAAACTAGAGGGGCAATGGTAGAAAGTAGCCCAGGGCAGTAAACATAGATTCCATGCTGGGAGGTCCCCTGCTCAGGGGTGACTTACACAGGGTCTTGCATCTTGTGTCATCACGTTCACTGGTGTGAACTGGGTGCAAAACGCTACCATTCCCATCTGGCTGTTTTACAGGTGTAAATGATATCTGCAGGTACAAGGCAGTGGTGAATCCATCTCCCAGTGTATAATGTACTATAGAGTTGCACTGTATCACATGAGGCTGATTTGGGGCTGTATTGGGTCCTCTAGCCTGCAGGGTTTGTACAGTTGCAACTCCCTAAAATGAGTCTGGTGGAGATTCTTTTCATAGATTGCACACTCAGAAGGGATCACTGTGGTCATCTAGTCTGACCACCTCTGTAACAAAGGGCACAGAACTTCCCCCAAATAATTCCTAGAGTAGATTTTTTTAGAAAAACGTCCCATCTTGATTTTAAAATGGCCAGTGATGGAGAGTCGACCACGACCCATGGTAAATTGTTTCAATGGTTAATTACCCTGACTGTCAAAAATGCCACCTTATTTCCAGTCTGAATTTGTCTAGCTTCAATTTCCAGCTATTAGACCTTTCTCTGATAGATTGAAGAACCCATTATTAAATATTTGTTCCCCACAAAGATACTTTGGCTTTGTCTACACTGGCACTTTCATCATCAAAACATTCTTTGCTCAGGAGTATGAAAAAACGCCCACCACCCTCCCCCAAACTAGAAAAGTTTTAACAATGAAAAAGTGCCAGTGTGGACATTGGTAGGAGCCACACTCCCGGTGATGAAGCTACTGCCCCTCATTGGAGGTGGTTAGAGACTGTAACCAAGACATCCTGTAACCATGTTTTTGTTAAGTTTAAATAGACTCAAGAAGCGCAATCACTGTAAGGCATATTTTCTAATCTTTTAATCAGTCGTGTGGCTTTTCTCTGAACTCTCTACAATTTATCAACATCCTTGAATTGTGGGCACCAGAACTGGATACAGGATTCCAGCAGTAGTCACACCAGTGCCAAATACTAGAGATAAAACAACCTCTCTATTCCTGCTTGAGATTCCCCTGTTTATGCATCCCAGGATGGCACTGGCTGTTTTGGCCACAGGGTTACTCTGTGAGCTTATGTTCAGCTGATTATCCACCAGGGTGAAGTCCCCCATTGTGTAAATACGGCCTGCATTCTTTGTTCCAAGATGTATACATTTACATTTAGCCGTATTGAAATGCATATTGTTTTCTGGTGCCCAGTTTACCAAGTGATCCAGATCGCTCTGAATCAGTGACAGTGACTTGTCCTCTTCATTATTTACCACTCCGCTATGAGTGTGTTATCTGCAGACCTTTTTATCAGTGACGATTTAATATTTTCGTCCAGGTTACTGATAAAAATGTTAAACAACTGGGGACCAAGAACTGATCCATGTGAGACCTCACTGGAAACAGACCCACTGAATGCTGATTCCCCATTTATATTTACATTTTGAGACCTAGTAGCTAGCCAGTTTATAATCCATTTAATATCTGCCATATTAATTTTCTATTGGTTTAGTTTTTTAATCCAAATGTCCTGCGGAACGAAAATGCTTCTTTGGGGAGAAAAGTTTGGGTTGCCTGTGAAGGAGATGGGGAGTAGTCTGCAGATCCCTGGTTTCGGGGGAGAGCAGCAGCCCTGGAATGTGCCAGTCCCTTCATAGTTATAGCTCCTGCCTCTGGAGCCAGGCTGGCACTATTCTCTCTGCACAAACCTTCATCTCCAAGGTGTGCAAGGACAGTGTGGCAGGTGACTCCGGCATGGCTCCTCATGTGCCTCAAATGGGGGCATGGGGTGCAATGTAGCTGCTCTCCTGGCCCCTTCTCACTCCCACCACCAGCATGTGCCCTGGGCCCCAACAGATTTGGGGCAGAGGGGGATGGAAGGAGTGTGCCAATATTCTAATAAAGCTTTAAACCCAGGCAAAGTAATGTCAATAGGAGTTACTAACGTGGATTGGTGGAAGACTGTGCTCTATGCTATGTTCTACAGAGCATTCTCCCAAGAAGCCTATGAAAGCCCAGGGTGAGTTCAGGACAGAACTACAGCTTTAATTTAGACTAACTTTGAGTTTGGTGCTGTGTTTCTTCCAGTGTGCACGTGGGACTAAGTGGTATTAGACTGTCAAACTTATTAAAGATTGGAAATCATCTCCTTATATAGACACACACATGGGTCCTGACTTTTCTGCCTTTGAACTGCAGCCAATGCTTTAGGGCTCCTTAGGCACTGTGTTGACATTTTTTTTTTCTTCCCTCGAACAGGTATATATCATAAATGTAACATGGTCTGACTCAACTTCCCAGATCATCTACCGGAGATACAGCAAATTCTTTGACCTGCAGGTAATCGTTCATTTTACTTACTGGAAATATTACTTGTATCAGTTTGTACATTTCCACACCATCATAATAACATTAAATAAGACTTATATAGCCTGTTGCATCAAATGATCTCAAAGCACTTTGCAGATTCTTCACAGGATGTGAGATAGGTAAATCCAGTATTATCCTGCCTGTTTTATAGAAGGGTTAATTGAGCCATTGAGAGGTTAAGGCCCAGATTTGTCAAGAATGGCTTCTAGTTTTGGGTGCCTAACTTCAAACCTGTTTTTCAGAAGTGGCTTGCTGGAGGTCACACAATGAGTCAATGGTAGAGGTGGGAATAGAAAGCGAGTCCTGACTCCCAGTCCCCTGTTCTAACCACTAACCCATCCTCCCCTTCCGGAGATAGGCACAAAAGCCAGGAGTGCTGACTTCCACGGTATGGAGAAATGCTACTGCGGCACAGCTGCAACTCTGCTGCTGTAGGGTAGACGCTTACTACAGTGACAGAAGGGTTCTTCCATCACTGTGGCAAATTCAGCACTCTGAGAGATGAAGAATTTTTCCACTGACCTGTTTTCTTCCACTGAGGTGTCTACGTCAAGGCTTAGGTCAGCCTAACTACATTTCAGAGGGCATGACATTTTTCACAGGCCTGAGTAATGTAGATAGGTCGACCTAACTTTGCAATGTAGACCAGGCCCCAGTCCTCTGCTTTAAACACTAGAACATGCTTCCTCACTGTATTCTTGTCTCTGCATTTTGATGTACTCTGCCATTGCATCATTGTCTCTCCAGCAGCAGCCCGTGTTGGTGTGAAAATGAACTTTGCTTTCCAGTTACTTGTATGTTTTCCCAAATTACAAAATTCAGCATTGGCTCCAGTGATTAAATTATTTGCTATGCTGTTCCTAGGCTGTTGGAAGACTAGTTAGAGAGCTCCTGCTTGGTATCCTAATTAGCAATAATCCAGCAAAAAACCCACTGCTATCTTTCTAGACAGCTAGAACATAATTGGCTGGGGTTATAAGATCACTCTGAAGTGCACTGGTTGCTCTAAGAAAAGGAGGACTTGTGGCACCTTAGAGACTAACCAATTTATTTGAGCATAAGCTTTTGTGAGCTACAGCTCACTTCATCGGATGCATTCAGTGGAAAATACAGTGGAGAGATTTATATACACACAGAGAACATGAAACAATGGGTGTTACCATACACACTGTAAGGAGAGTGATCAGGTAAGGTGAGCTATTACCAGCAGGAGAGCCGGGGCGGGGGGAACGGGACCTTTTGTAGTGATAATCAAGGTGGGCCATTTCCAGCAGTTGACAAGAACGTCTGAGGAACAGTGGGGGGGAATAAACAAGGGGAAATAGTTTTACTTTGTGTAATGACACATCCACTCGCAGTCTTTATTCAAGCCTAAGTTAATTGTATCCAGTTTGCAAATTAATTCCAATTCAGCAGTCTCTCGTTGGAATCTGTTTTTGATGTTTTTTTGTTGAAGAATTGCCACTTTTAGGTCTGTAATCGAGTGACCAGAGAGACTGAAGTGTTCTCCGACTGGTGTTTGAATGTTCTAATTCTTGATGTCTGATTTTGTGTCCATTTATTCTTTTATGTAGAGACTGTCCAGTTTGGCCAGTGTACGGCAGAGGGGCATTGCTGGCACATATCACATTGGTAGATGCGCAGGTGAACGAGCCTCTGATAGTGTGGCTGATGTTATTGGGCCCTGTGATGGTGTCCCCTGAATAGATATGTGGACACAGTTGGCAACGGGCTTTGTTGCAAGGATAGGTTCCTGGGTTAGTGTTTTTGTTATGTGGTGTGTGGTTGCTGGTGAGTATTTGCTTCAGGTTGGGGGGCTGTCTATAAGCAAGGACTGGCCTGTCTCTCAAGATCTGTGAGAGTGATGGGTCATCCTTCAGGATAGGTTGTCGATCCTTGATGATGCGTTGGAGAGGTTTTAGTTGGGGGCTGAAGGTGACGGCTAGTGGCGTTCTGTTATTTTCTTTGTTGGTAGTAGTAGGTAACTTCTGGGTACTCTTCTGGCTCTGTCAATCTGTTTCTTCACTTCAGCAGGTGGGTATTGTAGTTGTAAGAATGCTTGATAGAGATCTTGTAGGTGTTTGTCTCTGTCTGAGGGGTTGGAGCAAATGCGGTTGTATTGTAGAGCTTGGCTGTAGACAATGGATCGTGTGGTGTGGTCTGGATGTAAACTCGAGGCATGTAGGTAGCCACGGCGGTCAGTTGGTTTCCGGTATAGGGTGGTGTTTATGTGACCATCACTTATTAGCACCGTCACACTTGTAGAAAGCTCATAGCTCCAAACTTGTATCCAAGCACTCCTGAATGTTGGGAAAATGTTGATCTATTTCTAAAGCTTGTGGTTTGGGCCTGTGTGTATTTAGAATACTAATAAAGTCCCTTCTAGCTAGCGTCATGGATGTGCACAGCCAGCCGCAAACTTCAAAGCTGTGTCACGATCGATGATATCAACCTGTTTGTCATGCTGAACCTGCAAGAAACAGATTCCTCAAATTTTGGGTGGCCAACGTGAGATCCCTTAAAGAGGCCTGATTTTCAGAATCAGTTCCCTCTGAAGTGTCTGTAGTTGGGTATCCCAAATCATCAGTCACGTTTGAGAAAAGCAGGCTACAGTGCTTTAGGCTTCAGAGGGGTAGCCGTGTTTGTCTGGGTCTATAAAAGCAGCAAAGAGTCCTGTTTCAGAGTAGAATTCACCCACGAAAACTCATGCTCCAATACGCCTGTTAGTCTATAAGGAGCCACAGGACTCTTTGCCGCTTTTATAGTGCTTTAGTTTTTCAACCAGAAGCTTGACCTTTACGTAGCAAGTCCCATGACCCAAATTCCTAGTTTGTGATACGGATGAAATGAAACGGAATGAAGGTAGAAAAGGGAACATTCATCATCTTTCCTATGTTTCCTTTTGCATTCCCACCCCTCGCCACACCCATTGACTGGGTTGAAGTGTGTAGACTGGTCAGTACCAAAGCCATAGACAATACATCCCAAGTGCAGTTGGTTCTCTGTGGCTGATGTTATGCTTGTTCACTGATGTGCAGCTTTCTGTGTGTATTTGTATTAGAGTAAGGGTCATGGCCAAAACAGTTCTTTTTCTTTCTTTCTTTCGTTCTTTCTTTCAAGCTCCAGTTCTGTTTTCATGTATATATTCTTCTGGGTCTCCTGGCCTTTCCTGGTGGGTTTGAAAAGTTCCCATCAAGCTGAAGTTATCAATGGGGTTAGTGTGTTGGACAGGAAATGATGTCTCAGTCAGGGAGAGTGAGTCCTGAAAGGTCCCATTGATAAGTGCAAGTGCCTAGCGCCAGTGAAAAAACTCCTGCTTGTACAACATGGCTCCCCCCCACTAGAAAATATTACAAGAAAGGAATGAAATTCCCTTATTTAACCCTTGTCCCTCCCAGGGATTTTGGGAGTCGCCCTTTGTGCCAATTGGAAGGGCACTGGTGTACACAGAAATTTGCAGCATTGCTTAGGAAGGAAGGAAAGAAAGCATCTCCAGTGATTAGAGCACAGGGTTTGAAGTCAGGTGACCAGGATCCTTATTCCAAATCAGCTAGCAACTCTCAGGGCAAGTCACTCACTTCTCTGTGCCTTGGTTTCCCCATCTGCAAAGCGGGGGCAATGATGCATGCAGGCTATCGTAAGGTGCTTTGAGATCTGTGGGTTAAAAGCATTACTGGAGTGCAGAGTATTATTGTTATTTTATTCATATTAATGAAGCTGGACTCCTGGTGAAAATGGACATTACTAATTCCATCAGTGAAGAGACATGCACTGGACCCACTTCCCTCTTAACATCTTTCATTAGCGTTCTGTGAACAGCTCAGCATCAGGGATTTAAAATATTAAATGCTCCTGTAGTGGGTCTGAGAGGGGAGTTAGAAAGGCAAAGACAATAGTGGGGTTTCATGGGATGCCCTCTCACAGCCACTAACTCCTCACTTTATCTGTGGTGACTCTCCTAAGAGAGGGCAAAAATCCATATAATCAGCACAGCATGCAAATAAAAGAAAAGGAGTACTTGTGGCACCTTAGAGATTAACCAATTTATTTGAGCATAAGCTTTCGTGAGCTACAGCTCACTTCATCGGATGCATACTGTGGAAAGTGTAGAAGATCTTTTTATACACACAAAGCATGAAAAAATACCTCCTCCCACCCCACTTTCCTGCTCGTAATAGCTTATCTAAAGTGATCACTCTCCTTACAATGTGTATGATAATCAAGGTGGGCCATTTCCAGCACAAATCCAGGGTTTAACAAGAACGTCTGGGGGGTGGTAGGAAAAAACAAGGGGAAATAGGTTACCTTGCATAATGACTTAGCCACACCCAGTCTCTATTCAAGCCTAAGTTAATTGTATCAAATTTGCAAATGAATTCCAATTCAGCAGTTTCTCGCTGGAGTCTGGATTTGAAGTTTTTTTGTTGTAATATCACAACTTTCATGTCTGTAATTGCATGACCAGAGAGAGTGCAGTGTTCTCCGACTGGTTTATGAATGTTATAATTCTTGACATCTAATTTGTGTCCATTTATTCTTTTACGTAGAGACTGTCCAGTTTGACCAATGTACATGGCAGAGGGGCATTGCTGGCACATGATGGCATATATCACATTGGTGGATGTGCAGGTGAACGAACCTCTGATAGTGTGGCTGATGTTATTAGGCCCTGTGATGGTGTCCCCTGAATAGATATGTGGGCACAGTTGGCAGCGGGCTTTGTTGCAAGGATAGGTTCCTGGGTTAGTGGTTCTGTTGTGTGGTATGTGGTTGCTGGTGAGTATTTGCTTCAGGTTGGGGGGCTGTCTGTAGGCAAGGACTGGCCTGCCTCCCAAGATTTGTGAGAGTGTTGGGTCATCCTTCAGGATAGGTTGTAGATCCTTAATAATGCGTTGGAGGGGTTTTAGTTGGGGGCTGAAGGTGACGGCTAGTGGCGTTCTGTTATTTTCTTTGTTAGGCCTGTCCTGTAGTAGGAGACTTTTGGGAACTCTTCTGGCTCTATCAATCTGTTTCTTCACTTCAGCAGGTGGGTATTGTAGTTGTAAGAATGCTTGATAGAGATCTTGTAGGTGTTTGTCTCTGTCTGAGGGGTTGGAGCAAATGCGGTTGTATCGTAGAGCTTGGCTGTAGACGATGGATCCTGTGGTGTGGTCAGGGTGAAAGCTGGAGGCATGTAGGTAGGAATTGCTTTGTGTGTATATAAAAAGATCTTCTACACTTTCCACGGTATGCATCCGGTGAAGTGAGCTGTAGCTCACGAAAGCTTATGCTCAAATAAATTGGTTAGTATCCAAGGTGCCACAAGTCCTCCTTTTCTTTTTGCGAATACAGACTAACACGGCCGTTACTCTGAAACCATGCAAATAAAGAGGCTTTGAGTGTGTGAATTACATTTGGGGTGAGGAATGCAAGTTGCCCCCAGCCCAGGGACTTCCCCCCCATGTAGCCACCCCATGGCCATGGTTTGTGGAGTCACTTACACCTATGCAGAGCAGGGTTGCTACTTCAGCCTGTTGTAACTGCCCTGGGCATCCTTTTTAGTTAGTGCCCTCCTGTCGTTTGTAGCTCCGCTCACCATGCCTACCCCTTCTCCACGCTGCTGCTGTGGAGAGAGATGCCACAGAGTGGTGCTTCGTAGCACACAGAGGTTGGAATGTCCCCCAGCGTTGCTCCCCCTGCAGATTAATAGCAGTGGTTCTGCTGCATAGTGGACCTTTGAGTTCCCCTCAACGGTTGCGGGATTCACCTGATAGGGAGATACGTGGTGCTGTTGAGATGGGACAATAAGCTCTTTAGGGCAAGGACTGTCTCTTTTGTTCTCTATTTGTACTGCGTCTAGTGCAATGGAATTCTGGTCCATGATTGGGGCTCCCAGCGGCCACTGCAATTAAATAAACAGATGTTAAGATCCTCAGAAGTGATGAGCAAGATTTTAAATTTGAAACAAGTTTCAGCAGCCTTCCTGGAACAAGGAAGGGATTAAAATGATATCTGGGCCTGAGCTGCAAAATCCAACTCTAGGTGTCAATCCCCAGTTTCCAAAGCAAAAGCTCAGGTGTGTCTGGACCTAAAGTTTTGGTCTGGATCATAGGGCAGGCTGTGGGAACACTACCTGGTTCGTGATGAGCAAGGCAATAACTCCAGTGTCCCCTTCCCTTTGCACAGGCCCTGGGGGTGTCTAGGAGGCTGACCAAGCTGGAAGGTGGGGGAGAAGTCAGACTCCACACTCAGGGCCATAGGGCTGGGCTGATCCCTGCACTGGGAAGATTTTATTGTGTGCTTGCTGAGCATGGTAATGCTCTTTTGCATAATCAAATAAATTTACTCCTCCCCGCATACTTCCTACTTCACTATAAACAGAAAATCAAGCGTGCACTCAGTGGTCTAATGCAAGCTAACTCAGAGGCACTGTGTGTGTCCCAAACAGCTGGAGTTTTCTGACAGACAAGCTTGTCCCATCATGTCTGCACTTCTGGACTTTGCTGTGCACCTATATGTGTTTCTTTTTGCTTCTGAATGGACGTAGAATAACAAGAAAGGCTTGTAATGACTTAATCAAAGCTGCAAGGGCTGATGTTGACAGTGATACCCGATAGCACTCGAGGGGCAGCCTGCAGAGCTGCCTGGAGGAGGAGAAAAAGGAATACAAATAATTAATTTTGTGGCTATAATTTTTTGTTTCTTTTAAATAGCCCACCCTTTTCCAGTTGCAATCTATATGGGCAACAACTGGGAGGTGGTAGATACTGTTTCTCCTAAATACTTTTCTAGCAAACCCTCTTCTTCAGCCCTGCAGGTGCTAAGAGTCAGCCCCAGTTCTGTTACACTGATGCAAATCCCAGGTAACTTCCGTGGAGTTACTCCAGATTTTTGCGGGTGTGAGTGATCTGAACGAGGGGTCAGACTCTCTTCGGGAAAATGAACAGGGCAACATGTTTATACTTGCTGTGAAACTTAAGAGCTGGAGATTGCTGAATTGAATCAGAGAATGGGTGAATACCATTTAAACTGGTACCTGTTCTGTGATGCTTGATAAAATAACTCCTCCTCCCACACTTCCAGCTGAGGGCTGGAGATGTATAAAGTGGGGTTTAAATTAAACGGTGCAGTAATCTCCTGATTTAGTTGGTGACAGAGTCCCATCCAGTGGTGACATGGATCATGGCAGCAGAATATGTGCTGGGCTTGACGTTTCAGTAAATGGGATCAACAGTATTGATTAACTCAACATTCGATGGTGTTATAAAGTGCTTGTCTTGTCTCATTATCTGTTGCCTTCCACTTTGTGGAGTCACTTACACTTGTGCAGAGCAAATACAAAATAGGGGCTAAAAGTGCTACTATGTCAGAATGGTAGCATTGGACACCCACTTTGCACAGAAGTCAATGACTGCACAAATGCTACCATTCCAAAATAGGAGTATTCTTACCCCCGCTTGACATTGGCTGCATTGGTGCGAAAGGCTATTCCGCAGGGTGCAAGGTAGCAGAGAATCAGGTATAAGTTAATGTGAAAGTGGCATTAACTTCTATGGATTGGCAGTCAGTGTGTGAACAAAATGGGTGTAACTTACTAGGTACTGCTCAGTACGGCGTAGCGTTATGTGGGGACTCTGTGCAACTCCTACTGATTTCAGCGCAAGCCCCTTTCCACTTATATCAGCGCTGGGTTTGGTTCCACCAGTGTTTGGGATGGTGCGAGGCATGCACTTCTGCTTCTCTTGTACACATTTGGTT
This sequence comes from Lepidochelys olivacea, assembly GCF_965140295.1. Classification (NCBI taxonomy): domain Eukaryota; kingdom Metazoa; phylum Chordata; order Testudines; family Cheloniidae; genus Lepidochelys; species Lepidochelys olivacea. The sequence continues at coordinate 120,981,039 of NC_140417.1, forward strand.
AGTGATAGGCCCCTGTTAGCTCCTTTGGTGTTTCTTGCACACCCGGTGACTATCAAATCCATGCAAGATATCCTTAAGATAACATACATCTGTTTCACATTCAGTCTTGGCACTATGATTTCCATCACTGCTGAATGTGGTCCAGACACTTTAATGGGAGATTCTTCTGCTTACTCCAAGCTACATTTGGCCTTTTGTGCATGGGCTGGGGGAAATGAATACCAGCAGAACAGCTCAAATAGCAGAACAGAAGGAAAGGGCCAGATGCGAGGGCGTCTGTCTTTAGGCTGCATTAGAACATGTGCATCAGGGATCGGTGTGGATTTCCAAGGGCTTCCCCTTGTTTGTAGTTCTAAAATCTAACTGGTTTGGGGAGGCAAGAAGTGAGCATTCAACTTCAATGGTGGAATGACCCACCAGCAAAGCACCACTCCGACCAGCTTAAACATGGACCTGACTGAAGTGAGTTGACTGTGGCGGAGCGAGGGTCTTTCATCAGATTTCATTTTCTCCTGGGTGAAGTTCACACTTAACAGCCCCAGTACCCGATACGGGGTAGGCTCCTCCAGAAGGATGAAGACATCTGTTTGTAGCAAGTCCTAACCTTTCACCTGGAACGTGAGTAATTAGAATCCACCCAAGGTCTCCCAGCGCTGCAAATTGATTCGCTAGTCATTGTAATAGGATATGGGCATGTGTTAGTAGTTCACCCATGCTGCACTCCCCTAATGTTGGCCAAATGAGCTTTTTGCAGTAATTATAATACTGGCGTTTCTACAGTGCTTAACGTATTCAAAGAGCTTTATAAGACCTAGAGGTTGATTCTTCATGGCCTTATATCTGGTGTAATCATTGTGCAAAATGGGTGTAAAATGCTGCTCATGCTGGAAGTGGGTGGGAAATTCTGATCTGCATGCATTTGACGCTATGCAGGCGTGTCAATGATTATACAAGCTCTAAGGCAGTGGAGAACCGGAGCCTACAATTAAGTAACCCTCCTAACACCCATGTTAGATTGGGAGTTATTATTAACCCAGTTTTGCAAATGGGGAAATTGCTATTCAGAGGTGAGTCTCAGCTGGTGTAACTCTTCTTACAGGCCATTCCATGTGTAAGTTACACCAGTTCAGACTCCCTTAGATCTTCAACCACACACCAGCAGGTCACATAAAACACCCTCTTACACGTCACCTATGAATTTGGCCCAGTGAGCCTATAGGCTCTGTTCTGATCTCACATGTGTAAATGGGATTTCTCGCCTTCTGTGGTTAGTGGAGTTGTATTATATCAGGGTATGACCAGATCAGAATCTGGACAGAAGGATCAAATTCTGCTCTCAAATGTCTGGACTTTCCATTGATTTCACTAGGACCTGCCGATGTCAACTGGAGATCAGAGTTTTTGCCCTATATATAAGAATCCTTTCTTGCAGTATTGAAATGCGCCCCTCTCTGGGGCGGTGAAACACAGCAGCCATTTTTAACAGCATGCAGTTACGCTACACAACAATCGAGGATGTGAAATGAAGAAGAATAAAATGCCAACTGAAGGCGCAGAAGGAATGTTAGGTAGGCAGGATGACATTTCCCAGCACGGATTACCCCACATTGACATGTTTTGGCCACAAAGAGACATCTGAAATGTCCGAAGTTTGAAAAGACAAATAAATAAATCTTTCTTCAAGCATTCACTCTGCAGATCAGTTTGCAGAAAATATGCTCTAGATTCAATCCTGCTGATATAAGCTGGTTTTCCTCAAGTGGCACAGAGAGCCAACTCCCTGGCTACTTAGACCATTTTAAAAAAATAAAGACTTTTATTAGCAAGATGGAAGCGCTTTAGCTGTTTTCAGGCTGAATATGAAACATCAGGAACTTCATTTATTATTCCTAGGATCACCCTGATTGTTTATAGAGCAATAATAGAGTAACTGAGCACTAAAGATTGCATTAAACAAAAACTTACCCATAAAAACTATAATTGCAAACTGTAACTCTGTTCTTTTTACCTAGACAGTGATTAATCAGCAGAGCGCCAGCCACTCACTGATCCCTGGTCTGCAGTGTGCTTCTTTATATAAACAGTCACCTTTCTGTCCCCACAAAATGTATGAATTGTTGTCATAAATCTACCGCCATCTAAGACTTAGTGGTTATAACCATGCTGTGTGCCATGGTCACTCGAAATTTTATGGAGACAGTGGGATTAGAAACAAGATCCTGCTTCTTCAAAAGAACCCATTTCTTCTAACTGAGCTGAAAGAGAATCTGCATTGGCTGTTAACCAATACAGCTTGTATGAAATACAGTGGAACAGTGCTGACTCCATCCTATAGAGGGCAGTTGTGTACATCGGGTTTCTAGCTCTTTCATTACAATATCCTCTATCTCAATTATTACTATTTTTGTGTAGGACCTACCTAAAAACAATCCTTTGTGTGGTAGAGCTTCCTTTGTTGGTTCTGTGGCAGTAGTTAATTGACAAGCTCAGACCTGTGTTGAAGTCATCAGTGATGCAGAGAGAAAGACAAGGAGCTTAAAAATAAGCCAAAAGTTAATTTCAAACCTCATCAGCCACAATGGAGGAAAACCATTTTTTTTAACTGCGAAGAACAGGAATGGATGGAGATGTATTTTCAAGTTTGTAAACAGTGCTACCTGTAAACAAATGACCTTTTATTGCAAGTTAAAGATGCTTTAACTCCATTAGGTTCCTTTCCAGCCTTCTGTTGTGCAAAACAGCCATCTAGGTCATCAATACCGGTTTGTCCAGCTCCTGATGTTGGTGGAGGTAGAGACAGGAGAGGAGAGCAGCTGATGTAGTTTAGTGCATGATGTAGCTCGTCCCTGTTGTAATCAGAAGTTTGGGAGCAATGTATGAGAGGAGTTTCTAGCCCATAGCATGGGCAGGGATCAGAAGTCTCTGCATAGCTGTGTGTGTGTGTGTCTCAGGGCTACCCAGGTGAGAGAGAGAGTGTGTTTGTGTATGTGGAGGTGGTGGCTGCAAGAGTGGTGAGGCAGAGGAGAGGGCACAGGGAAAGGGATCAGAGTGGGGAAAGAAGGGGGTGGAAAGTGAGGGAGTAGAGCCGCAGGGATGGAGCTGGGGTGAAGGAGGATGACAGAAGAGAAGAGAGTGTTTAAAATTCGGGGCCCAGTTCACCAATGCATCATTCCAGTTCTGCACTGGTGGGACTCCATTGATAAAGCAGTGGTTACTCAGGACCCCGCACTCGAAGCTGTGCCATGTCACTGTGTATGTTCCCCTGTTCTAGGTTATAGCCGCTGTCTTGAACAGAGATGGTTCTGAGCCACAAAGATTGGACCAAAACTTCCCCCAAGTATAGGTGCTGGGATTCTGAGTCTTATTTCGCCCCATAATTGAGATGGAGAACTGATAAGTAATTCAGAACCAGACCCGGAACCTGATTCCATACCACACCCATGAAGTTCAGATCCAAGGGTTTGGTTGAGGCCCATTTCTATTAAAGGGAGTCTGGAGAAAAGGAGATATTCTAGAAACTGGAAGTTAGAATTTGGTTTGAAAGCAGCCACCTTAAAAATAGGATTGAAATTGAATCAAGCCTGTGAAAATCCAGAGGAAATCAGAACATTGCCCCCTCAACCTGTCTTTCCTGAGAGATCAGTGCAGGGCACCCGGGGTGAAATGGCATCCTCTTTCTTAGTAAACACCAACCGTTTGTCAGCTTCTGCGAGCCAAGATTTGCACGTAGGGAAGTCAGAGATGGAACATTTTAAGGGTGATTCAGAAAATCAAATTCTAGGTACAAGCACCAGACTGCCCCGGTATTACATGAGCCCTCTGCAGCTCAGAAAGAGTAGTGTAACCTCCCCACCTCCTGGGTGTGGTGTTCTGTCCCATCTGGTGGCACTGAGACCACTTGGAAAGAGAGAGATTAATGAGTTTGCTCGACAGCTTTAGCTAACAGCCCGTTGACTTTTAGGTCATGCTGTAGAAGCTCAGGCACTAAGCTCCAGAGGTCCCAGGTTTGATCCCACCTGCCGATGATTGGAGTCTGTCGATGTTACACTGGCAGCTATGTAGTGGATTCCACGCTCCAGCTCTGGTTGGGAGCCTTGAATAGCTTTAAAATGATCCCGTATACCCAAGACAGGAGCATTATTGGCTACATCTTGTATAGAACTATGTCAAGTCACTTCAGCCCAACACTGGGCCTCAGTGTGGTGGGGAATACAGAGGAGACCTGAGAGGCCCCTGGGAAAAAATAAATGGCTGGAGTGATTATTGAGCCAGGAAGTGGTTTGTTGTAACTGATTTAATTGTTATTTTAATACTGATTTTCGTTCTGATGCTGTAGATAGCAGCTGCCTGGGGCAATGCCTTTATCTTCATTGAATAAATGGAGTTGTTTTGTAATTCCTATTTCCATCATTATTTAAATGTAAATGTCCACTTGGAAAACAATCTCTGTTCAGTTTCCACTTTTTGTTCCTGAAGAGACTCCACGTCAGACAAAGACTAGGGCCGTGATGGGAAAACGGCAAAGTGCCTCCCATGTTACAATAGATGTTGGCTCCCGTGAAAACCTCCTGTAACCTGGGACTGTGAAAGGGATCACCCGAACACATGTAACCAAGGGCGTTCCCCTCCTTGTGTCCTTTGCTTGTCATCTTGGGCATTACTGCAACGCACGTTGCACAGGAAGATCATCCAGTAGTGGTGCAGGCTCCAGGGATTTTGCTGCTGTAGGTCAGCTAAAAATGGCTCAACGATCGCAGCCCGCAAGTCGTCACGTCGCCGCTCCAACTAAGCTGCTGAATGTTGCTAGATCTCCCTCTCCAGGAGCTGACTTTGCTGCTGGTATGGGGGCACTGGCTCAGCCTGCATCTCCAAAAGGGTTAATTTCCTCCATAATGCGTTGTGTGAGGGGGTGAGAGGCCCACACTAGCCCTGCAAGAGCAGAATTGGGCCAAGTGGGCCCAACCAGCTAATTAGGCTCCAAACAGGAGCTTTAGGCTGGAGGCAGTTATTTAGAGAGAGGTTCACCTGTGCACAGCTTACCAAGGGTTGTGGTCAATTCTCCATCACTGTCCATTTTAAAATCAAGATTTGGTGTTTTTCTAAAAGATCTGCTCTAGTTTAAATGAATTATTTTGGGGGAAGTCCTATGGCCGGTGTATGCAGGTCAGACGGATTATCACAGTGATCCCTTCTGGCCTCAGCATCTATGAATCTATGACACTCTACAAACCGCATTTAATTCCTGCATTGGCATTACTTCCTACAAACCGCATTTAATTCCTGCACTGGCATTACTTCCTTGTGCTGACTATAGAGCTGTCTGAAAATCTGAGTGGCCTTAAGTATCTTTATTTTGCAAAGCCAGTGATCACTGTGACTTGTTAGACTTGAGAAGGAAATTAACTAGCTCCCATCATCAATTCATTGCCTTTTGCAACCTTAACATTCAGTACTGGTAGTTTTTCTTAGCATTTAATTTGTAGACACCCACTGTATGGTCGCTTAATCACAGTAGTAAAGCAAGCTCTAATTAATCTGCTGATTCAATATTTAGATAGATGGGTGAGGATTTTTCTAGGGAATATCACAAAGAGATAGTTTGCCTCTTTGCTGTACCACCAATTAGGTGACAATTTCGGTATATGATGGGTGTGTAAATTTCCTGGCAGTGAAAACACTTCTTTACAGTCTTCATTTTGTGATAAAATGTAAGTTGTAAAAATTGAAGGAGAATGAGTTACATGATTGTAATGAAAAGTGTGTGTGCGTGCTTGTGCACACCATTAACCACTAGTGGGTCAAATCAGAGTGATTCATTTGTGTATCATTGGCCCTCTACTACTAACAATTAAAAGAGTCTCCTTTGTGGGAAGAACTTGTGCTTTTGAAGTAGCAGCATCTGGGTTTGAGTGCCCCTGCCAGTTGACTGGTGCGTAACACAGTGCCAGCTGCGAAGTCCTAGGTAGACAAGTGTTAGGCAGTTGCTGCCAGTTTTAGCGTTCAGGTTTGACATTTCCTTTGTGTAATTTCATGTGGCGTGGACCCTGTTTTAATGTGCTAGGGCAGGACTCTGGAAATCTCATCTTCCAGGGGAGAGGATGAAGTCCATCTCCAAAGTGTTTGATCATGCTTGGAAGTTGGTGGCTGCCAAATTTGCTCATTGGATCAAGGCCCTGGGGGATCGGAGGGAAGGTACATTAGGGTGTTGGATTACAAAGTAGTTCGGATTTCATGCAGGAGAGTGAGAACTCATAAAAAGAAATCCCTCTGGGATGTGAAATCTGTGTAATATACATGAACTGTGGCAAATTTCCTGATTAGCTGCTTGCATCCAGCACTTGCAGATAAGGCAGCTCAGTTTGGGGCTTTCTCCAGTTGAAGATCTGCCAGATACAATCAGGGGAAATCTAAGAAATGAAGTAATAATAACAAAGAGCAGTTGGCCTGCTTTACAGCAGGACATTGTGACACAAACTTTAAACAGAGCACAATGCAAACAGCACTACATCCTGGTAACATTTGCATTTTACTAATGGAGATTTGGCCATTTCAAACAAACACAATCCTGCGCTCTATGATATTTAATAAGGCTAGTGCTTTAGAAACACCTAATGCTGTGAACTGCAAGCTACTGGCAGAGGTCTGGAGCAATTAACTTCTATTGCTTAAAAAGAGAGTAATTTAACTTTATTAGAATTAGAGATAAGCCGGAACCAAAGTTTCTAGAACTGAACGGCCCTGAACTCTTGAGAAAATTCAGATGTTATGCCAGCTGCTGGCTCAGATTCCTTCTCTAGTTAGAGGAGAACACTGTGGTATGATGCCACAGTAGCAAATGTTTGTGTGTAGAAGGAAAGTATTTTTACAACTGAGTGAAGGTTGTAGAAATCGTATGTGAATATTCTTTGCAGTCTGCAAATGAATTTGTTTCTCCTGCATTTGTGCCCCTTTGTGTGTGAATTCCCCAGTGAATGAGAGTTCACCCAGACATGTGTGCCCAGCCAGAAAATTTTAAGAAAATACTGCAGAATGTTAGTGAAAAGCAGATTTTACAGTTGATGAATTGTGACTATGCAGAACCAGAACCCTGATTCTAAAGAGTTAAACTCAGCCCATTGGGGACAGATATATTACCCTGTAAACTATGCATCCAGTGACACCCACTTGAATATGCAGCATCAGACACTCACAATGACCTCTCCAAGCAAAATACACAAACCAAGAATTCTTTGCAGAAATTTATTCAGAGAATAACTTCCAAACTGAATCGTGATCTGTTAATATTTTGCAAACACAAAATGTGGCAAAATTAATTGGATTATTTGTTATGAATTATTCATCCAGCTCTATTTGGTTTTGTTAGATAAATTACCTATTTTAAAGTACATTTCTAGTTGTTGTGTTCGTTACAGTATTACCAGAGGCCTCCATCACCGATCAGAGCCTCTTTGTGTTCGGTACTATACAAATACTTGTAAAAACCCTTGACCTGATGCATCCAGCTATAATAGTGCACTAAAATCCATTAAGAGTGAAAGGGAATGATTCTAATAATGCAAATCCCTTCTTCCAGATTATTTTAATTCCTTGGAGCTGAGTTAATTTATACCAGCTGAAGATCTGGACCTATTTTTATTGTAGCTGCTGCTACTATTATTTATTAAATGCTTCATGAATGTAAATGCCTAATAAACTGGGTTGCTAAGGGAAATGTAAAAGCAGTACTGAAAATCTCCACTCTTTTATGAACCATCTTGCTAGTGTTCGGTATACCTGTGCCCGCCTGCCCTCTGGCTATGTCATAGTGTCATGTCATAAATGTAGCAATTCTAGAAAATCACCACAAAATGGGCTAAAAGCCAGGAGAGATCAGGCCTTTCTTCAGCGGAGTGTTTTAAGGTTCCATCTAAACTTTCTTCATTATACTATCTACACCTTCGTTATTCCTGTGTTGGGAGACCTGGTTACATCAAATTAGTCCCCCCAAAATATTAAAAAACAATTTGATTTGTGGTAATTATTGGACCTAAAAATGTACCTGAATTGTAAGGTCAATGGTGAAAAGTGAGTGAAAGTTCGTAAGATATCACAATAACCTATAATAACAAATGTTGAAGGGAAGAGGTACAAAAGGGACTCAAAAATATAGAGTCTAAACAACAAGGCCTACTGATGTAACTAAAGAACAGTGTTAAAATTGAGCTCGGTAAAAACAGAAGATACAAAAATGGAAATGAATGAGCCAAAATTGATGTGTCGAATACTAGGCCTGATTGGTTGGACGCACTAATGAGGCTATTCCATACATCACTCCCTTTTGGGGCTCTTAAAACAAAGAGAGAAGACCAGACGGAGGCTAGTAGAGTGAGTTTCACCATCATGGCTGCCACCCCCCACTGTCTCCTGAGAGATGCTCTGATCAATTCAGGCCAGAGAGAGGAATCCAGATCACATCACCACCTCTATCAGCGCCAGCTGAATCCCAAACACGACCTGAGATTAAACGGGACCAGACTTGAGCAGCAACAGCTCCAGCTCATTCAACTAACTTCTTCTCTTTTACCCAAAAGGACCCTTATTGCCCTCTTCAATACCATCTGAGCAACTGTCAAACAAGGGGGCTTTTCCTTCTAAAGACTCTCTCCTGGGAAAGGGAACAAAACATGTTTTTTACCATAAAAGCCTTATTTAATACTTTACATTTCAAATGCTTTAACTGTTTTTCCTTCTTGTCTGTTTCTTTAAGAAAGGTTAAAAAGGATTTTTAATGGGGTGTTTGCCCAGGTACTAAGCAGGCTGTGGTCTCTGTATACCAAACCCTGAAGTTTGTTTCCAACTGTTAAATGTTGGACAGTGACTGGATTGCGTTAACACCTTTTGGCCTTTTTAGTCCATTTAAGTGAATACCACAGGTCTTGCAGTGTAGATGGGACTCAGCTATTTGTTCACCTTGTTCTGGTTTTTGTATGCCTGTGGTACCATTGGGAGCCCAGTTGGGTAAACTCAGTTCCTGCAGGACTGTTGTGTTGTGACTGGATCCCAGGGAACAGTGGGAATGAACTGATGTGCCTGTCACACTCAGGTGATGAGCTTTCAGGATGCTGTTTATTCAACCCTTGTTTTTCCTTTCAACAAGACGTTTAGACTAGGCTTTTCCTCCTCCCACTTCCCCTTTTGATCTCCATGAAAATTTAAATCCTGATTTGAATGCTTCTGTGGCCCCACTGCCCAGAAGTACCAATTCCACAGAGCTCAGCCATATCTGCTGCAACACAGACACTCCCCCCGCCCCCAAGCAATCATATTTAGCTTTTAGTTATTTATACTGCCAGAAAATAACATGGAGTTCACAGCCCCACCCCTGAAACACAATTCTGCTTTTGTGCCAGGATTACCATCCTTCATTTTCCTTAAGTGTATAGAGACTGAGATGAAAACTGCCTATTATGCTCACATCCCTTGGCTCGGGATGAGAGAAGCTGGTGGTTTTTACAAATGTCCTAACTCACCCTGGAAGGGTAATGGGGAGTTTATTTACATTAAGTGTAAATAGAAAATTGCCCCAGCTAGAATGGAAAGGTTACGCCAGGCTCTGCCATGGCTGTTTCCCCACGAGCTCTCCACTCTTACAGTATCAGATGTTTAACGGCTGAGTCTAGAAGGAACTGTAGATTCTTACTCCGCCATCATCAGGGGTTAGCCTAGAGGATAAACAAAATGATCACAGAGTGTTTCTTCCAGCTCTGGATTTTACATAACATTAGCTGCTTTAGGAATGTCAGTCTGTCTCCTAGTGTTTTGTCCGCTGTGGGTCTAACTCTTAAGAGCTGGGAGTTGTTCCCTTCACCTGCATGAAACCTGAGGAATTAAGCTTTATTTTAGGTAAACTGTCTGGGAGTGTGAAGTCTTCCCTGACTCCCTCCCCCACCACATACACTGGACCATGGTGCCGGGATAAGACACATTCCTCCCTTCCTGTACCCAGTGCAGTGCCGTCTCCCACAAACTCCTGAGGATTTCCACTGTAGAATTATCCTCTGGGGCTTGCCTCTTTGCCCTGCTAGAAACTCTAGATCAATCACTGGTGAAGAAGTCATGGCAACATAGCACTGTTTGGAGCTGTGTTGCGAAGGCAGCTGGGTGCCTGGGGAGCAGTGCAGAAGAGCTGGAGAATGTTTTGATGAATTGGGGGGCTTTACTTCAATGACTGTTGGGGACCTAATCCCATCCCTGTAGGAAAGACGATAGGTTGGAAATGCTGCTAGATGAAACTTGTGGGGTTTGCTTTCTCCAGTGCAGGTTTTTCCCACACAGGGCAGATTGAACTTAGTTTCATAGTATTGAAGTGTTTACCTGAGCCCAGCAGAAGGACATTGGATTAGTTTCTGCTTTTTCCTGACGGGGAGCAGCGCGGCAGATATATCATCAAGGCGGGTAAACCTCTGATGTTTACATGGCCAGAGAGACAGCAAGATGTGCAGCAACTTGACACAGATCTCTTGTGTTCCTTTGTTCTCATTCATGCAGGGAGAGAGAAAACTGCAGTGCTGGTAACTGGGGCTGGGCAAGGATTTCAAACTAAGCCAGGCTCAAGAGAGAGGTTCCTGGGAGAGAAACACAAACCTCCTTATGCAATTGTGGCTTTGAGTTCAGTTTCTGAAGCACTGGCCAGCGCTGCTGGTCAGAGGATGTTGGTGGTTAGGGCCTGCCTGCTCTGTGGTGACATTCTTGGTGGGGAAGCTGGCTGCAGCCTGGTAGACTTACATGGTTTGTTCTTGCAGTATAATGGGACCATGCCATGGTTCTGCTGTGTTCCCAAAGCACGCTCCCCATGCCCAAATCCTGAGAGATGCTCTGTACCTGCAACTCCTATCGACTTCAACAGGAATTGCTGGTGCTTAGAAGGGCTCACAGTTTGGCCCTAGGGCACCATTGAGTGCTGTTTGGGAACAAAGTAAAAATAAGGTGCAGCTCTCTCCCTTCTGCTCTCATGTGTAAATGGGTTCCTGCGTATGGTAGTGCAGATGGGACCACATGGACTGCGGAAGTGGTGGAGTGAATGAGGGGTGGAAGATTATGCTTTTCAGTGGAATTTTGGCCGAGTGAGAGAGCAAAGTCTTGTCTCCGTTGGGAATCTCCCCGATCAATGGCCAAACACCAATGTAGCTGCACAAGTGCAGACAAGGAAAACTGTGGTTTATACCAGTAGAGCTCACCAAGGTTTTAAGCAGGAGTAAGCTCCTTTGCAGCTTTGCCTGTCTACTGTCTTCCTAGGCTGAAATTGGGGCCAATTCCCAGTGTTGACAAAGCTTTGGTTGGCAAAATAACAAAGGAACTAACCAGAGAATGCAAAAAAGATCCATGTATTTAAAACAATCTCTGCAAATTTCACAATGCTAAAACAACACTGGGCCAAAGTCTGTTCTTTGATACTTTGTTGTCAATCCATGGAGGTTAGTGACTTTGCACAATTTACATCAGGTGTAACCAAGAGTGATGTAGTGGTGGGAGTCTGCTATAGACCACCGGACCAGGGGGATGAGGTGGATGAGGCTTTCTTCCGGCAGCTCACGGAAGCTACTAGATCGCATGCCCTGATTCTCATGGGTGACTTTAATTTTCCTGATATCTGCTGGGAGAGCAATACAGCGGTGCATAGACAATCCAGGAAGTTTTTGGAAAGCGTAGGGGACAATTTCCTGGCGCAAGTGCTAGAGGAGCCAACTAGGGGGGGTGCTTTTCTTGACCTGCTGCTCACAAACCGGGTAGAATTAGTGGGGGAAGCAAAAGTGGATGGGAATCTGGGAGGCAGTGACCATGAGTTGGTTGAGTTCAGGATCCTGACGCAGGGAACAAAGGTAAGCAGCAGGATACGGACCCTGGACTTCAGGAAAGCAGACTTCGACTCCCTCAGGGAACGGATGGCCAGGATCCCCTGGGGGACTAACTTGAAGGGGAAAGGAGTCCAGGAGAGCTGGCTGTATTTCAAGGAATCCCTGTTGAGGTTACAGGGACAAACCATCCCGATGAGTCGAAAGAATAGTAAATATGGCAGGCGACCAACTTGGCTTAATGGTGAAATCCTAGCGGATCTTAAACATAAAAAAGAAGCTTACAAGAAGTGGAAGGTTGGACATATGACCAGGGAAGAGTATAAAAATATTGCTCGGGCATGTAGGAATGTTATCAGGAGGGCCAAATCGCACCTGGAGCTGCAGCTAGCCAGAGATGTCAAGAGTAACAAGAAGGGTTTCTTCAGGTATGTTGGCAACAAGAAGAAAGCCAAGGAATGTGTGGGCCCCTTACTGAATGAGGGAGGCAACCTAGTGACAGAGGATGTGGAAAAAGCTAATGTACTCAATGCTTTTTTTGCCTCTGTTTTCACTAACAAGGTCAGCTCCCAGACTGCTGCGCTGGGCATCACAAAATGCGGAAGAGATGGCCAGCCCTCTGTGGAGATAGAGGCGGTTAGGGACTATTTAGAAAAGCTGGACGTGCACAAGTCCATGGGGCCGGACGAGTTGCATCCGAGAGTGCTGAAGGAATTGGCGGCTGTGATTGCAGAGCCACTGGCCATTATCTTTGAAAACTCGTGGCGAACCGGGGAAGTCCCGGATGACTGGAAAAAGGCTAATGTAGTGCCAATCTTTAAAAAAGGGAAGAAGGAAGATCCTGGGAACTACAGGCCAGTCAGCCTCACCTCAGTCCCTGGAAAAATCATGGAGCAGGTCCTCAAAGAATCAATCCTGAAGCACTTGCATGAGAGGAAAGTGATCAGGAACAGCCAGCATGGATTCACCAAGGGAAGGTCATGCCTGACTAATCTAATCGCCTTTTATGATGAGATTACTGGTTCTGTGGATGAAGGGAAAGCAGTGGATGTATTGTTTCTTGACTTTAGCAAAGCTTTTGACATGGTCTCCCATAGTATTCTTGTCAGCAAGTTAAGGAAGTATGGGCTGGATGAATGCACTATAAGGTGGGTAGAAAGCTGGCTAAATTGTCGGGCTCAACGGGTAGTGATCAATGGCTCCATGTCTAGTTGGCAGCCGGTATCAAGTGGAGTGCCCCAGGGGTCGGTCCTGGGGCCGGTTTTATTCAATATCTTCATAAATGATCTGGAGGATGGTGTGGATTGCACTCTCAGCAAATTTGCGGATGATACTAAACTGGGAGGAGTGGTAGATACGCTGGAGGGGAGGGATAGGATACAGAAGGACCTAGACAAATTGGAGGATTGGGCCAAAAGGAATCTGATGAGGTTCAATAAGGATAAGTGCAGGGTCCTGCACTTAGGACGGAAGAACCCAATGCACAGCTACAGACTAGGGACCGAATGGCTAGGCAGCAGTTCTGCAGAAAAGGACCTAGGGGTGACAGTGGACGAGAAGCTGGATATGAGTCAGCAGTGTGCCCTTGTTGCCAAGAAGGCCAATGGCATTTTGGGATGTATAAGTAGGGGCATAGCGAGCAGATCGAGGGACGTGATCGTTCCCCTCTATTCGACATTGGTGAGGCCTCATCTGGAGTACTGTGTCCAGTTTTGGGCCCCACACTTCAAGAAGGATGTGGATAAATTGGAGAGAGTCCAGCGAAGGGCAACAAAAATGATTAGGGGACTGGAACACATGAGTTATGAGGAGAGGCTGAGGGAGCTGGGATTGTTTAGCCTGCAGAAGAGAAGAATGAGGGGGGATTTGATAGCTGCTTTCAACTACCTGAAAGGGGGTTCCAAAGAGGATGGCTCTAGACTGTTCTCAATGGTAGCAGATGACAGAACGAGGAGTAATGGTCTCAAGTTGCAGTGGGGGAGGTTTAGATTGGATATTAGGAAAAACTTTTTCACTAAGAGGGTGGTGAAACACTGGAATGCGTTACCTAGGGAGGTGGTAGAATCTCCTTCCTTAGAGGTTTTTAAGGTCAGGCTTGACAAAGCCCTGGCTGGGATGATTTAACTGGGAATTGGTCCTGCTTTGAGCAGGGGGTTGGACTAGATGACCTTCTGGGGTCCCTTCCAACCCTGATATTCTATGATTCTATGATTCTAAGACTAAACTCCAGTCAGTCTCCCTCTGCCTCTCACACAAATTCAAACTTAGCCTCAGGCTTGTGGATCAAGCTGACTGCCAAGCCCGTGAAGGCAGTGTGGCATGCACCTTGTTTTTGTTGCACTTTGTTGATAAGGGTGTGTTGGGAAAACCAGTGTGACCTGCAGAGCTGCTGCCTTCAGCCAGGTGGATGATATACTTAAGGGTAAACTATGAAAGGAATGTGTGTGAATGAGAGAGAGGAAAAGAACTGACTGGGAAGAAAATAAAAAACCCAAATCAAAACCAAGCTGGAAAGGATTAAGGAAAATGATTAAGGGGAAGAAGTTCTTCTGTAGGGCTAAGGTGAGTTTAGTGATGCATGTTGTTGAATTATGTCTGATGGTGTGTATGTCCTTGTTACCAGCTATGCTGGAGCAGATCATTTCATGACATCTTTTATTGTGTGGCTTGTCTCTGAGTCGGACAACTCAGCCATGGCTTTCACATAGGACTCTTGTGGCCTTTGCACATTGGGGGGAGTGGAGTTTGAAAGCTAAGCCCACTCTTGTAGGCAGTGTAAGTAGGAGTGGTGCAATCGATGCATTTTCAGATAGACCCACAAACACCGGAGAATCTTATTACTATCTGCCAAAGTCCTTTGTGAGCAAAACGTTGCCCAGAGTGCTGGCGGGTGTTTCATCTACTCATGTATCAAATATATTATTTAGGGTTTCTAGCTGTCGCCGGCCTTTTGCTTCATTGATTTTTATCGGTAATGCCTTCCAACAAAAATATGTAGACTACAGTATTATACAATGCTTGCATTATTGCACCTGTTGATGTGGAGCATAAAGGACCACTATTGTGGAATGTTGCTGTTTTGTTTTTCAATGAGGATGGATTTTGATCTTGCAGGTTTTAGGGGCTTACACGGAAAAGATTGTCAGTGAATGAGGGGGTGGAACAGAAGGTGGAGGGTAGTCTAAAAGAGTTTTCTTTCCTACTCCTTTTCTAGGAGAGATGTTTGCTAGCTGCATTTGAAAGTAGAGCTAGGGCACTGTGAATTTTAAGGTTTGATCATGTAGTTATTCAGCAAGTGGAACTTCCGATGACTGGTTGCAAGGAAGGGCAGGTATGTGCTGTATGCATTTGCTCCAACCCCTCAGACGGAGACAAACACCTACAAGATCTCTATCAAACATTCTTACAACTACAGTACCCACCTGCTGAAGTGAAGAAACAGATTGACAGAGCCAGAAGAGTACCCAGAAGTTACCTACTACAGGACAGGACCAACAAAGAAAATAACAGAACGCCACTAGCCGTCACCTTCAGCCCCCAACTAAAACCTCTCCAATGCATCATCAAGGATCGACAATCTATCCTGAAAGACAACCCATCACTCTCACAGATCTTGAGAGACAGGCCAGTCCTTGCTTATAGACAGCCCCCCAACCTGAAACAAATACTCACCAGCAACCACACACCACACAACAGAACCACTAACCCAGGAACCTATCCTTGCAACAAAGCCCGTTGCCAACTGTGTCCACATATCTATTCAGGGGACACCATCATAGGGCCTAATCACATCAGCCACACTATCAGAGGCTCGTTCACCTGCACATCTACCAATGTGATATGTGCCAGCAATGCCCCTCTGCCATGTACATTGGCCAAACTGGACAGTCTCTACGTAAAAGAATAAATGGACACAAATCAGACGTCAAGAATTATAACATTCAAAAACCAGTCAGAGAACACTTCAGTCTCTCTGGTCACTCGATTACAGACCTAAAAGTGGCAATTCTTCAACAAAAATACTTCAAAAACAGACTCCAACGAGAGACTGCTGAATTGGAATTAATTTGCAAACTGGATACAATTAACTTCGGCTTGAATAAAGACTGGGAGTGGATGTGTCATTACACAAAGTAAAGCTATTTCCCCTTGTTTATTCCCCCCCCCCCCCCACTGTTTCTCAGATGTTCTTGTCAACTGCTGGAAATGACCCACCTTGATTATCACTACAAAAGTCTCCCCCCCCCCCCCCCCGGTCTCTCCTGCTGATAATAGCTCACCTTACCTGATCATTCTCCTTACAGTGTGTGTGGTAACGCCCATTGTTTCATGTTCTCTGTGTATATAAAATCTCCCCACTGTATTTTCCACTGCATGCATCCGATGAAGTGAGCTGTAGCTCATGAAAGCTTATGCTCAAATAAATTGGTTAGTCTCTAAGGTGCCACAAGTCCTCCTTTTCCTTTTTATAGGAAGCACAGTGAGTTAGGGTATATCTACACTTCTATAAATTCGACCTAATTTCGTAGTCGGTTTTGTAGAAAGCGGTTTTATACAGTTGATTGTGTGTGTCCCCACACAAGTGCTCTAAGTGCATGTAGTCGGCGGAGTGTGTCCACGGTACCGAGACAACCGTCGACTTCTGGAGCGTTGCACTGTGGGTGGCTAGCCCACAATTCCCGCAGTCTCCGCCGCCCATCTGAATTCTGGGTACAAATCCCAGTGCCTGATGGGGCTAAAACATTGTCGTGGGTGGTTCTGGGTACATATCATCAGGCCCCCGTTCCCTCCCTCCCTCCGTGAAAGCAAGGGCAGACAATCGTTTTGCGCCTTTTTTCTTGAGTTACCTGTGCAGACGCCATACCACGGCAAGCATGGAGCCCACTCAGCTAACCGGGGCAAACATGGGAGTGACTCAGCCAGGTCATTTCCCTTTTAAGTTTCGTCTGATGGCGATTCAGTCCTACCGGCAGTGCACTGTCTTTTAACCTCCAGCCAGCAGAAGATGATGGCTAGTCATCATACTGCACCGTCTTCTGCCAAGCACCCAGGAGATGACGGCTAGCGGTCGTACTGCACAGTCTGTTGCCAGCATAAAGATAGATGAAGTGGCTCAAAACAAGAAATAGACCAGATTTGTTTTGTATTCATTTTCTCCTCCTTCCCTCTGTGAAATCAACAGCCTGCCAAACCCAGTTTTGAGTTCTATCCTTGAGGTTTTGAGTTCTATCCTTGAGGAGGCCATTCAGTTTCTCGCAAAACCACCCCCTTTGTTGATTTTAATTCCCTGTAAGCCAACCCTGTAAGCCATGTCGTCAGTTGCCCCTCCCTCCATCAGGGCAACGGCAGACAATTGTTCCGCGCCTTCTTTCTGTGCAGACGCCATACCACAGCAAGCATGGAGCCCGCTCAGATCACTTTGGCAATTAGGAGCACATTAAACACCACGCGCATTATCCAGCAGTATATGCAGCACCAGAACCTGGCAAAGCGATACGGGGCGAGTAGGCGACGTCAGCGCGGTAATGTGAGTGATGAGGACATGGACACAGACTTTTCTCTCAAAGCAGGGGCCCTGGCAATGTGGGCATCATGGTGCTAATGGGCCAGGTTCATGCGGTGGAACGCCGATTCTGGGCTCGGGAAACAAGCACAGACTGGTGGAACCATATAGTGTTGCAGGTCTGGGATGATTCCCAGTGGTTGTGAAACTTTCGCATGCGTAAGGGCACTTTTATGGAACTTTATGACTTGCTTTCCCCTGCCCTGAGGCACAAGAATACCAAGATGAGAGCAGCCCTCATAGTTGAGAAGCGAGAGGCAATAGCCCTCTAGAAGCTTGCAATGCCAGACAGCTACCGGTCAGTCGGGAATCAATTTGGAGTGGACAAATCTACTGTGGGGGCTGCTGTGATGCAAGTAGCCAACACAATCAAAGATCTGCTGATATCAAGGGTAGTGACCATGGAAAATGTGCAGGTCATAGTGGATGGCTTTGCTGCAATGGGATTCCCTTAGATGGAACCCATATCCCTATCTTGGCACCGGAGCACCAAGCCGGCGAGTACATAAACCGCAAGGGGTACTTTTCAATAGTGCTGCAAGCACTGGTGGATCACAAGGGACGTTTCACCAACATCAACGTGGGATGGCCGGGAAAGGTACATTGCGCTTGCATCTTCAGAAACTCTGGTCTGTTTCAAAAGCTGCAGGAAGGGACTTTATTCCCAGACCAGAAAATAACCGTTGGGGACGTTGAAATGCCTATATGTATCCTTGGGGACCCAGCCTATCCCTTAATGCCATGGCTCATGAAGCCGTACACAGGCAGCCTGGACAGTAGTCAGGAGCTGTTCAACTACAGGCTGAGCAAGTGCAGAATGGTGGTAGAATGTGCATTTGGATGTTTAAAAGCGCGCTGGCGCAGTTTACGAACTCGGTTAGACCTCAGCGAAACCAATATTCCCACTGTTATTACTGCTTACTGTGCGCTCCATAATATCTGTGAGAGTAAGGGGGAGAGTAAGTAAGAGCACAGGAGGGTGCGGTGCGCATCAGAGAAGCTTTGAAAACCAGTTTCATGACTGGCCAGGCTACGATGTGAAAGCTCTGTTTGTTTCTCCACGATGAAACCCACTGCCGCTTGGTTCACTCTACTTCCCTGTAAGCTAACCACCCTCCCCTCCTCCCTTCGATCACCGCTGTCAGAGGCAATAAAGTCATTGTTGCTTCACATTCATGCATTCTTTATTCATTCATCACACAAATAGGGGGATAACTACCAAGGTAGACCAGGAGGGGTGGTGGAGGAGGGAAGGCCAAGGCCACACAGCATTTTAAAAGTTTAAAACTTTAAAACTTATTGAATGCCAGCCTTCTGTTTTTTGGGCAATCTTCTGGGGTGGAGTGGCTGGTTGGCCGGAGGCCCCCCCACCGCGTTCTTGGGCGTCTGGGTGAGGAGGCTATGGAACTTGGGGAGGAGGGCGGTTGGTTACACAGGGGCTGTAGCGGCGGTCTGTGCTCCTGCTGCCTTTCCTGCAGCTCAATCATACGCTGGAGCATGTTGGTTTGATCCTCCAGCAGCCTCAGCATTGAATCCTGCCTCCTGTCATCATGCTGCCGCCACTTTTGAGCTTCAGCCCTCTCTTCAGCCCGCCACCTCTCCTCCCGGTCATATTGTGCTTTCCTGCACTCTGACATTATTTGCCTCCACGCAGTCATCTGTGCTATGTCAATGTGGGAGGACACCATGAGCTCAGAGAACATTTCATCACGAGTGCATTTTTTTCGTCTTCTAATCTTCACTAGCCTCTGGGAAGGAGAAGATCCTGTGATCATTGAAACACATGCAGCTGGTGGAGGAAAAAAAAGAGGCAGTGGTATTTAAAGAGACATATTGTCTAGAACAATGGCTACACTCTTTCACGGTAAACCTTGCAGTTAACATTACATACACAGCACATGTGCTTTCGTTCCAAGGTCGCATTTTGCCTCCCCACACCACGTGGCTAGCCCCTCACCCCGCCCCCCCCCCCCCCGGCTAACATTGGGGAACGTTTCTGTTCAGCCACAGGCAAACAGCCCAGCAGGAACGGGCACTTCTGCATGTCCCCTTAAGAATAGCACCCTGTTTCAACCAGGTGACCATGAATGATATCTCACTCTCCTGAGGATAACACAGAGAGTTAAAGAACGGATGTTGTTTGAACGCCAGCAAACATACACTGCAATGCTTTGTTCTACGATGATTCCCGAGTACGTGCTACTGGCCTGGTGTGGTAAAGTGTCCTACCATGGTGGACGGAATAAGGCTGCCCTCCCCAGAAACCTTTTGCAAAGGCTTTGGGAGTACATCCGGGAGAGCTGCAAATGCCAGGGCAAATTAATCATTAAACATGCTTGCTTTTAAACCATGTATAGTATTTTAAAAGGTACACTCACCAGAGGTCCCTTCTCCGCCTGGTGGGTCCAGGAGGCAGCCTTGGGTGGGTCCGGGGGGGACTGCCTCCAGGTCCAGGGTGAGAAACAGTTCCTGGCTGTCGGGAAAACTGGTTTCTCTGCTTGCTTGCTGTGAGCTATCTACAACTTCATCATCATCATCTTCCTCGTCCCCAAAACCTGCTTCTGTGTTGCCTCCATCTCCATTGAAGGAGTCGAACAACACGGCTGGGGTAGTGGTGGCTGAACACCCTAAAATGGCATGCAGCTCATCATAGAAGCGGCATGTTTGGGGCTCTGACCCGGAGCGGCCATTTGCCTCTCTGGTTTTCTGGTAGGCTTGCCTCAGCTCCTTAAGTTTCACGTGGCATTGCTTCGGGTCCCTGTTATGGCCTCTGTCCTTCATGCCCTGGGAGATTTTGACAAATGTTTTGGCATTTTGAAAACTGGAATGGAGTTCTGATAGCATGGATTCCTCTCCCCATACAGCGATCAGATCCCGTACCTCCCATTTGGTCCATGCTGGAGCTCTTTTGCGATTCTGGGACTCCATTATGGTCACCTCTGCTGATGAGCTCTGGCCAGCGTGGCAAGCTGCAGCTGACCATGCAAACAGGAAATTGAAATTCAAAAGTTCGCAGGCCTTTTCCTGTCTACCTGGCCAGTGCATCTAAGTTGAGAGTGCTGTCCAGAGCGGTCACAATAGCGCACTCTGGGATAGCTCCCGGAGGCCAATACCATCTAATTGCATCTACAGTACCCCAAATTCGACCCGGCAAGGCCAATTTAAGCGCTAATCCACTTGTCAGAGGTGGATTAAGGAAATCGATTTTAAGAGCCCTTTAAGTAAAAAAAAAAAAAAGGGCTTCATCGTGTGGACGGGTGCAGGTTTACATCGATTTAACACTGCTAAATTTGACCTAAACTCCTAGTGTAGACCAGGGCTGAATATACTTGCCTTTCACCTTTGGAAAGCTGGTTTCAAATCCAGCGTAGGTCTCACCTCAAAACAAGTTTCACAGACTGACTTCAGGGATGTTTTCTACATAAGCAGAAGGTGACAGAGTTTTAAAATGGGGACACGACTGCCCCAGTGACATGAACAAGTGTGTTCATGAATGTCTGTAAAACACTTTGAAGTCTTTGGATGAAAGGTGCTCGGAAAGAGCCCAGTGCTGCTGCTGTTAAAGTAGTGAAGCCAAACCTTTCTGACCACTTCGTCTTTTTCTGTTTTCAGAGACCTTTTGAAAAGGTTTGATGAATAAACAAAACCTCAGCAGTTAGTGACCCAAGAAAAATGAAGTACTCAGCAGAAATATAAATAATGCCTTTCTTTCTTGGGCCTAAATACTAGCTCCATTGAATTCAGTGGGAGTTTTGCTCTTGGGAGCTGAGTTTGGCCCTTAATGTGCAGGGAGTGGAGGAGTTGTTTCCTAGTTTAATTCTAGCTTTGTACAGTGATGCACCAGTTGGTGCCTGGTTTGGGATGTTCAGTTGCAAAGCCCTCAAAGCAGTTCATCTCTGCCTTAAAACAGCTGAATCCTGGAACTTCCTTGCAGAAAGCCATTCTGGTTTGCCAACATCACTGTATGGCAGAAATATACTTTGCTTTTTCCTTCGTGTGTTTGCCAGGAACTCTTCCAACAGAGTCAGGGCGGAAGCTTTTGGGGATATGCAAAAATTCCTGTCTTAGGTCTGCAGGTGAGGAAAAGCTCAGAGAGAGATTCTTTGCCCTTGGTGGTGGAATTGGACTCGCATGTTTGACACTGAACCAAGCTTTTTACAGGGAGAAAAAGAATTAGCTGCTCATGGTCAGGTGTAAAACTAAAAATGGAATTTATACCCACCAAGAAGGGTCAATATTGCATTGTGACAAGAGAGGTTGAGGACACATTGTGTTGCACTGAGTCAGGAGTGTTGTGTCGTCAGCACCGCAATTATAGATTGCATAGTCCAGGCCTAGATTTAGGGAGATTCTCTTTGATGACACTAGGCATCACAGGGTGTTCGTCTAGGGAACTAGAGAGTCAGTGAGAACCACAGGGTCTCTCTGAGTCCAGCAGCCTCAGTCAAGAATCCCCTTTGTATTCACTACCGATGAACAGTGTCTCATCTCTTTTACAAGCTATCTTACAATGGTGTGCGTGCTGTTGCATCTTCTGGGAAAGAGATGGAGCTGTGCTTGCTGACACGGAACAGAGGAAAGCTAGGGAAGGCTCCTTGTGCTTTTAGGAAAACGGGGTGATCCTGTCTTTATTGTATGATGAATGTAACTGAGGGTCATGTTTCAGGAGGGATATAGTTTGGTAGGACACGAGGATCTTGTAGCATATAACACTGGTCTTTGTGGATGCTCCGTGAAGATCTCCTTCCCACAACACTGCCTGCCTGCCTCATCACTTATTGCTAATGAAACCGCATTAATCTCCAGATTAATTTGACTTCTGGTCCCACAGGCCAGGCATGACTGGGAAAGGGAACCTTCAGAGCTACTGGGAGGATGTACAGTAAAACCCATTTTAACACAGTTGCTAAAAGAGCAGATTGGTTTCAACCAATAACACTTTGCTCTGCATCAGCCCAGAAATATGCATGCAGAGTTGCAGTGTGAAATCCCTTTTAACTGAAGGTATGATACAGGAACAAGGAAGGTGGAGCACTGGTGCACCCAAATTATCTGTTTAACAGGTTAGTGCTCTGAAGTACAGTGCACGAGCCACATCCCCAAGGCGTGAACTGCTCTTACAAAACAGCTCTCTGGGTTCCCATTACAGGCACTGCATTTTGCTTTGTAACATCAGCTGAGAACATCAGTTAAATATGGGCTGATCCGCTGCACGTTCAGACACAGTCATAAAGCTCCTGGTTCTTGCACTAGGCTGCATCCATTTCCTAGTCTCCACCTACGATTCGGTTTGAGTTGCCACACCTTCTGGATTTCACAAGTTAATAATTAACTGAACATTTGTGTTGTCCACACTTGTCTTGATATGGGAGAGGCCTTTTTGTACACACAGAGCAGACAGTCCTGTGAAACAGCTTGTTTGGAATGGGAAGGGTTTTGCTTTTTCCCTGAAATCAGAGAAGATATTTTATCCTTGTCAGTTACAGTAAAATTAGCAGGTTTCAGAGTAGCAGCGGTGTTAGTCTGTATCCGCAAAAAGAAAAGGAGTACTTGTGGCACCTTAGAGACTAACAAATTTATTTGAGCATAAGCTTTCGTGAGCTACTAAATTTGTTAGTCTCTAAGGTGCCACGAGTCCTCCTTTTTTTTAGTAAAATTAACATCTTTGCTGGACTGGGCCCAGATGCCTTTATCCAGTGCTTCTTCCTGTGATTCTCAGCATTCCTTTGCTTACAATAAAGAGCTTAATTATAGTCAGAGGAGAGGAAGATGGCGCTGTCCACAGCCATGTCACCAACCCTCTCCCCCTACCTCATGTGCGGTACTTTGATGCAATGCAATCTGACTTAGTATCACTACCCCCATTCACCTTCCTTCAACAGAAAGCTCCCTGCATGCGTGTGTATGTAGGTGTGTTAATCACTTAAGTCCCTTCTGCTCTGTAATTCCATTGCTGTTAGACGATCTGGTTGAAACTGTATTCTTCAGACACAATAAAAAACTCTCTTGTGCCTTGCAATGTAGATGGGACCAAACCCCAGTTAATCACCTATCTTGTGATATTTGCTGTTTTCCTTACAGCTGCAGCTTCTGGAGTTGTGTTTATGTGTGAATCTCAGCTTTCTTTTTCAACAAAGAGGAAGATTCTAGCCTTTGTGGCTGCAGAGATAAGCTCGAAACTGCAACCCCTAAAGACTCAAGCTCCAGAAGGGAAATTAAAAAGAAACCAACATTTAATTTTTAAAATCTGAGGGTTTTTCAGCCAATCTCATGATTTTTTGAATGTTTAGGGTTTGCCATTCTGTGCCACAGCCATTCTGTCTTGTGCTGCAAGATATCAGCCTCAGCAGAATGGCTGCTGTAACTATGAGCAGCCTCCAGCCCAGTGGTTCTCAACCTATTTACCATTGTGGGCCACATATGCGGCTCTGTAAGTGTTATGTGGGCCACATCCACACAATATATATACTCCCTGTATGGCCCTGAAGATGTCACATAGGCTGCAGCTGTGTGCTGATTGGGCCACAAGTTGAGAACCACTGCTCCAGGCTCTTTGAATTATGCTAAGGGGAGGAAAGCTGTATTGCACCCTGCAGCTGCCCAGAATCAGGAAGGCCCTGATTCTCCTGGGTGCCTTTATGTGCTACATCTCCTGGAGACCTAGCACAGGATCTGACCCTTGGATTTTAGTGTAACTTCAGCACAGTTTGGGAACTCTGCTAAATCCCCTCTCTGGCTATATTGTCACTGGAAATAAAGAGTGTGTGTTTTACTGCAGGATAACTAATGCGCACTAGCTATTCCACAGTAAAATCAGAGTGGAGACAAGGCATTTTAGTTTTACTGCAAGGTAAACCAGGCCAGAGCAATCACCGGTGGGGTGGCATAGCTGACCCGGCCTACCTACCTTGCAGTAAACAATACAGGTGCTTTGTTTCCATATAGGATCTTACAGCGAAATAACTGGTTTCAGAGTAACAGCCGTGTTAGTCTGTATTCGCAAAAAGAAAAGGAGTACTTGTGGCACCTTAGAGACTAATCAATTTATTTGAGCATAATTTTTCGTGAGCTACAGCTTATGCTCAAATAAATTGGTTAGTGAAATAACTAGCGCTTTCGTTACCTTGCTGCAAAAAGACATCTTTGTCAGTGAAAACAAAGCCTACGCTGGAAAACTGAGCCATGTTTAACCATAGTGAGGATCTAATGTTTTATAACCAGGTCCCCCCAACACATACGACCTCCGTAACATCTCTAGGTGGAACAAGGGGAGCCAAGGTCTCCACCAGAAGCCTGACAGTCATGCTTACACAGGGGTCCAGGGCTTCGGAAGCACCCTCTGATAACGGAGTCTGAGGCCAGAGCTTTATCCCCCCCCTCCTGTCTAATCTGGTTTTCCTCTTTGAGTCAGGTCCCTGGGAAGATGCAGCACTCCAGAAAGACATTCCAAGGGTTTTCAGTCATCCCACAGGCTTAGGCAGTGCTGAGCTTGCGGTCTGAACACCTGCTCTTCCATTTAATTTGCAACAAATAGGAGAGTGGGGGGTGGGGAGGAGAAACACCCCAGTGAAGTATTTGCTGTGATATGCTATATTTGATTTTGGGTTCAGAATGAAGGCCATGGTGAACATCTTCCAGAGGGCTCCTCAAATTCAGCTGTCTTGGTTCTGAGAATGATTTCTGGGGAATGGAGTTAGATCGTGGAAGTTAGCCACGCTGAACAATCGGATTTAATTCGTACTCCAGGGCTCCCTCTGCTGCATGTCTCACGATGCTAGGAGCTGTGTATTTTCCATGTCAGAGTGAAGTCCATCTTACAAAAGACCGTTTATTTTCTTATTTATTTATTTTTTTTAAATAATTGACCTCAAACAAGCCAGTGAGTTAAGGGTAGGAGCCTATCTTTCTTTGGTACTAGTTGTTATATTATGTTATTTATATTATATTTGTGCCTTCAGTCTCCAGTGACTATTGGGGCCAGGCATTGTACAAACTCCTAGGAAGAGCCAGTCCTGTCCTGAAGAACTTAGTGTAAATAAATCACTTTGTTTTTTTTAAAGGTGACTTCCATCTGAACAAATGCAGATGAATTTAGCCTAGCAACACCCTTCTGAGTTAGGGAGGCAGTATTATTATCCTCCCCATTTTACTGATGGTGCAGGGGGAGGGTCAGAGATGTGAAGGGACTAGCCAAAAATCATCATTGGTAGATCTGGGAGAAGAACTCAGGATTCATGACTCCCAGTCCCTTCTTGTAGCTGCTAGACAATACCCTCTCTCCCTCTTTGTGTCAATAGTACGGAGCGCTGCCAATAGGAACAGATCAGGCAGGTTTGGATCAAATTCTAGGCTTCAGTGCGGTGAAACCCATGAAATCAAAGGGCTCTTCTTCTCAAGACCAGGAATGCTCACATCTGAGGCAAACCAAATAGTTCAACCCCAAGTCTAGTGGCTTGTTGGTATAGTGTACCCGCTCTTGTTTTCTTAGGGTGATTAAATCTCTCTGGGGCCATGAGAGAAGAATATATCATCCTTCCTTCCTGTATCTCTTGTAGTTAAAGCAGAAGACTGGGACTCAAGAACCAAAGCCAGCTCTCCCCACTGCCAGAGGCTTCCTGTCTGACCTTGGGCAAGTCACTTAATCTCTCAGTGCCTCCATTCCCCATCTGTACAATAGGGACAATAGCATTGTCCTCACAGGGGTGTTGAGGATAAGTACATTAAAGATTGTGAGATGTGCAAATGCTATGGTGATGGGTATCTTATCTTACCATGGATAGATCTTAGAAATGGATTCCTTTTGTTTGGATCTGAGCTGGAATCAATAATTGTAGGGACAGGTTCAGATCTAGGGAATTAAAATCAGAACCTCCCCCCCTCCACTGAAATTTGGAAGGGCTATAAATATACGGTTCCATTTTCAGCCCATCTCTCATTGAAAGCATTGGTTTTTAAATCATGTTCAGACTCCAGACCAAACTCCTCTGTACACAGAATGGCAATCTAGCTAAAAGAGAAATTGCCCAGCAGTTTGCTTAATTAGCCTGATAGATAGGGATGAACCATTGTTTGTTGTTTGTTTTCAATCCTGTGGGTTGGGTTTTTGTTTTGTTTTGTTTTTTAAACCATGGTGATAATGAGTTAATCCCCAGCTAGTCTAGATTTCCCAGAGGTGCTCTCACCCTCTGGGATAGAAAGCAGTGTCCCTTCTCTCCACCATCTGTCTGTTGCTGCCTGTCTTGGAAGTAGGAGCATCTTCAAATCACACCCCAAATCCTTCTGCATATTAGTACTAATCTACCAGGCTCAAAGTAAGGGTGAGATTTCAAAGACTCCCACCCTGTGTTCTATCTACATCAAGTCACTCAGGCTCTACAGAAAACCTATCTTTGGAAGCAGGCTTAATCACGTCACTGCACCTGTTGAAGGAGGGAAGATTTAGGGTTTTTTTAAAAACACCCTCTCCCCCCCCCCCCCAACAGGTTTTCCTCCTCTCTTCCTGAATATACAAGGTTATGTTGCATGTGATGATGTGGAGAAGAAACATCATTGGCTTTCGTGAGCTCATGCTCACATAAATGGGTTAGTCTCTAAGGTGCCGCAAGTCCTCCTTTTCTTTTTGCGAATACAGACTAACACGGCTGCTACTCTGAAAGCTAATTAAGCAAGATAACTTTGCAGCTGGATTTTCGGCATCATCCAGTGCATCCTTGGTTATACACCCACACAGTGTTATATTTTCCTAGTGGCCTGTGCTGTTCTTGTGGAAGACAGCTAACATTTTAGTCCTGATTTATCTGCACTCTCACCACCTTGTACCTCCTCTATTTGATTCAACTAGCCACAAAGGACAAAGGTTCAACCATTGGGTAGCAAGTGAGAGCTCTCTAGGAACGTCATTGAGTGAAACTAGCTGGAACCCAACCAGAGAAGACATGGGACCAGATCCTCAGTTCGTGTAAAGGGCTGGTGCAGCTTCCTGGATTTCATTGGAACCATGCCCTTTTACACCAGCTGAGGTTACGGCTCATGGTGATTTATCCCTGTGTATGCTGTTCATCCCACCCAGATCTTAGTGAAAGGTTGGAAAACTCACAGTGATGACAATATTTCTTGACTTAAGACTTGGCGACTTAAAAGCCAGCTGGCTAAAAACCTATAACGTCTTTATCATAGACCTCCATCAATGCTTTTAATATTCAGCCAATTTACCAGGACTGTAATTGATACCATACACCATCTGGTCCACTAGCAATGTGTCCCGGGAGGAAAGGCCCTCTTCTGAATGCAAGCTCTGGAGTAATGGAGGAGTGCATACAGTTTAACACAGACGGCCTGTAAACAGTTGCTATGACCACCCAGCTTCTGACAGCACATATTAAGTGGCTGTTGTCCAAACTCACCCACTTTCCAAGGTTTGCCTTCATTCTCAAATAAAGTAAGAACGCTCCAAGGCAGGACTGAACTTAGACGCCTATTGCTTTTCTCTTTGTCTCCCTTCTAAGGGGGGCTGGTTAGGGTTTTCCCTGCAGGACGTGTTGTCCCTTCCTTCGGCACTTTCTTGCTTTGGAGAGATGCTCAGCTATTCATGCTCCTGCATGGATCTAATGGGACTCTCCTGGTTTGTCTGGCAGGCTGAGTCAGCAGAATAGCTTTGTACATCCCTACGGGGTCCTATATCCTGACTCCCAATTTGTGGAGCCCAGATTTCAAATCTGAGCACCTTGTTTAACAGACCTCAGAACGTAGTATTTGGGCACTCCGCTCTGCACATCAATACCCATTCTGTAGCGATGAGGCAGTGATTTGAGCAAACCAATTTGGGATTTGGACATCCTGCTAAGAACCCCGTGTGATAATCATGCCAATGATAAGATTATAATTTTCCTTTTATGTTAGCTGCATAATTTGGGTATACTCAAATACAGATAGTCACAATGAATGCACTTGATCAGCAACAATTGGACTGGTTTCCAATATGTTTTCCCCCCTTATTATTACCCCTGAACATCAACCCTCAGAGCAGATGAGACTGTGGATAGAAATGTGCATAGGTGCTAGTAGACCATGGTGATGGTGGTGACAAAAATGAACCTGGAAAAGTGACTTCATTGCTGAGTGAGCATGTATTGCATCCGATGAAGTGAGCGATAGCTCACGAAAGCTTATGCTCCTATGACTCTGGCTGCCCATCTGTCAGTGCTGTGAAAGTTAAAAAAAGCCTCAGGAGTTCTCCCAAGCCTATTGAGCCAGGTGATGTCAGTTCTGCACAGAACAAAACACCTACAAGCCAGCAACACACCTAAAACTGGGGGAATAAAGACTTGCAGCTGGAACTAAAGCCTTTTTAAAAATGATCACCCTGCTTGCAGCTTTATAAAACTCCCATAAGGCCCAGAGCAGAATATCGGTTACACGTGCAGCTGCATCTCTCCACTCGAGTGATAAGATTCTTTGTCTGAACTCCTCTCTGAATTACCCCAAAGCCAGGAGAAGTATGTTTAGAACAAGGCCCTCAGGCAAACCATTGAAAGATTTTTTTTTTTTTTTAAGCGGGTGTGGGGAAGGTAACTCTCGGGAGTACATCGTTAGAATGCACAGCATGGTTTTTTTGGAGTCACACTTAGTTGGGCAGTCTATCCCTCCCCCCCCCCCCCCCAGATCAGCATCCTGGGAAGCTGCCAGACACCGTTTCAGTTGGAGTTGCCAAAGTAAGATGTGCCATTGTGTTTTTGAGCTGTTTTCTGTTTTCAATGTCGGCTTAAAGTTAGCTGTGGTTTCAATGCGGGAATATATCAAGCCAAGCTAACAGGCTCTTGGGGATTTGTAGATTGTGAAAACGTTCACCCATTCAGAGCCGGATTCTGATCCTATTGATAGCAGTGTGAATCAGGAGTCGGGACTTATCCACACATGAACTTGCACCAGTTTAACTAAATGTGTGTTTTTTAACGGATTTAGATCAACCACTGCTAACCCTGTGTGATCGCTCTTAAACATCTTTAAGAATAGGTTATATTGACGTAGCTTAGTAGGGTAATGAATCGATTTTGGCTGTGGGGCTATAAACCAGGTTTAAATCGAGGGTTTTAGCGTGTTCACACTAGAGTTTTGCACTGGTTTTAAAAAAATCAGTTTCTGCTCACCCGGTTTAATTTTGCGGGTAGTCCAGGCCTAACACCATTGAAATCAGTGGAGTTCAACCGTTGTAAAATGGGTGGGAGGTAAGACCCAGGCCCGCTCTATATATTTTGGGTTTGATTCGCCACCATGTGAAACCAGTTTTACTATGGGGTGACCTCATTGGCTTTAGAGGAGTTGTTCCATCGTAAAACTTCAGTGCAGTTTAGTGTAGCCCCTTTGTGAGATGCTACCTTACCTAGGTACTTGTTTTAAACCGCTCACCTGAACAGTCTGACGTTAGGAAAAGACCTTGGACAAAAACAAACCCAAAAATCAGGCTAAATTGAATGTTTGGAGCATAATTTATCATCATGGCAAATATGTTATTAAACACCTCCACCCTGTTCATAAGACACACCTTGTGGCCCCTGACTTCCAGCTGCAAGCGGTCTCTTCAGTGTTCCCACAGATTTTCCAAGGGCCAAGTCCAAAGCTTGTTGGAGGCAGTGAACTCCCATTGACCTCAGTGGGCTTCCTTTGCATCACGCCCCATAGGGAGGAATATGGCCAGGGATGGAAATCAAAGCAGCTTCTCTGTAAAATGAGCCTCTGCTCGGTTAGGGTTTTGGAAACTTCTTGTCTCTCTTTCAATTGTAAGTTCTTTGAGGCAGGGACTGTTTTGTTTTCTGTGTTTGTACAGCACCCAGCCCAATGGGGCCTTGTTTGCAATTGAGGGCTTTGGGTGCTACGCGAACAAATTATTTATTAACAGAAACAATAATACTAATCCTGAGGCTCAGCGGTGTTATGCTCATGTTTTAATAGGTTAGTTAAAAAGTTAGGAATTTTAAAAATATGCAGGGTCAAATTTTCTAAAGTACCTAGGCACCTAAAACCTACTGACTTTCAATGAGATTTAGGCTCTAAAGTGCTGAAGCCACTTCATGAGGGCTTTGAGCCCCAATCCTGCTTCCACTGATGTCCAGAGGAGTTTTATTGTTTACTTACAGTGGAGCATCATCCGTCCCTTAGTGCTTGTTTTCAGGGTCAATGGTTACCGTTCAAATCCTATGATCATCATGGGAATAAAGAGTTGCAAACCATTTCCCAATAGATATTAGATTAGATTCATCATAGGATTTGATTAAGTTGGCCATCTTGGACGGGGGGTTGTTAGTCTCTTTATTATAGAAGATTCAAAACTCCAGAGCAGAGAGGAAGGAGATGGCTGTTGGACCAGCATAAGGAAGCTTACTGTAATGCTTTTCTCCATACTCCCATCTGTAAGCTGCATTTTCCATGCTGTACTTTTGTACCTTGCAGTGCCATCTGAATCTTCCTAGTGAAGGCAGGTAGCTGAAGAACTGCAAGAAACTAACATCTGCTGTTTCCAGGCACTACCTGCCTGGGAGATTAAAAATATATCTGTTTCCACTGCTATCAATTGAGCCCTTTTCAATTCACTTGAATTTGTTTATGAACTATACACAAGGCATAATGGGAAGGTGACCAGTCTTAAGCAAAGGCCTATCCTTGGACGAGCTGGGCCAAATTTTGCTGTCATGGTGGTGTAAATGCAAAGTAACTGGATTGAAATCTGTGGAGTTGGTCTGGATTTACAAGGGTGTAATGAGAGCAAAGTTTGCACGTTAGGTCAAATTATGCAGTGCCATAAATGGAGGTGTAAGTTACCCATTAGGTGCAAATTGGTCACAGGGTAGTAACTCTGTGTAACTCTGTTCCAGTATGACGTTGACTGGACGAACAAGGAGGCACGATTCCACAAGGGGTAAAACCAATGTAAATGCTATTGACTTCAGTAGAGCTACCCCAATTTACCGTAGCGTGCGCGAGAAAAAGATCAAAGCCCGGTGATTGTAACTTGAACTGATTTGACATGGCGTACGTCCAGATCCAACCCTACCACAAGCTGGTGTGACTTCCACCGAAGTCAATGGGAGTTGTGCCCTGTTCATCAGTTGGGTACCCCTGGAGAGTAGGGGATGGTACGAATGTAGCGTTGTGTGTGTGTGTGTGTGTAATGAACTCCTTTATCTTACACCCTCCCAGTAGTTGCTTTTCCTCCTACATCTCATACTGCTTCTGCCTTCTTGATGTGTGGGTTACGCTCAGTTGTCTCGCACTGAATGACAAATTGGTGGAAGTTATAGGTAAGGCTACGATTTTGGCACGGGTATTTTTATTAAAAGTCACTGACAGGACACGGGCAATAAACTATAAATCATGGATTCATTGAAACTGGAGCCCCGGCGCCGTGGGGCTCAAGCTGGAGCCCCACTGCCCGGGGCTGAACTATTGGAATTTTCAGGAAGTCACAGAGGTCTCGTAAAATCATGGACTCCGTGACCTCCACGAGTGACTCGTAGCCTTAGTTATCATCTTTTGCTAGTTGCACCCATTTTAACAGTCGCCTATGTATGAATGTTTTATTTACAGCCTGGTTTATGTCACAGCTGCATTTGTGCTGGCAATTTCCCATTTACGCCAACTTCCATTTGGCCCCATGTAAGAGACCCTAGGCCCATCTCTTTCTACCTTTAAGCCTTATACTCTAGAAATAGTGACAGGAATCCAGTTCATCTTTAAAAGAGCCTGGAAAGGGATGGTCCAGTGGTTAGGATTCTAGCCTGGGACTTGGTATAGCTGAGTTCATTCCTAGCTTCACCACAGATGTCCTGCCTGATCTTGGGCAAGTCACTTAGTCTCTCTGTACCTCACCTGAAAAACAGGGATAGCAGCAATTCCCTACCTGACAAGTGTGAGGATAAAAGTCGTCAAAGATTGTGAGGCGCTCAAATGTTATAATAATGAGGGCCTTTGATGGAAAAAGCATGAAATAGTTTTTGCCCAAACTGTAATTATTGTGAATGTTTAGGTCACACAGGCTCACTGTGTGCCGGGGATGCTAAGCTACATGTGACATTCATTAGCTTCTTGGTGAAAGTACAGTGCTTCCATCCTGCGAAGTGATTCTCAGATGGACCAAGTGCATCCTTCATATTTAACCAGCATCTCCAAATGTCTTACAAGCTGGTTGAGCCTAAGTGCTGCAGTTGCTTCCTAGAATTTAAGAAAAATTATCATTTCTTTATGAAAGATGAAAAATAATTTTAGCTGGGAAATGGGCCTTCTTAGTGGGCTCTTTTTTGATGGATTATGGAGGGGGAAAAGACCCAACCATTTCACTTTGATGCTGTATAGCTTGTAAGAGTTCCAAGATTTCTGTGGAAAATTTTCAGACCTAAAAATCCCTTTGGGGATTACCCCATCCTTTACGTGGCTGTTCTTTTTATTTTACATGGATTTCCCTGCTTTTGTTTGACTGTTTCTCACGAATCACACTATATTTAATTCAGAACATATCCTAATACTGTAATCTTTGGTCATGTCACCTGGAAACCCTGAAGGTTTTTGCTTAAGATTTTTTTTTTTAAAGGGAAACCAGTTGCTTCTGCGTCTCAGGGATTCTTGCTGATCTTACACCCTCGGATGATATTAGCCTTTATGCAGTAACAGGAGTGTCATATATAAGACACGGGGAGTAATTGTCCTGCTCTGCTTGGCACTGGTGTGGCCTCCCCTGGAGTAGTGTGTTCAATACTGGGCACCCCATTTTAGAGTGATGGGAACAAACTGGAGAGAGTTCAGAGGAGAGCAAAAAATGATCTACGGTTTAGAAAACCTGACCTATGAGGGAAGGTTAAAAAACAAACAAACTGGATATGTTTCTTCTTGAGAAAAGAAGACTGAGGGAGGGGACCTGATAACCATCTTCAAATTTGTAAAGGGCTGTTACAAAGAGGATGGTGATCAATTGTTCTCCATGTCCACTGCCGTTAAGACAAGAAGTAATGGGCTTGATCTGCAACAAGGGAGATTTAGAAAGTTTTTCCTAATATCTAACCTAACTTTAAGGATAGTTAAACTCTGGAATAGGCTTCTGAAGGAGGTTCTGGAATCCCCGTCATTGGAGGTTTCTAAAAACAGAGTCCTGATGTCCCTTGTTTTCTTGATGCCTTCAGTAGAGTTGGAGGTAAAATGATATTGCCTCAGCTGAATGCACAAAACCCGTTTGCACCCCCCGTGGAAATGAAAATACAGTGTACAGTAAATCGTGGCGTGCCAGAAATCTGCTCCTTTCAATCTAGTGGCCACGGTTTTAATTTCTTAAACTGGTTATTTTTCATGCCTAATCTGAAAAAGCATCTGCAATGTGACTGTGACTCTGCATTGCTTTGCAACAGGCTCGAATCATGTCTGCATTGCTTCGCACTGGTGGCTCTTTTATAATTTGCTGAAAAGGAGCTGCTGATTTGTAAGTTGTAAGCTGATTTGAAAAAGTCACTTAGTGTTGGTAGGCATTAAAACTGTGTGGTACCATAGCCTCTGGGTAGCCTTTATGTTATCTGAAGTGTAAGTAAAGCTGCATCCATTCCAGACGTAAAGAAACCAGCAAGAAGACAGGTGCTATAATAAGAGATCACCTGGGTGTCCTAATTTGCTGGCCATAAACTGCATGGAAAAGATCATTCTTTTTGGGGGGAGGGTCAGTGCTAGAACAAAAGAACTAATTGCTGGACAGGATGTTGTAGAGAGAATCTGCAGCGTCAGAACTACTGAATGTGGGGTAACCATCCCAGCGGATTAGCTTCAAAGACTTCGATTTGGCCCCGAATTTCCCAAACCCAAGACCAAATGAAATTGTAATGATTTTTTTTTTAACAGACTATTTTTAATTTAAAAAATTCCCTTTTTAAAATGGGTTAAATTTTTAAGTGGGTTAAATTCTGCATTAATTTAGAATTTGCATCGCCTGCAATCCCATGATGGGATGGGTTATAGGTCAGTGCAGAATTAGGCTCAATGTTTGCAATCCCACACATTGCAGCATTGATCAATGTAATACACTAGCTTCAGGCTTGATCCATGCTACCACCAGCTACGTGGCTATTTTTAGTGGGCTGCTCAAGAGCCAATGAGCCAGCTCCAGTATCACCAAAAATAAGCATTCAAAAATTGAGTCAGGCCCCCTGAAATCCTGAGATTTGGTTAAAGATCGTGAGAATTTTAAAAAATCATAAAAGTTGAGTTATTTTTATTAGCCTCCTGGTTTATGAACCTTTTGGGGTGCACCTGGGTCATGTTTCCCAGCTTTTTTCTGCAACCATGAGGGCTAGAAACTTTTTCTTTTTTAAAAGAAAGCTCAGATTCTCACACAGTCACTTGCCTCCAGGATCTGGGGCTTTAAGGAAAAACACCCAATAGCAGGATAACACGTGCAACTCTTATCCGCCGTACCACCCATGCAAATTGGTTGTCTTCATTCTGGTTGCACAAGTGTAGCAAGGACTAAAATGTATCCACATGCATGTATTGGTCCAGATTATGAACCCCTGACTCACACTGGCTAGTAATTACGCACATGAGTAATGCCATTGATTTTAATGGGATTATTTTTATGAGTTTCTGCTTGCCAGTGTGAATCGCAGGTTCATAATCTGGACCACAATGTTCGTAGGCTGTCCTTCTAAATACCGTTTAGCCAGCTGCAAGGCTGAGATTGCTCAGTGTAAACCACAATGCTGATGAGCAGTGCTTGTATAGGAAGTCCATCTGGGCACTCAAAATAAGTCGGAGAGGTGAAGCCTGGAGTGGGTGGTTTTGGTGGTGAATTATTTGTGGCCCTACATCTGTTATATCAAAAGGCAGAAGTTGCTTGTGTTTGTTCAGCATGATTCCATGTGCTCATTTCCCATTTTCCACATACACTCCCTGTTTCCAAACGGATCCCCCACCCAGATGTCACGCTCACAGACTTCTCTTTGCATGTCTTATTGGTCATAGCTGGAGGTGCAGCAGTGGGATCATAATCAGTGCTCTAGGTGCAGACCCAGTCATTGCTAATGCTAATCAAATGATGTGACTATGAGCTACTCCAGCCTAGGACACCTCACTGATTGATTCCTGATCGTTTTCCAAAAAATACAGCTCAGACTCACCTGTTCCATGCTGTCTACAAGTGGTTACAGACTTAATGCCAACCTTTTGTCTCTTCCAGTCTCCACTCTCCTCTTTCTCTCACCCTGTGTCCTTATGACATTGTCTTTGCTCCCACTAATGTACTTTCTGACACAGTGTGACTTGTTGCAAAATTAAATTGCATTAACGAGAACAAGAGGACATTTGTGAAGCTCACCCATTTTGAAGGAAAATAGCAATGTGTATTGTTCAAGGGAGAGACTCCAGGTGAAGTATTTTTGCATCTGCCATGTTTAAATATGTAAGAATAATAATTTCCTATAGTATGAGAACACTTGCTATGGGCCTAGTAATTCTCAACTTCAAAACTCTCTGCAGACATTTAATTAAGCCACAACCCCCCTTGAAAGCTAGAGAATCAAGCACTACTATCCCCATTCTACAGATGGCGAACCTGAGAAACAGAGGGATTTATTTGTTTATGGACACTAATTAGTTCAGGGGCAGCGTGCTCTGACTGGAACTAGAAGTTCCTGGCTTGCAGCCCTGAGCTCAGTGTATTAGAATCTATCCTTTGTTTCTTTGTATAGTTCCATATTTGGTTTCATTTTTGTTAGAGATGGGCCGAGCTGCCAAGTTCTTCTTTGAGTGATGGTACCTATTGTATTCCACTGAGGGTTTACACATGCGTTCCTTGTGTCAGGAGCCAGAGAATTTGAAATTAGTAGTGTCCGTTGGTCTGTGTGCTCGCCCTTGCTTCGCCTTATGGTTTCATCTGAGGCGATAAAGGATGGGGCAGACTGAGCTCGCCTCCAACTCCTCCTCATTACCACATGGTCCAAGTCACAGCTACTCTCCTCTCTGAAGCACTGTGCGGGGTGGGGGGAGAGGTTTAGAATTGTACATAGTTAGTTTTTTCTTGTCTTTTACAGGTATTTTTTACATAGTTTAGCTTCACTAGTAGTTTTTAGAAGAATTAAGACTTTGGGGGACTTTGTTTTCTGACTACTCCCCCTCAAATACCCACGCGTAGTACTGGACTATGCAGAGGACGCCAAGGTTCAAGATCTGCGCGTCCTGCCCACAGTCCTTCTTGATCAGCAATGAGTGCCAACCCTGCCTGTACTACTTGGGAGAAGCCCATGTTTCATCCAGGACAGATCTGACAGGTGCTGTGGAGGGCCCCATAGAATGGGATACCAGTGGCTTCCCTGCTGGGGAAGAGGACAGTGATGCCAAGAAGCTTGTGGTCCCTTAGGGTACCCATAGCGGCAGTAGGGAATGGGTGGTCCTGTCCTTGTGCTCAATCGGAATCCGCCAAAGAGAGAAACTCAGTTCCTGGCTACAGTGGCAGTACCGTGGAACTGGTGGAACCGTATGACCACAGGGGGATGAGGTGAAACGTGATTCGCCTGAGGTAAGTCCTGCGTTGGAGATGGTACCTCGTCAGGCGTAGAGGAAAGCGTGGAGATCTTAGTTCCCCTAGGGCGGAGAGTTCATGTGGCTTAGGTGCTGTCGCCCGTCTCCCTGCTGTTAAGTGGTATGCACTCCATAGCCGGAACCGGAGCAGAGGCCTGTTCTGGAACCGGTGGTTTCCTTGCCTTAAGGGAAGCCGACATTAAGGGCGTGCGTGACTCAGTACCCACTACTGGCAGATCTGCCGTTCTGCGTGGGTTCTTCTCCTATCTGTGCGTCTTGGAATGCTCTGTCTCCCCGTGGCTGGAATTCGTGGAAGGGGCATCATCCTTCTTCAGTTTGGAGGTAGACTTGCTGCTATGCCGACGTGCATGCTGCTTTGTTTCCCTAGTAGGCCCCAGCACAGGTCAGTAGTGGCTGTGCTGGCAGAGCCGGGCGTGATCTCTGAAGCCGGAGGCACACTCCTGGCTGTCTCAGGCCGATGTACGGGGGGGTTTCCCTGGTCTGGATCCGACTGCGGCCTCATGGAAACCTCCAGGAGATGCTTCTTAAGTCAGAGAGCCCAGCCTTCTCCTGTCCTGTTTGGGAAGGTGTGACAGGGAATACCCGTCCCATGCTGGGCTGGAAGGGGTTAATCCCATACTATGGACTGAGGAAGTCCCTGGACTACTTAGGGGCCTCCATTGACACAGTCTTAGCATGGGAATACCTACTTTAGGGACAGGTTCCAGACTCTGCAGGAACTCATCACCTGAGTAGCCAACAGTCCTCCTCCTCTGGTAAGGACTTGCCTATCCCTGCTTCGCCACATCGTGGCCTGCACGTATCTCACCGCCTTCGCTCTTTACAGATATGGCTCCAGAGAGTCAATTCACCCATGCGACATACCATGGACCTTCTGCTGACAATCCCTTTGCAGTGCTCTCCTTCCTCCAGTGGTGGATGGACCTGAGGCAAGTGTGTGCCAGGATACCTTTCCTCCCATCCTCCCCGGACAGAACGATCATCACGGACATATCGCTTGCCAGATGGGGTGCCCATGTGACCAAGCACATGATGCAAGGGACTTGGACTCCTCGAGAATCCAGAATGCACATCAACATTCTAGAGCTTCAGACGGTATGGAGAGTGTTGAGTATTTCTCCCATCCATTCTCTCCCAACATGTTTTCATCATGTCCAACAACATCACCACCATTTATTACATCAACAAACAAAGGGTCACAAGGTCGACTGCGCTCTGTGAGGAAGTAGTCCATCTGTAGGACTGGTGCATTGTCCACAAGATCCTGTTGTCGGCAGCCTATCTTCTGGGGATTCAGAATGTGATTGCAGACTCTCTCAGCAGGAAATTCATGGCCGATCATGCATGGGAACTTCACGACACCGTAGTCAATGATATTTTCAGTCAATGGGGGACTCTGACCAGGAATCTCTTTTGCCTCTCATGTCAACAACAAATAAAGTACATACTGCTCAAGGAGGAGTATCGGGATCCACTCTCAAGGTGATGCCGTCATCCTCCACTGATCGGACCAGATCAGCTACACCTTCCCCCCCTTCCTCTCCTTCCATGAGTCCCCCACAGGATCAGATGGGAGAGAGTC
The DNA here is from genome assembly GCF_965140295.1 of Lepidochelys olivacea. NCBI lineage: Eukaryota > Metazoa > Chordata > Testudines > Cheloniidae > Lepidochelys > Lepidochelys olivacea. The sequence continues at coordinate 121,019,578 of NC_140417.1, forward strand.
ATCGTCATCCTGATAGTCCTGTTTTGGCCCCTCCAATTTTAGTTTCCTAACCTCCGCATGTTTGCCTGTTCATCCGATTGCCCTTCCCTCTTTCTCGGGGCTGCTCACACAACACAACAGCAGAATCAGACATCCCAACCCACAGATGCTTCACCTCAGAGCTTAGTATTTGGATGGGCATCTTCTCTAGAAAGGGAATGTTCATCGGCAGTACAGGACATGCTTTCGAGTAGCAGGAAAGAGTCCATGAGGTGTTCCTATTAGGCCAAGTGGAAATGCTTTGCCTCCTGGGCACAGTAGAAGGGGTTTGCCCCTGAGGAAGTGGACATTCCCCTTCTTTTGGACTATCTCCTGTCCATAAAGACAAGGCATCCCCAGCCCATGGAAGGGCGCTACATATTTACACATCGATTAACTACTAGGTTTTGGAAAGGTCTCCTCAGGACTTTTGCTCCCCAATGGGATGCCCCTAACAACCTATTGCTCCCCAATGGGATGTCAATCTCGTTCTCTCGGCATTAACAAAAGTGCACTTTGAGCCACTGGCTTCATGCTCACTGTTCCTCCTTTCCATGAAGATCGCCTTCCTAATGGCTATTACTTCTGCGAGTAGAGTAGGTTAACTGTGGGCCATTATGGTGGACCTCCCCTTCACTACGTTCCAGAAGGACAAAGTCTCCCTGCATCTTCATCCCAAGTTTCTATCAAAGGTTGTATCCCGCTTTCATCTCAACCAACCCATACTCTTACTTGCTTTCTTTCCGAAGCCGCATGCCTCAGCGGAAGAGTGGTGCTTTCACTCCCTTGATGTCTGCAGGGCCTTGCACAGGAGAAGACCAACCAGGAAGTCCCCTTGATTGTTTATCTTATAACTGAGAGGGTTAAGGAGTAGGCAATCTCCACACAAAGGATTTCCTAGTGGATTTCAGGGTGCATGACACTCTTCTATCGCTGGTCAGGGCTGCCTCCATTCCTTGGAGTGAGAGCCCATTCCACAAGAGCACATGCATCCACTACGGCCACACTTCACAATGTACTGCTTCCGGGCACATGTAGGGCAGCCAAGTAGAGTTCGGTACATGCCTTTGCTGCACGTTACGCCTTGGTGCAGGATGTTGCGCTGGATGCTTTGTTTCTTCATTCAACCATTCCATACTCTTCCTTGCACCCTCCTCTGAATTGTTAATAACCCTCAGCGGAATATAATAGGGACCATCACTTGAAGAAGTGGTTACTTATGTGTAACTGGAGGTTTTTGGAGATGTGTGTAGTCCTGCCTTCCTTAGCCTCTGCTGCAGATCTGTTCGTTTTGCAGTGGAGAAGTCACTGAAAGCGTGGTCGGTCCGCCCCATCCTTTATTGCCTGGGACAAAACCATGGGGCGAAGCAAGGGCACATGCATGGACCAATGGATACTACTACTTTCAAATTCTCCAGCTCTGGATGCATGGTGCACATGCGTAAACTCTCAGTGGCATACAGATAGGGACCACACATCTCGAAGAACCTCCTGTTACAGGTGAGTAATCTCCTTTTTTATAATGTCCTGAATGAGTTTCCAGCAGTGCAGTGATCATAAATGCTCTCTTAGTTTCTACCATTGCATTGTTGGTTTCCCACCATCTCATTAATCTTTAGCAGCACAGAAGCCTTACCATGTGTGCTTCCTCATGCGTGAATGAGAGCAATGGGTTGACCATTAGTTACTTCTCTTTTCCCTTCAAGTGGCTGGGGTATGTTTGCAACACGCACCAAAAGCGCAGAGCCCCCAGCAGCCGACTGCCATACTTGTGTGTAAATCCGTCCCTGTCCAGTCACATCTTTGTTAGAAAGAGCTCTCCTGGCGGAAGCAAGAGTTTGGGAGGAAAATGTTGATGAGGAAAGTTTAGCCAGACTCTCCAGCTATTTTGCTGATATCTGCCCTTTAGATAAACAGCGCTAAATTATACACTTTGTGACCCTCTTGATGTGGTTAAAAAGGCCTGCATTAGCCAAGCTTATTTAACTCCAAGAATAACCCCGGGAATTTGTATCAGCTCCAGCTTGAGTCAGTCACTCTGGAGTAAAATGAGAATAATCTTCCTGGTTAAAAGTGTAGTGACAGCAAAACTGTAAGTTATACAGTGGCTTTTCCTGCTGCCTTCCCCCTTCCCCCCAAAAAACGAAACTTCTACTCATGTCCAACCCCAGGCACCCTGACTTCTACCTAAGAGAAAACAAAATTTTCAACAAAAAAAATCCTTTTCCATTGGTAGAAAAGCAAGTTTTCTAACAATCCCTAAAGCCACAAACTATTTATTCACAAGGTTGGCTCCCTTGGGGAAATGTAGGATCTTTTATTTTTTTTCTCCTGCACAGATGTTCCTTCTACTCTTGCTGTGCCATGTGCTTAGAATGCTGAAGATGTTCTGTGAAGTAGAAGAAGAGAGGGGATCTGTGTTTAAAAAAAACAAAAAAAAACTTTTTTTTTTTTGCTGTGTTTGCAAAGCTTTTGGGATTTTTTAAAAAAGGAAATCTGTTCAGGTTGCAAATGGTACTGGCTCCCACACCCTAGCTGGTTGGAAATGTATCCTTTTTATATCTAAGTGCAAATTAGATCCCCTGAGTCTAGCTGTCACTGCCACTATAAATATTTGTGTTGATCTGTATGATAGTATTCAGAGTAACAGCCATGTTAGTCTGTATTTTCATGGTTTGTGTGTATGAAAACGTCTTCTGTACTTTCCACAGTATGCATCCGATGAAGTGAGCTGTAGCTCACGAAAGCTTATGCTCAAATATATTGGTTAGTCTCTAAGGTGCCACAAATACTCCTTTTCTTTTTGTATGATAGTAGATTCAGCTCGGGTGAAATGAGAGAGTCATACAAGATTTGCAAGGTATTTCCCCTAGCCCAAGCTTTTAGGGGGGTTGTGTTGAATGGGGGACCCAATGGGGGTTTCTTTGTGAGCCCCAAATCTGGGAGAAGATTGAAAAGACGATAGCTTAGTGTATGTATTCTGACATCATCACAGTCTGAGTTAAAGTTGAGGACGCACCAGATGGTAGGCATGGGACTTTCAGAAAATTTAATGCAACCTTCCTCCTTTGTCAGATCTCGTGTAGTCCTGGATTGGGTCTAGGTTAGTCAGTGTGGAAGACTGTTCCTGGGGGTTCTCCATGGAACAGTGAAGTGCTGCAAGGACTGTTGCTTGGTGCTCTCCCCTCGGAGTCAGTCATGAACCCAATCCCCATCATTAAAATGGATGTATATTACCTGGAGACCACAGGTCCCAGCATTTATAGCTTTATCTCAATCTGAGTGGAAAGCCACTGGAAAGCTGCAGCGCTGCAACGTGTAGTCTCTACGGCTGTGCTTTTATAGTGAAGGTGGCGGGAGGTGACTGCAATCTGCTCCATATGGTGCAGATTTAGTGCCTTCAAGTGCTTTGGCTCAGGGACTGTTTGTACAGCACCGTGTACAATGGAGCCCTCGGTTGGTCCTCAGGCACTACTGTAATAAGCATGATTAATAATAACAACACGGATGAGTTGAGGATCTGCTGGTTTAATGTCTCAGTTTGCTGTAAATGCTCTCTATGGGTGAAATTAATCTCTGTTCAGAGCCAGTAGGTCATAAGTGAGACTTCAGGGGTCCACAGGCCATGTGCTCAGGGGTGAACGTCCCCCTGTGTGCATTTGCATCATATTTCCTTGTATACAGTCTGTGCTTGTCCCCCTTTGTAGTATCTTTTTGCCTGTGTCTGCGAGCAGGGCATTGCTGATTCTCTGCATTCACCTTCCCTACAGTTGTTTCTCTCCTGCTCTCTCACACGGGGGTGTTGTCACAGGGATTACAGTGAAGTGGAAGACATTTCCAGAAGGGCTGGAAACTCCTCTGCCCAGTGTATCCATCCCTGGGAAAGCAGGAGTGCTCTGTCAAGGGAACAAACCCAGTGGGAATAGTTCTGCCAACAAGAAGACAGATTCAGTTTTTTATTAAAGTAACCTCTGCGCTTATTTCTGAGCAGCAGTTCTAACCAGGTGGGTGGTCTGTCCAAGAGGGCAGATGGAGCCTTCATCCTCACCAATCAGGGAGCCGAACGGGATTGGAGACAAGGCATTTGTTTTGTAGTGAAGGATGAATACCTAATTTTAGAACTGCAGAAAGGCCAGCTTCAGATATTTGCCTGGGCCCTGTCCCAATGTGCACACAGGAGCCTACCCTCCGTTTATGGGAGTGACTGTACTTTGATACAGTCTCACTCGGACACTGTCACTCATTCCAGCCATTTCTCTGATTTATCAAGCCTCTGTAAAACCACAGACGTGCCGAGAAATAATCCCTGCAGTTAGAGGAGACTGGGAGGAGGAAGGACAGAGTGGCCCTATGTACCCTCTAAATGTATTTCTGTTTCTGTTGCAGATGCAGCTTCTGGATAAATTCCCCATTGAAGGAGGTCAGAAAGACCCCAAGCAGAGGATCATCCCTTTTCTACCAGGTAATGCCTTGATGATGGACTTGAACAGGGCAATGTAAGGAGTCAGCAATCCATTCCTCGACCGCTGAGTCCAGGCTAGGATGTTGGCACACAGCTTATGGTGACACTAATGAATCACAGGCTGCGTTAGCCACGCTGAGAGTCAGCGTGAACCACAGCGTCTGTTTGTGTCCAGCAGCCTCAATAAAGAAAGCTCTTTATATTCATTACAGATGGCCTCTTTCCCATCACAAGCTGCTACAGGGAAGGGGATGCGTTGACTATCTGTAAATACTAGATAAGGGAATATTTTATGGAGGGAAAAGAGAATGAACATAACAAGTTTGTAATGATTTAAGAAAAAAATTATACTAGACATTACCAAGCATTTTCTAATAGTAAGGCCCACCGGACAATGTCACTGAAGTCCTATATTTAGAGATGTTCCAAGCAGACTAAGTAGATCTGAAAGTCCAGCTGTGCACTGGCCAACTCTGATCATCAAAGGTAATAAAGGGGAACTTAGTTGACAATTCTGGTGATGATACAGAATCCAGGATAGGATCCACCTCCCTCTCCCATAGTGGAATAGGCAGTGACTGCGGGTGAAGAAAGAAGAAAAAGCTTATATTAGCTGGTAAAGCAAACCAATGCTATCCGGAATAGGCACAGGGAGCTGAGTTCTTTGGTAAGAAGGCACCATTTTTAACCAGTACCTTTTCTGGCCCTTAAGGAATAAAATACAAGAAGTCTAAATCCCATATTCTTTCTTTCTGAAGGACTAGTCAGGGGCTATGGTGGTGTGAATGTGGGGAACACCGATTCTATGTGATGCGAGAGAGCCTGAACCAAGGAAAGCCATAGGGTGAGGATGGTTTACAGCACTAGGATCAGGGTGAATCCAGTGTGGTAAAGCGTATACAACATGCAGGGACACGGGCCAAGGGATGCTCTTGTGCACTCTGGCCCCCTGCCCAGGGCAGGTGGTGGGTCTGGGACTCCCCATAGTGGCCCAGGCTCCCTGGGCAGCTCTCGCCGCAGCCCAGCTCCGGCCTGGCTAGGGGGCAGGGCCTCAGGGGGAAGAGGAGGAGCAGGGGGCGGGACTCCTGCAGCTGTCCCATTTTTGCATTTTGAAAAGGTGGTCACCCTAGCGGGACTCTTAGTGAAGTTGAGAACTATTCTGCCTGAGTCTCAAGAACAGAATCTAGCTCATAGTTCATAAACTCTCTGGGCTAACGGACCTTATCTTTCTTTGTCTCATGTAGTCCTTAGTGCACCCTTGCTCCTTAACAAAGAAGAAATAATAATGGTTTCCACTCCCCACTAAGAGATGAAGGAAATGGACAAAAGGTTACGTGCATGAGAATTTGAGATACTGGCCAGTAAATATCCCTTTGCCCTGACACACTATCACTTCTACAGCTCAGTGAAAGAGTAAGGGGCATGAAGTGAGCTGTAGCTCACGAAAGCTTGTGCTCAAATAGATTTGTTAGTCTCTAAGGTACCACAAGTACTCCTTTTCTTTTTGTGGATACAGACTGACATGGCTGCTACTCTGAACCTCTCCTTAGCGTAATTTCACGTACTTTCATACAACCACTTCCAACCAAGGTCACAGGGGAACGATCAGGATGGCACCCAGAAGACAAGGTCCGGGCCACAGTTCGCTGTTGAAGCGCACATTCAAGACCAGCTTTCTATTGTTTGACTAGATGGCTTTGGCTGTCGGTCTGAAGTTTGGCTGGCTGCATTGAATTTCACAAAAGGGGCGGTTAGGCCATTAAAAGGTTAACTCTGCCTTTAGCTATAAAAATGGGATCCCATGTCTTCCCTGAGGGGTGATAAAGTGAAGTTAAATCAGGGTCGTAGTGGGAGGGTACGGCCCATCTAGGAACACATTGCAGGCACTGATGCAATTTGAGGCAGAGCAGCTGCTGCAGTTGGTTTTCAGGGCCTTGAAATAGCACAGTGCAAATGCATGTGCCGTGAACGCCGCCAGAGTCACAGCCTGACAGCACCCTCCACAGACCTTCTGAAAAGCTGCAGTGTGTTCAAGGAAGCATCGGCTTTCCTCGCGAAACAGATCTCTTTCCTACAGACCTTTTGCAGCCAGATGGAGGCGGTGTTGCTTTCTGGTTAGAGCACAGCGCTGCAGAGTCAGGGATCGGGGTTCTGTCCCCAGCTGTGCCACTGACTTGCTGGGAATGTCACATTATATCTCCAGGCTTCCAGTCCCCCAGCGGTAAAATGTGGTCAATCATGCTTACCTTCCCCTCCTACTGTGCTGTGGGATCTGCAGATGAAAAATGCTCTATACGGGAGAATTATTATTGTTCATGCACTGAGTTGGCACAGATGTTAACATCTGTCTCTGCTGGTGAATTGTTCATCCTGTAATTCAACAGGCATTGACCAATTTATTGTGCTTTGCCCTCAGAGAATTCTAGATAGGCACTTCACTGATTCCCAAAATTTGCCTCCATTCCGTGGTGGTGGTGGTGAGGTATTGACGGGTGACCCTTACAGAGGAGTAGAGACCACCCCATCCATCATACGACAGCATTAACCTTTCCACCCTTCAAGAACTCTAGGGTAGGGTATTGCTGTATTTCCCTAAGAGCGAAAAAAATAAGATCAGGAAAACAAACTCGTTCTGACTTGGTGTCCCATATGGAGATGCTGCCAGACTCGAAGATGCTTCTGCCGTAGTTTGTTAAACAAGGAGCTGCTATATCCGTTCTGCTTTTAATGTCAGTTCGCCCCCTCCTCCTTTTTTAGCTCCTGCTGATCTGTTCTTTGATTTACCAGTGCCGAAGCTTTGTAAGGGAACAAGCTGCTCTGAAGAGTGACTCCGCTAAATGTCAAACAACGTCAAACTCTGTTAAATAAACTAGCTGCTGTAATTAGAATACACATGGTATTTCTACAGCCAAAGCTGCTGGTTATTGAAACAAATACCTGGCTATAAACTGTCCTAATTAAAAAGCAGGCACGAGAGAGGCTTGTATTTAAAACCCGCTTTTACAAGGGCATCATGATTCCCTTTGCTTATTATGGGCCTGTTCATGTGTGGTGCAGAGTGCTTCTTTCTGCATGGTGTTGAGTGCCCTAAGCTCCTGTCTGTAGTTTGAGGGTCCTTGGCACGTCTCCAAATCAGGCCCTATAAGAAAGAATGGAGCACATGACAGCACAAATACTCCTGGATGTAAGTACCCAAAACTATGAATAATGTGGTTGTGCCTTCCTCCAATAACTATATGATTTCAGGTGCAAAGAATAAGGGGACCCCTTTTCTAGGTCACTGTCCAGTAGAAAAAGGCTTTGTAAGAGACTGACTCACTGGGTCACACCTAGCCATTTTATTACTAGTGACAGCAGAATACGCAGAGTAGATGATGATGATTAAGGCTGAAGTGGATGGGTAGATTGCATTTATGTGAATCACCTGCTGTAGCACCTGGGCTAGAATTAAGAAATATTCTTTAGTGGCTAGAACGTGGGAATGGGAGTCAGGGATCTTGGATTCCGTTTTCAGCTCTAGAAGGGAGAGTACTGTCCTCTAGTAGTCAGAGTGGGGGTATGTGTGAGTCTAGGCTCTATTCTGGGAGGTAGGGGGCTGGGAAGCAGGACTGCTGATGATTACTGCCTGCTGGTGTTATGGAATATTTTCTAGTGGCTAGAGCAGGGAATTAAGAGTCAGGGCTCCTGAGTTCTATTTACAGATTTGGGAAGGAGTTTTCTTTAGTGGTTAGAGGCAAAGACTGCAGGTCAGGACTCCTCATTACTGTGTTTTTCTTGCAGTACCATTATTGTTCTTCATCCATGTTCTCGCTTCTATTTGTTATCTCATCGTATCACGTCTAACATTAGTTTGGGGAAGGGACAGTAGTTATCTGCTTGTAGTTTGTGCTCGCCTGCATTTGAATACTGTAAAAAATAATAATACCAATAAATTCCTGACTCTGCCACTGACATGCTGTTTGATCTCAAGCAAGTCACATAATCACCTTGTGCCTCAGTTTACCCATCTGTGAAATGGGGATAAGAATTATTTATTTCAATTTACAGACAGAAAAAAACCCCTATTGCCACTCCAGTATAAAGACTGGGAGTGGTTGGGTCATTACAAAACCTAAACCTAATTTCCTCCATACTAATTTCCTCCTACTGTTACTCATACCTTCTTGTCAACTGTTTGAAATGGTTTCAGAGTAGCGGCCGTGTTAGTCTGTATTCGCAAAAAGAAAAGGAGGACTTGTGACATCACAAGTCCTCCTTTTCTTTTTGTTTGAAATGGGCCACCCTCATTACAACTACAAAAGTTATTTTTCCTCCCTTGGTATCCTACTGTTAACTGAATTATCTCGTTAGACTGACCTCGCACTTGGTAAGCCAACTTCCATCTTTTCATGTATTTATACCTGCTCCAGTATTTTCCACTCCATGCATCTGATGAAGTGGGTTCTAGCTCATGAAGGCTTATGCCCAAATACATTTGTTAGTCTCTAAAGTGCCACAAGTACTCCTTTTCTTTTTGCTGATACAGACTAACATGGCTGTTACTCTGAAACCTGTCTCCAGTCAGTTTGCTTGTCTGTTGTATTCCTCCACCCATCTCTTTGTCTGTACAGATTGTAATTAATCTTTGTTGTTCTGACAGCATCCTTTTGCTGTGGGTTTGGTTCCTGCCAGAGGAGGGTGATGGAATGGCTGCGAATTGTAGCTGGTTTGTTGAACTGCAGCTTTTCCATGCGATTTTCATTGTATAGCAGTGGTAGTGATTGGCCCTTCTGCACTAAATCCTACTGTTTTGGAGAAATTATATATTCACAAATTACTAGTTGCATTAGCCGCTGCTTAGATCAGTCAAAGTGCATGTAATGTAGTTATTTGGCTGTGCTGAGAGCCCTTTAATCCTAGGGCAATATGTAAAAGCATGCAATGTGTCTAAATTCTGTCAGCCTGGGAATGTCTGAATTGGGTTCGCTGGGAACTGGCTCACACTCACACTCACATACACACACACCCACACACTCTCTCTCTCTCTCTCTCTTACACTTTTCCTTTTACTGCACCAAACTCTCCAGGCAGGTGCTTTCCGGCACTGATTCCAGTGATGATAAGCCAGGGGCAGTGCAGATGCTGCTTCTTGTTCATAAGGGGCTTGAACCCATGGCCACAGAAGTCCGTGGCAAAACTGCCATTGGTAGAGCTGTCAGGAAAATTGTATGGTTATTTCTCAAAATGTCCTGAATTTAAAAAAAAAAAATAAAAATCAGTTTTTCACATTTTTTTTGGTGCATGTTTTTCCTGTTGTCTCCCTTACACCCTATTTTCCCGTTTCACCACTGGAAAAGGGGCAGGGGGAATATATGAGAGAAACTGTGTGTGAATGGGGATAAGACATGGAAAACTTCCACTTTTTGATTTTTTTATAGAAAAGCTGGAAAACGTAAAAGAGAGAGAGAAAAAAAACATGAAAACTTTTCATGGAAAAAAAGATGCTTTTCACTGAAAAGAAATTTAAAATGAAAAATGTTGATCAGCTCTAGTGAAGGGATTGTGGACAAGCCTGTTACAACAGCATGTCGTTAATGTCTTTGTCAGCCTGTGTTCAAACCATGCTGCCTTTATGCCCTGGTCTACACTACAAACTTATGTCGGTACAACTACGTTGCTCAGGGCTGTGGAAAATCCATACCTCGGAGCAACGCAGTTACACCGAGCTAACCCGCACTGTAGACAGTGCTATGTCAGTGGGAGGGCTTCTCCTATCAACATAACTACTACCTCTCGGGGAAGCGGAGTATGTACGCCAATGGGAGAAGCTCTTCCGTTGGCCTAGATAGCGTCTTCACTAAGTGCTACAGCTGCAGGATAGTAAGTGTAGACAAGCCCTCAGCCACATCCTCCTGTAGTTACTGCAACACAAAGAAAAGGTAATAGGTTGGGAACTCGTGATCCCCAGTTCCAGAAACACAGATCTCAGCATAAATCACGTCAATCTAAGGAAACTTGGCTCTAGAAAGAGGATCAGCTACAAGACCCGCTCCTTTTGCTCAGCTTTTGGAAGGAAAAGGCGGGTCTGTCATGCTCCTGTAGAAGGCAGTGGTGAATGTATGCAGAAAGGGACCATATTGTTCAGTGTCAACTGCAGCAGCAGTGGGCCCCAAAGGCTAGATGAATCATGTAGATTTCCATTGCTGTAGACAATAAGCGTAAGCACCAGTCAGAGAAAGGGTAAGAACCTGGATAGACAGAAGTCAGCTCCGTTTGTTCACACATGTTCTACTGTGCTTTTCAGAGGGAGGCCTTGAAAGATGCTGTAGGGCATGAATATGGGGGATAATTTGATCGCTCTGGCTGTTCGCTTACAGATCCCCATGCCGTCAGTAACGAAGATGGCTTGTCTTTCAGATGTGCCACATCCTGTACTAGAGATGGGCTCACACCCTCAAGGTTTATGGGTACTCGGATGCCAACCCCACACTGCAGTTTGAGACTTTCTGTATCTTGCACCAATTCCCACAAGAAAAAGTTGAGCCCAGGCTTCAAACGAGCCCTGAACCTTCCTGTGTGACACCTGAGCCCTGTAGAGACATTTAGAGGTTGTTTGTGTAAGCCTTGCCAAATGGGAGGTGGCCCTCACCACCCTTCCTTTTCCTCCCCTTCCACATTCCCTGCTCTGTGCACAGGAAAACATGCAGCAAAGGGGGATTGGCTTTTTTAATTCCCAGATTCCTCCCTGCTGTTGGGAAGTTGACTCCCTCCCACCTTGCTGACTATCACAGATAGCCAGGCAGGCTCAGAAGCTGGTTGGATCCAACAAGGTGGGTGAGGTGGCAATTCAGGATACACCCGCATATCAATTAGGTTCCAGTCTTCCTCTCCACAGTTCGCTGCTATTCTGTGGTGGAGTCTGCATCAAAGTGGCATTTTATCCCTTCTCTGTCTTTCTCTCTTGTCCCCTTTTAATCCTCCCGCTAAAGAGAGGAGAATCACTAAAACAGTGTTGCCAGGAAGATGTTTCTTTGTCAGCAGCTCTCTTAAAATTGAGATGGGAGGCCCCCAACTAAAATTCCAGATCTGTTCATCCCCCAGGAACCAGTCACTCCATAACATTAAATGCACTGGGTCATGTAGGAATGAAATTAGGAGGGCCAAATCGCACCTGGAGCTGCAGCTAGCGAGAGATGTTAAGAGTAACAAGAAGGGTTTCTTCAGGTATGTTGGCAACAAGAAGAAAGCCAAGGAAAGTGTGGGCCCCTTAATGAATGAGGGAGGCAACCTAGTGACGGAGGATGTGGAAAAAGCTAATGTACTCAATGCTTTTTTTGCCTCTGTCTTCATGAACAAGGTCAGCTCCCAGACTGCTGTGCTGGGCATCACAACATGGGGAATAGATGGCCAGCCCTCTGTGGAGAAAGAGGTGGTTAGGGACTATTTAGAAAAACTGGACGTGCACAAGTCCATGGGGCCGGACGAGTTGCATCTGAGAGTGCTAAAGGAACTGGCGGCTGTGATTGCAGAGCCATTGGCCATTATCTTTGAAAACTCGTGGTGAACGGGGGAAGTCCCGGATGACTGGAAAAAGGCTAATGTAGTGCCAATCTTTAAAAAAGGGAAGAAGGAGGATCCTGGGAACTACAGGCCAGTAAGCCTCACTTCAGTCCCTGGAAAAATCATGGAGCAGGTCCTCAAAGAATCAATCCTGAAGCACTTACATGAGAGGAAAGTGATCAGGAACAGTCAGCATGGATTCACCAAGGGAAGGTCACGCCTGACTAATCTAATCGCCTTCTATGATGAGATTACTGGTTCTGTGGATGAAGGGAAAGCAGTGGATGTATTGTATCTTGACTTTAGCAAAGCTTTTGACACGGTCTCCCACAGTATTCTTGTCAGCAAGTTAAAGAAGTGTGGGCTGGATGAATGCACTATAAGGTGGGTAGAAAGTTGTCTAGATTGTCGGGCTCAACGGGTAGTGATCAATGGCTCCATGTCTAGTTGGCAGCCGGTGTCAAGTGGAGTGCCCCAGAGGTCGGTCCTGGGGCCGGTTTTGTTCAATATCTTCATAAATGATCTGGAGGATGGTGTGGATTGTACTCTCAGCAAATTTGCGGATGATACTAAACTGGGAGGAGTGGTAGATACGCTGGAGGGCAGGGATAGGATACAGAGGGACCTAGACAAATTGGAGGATTGGGCCAAAAGAAATCTGATGAGGTTCAATAAGGATAAGTGCAGGGTCCTGCACTTAGGACGGAAGAACCCAATGCACAGCTACAGACTAGGGATCGAATGGCTAGGCAGCAGTTCTGCGGAAAAGGACCTAGGGGTGACAGTGGATGAGAAGCTGGATATGAGCCAGCAGTGTGCCCTTGTTGCCAAGAAGGCCAATGGCATTTTGTGATGTATAAGTAGGGGCATAGCGAGCAGATCGAGGGACGTGATCGTCCCCCTCTATTCGACATTGGTGAGGCCTCATCTGGGGTACTGTGTCCAGTTTTGGGCCCCACACTACAAGGAGGATGTGGATAAATTGGAGAGAGTCCAGCGAAGGGCAACAAAAATGATTAGGGGTCTGGAACACATGAGTTATGAGGAGAGGCTGAGGGAACTGGGATTGTTTAGTCTGCAGAAGAGAAGAATGAGGGGGGATTTGATAGCTGCTTTCAACTACCTGAGAGGTGGTTCCAGAGAGGATGGTTCTAGACTATTCTCAGTGGTGGAAGAGGACAGGACAAGGAGTAATGGTCTCAAGTTGCAGTGGGGGAGGTTTAGGTTGGATATTAGGAAAAACTTTTTCACTAGGAGGGTGGTGAAACACTGGAATGCGTTACCTAGGGAGGTGGTAGAATCTCCTTCCTTAGAGGTTTTTAAGGTCAGGCTTGACAAAGCCCTGGCTGGGATGATTTAATTGGGTATGGGTCCTGCTTTTGAGCAGGGGGTTGGACTAGATGACCTCCTGAGGTCCCTTCCAACCCTGATATTGTATGATTCTATGATTTCCTGGCCTCTTGCATACCCAATGATCGTAGTGATTTAATTAGGGGTGCATGGGTGTAAGAGGGGACAGAATCTGATCCTAGCTAGCCATAACTAAACAGTATAGATAGATATGATCATATGAATAGGTGCATCTATTTCTTATTGCTGGGTGGAAGGACCCAGCCACCCTTCTACTGGTTTCACTGCGACTATGCCTCTGCTTGCTTATTTTTAGATTCGTTTCTCAGGTGCCACATCAGTTACCTGGGAAGAGACCCCAGTGCTCCTCCACACCTACTGGTGAGCCACCTTGTTAATCAGGATCACCGGCAGCTGGTGCCAGCTCAAATTCACAACTCAGGAAAAGTTATGCTTTAGGATTAGTGTCTTGACTCATCCTTGAAAGTACCAAGACCCAGGCTCAATCTTACAGGTGTGTCTCGGGCATCCGCCTCACTGCTTGTGCATGAAAGTGCACTGTACCACAATCACAGCCCACACAAGACTTCTGAAATAGGGAGTGCACAAGTAACAAGGAAGCCCCATACAGGCATGCTAAGCTGGTCCAGAGGAGCAGTAGGATGGCCGGCTCCTGGCATTTGCCATGCATGCCTGTTTTGGGGAGGATTTTGCAGGAAGAGGAAGATCCCATAGGATTGTAGGAAGGAGGGTGTGACACTTCTCAGGATACCCAGGACTGGGAGTCATCTTGTTATCCCCTGCCTATGGCGAGAGGGTGTCTTTCTTGTGATAGCTGGGTGTCAGGGAGCGGACTCTATCAGCTGCTCAGGCACTCTCCTCTGGGCTATGCCAGCCTTGCTTTTGCCAGGCGGGTTAACAATAGGTACATCCCAGTTCCTGAGTGCCTTTGATTCTTTCCCCTGTGACATCTAGCCCCTGACACTGGCCACTCAGAGAAATCCCAGATCCTCTGCCCGAAGGGAGTAGTGTACCTCAGTTTACCAGTTTTACCATAAACCACTGTTTCTGTATAACACAGCACTTGTGAGCTCTCACAATAAAACAAAAGGAGATTTATTTAAGAAACAATAAAGATTTAACTAGAAACAAGAGAGAGTGGTGGAAACAAGTGTTTATAATATGAAACAAACCCTGCGTCTACGCTTGCCTATTGATTAAAGCAGGTCCCCCTCCCACTCCTTTCCAAAGTTCAGTCCATTGCAGAGCTGGCTGGCTGCACAGGAACATAAGTCTTGGCAAGTTACAAGCTTTCTGGAGATCCCTTACGTGTTACTCTTTACGAATAAATATCCTGCATGACATATGTTTGGTGTAGTGAATATGTCAGGGCTGAGGTGAAAGCTGTTTGCAAAGAACAGGACATTCTTTGGTAAAGGGTCTCTGTGTCACAGATGGGGACCCTATACTTTGAAAGTTCGGATGTGTGTCAGGTTTGAACCTCTCAACGTTGAGAGCTTCCCATCACTAATTGGTAGACTGGTATTGCACAAAGGAAAGGGATGTGCAGTGTGAAGAATGGGCCATCCCAAACTGTTGGTTTGGGGAGTCCAATCCCCTGCACTTCTACAGGGAAGCCTTCCCCAACCCCTCCCCCCATTGGACTCCCTCTTACAGGAGGCATAGAAAACTCCAAAGCAGGCTTGGAGAGTTTCCTGGTCTCTACATGGGAATAGCCATGGAGAAGACACTAAGGCCAGGGAGAATAAGGCTGGGATTGTCAACAGAGCCCAAAGGAGTTAGGCACCCACCTACCATTCAGCACCACTGTGACATAGGCTCCTGAATCCCTTAGGCCCCATTGACAGTCCCAGTCTCTTCCCCTCTCTACTTATTGTTTCCGTGGTGAAATGCACTTAACTTATTGCGTGTTAACCGAACTGGTTATTAAACAAGTCCCATGAGTGAGAGGGAAGAAAAAAAGACAACAGCTCAGTTACAGTACATGATTCAGAAAGCTCATGCCTGGGAGAGCACAGAAAGGTGTGACTGGAGCAACAAATGAGCTGTTGCCTTGCACACCGCCCAAACGGTTGGATCTGGTGAGTGAGGGCATAGGCGGAGTATGTTTGCAGCAAAGCCTGGTAACTCCCTGTTTTGAACAATGCAAAGGTAGCTTGAATAGCCACTAATACATCTTGTGTGGGGACTTTTCTTGAGTCGGTTTCAGCTCCTCACTTGCAGGCTGCAGCAGAAAAGTAGATCTGCCAATGAACTGCATCCCAGGTGGCTATCCATGTTTTCTTTCAATCATGGCTTTTATATGGGGAAGAGGAAGCTGGGGTGAAGAACTTGAACAGGTTTGCAGCTGCAGCAGGATTTAATACACAGTGAACACCAGCCATTTTCTCTCTGTTACTTATTATTAAGTGTCACAGTCCTGTTGTTGTTTTAGTGCAGGGTGAGAGAAGCTGGAGCATTATTTTCAGACCGTTTGAGATGGTATTTTCATACATAAATGGAAATTACATGAAATTATCCTAATGGCTAGAATTATGGTGATGTTTGGTTGCTGTGAGCCATATTCTGATCTCCTGCTGATGTAACTCAGGAGTAGATCCTTTAAAATTAGAATCTGCCCTTTTATAATTTGTTAAACACTGCTGAAGTTGCGTGTCTATATAGCCTTGGAAGCATTTTCTGCATTCCTTCACACCTTACTGAAGCAAAATGCCCAATGCTTTCAGTGGGAGTTTTGAATGAAAAGGACCCTTAGAAATTACAAAAGAAGACTCAATTGAAATGTCTTATTAAAGGCTCTTTTCTTAGCCTAAAGGGTCAATATCAGGTTAATATTTAAAAATAAATATATTTCTTTATTTGTTTTAATAGTAAAACCCTGAATTATTTGATAAACTAAAAGTATTTATTTTAAAAACTGATTTGCTGTTCCCATTGATTGTTTGTTTACTTTTTTGCATTTCACTGAGCCTGAATAATGAAAATAGATTAGTTAGTTTCACTTCTTTTTAAACTCACTTTCACTTCCTGGTCCTCGTGCACTAGCAGAAACAACGAGGAATCCTTGTGGCACCTTAGAGACTAGCAGAGTGTTCCAAACATGACAGAGGAATTTGTAAGCCACTGAAAAAAACCGTTTTCATTGAAATGTAAAGTTATAAAAAAACCCACCATAAAATGTCTATTGAAGTTAGATTTGGTCATATCTTCTGTGTGTGTTTGTGAAATAACATATGGGCCTAAATCAACCTAAATAGCATCCTTTAATGTGTACCTTCTCCTTCCACTGACATAATTTATACTCTCTTTTCAATACGTGTGTATCGGTTTCATGGTTTGCATTCTTTCTAAGCCTTATATTGCTAATATTAATTATAGTGTTATTCTATATTAGAAAGACCTGCTAGATATTGGAAGAGTTCAAGCGCTAATTTTCTTATGATCTTATGAAGTGTGATGTTATATTTGCCTTCTGGTGAGCTGCAGTTTTAGAAATACCTGTTGGTTGATAAAGTAGAATTTTCTTCCTTGTTAAGAAACTATTGTGGAAAATTCATCTCCTGTTTTCTCTGATGAGAGTAGAATGGATTTCCTGTCCGTTCTGAGCTTGAAGGCAAAGCAAAGGATGCTGGGAGGAAATGACCATTATTTAGTGAAGCAGACTGTGGAATTGCTGATCTGAAAAGAAGAAAAAAATTCACTTATTCCAGACTTAGTGGAGATATTTTTAGGTCTCAAGTCCTTTATAGTTGGAAGACAAAGTTATTGTGCATGTAGGGTCATGTGATGCCTTTGGCTACTTATTGAGGGACCTGCAAAAATAGCTTTCAGACGGCAGCTCCTTCCTTTCTGAAGGAAAGGATTGTGTCTCAGTGACCTGAATTCTAATTGGTACCATGTAATGGAATAACAAAAGAGAGTATTCTGCTTTGCATACCGATCCTGTTTCAAAAGCATAGTAAAACCTTTCAGAGGCTTTAAACGTTGTAAGGACTTGGACTGAGAAGTTGATTCATAGTAAAAGAATTGGTAAGAGAGTTTGTTTGTTGTTTAAGGCTGAGATTCTGCCATGTGTTGCGTGCGGATAGGCTGCTCTGCCCACATGGAGCTCTGTTGCAGTCAGCGGGGCTCTATGCCAGTCCCACAGTCAGCTCACATGCAACCAATTGCTGGAGCAGGGACTGATGTTTAAAATGGTTTATTGACGTTTTCAGATTTTATCCATTAGTCGTTCCTGTTTTAAAAACCCTGCACTATTTGAGCCAGCTCCTCAGCGGGGCTCATCCAGTGCAGCTCCATCAAATCAGGGGAGTTCTGCCACTGATTAATACCAGCTGAGGATCTGGGCCTACATCTCCATTTAAATCCTTTTTGCAAACCTGTAATATTCTGATCCCCTCTGGCTTTTTCATTGTGTTTAACTTTCAGACTTCAGGACTTCCTCTAGTCCTCTTTTTTGAGACACATTTCAAATTCATTGATCATCAAAACAGAGCAGAATGGGTTTATCATTTTAGGCTAAGGAGAACAGCTTTATGGAGGGTCCAATTGATAATACTCTGTTCAGTCCTATATGTTTCCATTTGGTTTTGGGGAAGAAAGGGAGAATGATTGATTTGTAATCCACTGTACCTCCCTTAAATTTGCGGCCATGGTACTAGCTATGGATTTCTCCACACAATGAGTTTGTTGGCAGGCTGGGATGTGAATCTACCCTGAACTAGGCAGCTGTGGACTAGCTGTCCATATGGACCCTCTTGCTGGGCCCTTAAATGTCATAAGCCACAGCTCTGAACCACATTTTTCAGCAACTGACCTTTTCTCTGACAGTGCTACAGAGGGGCAGGTGAAGTCCAGTAATAACAGTTTTGCTGGAAGAGCAGTGGCCCTAGAATACTTTCCTCGGGTTTGCACCTGCCCTTTACACACAGGTTGAGATCTGGTGGGCGTGCAGACACTGAACAGGATATGTGTCTTTGCTGTACTGTTTGGGTCTCCTGCTCACAGAGTTTTGTGATTGCCAACCCATAGTTTTAAGGGACAATAGAACGATCTTTTTAAAAAAATACAGAAGCGAATAAGGATTTTCTTAATGTTTACAATTAATTAGATTCAGGACTGAAAAGGCAAGGGGAGAGATTTCTAATTTGCTCAAGTTGGCGGCTTGCTTAGGGAAATCCACCTATTTTTTAACTTAGAAATGGGGTTGAATTTTGATTTGTTTGTTTAAAGGCAGTACGTAAACAAGATTATAGACTTGAAAAGCAATCTGAGCTGCATCAGGATCATCACTTCCCCAGGCAGCCCTACTGCCTACTGCTATCAGTACTTTCTAAAAACCACTCTGAAAGTGTGGGCAGTGGGCAGTGTGCAGCCAGGCTCTGAGTGCATGCATGAAACCCTCAGACTGGTGGTTTTATGGAAGGGTTTATCTTCATCTCTGGGTTCAGATCTCTCCTCCAGACTAACCTTTTCCCACAGTCCATCAAGTGCAGATCCGTATGGTGAAATGTTATGGAAAGAGGAGTCAGTGTGCTGAGTACCATTGCAATACCACAGGGTTATTGCGTGTGCTTACTTTACTCTGCACCAAAAAATTAAAAATTCTGCGCACAATATTTTAAAATTCTGCAAATTTTGTCAGTAAATAAATGTGGAGGCTCCAGCATGGCAGTGGGGAGCACAGGCCACTGGCTGCATGGAGGTGGAAGATCCCCCTGCAGCTCCCCTCCCTCCTGGGATAGAGACTCGGGGGTGAGGCTGCACTTGACCCTGACACAGCACAAGGGCCAGGCCGGCCCCAGAAACACCCCAGGACACTGCCCCACCACACCAGGTGCACCAGGTGTGGACAGGCAGGCTCAGCCCTGCAGGATCTAAGTGTGGAGGGGCTTAGTGTGGAGGGATCCAGGTGTGGGGTGATATGGTTCTGTGTGGGGCAATCTGGGTGAGGGCATCTCAGTGGGGGTGTCTGGGAGTGTGCAGGGGATCTGGATGCACAGGGGCTCGTGGGGTTCTTGGTGCAGGGACAATGGGACTCTGCAGGGGGTCCAGGTGAAGGTGGTGGGGGTTTGAGTGTGGGGGGATAGGGCTTGGCAAGGGGAGCTTGTGGGAGGATCTCAGCCGGGGTGAGGTGGGAGAGTGGGGCTTGGTGGGGTGGGGGTCAGGGTGCAGCTTTTTGGGGCTATGCAGGTGCCTTCTTGGATCACTTGATACCAGTGCTTCCTTTCCCTCCAGGGTAAAATAAAGAACTGAATACAAAAATCAAAGTTTCTGACTTTCGGAAGGCACCAGTCCCTCCTTTGGAGGCTTGGACAGGTCACTATCTCCAAGCCGCAGGCAGCAAAAGCTCCTGGGGCGCTCCTTGCCAGGAGTTGAGCACACAAGTCAGCTACCTCCCCTGCCTGCCTGCCTGCCACTAGCTGCTCTGCTTCCCTTTTTAAGCTTCACCTCCACCTTGTGCAGACTTTGCAGGTGCACCAGGGTGGGACCACCTGGGCCCAAAGCAGCTCCTTAACCCCTTCTTCTCCAGCGTTTGTGTACCCCATCATAGGGCCAGAATCCAGAGCTAGGAGAGACCCGCTGGAACATCTGATGCAGTTTCCTGCCAGGACAGGACTGTCCCCAGTGGTATATTTATACTGTTTTGTTAGATCCATAGATATTTAGGCCAGAAGGGATCATTATCATCATCTAGTCCAGGGGCAGGCAAACTTTTTGGCCTGAGGGCCACATCGGGTTTCAGAAAGTGTATGGAGGGCCGGTTAGGGGAGGCTGTGCCTCCCCAAACAGCCAGGCATGGCCCAGCCCCTGCCCCATATCTGGCCCCCACCCCACTGCTTCCTGCCCCCTGATGGCCCCCCCGGGACACCAGCCCCATCCAACCACCCCTTCTCCCTGTCCCCTGACTGCCCTCGGAACCCCTGCCTGTCCCCCGCCGCCCCATCCAACCCCCCCTCTTCTTCCTGACTGCCCCCGCCGGGACCCCACCCCCCATTCAACCCCCCTGCCCTCTGACCGCCCCGCCACCTGACCGCCAACCCGAACTCCCCTGCCCTCTATCCATCCCCCCTTCTCCCTGCCCCCTTACCGCGCTGTCTGGAGCACCGGGGGCTGGCAGCACCACAGCCGCCCCGCCCGGCTGGAGCCAGCTGCGTGGCACAGAGACCAGGTCAGGCTGGGCTCTGCAGCTGCGCTGCCCCAGGAGCTCGCAGCCCCCCCGCCCAGAGCATGGCGCCGGCGGTGGAGCGAGCTGAGGCTGCGGGGGAGGGAGAACAGCTGGGGAGGGGCCGGGGGCTAGCCCCCTGGGGCCAGGAGCTCAGGGGCTGGGCTGGAGGGTCCCGCGGGCCGGATGTGGCCCACCTCTGATCTAGTCTGATCTCCAGCATAGTGCAGGGTATTCAGATTTGTGTGTGTGAGACTTCCTCTTGCCCAGAGAATGCTCCTGGGGATAACAATCGTTTTAGCTACATCTCCACAGAACCAGCCTTTATCAGAAGAACAGAGGAAAAGATACACGCTTGAAAAACACCCGCATTTCCTGACTCAGTAAAGAGAGGAGGCTGTGTATGCTGCTGAGGGGACTGTTGTTAGGCTCTCTACTTTCAAAGAGAATTTTCTTTGAGGACTGCGATCAGATGAGGAGTATAGAGCCAGGGAACACCGGTTCCTAAATCAGAACTGCCCGAAGGGCTCGTGAGTGTCATGTCATGCTGTGCCACTCACTGACCCTTTTGAGATTCAGCCTTTTGTGAGTTCCTTTCCAGTCAAGTCCATCCTCTCAGGTTACAGACCACTGTGGGAGTGTGTGTGTGTGTGTGTGTGTTTGGGGGGCAATAAGGAGAGGAGAACGGTGCACTCACAGCAAGATACAGCTTAGAGTGTTAAGCTGCCAGCTAGCAGGGAGTTTATTTCCTGAACAATTATGAAAACAGCTGATCTATGACATTTTAAGAAAGGGGAAAAAGCGGGATGGGGAGGGGAAGGGAAGGAAGGCCCCAGCTACATAAATATTTATTTTAGTACAATGTCACCCCCCCCCCCTCCAATTTGCCAGGGATTAACTCTGGAGCTGTCAGGCTTCATGGAGAACAAGGGAGGCTACAATGGAACAGAGTCCTTTCCTAGCAGGAGGTCTCTGTTTACAGGGAAAGTGTCCCGTGGTTCTCCCACCCCAGCTTCCCCACTTTTTCTCTGCTTCCCGGGGTGGTCTGAAGAATCAAAGTAACGCTCTGAAGGAGCCAGCTGGGAAACAGGACAGAAATAATGTATTGTTTCTGGTTTGGGTCAAATTTTTCTGACCAGCTCTGCTTGTAATATAGGGCAGGTGGTCCCCTACATGGAAGTAACCCAGAGGAGAGTTCATCTCTTAGTGTGTCCCTGGCATTGTTCCTATGGGGAGGGGAAGGGATGTGTATGGTTGCGCCTACACACACACACCTGTGTGCACACGATGGGGTGGGAGTGCTGCGCCATGGGTTCTTTTGTGCCGCTACAGTGGTTCTCTGCCCCCATGGCTCTTTCCTAGCTCACTGGTATTGCAGCTGTGTGATGGGGTCTACAGGCCCCAAACTGACCCAGGGTAGGGAGTAGAGCAATACTGGGCTAGGGAGGCCCTACCCCATAGCGGGGACAGGGCACTTTCCCAGTGGAAGAATAGTTTAAAAGGACACTAGTAGCCCAGAGAAAGATGCAGCCTGGGTTCCCCTACCGTGTCCCTCTCCCTCCCCCACCTCAATAGGGACAGAACCTCTGGGGAGGAACAGCTGGAGCACACAGAAGTAATGAGGTCACAGCTGGGACTGCATCTGGGATGACTAGGCCAGTTGAAATTATAGGACCTGATCACTAGGCCAGTTGGTCTTTGGACCCTCATGCTACAAGCTTCAATGAAGCCATGCTGCCAGAGTTGTCTCTCTGGCTGATCCTCCTTCCCCAGCCCAGAATATCCCCAAGAAGTGGATTCCACGACATGAAAGTGAAAAGCTTCCATGTTAATGTGGCTTCAGACAGAATGGCCATGCAGTGCCCGTGGACAGCAGCCATCTTCCCCTCCTCAGTAAGCCCTAAAAATGAAAGCTAGTGTGAACTACAGATTTAGTATGAATAGGTAGTTTGCTAGATGGAATTCAGAGAGACCCTTGGTAAGTGCAAAGATTTTCATTCAATCACGCAATTGTTCAACATCATTTAATCCTGTCTCCCATTTCATGTATTTATTTATTTGCTTGCTTGCCCTAGAAATTTTTTTAATTTTTCCAGCTCTGTTAAAGAGAGGGCGAATTAAAGCTTTTCGTCTATAAATGCTTCTCTGTTGTTTCACTAACCCTCATCAACCATGGTATCTGGTGCAGTGCCATGCAGACGGTGTGTACATTGACATAGCATCTAAACTTTTGGGCAGCATTTAAGTCTCTCCTGTGTGTACTCAGTGGGTGGAGAGAAGACTGTGGTGCATTTAGACTGAGTTCCAATTTGTCTATGTTTGTACCCATAGCTGTGATGTCTAAACTGTATCTCCACAACATATGAGGTATAGGCGAGGTACAGGCGATCTCGTTGATGTGAAATATCAGAGATTTGTGCACTTACTATAAGACGTGATACATACGGTCATTAAAAACAAAAATAAAATTCCCTTGGTGTGTCTGGACACACTCAATTTTCCCAAACAGCCACTAAAATGTGTCTATATAAGATGGAAGGTTAAAATAGAGCACAGGAGTCTGCAAATGCTTGATGTGGCAACAGAGGTACCTCAGGACGAGATATTTTCTTTTCATCAGGAGCAAATTGGCTCAAGTCTGTTCCCCAAGAAGTACTAACTATAGCATCATTCAGTGACTAAATACAAGGGATTTTGTGTTGTGGGTTGTGTCTGCTATTGGAAATTAAATCCCATTACTGTTCAGTGACACCTTTTTCTTGGAAAGGGGCCCAAGTTAAGAAGAAAAGGAAAGCACGTTAGTGAAAATATGTCGAGGTCTCTTGGACTTCAGGGAAAGATTTTACAGAGCCTGTAAATCAAAGCCTTTGATTTGGATTAAATATTTTAAGATGATACAGTCATGTTAAATTTGGTCCAAAAATTGTTTTGTAAAATCAAGTATTTACCAGATCCTAACATCAACTGAAATGCTTCCATGACTTTTAATATCTGTGGAGAACATTGTTTTTACACACAAAAATATTTCCCTGAAATATTTGCAGTACAAACATTTCAACATTATGCTAGAGCATTAGAACCTTAAAGTGAAACTCAGTAGAAATTAACAAAAGTGAAGGTGACTTTTTCTTATCCTAGTCCAGGCTGAAAGGAAGGCACACAATGCAAACAATCATATACCATTAACAATGAAAAATAAATGAGATTCTTTTTACATTCTTTCTTTTTAATAATCAGAGTTAGTTACATAGGTTAATGAGCTTTATCCTGTTTCACTTTAAACTGCAAAGGTGTGATATAGCAATTATTTGAATTCACTTGTCAGGGTGAGAGAATGTCACATCCTTTTTTTTCTCCTGAAATCAATATTAAACTAATACATTGTCTTTGATATTAATTAAATTAGACTCCTTCTGTAATGGTATGTAAGTGGTTATGCTCAGTACAGTGGTTGATACTATTCAATCTCACCATGTCACATACTGTAGTTGAATCTGGCTGAATACTGTACAATAATAACATTCAAATACAGCTTCCTTTTGTCTTTGTCAGTTGCCAACTCTGATCTCAGTTACACTTGTGTCAATCTGGAATAACTCTGCTGACTTTAGTGAAGTGTCACCAGATACACAGCAGTGTAATTGACCTCAGAATCTGGTCCTTAGTTTGGTACAATACATCTCAGTGGAAGTATAGACTCACAAGATCTTGATATGACTAAGCTTGTGTTTGCATGCTTTTACTAGAAGCCTGTGTTTGTGGATGTTTTAGATTCCCTGACTGCACAGATGCCATTCAGGAATTTTCCTAAATTACTGATATGCAGAACACTTTTGATTTTAATCCACTTTGCTCTGCCCGGACCACTGCTGCTGTTTTATTATTAGGTGTTTCAAGTATCACTCAGATTACTGTAGAAAAAAGACACTTCCTCCTTCGGAGCAAACTAGGGCGTGATAATCAAGGTGGGCCATTTCCTGCACAAATCCAGGTTCTCTCACCCCCTCACCCCCCTCCAAAAACCACTCTATTACCAAGCAGGATAGTGAGTTTGTGTGTGTGGTATGCATCTGAGGAAGTGAGCTGTAGCTCACGAAAGCTCATGCTCTAATAAATTGGGGGTGAGAAAACCTGGATTTGTGCTGGAAATCACTTTAGATAAGCTATTACCAGCAGGACAGTGGGGTGGGAATAGGTATTGTTTCATATTCTCTGTGTATATATAAAGCCTGCTGCAGTTTCCACGATATGCATCTGAGGAAGTGAGCTGTAGCTCACGAAAGCTCATGCTCTAATAAATTGGTTAGTCTCTAAGGTGCCACAAGTCCTCCTTTTCTTTTTGCGAATACAGACTAACACGGCTGTTACTCTGAAACCTGTCATTGTGAAGAGAGTTGTCACTTTGGATGGGCTATTACCAGCAGGAGAGTGAGTTTGTGTGTGTGTGTGGGGGGGGGGGGGGGTGGAGGGTGAGAAAACCTGGATTTGTGCTGGAAATGGCCCAACTTGATGATCACTTTAGATAAGCTATTACCAGCAGGACAGTGGGGTGGGAGGAGGTATTGTTTCATGATCTCTGTGTGTATATAATGTCTGCTGCAGTTTCCACGGTATGCATTCGATGAAGTGAGCTGTAGCTCACGAAAGCTCATGCTCAAATAAATTGGTTAGTCTCTAAGGTGCCACAAGTCCTCCTTTTCTTTTTGCGAATACAGACTAACACGGCTGTTACTCTGAAACCTGTCATTAAACATGTGAGTAATCCCATTGAAGACACTCTGGCTTTGCCTGCACTAAAGGCAAAAGTCAATCTAAGCTACGCAATTTGAGTTATGTGAATAGTGTAACTCAAGTTGACGTAGGTTAGATCTACTTACCGCAGGGTCCACACTGCGCAAGCTTCTCCTGTGAACTCCCCTTACTCTTCTCGATCAGAACGAGTACAGGAGTCAATGGGAGAGTGTTTGGCAGTCGATTTAGCGGGTCTTCACTAGACCCGCTAAATCGACCACCGTTGCACGTAGATCCTCCAGTAAGTGTAGACAAGCCGTTAGGCTGATTCTCTTCTCACACTAACATAATCTCATAGACTTCAATGGGTTTATTTCTGATTTGTACCAGTGCAAGAGAGAGTTAAGCACATATGTAAAATGTTTGCAGTATCAAGGCCTTTGATTTTAACTTTTATGTTTGTTTGGTTTTTATTGGTAATTTTTTTTAGAGTGACTATCACTGTAAAAGCAGTGGATGGGATTTTCAAAAGCTCTCAATTTAACTCTCTTCTCATTGAAGTCAGTGGATTTACCATTGACTTGAGTGGGAGCAGTGAGGCCAAGTCTGAGTGATCTTGAAAACCTCACCCTGACACGTTTTACTTAGTTTACTTACTCCTTAGACCCCCGCCCCCTTCCAGCAGGTTTTATAACAGTACCCCAAATGGATGGTATTTTTTTATAAACACTATTCTTTTTGACAACAATAAAACCAAACAAAAAAAAAAGTTAAAATACAATACAAGTTAAACCAAGTGATCTGACTTTTTTTCCCCCTTCCAGCCTGTATGATAAAATCAATTTCAGATCATCCTGTGTGTCTGACCTGGGATATATATTAGCGTTTTCCCTCATAGGTTCTGTGCAACTCCTTGTCTAGCAGTCTGCCAGTGGTAGCTCAGATGCTCACTCCCATGTACAAGTTTATCCCTTAGAATGTGTGAACGTGTCTTTGAGGAAGGATGGTCCACGGGATAGAGCTGTAGCCTCTGAATCAATTCTCTGCTGTGCCACAGACTTCCCGTGTGACCTTGGACAAGTCACTTTGTCTCTCTGCACCTTGGTTTCCCATCTCTAAAGTGGGGATAATAGCATCACCCTGCCTCACTGGGGTGTAGTGAGGATAAATACATTAAAATTGTGAGGCATTCAGATACTACAGAAATGGGGGCCATATAAGTACCTCAGATGGGTGGAGAGTCATTATCCCTGGTGCCTATACTCACCAGTGCTCAGAAATGCCCTTGATTCATATCCATTTGAAGCTGTTCTGTGGAGCAGGGTGGTCTGTTGCTGAAACAGAAATGAGAAATATTTCACCTTAAATCCTTCCTTCAGAACAGAAGCAAGACAGACCCCAACTACTATGTCAGGGGGTAGAATGAAAGATTGACAAAGCTAAAGCAAATCAGGACAAAGATCAACTGGTAAAATACACAAATCTGAGCAGCAGCTTTTCCATGTGGTGCAAGGGGAGTCTGTGACAAATGGGTGTGGGCCTTGGTGATACCTAAAATAAGACACTCCTGGTTGCAGATGCAACCTTTATTCACTTCTTGGGACACAGTTTTCCACTTGTCTCCCAAGGTTCAGACCCAGCTCAGCCAGATAAAACCACGATTTTAGGGGTTCACATGTCTAAGGGACACTTTAGCTTGTGCAAGTGTAACGCTGATAGACCCCGGTTGTCGGCAGGCAGTATCGAACCTGGGACCTCGGGAGCTTAGTGCATGAGCCTCTATCGCATGAGCTAAAAGCCAGCTGGCTCTTAGCTAAGGCTGTAGAGCAGTCTCATTTTCTCTCTCTCTCTGTTTCTAAGTGGTCTCCATGCCACTAGTTGGAACAGAACACCACACCCAGGAGGTGTGTGGGTTACACAAGTTCTGTGCCAGAGCAACATTGGCATGGGACCCGGTGTGTCTGCCATCTCTAGGCACTGTGCCTCACAGCGCTTCCCTTGCATTTTGTCTGCGGTCAGGCAGAATGACCAGCATGCAGTAATACGGGGAGTAACAGAGCCTCCATCTCGCAGGCCTCTCTTCTCACTAGACTCCTCCTTCAAGCTCTCTCTTGTGTTTTTAAGTATAAGGTGAGGTGGTCCCCACCCCGGGGGCTCCGGAGGGTCATCGAGTGCTGTGGTTCTTTGCTTGCGTGCGAGGTGTACCACACCTCGGAGACAAACACTGTAGTTCAGTCAGTTGCCTTGTTAGGGTTCTCTCCATGCTCTCATCCAGGTGTTTTACAGGCTACTTTCCCTGTGGTGCACCCCACAGTCTCCGCTTTTTACTTGTAAGGTCTGAGCAGGCCTGTAATATCCTTCTGCTGCTACAGCCTGCTCCCATGCTGGGCTTTCTGCTCCTCGCCAGTCTCTTAGGCTGCCTCCTGCTGCTGGATTCCCAGAGAGCCAACTCACCTTCCCCACTCAGCCCCCTAACGAGGAGCTGCTTCTCCTCACTGCAGCCAATCCCCTCAGCTGCCACAGAGCCTTCCCCCTTGTTGCTGTTTCTTCTAACCCAGTCCAACTATCCTTCTGCTCAAGACTTGGGGGTTGAGCTGTGGGTTCTAATCCCAGCTCAGCCACTTACTGACTGTGAGACCTTGAGCAAGTCAATACATGTCCGAGCCTTGTTTTCCCCCTCTACAAAATGAGGATAATATACCCCACCTCACAGCAGGGTTTCTCCAGTTTAGAAATGTTCCATTCATCCCCGTCTTCAGGCCTGTCCTCCACGACCATAGGGAGGCGTCCTGAACGGTCCTGGGTGTGCATGGAGTGGAAAACTCATTCAGACACTTTCCCCTGCTCAAAAAGAATGTGCTTTAGCCCCATACTCCTTCTCCATCTATTGTTCCTACACTATTTGTTTTAATTTTGCTCTGTTATTAATTTATCTTGGCTCCAGAACAGCTCGTGTGGTGTTCTCCTTTAGGCATGCAGTTGTTCCTGTATGGCTGCTTTCCAAGGGTTGAAATGAAAGCCTGCTGGTTGTAGAGAGTCCTTGATCAAGCTGTTCACATGTTCTGCTTGACCATGTGCTTTTTGGTAGAGAAGAGGAGTTCTCTCATGGGTTATACCATTCATCATCAAGTAGATCTCCATTTCCGTGGAGGTCAGTAGTAACCATCGGCTTAGACTTCTTCTAGGCTACTTCTTTTGCAAAGAAGTGTATGATTTTGTTTTGTTCTTTTGGTGTCAGCAGATAACAATATCATCTCTGGCAACTCTGAATAACAATCCACCCAAACCAGTCCATACCTCTGAGTAAAAGTTTCTGCTTACCTGGGCCAATGCACTCTCCCCTTTTAAATACGCCCTCTGTGCTATACGCTCCGTATGGATCAAAATGAGAGAGGGTTTCCAGCTGTAGAAGCCATCCAAAACCTGCTTTGGTTCCACTGTTAAAATTGCATTGGTTCCTCAGTTTTAATCTTTCATTAAGCCCTGGAGTAGGCAAGACTCTATTTGTTTTCCCCCTCCTTTTTCTCTACCTCAAAGGGTAGGAATAAACGGTCAGTTTTCAGAATGGAGAGAGGTAAATGGTGGTGTCCCCCAGGGGTCTGTACTGGAACTAGTCCTATTCAAACATATTAATAAATGATCTGGAAAAAGGGGTAAACAGTGAGGTGGCAAAATTTGCAGATGATACAAAACTGCTCAAGATAGATAAGTCCAAAGCAAAGACTGCAAAGAGTTGCAAAGGGATCTCACAAAACTGGGTGACTGGGCAACAAAATGGCAGATGAAATTCAATGTTGATAAATGCAAAGTAATGCACATTGGAAAACATAATCCCAACTATGCTTATAAAATGATGGGGTCTAAATTAGCTGTTACCACTCAAGAAAGAGATCTTGGAGTCATTGTGGCTAGTTCTCTGAAAACATCCACTCAATGTGCAGCAGTAGTCAAAAAAGCGAACAGAATGTTGTGAATCATTAAGAAAGGGGCAGACAATAAGACAGAAAATATCATATTGCCTTTCTATAACTCCGTGGTACACCCACATCTTGAATACTGCATGCAGATGTGGTCACCCCATCTCAAAAAAAATGTACTGGAATTGGAAAAAGTACCAAGAAGGGCAACTAAAATGATTAGGGGTATGGAACAGCTTCCACATGAGGAGAGATTAATAAGACTGGGACTTTTCATCTTAGAAAAGAGGTGACTAAGGGGGGGATATGATAGCGGTCTATAAAATCATGACTACTGTTGAGAAAATAAGTAAGGAAGTGTTTTTTACTCCTCTCTTAATACAAGAACTAAGGGTCACCAAATGAAATTAATAGGCAGCAGGTTTAAAACAAACAAAAGGAAGTATTTCTTCACACAATGCACAGCCAATCTGTGGAACTCTTTGCCAGAGAATGTTGTGAAAGCCAAGACTATAACGGAGTTCAAAAAAGAACTAGATAAATTTGTGGAGGCTAGGTCCATCAATGGCTATTAGCCAGGATGAGCAGGGATGGTGTCCCTAGCCTCTGTTTGCCAGAAGCTGGGAATGGGCGACAGAGGATGGATCACTTGATGATTCCCTGTTCTGTTCATTTCCTCTGGGGCACCTGGCTTTGCCCACTATCGGAAGACAGGATACTGGGCTAGACGGGGCCATTGCTCTGACCCAGTATGGCTGTTCTTATGTTCTTTTCTATGAGATGGTTAGGGAGCAAACCTGGCTTCAGTTCTATCTGACTGTCATTTATGTGAAGGAAAGAGAAGGAATAATAATCTGAAACAGGTGCTTTTTAAGGGAACTATCAAGATGTGTTGCATAAGTAAGGGCCTGACTTCCGTGGAAGTCAGTGGAATGACTCCCTTGGATTTCTGTAGACATTGGATCAGGTGCTTACTTGAGTGATCACATGATACCATTATTGTCACTTAGTCATTCTCTCCCTTCTCTCTATCTTTCCCCTCCATCTGTGACCGTCCCTCATGTTGTGTTGAATTTAGATGCAAAACTGTTTGGGGTAAGGACTCTGGGCCTGAGTCAACACTAGCATTTCTTCCGTTGGGTGTTGCTTTGGCTCCATTCTAACCAATGAGTTACACAGCAGGAAGTGGGAGTAACACAATGGTGAATCAGGCCCTGAAGTCGTTACTTGGCTTCGAAGCACCTAGCACGTTCCCTGACAGCTTGAACAGTGCGGAAGTATAAGTGGAAGAGGAAGTGTTTGGTTTTCAGAGAGCAGGTGCTCCGCGGTTTCTGAAAATTGGGCCTCTTAAAGTGTCTCAGGTTGATCACCCCCAAAATGGAGGAACCCCAAATCACTAGTCACTTTTGAAACTATGACCATTTTAACTTTGCACTCATTCTGAGAGCTCAGCCGCTTACCAGAAAAATGCTGCACACGGCTGGCACAGGTAGAAACCACTGAACTCCAAGGAAAATCCTGCAAAAAAAGAAGACAATGAAAACCCCAGGCCTCAACATTTTGTGCCCCTAGCCTTGGGCAGTGCAGTCCATCTTGGCCTATGCCTTTGGGATTGGGCAGGCAAGAAAGCGCCTGCAGAAGCGCCTTATCCTTTTCGCCATCACCCTGCTCCCTACACCCCATTAGTTAGGAAAAGGCCTTCACTCTCCCCACGCTCGTTTCCAATAAATGCTCTAACCCTGCGCGTTTCACGCACAAGGAGGGGCCCACTCTTGTTTCCGTGCCGGGAAAAAAGGTGATTTTTTTTTTTTTTTAATTTGCCAATCATGGAAAAATGTGAGGTGGGGTTAGGCTAAATTCCATTCAACTGTAAATAGAGACATGGCCGCTAAGTACCTTGCTCCTGAATTGCCTTTCAGTCTAAATACTGCCCAGAAGTTGACAATCCCAAACAATAACTATGAAGTCGCTGACTAATGAATGTTACTCAGTTCCTTCGGGTGCCTGACTCAGGGGAATCATAGTTTCCAGTCATACGATTACTGGAGAAGGCTGCTTTACTGGTTCCAGAAATGGTTCTGTTTTTCTTTAGTCTTTGCAGACCTTAAAGAAACACTGAGTGGCCTCGTGTTTTACTTCCCACTGAAAGCTAAGGGGCACACAGTCTCCTTAGTGGCCATGCTGCTACCTCTGGCTCTTCAGAAACACCTTGTTTAGCTTTGATGCTGGTTGAAGTGTTTATTTTCCAGCTTGCTTTCCTTCCCTCCCTGAGCCTTTTTCTTGCCTGTTTTCCAGCCAGCACTAAAAATGGAATATGATTTCCAAACAGAAGCCATTCTCCTTGGGCTTCAGTAGAGATGGGTCTGAACCAAAATGTCTGAGCATCCCTGGACTCTTGAGGGGAGGGATTTGAAATCTCAGCCTGAATCTGAAGTTTGCCAGTGGGCCGAAATCCTGGAAATGACCAGCCTCAAACTTGGGAGCATTTGTAATCTGGATCTGAATGTTGTGCCTTGGGCCCAGGGGTAAATATGGTGGAAAGAGGGTCCAGCTGTTAGGACGCTACCTTGGTACCCAGAAGATCTGGGTCCAATTCTCTGTGCTGCCACAGGCTACCTGTGTGACCGTGTCAAGTCACTTAGCCTCCCTATTCCTCAGTTCCCCTTCTGTAAATGGAGATAACCCTGCCCTGCCTCACAGGGTTGTTGTGAGGAAAAAGTACAATAATGATTGCAAGGTGATTGGACACTGTGGTGATGGGGAGCTGTATGGGAACAAGGGACTCCTTTTCATTATGAAAGTATTGGTTGGGGTTTTAATAGCAGCATGGATTCTCCCTCCAAACCATGCCCCCAAAATAAAAAGCTGACTAATGACATCCTGCTATCAGGTGCTTGAAACCCCCCGTTCCCCTTCTGCCCCCCACAAAAGTGCAGTGTAATTACTGCTGCTTCATAGCGGTGAGTGGGTGCATTTATCTCCGGGCCAGGCGTAAGATGGGCTGGAGTGTTGCCAGTGATGTTGCCCATATGTTAATGAGGAGCTCCTCATTAACATATCTGCCTCATCACTGATACATGTGACGCTTCCTGTGTCGAATACTCTTTCCTCAATGCAAAATATCCACTGATTTCTCACTCTTCCCCCACGCACCCTCCTGCTCCGGGCGCTCAGGATCCACCCGGCTTCCACCTTCCTGTGCTGCCCTGAGACTTCGCGAGGTGGGTCCCAACCTAGCAGCTCTCACAGCAGAGGCATCGGTGGCACAGGCCAGTCACCCTGCAGCCCTGGGCTGCCTGGAGGTTGGTTGGCGGGTCCCCTAGAGAAGTGGGCGGTGGAGGGATGAGTCCCCCTGAGGGCGTACCTGTCTCCTATAGTGCTGTTGGAGGAGCAGGTCTCCCTTGCCTGGTTGATGCAAGAATAAAACTCCAAGATCCCTCCCAGTGCCAGCTCTTTAGACTGGAAGCTGGGGCTGGGCAAGCAGGCCCGGGCAGGAAGAGAAGCAGGCAGCAGGGCCTACAGGGCACCTTTTCAGTGCAGCAACAGCAGCTTGGCTCTGCCTCCCTTCTCCTCATGCACGGCTAGAGCGGCTGGTGGGGGTGTTGTTGAGGGGAACCACAGGATACGTCGCCCCCCAGGCATACCCATACAAGAAGGGGATTCCCATCGCACCGGCTGCTGCAGTCGCAACAGTTTGGAGCTAGGCTGCGTGGCAATAATGCAAGCATTTCGTTTTCCACTGATGCAGCCCATCTATACTGGGGCATTGCATAGCAGTAGCTACACCAGGGCAAACCCTGGCTGCCTTAACCCCACCCCAAACACGCTAACAAGGGCTTTTTGTCCTTGGCCTGTCACTCCCGGGCTATGCATCACTTAAAATCCCTGCTTTGCTCAGGTATCTAATGAGACCCAACATCCAGCTGAAGTCACCTTGTCTGGGATTCTCTGTTCACACAACAGGTTACTGAAGGCCACCACCTCAATCTGGCAGTGAATGGGTGGGAACATGTTCTACCCACATACCTGGCAAAGCTCTTGGGGGGTGCTGCGGAAGCGGACCCCTTTCAGACTCCAGATACTTTCTGTCAGTAGAATGAGCAGCTTTACTCTTCTGGCGCCCTTTGTGCAATGACTCTAGGGTGATAGGCATGGAAGCTTCAGCTAAGTAAGAGACCGAGGAGCCTGAATTGCACTTTCAAATCAGATCGGGATTGTGAAGTTACACAGCATGCTGTGATGGTTAAGTGAAGTCTGAGCCCTGTCCGAGTATTTGTGAAGGGGGGACACTACAGCCTCCATCCACTGCTTGATCCAGCACAGACCCAGGGACGCTTTTGGCACTGTGATGTAGTGGGGAGTTGTTCTTTTGTAGCGTGTCTCTCAGAATGAGGTGACTGTTTTCCTGAATTCAGTGGTGCTGGAGGGGTGTAACTGAAGTCAGAGTTACATTCATTGTGTTTTGCTGACTATCGCAACAGAGTCATTCTGTCAATTTTTTTCCCCTTTAAATACTCAGGATCAGGATTCTGAAAAAATGTATGTACATAACATGCCCATTGCAAGAGGGTGACTTTGGGGACCTTCTGCTGCCACTGAAATTGCTGGCATAGCTCTCATTGATTTCATGGATGCGAGATTAGGTACTGTACCTGGGCACATGGCAACGCAACACTACAGTTCATGACAAGCAGTAGAGAACAATACTGTATCAAATTGACCCTATCAAATCCAATTCAGACTGCAAGGAGATTTCTTTTTCCCCCTGGTAGGCAGAATGTGATTAATTTCCCAAATGAAAAATTGTTCAAGACACACATGCTCATAAATTATGGAACAAGAGATCCCATTACTGAAAGCTACGTTTGAGCCCAACAACACTTCCCAAAATAACAATGAGAAGATAATTTTATTAACAGCCTTTCTTGTTGTTCGGTGTATGACTGACATAGAGTGTAAGCTTATGTGCTTCCAGGTTGGGACCGCTATCTGATGAGGGCTGCCTAGATGTTTTTGGACATGAAAAATAATCACAGGTCTGATAACAAACTGGGCTGAGTGACACTACGATAATCAGAGGTGACGTGGGGGCGGGCACGCAGGGTCACATCCCCCCCACTTCTGCCAGGGTGGGAGTTGGACTGAGCGTGGCTGAAGGGGACATGCCTGGGAAAGGCACCGGCACCTAGCACTCCCGCTGAGCCCTGCTAGGAGGCGCCCAGAGCAGGGAATAGAGACAGGACTGGCAGCATAGCTCTGCCAGAGGGGGCACGGGAAAGACGTCTGAGCCCCGTCCCTTCCTCAGCCGCAGCTGTACTTACCAATGCTCAGCAGTAGGTGTCCGGAGCCCACTCCAGTCCGCACTGTGCCCGCCGTGGGGAGGCGCTCGGAGAAGTAAGCAGGGAAGGAGCTGTGAGGGGAGTGAGGGCAAGGCGGTGCTGGCTTAGAGCGGGTGTGAGAGGCACAGGGGAGTGGGAAAGGCTCCAGAGGCAATGCGTGGGGGAATCATGTCCCGCCCCCCTTTAAATTATGCCCCCCACCACCATCAAGAGTTATGGGTCGTCTCTGACAATAATATAATACATAATAATAACTCGTGTCTCTTTTTAGTATAATATTGTCAATACTGACATGAGCATTTTCTTGAATTATAACAATGGAATGTGTGGATGAGGGTGAGAGTCTGTCTCCAAGAGTAATTTTTCTGTGTGGCCCTCGAGGTGATGGCATATGTCCACTAGTGGAGTTCTACCTGAAGACTACAAGTCTATGGCCTTGACCACCCCGGAGGGTTATGTGAGGTCCCTGGTTTTAGGACTTTATAAACTATGGCCAACCCTGCACAGCACAGCATGCCAGGACACAAAGACAAACAGTGTTTGGGGAGCTGCTTTTCCTGTGTGGTGATGCTGGGAGAGAAGGCTTGGCTTGTTTGGGTGTGTATTTTGTTAGCAGCCTGTCCAGTTTGGCTGCTCTGTGCCCTGCATTGGTGCTTCAGATGTAATTAATGGAGATACTCAAGGGGAATTATTAACTCACATTTCTAATTCTGATTTTTGGTCCTCTTAATTTCAGTGAGATTTTTCTTTTAATTTTAAGAACAAAGATTTTTTTTTTTATCACACTGGCAGCAGCAACCCTTATAAAACCCCCAAACCTTAACAAAACCGCATCTGTTTCCAGTCCTTTTCTTTTTTTTCCGCCTCAGGCAATGAAAAGGACGTATTAAACATGAAAGGAAGACGAAAGAGTCTATAGGTCGAGAGTCCCCCTGTCACCTTTGCTCAAGGCCCTTTTCCTTTTGAGGGGGGAGTAATTGGTCAGAATGCTAATCCCTGAATGAGCCTTTTTATTCTTTGACTTCCAGTGGGAAAGGCTGTTGAGATGTGACAGTGCAATTTGGGGCGGACTTATTTGGTCTAACATTGGCACTTTGTTAATCCTGTACAGCTCCTACTCTGTCAGCAAAGTGGCTCTATGAGAGACGGCAAACTTTAACAATCTGGAAAACACCCAGGATGCTCAGGGCAGGAGGGAACAGCAGAGGCTCCTGCTAACAACAGCACTTCAGAAGATTAAAAGAGACTCACATCTGAAGGGTACTATCTCTTAGGGCTTGTCAATATGAACACTTAGTTCCTGGCAGGCTGGGGTGTAAATCCATTCCACATAAGTCTGCTGTGCACCAAGATCTACACTACACCATTAGGTTGACGTAAGCTGCCTTGCATCAACCTCGCTGTGGAAGTGTCTTCACTTCAGTTTGGCTCCTGACGATGTAAGTGCTTGTCTACACCGATTTAGTAACACCACCTCCCCAAGCGGTGTAGAATCATGGTCGATGACATTAGGTTGATTACATCGACAGTTACAGGGCCTACAGGAGCCGTCCCACCTGTCCCATGCTGACAATATGCTCGATACAAACGCTGCTGGTGAGGATACTCGCCGCCGACACTAGGCGCCAACTGTGTGCGCACACAAGCGATTTAATAACTGTGGTGGCTGTAAACTGATGTAAATTAGGTCAGCATAGTTGTGTAGTGTAGACATGGCCTAAGTGTATCTGTGAACTCTACTGCCACGCACAAAAAGTTCCATAGTGCACTTTGTTTTACCGCCTTCTGAAACAGAAGTAGATTAAAGAGCACTGGGGAACTTCTAGTGTGTGGCAGCCGGGTCCACATGGACAGTTAGTGTGTGGTAGGTTAGTACAGGGTAGATTTACACCCCAGCTTGCTGCAAATTGTTTGTATGGACAAGGGCTTATGTAGATGGCACATAACACTGACATAGTTCTTCCTAGTACAGGTCTCAAAGTGCTTTTCAAAGGCCAATAAACATTGTTATCCCCATTTTACAGGTAAGAAAGCTGAGACAGAGTGATAGACACAGCCATTTCAAAATTGTCCAATAATTTGGGCTCCATCAGTTTTTGGGTACCCATCTTGAGTTACTTGTGGCCTGACTTTCGGAGGCACTGAGCACCCGCAGATCCCATTGACTCCAGCCGGAGTTGTGGGTGCTCAAACCCTCTAGTCGTCAACAGCTGGGCACCCAAAAATAGATGCACTCAGAATTACTGGGCAACTTGCCGAAGGTTAGTGAGCAGGTCAGCAGCAGAACTGGGAACATAAAACATGTCCCCACCCCCCCACCTCCCCCCGCGAGAACCTACTGCCTTTCTGAGCAAATGCAAGGTCTTCTTTTTAGATCAACTGCATTTGTTCCTTATTGCAAGTGAAAGGGTGTATATTTTAGTCCAGAGAAAATGTAGGTCTGAAGGGATTTTCTTTAGACAAGAGTCTGCATTGTTAATGATTAATTCTTGGTTAATCGTACAGCACAATACACTTCACATACATTAAGTGATGATTCCCTGCTCCAAGAAGCTTACTACCTAAGGGCCTGATCCTGTGAGATACTGAAGTCAATGGGAGTTGAGGGTGCTCAGCACCTCCAAGTATTTCACCCTAGATGAGGGACCCTGTCCTGCAAAGCTCTTACTCTTTAAAGTTAGGCACCTAACTGAATACAAAGGCACCTAGAGGCAAAGCCTGATTTTCAGAGGTGCTGAGCATATGCAGGGCTCATTGACAGTCATGTAACGGGTGGTGGAAAGGTTTTGTCGGCATTAGTTAGGGATGTCTGTGCTACTTCATGCATGAAGAAGCCATGAGTGAGTTATGCTGATCATCCCAAATATGTACCTATGAAATCTTTATACTGCACCCATCCCATCATGGATTCTGTATCGGCCACACATTTTACAGAAGAGTTATTTTAGGAGTGATTAAGAGGGTTTTATTGGTACTGGTTGTGGTATCCCATTAAGTACCATGATCAGATACAGCAATGGAAGGTATGTTATGAAAACCTAGATCGAGTGGTTAGTCAATTTAGGGCTCAGATAGTTCCTTGGTGCCTTGGCAGAACTGTTAATAGAACTGTTGACTAATAAAAGAATAAAATGCATTTAGATTAATGGTGGGGAAGGGGACGGTGGTGATTTTTCACAGGCTTGCCCCACATTGATGGGCTCTGCCTGAACCCCCACTGCAGTGACAACCACCCTCAATTCCACACCAGTCCAGCTGTCATATCCTCCCACATGCACCCAGTAAAAATCCACAAGCAACATCCACCTGCGCTGAGTTCCCACACACCCTCCCACCTTCCCTCAGCCACAGGCAATATTCTTAGCGATTATTCCTGTATCATTATTTGTATCCCACTAGCACCCACAGTGGGCAGGGCACTGTCCAGGCACACAGGAAGTTGCTGCCCAAGCTCCAAGCATTAGGTGCTTGATCCTGCACTATTGAGGTCAATAACAGCTTTGCTATTCATCTCAATGGACACAGGATCAACCCCTAAGAGAGCTGCCTTTTTTATATATGAAATCCCAAGCATATGAGGCATGTTATTAGTCCAGACATCTGGCCACCCTAAATTAGGAATGGTGCAGTTTGACTGAGATTTTAAACTGATCACAAGCAGACCTCGGCGTCAGAGGCAGTAACATAGACACAAAGTGCGTTGTTCCAGAAATGGTCCCCAGATTTCGTCTTAGGGTATGTGTACACTGTGAAATTAGGTCGGTTTTATAGAAGTCGATTTTTAGAAATCGATTTTATACAGTCGATTGCGTATGTCCACACTAAGCACATTAAGTCGGTGGAGTGCGTCCTCACTCCCGTGGCTAGCATCGACTTATGGAGCAGTGCACTGTGGGTAGCTATCCCACAGTTCCTGCAGTCTCCGCCGCCCATTGGAATTCTGGATTAAGCTCCCAGTGCCTGATGGGGCAAAAACATTGTCCCGGGTGGTTTTGGGCACATGTCATCAGTCGCCCCTCCCTCCGTGAAAGCAACGGCAGACAATTGTTTCATGCCTTTTTTCCGTGCAAACGCCATACCACGGCAAGCATGGAACCCACTCAGCTCAGCTCACTGTCACCGCTGCTGTTGTGTCCTGGGTGCTGCTGTCAGCAGACAGTGCAGTACGACTGCTGACCGTCATCATCCATTGCTTCCACTGCAACTCTGCTCTCCTGGTGCCATGAATCTACCTTGCAGGTCCTCTTGTCGTTCTGTATAAATATCTATTCTCGTGGCATCCGTCGTCCTCCACTGCTTCTGCTGCAACTCTGCTCTCCTGCAGATGCCATACGACGGCAAGCATGGAGCCCGCTCAGTTCACCGCTGCTGTTGTGAGCATTGTAAACACCTCGCGCATTATCCGGAGTATATGCAGTACCGGGCTAAGAGGTGCCAGCACGAAGATGATTTTGATGAGGACATGGACAGAGACTTTCCTGAAAGCACAGGCTGTGGCAATTGGGACATCATGGTGGCAGTGGGGCCGGTTGATACAGTGGAATGCTGATTCTGGGCCTGGCAAACAAGCACAGACTGGTTGTTGCATAGTGTTGCGGGTTGTTGCATAGTGTTGCAGGTATGGGATGATTCACAGTGGCTGCGAAACTTTCGCATGCGTAAGGGCACTTTCCTGGAACTCTGTGAGTTGTTTTCCCCCACCCTGAAGAGCAGGAATACCAAGATGAGACCTGCCCTGAAAGTTGAGAAGTGAGTGGTGATAGCCCTGTGGAAGCTTGCTGCGCCTGACTGCTACCGGTCAGTCAGGAATCAATTTGGAGTGGGCAAATCTACTGTGGGGGCTGCTGTGATCCAAGTAGCCAATGCAATCATTGACATTCTGTTATCAAGGGTAGTGACTCTGGGAAATGTGCAGGTCATAGTGGATGACTTTGCTGCAATGGGATTCCCTAACTGTGGTGGGGCGATAGATGGAATGCATATCCCTACCTTGGCACTGGACCACCTTGCCAACCAGTACGTAAACCTCAAGGGGTACTTCTCAATGGTGCTGCAAGCACTGGTGGGTCACAAGGGACATTTCACCGGCATCAATGTGGGATAGCCGGAAAGTGCATGATGCTTGCATTTTTAGGAACTCTGGGCTGTTCAAGCAGCTGCAAGAAGGGACTTACTTCCCAGATCAGAAAATTGCCATTGGGGATGTTGAAATGCCAATAGCTATCCTTGGGGACCCAGCCTACCCCTTGCTCCCATGGCTCATGAAGCCGTACACAGGCAGCCTGGACACTAGTAAGGAGCAGTTCAACTATAGGCTAAGCAAGTGCAGAATGGTGGTAGAATGTGCCTTTGGACGTTTAAAAGCTCACTAGTGCTGTCTGCTGACTTGGTCAGACTTCAGTGCAACCAACATTCCCATTGTTATTGCTGCTTGCTGTGTGCTTCATAATATCTGTGACAGTAAGGGGGAGACATTTATGGTGGGGTGGGAGGTTGAGGCAAATTACCTGGCGTCCGATTTTGAGCAGCCAGACACCAGGGCGATTAGAAGAGCACAGCAAGGCGCACTGCACATCAGAGAGGCTTTGACAACCAGTTTCTTGACTGGCCAGGCTTCCGTGTGACAGTTGTGTGTATTTCTCCTTGATGCAAACCCGCCCCCTTTGTTGATTTTAATTCCCTGTAAGCCAACCACCCTCCCCCCTTCAAAATAAAGGTCGAAACATCGTTCTCCCTGCTGAAGGCCTAAGGGCTTCTTCTCAACCGCCCTTAATAGAATTCAGGCCTGGCTGGTTTGAGTAAGCTTTTTTTGCTTTTAAAACAATGTTGCAGCCGCAGATAATGCCTTATAGTGTAAGGTTTGCTGATGCCAAGTTAAAGATAATAGGAGATAGTTACAAGGCCAGACAAAATGTGCTGGTTGTTTAAGTTGCTAGAAATGCTTGTTAGAGGTTGCAAAAAATAAACATTGTTGTAACCCATATAAAAAAGGCAGAGTATTTGTGCAAAGTTTTAATTGGCTGATGTGTAGTGCAATAGTATTAAAAAATATAAAAGTGTGTGTAATGACCTGCTCTGGTGTGCAGGATTTGAGATTCTATTCTCCCTGTACCTTGTTTGTAGCTGCAAATAAACTTCTCTGCTTCTCCACCCCGTTGTGATTATTGAGTGAAGCACACCGGGTAACGAGCCCCTGCTGTTGTTTTGCCTTTCGGCACTGGGTGCTGGCAACATTTTGAAACCATGTATTCTTTCTTTATTAATTAAAAAAAAAAAGGGAGATAACTGACAAGGTAGCCTGGGTGGGGTGGGGTGGGGGAGGAGGGAAGGACAAGGCCACATTGCTTATTGTAGCCACACTACAAATCAAACTGTGTGAATGACAGCCTTCTGTTGCTTGGGCCATCCTCTGGAGTGGAGTGGCTGAGTGCCTGGAGCCTCCCCTCCCCCCCCACCCCACGTTCTTGGGCATCTGGGTGAGGAGGATATGGAACTTGGCGAGGAGGTCAGATGGTTGTACAATGGATGCAGTGGGGGTCTGTGCTCTTGTTGGCTTTCCTGCAGCTGCATCAGGTGCTTCATCATATCCGTTTGCTCCCCCATTAGCCTTAGGATTGCCTCCTGCCTCCGCTCTTTGCATTCCTGCCTCTGCTCTTCGTGCTCACTTAATGCTTTCATAGTCTCTAACACTGAATGCCTCCATGCATTCAGCTGTGCCCTATCAGTGCGGGAGGACTGTATGCCCTTGGAAAACATGTCATCACGAGGGTGTTTTTTTCGCCTTCTAATCTGCAATAACCTCAGGGATGGAGAAGATAGGGGGAGCCTAGAAACATTTGCACCTGGGGGGAGATAAAAAGGGAGAGTAAAATTTAAGATGATACCTTTCTAAGAACAAAAGGAAGACTCTTTCACAGTGAATCAAGCAATTCACAGCAGGCAGCATATGTGCTTTAGGTACAAAGTCGCATTTTGCCTTTTATATTGAGCGCCTGCTGGTATGGTGACACATTGCACACGGCTGGGCAACAGAATTCGGTTTCCATACAGCCATGGTAAGGCAAAGGGTATGCGAGGTTGGCTTCTTATGCATAACATGTGGGAATGGTTTTAAACTGAAGCGCCATCCTTTCCCATAGCAAGCAATGGGTTGGGTTTCACATTTAAAAGGAGGGGTTGCGGTTTTCGAGTGGATGTACAGCACACACCTCCCCTCACCCCACCACATGGCTTTTCTCCGGGATGATCCCTTTTAGCCAAACGCAAACAGCCCAGAATGAACGGGATCCTTTTACTATTCCCTTACAAAAATTCCTCTATTTCAACCAGGTGACCATGAATGATATCACTCTCCCGAGGCTAACACAGAAAGATATAAGACCAAATGTTGCTTGAACGTGACCAAAACCCAGGACCATTCACTGCCATGCTTTGTGCTGCAATGATCCCAGAATACTTTCAGAGTACCTCCAGGAGAGCTTCATGGAGATGTCTGGAAGATTCACGCTCCATCCCCAGACATGTGAACAGACTTTTCCAGCAGCTGTACTGGCCGCGAATGGATCCCAATTCTTCAGGGCAAATCAAACATTAAACACTGTTGCTTTTAAACCCTGTACTGTAGTTACAAATGTGCACTCGCCAGAGGTGCCTTCTCCAGCTTCAGGGTCAGGGATCCCGCCTTGAGAGGGTATTGGCTCCAGGGTGATGAAACGGTCCTGGCTGTCGGGGAGAACGGATTCACCGCTTGCTTGCTGCGCATTCTCCTCCTCCTCCTCTTCCTCATCCACAAAATCCTCCTCCCTCTTGCGTGAGACTCCCTCCTTGCAGGTGTCCATGGACAGTGGTAGTGGTAGGGTCCTCTCCTAGAGTGGCATGCAGCTGATCATAGAAGCAGCATGTGTGGGGCTCTGACCCAGAGCAACCGTTTGCCTCCTTTGTCTTTTGGTAGGCTTGCCTCAGCTCCTTAACTTTCATGCGGTACTGCTGTATGTCCCTGTTGTAGTCTCTCTCCAACATGCCCTGTGAGATTTTGGCAAATATATTTGCATTTCTTCTTTTTGATCGGAGTTCTGCCTGCACAGATGCTTCTCCCTGTACAGCGATCAGATCCAGTGTCTCCCTTTTGGTCCATGCTGGAGCTCGTTTGCGATTCTGTGGGGACTGCATGGTCACCTGTGCTGCTGAGTTCGCCACACTGACCAAACAGGAAATGAAATTCAAAGGTTCCCGGGGCTTTTCCTGCGTACCTGGCTAGTGCATCGGAGTTCAAAGTGCGGTCCAGAGTGGTCACAATGGAGCACTCTGGAATAGCTCCCGGAGGCCAATACCATCGATTTGTGTCCACGCTACCCCAAATTCGACCCAGGAATGCCATGTTGATTTTAGCACTACTCCCCTCGCCGGGGAGGAGTACAGAAGTCAATTTTAAGAGCTCTTTAAGTCGACGGAACGGGTTTGGTTGTGTGGACACATTCATTTTAAAATCGACCTAACGCGGCTAAATTCGACCTAACACCATAGTGTAGACCAGGGCTTAGTTGGCCGTAGTAGGTGAACTGGTTAATAGTTTGCTAACATATCTTTCTAGTTGCACTGAAACTCAGGCTTGGCCATGATCAGAGGCTGAATGTGGAAGACGCTCTGGGGACAGCACTTTCCTTTAAAAGATAAAATAGAGACCTCTGTTCCATAAAACGCATGGCATTTACATTTCTGGACACAGCTTTGTATGGATATTTGCACAGCTCAAATGTTTTGCTGAACTCCTTGCTTTTTATTGATTCCCAGGGCTTGACGAGCACAGTTGCCCAGTTATGCTTGCCACCCAGTTGTTTGTTTGTTTAAATTCATGCTGTAATTGCCGCCTCCCAAATACCATAACTGCGCTGAGGAGCTACGTTGCTGCCAACATTGCTGCTGAATTGGATTGATCTTCGCATGTGTGCCTCACAGATGACCTAATTTTGCTCTTCCCTAGAGGATGATCCAACCTAATTTATGGCAAAAATCGGAGAGCTTGCTTTTGATTAGAGTAAAACTATTACTAAAAAGAAGGGTCTTTTCTTCATAAACTGAATGCCAATGTAAGGTAGATCTGCACAGTGTTTCTTTCTCCTTCAGGCAGGCCCCATGGTCTAGGGGTAGAGTGAAGGACTGGTGTTGAGAATCCTGGGTTCTGTTCCGAGCCCTGCTGTTTACTCATTTTGTAACCTTACAAAGTTACTTCACGTCCCTGCCCCTCAGTTCCCACCTGTAATTCATCTTTAAGAATATTTACCTCTAGCATTGGGTTGTTGTGAGGCTGAACTGTGTTAGTTAAGTACTTTAAGATTTATGCCTTGGGAGTGGAAATATTATCATTCACACCTCCTGTGCTCCACCAACTCTAGGGTGGAGTCTCTTTAGCCACATTATTGCCAATCCTGCCAAAGGATGTGGCCAGAATTTTACTATGCATGTACCATTGCCAAACTACACTGGAAAAGATGTTGTTAACCAAACCAGTCTCCACTGAGTGACCTTGCCACAGGGGCCATCAACCTCAGTGGACATTGCTCAAAGATTCTTTCACAGCCTTGTTGGCACTGGCCCATTGACTATGAGGTAGTGTCTCTGACTTGTGGGTGTCAGACTAACTTCACTGTTGATGGTAAATCTGAAGGGGATGAGACACACAGGCAGTGGGAAAAACATCCTATCCAATGATAATATTTGTATAGGTCTGGTCCTGTCAGGCCACTGGGTCTGCATTTCAACAAATGCAGCTTGGACTCATCGAGGACCTGCCATCAAGTCAATGGAAAGGCTTCAATTGACTTAAATGGGCTTTGGATCAAGCCCCAACTGAGTGTGATGGAACTTGGTTCATAGTTAGATGCAGCATAATGACAAAGAGCTCACTGTGCCTAACAGAAGCTTTGAAGACAATTGATGAGTGTTCTGGTCCTCATTAGAAAGTCAGCACTTACTGTGAGGAACCACACTGTGGGCATTTCCTGTCCTCAGTACAGGAAAAGCTGCAGTATCTCAGATGCCACTGTTGTGGTACCTGTTGGCAAATACTGATTGTGTAATAGGAATCATGGTGTACTGATGAAAGCAGGACTTTCATATGACCTGACAAAGGAGAGAAGCTGGTTGTTTCAGCGTGTGGTAGGGCACATTCAAAGATATTTTCCCTTGTGGTGTTGATGATTAGATCTTGCCAGTGTGACTGGGTTTTAAACCCCAGTGATTTCCACGTTTGTCTACCATGCCTTGATGTTTGGAAATGGATTGT
This sequence comes from Lepidochelys olivacea, assembly GCF_965140295.1. NCBI lineage: Eukaryota > Metazoa > Chordata > Testudines > Cheloniidae > Lepidochelys > Lepidochelys olivacea. Next base: position 121,064,402 of record NC_140417.1, read on the forward strand.
TTTAGAGAATGTCAGACGAGACACTGGCTACAACGCAACATACCTTTCTAGCCTCATCTTAGGCGAGAAGCACATGCCAGAAAGAGATTTCATTAAGGCCTCAAATTGCCCAACTTGCCTTCCCTTTCCCCTCATGGTGCGAATGACCTTATGCCTAGCAGCCTTGTCTTGAAAGTAGTTTTCCTTTGTCTTTAAGGTAGTTTATTTGCGATAGGGCAGATGTCCCTGGAGCCTCTTAAGAAAAGTTTGCGTGTGCGCATGCGTGTTTATGTGTGAGGGAGAATGAGGAAGAGATGATGTTCCTGGTGTTGAGCAGAGCATAGAATTGCCCAGGCCCCCACAGGAGCAAAAAAGAACCCGACAAAAGAAAACTCCAGTCATGTTACCATCGGCTCTAAGAAAGTGAACACTTCTGCATCCCTTGGGCTCCCTTGTGTGATGAGCTGCTTCAGCTCTCTTGAAGGAATCTGGGGACTTGTGATCATGTGAAAGTTGAGCTCCTCTGGCGTGGAGTGGATGCTGTCCTCCACTGCAGCATATCCTGGCAGTGAAGCTGCGGAACCAGCCCAGGAGGATCACCCTAGCGAAAGGATGGTTCTCTGGTGATATGGAGTTAGTGTAGGGGCCAGCATGCAGCGAGCAGCCCTGCAGCAGTGGAGTACCAAGGGGAGCTTTATGCCACACACCGGTCTGATTTGTGCTCTGTGTTATTTGTCTTCACAACTGTTCCTGATATGGATAGGCTATTGCTTTGGAGGGACGGCAAAGAGTTGTAGCTGGAGTAACGACTTTAGAGGAGTTTCCAGAAATGTATGGTTCTTTGGGTGATGCCAGTTAGATAAATTCTAAAATGAATAATGAGCGGCTGACCATTACAAAGCGCCATACAAATAATAACTAAACCATGTAGAGCTGAGCCTGATATGCAGAGAGGCTAAGTAACTGGCCCTGTCTACCGCACAAAGTGGGGTCAGTGTGAGAGTAGAACTTGGAGCTCTGGAGTTCCTTGCCCTCAGTCCTGCACTCAGATCACTCAGCCATGCTTCCCTGCTTTCTCTGGCTCTCCATTGGAGAAGATATTCCCTTTTAGAAGAGGAAGGTTTCTCTATGGGGCATGTTTTTTTATAATCAACTTACACTCTGTGTTTCCCATGCTTTATTTAGTACTTCTCGATGATTTGCTTTGACGTTGCAGCTTGCGTGCAGGATCCACGTGCACAGACAGACTGATTCTGACATGCTCTATCTAGCTCTAGGATTATTAGTGTTTGTGCTGTGTTGACGCTGGTTTTTTGGCTGCCCAAACTGTCTTCAGAACCCTCTGTCACCCTCACTAGTAATTCCCACTGACTGTTGAAAGCACTTATCAGCTGCAGCAGTTTTGACAGCTGAGCTCAGGCAAAAACTCTTGACTCCATGAGATGTTCCTACTGTCTCCACTCTACCTCCTCCCCCCCCCCCCTTCCACCAGAGGGACATATGTGAAACTTCCTTCCCTCCTTTCTTTGTCAGGAGTGAATGCTGTCCCTGTTGGGACCCCATCACTGGTTGGTTGACTCCAGGAAGTCATCAGTGAAATCCACTGAGGCCAGGATGTCTCATGTAAAAGTGAGACGATGCTGTATCTGGATTGCAAGATTAGTGGCTGCCTCCCTCTATGCATCTCACTGATAATAGCATGTGCTTCCTTGAGAAGCGTGAAATCACTCTTCTGCCCCCAAAACGTTAGCTCCTTTGTGTCTTTTTCATCTCAAGGATGCCATTGTGGGTTCAAACGCTCTGTTTACTTAATGGCCAGTTGGGAACAGATGCTTGAGTGTTTGCCTGCAGGGCTTTAGGGGGAATGTCATGGTTTGAAAAGGGTGAGGGGGTGTAAAGGAAGTTTGTGTCTCAAAACCAGTTGCCTGTCTGTGTTTCTTCAGTGCATAAACATAATGAAAACAGATATAGATGGAATAAGAGCCTTCATAAAAATAAAATACGTTCGTCCCAAAGAAGGTTTCAGTTACCATGGGGGAAGCTGTGAAGCTAAGGAGGAGATGCTGTGGCAATGTTAGGGCCACATTTTTGTCTCCTTTCCACTGCTGCACTGTAACTGAGAAGAGAAGTGGATATACCATATTGAATGAATTCACTCTGAGAAGATGACCTTAGATTGAATGCATCATACTGATACATTTTATCTCCCAACTCCTCCCAGAGGTAAAAGAAAGAAAGGACCAACAGTGCATGCATGTGTGCGTGTGCGAGAGAGAGAGAGAGAACAAAAGCAAGGTGGATTGCATGCTTTTAGGAGGCAGCAACAGACTTGACCTCCGCAGCTGCAGATTCTGAAGTTGGCCGCAGCCCAAGTTATTTTAAGCATAAATCATGAAATATTACATTATTTTTAACATACCCCTAAATATCACACTAGCTGCTTAGGATACATCTTTATTGTATGGTAAGTTTCATATAAGATTCTCTGAAGTTTTGTGGCTCTGCTTGGGCTAAAACGTGACACACACAACACAGAGTAAGCACTAATTTCCTTTGTGTTCGATATATAGTGCGCTGGGCCTAACTACTCCCTCCCTTGTGAAGGTGCCATCAAGAAAAAGTTCCTTGTATGGAACAATCAGTGTCCTTAGATCTATCATCAAAAGATGTGGCAAAAGTACCTTCAATAACATAAAAGGAAAGTCAAACTCTATAAGCCCTACACAGTATAAAACTATATAGCGTGTGTTGGTGGCATCAGATAGATTGTGGATTTATATTTATCTCCCAGGGGAAAAAGTGATTGAAAACACTTTTCTCTTGGAGGTATGTGAAAATCTGCAGGCATTTTGCATCGTTTTTTTGTTGCAGTTGTGGTGTGACAGCGTGCTAGCTGGGTGGGATTCATTGCAATAGCAGGGGTTGCATACTGCACGTTTCCTATTTAAACAGCAATGTCTGTTTAAATTTTTCAGCACCCCTTGTAAGTTGTTTTGGGCTGAAATGCTTCCTCTCTCGCTCAGCCCTGCCTTTCTGGTTTTGATATACTGTGGATTCCCTCTCCATGCTAGTCTCCACAGTGCTACTAATGGCTGGTCTGGGCCCGAAGTGTTTAACTTTGCAGCTATGGGAACCAGTAAATGGAACATTAAATCTCATCCTAATGTGGACTGGTCCAGTGTGATAAGCAGATGAACCATATACTCCTGGGGTATACAACTTTGTATACATCATGTTGGCCTTTCTTTAGTATTGCTGCCACTTACTTTAGTACTGTTGTATTACCAATCAGAGCAGGGCCATATGGGACTCCTATGAATGCCTCGAGCCCCTACCCTGTCTGTTTCTGGTCCGCCATCTGCCACTGATTTACATGGCATGTATGAAAGTCCACGATACCCAAAGTACAATGTTACACAGGGCAAAAACTGTATTAAAAGAACATTATTAAGGTTATACAAGTCAGGAAATGCAAACTTTTCTTGTGTCTCCTTGAACATCAATGTGGTGCACCGAATAGGGCAGAGGTCCTGTGGAAAAAACCAGTATGTGGTCATGTAATTAAAGACTACACATGCCCAGGAGGAGAATACTCAAGGTTACATGTGCAACCATAAACCTGGGATTTCTTAACTTTTGAGTGCTTGACTTTACCACCTAAATAATCTTCCTTTAACATAGTGTGTGTTGATGTAATTTCCTAGGGTGTGTGTGGTTGTGTGGTGTCTTAAAATCAAGAACTCATTACATATCACACCCCCAAGGAGGTGACATCCATGTTGTTTCTTTCATGATGATAACAACAAATGCTCAGAAATTCGAACACAAACCTTACATTTCCCCTTTCAGACACTTTGAAATGCACCAGACCATTCTGAGGACTCTGTTTCTTCACTGAAATGTCTGCACCAAGTAACCCAGGCATAATACTGAACTGCTGCAGCTGTATGGGGCCTGCAAATGACATATCCCCCCACGGTTTCCCCATCGTACCAATCCTAGGAGTCAATTTTAATGCATCTTCCAGATCTTCCATGGTCCTGTCCAAGTCTGGGACATCTGTGAATGAAATACTTGCCCAGTACAGTGCAGTCAGCTTCTAAGCTACCATGTGAGACGGAGACAGGCTTATCATTCACTACCTAGCAGGGCTGTAGTAAGAGTCATAAGCTGTTTACTATTCTGTAAAATGGGGGTGTGATTCCTGTGGACAGATTTAGAAGAGCTGCAGTAAAATTCTGTTTCTCATTGAGAGGAAATATATACCATATGTACTCGCATTTAAGCCGAGGCTTTATTTATTGATGCTGAAAACTACCAAAAAATAAGTGATTTGCATATGACCAAACCCCTCTGTCTACCACCTCCTAACAAAAGTCGCCTCATGTCCCTGGCAGTTTGCTAGAGGCTTATCCATGGCCCTCAGTCCTGCCTTGGGACTCACCAATCTCTTAGGGCTTTGCCTGGCCCAATTGCTCACCTTTTTGTTTCTTGCTTATTTGTCCATGTGATCACTGGATTACCAGAATTGTCACACGAGTCAAGCCTCTTCATTAGACTGTCCATACCAGTCTTAGGGCCAGAGCATCCCCACTGGTTGTGTGAGCATAGATCCACTGTACCTGCTCTTGGGGTGCATAGAAGGGGGAAGGTTCCAGCTGTGCTGCATCATTCTCCCCCCTTCCCTGACCTCATGGGTCCCCAGGATCTTGGGAATGAGGGTCGAGGTGCAAGGGGAGAAGAACAGGGAAAACACCATTAACTCTCACTGGAAATGCCCTATCTTCTCACAGCTGCTACTGCTCAGTCCTAGAGGGATTCTCAGGTAGCAGCATGGCTTCTGCAGGCAGGAGCATTCTACCTGAAGAAGAGGGGCTGGCGAGGGGCCGGCAAGGCACCTGCAGAAGATGTATCTCCCTAGAGATGCCTCTGCACCCTCAGAGCTGGGCCTCCCTTTCCCCAAGGATTCCCAAGATCTTTGGGGTTAGGAGCCCACTTTCTCAGTCACTTCACACCTCTGAACTCGGGGCCTGAGTGGTTGGTCAATCTTGCTGAGATCTCTGTCTCTTCTGCTCCCTTCCCTAGCATGGCTGCTGTACTGAAAGGCCCGGCATAGCCCTCCGTGATGCTAGTACTATTCAGAATGCTCCATAATCGAATATTCCTATCCTCATACTCTCTTGGTACTGGGTAACCAGGAAGGCAGGCCTATAACCCAGTTCTAACCTTTGCTAACTACTGATATTGGTGTTTTCTAATGGCACTTTCTGCATAGAGAGAACCTGGGAGAAAAAATTAAAGCACCTTCTGGGGTTTGTTTCATATTAGCACTGTGATCATCTTGACGTTTTCCATCTCCATTTAAGGAATGAATTAAGACTCATCATATCTTGGGGGTCTTTTTTGTACTCTGTGTTTAATATAACCTTCCTTACTATATTTATCTTGTTCCTTATGCTCCAGTCTTTCATTTATTACATTACTTTGAAGATGTTGGCAGTGACCGGGCATCCCTGTAAACGCTTTTAGCAAAGCTGAATTACATTTACAAGAGATCTTTAATGTGTTTAAGTCTTTGGTTCCTTTATGTTTTTATATGGTCACCACTCTGGCTTTCAGTTTGTGGCTTGGACTGAAAACAGGAAAGCTGGAGGTTTGCTTACTCTTTACAGCACATTTATAAAATTCACAAAGAAATGAAAAGTTTGCCCACACCAACACTTTTATAATGCTGAGAAAGGAGCTATTTTATTCTCCATTATTAGGTTTTTTTTAAAAAAGGAGGTATAATAATTGCATCCTCTGGCACCTTTCATTTGAGCCTCATGGAGGGTTTTATAATAACAAAGTCTCGCAAATACATGTTGTTGTTCCCATTTTACAGATGGGAAAACTGAAACAATAAGGTTGTGATTTGCTTGGTGTCACACAGCAAGTCAGTGACAGGGCAAAGGACACAACCTAGGACCCCACATGCCAGCAGAACAATTATTTTGCTAAATGACTTAGCATTGACAACGTTAGCTTTCAGGATGAGTGAAGATTCTCCAGTGTCCCTTGGGCCTTGTCACAGCATGGCACTGCATCATAAAGTTTTGCCACGGTGTCATTCTAGAACAGTAGAATCTCATGGGGTGGACATCTACATTATTAAGAACAAATTTTCCCTGCAAGACGTGTCAAGATTAATGAGAACCATGTGTTTTTAGTTCCTGGGGGGTGATGTATCCACTTTTCCTTGGCTGGAACGAAACTAACCATGCTGTTAAGGTCTTTGAGACTGATAGTTTGGGAGGAAACAGGGAAAAAGTGGGAGCGTCCTGATGGATTTTACCTCCTCCCAGCTGTTAAGGTGCATGGTCCTGTTCAACTTCTCAGGTGCTATAAGCTTGGCCAAAGGAAATTCTGGAATTTAGGTTTTGGCTCAGATTCCCTTTCCTCCTCATTTTGCCTATCCTATCATCTGTGAACCACTGTCCTTCATTTCTCCATTGTCCAGTGGGAATAAGTTTGCAGCAGAGGTTGGTGAAAAGACCAGTTTATGTCTGACATGGAAGCTTGATGGACTAAATACGTTCTACAACAAGAATGTATAATTTATTCTTGTTTCAATGTGTTTTAAAAAAAAATTCAACATGAGAGAAAAAAGGAAGAAAAACACCAAAAAAGGATGCGAAAATATATTCCTTTCAAGCCAAAAAATACCAACTCCATGACATCTTTTTCTGTGGGAAACTCATTTTCCTAGAGCATCTCGATAAATTCTGGTTTTATCAGTTTAACACAAAACCCAGCAATTTATTTAAGCTTCACTTGCTTGCAGAAATTTTATCCACTAAAAACATCAGGATTGTTTTTTTTTTCACTTAAAAAAAATACAGTGTCATGGCTGAGATTATAGAAGATACAGTTGAATGTACCGCTTGCCTGTTGAGTTACCGTTTGTTTGCTCTCTATCGATTTCTGCGTGAGTTACCTTCATTTGCAGTCTGTGGGGAGGGGAGAGTAGCTGCTGTGGGCAGAGAATAGGTGGGTAGGAGTGGGGAGGGGGTGGAACCTTGGTTCCGACCTGCAGAGGCAGATTAAGATTTATTGGGCCCATGGGCACAAAGAACATTTGGCCCCCTACACGCTGGTGGCCCAGGGATGCTGGAACTGGGGGAACCACAGGGGCCATGGCCCCCCACTTTTAAAATGGGCATAGTAGCCTTGGGCAGGTGTGGATCAATGACAGCAGGGGCTGCACTTTGTGGTGGGGGAGCTGATAAAGTGATAAGGCTGCTCCTCGGCCCCCAGCCAAGGGCAGGTGGAAGGTCCAGGGCTCCGCACAGCAACCCAGGCTTGCTGGATGGTTCTTACCATGGCCCAGTTCTAGCTTCTGGCCTGGCCGGGGGTGGGGCCTCAAGGGGCAGGGCCACAGTTCCAGTGCTGGTGGGCCCCCGCCCCTCCCTCCCCACTTCTACACAGGTTCCGGTTTCCCTGCAGGGGCCCCCAAATTGCCCCGGGCCCAGTAAGCCCGTGTGTTAATCCGCCACTGTCGCCCTGCTCTCACCCACTGCGCTGGCCCTCGCAGCTGCGCTGTTGCAAAGGGGGAACTAAGTCGTTCCAGGTATACAGCTGGAACTGCTTGCTTCTTCTCTGGAGCAAAGGGGGAAGCAGAGACCAACTGTGACTCTTTGAGGAATCTTAGAAAGGAATATTTGTAATATTTTTGGCATTTTCACTGTAGCACTTCAGTGAAGATGCTACTATGCTGACGGAAGAGTTTCTCCCATTGGCGTAGTTAATCCACCTCTGCAAGAGGCAGAAGACACTTTCCGATCGACATACCGCTGTCTACACCTGAGATTAGGTCGGTATAACTGTGGCACTCAGGGGTGTGGATTTTTCACACCCCTGAGTGACATTGTTATACTGGTGTAAGTTTGTAGTGTAGACTTGGCCTTGGCCGAGGTCAGTGCAGCAAATTTGTGGCTGAGCAAAGAGTGGAACCCAAATCTTCTGACACTTTGTCTTCTGCATGGGGCACTAGACCATGTTTCCACTCCATGCTATCATATTATACCATAGTCCCACCCATATTCCTAAACCTCTCTTTTTATGTATTCCCTTTGCAGGTAAAATCCTGTTCCGGAGGAGTCATATTCGAGATGTAGCTGTGAAGAGACTGAAGCCCATTGACGAATATTGCAGGGTAAGAACTTTATCTTCACAGAAGAATGAGTATTGTAGGATTACGGATGGACAACTATGCCAGGTGATCAATCAAAGATACCCATGACTAGCAGACAGTGCAGCGCTGGAAATCTCCCGCTGTTGCCATTAGAGAGTTTGAGCTGGCTAAATCAGACTTGCAGAGCCTGTCCCCAGGAAGGGTCTGCTTGGAAAAATTAGGAAGTGAAAAAGGAGAAGAAAAAGGTGAACTGAGAATTGCCCTTTCTAAAACATCAGCAGGTAAGGAGGGGGCAGTGTACTTGAGCACAGAGGAGCCTTTGACCTACAGGATCCTCAGACAAAACTACTGTAGATAGTGCCAAAGATGGGAGAGTTTTGCTTCAGGGAGCTTCTTTTACCAGCATGGTGCCCCGTGTGTCCAGTGTTGAAGAAGACCTTTAACACCAGCATACATTACATGTCGAGAATCTTACTATCAGATAAGGGATTCTGTGCGAAACAGCTCTCTTCATCTTAGCCTCAAACTCTGGTCTGAGCTCTGGTTCTGCCAGACAAAATTCCTCTGCCTGTCTGGTCCTGGTACAATTCCTGCGTTAGGAATCCTCTTGTGTTTTACCATTACAGACAGAGGTAACACAGCCCAGGGAGCCCAAAAGAGTTGAAGATAGCCCTCTTGAGGACTCCTGAGCTAAAAGATGCAGCCATGTGTGCCCAGGCTGAAACAGGCTCATCACAGGCACAGAAACACCTAGCCAATGGTATAAAAGCCATGAACCTAGTTTCACCTCTCAGAGCATTTCGAAGAGATGTGGTCAGCAATTAAATCCACTGGAGTTGAACCCTAGAGTTGTCCTAGTGCACATGATGGGTGATTCAGAGGGGGGAGCAGAGTAGTAAATATGACATTTGCTAAGTCCTACCTGCCCACCAGTTCAATAATATTCCAATTAGACCAGGTTTTGCTTTGCAGGAAGCTAGAGATAAATGATTTACTACTTTTTCTAATTGTGTTTCCAATAACGAGTGAAGCCCTGGAAAATACGTTGCAGGGAGGAACAGTGCATTGACTAGTGGAGGGTGGGTTTGGTGACCTAGTCTGCCTCTTCCATCCCTGATTTTGCGATTTGTTCATAATTAATCTTCTGACACTAAATTAAAGGGTATTTCTGAGCAAGACTGGTGTGCTGGTTTTAAGGTGGGATTAGTCATGTCAACCAAAGTGCATAATCTAAACCCAGACTTCGTCTTTTATTTCCTGTGATTTTTTTCCTTTTTAAGAAAACTAGATGGGCAGGCGGAGGAGAAAAATATATATTCCTAAAGATGCTTCCCATCAGGTATTTGCTTATGCAAATTGGGTGCAGATCACTGGAGACCATAGAGCCTGAGGCATGTGGAAAGGGAGCAGACTTTCTGCTAAATTGAAGTCCTTGTCATCTGAATCATCCAGTCCAGAAAACTGGGGAAAAAAGTCTTATCTCATGAGATCAGGCTTTTTATGCAACAATTAATGCAGTGTCTGACGAATAGTGGCCTAATAGCTATCTTTAAAAATGTGTGCTTGTACTGTATTCCCAGCATTATTTGTTCAGGAAGGAACTGCATGAGACACATGCCGTAAGAAATAATGTCATGGGTTCACCAAACAGGCATGCCATGTAGAAGGCAGTAGTTTATGCCGGGGAGTGCAGACATGACCTCTGACCGTGATGAACTGGAAGCTGGTTATCTGGGCCGCCATTGTCTGAGAAGCAGACATACCAGTCCCAGGTTAGGGTTACATCACCGGTCATGTCTGAGGAGTCTATTACAGTGACTGTTGCACTTCAGGCCTAATAATTGCTATCCCTGCCTCTAGCCATCCTTTTCATTACGTATTTTCTCTCATGGAGAAGTCCATTCAGACTGACACTAGCTTTTAGTTGAGCACAACGAACCTCCTTCATTTCCAGCAGGCTTCTCATTAATGCTAGACCAGATTTGAATCACTAATGGGCAAATTTCAAGCTATGGCTCAGTTTGGGGAAGCTTGGAAGCTTCTCCAAAGAGAGGCTAATTTAATTTATTGATTGATTAATAAATCAATTGATTAATAAATCAGTGCTCTTTGCCTCAGTCTTTTACATTAATCTAAAAATGACCAAAATTCATTAAAATATGCAGAGCCTGCCACTAAAACAGTCTGCAGGTCACTGAAAAGCTTGATCAGAAATGTTCATCTTACACCCTGCCCTGAAGATCACCAGACACAGTCGTAGGCTAAGCCAGATCAACGCTGCCACTTGCATTAGATCCATCTCCCCCAGTCACTGGTAGCAAGAGTGACACATTTCAGAGTAGCAGCCGTGTTAGTCTGTATTCGCAAAAAGAAAAGGAGAACTTGCGGCACCTTAGAGACTAACCAATTTATTTGAGCATAAGCTTTCGTGAGCTACAGCTCACTTCATCGGATGCAGAGTGACACAGTGGTTAGTCAGTCTGTTGGCTGGCAGGACAGCAACACAGTGGTTCATGAATCCCACAGCAGGACCTAGGGATAGAGGCCCAAGGAAGTAACTGGGTGCCAGACCACATAGGGCTTTACAGATTTTAACCAGCACCTTTGCCGAACTTTTTGAGTCTACAAAGCTCACAAGAACAGCTTTCTTTTAAAATTTCCTCCTACTTCCTGCCTCCATTCATACAAGGAATGGCTGTCTTATGTTGTTTCACAGCTTCCACTTCCAGACCATGGAAGTCCAGAGGTGTTTGAAAATAATAATGAAAAGCAAACATTTTGAGCCTCAAAAGTTCATTAGAGTTTTTGGACAAAGGTTAGGGGAGGGAAGGAGAGATTCTTGTTAGGTCCTAGCTGGGGTAAAATCCTGGCCCCTTTGAAATCAATGAGAATGTTGCCAGTGACTTCAGTGGGGGCAAGTATTTCATGCCTGGTTCTTATTAAGACCTAGACTTCAGGAGTATTTTTATCAGTGTAAGGGGTTTGTATATAATCTGTGTAATCCTGAATGTTCGCCCAATCACAACCTTTGAATTCCCCAGTATGAAATTGACCGGGAATGTTAGGCAGCTGTGAATCAGGAGCATAACAACCAGGAAGCATACAGTTGATGCAGGGAAGGGGAAAGAGGTTGTGGATAAAACAGTGTTAACAAATATTAACTATTTCCTCCCCAGCAGCAATTATTGATACATATGTTTTCCACAGGCTTCAGTGAAATTAGGATCTAGCCCCACAACTTCAAAAGTGTTAACTCCTTTATATCTTTCTTCCTTTCTCACTGCATGTATTGATTTTAAAAGTTATCCCAAACTACACAGCAACAACATAAAACATGGAGACATAAAACAAAACATTTCACTGAGATGAGTCCTCCATTGTGCAAAGAATTATGCACTACTTCAGTCCCACTTTAGCCCCCAAAATAGCTTACATGGGATTCAGTTGGAGCACAGACAGGGATGAAGTTCACCTTTTGTGAACTAAAAGTTAGGATGCGACTGAATCTTGAGTCTTGAAAGGGGATGATGTAGGGTTGCGATTGCGTGAAACTGTCACGGAGGACTTTTGACCTGGGGTATTAAAATCAATAAATACGACAAAGTGCCTCGCTCTATGTCGGCTGCTCGCAGCTGCCGCATCACTGAAATCAATAGCACTTCTAGCGTGAGTAAGGAGGGCAGGCTCAGACCCGGAGGGCAGGCTCAGACCCAGAGTTCAGGCTGATTGTTGCCAGATGAGCTTTACTCCTCCATATCACCTGTCCTGGAAAGCAGAAGTTCAGAAAGGCCCTGGCAAATGCGTGATAAGAATGCTGCAGCTTCTTTTGTTTTTATCATTTGGGCTTGCAAGCTGTCTCTTTCTGAGTGGGCGGGTTTGCACGTTTGAGATGTGGGGTCTGATATTTTTCAACAGATGCAGAAACAATGAAAGCCAGACAAAGCATGTCTGAGCATTTGTGTGGAGCTGTTGCAGCGCAGGGAGGTCTGTAAAATGTACTATGTCAGTCCCAAGAGTGCATACCTTATGAACTTGAGAACACTGGACTCCCACCCTGCCCACTACCAAGGAGACCTCCCAAGGACTCTGGATATTTCACTGTTTTATTACAGCTCAGGGAAATAGCTGCACTGTGATAATTAAGCCAATATTTGGCACAGCAGTAAGAAGCATTTAAGAAGCAGTGAAAAGGGGAGAGGGGCAGAGAGGGGAATATTTTCAGTGCTTTTTCTCATCTCTGAACATAAACTGCAGCACTCTGAATGTGTTGCTGGTTAATTTAGAAAGTAATCTAACAGACCAGGCAAACTCTGCCTGTAAATATTTGTTGCCCACTGGAATTGATATCTCTGGATGATTTCCCTCTTACACAGAGACTTTCAACTACTTTAGCATGAATTACGCGCCTGTGGGCTCATCTGAACCAGTTTCCTTCTTGCATCTGAAGATCTTTTGCCAATTTAAAATAAAGAGCAACTTCATATTCTTGCTCTGCCAGGGGGAGGGGGCGCATTTTATTTAATAAGACTTCTAAACTTTGATGGCCAAAATGCATCTCTTGGTAAGCGTGTGTCCAATACATACTGTGCCTTATGCATGGAATGACCTCTGAGTTGTGGTTCACAAAACCACCATGCTGTCCTTGTTCAACCCCCTTTGAAAAACTCAGACCAACATTTTCAGACTTGGAGTTGCCAATTTAGGAAAGCATTCTTGTTCAGGACAGCACTTAAGCACGTGCATAAATCACATTGACTTAAGCACATGCTTAACAGGTACGTGCTTGAGTGCTGACCTGACTAGGAATGGGTTTAAGTAAGCAGTAAGTACTTTTCCAAATTGAGGACTTAAATCTCATATTTTCGCACCTAAATAAAAGTGGGTGATTTCAGAGGGGCTGAATACCAGCAGCTCCAAGTGAGAAAAATTTGATCCTGCTTGTTGCACATGTTGTGAGATCATAATTAAAAAAAGAAAATTTCCTTCCTCTAGATTTCCCAGTCCATCCTCTCTGCTCTATGTCAGTCTTTTAGGCCATGATTCTGCCAAGACTTACACATATGAGTCTTTATGTTTGTGTCTACTACAGAACCAAATGAGCACCAAATGAAAAATTAATAATAATTAGCGCTGATAAAAAATGTGTCATATTTTCATGAAAAAATTCAAAATTTATCTGTTTTTTTTTTCAAAAATTTTTAAAAATCAGAAAATTTAGACTAGGTCTACTACTGTCTTTTATGAGTATACATACCATATGAGTTCTTGACTTTGCTGTTTTAATGTTCTTTTCATGCAATTTTATTGTGTGTAATTTTCTCAGCTTTTAAAAAAGCACACTGAAAAAACAGAAACGTAATTGTGTGGAGCAGCAATTGCAAGGAAAGTCCTGATCACTCCCCTGGAGTGCCAGATTGGAGCATGCTCAGTGGCTTTACGGGGATGGTGCATACGCAGTACATTTGGCATTTAGGAACTCTGCAAGGATGGAGCATGCTTGGTGAAGATGGAATCACTGGAGAATTTAGTTGCCACACTTTAAGAAGTCTCTACTGAGCATGTGCCAATGGCAATTTTTCAGAGGCATGTAGCTTGGACAAATTTGGGTGAATTTTCACAGGGATGCAAAAGGTACATTCCTGGCACAAGGGCAACCACCTTGCCAAAGTCCAAGACCCTGCTCTAAAACATGGGGCCGGTAGAAGTTTTGAATGAAATAGCGGTAAGCACTTTTTTTTATCATGGCAAAACCACCACCTAATTCTGAGAAACAGCTGGACTCTTTTTCCTGAAACTTTCCAGAAAAATTCAGCCTAAGGCAGACACTCAGCATGGAAAATTTCAGCCTGAACAATTTAAGATTGAAAAATTATAAGAAATTGAAAACAGGCTCTTCTAATGGGAAGTGCTGAGCAGTCTTAAGTATATGCAACCCTACCAGCTGTACCTATAATATGCCTTTGTATTCATACATGTATATACATACATACCCACACATGTATACCAATGTCTGTAATACACATCTGTGTGTATATTTGTAAGTATATGTGTCTGTACACACACATGCATATATGTATACAAAACCACGCTCATGTTCACACACATACAGACACGTTCTGGCCGTAACACACACTCTCCATCCTGTGGTTCGTTTGCGGTTTTTGCATTATGTTGAGTTGCACTTTCTGTGCTGGCAGACAATAAGCTCCCATGGGCATGGATCTGTTCTTTGTTTTACACACTCCATCTAACATACAGCACCATGCAAGCGGATGACACCATGTAAATAGTAACATTTGCCAAAAGCCTTTATAACTAAAGATTGTCTGGATGTGAACTGGCAAATGTTGCATCACTTCTAATACGCTTTCTGATATTGGCTATTGTTCTATGAGTTTTCTCTGGAAACTGCATTCTACCGAGAAAATTGCATGTTGAAATAAAGCCATAAACACCTTTTTCTGAAGGCATATGGCTATGTGCGTGCGGTATGAGTTGCACATTACTGCTTTAAATACTCAGCACGGTTAAACATGTTATTGCTGATACTATTCTACAAGTGTGAAAAACTGAATTCCATGTGTTAGCATTTTTATCTTTCATCTTTCCTGTGCAAATCCTTTACCGGTTTGGGATGATTGCTGCTTCTAATTATGTATTTTACCCCCATTTCCAACTCCTTGCCACTTCCCATTTGTTTTCATCCCCTTGCCATCTGTTTTCCTCTCTTTCTTTCCCTATCTTGAACTCCCTCCTTTCCTTGACCCTGTCCTGCAGTCCTTCCTTTGCTCTGTTGTATCTTTGCCCTGGGACTTACTCTCTTCTTCAAACTGTTGGAATCTTTCCTATTGCCATCTAAATGTGACATTGCCTCCTCAGTATGCTCTTTGTTAACTGTGTTGAATCTCATTGGACTTGTGTAGCTAATGGTTGGTGCATTGTATGTTTGCCTAAGGGGGCTCTGTATGGGGCAGAACAATGTGTGGCTAGTGCTGTTATAGCCTCCCAGGCCCCAGCAGCCCCATCTACACATAGCTTTCACACCCTATTAGTATTTCCCAGCAGCAGTGTCTTCTAGGAGCTATTACATGGGTCCGGATCCTACAGACGTTGTGCATCCCCAAATCCTACTGATTTCTGTAGGCGTTCTGGGTGTTAAAACAAGTGCAGGATCAGAGCTGTAGTTTCAAAAACAGAAACTGACTTTCAGTGGGGCTTGTGCTCCAGAGTCAGTGAGGTGCTTTTGAAATGTCCCGCCTAAGTGTAGGTAGGGCCAGTGATTTTCTTTGTGGATGACCCAAGATTTCCCAAAATAGGGACATAAATTTGGGAGTGAGATTTTCAGAAGCACCTAAATGACTTGAGCACAAATCCTATTGAAAGTCAATGGGCCTTACGCCCCTAAGTCACTTAGCCCATTTGAAAATCCACCTCGTGTCCTACTTCCATGGTTAGGCTGCACAGCAGCAGCTCCCATTGACTTGAAAGCCACTTATGTAGGTTCCTTGTGTTAGGCACTCTGTGATAGGCTGGGCTCTTTTTAGGTTACATTGGGCGTTTTCATACATTCCGCCTTCTCTCCCCCCCGCCCCCCACCATCCTTCTTTTGATGGGGGCACTCAGTCTCAAAGTGTTTCAGAAGACTGTGTAAAGATCTGGCTTGTTTCTGAAGATGAGGTATGGCTTGGCCCCCGGTCAGGGCTTATCTTCAAACCTGCCAGGCTGCGGACAGCTTGTATGTGGTCTGATGAGTCTTTGTGGGCAGCAGAGGTTCACAAGCTGTCCTCCTCTCAGCGGCTCTGTTACAAGAGTCAGCTGACTGTGGTGTGCAGTAGCTTTTCTCCTGGTTGCCACCCCTTCCTGTGACACACACTCCCTTTTAAGCTCATTTGCTTCAAATGGAGCAGGCTCTGCAGCTGTGTCTGTCCAGTACCAGTTCAGCCCAGAGGCCATCGTTAGCCTTTTTCTGATTGGGATGGGGGTGTGCCCCATCACACCTCCAAGTTTGAAAATGTTGTCCTGTATGACAGTCCCTTCAGGAAAGCGCCACTCTGGACTTGCAGGACCAAGTGACACTTGGGGATTTCTGTTTATTGTTAATGATACTTAGCGCTTACCCTGCTCAGTCCTGCAATACTAAAGTCTGTGGAAGGTGCACTATTGACTCCAAGGGTCGCAAGGTCAAGCCCATAAACAACAATAATTTTTCAAAACAAAGTACAGACATTAAATAACTAAGTCTTGCAGCACCACAGCAAAATAGATGTTTCTCTCCCTCTTCCAAATATGGGCAGCCTGTTTGCATAGCTCCTCTGAATTTGGTCTAAAGAGGTTAAGTGACTTGCCCAGGGTCAAAAAGGAGTCAGTGGCAGAGACAGCACTAACTCTCAGGACTCCATTCCCTTGCTCAGTTCACTAAATCAAGTCACCTCTCCTTCTGCTTGAAGACTGAAGTTGAATGAAATGTGCTTTAATCTTGTGTTTATGTGTCTTCTTCATTATGTTCATTGTGTTGTGAAATCCAATGACATTTCTTGTACTCTTATGCTTCTCCCTCCCCCATTGGGTAGAATCCAATTTCAAAATTCTACAGTTACTGCTGTTCCTGGGCTGGAATTGTGTCTTCTGGATGATGGTTCTGATTTGCCATATAGATGTGTTTGTTTATATGCAACGAGGACAAAACTCACACAACTTATATAATTCCCCTATGTATAATGTGCCTCAAGCAGAATAAAGCAAAACCCTAGACTCTTAAGAAGACTTGAATTTGAATTTCAGACCTCTTCAAGTCAGGGATACATGTACTGTAGCTGGAGAATTCAGGGGACAGAAATGCAGTATTAAGACATTAAGTTTTAAATTTTCAGCTGTTCCTCCCCCACTGCAATTATATGGAAACAAATTCCAGTGCTTTTAGAAGTTTGGTTAGATGTAGAACAACACAGCTAACTGAATTGCACTGCCATGTCTTTTTGTTTTAGATGTGTGTCTGACTAAGATAAATCAGATCTATCGCGAGGTTAGTCAAACCCAGTTCACGCAGCCATATTCATGATTTAGTACTAGTGTGATTTTTCATCTGTCTTTCAAGATTGCCTGGAAGGGAGTTCAGGTCTTTTGCCCTATTTTCAAGTGACTTAAGAGCCAGGCAGTCTCATTCTGTTGTACAGGTTTACAATGCCTCTAAGAAGCTTTGTCTATATTTAACTGTTCACGTAGCCTACTTCCAATGTGCCTTAGCAAAGGAGAGGGTTAATCCCAGCCCACTCTTCCCCTTATGCTGTTCACTTCCCTCTGTTAATCTCTGAATCATGTGCAAATCGAAGCACTGATCTGATTCTTTCTTCTCTGCTGCCTCTCACATTTTAGATGAATATTTGACCTTCTCTGACAGAACCAAGCCATGGAACCTAGAGAGCAAATACCTAAGACATTTTTGGCTTTTACGTGATGTGCTTGTCTCATCTATTTGAGTGCTTAGTTTCCAATAGATTTAAAAATAATTGATGTTATCCCAAAAATTGCATTTATTATTGTTGAGTGCAATGTACACTGCATATCGGTACCTTACAGAGTGCATTAATATGCTGTACTTAGCCAGGATACATTGCAGTGAAGGCTCCTTTGTACTGCAGAAGAATCCTCTCTGCCTGTCTTTCCAACCAATTAATCACTTTCTTTCCTGTTAACTTGCAAGGAAACTCATTGGCAAGTCCTGCGTTCACTACTGATACTCCATAAAGGAGAGGGTTTATGGAGCAAATTACTCCACTATATTTGTGAGTTTTGAATTTGTAGTTTACGTATTTATTATTGTTGTTATTATTTTATTATGTATTTATACTTAGCGGCCATGGCCCCATTGTTCTAGGAGCTGTGCAAACACAATGACGAGACGGTCCCTGCCCTGAAGAGTTTACACTATAAGTAGGATGGATTTGCACATGAAGAGCTAGAGCAGAATTTTGCCCCATGTGTCCAAAACCAAACCAGCCATCCCCAAGCCCCTCTGCTTGTTTAGGCCACAACATAACCCATTTGCACTAACACGTGCCACACCCTTTCTTTTCAGGGAAGCACCCTGGCATGATGCTTTTCTTGTTTATTGCCTCTGCTCTTCTATCATTCTACTGACAGGATCCAGAATTTTGCATTGTTCCCTTTCTTGCCTCTTGGTTGTATATTTAAGGATCAGTTTCTAAACTTGATTTCGCTAAACACTTTCCTCTCCCCTCCCTCCTTTCTTTTACAGGCACTCGTCAGGCTTCCTCCTCACATTTCACAGTGTGATGAAGTCTTTAGGTTCTTTGAGGCTCGACCAGAGGACATTAACCCTCCGAAAGAGTAAGCGTCATATTGATTTCCAGCACCACACGGTGCTTTTGTTTGCATGGAAGGAAGCCAAAGGTCATTCTGGTTTATTACTTCCAGTGGATGTGAGAACAGCGTTCTAAGTTTTCAAATGCTACCTGGGAAATGGCTTTGTAATTAGGTAAAAATAAGCCAGAATGGGGGGGTGGGGCTGCGGGGTTCAAACAACCCCAAACACAGGTCTTGCCTCCATTCCTCAGGAAGCTCCCTTCCCACTTTTTCATTGTTTCTTGCTGATAATTCTAATAAGAGAACTTTTCCCAGTTTGTTGGTTTTAACTTGCCTGTTATCACCAAGGAGTCATTAAGCTCCTGAAAGCATTGTCTCAGCAGCAGATGGAAATCCTGCCATTTAAGAGATTGACTCATAATTAGCAGCTGCCTCTTTAACTGTACTCCTTCCTGAAGATATTTAGTTATTTTACTGGAGTATGAGTGTGATCCTGAACCAAAATTGTCTCCAGAGAGTTTATTCGCTGGAAGCAGGAAGCCAAAGCAAAGGTTGACGGCAAAGCTTAGGTGAGAGATAAAACAGAGTCATAGCTTTTACCTTGGGATGGACAGATTGATTCAAACAGAGACCTGGCCAAGGATCTGAGAACTAGTACATTTTATTTAACCTAATGAGATGCTAATTCCTCCTGAAAAAAAAATACATTGACAATTGTATTTACTAACAATGCTACTGTTCTAGCTGATATTTCCTCTTCCCCCGTTCTCAGTGCCCCAACACACCCACACTTTGTATTACACGTGATATTTGCCTGCTAAAAACATCTTGACCCCATCCACACTGGGCCTCAAACCTGTTTGCTGCATTGATTGTAAACCATGCCGGACTAATTTGTTTCAACACTGTTTGCATGGCCATTGTGGATAGGGCTAAAACATGTTTAGAGCCATTTGGGTTTTAAACCAGTTCAACCAATGTGGAGCCTGATCCAAAGCCGACTCAAGTCAATGGGAGTTTTTGCATTGGCTCCACTAGGTTTTTGTTCAGGCCCATAGTTCCCAGCCCAGTGTCGAAGAGTCGGAGATGTACTTTAGGGGCCTCATTTTCAAAACAGTGTCTCTGTTTGTACACACGCAACTATGCCTGCATGGGGAAATGCTAGAATTTGCACTCACACTAACCGTGCATAGTCTTTTCTTTTTCTTCAGATTTATAATCTGAGAGCTGAAAAAAGAGTAAACCTGTCTCTTCAGCTCGGCCTCTTCAGGAGAATTTGTGGGGCGACTATTAAAAAAGCCACGCTTGTATGTTCACTGCTTCACTCGGTACTGCAAAGTTATTTTAAAAAGTAGGAGGATATGTCCAAGTTAAGGGGCTCATTGCACTTTGAACTTACTGTCTGGCACAACAGTCCTCCAAGAACCTGAATCGGCTTTACAAACATTAACTAACTGTAAAACATCTCTAGAAGGCCAGAAAACGTTGTCCCCATTTTACAGGTAGAGAAACTGAGGCACAGAGAAGCGATGTGAGTTGCTTAGGGTCACAGAAGAAGCCAACGACGGCTTGAAATAGAACCCAGGAATCCTAATTTTAATGTTTAGACCACACCCCTATCTACTTGAGGTACTGATTATAGTCCACATCACCGTAGCATCTGAGTGCCCCACAGTCTTTAATGTTTCCCTACAAGGGAGGGCAGAGCTACTAGTCTCTCTGTGCATCAGTTCTCCATTTGTGAAAGGTAAGTGACTTGTTTAAGGACACACAGGATGCCTATGGTAGAGCAAGGATTAAACTCTGGTCTTCCAAGTTCCAGGCTAGCACTCTAAGCACTGCACAATCCTTCCTCCCTTCCTACAGCTCTTCTACAGCCTTTGCCAGTCTGAATGTTCAGACAGTCCGAGCAGTTATCTTTGATCCCATTTTCTTTAAACCTCCTTCCACTCTCCCAAAGACAAAAGACTTGAAAGTTTCCCAGCTCAGTACTTGTATCTTATTACGACTTGATAATGAATGTGATTTATTTCATTGGAAAGTATAGAGAAAAGCCTGATTAAATCTCATTTTGCTAATGTTTGCGAGACGTTAATCTAGCCAGGTTTAAATAAATCCTACCTCGTCTTCTGTAAGCAAACAGATCTTAGGGAAGGTGTCTAAGGTTTCTGCTGAGAGCTCTTCACAAAAGATGTATTGTTGAAATGGAAGATTAGCCCCTACAAAACCGCAATGTAGAAGCCAATGGCAACAGCTCAGTATTTTTCTTCACTGAGGGGAGGGGAAGGGGAGGAGGTCGAGGGTTTGCAGGACTGCTGTGCAGGCTCTGCGCAAAGGGCATATCAGCAGAGAACCTGAACCTGAGCAGTGAGTGTGCAAAAGAGCAGAAAGAACAGTAAAAATCCTGGATTTATCCTCTCGGCCTGCTTCTGTACCAGGCCCTTCAATTGTCTTCTTCAGAAACAAGGTGGTGCACTGTCTGAGCTCTTGGAGTTAAATTCTACTCCTAATTACACTCATAAAACCCAGCCAGGTCATTGGGGTTACGCAGGTGTAAATGAGGGCAGAATTCGGAGCATGATATAAAAAATTCATTTTTTTCCTTCAGTTGGTCCCTCTGGTCTTCAGTGTAGATACTGGTCACAATTTTAATTTGTATGTAAACTACACGCAAAAAACAATGCTAAAAGAATAGGTGTCAAGTCAAGTATTCAAAAGGTTGGAAATGCCAGAATGATGGGTGTCTGTGTAACCTGAATTCATCCTCCTTGCATATGCTCTGCATCACAGTCTTTTATTTCGTGATCATATCCTATTTTTTCCACAAGACCCCTGCCTCATTCAGTGAAAGTCAATGAGACTTGGGCATGACTTAGTGTTTAAGGGCCAGATTTTTAAAGTTATTTAGTTGCCTAACTCTATTGATTTAAATGCGAGTCAGGTGCCTAAATACCTTTATTCTGGCCTAAATTCTGGCCTTAAGTCACTTTTGAGAATATAACTCAGGCTCCTAAGTCACTCTTAAGTAGGTGTTTTGGAAAAAATTGCCTCTAATCTCTTATGTCACTCCATTGACTTAAATGACGTCTGGATTTCACCTTAGTCTCTTAAATTACTTAGGTGCTTTTGAAAATGTTGCCCAATATGTCTGTTTCCCGATCTCTTCTTAGTCTGACATTCCTTCACCCCCTTGTTTATTGCCTTCCCTTTCTGGGTTATGTCTCCTTTCCTTTACGAGCTCCCTGGGGCAGTCAGCTGCAATGAGCCGTGCACTCCTGTGGTACGCATTATAACAATGTTTATTTGATGTGATTTTTAGAAGTGCTGAGCACCTGGAAATCCTACTGCAGACAATGGTAGATGCTGGTGCTAAGCAGCTCTGAGACAGTCAGGCCCATTACCCTTTGCATGAAGCAGTCTGACCCGAGCTCCCTGTTTGTTTTACTGTTCCATGTTTTCGGTGACCTCCCAAAGTTTTTGAGCCCTGTGTCCATGGGAATAAGGTATCTCCATCAGCTCTCTTGACCCCCTGCCATACTTCTGAAAACTTCTATGAAGCTTAAAGGCAAATGGCTTGGAAAGTGCCATAGGGATAGTATCAGAACAGGACAACATAGTCCCCAGAGTGCCATCCTATCAAGCTCAGGTAGGACCCATCAGCGCTAATGTTATAACTGAGTCAAGAGCCTTTTACAACAGGGTTCCTTTCTGCAGTATAGACGGGGTCTTCCTTGTGTTCTGTAACAGAACACAATTAAGGCTCCATCTACACTGCAAAACTTAATAGTGCTGTAACAACGCCCCCAAACCAGCGTTATACCTGTAGTGAAAACGGGTCCTTAGTAGCGTTCACTCGTGCAAATGCTGATGACAGGGCTAACACATAAAGCAGAGCATAGAGCTGCATTCCCAACATTCCTTACAAAGCGTGAGGGTTTGCTACTACACATGAACTGTTGCATGGGGGGAAAGGACCTTTGAACTGTAGTTTTTGGCAGATAAGGAAATAAGGAGGCAGTTTTAACTATTTATATTTGAAATGTATATATTGGGCAAACTTGCTGTGCCTGCAAAAACAGATGTAGCAAATATTTAGGTGTGCTAATGACTGTGCCCAATAAATTGTAGCGTTTTGAATCAGTACTGTAGTATTTGTTTTGTATTAAAGAGGAAGGCACATATTTGCTTTTCATCATCCTAAATGAATGAAATGTTGCTCATCTGAATACCACTCACCCCATAACTGGTTGCTTCAGCTGCTGCTGATAAATAACGAATCCAGAAATGGATTAATTTTAGGCTAGGTTTTGCAATTTGAGTTCAAAGCTGAATTTAGGCAAGGGTCCATCCTAGACAAGAACAAAATCTCCAAGAGATTTTTGTACCCAAAATAACAGAAGTCTGAAGAGAGCAAATGACCTTGCAATAATTCTGCCGTCTTGCATGGTAGTAATCACATATGATCAGCTACTTTTGTGAGTTTTCTGCCAGCTTGAACATGCTCTTCACAGGAGAGTTCAACCCCTTCTGGTTTGGATTCAACATAGAGGGCAGGTTCTGTTCTGAAAAACATACTCCAGCACAGAAATTCTAATAGACTTGAATTACAGCTATCTATTTTGGCCAACCTATAACAACAACAATAATAAAAAAATAATATTTTGAACTCATAGCAAAATTTCTTATCTAAGAATCTTTTGATAATGGTAAAGGGCTTTACAAACAGTACACAAATCCAGGAGAGCTTGAAATATATTAAGTAGTAGACAATATAATTTTAAGGGAGGGTTGAAATATATAACCTACTCAATAACTAACGTTCATGTAATCAAGTACTGAGGCACTATAGTGAGGTACATACTCATGAGCTTTATTGATCATGTCTGCATTGCATAATGCAGCATTCAAACTCCTGAAGTCCAACACCGTAGATCTCAGAGTGTCGATTCCGGCTGTAGTGTAGACCTGCCTTAAGATACTTGAGAATAGTGTATTTAGGCTTTTACCAACTCATAGTTTCAAGATCTTTGATAAGGTTTCACTTAGAAGATTATCTAAAGTAAATTATCACAATGAAGGGGATGACCGTGTCTCTTTGATTTAAAAAAAAAAAAAAAAGGAAATAGCCAATGTCTTACTGGGGCTCTTCAGTGTTGGTCTCACATGGGATTTACTATCCTGTTTACAGTGTATAAATGATTTGGATTAGAACATCCAATATAAAATTATGAAGTTTGCTGCTGACTGCAGGATAATGCAACTTAGGCTGAGAGAAGATTTAAATCTTTTAGTTACTGGGCCAGTAAATGAAAAATGGAATCAAATGTAAATACACATCAAATAATAAACCTGGAAGAAACGAGGACACATATTAAATGGAATAGGTACAACAGCAAAAAACCCCAAAACAACAAAAAAAAGTGGGGGGAGGTGGGTGGGGAGAGAGAAAGGTACATTGGCTAAGTGACTGTATCAACAGAGGAATAGCAGACATTATCACTGTTATCAGAGGTGCTGGAACTAGGGGTGCTGTGGGTGCTAACACACCCCTGGCTTGAAGTGGTTTCCATTATAAACAGGGTTTACAATTTGGTTCAAGGGTTCTCAGCACCCCTGACTGGTATCGTTCAACCAAGTGGTTACACGCATGTTGACTATTGCATTCAGATCTGCTCCTGCTTTCATAGCAAAGACGTGACTGTCCCAGAAGAAGGTATAGTATAAGTGTATATTGGAGCAAGGATAATTTTTATGCTTGATACTTAGGACTGGGAGCTCAGAGATCTGGGGTGAAACTGGCCCCGCTGAAGTCAGTGGGAGTTTTGCCATGGTCTTCACTGGGGCCAGGATTTCACCACTAGAGTCCCGTTCAAGCTGTGCCACTCGCTCACTGTGTGACCTTCAGCAAGTCATTTCACAGCTCCATGCCTCAGTTTCCCCAACTATCAATTGGGGATCATAATTCTTATCTATCTCACAGGGCCTTCTTAAGACTGAATTCCTTAATGTTTGTACCTGTTGATACAACTTGGAAATTTAGGCAGAACTGCTTCACTCAAAGAATAGAATGACATCCCACAAGGAAAGCCCAGACTACACCACTCGCCATCAATGCTCGTATCCCAGTGCCGTTATGAAATAGCCTGTCCTCTGGAGGACATTCTTGGTATCGACATGCAAAGCTTTATCCAACAACCCAGCTTCCAAATTGCTTTATCTTGCATTGCTTTTGGAAATGGATTTGGGTTGCTTAGCTCTGGTGTGCTATAATAGCCACAAGATGGACTCTGCTCTCAGTTACACTGGAGTAAATCTGAAGTCACAGAGTAACTGAGATAAGAATCTGGCCCAGATATGTTCATCCCTCATCAGCAGTGCAGCAAACTGGCCCGCTGGGTATGTTGTGTGACCCAAACATAACGATAGTATGAAGGTTAGTAAATCTATAACATTTATGAGTATAAATGAGTTTGAGACAACTAGGTTTTTTTTTATGGCGGAGGGGATGGAAGAGGTCCAGTGAGAAAGCAGAGAAGTGGAGTTTCAGAGAAACCTGAAGAACAGTCTTGTTGGTTCAAGTGGCTTTTCCCTGTTCAACAGATTTTTAGTCATATCCTTAAAGAAACAATCAGTGCTGATAATCTGCCGATGCCTTTTCCTAGAATATAAAGTGACAGTGTAATAGTTTTACTTTGTGCTTAACTTCAGAATTCATGTGTAGTTGAGTGGCTAAAGCAAGGGATTTGGACAAGCCACTTAACCCCTTCTTGCCTCTTTTTACCCATTTGTAATATAAATGTCATTATACTGTTTCACAGGGTGTTCTGAGGCTTAATTCATATTTGCAAAGTGCTTTCAGATCCTTATATAAAAGGTGCTATGCTGCAATGTAAATCTAGGGATTAGCAATCATAATACTTCTTAAAAGTTATCTGCTAATCCTGGAAGAAATATTACCTCTAAAACCTGTCAAGAGAGTATGTTCTGTCAGTTCTCTTTGTGTCTGAAACCAGCTGAGAAGGCAAAGGGTAGAATTTATTGAGGAAGCAATAGAGAAAATGGGGGATTATGAGGACTGGAAAGGAACTAAAATAGCTGGATTCAAAGCTCATCAAAATCAAGGTGCAAAACCACCCAAGCAGGTTTTCACATTGAGAAACATGTTTGGCATTCATTACCCTCAAACCACCACTTCCTGAAATATTTTATCCAGCTAAAACAGGCTGCAAGGTCTTCTAAAATCTTCCTTCAAAGTCAGTGAAACAGGTTTATAGTGGGAGAACGGAACAGCAGGAGAACAACGTTAGGTGCATTTCAAGGGCCCTATGGTTAAAGCACAGGAACAGGGACAATAATTCTTATGTGGAGCAGAGGGTATTGAGAAGGCTTAATCCATTACTATTGATAAAGCACTTAGCAATCTTTGGATGGAAGGCTTTAGAGAAGTGCCAGTAATTTTTCCTTACACTTTAGGATAAGCCTGGAATGAAGGGGAAGTGAGAGTGGTGGGAACTTCCTAGCCTGATCTGACTTTGTGTAGCTAGGTGAACCCCTGCTAGGGTGTTAATTACACCTGTTGCATTCCTGTCTCTGTTAGATAGAACACATCACGCATTAATTCATGATCTGCCAGGCAGGAGGTGGTAGGTTGAATTTTTCTTTCACAAATGTAGCAGCATTTAATGTCATTGATTTACCAGCCTTCCCCCGTCCCCCTCATAGAATCATAAAATCATAGAATCATAGGACCGGAAGGGACCTCGAGAGGTGATCTAGTCCAGTCCCCTGCACTCATGGCAGGACTAAGTATTATCTAGGCCATCCCTGACAGGTGTTTGGAGATTTTTAAGAGCAGGTTAGACAATGTCAGAGATTCCACAACCTCCCTAGGAAATTTATTCCAGTGCTTAGCTACCCTGACAGTTAGGAAGTTTTTTCTAATGTTCAACCTAAACCACCCTTGCTGCTATTTAATCCCTGCTTTTCGAAAAACAAGACCAGGCAGGTCAGGTTACTAATGTGTTGTTTAATGGAGAAGAAACCAATTTGCCATTTCCATATCTAAATTAATGTTACTGGAATATTGTTGAGTGAAGCTCATTTCCCGCTTTTGGAAGAGCGGGGGCTGTGGACAGACATTTTCAGTGGGGCGTTTGCTTATGAGTGTGATGGATGACCCACATGTGCTGAATGGAGTCAGATGAAGATTGTATATTCTTTAAGCTATTGTTGATATATTGCTGGGTAGCATGTCTGGTAATACTTGGCTAGGGATTTCCTATTTTTTCAACGCTTGGGCAGCCTTAACTGTTACACCTCATGGTGTTTCTATGCTGGAGTATATACTGTGACAAAGTTCATCCTCTACCTTGGTGGGTCTTGCGCTTATTGGTGGATTTGCTCACCTTGGAGCTTCACAGCAGCCCTCAGTTTGGCCATTTTCATGAACCCACAGTCCAGGTCAACTCCTCCTGTGTCTGACCAGGAGTTGGGAAGTTTGGGGGGAACCCGGGCCCACCCTCTACTCCGGGTTCCAGCCCAGGGCCCTGTGGAATGCAGCTGTCTAGAGTGCCTCCTGGAACAGCTGTGTGACAGCTACAACTCCCTGGGCTACTTCCCCATGGCCTCCTCCCAACACCTTCTTTATCCTCACCATAGGACCTTCCTCCTGGTGTCTGATAATGCTTGTACTCCTCAGTCCTCCAACAGTCCGCATTCTCACTCTCAGCTCCTAGCGCCTCTTGCTCCCAGCTCCTTACATGCTCACCACAAACTGAAGTGAGCTCCTTTTTAGACCCAGGTGCCCTGATTAGCCTGCCTTAATTGATTCTAACAGCTTCTTGATTGGCTGCAGGTGTTCTAATCAGCCTGTCTGTCTTCATTATCTCCAGAAGGTTCCTGATTGTTCTGTTACCTTACCCATGGAAAAGGGACCTACTTAACCTGGGGCTAATATATCTGCCTTCTGTTACTCTCCTGTAGCCATCTGACCCGACCCTGTAACAATACATATATAAAATATATAATCAAATATAGAGAGGGCCTGAGTCAAAACCCATTGGAATCAATGTAAATACTCCCGTTGACTTCAAAGGGCTGTGCATCAGGCCTGTGTAGATTATACTGAAGGCAACTGGCCTCCTGGAATCTGAGCTTCCTTCTGCCTAACATTTAGCCCTCAGTGGTCCCCTTCAAAGAGAGGATAAGATGCACTGGGGTAAAGGAGCACCGAATGAAGTTTAAGGCAGCACAAAGCACCTTCGTCAGTCGTCTGTTCAGAGTTGCATCTTGTGATTTAAGTCAGTTAGGCAATTTTTGCTGACACAGCCACAATGACGTTAGTGTATTTGACCATCTATATGTTTCACACTTAGACCCTCATCCATCGACCCCACTGAAGTTCATGGAAAGATGATTCTCATTGACTTTTGCACACGTTGGATTGGGCTCTCCATTTTTAAGCTATTTCGTATTTCGACCTGGGGGTTAAACGCCTCATGTTGTTAGATTTATTTTAATTATACTTTCAGCAGTCAGGATAAGAAAAGGATGTTGTCGCCCACAAGAGACTTTGGCGCAGAGCTGCAGTTTCTTTAGTCAGTGTGCATAGTGCGGTAGCTTCTCGGCCTTTCTGTCTCTCTCAAGATAATGTGGTGCCTGCTAAGGGACTTAAGAATACTGTATGCAAAAGATAACAGACCCCAAACAGTGGGTAGATAACCACTGTCTGGGCTGTAGGAGACATGCTGAAGATCTATTGGTGAAACCGCAGACACACTATCCATCTTTTGATTTGTCTGCACGACCGTCTTTCATGTGTGCTGTCCCCCGAAACACAAACAGAGATCGAATAACAGCCTGTTTTGACTCCAGACTCTGGGGTGACTTATCAAATTATCAAAGCTTCTGATTTAATTGAAATGTCATAGATAACCCTAGACCTGCTTTTAAGTGCAGGTTCAAGTGCCACTGGGAATTCAATTAAAATGCTTTTATAAAATTCTTGCATTTTTGCTCAGGAGGCTTATGAAATGGATCTGCTGCTGCTTATCTCTGGCTGTGACTGTATGTCTGGGCTGAAGGCTACTCTACATCTTTAGGACTATTTTATCCTTTCAGTTACACTGGTGTAAATCTGGAATAACTCAGCTGAAATCAGAGGACCTATTCTGCCTTTACCCTGGTGTAATAACAATAATACCCCCTTTTACATAGTACTTGTCATCAGTAGATCAAAGTGCTTTACAGTCTTCAATGCCTTTGTCCTCACAACAGTGTGAGATAGGGAATAACAACAGAATTAGACCCTTAGAAAGTAAAATTCCCGTCTTGTTTTTCAGTCACTGCTCTTAAAACAATTGGTCTAGACTCAGAAAGGATGTTCTTTTAAACAGAACTTAGATGTATTCTGAACAGAGGATTTACTGTGGCTTTGCAATGTTTTAGCCTAACCTAATAAATTCTGGGTCCTTGCTAGAATCTTGCAAGCTATATTTGTGTCCCAACTCCAAGAAGTTTTAATAACCTCTCCAGTAACACTGGCTGCAGTGCAGTGTGGTGAACCTCAGAGTATTGTATATGTCTGATTACATTTGCTTTCAATTAGGGGCTTGTGGGTTTTGAAAAATCTGAGCAGTTAAGGCTCATTTGGGAACCACCGCAAAATATCACTGGTAACCTGAGCTATCTAGTGCTTTAAAATAAAACATATAGAAATGTCGGGTGTTGGGACCTGAAAACAAGTCCATGTTGCTTTATGAAAAGAAACCCATTGCAGAGACTGGGAAGGGATAGGATGAAATAGAGAGTTGTTAACTTTAAGTCCATCCAGTTGTGCATGGGGGGGCCTGGATGACTCAGGAGGTATGGAGCCTGTCACTGGTTTGAATTCAGCTCAGTTCAGCAGTGACCAAATGTTACCATCCTCAGGGCTTGTCTACGCTACCGGCCATAGCGTCGGGCAGCGATAGACGATAAATCGACCGCCAAGCGTTCTTCCGTCGACTCTGGTACTCCACCAGGGCGAGAGGCGCAGGCGGAGTCGATGGGAGAGCGTCAGCTGTCGACTTACCGGAGTGAAGACACCATGGTAAGTAGATCTAAGTACATCGACTTCAGCTACGTTATTCACATAGCTGAAGTTGTGTAACTTAGATTGACCCCCCCACACACACTATAGACCAGGCCTCAGTGTCCCATGTCAAAGGAGTTGCTGGTCTTAGTCCTGGTATAACTGGTTGAAAAATGGGAATATTTTTTGTGAAGTTCATCCTGTTTTTTCCATTGAAATTTGAACAGTGTGCACCAGCTCTAAATCTGGTCAAAAAAAGGGGCGATTTTCTTCATGAAAATGTTTTGCAAAAAATCATTTCATGTTTTTTGTTGAAATAAATTTTTGATGAAAAATCAAAATTTGGATCTTTTTATCGGCTCTGCTTAGCAGAGAGGCCAAAGGGTGAGTGGGCCCAAAGAACCTGAAACACTCCGCAACCCTGCAGATGATTCCTCGAGGGAAGGGGCTGAAACTTTCTGGGGCAGCCTGGGGGAAGAGCTTGAACTATTGCTTCCTGCTGAACATGCTCCGGGGATACACCAAGAATCCAGTCTCCACGTTTGTCAGTCTGTCTCCCGCAGCTAAATCCTCTTGCTTGTTCCTTTTTCTCATAACTAAAATCCATACTGCCCGCCCAGTTCCTACGCCGGAACCCTTGGCCTTGCCTTGTCCATCTCTCACATTGATTATCGTAACCTGCTTTCCACCCTCACCTTTCCAATCTACCTGAAACACCCTTCCATCCCCTTCTCCAGCCATGCCACTCTCTCCTTGAATCCTTTCATCTGCTCCTGGCAATCCCCTTCAAGAAACTACATAACCTCACTTCTGCCTTCCTCTCCAGCCTCCGCTCCTTTCCCAGAAGCTCTCACTGCTCTTGCTATACTTCTCCTTTCCTCTTTCTCCTGCTCTCAGCTTCCCTATGTCTAACATACACTCCTATCTGCCCAGCACCCTCCCTCTCTCTTCCTATACATTCTTCTTTGAAGCCCATTTATTCCAGGAATCCATTCTTCCTACCTTCTCAGTGATAAGCATCCCTTGCCTTCCCTTTCCGGAACTGTGGTTCTGCACAACGTCTTGTGCTGCCTAACTTAGATAATATATTATTTCGGGCAGCTGTGGGCAAATGTTATTTGCGTAGATGTGCCTCGCTGAAGGGCTCATCGACACAGGTAAGAACTGTACCATGTAGCCCTGTGCGTTTAACATGCAGTATGAGTTTATGGCATGGTATAAATATTTAATAATAAAAATAAATAAGAAGATGGAGCAGTTATCATTTAAAAAGTCTACATTTATTCACGGCTCCCACAGTGATACCTGAGATACTGCACTTGTGTCCTATTCCAAGAGCAGGGAACTGTCTCAGATGCCATTGTACAATAAATGTGGATACATGTTAACTTCTTTCTGTGGACCAATGTGCTGTACTTCGCTTCCATTTGATGTATGAGCTGAGGGGCAGGGTGCGGCTCAGCAGTGTGGCTTAAAAATAAAGAAAGGGAAAAATCATGCACATAGATTTCCCTTGCTGGCCCCAATTCAGCCAAGTACTTCAGCACATGTGTGACTTTAATATTCCCATTGGTGAGTTACACATGTGGCTTAAGTGCCTTACTGAATCAGGGCCTATATCTTTAGTTCCTTCACAAGGATACCCATCTTTACAGTTAAGGGCTGTGGAGGTTACAGGGATAAAACCAGGAGGCTGATTCGCATGCCTGCAAATGGCTTTATGTTTCCAGCAGGAGATCAGCAGAAAAGCATCTATTGTTTCCCTGGTCCTCACAATGCACAGAGCAAGCCTCTGTGGTGTACACAGTAACCCTGTTATTAATGTTCATGATGCATTAGTGTCATCTCTGAGAGTGAGAGGAGCAAGGCGCGGGTGGGAAGTGCAGGCAACACCAGCCAATTCCTTCCAGCCCTCACAAGCGACTCTGTTAACCTTCATTGTCTAGTGCTCATCCATATCCATTGTTTTAGAAATGGTTAGCCAAGAATGAATTCGAGAGCACGGGCTCTGAAGGTATGTGCTGCAGCTTTAAGATGAGGCAGATACTGAGCAGCTTAGGAGAAAACCTTGAATCCATTCAATGAAGTTGTGTGTTAGAGTGAGTGGTTGAAAGAAGTGGGAGTTCTGCTGAGGAGAGGAGATAAAAGGAGGCTTTCAGGCTTGAGAGAGAGGGTTCTTGCCTTTTCCAGATGTAGCATTTGCATTTGGAGGAGGGGAGCTGCCAAAGGGCCAAGCTGATGAAGGATGCTTTGTGATGCTTCCAGAGTATGAAAAATGTGATACTTGGAAAGTTAGGTGCCTGTGGGTCATTAGGCAAGGGATGAAATGAACATCATAAGGATATTTCCCCTCCCCCATTCACTTTGAGGAATGACGGTCCCCAGTGCGTTATGTAATTATTACTTTTTTAACTTAATTTTTTTCATTTGCCTTCTTGTGGCTGTTTTCACTGCAGCATTGTCATGATCATTCAGCATCCCCATTGGTGGAAATCTCCAGCCTTGCAGTTTGATGACAAGCAAGGGTTTGGTTTTTCTGGTGTAAACATAAAATTCATGAGCTTCAACCTACTGCTCAAATATACCCTAGCCCCGACTGGATAAATAATATCAGAGAGAGGAGAATTTTGGGCTCTAACAAACAAATGCTGCTTTTTGACAGTACTTTGCCCAGCTTAATATGTGCTCAGAAAAACCTTTTACTTTATTTTAATTTAAAACAAACTTAAATAAGATGTTTCACACACAAAAAACTGCATAAGTTAAATGTATAACTTACTAAGGCTACGTTTTAGTCATGGGTATTTTTAGTAAAAGTCATGGATAGGTCACGGGCAGTAAACAAAAATTCACAGCCCGTGACCAATCCGTGACTTGTACTATATGCCCTGACTAAATCTTGGGGAGGGGGATGTCCTGGGGGTGCAGCGGGTGCTCGGGGTGTGTGTGTGTGGAGGAACGTCTTGGGGGCATGGCGGGGCCCGGGCCAGCCCCCACGGGCAGCAGGGAGGGAGTGCCATCTAGCCCCTCCCTGCTCCTAGCTCTGCTCCGGTCCTGCCCCCAGGCACATCCCCAGCTCCCAGCCCTGTGCCTGGCCCCGTCCCCGTCCCCGTCCCCAGCCTTGGCATGGCTCTGCTCCCAGCTCCAATCCCAGCCTCGTCTGCTGGCTGCGGCTCCATTCCCGGTCCGAAGTAAGGGGTGGGGGCGGCGCCGGGAGCAGAGCCACACCTGGCCACAGGCACAGCTGCCAGCCCCCACCGCAGCCCAGTACCGCTCCTGTTCCTGCCGCCAACATCGGTCCTGGCTGCGGCCCTGCTCCCAGCTCCACCGCCAGCTGTGGTCCCAGCCTTGGTCCCTTACCCCGTCCGCTCCCGCCCCCAGGAGCCACAGCTTGGCTCCAGGGAGCCGTGAACAGGGAGAAAGAGGGGCGTGACCCTCAAAAGTTTGGGGACTGCTATTGTAATGCCTATTTTAGGGGAAGCCCCAAATGGCCCTGCAATAAAACCAGGGAAGCACAAACTCAACCCTCCCTATAAATCTAAGGTGTTTTTTTTCAAAGACAAGCATGGAAAAAAAGCTTTTATGAAAAAACTTTTCTGGCCTTCTTAATACATCATAAAAAAGCCCAAAAGAGCACAAGCCCAATTTAAAAAAATCTTTTGAGGTGACCTTTAAAAATAATGCATGCTTTTCATAACTGTATAATGGAGACAGCATAAATATCTTCACTTAATGATCTTAACATGAGGAGAACGCAGGCTCACTGAGGCAAAATAATAAGCACGAAACCGATCCGCACCAATGACAGTGCCCATATTCGGTGTCAGACCGTGTTGGATACCATCACTTACCAATGCCCTTTAGTACATTTGCTTTAACTAGCACTTACAACACATTCATAGAGAATTCGATGATCAAACAGGCACATACATCACTATGGCTTCAAAAGGAACAATGAAAGGACAGGTTTCAGAGTAGCAGCCGTGTTAGTCTGTATTCGCAAAAAGAAAAGGAGTACTTGTGGCACCTTAGAGACTAACCAATTTATGTGAGCATAAGCTTTCGTGAGCTACAGCTCATTTCATCAGATAGCTCACGAAAGCTTATGCTCAAATAAATTGGTTAGTCTCTAAGGTGCCACAAGTACTCCTTTTCTTTTTAATGAAAGGACAGTGACAAATGAACCTAAATCAGATTAAAGAATTGCTGAATATTTATGAAACTACACACAATCAGGTCATTTTAATTATATACATATTTATTCCTTTTCTTTTTCTCTACTGTAGCAAGATTAACTGGGATTATAAAGCCACTGTGTAGGAAACCTGCTTAACGATAAATAAAACCTTATGCCTGAAATAATTAGTTAGGCAAGAGGTAAGTGACAGCTCTCTAGAAGGCCTGGAAAAGTTTATGAAAATAGCTGGGCAACTTGGTGGTATATTCTCTTGATATACAAACATTTGGCCATGCCTTGAAAAAAAAATCCTTGTAACTGCAAAATAAGTCTGAGAAACTCCACCACCAAAATGATTGAATATTCTATCTCCCTTGTGTGAGTGTGGGGATTGGGGAGCTTGAAAAATGCACTTGGCATCCATTAGTCCCAAAGACCAAGCCTACTAGCCGTACTGAAAACTCCCTGTGCTGGTCACTGTCCTCAGTAGCACATGCCCCTTCACACTCTAAAATACAAAGGACAAGAACAGCTACATTCTGTGTATTATGTATTGTGTTTACCTGTAACATTTTGTCATATAACTTCCCATATGCATTTTTAAAATGTAACTGACTCCATCTCTCTTGCTTGTGTTTTAAATTCTTCCCCTTCCCCTTTTTCTGGTGGTGTTGTAGGTAATGAAGTATGTTTTTCTGCATTGTCTTTAATGTCTGCTGTTTTCTCTTTCCTTCCACCCCATCAACTATCTATTTCTTCCCTCAGAATGTGTTCTCTGCCACATCCCCCAGGATTTCCTCTCTTCTTTCTTCTCCTCTCCAGGATTTCTGTAAATCTTTTTTTCTAGTTAATTCCATCCATCTCTTCCTCTCATCCTCACACACAGCCCCTTGCCCACAACCACCCACACAGGTGACTTAAAAAAATGTACCAGACACTAACAGCCAAAGGACTAAACATAAGAGACAAAGACCAATAAAACAGGTGGCTGGAGCTTGCTGATTAGGGTCAAACCCAGATGAGAAGCCAGTCCCTCCCTGGTGGCTAGGAAAGGGGAGGATGCTGGGGGGGTTTCTATGGAAATGCTACAGTACTGTAACAGTTCATAACCTTCATCTCAACCCTTGTCTGCACTATGAAACTCACCCATTGCTGATAATGAGTGCTGAACAAAGTTTAGCTGCAAGCATAGCCAAGGGCATGTTTAGCATTGCGTTGGAAACCATTGTTAAAACCCTCTCCAGAGTCTAACACCAACATCACGCTTGGCACTCTACAATGCAAGGTTGCTGCACGGTGTACTGGACTTGGGTGTATGATGGTGCTCTCTAAATAGCTGGCCCATACAGACGGTAAGAAGCCTGCTATTATTTCCCGCTATTGGAGGCTTCCATTAGTGGGAAGAGTGGTAGAGGCCTTATTTATTTATTGGAATAAAAGGACCAAGGTTCTTGTCCCAATACTCCATGTGTGATTTATATAGCAATGAGCTCTGTTGTCCACAAAACACAGATTTGTTATATCTGCTTTGAAGAGTTTATAGGGTAATTAATTGTCACTTGTGACATAAGGAGGACTAGAATGTAGATCCCCAGACAGGGAAAGTTGGTGAGCTAACCCACTGCCCCACAGAGTCTCCTCTCACTTGCCTACCTCTTCATTTTCCCATGACCTTAGGGGGAAAAGATCTATACTTCATAGATCTTATTTTTTTAATTGCACTTTATAGAACACAGTTTTAATATTGTATGGTACGTGTTTAATGACGTCCATGTGGGTTTGTGGGTACAGGAATTAAATACATAATGGTTCATGATGACATAACACGGAAATGCAACTCCCGCAGTGCTGGTGTGTAGGCTGTAAAGGGTTATTAATAAAAATGAATGCTTTAAATAGAAAACAAGCTTAGCAGCACTGTTTTGGCCTCAGGCCCATCTCTGAGCAATGGGAAAAAAGAAAAAAGGCTGGAATATGTGGTTGCTCACTCCCCAATACATGGAAATAAATATATGTTACCACCATGCACTGTTAAATTTTTCACAGAGAATGCTGTCGGACTGATGCATGGTGCTAGTTTTCAATCAGAATGCAAGCTAAGTGAAGTCTGAAGGGTTTATTTCAGCAGAGTACAGAATACATCAAACGACTGTTGAGGGTGAGATTGATGCCTTAGATTATTAAAACAGGATAAGGCCACAATGTTTTGGTTGGCAAAACATTTCAACAGTTGGACATTAGCTTTTCAGAAAGCAAACCACGTTGTTTTGGGGTGAGCCAGGAAAATAACTCATACAGTTCAGGGATGACTTCAAGGAAAATCCCATCCAGTCCTAGAACCAGAGTCTTTCCATATATGAGCCAAATAAATTACATAATCACCCTGTTAATATTATAGACAAACTAAAGCACGTTTACTCTTCTGTATTTACCCTCGTGCAAAGCTATTTTGTTTTATTTAGGACACCCCCAAAACCCCTGTCATTATCTCTTGAAAGTGAATGGAACAACAAGGGATGATTTGGTTAACAGGTCCCAGCTGACCTGTTTTGTGTGGGACAGATCTACCCAGTATACCGGTGGAGTAGATTTCCAGCCCATTGTTATCCTTATTAGAGGGAGTAACTCGAACAAATGCCACCAGCGCATGTTAACACCGATCAATCTCTTAACGAGTTCATCATCCAGAGTTCGGGTGTGAGTTTGAGATGAGCCCAGATCAAAACACATCCAAATTTGGGGGGAATTCAGAAATGGGTCCGAACTTTGTGGCTTGTATTCATCTGTGTCTCTGTCTGTTTGGTGTGCTGGGTGTATATCTCTAACACCTCTGAAAGCCTGCGCTAAAAGAAAGTTAAGGTTTCAAAGGCAAGTACTCAAAAGTTAGGAAATGCCAGAATTAAGGTTGTCCATGCTCCTGCCCCCCACCCTCCCGGTCTTCCTATCCGCACACCCAGGGTCCTGGCCCCTCCATCTCCAGCTATTTTCCAACATGCCAATTGCCTGGCTCCTGCCCCCCCGCAACTACTGTCCAACACCCCCATCGCCTGGCTCCTGCTTCTCTGCCCCACCAGCCACTATCCAACACCGCCATCACCTGGCTCCTTCCCTCCCTTGTTTGTACCTATGTGCCCCCCAACCCCAGCTACCTCCCCTCCTCTTCTGCCCAACCCTACCTCTCCGCTTCCCCCCACGCTTTGGCTGACCTCCACAGTCTGGCTCCTGCAACCCCCTTTGCCCATGTCATTCCCCTCACCGTCCCCCAATTCTGACCTCTCTGCATTCCAGCCAGGCAGCTTCCTTCTTCACTTCCACCTGCCTGGGCGCCAGCAGGGTTAGTACTGAGAGCACACCTGGAGAAAGTCTCACTGCTCTCAGGTCCTGGGCCTGGTGCCATAGCAGCCCACAGCAACCAGGAGGGGCTGTTTCCCCTCCACAACAAACATGCTAAGATCCCTGGGTCCTATACATGCCTATCTCCATCTCTTCCAGTGCCCCGGAACAACCCCATGGGTGAATCCAGACAAGCACCGTGCTCTCAAATGAATTCACACAGGCAAATGATAAAAGACAAAAACACCCTGTCTCCCGTGGGTGAACACTTCTCACAGAGCAGTCACTCTATAGCTGACCTCTCCGTCCTCATCTTCAAAAGAAAACCTACACAACGCCCTCTGACGAGACCCTGGGGGCTTAAATTCAGAACTCTGCTTGACTCTAAAAATCATGGTCTTAAAAAAGACACTGGATTTAGGGCTTATTACAACAATCTGTAACCCACCAGCCCCCCTTTTTTGTCCTGTGACTGGAGAGGTGTCAACGGGCCACTTCACATTGAATGGTCTTGTAGAATATGAGTTACTACTTATGCTAAACAATTTATTCCACCTGTTGTTTAGTTGTGACACTCTGAGGGTATGCCTACAGGTAAACCGCTACAACAGCACCACTGTAGTGCTTCCGGTTAGACCCTACCTACGCCAACAGGAGGAGTCCTGTTGCCGGCATAGGTACTCCACTTCCCCAGGAGGCAGTAGCTAGGTTGACAGGAAACCTCTCTACACTCTGGGTTAGGTCAGTTTAACTGCATCGCTCAGGGGTGTGGATTTTTCACACCCCTGAGCAACATAGTTAAACTGACCTAATTTCCTGGTGTAGACCAGGCCTGAGTACTTTTCCCAGCCCTGAAGAAGAGCTCTGTGTAGCTCGAAAGCTTGTCTCTCTCGCCAGCAGAAATTGGTCCAGTAAAAGGTAGTTACCTCAGCCACCTTGTCTCTCTGATATCCTGGGACCAACACACCTAAAACAACACTGTAAACTATAATGGGGGAGATTTTCAAAAGTACCTAAGGGATATAGGAGCACAAGTCCCATTGAATTTCAATGGAACTTGTGCTTCTAAATTCCTCGGGTACTCAGGGGTCACCATAGATAACATGTCAGTTTCATGCCACTGAAAACCCTGTTGTTGCATCATGCAGGACGCAGGTGATGTCAAAATCTGGGCTAAGCGTGAGTGGTGGTTTACTCCCTGTTATATAGGTACAGGTATAAGTAGACAGATACATATAGATATACAGACACTGATAGGTATTTCAAATGACACCAATCTCACCTTGCCCCTCCCTGTGTGATTGCAGATGAGCATTTCTCAAATGCGGCCACCAGGGGGTTTTCCTCCGGCCACAATAGCCTCCTGGACAGAGATCAGGGAGGGGGCAAAGCGGTGGCCCCTCCCTGCAGCACCCAGGGGCTCCAGGGGAGGGCTTCAGCCCCCCTCCCCTGATTCAGCTGGAGGCTCTGGGGACAGGCTGCACCCTATTCCTCTTCCCCCCACCCCAGTTTCTGTCAGAGACAGGCTTCTGCCGCCCTCATCCACTTCAAACACCCCCTCCCCTTTGGCCTTGGGACTCTAGCCGTGGGACTCTGAGCTTCAGCCACCCAGGGTGGCAGGGCTCTGGGCTTCAGCCCCCCAGCTCCCTCCCACTCCAGCCATGGAGCTCCCACGCTGGGCATCAGTCCAGGGTGGCGGGGCTTCAGAAGGCACCATGGTCAAGAGGCAAGGAGTAGAGTGAGCCTGGGGTGTGAGGCCACAGAAGAGAGCTTGGGGCAATGGAGGAAAAGCACCGGGGCCCCAAGGGGCAATGGGAGGCCAGACGATGCAGTGGGGACTAGGGGAATCTATTGGGGGCCAGGGCCAAGGGAACCAAAATACAGCTGTACATTATTTTTATTATTGAGTCTTAAAAAAAAATCCCTACATAAATAAATGACAATGATTTGGACATGTATATGTGCATATTTATTTGTTTTTACTACAGATAATTATTTTAGGAAAATTTGTCAGAGTACCCACCAGCAAGAGTGCAGCCACCAAAATTTGTGCTGTGAGAACCCAAGGTAAACTCATAGGAACACAGAAATTGTCAGACTGGCTCAGATTCATGATCCATCTAGTTCAGAATCCTCCTACAGTGTCTAGCTTCAAGATGCTTTAGCAGAAGGCACAAGAAACCTCCCGGCTGGGAAATGTGGGATAATCTGATCACCATGAGGGTCTCATTCTGAGCCCTATGAGTTAGAGACAGGTTTAAGCCATAGAACATGAGATTTTATCTGCCTCCCATGTTAGCATGAACTGTTATAGTACTTGTCTTCATTTCCAAGGCTCTTCACAGCCTATCCCCACTCTCCCTATCCTCTTTCATTCATAATCAAGATGTTGACTCCTACCTTTGATTGGTTCATGCTGCCAACCTTCCTCGTTACATTTTCAAACAAGCACTTAGATGCTCCCTCCCATGCTGCCCCTCGTGGTTGGGATGAATTCCCCATAGACATTCTCAAAAGTAACTCATACTTGTCTTTCAAATCCCTCCTTCAAACTTTCCTTTGACGTGATGCCTACACAAAACTCGAAAACGGTCAGGCGACCAGTGTGCTGAGAATCCCCTCATGCAGACTGATATCGTCTCGTTTCCTTGTGTTCCCCTGTTTGTCTCTACCTGTCATCTCTTGTTTTAAGTTTAGATTGTAAGTATCTTAGGGCTGGGATCATCTTTTTGTCCTGTATTTGTACAGTGCCTAGCACAGTAGGGTCCTGGTCTGTGACTGGGGCCTTTAGGTGCTACTGCAATTAAATAATAATTATAACCCTGAATAATCTTGTTAAACATATGAACATCCAATCCCTATTTGAATCTTCATAAAGTGTTGGCCTTTATAACCTGTTGTGGTAATGGGGTCTGCAGTTTAATTATGCACCGTGTGAAAAAGTATTTGCTTTTGTCAGTACTGAATATGCTACCTTTCCATTGACTTGAACGTCCCCCGGTGCTTGCGCGATGAAACTGGGAGAAAAGAAGTTCACAGTCTACCTTCTCCAGACCATATGCTGGAGGCATTCACCAAGTATCAGGGAGAAAAGGTTTTGATTTGTTCGTTAAACGTACACCTCATTCCCTTCCCCCTACCTCCTACCCTCCTGGTGTTATTGTAGAACCAAACCTTCTCTATAGTTTGTAGAAATCCTTTGTAGGCCAGATTTCACCATCATTTACATCCATGCAATCTCACTTTAGTCAACAGGGATTGCATAAACTACAAGTGATATAGAATTATTGGTTTCCTACCTCACATTTAAGATGCATTTCATTTGCCTAAAATCCGCAACCATCAGTTGTTGTTCATTATACAAAGCCAAATGATATTAGTGCAGTGGCAACCCCAGTTACTTCTTAAAAACCCCCTCCTCTGACTAGAATGTTATTCCTGCACTTATTATGAGCACGCAGCGTCAAACACTCTCCATATAATCACAGCCTCAAAAGCTTGTCTGATGTAAGTGGAACATGGCACAAAACACTGCCCCCTATAGTTGAAATGCTGCACTGACTTGCTCCTTCTGCAACCACACGACCTGCAACGGACGTGCTGTAGTTGAAAGTCATTACAAATCTTGTTGCTTACTTCTAAGGGATTTTGCTGTGTTTTGTCATTGATGGTTTTGTGAGCCAGCTGAAAGGAACACTTCACCCACAGTTTGCCTTAACTCAGAAATGTCCAAGGATACCATAAAATGAAGTCCAATGTATCTTCCTGAGTTTCTTCATGATGACTTGTCTTTTGAAAGTGCAGAGAGCTGCTCTTTCTAAAATAAGTACAGTTTCCCTTTAAATAGCACAAAACATAAGGGAACAGGATTATTCTTGCCACCAGCTGCCAAAAAAACATTTTTTGTTGTTCTGTGAAACCAAAATCTTCCCAGGGATTGTTCCTGAGAATAATACTGGAAAGGAAGCATTATGTGACTCATGCAATAGCAATAATAATATTAATACTCCACTGCCCTTCCATCCAAGGATCTCAAAGCACTTTACAAATATGAATCAATTCTCCCAGCCTGCCTCTGAGATAGTGGAATATTATTTTCATTTTGCAGTTGGGGAAGCACAAGCACTGGGAGGTAAAGTTACTTACCAAAAGGTCAGAGAGCAAGTAATTGGCAGAGCTAGGAATACAAGGTAGGAGTCTTGACTACTAGTTCCATCAGATTAGGGCTGTTAAATTTACTCTCCTTTGTTTGAATAGTTATCCATGTAAGTGGTCAGGTTAAACAACACTCAGGGCTAAATGGTTGGCTCCCTGATATACAACCATAGGAAAGAGTCAAGTTAACCATAATGTTATGAGCATTTTGTAGTTGGTCAAAGTGATGTCCAGAGAGGTTCCGTATCTTATGCAAGGTCAGCATGGGACTAGAACTCAAGTCCCCTGCTTTACCACTAATCCACCTTTCTTCCAAATAAACACAGACACTGCTTGAGTGCAAGTGTTCACAGGAGGACCTTTACATTAACAGATATATAACACCCTATAGGTTACTCATCCCACAAAACTGTGAAAGTGCAAACAACCTCACCTAAAGTTGCAGTTAGTTTACTCTTCTTAGATGAACTTCAATTAGCTGCATAGGAGAAATCAGAACTTCCCCCATGTGGCCAATTCACTTTTCCCTTATGGTATGCCAGCACCTGAAACGTGCTGGACATGCACCTGGAGTGCAGCACACTTTGGGAGGGTAAGATTCTTACGGAGCCTAAGCTATGTATTTCAGCTCACAAAAATAAGTACGTATGGCTCCGAGTGCAGATTCCATCCAGCTCCTCATCATGCTTAAGTAGCTTGTAAGGTTTATAAGTATGTAAGAAATTAACCAAAGAAAGGGCCATGCCGACTAAGCCTAACTTCCTGCTTTTCCACCAGAACATTCCATCTCCAGGTCATTCTCCAGAGTCTGTTCTAGGTCTCTCTTGATCTTGTTTGCACTCTGCTTCTGCTACCTTCCCAGATAACTTATTCCTTATGTCTGTGACTGATGAGCTC
Organism: Lepidochelys olivacea; assembly: GCF_965140295.1. NCBI lineage: Eukaryota > Metazoa > Chordata > Testudines > Cheloniidae > Lepidochelys > Lepidochelys olivacea. The sequence continues at coordinate 121,106,510 of NC_140417.1, forward strand.
CTTAATTGCAGTTAACTTTTGACATGTCCCTGAGCTGCAATTTTCAGAACCTCACGTTCCCGTGGTTTGATGTGGAGTTTTGGGTTGAGCCTTATAACACAACAATGGCTTGCCCCTTTAAGGGTTAGAGTCCTGGGGCAGGCCAACCTTAGTTACTAAGTAGACACACCTGAGTAGGAGTCAGGTGATTTCCCTTACAGAGCAAAGCTGGGAGGTGCTCAGGGAGGACTAAGCAGAGGGCATGGGTTTTAGGAGCAAGTAGGCTCTAGCAGGGAATCCTGAGTTTTCAGAGAAGAGGCTGCAGGCAAGGAAGGCTGGGAGGCCTCCAGTAGGAAGAGTGAGAGCAGCTACTTGATGGGGGAGTTGAGAACGTTTATGTTGAGTATTTTGTTATGTTAATAAATCCAGCCCCAGGGAGACTTGTTGCTAAACTTAAGAAGAGTTTGTGTGTGGTGTGTTTAAGGGGCCCTGAAGGGGGGAAACAGAGGTAGAGGACTGCAGAGACATCTTTGGCCATGAAGGGACTGTGTGGGAGGTGGCTACTTGTTGACTAGCAATAGAAGGCAGCTGTATGGTTTGGACCTGGATCCAAACCTTCCCTAGTGGTCAGGTTCATCTGTAGTTAGCTTGCTGGTTTTAGATTTGGGACTCCTTACGGGTATGGAAAATGCACATTGCTTTCTTCTCTTCCTCCCTACTCCCAAAACTCTGTGCTCCCCATCTCTAACTTTGTCATGCCTGTTGATCTGTAAACACGAACACATCTGCTTCTGGCAGATCTTCACCTTGCTGGCCTCTCCCTTAAGATTTGGTAAGGCTTTTCTTTGATGTGCTAGGTTTTCCACACATTCCTAATCCTTACTTCATTGCATCCATTACTCCCACAGGACCCACTTTGTCTTCAGCTGTTATCACTGGCTCTGATTCCAAGCCTTGCCTATGTAATCTGCCCCTGATTCTGAAAAACAGAAGTGGGAGGGAGAAAGAAATGTTGCATGTAGGCTTTGTTCTCTGCTGAAATGCACGGCCCACCTCCCCAAACAGCGAATAAACACAAATAGCCTTTTTGTGCATTTTAATAAGCAAAGCAATGCAGTGCTTCTGAGCTGGTTCTTTAACAACGAGGACAGCTTCATGCCCTGAGCCTCATGTAAGTAAAGCTGTCGTCATACTTAAGTCTTCCTTTTGTGTAACTTTATGTAGTGGCTTGTCTTAAACTTGTAAAAACATTTTCAGGGAGGGTATGTGTGGGCGGTGAGGCACTCCCTCAGACCTGAACACTCAGTTACTCCATCTCTTTTGTCTCAGTGAATGGGGCAAATCTCTTAAAAGCAGTCTCATATGCCCTCCTCTCATGCCTTTTTCATTTAACATCTATAGAGAAGGTCTAGCCCCAGACACTTTTAACAGAGAAGTGTGGTTAGAACAAGAGATGGGGAGCCAGGACTCCTCAGTTCCATTTTCAGCACAGCCAGTGATCTGCTTGTGTGACCCAGAGTATGTCGCTCAACCCATCTGTGTCTGAGTTTTCCCCCTTTGTTAGGGGGATCATAATACATGCTTCACAGGGATGCTGTGGGTTGTATTAATTCCCATTTGTGAAGCACTTTCCTTGGCTGAAAAGTGCTGTATAAGTGTGAAATATTTTTATTATTAATCACAACTTTTATGAAACATAAAGGAGAGGAAAAGTGGGTGAGCAAATGCTTGAGTAATCTGGGGAATGATTGGGAATCCGTGTCTTCTGTGTGGGGAATGACAGTAACTTTTGTTTCTCACAACTCCATAGTTGTCCTTTTAACCCAAATTGCTTTGTTTAAATAAACATTCAAGATTTAACAACTCCAGCTTCTCAGGGATGGAATAACATGATTTTGCAGCCACCCCATCCCACCATCATCCTGAACTCCATTTCAGTATGTGGCATTGAAGTTACCCCTTTGCTCTTATGCTGGTGAACTAGCGCTGAAAATCAGCTTGAATTTGGCAGAGTCCAGCTCCCTTTCTGCAGCAAGGTTAATCCTTCCTTAAGTGGAAATTAAGGGTCTTATTTGTCTTCCGTTTTTTCCCTTTGTTTTATTGTATGTTCTGGGATGTCGGTTTGGAGTCCTGGGTGCTAAATAAATTCCTGCTTGCCAGGACCTGCTCTGTGTGCACAATTTCAACAAGCACATTTGAGGAATCAGAAAAGATGGAAAAAACATGATATTCCAATGCAGGATTGGGCTTTGGGGGTCCATTGCAGAGTGGAAAGGGAGGTGGGGGGAGTTATTTATTTACTTTTTGCTTACATCAAAAAACCTAAGTATCTAATCCTGGTGGGTCATGTTGGTAGGTGTCCAAGGACCATAAATCTGGTCATGGTGCTTTTCCAAATGTTTATTGTGCTGGTTAAGCTTTTACGGGCTCTTGCTGCACTTATACATATGGTCTGAATAAGTGTAATTTTGTGTTACTGCATTTAGCTGAGATACACAAGCGCCTCCAAGGGAATCATTAGAAATAAGGCAGCAATTGTTGGTGCTTTAGGGATGAGTTTCCTGGTGCTGCTTGAAAGCTGTTGGTGGCACTGAGCATTTTGTTGTTGAAATGCTATTTGCTCTAACGTTTGATGTGGGTGGAATTAAGACCCGAAGAATTACACTGTTCAGAATTCAGTCCAGAATTCCTAGCAGTGACTTCTTTTCTTTCTGAAACTCCCATATAAAGGGCCAGGTTCTGCCCTCATTTATATCCCCTTGTGATGATGCCTTTGAGGTAAGATTCTGATCTCATACCAGTGTGGAGCAACCCCATTGACTTAAAGGACTTACAGTGATGTGAAAGAGATTGATGATATGATTGCAGGTAGGAACTCCACTTAAAGATCAGGGCCCCATTGTGCAAGGGACCACACAGACCATCAACGAAGGAGACACTCCCTGCCCCAAAGAGCACACCACATATGGCCCAATCCTGCAATGTACAACATGCGGACAGACCACCACACCCATGCGGAGACCTGTTGAAGTCACTGGGATTTCATGTGGGCACAAGTGGATGAAAAAGTCAGATGGAGATGGGGGGACAGGGGAGTAAGAGCAAATAATAAAACAAAGTTGCGTTTAGAAGCAGGAATCTCAGGTTGATGCTTGCCTAGCCCAGGATGGCCATGAGATCCGGGTCAGGCCAGCTGACATAGCTCTGTGTTTGTTTGCTGAAAGTTTCCATGGCTGATGAAGGGCACAGCTGGGGTGGACTGACTGATTATCTAGACCTGCATCAAATACACTTGCTCTAGTGGATCAAATGTCAGGCGGGTGAACAGAAAACTAACTAATAAAGAAATGGAAAAAAACCCCTGCTTTTGCAGTTGCTTTAAATGTAAAATGCACTGTATGCTTTCCTTTCTTTCTTGTTCAGTCTCCATACCATCCTTCAGTAAGAGCATTGGCTGAAATTAAGGTGTATATTATAATTGGTTATGGCAACACCGCAGTCTAATCTGGGAGAATGCAGAATGATAACAAGCATAGTTGCACTCATATCCTTCCTTACGCTGTATGGCAGTTGCTTAACGTTGGGGAAGTCCTGTGCCCTACAGCAGGTCAGACCAGATCATAATGGTCCCTCCAGGACTTGGCATCATTTAGGTGCTCACAGATTCTATCTGGGAAACACGGATGATAGGGTAACACTGACGGATCCCGGTCATCGGTGGGTGGAATCAAACCTGGGACCTCTGAAGCTAAATACATGAGCTAAAAGCCACATGGCTCTTAGCAAAGGCTGTAGCAGACTCATTCATCTATTGGTGCCCCTAGAGGGGGACACAGCACTACACCAGGCAGGCATGGGTTATAATAGCACTCCCTGTAACTCACATGGGGGTTGTAAGGTTTAATAATTCACTATCTGAATAGTGCTTTGATGTACTTGGATGAAGAGGTCAAGTATTGTTATCAAATCTCCAAAGGCTTTGGAGATGTTAATTACTGAACCCCCCCCTGGGAAATAAGTACCTTTTCCTTCCCTGTTTAGAGGTGAGTAAACTGAGTCATGGAGCAGTAGATTGGGCCCTAGTAATTTGTGCATGTAGACAAAAAATGGTTAAAATTTTTTAATTAAGAAAAATTTCATGCAATTTTGTGTGACGGTTATTGGAAAAGAATAATTTTTGGTTTTCAGGAAAAATTCTCATTTGTTTTCGAAAATTTTGGGTTTTCATTTTTTATGTTTCCTTTCCCCCTTCTTTTCCTCCCTTTTCCCTCTTTTTATCAATTTGTCTCAGAGAAGCGGGGAGGCAGAAAGGAGAGAAAAAATGAACACTGAAAATTTTAATTTTTTCAATTTGGATGGAAAAAAATTGAAAAAAAAATTCGTTTAAAAACTCTAGTGATCTGTCTCTGTGGGGTGCTCCTCATGGGGTCCTGGGTCTTTGGGTTAAGAGAGAAGAGGAGGTCTCCAAGTGAGTATGTGGGGAAGCATGTTGACATTTGTCCCCTTAGTTTGCATTAACTTATCTGCAGAGTCTCTCTTTGTGCTATGAAACTCCCTTAGAATTGGTGTCTGGGAGCAGTAGCTGACTGAGGACTCCCTGACAGTATAGCCCCTATAGGCTGTGAAGCCAGTATGTAGACACAAGGCTGGAATAAGATGGATGCCCTGGCTTTAATTCCCCTGAAATTCTGGAGATCCATGTAGCCAAACACCATGCTCATTTGCAGAGGGCAAATCCTGCTCCCCATTGGAAGAATTCTGAGGGAACTTGGTAAGGGGAACTCACTGAGTTTCCTGGCCTTTGCATTTGGTTTTCCAAAAGAGGCACGGTCTCAGCCAGGAGAGTTTGGCCTTTCTGAGGTGATACCATGGGTCAATTTCAGAGCTTGGAGTAGAACCTAGGAATCTCTAGTCCACATTTCCTGCTCTCACCACTGTGCTTTCCAGACTAGACTGGTGGATCTAGCACATTAGCACAGGTTTGTCTTATATACGCTTGGGTCGGTCCCCTTAAAGGGTGCCATTGGTCTAAACAAGACTCTGGGTTCTTGATCTCTCAATGGGGGGATTTCATTAAAACTGGTAGAATCTTTCAAACCAGTGCCCACTGGATTTAGTGTGTGTGTGTGGGGGGGGGGGTTCAGTGCCCACAATATACCTCTAAAACATAAATAAACTGGGTCTCTTATATGCTGACAGTTTGTGCTAAGAGTCCTTTCACTTTTGACTCCTCTATTTGACCTGAGCTTACTGATGTCCAGTAGATAGATCAACGTGAGCTATTGGAAACACAGATGTGCACAACCAGGTGCGTTATTCTGGTTTTGATTGGCTAGCGCAGACGAGACATTGGCAGACTCAGTTCTGCATTGCTGCTTGGAGTTAAGTAAAGTAGGAATCTGAGGTCTGCCCCAGGGCAGAAACACTGTGCACTCCCTAAGGTCTCAAAGAAGGACACCAGGAGGATATAACCGAGACTTCTGAGCTGCACGGGCCTTGTGCTTCCTCTGCACAGTGGTGAATTTCAGCCGCAATTGGTATCAACAAAGCCTGGAACTCAGTAGATTTTACAGCAAATTGCTTTGACTCTCCCTTCTTGCTGCAAGGTGCTCAGTGAGATGAAGTCAACCATCTCAGGGGAGTTGTATAAGTTCTGGGACAGACTCATCCTGGAGGTAGCTCTGTTGATGTCAGGGGAGTGACCCCAGGGATAAATTCCTCCCTATGTCTTTGGACTCCCTGGAGCAGTAGGTGGGGCTGGCTTATTATTCAGCTTAGCTCAGTGTTGCTCTCTGCATCCTGTTTTCCACGGTTTTTTTGGTAGTTGCTTTGACCTGCAGGAAGAGTTTGAACCTGCCTGTGCAGAGCTCCTCGCTGAACAGAAGCATTGCAAAGAGCTGACTGTGCGGCTCAGAAAGCTTCCCCAGCCCCGGCCCTCGCTCAGCCCAGCGATGCTTCAGTCCACTGTTTCCATTCAACGCGATGCTGCTACCTCCACCTAGCCCCCGCTTGTGTGCAGCTGCAGGTCTCCGGCCGTCCAAAAGTTATAGGACCCCTTACGTTCCTTCATGTGGAAGGGATAAAAATAGTGGATTCATGGCCCTAGGTTGGTGGGGCAGAGAAACAGGGGTCAGCTAACTCTGCAGGATAGGACCCCATCTGTAACCTCAGGACCCTGTGAGGTGGACTGGGCTGGAGGGAGAGGGAGAGCAGTGGGGCCGAAGGGTAGGTGTGTTGTGGATTTCTTTCTCCTACAGGTAGGTGGGATCTGACAAGCATCGGGGCAACTGGGGCACATGAAATGACATCCGGCCTTTTTAGTGAAATATTTAATAGGCAGACAGTGAAAATCTCCAATGTCTGACCTCCAGCCTATGCATGTGATATGCACATGTGTGACCCTCTGTGTGTCTTGTATAATCTGCTGTTGCATTAAAGTGCAGACGTGCAATCTCGGCTTTAGACATGCAGGTAGCAGAGGCTGGGAGGATGACACCTGTTACAGCTTACGAAGAGCTTTGGAGAGGGAATGGGGATCAAAACGGGATGGATTATACCATTGCTTTTAAGCAGCTTTTAAGGTGACCCATTTAGTCGGCTGAACTTTTCCTAAGCCTGAAAAGTCAAACATTTAGGAACATAAGAAACATCTAATGGTCCTGACTAGATCAGGTAGGGTTAGGGTCCAGAGTGAGCTAGACAAATTGGAGGATTGGGTTAAAAGAAATCTGATGAGGTTCAACAGGGACAAGTGCAGAGTCCTGCACTTAGGACGGAAGAATCCCATGCACCGCTACAGACTAGGGACCGAATGGCTAGGCAGCAGTTCTGCGGAAAAGGACCTAGGGGTTACAGTGGACGAGAAGCTGGATATTGGTCAACAGTGTCCCCTTGTTGCCAAGAAGGCTAACAGCATATTGGGCTGCATTAGTAGGAACATTGCCAGGAGATCGAAGGAAGTGATTATTCCCCTCTGTTCGACAGTGGTGAGGCCACACCTGGAGTACTGCGTCCAGTTTTGGGCCCCCCACTACAGGAGGGATATGGACAAATTAGAGAGAGTCCAGCGGAGGGCAACAAAAATGATTAGGGGGCTGGAGCACATGACTTATGGGGAGAGGCTGAGGGAACTGGGGATATTTAGTCTTCAGAAGAGAAGAGTGAGGGGGGATTTGATAGCAGCCTTCAACTACCTGCAGGGGGTTCCAAAGAGGATGGAGCTTGGCTGTTCTCAGTGGTAGCAGATGACAGAACAAAGAGCAATGGTCTCAAGTTGCACTGGGGGAGGTTTAGGTTGGATGTTAAGAAAAACTTTTTCACTAGGAGGGTGGTGAAGCACTGGAATGGGTTACCTAGGGAGGTGGTGGGATCTCCATCCTTAGAGGTTTTGAAGGCCCGGCTTGACAAAGCCCTTGCTGGGGTGATTTAGTTGGGGATTGGTCCTGCTTTGAGCAGGGGGTTGGACGAGATGACCTCCTGAGGTCTCTTCCAACTCTGATATTCTATGATCTACAGTGTGTTTGAGCATAACATGTGTGGCTAGCCGTGCAGGATATTTAGCATCCCCAATGCCATAATACGGGTGTGTGTGTGGGGGGGGGGGGGAAGAATGGTAAAGTGAGACTGCCTTCTGTTGGTGTAAACCACCAGATTTCCTTTCCCTGCACCCCTGCATGAAACAGCATCTACTGTTTCTGGAGTGGGATGCTGGAATGGGAAACCATTTCACCCAGCAGCTGCGTGCAGTTGGAAGGCAGGGCTCCTTGCGTGCTCCTGCAAGTAACAAAAGAGAAAGGGATTGTAAAGGGTCTGTATCTGAATGGGAGATACGGATCATTTCCCCGGGGCTGTGGATCCTCACAGCCAAGCTCGGTCTGGTGGCTCCTGAACATGACTCGATTTAAACCTCTTCCAAGTGAATTTTGGCTAGGGGTTCCCACTGCAGCTATCTCTCAGCTATTTGGAAGAAGACAAGTGGAAACCCATTCCTGGCTTACTCCCTTCCATTACATACCCCAGGGCTGCAAACTTTAGTCGTCCCCCCCCAGACACACTGAAATGGGAGAGAGGGGTGGGGAGGTGAAGGTGAGAGGACAAGAACCTATTTCCTCCTCTGAAGCCAAATACAGGGCTGATTCTGATCAAAAGCAAACACCTTCCACACTTAAAGGAGCAGCAAGGAGGACTCCATCTGCCCTGCTTCCAGCCGTCCCCTGCCTACAGCTTGTATTCTGCACTGAAGCTCCACGGACGCGCAGGTGGGTGGTTTACAGCCTGACTTGACCACTTGCTAGCTTTGCCTGCAGATGCCCGAGCGTCCCGTGGGTTGGCAGCCCTGAGGAAAATGCCTGAAAAGTCACATGGGAGGGCGAGGCAGCCTAGCACCGGGCTGGGTGGGAGAGTGACGCTTGCACAGAGACTCCTACTGTGGCAAGCATCAGGCCGGGATGGCCCAGGAATGCTGAACGCCTCGCCTGGGTACATGGGGGTTTGTGCTCCGTTCTTTCTAAAAGAACAACCGAGGCTTGGGTTTGGGCATCAGCCACCTCCCCTGGGGAGGTTTCAGCAGAGCAAATGCAGGGAGAGCTCCCGGCCCATATAGGAGTAGAAAACACAACCACATTAATTGAAACAATGGTGTCCAGAAACCTAAACCTCAGCTACAAGCCCGGCTCGCTGGCAGCCCCGCAGGCGGCTGTGGAGCTAGGGCGTGCGCCTTGACCAAAGGTCAATTGACTTTGGTACAAGAACCCAGAAAGGAGAGACTTCGCCCTTGTAGATGCCCAGCCACCCGCTCTCAGACACATTCAGACCTAAAGCCCTGGGCACAGAGAGCACCCGCTCGTCCCAGCACTCGCGAAGGAAAGGGACTGTCTCGCTGGTAGCTACAACGCAAGCCACGCTGACTTTGAAGATCACTGTGACCATCAAACCCAGTGCAGGCTCTGGGGCCCTGTGTCCTGTGCTCCTCAGGTGTAACAACTAAATGGACCATTGCATGAGGTCGTAGTTGTAGCTGCCGAGCAGGCAGCCCTGCACAGACTGCATGGCAGTAATCTGGTCTGGAGATGGCAGAGGCCTAGGTCACTGTCGTGAGGGCTAGAGAAATGATAGCGTCATCCACTGAGGACTCCGAGCAGTTAGGAACTCATAAGTGCCCCCAGAGTGTGAGTCTCACTGAGAAAAATTGGGTAAAAGCCCTTCAATTAGGGGTCAATATTTGCTACTGCTAACCATTGACATGAAACTACAATAACCCCCTCATATGGGTGATCAACAGGGGTTGAAGGTGGGATCTTCCACACCGCAGCACAAACCTCTACTACTTGAACTAAAGGAGTACCTCCATTAACTAGTAGCGACAGTAGGCTTTTGTCCTCTTAGGCGGACCAGCCACTTGAGGGGATGCAACACGCTTTCCCACTGTCACACAAGCTTTCAAGATGTCCCCGTTTTCATTGTCTTGCCACTCCCCAGTGCTGAGAAATGTTAACATCTTGACCTAAATATTTTAGCCCATCTGTGTTTTCTTTTGCTGAGCACTTTTCTGGGGGAGCAGCCATTTGATTCATAACATCCAGTTCTTCCCTTGCTGGGCCTTGCACAAAGGGCTGCATTTCCCAAGTGTTAGGCAGGGTTTCAGCTGCATGATTCTCTCCCTCCACAGAGGGCTAGAAGAAAACCTTTGCAGGCCTGTGGGCTGAAACGGGACTTAAGCCATTCAGGAATTTTACCTGCTGACTTGAATAGGAGTTATTTGGCTCAGCCTATCCACAGCACATTCCAAACTTAGCAGAGGGCTTTGGAAAACTTGTGGAAGTGGGGAAGATTTAATGTAAAATTTCCCAGGAAATCTATCCCTGTTTCATAAACTCTGTGGGGCAGGGACTGCCATTTTGGTCTGTGCGTACAGCACCTAGCACAAGGGGGTCCTGATCCATGACTGGGGCTCCTATAGGCCATCACAGCACAAATAAATAATCACCACCATATCCTTGGTATTCTGATTTTTCCAAAAACAATCAAACAAAACCCATGAGAAGCAGTAGAATTCCACAGGTAATCTGCAACTTGAGCCATTTATAGAAATGTCAAACAAAATGCAAACGCTTTGATTTTCAACGTTTTTTACATTATATTTTTCTCACATCTCTGATGCCATCTGGAAACATTGTGCTTTACCTTTGTAGCAAGCTTGGTGGCGAATGTCAGTCTGTTCCCATTTTTTTACATGTGGCATTGACAGCCTGTTAGATTGTATCTTGATCTATACCTTTTGTGTCCTCTTTGATGTCATTTGGAAGCTCACGTGACAGATGCTATTATTGGGGGATCTATAGTAGTCTAGCACCACCCTGTGGTAACACGGTTACATCACTTTCCAAGCTAAGAAATGCAAAAATTCTGAGCTGGGAAAAATGCCTTGACTTGTTTCAATATTAATCATAGAAACGTCAGGCTGGAAGGGACCTAGAGAAGTAGTCAAAGTCCAGCCCCCTGTGCTGTGGCAGGAGGAAGTCAACCTCGACCATCCCTGACGTTTGTCCAACTTGTTTTTAAAAGCTTCCAATGATGGGGACTCCACAACCTGCCTCGGAAGCCTATTCCAGAGCTTAACTGCCCTTATCATTAGAAAGTTTTTCCTAATATGTAACCTAAATCTCCTCTGATGCAGACGAAGCCTGTTACTTCTTGTCCTACCTTCAGTGGACATGGAGAACAATTGGTCCCTGTCCTTTTTATAACAGTCCGTAACATATTGGAAGCCTGTTCTCAGGTCCCCCCTCTGTCTTCTTTTCTCAAGACTAACCAGGCCCAGTTTTGAACTTTCTTCATAGGTCAGGTTTTCAAAACGTGGTATCGTTTTTGTTGTTCTCCTCTGGACTCTCTATAATTTGTCCACATCTTTCCTAAATTGTGGTGCTCAGAATTGGACACAGTACTCCACCTGGGGTCTCACCAATGCCAAGTAGACTGGGACAATTACTTCCTGTGTCTTACATTCAACAATTTTTATAGTACACCCCAGAATCATAATAACCTTTTTTTGCAGCTGCATCACATTGACGGATCATATTCAGTTTGTGGTCCTCTATTGCCCCCTGATCCTTTTCAGCAGTACAACCACATAGACAGTTATTCCCTATTTTGTAGTTGTGCGTTTGATTTTTTCCTTCCTAAGTGAAGGACTTTGCACTTGTCTTTATTGATTTTCATCTTGTTGAATTCAGACCACTTCTCCAATTTGTCACGGTCATTTTGAATTTTAAACCTGTTCTCCGAAGTGCTTGTAACCCCTCTCAGCTTGGTGCCATCTGCAAATTTTATAAACATACTCTGTGCTCCATTATCCAAGTCATTAATGAAAATATTGAATAGTACTGAACCCAGGACTGACTCCTGTGGGATCACACTAGATACATCCTCCCAATTTGACAGTAAATCATACTCTTTGAATATGGTCTTTCAACCAGTTGTGCATCCATCTTTTAGTAAGTTCATCTAGACCACATTTCCCTAGTTTTCTTATGAAAGTATCACATGGAACTGTGTCAAAAGCCTTACTAAAATCAAAGTATATCGTGTCTACTGCTTTCCCCCATCAACTAGGTCTGTAATCCCATCAGAGAAGGAAATTAAGTTGGTTTGGCATGATTTGTTCTTCACAAATCTTGCTGACGGGGCAGAGCAGAAGACATGAGGTGAGTGTGTGTCATGTAGCTGTCTGGGGTGGTATTATTGGGTTGTTAAAGGACTGGCGGAAATGGACCCAATTCAATGAAGGATCCGGAAAGACAATGGGAGCCCCAACAACTGGCACCAATCCTCAGGAAACTGTCAGGTGGAGCATGTGAACTCAGCAGGAGGAGGATAAAAGTTGGCTTTTGGAGAGACTGAGCAGCTCTCCTCTGGGGCTGATAGAGAGGGACAAAAATGGATTCCATCACAGGTGGGCTGGCTGGTTGCACTGGTATGGGTGGTTTTTAGCCCCTTTGCAGCCACTTGGTAGCCATACAAAGTACACAGGGAAATTGAGGCACACATGGGACTGATAAAAATATTATTGAAAATTCCCACTTCATCACACAAATATTTTCAACTCTGCTTTCTTCCAACATCCCCCACATCTCACTGTCTTGCACTTCTCATCAGTGGCAGCTGACATTTCCTCTAGGCACCCAGTTCATAGAGGGAGTGAGCTCCTCTTGGTAAGAGTGGCCAAGCTGTGATGTTTTGCTATTAACAGATGTCAAATAGCTTTGCCTCCTAGCCTCTTATTAGGTAATAGTCCTTTTTTTCCTATTTCTGTTATGACATCCTTTTTTTTTTTTTTAATTTAATACCATTTGCATCAAAAATGTGACCAACAGAAGGCAGGGGGAAGAAAGTGGACATACCTTCTTGTACATTAATTTTATACTATAAATAACAGTACCTGGATCCGTGATTAAAAATACATAGGTGTATGGGTTGGTTAGAACATTATCTGTTTTTCTTTTCCATAATCAATGCTGGACTAAAAAGGTCTCCCCAATATTGAACAGCTGTATTGATCACAAACCTCTCCTTGATCCCCCTTCACTAGCCCAGATTCTTGTAAATGGATTAGTGAAAACTATTCTCTGGCCTTTGTAGCCTGTTTTCTCAGCCACTTTTTCCGCAGGGCAGAGCTTCAGAATTTCAGGGTGTGGAGAGGTGTTTGCTTGCTTTAATTTTAGCTGTGAAACCAAGAGTCTGACAGCGCTTGTTGGAACCAAATTTCATGCTTGATCCTGTTAGGTGGTGACAGTTCTCAGCTCTGTCTGGATATTTGCTTTCGCCCACAGAGCTCTGACAATGCTCTGAAAACCACCACCTGCCTCTTTGCTGTGTCTGAGCAGAGGATGCCAGTTATGCTAAAATATGTCCAGTAGCTGCTGTGAATCAAAAATGTAGCAAAATATTCAGAAAACTTACTGGGGAGCACCAGGTCCACTTTCCTTTTATATAATATTCATAAATCCTTATTATTTTTTCCAAATACAACACCACCACCAAAATACCAGATTCATCATAATACACAAAGTAAAGAAACAGTTTTAAGGTAAAGGGAGGGCAGGGGAATCATAGACCTCTAAAAAGTCAAATTGCTTTTAATATTTTGGGCATTCATTTTCTGCAGAATGTTCGTTATTCATTAGCTGCAAGGACTCAACCATATCACCCAGCCAGTCATCAGTGTTTGGTGGGGATCGACTTTTCCATTTTTTCAGGATGAATTTTTTAATGACCAAAACTGCATATTGGAACCACACTGCCTTGTTAGTAGCTAATCTCGAGATATCAGGAATATATTCAAGAATGAATTTTAAGGGGAAGGGCTCCAATTTAGCATCCAATATCTAATTGGTCATTTGATCCTCATACCAGAAATTCCTGGTACCGGGGCACTCCCAAATCATGCCTGAAAGGAGGAGAGGGTATACCCATTCTCGTTCAGTCTGAACCCAAGGTGCTTTCATATCTAAGCCTGCTTGTCTGTCACGGAAGTCATGGATTGTATGACTTTCTGTGACCTCCGTGACTTCGGCCGGTGCTGGTTCAGGGGCTGCCAGGGCCAGCAGCAGCAGTTTGTGTGTGTGGGCGGGGACTTAGGGCTGGGGCAGGGAGTTGGGAAGTGTCGCGGCACTTACCAGGGGGCTCCCACTGGCATGTCCCTGCAGCTCCTATATGGAGTGGCTAGGGAGGCTCCGCACTTCCCGCAGGTGCAGCTCCCACAGCTCTCATTGGCTGTGGTTTCCAGTCAATGGGAGCTGTGGAGCCTGGGCTTGGGGTGGGAGCAGCATGCTGAGCCCCCCTGTCCGCCCCTCCCCCTAGGAGCCAGCTAGTGGGAGGCATGTTTATCTACCCTAATTTTGGGGGGCTGTTTTTGATTATCTCTGATTGCTTGATACAATCCGTTCTGGTGGTATCCTGGCTGTGATTCTCCAGGCTCTGTTCTGTGGTCCTTGGGGACTGCTGTGTTAAGAAGAAAACGTGTATATGATTCTGAGTTGAAAATATGCTCCCTGAGCCACGCCTTGCAGTTTTTTTAACTGCAGTGTTGTGAATCAGTCTATTTGCTGTAGGGGGCCCTGCCTCACACCTCTTCCCCGGCAGCACCCAGAGCAGCTTCTGTATGAGCCAGCAGCACCTTGAGAGGCTGCTCTTCCTTCCTTGATGCAGCTCTACAACAGCGCCCCTGCTGGTTGCCTGCTGCATTGCAGAGGAGGGAGGAGCATAACTTTGCTCACTGATTGCTTCTTGGCCAGGCTGTGGAAACCTCAGGGAGAGCAGGTTAGGAGTTCCTAGACCTTCGGTGCCTGAGCCTAATGAGCACCTAGCTCCACCCCCCTCCACAGCCACCCAAAGCAGCCTAGGAAAGGGGAAAACTGAGAAGAAGCTGAGAACCAATCATCAGCCATGGCTCCCTGATTCTCTGACCCTGTCTAGGTTACAGCAACCTGGCGACTGCTCTAATTTATGACAGCGGCTATAGTCCCCAAAGGATTGCATATTGCCTGGGGAGAGCTAGGAATTTTGATCCAGTTACTTGAATTACTTAAATGTGGCCTGATCCTGCGAGGTGCTGGGAACCCACCACTTCCCCTTTAGTCAGCGACACAGGCTCTTCATTTCTTCATTGTCAGCTTTGAAGGATGTGTGCCTTGCTTGATTGCTTCTAGATTTATTGAAGTGAAGTTTTCTGCCAAGGCTGGGAATCTGATTGACTCTTGTGCCTGTGGTCTTTGCAGAGCACTTAAGCCCTTTCTCATCTAGATACTGAACCTCTGCCCAAGGTGCTGGTCTTTTCGGATTTGTTTTTATTTTTGTCCCTTTCAGCACTTCTGATGTGTCCTATAAAATTCAGAAAATCAGCAACGGCAGCTGGCCAAGGACAGCAAGTGCATTGCTAGGGGGCAGCTTTGAATAAGCCTTATGCATGCATTGCGAATCGTGTGTGTTAGACAGTATATCTGAGGCTGAGTTTTTCACAGAAGTAAGACCATCACTTAGTTTACCACTGTCTCAATTTCCTTTGCTTCTCTGAGCCAAATTCTACTCTCAATTACACCAGCGCTACAACCCCAAAGGAAATTTGGCCTGATACTGTATGAGCTATAGAATTGCCCATAGCTTTTAATCTCTCTGACTCTGCCTAGGAGCCAGTGCTTTCCGAAAAGCTTGGTTAGTCTCTTTCTACATCAGAATTAGCTTCCTTTTTCTGCAGCATCTATATGACCTACTTAATTTAAAACAAGAGAGAAGAAGTTGAATTGACATAGATCAGTTTTCAGGATCTGTGCATGGGTGCTGTAGTATGAGTGTTAATAATTATATATACACTTTCAAAATGTCATCATTTTCATACCCCTTTTTAATATAGAATAAGGAAATGAAAGTATGAATAAGACATCAAAAGGCTTGTGCTACATAGAGATCAGTGGAGAACCAAAAAGCTGAACTGATTGATAGCTTTACAAGATATGGGAGCTCTTTTTGCCCCAGTTCTTTGTAAAGTGGCATAGACAAAAATAGGAATCTTGAACTGGTCCTTTGATGATTGTCATTACTGAAGATTTAATTGAGGGAAAGCAGGTTACTTAACAGAACTTTCCACTGACCTGGGCTCTACATTAGTTATGGGATTGGCAGGGTCATTGCTCAAGCATCCATGTACCTAATTGGTTACCAGAACTGCTAAAAAGTTAGAAGGGGCCAAATTGGATAGGCACCAGAGCCTAGCAGGTTGAGCTATGGGCCAGGAAGGCTCTGAGTTCTAATCCTGACTCTACCGCAGACATTGAATCACTCTGTGTTTCAATGTGTCCCTCTGCAAAATAGGGACCGTGTTCCATTCCTCACAGGAGCTTTTTGGGTGGCTTATAGTGCTGCCAGCCCCTAGCATTCAAAAATCGTGAGATTTTAAAATTGTAATAAACATTACTTCCTTTTTATTTTGCCTTCTGATCTTTGAGCCTTTAGGGGTCACATGTAGGGAGAAGGGCACACGTGAACAGGCCTAATGGTTAGTCAGAAGCCTGGAACCAGAGCTAAGATGAGAGTCAGGTGCCAAGTTGAACGTCAAGGCCAGAGCCAGGTTTAAGGTGTAAGATCAGGGACCTGGAGTGAGGCAGGAACAAGGAACAGATGGGGGGCTGGGATAAGGAGGGCAGGAACAGGCAGGTCCATAATAGCAGCCAGCCAAAGATTCCTCTAGTTGCGCACACAACTTCCCATGCCTCTTTCTGGGTTAACTAGAGCTTCCCAGCCAATCAGGAGCTTTGTGGGAGGGGTCCTTTGCAGACTAGAGCTTTGCTGGCCCCCTTCTCCAGTCATTCAGGAGAGCTGCTGGGTAGTGATTGTCATCTGAGCCCTGCCCAGGGATCTGCAGGCCTGGGTTTGGGGCCTGTGGTCCCCCACATCACTTTCCATGATATACTCTGCAACGGGGAGGGCTAGGCATGTACTTTCTGCAAATGACACCTGAGAATGTCACGTAATCACACAATCTAGGAGCTGGGACTTTAAGAACAACACCAAGTACCCTGAGATTCACAGTAAAATCGCAGAGTTGGGAACACGGGGCTTAATTAGTGCGTGTTTGTACAGTGTTCTGAAAAAGATGTAGAACCGAGTAACATAATTTGCAAGGAGGGGAGGGGACTCCCTGAAACATGGATGGCTGCTGCATTCTCCTCCCAGGGAGGGGTTTGTGGCCACATGAGGATTGTCTTACAGTTGCACAGAGGTCATGGATCCGTGGGGAAATCTGATTCTGTTGTGTGACAGGGTATGCCAGTCTTTCTCCGCCCCCCTGCTGGAGGTGCTGCCACCCTGACACACCTGCCTGAAGGAAAGCATCACCTAAGAGAGGCAATGAGTTTAGATCTCTGAGCTCCACCTAGAGGGGCCACTCAGGCTCTGCTGTTGGCAGAACCAACAAGATTTAGTCCTTCAGGGGCTAGAAGGGTCAGGAGGCGGCAGTAGCCAATCAGGAGCCACCAGGTGAGATAAGAAGGCTTGCCTGCGTCTCCTAAGGAAGAGTGCTGGGTGGAGCTGGGGCAGAAGATGAGTTCCCTGATTACATCCCAGAAGTACCGGGTCTGGGCCTCGCAACCTAATTTCACCTTCAGTTAAACTACATGACAAACTGTTTAGTCTTTTGAGTTGAATTTCCACTAATTATTGCAAGACTAGCAAGGGCCCGTGCAGTAGGGTAAACCTTGCTCCTGAAGAGCTGTGACACGCCTCCATGGCTTTGCTGCAGAGACCTAGCTTCTCCATACTGTTTGGAGCCCATTCCCACTAGGGTTATGACTTAGCCAGCTGGCTTCCCCCTGTGGAGTTAATGCTGCTAGGAATGGAGTTTGCCGCATGGAAGTCTGGCAAGTTTCTAGGGGAACATGTGACCTAGATTGACTGCTCCCTGCTTCGATACCTTCCTCTAAACCCAGCTGAGCCCAGACCACGTGATGGAGGGGTGTTTGTTGCAGGTGGTTAGGAGTGCTAGGAAATTCAGGGCCCGGATCCATGCGGTTTTGGCAGTTAGGAGGCAATGCACTCACAGCCTGAGTGCTGCATGTACCATGGGTACCTGAAGGATAAGTGGTTGGGCAAGTGCGCATGGCCAACTATGACAATATAGCCCATAATATATCAAACCTTTGCATCTCTATAGTGCCCTCCAGCCAAGGATCCCAAAGTGCTGTGTGCACATTAGTATATTAGGTCTTGCCGCGGCCCAGTGTGGGAGGTGTCGTCATCCCTATTTTATAGATGGGTAAGTTGAGGCACAAAGAGAGGAGCTGGTAAACTGAGGCTCAGTGGGAGTTGTTGGGTGCGGAGCCACTTCACTTCACAAATCAGGCCACTTCACTTCCTATCTGAGTGGGAGAGCTGAGCTTTTTTCAAAACCTGGCCGTAAGTGACATGCCCGAGGTCACGCAGTGAGCAAGTTGCAGAGCGGGGAACATAATGAAGAACTGACTCCCATGCCCCTGCTGTAAACAAGACTGCACTGAAAGTTATATAAGAGGTAGAAATTAGTGATCTCCCCTGAACGGTCTAGATGGTAAACTCTTCGGAGTTGGGAGTGTCTCTGTTTGTACAGCACCTAACACAATGAGCTCCTGATCCAGGACTGGTTTCAGAGTAACAGCCATGTTAGTCTGTATTCGCAAAAGGAAAAGGAGTACTTGTGGCACCTTAGAGACTAACCAATTTATTTGAGCATAAGCTTTCGTGAGCTACAGCTCACTTCATCAGATGCATACTGTGGAAAGTGTAGAAGATCTTTTTATACACACAAAGCATGAAAAAATACCTCCTCCCACCCCACTCTCCTGCTGGTAATAGCTTATCTAAAGTGATCACTCTCCTTACAATGTGTATGATAATCAAGTTGGGCCATTTCCAGCACAAATCCAGGTTTTCTCACCCACCCCCCCACACACAAACCCACTCTCCTGCTGGTAATAGCTTATCTAAAGTGACCACTCGCCTTACAATGCGTATGATAATCAAGGTGGGCCATTTCCAGCACAAATCTAGGGTTTAACAAGAACGTCGGGGGGGGGTAGGAAAAAACAAGGGGAAATAGGTTACCTTGCATAATGACTTAGCCACTCCCAGTCTCTATTCAAGCCTAAGTTAATTGTATCCAATTTGCAAATGAATTCCAATTCAACAGTTTCTCGCTGGAGTCTGGATTTGAAGTTTTTTTGTTGTAATATAGCAATACTCACCTGCGGAAGTGAAGAAACAGATTGATAGAGCCAGAAGAGTTCCCAGAAGTCACCTACTACAGGACAGGCCTAACAAAGAAAATAACAGAACGCCACTAGCCATCACCTTCAGCCCCCCAACTAAAACCCCTCCAACGCATTATTAAGGATCTACAACCTATCCTGAAGGATGACCCAACACTCTCACAAATCTTGGGAGACAGGCCAGCCCTTGCCTACAGACAGCCCCCCAACCTGAAGCAAATACTCACCAGCAACCACATACCACACAACAGAACCACTAACCCAGGAACCTATCCTTGCAACAAAGCCCGTTGCCAACTGTGCCCACATATCTATTCAGGGGACACCATCACAGGGCCTAATAACATCAGCCACATTATCAGAGGCTCGTTCACCTGCACGTACACCAATGTGATATATGCCATCATGTGCCAGCAATGCCCCTCTGCCATGTACATTGGTCAAACTGGACGGTCTCTACGTAAAAGAATAAATGGACACAAATCAGATGTCAAGAATTATAACATTCATAAACCAGTCGGAGAACACTTCAATCTCTCTGGTCACGCGATTACAGACATGAAAGTTGCTATACTACAACAAAAAAACTTCAAATCCAGACTCCAGCGAGAAACTGTTGAATTGGAATTCATTTGCAAATTGGATACAATTAACTTAGGCTTGAATAGAGACTGGGAGTGGCTAAGTCATTATGCAAGGTAACCTATTTCCCCTTGTTTTTTCCTACCCCCCCCCCCGTCCGACGTTCTTGTTAAACCCTAGATTTGTGCTGGAAATGGCCCACCTTGATTATCATACACATTGTAAGGCGAGTGGTCACTTTAGATAAGCTATTACCAGCAGGAGAGTGGGTTTGTGTGTGGGGGGGTGGGTGAGAAAACCTGGATTTGTGCTGGAAATGGCCCAACTTGATTATCATACACATTGTAAGGAGAGTGATCACTTTAGATAAGCTATTACCAGCAGGAGAGTGGGGTGGGAAGAGGTATTTTTTCATGCTTTGTGTGTATATAAAAAGATCTTCTACACTTTCCACAGTATGCATCCGATTAAGTGAGCTGTAGCTCACGAAAGCTTACGCTCAAATAAATTGGTTAGTCTCTAAGGTGCCACAAGTACTCCTTTTCTTGATCCAGGACTGGGATTCCTAGGGACTACCACAGTACAAGTAAATAATAATGATAATGCTAAAAACTGGACCTCAGTTAAAAAGCGGGCTACAAAGCCATTGTGCCCCAGAGCTCCTGTTCTGAGTGGCTTGTATAAAACATTGGTATCTTGGTGTGGAGAAATTCTGCCCACCAGAGGGCGTGTGAGCTTTTGGATTCCATTTTATTGTGACACGTTAAATTCAGAGCCCTACAAATGGGCCTCTTTTTTCTTTCTTTCTCTCAGCAGACTGCTAAGTGGGAACAGAGCAAAGCGATAGCGGATTGTTTATTGTGGAAACATGCCACTTTTAGTAGATTTACATGCAGCTTGCTGGAGCTCCTGATTGCTCTTTATTTTTGTTTTCAGCCAGTTACTCATCCTGATACATTGTTGGTATATGTCTGGCTGTGGCTGTAAAAGATTCGAGCAGGGAGGTGATGTGGGCCAAAGCAGGAGAGACAGAAACCAGCTGTCAGGCAGCATTTCTTCCGTTGCTTTGAGGCGTACCAGCAGGCTGTGTCAGTCCAATGGTGCCTGTTTCCTAGTGGCTGAGTTTGCAGTCAGGCTAGTTTGTAGCTCCCTCAAGGCTGGATCGTTTAGCTAAGGCATGGCTGGTTGTGTTGAAAATTTGTGAGTATCAGCCATGCATTTAGGGTGAAGTGTAATAACATTTTTCAGAGTATCAGCCGTGTTAGTCTGTATTCGCAAAAAGAAAAGGAGTGCTTGTGGCACCTTAGAGACTAACAAATTTATTTGAGCATAAGCTTTCGTGAGCTACAGCTCACTTCATCGGATGCATTGATCACCTCTGTTCTCGACCCTCTCACCCTGAGAAATCAGCAGCCTCTTCTGAGAACTATAGATGCCAAAATCCCAGATCTAAACACCCTCCAAACTGTCAGAGGATTAGAGTCTGAAACTAGATCAGGATCTGTATTTCTTGACTGGGACCCTGTCTGTTTAATGGTCTAGACTAAAACCCCAGAATGGAATCCACTGGAGCTTTGGGGCTGGGGAGTTAAGAATCCAAAGGTGTATGTGGTTCTGGACTCCACAGTTAGCTCTCCATGGAATGGATCGAATCAGCTCCCCTGATCTGAACACAGCTGAATTCTGGGCAGGTTAGGGATCTGGATCTATATTTTGTCTTTTGTGCCTCTCTCTATTTTTGGCAAGTATAAAACATCAGGACCAGTAATTCGCTGCCTACTAAATAATCTACTTTATTATCTGGGCTCTGGTCTGGGCTTATGAGTTTTTAAGGTTACTGTGCTCCTTGCAATTACATCAGAGTTACAGCTGAGTAATGAGTTCTGGATGCAACACATGGTTCTAATTTGTAGTGTAGATAGGAGAGTAACCATGTTCCATAAGGGGGCTAAAGCTTTTGAGCTTATCTTTTATATTCTTATAAGGGTTTCCCGGCCTATCTCTGCTTCTATGCCCTGGCTGAGCTAAAACAAGTGCTTTCTATGACAGGTACGTAACATTTATCAGTCATGACTTGCTTTCTGTGTACTGCACCTTTAAATAGAGACAGGTCACCTCTGCTGCAGAGACAGCTGCTATTTTGTGTTCAGCTGCAGCCCATTACAGGGAAGAGGAGCACACACACACATATAATGCTCTCTCCAAGGGACCTAATTTTTGTTCTTTCTTGCTTTTATTTGTTTATTGTTCTCCTGATACAAAATGGGTCATTCAGGCTGGAAGTACATGGTTGCTCTTTCTATAGGGAAAAACATAATGGTGAGCAGTTCTTGGAACTGTTTGAACAGTAAAGAGGAGCATTTTATAATGCCACTAAGAGACAGACAACAGGATGGATTAAATAGACAGACAGGCATGAGATTAGATTAGATTACATTGGCAGACAGACGTGAGCATAAACTAAATTTATGGGTCTGGAAAGTAGATTATTTTTCTCCAAACTCAAGAAGAATAAAAATAGTGCAGTCAAATTCATCCCTGGTGTAATTCTGTTGAAGTCAATGGTTTGCACCAGGGATGATTTAACACTATTAATTTTAATGGCCATCCCTGTTACCTCTGTTATGCAGTATTATTGGCAGTATCAATGCAATGGTATTTGAATTAGAGAGAGACCAGCGCTGCAGTGGCCAGCATCCCCAGAGTTTTGCTTTGGGCCCATCTCTGCTCGGAATATGAGGGTTTTACTCCATGGCTCTAACATCTCATTTGAGAAGGGGGAAGGGTGCTCAGAAGAAAGATCCGTTTCCTATTGTGACTGGCCACGTGACAGTCAATATTTCATAGTGACTCTTAACCTGCGTACAGTTGGTCTGGAAGGCCACGTCCTGCCTCAGCAATGGGAGATGGACTAGATCAGGATTCTCAACCATTTTCTTTCTGAGGCTTCCCCAACAGGCTATAAAAACTCCATGGCCCACC
Source organism: Lepidochelys olivacea (assembly GCF_965140295.1). NCBI lineage: Eukaryota > Metazoa > Chordata > Testudines > Cheloniidae > Lepidochelys > Lepidochelys olivacea. The sequence continues at coordinate 121,128,844 of NC_140417.1, forward strand.
TGTGCCACAGTAACCGGCGTTCTGCATATAAAAGCCAGGGCCGGCGTTAGGGGGGAGTAAGCATGGCAACAGCCTGGGACCCCATGCCACAGAGGCCTCCCATGGAGTTATATAGTTCAGGCTTCAGCTTCAGCCCCAGGTGGCAGGGCTTGGGGCCCCAGACTTTAGCCCCACGGTGGGGCTTAAGCTTTCTGCCCTGGGCCCCAGTGAGTCTAACACTGGCCTGGCTTGGTGGAAACCTGTTCGGGGCCCCTGGTTGAGAACCACTGGGCTAGATGACCTCTTGAGGCCCCTTCCAGTCCTACATTTCTACAGTTCTATGTCTGTGCTGAGACACTGGCTGCCTTTGACGACACGGCCACCATCCCTGCTCCACCTCCCAAATCAGGTTTGAGAACTGTTGCCTGGCTAGTATAGACAATATACCAGCAGCCACTGGAATCTGAGAGACTGTATGTTGCAGAGTGTGAGAGACCACATGATGTTCGGTGGTGGTATGTTAAATGGAAAAGAAACTGATGACAGATCTGCCTGAACTGAATTAGTTATGCAAGACAAAGGGAAATGCCCCTGGCACATGAGAGGGGCAGGAGTCAGTGGCTGGCTCCTGTTAGAGACGGGGATAAGCATGGTAACCATCCACTGATTTTTTTTTTAAAATGGCTATTGCAGGTGTCAGCCATACTTTGTTAAAAAAGGGTGTTTAGCACAGCCACCCCCGCAGACAGCAACAGGACAACAGAGTCCAAAACTGGGAGAGGAGGGGGGTGTTTCTCGCCAGTTGTCAAGCACAGCTGCAAGTATAAGTGCAGACACAGCTGAAGTCCCTGAAGGAGACTAAATATAGAAGCCAGGTCTCCGTGTCACTTTGCAGCGTGTAGTGCACTGGAAGGAGCTGCTGCTTGCCCAGGGAAGTCTTTGCAATAATTTCATTTAGAAACCCCCCTGCCTCGCGGTGTTATAGTTTCAGTCTGTTCCTCCCCAAGTGCTTTACCATGAGGGATATTTGCATGAAAACAGGATTATTGTCTGAGCAGAGGTCCCATTGAAAAAGACTCTCAGTGGGACTTGTGTCCCTGAGGCACTTCGGGACTTTCAAAAATCTCACGTGGAGTCCCAGTCCTCTGATTCTGTGATCCGTGATGTCCTGAACTGAGGATGGGGAATGAGCTGCAAGGAGCGGATCAGCTCTCGAGCACCAAAGAGCCTGTTTTCATGCAGGTGCCCTAAATAATAAAGAGCTAGGGGAAGAACAGCATGGAAATGCAGGATATAGAAGCAGAAACTCTGTTTCTAACTAGGCTGTTTTCCTTGAGGCATCAGCTGCTCTTTAACTTCTTGCAGAAGGAAGAGACAGACAAATATCCCTATGAAGATCGGATCCACGTGGCCATACAATGGCTCTGGTCAGAAGTTAGAGATGCAGAGCTGGACTGTTGGGAAGTATGTCTGTATGCCAGCACAACAGATGCTAAATAAACCGGATGGCTTGGCTTCTTCAGCAGTCTCCATTGCATCTCGTTAGTTTATAGTCTTGTTCTAATCACAAGGCAAACCTGGCTACCTCTGAATCACCCCGCTGGAAAAACAGAACAAAAAGGTTCCAAACTGTCTGATGTCCTCTTTGCCTCTGCCATATCTTAGGGCTCTTGCCTAGACCTGACCGCTGGAGGGACAGAGGTAGAGCATTGTCAGTGGAGGTTCCCTGGTTGAGAAACTCTCTCTCTGATGTTCCCTCAGGGCCCCATTGCACTCACCTTTAGCAGGTTGGTGAGAAGCGTAGTGTTTGGTCAAGTAAAGTTTAAAATCTGGGCTGTCATTAAGGAAGCTTTTCCTTCCGGTGAGTTGGGATGGAACATGGGGGTGGGCTGACGGTGAGAGTTTGTGCTGTCCTCGTTTGCAAGCAGTTTGATTTAAATGTATGTCATGTGCTCAGATGCCGCACTGCTGGGTTCGTATAACATCATTTAAACAGTAGTACTAATGAAACAAGCTGCCTTTGATGTAGCTTTGCTGTTGCCTCTAAATGTATCAGTTAGAGAGCTAAATCCTCCAGAACATTAGCTGCACCCTCAGTCTTATGGAGTAAATGCCTTTCTGAGTGCAGAGCCAGCCACTGTATTAGCCTCTTGCACGAAATTCACACACAAATACCTATGCAGAGGGCCATATTTGGGCTGGGGCAGGGGGAGAATTCACTTCCCAGTTGCGAAGAACATTCAGGGTTGCAATACAGAGCAGCAACGCAGCCATCACTCCACCATTCCTTAGGATGAAATGACCCTCTCTGCAGGAATCCATGCAGTCACAAATCCTGTTCTGGGCTCTGTTAATGTACCTGCTGGTTTTTGAGCCATTAGGGTTCATGTTTTCAGGCTTTTCTCCACAATCATACGGGCTTGAAACTTGCATTTCTTTTGAAATAGAAGCAGAGAGTTTCATGGAATCACGGGACTCCACAAGCTGAGGCTTTATGAAAAAACACCTTGCAATAAAACCATGAGAAGAGGCAATGCTGCATGTGACCTATGCATGTGTCCTATCAGACCTAGCCAACCCAGCTCCAGTTTTGAATATCAGTTCCTCACATCAAGTTGCTTGTGGACAGTCCACAGGCCAAATTATCTGGCAAAGAATTTCAAATAATGAGAATATTCAAGAAAGTTCCAAACTGTTCGTTGGACAGAAAAGAGGCTAAATTTGTCAATAAAATAATTCGTGACAATTTCTACACTGGGCTCTAGTGTCTAATGTTAACTGACGGGATCAGGAGCGAGTGAGTGTGAGACATACTTGAGAACACTCGAGAGAATATCAGGAAGGAGTCCGGGAAGAAGAGGAAAAAGCAACAAGAGGATGGAGTGTTGACATTGTTAGTTTGCTTAAATGCAGAATCCAATGTAATGTAAATGCCTGCTTGCGTACTTCAGCTGAAATATAACAGAAGACAAGAGATGAGCTCACTCCACTCCTCTTTAATGAGACAATCTCCCCAACAGTTGGTTAAATATCAGTTTACTTAGCCATCCTCATTCTTTACCAGCTGTTTAGAAAATCCTGATCTGGGCTGAACGCTGCATCTCTCCTGGACTTGTTTCCTGATAAAGCACCTAGCAGAGTGTTCTTAATGGACTCTGATGGGAGCTAGAACAGAACATCCATATTTCAGAGGCAGCCTTATTACCAGAAAAGCTTAAAGTGTGTCTGCAGAAAACCCACAGCATGAGACTGGCATTTGGGAGGCTAGATCTGACTTATGGCTGGTGAGGATCAAAGCCCAGAAGAAGCTCAAACAGAGCTGTGCTTGAAAGTCTGGGTCCTGCAGATGCAACATCCTTGTTATAGCTGACCTGCTAACATCCCTGAGGAGCCATCAGATCATTAGTCTTGTTCTTGTTATTGTAACATTCACTAAATCGGCACTTGAAATTACAGATACCAAAACCCGTTGTGCTTTGTTCACAGAGTCTTTCACTGTGAATGTGCCTTTGATGCTCATACCCTCTAAAATAGACCTGACATTGCCTTGAGGGGATCCAGAGATAAGCTACGGTTGAATGTAAAAGAATTATCTTTTTTTAAACAGGGTAGAAAAAAAAGCAATAGAAAAGGAACCCTTCCTCTTTAAACAGGCTCTGTCTCCTGCTCCAAGCCACTGACACTGAATGTGTTTGGTGTCCACAGCTCTGAAGAAAAGCTTCTGCTTTCTAAACTGGAATTTGGAAGGCATTTTCTCCAAGTTACAGAGGATTTTCATACCCTCAGTGTGTTCGCTCGCACCCACCACTCTGTTCTGCTGGTTCAGAGAGCTGTGATGCTCTTTCTGGAGGAAGTTAATATATATTTTTAATTACCTAATGGCTCATGAGAAGAATTGGTCAGGATGCTACTCTGGGACTCCGGAAACATGGTTCCAATTCCCTGTTCTGCCGCAGACTTCCCGTGTGACCTTGGGCATGTCACTTAGTCTCTGTGCCTCAGTTCCCCATCTGTGCAAAGGGGATAATAGCCCTTCCCTGCCTCCCAGGAGTGTTGGGAGGATAAACACATTAACGCAGTGAGGTGCTCAGATACCATGGTAGTGGGGGCCAGATAAACATCTTAGATAGATTGGTACTGAAGAGCTCGATGGCTTTGAAATGGGTACTGCTAATAATAACCCCACCGATTGGGCAGGTATCTGGTTCCTGAGGTGCATCTGCCCAAATCCCTGACTGGAAGCGCTGACAGAGCTGTGTTCGGAAACACATTTACATTTGCAGCTCTACTTTCTTTTATTCAAACTGTATTTTCATTTTATTATTAGTTATTGCAGAGGATGATTGTGAGCCTCTTCCCCCAAACCTGCTTGCTAGAGGCACCCTCTGGGCATGGATCTTCCCTCTCTCACACAGAAGAGGGACTCAGTTGTTTCTGCAGTACCATCTCCCTTCCCGTGTGGGACACCCAGATTCTACACAGGGGAATGGGCAGGCTAAGGAGGGGGAAGGGGGCAGGCTAAAGTATACTCTGTGGGAGCTGTTATATACTGGTGCAAGTTAGAGTAGCCCTGAGACTGCTCTAGTTTGCAGTATGGGCTGGCTTGGCCTGCAGCACCCTCAGGATCTGGGAGGGTGGAAGTCGCCAAAGACCCGTCTCCCGCACCTCCCCAGATGTGCCAAGTACAGGTCTGGTGCACGTAGGTATCTGGCTCAATATTTTAATTGTGCTGTTATCAAAATGCTTTAGGCAGGTAAAACTCTCTGGAGCTCCTTCACTGCCCCATGTCCTTACTGAGGAGAGGCTCTTGGTGAGTCATTGGTTATGGTAAATAAATGAAGCAGCACATCCCTTAATGTAAAAGCTCACATTTTTCAGGATAAACAAAAGAGAGATAAATTACTGACACTCAGAGCTGTGCCCTGGCCTCTAATGTATGCTCAGTTCAGTGTTCCAGCCCTCGGATTTCATCTGGACAGTGATTTAGAAGGGAAAAGCTTTTATCTAATTGCAAGACAAGGCTCTGCAGAACTCCCCAGACACTGCTAATGGATGAGATGCACAGCAGGGCTTGTGGTTTTGTTTTTTTTTTCTTTTTTTAAGGTGGATGAAACGGAGGAGTGAGATTTCTTGTGTTGCCTTAGTGTGGCCGCTCGGGCCAGGTTTGCTTTTTACTCAGTCAGGAAGGTTCATTTAGTGACCAGTGGTGCTTTTGCAATGTTTCGAGATGCGTGGGATTTCACACATGCACTTGCATACTCTGGGCAGAATTCTGTGAGGTGCTGAGCGCCCACTGAAATTGATGGGATCTGCTGGGTCAGGCCCACTGTCTCTTCCTGTTCCTGAGAGCAAGCAAGCATTTTTGTGCATTCCCTCCCTATCTCCCATTCTTCCAACAGAGAGAAACTGGGCATGGCTCACACAGGAGCTCATCAGTGGTCTTCCTCAGCCTGCCAGAGGAAGTTGCTTAAGAGTGACATACAGCATGAGATGAGAGAGGGCCCAAGTTAAGTCCATTAACTGGGCCTGCTGTATGGTTTTGTGTGCTGTAGTGAGGTATGTGTTATAAAAGGGGAATTGCATTGAGTTTCAGTGGACGTGGGAACCAGAGTTCAAGTACATTGGGCAGGCCGGTAACCGAGAGGCTTACAGTGACACAGCACTGCCTAATATAGTTGTTGTAGCACTCGGTACAGTACATATAGGGAAGTAGCTTCAGCCTGAGGAATGAATGTAGATAGAGTGCTGAGAACCCACTTATTGGCAGCATGACGTTGTGCTTTGTGCTCTGAGTTTTACCCCCCACTGTAGGATAGATTTCTCAGTGCTGCTTTGCCCAAATGCTGCTCTCCATTGTACCAGAGTTAATCCAGAGTGGCATGAATTTCAGTGGAGTTACTCTGGATTTACACCAGTGTAATTGAGCACAGAATTTAACCCTGCGGTTCACAGTCAGTGGTAATGTCAGAATGATAACAAGGCAGATTCTAAGGGAAGGATATGGCACTGTTTTCTCTTATCCAGCTTCTGGCATTTTGGGTAACAATGGGAGGAAAAAGTGCAGAGAAACAAACCACAGTCCGTGGGATCAAAGGGACCTCCTCAACAGTCTAGTGTTGTGAGTTACAGAGAAAGTGACAGCTTAAAAGAAAACAGGGGGCGGCGGGGGGGGGGGGCCTGTAATTCCTGCAATTGACTACATTTTTCTCCACGCCCACGTCCGATAAGATAAACGATAATGTGAACAATTGCATCAGTTACAAACTGCAAATGCTCTTTTCGCCTTAACAGACAGAAAGACACTCTTTGTGTTCCAGGCCTCAGATACCTGCTGAATCAAAGCTCATTTTGAAGGAGTGGGGAGACTCATAAATTTTCTTTTTAGCTTAATTAAAACGTCTTCTTCCTTAGCCAGCCAACAGGATGGGAGTAATTAGATTCTGCCAGCCTTCCTGTACATTTCTATGAAACCAGGACACAGACTGAGAAATTGACATTGGAAAAAATTTGTTCCAAGGCCTGATGGGAATGAAAAGTAATATCTGCATTAAGAATTGGTCAGGGATTTATACGAAAGGGATCACTTCATTCTTTCACTGCAGATGGACGTGAATAGCATCCAAATCTGGATCCAAATTTGGTTCCCCCAAATTTGTGGGGTGTTTATATTAGGGATTTGAGTTTGCCCACTAGGTCAGTGGTTCCCAAACTTTTCAGGATTGTGCCTCCCCGTGCCCCTATCCGTGGCTCCCGGCGGGTGGAGGGTGGGGCCGCAGCTAGGGGCAGGGCCTAGGCCAGAAGTGGGGCTGGAAATGGAGCTGAGGCTCTGGGTAGGGCTGGGGCCGGGACCAGGTGCAGAGCTGTGGCTGTGCATGCAGGTGGGGGCAGGACCAGAGCAGAGCTGGGAGGGGAGCGGGGCTGTGTGGCATTTCTTCCCCTTCCGCTCGGGGACTGGCTCAGGCCCCGCCATACCCCCTCAAACATTCCTCCGCGCCCCCTAAGTTTGGGGACCTCTGCACTAGGTAGGTGGCTATTGTATAGAAGTATGTTGCCCTTTGTTTTCTGTGCACCACAGGTGCCAGCTTTTCCCTTTCCCCGGGGGTGCTCAACCCCAGCTCAAGCTCAGGGCCCGCCCCCACTCCACCCCTGCTCTGCCCCTGCCTCACCTCTTCCTGCCCAGTTCTGCCCCCTCCCCCGGGTGCGCCCCGTCCCTGCTCCTCCCCGCTCCCGCAGTGCCTCCTGCACGCTGCAGAACAGCTAATTGTGGTGAGCGGGAGGTGCTGGGAGGGAGGGGAGCAGCTGATCAGTGGGGCTGCCAGCAGGCAGGAGGCGCTGGGGGCGGGGAGGGGAGGGGAGCTGGCTACCAGTGGTTGTTAAGCACCCGCTAATTTTTTTCTGTGGGTGCTCCAGGGCTGGAGCAGCCACAGAGTCGGCGCCCATGCTGTGCACTTCTAAATGCCTTCAGAAAGATTATCATCTTCTGTTACATTCCGTAGAACTTTTCCAGAGATACTGTAACAAATTAATTCACTGGCCCTAATTCAGTCCTGGTATAATATCATGTAACTGCATTGTCCTCAATGAGATTTCCACTCAGTTGCAACAGGGTTGAATGTGCCCAAGAATCTCCGCCTTGTTCACAGTGAAGAAGTTTGAAGGGTTTTTTTCTTTTGCTTCTTCTTCTTCTTAATAAACTTCCAGAACTATTTTATTTTAGCGCTGCTGTAGGCAGGAAGTCAAGTATCAGGGGTTAGCCGTGTTAGTCTGTGTCCACAAAAACAACAAGGAGTCCTGAGGCACCTTAAAGACTAACAGATTTATTTGAGCATAAGCTTTCGTGGGTAAAAACCCCACTTCTTCAGATGCATGGAGTGAAAATTACAGATGCAGACATAAATATACTGGCACATGAAGAGAAGGGAGTTACCTCACAAGTGGAGAACAGGCAGGAGGCTGCATCTTCCACCTAGTGGTTAAGGCCCAAGGAGGCATTTACACCCAATGGTTCGCCTCTGGCAGCAACCATGCCTAATGGGTGCAGTTCTCGGGCAGCAACCCCACTGAGTGGGTGAAGTTCCCAGATGGGGTAGGGGATCCCGGAGGGCCCTCCCACTCCACCGGGCTCTGACCCAGGGCCTTGGAGGAGGCTGGTTTGGCTTCACTCATGCCACGGTGCCTTGCATCAGCGTCAAGTCAGCCTCCCTGGGTCACTTCTACCTAGGGTGACCAGATGTCCCCATTTTATAGGTACAGTCCCGATTTTTAGGTCTTTTTCTTATATAGGCTTCTATTACCCCTCACCCCCGTCCCGATTTTTCACACTTGCTGTCTGGTCACCCTACTTCTATCTCTCTCTGCATCCCAGTTGGCCGTCCCTGGGGGGCTCTGCCTTCTGAGTTCCCTTCCCTGGTCCCAATCTGTGGTGCCATAGCTCCTCTGTTCCCTAGCTTGGTGCGAGATCCTTCTGTGTCTCCCCTGGAGCTCCCAGAGCATGTCCTTCTCCCTGGTATGCCAGCCCTGACTGAGTGGTCTGGCTGCCTTTTAAACCCCGCCTCCATCCCGAGCATGCTCAGCCTGGGCTGAGGGGCAGGGCCTCCTGAGCCCAGAGTTGCTCCTTAACCCTCTCCTGTCCAGTGTGGGGTTTATACATCCCGTCACAGCTACGTTTTCAGACAGGCGGCCTCCCTTTTATTAGCTCACTTTGTGCCCGCAACATTTGTGTCTGAGTGTTCTGTGCAAATCAGATAGAGGTGCACAAGCTCAGATTTGCACCTGCAATTCATTGTACAGATGAAGAAATTCAGGCAAATTACATCGTTCCGACAGAGAGAAGCTGGGCATGGCTTCCACTGAAGCTCATCAAGGACCTTCCTCAGCTGGCCAGAGGAGGTTGCTTAAGAGTGACATAAGGCCTAGGGTGCTCTTCTTAACCTTGGCATGCAGAGTGAGGGTCCAAGCTAAGCCCATTAACTGGCCCTGTGGTATGGTTTTATGCGCTATAGTGAGGTATGTGTTCTAAAAGGCGAATAGAAATGAGCTTCAGTGGAGATGGGAGCCAGAGTTCAACTACATCAGCAGCAGGCTTGTGACTGAGTGCTGATCCTATCTAACATTAATTCTAGCTGCCAAAAATTATAGTAGCTGAAATTGCAGGGTACATTTAGAGTGAGATAGTTCATGTTCTGGAACTTTCTATAGTGTCCAGCTTCATTACATTTCAGATGCTCCCAGGTCATCATAAGTATTTGTGTCAAAGCTCAGCTTGTCTGTCTGAAAGGGAAAATAATTCTCTGTGGTCAGAAAGATTTGTGTATCCCTGGTCATATATGCCCTGATAGTACAGATTGTATATAATGCTGGAGAGTGTAGAAATGGTCTCTCTGCACCATTTGGTGTGTTTCCAGGTCTGGCTAAATATTGTTTTGATTGGTGTGATTTTCTAATTCTTAATTACAGTCCCTTTGGGACATTCCATTGGGGCGAGGAGGTCACACTTCGTACCAGAAGGTACTAGCGGAGGCGCCTACATGAATGATAACAACCATCCTACTTCTCTACATTGCTAGCTGTCATCATCAGCATCATTGTCTGTATCCAGTTCTGAGCGTCCATTCATACAGGCACCATCCACCAACCCAAACTGAGACATGGCAGTTAGGCTGCTCTCTTTGGTTCCCTCACAGAGAATGAGTCACAGTTCAGATGAATTGACCTAGTATAATCAATATTTTTTTGACACCATTTCCTGAATTTGTGAGACAAAGAATTAGGACAGGTCCCTTTGATTGCATACCTGTTCACCCAAAGGTAGCTCACCATTCATGGGGCATTCTGAAAAATGCCCTAAATCAGTGGGTCTGAAATGGCAGTGGATTTAGAATCATAGAATCATAGAATATCAGGGTTGGAAGGGACCCCAGAAGGTCATCTAGTCCAACCCCCTGCTCAAAGCAGGACCAATTCCCAGTTAAATAATCCCAGCCAGGGCTTTGTCAAGCCTGACCTTAAAAACCTCTAAGGAAGGAGATTCTACCACCTCCCTAGGTAACGCATTCCAGTGTTTCACTACCCTCCTAGTGAAAAAGTTTTTCCTAATATCCAATCTAAACCTCTAAATCCCCCATGGATTTCTAGGTGATCCATGTTGCTCCTTTTGGCACAGTGACCCTGGATGCTAGCAATATCCCCTTCTGCCAATCCAGTGAGACTTCTATAGGTATCTTTGGTTGTTTTTAATCTATCCAGCTTTAAGTAAAGACCCTGTCTGCCTGCTGATTTCTTCATTGTCAATTTGATCACATTTTCTGGTGACTACAAAAATGTAGTGGTAGGAAATATACCGGTACAGAAGGAGAGAACCCAACTGTAAAGTAATCTGGAGAAATTAGGCAAGTGGAGTCCCAAAGAAACAAGATTTGATCTTAATAAATTTAAAGTCCTTCACACAGGGCATTTGTGTAGATGGCAGGGAATAACAATGCAGTCACAGCTACAGGTGATATTGCAGTTTTGCATAAATTAGATCTATATCCATTGCAGGGAGATTGTGAGATCCTAATTGGTGGGATTAGGAGATAGGGTAACGAGAGCAATTTTGCCTTAAAAAGTGTTCCACGATTTGAGAGATTTTAGGCTTAGGAAACCCTCTATTGCAGTGGTTCTCAAAACCGGTCCGCCGCTTGTTCAGGGAAAGCCCCTGGCGTGCCGGACCGGTTTGTTTACCTGCCGCGTCCGCAGGTTCGGCCGATCGCGGCTCCCACTGGCCGCGGTTCGCTGCTCCAGGCCAATGGGGGCTGTGGAAAGGCGGCCAGCACGTCCCTTGGCCCGCGCCGCTTCTCACAGCCCCCGTTGGCCTGGAGCGGTGAACCGCGGCCAGTGGGAGCCGCGATCGGCCGAACCTGCGGACGTGGCAGGTAAACAAACCGGTCCGGCGCTCCAGGGGCTTTCCCTGAACAAGCGGTGGACCGGCTTTGAGAACCAGTGCTGTATTGTACTGTGTAACTACCTGGATTCGTAAGTGTTTATGGCTGAGAATTTTAAATGAGCTCCTGCATCCCAATATGATACAGTATTTGCAAAGGTTCCTCCAGGCAATTTCGTTCTTTGCTCTGCTGGTGTTAGAAACAAAGAGGATATTTTTAAGTCTGCGTGCTGCCCGTGTGTAATCAGTCCAGAGATAGCCAATGGTAGCTGCCAATCCAGCACAATTTACTGGATGCTTTGATATGTTTTGGAGTTTTGTTGTTACTGGCAAAGCTTGGTTCGAAGAATAGTGATTTAAAAAAAACCTCCCAGAGTTCATGAACTTGTGATAAATTTCTTGCACTGTTATTTATTACCCCGAGTAATAAATTGAAGGGTCCTTCTGTGCTTCACTTTGTAGAAGCAAGCAGATAACAATGTCGTGGCTAATAAAACTATTGTCTGATAGAGGAGCTGTGTAGCTTTTATAGTCAGATGCAAGGGTATTTGATATTGCCCGCGGTTAACTCAGGACATATTGCTGAGATAAATAGACATAGGAAATTACTGTTTACTGTGTGCTGCATTTTGTTATCCTGACAACGGAAGATCAGATTTGATAGGGTAGTCTTTTTGGTCAGATGTAGTGTAGAAAAGAAGGACTGTAGTCACTGAATGAAGAAATCAGAATTCGTACAAAGAGCTTGATCCCGCCTTCAACACACGCAATGAATTTCTACATATCTTGGAAGATCGTCTGCCTCTCTCAGGGCCGCACAAACAGCAGCTGATTTTCAAAAATGCACCTGATGTGGTTTCATCTGTGAGAGGCAGGATCTGCCATTAAAAGAGAGCATCAAACCAGCCAGGGCAGTGGGGTAATTAGCAGTCTGAAATCTGCACTCAGGCAACGGCCATCTGCTGTCTGCACCCCTAATCGCTCAAGGTGCAGCTTCTGTTGCACATAATGTGGTCAATAACAAAGCAGGAGCAGCGAGAGAGAGAGAAGTGTAAGCAATGTGTTAATAAGGGTATGTCTACACAGGGATCAGAAACCTGCGGCTGGCCTAGGTCCACGCACTCAGGCTCGCTGGGCTCCGGGGCTAAACACCTGCTATGTAAACCTTCAGGCCTGGAGTAGCTCTAGGACCCTGTGAGGGTGGGGGGACCCACAGCTCGGTCTCCAGCCCAAGCCTGAATGGCTACAGAGCAATTTTTAGCCCTGCAGCCCAAGCCCGGCTTAGCTGACCTGGGTCAGCCGCGGCCGTGCTGTGGGGGTTTTATCCCTGAGCAGACTTACCCTTAAAAGGCCTGAGGAGAACCCAAAAACACCCTGCCAGACACCATACGATATGTCGCCATGAGGCAATTTAAAATCGTGTGACACAGTGCATAGCATTTTCTCTGCTTTGCCAGGCCTTCTCAGACTCATGGGGCCTGGACAGTGTCTGGAAAGGGCAATAACTCTTCTGTTACTTTGTTAATTTACAGTCTTGAAAAGTGGCAGCCTGGGATTCCTGCTGAGATTCCCCCACAGGCTCAGCCCAGCACCAGCTGTTCATCTCACAGGGCCACAGGGTTCCCCTTGCAGTTCCTCCCTGCCTGTGGCGCGAGCCACCAGGGAGCAGGCAGCGCCCTGGAGTTTGCCCTGGCACCTGGTAGTCTCGGGGCCTTGCAGACAGGGAGGTGAGGGGGAAGGAGTGGAGGGAAGGGAGGCTCAAGGAGGTTGGGGGATTATGGCGAAGTAGGGGCAGAAGGGGTGATGCTGTTTCAGGATTGCACCCAAATGAGCCCCCAGGGCTCCAGGCTCCCACCGCCCCTCAACAGCCTGCTCATCTCTGCCTCTTACAGTCAGACTGCCCCATGCTCCTCCTTTCCCAGCCCCTGCTGCCCTTGATTCCCGCCACTGGCTGCCTCAGTTTCCCCAGTTGCCCTGGCTCCCTTCCCCTTCACAGTGTGAGAGATGGGCTCCTGCCTCCTGCTACACCTGCCCCCTATGGGTCGCCAGGCACTGCTTCACACTGGTGACCAATGCCTCATACGCAGCAGTCCGAAGGCAGCTCTAAGGCTAAAGGTACGTCTGCAGGAGTATAAGTAGCAGTGTAGATGGTGAAACATGGCTTAGGAGAGTAGAGTAGAGTACAGATACACCTGAACCCCCCAGGCTATATACAGAGGTGGGAAACTACGGCCCGTGGGCCACATCTGGCCCATGGGACCATCTTGCCCAGCCCCTGAGCTCCTGGCCCGGGAGGCTGTCCCCGCTCCCCCAGCCACGCCGCCGCACGGCGCAATACTCTGGACGGCGGGGCTGCACTGCAGAGCCCAGCCTGACCCGGTGCTCTGTGCTGGGTGGCACGGCGTGGCTGCCTGTCCTCGTGCAGAGTAACAGCCGTGTTAGTCTGTATTCGCAAAAAGAAAAGGAGGACTTGTGGCACCTTAGAGACTAACCAATTTATTTGAGCATAAGCTTTTGTGAGCTACAGCTCTCTTCATCGGATGCATACTGTGGAAAATACCGGTGCCCCAGGAGCACGGTAAGGAGGCAGGGAGCAGGGGGTGTTGGATAGAGGGCAGGAGAGTTCGGGGGATGGTCAGGGGCGTGGATAAGGGTCGGGGCGGTCAGAGGGCAGGGAATGGGGGTTGAATGGGGGCAGGGATCTTAGGGGGCAGTCAGGAAGGAGGCGGGGTTGAATGGGGTGGTGGGGGGCAGTTAGGGGCAAGGGGTCCGGGGGCGGTCAGGGAGAAGGGGTGGTTGGATGGGGCAGGGATCCCGGGAGGGCAGTCAGGAGTGTGGGGGGGGTTGAGTGTGGGGGGGGACCGAGAGCGGGGGGTGGTGGATGGGGCAGGGGTCCCCAGGGGGCCATCAGGGAATGGGGGCATTGGATGGGGCAGGAGTCCCGGGGGACCCGGGCCATCAGGGGGCGAGAAGCTGGGGGGTCGGATAGGGGGCGGGGGCCAGGCTACGCCTGGCTGTTTGGGGAGGCACAGTCTCCCTTAACCAGCCCTCCATACAATTTCAGAAACCTGATGCGGCCCTCAGGCCAAAAAGTTTGCCCGCCCCTGCTGTATACCCAGGCAATGCTTCCCACATCCATACTGCAGTGTCGTTTCCTGCTGCCTCCCAGCTGCCAGAACCTCTTGCAGCCATGGATAGCTGCACACCACCATGTGGACGCAGCCCGCCTGTCACGACGGCCTGTAGCTACACATACCTGACCCACTGCCACCAGTGTAGACAAGGCCTAAGTGTGTGAGGGGGGAGCAGTGAACTCCTTGTGCTGTTGAACCTGCTGGCCATCCCGAAAAGCATTGCGTTGTTTTGAGGCGTTTATCCCCTCTTTCCCATTTCCACCTTAGAAGGTGGAGGGAAGAGGGAAAATGGAGAGAAAAGGAGAGTGGGAAATAAAACTGAGGTTTTTTGGTTTTCATTTAATTGAAAAACTGAAAATTCCTGCAAAACTTTTGGAATGAAACTGATTTTTTTCATTTTTTTTTTATGTTTTGCACGGAAAATACCTGCCTTTTTCCAGCCTGCCCTAATGTTTGTGCAGCTTAGTATCCTGGTATTTCATTAACAGTTGAGCTATGTGAATGTTGCCTCTAGCACAAGGGAAGGTGGGGCCTGAGCTGATTTGCCTTTTGACATCCCCTGCTCTATGCATTTGACTAAATGCAGGTTAAAATGCAGAGCTGGCATTCATGAGAGCTGGTTTCCTGGCTCTGCCTCTGACTTTCTGTATGACCTTGGCCCAATCACTTAACATATTTTAGTCTCCCCATCAATAAAATGGTGATAAAGTGACTCACTTTTGTTGAATGTGCACTGATAGTTGTTGAGTCCGTACAGACCTATTCTAAAGGATGCCTCTGTCTTAACAAACTGGGTGTTTGCTCGCTTGAACATCTTTCAAAATATAAATACATATTTCAGCTTAAATGGACAGAAGAGACTCACTTGCCATTAGCAAAATATACCATATAGCTTGTACCCTGCCAGATGCTGGATGTGGCATATGGGACAATAGGGAATGGTGAAGTATTTACTTAAATTGCTAGTTTCCACTGCATTGAGGAAGTCAAAGGCACTGAGAGCATTATAGCATTTGTTGGTAATTTCCTAAGTACAGTAGTATTTTGAGATGAGAGCCCTTCTCCTGTAGTTTGTACATGCAGAAAAATCACGTAGCTAACATAAATCGGGATTAAATTGCTTTTAAGGGCTCATTGAGTCTCTCTAAAGGAGGCAAGATGAGGAAACCTTTCCCCTAGAGCACTATAGGTTCTCCCCTTTGTAAGTCCCATTAAGGTTTGATCAAAGACCTTTATAGGCTTTTCATTATGGCCCGGTTATATATAGTTGAAATTCAACAGTGCCTTTTACAGTCATCCCAGAAATATACACAATAGGTGAACTTAAGCAAGAATCTACCCAACAAAGTGCCAACAAAGTGAGTGTCTCGAGGACAACTTAAGCACGAGGAATAATGTAGCATTGTAGGTTGTTCTAACCCAGCAATGCCAGATTTTTTTCAGCCTGAGGGCCTATGCCTGTGTATCCCATGACCGACTCACTCCTCGGGATGTCATTTCCACGATGTTTCAATGGGCATTTTTTTTTTAATCTCAGCAGCACCATCTCTGGGCTCTGCTTGAGGGATGAACGTATTTCTTCAAGAAAGGTCAGGATGCTACAATCAATACTAGAGGGCAGATTCCTGCCCAGTTTGTTGTGCTGTGCTGTGTGAGGCGGTGCAAAGAGAGCACAAGCCTGCTGAGGGTTGCCCTGGAGTGGGGGGTCCCTATGCCTGCCTGCCCACAGACCAGGGTGCAGGGGGTGGACGTGGGTCAGGGGAGGGCAATGACTGGAGCAGATTGCACTCTGGCTATCCTCAACTAGCTTGGTGCTTTGTAGGCCATAGCCTGTTTGTGCAAAGTAAAACTGCCCCTAGGCTGCTCTACACTGGGCTGGGGCAGAGAATCAGGAAGCTGTAACTATTTCACACCTTCTCCTTCTTCCCCCCTCTCCTGGGCCTCCCTGGAAGCTGTAACTATTTCACACCTTCTCCTCCTTCCCCCCTCTCCTGGGCCTCCCTGGGTGGCTGTTTTGGGGAGGAAATCATCCTTTGCTAGACCCTCCTCTAATCTCAGGCAGAGCTAATTCAGCTTCTGTCCTGCTATACCTGGAGCAAACACAGGGAGGCAGGCAGTGGAGCATCCAGAACTAATCTCCCTTCAAGGGGGATTGATTTTAATCAAGGTGATTTATATTAGTGATTTTAATCAACTTTTTCATTTGTACTTCAGTTATTTTCTAAAGAAAGGTGCATTCACATCCATTAATATAATCATTAAAGCTTCTTGATTTATAACGAAATAGAGCCTTTACACTAGGTTTGGTACATACGTATGCTACCTAGGAGGGGATGCTATAACTGTATACATTTATTTAAGCAATTATATAGCTTAATATTTTCAGATTCCTATTAATTAATTGAACATTTTTAGGATCTTAGAAAATGGTGAATGATACATTGCTTATTTACTAGATAATTAACTTTTTGCTTATGATTTTTATTGAGCTGAATTAGAACGGTACCTGGAATTTAATGAAACATACAAAAAGCATGTAAAATTTATTTTTATTAAACAAAATAAGCCTTTAATGCAGTACATGACCTATTGTGTCATATTTAGAAAGCTTGACCTCAAAAATTAGGTATTTTTCCCAGTTCTTTCTTCAGATGTAGAAAAGCAGCCTTTTACCGTACAATTTTTGACAGAGGCTCATGGGTTCAGCATATTTATTTTTTATGGAAACGTTCTAAGAGATCAAACAACATTTAGATCTAACGTATTTTGTGTTAAATTCAGATTTCATTTTTTAAATAGACCCACTATAATTTGAATAACAAAATCAAGAACATCCCATTTAAATGCAAAGAAACCATCAGTATTTTTCTCTACCGCCCTTCCCGGTAATGAGCCGCTGCAGTAGCAAAGAGACACCAGCCACGCGGAGCATGCTCAGCTCACATCCGATTTGCTCCTGAGTAAGGTTGCCAACTTTCTGATGGCAGAAAACTAAACGCCCTTGTCCTGCCCCCTTCCCTGAGGCCCCTGCCCCCCTACTCTGAGGCCCTCGCTCACTCCATCCCCCCTCCTTCCATTGCTCGCTCTCTCCCACCCTCACTCACGCGCTCATTTTAACTGGGCTGGGACAGAGGGTGCGGGAGGCGGTGAGGGCTCTGGCTGGGGTTGCGGGCTCTTGGGTGGGGCTGAGGATGAGGGGTTTGGATTCGGGGGGGCAGGAGGTTGGGGTATGGGAGGGAGTGAGGGCTGCGGGTGCGGGCTCTGGGGGGGCTGGGGATGAGGGGGTGCAGGGGTGGGATTTGGGGTGCAGGAGGGGGCTTTGGGCTGGGGCCAAGTAGTTTGGAGTGTGGGAGGGGGCTCAGGGCTGGGGCAGAGGGTTGGGGTGCAGGAGAAGGTGCGAGGTGCAGGCTCTGGGAGGGAGTTTGGGTCTGGAAGGGGGCTCAGGGCTGGGGCATGGGGTTGGGCTGCGGGGTGCAGGAGGGAGTTTGGGTGCGGAAGGGGACTCAGGGCTGGGGCAGGGGTTTGGGGTGTGGGAGGCGGTTTGGGGTGCGGGCTCTGGGGGGCACTTACCTCATGGGGCTCCCGGAAGTGGCCGGCATGTTGCTCCGGCTCCTAGGCGCAGGGGCGTCCAGGGAAGCTGCGCTACCCCCGTCTGCAGGTGCTGCCCCTGCATCTCCTATTGGCCACAGTTTCTGCAGCACATGGAGCCCCCCTGGCTGCCCCTGCCCCAAGGAGCCGACGGGACATGCCGACCGCTTCCGGGAGCTGCGCAAAGCCAGCCACTGCGGCCAACTGGACTTTTAGCTGGAGCCGCCAGGGTCCCTTTTTGACCAGGTGTTCTGGTCGAAAACTGGACGCCTGGCAACCCTACTCCTGAGACTGCAGATATACTGGCCCAATATAGTGATTCTGCTGATTCAAACACTTCTGTTTCAAAATGGCAGGGCATGGCTCCGTGACCACATTTGGATCTGATTAGGAGTTGAAAATTTTCTTCTTAACATCGCTGCCCTCGAGGTTCACAGTTTAGAGCCTTAAGTTCTACAAGCAACCCTCCCGTCAAGGGTTGGACACTGCTATTATACCATAACTAGAATGCCAGCTGCAAACTTGTGAAATCAAACAAGACCAAATGAAAATCAAGCAAAAAATTCAAAACACTTGCTGCCCTATTACTTTTTTTTACCAGATTATTAAGATTTCTATGAGAGGTTATTGGCCAAAGTTGTTTATAAAGTTCCACGTTTACTTAACATGCTAACATCCAGTAATGTATGCAGTGGTGGTGTAGCTATGTTGGTTCCAGGATATTAGAGAGAGATAAGGAGGGTGAGGTAATGTCTTCTGGTGGACCAACTTCTGTTAATGAGGGAGACAAGCTTTAAGAAGAGCACTGTGTAAGCTTGAAAGCTCGTCTCTCTTACCAACAGAAGTTGGTCCAATAAAAGATATCACCTCCCCCATCTTGTCTCTCTAGCACCCAGTAAGTCGTTTGTAATGGTAATAAGATGCATATTTTTATATAGACTGTGCGCATGTGTGTGCATTTGTTCCAAATATTGAAGACCCCAAGTGAAGGGCACAACTGAAAAAGCAGTAGCTTAGGGAGCATTACAATGATTAATGTCATGACCTTGTTTTTAACATTTAGTATTTCTGCTATAAATAATGTACAGTAATAAAATGACACGTCCTTGCCCACTGTGGGATGGAGGTAAATTTTGCACTTTCATTAGGGACAGCTGGGAGGTCGGCTTTCAGGAGGCACTCAGTACCTTGCAGAAACGGGACCCTTGGTGAGGTAAATATGTTTTGATCTCCTGTGGAGAAACTTACTATGGGAGGGGATAAACAGGGCAAAGCAGAAACAGATGGGGATGTGATTCTTAGGCAAGACCTTGTTTTTGTACTGTCTCTTTCCAGGAAAAAGCCTGCTATAAACATCCATGTTGTCTTTCCTAGTGCTGGGTGACCCTTACAGGAGAGGGATCACATGGCTTTAATTGACTGTCACGATATTCCCAAAGCCTCCTGGTTCTACAGAGCCCTCTCTCACTGCCGGCTGGGATGGCTTGTGAGGCCGGGGCTCTTTCACGGTGCCCCAGTGCCATATATCTGTAGCACTTAATACCAAGTCTTCCTCCAGGAGAGTCACTTGATCTTAATAAAATAAAATCAAAATAAGTAGAGCAGCCATCTCTCAAACCTGCAGCTGTTTGCCTCTCTGTGGCCTCTGCTTCCCCTGACTCCTGCTCCCTGAAAGCACAGGCAAGATTCCACAGTTGGTGGCTGATCTGGGGATCCCCTCAGAAATGGGAGAGGATGGGGACAATGTGTGTCACTTGCCACAAACTACCACTTACATATGGATCCCTGGACAGGGAGGATCTGGAGGAAAGAGCCATGGTTCTCGACCAGGGGTACGCATGCCCCTGGGAGTATGCAGATGTCTTTCAGGGAGCACATCAACTCATGTCGATATTTGCCTAGCTTTACAACAAGCTAGATAAAAAGCACTAGCGAAGTCCGTACAAATTAAAATTTCATACAATGGCTTGTTTATACTGCTTTATATACTGTACACTGAAATGTAAGTATAATAATTATATTCCAATTGATTTATTTTACAAATATATGGGAACAATGAGAAAGTCAGCAATTTTTCAGTAGGAGCATCCTGTGACATTTTTGTATCTTTATGTCTGATTTTGTATTCAAGTAGTTTTTAAGTGAGGTGAAACTTGGGGGTATGCAAGACCATTGGGACTCCTGAAAGGGATACAGTAGTCGAGAAAGACTGAGAGCCACTCAGGTAGAGAGTACATTGCTTCAGGGGTGTCGGAACCCCTTCCCCCCTCTTCTGAGTGAGTGAGGGGTAGCCATGTTTGGATGGTCCCCCAATCCCTGTGTTCTCTTGGAGGTACAGTTTGTCTCCAAGTTTGTAATTAGCCTTTCACGGGCAGAACTTGGGTTGATTTCACCCTGTTGGCTTCAATGAGTAAGGCTGGAGTCAAATTTGTCCCAGTGAGCGTAACGGAGCAACAAATGTGATACTACAGAGTCAGAAACCACTTGTAGCCATGCCAAAAATGAGTGGTAAATAAGCCTGTATTAGTTTGTCCCAGGCCAGCACTTGAGTAACACTATGAAGATAACAGAGAGATGACAGAAAGGGAAGATCACCTCTTCAGTGGTGCCTCCTTTCTCTTATGGAGCTGATTACACAATGTTGCCTTAACACTCTTAGTGGCAAATGAGGATTTCAGGCCAACAAGAAATCCCTGTGTCTGAAGTCAAGTCACCAGACTTTTTCTCCCCCCTCAAGTACTTTTTTGCTTGCGGCGAGGAATTCTGGACTCTTAGATGTCTCTATCATCACAATGGGGGCCATTCTGAGACTACTGAAAGCTGGACCTCTGTTCAGAAAGGACAGATTCATGTTCAAGAGGGTCCACAATGCAACAATTTATATCAAGAAATGAATAAGATGCTTTAAAAAAAAAAGCCTTCGTCTGTTTATTTGTCTTGGGGAGAGGGGGAAATGATCAAATGTGCTCTTTATGATTTGTTAACACTGTATCTTGAGGTACAAAATAGCGTATCGAACTAAGAGAGGCGAAGTGTATAAGGGTACGCTCCGCTGCCTGATGGACAGAATTTGAATTGCTCAACTGTGTAGCATAAACTGTCTATCTCTAAAAGCTAATGGAGATCCCTCTTTAGCTGAAGGATAGGACCTTCGCTCTCAGAGCAGGACGGTTATGAGCTTTACCCTGTTCTCTTATTGAAATTCCAACTGCGCAAGGATTAAAGTAAAGCAAAAATTGAGAAGTTCTTATGTGACAGTGGAGCCCTGTCCTATGTGTGACTATAATACAGTCAATATGTAGTCCTAGGGGCAGTGGATTTGGAATCATGCTTTGTCTAAAAAGCCCCAGAGTGAATGTCAGTTTGGCTCTTGAATAAAATCAGTAAGGAACAACTCAAATTTTAAGGCAGTTCTCAAGGCAAAGGTGGTGACACTGTAAAGCGTAGGAGAGAGGTATTTTGGTGTATTGTGTTTTTTTTAAATAAACTGTCAAATCTGATGTCAATAGCATTGAGAAAATGGTTCTAAGAACTGCAGCAATCGTTGATAATCCAATATGCAAACCATCTCAACCTTCAGAAGGGGGAAGTTATTGTTCCTGTTACTAAGTTACTGAATGGAGTTCAGTGGTTTTGGCGGTCTGCCAGTTCATAGGAAATTGAATGATAGTTGGAGTGGTTTATTTGAAATGACATCCATTCTATAGTGCCAGTGACTCCCCACAGCCTCAAAGGCTCATAGGAATTAAGGAGCATGGGAACATAGAGGCCTACAACATATTTAAACAAGCCTTGGCAAAAGCCAGCAAATGTGAACTGATTTTAATTTATGTATTCATGTATTAAATGCTCTGGAGGCTACAAATTAACTTCCTCCACTTGGTGTCTGCTGCTGTTTCACCTCCTTTGGAAATAGAGATGACAAACACTGCTAAATGGATTGGTTTCAGAGTAGCAGCCGTGTTAGTCTGTATCCGCAAAAAGAAAAGGAGTACGTGTGGCATCTTAGAGACTAACAAATGCTCAAATAAATTTGTTAGTCTCAAAGGTGCCACAAGTACTCCTTTTCTTTTTAAATGGATTAGAAGATTGTTTACTTTCCCCGTAGCTTCTATTTCTGCTAATGAAATACCTGGTCTGTCACTTCCCACAGCAATACTCCATAGTGAATTAGTAGCTATTAGGAAAGGAATAGATAATAAGACAAAAATATAATAATGCCAGTATATAAATTCATGGCATGCCCACACCTTGAATGCTGCATGCAGTGCTGGTCATCTCATCTCAAAAAAGATATATTAGAATTGGAAAAGTACACAGAAAGGCAACAGAAATTATTAGGGGTATGGAACAGCTTCCAAACATGGAGATATTAAAAAGACCTGTTCATTTTAGAAAAGAGACAACTAAGGTGGTGGGGGGTGTGATAGAGGTCTAGACAATCATAAATGGTGTGGAGAAAGTGAATAAGGAAGTGTTATTTATCCCTCCACATAACACAAGAACTAGGTGTCCCCCAATGAAATTAATAGGCAGCAGGTTTAAAACTAACATAAGAAAGTACTGCTTCATACAACGCACAGTCACCCTACCAGGGGATGTTGTGAAGGCCAGAAGTATAACTGGGAGATAAGTTCATTGAGGATAGGTCCATCAATGGCAATTAGCCTATAGGATCAGGGACGCAACCCCATGGTCTGGGTGTCACAAAATCTCTGACTACCAGAAGCTGGGACTGGACAACAGGAGCTGGATCACTCGATAACTGCCCTGTTCTGTTCATTCGCTCTGAAGCGTCTGGCACTGGCCACTGTCAGAAGACAGGGTACTGGCCTAGATGGACCATGGCATGGGCAGTCGTATTATGGCAACTATTCCCTACACCTCATGCTTTACGGATGCTATTTTCTCTGGTCGTGGAATAACATCACGGTCACAAGTCTGTACTGAATGAATAGAAGCGGGGCCTTCGTTTATTGATTCCAAGGAGATGTCTACGCAGCCCGCAGCAGGGAGCCGCCCAGCCTGGGTCACTAGACTTGGGCTAACGGGTCTTGTGCTAGTGCTCCAAGAATAGTGGTGTAGACAGTGCTATGAAGTTGCGGCTCTGTCGAGCAAGGCAGAGAGGCTCGCTGCCTGGATGTGTCCTAAGAGGACTTGTGCTTAAAGAGTGATATATGCCCATTACTGGAGGAACCCCATAAAGTATTCCATGCCATGGTACCCTTCAGAACAAGTGGGTGTGGGGAGGGGAGGTCTATAGGTGGTGTGTCTGTGCAGAGCAGTCTCTTCACCTCCAGTGTATCAGAGACGTGGTCTCCCTCATCCCTGTATGTACCACCATGAATGGGATGAGGCTGAGTAAATGGCAGGGCCATTGGAGTTCTGCTTCCATAGACCCAGTTAGTGAGAATCTGTGCAAGGGAAGCACAGAAAGTCAGTGACACCCATTGCAGACTCTCAGCTGGCAGAGTGGCTGTGGAGGGGTGAACTGCATCCGTAAAGCCCACCCCTTGGTTGGGAAGGGTGTTGGTTTTCAGACAATCCCCTTACAGGACAGCTGTGTAAAACTTAATTGCACAGTCTTCATGTGGGATTCAAGAGAACCCTTCCAAGGCCACATACAAATCAAACAATGAGAATCATGGCTGAAAAACACGGAAGATCCCTTCTGGAAGCTATATACACTTTCAGTCTTCTCAGCAGCTTACATTTATTTTTGTTCACACTTTTATTGACTCAACTCTAATAAGAATCCTCTTTTGTTATGCACCTTTCCAATTGTGATGCTAAGTAGTGCTTGTCTATATTTTTTATGATCTATAATTGACTATGGCATGTAAGTCAGTCTCCAAAGAGAGGATGATTGAACAGGGTGATTTAGGACATTTAGCAGAACAGTGTCCTTTCCTGGGCAATTAAAGAAACAATATTAAACTCCTCCTTGGCAGGCGGTTTTTGATGCAGGGCACAGTTTGTTTAAGTGCTTGATGGTGTGTTTGGTGCCGTACAAAATGCAGGAGAAGATGGGGTCCCTGCCCTGAGGAACTAACAATTGAAATAATTATTATGAATGTAGAATTTTCTTATCTGTCCTTGGGCATAGCCCTGCACTTCAGACTTAGACCAAGCACCGTCGGAGGTTAGTAAGGGTGGGAGTGCTCCTACACTGTCAGTAGCCAAGAAGGGGTATGAATGAACAGCATTTTAAAATTAGACATGGAGTCAGGTGTTGCTGCCGGGCAGCTGCTGCTTGTAAACAGTAAAGAGGGACTTGTCTCATGGGAGGTTAAAGAAGGAAAGAGCGTATACAAAAAAGCATACTAAAGTAGACTGATCATTTTCTTTGCCCCCTTTGGTACTGCAAGGATTGATATTTCCACTAGAGCTTTCTCCTTCACAGTGAGGAGGGCCAAGGACACTGGGCTTTGGGCTTTCAAAGCCTGTTTGGGAGAGATGTTGATTTTGATTCAAGTTCCATTTTATCTGAACCACCAGTGTTCAGGAGACTCAAAGAACAGGGATTGGTTCTGTCCCAGTTCTGTGGGTGAAATTCACCCCTGTGCAGTGGGCCAAGACAGAACATACGTACTTTGTAAGATCTGAGGGCTGAAGGGAACTTTAGAGGTCCATACTGGCCCTCTGGGCAAGGCTGAATTTCACCTATTACAGGAAAACCAAAGTCAAAACCTGTTCAGCAAAACCTACACCAGGATGGCTGGTTTCTGTGTCCATTTCATCTGAGCCATGAAAATATGTGGGTTAAAAGAAAATGTTTTTATGTAATTACTATTTTATTTCTTCAGGAAGGATGGTCTTGTGATTGAGGCTCTGGACTGGGACCCATGAGATCTGGTTCTGCCCTGAGCTCTGCCTGAGATTTCCTGTGAGACTTTGAGCAATCACTTTATTCGGCTTCCCTTCGGCAAAGGGGGCCATTAATATTTTCTTTGTCCCATCTTTTGTCTGTCTTGTCAATTTAGATTATAAACTCCTTGGGGCAGAGACTCTTACTATGTGTGCGTGGCACCCCTAAGACCGTGGGCCCCGACATTCAATTATGGGCTCCTGGAAATACCGTAACACAACTAATAATAACAATAACAGAGCACCGTAAGAGAACATGGTGCCTTAGCAGGCACATTAGAATAGCAGGTTCCCATGACTTGCCGCGTACAAGCTAGGACACTGCTCCTGCAAATGCTTATTCACATGGGAAAGCGTGCATGAATTCAGTGAGACTATTCACACACATAAAGTAACCTTTTCCAGGGTTGGGACTTACATTAGACTTAACACAACAAGGTACGGCAATAAAGAAAGCGTAGCGGAGGGGGCTAAGTGTGAACATGGACAGGGTTGATGTCTAAGGGGAAGAAGTGAGTTCTGGGGAGGAATCTGAAGGAGAGTAAAGTTGTGTGGTACACTGGAGCGAAGAGGCCATTCCGGGTGTGAGTGCTGGGGTGATGGAGGAGACCAAAGGAACATCAGTGTGCATTGACATAACATGAGACACGAGCCAGGCAGTAAGGGGTGACTAAAGAGACATGGAGCCTGATTCTGATCTCACACTGATGTAAATCAGCAATACTTAGTTGGAGTTGGTGTAGTAACACCAGTGTGAACCTGATGCAAGTGAGAGGAGAATCAGGCCCACACTGCAGGTGGGACTGAGCAGTGCAGGGCCTTGAAGAGTTTGAATATACAACGGGCCCATGTTCCCTAACAACCCTGCATCTCCATCCCGATTCCATAGTGAGGCCACAGACGCCTGTTTTGTTTCTTCAGTCTGTTGTAATGGATGCTATTACAAAGGGATAAATTCAGCATCACAGACTCAGTCGTGCACTGAAGTCACTGAGCGTGGAAGATCCTGAGTGCACCTGGCAGGACCAGTCCTAGCAACTTCAGTGCAAGAGGCAGGAATCAGGAGAAGGGACCAAAATGAGCACTGGGGAAGACAGACTTGCTTAAATTCAGACCACTTTGACCATTAGCCCGTATGCCATGGGAATATCATATAAAGCA
Source organism: Lepidochelys olivacea (assembly GCF_965140295.1). Classification (NCBI taxonomy): domain Eukaryota; kingdom Metazoa; phylum Chordata; order Testudines; family Cheloniidae; genus Lepidochelys; species Lepidochelys olivacea. The sequence continues at coordinate 121,154,494 of NC_140417.1, forward strand.
AATGCACGTCTGTTTGTCTGATTCTGTGTGAAATCTGCCTCCAGTATGAAAGTCCCTCCAAGAGATGCATACAGGGTCTGCGTCTGAGCTGAGGCTCCTCATTGGCACAGCTATCGGGATGCAGCTTAGAAGAACAGGGTGTAATGGTGGCCCAAAAGGAACTTTAATTGACAGTTGCTGCCCACAGCTTCCCCTGGAACTAATCTGGAGCCCAGAATAGATGGAGTGTGTAGTGCGACTGCCCCACAGTATGACAGTGGGCACTTGTGGGAATTCCTGGGGGTGGGGGTGGGATATATGGCGTATATGGACTATACCACATTCAGAACCAAGGATTCAGGACTGGAGGTGGGCAAAATTTTCATAACCAAAAGGAAAGATACTTGGAATTCAGGTTTTTTCACCTTCTAGTTAATGACTCATGAAAAATGTGTAAAAATTTTGTGCAACCCAGTCATTTGTGTCCTGTGTCCCCCTCTGTGCTCAATCCACAGAGTGTGAATCTGTTACACCTCTCTGCTTGTGAGCCTGGCTGTTTGGTTTGTGCTGTGGAGACTTTCCTGTGTAACTCCGAGGAAGCTCTGGTTCAATGCCTGTACGGCACTCATCACTTTTGCACACCAAGAATGGAGTGCAATGGTGGCCCAAGAGTAACTCTCAGTTATAGGAGCTGTCCACAGCTTCCCAGGGAGCATATTTATATAGCGTTTGCATATTCGCTGAGCCAAGCAATAGCATTCCTAGTGGCCAAGTGGAGCTCTCAGAGCCCACCACTGAATTTCATTCGCGGACACTCCTTGACAATCTGTATCCTTGTTTGATCTGCACTGCAGCTTGGATTGTCTCAAAGACCGCAGTGGTGCTGGTTGGCTGCTTAGAGGCCTCCCCAGTCCGGAATCGGTAAAGAAGGGCCCACTGTCAAAACCGGGTGGACGAGTAGTAGGGTCTGTGACGAGGAACTGATTGGTAGCTGCTGTTAAGCACTAGTCTGCGTGCCACAGAGACTCCTAGCATGGCAGCCTTGACCACAGTGGGTGTCGTGATGAAAGACGTGTAGCTGGTAGGCTAAAAAGGTCATTGAATAAAGGAAAGCTTGGGTTGGCATGTACCTTAATGGGCAGCACAGAATAGATGAAGTACGTAGTGCTCCAGCCCCCTCCTCACAGTATATCCCTGTGACAGTGGACAAAAAACAATGTTGCTTCTGGGCAAAAACCAGTTGGTTTATGAACGATAGGGGCTTTGCCTCAAATGCAATTGAAAAAATGACTGATGAGAACACTGTTTCATAGAAATACGTGAGACTGGAAAATTCGAAGGGACCCAAAAAGAAACTGGGATTTTTCTTCTTCTTCACCAGCAGTAAATCCTGGCTATCCAAATGTCCTGGGGCTAGATCCAAAACATTTGGGAAAACCAAATTCATTTCTATGCACATTTCTGATTTTAGGGACCATGCCAACATTTCAGATTATCAGATTATCTCCCAAATATTCTGAATTTTGCATAATCAGCATTGGGATACTTGGTGTTTCCCAGCTTTTTTAAATGTCCCCATAGAATACACAGTGCTGCACAAGAGAGAATAAACAAGCCAGTCGCTACCCAAAGAATTGACAAAGACCTCAGTCCTCCAGTGGCATCTGTAGCAGGCAACCCTTGGTTCCTGACTACACATCCCGTTTCACAGTCAGTGTTTAAGAGACAGATACAGATAGGACACTGGGAGAGTGGGAAGAAGTAGTTACCATAATTAAATATTTTCCACCCTCATTCTAATTCTAAAACAATTTTTTCCAATTTCTCCCAGCTCTGTTCAGCAATTTCTTCCTCTTTTCTGTGATAGCAACTTCTAGCACTTCCACATATTATTCTGTGAGCAAAGGCACTAGCTTCCTTCAATCTGTAGATCCAGAAGAAAAGCCACATTATCCTGAAAACAACAAAAAAAGAACTAAGTTTTCCTTTTTAAAGAGAGGACAAGTGTTTGACAGAGATAACCAGAAGGGGCTGGGGTTTATGCAGATATTAATTAGCATTTGAAATGAAGGGACTGTGAGCAATGCACGATATGCCTATAGCAACCGCACCTTTGCAGAAAGTGTTTGACTTGTAAGGGAATGTAATGGGTTAATTCAGCAATGGGGCATTAAATACTTTGTTTTAAAGGGGGGAAAATGACACTCTTCTCCCCTGCTTTGCTGGTTGTAGATGGTTTGCTCTGTCTTGGATCACATGGTCCATTGACCTCCCTAGTGCTGCAGAAGCACCAGCTGCTGCTGCTCCTGGTGCTGATGAGCTGCTGCTGATCAGGGTGTATAAGTCTGTGTGTGTCAATGCCTTGCAGCCCTACCCTCCAGTTTAAAGGAGGGAAAGCAGAGGATGAGCCCTTGAGTGTAGGGGTGGAAGTCTGGGAAACACCCTTTTCTTTCCCCACATTCCAAACACTAACCATGTCTATCTGTTGTTGCCTATTTTTCAGGGAATATGGATCCTCAAAAAGAAAATCAGGTAAGAGACCAGATTCTCCATATAATGCATGGCTATGTAGAGAGATTTTTAAGAGCCTTCCATTTACCTCCTGTTGCATGAAATTGTATGGTGATTTGACTCTTTCCTGCACAAGACGGTTGGAGGCAGAGGCATCAAACAGACAATATAGCTGTGCAGAGAGAAAATTGCCTTTTATATTAAACTGCCTTTGAAACAAAAATGACTAGCCCCCTGCTGATTGCACTTAAACAGAGCTTTCTCCAGTCCAAGAAGGCAGCTGCCTTAAATTTAAGTCCTCTTTCTGCTCTATTTGTACCTGCGCATGATCCAAGCACTGTCAGGTTTCTTTATGGGGGAGTAGGGATACTATTCTCTTTCAGTTTGATCCTTATTTTGTGGCCACCTGCTCTGCCAAGTTGCCTCTCCTGAGGGATCCTGTGTTGTGCTTGAAATAGTCTTGCCTTGTGAGTTACCTCAGTGTGAGCTTTGCCCCAAACTTTGGGATATAGACTGGTTCAGAGGCTGTGGTTGGGGTGTCTGTTTTGTATCCTAGCTGTTACCTTTTATAATTCCAATCTGACAATATAAATGACCTGAGGAAGAGTTGGAAAGCTTCTCTTTTTTGCCAACAGAAATTGGAGGATTGGGCCAAAAGAAATCTGATGAGGTTCAATAAGGATAAGTGCAGGGTCCTGCACTTAGGATGGAAGAATCCAATGCACCGCTACAGACTAGGGACCGAATGGCTAGGCAGCAGTTCTGCGGAAAAGGACCTAGGGATGACAGTGGACGAGAAGCTGGATATGAGTCAGCAGTGTGCCCTTGTTGCCAAGAAGGCCAATGGCATTTTGGGATGTATAAGTAGGGGCATAGCGAGCAGATCGAGGGATGTGATCGTTCCCCTCTATTCGACATTGGTGAGGCTTCATCTGGAGTACAGTGTCCAGTTTTGGGCCCCACACTACAAGAAGGATGTGGATAAATTGGAGAGAGTCCAGCAAAGGGCAACAAAAATGATTAGGGGTCTAGAACACATGAGTTATGAGGAGAGGCTGAGAGAGCTGGGCTTGTTTAGCCTGCAGAAGAGAAGAATGAGGGGGGATTTGATAGCTGCTTTCAACTACCTGAAAGGGGGTTCCAAAGAGAATGGCTCTAGACTGTTCTCAATGGTAGCAGATGACAGAACGAGGAGTAATGGTCTCAAGTTGCAGTGGGGGAGGTTTAGATTGGATATTAGGAAAAACTTTTTCACTAAGAGGGTGGTGAAACACTGGAATGCGTTACCTAGGGAGGTGGTAGAATCTCCTTCCTTAGAGGTTTTTAAGGTCAGGCTTGACAAAGCCCTGGCTGGGATGATTTAACTGGGAATTGGTCCTGCTTCGAGCGGGGGGTTGGACTAGATGACCTTCAGGGGTCCCTTCCAACCCTGATATTCTATGATTCTATGATCCAATAAAAGTTATTACCTAGCCTAATATAAATCCAGTTCTCTGTCTCTCCCTTCCTTATGGCCTGCAGTGATATTTTTTCCAGACAGTTTTTCAAAAGTGACCTATAATTAGGGGTTTCTCAATTTGATTGCCCTAAACTGGAGGTGGTAGGCCTGGCTTCGGAGCTTCTGAGCATCTGCAGGGAGTTCTGAGTGCACAATACTACTGAAAATATCAAGTGTAACGTATCTCAAACTAGGCACCCCAAATCAATAGTTACTTCTGGAAATGTTGTTCTGGGTGTGGCCTTTCCACCCCCCCCCCCCCCAAAGTGGTATTATGGTAGTTCCAAGTTCCCTACCTACCATGCAGACCCCTTGGGAGTAAAAAAGGTCACACTCTCTTCTCAGAGAATGGCATTGCTTGGATTGATGGGTCAGTTAAATTATGAATGATTTATGCTGCCCTTCTGCAGTAAGCTAATACACTAATGGGCTGCTGCCACCTGGCTCTGCTGTCCTATGGATTCACTGATAGTGCTGTGTGAAACTGCCAGCCTGTTGCCTACACAGGCCTAGGATGGAAGTGTTAGTTAGAATCCCTGCTAGGGAATTAAGCGATACCTTATGCTTATGGTGGAACCAGTGAGGTACTGGCTTGCTGTCATAAATCATAGCATGCGTGTGGCAGTTTATCATTCTAGCCCTCTACAAAAACTGTATCTGGATTATATTGTATCTGAAAACCTCTCCCACTCTGGAATAAAATTATTACATTCAACGCCCCTTTTAGCAACAATATTAACCATGTGATTTAAGTGGGCCAGTCAATTCTCTTTACACCTTAGGAAGTAGGGTAGTAAATGGCATTCTCCCTTTATCGGTAGCCTTGGATTTCCCCATCTAGTTAGTGTTAAAACTGGGGTCCAAACCTTGCATTCCTAGCTCACAGGCCCAAGTTGAGATCACTAGATGATATGTTAAGATACATACTTTATCTTGTAACTCTGGTCTCTTTCAGACTTCCATAAAACATAAACGTATATGGCAAAGATTAAGGCACTCCAGGACATGCTGTGGTGTTTTGTTTTTGTTTCTCTCCCTTCCCCACCCCGCAAAAGTGACACTCGGGTTGAAATTCCAGGTTTAATTTTTTACATTTTTAGATTAGAACATATCCAATGTACCGGTCACTTTTTGCTGTCGCTTCACACTGCATTTCTCATAGATTGGAGGGAATTATTTTCTTTAGCTAGTCTGTTTCACTTCGTGCCCTAACCCAATGCTGCAATGTTTGGGTTGCCAATCTTACAAAAGAAGAATTGTTTACGATAAGCGTTTCCATTGCTCATTAACCAAGGAAATGCTTCTTTTGAGCTTCATTGTTCACAAGCTTGTCTTACAAAACCTAAATTTTGATAGATCTCTTCAAAAAAAGAAGTCACAATTAAGAAGTTGTTTAAAAGCCCTCAGCAAGCCTCTGTATTAATACGAACACGAACACGAGGAGTCTGGGGCAAGCCTTGCTGTGCCACTTTCATTTCATAGGTGTTGGCCATGCCTGCATTATCCATATTCAGTTAAAGTGAACGCTTCTTTGTGAACTAAAGAGCAACTGCAGCTTGTGTGTTTTGAACACTGAGAAAGGGCCTTGTCTTAAAAAGCCCCAATTAAAGCATGCCTGTGAACAATTAAATTTTGCAGAGACTTTGTTTTTATTTTTAAAGTGGGTCCTTGATACATCTGACTATTAGTGGCAGAAGCCAGGAGTTCTAGACTCCTAACCTTGAGGTTTCACAGCCTAGGAGTCTACTTGTTTCTGTTCTAAATGTCACACTGACTTGCTGTGTGACCTCAAGCATGTCACTTAGGTCCGGTGCCTAACTCCTATTGAAATCAATTGGAATTAGGTTCCCAAATATCTTTGATCGAGGCCAGTGGCTTTCAGCATGTGGTCCACGGACCCCTGGAGATCTGCAGACTGTCTAAGATTTCCAAAGTGGTCTGCATCTCCATTTGGGTGAAAAGTTGAAAACCACTGATCTAGGCCTTTTTCCTTGAGCTACACTCCTCCTCCTTGGTGTAATTCTGTCATTACTTACACTAGGGAGGAGTTTGACCCTCTGCCTCAGTTTACCAGATTATACAAAGGGAATGATACTCCTCCTTACTAACAATTGGGTAGGTAGTTAGAAAACCCCTCTCCTTCTCCCATCCTGCCGCTTGGGAATGGAGGTCCGGGCTGGTTGCTGCGAGCTCAAAGAGGAAACCGAGCAGTAGGACCAACGTACCCTGTAACTTCAGCTACCATTTCCACCTTACCCCTTCTTTGGGGAGCCACAAATAGGATGCCAATGAGTTGACGCTCTCCTGAGTCCCTGTCCAGTCAGAGCTTTGAATTCTGTGTCTGTGTGTTTCACCTTCTCTCACTCTCATTACCCAGCTCCCACCTTTTGGTACTAAGCTCCCCAGGGGGTATGATAGCATCGCTTGTTGGCCCTTTGCTTCAGTGCGTCCTATTGATTCTGGTGTATGATATTGGTTGATGCTTTTTGATGTTGGGGTTTGGCAACGTTCTGGGATTCCCTTTTTATTGCTACACCATAGTTGAGGAGGTACCACTTTCTGGCAAATGTCTCTGTGGCCAAGGGTGGCACAAAAATGCTCCGTTTTCCCCTTTTCATGTGGCTGAGAGCACTGTCCAGACAGCTCTCCCAAGGCGCAAGAGATCTGGGCACTCATATGGCATCAATTTAATGTACTGCATTTGGATTGATAGTGTGCAAATCTGTTAGAACAAACTGGTTTAACTTTCTTGGCGTTTGGAATGAATTGGGTTCTTCATATTAAGAACAACAAAACGAGGTAAAATGCTCATACGAACCCACTCTGACATGTTGACTTAATTACAAATAAAGTATGATCATCAGACTCCGTCTGAATATAGTATCCTCAAAATAATGAATGATTAAAAATAACTGTGTGGGGTCTTTTGACGGCTTTGTTTTTTAAAGTTTTAATCTCCACATTAAATCTCTTTACGAAGTTGAGGAAATTTTCGCTCTAACCTTTGTCCCTCACCACTTTAAAACAAATTGGTAAACTGTATTTTCAGAGTTAAATATTATGGAACGGAGACTGAATATTACAACTTGTGGTCACTTGAGCTAACTCAACTAACCTCATGAACTGGCTAAAAGATACAGCTAGTGAGAGAATTGTTTAGCTTGCAATTACATTCTTTCCTAAAGGCACACCTCACAACAACATTTGAACAGATAATAGGTCAAATAAAAATAGTTTTTATTGCATATGTGGCCAAATTCTTTAAGATGACAAAACTGCTTAAAAACATGCATTTAAAAAGCAGCTCTTCCCAATAAGTGCAAAAAGCACATATCCCTCCCACAGCATGGAGTAAAAAAATATAAACAGCCCTCCAGCAAAAAATGAACAGTAAACAAGTCTTGAGGCTTGACTAGATGGTGTGCTGTAAAAAGGCTTTTAGCCATGAATATTAACTTATGCACAGTGTGGTCCCGCTGGAATTCTGCAACTGTTGCATTGGGAGCACTGATACAAGTATGGAAGACACAATAGGAATTCTCTGAATGCCTGGAGACACCACTGACTGCCGCTTCCTTTTTCAAACACATGCTCATTATTCAGACCCCAAATCAGCCCACACTTTGAGGGGGAGGGCAGGGAAGGGAGATTGGATGGGTTCAGAACTTAATGAATGAATGTTTGCCCAGCTCTTAATTTTCAGACACTGGCTTTAAATGTGTGTCTGTGGTGTTCTGAACTGACATGCAGCTTCTTTGCACTGGTACAGGAGAGCAAGAAAGTGACTTTTATGTTGACGCTGTCTGTTTTTTGAGCTACATGCCTAGTGTGTGGCTTTATTATCACTATTTGTTATTTTATTATGGAAGCACCTAGGGACCTGTCAATGACCAGAATCCCATTGTGCTAGACGCTATATAAAGACAGAACTGAAAGGCAGTCCTTGCCCCAAACAGGGTCCATTACATATGCTCCAATCCTGCCATCAGATCTGCATGGCTGGAACGCCACTGAAGTCATTACGGTTCTGTACAGACAGAGACCTGCCTGCATGAATCTGATTGAGAACCCCTGGTCTGGATCATGCAAACTTCATTGCTCTCTGACCCCCTTCTGACAACAAAAATTACTACACGACCCCAGGAGTGGGGACTGAATCCTGAGCCTGCCTAAGGCCCCATTGTCCTGGGAGCGGGGATGGGGGTAGGTCAAAGCCAAAGCTTGAGTCCCACCACCCTGGGCTTGGAGGCCAAAATCAAAGCCTAAGGGCTTCAGGCCCAGACAGGGCCTGCTACCTGAGCACCATTTCCCGGGGATGAAGCCCTTAGGGTTTGGCTTTGACCTCAGGCAGTGGGGCTTGGGCTTCCGCCCTGGATGGTGGGACTCAGGTTTCGACTTTGGCCCCAGGCCCCAGCAAGTCTAAGCAGTCCTGGTGACCCCATTAAAATGGGATTGTGACACACTTTGGGGTCCTGACCCACAGTTTGAGAACTGCTGATCCAGACTGAATGCATCCGATGAAGTGAGCTGTAGCTCTCACAAGCTTATGCTCAAATAAATTGGTTAGTCTCTAAGGTGCCACAAGTACTCCTTTTCTTTAGACCTAAACTAGTAACCTTTGCTCTTATTTGGGATATGCATGCCTATTTTGCAGAATATCAGGTGCAATAAATTGCTTCTGAACTGTTCGGTTGGGAGGAATTAGCTGTCACTAAACTATAGCAGCCTTGAAGGACTGTCATCAATCAGTGCCTAAAGGGCACCAATGCAACTTCAAGGAATGGAACAGGTGGGCACATCCCATGTGTTCATAATGGATGATCCCTATTAGGTCTCTCCCAAGGCCCTATGAGGCAAAAGGGGAAGGAATTCCTTTGTACATCCAAATTTCCATATTCCCAAGTATGAGAGAAGCAGCTGACATCCATTATCATTCAAACAGGCACCGGTTCTATGCAGGTGTCCTGTTTGGCTTTTTTTCTGAAGCAAAGTAAGGATAGCATTTTAAATCTGTTACTGGCTATTTGCACACAACATTACACACAGCAAATTAGATTAACGCATTATCCAAACCCTGCAATTTCTCATCTGTGCACTGTGAAACTGCTTAGGATGAGCCGGTATGCGAAGGGTTAAAGTGATTTAAAGCATTTGTAGGGCACATCAGTTCCCTATGGTGGTGAGTAAGCTAAGAAAAAGAAATTTGAGATTCCTAGGGTAAGCTGGTCCTGCCCTTTTCCTCTTGCTTGCCTCATGCCAGAAGCTGTTGTTGGGCTGTCCAAGCCTCATAACAAAAGCATCTGGATCCTGGCATAATCGGTGGCTAGGGGCAGGAGGAAGCTGGCATGAACCTCTGAGTCGTTCCATAATGAAGACTCCATTTGGCCATAAAACTTTGGCAAGTTCCCTGAAAGTGTAGTTGGTTAACCTGCTGCTTGCTCAGCAATTAGTCCTAGCTGTTTGGGATCACACAGTAGGTTTGAACGCAGTCTGTTTTTATAGGGTTCATTTCTATCCTAGTATCATGGTTCAAGATGTCACTTATGTTAGGAGAGACAAATATTTATGGCTGCATCAGTCATGCAAAGTTGTGTTGTAGGGTTTTTTTGTTTGGGTGTTTTTGAGGATAAAGCTCAAGAAAGCAGAGGAAGTTTTTTGTTTCTGTTGGTGTTTTGTGTTTTTTGGTAGGCAGACAGGATTTTAAAAAACATTCTTTAGGATGAGATGGGTGTTGGCTGTGAATATAGCAGTTTGCTTATAAATTTTTATCTGTCTGTCTCTGATGCTGTTACAATAAGGGTATTGATGCTTTGGACTTCTCTTTCAGTACGGGTGAGCATTTCAAGTGTGAAACTTATAAATAAATAACTTGCTGTATAAACTTTATTTACAATTAGGAAATGAAAGAAACAAGTATGTAACATCCGCTCTAGCAATTTAAGACTATCCATATGTACATAGAACTTTTGACATGAATTTAAAAAGCCCAATTTAAATCATGAGTGTTCTAAATTGACTTTAATTTCAAAATGGTTGTAAATTAATCCTAATGTTTATTCACCTGGCTGCAGATGGCTCGAAAACAATAGCTGTGAGCATTTTACCCCTGTTGCTTGAAATGAGGTGTCTACTTGGAAAAACTAATGAAATCAGTGTAATAACACTTTAATGCCTTGTTTGGTTTTGTGTGGAATTTCTGATCTAGGTTTGTGGATGGAGCCTGAGAACCTTGCCATCAACATATTCCTCCTCCACGTGCGCACCTCCCCTTCTTCACCTACCAGACTGGGTCTGGGGTGGAGGGAAGCTTGGGACCTCTGCTTGCAGCGGGGTGGTGAGGGAGGGGCGTCTACCCAGCAGGATGGGGCGGGGGGTCTCAGGGCTTCAGCCCCACAGGGCATGTCTGCCAGGGCACAGAGCTTCAGCAGGAGTGGGGCTGAAACCCCAAGCCCTGTCAGGTGTGCCCCAGCTCTTAAACTTCTGAGGATTGTCATATGTGGCTCGGCGGGTCAGTAAGTTTGGCCACCCCGGCATATGTGTTCTATGGACTTAATCTAACTTCTAGTGTTTCTCAACTGCCACTTGCTGACAGTTAAGCACTTGCTCCACTAGAATTGAGTTTTGGGTGGTTCTTTTTTTTTTTTAAATGAAACTCCTCTCAGGATATCTTCTTCCTGTTAGGGGTAATAGGTATAAATAACATCCATGGGGAAACTTTTTTCCATTCCTCTCTCACGCACCTCTTCTCCATCTTCTGTTCTATAAAATCTCTTTAGTGAGAGGTTCTTGACTCCTATTTGAATTGTTCTCTTTGAGGGCTTTGGGTGATGGTATGGAGAATATGATTGTAGTAGGCTAACATTTCTGTGCTTAATCCTTCATCGCTGTTACAAACCAAAGATCCACAAAGGGACTGAGATGGCTGTGTGAGTGAAGTTGTCCTATAGTCCGTACATAGTAGCTGATGCACAGTAGGGATAAGGGTTTTGCTACACTGGAGCTCTCCTTTTAGCTCGTGTAGTGGAAAACTGTTTTGTTTAGAGTTGAAGTTGAGTCTAGCCCTAGCTTGCTATCCTTGTGATCTTTACATGGGAATGATCAGTTTGTAGTCATGGAGTCTCAGTATAGATTGATGTCCAACTTCCTTTGTTCTTATGGGTGCTGCTCCCTTGATAGGATCTTGAACAGGGCTGGCACTTAGGACTATTACTAATAGGATTATCCCATCATAGTTCATTGTTGATAGCCTATATCTTTTATTGCTGTCCTAACTGGGACAGCTCTAAATGATCTAATACTTGCTAAATTGCATCTTAGGTTTCTCTAAAGAGTCCCATCAGAAAGTTGATTAGAGTGGATGAAACACAGATAAGTATCGGTCTTCCCTGGGTCTGGGATTTAGGTCTTCCCATCAGGATGGTCAGCCCTACCAGTGAATACATCTAGACCAGGAATCATCTGAAACATCTACCTCTTAATCAAATGCAATTTCCTTTGTAAATGATAGGTTAAAAAATTGAGGATCACTACTAAAGTCTGATGTGGGAGGAGAAAGAGGGAGTTAGAGTTTTTAAAAGCAAAACTGAAGGCCAAGTCTACACTAGGCAATTAAGTTGGTCTATTCACATTGCTCAAGGATAGGAAAAATCCACACCCCGAGCAACGCAGTTACACTGACCTAACTCCCAGTGTAGACAGTGCTAAATCAACAGGAGTATTTTCCCGCCTATATAGCTACCACCTCTTGGCGGTGAAGTACTTACGTCAGTGGGAGAAGCTCTTCCATCGGCATAGGTAATCTCTTCCCTGTAGCACTACAGCGGCAGCATTTGAAGTGTAGAGCTGCCCTCAGTCTTGCTCTGCTACTCCCCCTCCTTTCACTGTCTCAAACTTTCCCCTTCCCTTGTTCGGGGTGGGGGGAACCTCTCCCATTGGAGAGGAGTGTTTCAGGCTAAACAGGTGAATTTGAGAATTGAAACACCTAAAATAGCAAAAATAGAAAATATTTTGTAGGCTGAAATCTGCTTGAGGATGCATCAGTGTCCCAGGACCATGTAGCTCTGGCTTTGTGTTTTAATCTCTCCAAGACTTCTGCAGCCTGTGACATGGATCACTGCAGCCTCAAGCACATGCTCACTTTTGTGTCTCCATAAAACACGTGTGCACAATGACTGCCTGTCTTCCCTATGTTGTGGGAAAACAATGCAGAAAGACAGGTTTCAGAGTAACAGCCGTGTTAGTCTGTATTCGCAAAAAGAAAAGGAGGACTTGTGGCACCTTAGAGACTAACCAATTTATTTGAGCATGAGCTTTCGTGAGCTACAGCTCACTTCATCGGATGCATACCGTGGAAACTGCAGCAGACTTTATATATACACAGAGAATATGAAACAATGCCTCCTCCAACCCCACTGTCCTGCTGGTAATAGCTTATCTAAAGTGATCATCAGGTGGGCCATTTCCAGCACAAATCCAGGTTTTCTCACCCTCCACCCCCCCCACACAAATTCACTCTCCTGCTGGTGATAGCCCATCCAAAGTGACAACTCTTTACACAATGTGCATGATAATCAAGTTGGGCCATTTCCTGCACAAATCCAGGTTCTCTCACCTCCCTCCCAACAACCACACACACAAACTCACTCTCCTGCTGGTAATAGCTCATCCAAACTGACCACTCTCCAAGTTTAAATCCAAGTTAAACCAGAACATCTGGGGGGGGGGGGGGGGAGGAAAAAACAAGAGGAAATAGGCTACCTTGCATAATGACTTAGCCACTCCCAGTCTCTATTTAAGCCTAAATTAATAGTATCCAATTTGCAAATGAATTCCAATTCAGCAGTTTCTCAAATCCAGACTCCAGCGAGAAACTGCTGAATTGGAATTCATTTGCAAATTGGATACTATTAATTTAGGCTTAAATAGAGACTGGGAGTGGCTATTTCCTCTTGTTTTTTCCTCCCCCCCCCCCCAGATGTTCTGGTTTAACTTGGATTTAAACTTGCAGAGTGGTCAGTTTGGATGAGCTATTACCAGCAGGAGAGTGAGTTTGTGTGTGTGGTTGTTGGGAGGGGGGTGAGGGGGTGAGAGAACCTGGATTTGTGCAGGAAATGGCCCAACTTGATTATCATGCACATTGTGTAAAGAGTTGTCACTTTGGATGGGCTATCACCAGCAGGAGAGTGAATTTGTGTGTGGGGGTGGAGGGTGAGAACCTGGATTTGTGCTGGAAATGGCCCAACCTGATCACTTTAGATAAGCTATTACCAGCAGGACAGTGGGGTGGGAGGAGGTATTGTTTCATATTCTCTGTGTATATATAAAGTCTGCTGCAGTTTCCATGGTATGCATCCGATGAAGTGAGCTGTAGCTCACGAAAGCTCATGCTCAAATAAATTGGTTAGTCTCTAAGGTGCCACAAGTACTCCTTTTCTTAATGCAGAAAGAGAGATGGTGGGCTGGAATTCATGGTGTGCCATTTGGTCTGGGTCAGTGAGGATAGATGGGCTGCTCAGTCTTGTCAAATGGAATTTCCTAACTTGCTCTTCAGTTGTTGATCTGACTTGTTCCAGTAATTTTTGAATGTTGTGAAGAAATAATTTATCCTAGGATTAGCTCCTTGGCTACATGTAGCCATTGTAATCACTGTATGGAATTAATAACAAAATCCAGCAGGCGCTGCCAGAATATTTTTGTCCAAGTGTTTCTCTTTATTTTAAAAATAGTGCGGCAGGCAAGGAATTAATGAGAGAAGGGATTTGAAAGTGTGCACAACCCGTGCCAGATAGCACAGCAACATACAAAAACTAGTTGGGTTGAGCAATATTTGCTTGGTACTGCAAGACTGTGATTGCCAATGGGATCTGAGGGTGCTTGGCCTGTCTCAGGTGTTCCGCATCTATTGGCATCAAACGCTGAGGCTCAGATCTCAACTGGATGTAGGTGCCTAACTTTCATTGAAATCAGCAAGAGTTTTATGCACCCTGTCATTTGAGGTTCTCTGTCTAAGACCTTTGTTAATCACAGAAAAATTCTTGGTCTCAGAGAACCTTTAACAGAATAGGTGAGTTTGTGTCTTAAGTTCAACTTGTTCTTCAGGTTTCCGGTTTCTGGTACAGCTGTCCTGGCCAGGGCAGATCCTCTATAGAACTGCTCAATATTGTCCTCAGGCCCTTGGTTTCAAATTCTGCAGTACAAACTTTCTGAGTAGTACAATGAGTGACCCTCCTTCCGCAATTTACAGTGAATGCCCTACTAAGTCTGAGTTTGCAATGTTGGAGCATTGTGGCTTTAGGAGGAAGAATTTCAGGCAGTCTATTCAGTCTTAGTGCACTCAGTGTGTGATCTGCATTACTACTGTTCAGTGGAGATGTGGATCTATTTAAGCAAACTGGCACATTCAGAGTCCTGTCTGCAGTAATTCGGTGCAGGGAAACTGATCCTTCTTGTATACCAGATTTTAAACTACTTGGTTAAATGAGATGTTTTGGCCATCTGCCTGAGGCTACTGAAAACACAGGCACTGATAGGATATCTTTTATTTCATGCCACTTTAGTTTGCTCCTGACACAGTCTGTGGCCTGCTGACTACCCAGGATCACTATCTTCTCCTGGGTGGCCCTTACTCCATGGGTTTTTCCATTTCACTGGTGGGAGGAGTTGGGGACTAAGACAAAGTAAATGTCTGTCCCCGTTGACTGAACTGTGCACAGTAAAGAGAACAATTCTAGGCAACCAGGTTCTTCTGCAGCTAGTCCTTCTCCTGTCTGAGGAGTGAAAAGGTGTGTGAAATGAGAGAGGCTCAGGGAGTGGGATGGAGGAATCATGGAATGCAGACTTAGTGCTTGGATACCAGTGAGAGACGCTGTTGCGGAGAGCTTCAAACTCCATGGATCTGTTTAGAAAGAAAGCTTCAACTTCATGCCAACTTGTCCATGGTGCTCCCTTAGGAATCCTATCTAAACTAGTGGAGACAAGAGTAGCAAGTTCTTGCGTCATAAGACCATAAATTCTTACATAGTGTCTTGAGTGCCTTCCTACTGAGCATCGAGTGATGTGATGAGCATCTGTATGCGCTACAGTTGTAGCCGTGTTGGTTCCAGGATATTAGCGAGACCAGGTGTGTGAGGTAATAACTTTTATTGGACTAACTTCTGTTGGTGAGAGAGATGAGCTTTTGAGCCACCCAGAGCTGTTCTTCATGTGACTAACATCTGACCCATGACTTCTTGTTTCTCTGATCCTCTCTCCACAGGGAGAATTTGTGTGAGTGGTATGGGATATTTTTCTTTTTTGTCTACAGTATTCTGTGTGTATTGAAATATGACAAGCATTTTGAGCAGAAAGCACTGAGGTTCGTGATGGCTCTTCATTTTTTCAGTTTGTTCCACAGTCTTGGAAAGTTCTGCCTCCCGCACAGACTAGCTTTATCCTTCATGGTGGAAAGTTCCATTGTACCAGAAGAGCAGAGTTCTCTACCACCAACTCAATCCTGGAGCTTTAGATGTTTCTTCAGCTCTCCTGGGCCCAAGCCACTGAGGGTACATCTGCACAGTCAGCAGCAGTGAGCCTCCCAGCCTGGGTTGGCAGACTCAGGGTTGCACTATTGCACTAAAAATAGTTCTGAGGTCCACCTCTCTTGAGCTGAAATGTTTATGCAGCTGTTCTTAGTGCAGTACTGTGACCCTGAGTCTATTGACCCAGGCTGGAACGCTCCCTGCTGTGGGGTATGTCTATATAGTCCACAGTTCCTTTAGGATAAGGACTAAAACCTTGATCTTGACTCCCTTTGTTGGCTTCCCATAGACAAGGGGAGGTTTGATGTTCTTGCAGTTGCCCATGAGAAGTACTATATCCTTCTGTACTGGCTGGAATTTCCTAAGAGCTGAGATAGATATGAGCAGAAAGCTTTCTTTGCTGTAGTCCAGAAGGGAGGTGTCAAAGGCGTACATGCAACAGACATTGGGTCACTGTCTGCCTGGTTAGATAAGAGTCTTGTCAGCCTTAGAGAGCAGACAGCATTGCGAATGAGAAATCCAGGTGCGCTCTCAAACTGCAGATGGATTGAAGACGGGGTGAAAGTAAGTTAAAGGACTTACTGGTACACCGGAGTCCTGAGCAGGGGGCATGGCCTCAGCCAGAAGAGGCATGGCCTTAAATCCCTGCGCCCTTTAAACCTTTAAAGGGCCTGGGGCTCCCCTGTGGTAGCAGCTGCCGGAGCCCCGAGCCCTTTAAATCCCCACCTGAGCCCTGCTGCCCGAGCCCTGGGGTAGCGGCGGCTGGGCTCCATCAGGCATTTAAAGGGCCCCGGGGCTCCAGCTGCTGCTACCGCCCCGGCCCTTTTAAATCCCCTCTGGACCCCCGCTGCTGCTACCCCAGGGTTCAGGTGGGGATTTAAAGGGCCCCAGGGTGGTAGCGGGGGCTGGAGCTCCGGGGCCCTTTAAATCCCCGCTGGAGTCCTGCCGCCACCCCAGGGCTTCGGCAGCAGGGCTTCGGCAGAGATTTAAAGGGTTTGGGGCTCCGGCAGCCGCTACCGCGCCAGCCCTTTTAAATCCCCTCCGGAGCCCCGCCGCCGCTACCCCAAGACTTTAAATTGCTCTCTGGGAAAGCCGGTCCTGGTACAGCGCACCGGCTCTTGCCGGTATGCCATGCCGGAGCGTACCAGCTTACTTTCACCTCTGATTGTTGGAAGAACACACCCACTAAAGGAGACTGCACTGTGGCTGTGAAATTCTTCATAGTGCTTTCCTCTGCCCACCGATATCTGTCTCGCTCAGATTCAACCTGCTGCTCATCCCTGAGCTGATCTCACCCAAACACTGGGTCGTCTTGGTGGTAGTGGCTTGGTTGTGCGTATATGGTGAAGATGGGTAGAGCTGTGTGTCATCTGCATATTGCTGGCACTTGAGGTCCTTGTCCTCTTACTAGTTCAACTAATGGCTGCATGTAGATGCTGAATAGGACCAAAGAGAATTGATCCTTGTGGAATTTCATAAGTGAGGGGTGGGGAGAAGTGGCAGAGGTGGAGCTTCCCATTGCTACTCTTTGGGTATGTCCCTCCAGGAAGGACCACTTTCATGGTCTTTCCCTGGGCCCCTGCCTCGCATGAGATGGCAATCATAGAATATCAGGGTTGGAAGGGACCTCAGGAGGTCATCTAGTCCAACCCCCTGCTCAAAAGCAGGACCCATCCCCAACTAAATCATCCCAGCCAGGGCTTTGTCAAGCCTGACCTTAAAAACTTCTAAGGAAGGAGATTCCACCACCTCCCTAGGTAACGCATTCCAGTGTTTCACCACCCTCCTAGTGAGAGAGTTTTTCCTAATATCCAACCTAAACCTCCCCCATTGCAACTTGAGACCATTACTCCTTGTCCTGTCCTCTTCCACCACTGAGAATAGTCTAGAACCATCCTCTCTGGAACTACCTCTCAGGTAGTTGAAAGCAGCTATCAAATCCCCCCTCATTCTTCTCTTCCGTAGACTAAACAATCCCAGTTCCCTCATATCTTGCATATGAGCAATATCTCATGCTCATCAGTGTCAAATGCTGCAGAGGGACCCAGGAGGAGGAACATGGATGGATGGCTGTCCTCTATTCACTGGCTACAAGAGCTCATCTGTCAATGCCACTAAAGCTGTTCTTACCCCACGACCTAGCCTGAATCCAGGCTGTGCTGGGTCTGAGCTGGGAGAGATGTAAAGTGTGGCTGTTCATTCAAGGGGCAGTGGAAAATAAGGTTGGCTTGTCTGTCTATGGATATGTCTACACTACCAAAAAAGCCTGCACCAGTGAGGGTCCAGGCCCACTGATGCAGGCTTTGGCTATGGGGCTCAAAGTAGCAGTGTAGACTTTGGGCTCAGCCTGGAGCCTGGGCTCTGAGACCCACCTCCTCCCCCACTAGGTTTCAGAGCCAAAGCTCAGGCCCAAACATCTACACTGCCATTTTTAGCCCTGTAGTGGGAGTCCAAGTCAGTTGAACTGGGCTCTGAGACTCACTCCCATGGGTCTGTCTTTGCAGTATAGACACCCTTAGTGTTTGCACTTTTTCATAATACAAGTGTTACTGCCCCAGGTCGGAACATTGGCCCTTGTACTCCATCTTTCTGCAGTTATCAACACCTAGCTCTCCAGAGGGAGAGACACAAACCTCTCCAAATACACCTGCTCTGTTGTGCAAAGCTATAGAGCTGGCATTGCCTTCTCCTCCTTGGCAAGGGATGGGCATTTCCCCCAGATTAATGCTATTTCCTCTTAGCTTGCATAGCTGTCAATGATACTGATAGCCATAAAGTTATCCAGATTCTCTTTTTAAAAATCAGCCTCACCACTTGGACCCTAAAATGGCAACATTATTAATGCCCTTGAATCTGAATGCACACTAGCATAATATAGCAACCATATGGAGAGGGGAGCCCATACTCACTGTTGTCAGACAGCTACTTGTGATTTAAGGTGACCAGACAAAAACAACATAATCCTGCAGATTTTCCAGTTTCTCAAATTGGATTAGGATGGTCTCTTTAGGATTACACACAAAGTGCACAATGCAAATCAAGCCTAAAAGCAAATATTTAGGTCTTAATTTCCTTTAATGTGCAGCTTGATTTCTCAGTGAAGACAGTAACTGAACATGGTCACTAAAATACAGATGTTAAACTAGGGCTGTGCTTCCTTTTCTACAGTATGTAGAGCACATGATCTGCTCTTGCTCCATGTCTTCGTTTAGACTTTCTGGTAGGGATATTTTGGTTGCGGGTTTCTTCCTTGTAAGAGTTTGCTACACAGATAATGAATTTCTGAGGCACGCTTTGGTCATGTGAAAGCCAGATGTGAATATTTTTCCAAGCTGTTTGTGTGTGGGTCTAATATACACTAGGCAGTTCAGTTTACGTGGCAAGTGGAAGTTATTTGAAACCGGTCTGCAATCAGATGTGGGGGTGGGGGTGAAGCGGGGGGAACCAGTGTTTTACAAGATAGCAGGCTACTGTTTGAGGAGGACAGATGCGCTTTTGGCTGGACAATACAAATAATCATATTGTTGGGAGTTCTGGTCTCGCTTCTTGCAACAAAATCTATATTGTGTATTAAGAACAAAAGATGCTTGTAGACCAGAGTAACAAATGATCCCAGCACAACCTATTTGAGACAAGGCTAAACTCAGTAAATAAAAGACCAAAATGTAGCATTCCTGTAATGAGTAATACAAAATTACTTTGACCAAGGTTTGCCTGATGTTTCATCAGCAAGACTATGTCTCAATTAAAAATCTGACTAATTGATTAGTGATATAGTGTGTCAGTAGTTTGTTAGTTTTTTAGAGTCTGCTTACTGGTTTAGGACTGCTGGGCTCTGTTCTTCAGTAGATTACAGTTGGAAGGCTAGCATAGCCATCAGTAGGCCTTTCCTTTATTTAAATAAGTTGGGGTTTTGGGGGTGGGTTTTTTTGTCAGATCCTGTCTTTATTTTTTTATTTTTTGAAGGGCATATATGTGCTTTAAACCACTATATTCCCCCCCCCCCTTTTTTTTTATACACTAGACTCTTGTTTCATTAGAATAGGACAAAAGAGAATTCTGAAACCCTACAAAACAAAAGCATATGGCTGTGTCTACACAGCAGCTGGGAAGTGTCATTCCAGCTTGGATAGACGTACATGCACCAGCCAGTTCAAGCTAGAGCCTAAAAATAGCAGCCTGGCAGCAGTAGCAGGGGCAGCAGCCTGGCCATGCCGCTTCTTTAAGTATTCGCTCTGGCTGAGCGTGCATGTGTGCGGTGTAGACCTGCCCTTACTCTCACTCACCTGCTGGAAGTTTAATGTCCCTCTTTTAAAGAAGCTCTCTAAAAACATGCATGTGCCTGTACTGCTGAGGATGGCTTTTAGACACTTGCATTGCCATTGTTCATGCAGCAGAAAGGACTAAATGCAATGCATTGGCTTTATCACATGTAGAGTAGGGTGGCAAATGAATTTTCCTTGCCAATGGAAGTTTGTGTATTTAAAAAAGAAAAGACCCTTATTTGTGCTGTGGGGGAGGCGCTCCAGCTGGACACCAGGACGCTGCAAACACTGAACAAAGAGGTGGTAGAAAACTTGTCTGGTATAAATCTCTGCTCAGAAAAAGAGATCTCATTGGTTAATGTGATATAAATGGTGTAATTAGTTTGGTCAACATGGTGTGCTTTGGTTTTGATTTGTTTTTAAATCCCTATATTCCTAGCTTTTCTCCTGTTCTTTATTTCTTTTTTCCCCCCTTCCCCCCCGCCCCATCTCTCAAGTAGAGCACAACCCTAATGACACTTGACTAAAACTCCTGAACCCATAGTGTTCAAGTAGGTTCAAAATCAGATTAAATCTTGTTTTTTGCTTGTCCTTAGTCCACCTGTCTTGACATTATGTAGACCTGGGTTTCAGACCCTGCAAGAGAATCTGTCTTAGTGCCCATGTTAACGGGTTTTCTGTATCCTTTTGTGAACAACTTGGAGGCAAACAATAATTATTGCTGAAAATATGGACATCAGGGTGAAGCTGGCCAGGAGATGCTCTATTGGGGTTGGACTTGGTATACCCACTTTCAGTTACAAAGTCTAACTTGAGTAGAAATGGGCCTGAGCTACAAAGTTCATGTTTTGAACAGTGTTGTCTCCTGACCTTTATTTTTTCTCGTCTCCCTGCTGTGAGCATCTAATGTAATAGTTTCCTGAAAATTAGTCCATCTTAGTAGCTTCAGTCAGTTCTTGCTGATTTCTTTTGTTCTGCTAGTACTATCTGATAACACACAAAGAAGTGACCGAGCAGAAGGAGTGGCCAGGTTTGGATCAGTTGCAGGTTTATGAAGGATCACTGCCGGCTGCTAGACTACCAATGAAGCTTTCCTGGCTCAAGTGGTACATAACACTAATGGCCTGTGTACAGCCGCCTTCTGTAGGAAGTTAGTCATTTTTTGGTTCAACTTATACCCTCAAATTAAAACAAACTAACAATGATGGGGTATGTGTAGGAGGGATGCTGGGAAGGTAACTGGTATTGGAATGAATGGATGTGCTTGCAACTGGGATGCTATTGCCCCATGGTCTGAACATCTACTATTGATCTTCTGAAGTCCAGGAACTTTTCTCATCACTGATTTCAATGGGAGCAGGTTTAGGCCTGCTTAGAACACACCATTGGCTAGGAATTGTTGGTGCTTGCCCCTTCTCAATTTCCAAATGCCAGCACTTGCCCTTAAGTTTACTTGTATGTACTTACTCAGCAGGGGATACTCATGCTGATTCTTCCCCTGCCTGACTTTGGGTGTGCAACTTGTCAATGGCAAGGCCGCCCTAATATTCCTTGTTGGTGTTTTTGGGGGCAGGGCTTCATGATGGGCATTTCTAGTCTATTAATAATTGTGCATGTGCGAAGATCTTTAAACTCCAGTGACATGTAGGGGATTTACCTTTTGGCTCCAGTGTTAAAAGGATAATAGGCCCTTTAATGTGAAGATCTCTGGCAGTCGGACTCTCTTGTTGAAATTCAGTACAGGAAAATTATAGTGCTGGTATGCTGCATGTTGAGAACGGCTGTTTGCTGCTGCTTACAGCACTAAGAAACCCTGGAACAGCTAATGATGAGCAGGAAAAAGAGTGCAAATGAGTTTCCTTATTCCACCTGTTGCTTTGTCTGTGGCCCTTCAGTGGATTGACTCCCAGAATGCGCGCTGAGATTACTCCTGTCTTCCTCAGCTTTTATCCCTACCGATGGTCTCCTGACATGGCTGCTATCCATACAGCAAGAGATGATTGGTTGGGGCTCCTCTTTGGAGATTTTAGGTGCTGCTTCAAAGAGACCTTACTGTATGAAGTGCTGTCAGCCTCAGCTTTGTCCAGCGATAGGGAGAGCCGACGTTGCACCATCTTAATTTGAATTAAGATGAATTCTTAATTCTTAATTTTAGGTGCTGAATTCTTGTCAGCAAGTTAAGGAAGTATGGGCTGGATGAATGCACTATAAGGTGGGTAGAAAGCTGGCTAGATTGTCGGGCTCAACGGGTAGTGATCAATGGCTCCATGTCTAGTTGGCAGCTGGTATCAAGTGGAGTGCCCCAAGGGTCGGTCCTGGGGCCGGTTTTATTCAATATCTTCATAAATGATCTGGAGGATGGTGTGGATTGCACTCTCAGCAAATTTGCGGATGATACTAAACTGGGAGGAGTGGTAGATACGCTGGAGGGGAGGGATAGGATACAGAAGGACCTAGACCAATTGGAAGATTGGGCCAAAAGGAATCTGATGAGGTTCAATAAGGATAAGTGCAGGGTCCTGCACTTAGGACGGAAGAACCCAATGCACAGCTACAGACTAGGGACCGAATGGCTAGGCAGCAGTTCTGCGGAAAAGGACCTAGGGGTGACAGTGGACGAGAAGCTGGATATGAGTCAGCAGTGTGCCCTTGTTGCCAAGAAGACCAATGGCATTTTGGGATGTATAAGTAGGGGCATAGCGAGCAGATCGAGGGATGTGATCGTTCCCCTCTATTCGACATTGGTGAGGCCTCATCTGGAGTACTGTGTCCAGTTTTGGGCCCCACACTTCAAGAAGGATGTGGATAAATTGGAGAGAGTCCAGCGAAGGGCAACAAAAATGATTAGGGGACTGGAACACATGAGTTATGAGGAGAGGCTGAGGGAGCTGGGATTGTTTAGCCTGCAGAAGAGAAGAATGAGGGGGGATTTGATAGCTGCTTTCAACTACCTGAAAGGGGGTTCCAAAGAGGATGGCTCTAGACTGTTCTCAATGGTAGCAGATGACAGAACGAGGAGTAATGGTCTCAAGTTGCAGTGGGGGAGGTTTAGGTTGGATATTAGGAAAAACTTTTTCACTAAGAGGGTGGTGAAACACTGGAATGTGTTACCTAGGGAGGTGGTAGAATCTCCTTCCTTAGAGGTTTTTAAGGTCAGGCTTGACAAAGCCCTGGCTGGGATGATTTAACTGGGAATTGGTCCTGCTTCGAGCAGGGGGTTGGACTAGATGACCTTCTGGGGTCCCTTCCAACCCTGATATTCTATGAATTGGCATTCTTTGTAGTCCAGCAGAAAAATCATGGATGAGATGGGAGACTCCCTATGGGAGCTCTGGGTCTACTAATGGGTGGCCTTATGTTTCCTCGAGAGCAATCAAAACCTGTTGCCTTCCACTGTGTGCCAAACAACATAGAAATCTTCAGATTAGGTTGTAAAGTCTTTGGGGGATGGGTTGTCGTTTTTTTTATTTGTCGTGCTTGCAGCTAGGTGCTGTCCAAACATGTCCCTGGCCCACAACTAGGGCTCCTAGAAACTACTGCAACACAACCAGTAACAAGCAATCACCCAAACGCCCCCAGGACTTTAGGAAAGTTCAGGTTGGTGGCTCATCCCTGCAGTTAGGCCCCTCTCTAATGCTTCAGATATTCTCTGGCTTTTGCAGAAAGTCATGTGAATGTAGCATTAATTTATTTGACGACACCTGGCAAGACCGAGCTAACAGACTAGCTCTATTGAAATGAGACCAATTGGGCTGTATATTGTAAGCTTAAAGGGTCATAACCCAGGAGTCTCAGCCCGTTCCTCCTCCCCCACCACCAGTAGAAGAAACAGAAAAGCCCGCCTGAAAGGCATCAAGAAGGCTTCTGGTGAACTCGGAATAAAATCCGCTGCTGTCTTTCAATCTGCCATGGCAACTAGTTTGTTTAAATCTTATGAGCATCTTCTCTCTCCCCACTCCTTGCCATTCTGCACCTGAGAAGGCAGAGCTGACCTGTCCGTCGGCCAAGGCAGCAGTTTGAATCGGGCTGGCGCTCAGCAGCCGTCTCCAGCAGAGACGTGCCTCTCCTGTTTCCCTGCTAGTTCTGTGAAATACATCTGTGAACTGAAGGGGAATCTTTCCTAATGCTACTCACAAGCCGCTCCGCTCCGTCGCTTTGTTCTTAAGGAAACCAAGCCCATAAATTTTTTTTTTAAAGGCTTGACCCCATTTGAAATTGCAGCAGAAATCCCAAGGAATAGGATGGGGAACAGGATCAGGCCCCAAATGTATTAGGAGTGGCTTGCATTAGCAGGCAACTTTAACTTCTCTTCCAATTGATGGTTCTCTCTAAGTCATGGGTGCCTAACTGGCTTTCAGCAACGTAATGGAAGGGAAGCAGAGGGAAGGAACTGAGGGGGTTGTTCATTTACCATTACCAGTCTCATTTGAAATTGACGACAAGCCCAGTGCACAATTCCAGTAAAACTCTGCCCTAAAGGGAAACCCTGGGCTGTTTGTTATGGCTTTTGTTTTGCTGGCACAGTTGCAGAACTCTCCAGCTTCTGCCTCCCCAACACTCTCCTTGTGAGGCTGCATGTGGTCTTTGCTATTTTTGTTGTTGTTTTTGGGGGGAGGTTTAGAAGCTGGGAGCAATTAGAGCCTTAAGCATCTTGGAATTTAAAAAAAAAAAAAAAATCCCCAAGCAGGCAGTTTGGCGCAACACATCTGCTTAGCATTAGAGCAGCTGAAATATGCTAGCTGTCTCCTCCTTTAGCAGCACTCGGATTTGTTTCTAGCTGCTGTCGAGCTCTGTAATGCCAAGGAAGTGCTGATCCTTTTTTTTTTTAAAACTTTTATTTTAATTTTTTTGATGCGTGGGAATCCAAGAAACCGAATTTCTCCTTCAGTTCTTTCTTGTAGTCAGTCTTGGATCAGCCGCTGGAGCCAAGAGGGAAAAGTTGCTTTTATTCTAAAAAGCTATCCTACATCAAATAAGCGTAGGGTGCTATCCGACTGCATGAAAAGCTTGGTTAAGTACCAAGAGTTACTTCTGAACTGGTGGTGCTCATGTACAAGAGCCACCAAGTGGCTCCCATTAAGTTAGCTCTGCTGGAGCACGTAGCTCCAATATAACTGTAAGACCATGATAGTCATTTCCTTATTACAAATATTTTTCATCTTCAGCTGTTTTAGTTTCCAGTGTTGGCTTGGCTCAGTGCAAACTTTGTTTGAAATTCCCTTCTCTTCTGCCCTCCCCTGCCTCTTTGGATGAAATAATTTTGTTGCTTTACTTAAAATTCTGTCACCTGTGTCTGTATGTCCAGAGTAACCTGCATATGGTAATAGGTTTTGATGTATCTAGGCATCTTAATATCACTGGATGTATATGCACAAACTAGTAATTAAGACAATCTCTCACGCACACACACCCCCGTCAACTCCCCAGGCAAAAGCTTGAATATACAACTGGTATTTAGTTGTTACACTCAATAGCACCTCCCATTTGTAGATCTTAAAGCACTTTGAGTTTCAAAGTTTTGTTACTTCCATTTTATAAATGGGGAAACTGAGGCACTGAGCAACAACATGACTTGTCCATGGCCACTCAAAGAATCAATAGCAAATCCAGAACGTCACTCCCCAGTCTCGTGCCCCAGCTATGGAGTCTTACGGTCTCTAAAGGCATCACACTCTGCTGTGAAGGGTAGACTCTCTTGTTCTGTTGGGCCAAATGGGAAAGTGAGTTCCAGAGTCAATGGCCCTCTGCTGAAAACCTGTTGACCCTAGCAATTTCCATAAAACTCTTTATGCCTTAGTGTCTTTCTCCACACAGTGAAGCTAATGTACCTACTTCAGTGGGAGTGCTGAGATTTTGAGAGCCTTAGCCTAATTTAATACATTGCACTTCCATAACACTGTTTTTGACTTTTTATATTTTCAGTTGGAGAACCCGTTGAAAGTGACTTCTTCCGCTGTGCATTGTGTAACTGGTGAATTGCCAGCACAGTCTAGGGACCAAATGCCTATTCAAAGAATATTGTCCTGTGACTCCAAATAACAGCCAGTCACAAATAAATCCCCTAATGTGTATTGGTTTTTGTCTCCAAGTGGTGTCTTGCTGCTATGAGACTGATGGAGTCAAAACTGTTCTTAGCATTACATTGTGTGCCAGAATATAGCCCAAGGAATTCCACATATTCCTTTGTGTGGCATTCTGGAACTATTATAAGTCATGTTAAGTCCCTCGCAAGATCTTATTTTAAGAAATCAGGGATGAATTTGGTTCATTTATATCAAGAAATTTTTCTCAAAGCTATTTGCTTTTCCTGCCTACCTCCAATGGGGGCAGCGTTTCTGTCCGAGACGCTAGTTCTGGCTGGCCATGTCTACACTCTCAAACTTGCTTAAACAACTGTCTGGTCAAGGAGCAGAGCTGCTGATTTTTAAAAAAACTTCCAATGTCCCCAAACCCAAAAGGCATATTTTGAAAGACTCTTGACTGTTTCCAGCATCCTAAAGCGCAATATTTCTTCCCTCTGAAATAGGGCATAAATCTGACCTTGTTGCCAGACAATCCTTTTACTGATTTACTGGGCTTTTACTGTCAATTCACTCACTAATGCTTGATGCTTTTGTTCAATGCCTGCTTGAAATGCATTTCTTCTTTAAGCTGCTTAAACTCTTTCCATGGAGCATGAGTTACCTTTCTTTGCAGGACTGAGGCCTAATGGGTCAAGAAGTTCCCTGACTTACGCTCCATGTAACTCAGCTAGGGTTTCCCACAGTGTAATTATGCCTGGATTTCAATATTTGGAATGAACAGGAAAGTTTGCATGTGAACCTTTTTTGACTTGTGTGGATCTAGTCATCTGACCAGTATGAACACGTGTGAAACTTTATAAATGTCAGTAATTCACCTAAACCTATGAATTGCTGTGACTCGGATAATAGCTTAATCACCATCAACTTTTCTTCAGTGGCCTTCAATTTCTTGTCAGACTGGTTTTTAACCTTTCTTTTTCAAAGCTATTTTAACTCTTATTGCTCCTCTATGCAGAGCTATGAAACTGCTTGCTTGTTTTTCTAATTACTCTTTTTATTTTACTGCTGCCCTCTTCTTGGACTTTTGAAGTTTGGATGTCCAGAGTCTCTGAGACTCCAAGGAAGGATGTTACAGGTACTAAATTGTTTGTGTGGGGGTTTTTTGTTTTGTTTAATTCCTTGTTCGTATTCAGCATGCCACTGAGAAGAAAATACCATTTAAAATCAGTATTTAGTTCAGACAATGCGTTTTGGGGCTTTTTGTATGTCAAGTGGAGGGAGGCCATCTTATGTTCTAACCTTCTAAGTGTCTCGGCTTTACAACCTACCTGTATATCAGCATTTCAAAATATATAGACCTCAAAAAGAATAGCCCTAAAGAGAAAAGGGGGCTCATTATGGGCTCTAACCCTTAAAGGAGATATTGTCACTGCCAGAGGATGGGATCTGACTCTATTGCACTTCTGTGAATAGGACTGGGGAAGGAAGAGGTGAAGTCAACAAAGGACATTAGGGGTCACGTGCACTCGGAAATTCTCTCCCTCTTGTCTCCGTCCCCCTTCCTCTAAGCTGCACGTTCCCAACCAATTGTACTGGTGCTGTGAAAGGGCTAGTGTGCACTACACGCTGCAGGATCAAGAGCCGAGGAGACTTCACTGATTGAATGCCCAGTGAAACTGTACTAGGATGGACCTGAATCTGAACTCTGGGAACGTTAGATTCAGATATAAACGTCCCCAACTCTGGGGGAAATCTGCTGGGTGGGTGCTGTTCTTATGGCATCACACTTTGAAACCATGATGTTCCTGGGGGATGACTGTGCAAATGGATGAGAAAACCACAAAGTGCCTGTTCATCTTGGCTTGGGAATTTGTGGGGGTGACCGGTTACTCGCTCCCCTGGTCAAACAGCTAGACCACACTGCAAGGGAGTTCATGAGAAACATCTTCATGTAGCAGATAACGAACATGAGGAATGGGCTTGCAGGAGCAGAGTTAGAAGCTATAATTGGGAACGTGGTCAGACAGACATGTTCAGGAGAAAGGGACAGTACAGGTGGATGGAGCTCAAAACAGGCCTCCTTCCATTGTGAAGTGTTTTCTGTATGGAAATGCTCTCCTACTCTTCTGCAGCAAGTGAAAGCTGTGTTAATGTAAGTATCTTCTAATACAGAAGAATATGGAGTCTCTCTCAAACTCCTCTTTGCTGCATAATTCTCAGGGGAGGAGGACACTGTACTTTCTCCTAAGGTCAAAGGCTGGGAGGAAGTGTCTTATGTGTCTAAAGTGAAAAGCAGAGTTTCCTGTCCTACTCATTAGTGAGAGAAGGTCTAAGCATCTAATGCAATCCTCTACCAGTCGTTAGTTTCTATAGACCAGGCAGATGCTTGGATTGGTGTAGATTCCCAGAAGCAATGCACTCTTTGCCTTCTCTAGCATTCCTCTGTGATTCTTCCCTTTTTCCTTTTGTTTGTGAAGACACAGCAGAGGCTGATTCATTCTACCATGTATTATCTTAAGGGGCACATGGAGCAGGTCCCATGATGCTGCATGGATGGACTTCAGCACAGTGGGTATGACTTTATTAAAATAGTGCTAACACTGGTTTTCATTGTTCCATAACTGGTCCTTGCATTAGAATGTTTTACATTCTTAAATATGAATTCTCTCCCCAAAAAACCTCTGCTCCTTTGATATTTATAATGAATTATATAATTCTTCACAAATCAGTTGGTTTTATTCCATCAGCTAGTTCAAAAAACTCCAAGCCTTGGCCAAAAACAATACATTTTATTCCTCCAATGTAGGGTTTCATTCCATGTGTCTGTGGAGCAGCTAGAGGTTTGTCTCACTGAGGTCAGTAAAAGTAATTTATAAGAGGCTTTATTCTACAGATGAGAACTTGGGACTTTTCCTGGAGAAGTTGTCTGCTGCACTTCTCAAGTAGAACTTGCATTCACTGATCTAGTTGATCCCACACAGTGTCTTCTAATCTGGCAAAATTATTTTAGGGACTTTGCCATTTAGTCTGTATAAAAGCTTCATTGGTTGGTCTTTGCCCCAGCCGTGGTCAGAAAGGACTCTTTCCTCCCACGGACAAGGCTGACCTACTTGATTTAACAAACTTTGTTGAAAAGGAAACTTACACTTTGAAGCCTCTGTGGTAGCCAACTGAATGCTATGACTATGGGCTCTGTGAGCATGGCCACCTGTTTGTTATCCAAAGTGACCATTGAGGATGGAAACTGTGAAATACATGTATTACTGGAGATGGCACTTCACTGCAGAGAAAAGATTAAGGATTCCCCCGGTGTCCAGTCATTCAAACATTCCTTAATAGAAGCCTCTTGGAAGCTTGAAACCAAAATCTATTTACTAACCTGTTTCTTATAGAGATGCTCACAAGGGTTAAGCAGCTGGCATTGCATTTTATCCCCTCACAAAGAACACTAAAGTATTTCTCTTCTTCCCTCCACCCCCAAAATAAATAAAAAGCAGATGAACTTGGCAAATGGCCTTATGGGGCAACTGTGCAGAACCACCTGAACAGATCAGTTCAGGATATCCGTATTTCTCTGCTTCTCCTCTGATTTCCCCCCACCCCCTTCTCTCTCTCTATCCTGAGTTTCTTCTGAACAAAGTGGCTATCTTGGGAGTCCTACAAGTTTGTAGAGCATGGCAGGTATGGCCCCTGAGCCTATGGCATTGTAGTGCACAAAGGCCACGTGTCCCGGTCTATCATGGCACTCCACCTTGCTCAAAGACAAGACTCTGCATTGACCAGGATGGGGTTTGCAAATGGCTCCACTTCATGCAAGTTGGGCTTAGTTGCCTAAGTGGTATTTGATTGGTCAGATTGTTGCATCCCTGCCATACTTCCTCTCCTGGTCACATGTATCTCTTCACTCTGCCATCCTCCAGGAGTCCTCGGTGGTGGTTTTTAGGCAAGCATTGGACACTAACCAATTTTTAATATTCATTCCTTTACTACTATAGACTAATTTATTCATGTTCTAGGTAGTACCTGGAGGCCTCAACCAAGTCATGGGCTCACTGTGTTGATTACTTTACAAACGTCATAAATACAGTTCCTATCCCAAACAGCCTACATTCTCAAAGACCAGACAGAACAGGTGCACAAGGCAAATGGATGGGCAGAGGAGAGGAATGGGGGGAGAAGTGAATTAATATTAATAGGATTTGGTCATGTGGACTAATTCTGTGCATAGTTTGGTTTCATATAGCTGCAATCAGTAGCTGGAATTGCTGCTCACCCCCTGCCTAGCCATGATCAAATGGCAGTCTTCTGGAGGCATCACAGCCTAGCTAGACTTAGAGGAGGGGTTTGAAGGAAGGTCTAAATGTGGTGGCCTAAAAATGAAAGCGATCTCCTTTACTTCTCCCCTCTCAGTGAGAAGTTTGTGTGTGTGTGTGTGTGTTGGTCTGTCTGCAGGTACCAGGCCAAGTGAGGTGGGTTTTCTAGAGAGATGAAAATCTGCAAACTAGTAGAGGCCAAATTCTGCCCAAAGATGCTCTCACATGGCTTGTGTTGAAAGCCACATGCACATCTGAAGGCAGGAGTCGTTACCAGGGAGAAAAAAATTAGTCTCAAGAATCCCAATATCTTTGTCAGCACTTAATAGAAAACAAACCCAGCCATTGCAACTCTTCTCCCCCAATATATCCCTTGTTGATATGCACACAAAATAAGGTATCCATCTCAGCCTCTGACTGCAAAAAACCCCAACTTTTGAGTAAGCAGAGTCTAAAAACTAGCATAGCTCCTGCAGATCTCCAGGCCAGATTCAGCACTGGTATAAACAATGGTGTGACATGCATGTTGGGTGCAAGTGACAGT
Organism: Lepidochelys olivacea; assembly: GCF_965140295.1. Lineage (NCBI taxonomy): Eukaryota > Metazoa > Chordata > Testudines > Cheloniidae > Lepidochelys > Lepidochelys olivacea. The sequence goes on from NC_140417.1 coordinate 121,185,143, forward strand.
CGTATCACTCGCATTCAGTGTGTGGAAAACAAATGCAGCATAACTAGGGTGGAGAGGGGAGGAGGCTGTTACAGGAAATCCAATTAATGGATTGGAAAGCCCTGCTTTGTCTGTTGGGATTTTTGCCATTGCTCTTAGGGCCAAATTCACCTTCAGTTAAGCTGCCACTGACTTCAGTGTGGACTGCACTTGATTTTGGCCCCCATAGAATCCCAATTTGATGCAAATTAACTCCTGTGCTCACCCAGTGAATGACTGACTAATCTGGGTAAGTTACATGTAGCCACTTGTATCCACCTCCTGACCACTTTGCACCCCGCCCCTAGTATGTGTATCTTGTTCGAAGGTGTCTAACTAGGAACAACAGAATGAAATGAAAAGTAAACTTTTCGGAGAGCTACATGGGAAAATGGGAGTGAGAAAACGAGACTCGGCAGAGATGTCTACCCGGGAATAAATCTGTGGTTGGCCTGGGTCAGCTGGCTCAAGCTTGTGGAGGGTCCCAGAGCTCGGGCTCCAGCCCAAGCCCATACGGTCTACACAGCAATTTTTAGCACCACGAGCCTGAGTCAGCTGACCCAGGCCAGCTGTGGCCATGCTGTGGTCCTCTTATCCCCATGTAGATGTCCCCAGTGAGAATGAGACGAAAGAGGTGGTGGAACCCCCTTAGACTGGATAAAAGCCTACCAAACATTCTCTGTCGCTACCTTCAAAGCAGTAAACTGAATGCCAGGTCTTCTGGGCTGACCAAAAAGGGAAAGAGGTGGGTTTGGTTTTATGAACTTGGGTCTACTTGGGAGCAGATGTGAGTGATTAACTGCATTGCCTGGTACAGCAGCTCACTCTGCAATGCATTGCATGTGCTTCCTCTGCCCAAGCACCATGTATCTCTTAAATCCCTGATGATTTCTAACCCTCTGTTCTTTGTAGTCAGACCCTTGCATTGAAATTCTAGAGCACTCTCCACCATGAAAAGTATTCCATTCCTTTTCGGACACCGGATCCAGATTTAACTCTGAAAACAAAGCATCTCCTTTCAGTTGGATGCCAACTATGAGCCACATCCTGAGAGGCGCTGAGCACCCTTTGCTCCTGTGGAGTCGTTGGGAGTTGTGCGTGTCTGGCTCCACCCCAAAATCAGACCTTATACTTAAAAGCAACATTTCCCAATCTTTGAAAGATAAGCCCCCCATTCAGGAGCAAGAAACTAATTGTAACCCCTCCTTCCCTTATACCCTACCGGTGCTTTTCTAAGATGGCTTTTAACTATATAGGTCTTTCATTTTCCCCCACTACCCTAGCTAGTCTCCCTCACACTTTGGGAAACACAGCTCTAAGGAATCCAGTATGAACACATTGCTGCAGCAAGCAGAATTAGGGCAAATGCCAAAGTACTTAGGTGATTTTAAGCTGGTGGGAGACCCTGTCTGGCAGCTGCTTGAATGATGTCCAAGTGGTTTAGCACATCTGTGTGCAAAATACTTAAGGAAAGTTTTCTTAACTTTTTCTACCTGTAACCTAGTCATTTGGACTCCATAAAGTGAGCCAACTTTCCAAGAAGGGGTGGGGGAAAGCAAATCTAGTTTTCTCCCCCCCACATACCCCTCCTCTAATTTTTCTTGGCTCTGTCTTAGAAACCAGCAGATAAAAATAAAGTCCCAAAACTAACAAGCTAATCTTGGCAAAGGGCAATATTTAACTTTTTTTTCATTTCTGTGAAGACTTTATTGGAAAATGCTGCAAAAAGCATAAAGGAGGAAAGGAAAGAAACTGAGTGCTTGCTTGAGGAAGAAATCGGTGCAGATGGCAACGGGGCCAAGTTCAATCCTTGTGTAACTTCACTGACTTTAATGAAGCTACACCAGGGTTGAATCTGACTAGCTCTGTATAGTTACACCATGTGCTCTCTTCTTCACCTCCGTGCACTGTTCTCACCACCTGCCTTAGGGCTGCCTGTCCTAAATTTTTGAAGGAATATCCTGATTTTTGTCACTTGCAGAACTTCTAAAAATGACCAGATTGTCCATTCTACACATCCCATATGCTGGGGGCTGGATTTATTCCTTAAGAATAGATTAGAGGAGCCTCCAGGCTGGCCTTTCTCCCCAGCGGCATATGCAGCATTTGGCTGGGTGTCCCCGCAGCTGCTCCATAGCAGCCACAAAAAGGTCCCAGAGGGAGATGAGACAGCTCCGGGCTGTAGTAACTCTTCCAGATTGTTGCATCAGTATCCAAAGGGGCGGCAGGGAAGAATGGACACTGTTACTAGGCAAGGTGTTGGGGATATGGGAGAGGAGAGTGGATATAGCATCTTTGTTCTAAACTTCACTGTGCAGCCCTCTGTGTGCACAGTGCCGTCGCACACTCTTTGGGGGGTGTGGGGGTGTGTGTGTGTGTGTGATGGCTTATTTATCACTGCGGGACTGGCAGTTAAAACGATTCAGGAAGTCATGTTGGAAGCTTTAAATTGAGACTGTATGTTATACATTCAATATTTGAATTGATCAAGTTTTTCCATTCAAGTTGCAGTGGCTGTATTCTCCCCCCCCCCCTTTTTTTTTTTTTTTAAAGAGTTAGACTTAAACAGATTAGTCCAAACCACATGCTTGTATGGAACTCCTCTTCATCTTTCACTTCCAGTGTCTCTGCCATTCGTATATTGCAGTGGTAGATTCAGAATACAGTTGACTATACCCCATCTTCTAAGAATCAGAAATACCCCCGTCCATATTTAAACTGTTTGGCCAAGTTCACAAAAGATGCCACAGAAATAATGTTCTATAAATTTGCTTGATAGATGGAACCAATTAAACAGTTGGAGAAGATGGTTGTTACAAAGCAACGCTCTTTGCCAATACTTTGTTACTACACAATTGAAAAGGGGCCCAGGGCCAAATCCAAAAATCTCTAAAAAGGATCCTGAACTGTTGATCTGGCCCTAAACTTTATGGCTCAGGACGCATCTTACAAAGAGAACTTTTTTCTTTAATATTGGGCCACTTATTTAAACACTTCTCCTAATTCTAGATTTTTATCTTAATACTCCTTCCTGTATTTACAAGAATCTTTCCACAATGCCCACAGTATGCAGTATCCCAGACTTTTACATCTCCTCCCCTCTCTCCACATGCTCCTACCAGACAGCTTCATCTCCCACCATAACATCCCAGCCAATGGCTCTGTTTGGTATAGAATCACTGATACCATTATCTGGCTTTGCTGATCAAAATATTGCTGTAGTAGCTCGGGTCATAGATGATCCGGGTTGGGAGGGACCCTCAGGAGGTCATCTAGGCCCACCCCCTGATCAAAGCATGACTAATCCCCAATTTTTGCCCCAGATCCCTAAATGGCCCTCTCAAGGATTGAACTTACAACCCTGGGTTTAGCAGGCCAGTGCTCAAACCACTGAGCTATCCCTCCCCCCCAGACTTCAAAGCTGTGAGATGAAAGTCCTGCTAGTTTTTACTGCTGGAGATGGTCTGTCCCGTCTTAGGGTATGGGTTCACCACCCACCGGATTGGTGGGTGGTGATCGATCTATCAGGGATCGATTTGCGTCTCATCTAGATGCGATAAATTGATCCCCGAATCGAGGCCTGTACTCCACCTCGGCAGGAGGAGAAAGCGGAGTTGACGGGGGAGCAGCCGTGGTTGACTTGCCGCCATGAGGATGGCCAGGTAACTCAAACCAAGATACTTCAGCTACACCATTTGTGTAACTGACGTCGAAGTTGAGTATCTTAGTTCGAAACCCGCCCCCCAGTGTAGCCCAGGCCTTAGTTTCGACCACTGTGAAGTGTTGTTCTTTCTTTTAAATGTCTCCTTCCCTGGCTTTGGTTAGCTGCTTTTCCACTTTCATCTCTATCTCCTCTAGGTTTTTATACCTAATAGAGCTTGTCTACTTGGGAAAATTGACTGCCATAACTGTAGTGGAATAATTATTCTGCTATAGCATTGCCTGGTAAACAAGCCATATATTCTGATGAGGGCAGTGTACGCAGTGGGGCCTTTTAGGAGAAGACCTGTGAAAGAAATGAATGTTTTGTGTGGCCCATAAATTTATGCCGGGAGGTGGGGGGGGGAATCCAACACCAAACTTTTATCTACCCAGTTTTCTTTCTAGACCGTGCTCCTCCTGTGATGCGGGTGCACAACTTCCAACAGTGTCTTGGTGGCACTGCTTCAGAGGGTACTCCTGACATGTAAATGACTCCTGACGGCATTCTGCACCAAAATATTAAATTCTGCGCACAATAGTTTAAAACTGGGCAAATTTTTATTTGCCAAAATAACACCACATAATCTCACCAGTTTCAATTATTTGGTAATTTTATTTCAAAATAGCTGGAAGCAAGTATGTCTGGCACACACACACACGCTCTGTGAGGAATAAAGAGTTAAAGAAACCCGTATGACAACCCGGTTCCTGTTTCTCTGCCCTCTGTTTCCCCCACACACACAGAGCGCAGCCAGGAGGCCAGACACCCACAACCCCTCCCCCGAGAGCCCACTTGCAGGGCCCCCCGCTTGCCCAGACACCTGTCCCCTTCCTTCCCCTCCCCTACCCCCCAGCCCAGGGATCCAGAGGGAGAAATAGCCTGATGCTCGGTCCCTGGCTTGCAAGGAGTTTCCTGCATGCCCCACTCCCCTTCCTTCAGGGCATGCTGGGAACTGCTGCCAGAAACCCTCTAGCTCAGTGGTTCTCAAACTTTTTTACTGGTGACCCCCTTCACATAGCAAGCCTCTGAGTGCAATCCCCCCCCTTTATAAATTAAAAACATGTCTTTAATTTATTTAACACCATTATAAATGCTGGAGGCAAAGCAGGGTTTAGGGTGGAGGCTGACCGCTTGGACCCCCCAGGTAATAGCTTCATGACCCCCTGGGGGGTCCCGACCCCCAGTTTGAGAACCCCTCCTCTAGCTCCCTCTCCTACCCCTCAGCAGTGTCTTCTGTGTGCAAGCTGGGCTCGGCCAAGTCCAGTGGCCACTAGTGGCTGCTAGCAGCATTGCAGACCACTTCTGTGGGGGTGGGAAAAAGAAACTGCGCACAACAATTTCTGCAAAATTCTGCATGGTGCCGTGGTGCAGAATGCCCCCAGGAGTAGCAAAGGTAGGGTTTATATGGAGGGGGAGTGAGGGGAATGCCAGATCTTAGGCTGGTATAGACTCCAAGGGAAGTGTTTGGAAGCACCTTTGCCTGGAGAGGATGGGGCAAAGCGTTAGAAGCTCCCTACAGTACATCAATTCTGTGGTAGCGAGGGGTTGGCTAGCCTGCCTAAATGCAAGGGATGTCTTCCACTACAAACTCCTGTAATTCTGTATATGCTTAAAAAGTTAGCACATCTGCATCTTTGCTAAATTGTATTCACTGAAGACCCAGGCAGGCTGTAACAAGCTGGCAATATATGCCTGAAACACCCTATCTTATGAGTAGGTGCTTAGGTAGGAGTGGGGGGAGCAGTCAAAAGGAAGGAACTCTGGGGAGAAAGTTTGAACTGAAAACCAACATGAATATGTGAGAAAGGGGAGAGCTGGACACTCTCGTGGGCATGGACTGTGTTTAAGAAGGTTGGGAAAGGATCTGTGTATGAATCAAGGCTTCATGTACAGTATTTAAAGGGCTCTTCTGGTAAAATGCTTTGAACTCCTATGGCTGGATATTTTTTTTTTTTTTTTTTTCAAAACTCGTCAGTTGCTTCCACTGGGATGAAAGGGAGATGCTGAGGGTTTGCACACTTCTGAAAATCTGGCCCTTTAACCATACGTGGTCATTAACTGATGTGCAATAGCTGACTAACTTCATCAATGGGCCACCCTCAGACATGTCTCCGCTGTGAAGATCGAGTCTGGCTGCAACAATGCTAAGTGTTCCTCAAGTGTATTGTAACTTTTTTTTTTTTAATATGTCTACACACACATGGATGATTTCTAGGTCTTGGATGAGTCCCCATCCCCACCCCACTTAAGATTTTAGGGAAGGGTTGAAGCAAGCGAGAACAGCCTCAATGGATGCCCCCAAATCTGCTAGCTCTTAACATGAGAAATGCAGCGTAGATGGTCCTGGTCTTTCCTTAGAGAAACTAAAGGGTCGGGGAGGCTTTTGGCATTGGAACCATTTTTAATTAAAAATAAATCTTGGTAGGGGCTGGTGTTGGTGAAGAAATACAGGTAGGGGTGTCGGGGTGGGGGGGAGGTGAGAGAAAGGCAGCTGCAGTTTGTAACTCCCCTGTAACAGTTTCCAAAGATGCGGACGGGGTTACCTTTTTTCTTTTTCTTTTTTTTTTAAAGGTTCCAAGTTTATTAAGTTGCTACGATGCTGGATCTGAGACTCTAGAGTTATTACTTCCTCAGTATAGGACAGCACCAAGATCCAACTCATGTGGAAACTAGTGACAGTTTAATGGCACCCACTGTACATACTGCCAGATACCTTGAAGAAAACTTGTATGGGGTAAATCAGTGGTTCTCAACCAGTGGTCCAGGGGGCCGCAAGCACGTTTCAGGGCATCTGCCAAGCAGGGCTGGCATTAGACTTGCTGGGGCCAGGGCAGAAAGCCAAAGCCCCACTGCATGGGGCTGAAGCCCGGGGCTGAAGCCAAAGCCTGAGCGGTGTAGCTTCATGGGGGCTCCCGTGGCATGGGGCCCCAGGCAATTGTCCTTCTTGCTACCGCCTAATGCCGGCCCCGGCTTGTATATGCAGAAAAACAGTTGTTGTGACATAAGTGGGCCGTGGAAGTTTTCTAGCATGTTGGGGGAGCCTCAGAAAGAAAAGAGGTTTAGAACCCCTGAATTAAATGATAGTTGTATCCAGAAGGGCTAAAGAGATCCCTAAAATAACAACACTATCTGCTACTTCACTAAAAATCCTGTTTAAAGGGTGCTTGCTGACCATTTCCGTTTGGCTTCTCTTGAAAGATTTTACTGCTCAGTTTTATATTAATTCTTATAATCAGGATCTGTAAACACTTGGTACATGATGATCCTAAAAGGGCATTATGAAAACCATGCATGATATGGATTAAAAGAGCTGACACATTTTATAGGCCTGATAGCAAAATACTTTGGCAAAGATCAGGGTTCTCAAATTTCCATAGCCAGACAACCTTGTGTCCTGTGAGTGGTTTAAATGATTGGCCATTGCAGAACATAGTATGTTGGCTATTGCAACACAGCAGAGAAGAACTGGCTTGGTAATACTGGCCTGCATTTTTACCTAGGAGACTTGAGGTCAGTAGTAGGTCTCTGTCGCTGAGAGCTGCAGAGGTAGCTATGCTCTCCTGCTTGGGCTGGGGGACAGGTTGGAGATATGTCACTTAGCAGCAAGCCATCTGTTTGAAAGAGTGGTACAGGCAAGCTCTAATGAGACTATTACCCAGTCCCTGGAGGGTGACTTCACCCAATCCTCACCTCGGCATCCCAGCTGTATTGTAAAGCTGAGCCCTATGGAGAGAACTGGCATACTCAAGTCTTTCACCAGGAAACAGACCACAAGATGAAAATAATCTCACAGGCAAGCAGACTCTTCACTGCTGTTCTGAAATATGCATCCTGCTGGGGGGGCCTACAGGCTGAGATCAAAGGAGTTTGTGAAGGTGGAAATAATATCTTGGTTCATCAAGCAGATTCTGTGTTTCTCTCCCCCTGCTTGCCGGTCTAGTCCAACCCCCTGCTCAAAGCAGGACCAATCCCCAACTAAATCATCCCAGCCAGAGCTTTGTCAAGCCTGACCTTCAAAACTTCTAAGGAAGCAGATTCCACCACCTCCCTAGGTAACACATTCCAGTATTTCACCACCCTCCTAGTGAAAAAGTTTTTCCTAATATCCAACCTAAACCTTCCTCACTGCAACTTGAGACATTACTCCTTGTTCTGTCATCTGCTACCACTGAGAACAGTCTAGAGCCATCCTCTTTGGAACCCCCTTTCAGGTAGTTGAAAGCAGCTATCAGATCCCCCCCTCATTCTTCTCTTCTGAAGACTAAACATCCCCAGTTCCCTCAGCCTCTCCCCATAAGTCATGTGTTCCAGTCCCCTAATAATTTTTGTTGCCCTCCGCTGGACGTTTTCTAATTTTTCCACATCCTTCTTGTAGTGTGGGGCCCAAAACGGGACACAGTACTCCAGATGAGGCCTCATCAATGTCGAATAGAGGGGAACAATCACGTCCCTTGATCTGCTGGCAATGCCCCTACTTATACAGCCCAAAATGCCATTGGCCTTCTTGGCAACAAGGGTACACTGCTGACTCATATCCAACTTCTCGTCCACTGTAACCCCTAGGTCCTTTTCTGCAGAACTGCTGCCTAGCCATTCGGTCCCTAGTCTGTAGCGGTGCATGGGATTCTTCCGTCCTAATTGCAGGACTCTGCACTTGTCCTTGTTGAACCTCATCAGATTTCTTTTGGCCCAATCCTCTAATTTGTCTACAGCCCTCTGTATCCTATCCCTACCCTCCAGCATATCTACCTCTCCTCCCAGTTTAGTGTCCTCTGCAAACTTGCTGAGGGTGCAATCCACACCATCCTCCAGATCATTAATGGGGATCTGGGGAGGGAACCATTGGGTCTTTTGACATGCAAGAAGAAGGAATGTAAGCTGGCTGTGGCTTTTACTACCAAGAAAGCATCTCTGGCTTTGGTTTTGGGAACGGGCTGTCTCGCCTCTTTAGCACCCCCTTGTAAATGTTACTGAGGGAAATATTTCTTTTGTAGCCTATTGTGAAGGAGTCCCAGAGTACAAACAATGGGCCCAGGCCTGCAAGGTGCTGAGTACTCTTCTCTCCCATTGAAGTCAAAAAGTTGAAGCCACTTGGCCCTCTGCAGGCTGGATGTAAATGAAATGCGTCTTGAAATGCATCCACTTCTGGGTTGGAGGACAGCAGCTGATGCTGTACACAACAGTAGAGGGAAGGGGAAATTTTCGTCCAAGGTCACAGACATGGGATCCATCACCCTCATTAGAGGTCCCATAGCACACTTTTTTTTAAACAGGCCTGTTTCAAAAGTCTCCTTTTTTATCAACTTGTATTGTGCCAATAGCTGTACTAACTAAGGGCTTGTTTGCACAGGGCAGCAAAGTGCACCAGAGGGTGCGATTTGTAAAGCATTGTGCACTAGGTATCTCTTTAGCAGGCAAGTTAGGGCACCACATGTTGGAATGCTTTACAAATCATACCCCACTAGCGCTCTGTGCCAGGACTGTGTACGCAAGCCCTAAGCTAGATCCACATCAATCAAGCCACTTAAGGCTTGATTTACAGTATCTACCTTGGAAGGATGAACTACCAGGTTTCAAACCTGTGGATGGAGGACGTCAAGATGTTGCATATCCGACACTTAATTGTTGTAGCCAGATCTGACTTCTGTATCTGGAGTTAAGGAACAGGCCTCTAAATGCTGCTTCGTGAAATGACACTTCTTTTTTCAATTCAGCTGGCAAAGCTTCTCCTCTAGCATCTGTCTTCTGGCTCAGATGTCCGTGAATAATATATGGGTGTTGGCCGATGTACAGCGTAACCTGAAGCAGCCCTGTTCTGTTTGTATCCAGCAGGGATGGTTGTCATAATGGCTACCATTCCTGCCACTGGACTCAAGAGTGTGTTGGACTTTTGTCTTTTAACTAAACATTGATGGTCTGAAGAAATATTTTATTTTGAAGTAGATGTGATGTAGCTTGACTAAATATTGTACTTTTTTTTCTAATATTCTTGTAACTTTCCTACCAAAGTACAGTCCTGCAGTAGCATCTAATATCTGAGAGGCTACCAAGTTTCTGATATTGACTAGATTGTAAGTGACTGTGTTTTGTGGTTTCATCCTAGTCCCCTGTGGATATTGCTTCATGTTAGAAAACCACCATGGAATTTAGGCATACGTCTTTATGATTGATGGACTCTCTTCCAGTGGAGCCTTGAGCCTGATTAGCAGAGGTTACTGTCAGTCAGGATAGAGGTGCAGTTGGCACACTTGTTTGTGGGCCTAGGATTAGAACAGCAGGCAGTGTTGCAGATCTGGTCTGAGGTACATGACATGACATTTTGCATAGCACTTACCTGCACTGGACTTCATAGATTCCAAGGCCAGAAGGGACCTCTATAATAGTCTAATAGAACTTCCTCAAAATCATGCCTAGAATAGATCTTTTAGAATACCATCTTGATTTAAAATGATCAGTGACAGAGAATCGACCCAGTTCCAATGATTGATTACTCTCTCCATTAAAAATTTACACCTTATTTCCATTCTGAATAGATCTAGCTTCAGTTTATAGTCACTGGATTGTTTTCTCTGCTTGACTGAAGAGCTTATTAACTATTTAACCTGTGGATGAAGGACGTCAAGATGTTGCATATCCGACACTTAATTGTTGTAGCCAGATCTGACTTCTGTATCTGGAGTTAAGGAACAGGCCTCTAAATGCTGCTTCATGAAATGACACTTCTTTTTTCAATTCAGCTGGCAAAGCTTCTCCTCTAGCATCTGTCTTCTGGCTCAGATGTCAGTGAATAATATGTGGGTGTTGGCTGGAGGGGAGGGATAGGATACAGAAGGACCTAGACAAATTGGAGGATTGGGCCAAAAGAAATCTGATGAGGTTCAATAAGGATAAGTGCAGGGTCCTGCACTTAGGACGGAAGAACCCAATGCACAGCTACAGACTAGGGACCGAATGGGTAGGCAGCAGTTCTGCGGAAAAGGACCTAGGGGTGACAGTGGACGAGAAGCTGGATATGAGTCAGCAGTGTGCCCTTGTTGCCAAGAAGGCCAATGGCATTTTGGGATGTATAAGATGGGGCATAGCGAGCAGATCGAGGGACGTGATCGTTCCCTTCTATTCAACATTGGTGAGGCCTCATCTGGAGTACTGTGTCCAGTTTTGGGCCCCACACTACAAGAAGGATGTGGATAAATTGGAGAGAGTCCAGCGAAGGGCAACAAAAATGATTAGGGGACTGGAACACATGAGTTATGAGGAGAGGCTGAGGGAGCTGAGATTGTTTAGCCTGCAGAAGAGAAGAATGAGGGGGGATTTGATAGCTGCTTTCAACTACCTGAAAGGGGGTTCCAAAGAGGATGGCTCTAGACTGTTCTCAATGGTAGCAGATGACAGAACGAGGAGTAATGGTCTCAAGTTGCAGTGGGGGAGGTTTAGATTGGATATCAGGAAAAACTTTTTCACTAAGAGGGTGGTGAAACACTGGAATGCGTTACCTAGGGAGGTGGTAGAATCTCCTTCCTTAGAGGTTTGTAAGGTCAGGCTTGACAAAGCCCTGGCTGGGATGATTTAACTGGGAATTGGTCCTGCTTCGAGCAGGGGGTTGGACTAGATGACCTTCTGGGGTCCCTTCCAACCCTGATATTCTATGATTCTATGATTTGAATCCCTCAAGTCGACATAAGATTCCATCAGTGATTGCACCAGTGCCAAATACAGAGGTAAAATAACCTCTGCTCCTACACGAGATTTCCTTATTTATGCATCCTGGGATCGAATTGGCTCTGTGGGCTCTGCTGTGGCACTGGGAGTGCATGGTCAGCTTATTATCCAGCAGGACTCCCAAATCTTTTTCAGAGTTGCTGCTTCCCAGGAGAGTTGCCCATCCTGTGAGTATGGCCTACGTTCTTTGATCATTGTTGCATGAATTTACATTTAGGCATATTAAAACACACATTGTGTGCTTGTGCCCAGTCCAGATTGCTCTGAATCAGTGACCCTTCTTCAGTATTTACCACTTCCCCCAATATTTTGTCATCTACAAACTTTCAGTGGTGTTTTTATTAATGACTTGGCTGAAAACATAAAATGCTTAAATAGCATAGGGCCAAGAACCAATCACTATAGGACCCCACTAGAAACACATCTGCGTGATGACTGTTACCTTTTTACAGTTACATTTTGAGACCTATCAGTCAGCTTTTAATGCATTTTAATGTGTGCCATGTTTTATATCTTTCTAGTTTTTAATAAAAATAAAAATGTCATGAAGTATCAAGTCCAGTACCTTACAGGAATAAATACATTCCGTCAACACTGTTACTTTTGTCAACCAAACTTGTAACCTCATCAAAAGGTATCAAGTTAGTTTGACAATCTGTTTTCCATAAACCCATGTTGATTCTCACTAATTTATTAATAAAAAATTAAAGGAGAATAATATAGAGTCCCACATCAGTCACTCCATTATCTTGCCTGGGATCAGTGTCAGACTGACAGGCCTATAGTTACACAGGTCATCCCATTTACTCCTTTTTAAAAATTGGCACAATATTCGCTTTCTTCCAGTCTTCTGGAACTTCTCCACTGTTCTAGGACTTAGTGAAAATTTAAGATTAATGGTCCACAGCTCCTAATCAGCTCTTCTAAAACTCTCAGATGCAGGTTATCTGGCCCTGCTGATTTTAAATAATGTCTAACTTCAATTGCTGCTGTTTTTAACACCCCCACTCCTCTCCCCCCCCAAAAAATACTAATGGAATGGAAGGAGTGTCATCTGATATGACTATATCAGTCCCCCCAATACAGAAAAGAAGTATTTATTGAATACTTTTTTTACTTTGTTCTTATTGGTCATCCTGCTATTTCTCCTAGTAATGAAGCAGTACCATTGTTGGGGTGTTTTTGTTCTTAATCTACTTTAAAAAGGGAGATTTTTTTTATTGTCCTTAACTCTGATGGCTATAGATATGTGTCCCTTTGCTTTCCTTATCAAAGTTTCTAACTTCTGATTTATATTCATTACTATTATCTTCCCCTTTTTTCCATTGGTTATATAATTTTTTTATAGCTGCCTTTACTTCCCCTCTAAACCAGGTTGGTCTTTTTAACCAGTAGGTTCACAGTCTTCTGCCTCGATTGTGGCTTTTGGAGCATCTTGTAAAGTGTTGTTAAATAATTCCCAATTATCATTCACATTTTTCTGATTAAATTCTTCCTCCCAGATTGGATTCATAATAGCTTTCAGTTTTGTGACAATGCTCCTTTTTAAAGGTGTGTGTGTGTGTGTAAATAATCACTGGTCTAAACTCTGTTCTGTTTTGATCACATGTATAAATTTGCAGTCATGATCACTTGTACCTACGTTACCATTAACTTCTAGTTCTGTGATCAGTTCCTCTATCTGTCAAAACTGGTCTAGTGTAGAATTCCCCCGTGTTGGCTGCAACGCTATTGCATTAGGAAATGTGTCCTATCTAATATTTAGACATTCCAAAGATGTGTTATACTTGCAACCCGAAACCTACAGTATATATCTTTCAAACTGAAGTCCCCTATCATCACACAGCTTTTTGCCCTACGTATTATTGATAGGCACATAAGGAGTCAATCACCCTGTTCTTGATGATACTCCGCTCATTGCTTTTGTGAGCAGAAAATTCACTAGCAAGAAAACACTCTTCTTAAAATATACTGAAAAATTGCTGTGGGACTCTGTATGTTGTGTGAGTTTAGCTGGACACTCTTAAGGAATTTTATTCTGAACCTCTTAAATCTGGGCCAAAGAGAGGCAATCAGTATTCCTGCTTCAGGAAAAGACTGGACTAGTGGCCTTTGGATAAGGCAGTAGGTACCTGCCAGAAGAAAGGAAAGGGAAATTTTTAGGCCTAACTTTGTCTGTAGGATCAAATTACATACTAAATTGGGGGAAAGATGGATGTGCAGGCACTTAAGTACTGTGCTGATTGTGATCTGCCTGGCTGGAGAGAGTTGATTTAAATATTCCACTGATTACCTTGACCTCCCAACAGAGCAGAAAGAGCGTGGTCGTCTGGTGGATAGGGCATTGAACTGGGACTCAAGAGGTCCTGGATTCTATCTCAGTTCTGCCACTGACCCATTGTATGACCCTTGGGAGAGTTCTTTTGCCCCACTTTCCCACCTCACCTTTTGCCTGTCTTGTTTCTTTAGATTACAACAGGAATCTCTGCTACACAGAGTGCTTAACACATTAGGACTCCAATCTATTGCAGCTTTGTCAAATGTTTCTTATGGCTAGTGCAGTGGTTCTCAAACTGTGGGTCAGGACCCCAAAGTGGGTCGTGACCCCGTTTTAAGGGGTTGCCAGTGCTGGCATTAGACTTGCTGGGGACGAAGTGGAAGCCAGAGCCTCACTACCCAGGGCTGAAGCCAAAGCCAGAGTACTTCAGCCCCGGTTAGTGGAAATCAGGTTACAGGCCCCCCCGCACCTGTGGCTGAACCCCTTGGGCTTCAGCCCCTGTCTTCCTGGGGTCATGTAGTAATTTTTGTTGTCAAAAGGGGGTCGTGGGTGCAATGACTTTTGAGAATCCCTTGTCTAGTGTCTCTAAACAAGGTGATCCTTGATCTACATCAAAAGGATAGCGTCCTTTTTTTTAATTAAAACAGGAACTGTTGCATTAAAAATGCATTCATAGCCTTTCTCTCTGCAGTGGTGTGTATGCAGAGCTTTCCTGTGTCTGTCCGTTTGGCAGTTGCGTGGCCCTGTGTGCTTTGTTGATGTTGCAGTTGAGTGATGAGTTAAGGAGATTCTTGCATCTCCTGCAGCTTGCTACATGGCAGAGAACTCTCCCTCCATCCCTGGTGGGGGAACACTCCTGTCTTCTAGCTCGGCTTTAAAACATATGATTTGCATTATTCAGAAAACCAAAAGAAACCAATCAGAGGGATGCTGGTGGGTTTGGGGGTGGGGGGCAGGGAGGGTAGGAGGGAATGTGCAGGAATAGGGAAGAAATATCTCCTGCTGGTTGAAAAGTCCAGCATGGAGAAGATGAAATAATTAAAGCATTTCATGCTAGATTGCAAACTTCTTAAAAAACAAAACAAACAAACAAACAAAAAACATTGGAAGGGAGAGAAATCAGACTGTGTAAAGATTTCCGCTGTTCATCTCGTACAAGGCAGTATGTGGAGTTCTGCATCTTCTCTTATAATTGGAGGATTTTTTTTTTTTTTGGACGATTGTGCAAAATGCTTGGAAAAGGCTGTGGAGGGGTGTCTGTCTTAATAAGAATCTGGCGCTGTGACTTTTCTGTTTCAAGTAAACAGTCTCTCTGCCCTCCCCTCACTCGTTCCCTTCCTCCACCCCTTCCCTTAGTCAGTCCTGCTCATGTGTTTCTATTTAAGGGCTGCAGTGCACACGAATATGATTGGCATCCACAGCCCCCTCTTGACTTACAGCTCAAGCCTTCAAGAGTGGAGAAGGAGCTGAGCCTCCGAGGGGAGAACTGTTTATTTTTTCTTTTGGTTTCCTGGGGGGGAATAGCTCTGCTGTGGATTTATGCTGCTTCTACCCTGGATTTTTCTATCTGAATGGGGACAAGGATTGTGGCAACCATGTTGGGAAGAGGTTTATTTTCAGAATCCGTCATGAAACTTTGATTAATTCACTATGCTTTAAACTTTTTTTTTCTTCCTCTCTAATGTTCCTCTGTGCTGCTGGGTTGTGGGCCAGAGGAAGCTGTTTCTATATGGCCAGCCATTTGGGGATATGCTGCGAGCCAAGGTTTTGTTCTGATTGGCTTGACGGTGGTGACAAATTGGCCTATCATGAATTGGATGGACGGCGGTCGCTCTCGAGGAGCCATGGCTGGAAGCTGGCTTACAGCTTGCTTTTTCCCTTCCCCAGGTGCTGATGCTAGTTCTGAACCCATGATCCTGGAGCAATATGTGGTGGTGTCCAGCTATGAGAAACAGGAGAACTCTGAGATCAGCCTTCAGGCTGGGGAAGTCGTGGACGTAATAGAGAAAAACGAAAGCGGTGAGACACTTGTACCTATTTTTCTCTCTAATAGTTTGGTGGTTCGTTCCCTTCATTCTCTCATCATTTCATGTCACTATACATTAGTTCCATCTGGTCTTGTCTGGCTGAGGATGTTGACATTTCCCCCTGTTGGTTTGGGCGGGGGGCCAAAATGTTGCCTTCTGCTGTAAGAATGTCTCGTAAGCTTGTTTGTTAATTAGCCAATGTACATTAACAGAAAACTAAGGCGGGAGGAGAGAAGGATCCACAGCTTGTGCGCATACTTATTAGAATAATACGTTGCCCTGCTGTGACTTTTTTTTTTCTGGGGGGGGAGGGTCTGTCAGCATTTCCATTACTAACAACTGTTTCGGGGGGGGGGGGAGATTTATATACAGCTGTTAAAACTTACTCTGGGATGAAGACTTGGCTTGATAGCTCAACTGTTGGCCCAAAATGTAAAAGGGATGAGACACTACGTAGATTCAGTAAAACTTTAAAATTGCTACTTGCAAAAAGTATTGGTGTGGCCTTTTTCAGGCAAAGAATGGGAGCCTCCCTGCTAGCAATGTAGGCTGAAATTCCCTTATGCTGCCCTTAGAATAACCAGTGTTACCATTCAGAAAATGAAATTTTGGCAGGTGATTTGGTTAAAGGTTGATGTGTGGTGGCTTTGCCTCCTGGAAGTCTGTTTTCCAGCCAGGCTAATGAAATGCTTCAGAAGCTATGTGTCCATTTGCAGCGCTGAAAGAGTTAACTGTTGGCTAGCCTCATGCCCATTTGCTTGCTTCTGCATGTGCCCCCGTCCCCCTCATGCATCAAAACAAAACGGTTGCCAAAGATTTTGGGTTCAAAGACCTATTTTTCTCATGTTTTGCCCAGAGGAGCCATTGCAGACGACTAGGTACACTCACAGACTAAGGTCCTAATCTTCAGAGATGAACATCAGCAGCTCTCATTGACAGCAGTGGGAGTTGTGGATGCCAAAGGATCAGGCTTTAACAGAGAAATGTCCTGATCTGTCAAACATCCCTCCAGACTGGTATGGAGGGAGTGTGTACATTCTGAAGGTGAATATTTTCACTGGACAGCAGTGCCACAACTTTACAGAAGGCGAGTGATGCACTCAAGGAACAGTTAGCCTGCTAGGTGACTTAGAGCGGTGTTAAAGGGGGGTGTGTGTGTGTAAAACACACAGATGCTTGCTAGTGAAGCCATATGGTCTTTTGGGCATACAGTACTGTGTGCTTTTGCAAAACTAGTAAGGAGGCCAAAGCACATATCTACCTAATTAAAAGGTGATCATGGGTGAAGGAGGAAAAAGATGCCATAAAATTGCTGCTCTGCTGATTGTGTTAAGATAGGGGTTCTGTTAATTATCCAATGCGCTAGCTCCCAGACAGTGGTGGGAGTTACCCATGTGCATCCCAAGGGCAGTATGTAGACCCCTTATTGTGGCAACTCTCCTTCACCTTTATGATGCATTCTCCTCTATTTTGGATTCCAAATATAACCACCATGGGGATTTGGACTGTTCAACAATTCAAAGGTATCTGGTTTCAAGTGAAGGGGTGGGGGAATGGAATTCCAATTCAGCCTTTCCTGTTTTGCCAAGGAAACACAGTTCATATGGTATTGAAGATCATGGTTGTTGCTAAGGTGGAATGTCAATGTTAAGTGAGATTACATGGTCAGAAAAGTTTCAGAGTAACAGCCGTAAGCAACTCTATGAAAAGGTGCCTTTTTAGAGCCATATCATGCTCCATTTACTCACTGAAGTAATATCACCAGGATTAGGGTTAAAGTCCCTTCTTAAATAATCATCTGTAAAGTCCAATAGAATAGTCGGGTGGGTTGTTACCCCCAGGAGGGTCATGAAAGCCAATTGGGCAGGGAGGGGTTTGCAAAGAGCTGAACGCTTTTTTAAAAAAAAAAAAAAAGTATTACAACATGAAGCAAGGGAAATCCCTCTCCCCTATTTCCTGCACACTCTTCCTCTACATGGTCAAGTATTCCATGCCAATGTCTCAAAGCCCACACACAACTTTTTAGAGGCTTAGTGTTGATACATTTTTTGACACTTTTATAGTATGTATAAAAGAAAGGGGTACGTAAAGGTTTTTGACTTTGAATAAAGGGGTCTTCAGTCTCGGACCTAAGAAGACTCGGAAACACTGGAGTAGTTTTATAGTCCCTCTCCTGTAGAACAGAGGTAGTTGATGATTAGTGGTGGGCGAGCATCCTTAGGTCTGGATGTTTGACTAAATCCCTGGCTGAGAAACTGGGCTGCCACTTTCCTAAGAATAAAACTCAGCTCAAACTTTTCAGCAACTCCTGGCCTGGGCCAGGCTGGAAACGCCGCAGGAATGGCCTTTTCCAGGGAATCTTGGGTTTTCAGAGTTGGCTGAAAATACAAAGCTGAGAAGTTGCACAGAAAAGAAAAGCAGCCAACAAAAAATAAATTGAAACTTCTTTCAAACTCAAAACAACATTCCCCGCCTCCTCCTCCCATCTCCCCCACCACACACACACACACATATTCTGGTGAGTTGTGGCTGATAGTTTGGATTTGACTTTACTTTATCTAAAACGTCTTGTCCATCACTAGTTGGTGTATGGATTATTTTCTTCAGGACAGTGTGATTACACAAACCCAAAGACCATTGGATTCTTGGACCTTTTTAAAAAAGGTGCAGTCCATAGATATGTGCCTTTGATAAATGTGTGGAAAATAGAATCAAATTGGATTCATTCTATCCTGATTGCATCAGGTAGGTTCACTTCTCTCCCTCTGGTCCAGGTGAAATATTCAGACTGGTTTACTAGGTTAACTCGAAGTGATGTTAGTTCTGAACAGCCCACATGCACAAACAATTGGATAGTGGTTAACTGTGTGGTTCAAATTTTTATCAGACTGAACTTCTTGTCAAGTGCATTAGACATCTTTGCTGCTTTCCTACTACCTTTGATGAAAGACTGATCGTGTAGTATGTAAAATCCCATACAGTATACGTCTGGCTCTGTGTTAAGGGTGCTTTAGGAAATCTGGGTATGAAATGCATAGGTAATTGTTCTTTTTAAGAAAAATCCTAGCAATCAGAATAGGATTGTGTGTTGATATTTCTGTGTGGTATCAAGTGTTTCATGGCTTTTTCCCCTCCAAGAGAGAGAGCAGCTCTGGTAAACAAACCATTTGTCCCTTAGTAAAAAGCCCAAAGCAGCCCTATTAGCTGAATGGGTCTGTATCTTGCATGTCAAAGTTTTGAAGTAAAGCTTTTTATATATGATGCTGTCCATTTTATTCTTGTCTAAGCTTCAGTTTTTAATTGTCCTTTGCCAGAAGTCATAGCTTCTTGCAGTGGTCACCAACCTGTCGATCCTGCGGACTCTCGCAGTCGATAGCAATCTGCGGCCACGGCCATGCAGCAGGGCTGCCTGCTGCTAAGGTAGGCTCCCTGCCTGCCACAGCCCGATGCCACGCCCGGAAGTGGCCCCCACGGCCCCTGGAATGGGGGGCATGTGGTTCTGCGTGCTGCCCCTCTCTGCCCCTGCAGCTCCCATTGGCCGGAAACCGGGAACTGTGGCGAATGGAAGCTTTGGGGGTAATGCCTGCAGAGAGGGGCAGTGCACAGAGCCACATGCCGCTGCCCCGGTCCCCCGTTGGCCCCTTTGGGAGTGGTGTGGGGCCTGGCAGGCAGGGAGCCTGCCTTACCTCGGTCGGTGGTGCAGCGAGGCTAAGTGCACCCAGCAGAAGGCCATACCCCAGCCCTGAGCCCCTCCTGGAGCCAGCACCCCAAACCCCCTCCTGCACCAAGCCCCTGTCCCAACCCTAATGGGCATTGAACTCACTCATCACATCAAATGATCAATGCTGGATAGTGTATGCTAAACTACTTTGGTACCTCAGCAGAGTTGAGGACTATTGGAAGGCCGCTATCGCTCTGAGTAATCGTGTGTTGCACTTAAATAGTCAAAGACAACATTCAAAACAACATTTTTTCCATAGACAAGTGATGGAATTTGAATCCAAACTTTGCAATTTAACTTTCCTAAAGTTTAGGCACATCCACACCCCTAACTTTGGTTAGGGTCCATACCTAATATTTAATTTTTCTTTTTATCAACCAAAGTAAAATATAGTGTCTGGTAAGAGAACGTCTTCATTGCTGTGCCTGGTGCAAGTTCAAGAGATGTCCAAGTCGTAAACTTGAAAACCCCTCTATTAATATCACAATGTCAATACAAGGTCAATGAGACACCTGAATACATTTTGAGACGCTTCCAGCCACGTTCTATCAAGCCTGTGGGTCACTTCATGCTGAGTTTCACTGCGGCTATCAGTGTCTACTTTTGTGGATGTTGGGGTACTTAAAGTAAATGCCCACCTGGGGTGCACAAAAATCTGTCTTGAGACCTTCCTCTGACCTCTGGGGTTCCGTGTAGTGGAAGCTATCCTATCCTACCATGGGTCTCTTTGGGGTATAGTCTCCCCTTGCTATGTGCAGTTATTTCCTTTTTGCCATTCATCATAGGTATGTATGTACATAAAGAAAATTATAGCACTTTACATTCAAAATCAATCTTCACTGTAGCTACAGCTGTTTCCTAGGCACTGTCTTTTCCATCTCAACGATTGCATCTGTGAAATGTTTGGAGTCTGCATGGTAGTAAAATCTTCCTGCAGAACGTTGTTGCTCAAAACTGAGCTCTGTGATAGGCTGACTCTCTCTTTGGGTCTTTGTGGCTTTTTTTAAACTAACCACTCCAAAAAACCCATGCAGCAAACTTTCTGCTGTTTGCCAGTCTTCACAGTACAAATGACTGCATCAGTCTGTGTAGAACTTTTGTTTAAAGAAAGGAAGGAGGGGGGAAAAAATTGGATTTGTGCTAACTTCATTCTTGCCAAGTTTTGGATGTGGCTTGAAATGGTCAAGTTATAAATTGTGGCAATGCTATTTGTAATGGAAACCCTGACAGGCCTTTAAGTATAACTGTACTATCAACCACCTTCCATACTGCTCTTCCTCCTTTTCTGTCCTGATCAGAGGGGTGGGATTGAGGGCTCTTTATACATAACCCATTGGGATTTACTTTGGTGGTAGAAACATGGGATGGCATTTTCAGCTGGCCTGAACAAGCCCATGGCTGTTTCCTTTGCAATTACATAACAGCAGACCTATTTCCAGTATTCTATTACACACAATATGTAAAGTAAACCTATTATGGCTAGTGTAATTTTATCGGGACCCAAGGGAATTTTTGGCAAGGGAAACTGCTCCTTTCTTGTAGCTTGCGGAGATTATCTTGTGGCAATATGAAGTTTCAGTTTTATCTTAATAAATGTCTGCATTCCAAATGGCTTTCTAATCTAGGAATTCCAAGACTTAATGGTTGTCCCCTACAATGTTAATGGATTTTGTGTACACCTAGCAATATACTCTACTTTATCATTGCACAGGTTCACTTCTGCTTCTTGATGGATGCAGGCTTAATTAGGAAAACTATACAAAGATAAAGGAAGGGTCCATTAAGACTAAAGAGAGCCTGCCTCCACGAAAATTTTGCCTTCTCAGATGGAGACCTTCTGCCTCCCTCTTCTCCCTTCTCCACAACCCATCCATTGCAGTCTAGAATAGAGTCTTAGATTGTTGGGGTGGGGGGGGTTGGTTGGGTTTTTTTTGGTTTTGTTTGTTCCTGTCCATGTGACACAGTGCATCCCATCTGTGGGTGGCTGGACTAGATGACCTCCTGAGGTCTCTTCCAACCCTAATCTTCTGTGATTCCATGATCTGTGCACAGGGCAGATTAGCCCCTAGGAATAGAATATGGAGCAAGGAACAGTCAGGCAAGGCTCCACCCCTCTCCTGTTCATTATCCCTGTTCTACAGGTCAGCGGAAGCCCAGGTAGATCTTTTATACAAAGATACCTGGCACTTTCACATTATCCTTTGCTCCTGGAACAACCTCCCTCTTTTGGTGGGCTGTACATTCTTGTACTCCTCTTCCAGATCCTTCCTCATAACTTGCTATGGCTTGCATCCCTAAAATTCTGTGTCATATTCCTGTTTTCACCACGACCTTACATCTTCAAAACGGAGGCGAAGGAAATGGGTGAGGACTAGAGAGAGACGAGGGAAACCATGGCCATGGACCCAATAGTGCTACGTAGACACTAGCAAACATATGTCTTCAAGCTTGCAGTGTAATACAGTACTGGAGAACAGTAAGCAAAGAGCCAAAATGTTTCTTCAATTTATTTAGAGAAGTAACCTTTTTTGTTGACGTAAATTGGGTGCAGCGCTGGATTCTTGGAAAAATTGTGGCGTGCAGCAGCATGCAAACTCACAAATGCAGTTATCACAGTGTCTTATAAAATTGCATATCCACCGGTTGCATCTGTAATACATTTGCATGCAGAATTACTGAGCGCGTGTGTCCGCAAACACTGTTTCAAGTGCAATTGCACATTTTTCTGGAAATTGGGCTCGCTGGTTCTCTGCTTACTCTCCAGTCCATGTTTCATGAGAGATGGTATGGTCGAGTGGATATGCTCCTGGACTGTGACTTGAGACTTGGTTTCTATTCCCAACTTTCCTGCTGACCTGCTGTGTTAAACTTTGGGCAAGTCACTTCACCTCTCTGTGCATCCATTTGCCCTCCCCCTGTTGCCTGCCTGTCCTATTTAGATAGTCCTAATGCTGAAGAGTTTACTGTCTCTTTTACTATGTGTAGAGTGCCTAGCACTATCTAGCTCTGATCTCATGTGGTCCTTTAAGTGCTACTGGAATATAATCAATAATCTGCCTCTTTAAAAATAGACACAAGAAGTGCTTAAATGTATGAAAAGACTTGTGGGCCCCTTCTTCAGCACCACTAGAGTCCCCACTTGAAGTGCAGGCTTGGGTAAATGGCTAAGATTTCATTTAACTCCTTAGAGATGTTGTCCAGTCACTCTATGAAAGGGGAAGATAAAGAATACACTTCAGTGTTTGGGATGAATGACCTGGACCTGTTGCAAATATGTTCTCTCAGTGGACAAGAATTGCTAACTCCTTGTCAGGATAAAGTTATGGACTGTGTGGAGGTAGGCAGGATCTAGTTTTTGAGTAAATGAAAGACGTGTCTGCATTATGGCTGCCTCTGCTTGGCTAAACCAGGTAGTTTAACAAGGCTCAACACCTTTAATGTCTTGCAAGACAAAAGCCTCGTGGTATGATATTGCATAGGCTCTAAGATATATTGTAGGATCATTTTGATGATCAGGCTAGTCTGATGGAGTTCGCCCTCAAAATGGGAACATTGCTGGCAAATGTGGGATGACTTCCAGCCCTAAGTAGTGAAGGCAGATCTGCCTCCATTTTCTTTAAATGCTCAGGCGCCCAGCAGCTAGAGGACATGGATTCTCTGTGCATCATCCATTGTTATAGCTGTCTAGGCTGTGTTTGGCCAAAGTACGCTCAGTGCTGCTTTGTGTCTGTCTCGTGATTGCAGTACTAGTGGCCTTGGCTCTGTGTGCCACACTGGAGAGTGCCGGGATAATAAAGGCACTAAAACCTGGATAAAACCTGGATTCAGTTCCCACCTCTGTCACAGACATCCTCTGAGACCTTTGTCAAGCTATTTAAGCTCTGTGCTTTGGTTCCCCATCTGTAAAATGAGAATAATAATGCTTCCTTTGTCTTGTCTACTTAGACTGTAAATCTTTGGGGCTGAAACTCTTCCTGTGTGTTTCTATAATGCCTGCCATAAGGCCCTGATCTCAGCTGGCCCGTTCCGGTACCACCATATGACGAATGGTAAACAAGCGTGGTGCACAAGGAACATTCAGAGTGTAATGTGTTATGGTGGTCCAGTGTTGTGCAATAGTCTTGTGATATTGTTTTATTTTGTTTTTATGGTGTCTTGCAAAATGAGTCCTTGATCTCAGTTCAACCTTTAAAGTACTACCAATATTTCAGAAGAGAAATCAGTGTGATGCAAGATAGTCGTTCATTTTGAATGTGTCACGGTGTCTCATTGTGCAACAGTCTTGATATTTTTCATCTTAGTGTAACACCCTCAAGAACTGAGGTTTTTTGACATGGCTCTTTTTTATTCAAAGATCTGAAGGGAATGCACCAAGAGGAGGACAAAACAGAAATCTTAGAGCGGTGGGGTATGAAACGAAAAAGCTTTCTCAGTCTATCCCACATAGAGAAGACATTGTTCTTCTTGCCCTACAATTTTTTATCAATTAAAATACTTGGATTAATGTCATCTGTCAGATGGAACAATATGGAATCTTAGGACTTAGCATTACAATGGACTCTTATGTTGGTGACCATGAGATTTGTCTGTTCCCCTGCCAGTGATGGATTGGCTCTCCAAATAGACAGGATAAGATATTGTGCAAACTTTAAGTGACCAGTGATGTGTGGTTCCCCTCTCTCTCCTCTTGGGAGGCTTTTCTGTATTCCAGTGACTTTGACCTAAATTTTTCTTTGATGGGTTGAGTCCCATAAGTCCTAGTCATGCTACCTTGAATTGTGGTGCATAGTTCCTCTCACCCTTTGGTGTTTAATCAACTTCTAATAGTTACAGATGGCTATCTGATATCACTATTATGCACTGCAAATACTTTTACTAGGAACACTTCCCCTCAGGACTGCCTGGTTGCATGCTCTGCACTAGCAGAAAAGGTCATAGTTAAGCAGTTAGTCAGAATGATGGTTAAAGTGACGTGGGTCCTGCTTGGTGCTTGAGTTGGTCCATGCAGAACGATGCATAACCCATTTAGATCAGCCTCAGTGCATCTCTGCATAACAACTAGCCTTACTAATGTTTGATTATTAATGTGTGTTTTCTTGGATTCCTTGGGTAAACTCTGTCTATGGTAGGGAAGCTAGTGACTGTTCCCCACGTAATTTTAACTCCTATTTGCTTATCCAACAAAATTTAAAGAGGGGCAAAAATATAGAGATATGGAAGAAGAGGTGATGGGATCAGGAAGTTCTAAAGCATTGGCTTCTCCAAGGAAATCCTACATATCGCTACCCTCCCCTGCTGTGAGCACCTTTAATTCCATTGCTTCATTTTAAAAACAGTTCTTACAGTAAACTCATTCTTGAAATGATTTTCTTAAAACTGCCAGCGTCGTCTTGATGGTCTTGTTTGTTGCTCTCTTGGCTTGTGCAGAAGAGACTCCTCAGAATACAAATTCTATCTTGTTATGGAGGCATTTAAAGTCAAACATTTTGACTTTTGAATGTTTGTCTCTGTTTCAGCTGACTTCAGCTCTTTCTGTGGCACACACCCTATTAAGCTAGCTGAAGAGGGCTGCTGTTAGTGGCAAGTCACCAAGTGTATTGAACACCAAATTTGTGTAGGTTTCTTTTTTCCTGTATTCAGTAGGTGCCCGAGACTCCAGTCCTATGAATAGGGCCCTTCCTTTGCTTCACTCGAACCTGTGTAACAAGAGGATCATGGAATTAATGCCTGAAGTGCTGTAATTCTGCGCAAGTGGGGATTGGACCTCAGTGTGGTACAACTGCTCTCGGAAGCCCATCTGCACAGTCAGAGCAGCTTGCGGTTTTTTTGGTGGTGTAAGTGAGGGGCAGGAGGAAATTGGAGCCTGGGAGCTGCTTGTTCCCCATAAGACTTCATGGATTTCGGAGCAGTGACTTTGTGGCTGCCAGATGAGGATGGAACTCCCTCAGCGTCCCCCTCCAACATCTACTTTTGATGCTGTTAGTGGGTGTCATCACGGTGCAATGTGAAGGCTGTAAGCCCATTTTCCCAGCATGTAGGTTCTGGCATCTTCAGAGTTGGAGTTCCTTGTGGATTCCCTGGGTCCACAGCCTGACAGTCTTTCCATAATACTTTCCCACCTTCTTGAGGGAAGCTTTAGGAGAAGCAGTTCAGCAGTGGGCACCCCGTAGAATTTTCTGTATCTGGTTCCTGGCCATTCAGGCCTTGTACAGTACAGTATGGCCTACAGTAACTTATTGTCTGAACACTTAGGTCTGTACAAGATTTCCCCCACCTCTTCCATGAAGAGCCAAAACTCTTAAAACGTTGTCATTTTGTAGGCACCATACAAAATACACCATACCACCATTGAAAACAAATTATTGACATTTGATTATATCTAAAGCCTTAATAGGAAGAGTTTGCCCCAGCCTTGAAGCGCTCTAGGGAATTGTAAACATATATAACGCGCACACAGGTGGCTTTTACCTACCAGTGATTAAACCAGTGGAGATGTTTAGTAGGGGTTGGCCACTGTTACCCCTCTTTTTAAAACCTCTCTGCAATGATGGCATTTAGTAAAGACACTGTTGAATTGTTAGTACGTACACACCCTTTTCTCTCACTTAGCGTAGCAAGTAACAATACCTCCCACATGCAGTTTAGAACACAGACATGTTAAATTCTCATTTATCCTATTGTCTTCTAAGATTCATGCAGCGAGATGACTTCTTAACTAGGTATTCCACATCTTGCTTTTAAGTTCTTGCCTTGCTTCCCAACCTTCTAACCAGCTCTGTCCTAGACTATGCTGCCCTCGTGGCCAAGTAGGTTGGTAGGTAGACAAGGCACACAGCTTTCACTAAGCATTCTTGCTCATGGCCCAGGATGGTAACCTAAAAGGAAAAATAATTGCACATAGCATCCCTTGTTGGACCTTTACTCGTTACCTCCTCTGTTTATACAGACATTGCCAATTTTGGAACCATGAAACCTCCCAAAGCAAAATGCTTCCAAGGAAAATCTGCTTTTCATATTAGAACACTTTGATTGGGTTTCCTATATCTGCCAAATAGGTCACCAGCTCAGCAATGCTGCAAGAACTGACTGACTAGCTCCAAGAAGATCTGCGGATATTAAGGCCTTCCCGTCAGTTCTGTAATTTCATTTGGGGGTTAGATTTCTGGGGTTATAGCAGCTGAAAAACGATTGTTTCCCTGGGCTTATGGGTTTTTTTGTTTGTTTTTTAAAAAAAAGCTTTGTAAGTCAGTGAGGCTGTTAAATCAGATTCTCCTAGCCAATCTAACATTTTCTGCCTTTTGTTCTATTAATCAGAAAAGTGATTAATATGATTACACGTGCAAGTTTTTGTTTTGTTTGATAGTTTGAAAAACTGGCCTAAAAATAATCTAAACAAAAGACTGATGGTGCATATTTGTTGTGTCAATTGAGGACAAGATTAATAAAGCATGAGGTGACTGTTTTTCCCCAAGCTGTACAGAAAATAAGCAGTTTCTAATATTATCTTGGCAGTAAGTTGGAAGGAATAATCATGAACAGACAAGTTTCAGTTACAACCAGAAATTCCATTTTTTTCTTTTTTCTTTTCTTTTCTTTTTTTTTGGCTTTCATGTTCAGTTTCCCCACAACCCAATTACTCAGCCCTTCTCAAATGAAGCAAAACCTGTAAAAGTAATCACCTTGCTTATTAAATTCATAGAATAATCAGAGTTGGGGTATGACTTAAAAGAGATTTGTTAAGGGTTTTTTTTGTCTGAGGTTAAACCTTGAACTTCCCAGCGTTCTTTATTGTAAAGACCTTACTTTTTTCTTTTGGTAGAAAAGTTTTGGATCATGGTTGTATTAACTAAAGTGTTTCTGGCTCATGTTTATTATGGAAATGGCTGCCTTGGTTCTCTATTATACTAGCTGGTTTCTCTTTACTGCTTTTCATTGCCCGTACTGTGACACATCTGAAAACTTCACCTGTGAGGCACCAACTTCAAATGGGCTATAATTGTATTGGGAGAGTTCTCAATTTCTTGGTAATAGTGACACACACTTCCTACGCTTCATTTGTGTTGTGTATGAATTCACTTGCTATAGGGGTACAACTACCTCCTGGTAAGACAAAGTGATCTGCTTTGAATATCACTGTTGTTCTTTTAAAATGATTTGATACTCTGTTCAGCTTGTCACAGCCTTGAAGCCCTCTATAGAATTTTAAACAATATAGATGCATAGGTGACTTCACCTACTGGTGAAATGCAGCCACCTGTGGGATAAAAAGCAGTGGCTTTAAAGAGTGGATAGCAACATTATACGCAAGTTTAGTGACAGGAAGACTAAGTATAAATACCAGAATGCATTGACACTGCAGGGCAAAATTAGGAAAGCAGACAAATTGTGTATGAACAAGAAACTGCATAGAACATTGGGGGAAATACCCCATCTTTATGAAAAGTGCCATGGGATTCTTTTTAAAACCACAAGTTCTGCTGGTAGACATTTACCTTACAACTCCACCAAAAAGATGGCACCTGAATGATGGAGGTGCTATCTACTACCATGCTGCACTTTTGGCTTAGGGTTTGGGGACAGGAATGCTACACTGAATTGCCAACCCTGCTTTGTGTGGCACCTGGATGGTCCTTGGAGACCCCTCATCCCATCTGGGGTGCACAGATGGACTGAGCTGATGTCTCCTCATTGCACTGATTCAAGGTGACTGAGATTACCTCTGGAGGGTAGGCAGGATGAACTTGAAACCCTAGGATTAAACTAGTGACTAATTCATTTATTCTTGAAGTCTGCATTTCAGTTGGTGAGGAGCTCCACCATGCAGACTGACTCACAGGAGTTAAGATGAACCTGTGTGCATATCTGAAAAGCAGGACTGATAAATCCCTCTGCGGTCTGTCTCTTCAGTTTTGCAGACAGCAGGAGGGAAAAAAATGCATAGCTCAAATTTACTAACATTAATGGGAATGTACTGGGGGAGGGAGATCTAATTAGCAAACAGAACATGGAGAACAATGACTACCAGGAAACCGGGGAAGGGGGCAGAATGTTTAGAGTAAGTGTGACTATTTTTGGCAATAAATTTTTGTAACATAAAGGCATAAAATGTACCCCCCCACCCCAACAGAACAGTTACTCCACCCCATCCCTACCCACTCTCCCATTCAGCAGACAAATAAGACTGCCAAGGGCTCATGAGAATGTTTATCAAACTTGGGAGGAGCAAAAGCGGCAGGCAACCATTTTCCTTAACTACAAGTTAAATTACACACCCAGCTATTCCAGACATCTTGGTGTGTTTTAGGAGTCAACTGTGTGTGTTTTAGCTTGTGATTTTGTTTTTTAAAATGACAAATGGGCAGCCAGGGCTTGGTGTGAGATGTTCTGCTCAGTTGGAAACTAGCAAGGATATTTTTGTTTCTCTTTCTCCTCCGCAAAAATTTCCAGGTTTGAGAACCAGCCACATAAATGAAAACAATTTTCCCCAAAGGGTCTCCCTTGCAACCCATCCCTTCCTCACTGTGAGAATGCTGTCTGTGGGGGAAAGGGTGGAGATTAAGACTAGATGACTCTAGGGATAGTTCATAGGATACTTTGCAGACACTGGTTTGAAACTTATGTTGTGGAGTGGCCTTTGTAGGGAAATAAATTACTGCTCTCAGGCTGGTTCCTAGTGGATTATTGTCTACATCCCAGAAACCAGGACCAAATTTGGCACCTTACTTTTCAAGTGTTGGCAAAGAGGCCAGGAGTGAGTGGACCGCAGGACCTTTCCCATGTGGTCCTGCACCAGAAGCGCCCAACGTTGCAAAGCGGAAGGAATATGCAAGGTTAGCGGTGGCACTTGATTGCCCACAGACCTCATAATGAGCTGGTTTCAGAGTAACAGCCGTGTTAGTCTGTATTCGCAAAAAGAAAAGGAGTACTTGTGGCACCTTAGAGACTAACCAATTTATTAGACACAGCCATGGTCCTGCTGACCCACCAAACCAGCTAGTGGAAACCAGGCTGTGCCCTGAAAAGATGTCATGACTACAACTTTCAGGGGGTGCTGCCTCGAGGGGAATTTTGGCTGAGTCAGCTGTAACGTTTTTCCAGGGGATTTTACAGCAATGCAACCTCCTCCTCTACCCTTGTCACAACAAGCTGTTGCTTAAAGCCCTAGTGTCATCTCCAATCCGTTTCACTATCATGCAGTAAATTTTTTGATTTGGAAGACAGGTCAGCTTTAAGTTTTCCAAGCTTGGCTAATATTGATGGCATATTTATTAAATAACTTATCTTTGCTGAAGCCACTTGTGTTTCTCTAGCATCTGCCATGACCTCTGCATGGCAGAGAATCCCCTGTGAGACTGGTGACTTCTTGCGTCTCAGATCAGCTATGGTAATCACCGAAGACTTTTTTCAGCTCGAAAGACCTGGTGTCTCTAATGAAATGTTGCTCTAATGTAACCAAGGTTGTAAATTGGATATGACTGGAAGTTTGCCTCAGTCATCCCTAATGATGTGAAATTGTAGGCTTTTTTCTTAGCTATTCCAAAGCTATGACTCGTCTTGAGTATATGGACTATACTTGCACTTATAAGGTCTAATTCTGGAGCCAGTTTGTCCACTGGAACTTTGTTAGTGTTTTGTCTTACCAGTGAATTGGCAGGAGA
Organism: Lepidochelys olivacea; assembly: GCF_965140295.1. NCBI lineage: Eukaryota > Metazoa > Chordata > Testudines > Cheloniidae > Lepidochelys > Lepidochelys olivacea. The sequence continues at coordinate 121,215,267 of NC_140417.1, forward strand.
GAGGCTGAATTGCTACAGCTAAGCATTGACATACATTGGCTAAACTGTCTCCACTTAAAGCAAACTTTGCAACTCTAGTACATAGGGTTTAGTAGGAGGCAAGTACAGAGGTCAGAATTACTTATCTCTGACTTTTAAAGTAAAAGTGAAATGGGCTGAAGGGAAAGTGGGATTGAGGATAAAGAGGTAAGTGAGAATCTTTGTAAGTAGCAGTGTTAAATAGCTTGCATGCTCTAGGCAACTTGTGCCTTAACTCAAACACGTTCCTCAATTGTATAGTGGTGGTTGGTCACTGTAATAGGAGGAGTTTCTGGAGAGGCCTTGGGGGTTTTGTAACTATCTAGATGGAAATAACCCATTCACTTCCCCTCCTGTGCTGCCTACCTTCTTTGTTCTGTGCACATATGACTAACTCTGGGCAAGTTAGTGGAAAAAGGTTCCCTGCAAGACAGACAGAAAACAAAGGAGCAGTTGGGATGGACAACTGACTGTCGTCCTTTCTTTCTGAGATCTTAGATGACACTGTCAGGCATGGATTTTTAATCCAAGTGCAAAGCCCTCAGAAATGCTATCTAAGCTCAATGGGAACAAGAGGTGCTGATGAGCACCTTTGAAAACATTCCAAAGAATGTTGTTCATAGCACCTTTTTGTACATTTAAAAGCAAAAAGACATTAAAATGGGCCTTTTTATGACACATGCTGTTTGTTGCAGTCACCATGAGTGGTTGAAACCCACTCTTTCTACCTAGGTGGTTTTTTGTTTTAATAATCACATTCACTTCTGCTTTTCTGTGCCTATTCCTCTCTTGCTTTTGTTCGTCTTCCTAGTTTGGGGAAAAAAGCAGAATATAATTATGGTTCTTTATTTTAACTTTCTCCTTTCTCTACCCCTTCCTTTATCTGTTACCTTCTTAACACGCAGCACATTAATTTAAAGTTGGTGAGGCAGGCACCATAGGCCAAACTAAGTGGAAATCAGAACTCCACTGAAGTCAACTAATCATCTTAGATTTGTTTCTGTAACTGGGAGCCAGATCTGGCTCCATGTCTCCTCCTTTTAATCTGTCTCTAGTGACATGCAAAGTTATAACGCTGTATACATCCCAACCGAAATTGGAAGCTCAAGTTTCCCAAGAAGCATAGAACATTGTGCTCGTTGTCACTGGCTCATGCCTCTCATTAGGCTCTGGAAGTAACATGGTGCTTATCGAAAATAAATACACTCTGATGTTTCCCAGTAATGTCAGCTAAAAGCAACATGCACGTGTGACTAGAAATGGCTGAGTTTATGGATGGCTCGAAAGAGGCACATTACATTTAAGGAAACCCTCCAGTTGACAGACACAACCAGACTGTGCTGAACAGGGGCCTCTCCTCCTAGGCTAATCTCTCCCTGTTGGTTTGGAGGGCTTGGAAACTGTCATTTCTGGACACTTGCAGAAATGAAATCTGCTTCCTTAAGTGCCAAGCAAGAGTTGAGCAGTCATAAATTCTCACAAATATAAAAGCATAGATTTTTCTTTTACAGGCTCCCAAGAGATGCCGTAGCAGTGTAGTCAAAATTTAGTGTGCTGGCAGATAAGAGCTGCTTTTGAAGTACTGGGGCATCAGTGCAGGCTTCAGTCCAGCAACTTTCTATCTGAGTCTGTAACTGGGATGGTCCATTGTGTCCTTTTGTATCTCAAAGCCAATGGCAGTCTCTAGCTGTGTGCTTCAGTTTTACCTTCTCGTCCACTAATAGTTGGACATCAAACTTTAATCAGTAGGACCCTAGAGCCAGTGACAAGCTACTTTGGGGCTACTTTCGGCAGGAAAAACTCCTTATTACAATAAGGAGCCTCCATGTGTTCCTAGCAACTTAGCTTGTAATTCCTTCAGGGGGAAACTTGCTAGTTTGTAGGGCTCAGGTACTAGCTTGTTCATCTCACTAGGTACACAGATGTACTGATGCGGTCATACAGGTGGCAATATATTTTCATGTAGCTCCATGTTTTGTTTCTGTGTTTGCTGTCTTCGGTAAAGGCAGGATTCTTGCCTGCTGCTGGAAAGGGGCATAAGGAACTTGTGCAGACACCTGCAACTTCTAACATCAAACATCTAAAATTGTGTTTGGGCAAACTTTACTTGTTTTTAAAGTGGCTATTTTATCCGTTAGTCTTTGAATCTAATGGAATTTAATTGAAATATAGTTGTGCAATACGTCAATAGTAATGAGAATTTCTTTCCATCTGATCATGGTTATTCTTGTATACTGTGGGAATACCTTGTGGTCTCAACCAAATCAGGACCCTGTTCTGCTTGGTGATCTACACTTACTAACTTCTTTGGCTTGCGGAAGAGAAGTGCATGTCAAGGTGTTCCCTCCTTCCACATCATAATTGGTACCATAGATGCTAGTCTTGGTGAAGAGGCTTATCATGATGATAGAATCATGGAGACCAAATTTGCCATTCACGCTAGCTATGATCTGTTCAACCTGACTTGAAGCATTGATGGGGTGGTATGCGGAACTTGACTTGCTTCTATTCTTGGTGTATTTGTTCTCAGACTAGGTGGAGGACTTCAGGCTGACGTTTCCAAAGAGCCTAAGAGAGTTAGGCCCCCAGTTTTCAATACCTTTTTAAAATTGGGATAATCAAAGAAACCTAATAAATAAGGCTTTCAGTCAGGCACTAAACTTCCTCCTCCACCCCTCTGCTTCATTAAAGGAGGATCAAATGCGAGGTGATCAATTAAATAGATGTGATTCAACATTTACTTCAGCTATCACTTAAATCTCTTTTGCAGCGTCTCACTGAAGATTCATATTTGTATAGCATTTATAGGAATAAGCTGTAAATATCTATATGGCTCCTGAACTACATTTAAGAGCTACAGATGGGTCCAAGATGAGAAATTAGGATACAGATCCAAATCTCCCAAAATGTGAGGGGATGATTTTGGTTCATGTCTGTCCTTGCCAGTTCAATGGTTTCCCTTTTCCCCCAAATTCACTGCATTCAAAACCACTTGATTCATAGAGGAGGTTGCAACGGTTAGGTTTCTGTAGAATTAATTTAAGCAATTGAACGCATCGCTGAAGCTGAGTCCTTTGGCAGAGCATACGGCATAAGCAAATATTAGCAAGTCTGAATAGCTGCATGCGGTTTCCTCTTTCATGATGAAACACTTATAAAGCATACACATATTTCAGATAAGCTTTAACATCATCCCTTCCCTTCCTCCAAATCCTTCCTGAAAACCTAGTTCTTCCATAAAGCTTTTGAAAAATGACCACTTCAAAAATATTAAATATCCCACCTCCACTCCTACTCCCACTCCCACCAGCTCTGGTATGCTGTGTGCAGAAATATATTCCCATGCACACCTTGCAGCAGGATGCAGTGTTCTGCCCCTCCTCCTCCAACCTGTGGCAGTGGCTGGGTCCTCAGTGCATCTATTCTCGATAAGCAGCTATCCCACATCCCCAACCCACCCTCCACGCTGCTACAATTCCCTGCATCTTGGGCCCTTTTTTGCACCTAGAATGCAGCCTGTTCCCACCGAAACTTGTGCATCAAAACTGGCTATAATCTCCTCTATGGGCTAGAGAGTGATTGATTATAGGGAACAATTGAATGATCCTAGATAGGATAACCCTTTATTGACTATATTTTTAACATGTCTTCCTGTGGTGCATATCCAAACTATCTCATGAAATTCTGTATGTAAGTTTATTGAAATACTCTTTTGAAGTTTTACTCTTGAGTTTAGAAGATAGCAAGGATATTTTTTTCAAATTAAAAACATTATCTGAATGTTAAAAACTTAGATCAACCTCTAGGTGAGCAGCTGTGTAGGCTGCAGATACATTGCTTGGGATTTCCTCTGTTATGTGATATTTTTACTTCTTTAATACCAAGTACTAATGTACCCAATTTTTTCCTCACCCCTGAGCAACGTAGCTAGGGCAACCTAAACTTTAGGTGTAGAGCAGGCCTAAATGTTTGACATAATAGAATTTCCCCTTGTAATGTGAACCAGATTCTACCTTTTCGTCAAGATATGCTTTTCAGAACTTGCCATGAGGGGGTGTTTGCTAGCACTTCTACTGGATCACAGGAGCTCACTTGCCTTTCAGTGGTTTGCCATGAACCGAAAGAGCAAACGGAAGGTCCTCTTCTTGTAATTGAAAGCTTGGTAGTTTTAGCAATTACCACTTAAGCTGCTGCAGAGTTTGTGGCTCCAGCACCATGGAAGGAACATATGTTTGTGCTATTGAGCCATGCAGTCAGGAAGGAGCAACCCAAATTTCTAATGGAAAACTTCTTAGGAGATGGAATGTGCTCCCACATATCTGTCCTCCCTCTATTTTTCTGGAGAAGAGTATGTGCTGAAGCCATGAATTTTGTCTTTTTATTTAAATGGCCTGCAGTTCTCCTTCACCTTTCTTTCTGAAGGATCTCAAAGCATTTCACTAAAGTAAGTGACTAAGTGAATCAGTCTCCAGGGAAATGCAGCAGCCAACCAATGCACAGTGTGTTCCAGTGAGGTGGGGGAGGGAAATAGTTTTGCCAAATGTATTCCACAAGGGTGTACACCTGTATGCTAGGTGGAGCTGCGTTGAGACCACCAATTTGTTTCACACAGGCAATTAAACAGCTCTCCTATTTGAATTACTCTACCAGCCTAGGCCAGATTCAAGCCAGTCACCTAGAAGTAAAAGGCTCCATATCCCATTTCAATCTCCTGAACTGTAGTCCCAGTCCAGTAATGAAATAGTGATACAATTCCCTGTGGTGCAGGCTTTATTGCCTTTTCAACTCATTTGGTACTGTGTACATTGTGCACCTATTGGGATCCAACCTTTAACAGTTCATCTGATTTTGCATACAAATAAAGTCTTTAGAGAGCTCCTACCATGGTGAGGGGGTTTTGTACCAACTATTCTAGCTTTGGTGTACATGCCAAACATCTGTGTGCTTTCTATGTGTGGGGTTTTTTCTCCATTGTTTTCCGGGAGGAAAATGGTGGTTGGTTGGTTGAGGATGGAATATTTTGCTGGGAATGACTGTAAATTTGAATGGATGAAAGTTGTCAAGGAAAATTATAGACAATAGCCAGAGAGATTATTCTGGGGGTAGGGGAGGAATTCTTCAGCATCCTTTGGTCCCCTTTGGATATGCATAAATGGGAAATCCAGTGATCTTTTTGGTTTGGAAATCGGAGACCATTCCGAGGTGTAAGCTGTGTGGGAGGGAAGGCGCCAGAAAAAGTTTACTCTTGTTAATTTAGACTAGACTGCATCAGGAAGGGTCTGGCACATCACCTAAGTGGGATGGAAAGCGCTGCTGCGTTCTGTTCCTAGCTCTTCCACTGGGTGCACTTGGCAAGTTACTTAGACTTGTCCATGCCTCAGAGTTTTTGTTTGTATTTGTGAGCCTTAGAGCACTCCTGTTGAGCAGCTGTCTAATTGTAAATTAATTAATCCACCTAGAAGATAGGTCTTTATAAGAGATGCTCCTACCGTGAGCAGAGGGTGTTATGAACCTTAATTATTTGTAAATCACTTTGACATTCTCAGATGAAAAATGCATTAGTCCCTACATTACACTACTGCTAAATCATTTTGGCCTCTCTATGGAATACCACGCATCAGTGGACATTATCTGATTCATTATGTATTGACAGTTAAATACTGTGGTGCATTGCAGGCTGGCTATACAAATTATGCTACCACTATACCTCTGTTAGAAACCTGACACACATCCTTGTTTCAGTGACTCCCTCCCAAATATTCCATGGTCGTGCCATCCGCAGAGTACATGCATCGTTTTCTGTCATACAGAAGTTGCATTCAGATACTCGGAAAGCAAGTTGTTTCTCTGAAGAGACAGCAACCTGTTCTAAGATGCAAGAGGACTTTACCTATCCTACTTTGATCAGAACTATTTCCTTTAAATCAAGTCCCAAATAGAGAGAGAGCTAAAATTCTAAATGAATCCTCTCTGATGAAGAGAATATTCTGTTGTGGTTCAGCTTCTGTAAACCAGCCTCTTGCTGTAGGTCTCACTCTGATTCAGAGCAATGAGGCAGTCCATGTGTTAAGCTTGTTGGAATTTGGATCCTGTGAGTGAGAATATCGGCACTCTTGCAGACTCTTAGTTTATAACTGTCTCAGGCCTTTTATCTGCCAGTTTAGATTGCTCTTCCTAGGAGCACAAGAACTATGATTGGTTGCCTAAAGCAATGTTGAATAGACCTGTGAATGGCCAAGGAATGTGCTTTTAATATAAACGGGGGTGCCCCAAATGCATTTAGTATATCTGTATTTAGAAGAGCAATCTAATCTATTGAGAGAGAGAGTTTTTAGCTGTGCATGTGTTTGGTTTGGACTGAGTTAGGCCTGCACTTGGAACTGGAGTATGTCTTGGCAGCAGGGTATCATTGTGACAGAATATTCTGAATTCATAGGAGTCAAACCAAAGTTCAGTTAGCTCGCTTCCCTTCTTAAAGAAGCAGTTGTTTCTTTTTGTGTTTTTAGAACCAGGGTACTTTCTTGGGTCAAGTCTACTCAAAATGGACCCCTTTTTTTAAAATCAATACTCTTACCGTGCAATAAGAAGCCTGTTACTTTTTCTGAGTGAAGTTTTTTTTTTTCTTGCTCATGAGACTAATAGTGTTGATTAAAGCCGGGTATTTGTAGGTCAGGGCACTTTGCAAACTTCTTTCTATGGAGCCTCGTCTGTGGAACTCTTAGGTGGAATGAGGATTCTCAGTCTCTCCACCTTCACAACAAAAAGCAAGTGGTAGCAGAAGCCTTCCTGCCACAGCAAGGCTGAAGGATCCTTCAGCAACCCTGCAGAGGAGATAAATGGCAGAAATAGTTCAGTCTTCAGACTCCATGTGACTGTGTTGTTTTGTAGCTGCCCAGTTACTCTTATGAGTTACATTAGCAATATGTGGAGACAGGCATGTCAGTGTTTCATTCCTGCAATGCAGTTGGCCCCTGCTAATTTGGTCCTGAGGGACTTGCATGAAATAATCATGTTAAGTTTCATGGTGGCTTTTTATGGGGACAAATATATCCATTAAGCCCTATACTGGAGATCCCCACATTCCATAACTTCTAACTAGGGTTTGATCTCACTCTTGAAATTTGGGAGTAACGGGCTAGTACATACCCATAGCCACCCTAGCTAAATTTATTACACCAGATATTTGACCTAGCAAGGGGAAAAATGATGGAAAACTGGTTTTTAAACCTAGAAATATTTCGTAGGTCAGTCTTTCCCTCTTTGAGTGCTTGTTCATGTCAGTTCCATTCTAGATGTGCACACGCGCCCATGTGCAGAGTCCTCAGATTTTTGCCTTTGTGGTATTTGTAAGGTGGGCAGTGTGCTGCGCTCATGTGTCGGTAGATCAGGAGCCGCCGGTCCTACGCCATCAGTTCATTGTTACTGCCTGTGACAGTCGCTTGGAGCACCTTCTCCTTGCCTTGCAAGTGGATAGCCGTTTTCTCTTGGACTCTCCATTGTTTGCCTTGTACATAGTTGTTGGCTTACAGTAGTTAGTCAGTAAGTAAGTGTTCAGTAGTGTTAGTAAGTTAATTACCCAGCAGGTCCAAGACTCTGCTGGCTTCAGTAGAGCAGTGTACCATGAACTGAGCCTCTATGGATATTGCCTGTGAGTCGCTTAGAATGGAATAGACATGAGCAAGCACTCAAATTAAAAACCGTTACCTACCTTTGGGAACTGTTGTTCTTTGAGATGTGTTGCTCCTGTCCATTCCGTTACCCACCCTTCTGCCCCCCTCTGTCGGAGTTGCCAGCAAGAAGGAACTGAGGGCATAGGGCCGGCGGCAACTAATATACCGACGCATGAGCCCGGCACTCCAGCGGGCGCCGCTGCTGACCTTACAGATACCGCTAAGGCAAAAATCTCCGACGGCTGTATGCGTGGGTGCTCGCACACCTAGAATGGAAGGGACATGAGCAACAGTTACGTAAGGTAGGTAACAGGTTTGTGGTTGGTTTTTTTTAAAAGTGACCATTGGTACAAAGGACTAATTCAGTTTTTCAATTGTCTAATGCAAAGAATTAAATAACTTTTTGAACTCCTCTTGTCTCCTGATCTCCCTGTTGCCAGTTATTTAGTTACTCTAAGAAGAGCTGATGCAGGATTTTAACTTCCTTTATCAGCATTTTCATAGTTAATTTCAAAGACATCTGGTGCAACAATTATGTTTTTCTAGTTGTATTTCAGAAAATTTGAAAACTGGGTTGGAAATGTATTCCATTAATAAGAACTGACTGATCGAGACATGTTTGCTTCCTCTTTCCAACTCAGTCAGGAGGTGAGAACAAAAATCTGCAGTCGGGTCAAATCAATACCATGGTCCACAGGCAAGCTCCTGAGACGATTTCACAGTGATCTAGGGAGTGATTTCTTGCTCTGAGAGCTATAATGTGGATCTGGTCATCTTTAGCATCAGTTCTGGAAAGCACTTAAGCACAAGTCCTAGAGTGACCACCTTTTCAAAATGCAAACACAGGACACATGCAGGAGCCCTGGCCAGGCCAGAAACCAGAGCTGGGCAGTGGTAAGAACCGCCTAGGGATCCTGAGATGCTGTGGGGACCCCTGGACCCTCCAGCTGCTCTGGATGGAGGACTGAAGTTCCCAAGAGCAGCCCCAGCCCATGTCCCTGCCCTCCATGCAGGTGGAGGGTCCAGGACTCTGGGGCTCCCCACCAGTGGCCTGAAATCCCTGGGTGGCTCTTACTAGTGCCTGCCTAAGGCTTCTGGCCAGGGGTGGGGCCTCGTGGTGGCAAATGCCCTCCCCCATCTACCTGGTGTGTGTGTGCAGGGGGGGGAAGAGGCAGGTGCAGAGCAGTGTTGCAGGGAATCCAGGACCAATGCTGTCCAGGAGTCATTCAGCCCAGGACCGGGACTCAAAATGTACAGTTTTGGACTGTCCTGCCCAATTTAGGGATGGGTTGTTACCCTATTAAGTCCCCCTCCCTGATTAGGGATGTTTCTAGAATTTGTGCCTTAATTATCAATCCTATTATTTAAAGGGGCACCATCAAGTGATTGGGCCCCAAATGTGGCCTCCCTATAATAGAATACAGAATGGGCTGCGAGGGTAGCCTTGGAGGTTACTGTTTCAGCAAAACTGTACTTTGGTGGAGTGAAGAGGGAACCTCAGTGGAAATTCAAGCTGACTCCTGAAGAAGAGGGAAGGCTAGTAATGGAAACACCCGCCTTCCTTTTGAGAGTGAATTCCCTCTCCTGGCCTTTGATTGTAAGGGGCCTCATTGGTAGAGGAGGCAAAATAGGCAGCTGTGAGGTGATTCTGCTGCTCAGTAGAAGGAGAGGGGTCTGGGGATGTATGTACAGCAAAGACCGGAGTTGTGTGCAGTATCTCTTCACTCCTAGAATGAACTGATGCAGAACTAGACTATTGGAGCAAAACAAAAAACACTCTGGAATCCACAGTAAGCTGGCCAGAATATCTGAGTGAACTAAACTAATGGGGGGAGAGAGAAGTAATTCTAGAGACACCCAATGCCCAACAGTGGGCTGTCTCAGCAAGTGCCCTGTAATAATTGAGCTCTAATGTACTTAATGTTGGGAAGTATCCAGTGACAGTCCTCTTCGCAGAGGCTAAGGATTAAAGAAACCAAATGCAAAGAGTGCAAACTAAGCAAGCTGATTAGATGCTCTTTTCACCTCTCCACTGTGAAGAGAATCTTTCTCCCATCCCCCCTCCCACTTTTTTTAAGCTATTCAGAAAACTAGCACATGAAAACTGTTCATTCTCTCAAATTAGAGATGGGGCAAACAACATAGTTGGGATCAGCATATCATCAAACTTCAGGATGAGCCAGAATTCTGAAGTAAAACAGCCTGTCCTAGAGGGAGGAGGTAGTTTCAAAATGTGGATCCGTTGGTCTTCCCACCGAAGTGTTAGTGATGATCAAGTTTGAGCTTTTTGGTTGGGTGTTCATTTGTACTTCAGATACTATAATGGTGCAGAGTCTAGAATTACCTAGACAGGTGGACAGAGCACAGTTGGAGGTGTGTGAAGTTTTTTGAGATTTCTGGGAAAAAGGCCCGCCCTCCCCCGAAAAAAATAAATCTTCAGAATGGGAACTGAGGCAAAAATTGGAAAAACAAAATTATAAATGTAGATAAATGAAAAGTTTTGAGGATGTGGAATGTCTTTAACTCCTTGTAAGTCTAACAGTTGCATTAAGTTCTGGATCTGTCCACCTTCATGTCACTTACATGATAAATATACATGTTTCAGGAGGCTGTCTAGATATTAGAGGATGTTTGTGTTTTGGTGCTTTGGATCCTTGGGCAACTTAGTCTCTGAATAAACTATATTTATTTATTTAATTGTAACCATTCCTGTCTTCCACCCTAAGTGTTTTTACATAAACACCAAAAGCTGAACTCTTCCCACAACTTAAATTTCTGTTGCAATGTTTCCAAAATCTTCCCTCCTCCTACTCTTGATTATACTGTGTAAGTACCTTAATGGGAAGAAAATTCCACATACTAAAGGGCTCTATAATTAGTGGAGAAAGGCATAACAAGAATCTGACTGGCTGGTGAGCGTGATTTGTTCCAATGGTTAATATACCACAGGTAACTGGATGAAATGTAACAGTGTGTGATATCCAGGAGATCAGACTAGATGTCCTGGTCCCTTAGGGCTTTAAACTCTACGAATCTTCTCCACCTCCCCGCCAAAAATATATATTAAACCCTGTTGGGTAACATCCATTATCTCAGCTCAGCCACCCGTCATTTCAGACAGGCCCAGATGGCTAACAAATCTGGGCTCTAGCAGAACAGGGGCTCCTAATCCTGGAATTAAATGCAAAAGGGGGTCTGTAGCTCCCTGAAAAGACAGATGTGCTGCTTTAAAAAAAAAATCACATGGGAGGACATGGATAACTTGCTCATCACAAGAGCTGGTTGGGAAGATGTAGATGAAAATTATTTCTTTCTAATCTTTCTGTAGGGGTTGTGTCCCACCATCAGTTATTCTCAAAAGTACATGGGGGAGGGGGGGTCCTCGGGGCCTGTCTACAGAGGCAGCCAATCGGAGCCCAGCAGGCTCATATAAAAGGATCTGCAGGGCCTTAGCCAATCAGTCCCTGGCTGGTACCAGAAGAGTAAAGATGGGTGCTCTTGGGCCCAGAGATGGAGAAGAATCTGAGGATGCTGACCCCGAGGTAGGTTGGAGATAAAAGGACCCTGGTAGGAAGAAGTCCAGGGAAAGGCAGTATATGGCTACTGTGCATATAGTCCCTGGGTTAAACCCAGAGCAGTGGGAAGGTTCAGGCTCCCCTACCAGCCACAGGTAAAGTGGCATACACCCCAAGAAGGGGCAGGTCCTTTTTGGGAGCCTGCCCAAAGGCCTGAATTGAAAGGGTCTAGAGCTGGGGCTGAAGACCCTAGTGAAGGGAAATAAACTGCTTATTTGTTGGACTCTTCAATACCCCAAAAGGGGTTCATTTGGACTCTAACTTGGCCAGAGGTCACTGAAGACTGCCAAGTTGGCAGCCTGCAGGGTGCACCAGAGACAAAAAAGAAATGTGATAGGGCACCCCACTGTTCAGAGGCACTCCAGAAGTGACTGCCCCATTAGTGTCCATCCCAAATGCATGCAATAAAACCCTTCATCACTTTACACAATACTGTAGAATCTCACTAATTTGCACCAGTGACCCTTGGCAAATCAGCCGGTTGATGAGGAACAAAGCAAGGATAATCATTGTGAAATGGACTGCTTATTTTAATTGCGTAACTTTAATTTGATTATGCATAATATATATGATTAAAAATGACATTTTAGTCATCACTCCAACTCCTCATCATGAAGTCTTTGAGAGGTGGGAAGAGGCAGCTGGTTTTGGGTAGACTGGCAAACTTCTGCTTTTATGGTGCAGATTTGGATCTTGATTATATTGGTCTGCATCTGGAGTAACTCTGTCAACTTCAGCTCAGCTCAGAATCTGGTCTTGCCTCTAGTGCGTGGTTCTTAGAAACAGTGATTGAATACCTTTTTAGAGACCAGTTAGTACTTCCTTACCGCTGAAAAAAATAATTTTTCCAGTTGATTCTAGTTCCTGGATATTCATTCCCATCACAAAACTGCCACAGAAATTGGCACAGCTGTTACCTTCATTTGAGAGGGTGACGGTTTGAATAGCTGGTGTCATTGCAGAATAAGAGTATAAGTGAATGCGGGGAAGTGTACAGGACCTTCCTGGCTATAGCTAGTGTTACTGGCCTTTCACTTTTTAGGCTGGATAGTAAATTTGAGTGCTAAAAGTTAAATGCAAACAGAACCCTATTAACGGGATGTGTACTGAAATCTGCCAATTTCAAAGCTTCATCTATATTTGATTTTCAGGAGTGAGAGCATATTTTAGCCAAACAGTAAACTACTTCAAGGTGACTGATAAGGGGAAACCTAAGAAACAGTTGTATAATAACTATCATGAATGGAGACTGGTCTGCTTAAAGTGCTGTCAAGCAAATCCTATTCAAAGCAACCATTTTGGGCAAAATTCACCACTGGCATTTGCTAGTGCTAACAACAAGCATAATGATATCACCAGCAAATGCCAGGGGTGATAGATAGGTTTTATATTATCACAGTTCTTATATAGTCATCAGTATATCTCTTTACAGTAGTGCTTTAAAAAGGTCAGTATCATCCCTGTTTTGTAGATGGGGAAACTGAGGCACAGGGGTGAACATGACCTGCCAACAGGCCAGTGTCGGAGCTAGGACTAGAACTCAGGTCTGAGTCCAAGTCCAGTGCTCTGTCCACTAGAACTAGTGTTTCTCAACCTTTTTGATACCCGTGACCGGTTTGCTGCCTTCCTAAACTTAGTCAGGGAGATCATGGGGACTGGCACCGGTCCATGGACTGGTAGTTGAGAAACACTGCACTGGACCATAAACCTTAGTTGTGCCAGACTCCTTCCCCTCCACACCAAGTGGCTGCAGCTTCACTTATCAGTAGGGCCCTATCAAATTCATGGTCCATTTTGGTCTGTTTCACAGGGTTGTAATTGTAGGGATCCTCACCCAAAAAGGAGTTGAGCAGTGGTCGCAAAGTTATTGTAGGGGGGACTGCGGTGCTGCCTTCAGAGCTGGGCAGCTGGAGAGGGGCGGCTGCTGGCCAGGAGCCCAGCTCTGAAGGCAGAGCTGCTGCCAGCAGGAGCAGAAGTAAGAATGGCCTCGTATGGTATTGCCACCCTTACTTCTGCGCTGCTGCCTGGAGAGCTGGGCCATCAGTCAGCAGCTGCCTCTCCCAGCTCTGAAGGCAGCACAGAAGTAAGGGTGGCAATATCATGACCCCCCCTAAAATAACCTTGCAGCCCCCCGCAACACCCTTTTGGGTCAGGACCCCCAATTTGAGAAACGCTGGTCTCCCTCATTAAATCTGTATAGTGTACGCTAAAAGCACACATATGACAAGATTTCAGTCCATAACATGTTTTTCATGGCTGTGAATTTGGTAGGGCCCTACTTGTTAGGGAAAGGAGGGACCTGTGAAGCCCCGAAAGCAGCAGTTCCTAGCCAAAAAAAGTGTACCTGGTCAAGAAATCCACCCATTAAGCAATTCCCTTCAGAGCCTGTTAGCTGGTGAAGCTCCTGTGGCATTCTGATGAAAATTAAAGCATTTGCCTGATCCTTGGTGGAGCCCCAGCATAGGTTAGGGGTGGAAATAGCGCCTCCCCTGCCTCAGGAGTGTCTCGTCAGCAGTCTTTCCATGACTACCTTCGTGAAGCTCGAATTTAGAGGGATCCCATGTGGTGATACTTGGCAGCACCTGATACACTTGGTCAACCTCGGACCCAGAGAGAACTATGTCTGTCTAGCCAGCAGCCTCAACATATGTCCCGTCTGCCATGACTGATGCCTAAAGAGAACACCCTCACCTAGTGCAATGGCTTTGTTGGTCCCCATCTGTGCTGGATTTGTCCCCACTGACTAATCCTTGTGTATACCTCCAGTGAGTTGAGTAATTAGAGATCATGCTTTAGTTGACTACAGCCATTTCAAACCATGTGCTGCTAATCTAGTAGATTCTAGTTCTCTCTAGTTCTAGTTGGCTCTCTTAGAAATGCATTGTTGTGCACATCCTGCAGTCCCAAGATAACAGGACCTGTACTGTAAGCCCTGGTCTACACTAGGACTTTAAGTCGAATTTAGCAGCATTAAATCAATGTAAACCTGCACCCGTCCACATGATGAAGCCCTTTTTTTGACTTAAAGGGCTCTTAAAATCGATTTCCTTACTCCACCCCTGACAAGTGGATTAGCGCTTAAATTGGTCTTGCTGGCTCAAATTTGGGATACTGTGGACACAATTTGACGGTATTGGCCTCCAGGAGCTATCCCAGAGTGCTCCATTGTGACCGCTCTGGACAGCACTCTCAACTCAGATGCACTGGCCAGGTAGGCAGGAAAAGAACCACGAACTTTTGAATCTCATTTCCTGTTTGGCCAGCGTGGCAAGCTGCAGGTGACCATGCAGAGCTCATCAGCAGAGGTGACCATGATGGAGTCCCAGAATCGCAAAAGAGCTCCAGCATGGACTGAACGGGTGGTACGGGATCTGATCGCTGTTCGGGGAGAGGAATCAGTGCTATCAGAACTCCGTTCCAGTTTTCGAAATGCCAAAACCTTTGTCAAAATCTCCCAGGGCACGAAGGACAGAGGCTATAACAGGGAACCGAAACAGTGCCGTGTGAAACGTAAGGAGCTGAGGCAAGCCTACCAGAAAACCAGAGAGGCGAACGGCCGGTCCGGGTCAGAGCCCCAAACATGCCACTTCTATGATGAGCTGCATGCCATTTTAGGGGTTCAGCCACCACTACCCCAGCCGTGTTGTCTGACTCCTTCAGTGGAGATGGAGGCAACACGGAAGTAGGTTTTGGGGACGAAGATGATGATGATAGCTCACAGCAAGCAAGCAGAGAAACCAGTTTTCCCGACAGCCAGGAACTGTTTCTCACCCTGGACCTGGAGCCAGTACCCCCCGAACCCACCCAAGGCTGCCTCCTGGACCCAGCAGGCAGAGAAGGGAACTCCAGTGAGTGTACCTTTTAAAATACTATACATGGTTTAAAAGCAAGCATGTGAAAGGATTAATTTGCCCTGGCATTTGCGGCTCTCCTGGATGTATTCCCAAAGCCTTTGCAAAAGGTTTCTGGGGAGGGCAGCCTTATTGTGTCCTCCATGGTAGGACACTTTACCACTCTAGGCCAGTAACACGTACTCGGGAATCATTGTACAACAAAGCATTGCAGTGTATGTTTGCTAGCGTTCAAACAACATCCGTTCTTTATCTCTCTGTTATCCTCAGGAGAGTGAAATATCATTCATGATCACCTGGCTGAAATAGGGTGCTTTTCTTCAGGGGACACTTAGAGGAGCCCGTTCCTGCTGGGCTGTTTGCCTGTGGCTGAACAGAAATGTTCCCCGCTGTTAGCCACGGGGAGGGGGTAGCCACACAGTGGGGGGAGGCAAAATGCGACCTTGTAACAAAAGCACATGTGCTATGTATGTAATGTTAACAGCAAGGTTAACCGTGAAAGAGTGTAGCCATTGTTCTAGAAAATTTGTCTTTTTAAATACCGCTGGTCCCTTTTTTTTTCTCCACCAGCTGCATGTGTTTCAATGATCACAGGATTTTCTCCTTCCCAGAGGCTAGTGAAGATTAGAAAGAAAAAAAAAAACACACTCGTGATGAAATGTTCTCTGAGGTCATGCTATCCTCCCACACTGACAGAGCACAGACGAATGCATGGAGGCAAACAATGTCAGAGTGCAGGAAAGCACAAAATGACCGGGAGGAGAGGTGGCTGGCTGAAGACAGGGCTGAAGCTCAAATGTGGCACCAGCGTGATGAGAGGAGGCAGGATTCAATGCTGAGGCTGCTGGAGGACCAAACCAGTATGCTCCAGTGTATGGCTGAGCTGCAGCAAAGGCAGCTGGAGCACAGACTGCCACTACAGCCCCTGTGTAACCAACCGCCCTCCTCCCCAAGTTCCATAGCCTCCACACCCAGACGCCCAAGAACGCGGTAGGGGGGCCTCCAGCCAACCAGCCACTCCACCACAGAGGATTGCCCAAAAAACAGAAGGCTGGCATTCAATAAATTTTAAAGTTGTAAACTTTTAAAGTGCTGTGTGGCATTTCCCTTCCTTCTTCCACCACCCCTCCTGGGCTACTTTGGTAGTCATCCCCCTATTTGTGTGAATGAATGAATAAAGAGTGCATGAATGTGAAGCAACAATGATTTTATTGCCTCTGCAAGCAGTGATCAAAGGGAGGAGGGGAGGTTGGTTAGCTTACAGGGAAGTAAAGTGAACCAAGGGGTGGGGTGGGGGGTTTCATCAAGGAGAAACAAACAGAACTTTCACACCATAGCCTGGCCAGTCATGAAGCTGGTTTTCAAAGCTTCCCTGATGCATACCATAGAATCATAGACTATCAGGGTTGGAAGGGACCTCAGGAGGTCATCTAGTCCAACCCCCTGCTCAAAGCAGGACCAATCCCCAATTAAATCATCCCAGCCAGGGCTTTGTCAAGCCTGACCTTAAAGACTTCTAAGGAAGGAGATTCCACCACCTCCCTAGGTAACGCATTCCAGTGTTTCACCACCCTCCTAGTGAAAAAGATTTTCCTAATATCCAACCTAAACCTCCCCCACTGCAACTTGAGACCATTACTCCTTGTCCTGTCCTCTTCTACCACTGAGAATAGTCTAGAGCCATCCTCTTTGGAACCACCTCTCGGGTAGTTGAAAGCAACTATCAAATCCCCCCTCATTCTTCTCTTCTGCAGACTAAACAATCCCAGTTCCCTCAGCCTCTCCCCATAAGTCATGTGTTCCAGACCCCTAATCATTTTTGTTGCCCTTCGCTGGACTCTCTCCAATTTATTCACATCCTTCTTGTAGTGTGGGCCCCAAAACTGGACACAGTACTCCCAGATGAGGCCTCACCAATGTCGAATAGAGGGGAATGATCATGTCCCTCGATCTGCTGGCTATGCCCCTACTTATACATCCCAAAATGCCATTGGCCTTCTTGGCAATAAGGGCACACTGCTGATTCATATCCAGCTTCTCGTCCACTGTCACCCCTAGGTCCTTTTCGCAGAACTGCTGCCTAGCCATTCGGTCCCTAGTCTGTAGCGGTGCATTGGGTTCTTCCGTCCTAAGTGCAGGACCCTTATCCTTGTTGAACCTCGTCAGATTTCTTTTGGCCCAATCCTCCAATTTGTCTAGGGCCCTCTGTATCCTATCCCTGCCCTCCAGCATATCTACCACTCCTCCTAGTTTAGTATCATCCACAAATTTGCTGAGAGTGCAATCCACACCATCCTCCAGATCATTTATGAAGATATTGAACAAAACCGGCCCCAGGACCGACCCTTGGGGCACTCCACTTGATACCGGCTGCCAACTAGACATGGAGCCATTGATCACTACTTGTTGAGCCTGACAATCTAGCCAGCTTTCTACCCACCTTATAGTGCATTCATCCAGCCCATACTTTTTAAACTTGCTGACAAGAATAATATGGGAGACCGTGTCAAAAGCTTTGCTAAAGTCAAGAAACAATACATCCACTGCTTTCCCTTCATCCACAGAACCAGTAATCTCATCATAGAAGGCAATTAGATTAGTCAGGCATGAGCTTCCCTTGGTGAATCCATGCTGACTGTTCCTGATCACTTTCCTCTCGTGTAAGTGCTTCAGGATTGATTCTTTGAGGACCTGCTCCATGATTTTTCTGGGGACTGAGGTGAGGCTGACTGGCCTGTAGTTCCAAGATCATCCTCCTTCCCTTTTTTAAAGATTGGCACTACATTAGCCTTTTTCCAATCATCCGGGACTTCCCCCATTCGCCACAAGTTTTGAAAGATAATGGCCAATGGCTCTGCAATCACAGCTGCCAATTCCTTTAGCATTCTCGGATGCAACGCGTCCGGCCCCATGGACTTGTGCACGTCCAGCTTTTCTAAATAGTCCCTAACCACCTCTTTCTCCACAGAGGGCTGGCCACCTACTCCCCATGCTGTGATGCCCAGCACAGCAGTCTGGGAGCTGACCTTGTTCGTGAAGACAGAGGCAAAAAAAACATTGAGTACATTAGCTTTTTCCACATCCTGTCACTAGGTTGCCTCCCTCATTCAGTAAGGGGCCCACACTTTCCTTGGCTTTCTTCTTGTTCCCAACATACCTGAAGAAACCCTTCTTGTTACTCTTAACATATCTCGCTAGCTGCAGTTCCAGGTGTGATTTGGCCCTCCTGATTTCATTCCTACATGCCCGAGCAATATTTTTATACTCAACCCTGGTCGTTTGTCCAACCTTCCACTTCTTGTAAGCTTTTTTATGTTTAAGATCTGCAAGGATTTCACCGTTAAGCCAAGCTGGTCTTCTGCCATATTTACTATTCTTTCGACACATGGGGATGGTTTGTCCCTGTAACCTCAATAGGGATTCCTTGAAATACAGCCAGCTTTCCTGGACTTCTTTCCCCTTCATGTTATTCCCCCAGGGGATCCTACCCATCAGTTCCCTGAGGGAGTCGAAGTCTGCTTTCCTGAGGTCCAGGGTCCGTATTTTGCTGCTTACCTTTCTTCCCTGTGTCAGGATCCTGAACTCAACCAACTCATGGTCACTGCCTCCTAGATTCCCATCCACTTTTGCTTCCCCCACTAATTCTTACCGTGCCCTCCTGTGCTCTTCTAACCGCCCTGGTGTCTGGCTGCGCGTAACCAGCAGCCAGGCGATTTGCCTCAACCTCCCACCCCGCCATAAATGTCTTCGCGCTTACTCTCACAGATTTGTGGAGTGCACAGCAAGCAGTAATAACAGTGGGAATATTGGTTTCGCTGAGGTCTAAGCGAGTCAGTAAACTGCGCCAGCGCGCCTTTAAACGTCCAAATGCACATTCTACCACCATTCTGCACTTGCTCAGCCTGTAGTTGAACAGCTCCTGACTACTGTCCAGGCTGCCTGTGTACGGCTTCATGAGCCATGGCATTAAGGGGTAGGCTGGGTCCCCAAGGATAACTATAAGCATTTCAACATCCCCAACAGATATTTTCTGATCTGGGAATAAAGTCCCTTCCTGCAGCTTTCGAAACAGACCAGAGTTCCTGAAGATGCAAGCGTCATGTACCTTTCCCGGCCATCCCATGTTGATGTTGGTGAAACGTCCCTTGTGATCCACCAGAGCTTGCAGCACTATTGAAAAGTACCCCTTGCGGTTTATGTACTCGGCGGCTTGGTGCTCCGGTGCCAAGATAGGGATATGGGTTCCGTCTATGGCCCCACCACATTTAGGGAATCCCATTGCAGCAAAGCCATCCACTATGACCTGCACATTTCCCAGGGTCACTATCAGCAGATCTTTGATTGCGTGGGCTACTTGCATCATAGCAGCCCCCACGGTAGATTTGCCCACTCCAAATTGATTCCGAACTGACCGGTAGCTGTCTGGCGTTGCAAGCTTCCACAGGGCTATCGCCACTCACTTCTCAACTGTGAGGACTGCTCTCATCTTGGTATTCATGTGCTTCAGGGCAGAGGAAAGCAAGTCACAAAGTTCCATGAAAGTGCCCTTACGCATGCAAAAGTTTCGCAGCCACTGGCAATTGTCCCAGACCCGCAACGCTATGCGGTCCTACCAATCTGTGCTTGTTTCCCAAGCCCAGAATCGGCATTCCACTGCATGAACCTGCCCCATTAGCACCATGATGCATGCATTGGCAGGGCCCATGCTTTCAGAGAAATCTGTGTCCATGTCCTGATCATTCACGTGACCGCGCTGACGTCGCCTCCTCGCTCGGTATCGCTCTGCCAGGTTCTGGTGCCGCATATACTGCTGGATAATGCGTGTGGTGTTTAATGTGCTCCTAATTGCCAAAGTGAGCTGAGCGGCCTCCATGCTTGCCTTGGTATGGCGTCCGCACAGAAAAAAGGCGCGGAACGATTGTCTGCCGTTGCTCTGATGGAGGGAGGGGCGACTGACGACATGGCTTATAGGGTTGGCTTACAGGGAATTAAAATCAACAAAGGGGGTGGCTTTACATCAAGGAGTATTTCAGGCAGGACTTCACGGAGGGTTCCAATAAGAAATGGTGCATCTAAGTAATTGTTCTTATTGGAACAAGCAGGTTCGTCTGGCCTCTGATTGATACATGGCTAGATTTACCTCGCTGCACCTTCTCTGTGAGTGACTGCAGTGTGACCTAGAGGAATGAGTCCCCTAGATGGGGGAGGGGGGGAAGCAAATGAGTACAAAACAAATCTGGTCTATTTCTTGTTTTGATCCACTCCATCTATTTTTTACATCTTTGGCTGGCAGCAGACGGTGCAGAAGGACTGCAAGCCATCCGCATCTCATGGCTGCTCGGCAGAGGACAGTGCAGTAGGACTGCTAGACATCCTCCTCTCTTGCCTGCCTGGCAGAAGATGGTACAGTAGGACCGCTAGCAATCCGTATCGCTTGCCTGCTCGCCATAAGATGGTTCAATAGGACTGACTGCAGGACTAAAGAGAGTGACCTGGTCAAGTCACTCCAAATTTAGTTCCTGCGCCCATGTCTTCCCAGGCGCTCCTGATCGACCTCACATAGGCGACCAGGAGCACTTCAGACATGACAATGACAGTTACCAGTCCTACTGTACCGTCTGCTGCCAGAAGGCAATGGGTTGCTGCTGCTGTGTAGCAATGCAGTACCACGTCTGCCAGCACCCAGGAGACATACGGTGATGGTTACCTGAGCGGGCTCCATGGCGTCTGCATAGGTAACTCAAGAAAAAAGGCGCGAAACGATTGTCTGCTGCTGCGTTCACAGAGGGAGGGAGGGAACGGGGGCCTGATGTTATGTACCGAGAACCACCCGCGACAATGTTTTAGCCCCATCAGGCCTTGGGATTTCAACCCAGAATTCCAATGGGCAGCGGAGACTGCAGGAACTGTGGGATAGCTACCCACAGTGCAACACTCCAGAAGTCAACTCTAGCCTCGGTACTGTGGAAGCGCTCCGCCGAGTTAATGCACTTAGAGCATTTTCCGTGGGGACACACACACTCGAATATATCAAACCGATTTCTAAAAAAACGACTTCTATAAATTCGACCTAATGTCGTAGTGTAGACGTACCCTAAGGCTGTTTTTCAATAGGAAAGTAAATACCGTGTTGCATTTTTTTGGAACAAACTTCCAGACAATTCCCCATTTATGACGTGCATTGAGTAGACTTTGGGAGCTCTTGGGTTTTAATTACAGTTGTATCAAGTAGACCTATTCAGATTCCTTATTTACAAGTCGGATGTCGTTTTTGTTTTAAACTGCCAGAACCATGTTTCTGGGGTTTGTGTGTGAGAGACGAGCAGTGACATTAGGCTTTGCTCCCAAAGTGCTTTAAAATCTAAATCGACTATACTTCTGTCTCCTGTCATGTCTGTTTTACACCTCTGGGAGAAGGGAGGAGGTACTAAAACAGATTAAGTGACTTGCCTGAAATCACACAGGCAGTTTATGGCAGAGCTGAGAACTGAACCCAGAACTCCAGTGTTCTAACCACAAGACCCATCCTCCTCCTCTTAATGTGGCGGGGGGGGGGGGACCTGTCGGTTTTCAGTGGATTCTGCTCTGAAATTCAGATAGTCAGATGCCGTTGTTGAAGTATAATGTAAAGAAGAATACAGGCATCTGTTAATTCCCTCCACATACTCTATACGTCTAGGGGAGATGGCTAGTCTGTTCATCGGACTGCGTGCAGCCTGTGAATTGGAAGTAAATCTTGGATTCTCTGATTTCAAACCCTGAATATCTCACAAATAGCTAAATGAATCTGGTGGCTTCTGTTCTACTCCGACAGTCCAAACAAAGGAAAATTCACATCCAACGTGGCACAGTTCCTGTTTGCTGCTCCATAAAGGCCTAGAAGCTGAATACCAATGGGGTGCTGCATAGAGGGTTGCCAACCCTCCAGGGTTGTCCTGGAGTCTCCAGGATTTGAAGATTCATCTTTAATTAGATTATTTGAGTAAACCTCCAGGAATATGTCCAACCAAAATTGGCAACCCTAGCTCCCTGTTGGAATTTGAGGTGCATTTTAGAGGTGGAGGTTGCAGGCCCAGGGTTGGAATAGCAGTAGGTGGTGCAGGGAAGGAGTGGGGTGCATCAGCAAAGGGGTGTGGGTTTGGAAATGTGGCCAAATCCAGCTCTGACTAATCCCCTGTTCCACTGACTTCAATGTGTATCAGATGAAAGGGGAGGAGGTGATGCTCTGAGCTTCCCACTTCCACAAACACAATCTTCACCACCATCACCCCCCACCGGAGAATTAATTTGAAGTGACTCCCTTTTAAAAGAATAAACTTGGTGTCTCTAGATCATCTCTGAACAGGTTTAGACTCTCCTTGCTCTGCTCTCTGTTTGCTATCTTATATATTGCGTGTGTGTGATAGAAGTCTTGTACATTTTTTTTTTCTCATTCATTCAGGACTGCATTACTCTTTCCCCATGTCATGGATGATTTATTCTTAATGGAAAGGAATAAATAAAGCCCCATGGTGATATGTCTTGTCTCTGTTCTGTGAAATGCATGGAGATTGACAGCATATCTGTGCCACATTTCATTAATTTGTCTCACTAACCTCTGTTTAGCACCAGAATATCAGTCTAGCAGATCACTGCCAGCAAACGTTCTGTGGTTGCTTACTTCCAAGTCAGGCTTTTTGTTTGCTCAAATGTGGCGAGGCAGCAAGGAAACTGGAATGTTGAAATACTGACTTATTGCACATCAGCTCTGACTGCCTTGAGGAGGATGGCTACAGTAAGTGTTTCTGAAAGGCCAGGCTATTACACAAAGTTTGTGAGGATGTGGAGCAAGTGTACCAAAAAATTATTGCAACACTATGGCTTTGTGGAAGAAACATTCCAGTGGGCTCACCCAGGTAGAATCCAGTAGGCTTTGGGAATCTTAGTTCATAATGGGAAGACAAAATAATTAATGCTAGGAATAGTGGTAGCAGTTTTCACCAGCACTTTTCACCAGAGAACATGCGATCAGTCCTTCTTCAGTTTCTAAGAAACCTAAAACTTTAATTTTTTAAATAATTTGTCTCTGGTTGCCAAGAAAACATGACTCAGTGCTGCCTTCCAGAATCTGCAGATGGCTGAAACCAGGACCCTGAGAGATGTGACTTACCCCACTTCTAAATTCCAGAAGATCTGAAGCATGTCGGTGGGTTTTTTTAAAAAAAAAATTTCACTGCTCATCCCTTTTGGCAGAAAGTCTGACTGTATGAACCTCAAGTAGAGCACCACCACATCACCCCCCACTCTTACCATCACTACAAATACTAATAAAACCCTGTCATGGGGGGGCGGGCAGCTACCACTGCTTCCCGGCTCCACACATGTGCTGCCACATCCCGCCAAGGAAGCTTATTCTTTTATAGCAAAGGTTAAACAGAGCACAATCTTAAGTCATTATCTGGCCCCTAGGCTTCAGGGCCACCCCTCCCAGGGGTCTGTAACTCCAGCTCCAGGCATCCCACTTGCTTCAGCCAGCTCTGTTCTCCCGCTGCCCCCTTGGACCAACAGCTGAAGGGTTGCTCCAGGGACTCACTACAGGAGTTAGCTCCACTCCCGTGAGGCCTTTGCTGCCCAGAGCTCAGCCTGCCTCAGTCCTTTCTTCCTAGCTGCCTACTAGTAACCCTTTACAGGCCTAGGTGTAGCCCAGCCCTCTTTAATTAGCTGGATTAGGCTCACCTGCTCCAGCCCAGGGGAGCTGGGCTCAGTCTATCCACAGACCAGCTACGTATGTCTTTGTTCAGCACAGCCCAGTTCATTCATTGGTGTTTGTTAACAAGCTGGCTGTTCTGTAGGCTGCTGGTCATCACTCTGGCACTCACTTCCTAAGCTGTCACTTCCTACTTTGTGTAGTCAGCTCTCTGAGACATGGCTCACCAAGGCCCCTGGAGAACATGACTGATTGGAATGGAGCTGAGAAGAAAAGCAATGAAGCGGAGTCCGAGGAAAAGCCGACCATTCAATTAGGTTTACTTCAGTGTTTGTAGTAACATACCACGTGGGTTTGTAATCTTGCTAGCTAAGCAGGGTTGTGCAGGAGCTATATTTGGATGGGGGGATCTTCAAGAAACCTCCAAACACTTCAGGAAGTGGGAACAGGAATCTGGTAGGTGGCCGTCTGTCCAAGTCTGCATTAAAATTATACTTCAGAGCTGATAGTGCTCTGGGATGCTACCAGCCGCCATCTTTTGGGTGGGAAGGAAAATCCAAGACCTCAGCAGCTTGTGGACACTAAGGATCCCATGAAATCTTTCACAAGAGGGATAGTGTATGTCCAGCGTTCACCCATGTTCCCAGTTGGGTTAATTGCATCCTACCTCCTTAAGTTTTACTTTATTGCAGTTGTATATTTACATTCTTCAGTTCCTGACTTAAACTGTTTTGTATAATGACGCTTTGCTCTGTTTATAAAGCACCCACAGTCCACCTTAAGGCTGCACTTTAGTGGGAGGTTGTGGGATCCCAATATACTCCTTACCGCCCTCTCTCCCTGGGGTGGTTTGTGAGGTTTATACTTTGGTAGGACGCTTCATCCAAAGATCTCAAAGCACTCTACATAGTCTGCATTTTTATTTGCCATTAACTAACCCATGGTACATCACTTGCTGTATGTGTTTGTTTTTTTTTTAAACACAAGACTACAACTGGAGTGATTGTGTCAACATACACAGGAAGTAAATACCAGTTATTTAATACTGTGAATGAGGACTGTTTCTTATCAGCTGGCTCTGGGGTCTGTGTAGCTTTTTTTTTTAAACCATGAGGAAGTAGTTTGTAATCCTGAGATGAGATTACTGCAAGTCTTGTTTAAAAGGTTTAAGTTTTCCTAATGAAAGTTGGAACATGGAATGTATGTTTGCTTTCAGATTAATCTATCAGTGTAAGGAAATAACTTTTCTGCGTTTTGACTATTACCCTCTTTTGGTTTGCTATGGCCTACAGAAAGCATAAAAGCCCAACTACTACTGATGACTGAGGGAGAGCCTTCATTAGGTCATGTGATAGAGGCTTGATTTATTTTCCCTCCTCTGAACTGATGTCTGTAGTTCCTTTCCTAGTGCTCTACATATGTTGTGTTGCTAGCAGATGCTTATGCCTATTGCTCTGAAACCTTTATAGCTGACACTGATCGTCACCTTTGACAATCTCAACATGGGTTAAGGAATGAATGAGTGTGAAGAATGAAATCCTTACATCCCTAAAGACGGTGTTTCCAGGTTAGCTGTGGGGACAAACTAGCAGTATAGTGTGACCATTTGACAAGAGAGAGCTTGGATTGCTTTCTTTTCCCCCTCCTTCTCTTCCCTCCACCTCCCACCCCCGCTTCGTTGTACCAGAGATGGAAAGGTCCAAGCTTGATTCTCAGAACCTAGATAAAGCTGTAGGACTGGCAGGTGGGGGAGGAATAATTGGAGTGGAGCACGTTTGATCTGGAAATCATTGAGCTGTAATAGACATGGAACTCCACAATCCTACTTCAGCAGAGCCACATCAGCATAGAACATACTTCAGAAATGTGTGGGTTTTTTTGTAAATACGCAACCTAGAAAAGGAATGCCGTGCTGTGTGAGGGGAAAAAATATTGTGTAGTTCTCCAGTTCAAGCTAGATCAACCTATTGGCAAAAACATTTCTATATTTCTTGTCTGCTATATGTATTTTAGTTTTCTGGAAGTAGGAGAGAGAAGGAACTTGGCTGTAGCCAAGGATAACGCAGGGAAAGTGCTCTGCAAGCTTCCCCATAGCACTTTCCCTGTGCATGTAAAATGTGATCTGCAGCCAGCATCCCCTGCAGTTCTACTCATGGGGCCTCTTCAGAGCAAAGACAAATTTGTGGGGGGCGGGGGGGGAAACCTGAGACCATTAGACTTATTTCAAATTTGGTCCAACCCAGGTTTCCACTATTGAAAGCTTGTGCATGTATAAAATCAGGGTGTGCTATCTAGCCTTCTTAATTTTACTGATTGCCACTGTAACCATGTCTCAAAGGTGCACGCGAATCTCTCATTTCAGAATCCATTGTAGAAGATAGTGGATTATGAAGAGGAATGGTGGGGCCATGTAACAATCTAGAGTTTGAGTTCAGGGTTCAAGAGTCCCAGCTCCAGTCAAACTGGACAAAAGGACATTGTCTGAGAGCTCTAGCCCAGGGGGAGGGAAATGTCTCCTGTCAGCTGATTAATCTCTCTCGTACTGGCCCACTACATATGTACTCTTGCTCCTTCCCCCACTGTATATCCCAGCGGTTTTCAAACTGTGGATCAAGACCCGAAAGTGGGTCGTAACACCATTTTAAAGGGGTCACCAGGGGGCCAGCATTAGATTTGCTGGGACCCAGGGCTGAAGCTGAAGCCTGACCTCCACTCCCACCCAGGTTGGCAGGGCTCCAGCTCTGCTGCCCCACCCCAGGGTGGAGGGGCAGGGGCTCTCCTCCCCCCGCCCCCCGGTGGGTCATGTAGTAACTTTATTGTCAAAGGGGGTCACGGTGCAATGAAGTTTGAGAACCTACAGTAGCATAGAAGGTGCATGGTTGCCTGATATACGGTATACCTGGTATACTTAGTACCACTACAGTACGTGTTCTCTTCCCCCCCACCCCCCCGCCCCACCTTAATGGTCAACAAACGGGAATATCTTGTCCAGAGTGACTAAGTTGGATTTGTCCATGGTACTGGGTGCTGCCTGTGAGGACTAGCTGGCAAATATACAGGGACATGTACAGTATTTCCAGAAAATAATTTTGCTATGAATGGATCTTATTTACTACAAATATTGTACAATACTTGCCATTCATGGGCAGCAGGCTAAAGCCAGCCTGCTCACACATTGTAGCGTGCCCGCCTAAAGATAGATCTCTGCATGCCATGATTGATAGGCTATTTCCTTTATGACTAAAACACTCATTTTCTTAGTTTCTTTTGTTCCTGGAGCAAGCAAAGGCAGTGATCTGCTCCTTACAGATGACTTGGGTTATGTGGAATGTAGCCTGTGTCATACAAATGGATTTTGTGCTTTTTTTTTTTTAATTTCAAGAATATTTAGTGTCCAAAAAACAGTTGTTTGTTTTTTCTGTTTTCTTCCCCCAGAGCGTATTGGGAGATGCCTGGAGCCTTTGGAAAACTGGGGGGAAAACCCCAGTTGTGACACCTCTTGATGCCAACAGGCCTTTTCAGTCTGCCAACCTTTTCTTCACTGTGCTATAAATCTCCCCGTTCCAGCCCTCTCTGCAGTGCTGGCTAGACCTTGGAAGTCAGACCCGTGTCTTTTGGCATTGACCTTGCACAAGCTAGCCAGTGGTGCTAACGTACAGGATTGGTCTGAAGGAAAGCGTTGGTTTTCATTTTGCTAGGAACTGGGATGAATCAGGATTGTACTGTATTTAGTTAGCAAGCTAGTCTTGGCAGAAGCGATGAGTATAGTGGGCAGTGCACTGACTTATCTTTTTTAGCGGGGGCAAGGTGTACAGGTCTGGTATATGTAAGGACTGTGTGGTCTTCTTCTTCTGTTTTGTATAGGTTCTCATACTGTACTCCTTGCTGTAGAATCTGAGCACTTTCTAGGAGTGCATTAAATAATGTGGCCAAACATGTGACAGATTTTCTCTCATCCGCTGCCTGCAGGGAGGAGCACATGCAATGGAGTGACTCGTTTTGGTAGGGTTTTTTGGTGGGTTGGTTGATTTTGATTTGGGGTTGGTTTTTTAAATTAGCAGAGCATCCTGTATATGTTGGAGTATAAAGTCAAAGAAATGTGCCTTGCGCTTAAGGAAGGAGGTGTGGTGGTTTGTGATCGCCCTTATTTCCTGGGGGAGTTCATTCCATAGATTCAGCCCTGCCCCTGAGAAAGTTCGGTCTCCCACAGACAAGCTTTACCCTTGTTGTAATACATGCCAATTCTCAGATGTATTAAAATTGGCTCAGTTGCATCTCGCATTCCAATTGTGTTGACCCACAAACTTCTTACCCACTTAAAAAATCCCCAGACACCAGCCAGTCAAATCTTACTAGCTATTGACAAACGTATCTTGAAGAATTTAAGCGTCCGTTTTGTTCCTTTGTTTTGTTTTTGAATTTGAGGAATCACAGACTTATTAATAAAATATGTGGAAGGCTATCCGTGCGTCTCTGGCTTCTGATACCATTACAAACCCATGAAATACTGTGCTTGACGTGACCCTAACATGATGCTGCAGCGTTTCCAGGACTGTGTTCTTAATACTTTCACGAACCTCCATTGTTTTATTAGTGCCGTAACTCATAAACTATCGCAGTTAAGAGTTGTATATCATCCAGTCTCTTCTATTTCTACCCATTCAAAGCACTCTTAATTTTCCAGAACTACCAGGAACTGCAATTTCAGTCTCTGTACAACAGTGGTAGGACAAAATACCTATATCAGGAGGGAAAGCGTACTAGACATGTAATGAAACGCTCTGAGAAATTAAATCCAAGCAAGCTGGATGTTAGGCCAAAACACACAGAGTATATGGGCAGGGCTCTGCAGTCCTGGGCATTTCTGAAAGCAATCTGGCTAATTCGGCTAGCGTTCCTTCAGAGGAAGTTCACATTGCAGTGGTCATTAAGACATCCTCTCACGGGGTGAAATACTTGCTGCAGACCTCCCACACCAGCTCAGCTGTCAGCGTCAGAGCTGAATTGTAGCCGCCAGGGTAAGAGGTAGCGAAGGCACATGTGAGAACTGTACCAGACGGGAAACAGAGGCCTCGGTGTATGTGGGCAGTGGAGGTGCAGCAAGAGGACAGAGGAGTTTGGGGGGAGGGATTAAGATCCCAAATCTGGAACCAAACATCGAAGAGGCTTTTATATATTTTTTTAAAAACTACTTTAAAAATGCCAGGTCTTGTTACAGGTAGGGGAGCACCCTAAATTCAGGATTCTGACTTTTCCCTTGCTGCTGTTCACTACCTCAATAACTCCTAAAGCAGAGTAAGGAATTCAGCTCCCTCTCTGTTAGGCCTTAGTGGGATTATCAGCTGTTGCTGGAGACCCATAAACCCGATCTCAGCTCTTGGCCTTTCATTCCACCTCTTTTAACAGTTAACCGCTCCATAAAGCAAAACATTCACTGGCAATCAAAACAGGCAAACCTAACTAAACCCAGCCCTCCCAAAACTCCCCCTCTCAAAAAAAACCCCCAAAAACCAAACTTTTTTAACACTGTTTCCATCACCAAATTAAGTAAAGTTGCTTTAGACTCTGCTCTGTGTTAAAATATGGCTTTGTTTTTGAATACTCCCTAAAGAGAGAGAGAGAGAAAAAAACAATATTTCAAAGAGGACTCTGCATGTGTTTCCTGCTGAGGGTGTTCTGTGAGGGCTGGCTGCTTTCAGGCTAATGTTCCTGCTACATTTTTGCAGATTCTCCTGGTGAATATCTGTTTGTTGAACTTTATAGCAAAGAGCAGGGTTGTGCTTCTCTGTCTGTTTTTCATGGATGTGATTTCTTCACTATGTGCATAACTGGCTGTCATAAATGTAAAGGGAAGGGTAACCACCTTTATGTATGCAGTAATATAAAATCCCTCTTGGCCAGAGGTACAGAATCCCCTTACCTGTAAGGGGTTAATCAGTTCAGTTAACCTAGTTGGCACCTGCCAGAAGGACCAATGGGGAAAAGATACTTTCAAATCTGGAGGGGGAGGAAGCTGAGGCTTTGTTTTTGTGCTCTGTATGTGTTCTCTCTGGAGACCGAGACCAGGCAAGTAATCCAGCTCCTACTGAATGATACATCTACGCTTACAGAAATAGTAAGTAATAGCAAGGAAATGTGTTAGATTATCTTTTTGTTTTAGCTTGTAAATTTTCCCTGTGCTAAGAGGGAGGTTTATCCCTGTTTTTTGAAGTTTTGCCCAGAGGGGAATCCTCTGTGTTTTGAATCTGATTACCCTGTAAAATTACCTTCCATTCTGATTTTAGAGGTGCTTCTTTTATTTTGTTTTAATAATAAAGTTCTGTTTTTAAGAACCTGATTGGTTTTTAGTGTCCTAAAAACCCAAGGGTCTGGTCTGTGCTCACCTGGTTCCCCTATTTGGTTCATAGATTATTCTCAAGTCTCCCCAGAAAAAGGGGTGAAGGGCCTTGGGGAGATATTTTAGGGAAACAGGAACTCCAAGTGGTCCTTGGTGGTGGCAGCAGTACCCATCCAATGACAAGGAAGGATTTTTGCCTTGGGGAAGTTTTTAACCTAAGCTGGAAGAAATAATCTTAGGGGGTCTTTCACATGGGTCCCCACACCTGTACCTCAGAGTGGGGAGGGAGCCCCTGACACCGGCTCATGGCAATTACTGGTTCTGTGGATGAAGGGAAAGCAGTGGATGTATTGTTTCTTGACTTTAGCAAAGCTTTTGACACGGTCTCCCACAGTATTCTTGTCAGCAAGTTAAGGAAGTATGGGCTGGATGAATGCACTATAAGGTGGGTAGAAAGCTGGCTAGATTGTCGGGCTCAACGGGTAGTGATCAATGGCTCCATGTCTAGTTGGCAGACGGTATCAAGTGGAGTGCCCCAAGGGTCGGTCTTGGGGCCGGTTTTGTTCAATATCTTCATAAATGATCTGGAGGATGGTGTGGATTGCACTCTCAGCAAATTTGTGGATGATACTAAACTGGGAGGAGTGGTAGATACGCTGGAGGGGAGGGATAGGATACAGAAGGACCTAGACAAATTGGAGGATTGGGCCAAAAGAAATCTGATGAGGTTCAATAAGGATAAGTGCAGGGTCCTGCACTTAGGACGGAAGAACCCAATGCACAGCTACAGACTAGGGATCGAATGGCTAGGCAGCAGTTCTGCGGAAAAGGACCTAGGGGTGACAGTGGACGAGAAGCTGGATATGAGTCAGCAGTGTGCCCTTGTTGCCAAGAAGGCCAATGGCATTTTGGGATGTATAAGTAGGGGCATAGCGAGCAGATCGAGGGACGTGATCGTTCCCCTCTATTCGACATTGGTGAAGCCTCATCTGGAGTACTGTGTCCAGTTTTGGGCCCCACACTACAAGAAGGATGTGGATAAATTGGAGAGAGTCCAGCGAAGGGCAACAAAAATGATTAGGGGTCTAGAACACATGACTTATGAGGAGAGGCTGAGGGAGCTGGGATTGTTTAGCCTGCAGAAGAGAAGAATGAGGGGGGGGGGATTTGATAGCTGCTTTCAACTACCTGAAAGGGGGTTCCAAAGAGGATGGCTCTAGACTGTTCTCAATGGTAGCAGATGACAGTACGAGGAGTAATGGTCTCAAGTTGCAGTGGGGGAGGTTTAGATTGGATATTAGGAAAAACTTTTTCACTAAGAGGGTGGTGAAACACTGGAATGCGTTACCTAGGGAGGTGGTAGAATCTCCTTCCTTAGAGGTTTTTAAGGTCAGGCTTGACAAAGCCCTGGCTGGGATGATTTAACTGGGAATTGGTCCTGCTTCGAGCAGGGGGTTGGACTAGATGACCTTCAGGGGTCCCTTCCAACCCTGATATTCTATGATTCTATGTCCTTCGAGCACCTATCTCTGCTCTGTAAAGAGCAATGTGTGTATAGAATGTTTGGTCAGGATGTAAGCGACCTTAGCTGCTGCCAGGTGGACAAAAAACTATCCTGTAACCAGGAAAACTGTATAACATGACTACCTGGTGGGTACCGGTCTGCAAAGCTGTGCTCTGGAGACTTGTAGTCTACTTTTCAAATGGCAATACTGCTGGTGGTGATGATATCCAAAAAGAATACATGGGCCACATTCAAAAAAGATATGAGCCTTCTGACTTTTTTTCCCCCTGCCCACTCTAAAATTTCCTGTAATTGTCCTGTCATTCCCACCCATTATTGTCGGTGCAGTGGTAGCAGATCAAGGTTTCTTGACCTGTCAGTCATGACTCCCAGTGGGGTTAGCTGTTTCTTGTCGCATGGTGGGGGAATGAAATGGGAGAGAGAGACAAGCTTGCTCCCTTTTCCTGCCCCTGCCCCTCTCGTACCAGAAGCATCCTGTTGTGATCCATGGGGAACTGCCTATGAAATGCCCTATGAACCAGCACAACCTTTGAAACATCACGGGGTTCACTGGTAGCATGGGCTAGTGAATTGAACGCAAGATGTCAGGGGTTCTAATCCCAGCTCTGACCCTGACTTGCTATGTCATCTTGGGCAAAATTTTATTTCCTCATGTGGAAAATGGAGATGATGTTAGAGCAGGCTGTGTGTCTGTAATCAACGTTTCTGAAAGATTGAGATCCCAGGATGGAAAGGACTGTAGTAGGGATAAGCACTTGACACCAATGCTTTGGGAATTGGCACAACGGGTTCTGGAGCACAGCTGAGCTTGACTAATTGCATGGAGCTGAATCTTGGGTTTCTGGGGTTGATTATGGGGATGCAAACATTTGCGCATCCCTGTGGCTGATATTTAAATACTCCAAGCAATGCTTTAGCCACAGGGTCTCTCTCCCTCCCCCTCGCCCCGTGTTAGATCTTTGCCTTCAATTTAAAAAAAATGCTTCTAACCTAGAAGTTGGCCATAACCAAGTCTGCAGTGAGTGCAGCCTGTGAAGTGCTGTTGTGTATTTCAGAGATGAAAGCTGCCTTTAATATTTCACCAAGTTGAATAATTTATTCTGGGGCTAGACACCTCCTCTGCACGGTGACTAATGGTCCAGCCTCTACCCTAAACTACTGCAGCCAGCTCCTTGTTTTAAAAGTGCTCTGGCACCAACTGCCATTTTAAAAAATGGAGATTTGTCTACTTAAGAATTGGGTTGATTGGGCAAAATCCTAAGGAGAAAGTGTCACTTTAAAAACATTGTTTTATATGTTGTATGAGTTTTAATGCTGATGAAAGATGCTGGACTGATAGTCCCCTTATTAGCAGAATTTAGCTAGCAGAGATCATGGAAATCTCCGTCAATGTACAAAAATTAGATTAGATTACTAAGAAGTGGGTGTGAGAGTGGATTTAATGCTGCTGAACTCTCATTACTTCCCATTTCTGATGCTCATGACTTCCATGCCCTCTGTTGCTCCTGCATATTCTCTGAAGATTTGCCCTGAGAGTTTGCTAGATCTGTGTGCCAAACAATGAATCTTAATCTATTCCCTTCTAATATATATAAAAAATGTCTTGCTCACTCTCACTCTCAAAAGAAGTATTAGAGAACTGTTATAGAACTCCGGAAAAAGTATCTGAAATAACTGTGTCTTGGAATTATCGTTACCGTGAAAACACTCTTAAGATTGGTCAAGTCGTTCTCAGCCTTGAATGAAACACACTGCATCTTTGAAGGAAAATGTCTGACTCAGAAGGAAAAGGCCTGCATGCCAGGTTTGGAGGAGTCCTGATTGCGTCTAATGAGAAATAACTCCAAGAACAGTTGAACCTGTTGATTCCGTATAACATGGTCTAGGTCAGCAGAACCGATTGTAAAGGGAGCAGTTTCCTAAATGCAAGTCTTGTGTCAAATGTTCCAGTTTGTTGCTCGAGCACATACTTTGTTCCCAAAACTTTTGGGTTTTGTTTTTTAAAGTAGTGTTGACTAGAATACATGTAACTCGCTCCTGTAGGTGAGATTCCTGCTCCTTTTTAAAATGTTGTCCCGTTCCCTTTGGGGTATAATTATTCTTGTTTACTGTGTCAAATTCCAAAAACATATACCACTCTGTCAAAGAAAGAATACTAGTGAGTGAATTTTATTGAATGTCAAAATCGCTGGCGAAATCCTTGGTTAATCAGGGCTCCACTTTCCTAGGTCAGACACCAGGTCTGCAAAGAGGCTTCCCGTATACCGAAAGCACATTCTATAGCTAACTGAGCCAGGGAACTCAGAACCCATTCTGAGATACAAAGACACCTTGAAGGCCAACCTCAAAGTGTGCAAGATAGACTTTGAAACCTGAGAACACGTTGCACTGGACAGACACAGATGGAGAAATCTGTGCCATGAGGCTGCATCCACTTTTGAGGAGTAGTGGCATGTAAGGTCTTTTTGCAGGAGAAGAGAGCACATCCTAAGGCCAACACGTAAAGCCCTCCCCGTAACTACTACACTTGTAACTGCATCTGCAAATCCAGGAGTGGACTCACTTCCCACATGAGAAGCCATAAAAACAAACAAACCCAGAATTTAAGTCAATACTAGGTGAACACTCATCTGACGAAGAGACAAGAGAATCCATCACCACAGTGGGCCTTAAACTTGCCAGGTTTAAGGGTCACTGTTTTTTTTAATTCAGTGGGTGAGACCTGTAGTATCCGAAGGGGAGATGGAGTTGGAGATGGATTGGGTCTTTAAATCCTCCCATCCAAAGGTCGGGGTGGAGGTGGGGGTTATCCAGGCTATTTTTTCTTACTGATTTTTAACATTTTACATTTTAATGTTATGTAAAAAGTAAACTTTTTTTCTTAATTTCCCTTTAATTCTCCTTTTTGTTTTATGACCTATTTCCATTATTTTCCCCCACACCCTTAAGAGAACTTTTAGAATGGCCATGTTGTATAGGACTATTGGCCCATCTAGCCCAGTGTCCGTCTTCTGACAGTGGTTAGTGTCAGATGCTTCGTAGGAAATTAACACAACAGTGCAATTTCAAGTGATCCATCCCCTGTCATCCAGTCCCAGCTTCTGGCAATCAGAGGTGTAGGAACACCCAGAGTATGGGGTTGCATCCTGACCATCATGGTTAATAGATCCATCAATGGCTATCCTCCATGAGCTATCATTCTTTTTTTAACTCACTTATTCTTTTGGCCTTCACAGCATTCCCTGGCAATGAGTTCCACAGGTTGACTGTGTTGTGTGAAGAAGTACTTCCTTGTGTTTGTTTTAAACCTGTGCCTATTAATTTCATCAGGTGACCCCCTTGTTCTTGTGTTATGTGAAGTGGTAGGAGTGGGAACATAGATCTTCCTCATATGGGTGGTAAACAAAATTTTGGAGAGAGCGATGGTAAATTTTCATGCATTGCCAGAGGTGAAAGTAAGCCGGAATGCCCCGGTATGGTGTATTGGTAAGAGCCGGAGCGCTGTACCGGGATCAGCTTTCTCAGAGGGCAATTTAAAGCCTTGGGGTAGCAGCAGCGGGGCTGCGGCAGTGATTTAAAGGGCCCCGGAGCTCCAGCCGCTGCTACCCCCCCAGGGGCCCTTTAAATCCCCACCAGAGCCCTGCTGCCCGAGCCCTGGGGTAGCGGTGGCGGGGCTCCAGAGTGGATTTAAAGGGCCAGGGCGGTAGCGGCGGCTGGAGCCCCGGGGCCCTTTAAATCCCCGACGGAGCCCAGCCGCTGCTACCCCAGGGGCTCAGGCAGCAGGGCCCCGGCGGGGATTTAAAGGGCTCAGGGCTCTGGCCACTGTTACCACAGCAGAACCCCAGGCCCTTTAAAGCTCTGCCAGAGCCCCGGGGCAGTGGTGGCAGCCGGGAGCCCCCAGGGCTCCTCAGTGATTTAAAGGGCCCGGGGCACTGCTGTGGTAGTGGCAGCTGGAGCCCTGGGCCCTTTAAGTCCCCCCCGAGCCCCAGGGTTCCCAGCCACCTCTGCAGCTGGTAGCTCGGGGGTGATTTAAAGGGCCCCAGGCTCCCAGCTGCCACTGTTGCAGCTGGAGCCCTGGCCCTTTAAATCAAGATTTAAAGGGCCCGGGGATTAAGGCCCTGCCTCTTTCGGGTAAGGCCACGCCTCTTCCAGTTGAGACCATGCCCCCTGCTCAGGACTCTGGTGTACAGGTAAGTCCTCTAACTTACTTTCACCCCTGTGCGTTGCCATCCTAACACATGAGTTGGTAGCCATGAATGAATGACTGAGGTAATAGATTGTGGAGCCTTTATCCCTCGGTAACCGATGCAGATCCAGCCCATGTTCCTGACATATTAGGTGGCTAGATGAAATGAGTTGTCTGTCTTGGTCCATTTTCTAATCATGCCACAAAACCCAAAAACTAGTGTTCCCCCTAGTAAGCAGACTCGGCACAGACCAAAGGATTGGATGGGCCTGGGGACAAAATCCCCTACCTATTGCAAGAAGTACCGGGTCAGGACTGAGGCATGCTGTTAAGAGCAGTGTGCGGGGGACGCTTGCATTGCTGCTGCTGTGCTTGGTTTGTGAACACATGGAGGACTCCAGCCACCACCTTTTGTGAACAAAACTCCTATTAAAATTAATTTTAAAGGCTTGGATCACACCTCAGAGTTATGCCATCTTTGGCATTAAAGTCTGATTAGCATCTGAGATTAGGATGAGCCTCTAAGGGTTAATCCAAATCACAATGCACCGTGTAATGTTTGCAGATGGTGTGAGAGCAAGAGCTAGCCTCGTACTGTCTTGGCAGCGCACAGATAACTTCGCATAATTCCCTGCAGATGTTCCTGTAGAATGGTTTTAATAATGAATTGTGAAGTCAGGCTAAACTCCTGAACAGAGGAAAGGGGGGAAAAACACACAAGAAATGCGTCACTTGATTCTGCTTTAGAAAAATAAGTCTCTTAGCAAAGTTCCTGTAGCAGGCAGGGTGCGGGGGAAGCATATCAGTTTGCACCACGGTAGCCCAGCCTTTGCTCAACTGAGGGCCACCTTGGCTACTTGCCCATAGCCTGCAAACCCCATGTAATTTGCACAAAATGGAGCAAATGGCAGATGTCCAAATCTCTCTCAGAGGGGGCTCTGGCCTGTGAAACTACAGTGCTAGCATCCAGTGCTCTGTTATCTAAATGGAATGTTGCCTTCTTGAACCTGTAGTCTCCATCTGTGGATTGCATTGTGAAACTCGCCTGCATTTTGCCGACCTTCTGGTTAAGTGTCTGTCGGCCCTTACATTAGAGGGGAATTTGCAACATACAGGGGTTATCGCTTGGACTTGCCATCATCAGGCCGGCTCTCAGTTTGTGAGCAATGAAGCGCCTCCTTAACTGAAGTGGAAGTTCTAGAAGTGGCTGCAGGCTTGCTCGTGGACTATAGGCCTTTTCAGCTGCAGAAGTTGCTTCACTTTTCAACCAGGGTGGTGATGTAGAACATAGGGTCAAAGGCAAGGTGGCTAATGGGAACGAGCATAGGGAAATGAAGACCATCACATTTGAGATGGAAGCAAAACTCTGAGCCTACTGTGCTCAAGCCCAGGGGGGACCAGATAATCTCAGTCCCAGAATACTGAAAGAATTTGCATGTGAAATTGCAAGTCCAGTCGCAAGGATTTTTAATTAATCTGTCAAATCCAGGGTGGTACCACATGACTGGAGAATAGCATAAACCTGCTGCCTGTGTTCTTAGTATGGCTGATGCGCAGCAACAACGATAATTTTACATTCCAATGGTTAAGCCAGATAATTGTGTTGGGAGTTGTAGAGGGTATTGCTGTGATGCCTCCTTTCTATTTGTGAATCGGGCATTGACTCTATGTTCCATGGTCTGTCCTGAGTGACCCCAGTCGCACACTAGAGTGTCCTTAATTTAGTTGGGGATTGATCCTGCTTTGAGCAGGGGGTTGGACTAGATGACCTCCTGAGGTCCCTTCCAACCCTGACGTTCTATGATTCTATGCTTCCATTTGTGCAGCAGGTATCTGCATCTGCCATGATTTGCACGGATGCAGTTTAGGGTTGCCCATGAGCTTGCCTGGAGATCAAAGCCAGGGATCATCTGTGTTGGGTCTTTCATGAAATGTTTATTTGTGACTGCTTGTGAACTCCATTCAGCTTTCCAAGCTTCATCAGGGTTGAAGTTGCATTGGCAAAGGTTAAACGCATGGGTCCAGAAGAGATTACGTGACTTCAAGCTGTGGTGAGGGATGTTAAGGTCTTGGTGGCTGGGGTGAGACTTTTGTTTTTCACGATCCGCTGGAATTCCTGAAGGGTTGCGGCATCACAGTGAATGGATTGGGGGACAATGTGTGGCAGCCAGTGAGGTCAACTATTTAAGAAAGGGAGGGGGAATCAACCTGGGCACCTACAGACCCATTAATCTGACCTCAATAGTAGGCCAGGCTTTAGAACAAACATTGACAGAATAATTAAAGAAAATGGGATAAAATGCAGCATGTGCTTACTAAAGGCAGATGTCAGACTGATCTGATGTCTGTCTTCGATAAGCAAACTGATTTACTAGACAAGGGAAATATGGTAGATCTCATTTATTTGGACTTAAGTAAAGTATTGGGAAATTATTAATTAAACAGGAGAATATGGGGATTAGTACAAGAATTGTACGGTGGGTAAGGAACTGGCTAAAAGGGAGATCGCAATGGGTTGTGCTGAAAGGAGACCGGTTGGGCTAGAGAGGAACTAGTGGAGTTCCTCAAGGATCAGCCTTGGAACCAATCTTATTTCATATTTGCATTAGTGACCTTGGCATAAAAAGTAGGAGCGTTGTAATGAAACTTGCTGATTAGACAAAGTTGTGAAGCATTGGCCGCACTGAGGAGGATCAGAATATCCTACAGGAAGAATTGGATGACCTTTTGAGGACTGGAGTAATAGAAATGAGATGGAAATTTTAATAGTACGAAGTGTAAGGTCATGCACTTAGAGACCAACAACCGTTTCTGCAATAAGCTGAGGATTTCAATTGGAAATGGCAGAGGAGAATGACCTGAGTGTATTAGTAGATCACAGGATGACTGAGCTACCAATGTGATGCGACCTGGGGGAGGGGGAGGCGCAAATGCGATCCTAGGAGGTATCAAGAGAGGTATTTCCAGTAGAGATAGAGAAGTATTAATGCCATTGTACAAGACCCTGGTGAGACCTCATCTGGAGTAATATGTACAATTCTGGTCACCCGCTTTCAAGAAAGATGAATTCAGACTGGAGAATTGCTATTAAGATGATCAGAGAAATAAAAAGCCTGTCCTATGAGAGACTAAAAACTTTACTTATTTAGCTTAGTAAAACAAACTGAAAGGGAATAACAAATTTATCTGAGCATAAACTTTTGTGAGCTGTAGCTCACTTCATCGGATGCATTCAGTGGAAAATACAGTGGGGAGATTTATATACACAGAGAACATGAAACAATGGGTGCTACCGTACTCACTGTAAGGAGAGTGATCACTTAAGATGAGCTATTATCAGAGGGGAAGAACACCTTTCGTAGTGATAATCAAGGTGGGCCATTTCCAGCAGTTGACAAGAACGTCTGAGGAACGGGGGGAGGGTGGAGAATAAACATGGCGAAATAGTTTTACTTTGTGTAATGACCCATCCACTCCCAGTCTCTATTCAAGCCTAAGTTAATTGTAGCCAGTTTGCAAATTAATTCCAATTCAGCAGTCTCTCGTTGGAGTCTGTTTTTGAAGTTTTTTTGTTGAAGAATTGCCACTTTTAGGTCTGTAGTCGAGTGACCAGAGAGATTGAAGTGTTCTCCAACTGGTTTTTGAATGTTATAATTCTTGACGTCTGATTTGTGTCCATTTATTTTTACATAGAGACTGGTTTCAGAGTAACAGCCGTGTTAGTCTGTATTCGCAAAAAGAAAAGGAGGACTTGTGGCACCTTAGAGACTAACCAATTTATTTGAGCATAAGCTTTCGTGAGCTACAGCTCACTTCAACGGATGCAGCTGTAGCTCACGAAAGCTTATGCTCAAATAAATTGGTTAGTCTCTAAGGTGCCACAAGTCCTCCTTTTCTTTTTACATAGAGACTGTCCAGTTTGACCAATGTACATGGCAGAGGGGCATTGCTGGCACATGATGGCATATATCACATTGGTGGATGTGCAGGTGATAGTGTGGCTGATGTGATTAGGCCCTATTTCCATCCCACCATCAACCTCAGCCTGGACCAGTCCATGCAAGAGATCCACTTCCTGGACACTATGGCACTAATAAGCTATGGTCACACAAACACCACCCTATACCGGAAACCTACTGACCGCTATTCCTACCTACATGCCTCCAGCTTTCACCCAGATCACACCACATGATCTATTGTTGACAGCCAAGCTCTACGATACGATACAACCCCTCAGACAGAGACAAACACCTACAAGATCTCTATCAAGCATTCTTACAACTACAATACCCACCTGCTGAAGTGAAGATGGTGGGATGGAAATAGGGCCTAATCACATCAGCCACGCTATCAGAGGCTCGTTCACCTGCACATCTACCAATGTGATATATGTTCACGGCTGCTACTCTGAACCTGAGAGGGAATAGGATTTCTCTCTATAAATACCAGAGGAGAGAAAAGCTATTTACGTTTGAAGGACAGTGGTAGCACAAGAACAAATAGGGATAAAATGGCCATAAATAAATTTAGGCTGGAAATTAGAAGGTTTTTAAACATCAGAGCAGTGAGGTTCTGGAACAGCCTCCCAACAGGAGTCATGGAAATAAGAAACCTAACAGGCTTTAAGATGGGGCTTGATATAAATGTATTAACAGGATAATACGGAGTTGCCTTACTAATTTTTAATGTAAATCTCCATTTGAGACTTAAAAAAAATCAAACCATATTTGAAGAAAAATGAATCAGTCGTGTTGTAGCTGAGTGTTTGGTGGGAGGAGGGGATGAGTTATTTTGTTGTAACTAGCCAATTCCATAAATGTTTAGTCGAATCTTCTGTTTCAGGTTTTTCAGAGGCCTTCCAGGGATTGTGGGTGATACTTAGCAGTGCAGGTGCTTCGTGACTGCTTTCATCTGACAGCTCCTCTTGGGGGCACTCACGGCAGCACAGGTCTAGCTCGAGGAATTTACAAGCTGTGCTAGGAGGCAGTGGAGCCTGGAAGCAACTTAAGCCAAACTGTGGGGGGGAGAAGAAATAACCAGAGCTTTAAGAAATATAATATAAAATACACTTTCATTAAATCAGTATTAAGGTTGAGAGCCCACATTCAAAAGTTAAGACTTCTACTATAATTTTTAAGTTGGCCACATTGGACATGCAAAGTTATAATCTAGTACTTTGCACAATTATTTTCTTCATCTGCTTCAGAGGAAGGGTTTATATAAACTCTTCCAGTCTAATTAGTATCAGCTGATTGTCAGCTTCTGGCATACTAATTATGCGTGTTCACTATAAATGTATGTTAAATTTAATATGCTACCCAAGTTTTAAAAAAAAAAAATCAACGAAAGTCTGTTTTTGAAATTACTTGGCTCTGTTAACTTCTCTATATCCACTGCCATGGGTGAGCACCATGTCAGGGAAAATCTACCTCCTGCTGGGAAAGGAGAACTAAATTTAAACTCTGACCATGAATGTTGTGAAGCAAAGTTTCCAAATCTCTATTGGGCCAGAAAATGGAAATCCATGTCTGAGGTCTTAGTGGCGTTACATAGCAGCTGTGGAATGGCTGGCCAGTGGATATCGTTTCCTGGGGCGCATGATGTATTCAGTCATACAGAATAGAAAGGAGTGGGTTTAATACCTGTATATCCTTCTGGTGAAATATTCCATCACAGCTGCACCTGGAACTAGTACTGGGGGATTTTAACACCCACGTTGAAAATGTGCTTCCGTTAAGAGATAACTGAAGTTACAGATTAGTTGGCTTGTAGCAATATGCTCTACAGCCTCTTCCATAAGTAAGGCCCTACCAAATTCACGGCCATGAAAAACATGTCACAGACCGTGAAATCTGGTCTCCCTCCATGAAAGCTGGTCCTTTTTTTGTGTGCTTTACTGTATACAGACTTCATGGGGGAGACCAGTGTTTCTCAAATTGGGGGGGGTCCTGACCCAAAAGGGTGGGGCGGGGGGGGGGTCGCAAGTTTATTTGGGGGGAGCTGTTGTGGGATTGCCAGCCTTACTTCTGCACTACCTTCAGAGCTGGGCAGTCAGAGAGGGCGGCTGCTGACTGGGGGCCCAGCTCTGCAAGCAGCAGGTCAGAAGTAAGGGTGGCAACACCATACCAGGCCATCCTTACTTCTGCGCTGCTGCTGGCAGCGGCTCTGCCCTCAGAGCTGGCCTCCTGGCCAGCAGCCGCTGCTCTCTAGCCGCCCAGCTCTGAAGGCGGAAGCAGCAGCGCAGAAGTAAGGGTAGCAGTATCACACCACCACACACACCCCCATACCCTTGTGACCCCTGCACAACTCCTTTTTGGGTCAGCACCAGAGGCCCCACTTCACTAGGCATCATAAAAATATTTACAAAAATAGTCCCTGTCCAAAAGATCTTGCAGTCCAATCAAATACACAGCAGATGGATGTAACAAAACAAGAGGCAATAGGAGAGGGAGGACAAGAATAATAGTGACAGTGACCCAGTTAATGTGTGTGGTTCAGAGACTTGCATATTTGTGTTTTTTATTATGGTATAAATAAATGGATGTCTCCAATCCCCAGTGGTGCTCTATCTAGCCACTATTAGCCAGCAATTTTCTGTAGGTGGCATGGTAGAAGTGGGCCTTAAAGGGGTTGGAAGGAGGCTGAATTGATGCTTTACGGACTGAGATCACTACTAAATCATTGCATGACTGTTATAAATATATTTTAACCTGTCTGTGCTTCCATTTCCCCATCTCCATAGCATAAACTACTCAATAATACCTCCAGGGTGTAGAATTCAATTACTGTTTCGATATCCTAAGGGGAGAGGTGCTCTAGAAACATTAAGTTTTTCATATTTTGTATCCCCTTTTGAAGTGATTTTACAGAAGCCTTGGTGCAAGGATTAAGAAACTACTGCCTCTGATTTTTATTAGAGACCAGATGGGGGTGAGGGAACCTCTTCTTTTATTGAACAGACTTCTGTTGCTGAAAGAGACCAGCTTTCAAGCTACACAGAGCTCCTCTTCTTGATTTTTATTGTTTGAGGTTGTTCAGTTTTTTTTGTCCTTCTGGTGCTAGGGTTTGTGTGGGCCCCTGCTGTTTTCTCTTTAAAATGTGTTGACTAGAGCTGCATCGCTCAGACTTGTTTTAAGTGGTTGGATCAAAGAAACTGCTAATGGGATTCTAGTTACTGGAACAGGGACTGTGGTGGAGCAGAACTAAATTCTGATCTGAGCTCTGCTACTGACCCCCCATGTGGTCTTTGCATGGGGGCAATAATCGGCACCTCTGGAAAGCTCTGTGCAATCTTCTGATAGTACAGTAGAAATGCTAAAT
This sequence comes from Lepidochelys olivacea, assembly GCF_965140295.1. Lineage (NCBI taxonomy): Eukaryota > Metazoa > Chordata > Testudines > Cheloniidae > Lepidochelys > Lepidochelys olivacea. Next base: position 121,258,435 of record NC_140417.1, read on the forward strand.
AGTGCAATCGATGTCTGCTTCCAAACGGCTGCAGGACAACTGAACTCTGCACAAGATCACTGACTTGCAGAGCTGTGACTGTTTTTGTTTGATGCTCAGCGGGATCCCAGCAGAGTTGTTTAGGGGGCTGTTCCTTCCAATGTTGATGACTTCTGTTTTTCTCTTGCAGGTTGGTGGTTTGTGAGCACTGCAGAGGAACAGGGCTGGGTCCCTGCCACATACCTGGAATCCCAAAATGGCACGAGAGATGATTCAGAAATTAACACATCCAAAGCTGGGGAAGGTATGAATTCTTTGGTATCTAGGGGAAACTTTCAATTAGACTCTTGATTTCAGAAATCCGACCTCTCTTGAAAACAAGTTACCAAAGACCAACGACTGCAGTGACTGCATGAGTGTGATTCTTAAGACCGTTCACTGGTCACTTTTGCTATCTAGTAACAGCAAATTCACTGCCATGGAAGAGATCAGACTAGAGTACCAGGTCTGAATTTCTTCCTATTGGGTTAGCTAAGTGCACCAGGGGATTCAAAAGCAGAGTGTCATTTGTTAATGGTAGTGACTGACACTCAAGGCCTTCACAGTCTGAGCAGCCTGTGTCCTTGCATATCTTGGATATCCACATTCTGCCATTGTGGGAGAAAATTTGCAAAGTGAAATAATTTCTATCAAGAACAGTGAGTGTCTTTGTTTGAGGAGAAGTCTCCTGAAGATAATTCTAATATTTGTTAGAGATGCTCAACAGAGGAGGAAGAGTGAATTCTACTCCTCACCTTTGATAACTTTTCATCTCCACAGAAGTTCAGCACATCTACGTTATATATATTTTTTAAATTACCATTTGAATTAGATTTCATTGTTTGTGGGTGGAAGGGTAAATGGTGTTTTAGAATTGTCTCCGTTTAGAACTGTCTCACTCCACTAAAGCCGAAGAGTCATTTGTCATGGTAAGAAGTAGGCTTTCAAGTATTCCTAGCCAAGGATAATCCAGCTAGAATACATGTATCAAGCTCTAAAATGGGATAGTATGATTACACCTGTGTCATCCTACTCCATTATGAAAACTTAACCACCTTTTAATGGAATATTCATGCAGTAACTGTGTACAAAGGACAGTGTTTTATTACGATTTACTCAATTCTAAACAATCCATCACTGTAGTACCTGGGTGCTCTTTCTGTAAATGTCCACATACAAACAAAATGGAAGTGTAGCTCTCAGATCTTTCTATGAACCTCCTATGAGTATGAATATGGTATTGATATACCATATCAATGAATGATATGACTATGGTATCATGAATATGGTATTGGGGTGATTGCCAATCTATTAGGAACAAACACAGTAGATTCTTATACTGTGCCCCAAGGGTTTGTCCCAATCTTCCATGGCCCTGTAACAACTTTCCTTGGTCTAAGCTAGTCATATCCCAGGCCATTAAGGGTTCGTAGACAGAGGCTTCAACCTTGAATTAGGCATAAAAGTGGACAGGTAGTCAATGAACCAGACTGGTGTGATGTGCTCTCTTCAGCAGAAACAGCACAATGCTTTAAAAAACAAGAGCAAGCTGCTTTCACTGAAATTGTGTTCACACATTTCATGTCTTTCTCTTCTGAAATCGCCCCGTTTCCTTGTCTCCTAGGACACGTTAGATGTTTTAGACCTCGTAGTTGCTTAAGCCTTTCATACTCTTGATTAATTTCTACGTGTCCTTGTTCATCCATATTACTCTGTTTAAATTACTTTTCAGAGTTGTTGCCAGATGGTACATGTAACCCTGAGGCACAGAACTTTCTTTGAACAGTTCCTGTATTTCCCCTTTCTGCCCTCACGTCTTTGTATTGCTCTCCTCAATTATGCTCAACACACTCTGCCTTCTTCCCCGAATTGGATCTGCTGAAATTCAAGACTTTATTCTTTGCCTTTTCGGTCTCACTTCAATTCCCATGACAAATAATATTACGTTATCTCTGCTGCTGCTTTGATGTGCTCCAACTCTCCTTTTCTCTACATTTTTAATAATTATTTCCTTTTATGTCATCACCACATAATCAAAGACCACTTCTGTTCTTCATTTTCCTCCTATTTCTTATGTATCGAGGCCATTCTTTACCTTGCCTCATCATAGAATGGCTGCATGATGATGATTAGAAGCGTAGCAAGACTTCCAGACTGGGGGGAAGGGGAGAGAGTAAAAAGTTTCACATGCTTTAGTTAAGAGACAATAAGAGGGCATATGCTACAGGTTTATGAGTCAGGAATGGTAGAGGAAATAAAGCCGTCTCTTCCGTTTACTCTTTTTCATGATACACAAAAAAGGGGGCCGCCAATGAAATTGAGAGGCAACACATTTAGGTATGATAAAGTAAAAATTTTAATCCTTAGTTAATCTGTGGCATTTACTGCCACAAGATGTCACAGAAGTCAAGAGTTTAGTGGGATTCAAAAAGGGGTTGCTCATTTAAATGGATCTAATGTGACCGGATGCCCTCATTTATATAGGCTAAAAATGTTTAGTGGATATAAACTCTCATGCTTCAGGACCAATCACCAAATGATTGGTTAGGAAGAAACTCTTCCTGTAGGCAGTTTATTTCATAATTGTCTGCTGAAAATGTAGCAGCTGCTATGGACCACTGTTGCTGACAAGAACGCTGGATTAGTTGGAACAGCAGGGAGTTTCTTGTGTTCACTGGCATGTCTGCCGAGCCTTTGTTTGATTTATTCCTTTCTCTGGTAGTGGGTCTGAGCAAATCCCTGGGTCTGTATCTGGATAAATGAAATCTGTAACTTGAATGTGTTCTTCTCCCCCAAACCTTTAAGTTATCTCTTCCTTCCTGATTGATCTTTCTAACACTGTCCTACTCTGTTTGCTCTTGGTTTAGTTTTTAATTCTGATCTGCCTTGACTATAATCCAACCACAGCTTTGCCTCCCGCAGCACTCCTGTATTCCATCCTTTGGCATAATTACAGCAAAATGAAAGTCTTACGCAAGGAACTACAGATGGGAGAATCTTACCAAATTAAACTGGTGGAGGGAAATGACATTAAGAGCAAGGTGTGAAGAACGCTAGTCTCCTGTCTAGGACCTGAGTTGTAAATCCCTTGTTCAGAAGCCCAAGAGAGTTAAAGTAAGCCTTTTCCTGTAACATAATTTAGTTTTCTGGCCAAAACTTTGTGGCCTATAAACTGCAACTCACACTTTTAAAAAAGTCCCTTCTTCTCTTCAGACTGTTGAGTCCCTCCCTTCCTTCTCACGTAAAACCCTCTGGTTTAGAACACTCTTTGATTCCAGCTGAAAGTAACTTGGCTTGTGATGGGGGGGTGGGAAAAACCTCTAATGACTCAGAGGAGCCAAAGACCCAGAAGTAAGGATTCCAAGAATATGCAATGGCCTGTATTTCCTGTCACTTCTTTCCTGAGCACTCAGACTCCCACTGAAGCCAACAGGAGTGCTATAAGCGCACCCTCTCTCAGGATAGTTCTGTTCAGGGTGATGACACTGATTAGTAGTAGTAGTATTTGTATTACCGTAGCACTTAGGAACTCTAGTGGTGTATATTCTGCTAGGCACTGTGCAGAGACCGAACAAAAAGATGGTCTCTGTCTCAAGCTTATAATTTAAGACCAGAGACAACGGATGGATACAGACAGAAGGCAGAGTACAATGAGACAGTATTGGTCTGTGGACTCCAGACCAGCAGCCTCACTGTTAATTTTTTGTTGTTGGTATCATGGAAAAAAGTTTTTAAGCAAGATAAGAAGGTATCTTTGCAGTAGCTTACAAGGAGCTCCTCCCAAGTGTGAGGGGCAGCATGGGAGAAGGCACTAAGGTGCTTGTTTGAAACTTAGGTTACTAATTATTTATTCCTTTTTAATATCTCTGTGCTTTCCATGAGCAAATCACTCTTCTCTTCTGTTTTCTGTCATTCTCCCCATTTTGATCCCCTCTACAGCATGGTCTTGGAGAACCATGCTCTCAGTTTTGCTTACTGATACAGGATGTCCCCAGACTGACTGAACATAGGCATTATTGGATACTAGGTAAAAATATCAATAATTCAGAAATCCTATTGAAATTCACTGTCATTGAGGTTCCTAAGTCATTTAAGGCACCTTTTGAAAATTTGACCCAGCGTCAGTAAATCCATACTGTTGTGTTTTGCACTTACATTAGCTATTTTGAAGCTTAATGTTTGGAAGAAGAAATATAGAATATACCTCACATACCTTCTTTATAGCAGCAATGAATGCCTTTTCTAATGCCCAAACTAGTATGGAAGCCTTTGTGAAAGATAAAGCTTATGCCTTTGTCTTGCCTTCCCAGTTCAGTGGTTACTATATCAAAATCCCAATACATGAGCAAGAGAGTGAACTGAAGGACTGTCCATGTATGTGACCTGGCAAACTGTGTGTTCTGGCATTTCAATTAAGAAGTGTCCTCTGTGCACAGCTATTTTAACAATATCATTTTCACAAGTGTCTTTTTTTCTTTGTTATAATTTTAAAGCATAAACTGTTACTGAATGTGAAACTAATTCTTAACTCTGTCATGTACACTTCTTGAACCCTTGACGTTTAAGAGAGTTAAAGATTATTATTTTAATGGTAGAAAACTGCGGCTCTAAAAATTGATGGGCCTGACCCAAGGAGTGTGGATCTGGAGCTGAACTTCCCCAAAATATGGAAATGTTCAGATGTCTCCATTTCTGTTTAATTTTAACTATCCATTTCTAGTCAGTATTTAGAAAAGCTTCCTGATTTTTTTTAACATATTTTGCTTGGACAAAGTATGCTTAAAATCAGTTTGTAGTAGAAAATGCATTTTCTCCTAATTAATTACTTACTGTACTTTAATTAAATAAATAAATAAATAAAGTATACTAGGGATAGCGTGTTAGTGCTCAGTTACTACAATGATGAGCATAGTACAACTTTGTAGCTTTCTACAGGTCCTATAAATACTTACTACTACTAAATGTAAGACTGTATATATTTTAAAGTATCACAGCCCCGGACAAGGTCCAGGCCCCATTGTACCAGACTTTATACAAAGTAAGACAGCATAGGCCCCAAAGATCTTGCACCTGAGTAGAGGAAACAACAATAACATCTCTTCAAAGTTTCAAAGTCCTAGACGCAAATTATCTAATCCAGGGTGTAAAAACTAAAATTCTAATTTGTTTTAAAAGCCAATAGCAGAGACTACTACTAAATGCAATGACAGTTCTGTTGCTGTGTGTTCCTTGGGCTCAAGAAGTTATCTTGTTTCCTGTATTGTATAAACTAAAACCCAAGAGTTTTACATTCCACCTAATCAGTTCTTGCTAACAAGACCAGTTCTCAGAATTATGTTGTTTTTATTCCCCACCCCTCCATCATTTTTCTTTTCTTTCTTTTTATGTTTCCATCCATGTTCCAAACTAGTTTCTAAGCGACGCAAGGCTCACCTGAGGCGCCTGGACCGGCGATGGACGCTGGGCGGGATAGTCAACAGGCAGCAGAGTCGAGGTGAATAGCTTCCTGTGGCATAGTCCCCTTAAAAGCACAACAGCTGAGCTTCTGCTGCTGCTCCTCATCTCCTGCCATGTAGCATGCCAAAAGGGAATGATTGGCATTTTGCTGGTTGACCCAATCTTGTTTACTTGGTGATAGACTTAAGCCTGAGCTGCAAAATTCAGATGTGGATTTCAAACATCCCGAAGTATTGATTTTCAGGGTATTTGGAGTAAGTTTGGTCAATCCACTCAGAGATGAGCCAACAGCAAAACTTGGCCCTGGAGTCTGACTCCCCACCCAGTTTGGGAGCAGTCAGATCTGGTGTTTGCTTCAGGCACATCTCTACTCTTTCGTTCCTAAGTTTAAACAAGTGATACTTTTACAGTTCCTTGTCAGAAAAATGGAGAAAATATCAGGAAACACAGGGATGTTTGAACTGCAAAAGCATCAGAGATTGGGTTTGGATGAGTACCTGGATGCATCTTCAAACTTCATCCTGAAAATTGAGACCTCTAGAGAATGTATAGCTTTCTGGCAAGATTTTTGATGTTTCCAGTAATGCCACAAGGACTGTCCTCCTTTTGGTGTTTTTCTCCTTGAGACTGAAACCACAAACACCCATTTCTGTAGAGGTTCCCCCCAAAAATATTGGAAAAGAGAACTTGGTCTCAAGGATTCAGTGTTCCTCTTTAGGGAAAGGTTAAGAGAGACTGGAGTGATACTTTACTGGCCTTCCTACAATCTGAAGATTTTTTCTTTAAACATAATGCAAACATTGACATTATGATTGGATTTTTCCAAAGAACTTGAACCATGAGAAGCTGATGAAGTAACCAGAATTGTGGATTAAAAGATTTACGTCTCTGTGGGATAGTCCTGACTCAGCAAGTTCTTGGTGTCAACCCAGTGCATTTGAGGGATGGAAGGAATGAAAGTGACTTTCCTCTATTATTGCTCTTTTGCTTAGAGGAGACCTTTGCTAGGGAATGGAGCCAGATCTATGCATAAGTAAACCCGATCTTATTTAACAATAAATAATGAATGCCCTTCCGGGTGCTAGTGTGTGAGGAGAGGAAAAGCAAAACTTGTGAATTTAGATTCCACTGCAACATGGATGTTTCTGTATACAGGGAAGGGAACCCCAGTTGTCACCAAATCTGTGTGGTTGGTTACAGACTGTTGTGTTACTTTGGCCCCTTCAGTGGTTCCCAAAAGCAAAAACATGTTCTTTTCATTATCGCTCCATGAGCCAAAAATATCATGAGAAGAGCAGGTCTTGTTCCTTGCCCAACAAAGGGGTCCCTGAGCCAATGAAAAGCCTCTGAAGAATATAAGTGCACATACTAGATATGAAGATGCCAAAACCAAAACACTTATTTCTGTGCTGCAGGGAATGGGAGGGTTTTTTCAGTTTGCATGTACATAGCCTTATTAGATCATTCTAGACTCTTTCCGACCAAGAAACTCTAATTCCCATGAATAACAGCAATTTCCAAAATAGTGTTTTCAAACTCAACAAAGACACTTTTCTTGTTCTATGTTTTATATTGCACCCAAAAAAGACATTAAAAGAATATTTAGTTTGTAAAATCAAGCACTAAGAATTAGGAAATGCTGAAATTAATGTACCTGTGCAATCTTTATTTGGCCCCCTTGTGCGTATGCATTATAATAGTCTTTAATTTATATGATCACATAATGCATACGCACAAGGGGGCCCGTTCCCACCAGGCTTGACCCTTTCTTCCCCATCCCCTCCAACCTGTCCCTGTCTTGTCTCTTCACCACCCTAGCTAATGTCAGTTTTCAAATCCTAGTCTCCTTGCTCAGCCGTTCCTTGTCCCCTATTGGTTTCCAGTCCCAATCTCCTTCCCCTTGCTCCTGGTCCTGGTTTAGCCAGTCCTCCGCTCCCTCCCATAAGCCCTCAGCCCTCATTCCCCAATTCTCAATCCCAGTCTCCCCCACCTCCCGGTTTCCCTCTTCCCCTCTCTGCTAACCTTCAGTCCCAGTCTCTCCAGCTCCTTGTCCTAATCTACTCCCCCTGCCTCCTCCCCACGTCCAGCTCTTGTTCCCTCTGCATTTGAATTAGGCAGTGAGAGTCTCTCTGCTCTGAGCTGAGGTGCCCTGATCTGGACCCAGCACAGCCTGCAGCAGGCTAGTGCTGCAATTGCAGGGAAAATCTAATTCAGCCCAGGACTGGCGCATGGTCAGTGCACATATAGTTTCCAGGAAATGTAGCTTGATACGTATGTTTCTGCTGAGCATGTGCAAACAGCAAGTTTTCAAAGGCTTTTAACTTGGGTGGATTTTCACAGGGACCACTAAAGACATGTACCTGACACAAAAGCCACACCCCCTCCAAATTCCCTGTCCCTGCACCAAAGCATTGAGGAGCTAGCTCTGTTCAAAGAAAAGGTCACCAGAATTTAACATAGGCAAAACAATGTATTTTTCTCTAGCCTTGTTCTGGGAAACAGCTGGATCGTTTTAGCTGATATTTTCAAAAAGATCAGCCTGAGACACTGCTGGTGTGGAAAAATTTCAGCTGAAACGATTTGGCAAAGTAATAAGCAACTGAAAACAGGGTGCTGTAAGGGGAAGTGTTTGGGCAAACTTAAATAGGCAGTTCTACCAGCCCAACCTATAATATAGTAATCGTTTAGAAACTGGATTTTGAATTTGGAGACTCTAAAGGCCAAGATTTTTCAAAAGTGACTAGTGACTTTTGTATGCTCCAGCTTCTGAGTGTTTAACTTGAGACACCTGAAAAGGCATTTGACTTTCAGAGGGTGGGTGCTTAGCATTTCCTGAAAATGGGGCCCCCTTGAAGGGGTCACAAATTGTCCACCCAAAAATCACTAGTTAGTTTTTTTTAAAAAACAAACAAAAAACCAACCTTGGCCATTATTGTTTAGACTCAGAAGGCAAAAATATTTTGAAGAAGGCATTGCAATGGGTTCTGCCCTCTTCTGGGTGGGGGGGGGTCTAAGAGGATTGTAGCAAGCTCTGCTATTACTGTTGACCTAGCTAATGTAGTTTTAGATCAAACAGCTGAAGGAGAAAGTCAGCAGTTCACATCCATTCTCTCCACCTGTTGCTTTTATAGGGCCTCATAAAGGTCTGATTTACAGACAGTTACATTTTTATATATTTTACTTGGTACCTCTTTGCCACAAGTTAAGGAAAATGTAGCATTTTTGAGTTAATTCTAGTATAAACTTGCTTCCAATCAGTTCAGGATTGTTCCCTACAAACATAATTCATTGGGTAGTTTGTATGTGTTCTACTGACCTCTGCTGTATGGGGTCAGAATTACTTAGCCTTGTGTCATAAGCTCTCTGTTGCGAAGAGCTAAATGATTCTCCTTTAGTTCAAGAGATGGAGCCTGTGCCATTCAGAGCAGGTATGTGTGGCCAGTACCTGGCATGCTGTGGCTGCCACTACGATATAAATCATTTGTATGATCTTCCGATGCTGTGGTGATAAGAGCAGTTATGCTTCAGTATATAAAAATAGTCAGCAGGAAGAGACGAACTCTTAAAGAAGGATCATAGAATCATAGAATATCAGGGTTGGAAGGGACCTCAGGAGGTCATCTAGTCCAACCCCCTGCTCAAAACAGGACCGATCCCCGACTAAATCATCCCAGCCAGGGCTTTGTCAAGCTTGACTTTAAAAACCTCCAAGGAAGGAGATTCCACCACCTCCCTAGGTAACCCATTCCAGTGCTTCACCACCCTCCTAGTGAAAAAGTTTTTCCTAATATCCAACCTAAATCTCCCTCACTGCAATTTGAAACCATTACTCCTCGTTCTGTCATCTGCTACCACTGAACAGTCTAGATCCATCCTCTTTGGAAGCAGCTTTCAACTACCTGAAAGGGGGTATCAAATCCCCCCTCATTCTTCTCTTCTGTAGACTAAATAATCCCAGTTCCCTCAACCTCTCCTCATAAATCATGTGCTTCAGCCCCCTAATCATTTTTGTTGCCCTCTGCTGGACTCTTTCCAATTTCAGCAGCTCCCTTCCAGCCTCTGTGCTCTGTGGGGGCGGGGTGCTACCCAGTTCAGTTGCAGGGCCTGAAGCCTGCAGCAGGCAAGAGGCATGTCTCCTTCCTTGGCTCCCTCCCAACTGAGCAGGAGGCCCTGCCTCTTATACTTCCTGTCCCCCCTCAACTTTGGGCATGAGGGCTGGGCCTGGCCTGCCTTCGCCCACCTGGGCGCAGAGAGTGGTCCCTCCCCCTCTGGCTCAGTGGGAGGCCACTCCGCCAGACTACATGTGTAAATACGTACTTTTGAGAACCAAACAAATGCTTTGCATGTTCACCTCTCCCTGAGTTGCCTTAAAAAGCCTGGTTGAGCTCTTCCTGTTTTCATGTAGCCTCTCTGGCCTACTGCATAAGGATGCTTTGAGCCACTAAAAGAGTCACATCCGCATAGTGCAATTTCAGTATTTTGGCCTCAGTTTGTTTTCTCACTGGGGATCCAAGGAAAATAGTCAAGTTTTATTGCCCCTTTGCCTATTGAGGAAATAGCATGTACAGTAGTTCAGAATTTAAAAGAAATCTCGTTATTTCCCCCGTTTTGTGTTTTGAATTCTATGTTAAATAGACTTAATCAGAAGGAAAAGAGGTGGTAAAGGGAGGCTGTTCTGCAGATTAGCAACATTGTTGATAATTGTGGAGCAGTTAGGCAAAAAAAATCAAAAATAACCATCACAAAAGTCCATTTTCATTGAATATATTGTCTTCTGGAAAGGAGAGACTTTTTCCAGAAGCAAATCTGACAAGGAGGAGGGGGGAGCAGGGAGAGAGCGTTAAACTGCTGACTGAGGGGAAAGTATTTATTTTAGAAGAGAATTCTTCTGTGGTTTGGAAGATGCAGGATTTGAGCTTTTGCATTTTTCTTTGAAATCTTAATTGGATAATTACCAAACCAAACCCGCTCCTGCGTTCCAGCATTTCAAGTGAGGATCAGGTCACAGAATGACAGTGATACATAGAGACACATCAGTTAAGTAAAGGATATTATTCCCTGACTTGGTTCTTGAAACTCTGGAGATGCAATAGGAGTTTAGAATTTGGAGCCAGGAACTCATGGGTTCCAATTCTAGGTTTGCCACGGATTCAATTTGTGGATCTATAAATATGAAGGCGGGTTACCCACCTTGCAGGCATGAGAGAAATTGTTTAAATAGTACATGGCACTTTAGACACAAGACTCTGGCCCCAAAGAGCTTATAGTGAAGACAAAGGAATGGATGCAGCTTAAGAAGAACATGAGTCAACAGCTGTGTCAGGCATACATCTTGTTAATACTAAGAGATTATTCTTCAGATTGAAAAGGGTAGTTTGTTGTCCTGGGAATTAAATTAACATTATTTGGCAAAGCATATGTGCAGGGTAGATGGTGAGCAGTAAATTTTTGTTCTGGAGGCATTGGGAAAGGTGCCATGTTGCTTAGCACCCTGGAGGAGAGAGGCTGTTCCAGGTGCAAGGGACAGCATGAAAAAGGCATGGAGCTGAGGGAGGAAGATGAAGGATTTGGGGAGGTAGATGATACTGGGGTTCACAGCCTCTGGTTCAGGCCACAGTCTTGCAGCTGCCCCAGTGCTCCAGGCTCTCTACTACAGGAGACTCTGGTGTGTTAGCCTAGTGCTTGAGCATCTACACTCATTTGTAACCCCAGATTAGGAATTTTTGAACTCTGTGTCCCAAACTCTGTGTCAGGCTCCAGCGTCTGCTGCATTATGTGGGCCTCAGTCCAGCCACCCATATCCCAGACTTCCTAGTGCCCTCCCAAAATGTGGCCACTCTAGACCTTTGTTTGTGGTGCAGTGTGGGAAAACTTGACATGCCACAAAACTTGACTGTCCGGATGAAATGGGTAACCTATATAAAAAGAGACGGTTTTCTGCATTCCCCCCCCCCCCCCCCCATGCTAAAGTTTGACCAACTCAGACTAGTGCTGCTGTATGTAGCTTCCCATTTGTACAGAAAAATTTCCTAACAGTCATAAGTTGGGGTTAGTGACACTGCACCCTAAGTAAAGCACATCTCATTCAAAACAATTTTGTTCAGTGTCAAATTACCAATATTGAATCGTTATCAAATATTGCTGTCAACTGACTCAGTAGACAGTAACCAATTATCTAAAAAACCAACAATCTATATCAACTACCAGTGTAGCATCAAGCAGTGCAAACCTAAAAAGCACTGCATATAGCTTGTTATGCCAGGAATGTTTTTGACATCACAACTCCAGTGTGTGGCAATAATAATTCAGGCCAATCCAACAGAACACAAAAGTTAGTAGCTCCTGTCTCTTGCCCAGCAAAACTTACCAGATTGTGGTAACCTGTAATATGAATGGACAGTACAGTGTACTAATAAATTACATAAATTTATATATGAAGGCTTTATGTGGAATGTCACTGTTCCAAATTCCTGTTCTACTCCTGTAATAATGCCTATCCCAGTATTTCAGAACAACTCTAAAATTACATCTTTCAAATAAAGTCCTGGACCTAATATTCCCAGGCCCACAATAGGAGACTAAAAACAATTGGAAAAAGGAAACTGTCCACAGGTTGCGCAAAAGAATGTTCAGACTATTGGACACATGGGGCATGAATGTATGCACAGGTAAAGCAAAATGGGAAAGAAACAGTATTTAGCCCCGAGTCATTTTCAGTTCATACATTATGCTTTTCTGGGATGATGGGTAAACATCCTCCCCATAAAAAGACACAAAGCAGGGGAATGTAGTAGAGAGAGAGAGAGAGTGCCTGGTGCAAGATCTGAGGCCTGAACCAAAGGCTGTGAACGAGAGTCGACCTGGTCTTGGCAAAATAACACACTAGATGTTTACATAAATACATTTCAGAAGGCTAGTACAGATACACCCCAATCCAGTACAAGATAACAGGGTTTGACCGAACAATGAATTCAGATGGTTTGTCCAAGATATGAACCAGGAGTGGCGTAACAAACAGATGTCTTGAAATACGTACAGTAGTATGTAAGTTGTTTCCCAGTTGTTTTTCTCAGTCTATAAATGTTGTGGTACCCCGCCTCAATCCTTTTGTGTGGCGTAGGGGACAGCAGAAACTCCTGCTGCTGACTGGGCACTCGTGTGTTTAGTGTACCTGTAACCACGGAGCCAGAGCACTACGACTGTGTCTTGAGGACAATAAAACTGTCCAAGTTAATTTTGCCACCGAACCTTGCAGGTAGTCTCTTTATGCGTAACATCGAGGTCTGCTGAATTAACATGTGGCACTATCTGCTAATACTGATAACATTGGAGCTCCAAGGACAGAAGCACAGAACAGCATTACTGAGGCAACAACATTCTAGCCATCAACACAACATCTGCTAACTGAAGTTCTACTAACCCTGGGTTTACATTGCAGTGTAGACATGCCCATAGTGATCAAATCTTGATGCACTAGAGCAGGGGGGTCTCTGTGTGGCCGCCAGCCTTTGCTGGTGGCCGCTCTGACAAATTTTCCTAAACTACTTACTTAACTTTAGGAAAAACAAATAAATATGCACACATACTTGTCCAAATAATTGTAATTTATTTATGTAGGGTTTTTTGCAGACTCAATAATAAAAATAATGTACAGTTGTATTTTGGTGCCCCTTGCCCCTCTCTGCTCCTTGCTTCTTGACCACTGTGCCCAGCAAGGCCAGCCCTGCTGAAGCCCAGAGCCGGAGCCCCATGGCTGGAGTGAGTGGGCGGGCAGGGGGGCAAAGCTCAGAGCCCACTGCTGGAGCCCCGTAGACGGGAAGTGGGTGCTGAAGCCCGCCCCCAGAAGCCCACAACTGAAGTCAGGGGGCTGAGGGGACTGAAGCCTGCCCCCAGAATCCTGCAGCTAAGGATGGGGGGGGGGGGCAAAGCCCTCTCCTGGAGCCTGGGAGTACTGCAGGGAGGGGCTGCTGTTTTGCCCTCTCCCCCAACTCTGCCCAGGAGGCTCTCGTGGCTGTAGGCAAACCCCCCGATGGCCGCATGCGGCTATAGTGGCCGCATTTGAGAAACGCTGCACCAGAGAGTCTGGGGATTGCCACAATTTGGAGATGAAAATCGAAGCACAAGAGACTTGTGGGAGGATCGGGGTGTGGTTTGCTATCTTAACGGTTTATGCTGTTGTCTAGAAATGTAGTTTCCAAATGAATGAAATGACCGTCCAGAACTGTGATGGAATTCCAAGAGGTACAAAGTGTGCTTCTGCTTGTTCTTCTTTAGAATGGATTATCCATGTTTGTCTTTCTGGTAACTTAGTGCCTCAATCATTAAATGCCCAATAGCTTAAGCATCTTGATCAGTAACTTGGATGCCTCACTGATCATTCTCTTAAATGATAATGTGTCCATGTGAATCAACTGATTTTTTTAATACGATTTCCTCCTCCTAGGGTTTGTCTCGGGAGAAGCAAACCAGAATGACTTTTGGGTTATAAATGAGCCCATACTTCAAGAGTGCAGTTTAGGTTAAAAACCTCATGTATGTGTGTTTATGGTCACCCCTTCACCACTGAAAGAAACCAAATGTGTGCAACCTTGGAAATGATTGTAATTCTTGCTGAGAAAGCACTCTGCAAGGGGAAACTTTAATGATGGCTTCCTGTTTTTGAACTGTAGGCTTAAAAATAGATCATCTAAACATACATCATAGGAACCTTAATTTCTAAATGGATTTTGAACTCCTTTGCAACATGCTGCCTCGTGAGAGCATTTTTCTTTCTTCCTTTTTGAACACTTTCCTTGGTAATTTTTTCCCCTTAGCATTTACCTATGGTTGGAGAGGGGGTGGGAGGGAAATGTTCTGAAGCATCTTTCTTCAAATTATGACCTAAACCAAAGTAATGAGGCTAAAAATGTGGGTGGTAGAACTTGTAATCAGCAAAATTGCACATGTTCAGCGCTGATGAGCACCTGAGTCTTAGCTGAACCATCCAAACCTCTTGGAAAGCTGGGCCCAGAGATGCCATGCCGACTGCCCTTCTTGTGGCCTCTCAGGACTTCAGTTTCTGGTATGGGCCAGAGGCCAGAACTCAATTCAAAGGGGCATAAAAATAGAAGACTAATGGAGGTGGAGGGATAATGTTCACCAGAGGGGGTTTTGGGGACTGGAAACCTTCAATTTTTGTGTTTGGGAGTGGGGGAGTAAGAGTTCCAAGCAAGGGTTATTTTCACTGAATTTTAGAGAGGGAAAGCATGGTGTGTGGCTAAGAGCATAGAAGCGGGGAGTTTTATTCTCAGCTCTGCTGCAGTAACTTGGACAAGTCAGTTAGGCGTGGTCTACAATACAAATAAACACAGTGATGGTCACTTCATGCTCTAACAAGGCTTCACTTTGCCCGCTTGAAAGGAAGGGAAGAGTTTTATGGCTGGGTTAGGGGAATGTGTTTTGATATTGGAGTCATGTAGGCTAAGCTTATAATATGAGACCTTATTCTATACATGTGGGCCTTGCCTACGCTAAGATTTTCCTCTAAAATTCATGATCACCCCCAAGCTGAGAGGGGTTAGACAATGTGGTGGTTAAAATACTGGGAGCCACTTGAAGCCTTGTCTGTACTAGAGCTCCCATCAGTGTAATTGCCCCTGTGAGGGCAATGGTGGAGCTATAGCTGTAACCCGGGTAGGCTACAACCATGTTTAAACATGGGTATTTTAGTAGTGTTGTTGGGACTGTTACCCTTCTTCTGCCACCCTTTCCCTACCTGTAAATAATGCCTCTCATGGTGAGACATGGAGATTTAAGGTTTGTAAAGTGCTATGACAGTCTGATGGCAAAGTACCATCATCCCCGGTTTGCATTCCCATGTGGATGGCTAGGTTTGACAGCACTGGAAAGGCTGATGTGCTGTTTGGTCATTGCTGCTTAAAGTCGTCGATCAGCAAATTCCTTTGGATCAGGGAGCTGGAATACCCGCAAGTGCTCGGGTAGGAACACCTCTCATCTGACCATTTCTCCTTGTCTTCTGTAGAAGATAATGGGTAGAACTTCCAAAGAGTCAGACTCTTCTGACCACAAAGAGGAATCAAGGCAGCGGCAGCCAGAATGGAGAGCTAGTTAAATAAAAATATTGCCTCCAGCTACAGCGGGGACTGCTGTTTACATGTAGCGGGAATAAAATAAACAGACATCTTTGTCATAACTCTTGTGGCAAGAGTGTGGTCTGGTAGTCTCTAGTATAAGGAATGGGGCTTTATGACATGAGAGATACACAAAGTGGAGTTTTGAGGGGCTAGTGGTGATGTCAGCCTCCCTATGATTATAATCTGCAGTAAACACATGGTTTAGCTCTTTTGCTGCGACTTTTATAGGAGAATGATAGAAAGATACCCTAGGCAATATATTTCTGGGATGATGTTCAGTGGTTCAGGTGCCTGAAGTCACTTGGCCTCCTGCCTTCACCATATATTCCAGGCAAGTTCTGATCACCTAGAAATCATCTGCATCTCCAGTTAATGCTCTGGTCTTCCAAGCTCAAAAATGAGCTAGTTTAACCCACTCATTCTGCAGTATGACCTTTTGAAACTTGTTCTCCCTGTGTAACCAAAACCATTCCACAGACCAGACGCCCATCTAGAGGAAACGTTCTCCATCTCATGATTTGATTCTTGGACTGATTAGCTGCAACTGCAGTAGTGAATCTGAAGGCAAGTTATTGTTCAGGGAAAGTACAGAATACTGACCATGCTGTTCAGGAATGACCCCTTCGGAGTCACTTAGCAAGCGTTACCATAATAAATTACTAAAGCAGCTTCTCTGGGAGCAGAAGTAGTTTTGCTTCTTGAGGAAATGAAGGTTTTGAGAGTTCAATACATCGGAATCAGAAGGACCCAGGCGAGCAAAGTTGTCTTTAAAGATGCAGTCTCTGACTCCGCAGCCATCAGATGTTCTGCCAACATTATTCTCTTTCCGAGGTATTTCTTTTTCTCAGTAAATATTTTTTTCCTTTACATTTTCCTTACTTCACTCAGCAACAAAATATAATTCAATCACAAAACTAAACAGATGGAGGTGTTTCTATTTGACTCCCTCTCAAAAGAGCATTTGCCTTAAGCTGCTGCAACCCTTTTCCCACTCCTTTCATTTGCCATTTGTGCAATGATCAGGAACTCTGGATTCACTTAGGTTCTTGCCCTCTCTCCTTCACAGAGAGACCCCTACTCATTTTCCCATGTCTAACCCTCCAATGTAATAGCCACCATTTTAACAGGTTAGGTGGACTGAGTGGAACACCCTTAGTATGTCTACATAGCACCTAGACACCCACGGTTGGCCCATGCTAGGACACTCTGACTCATGGGGCTGTTTCACTGTTGTGTAGACTTCTGGGCTTGGGTTGGAGCCTGAGCTCTGGTACTGTCCAACCCCTCAGGGTCCTAGAGCCTGGGCTTCAGCCTGCTCCCAGAAGTCTACACAACAGTGAAACAGCCCCATGAGTCCGAGTCAGCTAGCAGTGGGCCAGCTGTGGGTGTCTAGTTGCTGTGTAGACATACCCTTAGAACCTTGCTATTCTCCCCGTTAGTCATTTACAGGAGTCGCTACTAAACATGCGGCTACCCCCATCCTATCCTGGGTTCAGCATGATGTTTTGGCACCATTTCCTATCCCTGCCAATGCTCAGCAAGAGTCCCCGGCGATAGGAAAAAGGTTAAATTTTTGTAGCTTTGAGACTAACTTACAAAAATGCTGAGTATGAGACTGATGAAAATACTGTGCAGTAAGTGTCCTCAAGGGTGACAGCATGGTGTGGTGGGTAAAGCAAGGGACTGAGAATGAAGTTTTTTTTGTTTCTGTTCTTGGCTCTGCCACTCACTGTGGGACTTTGGGCCACTAAGCTCCAGTCTAGTGCTTCAGTTTTCCCATGTGTAGAATGGGGACAATAATTGGAGATGGGCAGGTTATGCCATGTTCCAATCCTGTGCCAGACTCCCAAAAGTGTGTGGGTGTTTTGGGTCAAGGGTTTGCCTCTGGCCCTTCTCTATTGACGATATGTACCCACTTCTCGTAGGTGTGAGGCTTAACGAACATTTGTGAGGTACTTGGAGGTGCTATGTAATAAAGTACCAAAACTTTTCTCTGTGCTTACACTTGTTAAAAAATACATCCATTTCATGATTATCCCTGTAGAGCCACATGGTTTCCAGAGGTGTGAAGAGAACAGATAGGTCAGTCCCTCTGAGTTGGGGAGGAGTACGGCTTGCTCTCAGGATCTAGCGCTCAAGTTTCTGTAATACCCCTGCTCAATGCATCCATATGCACATTTGGAAGAGCCAACTGGCTCTAGCTCCCTCAGTGATGCTTGGCTGCTTTGGCAGCCAGGCTGATTCCATCAAGTTACTGTGTGCAAACTAAGTCCAGCTTGACATCCTACTCTCACTGTCTTACTCACTTGAGGGAGGACTCTCTGAGACCTCATAGTTACTGGCATGGAAGCGCATTGTGATTGTCAGCAGCCGGGCGGTGTCAATGAGCTAATTATCTGTCATGCCGTAAGCATGCCTAATCAGTGGGCCATTGAGCAGGGCTCCACCTTTGCAATGGTTCCATATAACTGCTGCACAACCAGTTGAAAAGCAAGCAGAACAGAAAAACAGCTGGACTAATTCTGCCCCTAACTGATGTTTGTCTTTTTTTTTTTCCTCCCTCTACTAGAAGAGAAATATGTCACAATCCAACCGTACACCAGCCAAGGGAAGGATGAGATTGGGTTTGAAAAAGGGGTCACCGTGGAGGTCATCCAAAAGAACCTGGAAGGATGGTGGTACATCAGGTAAAAAGCTTCCTGCAGGCAGATTTATTACAGCATTTATGATCTTCGAGACTTCTGATGATTAGCTTCACATCCGCATCCTGTATTGTTCTCTGTCTAGAGAAGAAAACCGGCATTATTATCCAGAACGCATACTAGGCAGAAATGTAAGGGAAAGTTACAGAAGACCAATAAACAATAGTCAGTATTGAGTGTAGGAATGGAACGTGGACTGTGAAGTCTGTAGATCTGAAATATTTTGGGAGAAAATTCTTACCTTTTAGATTTCCTTCCTTCAAAATAAAAACCCATATCCCAGTCAGCAAATGGCACTTATCTAATACAAGTGATCATTTTAGTGTACATGCAGCCGATTGAGTCTTTTTTTGTGTGAGTCAGATGTGTCTTTCTGCAAAGTACTAAAACCAGATTCACCAAATAATGCTGGAAGGTTGCTGTTTGTAATCTATCAGGTTGCTTGGGGCAGTTCATTTTTTTTTTAGGGGTTTGGGAGATCAGCCCGCTGACTGCAGAATAAATCATCATTGAGACTGATGCAAATAATAACAGTAATATCATACTGGGCCAGATTTTCAGCTATTTGCCTCTCCAAGTTAGTCATTGCATGCAGTTGTAAACTATATGCCACAAACAGATACAGATATCATGCATGCAAATTAGACGTGCCACTCTGAAAATAACAGCAGTTTTTCCTTATGACAGCCAAACTCCCTTGAAAGGAGTATAAGACAACCATATCCTAGGCACAATTTGTATAGAGAGATGTAATGTATTGGGACCAATACTTGTCAAGAATGGTCTCTTCATATAGGTTTATACAGTAGCTAGTACTGTGGTACCCCAATCATGACCGGAGTCTTTGGGTGCTACTGTAAAGTTTGGGGTGTTCAGATTCTGGGAGTGGTGTTTGGAACCATTTCTATTGATTAAATAGAAAATACAGGTATAAAGGTGGTTAAAGAGAATTCTGTAATTCATGTGCCCTTTAAGATCTCCTTCCTGCTCATCCTTTTGCATCTAGAATAGATTTTTGTTGTTGTGCTTTTCTCGTTGGATTCTGCTTGGTTTATAACTAAGGCAGCAGAGACATGAATCTTGATTGAGAAAGCACAGTCGGAACCTACATTTAGTGCTTCATGCATGATAAACATGTTAGTTTTGTATCTGTCTCTGAATCTTCCTAACAAAGTGGCTAATAACTAAAGTAATGCAGGAGTAAATGGGCTCTAGACATTATGAGCAGGGAATGCCCAGGCTTGGTCATATTACTCCTCCTCCCCTCCCCCCGCCCCCATTTAATCATTCACAGGATTTGAATCCAAAGTTGAAGACTGAAGAACAAAGCATGCAATTTTGTTGGGAACCATGATTATAAAAATCTTTGATTTATGTCAGAACTAGTCTCCTGGATAAATGTTTTCTTATTACTGTTTTAGGCTTCTTTTCATCTTTATAAATAATAATTTTGCAAGCAGCTAGCTGGATCTGTTTTGTGCTTAAATTTTTCTTGTAGTGTTATTTTTGTGTAATGTTAAGTGGGTACACTTAACTCTGACAAAAAGAAGACCCCTTGTTACTCTACTTAAACGTTTACAGCAGAAATGTCTTTAGGCCCAAGCTAACATCTTTCAGTGGGTTTAATTGCACTTTTGGATCAGGGACCCAATCCCAGAAGGTTTTATATGTTCTTGACTCCCATTGAAATCCACGAGGATGGAGGATGCTCAGTATGACCCAGTTTTTGTAATCTGTGTCTCCTCGTGATTATGCAGATCCAATTTGGATTCAGAGCATTTCTGAATTTGAAATGATTTGGTGGGTCTTAGTAGCCACATCACAAAATACCACCACAGTTAATGCCAAACTAGTATCTTGTTTGGCATCCTCTATCAAAGGCCAAGGACCGAAGTACCCTCTCCATGAGAAACACTAATTGGAGCCGCATTTCAAAGCTTTCCCTGCCACTACCCCATACCGTACCCATTCTGTGGCTAAAGAGGACTTCATTGTCCAGAACTATTAAATTGAAAGCCTTCCCCAACATTATACATTGATTTTAAAACATTTAAAATGCTTTTAAGAATACTTGTAGAGCTGCTTTGAACAATGCCTCCCTAGTGTTTAGTAATACCTGAGTCCAAGAGTTTGGCTATTTAAATTGAAACGCTCCTTATTTTGTATTTTGGAGGGGGAAGTCCGTATGAATCTGGTTGCCATTTTATCTGTTCCATTGGATAATATGGGAACAGAATAAGTGTATTAAAGTTTAGCAAGTTGTTGGCGTTTTATTTTTAATCAGGTCTACCTTTAAAGATGTTAACAAGCTCCACCTTAAATATATAATTTCCCAAAATTCCTGGCCATGTGCTGATCCTCATTTCCTGTCTTTCTTTTTTCTCCCTCCCAGTTTGCTTCCCTCTGGAGTAATTCCAGTGCTCTGAAGCTGGAAAGCAGATGTTAAGGGAACCAGTGCTCAGACACAGAGGCACTTTTGATATATTTTTTTAAACATTCCTATCGCTTGAATCTTTTTTCTTCATGTAATATTAAAGCAAAAAGGGGTTTTTCACTCTGTGAAGCCAAATCAATGCCCCTAATCCTGTAACCCTACAATTGTATGTTCATCTCTCTTGCATTGGAACACTTGTATTTCTTGACCTCTCTTTGCCCTGTTTCATGTTGTGACTTGAGAGGCCCTTAGACTTGTGTGTGTTGAAGACTCGGAGCTGGAATCTTCATTACTGCTTTATTGCGTTCAGCCGTGGATTGGTGTCAGTTGCCTGCATGATCATGTTACATGCTTAGTAGCTGAAGTTACAGTCAATTATTTAGATGCTGCTTTATACCAGTTACCCTCTGGAAGGTGTTGGAGTTCTTCTGATGCTGACAGATAAGGGTTGTCACTTGCTTTTGACCTACAGGTTGCTGATCAGGGTTTCTGTTGTTGGCGTGCCCTTGATTTCCTGGACTATTACGAATTTTAGACCCCTTGTGAGAAGGAGGCAGTTTGCTATGCTGTGTAGACTGAAGTGCTATTGGAAGGAAAATAGGATAAGATTTTAAATACCTGGTACAGTTTGCAAATGCAGGTGAAGGCCCAGGGCTGAGGGTATGCCTACAGTTGGGAGGTGCCGTTGCAGCACAGGTAGGCATACCTGAGCTAGCTTGCTAAAAATTGCCGTGAAGCTGTGGCAGCATGAGTGGAATTAGGGGTTAGGCACCCAAGTAAAAGCTGGTCTGGGACCCTTGGTAGGTACTCCAGTGGCTATCCTGTGCTGCCTACCTCCCTCCTCCCCCCACCCCAACCCCCCAAGCAATGCTTCCAGGGAGCAAAGCTAGCTTGGGTACATCTGTGGGTGCTGCAGTCACACCTTCTGACTGCATTATAGACATACCGTGAGAGTCAAGTGATCTGGATTTTATTCCTGGATCTTCCTACACGACTTTGGTTATGACGCTTGATCTCCGTTCCTCGGTTTCCCTACCTGTGAAATAGAGAGAACAAGCGTTCCCTAATGCAGTGTAAACGCTTTGAGATCTTCAGATGGAACTACTAAATACTTATTGCTGTTGTTCCAGTGCTGGGTGGGAAATAGATGTACCACTTGGACTAAGTACTTTGGGATTTGTTGCTGTCCTGATAGTGACGGTTACATATTACTTCTAGCTAGGTTGCACTAACTCAACCTAATGAGTAGATCCAATGGGGAGGCAGTACTGCAGCCAGTAGCTAGGTGGTCAGTAGCTTTGTGTGGCTTAACCTGTGACTAGCCATAGATTGAAACAGTTTAAGGTCACATAAAGCTGTCTGGATGGATTGTGTTTTGCAATGCAAAAGTCTAAAATAGATAGAAAAATGAACAACCCAGCATAGAGTCTTTATCCGTTAGTGCTATCGTTCTGATCTGAAAAATGTCAACTCTTGTAGTCCTGTATGGACTAAGATCTTTGCAGTGCGTACTCTTATTTGATTTTGTAATGTGAGTTGTACTCCAGGTTATGTTTGAAATCCGATCACATACTGTATAGCTTGACATAATTCCCAAGTAACCACAATACATAGTCAACAAAGAACAGGAACTTCAGATATTTTGAAATCTTCAAAATACCGGGGGGGAGAGAGTATGATCTCAATAACCCTACCCAGGGGCTATCTGTTCAAAACACTTACGGGGAGGAGTAGAGAGGGGCCCAAGTCATGGAATTCCGATCCAAATCCATACTGTTCAGATTCATTATGAAGACAGGCTTAAGCCAGAAAGTTTGGCTCTAGATATGGATTTTTCCAGTGCCTGTCAATTTTGGTCTTGGGGTTCCAGTTCAGGGCTATTTCAACCCAGGAGTGTGCTAGAGCAATGGTTCTCAGCTAGGGCTCTGGGGCCCTGTGCGGGGCCATGAGCAGGTTTCAGGGGGTCCGCCAAGCAGGGTCAGTGTTAAACTCGCTAGGGTCCAGGGCAGAAAGCTGAAGCCCCAGGCCCTGAGCCCCAACACTTGGGGCTGAAGCCAAAACCTGAGTAAAGTAGCTTTGTGGGGGCCCCTGTGGCATGGGGCCCCAGGCAATTGCCAAGCTTGCTACCCCCTAACACCGGCCCCGGCTTTTATATGCAGAAAACCAATTATTATGGCACAAATGGGCTGTGGAGTTTTTATAGCATGTTGGGGGGGGGAGGTTGAGAATCCCTGCGCTAGAGAGCAGGGGGAGAGGGTTGTTCATAACCACATCTTGCTGTTTACAAGAGACCTTAGCCGGTGCCTGGACAGTATTTGTAAGACCCTCCTTTCATGCTGAGACCAGTTGAGACATGCTCCAGAAAGAATTGCCTCTAGCCCTCCTTGGCACAAAGTGGGATTACTCTTATTCGGGGCCTATGGATGGTGATGGGGAGAAAGCAGGGAGGGAGAAAACTCACCAAAATTTGGCACATGGCAAATCTTGAATTCCTGCTCTCTTTGAGAGTGCTGCTACAGTGCCTGGTGCATTCAAACCCCTGCTGTATTCAGTTCACATAGAAAAAGATTTCCATTACCTCTGGGTTGAGTCTGCAGACTTCTAAGAATCCCTGGTATGGTTTTCTAATACTGGTTGCTTCAGGGAGCACAGTGTGCCAAAAATCAATGATAGTTTCCAAATTCGTGTGCTGTAGTTGACTGTGGCCCGAGTGAAGGACCATAATTGCTGCACGCTGAAATGTTAGAAAGGGGGGACTCGCTTGCATAGCCCTAGATATTTACTTCTGTATAGAGACGATACAGAAGCAGGATTGTGTATCCATCACAAGGTGGATGTAATCATTGCCACTCTGTCTAGAAATACTGCAGTGAATAGCAGTAATTGAGTCACTTGCAAAGCCTCAGGGCCACAGGTATGGAGACCAGTCCTTTGTTTTCCTTTGCTCTTTTGAGGGTGCAATCCCTTGCAAAACCAGGTCTTTTGAACCCCTACATTAAACTGGCTGGTGGATTTAAACATGGGAGATTCCTCCTCCTTTCCTTCCTCTACAGCAGTTAGGGATAGGCTGCTAAGACTTGGGTTAAACCTTATAAATACTGGCTTTTGTAATAGGTGTTCCAAGTAAAGAGTTTTAGATACCATCCTTATTTAAAGACATATTCTCCACTTGATCCCTGCTCAGGACTCCTAATGACATCAATCAGTATTTTGACTCAGTGAATCAGAACAGAATAAGTCCAATAGCCTAAAAGAAACCTCACCGCTAATCTGACTCTTCCTGTCACAGCTCACTCATGTGAAGGAGAATTACTTGACTATCCTTGTATTTTACCAATCGCTTCTTTTTGCTTTCTAGTGAGTCTCGGTTTTTGTTATAGAAGTCTCAGAGCCCTGCCATTTTAACCTTTTGTTTCCTGAGCACCAGGAATTTAATGGTGCCCGCATCCCCACTTACAGTTCAAGCATCTGCTCCAGGTACCTTGGGAGATTAAAGAGAGAGGGGTTTCACTGAGTTACTCTGGAGCAAGCTGGGGTTTCATTAGGGAAATCAAAGTTATCCACGTATTCCTCCCTGGAGCCTGATTGTAATCTGAAATCGCTGATGAAGTGTCAGTAATAACAGGAGTTAGAAAAAACACTTTCCCAAAAAGCCAGCTGTGGAAGAATGACAAACTTCAGCCTGGAAAGGTGTGAGCATATTTTGTATTTGGTCGACATTCAATTTTTTTTTTTCCAAATCATCCTTCAAATAGTCTCAGACTTATTATTTTTAAAAAAAATTTTACTCCAGTTTTGAGCCTGAATTTTTTTCTAATCAAGTAGTTGCTCCATCTTTACAATGGCATGAAGGCGGGCACAGTTCACACCTACTGGAGATAGGAGGCATTCTGTAAAATGCTTCACAGAGGATCAGGGGTATAAAGAAAATGGGAGTGAAACATACCCCAATACAGAGGGAATGCACAAGGTTGATGAAGGGCCTCTGCTTTGGGGTGAATGTCACCTTTAATTGTGATAACTTGTCCTTTGCATTATGGGCATGAGAGATGCAATTTGGAAGAAAAGAGAATTCTGTGTATACGATCTGTTCATTAACATGGTGGCTATTCAGCACTTCCATGCTCAAAACAGTCTCTTTTTATCCCATTCCGTGTAAAAGCTGCCTGCAGCCAACCTACTGCTGAATTTTCCCTTATGCCTCGGGAGTAAGCGTCTCTCTGATCTGGAGAGACCACTTCTCCTTGAAGCAACGGGTAACTCTTCTGTTAAAATAGTTCACTGTTCCTTGCTAGCTGAGTAGACTGTGAGGTGACTAATTATAGAAAGTGGATGAGCTGAGACACCAAAAGCATAACACAAAATCCAACATCTGGTTCTAAGATATCGTCTAAGTCATTTTTTGTCTTAGTCGTTGTATCTGGAAGGACTGCAAAGGCTGGTCTGTGTGGTAACAATATTTTCTTTTAATATACGCAGGCATCTAGGTAAAGAAGGCTGGGCCCCAGCATCATACCTGAAGAAGGCTAAAGATGATCTTCCATCTAGGAAAAAGAACTTAACTGGGCCAGTGGAAATTATAGGCAACATCATGGAGATCAGTAACCTGCTGAACAAGAAACCATCCAGCGACAAAGAAACCCAAGCAGAAAACGAAATGGTGGAATCCCACATAACAAAGAAAGAAATTAGCTTGCCGATCCTGTGCAATGACTCTAATGGCAATGCCATGATGACCTCAGACAAGCAGGCTTCAAAACTGGCTCAGGGATCCCCTGCTGTAGCGAGGATCGCACCACAAAGAGCTCAAATAAGTAAGACCAGAATGTATAGCTGGACTGCCATCATTTTCATAAGAATTCCTGATTTATCTTTGTGTGGGGGCCTGTGGCGTGTTACTTGCTGAAGGGGCCACACTGGAGTAGCCTTGCCCTGAGTCTGTAGAGAATAAGTTCAGTATAGAGCATGTTCCCTGAAGCAAGGGCTGCCCTCTTTACTGCACTGTGTCTACAAGCATCTGTTACTTTGTCAGCCAGGAAGCTCGCTCATGTTGGTCCTATAAGGGAATAATTTATTTGCCTTCCTAGTGATAGGAGATAAAAGAGCATAAGATAATGCATGGTCCACAGAACGCACAAGTATCACTGGGCTAGTGATAAAGCTGCAAGTACAGAACGGTACGAGGATTAATGTGCAGTGTGAGGAGTACGTCAGCAAGGTTGTGTGCGAGCGCAAGGAATCCGCTCACAGGGATTCCGTTGTAGGATCAGGACTCGTGTTTGTAGTTTTGTGGTGGTTCCAAGAAGTGTTCATTCTCCAGCGTCAGTACAGTTTCATCTCCCCGACCTCTGGACTATGCTTGGTACAGTAACTTGTGTGAACTTCAAAATTGTTTTCTAGGACAAGTCCACTGGTTTCCTCAGAGTAGGTTCTAAAGTGAGACCCCAAATAATAACTATTAAAACAGCACTCTGGTGACCAGAGCAGATGACTAGAAGTTGGGACACCTGGCTTCTGTTCCCCACTCCTTCATTTGCTTACTGTTCTCTTGGGGCAGGTCACCGTAACAGTTGTGCCTTGGCTGCTGCTTCTGTGAGATGGGGCTAATGATACTGCCCAACCGTTGCAAAGAGCTTTGATACGTTGTGACTAAAACTGCAGCGTTAATGTTACTGTTCTAACGATTCTTTTTACTATGGAAAAGCTAGATACAAGGACAATTTCTCTGCTGGCCCAAGTCCAGTGAAGTCCATGGAGTTATTTCAGCACAGAATACAGCCCAGTGTTGTTTAAAGATTGTACAGTAGTGGCCTTTGAAAACTTGCTAAGGTTACCTCAGTAATCTCCAGTGGTCCCTTATACTTTTCTATACTCACTCTTAGAAATACTTTGATCACTGCAAATAATGGAACGTTCTAACAGCAATTACTAATTTAGCTATCTAGGACAGTTGGCAGCTTCAGAAAGCTTTTGCTTAGCACAACTTACACAGCTAAATAAAATTAACTTTTTAAACTTTTTTTCCCCCATAGGCTCTCCAAATCTAAGAACTAGGCCTCCACCTCGGAGAGAATCCAGTCTGGTTTGTGTTTTTTTTTTTTTTTATTCTTAAATATTGCGACGGTCATCTAGACACACAGCTTTAGAGGAACCCCCTCTCCCCCCACACAGGGCTTCTGAAGAGATTGTTTTTTTTTTTTAAACACACGGCATATAATAGAGAATAAAATACACATTCTGGAATTTGCTCAACATTCATTGAGGACATTTTTCTGAGTCAGTGCATGTTTTGAAAAAATCTTGCTTCACATATAAGCGCTATTCTTGGTTGTGTGATTTTTTTTCTGTCTTTATTTTTAAATATTAAAGAGCAGCTATCACTTAAAATAACTCCAATTAGGGAGGTGTGAAACTGGATGGGGTGGGAGAAGCCTTGTTTATGAAAAATGTCATGATCTCTGTTTTTGTTTTGGGGCAATTTTGCACCCAGGAACAACTTTTTAATATAAATTCAGTCATATTGGGCTTTGTATGGGAACATTTTTCCATGGGAAAAGTTACCATGGAAAAATGTTCTTCATTTGGAATAAAACTGCCCTTTTAGTGTTTTATATACAAAGTTGAACGCCCAACTTTGTGTGGTGCTTTGTTCCCATAACTCCTACTGGGACCAATTGGACCATTAATTATTAAACATTAATAAGTATAATAGGATCAACCTTTGAAGGGATGATACTCGAGCTATAGAATGGTAATTGTAACTGTGCTCACATACTACAGTGGTGGGGCCATGTAGTTCAATTGGGAACAAAGTTTTTAAGTAACAGCCATCACATTTTCACTAGCCAACTACATCTTCCTGGGATTGTGGCATATTTCAGAACCATGCACAGAATATTGAGTGCATTGTGTAAACTTGCCCTGTTTGAATCCTTCCTTTTAAAAAAGGGCATAAGTACCAACACTGAATGGCTCCAAATACAAGAGCATAAATAGTATTTATAGATTTTATTTATTTTTCCCCAATGGCTGTGATTTAGATAGGTACCTTACTAGAGAATGGCTTGTCCTCTTACACCAGTGAAGTGGGCTTTTAGCAAGCTACCAGGACTGGCATTTCCCAATGGAACAAAAGAACTGAATTGTTATGTTCCTCTTTTTTTGTTCATCTTTATGCCGAGATGAGCTTGCATGAAGGACCCTGTGTTCAGACCCTAATAAGAGCACCCAGATAGGGTTCAAAGCACCCGAGTCTCAAGAACTGTTCTTTTGAAAAATGTGCAAATTTGAGAGCTGTTCTTATGAGATTTCTACCAACTCAGAATGAAATCTCATGAGATTTTGGACACACCAAAACTAGAATATAGGCCTCTTTTTGTTTTTCATCTTATCATGAACAAAAAATTGTAGAAAGCAATCTCGGATTGGAACATTTTGAATCTAATTGGCCTAAATGTAAAAGGGGTTTGGATGCAAAGTTTTGGACCATCTTTAGTTGCTATGTCATATCAGTGTAATGTCCCTCATGACGACGAGGACCGATAATAAACCCTTGATTCTCTGAGCTTTTCCCCGTCACAGAGGGGCTGGTGACCTGAGCGTTACTGAAATGCTTAGTCTTCCCGCAACCCATAGTCTTGACTCTGCCCTTTTATAATTCCAAAGTAGATAAATTGAGTTCTGGGGAGGAGTAAAACCTTAATGTCCTGTCTGCTGAACCTGGACGCTAAAGCGCCCACAGCTCTTTCAAAAGAGTAAAGACTTTCCCAATTACATTTTAGCCAAAATTGTCCCTTCCACCTTTCCTGCAGTGGTGCGCAGCATGCCTATAGCAGCTAGAAACTGCTGCCCACTCCAAGGTGGCTACATTTTAATGCTGCGGCATCTGTTTAATCTTTAAGTCTGTTTGGTATCTTGTGGGAGGACAGGTGCTAGGGAAATGGGAATTATTAAAATTAGTTGTCCTGCTGTCTGGACTTGCAGAACTCAGGGCAGACGTATGAAAAGCCGAACTGTCTCCTAAATATGAGGAAGACCTAGTAACCCCATTAGACAGAAGTTACATCAATCAAATACTTTTGTTTGTAGCGGAGTCTCTCCTGCTCGGAGCAGGAGCAGTGTGAATTTGGATTCACTCTGTAATGTGCAGCATTCAGCTCTTCCAATTCTTTTATCCTGTGTGTTGATCTCAAACTTCTCTTCTGAACATTTTATTAACTGAGAGCTCAGTATGGTTAATATTTACGCTGTTTTCCTCCTGACTTTTGTTTCCTTTGCACTAATTATTTCAATTAGTTTTTATTTTGGCAGGAATGCTGTAATTAACTCCATGTTAACAAAACACATGTGAAGCATCAAGTATGTTTGCTGTTTCCAATTAGCTCAGTTTAAATTCAAACCATTCTAAAATCTGAAGGCATGTTGTTATACTGCATCCTATGCTATATTTTAACGTGTACAGTGCTGAAATGCAGAATTGAAACATTGCTAGGCAAGGTTAATACGTCGGCCAAAATGCCTCCGGCAGTTATGTTAAAATGATGCATGTTTCTTACTATGAGGGTGGTTTAGAAATCAATGGAGTAGTACGTTAAGGTACAGTATTTTGCTTCCTTTCTTCAGTTTCCTGGCTCAGAATCTTGCTGCAACTATCTCAGTTGTCATCTTAACTATCTGTCACAATTCAGACCTGTGTGTGTAAGTCACATTTTTAATGCAAGGAGCAGATTTTGTCCTTAAAGAACCAAGGATCCCTTCTGGTTTTTTCCATCAGGACTCTTTTTTGCTTATTTAATAATGAGTCATGTCATTCAATAGAGTGTTACGCTAATCATGGACGGTGCAGATATATAGATGCTTAGAAGAACGGAATCTTTCCTAGTTTCTCTTTTTAAATCTAAAATATGAGAGGAACCTAGTAAGATTGTCTATGGTTTTAGGGTTGGTTAATGATGACATCGGGGTTTGAACAAAATTGCTTGTTCTCCGTTACATAAAGAAATAGGGAGCTAGGGCCCCCGTCCTGACATCCATCCAACTGCCATTGGCATTTTAGCTGAGTAAATCCATAAATTGTGATCCAGTTCAGTCAAGGGATACTTGTGGGAGGTGCTCAGGTTTTATGGTGAAAGACACAGATATGTATGTTTGTTTTTTCCTTTTTAATTCCAATTAATAAATAGCAATTATCAGCTTTTAGATTTTTACATGCAGCTCTAGTTAATCTGGATCACTTAATTCTTGATATCTGGGAAACAGGTTCCATCTTGGGCCTGTTGTTGCACAAAATTTTCCATATGTATGTCCTCTGAAGCCATAGGTGGGTGAGGTGATATCTCTTATTGGACCAACTTCTGTTGGTGAGAAAGAAGCTTCTGAGCTTACAGAGAGCTCTTCTTCGGAAGAAAGAGCTCAAGAAAAGCTCTGTGTGTAAGGTCGGAAGCTTGTCTCTCTCTCTCTCAAACAGAAGTCAGTCCAATAAGAGATTATCTCACCCGCCTTGTCACTTTAATATCCTGGGACCAACACGGCTACAACAACACTGCAAACCTTTTGTTATAGAAAGCCTGGTGCTTATCACTAGGAGGTAAATTAGGAGTAAGGAATGCCACTTGTTCAGCCGCACTGAAAAATGGCAAATCACTGTCCATGCTGACACATCCAGCCTCTTCTTGCTAGCTGCTCTCTAAACAAGACTTTCTTTTGTTGCCACAGGGCTTCCAGTTGCCTAAACCACCTGAGCCTCCATCAGTGGAAGTGGAATATTACACTATTGCAGAATTCCAGTCTTGTATTTCTGACGGAATAAGCTTTCGTGGAGGACAAAAGGCAGAGGTGAGAGCCTAAACAGTGCAACCGTACAAAATAATAATGCTTTGCAATGGTAGAGCATTGTACAAAGTTAGATGATGGCTTGAAAGAAAAAAAAAATCCTAACCCGTTAACTCTCCAAACTAATGGCAGTGTTCATCATCATCGTCTTCTAGGTTATTGATAAGAACTCTGGTGGCTGGTGGTATGTACAGATTGGAGAGAAAGAAGGGTGGGCTCCAGCATCTTACATTGATAAAAGGAAGAAGCCCAATTTAAACAGAAGAACCAGTACTCTAACCCGACCCAAGGTCCCTCCCCCAGCACCTCCCAGTAAACCAAAAGACGTGGAAGAAGGAACTGCTCCTGGGACTGTTTCATCAGGAGAAGTCCAGGACTCCCCACAAAAGCTCAGATATGAAGAACCAGAGTATGATGTGCCTGCCTTTGGCTTTGATGCAGAGTCTGAGGTGAATGAGAGCCATGGAGATGATAGTTCCTTGGAAAAACGTCTGTTTCAGCCACTCAAGCCGTCCCCTGTCTCATCCCTGCAGAGGGCAAAGTTCAGAGTTGGCGAGTCTTCAGAGGATGTTGCTCGTGAAGAAGAGATCATCTATGAAAATGAGGGATTCAGACCTTATGTGGATGACGTTTCGTCATGTAAAGAATCTAGCGGAGATTCGGATTCCCAAAAAAGCTCCTCTCTCTCTCTAATCCGAAGAAACTCTCCATGCTCCAGTTCTCCCAAATCATCGCTCCTGAAGCTCAAATCTGACAAAAGCATTCAGCCTGATCTTGGAAAATGTCACTATTCCAGAAGTGACGAGGTAAAACCCAGATCAGCCTCAGACGTTGGCTTACGTAGCATGCAAAGAACAAGTGCGAAGAAGGAGCCTGGACAGAGCCCCTCAACTAAAGCAAAGCCAATGGTTAGACCTAAACCCTTCCTCAATAAGGCAGATTCTCAGAGCCAAGAAAAAATGGATATCAGCACTTTAAGGCGTCAGCTGAGGCCAACTGGGCAGCTCAGGGGTGGACTTCAAGGTTCGAGAAGTGAAGAGTCTGAAAGCCCTCCACAAATAGCTCCTGAGATCCAAGATGACTCCCTTAGAAGAAGCTCCACAGATCTCATTACATCTCCTTCCCATGCCATTTTCTGCTCTAACCATTCAGCCAAGACAGAGCAAGAGAATGAGACAAAATGTTTGTATGTAACCACTGACTCTTACCAAAAGGTTCAGGATTCTGAACTCTGCTTCCCAGCAGGAGTGGAAGTGGAAGTGTTGGAAAAGCAAGCCAGCGGATGGTGGTACATGAAGTATGGAGATATGGAAGGGTGGGCTCCTTCCCACTACCTGGTACTTGCCGATAACCAACGACGAGAAGCCTCAGAGACCGACATCTCGCTGGCCAGGAACAGAAGAAATGAAAGCAAGTCAAATAGTTTGGAGAAAATAGAGAAAAGAGTTCAGGCTTTGAACACCATCAACCAGAGCAAAAGAGCAATGCCCCCCATTCCAAGCAAGCCCCCTGGTGGCTTTTCCAAAACTTCAGGGGCGGTGAAAATGAGGAATGGAGTGAGACAGTTAGCAGTGAGGCCACAGTCTGTATTCGTTTCCCCACCCCCAAAGGATAATAACCTATCATGCTCCCTGCGCAGGAACGAATCCTTAACTACTACAGACCACCTAAGGGCTGTCCGCCGGAATTCCTCTTTCAGCAGTGCGCGATCACAGCCCGGTGACTCGAAGGCAAAGCAGGCTGATCAATCAGGCATAGAGGGATTGGAGACAACCTGCAATCTATCCACTCAGCGCAATGGAATCCCAGTGTCCACCGTCCGGCCAAAGCCCCTTGAAAAATCCCAGTTCATCCACAACAACCTCAAGGATATCTATGTTTCCATTGCAGACTATGAGGGGGATGAGGAGACGGCAGGGTTTCAGGAAGGTGTCTGCATGGAGGTTCTGGAAAGAAACCCAAATGGTTGGTGGTACTGTCAGATCATGGATGGTGGGAAACCATTTAAAGGCTGGGTGCCCTCAAATTATTTGGAGAAAAAAAATTAATGTTGCAATATCTTTAAATTCCCTAATTTATACTGTTCCTGCTGTGTACATCTGAAAAAAAATGCTACACCCACAAAATTTTTTTCCCGTGCTCTAGTTTGTGCAAAGGGACTGACTGATTAAGCTATGCTGTGTTTTCAGAGCTTTATGGGATTAACATGGCCTGAAGGAATTTAAGCAAAGAAAAAGAAGATACAGCTTAGTCAAATGCCCCTTTTTGGGAAGCTGTTGTTAATCTGTGTGTAACAGGGTATGATATCTCATGTTTCCTGTTGCTAATGGTAGGAAACCAAATGTGTGCCTTTGCGAGAGATACAAACTGATGCATCCACTTGAGGAAATCGTTGGGGGGAGTTTAGTGCCAAACTTAAACATTTTAGAATCTCTGCTTCCTCTCATCTCCACATGGAATATCCAGAAGTTTTGAATGTGTTTTCACAACTTTTAAGTGTGCAAAGTGAGTTGGAATTTGATTCTAAAATACAGAGGAGAACCCCAGCCCTTTCTAGAAGCTCAGATTTTTCACTCTTCTCAACAGTCAGTTTCAGCGTTGGAGCCTTTTCATCGTGGAGAGATTTGGTCTCTGACTTCAACCGCGGTTTGTCATTATTACTAAACCTCAGAAATTACATTCAGGAGGCATTGGGGTTTTTTTGTGTTTGTTTTTGGGTTTTTTTTGCTGCCTTTTGTTCTCTCTCTGGGCTCTTGAGCTGAGACTCCAGGTGTTCTTATGGCCTGTAGGGCTACCAGGTGCTTGCAAACACACCACAAAAACAAACCTATGGACACAATTTTGTGAACAATGATTACTTTAAATACTCCTTGTTTAGTTCAGTGTGGCGACTCCTGTCAGGAGATCCAGGTTGATTCTCTTTCCTGAGCTGGGTTTTTCCAAATTGTCACAATTTTTAAATATTCAAAATACCCCTGCGGCCTCAAAGAAGAAAAGCAATCAAATGTGTTACTCCTGTTTTCACTGTCCGATACAAATTGGGAGCACATTCACAGGACCCACAAAGCTGTAAGTTAGAAACAGCCATAACCTGTTGCAGCATCAGTGTTTACAAAGGGAGCGGTGGAGAAGCCATTGAATTCAGTCTGCACAATTTTAATTTGTATATTTTGGGGAGTTGTTTTTGTGTCTTTCCTGTGCATTCTGGGTATTTTTTTTTTACCTGTGCATTGGTTTACCAAAAAAGCCTTTTTTTTTTTTTTCCTTTAAGTGAAAACTAAAGTAGGAGTCAATTTTGTGATTGGATTCCCACTTGAATCCAAAAAGTACATTTGTACTGCAAAGAACACATGGGATTTTCAAGCTCAGAGAGAGATCTAATAACAAAGCAATTAGGGCTACAATGTGACTAACCAAAAAGCTGCCTCTCCCCCTCCTCCCCCCACTTTTCCTTCATGTTATTTAAAACTGTAATGCTTTAAAACGTGACACATGGGTGGTGGGGCGGGGAATATACAACCATTTGGAAAGGGCATGGATTACAGACATGTTCCTGAGGTAGCCAGCTATTGTACTGTAAGCATCAGCCACTATAAATCCATACTGTACTTGAGAAAGTCTTGCTTTTAGCAGTTTAATGGGCTCGTTAAGCATTTAAGTGACGATCAATATCCAGTTTCTTTAAATAAGAGGCAGCATTTTTGTGTCCTGTTTTAAAGGGGAAAAGTCAATTATTTCACTGCTGGTGTATTACACATATTGATAAAAGCCCTTTTATTTTCCAGCCAAACTTCATGCCAATTATCATTTGGCATTGGGAAGATAAAGGGTCTGATGATTTAGTTAGCTGGAACCCAACCTGATGTGAGGCCTAAAATAGCACAGTATTGAGTGTGTTATAGGGAGTGTTTTCTCTGCCAAAAAAAAAAAAAATACACAATTTAAAAGTTGTTCTCGTCTTTATTTTTTTGTGATTTGGGGTTTTTTAACTAATCACCACGAAAACTTCGAGGGAAAGAGGCCTACAGTTGACATGACTGACGCCCATTTGCTAGCTGAAAAACCATTACGTTGCAATCAAAGTCTGTGAATGGAGTTCTGTTGAAACAGTTATGTCCACGAGTAATGGTGGGGGCGGATGTTCTCAGATCCAACGTAAGTTGTGACGGGGAGGTGTATCTACACTACAGCCCAGATCAAAATGTGTAGAGTCCTCTCTCTACCTTACGTTTTACTATATATATGTATATACCCAGTTAACCACATCTTACTGGATGTCTGTCTGAGGCGCTGCAGTCCCATCTCTCATGCTTCTGTCCATTTTTAGTTGTACTAATATGGTAGCAGTCATTAAAGACTGCTGGAGCTGTTGTGAGATTATAATAGAAGTATTCTATTCTTCTGCTGGACAGTATTAAATAGAGCAATACATAGTTATCTGCTAGATTGCAGTACTAACAGTAGTGACTTAGTGACTTGTGTAATGTTATTTTGATTTACTTTAACAATAATGATGCGGAAGTGGTTCATTATTTTGAATTAATGCACTTTAACAATAAAAAATCCAAAATGGAAGTCAACACAGCAAACTAAGTGCATTATTTAAAGGTGCAGTATATAATTGTTCATTTTTTAAAAAAGCATGTATTTATTAAAATTAATTTATAATTATTTAAAAATATGCTAAAATTTTGTTTTGACAGCACTTTCATGCTGTCATCTCCTGAGGAGACAAAAAACACAGCTCCCAATACTTCTGCATTGAGCCACTGAACTCTCAAAATACAGAACAGCATGACTTGAGTTCTTGCCAAGAGAAAGAGACACATTTCTGATTAGAGAGCAATTTAGGAATATTCAGATTGTATCCAACAAAGGAAAGGCCACAGATGCAAAGAATCTCTGAGTGGGAGGAGACCTCTGGTGGGGCCATTGGAGCCTGCACTGGGACTGGATTGATTTCATTAACCCTAATTTTCCCCTTTCTGTGTGGGTGGCAGGATAGCTTTGAACACCTCCTCGAGCCTGGGCCCTGAATGAGGTTGTGGAATTACTGAGGTGATCAAACCCCGCTGTGACCTGGTGGTACTTACAGGCTCAGGCCATTGGAATCGGGGCCATTGTTAAACTTTGTAACTAAAGTCATTGTGTCGCATTCCTCCCTCTCTGCCAGTACACTAAATACTTCCCACTGCACCTTAAACCAGAGTTGCTTGTTCTGTCCTAATTGAGGGACTTGGTTTGGTCTTTGTCTTTGTGGGTACGTTGTGCCCAGCCAGTTATCAACAGCACAGTGGGCTGTGGTGTAGAATCTTTGACATCAACAAGGTACAAAAAAATATCAGTACCTGCAAATGCTGGTGTCTTGCGCGGGTCTTCTCAAGCATCAGTTCTGCTCAGCAACAACTGATGATGATTACTCCTGTGAAGCTTCTTTCAGATTTCATAGGAGAAGGCAGAGCTGAGCAGGTCAGATTCTGTGTAACACAGCCCCCGCCCCGTAAAAACTACACACACGTATGCCCAACAGAATGGAAAGTGACAGATGCACTTGAATCTAAATGAGAGAGTTTGTGGCTCAGAAATGAATCTGAGCCACATAAACGTCAGATCCAGATTACCCGCTATTCAGGAATGACCAGATCTAGGCTTCACTTGAATTCAATGGTTGTGTCATAATTTTCAGGTTAAAAGGATGTTTTACAAAAGCAACAACGTTAGTCTAAGTACTGTTGTCACCAAACTTCCCTCCCCCACTTTAAGAACACTGGACCTGAAAGAAATTAGAGAAAGAT
The DNA here is from genome assembly GCF_965140295.1 of Lepidochelys olivacea. NCBI lineage: Eukaryota > Metazoa > Chordata > Testudines > Cheloniidae > Lepidochelys > Lepidochelys olivacea. The sequence continues at coordinate 121,294,805 of NC_140417.1, forward strand.
GTGTCGAGTTATATATTTGATGACAGCACTTTTTGTGTAGTCAGATTCACTGTTTCCCTGTGTAGCCAACTATTTTCCCCTCATGGTTAAGATCTTTCATAAAGTGACAGAGGAAGGAAGCTCTCCCTGCCCCCCCCCCCCCCAAAAAAAAAAAAAAGGAAAATTTGATTGTAAAACAAAAACTGCCAGGGTGACTTGGGGAAGACGAAGGAAGAGTTCATGGCCCTTTAATTTTTTTTATTGAATTTACCAAAACTGACACTGTGACACTGAACAATTTTTAAATGTATATGTGAACCTCACTTTATAACAGTAAATACATAATTCCCTAGTGGTGGTTTAAAAAAACTTGAAGCAAGTTTAAAAAAAAAAAAAGTCTGGAGAGCTACTGAAGTATTTTGTGGAGTCAGAGTGCCCTCTTGTGGTAGGAGGAGATGAGTGCTGCCATTCTATTGAGCTAAATGATTGCTTTGATCATGCAGCCATGCTTTCCAAAAAGTGATACGTGGAAATTGAACCCCCAAAAGTCCAAAATGCAGTTCAATTATACCAAATTTACAAATGTGAAATGTTTTGTCTTGCTGTATACTGCAACTTTAATAATAATGAGCACTTCTGAGTTCGTTATTGAGAGGTTTATATAATGCCTGAAAAGCTTTCTTAATCCCCAAAAGAATTTTTCCAAATTAACATTTTTAAAAAAAATTTTAGCCTTACCCACGTAAAGGTAGTTCCTATTAATTGGCTTAACCTTTATGCCTTGCAAAATGTGCATTTAATATAAATATACCTGATTGATTTTGTTTGTAAAACCCAATCTCAATGCAAAAGACGTTAAATATAAACTACCTGGTATTTTAACTGATACTTATTCATATGTATTGACTGCAAGTCGTCTTTTTAAAAAAAAAAAAAAAAAAGTGTACCCATAGTTTGAATTTTAGCAAGGATTCGATAACTAAAGGCCAAACTTTGCTCATAGTTGAACTGGTGTAAATGGCATTGCTCCATATTTACACTGGCATAACTAAAATCAGAATGTGGGCCTCAAATGATTCCTTCTATAGCAATGCTATAGTTCTTGACGAAGGCATTATATAATTTGTTTTAATCACTTTCAGATCTTAGTGCAGCATATGTTATTGTAATATATATTCATTGCTTTCCTCAGTTAAAAAGAAAGTTACTGCTTTTATCATTTAGGAGAAACACAAGGGAATTTGGTAAAGCATTCATTATGTTCATGTTACTCGTATTAACAGAGTAGAATGTATACTGTTTAATTTTAGGCCTTTTTAGGCAGCTTTTTAATAATTCGTATTTTGCTGTGTTGTATCTTACTAATGTTTTTATTACATTTTCCCCCCAAATACTCTGCATTCTCAAGAAAAAAAAATCCAATGAGTGGATAAGTGCAATATTCACAGAATAAACAGGCCCCTCATCCAGGACTTGGAGTGGAGCGCACAGTGTGAAACATCTGTAATTTTAAGTCATGCACTCTTAAGAAAACTTTGGAAGAATCGGAAGGGTGGGGGGGTCAGTTGGAAGGAAATACAACTCGGGTACATATGGATTGTTGACTGTTTGTTTTTTTATAGAATGACTGTTTCAAAAGCAAAACACCTATTAGCAAAAATGCAGGGATTATACGTGCATGTTGCAAGAGCTATGGATGGAATATGCAAGAATGCCCTTAATTAGGCATGATACCTGTATTGCCCTTTAAACACATCCTTGTATCATCTATGCCTGATCTTTCTCTTTTTCCAGTACATATTTTTTTCAGCAAATTCCCCATGCTAAACTTCAGAATTTATGGTAATTTAGAAAGGGATAAAATTTTTCATGGTTTAGGCCTAGGTTCCAATAGTCTCCTGTCCTTTGTGTTTATTAATAGGGCCGTGTGACTTGCAAAAATTTCTTCTCCCTTCTTATGAAATTCCACAGGGAGATTGTTGCATTGAAACAGGAAAGTTCACATTTTGATTTCCTATTCTGATGTGCAAAAATAAAATCCGTTTGGACAAATTAATAATTTTTGGATCTTAAATTTTGACACTCTTCCTTTTTGAAATTTCCAATTCAAGTTTTCAATCTGGGGGACTATTTTGGGTGGCAAGTGAACTCACTTTCACCCAAAATAGCTCTAGTTTCAAATAAGCTGCAAAATTTTATATCTTTGCAAAACTTGATTATTTTCACTAAGTTCAAATGAAATGCGAAAACCAGAGCTTCGCGCTCTCAGACTTCAGTGAACATATTTCATGTTGTCCAGGTTAATACGCTTGGGGGAATTGCACTGCAGCTTAGTCTCTCCCCCTCACCCCCCCACCCCCGTTCACTGTTGCCCTGCTGTTACTTAAGCTCTTCTCAGAAGCTTGTCATGTTGTAGGCGAGTCCTTTGCATTTAAACAGCAAAACTGAGCTCAGCTAACCATCTCCTTCCAGATTCCTGTAGGTATCTTCTTTCAGGACAGGAACTAAGAGCTTAACTGAGTAACCTCATTTCAGTTTATGGGGAGAGCTCTTGAGTCTCCTCTCACCCTTTCTATACATCAAGAGTAACTCCCATGCAGTTACCCTGAAATAAAACCAGTCTAACTAAGAGAGTCAGGCCCGGAGGACGAAGCCTTAATGTAACTCAGCTGTTTTACTTTTTTGGTGGGAATATCTTCCCCAGAACTTCAAAGCAAAATTGAGACTCTGATTCGAAAGAAGTGCTAACAAGATGACATACAATGATCCCCTTCGCAGGTGGTTGTAGTTAACACTTGAATGTCGACTGGAGTTCTGCTGCTAGTGGCTGGTGTCCTCTCCCCTTAGAAATCCAGGCGACTGACTGACTGCTGGAGAAGGGGTTGCTGTATATAACTTTAGCATTTAATAGGTACGGATTGGATGACCTGAGAACAAACGTGTGTCTGTGTAAATTATTTGACATTTTTGTTTTAGGTTTTTGGTGGCGGCAGAGAGAGAAACAAGGCAGATGTTTGGAGAGCTTGTCTTTTAAATGTTTCATGGCCCTGGCGTCCATGTCACAGTGCCTGTGTTTTGTCTCTGTCGTCCATCTATACATCTCAGTATTTGTTTTGTTTAATTATAATCTCCGGATCACGTACTGTACACAGGGCCTGATCATGAGTTCACTGGAGCTCACGGGAGTCTTTTCATTGACTTCAGAAGGCTTGGGATCAGGCCTATAGGTTCCTGTTTTTCCACCTCCTCAGACCCAACTTGTAACCAAATGCCGAGACTTCTGTAGAAACAGGCGTCCATAATTGCTACAAAGTTAGATCCCTCATTTTTTTTGGAGGGGCTTATGTAAATGTTGTGTGTGTGTCTGTATGCATTTGTATTGTGATTGGGAAATCGTTTTCACTAATATCCTCACTATAGGAGCCCAAGTTCTGCTGTTTTCTGGAGGAAAACTCCTGTTGAAATAAAAAGCCTGCCTATTGGGAATTTTCCCATAGGGACTGTTGGGTCAGGCTGAACATGGGCATAGGCAGAATAAATTGGTCTCTTCCATTTTAGATTCACAGGGCTGGGCTGGTCCCACACAGGGTGTTCATAGTTTGTTCTTGCATTCAGGTAGCTTTAATTCTAGTTGGAGAGTGCAATTTAAATAAATGGTTTTAAAGCTTCACACTGGCGTTTTACAGACCTGTCCTTTTGCAGCATAAGCCACTGCTGTCCTGTGTTGAGACTCCTGTTTGTTACTGAATCAAAACAAGGGTTGAGGGGGGATGGGGGGAGGGGTTGGGAGAGAATAAGAAGAATAATTTGTTAAGAGACAATAGAGGTAACTGGACAATGGTAGTGGCGGGAAAAAGAGAGGTGAAAAATAAAGATGAAAATTTGAACCAGGGATGTTTCTTCTTAAGGCCATAAATTATTGGGTTTGACACTGCAGGTGCTTTCACTTTGTATTTTTTTAAATATATCACTGCTCTGGGTTATACAGTATGATTTATTATTGCCCAATGTTCAGTTTCACACAGCATGATAAAATATGACAACCTCTATCCTGAAGTTCATGATCCGCTGAGGTAAGACAAACGTGTTCTGCATTTGTTTTAATCAAGGAGCCTTGTGCATCTGGGAGATCTAGATAATGTTGAGGTTCATCAGAAGGTCAAAGCTGGCAAGACAGTCTATTCCCAGATCCATTGAGAGCAGCCTTTAACCCGGCAGTCCCTTTTCGTACTATTGTGAAATAGACCTCTGCTAGTGACGCTGCTGGGAAATGTCTGAGGTTTTTATAGCTTGTACATTGTGATCTTGCTCTTCTGATACAGGAGGATTAGCTGGTTACAAAGGTAGCTGCTTCTCTTGTTCTCTTCTCCCTACATAATTAGGGGTGTGAAAACCAGTTGGCATTTGGGAATCTTTCTGAAATCTCTAGAACTTACGCTTCTAATATTTACTTTTAATTTTAGGTTGCCCCAGTTATTTCATCTGTAGCTGTAACCCCTTGACTTCTACAGATCAGTGTAATCTAAAAACTCCTAAGCACTTGGCAGCCTTCACTATGCAAACAGTTAAATTCTTATTTGAAAATTATTCTTGTGCTGTTTCTGCGGTCATCCAGGAAACAAACGGCAAGAACAAATACCCATGAGTCAGTTCAGAACTTGAACTTCAAATGTGCCAAATTATGTTCTGAATCTAGAACTCGCAACATTCAAGTAGGGTCAATTTCTTCCACTCTAGAAGCAGCCATCTTCTTGAACCAAAAAACTCTAATTGTCTCATGAATACATCTTAATAGGGGCAGTTGAAAAAGGAGAATGAAAAACAATATATAAACACAAAGTGATTGGTGGAACGATTGATTACCAATGTTTTTTCTTGTTAAACAACAAATCCAGAAAAGGACCAAGTTACTAATTGTTTCCATTCTCTAGGCAATTTCTCAGTTTTATGAGGTACTGGATAAGCATGCTAAAAAGGGGGGGGGGGAATTACTTGTGAATTTGGGTGTAAGGAGTATTTTTGGAAGCATGGTCTGTCTATCACTGCACTTGCTTTTTTCTGTTCTGGGAATCTGAATTGAGAGTTACACGATCTCTGGATTGTGTACAGAGTAACTGCAGTTTTGTTGGTTGTTTCTTCTGACTTGATTATCCAAGTGTTCAGTCGTTAATTTCTTGTCACTCATCAAAATACTCTCTTCTTATTTTGCAGTTGTTTAATTGCAAACAGCATCTGTTTGTTACCATAGATGGCAATGTTTTGAAGAGGATTAAACCTATAATCCTTCCATTCTCAGGGCTTAAAATTTCGTTTCTACCTAAATGAGTCTCACCAGCAACCTGATCGCCTGCTTGTGTTGACTTTGAGAATTAGGCCAGAATTTTTCGACTTGGGTCCCTAAATCCATATGTAGGTGTCTAAATAAGTGGGCTTGTTTTCAGAAGTACTAAGCATTCCCATTAAAATCAGTAGGAGCTGTGGGAGATCAGTAGTTCTGAAAATCCAGACTCTAATTTGGGTGCCTAAGTGTCTTGATAAATCAAGGCCATAAAGCACATACTTAACTTTAAACATGGGAGTGCTCCGATCGACTTCAGCGTTGCCTAGGCATGTGCTTACATTTGAGTATTCACTTATCCTGTTCAGTCCAGACATAAATGTAGCGTTAGGCATCCAAGTTTGAAAATGTGAGCAAGTCTAAAAGTCCGAACGCGGCGTGGGGCTCCATTGTAAACACCAAGCTGTGGATTTTGTAGGTGGCTGACGTTCTGAATGTGACAATAATTATTGGGCACTGCAGTGTACGGGTCTAGGTTTCCATTGACTGATGGGTGGGAATGTAACCATCTGCGAGAGAGAGGCTTTGAGAGTATGTTGGTGGCAAGAGAGAGAAATGTGTGACTGGTCCTGGTGTGTGGGGTAGAGCTGATTTATTTTTTTTTGTACGTGGAAACAGTTTTGTTTGGAGTTTTCTTGAAGCTGATGTGGTTTCTGTTGCAGTATAAATGAAAGAGAAGAATTGAGACTTTTAAAGAGAGGATGAAGGCGGGAGTTAATTCAGCTTGTTTTGGGAGAGGTGAAGTAAAGTGATGATGGTATTTACTGTTCATTCCCAAGGGAGGAAGAAAAATACAGGAGAAGCCATTCCTCAAGAAATAACGTTGGGCCAGATTCACTGCTGGTCTGTAGTAGCAGAGTTTCACTGCTGGTGAATAATGCCTATTAAGTAATATTTGATCTCTTAATGCCCCATCTTGATCCTATGGAGCTGATGGGTATTTTGATATTGATGTCAGTGGAATTAGCAGTTGCCCCATAATGTTCTGTAGCAGGGGTGGAGCTTGACCTAGAAGTGGTCAGTGCAGTGTTTTATTTTGTTTTGATCACTTGCTGGAGATGGAACTGTTTGTGCAGCAGACCTGCTTCTACAATAGTGACTTGCCAGGTGGAAACAGTTTGCAACACTGTGTCCATTAAATTGATTTCTCAACTGGTAAATCAGTTGTGTGACTTATAGAAAGTACCTCTGCCCCCCACCCCCACCCCACAACACACACACAAAATCCTGTGATTAAATGTACTTCACAGGTGGTGTCACCATTTGCTAACTATGATGATTTTTGAAATGGTCACTGTGAAACACCCTCTCAGTTGCTGTCTGAATTGACAGAAAACTAAAGGTCTATTTGATCAGTCTTCAAGTCTGCCTTTTAAACACCTTGGTATAGAGCACTGAGTTCTGATCAGCAAAGAGAAATTTGTTTTACCTGCAAAGAACAAGGACTGCATCCAAAGTGGAAAATTGACTGTATTTTTTTTTGCCAAGTAAATGTTGTTTCTCTTCCCTCTGTGGTTTAGTGCCGGCCAGTCAGTGAGCATGATGACAGGTTTCAGAGTAACAGCCGTGTTAGTCTGTATTCGCAAAAAGAAAAGGAGTACCTGTGGCACCTTAGAGACTATATTGGTTAGTCTCTAAGGTGCCACAAGTACTCCTTTTCTTTCAGTGAGCATGCTTTATCCAGTGTGATATTCTAATGAGAAGTCATTTAGTTGGTATGGGTCCGATTCTGAACACGTGGATCTCTGCCAGGTAACTCCCACTGAAAGGCATAGTGATATTCTCATTGTTCTGCTCTGGCTGCGAGCAAGGTGGCAATAGCCCTGCCTCTCGTAAAACATGATGCTTGTATAGTCCATGCCCATCAGGTGGCCTTGATTTTTAGCCTTTATTCTTCCTGGCTCACCTTAACTGTCTGAGAGCTGACTTCCTCGTCATTTCTTTACTGGATATGATACAAATCAAGCATATTAACTGCGATTGGAACTATGAGGTTCAAACATTTTTGCAGCTAAGGCTACAGGGTTCAGCCGATCTTCAGGCATGCAACTGGCCTGTGTGAGACTAAGAGGTGCAGTAGATGTAACATTTGCCTCCTTTCTTTTATCAGGTTTTTGATTGTTAGTCACAAGATACATCTTGCCAAGCACTACTTGGCCAATTCCTATTGCAATTCTTTTTGGATAAGCAGTGTTCGTGTGTTCACTTTTCTAGCAGAGTGTCTTCTGGAACAGTCAAGTGAAAATGTGTTTTATTGATTTAACAATTAAAACTCTAGGTGCATTACTTATTAAATGAAGAATATATAAGCCATATTATCTGTCAAAGAGAGTCCAAAACATGCCAGGTGGCAACTATTGTGTATGTGAATACACATGCCAAAAATTTCAGACTGGTGTTGCCTACGGTTAGATTCCTAAATCCATATTTGGCTATCTAATACCAGCTTGATCTTTCAGAGGTGCCGAGCAGCTTCAGCTCCCATTGAACACGAGTTGTAAGTGCTCAGAACCTTTTGAAAATCAGGTTACTTCTATTTAAGAGCCTAAATGCAGGGCCATCAGTCTGAAAACGTTTGTTTTGGCCATAATAATCCTAAAATATGGCAGTCTGGCTTATGGACCCAGATTCCTCCAAGAAATGTCATAAATCAAAATGATCATGTCCTGTACCATAATAGTGCCATCTTTGGCATCTGTGTATTTGATTTTAGTGGAAAGTCCTAAGCCATGCAGCTCCATATTGTGTGTCTATCAAGAATGTCCAGTCAGGGTTTGGAATAAATGATGCCTGATAAACAAATGTCTCCGTCTGAAGTATCTGGGCTAAATCTTCTGAATTGCCCAAAGGAGCCAAACTGTGCTTCTTTTCCAGGCTTCTGCCTCCCTCATCTAGTAACCTGTGCTGTCAGGAGGGATGGCAGGATGCTGATGGAAGAGGAAAACTGCACACCCAAGCTGTTGTCAGCCCTTTATCAGCTAAAGTTTGGAGCGATTTAGGCCATCTGCAGTGTTAGAGCAGAATCAGGACTCGTGGAAAACATTGGTATGTCCTATTGTACAAAGCTACAGACCCTTCTGAGGTTTTGCTTATACTGTCTTGACTTACGGTTATCGTTCGCATGCACTGTTCCATCAGAACAGCAGCCATCTCCACACCCGTGCATGATTAGCAGAGGCTTGTGAGGGACTTCCAAAGTTTTAGGGCTGTCTTCTCAGTTTTACTACAAGTTCTTGCAGTGTGAAACTACAATATTTAATGTCTCAGGCAGAGAGGGCTTGCTAAGTAGACTGTACTTGTGGTCATCTCCCAGTTCATTGATAGCTTGGACCAAAGGTGGTGCTAAATATCTTAATATTTGTAATATTTATGTTGTCTTTAAGTATTTTATCACAAAGATGCAGTGTCCTTTTAAAGAAATCTACCCCTTGGTTTTAGGACCTTGCAAAATCCCTGAGGGACTTTCAGGGGTCAGGGTTGTTGCTTATTAAAATTTGAGCAGGCTTTCTGTATTTTGAGGGCCAGTGGGGGAAAGGATGCTCTGTTTTCAAATGCTTGCAGATTGTAAGATTTGATTTGTGATAATTTTTTTTGTATTTTGTTTACATCTCCTCTTATATGCCCTAAGAACAAAAATAAAGTTTTTTTGACCATTTTGTGTCCCCGATGTGTTCTTCCCCCCCCCCCCCCCATTGCATTTTTGTTGTTACTGAACTCACTGTATTCATGAAAGTAAGGACAAATTTTGCTAATACATTCCTGCAATGGCAAAACCTGGTCTATTTCCGACTTGAGTAGATAGTAGGTTGGCTTGTGATATTGACAGTCCCAGCAGTTTGGTGATGTGAAGTTGCCACTATTCTTCCTTTTCCTCATCTTTAGACTGTCTCCTTCCTGACCCACTAATGGAAATTTCACCTCACCTTTTGACCTCAATAGTAGTTTCAAACACAAAAGCCTTTGAATGTGGAGCCAGATGGAAAATGTCTGACCTGCCTCACCAAAAAAGTGAAGCAGGGGCCAGTGAGCTAGCATCTGTAAATGGGTGGAGCTGCCTCCTGGTAAACACGGGCAGCCTCTTCCACAGCGGGAGGCACTCCTGCCCCCTACTGATGTGAAATGGATGCAGGCCACTCAGTAGCTCAAGACTGAGCCCATGGAACATACAAGGCCACTGGCTCAGCAAAAGCAGCACTCGGGCAATTGAATATAAGGGCTTGATCCTGCACAACATAAAGGCACTGAGCACCATTACTTTTACTACAGAGGGCCCCATGTGCATAGACCTTGTCTGATTTTTTTTTTTTTGAGTGCATTGACTGCTTCATCTGTTGGGCTGTGTAGAGGAGCGAAGGGTACCCAGGCACCGCAAGCTCCCTCTGTTGGGGGTTCTACGCTGCAGCATTAGCTGAGCCACGTTTACCAAAACACCCTCCCTAATTTCCCATGCTGCTTCAGAGATGTGGAGGGGGTTGTTTTCTCAGACTTAGAAGCTGATTAGGAAAGGCCACCTCCAGCTACGCATCTGCATAGCAGCCCTGAGAGCAAAGCAGGTCAGTGGTGGCAGTTCAGTAGGTAACGTTTGTCAAACACGGCCCTTCGTCTCCTGGGAAGGACAAGGAAAAAACCAATTGCTAGTCAGTCGACAAATCTGTAGTTAGCAGCCAAGGGTGTCCCTGTTATCCTCTTCCTTTGTTGTGTTCTACATCTCCCATCAAACATTTTCTTGTAGTGTTGCAGAGGCTAGCGAGGAGCCTGGTCCATTGCAGGATGTACCTACAGCAACAGCACTCTGTATAGCGTTGTCATTTTTGACCTGGTATCTTAGTTTAGCACTGACCATATTTTGTAGGGAAGAGGTTTCTTCCCAAGGCACTTCACAAACTTGTTACCAAACTTGACTCCCCTGTCAGGTAGGTGCAGTCACCTCCATGTTGAGGCACAGATGGCCACCAATCCTGCATGCTGGCAGACTGCTGGACCAGCTCCGCATCACCACTGAGGTTGAGAGGGTCCCACACGTGCTCGTGAGAAGTTTCAGGATTGTGGCCTAAGGATAGGAAAACGCAGACTTCCAAGGGAAGTGGTACAAAAGGCATTTGTCTGGCTTTAGAATTAGGATAGAGGAAGTGCATTTTTTTTGGTAGGTGTTGTACGGACATAGGGCCCAGTGAGTCCCTGGTCCCCGACTGGTGTTAATGCAAATAATGGTAGGGAACAGCCCTGCGGTAGGAGGGAGAAAGACCTCAGCAACCTACTCAATCTTTCCAGTTCTATGCCTGGTTCTCCAAATATTGTGTACATTTGAATATGGACTGTAACTTCCTTTTGTGTTGTCTGATTTGTTTTAATTTTTTTTAAAAGAGAAGAACTCTTGCTGGGAGGCTCAGCCCTAGCAGTGAGAGAGATGGTTCATTAGATCGGAGGTGAGTCACTAGGAGTTAAAATTGAAACCCATGAACAGCATTCATCCTAATTGCTCTCTTTTAACTCTAGTAATGATCAGACTTCTGCATTTCCAGACAGGGCTGGTGCTTTTATTCTTACCTGCTGCTGTTCACGATATATGAGCAACAGCCAGGGTATTCTGTAACAGTCTCCATGCTAAGGGCTCCCATCTGCTGCTCTTGACAATTCAGAAGCAGAGAAACAAAGTCTATTTATTCATTAAATATCTGAAAGTCAAACCTTGTTCGTGCTTTAATGAATTCAGCCGACACCTTCTACCTACTTTGTGGAGCAGCCATGTAGTCCCTTAGCTAAGGCAGCAGATGGTGCTGTTTAAGTAACTCTGTACTACTCCACCTTGTTATGTTGGAGCTCAGATTCAACTTGCTGGCTTTTGAAAGTGCCATAGTGTGCAAGCAGCCCGGGGTTTTGGCCAGAGCTAATCATAGAATCATAGAATATCAGGGTTGGAAGGGACCCCTGAAGGTCATCTAGTCCAACCCCCTGCTCGAAGCAGGACCAATTCCCAGTTAAATCATCCCAGCCAGGGCTTTGTCAAGCCTGACCTTAAAAACCTCTAAGGAAAATCACAGCCTTGATCCCATAAGGTACATTAACGTAGGGTTCACTCCTGTTCCGATGGAAAGGGGAGTGTCAGTGGGAGAAGGCCTGGCCAGCCAGGAAAAATGGAGGGGAGGGATTTCATTTATAAACCAGCCGGGCCATGGCACAGTCACGGTCTCTCCTTGGGGCAAGTGACCTAGGTAGTAGGCATTGGGCAGAGTCAAGTTGAAGCTTTCTCTCTGTTTCAGTGTGTGCAGCAGCGGCAGACCATTAAGGAAAGCAGAAGTGCTGGACTGAAGACTAATGGCCTTTACTGTGTTAGAGGAAAATGCATCCTCTTAGAGCACTGCTCACTCACACCTCCCAAAGCACTGGGCCCAGCTTGTTGGGGAGGGGGTAGCTGGGCAGTGAGCCACAGCTGTAAATGATGTGCCTAACAGGCCATTATGCATAAGTGACAGAACTGGGCCCCGAAGTTCCTGCCTCTGGGGCTGTCATCAACTGCACCCTCTGGTCTTCATTTCATCAGCTGATACTCTGATGTCTGCAAGTGAGCTGGCAAAGGCCTTCGCAAGTCTGAAGTCAGGCTGGACAGCAGTTCCACTACCCCAGGAAAAGGCTTTGGCTAAGAGATTCTTTCCACCTCCAGCCTAGTGCTAGTCATCTTGCTTGTAGTGGGAATGTACTGTAAGTCAGGGATTCTTAACCCTTTTCTTTCCGAGGCCCTCCCAAGCATGCTATAAAACCTCAAGCTGATTTTCTGAATCTAAAAGCCAGGGTCCGCATTAGAGGGTAGCAAACAGGGCAATTTCTTGAGCCACATGAAGCTAAGCTGCTCAGGCTTTCTGCCCTGGGCCCCAACGAGTCTGATGCTGGCCCTGCTTTAGGGACCCCCTGAAACCTGCTAGCAGCCCCCCAGACCACTGGTTGAGAACTACTGCTGTAGATAATGTAGACAATCTAGGCTGGGAGCCAGCAGGGGTCCTTCTAAGCCTCAGAAAGCAGTGCTGAGAGTCTGGAGTTGCTTCTACTAACAGAAGTATCAGAAGGGGCTGGGATAAGCTACCCCCAGCTGGCCTCTTCGAACAGGAACTCTTTTCACTGTATGCAGGAAGGGCAGCCAGAAGCATGGGTGCAGGAACTTGCTCTCCTTTTCTTAGACCATGCTGAAGGATTGGTAGCAGTAGTGTTTTGGGGCTGTCTTCACTGCAAAAATGGAGTGCGGGGGGGGGGGCGATTCTAGCATGATGTAAAAAGACAGTTTTGCTGTGAGGACCAAGCCTGCATATTCGATTTTATATCTAAGGCTGCAGGGGCCTAGGATTGTCTACACAGCATGGGAGTCCTAGGTTCAAATCCTCCTCTACCTGATAGGGAGTCTCCCTCCTGCAGCCTAGTGTGTATAAGGCAGGCCTCTGAATCCTCCGTGTCTTTGTCGGGGAGAGAAGAGGGGAAGGCTGCAGCCCTTATGCCTTGGCAGGCTAGGGCTGAAATAGTGTGCTCAGCAGTATTTTACCACCCCTTTGCATGGGGGGTAAGGAACTAGAGCCTCAGGCCCTATAAATCCAGCTGATCAGGCTCCGATGGGTGTAAATAAGGTGGGTAGAACTCGTCGTTTTGGCTGCATGTACTCCAAGCCGATGGCCAATAACTGCGCCCTTACGCTGCCGTGGGATACCTAAAATCACCTTTATTCACAATCACAGTTATCCAATTTTCCCAGAATGGGTTTTTCTGCTAGAACACAAACCACTGTAAAATAAAACAAGGAAAGGGAGCTGACACCAGCACATATGGGAACCGACGCCAAGCCACCAAAAGTTAGTTTTGTTTTGTTACTGCTTCTGCTTGCAGCCAGCCCAGCCCTGCAGCTCCCTGGGCCGGACCGTGCTTCTACTGTGGCATTAGCCAAACGACACCAGGAAACGGAGCCGCCACCCCCCTTCCCCCCCAGTGGCATGGCTACTTGGCATACTACAGCCCAGGGCTGTGCCACCCAGGCTCATGGATGCCGTGTTTCCAAGCCTATGAGTCAGCACTCACACTGCAGCATTAAGCTGAGTTTACAGGTGCTGGCCCCAGGTCTCGCAGCTGTGCTATTGCATTCCTGTTGCCCTGTACAGACCACCTGACTTGGCTTGAGCTGTGACCACACTGCAAAATGACAGGGTTTGGCCCTGAGTCACAGCAGTACTGGGGCTCTGATCTGCCCTCCTAGCAGGGGCCGGAGTCCGTCCTAGGGTGACCAGGTCTCTGGTTTTCGATCAGCACACCCTGTCGAAAAGGGACACTGGTGGCTCCGGTCAGCACCCCTGACTGGGCTGTTAAATGCCTGGTCTGTGGTGCTAAGGCAAGCTAGTCTGTACCTGTCCTGGGTGGCACCGCGCTGTGTCCCAGAAGCAGCCAGAAGGACAGGTCTGGCTCCTAGGTGGGCGCGCCGGGGGGCTCTGGGCATTGCCCCTGCCCCCACTACTGGCTCCGAATGGGAGCGGGGGGGGGGTACCATACCTGCAGGCAAGAGCAGCATGTGAAGCCTCCTGGCCCCCTAGCCTAGGACCCGGACCTGCTGGCTGCTTCCAGGGCACATGCAGCGCAGGGCCAGGCCAGGCCAGGCCAGGCCAGGCACGCAGCCTGCCTTAGCCCCCCCCCCGCCTCCACCGCCCTGCTGCCTATGAGCTGCCTGAGGTAAGCCTATGCTCCTGCACCCCAAACCCCTGCCAGAGCCCAGTGAGGGTGGGGGAATGTAGTGAGTGGGGGGGGCAGGGCCTTGGGGAAGGGGCAGGGCTAGGATGTTCAAGTTTTGTGCAACTAGAAAGTTGGCAACCCTAGTGCTTCCTGATCTGAGTCAGGCTGATTTGGATGTTGGCAGAAGGGCACTTGGGCTCAAACTTGAACCTGCATCCAGGCTTAGTGTAGCCCTATCCTAACTCCCCAGCCTACTTGACAAAGCTTCTGCTAACACCTGGCGTTTGACCCACAGTAAAACAAACATATTTTATTACATTTAAACACAGGCAAGTCAATTAGGGCTGGTACAGTGCCCCATGACCGCTCTTATCCCTGTTTGTCCCTTCTTTAAAAGTCACGATGTAACCATTAACCAGCCTAGCCTGGACAGACGCCGTGGGGATGATGCTGACTGTGTTGGCTTTATATATATATGTGCTAATTTCCCTGCTTCCCCCCCCCCCACAATGTTTTTTCCCGATTCCTTACTCTCTTAGCCCTACACCTGTTGGGGGGGGGGGGGCTGCAAGGTTAGGGCCAGCAGCTGGTGTAAACCTTGTAGCTGTCCCTCTGCTCTGAGTGTTTGGGCAAGTCAGTGATCATTTTCATTGAAAGCCAACCGTGTTTGCACTTAGTCGCCCATATGCTAGCCATGCTGAGTTTGGAGTCCACACCTGCAAAGCTCACACAAGGCCTGTCTGACCCCCCATGACTTCAAAGGGCTGTTTCACAGGAGTACAGTTGGCAGTTCTAGCCTTGGGTGGTAATGTGGTGGGCATTTCAGGTGCTGTAAGAATTAAAATGTAGGAACTACACGCTCTGTAAGCCCAAGGTGGCTGCTGAAGTTGGGGCTTAGCTGAGATTCCCCCAAGGGGGTTACATGCCACCCATCTTATGTCACAAGACCATCCCTCTTAAAAGTGATGCTTTAAAAATGCATTCTCCGGCTAAACCAATCCCTGGGGACGCAGCAGCTTTCCATTCACAGTAGCAGAATCAAGATAACTTTTATTAAGAAAATCGGCAGAAGGCTGCCTCTGCACTGAGTTGCTCCTTTCTACAGCCGGCTGTCGGTGAGGATGCTGCAGAGTGGCAGGGGAATTAATTCCAGCGCCATAACTCTATTTATATATTAAAATCTACAATATAGAAACAAATACAGTATCTGGGACTATTGGCAAAAATCTACTGGCACAAGAGGATTGTTTGCTGCACACCATGAGGGCTGCTGATACACCTGCATCAGCTGGGTGTGGTGGGGGGCGCTAGTCAGCTGCTGCGGGGGGCGGGGGTAGATGCTTACAGTGCTACAGTACTTCATGGGGAAAATAATTAGGTATTAATTTCATTATGCTTTTGATAGGATCTTTTTTTTTCCTCTTCTCAATTCACATCCCACCTTCCCCACCAGCCAGCTGGTGATGTCTTACAAGGAAAAGCAAAAACCAAACTAGTTTTATGTAACACCCTCCGCCCCCCACCCCCAGCTCATCACCAACATGTCCCCCCATTTGCTCCTTACAGGTGTCTGAGCCTGCGGTTCCTGCGAGCATGTTAGTTTTGCCCAAGTTTGGCATGCAGGAGCAGGCTTGCTGGCTGCTGTGAAGAACGTGCTGGCTTTGTAAAGCAACAGGGCACACAGAAAGCTCTCATGGCTCGCTGTAAGGATCGTGCCTTGGCCCAGACCTCAGCTGGTATCAGTCAGTTTAGCAAGAGTGGAGGAGCTGGGCCCTGGTACTTAGGGCAGACAGAGGCTATTTGTTCATCTTCAACACTTTCAGCTACTTACAAATGTGAGCGCCCTGTTGCAGTCTGGGTCTACGTCAGCCACAGGCTTCCTCCCGCGAGCAGCACTGAAAAGTAAGTTGCACTCATGAAAAGCAGGCAGGGTGGGCGGTGGAGCCATGGGGAGCAGCAGCGCTTTGCTCATGTTTTTTAGCAAATCAGCGTCATTTGTTACTGAGCAGAGCCACTTCCCTGCATACAACAAAGACTCTCCATTTCAATGCTTTCAGGTGTAGGGTGGGGAGAAAGCCCCATGCCCTGAAATGCACATGGGGCCTGATGTGCCAATACCTAACTGCTCTTGCTCGCAGGGTTACCGGTTTCTCAGTGTCTAATAGAACTGACTGTGAATTTGCTTCAGTAAAAGCTCACAGGAGGCCAGCACATAAAGCAAAAGGCCTGGGCCTGCAGTGGCCCCGCTCTCATTGCAGCCAAGGGGCCATGCAGAGGTACATGAGCTACAGCCCTGGGCCAAGGTGACTGAGCCCATGATCTGTCAATGCTAGACTGGGGCAAGGTGTGTGTGTTCTGGGGCCATTAACACTCGCAAATAGAATAAATGGGCCACATCTTGCTTGCCTTCTCTGCTGTGCAGCCTCCTGAAAAGCAGCAGACTTGCTCCTTCTAATACTTCCCACCAGGCTGGGGCCTTGCTTGATCTCCCGCTGAAGTCAATGGGAGCTAGCTGAGGTCAAGCACCTCATCGAAGATTTTCAGAAGTGCCGCATTCGAGTCTGGTCAGAGGCACCTGGTTGCCGGATGGGGCTTGTCGCGTTCTGAAAACGAGGACGCTTTACAGTGTCTCCCGTTAGATACAAAATCACTAGGCCTCGAGTTTGCCACCACGCTCAGCCTCGTGAACTCCATGGGCACCACGGGTTGGCACGCTCAGCCCCAGAGGGATGCGGCGTGCCTTGCTCGTATTGCAGATGCGGACCAGGGAGGACTGACAGACCTAAACTGAGATGACTGCGGACTGAGTGAGCCCCGGTAGAGCCTGGTGGCCGCCCAGTACGACACTGAGTGCTCACAAGGACTCGCAAATAGACACACAAAATGGGTGGGATGCAGAGAATCTGGCCACTCTGAAACTAACAGGGGTGGCAGGAGCAGCAGCCAAAGCCCACTTCTCTCCCTCCTCCCCAGCCCTTGAGTGATCAGAAGCTCCTTCTTTAAAACAAAGAAACAAAATCCACTTTAAGCCACTTTCTTCCTTTTTTCGCTTGTTGATGACTAAGTGCATTGACCACATCAGTGTGGCCAAGAGCGTGCGATCACGAACCAGGTTTCCTTCCTTTAGAGACATTTAACACTCTACCATAAAAAAAAAGAGTGCGGGGGAGGAAAGGGGGGTTGTAGACATTCTTCCTCAGTGTTTTTCACAAATGCTGAGTGTGGGGTGGGGGGGAAGAGGCTTTTGGCTTGTGAAACGCTGATGGGAAGGGCAGGGAGAACTAAGGAGCAAGCGTCGGTGCAGTGGGGTTATAGTCATGCAGTGCCCCAATGAGTCAGACAGGAGGGAGCCGGCTGGTGAGGAAAGGATGCTGAAGGGCAAACGTAAGCCTGAGGGTGTCATCTTGCTGGAAGGCAACACGCAGAGCCATGCCCAACACTAGAGTCTTTCGCAGGAACCACATGCAGCACACCCATCTGTTCCCCCCCACCACCCCACCATGCATTTCTCCGTTACCAAAAATCCACAGGCCCACTCTCCCCCCATGAAGCACTCAACACGTTGATTTCCATTCACCGGCCACTGCTCTCAGGAGAGCAAAGAGAGAGCAGGGTTACTGGGAGCTTTTTTGCCACCAGCAAAAGGGTTTGGATCTATAATTTCTCTCTGCCAGACTCGTCCTTTCACACCCTTTGTGCCAGAGCTCCTGCTGGACACCCAGCTCTTCTGAATGGCCCATGCAGCCCTGCCCTTTTAAGAGGCTTTTGTGAGATGGGGGGTCAGTTGCCCCCAAAAGGCCTCCTTTCTTCTCTGGATTATTGCCACTCACCAGCTGCCTACAGTTGCTGTCCACTGGGGAGAAGGACATCCCTGGGCATGGTGTAGAAGAGGAAGAACAGCTCCAGCTGTTTTCTTGAGATTAAAATGTAAAACCATTAGAAAGAGAGGTTCATCTTGCCTTCCCTGATGTGCTGGAGTTAAGAACCCATGGGGGACAAGGGGGAGCGGAAGAGCCATCACCAGCAGGACCCTCCCCTCCCCACCTCCAGCCTCCTTGGGGTGGTTCAGATGTTGAATTTCACAGATGATGAGTGAAGACCGAGACCCCTCGCTCCTCTCACGTCTGCCCCCCGCCCACAGCGTCCCCCCCCCCATCCATACGGCTGTTCTAAGTGCTGCGATATGTTTTGATGATATCCTTGATGGCCCGTCTGCAGATCGGGCAGCAGGCGTTGGCCATCTTCTTGAGTTTCAGCCCACACGGGTAGCAGAGACACATGTGTCCGCAGGAGTAAATGACGGTATCTACCATGTTCTCGTAGCAGATGGTGCACTCGTCCCCCCAGACCCCTGAGCCAGATGGGGAGATGGGTGACTCCGGCATGCTGACCGGGGAGTTTGGAGCTGTGCCTGAAATGCAAGGAACACGGTCGCTCTTTACTCAGTCATGAGCTTTTCGGGGTTAGGGAGAGAGGAGTGACTCGGTCAGAGCAGACTCCTGCTGCACCTAGAACTGCAGGGAGCACCCTGCACAGGCAGGGGGTAGAATGGGTGATTTAACAGGTCTCCTTCAATAGCTTTTGCAGCTAACTGTGTCCAATCGCTGAGGCCTCAGCGGAAGGTGAGAAAAGGCCATAATGCACCTGACTCTGTGCACAATGCTGCACCAATGAGGAAGGGAGAATCCCTCAGGGCTCTGCTGTAGCACAAGAAAAATCCCACACCCCGGCTTGGCACTGTTCTGCCAACAAACCTGCAGTGCAGATACAGCAATGCTGACGGAAGGGGGCTTCGGGCAGCATAGCCAACGTTGTGCGGGGAGGTGGTGTTCCGATGCTGGCGGAAAACCACTTCTGTTGGCATACATTGTGTCTACACCAGGGGACTATGCCACCATAGGTGCTGTAGTGTAGACACAGCCTAAGAAATCTGTTTCTTCTAACAACAGGTCACAGAAAGTCCATGCAGGGATGGAGGGTGGTCATGTGTTAAGGACACACGCCTGAGAGGCAGGCGTCTGGTGCTTTGTTTTCGGTTCTGCCACTGATGCACTGCACGGCCTTGGGCAAGTCACTCCCCACTTCCTCATCCGGCAAATGGGCACCATAACTCTGAACCTAGCTCACCTGACCTGTGGCGAGAGGCCCAATGTATGTCTGGAAAGGGGGCAGAGCTCTTGGCAAGGAAGGGGCTCTATAAATGTAAGGGATTCTGAGGGTGGGTAACATTGCTTTTGTCATGGGATTAGTAGTACAGCTGTGCCGTTTGCCTAGAGTTTGTGGCCAATGCACTGCAACAAAACAGCTGCTCACTGCACCAGGGGCGAATGGGAAAACTGGCTGTCTGATCGCACGCCCAGCTGGCCCGCAGAGGGAGCTCTGCAGTGTCCAAGCACTGTACAAACATTCACTACAGAGGGCAAATTGGAAGCTGCCAAATGGGTTGGCTACTGTTTAACGGTTGGAAGGGAGGGCAGAGCAATGGTGGCAGCAGCTCGAAGATTGGTGCATTGCTTGGTGACATGAGCAGGGGACTGTGGCCTTGGGCAAGTCACAGCCCGTGGGTTCTCTGGGCAGGGATGTGCATGGGTGACACCAGGCACTACCCTCATACAAACAGCCATGACCTCTTGGTGCAACGGGAATTCTGCCTGCCTCCCTCT
Source organism: Lepidochelys olivacea (assembly GCF_965140295.1). NCBI lineage: Eukaryota > Metazoa > Chordata > Testudines > Cheloniidae > Lepidochelys > Lepidochelys olivacea. Next base: position 121,314,482 of record NC_140417.1, read on the forward strand.
CTCCCTGAGAGCTTGTGAGGCTGGATGGAAGCTTATGACAGCCTCTGGGATTATGGGAACTGGCTCTGGTAGAGAATATCAATGTAAACAGCCTTCAGGATTCTCCCCAGAGGCAGCTGCATTTCACAGGAGGGTGTACACAGTCTAGAAAGTTTGTTGTCCCCCTTGGAGATTTTTGATGATGAAAAAGCCTACAAAATGATTGCTGTCCAGTATCAAAGCATCTGGGTGGCTTCCACGTAAAAACATTCCCCTAGGGACCTCATGGGTCTCTAGCTCTTCTCCCTTACTCACTTCGGGAGCTGACAGGTGCATAGATGTATGCCGCCCCATGCATTTAGAGCACTAATGGGCACTGAACGGAGACCTGGAAGGGTGGCTGTGCAGAACATGGCAGGGAACCCGCGAATGTGTGCGAGGCACACTCACCATTGATGGAGCTGCAGAGCCGACCGGAGCCACACGTACTCAGTATCGGATCAGAAACCCCGCTGCAGAGACCCGTGGGGGAATTTGGGGCTGAAGTGGGAGAGCTCGGTGTAGATGGGCCCAGTCGCTCAGCCAGTATGGTGGAACCTGGACAATACAACAAAGACATGTGGTTTTTAAAAAAGCTTGTCCCCATGTGATTATTCCAGACATTAGGCCCTGCTCCTGCACATCGATACCTGCCTCGGGCTGGGCGTGCATCGCTCATTCTGATCCATCACAATGAGAGCTGGGGGGGAAATCCTGGCCTTACTGAAGTCGATGGGAGTTTTGCCATTGACTTCAATGGGACCAGAACTTAACCCTTAGTTTCCATTCCTAACAAACCCATCCTAAACCAGGCACCAGATGGCGCCTCGCCCCCCCCCCCCCCATCAGCTGGCCTAAAAGAGATTTGAACACCCCCCACCCCCTACATAAGCTGGATTCCTTTAAGCCAATGTAAATAGTTCTGCATTTTTAAATGTTACTTTTCATTATACGTCACCCACAGTCTCACCCTCCCATGCCCCAGCAGCGTCACATGCAGGGATGGGGCTGTGGCCAGCGGGAGAGGCTGCACATGGCTGGCCAGCTGGAATGGAACCCAAGGAGCTATCCCCTTGATAACGAGTGCTGTATACCCCAGAGCAAAATACAGAGAGTCCTGGCACCACCGAGCTCATGCCAAGGCAATCAAGAGCCGCCTGGCAGGAAGAAAAGAGTGAGTTCTTATCCCGGTCCTGCGCCACTTGCTATGTGGCCTGAACTGAATCATATCACCTCCCTTGGTGTCCCTTTCCTGTCTATAAAAAAGGGAACTCCTTTGCAGCTGTTTCGAAGCCTCTGTTGTTCTCAGGTAACCCCCCTGCCTGGACGTGACCAGGCCAGCTGGTGCTCAAAGGCAACAGACAGCAAATTAACGCTGGCACTCAAACTGGGAAATGAGAAAACAGGACAGGAAAGATTTGTATTAATTGGCCCTGCCTGGGCAGCTGACCCCCTAAGAAACCATGTCGATAGGAGCCTGCCAAGCAACCAAAGCAGAAACCTGCTTGGGGCAAAGAGAACCAGACACTGGGTGCTGACTCCATGGCAGGCCTGAGCATGATCCCTTCTTGTGTTTGGGACTCGCCTGTCACAGGGCCTTGTTTGTGGAATCCTCTGCTAGTACATGCCTGCTCCCAGGCCACCGGAGGCAGAAGGTACTTGGCCCACATTTTCCAGCCAGGTTTCAGAGTAACAGCCGTGTTAGTCTGTATTCGCAAAAAGAAAAGGAGGACTTGTGGCACCTTAGAGACTAACCAATTTATTTGAGCATAAGCTTTCGTGAGCTACAGCTCACTTCATCGGATACATACTGTGGAAACTGCAGAAGACATTATGTACACAGAGACCATGAAACAATACCTCCTCCCACCCCACTCTCCTGCTGGTAATAGCTTATCTAAAGTGACCACTCTCCTTACAATGTGTATGATAATCAAGGTGGGCCATTTCCAGCACAAATCCAGGGTTTAACAGGAACGTCTGGGGGTGGTAGGAAAAAACAAGGGGAAATAGGTTTCAGAGTAACAGCCGTGTTAGTCTGTATTCGCAAAAAGAAAAGGAGTACTTGTGGCACCTTAGAGACTATATTGGTTAGTCTCTAAGGTGCCACAAGTACTCCTTTTCTTCAAGGGGAAATAGGCTTGAATAGAGACTGGGAGTGGCTAAGTCATTATGCAAGGTAACTTAAGTTAATTGTATCCAATTTGAAAATGAATTCCAATTCAGCAGTTTCTCGCTGGAGTCTGGATTTGAAGTTTTTTTGTTTTTAATATTGCGACCTTTAGGTCTGAGATCGAGTGACCAGAGAGATTGAAGTGTTCTCCGACTGGTTTATGAATGTTATAATTCTTGACATCTGATTTGTGTCCATTTATTCTTTTACGTAGAGACTGTCCAGTTTGACCAATGTACATGGCAGAGGGGCATTGCTGGCACATGATGGCATATATCACATTGGTGGATGTGCAGGTGAACGAGCCTCTGATAGTGTGGTTGATGTTATTAGGCCTTGTGATGGTGTCCCCTGAATAGATATGTGGGCACAGTTGGCAACAGGCTTTGTTGCAAGGATAGCTTCCTGGGTTAGTGGTTCTGTTGTGTGGTGTGTGGTTGCTGGTGAGTATTTGCTTCAGGTTGGGGGGCTGTCTGTAGGCAAGGACTGGCCTGTCTCTCAAGATTTGTGAGAGTGTTGGGTCATCCTTCAGGATAGGTTGTAGATCCCTAATAATGCGTTGGAGGGGTTTTAGTTGTGGGCTGAAGGTGACGGAATCTCTCTGGTCACTCGATCTCCGACCTAACCGTCGCAATATTAAAACAAAAAAACTTCAAATCCAGACTCCAGCGAGAAACTGTTGAATTGGAATTCTTTTGCAAATTGGATACAATTAACTTAGGCTTGAATAGAGACTGGGAGTGGCTAAGTCATTATGCAAGGTAACCTATTTCCCCTTGTTTTTTTCTACTCCCCCCCCCCAGACATTCCTGTTAAACCCTGGATTTGTGCTGGAAATGGCCCACCTTGATTATCATACACATTGTAAGGAGAGTGATCACGTTAGATAAGCTATTACCAGCAGGAGAGTGGGGTGGGAGGAGGTATTTTTTCATGCTTTGTGTGTATATAAAAAGATCTTCTACACTTTCCACAGTATGCATCCAATGAAGTGAGCTGTAGCTCACGAAAGCTCATGCTCAAATAAATTGGTTAGTCTCTAAGGTGCCACAAGTACTCCTTTTCATTTTCCAGCCAGTTCTACAGGGGAGCTCCAGAGACAGCATTACTAACTCACTCAGGCTCAGCCTGCTTCTTGTCCTGTTGCTATAATAATAATCAGCTGAAATGTCTCCCCAGAGGCAAATACAGACAATCACAGACGGTGACATGGGTCTCCCCCGTTCCCCTCCCCTGGGAAGGTGGATGGGGTCTGCTTGGTAACCATACCACCAATAGCTGAGGGGGGATGGCTAATGGGGATCAGAGCAGGCACAAAGGAGCAACTGGTTTGTCTGGAGTTCCAAGGTGTTCAGTCTCTCGTGGAAGAGACAACAGGGATAGTGCCCAATCAGAATTTAAATACCCACGAATGCTTAGCTTCCTGCACGTTACCATATATGAGAAAGTGGGATCCACAGCATAGTTCAATGAGTCGGCGGCTGCTTTCAAGTGAAAAAGCACCAGGCGGCCAGGAAGACAGTCCTGCTGAGAGCATCTTGCTTCAATTTCCTTCTTTCCAGGTGAGGCTAGCTGCACTTGGTAGTCAAACCAGGCTAGAAACAAATCCTAGAGTCCAGCAGGTTGAGCCACCCAAAAGCCTCCTGTAGACAACTGGAATTTAATCCAGTGTTGGCCATCAGCCAGGTATCTGACCAATATTTAATGTAGCCAAGGTGCACTGCATGAGAAGGGTATTGGATGGGAGGCACAGAAAGAAAACTAGCCTGTTCTGCCTCAGCTTCCCTGTCGACACCACTGAAGAGCAAGTGAAATGAAAGCCTGGCCCACCTGGCTCACTGTGTGTGGCATTACTTGTCTCACTTTTAACTCTGTTAAACGCGTTTCCTACTTGTTACATTTCTGCTCTGACAGCGTGCACATGCCTCTGGTAAACAGACCTACATAGCTAGGAAATGCACCCAGGACACAGGACTGGGTCGCTGAAGAACATGGACTGTGGGTTCTGTTCCTGCGCTGCCACAGACTTGCTGTGAGACCTGAGACAAGCCACCTAGGGAGGTTTAGGCCCAGAGGCGATTTGCGAAATGGAGCTCAGAGGTATGACAGAGGGGAGTTGCATGACTTAATTCATCAGTGTGGTTAAAGTGCATGGAGCTCCTCAGAGGGCAGCTACCACGGGAGGACCAAGCTGTCTTTGGAAAAGTCGGGCACCTTCTTCTAAACCGAAGTGAGCGTGCCGGAATTCCTCTTCCATGGGCAGCTGAATTTCTCCTGAAATACATTAGGACGCCATAGTGCAGCCCCCTTTCCCAGTCACTTTACTGTGCACAGCAAGTCTTTCCAACAGGTCATAAAAAGCAAGGTCCTCGCTCCTCTGCATGGATGCTGAAGATCTCATGGCCATGGTCCTTTTCATAAGAGGAGGCCTTTCCCGCAACGTCCTTGATTGTGCTGTGCCTTCCTCTCTCTTGGCAGCATGCTGGGTAACAGATGGCTTGGGCACCACTCTCAGAGGTGGCTGCATTTCAGCAATGCTGTTTGGATGTAGTCTTGGAGGTGATCGGCGGTAAGAGCAGCATGACGCTTTAAGTAACGCAAGTACTGAAAGTCTGTGTCTCCTTTATACAACTACCTCCTCACTCGGAGCTGTTACTGAAGCGAAACCTCTGCACATCCCCCCTCCCCCCCCCCCCCCCCGTAGTAACACAGCATTTGACACTGCCAAAAAGGAGTGTTTAATACATACTAACAAGCTACCCTGTGTCGTAAAGTTTATTAGCTGTACTGCTGTGCACTGTTAAACAGCTGCTTTGTTCCACCCCACAAGTTGCCGTGTTTCAGCAATCCCTGTGTATTTTATTATATGAATGATGTGACTTAGCACATTTCGTGTACATCACATCTTCAAAACTCTGGAGAAACTTTAAATTATTCTCAGAGCATGGTGAGGTCGGCAGATCTGGCTCGGATATTCAAAGGGATTTGGGTGCCTAACTCTGTTAGGCTCCTTTGAAAATGCCAGCTGATAGCCTGTGAGTGTCTCCATTTCCTTGGCGATAAGTGACTTTCTGACTTGAGTGGACTTTATCACAGGGAGCTGGATAGGACGGAGCCTGTCAAGTCATCCCTGGCAATAAGGGCTGGGCATGTCCTGTTAAATCAAGCGTTCTATGCTGCCTGTAATAGAATTTTAATCATCTTGCTCCAAACCATATTGGTCAGCCATGTAGAGTATAAAACTCAACAGCTCGGTGTTTTTCTTTTTAATTGGGATGGTTAACACAGGCAACCAACGGATCTTGGAAATATTACCTGGCACAGTTCATTGCTCTTCTCAGAGTGCACAAAAAAACAGCATGGTACTTGTTTCTTACGCCCTTGATGTTTTCCCCTTATGGTATCAGAGAACACCAGACCATGACCTCTGTCCAGCACTGTAACATAGCTGCTGCTGAGGCAGGGCATGGGAGCATACAGTAGCCTAATATTGACAGTATCAGCCTGAATGTGACCAAGTGTTTCTACTGATAACTGCTGCCTTCTCCCGGAACATTCTCTGTAACCCTGGTGTGCGTGGGATGCTTCACACACATTGCATTACCTTTCTGGAACATTTCCGCTCCTTCATGTTGATTCTTCAATGTGCCAAGGCAGGACTATCAGGGAGCTGACTCTATTATGATAAATGCTGAAGGAACCAAAAGGTCCCTTTCTGGGAACAATGCAGCTCCAGGACTGCAGACCTGCTGTGATTCCCAGTCCTGTCATTTAGCCTTGCAACCAACCTTCCTCCCTTTATCCTACAGCCCCTGTTTTCATCTGCCACAGACAGCACAGTTTGGTGACTCTCCTCCCATCTGATAGGAGGAGACACATATAAAAGCCACAACAGAAACTGCCCTTCTAACCAACTCAGTTGGTGTCTGCACAGTGTTATCTGCGCTGCTTCACAGAACTGACAAGGCTGCAAGGTCTGCACAGAGACCTAGGGCATCAGCCTTGTTCTGAAGTGCACGTGACATGGGTATGTTGGTGTAAGTCATGGCCTCCCTCCACTCTGCCTGCACCCTCCTCGGGAAATATACCAGAATGACAGCGCTTTGAGGCCTGGTGCTGAGAGATGCTCAGCACCCACGTCTTCCATTTAAGTCAGGGGGAGTGGCAGGTTCTCAGTACCTCTCAGCCCCCGAGAAAACCTATTCCTCAGGCTTGGAAAGAGTGGATCAGCTGTGTGTATTCATGACACCAACTGAATACTCTGGAGTTGTTGGAAATATCAGGCTCCCTCTAGCATAGCCAGCATTTTATCCATTATGTCGCCCTTGCCTTGGGGGTGGGGTGATCAGATTATTCTGTTCACAGCTGGTAGGAGGTGTGGGGAGGAAGGGGGCAGGCGCTGATCTGTGGGGCCCAGTGGCGGGCAGGAGGCACTGGGGGGGGTGAAGGAGCAATGGGGGGGCTGCTGATGATGGGTGCTCAGCACCCACCATTTTTTCTCCGTGGGTGCTCCAGCCCCGGAGCACCCATGGAGTCGGTGCCTATGCTCAGATGTAAGGCAGTACAGAAGGTCTCAGTTACTATATGGGAGTTACAGAGAGGTGAACTGGAGCCTGGAGGGCTGGCTACTCGAGGGTGTGAAGGAGCTGCATAGATCCTATGTTCACAGACACCAGCAATGGACCCTCTCCAGTCTGATGGATGATCTAGCCATAAACCGAGCTAATGGATAATATATACTGTAAACAAGTCCAGCGGGGTATAGCTCACAACACAGTCACTATACACACAACAAAGAGGAACATTCAATAGCCAGAGAAGTTTACAAAACAAAACCTTGCTTCTCATCCAGTCAACCTGGATGACATTCCCTTCAGCAGGCTCAGGTCAGGTTTTGTTTCTAACAACAGCTGGCAGCTCACCTCATTAAACTGAAAACAAACACAGGCAGCTGAATGCTCTTTTCCTGTGCTGGTCAGAAGCCTCTAATGTTACAGACCATGTACGAAATGAAGAGGATCGTAGTCGACAGCCATTATCCACTGGCACATTAGAACTCTCTACAATCAGACTAAAGCTAGTCTCTGCTGGAGAGAAAGCAACGAACACCCAGGGAACTAAGGGCCATCCCCCCCACCACACACACTTCATGTCAGCACCTTCCGCTCCAAAAGCAAGGCTCATTGCTTTGACCTTGCCTTCTCCAATGTAAATATATAGCAACCCATTTACTAAAAGAGCCCGACCAAAACAAGACACTCCATCGCACACGTTTCTGGCCCGGTGGGAGAACAAGCCACGCGTGACAGTCACGTTGATTAATGCACTGCTGGAAGGCGCTCAGATGTTACAGCGTCACATGTGGTATAAGACTCGCTACAGGGGACATAATAGAATTATGGTGGACATGGCCCACCTTGATTATCATACACACTGTAGGGAGAGTGGTCATTTTGGATGGGCTATTACCAGCAGGAGAGTGAGTTTGTGGGGTGGGGGTGGGGGACGACGGACGGAGGGTGAGAAAACCTGGATTTGTGCTGGAAATGGCCCACCTTGATTATCATACACATTGTAAGGAGAGTGATCACTTTAGATAAGCTATTACCAGCAGGACAGTGGGGTGGGAGGAGGTATTGTTTCATATTCTCTGTGTATATATATAGTCTGCTGCAGTTTCCACGGTATGCATCCGATGAAGTGAGCTGTAGCTCACGAAAGCTCATGCTCAAATAAATTGGTTAGTCTCTAAGGTGCCACAAAGTCCTCCTTTTCTTTTTGTGAATACAGACTAACACGGCTGTTACTCTGAAACCTGTCAATAGAATTACAGTAACTAGCTCTGACTAATTCTAAATGCACATTTACTCGCAAGGCCAAACCCTGCCATCGTTTGTCTGAACATGGCTCCCACGGAACTCTACGGAACCAACTGTGCACATCTGAAGGCAGGATCTGGTCCTTTAAAATATGAACAACTCTAAATATTGGAACATTCTTCTCCTCCTGAGATGACTAACATTCTGGCTTACAGGGCCTGATCCGAAACACACAGAACTCGCTGGAAAGACGCCTGTTGACTTCAGGCCCATATACCAATAGGTTTATTGACACCATTTTCAAACCACTAGTATCAGTGTTGATTGAACAACAAGTAATAACTATCCTCTGCATTTCTGCAATATCGCCAACAGAGGATCACAAAGCTGTTAACTGTTAAATGAATGAATCCTCCCAACATCCCTGAGAAGGAAGAGAGTATAACTGTTAACTGCATTACTAAACCCATTTTGCAGAGAATACTTAAGCTTGACCAAGAAGCACCAGCTGTGGTCAAGAAGGATGCTTTGGCTTTTGATCCAAGTGACCGGACATTCACCAAAGGAAACCTCAAGTGCTGGGTTCACTCTCAGCAGAGATCAGTCACAGCCTAGGTTTTTCCCAGTTTTAGCAGCCTTTTCTTTGCTCAGGCTCTCTTTTGACTGTGGCTGTGGAACTACTGGGGGGAATTGATCTCCTGACTGGCTATTACTGGGCTCTGAGCTCCTTGAGGAGAGGACGGCTCCTAAATTGGGAAACAGTTTAGCGAAGACAAGACAGTGTGTAAACAGAACCCAGATGCTATGGTGATGGATTCCTAGAAATGTGGGAAATAAATACTATTGCATGGGAAGCCTAGTCTTTTGCGTTAAATCATCTTTCCCTCTCAGTGTAGGTTATAAACAACACATGTAATTTTCCTTTTAACTCCTAAGAGCTGATCAATTTCAAACAGACACACAATAAAACCTGTTTACAAGTGAACACATCGAATTCCTGTATTCACTGGTTTTTGCGATGTGAATCACTCAGATGCCCTAGCAATGGCATAGGCCAAGTAATTAAATCATAATGAATGCTCAAGGCAAGATTGCAAAAGTGATTCATTTAAAACTCCCCCTCCGCCCTTTGGCACCTTGCCAAAAGATCCTCCTTTCGGGCCAAAATTTGCTGGACTGGATCTCAGCTGAAGGATGGAGCCATTTTGAAAGTTTAAGGGAGATCCCTTGTGAGATTGCGGGGAAAAAATACACTTTCCCCATTGTAAAAAAAATAAAGATGATTTCTATGCTTACTTTTCACAGTTAACTCAAAAATGGGCCACCACTAAGATTTGCTATTGTGCTTATTGCTGAACAGGCCCCTGAGAAGGATTGAGAAAAAACTGCTGGATACCAATGGTGATATGCCATTCAAACATTTCTTTCAAAGCTGCTCAGTAGGTGCTTAATCAGATGTGAGTAGAGACGCTGTGGGATGTTTGTGGATTAGGCCAGGGGGGCTAACTGCCATGAATCTAAGACATTTATAATGCACTTCTTACCATGGTACCTAACCCTGGGATGGCTGACACAGAGGACCATGGCCATTTCCCAGCTCAGAGGCCAGAATAATGGCAACGGAGTGAGCTCTAGGGTGGCTTGATCAAAAGCCCTTCAGAGTCAATGGACAGATGCCCAGTCACTTCAGGGGATTGGGACCAGGCCCATGATGCCTAACATGCTACCGCTGTGTAGGAGGATGGATGGTCTTAGCGTATGCGCAATGTGCCTCAGGCTGCACGGGACCAGGATTCATCACCGAATTTGATCCACTAGTTGGATCATTAGCTTCCTCGGTTTGGGCCAGGTACTGATGGGGAGTGCAATGTGAACGCTGATCCATGGACGGTGAGGGAAGATTACTCAGCACTTGTATAGGGAAAGGGATGTAAATCATTACTGACTCACTATCTCCTTTCCCTGATCACTAGATACAGCATTATACACCCTTGTATACATTCAAGGTCTAATCTACAAGCCTTGAATGCACAAGACTCCCTCCAAGTCAGTGGGGTCCGCTTCTGGAAGCCTTACAGAAGTGGACTCCACATGCTTAGAACTAACACTGCTTTGAAGTGAAAATAAGTTGGAAAGAGACATTTATGTCGTAGGCTGGTGCTTTCCCTTTTAAATAGGAACAAACTCCACGCTTTGCTGAAAGAACAACAGTAGCGAACATGGGAACATCCGTGCTTTGTGGCAGCATCTAACACTGTAAATGCTTTGTGGCAGCACACAACACCCCTGGCAAACACTAGCTCAGGTGGTTGATTCAGTTTCAGTTGTTTGCATTACATGCTAATGCTTTTATGACTGTCAGTCAAGCATCATAAATATAACATACACCCAAACGGTACAAGCTGTAGGGGAGTATTTATCAGGGACATTCCCATTCTGCAAACTCTAACTTAGGTCTTCTTTCACTGAATATTGTCAGCAAACCACCATCTCAATTCAGCCTTATGCTGTCATTATTTATGTTTTTTTAATGGGCTCATACTACCAGGGACTGGCCTGGCCTGCTACGTTTAGAACTTCAAACAATGTAGTAAAGAACATTCCAACCTGGGTGCCACTTTCTCATCATCTGTGGTGGAGGCAGAAGCTCTTGAGGGAACCACAACCTTATACGACCTATTGCTATGTCTCCACTATGCATGTCATTGGCATTTTGACTGTCCTTTCCCCGCATGCCTAACACTTTGGCTGGGTAAGGAGCCCATACAATAAAGGCTGGTTATCGTAACTGATGCTTGGCTACAGTTTTAAACTAGGATTTTCAAAGGTGCATAAGAGAGTTTGGTGCCTAACATCCATCATAGTCCAATGGAAGTTGAGCACCTAACTAGCTTAGATAACTTTAGAAATCCCACCCTTCACCGTTACTTGTTAGGAGCCAGATTTTTCTAAAAAGAGCTCAGCAGCTCCCCTAAAACACAAACACACACACACACACGGCTCTTTTGAAAACGTTGCCATTTGTTTTGGTGCCTAAATAGGAGCTGAGTTCTTTTACAAATGTGGCCCCAGTTGCAGGTGAGCTCTGGAAAAATCTGTTCCTAGGAAGGGTTTATCCTAGCATACGTGGGTGTCTGCACCATTCAAGAGTTATGCCATTTATGAAGATAAATGCTAAGCCCCACAGACCTACGCACATGCTTAATCATACGTACTGCAAGTAGTCTGGAGGCCTTGGGGTCTCTCTTGTTCTGAATGGTAAAGCCCAGCTGCTACCAGGCATCACACCCTTAGAGGAAGCCCTGAAATAGACTTGGGAGGACCAGGGGCCTGTACAATGGGCAGCCACAGAGTGGCTGCGAAGGATCAGAGTGCTAGTCATCTCCAGGCTAAGATGAGAACCCCTCAGGAGCTAATTGCAGGCAGGGGACCCAGAACACAGGCACACAGGGAGAGAGAAAGGGAGGTATTGATGGCAAAAGCAAGGGCAAGGCTCCCCCGCCAAAAGAACAATAAAAATCTGTAACATTTCTGGGGGTCATAGAATCATAGAATATCAGGGTTGGAAGGGACTTCAGGAGGTCATCTAGTCCAACCCCCTGCTCAAAGCAGGACCAATCCCCAATTAAATCATCCCAGCCAGGGCTTTGTCAAGCCTGACCTTAAAAACCTCAAAGGAAGGAGATTCCACCACCTCCCTAGGTAACGCATTCCAGTGCTTCACCACCCTCCTAGTGAAAAAGTTTTTCCTAATATCCAAACTAAACTTCCCTCACTGCAACTTGAGACCATTACTCCTTGTTCTGTCATCTGCTACCACTGAGAACAGTCTAGATCCATCCTCTTTGGAAGCCCCTTTCAGGTAGCTGAAAGCAGCTGTCAAATCCGCCCCCATTCTTCTCTTCTGCAGACTAAACAAACCCAGTTCCCTCAGCCTCTCCTCCTAAGTCATGTGCTCCAGCCCCCTAATCATTTTTGTTGCCATCCACCGGACTCTTTCCAATTTTTCCACATCCTTCTTGTGGTGTGGGGCCCAAAACTGGACACAGTACTCCAGATGAGGCCTCCCTAATGCCGAATAGAGGGGAATGATCACGTCCCTCAATCTGCTGGCAATGCTCCTACTTATACAACCCAAAATGCCGTTAGCCTTCTTGGCAACAAGGGCACACTGTTGACTCATATCCAGCTCCTCGTCCACTATAAACCCTAGGTCCTTTTCTGCAGAACTGCTGCCTAGCAATGCCTTCGAGGAGCAGTGGGCCCTGCCCAGGGTTCTCTGCTCAGTGTCCCCGTCAGGTTCCCTTTGTTTGACCCTTTGATCGCATTCCTGTCCGTGTTAGTTCATTAGTTGTCAAAATAAAAAAACACCTTGGTCCCTAGCAGTGCATGGGGTCAGCTCAGCTCTCTCTTTACCGATCTCCACTGTCTTCCATGACTTCTATGGCACAGGTGGACATAGGGCTTTAGCAGAGCTAATCATTTATGGGCCATGTCATAATGGACCTGCAGTGACTCCACCCCCCCATGGAGGAAGATTATATCCATAGCTTAAAGCGATACCAGGTGGACACTGGATTAGGAAGGGAAATACAACAGAAAGTTCACCTCCTATGGAAGAATTCAGAGCCAAAAAAACCTAAGCTGCCAAGAGCTGGGGGTTGTGGGGTCGTCTTGCTTGAAAGAAAACCTGAAAATCACGTGTCTTGCTCTGTTATGACAAAGACTATTAACTTCAGAGCTCTCGAGACTAATCTTAGATTAATCACCACCTTTCTGTGGCAGAAAGTCCAGCTCTATCCTCATAGCCAGAGGAGTGTCATATAAAGGCCATTTGGCTCAGACATGCCAGTATTGTGAAGGTGGATGCTGTTTTCTGAACAAGAAGGAAAACAGTCATCAGGTCCAATGCTTCAAAATTCAGCACTCATCCAGCAGAGATTGACAGTAATGAGGTAGCAGCTGGGGGGTGGGGTGGGAAACAATCTAATCATACTGAAAACTTTCCCCTCTTCCTCACTGCTCCTCTGAGCTTCTAGCGTGTATTTCATTGGGAGAAAAGAAAAACTGGGTGTTATCAGTGAGTTTAGTCTATTCTGTCACTCTTGCAAGTAGCCAGAATAACTAACTCATGCCAGCGTTAGTCCAAGATTTATGCAGACTTTATCTTTCATGACAGATGAGCCATAATTCAAAGAGGCTGGTAAATTATCCCATATGCAGTTTATTCAATGCAGACAGGCAAAGGCGTAGTGAGATAAGGGAGATCCATATATCACTTACTATGAACAGCTCATTGAATCTAGGGATATTTTATTATCCTGATGGTGATAAAAACTTAATTTCCATTGTCATGGAGGAATGAGTGCAAAGGGGAAGCCTTTACAGCACTATATGGTTTCTGTGCAGGCTGAGTCCCACAGCTGTCACTCGAAGAAGTTCTGTTTGTTTTACTCAGTCATAATCTATGGGAAGTAGATATGCTCCAAACAGCACTCATCTAAACTCTCATCCTGAGAGATGCTGAGTGCCTATCATTCCCACCGGCTTCAGTGATAGCTGCAGAAGGGTCAGCAACACACAGGATCTGGCTGTGAAAGAAGGGGAGCATGACCGAGTGGAATCCCAGCTCCAAAACTTCATGTAACTTGCTACAGCAGGCAGTGCCAGGTCCCTGTCCTGTGCCTAACCCACACAGCCAAATTCCGCAAGCCAGGAAACGCACTCATTCTATTTGGCTCCTGGAAAGTAGCCATCGCGCCATCGTGAGCTGTAGGCAGATCCGAACTCAAATAGCAGCTTTGCTGAAGAGTCACCCGTGTGGGACAGGAACGTGTCTGCAGTCAGAGCTGGGGGGATCTCAGAGGTAGGCCCCCTCTGTTCTTTCCACTGACATGGCAACTCAGTAATACTCTTCAGGGGTCATCTGAGGATCTCAGACAGAGGCCTCTCATTATGTCCACAAGCTTTTTTTAAGTAAATGGAGTAACTGAGGCATAGAGCAGTGAAGTGAGTTATCTCAGATCACACAGGCAGTCGGAGGCAGAGGCAAAGAGAGAAGCTAACTCCAAAATCCCTTCCACGTCTAAAGCCTTCCTTTCAGAGTAACAGCTGTGTTAGTCTGTATTCGCAAAAAGAAAAGGAGTACTTGTGGCACCTTAGAGACTAACCAATTTATTTGAGCATGAGCTTTCGTGAGCTACAGCTCACTTCATTGGATGCATACCGTGGAAGCTGCAGAAGACATTATATACACACAGAGACCATGAAACAATATCTCCTCCCACCCCACTGTCCTGCTGGTAATAGCTTATCTAAAGTGATCATCAAGTTGGGCCATTTCCAGCACAAATGCAGGTTTTCTCAACCTCCACCCCCCCACACACAAACTCACTCTCCTGCTGGTAATAGCCCATCCAAAGTGACCACTCTCTTCACAATGTGTATGATAATCAAGGTGGGACATTTCCTGCACAAATCCAGGTTCTCTCACCCCCTCACCCCACTCCAAAAACCACACATACAAACTCACTGTCCTGCTGGTAATAGCTTATCCAAAGTGACCACTCTCCCTACAAGGTGCATGGTAATCAAGGTGGGCCATTTCCAGCACAAATCCAGGTTTTCTCACCCCCCCCACCCCCATTCACACACAAACTCACTGTCCTGCTGGTAATAGCTTATCCAAAGTGACCACTCTCCCTACAAGGTGCATGGTAATCAATCAAGGTGGGCCATTTCCAGCACAAATCCAGGCTTTCTCACCCCCCCTCCCCAGGGGACACACACACACACACACACACACAAACTCACTCTCCTGCTGGCAATAGCTCATCCAAACTGACCACTCTCCAAGTTTGAATCCAAGTTTAACCAGAACGTCTGGGGGAGGGGGTAGGAAAAAACAAGGGGAAATAGGCTACCTTGCATAATGACTTAGCCACTCCCAGTCTCTATTTAACCCTAAATTAATAGGGTCCAATTTGCAAATGAATTCCAATTCAGCAGTTTCTCGCTGGAGTCTGGATTTGAAGTTTTTTTGTTTTAAGATAGCGACCTTCATGTCTGTGATTGTTTGACCAGAGAGATTGAAGTGTTCTCCGACTGGTTTATGAATGTTATAATTCTTGACATCTGATTTGTGTCCATTTATTCTTTTACGTAGAGACTGTCCAGTTTGACCAATGTACATGGCAGAGGGGCATTGCTGGCACATGATGGCATATATCACATTGGTGGATGTGCAGGTGAACGAGCCTCTGATAGTGTGGCTGATGTTATTAGGCCCTGTGATGGTGTCCCCTGAATAGATATGTGGGCACAGTTGGCAACGGGCTTCGTTGCAAGCATAAGTTCCTGGGTTACTGGTTCTGTTGTGTGGTATGTGGTTGTTGATGAGTATTTGTTTCAGGTTGCGGGGCTGTCTGTAGGCAAGGACTGGCCTGTCTCCCAAGATTTGTGAGAGTGTTGGGTCATCCTTCAGGATAGGTTGTAGATCCTTAATAATGCGTTGGAGGGGTTTTAGTTGGGGGCTGAAGGTGACGGCTAGTGGCGTTCTGTTATTTTCTTTGTTAGGCCTGTCCTGTAGTAGGTGACTTCTGGGAACTCTTCTGGCTCTATCAACCTGTTTCTTCACTTCCGCAGGTGGGTATTGTAGTTGTAAGAAAGCTTGACAGAGATCTTGTCGGTGTTTGTCTCTGTCTGAGGGGTTGAAGCAAATGCGGTTGTATCGCAGAGCTTGGCTGTAGACGATGGATCGTGTGGTGTGGTGTGGGTGAAAGCTGGAGGCATGTAGGTAGGAATAGCGGTCAGTAGGTTTTCGGTATAGGGTGGTGTTTATGTGACCATTGTTTATTAGCACTGTAGTGTCCAGGAAGTGGATCTCTTGTGTGGACTGGACCAGGCTGAGGTTGATGGTGGGATGGAAATTGTTGAAATCATGGTGGAATTCCTCAAGGGCTTCTTTTCCATGGGTCCAGATGATGAAGATGTCATCAATATAGCGCAAGTAGAGTAGGGGCATTAGGGGACGAGAGCTGAGGAAGCGTTGTTCTAAATCAGCCATAAAAATGTTGGCATACTGTGGGGCCATGCGGGTACCCATAGCAGTGCCGCTGATCTGAAGGTATACATTGTCCCCAAATGTAAAATAGTTATGGGTAAGGACAAAGTCACAAAGTTCAGCCACCAGGTTAGCCGTGACATTATCGGGGATAGTATAGCTCAGCTCCCTCCTCTTTATGTGGGACATGAATTGATAACACTACTATACCTCTAAGGGTATTGGGTGGGTTAATTAGAGTTTGTGAAGAATCATCAGATCTTTGGACGAAAGGTGCTGTGGACATGTACAGAGAAATGGTGTTCCCTATCATGTCACCAGCACTGATGCAAGAGAAAGATAATGATGAGGCAAGCCCCACACTGTAGCTCTAAAGTTCTGCTCCAATGCATATTTGTTAAAAAGCCGACTACCCAATTTTGTATGATCCATGCTAGGACAGCTTCTCATTATGCTAATTTCACTTTTAAATGAAGGGAAAATGGAAGGTACACAGGGGGCCATATGTAATAGCAGAGAAGCGCCCTGAAGCAATTGAGGATGCAATACTTTCGAGGATCTCTTACAAATTAGCATTAGTAATGCCTGCCTAATTCACTGAGAAAAATAAAACCCAGCCTTACGGAAGGGCTTATCCAACCTGGGCATTTGACACACGTTAATTTCTTTCCAAGACGTGTTGAACATTTTAAAAATTTTAGACATACACCAGAAACCCCAGAAAATGCTTCCAAATGGATTCTGCTAAAGCAATAAAGTGCTGTTTGCCCTGCGGTTCACCAGAACTTCAGGCAGTTAAGTGTCATAGAATGCAGGGCTGTTAAATCTGTATCTCTTTAATGAGGCCATTTTCCATAGACAAAATCAAAAACATGGGCCATAAAACACTAGGGCACTCCCTAAGTGAATGCTTGTTAAAGGAAGAGGCCCATTATATGCATTTTTGTGCAATAATGTTATGCATTTAGAAGTAGGGTATTTTGTAGTGTATTTATTTTAACCCTTTGATTACTGCCAGTTTCCAAATGGCCAGAGCGATACAAGACTCCCATGGTTCAGATTCCAAAAGGCAGAGCCCAGGGTAATGTACTGGCTGCATCTATGATCATGTTGCCCTCTGGTGGCTAGCTCCTGAAGATCATAAGGACCTACTACTACACAGATCTCCTTTATCTCAAGTGTCAGAGACTGATGTTCCTGGTGCTGAAGAACCAGGATTCTAGTCCTAGTTCCCCACCTATGTGTGCGATTTATCCAGCAACTGTACACACTATCTGCAGCACAGAGATGCATAGGCAATCAGTGCACACACAAATCATCGTTTAGACTCAACTGATCTGCATACAAGCTGCAGTAAGTGCACGTGAATTAAACATATGATTGCACACATATTAGCGGATATTTTGGGGCATGTTTCCTTGAACAAGTGTTGCATTGTGGGTTGTTTCTGGGGTCCAAAATGGGGAAAGAGCAGTGGCAGCAGCAGGATCAGCAGCAGTGTTACAAAGACCATTTCCTAAGGAAGGTGGGAAGGACAGACTGTCTAACCATGGTGGGATTGTAGGGGATACAGCTTCGCAGCCCCCTACAGAGTCAGAGGGGGATCAGGTCAGTCAGCTGCCCCGAAGACCGCAGGAAAGGGAGGGGACAACCTCCCTCCGCCAGAAACTTTGGGGGGGTTGATGCAGAAGATGCATCAAGATGGCAGTGGGTATGGAGGTCCTGGTGAGGAAAGGAGGAGTCTCAGCCAGGGAGTGAGTTCAGTCTCCATAAACCCCGCTGTGCTTTATGGACCACTAACGGTCTATGGAAAGCTGCTCAGTCACATGGTGCTGGCTTGTCCACCTTGTTTCCAGCTGAAACAGAACCAAAGTGATAGAAAACTAAACGAAAAGCAAAACGGGACAGTGCGGGTAGCTTTACAAATCGAGACAAGGCAATTTCCATGTGTAAGCAACTGCTATGGCTGCCTGCGGGATCTTACTCCATGGCACATGGGAGGGGAGGTGGCTGCATGGAACAATCTCTCTTTTAAGATGTGGACCACATGCAGAAAAACGTTGGGACCCCATGCCATAACTTATTCAGTCTTTGGCTTCTCTTCTGACACTGCCGATAAAGATCCCAGTTAGTGCCAGTTATGATAATGTTTGTGTGATGGAATACAACCAGCCAACTAATAACCAGCCTGAATCCCAACTCTCCCTTCCCACTGAGCATCCATCAGATGATAACAATCCTTAGCCACTAATGGCTCAGTATGCTATTATCACTGTCATCCAGTGGCTCACACTGCCTCTTTTACCCATATATTACCCAAGTGCCTGCTTATTTGTTTTTTAAATTACCCTCAAGGACATTTTGATCTCTATGCAAAGTTTAAACTTCTCCAGGGAAGCTCAGAAACAATTTGTTGCATGGAAGCGATTCATTCTGAGATACGGCAAAGTTAAAAAAAAACAAAAAAAACATACCACAACTTGGCTTCCCAATGAGTTTCTATAGAGACTTACTGCACCTTATGCTCCTCCAGACATGAGTCATAATTTCCAAAACCTTCTGAGGTCAATCAGTTTTACTTCCTAAAATTAATTACAATGTAAAAAGCAGCCCAATATATTCAGTCCGGTTCACTTCAGTCTTTCAGGGATCTCGATAAACCTTTGCCTGATCCAAGACACTTACAAGCAAAATCTGGGAGCAGTAAATCACTGTTGTAATACGCTGGTCATGTCCACTTTACAAGAACATGAAACCTGAAACAATGAAGTTCCAGGTTGTTTTGGTTGCATCATGGGCTGCTTCTTCCTCTTTTAATGTTCTCTCACAATTGAAGCACAGTGTCCTTTCTCTGTTATGAATCTTTCCTGGGTTGGGATGAGGGTAGAAAGGGGAACATACAACATTAAGTTCCATATATGGTATGCAAAGCCTGTGTTTCATTTCTACTTGGTTACTCAGTCTCCTAGAGATCAGCAACATTCTAGTCCTCTGTTTTGTGAATGCTTCCCTTACACATGATAGAGTCACAGAATTTAAGGTCACAAAGGACTATTGTGATAGTCTAGTTTAGCCGCCTGCACAACATAATCCAGAGAATTTCATCCAGAAATTCATGCATCGAGACCAGTAATTTGTGGTTGAACTAGAGCAAATTTTCGAGGAAGAATCCATCACATCCCCTGATAATCTGCTCCAATGGCTAATTACCCTCAATGTAATTACCCTTATTTCCAATCTGAATTTGTCTAGCTTCAGTTTCCAGCCACTGGGTTATCTGATGACTTTGTCTGCTACTTTAGAGACCCTGTACTGTCAGATATCACTTCCCCATGTAGGTACTTATACATTGTGATCCAGTGGCCTTCTACACCTTTGCTTTGAACTCTGAGCTCCTTATATCTTTCACGGCACATCCCTGCAGCCTCTCACCCAACTGCGATGGTGCTTGGGGTTTTATTTATTTTCTGCTTGCTTGAAAGATTAATTAATCTTAATTTTCTGTTTTATTACTTCTCCTAGGATGAAATTAGTTCTAGTGAATTATACTGGATTGATAAAGACTGAAGACCACACCCCTGTTTATTGCACCAGCCCCTGCAATGTCCTATCTCAGGCCTTGATCTTATAATGAGCTCTGTGCAGGTGCAAAGGTTTACCCATGTGGAATTGTTTCTGTGATACTACAGTACTTCTCGATCCTTAGCCCAGGAAATAACTCTGGTATCTCTGAAACTGGTGGGGCAGCTACTGTTGGTAAATGTTGACTCTGTAATGGCACCTACTATAGGCCACCAGACAGTCATCAGATGGCAATGACTTTCATTTTTTATCATCCTTGGACATAGCCAAATGGCTGAGCTAGAGGTGGAAAAGTCAGTATCCAATAATCAGTCTCCTGAGCCATCCAGTCCTCTAATTCACCTTTCTTAATTCTTCTAATTGTGCAGTGGCATTGCCAGTGGCCAGGAATAATTTTATCTGTATTGCAGAAAAAGCAGAAAGGCTGGAGAGAACACAACACCTTGACTTTAAATTCCTGGCTTTTGGAGCTAATGGCACAGCTCTTTGTTCCTTTAATTCAGAGTGGTGGCTTTACTTATTTTAATAAGGGCTTGAGTGATACCCCTAGGAAGAGATTTAAATCTGCTTTTAATTGCTGCGCTAGAATAAGCAACCATAATGGTGCCTTTTGCACTGTTTGTATCTTCATTTCTTGTTGTTGTAATAGAGCTTTTACATGTTTCCCATTCACTGCCAGAGAAGATGGATATAAATGACATTTCTTATGCTTCAGATTCACCATGGCATCATAGAACCTAGAGCAGTGGTTCTCAAACTTTTGTACTGGTGACCCCTTTCACATAGCAAGCCTCTGAGTGCGACCCCCCTTATAAATTAAAAACAGTTTAAAATATATTGAATGCCATTATAAATGCTGGAGGCAAAGCGTGGTTTGGGGTGGAAGCTGACAGCTCGCAACCTCCCCCCCCTCCCCCCCGTAATAACCTCACAACCCCCAGAGGGGTCCCGACCCCCAGTTTGAGAACCCTTGAGCTAGAGATAGGAATACTCTATTAGGTCATCTAGTTCATCCCAAGGCCTGGAAATGATCGATCCGCATGACCGATCCTGTGACTAGAGTATCATGAAGCGGCTAGTATTGGTGAGAGTCTGACAACTGCTCTGTATAAACAGCCCAACTGTGTTAAAAGGACTGACATTTTATAACAATCCAACCTAAGGCTGCAAAGTTACATTTATGGTTTAGACATGTGTCTTATAACGTAGGTAGTGCAAATGTCCTAACATTGTACTGGATGATGTTAGTTACTGTCTAGCCAGCATTACAATAGATGTACCAGCAGAGGGATCCTTATCCTTCCTTTGCGGACATTAGATTAATGCCAACAACTCCCCTCACTTACACTCCACTTTACAAAAATTCTAGCTTGTCCTCTTACAACCGAATTCAGGAGACAGTTCCCGTGTGTGCTCATGATACAGCTGGCAGTACGGGTGATCTGGTATCAAAGTAAACTGTGGCATGGTGGCAGCCTGATGGTTCTATTCTTTCCTGTGCCTACCAGGCCAGATGGGACCTTCCTTCTCAAGTATAGTATCATTTAATCCTCTTTATTCCCCACCCAGGTCTCTTTGGCTTGATCTACCATTATCAGAATGATGTGCTAGCTGGAAAAAAAAACCCAGCCAGGGTCTCTGAACAGCACAGGAATGGTAACCAAATTGGATCCCAGTGGCTATTAGAAGATGAATAGTGGTTAAAGCAATAAATGATAGTGTCATTTGTTATGCTTGAGTATTTTAATTGCAGCAGGATGTTAGTAATAAAAACTTATGCCTAGGGTTCATAAGTCTTAAACAGATCACTTAAGGTCTTTCTTCTTCTATTACATTGCTAATAAGTCACTATAATCAAACCATATCATGCAAGAAAGCCTTGCAGACAGGTGGGCAGCTTCATCCCAAATCATCGTGCAAGGGGGTTATGTCCATTTCCTAAGAGGAGAGTTTAGCCACTAGCTTTTCCAAAAAGAATTTGTTTTTTCTGTTCAATGGAGAGATTATTTTTGTAGTGGGCCTTTAAAAAACCAAGGGCCATATTTTCAAATTAAGTAATTATCATAGAATCATTGAATCTTAGGGTTGGAAGAGACCTCAGGAGGTCATCTAGTCCAACCCCCTGCTCCCAGCAGGACCAACACCAACTAAATCATCTAAATTACACCGACAAATCCCATTAATTAGCTATTTGCATGCGCAGTCCGGTCATTGTGTGCCCAAAGTAGGCATCTAATTGCAAGCCTAACTTTTTTTAAAAAATCTGTTCCTAAAAGTGAAGTGATGCACTGCAGAAAGATTAGCTTTCTTACTGTGAAATCGGTCATGCTTAAACTGGGACTGAGATACTACAGCAAGGAGCATGATTCTAAATGCATGATTCACTTGAGATGTAGATATGAGCTTGCAAGATCACCAGTATCTAGCCAACCTATCATGCATTATGATAATCATATTTTCCCTTAAAATGCACCTTGGAAGAGTGAAGAGAGATGTAACTTCCCATAGGGACTTATAGGCACATTGCAGGTCTGCAGTCTGCCAGGGTTCCTAAATTCATACCTGAGCAGGAGGGCTGACACGACATTGGGAAGTGGAGTGGAAGAGCACAGACAGTAAAAAGAAGTAGGAGACGGTCGGGCTGTCTGTCTCTGAGGCTTGGTCTACGCTACAGAGTTAGGTTGACATAAGGCAGTTTACGTCGACCTAATTATGTCAGTGTACACACTACAGCCTTGCTCCCTCCCATGTAAGTGCCCCCACTACACCGACATGACATTACTCCACCTCCACGAGAGGTGTAGGGCTTGTGTTGGTGTAGTTCGCGCGAGGCAGTGTCCGTGTAGACTCTGCAGTTACCTACATCGGCTGTTGGCTGTCTTCTCAATTTCACAGCTCCGTGCTGGAGCGGGGAGTATCATGAACTAGCCATGGTAGTGAACGAGTAGCCAGGCTACCCAGGCTGCAAGTAGCGCACAGAGGGAGCAGCATCTTTCAACTATTCAGCTTCAAACAGGGATTTGAAAAATTCTTTGGTTGACATCATGTACCAGAAATTTGGAAGAAATTCAGCCAAATGACTTTTCAAAGCCAAGTTCCTGCACAGCCTTAAACTGCTGCTTCTCCCTCCATAGCAAAAGTGACACTCATTAGAGGATTTTAATTAACACCTATTTGTAAATCCTTTACGGAGCATATAAATTATCAGCGTATTGCCATTGTTTTTGCCTAATATGGTGAAACTTCTAACGTCCGGGTCCAGCACTACAGGACAGCCTCCCTTTAGCTAAGGCTGAGGCTCAAGTGCTTTCCTAGGTTATCTCTACACGTTAAATGCTGCAGCTGTGACACTGTTGCACTTCAGCGTAGACAATCCCCACAGTGATGGGGGGGGGGTTAATCCACCTCCCTGAGAAGTGGCAGAATTATTCTGTCAACACAGCATTGTCTGCCCAGAGGGTTAGGCTGGCATAGCTCTGTCTCTTGGGGGGTATGGATTTTTCACCCCTCTGAGAGATGTAGCTATGCTGATGTACGTTTTCATTGCAGATTAGCCCCTAACGAAATATCTTGCATGTACTGTTAGCAAATGACCCCCTTGTTATTTACATATTGGATATAAACTAAAAAGAAACTGCTCTCTGAGGGCCAGATCTTGCTCGCACAGACCTCACTGCAAGTTTTGACACTGCCATCAGCAGGACCAGGACTTGGTCCAGTTTCAAGGCTAAGATAAAGACGGCAGCTTGCACAAGCAACAGCGCTTGTGCCGGCACACAGCAGACACCTGCACACACAAATGTAAGTGTGTACAAGCAAAGGTGAGAGCACAAGCATTTTTTGCATGTAGACTTCCATTTTCATGCCTTCAGTGTTTGTTCTACACTTTCCAGCTAGAAACATTCCAGTTAAAGGGACACTGTTGAGATAAAAAGAAAAGGAGGACTTGTGGCACCTTAGAGACTAACGAATTTAATTTGAGCATAAGCTTCCGTAAGCTGCAGCTCACTTCATCGGATGCACGAAAGCTTGTGCTCAAATAAATTGGTTAGTCTCTAAGGTGCCATAAATACTCCTTTTCTTTTTGGGAATACAGACTAACACGGCTGCTACTCTGAAACCTCTAGAGATAAAGATAATCTATTTTAAAAGATTTACCTACCTGCATCACTTACACTTGCCTAATTAAAACAGAATGGGTCGTAAACATCTCATTGTTTGTTGGATTTCTGCCTTGCACTCAGATGGGAGCATGAAACAGTACATTTCACTGTGGCTTCTTTGCATAATCTAACACGAGGGATTCAGGAGGACTTTCTCAGGTGACTGTTTAGTCTTGTGGTTAATGCATAGGAACAGGCTCTGCCATAGATTTTCTGCAGGAACTAGGGCAAACCATGACACCCCCTTTTCTCTATATGCAAAAGGATTACACTTCCCTATTTCACCAGGAGATTATGAGGATGAATTTGTTTGTATTTGCAAAGAGCTTGGAGACCTTTATGTGAAAGGTGCTATAAAAATGCAAAGTACAGTATTCTAACTCAGTATTCTTGGGTGTAGGTTCACAATACTACAGAGGTCTTTGGTTGTTTTTTTTTTTTTTTGGAGGGGGGGGCGGTGCTGGTGTAATACTTTTTGTGTATGTGGCCTAAAGTAAACTGATTGCCTTCTAATATGTTAATTCAATTCCCCTCCCCACAAATCAGACCTCCTCAAAATTTTTCACGTGAAATTTTAAAATATAGACAAACATACCCAATACTCGAATTTGCATAACTGCTCCATGTAAACCAAAGAACATCCAGAGGGGCTGGGAACAGTCCACACAGACCTGCATGCCGGCGCTGGTACCATTATGGCTCAAATGCAGTTCGCCTTCCGAATTCACCATAAACCCCAAGATGTCTCCACTCTGGAGGGGCACCAAGATTCTACAGACTGCCCAGAATTCCTTCCTGTCAACCAGTGATTCTGGGTTATAAGGAAGGTCACTGGGCCTCAGAGTGCTAGGGTCACAAGAGGTCACTCCGTATGACAATGTGCCGGAACGGGAGGCATTTGATTTGTTAATTTTGACAAAAATGGTTTCATTGATTCTAAGTGGTCTGCTGGTGAAAACCAAAGTCCTCTCTTCCCGGGCATGTTCCAGCCGGGCCACAGTTTGGTCATCCAGGATTTTGATATGGGCTCCCCTGAGCTGGTGGAAGCGGAGGTCACTTTCGAGCTGGGATGGGAAGAGATGGGAATGCTGAGAATTGAGGGAGTTCTGAGGGATGGGACACATGGTGGCCAGCACATGGAAGTTCTCTTCCTGGAGGTTGAGGTCGCAGAGGCTCACGGAGAGCCGGGTATCCTCTGTCTCCCTGCGCAGCGAGGGCCGGCGAATTGCAGTGAAAGATCTCGGACGCAGGCAGTCGGGAGGAATAATTTCACTGTCTGTGAAACCAAACGAGAGAGAGAGAAGGATCACTCAAGAAATAATAAAAATATCCAGGATTTTAGGACTCACTGGTGGTTTGATTGAAAAGCAGAGGGCTTCTGCCTTCAATAAATTTTCCTTAAAAATTAAAAAAAGAACAGAAGAGCATAAGATAAAATAGTTGTGCAAGTGTATGCTAGTTCTGTGCTTTCCCCCTAGCACCGGGCACCATAATCACGGCATAACCCAATGCCGACAGACTCAAACGATAGAAAAACCTGACCGAGAGGAACTCCTTGGGGAGGGGAAGCAGAGATACATCATTAATTTATTGATCGATAGTGATAAAGGTTCTGAGCTTTTATGCCTTGTCGATGTCTATAGTCACCTCTCACCAGGGCCTTGAAATGAGTAACTAAGTAGATATTTGGATTTTAAATCAAAATGCTAGTCTTGTAAATTTCAGTCCTATTTGTTATTCGTTACCTCTTGAAATTTAATTAATATTTTTAGCGATAATTAATCGCCAGCCTACCCGTGTTTGCAGAAAGACAGCACAGAAGCGGATAATATCACAGCTCAGGAATTTTCTATAAATACAGCACAATCGCTCATTATCTCCAGAACAAATAATTAAAAATCAAACTGGCAGATAAATAACAAAGACAGAAGACACATACGCATTCAAATGCAACAGAGAAAAAATAATTACACATTATCCTTTCTGTTACATCTCACTTGATGCTTCAAAAGCTGATCATCAATTTAGTTCCTCTGCTAAACAATGTAACCAGCTGGTTTTAATACCTAAATTACTTCCGTTTGGTACAATCTGAGCCATGTTGCTACCTGTCAATGGTAAGGAGCAATAAATGGAGGAAAAATGTTGAACCAACATAGTTTACAAACCTAAGCCTTGATCCTGCCACCCATGCTTAACTTTATGAACTATGAGTAACTCTTTTGATTTCAGGAACTATTCAGTGCGTGTAAAGTTAAGCATGTGTCTAAATCTGTGCAGGATTGAGGCCTTATTATACCAGTTGTGGGCCATACCTAGGAACCTTTCTCCACTTCAGTGGAAGCTTTGCCTGAGTAGGGACTGAAAAGCAGATTGCGGCTATAAGCCAAGGTCCAAATTATGTGGGCTCAGGAAACTCCATTCTGCAAGAAAAGCCGCTGAAGGATTTTTTGTTGACTCAGCCAGAATTCCTCCATGGGCTCTGCAGAAGCACACACAGAGAGCAGCTCCACCACCACTTGAAAGGGTGCAGCATGAACCCCTCTATTGCCCGTGCATAGCCATGGCCCTCTCATCACAACCCCTTCGAGAAGGCTATCATCACAAGCAGCATTAGCTTGGAATAGCGCCTGTGCTCTTCAGTCCAACAGGAACGGCTCACTGTGCAGGGGAGCAGGTGGGAGGCAAAGAAAGACTCCATGTACCCATCCTCCAACGCTGCACACTCACACATGGCTTCTGTCCCCAAGCAAGGGCCTCAAGATTTGGCCCCAAAATAGCCCAGCATTGACATGCAAGGATGAAACAGAGCAACTGCAAAGCAGAATGTAACAACCCCAGATTCTAATTTAGGACAAGAAGCAAACCTGGTACTAGGTGAAGTCAGAGGAAGAACGTAAGTGAGGAGACATTTGATTAGTCAGCATCTCAGAGCTAAAACTCTCTTAAGAACATAAGAATGGCCACATTGGTCAGATCAAAGGTCCATCTAGCCCAGTATCCTGTCTTCTGACAGTGGACAGTGCCAGGTTCCCCAGAGGGAATGAACAGAACAGGTAATCGTCAAGTGATCCATCCTGTCACCCATTCCCAGCTTCTGGCAAACAGAGGCTAGGGACACCATCCCTGCCCATTGTGGCTAATAGCCATTGATGGACCTATCCTCCATGAATTTATCTAGTTCTTTTTTGAACCCTGTTATAGTCTTGGCCTTCACAACATCCTCTGGCAAAGAGTTCCACAGATTGACTCTGTTTGCTAAACTTCTCCCTCAGATTAATTATTTTACAACAGCACATGACCAGAGCCTTGAGTCCTCTGGAAGACGGCACCCCTGTTAGGATGGCACTCCCTAGCACCTCTCCAGAATACTGGTTCAGTACTGACTCACCAAGGAGAAATGCCATCTCTATTGAATCACTGAGAGCACATCTTGCAACATAGGGGTTCTCACTAGTGGTCTCTTATACCATTTCAACCCCGCTTATTTTGGGACATCTGACAAGATCACCCCCACAGGTCGCTGGGGTGCAGTGTAACCTCTTTGGTTTGCTTAAACTGAATTGCTCTAGTCTCCTCTTTAAATAATCTGCTATTTCCAGATAATGTTGGAATATTCAAAATTAAAAACAGACTGTTTGTATCACGTGATTGATTCTCCTCGTCTTAGGAACAACTCCGAGCCCTAGCAGTTAATGCAGAAAAAGGAGCAGAACAGGAACTGGTGTTACCCTGGATAATTTAGATAGCAATTGCACTAATGCTTTCTATTATATTGGCTAGTGTTTATGTCATCACTGTCCCTGCTGGATAGAATCAGACTTCTGTCCCTCTTCCAGGCTGGAAACCCACAAAGGAAGAAAAAATGAATACTGGCAGCTGACGCAGATTCTTCTGTGTAGGTGAACTGGTAGAGACCTTTGTGCATAGAAACAGAAGGTCCTTTAAATTTCATTCCCCTTAACCACACATGGGCAGCCTAGCTGACAACTGTCATGTAGCTTACAGTCAAGGTTTCAAAAAGCTTATTTTCCACAAGGATGCTTCACATTTCCCTTCAGCTGCTGGGCAAAAAAATTGAATGGAGGTTTAGGGAGAAAGACTGTTTTGTGGCTGAGACACTGGACAAAGCGAGCAGACCTACATTCTATTCTGAACTGTTACTAACTTAACTTGGTTTTGGACAAGCAATTCAACCTCGCAGTGGCTCGGTTTCCCCATATAATATGGCCCATCCATACAATGGCAATAACATTTCTCAACCACACCGGGTGGCTTGTGAGGCTTAATTCATGAATGTTGTACAAAAGGTTTATAGGAGAGCAAAGACTGTTTATTAGTTTCAAATGTATTGTGTGTGTGTCTATGCACGTGTAGTGTGTGTGTGTCAGAATAAAATTGCACAATTAGTCCACACAGTGAAATTCTGGAATGTGAGGTTGGGACACAGCTAGTTTTCACCTCAGTACATTGCCCCAATCAGCATGAAATTTCTCATTTCTGACGATGTCTTACTCTCACCCCAAATATCAGAGGGGTAGCCATGTTAGTCTGTATCCACAAAAACAATGAGGAGTCCAGTGGCACCTTAAAGACCAACAGATTTATTTGGGCAAAAGCTTTCATGGGTAAAGAACCCACTTCTTCAGATTCCCAAGGGATCCCAAAGAGTTTAGCCAACTGTGCAACATTATTTAGGAATCCTTGGGTTTTACCACGTTATTGATGTCACTGGAAGTTTTGCCTGAGCAAGGATTGAGGTGACAAAATGAGCAAGGAATTCAGGGTTTGACCCCCTACACTGAATTATGATGATGGAGACAAGTGATTTCTCAGTTATGTATCTAACAGATAGCAACAACAGTGATATAGTAGGAAGTGACCATAGTGTTCTACATGGAAAGGATTTTCCACTATGCGCTTTTTTTTTGTGGGAGAGAATCTGGGGCACTCTAGGTATGGTTGTTTTTTAAATTTCTGGGCCATACAAATCCCTTTTTCTCTTTTCTAGAGGATAAGGGTAAATTATCTGAGTGATAAGGGAGCGGGGGATATGGGCGAGAAGAAGATTGCTTTCACTTCTCTGCTGCAAGTTTTTCCCCTTTAGGGGTTTCAGAGACTAAGCCTCACACAAAACACCAACTATTTAGCATGTCATACCCTCCCTAGGCAGTGGGCTTCAAAGGATTCCTGCTTCCAGTTCAGATGGTTTGGAAGAAAAATCCCCAGGGTTCTGGGTAGCCCCTAGCGTAATTTAATAAAGTTTCAAACCAAGGAGTTGGCTGGGGGAAGTGGAGGGGTTATCAGAATCCTCATTCCAGGCTCTGCACCGCCTACATCTCTGCTTTGCTTTCTGTCTGCACCTCCTCCTCCTCCTCCGTGCTCTGCCAGCTATTCATTTTTTCATGCCGTCTGCTGCGACCTGAAAGAGGCTCCCTGATCAAACAAGACCCCCCAATGACACTCCTCCATCAAGTCCCCCCTAAGATTGCTCTTCTTTGAGCCAGCCTTTCACCACTACTCATCCCTTCATCTACCACCAAACACCCCTCTTCAAAGGGATGGTACCTCAGCTACCTCTGCATGCTGACTGCTGGCAAATGTTGACTTCTTAAGGACACCTCCTGTATATGCATATACAGATGTGTGCACATACAACCATGGAGAGAATTATAATCTACAGCACTAATAACCCTACAACTACAAGACCCAAAAGGCACATATTACTGTCAGCATTTATAACATAGTGACTTTGTTATATCCATTCACCCTCCCCATTGTTGATACTTTGTCTATTGCCTACCAAAGAGCTTGATCCTCCAAGGTGTGGGGCACCTGCAACTCCCACTGACTTCCTGCAGCACCCAGGATCCAACCCACAACTCACAGCATCAAGTGCTTCACCTGCAAGCTTTTGGGCACAGGGACTTTCTCCTTCTGTCTTGTCTGCAAAGCACTGTGCACACGTATGGTGCTAGAAATAATACATGATCCCAGTAAATGACCTGCCAATGTATATTACATGATGGGTATATACTGCAAGAATGATCTAAAGAGGGTCTAATACGAACAAAGGAAATTCAAGTATTAGGACTGGAAAAAAAGGGTCTCTAAGACATTGGGAATCAGACTCATGCATGGCCTCTGATAGAAGAATACATTGAATCATAAAATGAAACTGCTTAATAGGAAACAGGAGTGTAGAGATTGCAAGGGAACAAGGAGAAATGTAATTGTATCTGGACACGACTCATCTTTTTCTGTTAATTAAGTAAAAGGGATCAGCTCTGAACTCAGTTGAATCAGTGTAATCCACTGAAGGAAACAGAAGTAAAAAGGGGGGGGGGTGTCAAAAATTCCCTCTAGCATTTCTCTTCATTCTTTCTGCTTTCCCTCCTTCCACCAACTCCATTTCTTCTCCTCTTCCACCCCTCTCCCCCATGTTCATTTGGTAATTTTGTCTTACTAATATTTTCACTGAACATTATATCTCCTTGTGGAGTTTTTGCAACTAAAACCCTGAGAACTGCAGCACCCCCAAATTGCTCACTGATGTCAACAAGAATTGCAGGTCCTAAGTCTAACGTCTATTGACTGAAATGTCATATGCCCTTTCAAAATCAGCCTCCACAAACGGGGTTTTACCATTCTACTTGTGCCATTATGTGGGGACTCCACTCACAGTCAAGAAAACGGACCAGGGCTCCTTCTGAAACTCTCAGGGAGGAGCCCTCCGGGAAGATGGGCATGATTCCAACACTTATGATGGGTCACTCCCTCCTCCAAGGTCTTTAACAGGAGTTGTGCGGCTAAAAGGCCGTTTGGCACCGCTTTGAAAATTTAGGGGAAGTGTCTGAAATATAAAGCAGATGAAGCTGTAAAGCAACATGGCCGTTAGAGATGAGCTGAAGTGATCTGGCAAAAAGCAACCCATCTTTTGGATGAGAAGTAAAACTGTGTAACAGGGCACTTGCAGTCAATCAAGATCCAACATCCCACATAAGAGTAGGATGGTAAGCCCAGCTTTCTCACTAAAAATCCCAACTCATACCTCTGTCTTTGCCAAACTCTCCTTGCAGTTGTTCAGTGGTATTCTTCGCTTCCCGTCCTAAATTAGTTGTGCAGTGCACAGTATTAGACAGTTTCCCCTTTTCAGCCCAGCAATGGCTGCATTTCAGTGGCAGGTGGAATGATTGCTGTGCACAGTATAGAATTCACTTTGTAAAGTACTTTGAGGGGACTGAGGATGGAAGATGCTGTATATATGCAAATTCATTATATCTAGAGCTTGGTAAAATTTTTCAGATGAAATTTTTATTTTGTCAAAAGATGCATATTTGGGTTGACCGAAACATTTTGCAGATTCGTGTTCAATTTGTCAAATTGTTTCAGCTAAAAAAATAAAATAAAATAAAATCAAAAATTTTCCTTTTAATGTTTTCTAAATGAAGTGTTTTGATTTTATTTTCAATTATTTTTATTTTGAATTTTACTTTGTTTTTAAAGGTAAATACCTTAAAAAAAATAAATGTTTTTGTTTGACCCGAAACAAAAATTTTTCTGTTTTTTTCATTTGCCCATTGTATCCCCAAAGTCAGGATCTAGGTTCAGATTTTCCCAGAGTTATAGGACATTTGGTTCAGGCCCATCTCTAGTTTTGTGATATGTTTCTTAGAACTTGGGAAAGCCAAGAAAATGGAAAAACAAACTCATCCTTATTGAAAATAAACCAAAGTAGAAAATTCAAGAGGCAAACAAAAGAGAAATGAAAGGAAGGGGAGACAGAGACATTGCTTGTAGTAGTTAAGAGACAAAGTCAACCTCATAAAGAATGGTAGGAGTGCTTTTACTTTTTGGCAATGTACCAAAATAGACACATTTTCTAAAAAAATAAACTTATTTGCTGTCAGAAAACTTGTATTCTCCATGTGAGGTCTGAGGAGCAGACAACTGCCT
The DNA here is from genome assembly GCF_965140295.1 of Lepidochelys olivacea. NCBI lineage: Eukaryota > Metazoa > Chordata > Testudines > Cheloniidae > Lepidochelys > Lepidochelys olivacea. The sequence continues at coordinate 121,346,255 of NC_140417.1, forward strand.
TTCTGCGCTATCATCATGACCCTGTGGAAACCTAGAGTCACAGAATGTACATGATCAGACTGTGACACTTTGCCTAGTTTTGTTTTATTTTTTCTGTTACCTTTAAATCTTGAAGTTATAAGACCTGGGGGCACTCCACTGTGTTTACTTCTCATAAACACTCAGGCGCCGGAATGCATCTTCTCAGTTCATACAAAGAAGCCACTTTGGGAGCCTTATTGTAGATGTGGGAGGCAATTGGATAAAATCCCACACAGGAATGACTCATACTTAAAACTTTCTCTGCCATACACAGAGAAACTCAACTCATCTCAATACATTTCCCCCTAAGAACAGGCCGAAAAGTCAAGCTATCTGACTAATTTCTGACCCACCATCCCTTCCTACTGCACCACACAAAAGAGACACGAAACCCAAAGTCTTTAGTTAAATAAAGATTTAGTTATTGTCATATTGTTTATGACTTTTAAAATAAAGTCTTACTATGGCATTTTAAATAAAGCATGCCCTTTCTATCTTCCCTACAGGAATACACAACATATTACAGTCAGTGGAGAAATTCCTTCCCGATGTAGCTCCATCAGCTTTAAATGTAAGATCATCTTCCTTGTCTTCAAGAGCAGGTACAATTTAGCTCCTGCCTAAATAGTATCAGAGCTTGGGAGCCCACTCACATCGTAAAATACAATCCCTGCCCCAAAGAGCCTACCACCTAAATAGAAAGGACTGATAGAGCTGGAAGAAAGGAAGCATGACCATTATGGACTCGGACATGCCAACTCTCATGAACTGATCGCGAGAGTCGCGATTTCTAAGCCTCACTCAGAAATCGTGTCAGCAGCCCTGGGCGCGGCCGGGGCTCCCGCTGTCAGCAACCCTGGGGTGGCAGGGCCATGTTCCACCTGAGGACAGACAGCGGGCTGGGCTCCTACAGTCAGCACCAGGCGCTGGCCGGGCTCTCACTGTCAGCCTGGGAAGTGGGAGAGGGGACCCCCTGCAGCCCCACCCAGGCCTGGGAAGGATAAAGAACCCTAAGGAGCAGAGGTGAGGCTGGGGGGCGTAGTGGGGTTGAAGTGAGGGGGATGGGGGCTGATGGAGTGGGAGGCTGTACTGATGGTGAGTTCTAAGCAGATGGGATAAGCACTGAGAGGGTGAACTGAGGGCGGTGGGGGTCGACGGGGTGGGCAATGAACTGATGGGGTGGTGATGATCGGGGCTGGGGGACTGAATGGAGGGGGCTGAATTGAGGGGGTTTGGGTGGGGCTTGAACTGAAGGGGGCACAGACACCGGCTTCCTCCAGGCCCCAGGGGTGCTCAACCCCCCCTTCTGCCCCAGGCCCTGCCCCACCTGACCCTTTCCCCCAAACCCCCACTCCTGCCCCGCCTCTTCCTGCCCAGTTCCACCCCCTCCCCCCCCCGTGCCTTCTGCACACGCGGAACAGCTGATCACGGTGGGCAGGAGGCACAGGAAGGGAGGGGAAGGAGCTGATCAGTGGGGCTGCCAGCGGATGGGAGACGCTGGGGGCGATGGGGGAGCTGGCGGCTGGAGGTGCTAAGCCTCCACTGATATTTTTCAATGGTTGCTTAGAATAAAAAAACTGCAAACTAACATCACTAACACAGCACATGCCTCACTTCACCAATCAGCACCACTCCCCTACCCCTGTCTACATGTTGCCTCTTTAGAATGCAAGCTTTTCAAGGCGGGAGCCCTTTCTCATTTTGATCTGCATGCCAGCTCGCACACTTGTGGCGATATATAAATGAATAGCAGGAATAATTAACGATGACATCAGCCCGATGAGTCACACAGCAGGTTAAGACTGTCACAAACAGAATATTCTGTGGGTTCTGATTTGGAGAGATATGGTTTCCGGGCACCCATTGTCACCTTGCAGTGTGTCATGTTCTGCCCTTTAGGGGGCTCCAAAGGCCAAAAGCCTGAGCAATTCTTCATTCATGCACTTCGTACTCGTAAATCGTGGTGATACCAAGTTGACATCATTGTGTATGTAACCCCTTGCGGTTTAGAGAGCATGGCCCCTTTAAATCTTTTTCCTAGTGGGGAGGGGGAGCAGTGAGAGAAAGGAGGGAAACTTGGGGGTGTGGTTCTGGAGCCCGGGGGGGAGAGAAGGGCTGCAGCAGGGAGGCCCTGGACAAAGTGAAGGAGAGAGAACCTGAGTGAAGCCTGGGAAGGACAGGGCGGCCGATCGGGGAAACCCCAGGACAGGAGGCAGCAGGAGCACTGTGCCACGGGGGAATCGCCCGAGAAGGACAGGCCGGAGCTGGACCCAGTATCACTGCTGCCCAGAGTTGCATGGGGCTGTCAGTACTGGGGCTTGTGCCTCTGCATTGGGAATAAGGAGGGAGGCTGTAGCTAGTTAAGTGGGGAGGTTGTCTCTCTCTGGCTTTGCAGAGAGCGGCAGAATAGGGTTTGTTGGGGAAAGTTCACTGGCGCCGAAGACAACCAGGAGCACCCAAGACTCAGCACTGGACTGGAACTTTGCTCAGGACTCCTGAACTCTGTGTGCAGACACATTGCTCAGTCTCTGCCCTTTCAGACTGTTCTACCACTGGGCCTGTGGGGCCTTGGTTTGGATGCAACCCTGTTCTACTGCTCCCCCTACATTTCCCCTTGTTGTTTTTCTCCTCTCATCCCTCTGTAAATAAATATCTCCCTTTGTTATATCCATCCACTTTTTCAGTGGGGGGTTTGGAACGGGTGCCCCTGGGGTGGAAGGAATTTTTCCTGCTGCATTCCTGCGCGCGCCTTCTCTTGGCTAGAGCTGCCTGCAGAGCAGACTCCATCTTGGCCACGAGGACACTAAAGGTACATGTACTTAGTGGAGGGTAAACACATTTGCAAAGTGCTTTTATGGGGTTCATGCACAAGTTACTAGTTACATTTGGATTTTATATCCTATTCATTCAATCTGGAAGCCAAAGTAACTCACGGGAGGCTGTTTCATGCTATGAGGAGCTGTTACAGACACACCATTGGCTGGCCCTGAATTAGCAGACAAGACATAGGATCTGGAAGCTTCAAACATACAGTAGAACCTCAGAGTTACAAACACCTCGGAAACGCTATGGTTGTTCTTTCAAAAGTTTACAACTGAACACTGACTTTATACAGCTTTGAAACTTTACTATGCAGAAGAAAAATGCCGTTTTTAACCACCTTAATTTAAATGAAACAAGCACAGAAGCAGTTTCCTTACCATAGCACATCTTTTTTTCTTTTATTAAACTTTCCCTTTATTTCTTTAGTAGTTTATGCTTAACGCAGTACTGTACTGTATTTGCCTCTTTTTTTTTTTTTTGGTCTCTGCTGCTGCCTGATTGCGTACTTCCGGTTCCAGATGAGGCCTGTGGTCAGGGGTGAAAGTAAGATAGATTACTTACCGGTACGGGAGCCCCCAGAAGGGGCATGCTTCAGGTCAGCCTCCCCCAGCCAGCCCTTCCACGCTGCCTGGCCCACACCGCCTGGAGCTCCGGTGGTGATTTAAAGGGCCTGGGGCTTCACGGTAGCAGCAGCAGGGAGCCCCAGGCCCTTTTAAATCACCGGGCCCGAGGGCAGCTGCCCCTTTTGCAGCCCCCGCCCCCCGTCGGCAGCCCTGAAGGGAAGGGGGGGCACGGTGGCAAAAGGGGCAGTAAGGGCAGCGCTTTAACATCGGCTGCGTACGGGCCGGTACCATCGGCCACTTCTTACCGGTACGCTGTACCGACTCACTTTCACCTCTGTCTGTGGCTGACCGGTCAGTTTGTAACTCTGGTATTCGTAACTCTGAGGTTCTACAGTAGTTCAAAGAAGGCTGGGAGTTCTGTAAGATGTCCGCTCTGTCGCCAATTACACGTATTTCATGACAGAGCGTCGTATTCGTCAAGCAAACAACAGATGTGTGAATCGAATGACTGAATTAGTTCCCCTTCTGACCAACGAGGTCCAAATTAGCATTTTAGAGAGACTCACTGTGTCTGTCCAATACTGTCTCAAGTATCAAAGAGAACTTCTCCTGTGATTGAGCAGTCAGAAGTGAAAGTTCAAGCCAAGGGTTGGAGAAAGAGCACAAAGTTAGAGGAGAAGCAGTTTCACTGCAGGTGATATGTCTGGACTGTCAAAGAATCATTTATATTGTGACAAATCCACACAAGATATTAAAACTAGGTTGCAAAAGAACTAATGCCAACATATTCAGGGGCACAATTCTGTGAGGGGTTGAGCATCCCCGGCTCCCACTGAAGTCAGTCAGAGCAGGGGTGCCGGAACAGGGGGAGACCAGGGGCCCTGGCCCCATCACTTTTAAAATTGGGAGGGTTATGCCCTCCCACTTTTTACCAGCTGTAAGGGTGAGCTGAGGAGAGAAGGGGGCAGAGAAGCAAGTTGGGGGCATGATCTTGGAGGGAAAGGCAGCGCAGGAGCGGGGCCTCAGGGGGAATGAGTGGCACAGGGGAGGGGCTTCGGGGAAAGGGGCGACACAAGGTGGGGCCTTGGGGAGAAGGGGCAGTGTGAGGGGCGGGCCCACGGTTGGGTCACTGGTGGCCCCACACTCACACTTTTAGGGAGCTTCCACCACTCCTAAGTCAGAGTGAACAGTGCTCAGCACTGTGAGGGATTGGGGTCTGTCTGTTTTACATTTAAACTAGGTATGTGTAAATTTGTTTGGATAAAATTAATTTATTTGGTCTAATTTCAAATCCACCCAACACAGCATAGGATTGAAAGTTAGATTCAAACTCAAAAATTATTGGGCTGGCATGTTCCAGTTTGAACAGATGGGGGAAAAGGGAAAGAAGGGGGAGCCAGCTATTAGCTATTCTCAGCAGTTACCTGTTCAGAAAGCATTGTGTTTAATTTATCGTTCAATCTGCCACTCTAGCACCAAATTTTTCCTTCTTCCACAGGAGCTGCAGACTTCCCCATACACAATTTTGCTTAAAACACAAAATGTTTGTTTTCCTGCCAGGTGAGTGTGAATAGGCACTCCTTTGGGTTTTATTCAGAACACGCACACACACTTCTATGCATATTAATTTGCCTCACTTCCTTTGCTTAATGAGAATGCTATGCAGAATGCAGATTTCCCACCAGGGGGTTGTGAATGCTCCATGCATACTACCGATAAAAACGCTACAGCAAAGGAGAAAAATCAGAAAACAGGAACCGGATCCTAAAAGAGGGGACAGAAACCAGACTCATGTACTGCCAGAATCTAACATGAAACATCCAGAAAGAAGGAATGCAGAACACTGAAGATAATAGAATTATAGACATTGTTAGCCAGACTCAGCACAATTAGAAATTCCTATCTAGTTTGGTAATTGGATTGATCAGCTGCATTTTTTTCCCCAACAGAGTCTAAATAGTGAAAGGAAATACATTCATGCTTAAACAAGAAAGGAATCCAAAGTACAGAGGGTGCGTGTTTCCTGATTAATAGTAGTTTCTGTGACAAATATTGTGTAATGAAGTGTCCTGCACCATCTTGTTCATAACACACACACACACACACACACACACAAAGCATTCTGCAAAAAGAAAAGGAGGATTTGTGGCACCATAGAGACTAACCAATTTATTTGAGCATAAGCTTTCGTGAGCTACAGTTGCATTGGATGAAGTGAGCTGTAGCTCACGAAAGCTCATGCTCAAATAAATGGGTTAGTCTCTAAGGTGCCACAAGTCCTCCTTTTCTTTTTGCGAATACAGACTAACACGGCTGCTACTCTGAAACAAAGCATTCTGTACATCATCTGTAAGCATTTCAAATTGATCTGCAAGTACAAAATGGCACAAAGACTATGAATAGCCGTGTGGTGTTAAAAGCAGTCAGTGTTTCCCTTAGTAAACAGGAATATTTTGAGGGAGCATGCCAGTAAGTTTTGAACAAGACACTCAAAGCTTCCATGCTAATTTTCTAATTTGGAATTGGTTTATTTTGCAACCAAAGCCAATGCTCAGAGCAACACATGAGTGTTCATGCTTTCTCGGTAGCACAAACACACTTTGGCCCACAGGCAGGAAGGCATTCCCATTTTAAAAAGGTCCTTCAGCATCTACTTCAGTCCCACTGAAGTCAATGGGACTCAAACATGTGCTAAGCGTACGCTTAACTACAGTCCTGAACAAGGATGAACTTTAGCATGTTCTTAGCTGCTTTTCTGAACTGTGGCCATTAGTAGCCCATTTGACCCTTCCTAAATGCTCACAGATCAGAGGGAATATGGCCTGATGCCTAATATTCAGAGGTGGAGGACAAATGACTGGGGACCTATTCCTGAGTCTAGAAATGATTGCTTGAGGAGATCAACTCAATTTCTGTGTGTCTCACTTTCCTCATCTGGATAATAATGCCCACTTCATGGGTGAGCTTGTGGGGCGTTTAGCAAGTGCTTTAAAATCTCTGCGTGAAAGACACTATATTGTTCACAGGCGCCAAATCCATGGGTGCTCCAGGGCTGGAGGGGCGCACCCAGCAAAAAAATAGTGGGAGCCCGCGGATCAACTCCTCCCCCTCCCTCCCAGTGCCTCCCGCCCACCACGATCTGCTCTTCAGCAGCATTCAGGAGACTTGGAGGAGGGGCAGGAAGAGGCAGGGAGGGAGTGGAACAGGGTGGGGCAGGAAGAGGTGGGGTGGGGGCTTGGGGGAAGGGGTGGATTGGAGGCGGGGCCTGGGGCGGAGCAGGGGTGGAGCACCCCCCAGGAACTGGGGAAGTCAGCACCTCTGATATTGTTTACATAATTCCAGAAATGTCTCAGTGCGTTACAGACAAGTAAAAAGAAAAGGGGCAAAATGTTGGTTTGTTACATCCATGTAAATCCAGAGGGACTCAACTGAAGTTAACACTGAAGTTAGCTCTGGATTTGCACTGGTGTAAATCAGGAGTTCTCAACCTTTTTCCTTCTGAGGCAACCTCAACATGCTATAAAAACTCCAGGTCCCAGCGGGAGGTGAGGGGGACTCAGGGCTCCAGGCCAGGGGTGGGACCCTTGGGCATAGGCGTAGTTTGCCTTCTATTTGGGGGCAAGGGCCGGTGGGGCTCAGGCCAGGTCCGCACAGCAGGGTCCAGGGAGGGAGCGACACCTCAGCAGGCCACCCACCTGGGCCAGTGGCTGCTCCCCGTGGGCTCTGACAGCCCCGGAGCCAGGCCTGGGCCTGGGCAGCTCTGAGCTTGTCTACACTGGCAATTTACAGCACTGCAACTTTCTCGCTCGGGGGTGTGAAAAAACACACCCCTGAGCGCAGCAAGTTGCAGCGCTGTAAAGCACCAGTGTAGACAGTGCCCCAGTGCTGAGGTTTTCCTAGAGCTGCGCCGCGACCGCACAAGGCACGTTACAGCTCTGCCGCATTAGCGTTGCCAGTGTAAACTAGCCCAAAGGGGGGTTTAATTAATGTAGACTAGTCTGGGGAGAGCTTGAGGTTTCAGCCCTCCAAAACCTTCCTAGGTTTCAGAGCTGCTGGAACCCCAGTTGAGAACCGCTGGTGTAAATGATATCAGGATCTGGCCCATAGATTCTGCCCTTATGACCTTACACTGTAAGGTCTTGTCTGTAGTAGGAAAAAAGGTATGTTCCTACCTCATATTAATTAAACCTGGTAAGATCCTAGGGAAGACAAAGCAGTTATAGCATTAACACGAGTTAGCAGGTCAATGTAAACCTTAGGTCTTTACCTTGGCCCATTAACATGTGAGAAAAATACACATCTACAGTCTGCAAAAGTTTCTAGTTTGTTTTGCACTCATCTAAAAGAATGGTTCATCTATTTTACATATTACATACAGTAGGTTTATACTCTGGAGTAACCTTAATCTGCAAGAAGCATTCACACAATGATGTGATAAACCTACTAATAAATCTAGTTCTCTTTTTCTGGCGCTTCATAGCTTGTTTTAAAATAGCACAAGTATGGCTTTAGGTCCCAGTTCAGGAAAGAAGCTGGCCATGTGCTTCAGTCTATTCCTATTCAGGACAGCACTGAAGCACACCTAAATGTATGTGTAAGTGCTTAAATCCCATTGAAGTCAATGGGACATAAGCATAGATTTAAATGCTGCCTTGAATGAGGACGTGTGCCTGAATCAGTGCCACAAAGAGGAAGGAAAATGGGCGGTTGTGAACATCTAAAACTGGATTCCACAGCTAAAAGGAGGTTTGATGTCAACATGTGCTTTTCAGTCCTCTCCTCCGTATCTTCGCAGTGCAGTGAACAGCTGCAAAGGAGATCTCCTAAAATAGTAGCTCTAAATTGTATGTGGTGTAGTTGTAACCATATTGGTCCCAGGAGATTAGAGAGACAAGGTGGATGAGGTAATATCTTTTATTGGACCAACTTCTGTTGGTGAGAGAGACGTGGCTTTCTAGCTCTAAACTGGTAATTTTAGCTGTCATGCCTGGATGAAATTGGAAGGGAACCAAAGGAGGAGGCTATGGTCATTTCAATCACATACCTGGTCATAAAAAATTTGTCTATTCAATGAATTCCTTATACATTCTGTGATAAACGTCTGTGACAATCTGATGGGGTCTAGCTAAGAACTTCTTTTCTCCAGGATATTTTGAACTAAGGAGACTAAGATAAGCTCTAGCAGCAAGATTTATTGCCTTGATATCATAAGAAACAAACAGGCAAATTCTGCTCCCACTTATACCAGAGTAAGCCTGGAGTAATTCCACTGACTTCTATGGAGCTATTCCAGATATACACTAGTAAAGGAGCTGGCTGGCCTAAAGAGATGAAGACAGAAAACCAGCAGGGCAGGCATTTCTACAGTTGTATACCATATATATATATATATATATATACACATACACACACACACCCCGTATATATATATATACACACACAAATAAGGTAGGGGCCTATGAAGGACACTAGGTCACATTCTGCTTTCAGTTATTCTGGTATAACCTCGCTGAAGTCCATGAGTAGGGTCCTACCAAATTAACGGTCCATTTTGGTCAATTTCACAGTCGGGGCGGCTCTACCAATTTTGCCACCCCAAGCAGTCGCCGCCGAATTGCTACCGCAGGACACGGACTCCCGCCCCATTCTAAATGCCGCCCCAAGCACCTGCTTCCAAAGCTGGTGCCTGGAGCTGGCCCTGTTCACAGTAATAGGATTTTTAAAATAATAACTTTCAAGATTTCAGCTATTTAAATCTGAAATTTCACAGTGTGGTAACTGTAGGGGTTCTGACCCAAAAAGGAGTTGGGGGCGTGTCCACAAGATTATTGTAGCAGGGGGTTGCGGTACTGCTACCCTTACTTCTATGCTGATGCTGCTGTCAGTGCTGCCTCCAGAGCTGGGCAGCTGGAGAGCGGAAGCTGCTGGCCGGGAACCCAGCTCTGAAGGCAGAGCTGCCGCCAGCAGCAGCGCAGAAGTAAGGATGGCCTGGTATGGTGTTGTCACCATTACTTCTGCACTGCTGCCTGCAGAACTGGGCCCTCAGTCAGCTGCCGCCACTATCCAGCCACTCAGCTCTGAAGGCAGCGCAGAAGTAAGGGTAGCAATATCTATTAAAATCTCACGGATTGCTTTCAAGAGTCACCAGGAGACTCCAGGCCCATCCTGGAGGGTTGACAACCCTAGTAAAAGCACACAAAAGACCAGGTTTGACAAGGGGAGACCAGATTGTTTTTTATGGATGTGTTTTTTATGGCTGTGAATCTGGTAGGGCCCTATCCATGGATTTGGATGGAGATAAAAGCGCAGAATTTGGCTGTGTGTGTGTTAGCTGAGGCTAACTGCAAATGTTCCTGTAACAGACACAAGCTTCTCCGCAGTGCTCAGCTACCCCCTGACAATATGCCCATAAGGGAAGACAGGACAAACAGGGCTGGATAAAAACAGAACTGACCCAAACTGCACTAAGCCTTTTGTGAGCTAACCCTTAGAAGTGTCTGACAATAAGCTCCACCATCCCAGGGATGCCTGTCCTACCCGCGCTTTCTGCTGCTGCTGTCCAGAAGCAGATCCATATAGATGTCAGGGGCACATGGGCAGAAAAGCCACTAGCCAGTTATGAAGTGCTCACTTTGATGTCCCTTTGGTCCAGGCCTCAGGAGGTACTGCCAAGGTCTGCCCACTACTTAACCCCAGCTGTACCTGGGACCCTCTTTCCCACACTAAATCTTTCTGTCCTACAGAATATTGGACAGAGTCTGGAACTAAGTTAGATCTGCATAGAAGAGTCCATAGAGAAGTTCAGTGAGAAATCTGCTCTCCCAGGTTCTAGCCAGCTCTGCTTTTCTTCCCTTCTCTTCCTCTTTTGACTGCATCTGATGTTTTAAATATAGTCTTCACAGGAGCTGGGTCAATGTACATAGATTTTTTTTTTAAACTAGCTTTGCTGTAGTGGTCTAAAGATTTGTCAGTTTCAGCCATGCAGCTATGGTTAATGAAGCATAAGGATCAAGTCTGGCCAGTAGGGTACTGTACGGGGAGCAGCTGGTGCCTTTGATGGAGCATGCAGCATTGCCAGGCACGACAGTACATCATGTCAATGTTTGTCACACCAGGCTGAGGCACTCTGCGGAATCCGCCTGCCAAGCCCCCTCTGAGACTACTGCAGCACAATTACCATGCCACCATGCGCTGTCTTTACACAGTCGGTCACACAATACTTCCTGTCCTGGAAGGAGCTGGAGGAGGCATCTGCCATAGACACTGAGGGTACGTCCAGTGCCCTTGGGACAATTTGTATAGCAGGGGGCGCTGAAAGCAACTGAACCAAACTGTAAACCCTGAATATGATGGAAACCCCTTCAAGCCAGGGGTGCCGCCGCACCCCCAGCACCCTTCGTTCCAGCACCTCTGGGTACGTTTACATTGCAGATGGGGACATGCATCCCAGCCTGAGCAGGCAGACGTGCGCTATCACTGCTCCACCTAGCGCACTAAAAGCAGCATCCTGGGTGTTCTGGCGTGGACCCAGGGTGTCAGGCGGTTGGTACGCGGGTGGCTAGCCCGTCTGCTGCCTGTGCTGAAATGTTCACGCTCCTGTTTTTAGTGCCCGAGCTGGAGCAAAGCTAGCGCATGCCTGACTACCCAGGCTGGGGGTCGCTCTCCCAGCGGCAGGGCAGACATAGCCTGACTAACGTGCCATTACAGAGACAGGCCGGGTGAGGTAATGGCTTTTATTGGACCAGCTTCTGTGGGTAAAAGAGACAAGCTTCCAGGCTTACTCAGAGCAGTTATTGATACTGTGGGCATCTGAGAGGAGGATCTGCAAGTGAGATGCAGTCATATTAAAAGGCATTCAACACAGTTTTCTGGCTGCACATCGCTACCTTCTCTCTCTGATTGATTTGTTTTTCCATGGGCCTTTCTGAGCTTTTAAAAAGCTAAGTGAAGCACTTAAGGCAGAAGTGACAAGACATACACACCTTAGTGGACACGTTACTCCCCCAATTTACATTGTAGGAAGATCCTTCCCTGGCTACTCTACCCATGAAGATTTCTATACTATACTTGGTGATTAAAGGCTAACGATAGGCCGAACCAAAAATCCAGCTCAGAATATCCCCAGACTGTGGGATATTTAAAATCTGGATCTGAAGCAGTTTGAGCCATCTCTACTGAAGACAGACACTGACATCCTGTACTAGCTTGGATCCCAACCTTGCTGCTTGAAGGCTGATTCCAGTACCGCCATAGAACCCCGGTTACTGCACAGCGGTCCAACTGCCCAGAATCCATTACAGGATCGGGGCCTTTTTCTTTGCTTGCTGTTGTTACCGCATTTGTCCATATGTTTTTATCATCAGAGTCCTTTCGCTGCCACTTCCATTTTCAGCAGGACTCATTTTCTTTCCCTTTCTCCATTCCTCTGTCCCCTCAGGCTCTTGTTAAATTTCAGTGCTCTGAATCCCCAACAGTTCTTCCTTCTCATCAGCATCCTTCCCCCAGGTGATACCATGCTCTGCCTTTAATACATCTTCACTATGACTTAACCTTTCTGCTTACTTCCTGCCTTTCCTTCTTTGTGACTCAAGCTCTGAATTTCCTCCTTGCCTTCTCAGTCCAATAATAACACAGCAACATGTTTTCTCGGTTCATTTTCTTCTTTAGCTGGATATTGCCCTGGTTCCTCTATACAAAATTCTATTGTATTCCTTTAATGCTTGTTTAAGCCTTTCCTCCCTCTATTTCTGTTGTTTTGGTCACTCTGATCTGATTGGGGAGGAGAGAGCGAATCACTCTCCTGCTTTTTGGGGCGTGTAAAGGGGGCAGACATGGGGATTCAATTCAGAATGTTGTGAACAATCTTGTTCTTGGCGAACAGGCTGGTGGGATGCCAGCAGAATTGGATACTGCCAATAACAAAACACCAGGTGCAGCAACTCACTAGCCTCACTCTTGTAAGAGCTGGAAGAACGAGAGTTGGGCTTGAACAGAACAGCTGCAAAAACACCACAATTGGTCCTGTATAAAAACAACAAATTCTCTTCCACACAATGACAATCAGGTCCCGCTTTCATACTGAGCTTCCCCTTGTTTCACAGCACATGGTGTCACTGTCTGAGGGCCTCCTGCTGCAATTGTAGCCTCCACATAACTAACGCAGCCTTTTGATCATTCACATTTCCATTCATTCTCACCACACACAGGGTGGGCCGGGAGGTAAAGCGGATGATAAACATGGAGCTCCAATTCAGATGAAAGCTGGGTTGGAGGTAAAAGCAGATGCTATGCACAAAATCTGTCATTACTCTCCTGTACGAACATCCAACCAAGAAACAAAAGGAAGGGTGCAACTGGATGCATTTCCGTTCTGCAGCCCCCGGGAGCACTCACAACAGCAGCTCCCCATTCATTTCACGTCAGTGAAAAAAACCCCAGGAACCCAAATGACTTCTTAACAAGAGAGGACACGCTTGTAGATGACCGCAAAGAAGAACACCCAAATCATGCACATTCCTTTCCAATTCCAGCTGGAGCTGCATTACCAGCTCTTCCTGTGCGCTTTGTCTCTTATCGACAAATAGCATAGACAGCTGTTGCCATAGCTACATACTTATGTCCTGGCATCAAATTTCCCTGTGCACAAAATTATTATTTATGAAATGCCTAAGCTGTGCCTTGCGCTTGACAGTTAAAAATTACAAGTCCCAGCCAGAGGAGCTTACAGTCTAAATCAGACATAACATACCAAGGGGTTACAGTAAACAAAGGACAGGGTAAGGAGGGTCACAGCAGTGAGCAATCATGAGATGTTACAGGTGCATCTTGTTTTTACTTTTTCTGTGTAACAAATCTGTGGCCATAATACAGTTGTCACTACACCGTACACCCTAACGACTTGGTATATCATGGCACTGGTGGAGATGGAACCCACATCGTCCTGTATCAAAAACACAGTCCTCTACCAATTGATCTAAATAATAATCTCCACTAGCTATTAGGACTACAGGGCCTATGAACAGTGGTTGACAGGCTCTGATTTTATCCACTAGGTGGCAGTGGTTTGCACATATACCAGCCTGTTCATCATATTATGCAATAAAGGCTGAGGGTGGGGGGGGGCGGCAAACTATTATTTCATCATACACCCTGATCTACCACCTCTGGTAGGTGCTTAAAACATTCAGTTCTGGGTTTTGAGTGAGTGAGAGATTAGGCATATTCACAAGGCCAGCTGCCAGAGTGAACCAGGAGCAAGCTTGTCTGAACATCAGCAATATTTACTGTAAAGAGAGCACCAAGGGATTAAGGCTACAGTGAAATTTACAGGCAGCCTGTCTTCCCCATCCTATGTCCAAACCATTAAAACCAGCTTGCTCAGATCTCAATATCAAAGGTGCCGGTTTGACAGCACAGGAAACTGAAGTTCTGTATAGCCATGAGAGTTAGACAGTGGGCAAAGACAGAGCAGACTTGACCACTGCCAACATGCCTCATGCTGAGCTGGAGCCATCCCACCTCTGAGAGTAAGAGGTATGGGTTTGTCTCCATAGTCTATTCAGTCCATAGCTTCTCTGTTGCTGCTGCAATCAAGTATGCCAGTTAGACGTTCACATCACAAAAACTCACCTGGCTACTCAGAAATAAGCAGAAATCACCAACTCTGAAACCTAAAGATCAATAATTTAAACATCAACATTGTTGACTGCTGCATTTCACTGATCATTCCAGCAGAAGCATCCTGCTAATAATTTTATTAAGATGATGTTAAAATAAAAACATGGTACAGAGTTTAAGCATAGAAGTTTCTGATTATCAGGGAATAAGGTACAGATTATCAAGGGGTGCGAAGTTTGAAGTAATACATAATCTGCAATATCCCCAATTAGGGGTAAAAGGTTAACGGGTCAAAGTACAGACATTGAGACATGAGGGTATGTTGTTCAGATAATGGCTATGTTCAGGTGTGTAGTATAATGAGTGGATACGATGATGAAGATGAATTGACCCTCATTTGGTGAGATTTAATGTTCAGTGAGTTTATGGTTCCAGTTCATATGGTCCAATGGAAAAAGTCTCTCGGTCCCTTTCTTGTAGTTGATGCACGATGTTGTTCCGGCTTACGCCTCCTGGTACTGTCGGTGGCCGGCGGTGTGTTCAATTGCTACATGCATTCTTACCCCCTGCACCTTCCCGGGTGCTTAAGACCCACTTGTTTCCTCCACAGTTGCTGAAGTCTTCAGCTTCCCCTGATAGAGAGATGCATTTTCTGTACAAAAGTCTGCAGCTCTTTGAAAGTTCAAATGTAAGGGCAGGGTAAAATCTGAATTTGACATCAGCTCAAACAGCAGAACAGCTGCTGTACTGGCTGTACTTGTTTTAATATCTACTTAATTTAAAAAACCCTCTTTTATTTGATAAACACACACACACACACACACACACTTCATCTGGAATGTCTAGAGAATCTCCAGTCCACTGCACCAGAGTGATGCAAAATCTAGAAGCCCTAATGCAGAATTGAGTTCTAGGTGGCTGCAGAGTGCATGGCATCTCAACCATATGAAACATCACGGACATCTAAAGTGGAACTTGAGTCAAAGAGGATAAAACAGCTTGTGCTCCTAACTCCACGCTGTCATAGACTCATAGAACCATAGGGTTAGAAGGGACCAAAAAGGTCATCTAGTCTACCCCCTGCCAAGATGCAGGATTTATTGTGTCTAAACTATCCATGACAGATGGTTCCAGCCTCCTTTTGAAAACCTCCAATGAAGGAGCTTCCACAACCTCCCAAGGCAGCCTGTTCCATTGTCCTGTTCTTACGGTTAGAAACTGTCTGTTCACATGTTAACACTGAGAGAGGTCATCGAAGACTGTTGAGTAAGATACCTGAGCCTTGAAATTTACACTTAGCAGGACATGGTGATCACTAAACACCACCCCCTTTCTTCTGAAAGTTCTTCACTCCCCAAGCATCTAGTATCATGAGGTGAGGCATAGGCACTAGGCGCAAGAAGTCTGACTGACCCATGGTCTTATAATACGATCCACAGAGCATTTGAAATTAGCCATAAGTACCTTCAGAATCTATTTCCTCCCATCTCCAAGCCCTCAAGGAAACTCTCTCCTCCCCAGAAAAATGACATTTCTTAATCCAAACTCGTTTTCTAGGTCAGTGATCTCATGTCTCAGCATTTTCTGGTCTTTTCGCGTTGGCATTTCAAATGCTAGCTTTATCTGCCTCTCCCAGTCACTCGTGCCAACCCCTTCATAGAATCATAGAATATCAGGGTTGGAAGGGACCTCAGGAGGTCATCTAGTCCAACCCCCTGCTCAAAAGCAGGACCCATCCCCAATTAAATCATCCCAGCCAAGGCTTTGTCAAGCCTGACCTTGAAAACTTCTAAGGAAGGAGATTCCACCACCTCCCTAGGTAACGCATTCCAGTGTTTCACCACCCTCCTAGTGAAAAAGTTTTTCCTAATATCCAACCTAAACCTCCCCCATTGCAACTTGAGACCATTACTCCTTGTCCTGTCCTCTTCCACCACTGAGAATAGTCTAGAACCATCCTCTCTGGAACTACCTCTCAGGTAGTTGAAAGCAGCTATCAAATCCCCCCTCATTCTTCTCTTCCGCAGACTAAACAATCCCAGTTCCCTCAGCCTCTCCTCATAACTCATGTGTTCCAGACCCCTAATAATTTTTGTTGCCCTTCGCTGGACTCTCTCCAATTTATCCATATCCTTCTTGTACTATGGGGCCCAAAACTGGACACAGTACTCCAGATGAGGCCTCACCAATGTCAAATAGAGGGGGACGATCACATCCCTCGATCTGCTCACTATGCCCCTACTAATACATCCCAAAATGCCATTGGCCTTCTTGGCAACAAGGGCACACTGCTGACTCATATCCAACTTCTCGTCCACTGTCACCCCTAGGTCCTTTTCCGCAGAACTGCTGCCTAGCCATTTGGTCCCTAGTCTGTAGCTGTGCATTGGGTTCTTCCGTCCTAAGTGCAGGACCCTGCACTTATCTTTCTTGAACCTCATCAGATTTCTTTTGGCCCAATCCTCCAATTTGTCTAGGTCCCTCTGTATCCTATCCCTGCCCTCCAGCATATCTACCACTCCTCCCAGCTTAGTATCATCCACAAATTTGCTGAGAGTGCAATCCACACCATCCTCCAGATCATTTATGAAGATATTGAACAAAACCGGTGTTAGGATATAGATATTCAGGCCTGTCTGCAAAGGCCTGTACTCTAAGAATTTAGGTGTATTCTTATCACTTGGCTAGTGATAGAGGTATAAAAGAAAGAATCAAAATCACTGTCTGCTGGTGTAAGGGCCTTCTCTTACTGTGACAGTTTGTGGCCCTGTGCTTAGGCTCAGGCCTTTGGCTAAGCAGCAGAGGCAGCCATAAGCTGGGAAGCGAATGGTCACATCCTCACATTCCAAACTAGTCACATTGAAATAAGGTGCTATTGGGCTGTTAGGCACTATCAGGACAGGATTGTATCCCTATCACCTCCAGAGAAAGGGAAGTGCCTAGAAAATGTAAAAGGAAACTTAGTTTGATAGCATCCTGTCTGGCAAGAACTCACTTCTCAATAGCTGGGATGTGAAATCCTCACTTCTGCATTGTTTTGTCATTATAGTTCCCACTTTGCTGTTGTTTGTCTGTATAATCTGTCTGGTTCTGTGATTGTTCCTGTCTGCTGTATAATTAATTTTGCTGGGTGTAAACTAATTGAGGTGGTGGGATATAATTGGTTACATAATCATGTTACAATATGTTAGGATTGGTTAGTTAAAATTTCAGGAAAATGATTGGTTAAGGTATAGCTAAGCAGAACTCAAGTTTTACTATATAATCTGTAGTCAATGAGGAAGTGACTGGGGGTGGGCATGTGGGTGTGTGAGATGGGAACAGGGAATGGGGGTAAGAAAATTGGAATCATGTTTTGCTAAAGGGGGAAATGGGAACAGGGAATGGGGGTAAGGAAATTGGAATCATGTTTTGCTAAAGGGGGAAATGGGAACAGGGAATGCGAGTAAGAAAATTGGAATCATGTTTTGCTAAAGGGGGAAATGGGAACAGGGAATGGGAGTAAAGAAGTTGGAATCATGTTTGGCTAAGGGCAGGAATGGGAACAGGGACACAGGTGTGAGGCTCTGTGGTGTCAGAGCTGGGAAGGAGGATACTAAGGAAGGAAACTGGAATCATGCTTGCTGGAAGTTCACCCCAATAAACATCGAATTGTTTGCACCTTTGGACTTCGGGTATTGTTGCTCTCTGTTCATGCGAGAAGGACCAGGGAAGTAAGTGGGTGAAGGAATAAGCTCCCTAACAACCGGCCCCAGGACCGACCCCTGGGGCACTCCACTTGACACCAGCTGCCAACTAGACATGGAGCCATTGATCACTACCCGTTGAGCCGGACAATCTAGCCAACTTTCTACCCACCTTATAGTGCATTCATCCAGCCCATACTTCTTTAACTTGCTGACAAGAATACTGTGGGAGACCGTGTCAAAAGCTTTGCTAAAGTCAAGATACAATACATCCACTGCTTTCCCTTCATCCACAGAACCAGTAATCTCATCATAGAAGGCGATTAGATTAGTCAGGCATGAGCTTCCCTTGTTGAATCCATGCTGACTGTTCCTGATCACTTTCCTCTCATGTAAGTGCTTCAGGATTGATTCTTTGAGGACCTGCTCCATGATTTTTCCGGGGACTGAAGTGAGGCTCACTGGCCTGTAGTTCCCAGGATCCTCCTTCTTCCCTTTTTTAAAGATGGGCACTACATTAGCCTTTTTCCAGTCATCCGGGACTTCCCCCGTTCTCCACGAGTTTTCAAAGATAATGGCCAATGGCTCTGCAATCACAGCCGCCAGTTCCTTTAGCACTCTCGGGATGCAACTCGTCCGGCCCCATGGACTTGTGCATGTCCAGCTTTTCTAAATAGTCCCTAACCACCTCTTTCTCCACAGAGGGCTGGCCATCTATTCCCCATGTTGTGATGCCCAGCGCAGCAGTCTGGGAGCTGACCTTGTTCGTGATTGTTTGTTCCTTCAATCATAGCCGGAATCAGACACATGCATGCACAAAGAAAAGGAGTACTTGTGGCACCTTAGAGACTAACCAATTTATTTGAGCATGAGCTTTCGTGAGCTACAGCTCAGTACGTGGCATCTTAACCATATGAAACTTCACAGACATCTGAAGTGGAACCTGAGTCAAAGAGGATAAAACATCTCGTTCCCCCAACTCCCTGCTGTCATAGAATCAGAGGCTTAGAAGGGACTACAAGAGTAAACGGTGCTATATTGCCTCACTGAAACCAAGTTCTTCTGGTTTCAGTGAGGGGAGTGGGGAGGTTTAGGTTGGATATTAGGAAAAACTTTTTCACTAGGAGGGTGGTGAAACACTGGAATGCGTTACCTAGGGAGGTGGTAGAATCTCCTTCCTTAGAAGTTTTTAAGGTCAGGCTTGACAATGCCCTGGCTGGGATGATTTAATTGGGGATTGGTCCTGCTTTGAGCAGGGGGTTGGACTAGAGGACCTCCTGAGGTCCCTTCCAACCCTGGTATTCTATGATTCTATGGTATTGTACCCACCAATATGGTGCCAAAGCAATTCCTAATGGGCATATCTCCTTGTCACGGAAATCTAGGGGAAGAAAATGATTATTTAGCAGACAGATACAAAAGGGTGAGTGGTGACCACTGGTTGGGCTGAGTCCCCAGTAGTGGTTCTGCAGGCTTGTGTGTGACTGGAGACTTAGGCTCCTTCTCCTTACCTTAATAACAAGCCTGACATGTGCCTGCTGCTGCTTATCTCCTATTCATCTGGGCCAGATTTGCCCTGCAATGGAACTTGCAGAGCTAGGTCTGAAGTAGACCAAGCTCCACTGTGGGTTTCAGCTTACGCAACTGAATGAGAGGCATGGAGATGTTGGTTAGTGTAGCCAAGGTCACATCTGGGAAAGGGGTACAGGTGCCACAGCCAAGACATAGCCAGAATTGTCACACGGCAACTCTTAAAATCCCAAACTGGAGGAGGACTGAGATTCATTTGGCATTTTGGCCAGTGAATTAAATATTTATTTTGCCCTAAAGGACACTGTACATTGCATTGGGAAGCTGGCAGAGGCAGAAAAGGCCTGTCCCATTTCGTCGTTTCTTCTACCCTTGGCCTGCCACGGACACAGGGTTATTTCCTGCAGTAGGACCAGCAAAATCTATTCTCCTGGCTGGCTCTTTTCAGGATAGGACCCGGGACCTTTCATGCCCAAAGTGACAAATCAACGTAGATTAACCCATCCCTCAAGTCTTCAAATACCGAGAAGATGAAACCGAACATTGACTCTAGATTCAGTCTCACAAGCTGCTCAAGCTCTAGTTTAACTTGAAGAATATTTCGCCTCATTGCAGCTGAGTATCGGCATCAGATTTCTGAAGTGCACATGGAGTAAACTCTGTGGCTTTCATTGAAAATATGTTGCCATGGAGAGCCTGGCACAGGAATGTGAAATGACTCAAAATGCACTACGGCACATGCCTGAAGGCACTGCAACCTTTTCCAAAATCATACAAAGCATCTTGCATTTACTTACATGGCAGGTAACTGTTCACTAATTTCCATATGGGCAAATGCCTTGTAAACCAAGACCCGGGTAGCTTCAGCCCCCTACATTTTAATGGTATGGGGAATCTGGGAGAAGCAATGCTACCGTCTGATTCTGCTGTCCAGTGCGGGGTTCCCCCTGCCCACCTGCTCCATTGCATTTAAACAACACAGATACTGCTCAGTACAAATAGTCCACTTACCCTGGCATGAAGAAAGCTCCTTGGGCTAGTCCATCTCACAGAGGGCTGGATCTTGAGTACCCTCATCTCTCATTTAAAGTGCTACCTGGGGTCATGCAGCAGCTGGAGGTGCTCAGCAATTGCAGAATTACTCCCAGAGCTATGTCAAGTGCAGGGGTGACACGGCTGCTTCATTAAACCCAGCATTTATACCCTCCATGCTGTATGGTCTTGATCCAGCAAGGTGCTGAGTGCTTTCAGTTCCCCCTGATTTGAATGGGAGTCAACAGTTCTCTACACCTGGCCAAAGTGACCCAGATAGGAATCTGCAACACCCCAAATTGCTAATCTCATTGTTAAAAGAGCTGAAATACTGTTTGTTTTCTTTCTCGTGTTCTGGAGGAGACAATAAATCCTCAACCACAGCATAAACACGCAGCCGTCTGCCCTTGATTTCTAAAAATGTAGTATTTGTATTACACTAACAAATTATGTACAGTCTCCATAAACATCCTCCCAGCATAGTCCATCTGGCAGCTGAGAGAGGGACTTGGAATTCACTAATTTACCTACACTGTAAACCACTTTGTAATAAATAAATAAGCTCTTAATATAGTACCCACAAAAAGAGGCATGGCCTACATAGCACTATATTTAGGACTGCTTTTGGAACTGCGTTGGGGCTACAGTTCTGAAAAAATTGAGGATTTATATTGTGGTCAAATAAATCTTTAGCTGGAAGTCTGTATTTTGGAATCACCTTCAACTTTTTAACCCTTCTTCTGTAGATCTGAAATTTTGTTTTGCCTGAATTTGGGGGTAAATCAGATGAAGCCAACTGGATTACATACAATTTTACACTGAAGTAACAATAAATTGTGACAGGTTTCAGAGTAGCAGCCGTGTTAGTCTGTATCCGCAAAAAGAAAAGAAGGACTTGTGGCACCAAATTACTAACAAATTTATTTGAGCATAAGCTTTTCTGAGCTGCAGCTCACTTCATCGGATGCATTCAGTGGACTTTTGTGAGGGGCTGAGCAATGGGAACAATCCTGAATAATCAGTGCTACACAGATTCAGGCCTTTAAGGGTAAAGTGACAAATTGAGCTCCTGGATGCTAGAGGCTTTGACGTAGCCCCAGAAGTAGTATAACACAGACAACAGCACAACCTGCCCTTACCATGCTTCCTGCCAAAAGACCTAGCCCCTGACCTCTATGCAATGAGACGGTGCTCAGTCTCTAAGCCCATCTCATCCTTAATGTGCATATGTGTGTGATCTCCCCCAAAGAGTGACAATTAAGGCTGGTGAGTTTTGGCCAGATGGCAATCTGTCTACAAAGAACTACAGACATGCATAGGTCTCAAGGCGTGTCTACACGGGGACACTAGGGAAAGGTGAATCAACTAAAGGTGTGAATTCAGTGTGGCTAAATTAAAGCGATTAACCTTCCCAGTGTGTGGCCTTTGATCTGCTGTAACTTAATCCTCCTCCAAGGTGTATTAAAAGAAAAGAAAAGGAGGACTTGTGGCACCTTAGAGACTAACCAATTTATTTGAGCATAAGCTTTCATGAGCTACAGCTCACTTCATCGGATGCACGCAGTGGAAAATACAGTGGGGAGATTTATATACACAGAGAACATAGTTTTACTTTGTGTAATGAAGTAAATTGTATATTTCCCCATCTTTATTCCCTCCTCCTCCCCCCCCCCCCCGCTGTTCCTCAGATGTTTTTGTTAACTGCTGGAAATGGCCCACTTTGGTTATCACTACAAAAGGTCCCCTCCCCGCCCCCGCTCTCCTGCTGGTAATAGCTCACCTTACCTGATCACTGTCCTTACAGTGTGTATGATAACACCCATTGTTTCATGTTCTGTGTGTATATAAATCTCCCCACTGTATTTTCCACTGAATGCATCCGATGAAGTGAGCTGTAGCTCACGAAAGCTTATGCTCAAATAAATTGGTTTGTCTCTGAGGTGCCACAAGTCCTCCTTTTCTTTTTGCGGATACAGACTAACACGGCTGCTACTCTGAAAGGTGTATTAAGTTACAGTGATTTAAGACCATTTTACTCTGGACTGGGAGCACCCACACTGGGAGATTTAATATGGTTTAACTCCTGTGCTTTGACTTCACATCTTTAGGCTACGACTACACTAGGAGCGGGGGTCTGATTCCCCGGCTTGTATACACACACGCTAGCTCTCATCCAGCTAGCATGAGTATGAATAGCAGCAGCTGAGTCGTGCCAAGTACACACACATGCGCACACACCCACCCACCCCGGTTTTGGTCAGGTTTGTTCTCCGCACAGCATTCTGCTTCCAGTGCTACCCTGGCGACACTGCTATTTATATTTGCTCTAGCGTGATGGGAGCTCGTGCGAATCAGTGTACACGGGCAGGGGAATCACACTGCAGCTCACAGCATAGACGGAGCCTCAGTGAAGTTGCCTTAACTTCTCCAAGTGTTCCCATGGAGACACGCCCTCAGTGTAGAAGAGGCTCAAAGCAGTGCAGAACATCAGAGTGAAGATCAGGAGTAAAAGCTGAATAAAACATTTGGAATTGTTCAGGTTATGTTACTGTCTGGCAGATTAAGGAACTGATCCTTCTTCCACAGAAGCTGATGGTATTTTTTCTATTGACTAATGAGAGTAGCTGTAATACCCAGACCTTAATTATCGCAGAGCTTTTTACTGGAACCCATTGGTTTGATCAGAAAAAGTCTCACTAAGGCCCCTGATGTAAGCAGATGCAACTTTGTTGAGATCAATGGAGTTACATCAGCTCATCCCACTGGTGAATTTCATTTTGCATCTCCAACATAAGAAAGTCACTATTCAGGCAACATCTCCAAGGGGATCTGCACTGGGGAAAGGAAACGCATCAAGGTGAGAAGGGGTGATGAGGAAGGAGAGCTGTCACTCTGAATAAACCAGTCACTGAGTCTCAATTAATGCTGCCACCGAACGCATTAACATATGTTCTACCCATGCACCCTGCCCAGATGGGGGATTATTGCAATGGAAGTAGACTCCATGAAGGAGGGGATGAGGAGGTCAGGTGGCACAGAAAAGAGAAGGCCACTCTGTTAGGCTAGTTCTGCCTTCCAGGTGTTACTGAAGTATACCCGGCCTCTACTTTGCTCTCATGACCCAGCTACCACCTGCCATGTCATGTGCACAACGAAAGAATGATTGGCCAGACAGCTTCTAAAGCAAGCACTCCACACGCTCCATCTGCTTCTGTGGAAGAATGACCCAGGTTATTCTTGTACTGGATACTGAGGATATTTAAGCTGATGCAGACATGATTTTAAATGTCGGTAAAATCCATGATAGCATCTCTAAGGGAAATGATGATGAATGGAGGATTTGAGGCAATCTTTTGTAAGGTCAGGTCAAATTTGGTCTCAGATTTGTTTTGTAAATAATAATAAATAACAACAACAATCCTTCATAAGACCTAAGGCAAAATGGACAAGCTTGAATGGACATTCAAAAATACCCCCCAATGGATGTTTTTTTAAAGAAGTGATAACATTTCCCTGCAACATTAGCACACAAGAACCAGAGAGTGAAGCTGACTAACAGACAGGAGAGAAAATGACTAATCTGTTTTCACTGTCCAAGCTGAGGGGAAAAAAATAAGGCTCTTTCCCATTATATCTTTAACCTGCAATAATTTACAAAAAAATCAGAGACAAAACAAAAAAACCCACCCAGGTAATTATTTATGGAAAGATGAAACACTGATAACACGATTACACCAAAAATAACTATTAGGCACAATCAATCCCTCCCCAAGCTCCATCCTGCACAGAGCAAGTGTCCTCCTTATTCAATTGATGGCTGACGCTTTCTGAAACAGAAGAATGGAAAAAGCTAAGTTTCACTTAGAATGTAAGTTATTCAGGGCAGGGACTCTTTGTTATATATTTGTACAGCGCCTAGCACAATGGGACCCTGACTGGGGCATCTGGGCACAACAGCAACACAAACGGTCTCTCATCAGTCTTTTTTTTATTTTGCACCTAAGTGTAGTTATTGCAATACTTCAGGCTACATAGATTGTGCTTCCTGTTAATGATTTAAGAAATCAAAAAGTATGTTTTGGTTTTTTTAATTAAACAAGTAGCCAGTTGCTTTTAAGAACAATGGGCTAAATTCATCGGTGCTGTAATGCCAGCGATTTTAATGGGTTTACACCGAGGACGAATTTAGCTCTACAGTTTTAAATGCCACATACATGGATGGCATGAACAAATGTTACCTATTAAAAGGGAATCACTCTGCTACTCATGCTGCATATTCAGAATTGTGTTACTCAAAATCAGGCCTTGGGCAACATGAGAGATTACAGAAATCCAAGCCTGCTGTCATTGGAAAGTGAAGTTTCTATCTGAAAAATTGAATATCCACTTAGAGTTTTGTAAGGCACTTAGGTTTTGGGATTACAAAGTTCTATTGTCAAAATACTTCAGGATAACATGCAAGTAGGAAGGAAAAAACATGACCACAGCAGCATTATGGGACAAGGAGGTGCTATGGGAATCCTGGGTGGGATGGACACCTCTGCCAGGAAATGGGTTGTCAGGCTTGCTAAAATAGAATCAATTCATACAGTAGATTAGAAAATATTAATGGCCACAAGTGCTGATAAACAACAGGACTTAGTGCAGAAATGTAACTTGTTTTGATTTGGCCTGCATATATAGGATTCATTATTTATACAGACTCTCTAAAGAGAGCCCGGTGAGCATTTTGTGAGCTAACTGCTTTCAATGGGATCACAGCTGCCGCTGTTCCCCAACTGGAGCAATGGAAAACAAAGTGCCACCTAAGAAACCAACAATATTTAAATGAACCAAACTGGAACAGGTGCAGAGAAGGGCTAGTATAATGATCAGAGGAACAGAGAACCTACCTTAGAGCTGGGACTTAAAACAACAAGGGGTGTTGCTTGTTTTAACAAAATAAAAGGCTGAGGGGAGATATGACTGATCTCTATAAATACATCAGAGGGATAAACACCAGGAAGGGAAAAAAGTTAAGGCTCTGTGGGGAAGGCACATGTGCTGTCCAGTTTCAGATAGGAGCTGTGAGAAGACAGATCATGCCCAACCTAGTTGGAATTGTCAAATTTTTTTGCAGCCAAACCAATAAGTCGCTACTAAGCATGTGAGAACTGAGATTTATCAGAGGCTTAGACCATGTCCCTAGTTGGAGAAATTCTCAGCTGGATGGCAAAAGGCAAATCACTGGCACTTCAGTGAAGTTAATTGTGAGGTGCTTTTGAGACAACTGTGGGACCTCATAGGGCTATAAGGAAATGTTTTAAAGTGGTTCTGCTTAATACTTCTGGAGGAATCCCAGGGGGTCGTGCTGGGCGACTGCTCTTCCTCCCAACGGGGCTCTCAGCCTGAAGTCCTATGATGCTCGAACTCGTCACTCACTTGTTCAACGGTTATTGAAACTGCTTGCGAGATCATGAAGCTTAATGGGCTCCAGAGCCTCAGTATGCTGACAACACGCAGAGTTAAGCCTCCTTTTGATCAGAAACAGATGGAGCTGTCTCCTTGCTCTCCCAAAGCCTGTCAGAGAAACTGTTGGGAGCTTGGTGAAAGCCATGGGCTTAAGCACAATCCACTTAAGATAAAGGGGATGCTGATTGACAGGAGGAACCATTTTTAGGACCTGGCATTGTCTGTAACTGCTCCCTTGATGGACCACATCACCCCACCTACAGTAGCATAAAAGTGATTCACAATGTATGGGTCCTACTAAACCCATTGCTTCTCCCAGAAAACATCAATGGTCAGAGATGCCCTTCTGCTTTGATCCACCAAGAAACTGCATCTTTCTCCTCAGATGCAGACCTTGATCCATGCTTTGTGTGTAGATGATGCAATATGCTCTAGCTGGAAGTTTCTGCAATTACATCATTTCTCAGCAGCTGCTTGTACTCTGAGTAGGGACACCAGCAAGGGCATATTTTTACTGAATTGTACATTGGCTGCCAAGCAACTTCCCAGTGGAATTTAAAGGTGCTAATTACTAACTACAAAGCCCTAGGTTGCCCAAGTTTCCAGATACCTCTGGGACTGCTTGCTTCTTCTTGTTCTACCACACCACTTGTATTCAACTGAAGTGCTTCAGCAAATGTCTCAAGGGCAAGTCTCCAGGGAGCCAGAGGTGGAACAGGGCATTCTCAGCATCGGGCCTTCCATCTTTGGAATTTGCTCCTACTGCAACTACATCCATCTCTGCACTTGTGCACACTTAAAGAGCTGAATCTTTCAGCATGTCCTGTCTAGGCTCTGCTATGCTGCGTATTTCACCTTCTGGCTAGATTTTTCCCCATCTAGGTCTCCATGTTAGTACATGCAGTGAAGCAAGTGGCACTGTGTGTTTGCCTCCCCTGCCAACACAAGCGTGCAGGGAGTGGGGGCAGGATGGGATTGTGAAAGGAGAGCCACAGGAGGCCCTGTGTCCTGGTGTGCATAGAGCCCCAGATCACTTTAATCTAACCATAATACAGCTTTAGTTAACTTGGTGTTAAGGTTGCAAGACTGCACAGCCTACCCCACAAGTCATAATGAGCCCGGAAATAAGCTGCTCAGCCATTCAAGACTCTATCTACATTACACTCCTCAGTTTCCCTCACTAACCACAACTGCCGACTTCTAAGTATCTCTACCTCCATTCCAGACAACCAGTGCAGCAATGCACTTACAACTGGGGCCAACTGCATGCTCCCTGGGACAAGGGTTGCGCCTCTGTTTTGTAAAGAGCCATGTATACTTATGACACTATAGAAATAATTAATGGGAATGAAATGAACATTTTCAGCCAACCCAACTATTCTTAGCCCATTTCAGTGAGAAATGTTCTCACACCCTTACTAAAAAGATCACACTTCTCTATGATAAAACCATTTTACAGTCACTCAAGGCATTGTGTACTCTTTCACCTAGTAAGCTCCAAGGGGCTGGGACCATATTTCTCTTGGATTGTGTACAATGCCGCACACTCTGTTCGGGCTTAAACAATCCAGGGCAATTTTTCCACAGACACTTTTCTTGCCAGGACCCCACTTTAACCTGAATAATAATCTAGTGGAGAAGTTGCCCTGTGCATCTATCTGTCTCATGCTTTAATAAAAAGAACCCGTGACTGAGGAAATCCAAGTCAATTGCTCTTGTAATACCCTACCAAGATGTAGGAACAAAAAGGAAGAAGCACTTTCACACCCTTCACAGTCTGACAGTTTATCTACATAAGGAGTTCTTCTAGAATAGCTATTCTGGATTAATTATTCCTGATTAACTCCAAGTGTAGAGCTTAATCCACTTTATGGATTAGGCTAATTTGGAAGAAGGCACTTTTATTCCATAAAAAGAGCATCCACATATGGAGTTAATAAAAAATAATTAATCTGCCTTAAACTCACACCCTATCTTATTTCGGATTAGCATTCACATGTAGACAAGCCTTAATATGCAATATACTGGGTGTTGGAACCCTGCTAGAACTTTGTCATTTATCCCAGGCCTTGCTGAATAGACTAACCTGTCAGTACGTCACTTACCATGCTAGAGAGCTAACCCATCCCATAGAATTAGCCTTCCCAGTCATTTCTGTAGTAATTGACAATACAAAATGTACCTACAAAGTAGCTTTGTGTTCTGTAATTCTGGGCATCTAAATGACAGCTAAAAAACTAGAAGGTATTTCATTTTTGAAATTAATTGCCAATTTTTTCCCTACCTCCTTGGACACAGTAAACATTACGCTTTGTACAATACAAGGGAAAACACAAGAAGGCCAAGGGGACATTTCTATGACAAGCAAAGATTTCTAACTTTTCCCTGTTTTAGACTCACAAAGGGTTGACTCGGTCATTATAAAGTTCCAAATCAGAGAGAAGGATTTTCCTTTGGAGTCACAGTCCATTTAAGGTATGCCTAATTTTCTGTTTTGTCTAAGACTGTTCACTAGATTGATGTTCCCATCCATCATTAATAATATTTGCTGTAGATGCAATATGCTGTCATAAGATCAAAGTCTAAGCTGATTTCTTCTTTGTTCCCCAGCTGGGTCTGTCTGTGAAAAATGGCACTGAGCATATGGCTGGCTGGTGATCAATTTCAGCCTCAGGTGCCCTTTCTAAATTTCCAAGACTGCTTTTCACATACATTGGCACATAAACCCCTTGGGTTGAAAACAGTGAGGGAGGAAATTATTTAAAACCCATCTCCATCTCATGATGTCCGCTCTCCTCTAGACAGGAGTGTTATTCCAATTTACCGCTGTTTGAAAAAATCATTGCAAACATTTTAATGGAACGGAGTACTAGTGGCACCTTAGAAACTAACCAATTTATTTGAGCATGAGCTCATGCTCAAATAATTGGTTAGTCTCTACGGTGCCACAAGTCCTCCTTTTCTTTTTGCAAATACAGCCTAACACGGCTGCTACTCTGAAGCCTGTCCTTTTAATGAAACTTCTTTTCTCCTGTTTTTCCAGGGAAATTTCAAAATTTTGGAAGACTACCAATTGCTCCTCAGCCTTTGCTGGTCATGGAAGCTGCACATATTCATATGGAGAACTTTCTACAGGCTGCTGTTATTTTCAGTTAGAAAGACAGGGGAATGGCTTCCATTCCTATACTACCATTGAGATTTCTTAAGAGGTTCAGATTATTCACTGATCAAAATGGCAATTATTATTTCCCCAGAGAGGACACCAGCACTGTACTGTGCAACCCCTGTGAAACAATCAGCATTAGCCATTATTAGAGGTGGGAGAACCTCTCCATCCACCCTACTGAACTTTCCCCAGACCTCAAACCAAACCTGAACTGAACGTTTTCTGAGGGTTGAAAAGATAAAATTACAGAACATCTTTGGTTAAAATTATTTTGCCCCCATCAGTCTCCACAATCAGCCTAGAAGGGCCAAAATATGGAGAGAAGGCCTGTTCTTGTGACATTTCCGGCCCATATTTGCAGACCCAAGAGGTTAGACACAAGTTATAGGGGTTCAGCCACACCCCAGACAAGCAAGCACATTGCTAACCTGAGGTTAATCAAACATCCCAACCTTCTGAAGTGCAGCAGTCAATTGCCTGAATTCTGCCAAGGAAACTTCTAAGCATCTCACAACAAGATTTTCCAGTTATACTGGCCTGCATAATGAAAGGTAAATCAATAGGCAGAATGTGAGAGTGATTTGAACCTATTTATTAGACTGTTATTGTGTGTATACAACTGAAAACCATGTGGCTTCAGTGATCAAAGCTGCTTCTTAGACTGGCATGTAAAGAAAAATCAGAAAATGCAAAGAAAAAATGCAAGTGCCTGGCCTACCACCGAGACCATTAGCCAGCTCGGCTCCTCCATCCCACCGTGAAACTTGGCTCTATGCTGTTCTGGAATTATTCTGAGTTCAGCTCTAATCATTTTACAAACATATTTAAGGGGGAACTAAACTAGTTTTCCCTTAAGGTTTTGCAGCAGAGGTACATTTGCTGCCCACACTTAGGGAAATTAATTCAATATATATTTGTGGTCTGTCTGCCATCCCTACTCTTCTGGTGCTTTTGAAAAGTTTGTATATATGCCTCAGAGAAAATAGTTTGATGGTTATGTCAGGTTTGTCAAGCAATGGGTAGAATCTCAGCTGGTTCCATTTGGTTAAGCACTCAAAAGTTTGAACGCTTATCTTACCTATACAAGCCCTGAGCTATAAAACTGGGCTAGAAACTCCAGAACCGTAGGCTGCTGCCTCATGAGATTTCGGCTATTCCCCCTGCCCAGCTGAGCCAGAAATAACATTAAAGCATGTTCACAGAGCATTTTGTCTGTTCTGCTGCTGGACCTGGCCAATTTCAAAAAGGGCAAAAAGTGTCAGTGAAAATGAGTTATTTAAATTAACAGAAATTTCTCATCTCGTTGAAAGTTTCAATTCAGGCTTGGTTTGAGAACTTGACAAAGATTGTGGCTGGCTCTTATTTTATCCAAGCCAGTTCCTCCACGATGAATCCTGATAATCCAGTTACTGTTCTGTAGACAGCAACTGATTAACTGTTAAAAATTTCAAAGTCTCTGGGCATCTAGGTGGAAACGTACTTGAAGTCTGAGTTACACTTAAGATGTGTTTCAGAGTAGCAGCCATGTTAGTCTGTATTTACAAAAAGAAAAGGAGTACTTGTGGCACCTTAGAGACTAACAAATTTTATTTGAGCTGTAGCTCACGAAAGCTTATGCTCAAATAAATTTGTTAGTCTCTAAGGTGCCACAAGTACTCCTTTTCTTTCTACTTAAGATGTGATTAGGTCATTAGAAATGGGCCCAAACCAAAATACTAGCTCTGAAAACCCTGTAAACTTTGGGGAAGTTTAGATTCAGTTCTGGATCTCAGCTTTGTAGCTTTAGCTGATCACTACAGGTAATAATTTAGCCCCAACTACTTATAAGCGAAATGAATGGATGCTCTTTAAAGGCACTGTATATACCTTCTCAGGGTCTGACCAGACTATCTACTATACATATTAAACAGCATCTTTTCTGACAGCAGTGCTTCTTGTTTAACATTATACTGTCTCCCTGTCATTGTGTCATGTCACGCACTGTGCCATAATACAAGAGGAAATCATGTCCCTGGGCATCACTTGATGTGAGCCTTAGATATTCTTTACATCCTGGATCATATTCTGTCTACCCATTCAGGCAGCAAGTATCCATACAAACCGAATATGACAAATGGCGTGAAGGCAACTCAGCTAACTGCAAATTATTTCTGCTGCCTGCACACTGAAAGCCACCAATCACTGTCAGACACAGATATGCAAAATGTCATATTTCCCCATGTAATATGTGCATTGTTAAACTGTCTCACACCGCTTTGCACCAGCAGGCAGATATGTAACAGAGAGGCCAAAGAACATTCAGTGCCACTGGTATTTCATCACAGTGTGCTCTACAGTCTGGCATTGCTGGCACCAGAAAATAGGCAATGAGCTTTGGACTGCTGGGAGGACACTGAAAAAATGAATGGCTTGGTGGTAGCAGTTATACATGAGCCTGCGTTGGGGCGATGGGAAGTTGCAGCGCTCCATGAGGAACGGAAGACGGGGAAAGCCGCAGCATCAGCATCCCTTTGGATGGTGCAGGATGCTCCCCCTTTCGACACCTAACCAACTCTAATAATTGGTACATAGAGAGGACAGGCCCATGCAGGGAAAGCCTGATGACCACGAAGGATGAGAGGATTAGGGGAGAGAAGGTGCTCATATCAGTAATACCATGGCACAGATGTAAGGCTCCCTGACTTTTGCTGTAAGAGACTCACACTGGATTTCAGCACTGAAGGTAATGCCCGGCGGGAGAGCCTGCTCAAACAAGCAGAATGGACATGCGTAGCACCTGGCCGCACATGCTGTAATTCGGAAACACTGAAGTCAGAAACAACAATCGTTTTACATCTGAGTATGTGAATCATAATTGAGGAAGAAAAATAAAATCTGAGTATTTTGGCAACACACCGGGGAAGGATATTGGAACAGGAATTCTGTTCTGTGCAATGCTGTAAATTAATGTGCATTGAGGGGGCAATGCTGCAGGGAATAAAATCCTCCTTTTCCCCCTGCATTGTGGGTCTGCCTGGATCATTCTTGTAAGCAGGCAGGGTATTAAAGTGTAAAAATATCCCTCTGAGCCGTTCAGCAGACAGAATTGTTTGTTAAAAAAAGAAAGAAAAAAAACAAAGAAGAAATCATTTTCTGAGCACAATGAAAATTATTCACACTTCATTGGGCACCCCTGGATCTGACATTAGCTCTGGGTGCTAATTCTATTTGTTCAGAAAATAAACATTGTAATAGGCTAAACAAGGCCTCCTCAGAGGCATCAGACCAGGACAGTATCAATGTAGCAGGCATGGCTGGCTGCAGAAAGGTCATGGAGCAGGACACCACAGAAGATAGGTTACAGCTCAATGGGCTTGATGCAGGAATGATTGGGTGAATTTCTATGGCCTGTGTTAGTCACAGATTTTAAGGACAGAAAGGACAGTTATGCTAGTCCAGTCTGACCTCCTACATAACACAGACCATAGAACCTCACCCAGGAATTTCAAATGCAGGTCAGACTAGGTGGCTACAATGGTCGCCTCTGGTTTAAAAACAAATCGTCTATGAATCTATGAACCTGCATGTGGCGGGCGAGAGGAGGAAATGGACATGACTAATGGTAGTGTGGCTTCTCTGCCCTACACACGTGCTTACTGGCTGCACAGCCATGATTCCAGCCCAGTGTCTGCAGAAGCAGCCTTGCAGAGGCTGCATAGGTACTCCATGCCCTGACCTTGGCCTGGATGAGGGGAAGAATTCTCTCCCTGTATGCATTCCAGGTACAAAGCCTATTTACTCAAGCTTTGCGCATGGGACTAGGACTTGTTCCATGAGACCCATGGCAATAAATAAGAGTAACTGTGCTTTGTATCCAGGGGTCTCAAAGGCCTTTACAAATGTCAATTAATTAATGACCACCGACTTTTGTTTCTATATCCTGGTGAGAGGACCTAGAGGTAGCTGACTACAGACAATACATCAAAATCCCTAGGAGCTGAACTTTTAGGTTTCTAACTGCAACATTTGCTATTTTGTTATGTGCCCGGATTGTACCCAATCTTTTGCAAGCATATTAATAGTGTGGTCTTGCTGGATACAAGCAGCAGGTTACTGGTGCAACAAACTACCAATAATGCTTAGCACACTGAATCTCTGCATCTAATCTCAGTGACCCCAGAACACACAGAGGTGGCATTCCCCAGCCGCCCCAGGATGGGATATTATGCAATTATATGGTTTAAATAAAGAAGCAACCCATGCATAGAGCTCCTGTGTGATGATTTCTGGGGTACAGTATATTACAAATGTTTTTTTTTCCCTGGAGAACTGTGTTACTGGATAGCGGTGAACTTTTATCCTTCACTTTGGGGATGGGTTTTTTGTATGTATATGATAAACCAACATTCCTCACTTGTCCCTCTGTGCTTAGATTGTTTAATTCAGCGGCTAAAAATCAGAAATTGAAAAACATATTAGATTGCCAGTATTGCAGATGGTATGAACACACTGCCTCTCCAAGCCACTCTGAGCTCAACATTATTATACACTAAACAGGCCCTTTGAGTTTGGTCGGTAAACAGTATTGAACCTACTCTACTGGGAGACGTTTGTATTTATATGCTGTAGATGTGTGGTGCATATTTTAAACATCTGAAAGTTATTACTCTGGTCAGTTTCTTAACAGAGACTTGCAGTTGTGTAGCCCCTTGATTCCTGGCTGACAAGGGGGATAATTATTTAAATTATTGTTAAACACAGGCCCCGTTTTAAGTGGATGGCTTTCAACAATCATGGTGAACAAGGGAGTGCATTGCAAAAAGCTAAATTCCCAAATCATGCAAACTTGTCAGAGGGTCACTGCTGTAAACTTGAGAGAACCTGTGCTTTTCTGCCAACATAGAATCATAGAATCGTAGGACTGGAAGGGACCTTGAGAAGTCATTTAGTCCAGTCCCTTGCACTCATGGCAGGACTAAGTATTATCTTAGACCATCTTAGACAGGTGTTTGTCTCTTAAAAATCTCCAATGATGGAGATTCCACAACCTTCCTAGGCAATTTATTCCCATGCTTAACCACCCTGACAGTTAGGACGTTTTTCCTAATGTCCAACCTAAACCACCCTTGCTGCAATTTAAGCCCATTGCTTCTTGTCCTAGCCTCAGAGATTAAGAACAACAATTTTTCTCCCTCCTCCTTGTAACAACCTTTTATGTACTTGGAAACTGTTATGTTCCCTCTCAGTCTTCTCTTCTCCAGACTAAACAAACCCAATTTTTTTTCAA
This sequence comes from Lepidochelys olivacea, assembly GCF_965140295.1. Classification (NCBI taxonomy): domain Eukaryota; kingdom Metazoa; phylum Chordata; order Testudines; family Cheloniidae; genus Lepidochelys; species Lepidochelys olivacea. The sequence goes on from NC_140417.1 coordinate 121,380,410, forward strand.
TCTTCCCTCACAGGTCATGTTTTCCAGACTTTTAATCATTTTTGTTGCTCTTCTCGGGACTTTCTCCAATTTGTCTATATCTTTCCTGAAATGTGGTGCCCAGAACTGGACACAATATGCCAGTTGAGGCCTAATCAGTGCGGGGTAGAGCGGAAGAATTACTTCTTGTGCCTTGCTTACAACTCTACTGCTGATACATCCCAGAATGATGTTCGCTTTTTTTTTTTTTTGCACAACAGTGTTATACTGTTCACTAATATTTAGCTTGTGATCCACTATGACCCCAGATCCCTTTCCGCAGTACTGCTTCCAAGGCAGTTATTTCCCATTTTGTATGTGTGCAACTGATTGTTCCTAAGTGGAGTACTTCGCATTTGTCCTTATTGAATTTCAGACCTATTTACTTCAGACTATTTCTCCAGTTTGTCCAGACCATTTTGGATTTTAATCCTATCCTCCAAAGTACTTGCAACCCTCCAAGCTTGGTATCATCCACAAACTTTATAAGTGTACTCTCTATGCCATTATCTAAATCATTGATGAAGATATTGAACAGAACTGGACCCAAAACTGATCCCTGCAGAACCCCCTTCGATATGCCCTTCCAACATCAAGTATCACACTTCTGATTTAAAAAATGACATCTGTGCAGATCATTGAAAGATGATACCATAAAAATAACCTCTGGATCTCTAGCACTTCCATGTAATTGCCATCATTTTAATTAAGAGAAACAAATTTATAAGAAAAAAAGATGAAGCAATTTTCATCTAGTCATTAAACTCCGCGGTGAACCTTAATCAGTTTTTTAAAGTGCTTTTGAATTGCAAGTGATTTATGCTTCCCTAAATTGAATTAGGTTATGGATATTGTTATTACAGATCTGTTTTTAATGAAGAGTTTGCTGATTTGTTCTGAATTACAAATACTTTTAAAGATGATTATATCGTAACATATTAAATCAGAGCATTACATTTGTTTTATCTGCAAGGGATTTGTTTTCCATCATTTTAATACATTATGGATGTCTTACTGCTTGAATACATTCAACCCATGCTTACGCTTTCCACCGCAGACAAATCTGCAGATTCTGGGACCAGAGAGGTCTTTTTGCTCCCACAATATTTTACTTCTTAACCTGCCAAAGATCAAATGTGACATGTATTGAGTCAAATTCTGCAGCCTTTACTCAGGCAAAAGTCCCAGTAGGTATAATCTGACTGGATCTCTCCCATGAACAGGAGAAAGGGGAAGGAAGACAGAGTTTACCCAGATTCCAGTGAGAAGGGTTTTTCCTCCCTGCACCATGTGACAGGCTCAGATTTAATATCCTCAATCTTCAGAGGTCTCATTTCCCATGTGTATAAATTCCTATATCAAAAGTGAGAGAACCTCAAATCTGGGTGGGGCACAGAACTCTAACTGGGGCTAGAATGAATGACTGTTCCACATAAATGAAGGATTGGGGAAGTGGGATTGGTGATGGATGAACCACACAAAGTCTGGAGGTTCAGTTCAGAGAAACCCCCAGATGTCTGTATGTTTACCCAAGGATGATTCAAACTATCCTAATCTCTAATGTCCATCAAGTTCTGATGAAATTTGCATCAGAACTGGGTTCTCTTACTGGATTTTTAGTCACTCCTGCTGCCAGCTGGGCAGAAAATACCACCAGAAGAACTTTTGGCATTATTAACAGTCACATATGTAATGCTGCATACCGAAACAGTGCTTTATAAAACAAAGTACTGTATGGTGTGTTGCCTGCCCCCTGGAGCTCGCAGTCTGACCAAATCAGACAAAGACAAGACACTACTTCTCAAATGATAACTTCCCCTACTCACGGGAATAGCAGAGCAGCTCACAATCATTAGCAGATTTTATCTTCAGAACACCCTTGAGAGTTTGGACAGGAGTGTCCCCATTTGACTGATGGGGGTAGATTAAGTGACTTGCCCAAGGTACAGAGGGAGTCTGTGACTAAGATAGGAACTGAACTGATGTCTTGAGTTCCAGTCCAGTGCCCGGTTCAGACCATCCATCCTTCTTACCCTACGTGACCATGTAAATTAAGGGTGGTGTTTTTTCCCTTTCCTCTGAATCATCAGTTATTGGTGTGATCGGCTCACATTCCTATGCAAAAGGCCTCCCCCCCAAAGTGTTTGATTGTTTTCCTGTGCAATGACATCGTATTTCATAAATACCCTTTCTTCACAAACCCAAGAATAAGGTAACCAACATTTGCCCATGTTTCAGAGTAGTTACTTTGTATCCGCAAAAAGAAAAGAAGTACTTGTGGCACCTTAGAGACTAACAAATTTATTTGAGCATAAGCTTTCGTGAGCTACAGCTCACTCTATGGGTTTCTTTTCCTTTTTGTAGGAGAAAAAGACCTATGGCCATAAAAATCTTTCAAGTACCCTATTCCAGAGCCCAGCAAAACCACAGATAGAAATCACTCAAGTCATAAAAAACCCAACAAAAAAACCACTCATCAAGGATTAAACTAGCTCTTTAAAATCATGCTGGGTGCTTTTGAAACATTAACATTTCTTGGAAGCAGAGCTGAATACTTTGCACAGAATAGTGGATTGGCAGAATGGCTTCAAAAGAAGCTTCCTGATTGCACCAAATAGGTCTGGGTCTTTAGTTCAATCATAAGGTATCAGGGCAGGAACTGGTGGGTGCAAGGGGTTCAGAGTAGATGAGCATTGTTAACCTCCCATCTGCCCCCAATCCTGAAATCTATTCATCTGATGGGATTTCAAGCTATTTTTTTGGAGTCACCAAACCTTCTTTGAGGTTATCTTGTGCATACACCCAGATACCCAGAATTTACACCCATTTCCCCTGCGCCCAGGATGACTCGATGCAAAATAAATAATAAAAAACTGGCTGTGGCTATATAAAGTGTGGTGGGGGCTCTCCTCTCCGCGAGGGTGTTAAAAACTCTGACACCTTTGGGGAGGCAGGAATTCCATCAGGAATTGCTTCAACACACAGCTCTAGCCCTAGGCCTTTATTCACAGGTACAGGATCCTGGTATCACTGACAAGAAGTCAGTGAGAGTACAGAATAAACCCCAGATGTCTACAAGGAACCCGGCCTCCCCCTCAGTCACACTCTCAACTGCCCCGCCAACTTTAGCTCCTTAGCCCTAGATTTCAGCAACTTCCTTCCCTTTGGGCTGTGGCCAATCCTTCTATTTGGTGCAGGCTTATAGGAACTGTGTGCTCAGGCTGTTCCCCAGTCATGAGCTCAGACAGCCTGCAAGTTGCTTTACTTTTCCATGCCTCAGTTTCCCCATCTATAAAATGGGGATAATTATACTGACCTCCTTTGTAAGGTGCTTTATTATCTACGGCTGGAAAGTGCTATGTAAGAGCTAGGTATCGTTACAGTGTCCCAGCAGCAGCAACAAACGCTCTCTCCGCTGAGCTGTGAAGTGGAGGACTCCAAAGAAGGAGGCATGGGGGCAGGCTAAAGAACCCATTTTCTCTAAAAGCTGCCACAAGAGAGTGCCCTGTGTCTGGTGTGTACTGCTGTATGGTTTCATTAGAAATATTCTCTCCACTTCTTTGCTCTGTTTTTCATTTTGCAACTGTAACAACTTTCTGCGTGGAATTTATTATCATGGGCACTAACGGTAATGGTCTCCGTTCTGCTGGAAAATGCCAAATTATTTACCCAAAATTTATGCTGAAGCAAATTATGGGGCATGACACTGGGACCAATCCTGCCTGCCTTGCACATGCAAATCTCTCAAAGTCAACAGGACTATTAGATGCACCACGAATGGAATAGGACTGTCGCAGGTTCTCTCCCACTGATCAACCAATGTGATCACTGGCTTCAAGGCAAGATATTTTGGCATCTATATTTATTTACGAGATAGTTTGTACAAGGAGGATCCCGTATGCAATGTATTTTCCTATGCTTTCTCCAGTCTAGTTTTAGATAAATCAAGAGATGGGCAAATGACATGAGAGATGAAACTCTAGGGAGAGCTGCTTCTGGGGTGATGCTTTCAAATAAAGACCTTACAAATAGCAGAGACAGCATATTTTGTCAGACATGATCAATATGATGCAATAGGTTTGGAAATCCATTAATACTATGTTCTCAAACATTAAAACTCATTAAAACCACTGTGGTCCTTTCCCATCTGCATCCCAAGATTGCTTAATATCCACAGAATTGACTCCTGCCACCTCTTGCTTTTGGATTCATCTCAGGGCTACGTTGCTGGCTGGGACTGAGCTGCAGATTCATGGGAGACTGGATTTTTATTTATTTTAAAGATACTCCAGTGTGAAATCTGCATTTTCATCTGAACCACCGGCTGTTAAAAAAACCAGCCAACAAAATCACAGCAACCTGGATTGACGGACTCCTTTTCTCATCAGAGATTCAGAGAAAGGATATTAAATCTGTGAGCAGCACTGCAATCCAGCTTCCTGAGAGAACAACAACCTGGGAAATTCTGACTCATGCTTATTTGTAATCAAGGACTGTGATTGAGATTACCCCCAAGGAATCAAATCAGATTTTTATGGATGTGTCAAGCTGAATTCATTCTCGTCATAAAACTGGAAAAGATTTAACATCTCAACATCAGAGCAGCATTTTTAGAATGGCAGCAGGACATGGAGGCTGCATTAAGGGAGCAAACACGATTATGAGACTGGAAAGATTGATGACAGTCAAGGAAGATTAAAAAACTAAATATACCATAAAAATAACAGCGTGATTACATAACTGCCAATGGGGATGAGCTGAGGAGGCATCAACAATTAGGGACTTTTGGAACCTGAGGCGGTCGGGGAGAGAATTAGGGACTGTAGAACAAATACTAGATGAAAGTCTGAATGCTAAAATGACCAACAATGAAATATAGTGTTAGGTGAGGTGATATCTTTTATTGGTGAGAGAGACCAATTTCTATTGGTGAGAGAGACAAGATTTTGAGCTCATACAATACTGACATTTAAATTATCATGGTCAGAAATAGAGTTCATATTTAGCAGCCCATTGAAACTTGGGGACAGTCTGGAAAGTTAATTGTGATTCACTAAAGGTGTGAATTTAATCATAGAATCATAGAGACCTTGAGAGATCATCTAGTCCAGTCCCTCTGCATTCATGGCAGAACTATGTATTATCTAGACCATCCCTGACAGGTGTTTGTCTAACCTGCTCTTAAAAATCTGCAATGATGGGGATTCCACAACATCCCAAGGCAAATTAGTTCACCGCATTAATCCCATGTGGAAACACTTAGAACCAAAGGGACCTTGATTTGGTTTATCATTTGGTGTAATTGAATTCACTTTTAAATTAAACTAAACTAAATGAAGACCACGGATTCTGAATAAGAATGTCCACACAGCGGTTTAATGCAGTTTAACTAAATCACTTTAAATTGACACCTTTTTAGTTAATTCCAATTAATTTGCTTTGATGTTCTTGTGTGAACAACTCCTCAGGAAGACAACACTGCACTGCTTTGCACTCAGTTCACGTTTTCAAGGTTTGATTTGCAGCCAAGAGCACTAGAAACAATTTTTTTTCATGAAAATCTGGGATCTAGAGTACAAAACAATTCTGCAACAACCAATATATTTGCAGCAAATTCCATAACCACAGAGTTGTGGAGTACACGCGGCTCCCAATACAATTGTTAAATCTGCCCTTTCCTTTCATCAAGTCTTCTAATCCTGTTTATGTTCCTTTTGATATTTTTTAAGGTTTAGCATTAGCAATAGACCTCTAGAAGAAATTAGCTGCAATGTAAAAGGAACCTTTGAATGACGTATGTTTAAGACAAACAAGTGTTATTTCATTTACGACAGACACCAACTTTACTTTCAGTTTAGGAAGCATATCGACGCAAACATTTCCTGCTGTCAGTTTTCTCCAGTGTTTCTATGATCTCTTGGTTAATCATGGAGTCCGTATGATGTACCTGACCTGCTAAAATAGTCTGCTCATGCACAGGAGTTACGTCGGGTAGCTGAGGCTACCGATTCAACGTGTTGTCTTACCTCTTGAGTGGACGGCTTCGAATATCACTCCTCACGGACTGAGAGCTGGCTTACTTTACAAAGTTAGGTCAGCTTAACTACATCACTCAGGGCTGTGAAAAATTTCATGCCCTGTGCAATGTAATTAAGCCCACCTAAACTGCGGTATAGACCAAGGCTAGATTGATAGAAGATTTATTCCATCAACCTCGTTACCACCTCTTGGAGAGGTTGATTTACTACAGTGATGGAAATAACACTTCTACTGCTGTAGTAAGTACCTATACGCCAGCAGCCCAGGGGCAGTGTGCCACGGTGGTGTTTCTAGTGTAGACATACCCCCAGTCACTGCCATTGTTTTCTCTGTTTCTCTTAGCAGTGCTCGGACACTGATGCTTAGAGGTCCCACCTGCTCTTCTGTATTTGTGGCTCCCTTCTCAAGCCTTCCCCATCACACGATCTCTCCTTCCTTCTTGGTGCAGGATCGCACCATCTGTCGCCAGGGGAAAATGTACACCAATGGAAGGACAACTTCTCCTCCTCCTCCTCTCAAGGCTCCTCCAGCTCCACTCTAGGGCTCCCCCAAGTCTATCCGACATGCTGAAACATACAACCCTCTTTAAGCATATGCAGTGAGTTCCAGTCACCCTCCATATCGATTTTCCACTCAGTTTCCTCCTCCTCTCCTTCAAGCATTTGCACAGCTTTAGACCTGCCTATTTGTGCTTTCTAATAGCCCCCTACTAGCCTGCTCATGCCTTATACCGCTAATTCTGCTAGTCTTGGGGCTTCCTTGGTCTCCTTATCCCACAAACAATTCTTCACAATTTCTCATGCCAGCCTAAGTCTGGAACATCCTCCTTGACACCCTGTGTGCCATACAACCTCACCCTCCTCCAGATTTACTTCTAAAGAGCCGTAGTTTTTAAAGCCAGAAAGGACAATTATGCTTATTTAATCTGACCCTCTGTATAACAAGGGTCACTGAATTTCTCCTAGCGATTTTGCTTGAAGCTCAATAATCTGTAGCTGAACTAGACATTGATTCAACAAGATACTTAAGCACTTATCCATCTTTAAGCATGCAAGTCAATGGGACTATCCAAGCAAATAGCTAATGTTAGCATATGGGTAGTCCCATAATTTCACAGGCATAAAGACAGGTACATGCTTAAACACTGAAATCAGGTCCTACAGGATACCTATTAGAAAGACATCCCATTATGATTTGGCATTTTCCAAGTGACGGAGAATTTACTACATTCTTGGGTAATCTGTTCCAGTTGTCAATTACCCTCACTTGAAAACATGCATCTTTCTTCCAGTTTGAATATTTCTGACTTCAGCTTCCAGCCATTGGATTTGTTATGCACCTGTCTGCTAAATTAAAGAGCTTGTTAGTATCAGCTTTTTTCTCCTTGTGTAGGTTACTTAAATTGTAAGTTCTTTGGGGCAGGAGCTGTGTGTGTTCTGTGTTTGTACAATGCCTAGCATAACTGGGCTCTGATCTGTAACTGGAGTTCCCATCCTTACTACCATAATACAAATAAATAAATAAATAAATAATCTAATAAACACTATGACTACCTATGGATTGATCAAGTCACCTCTTAACTTTCCCTTTGATAAGCTAAATGGATTGAATTCATAAGTGTCTCCTTGTAATGCACGTTTTCCAGAACTTGACTCATTCTTGTAGCTCCTCCATGACCACTTTCCAATTCTTCAGCCTTCTTCCCATTTGCTTCCTAGCACTGCACTGAACTCTGTCACCATATTAGGGTCATTTCCTTCTATCTGTCAGAGCTGCACTAGTACTGAGTCAAGATCTAGAGCTCATACAATGTCAATAATAACAACAACACGAGATTTTTCAGAAGGAAGGTAACATCAAGGCCAGCTACATGCACAGACATATACTCAAGTTCACAGATATATTTTGCTAGTTGCAGCCAGAACAGAACAGGTGTGGAACCAGGAACAGAAAGAGACACGGATTTTTTACTTGCGAACATGTTTTCACAGCAAACATTCTGGGTTAACAAAACCAGTTCACCTGACATATATGAACAGACTTTGGAGAATGCCTGCCTGCAGCTGCAGTTGCTGCTAATAGGTGATAGAAAAAGTGTGTGAAATGAGAAGGAAAATATAAATTCATGAAATGGGGGTGGAAATGTAATTAGCTACGGAAATGCATTTATCACACCATCCTCCTCCTGGTTCTGATAAGCACTGTAGGCATATCCCACAAGGTTCTGGGTGCTCTCAGCTTCCACAGACTTCCAAGAGAGTTGAAAGTGCACAGCTGTAAAACAAACCTGAAGGATTCAGACAAGGCCCTGTATTAAAAATACTACAGTGTGTGCTGACATAATGCAGGCATGGAGGAAGGATTATTTGATTCCAAAGGCTCTTTTCCTATTAAAGGAAAGTAGGACACTTAAACATTTTATAATTTATTTTCTGAAGATACTTAACTGTAACCATTAGGTGTATAATATGAGGTCTTCACCTTCTTCTGAAACTTCAGGTGCTGGCCATTGTCAAGAGGTAGGATATTGGATTTCATGGGCCAACAATCTGTTCTGATCTGCCAAACCCTATAGTCTTAGTTACAGGCTCAAAATTTACTAGCTTTTTTTTTTAAACGAACCCTGACAGGACTAGAAATGCGTTATTTTTAAATGTATCTGAGACCCAAATAAAACCAGTATTATGATGGTACATGAGAAACAAATTGAAAATGACTAAGCAAAAATTAAACAAACCAGTCTCGTTTCACTGCTCAAGATTGAGTGAAATGCAAAATAAATAAAATACAATACAAAATGAAGAGCATGAAGGTAAAATGTAAACCTGATATTCTTTTTGTTTTAATAATCTGGAGATGTTATTAGTAACGAAGCCATCTCTGAGGAAATGTTTTTTTAAACAGAGTTACGTTAACAATGTCCTTTTAATAATTTCCATAACAATGAGCAGCAGCACTTACACAGCACATGTTGATACCCGGGATATTATTTTTACCGTACGTCATAAAATAAATGGGGAAAATGTAAGGTTGGCAGAAGAGCACATTAGGAACAATAGGGAAGAGTGTAGGGCCTGAATCTCCCAATCACCACTGGGAGTTGGAGGCACACAACAAACAGTGTTGGGATGTACTCTAGGTTACACAAACAATTGATCTGAAAAGTCTTTGGAGAACAATGGTTGTTGGTGCTGGTAGGTGTTAGAGAAGGTGGGAACTGAGCAGAAAAATGAACTTTTTTGGAGCAGAAACTATAGGCCCAGTTCTGATCTCATTGAGATCGGTGTAAGTCAGGAATTAGTAGGGTTATATTGGTGTAAAACTAGTGCAATCAACAGTAGGATCCTCAGGCCCCAGGTCTTATTTGTGACATGATATGCACACTTATCCTGCTATATGAGAACACAAGAACAGCCACACTGAGTCAGACCAATATCCTTCTAGACCAGTATCCTGTCTTCTGATAGTGGCCAATGCCAGGTGCCCCAGATGGAATGAACAGAACAGAGCAATTATCAAGTGATATCCCCGCCTCCATCATCCAGTCCCAGTTTCTGGCAGACAAGAGTTTTAGAGAGATACCCAGAGCATGGAGTTGCATCCTAGATCATCTTGGCTAATAGCCATTGCTGGACTTACCCTCCATGAATTCATTTAATTCTTTCTTGAACTCATTTATACCTCTGGCCTTCACAACATCCCCTGGCAATAAGTTCCACAGGTTGATTGCATTGTGTGAAGAAAGACTTCCTTATGTTTGTTGTAAACCTGCTGCCTATTAATTTCATTGGGTGACCCCTAATTCTTGTGTTATGTGAAGGAGTAAACAACTCTTCCTTATTCGCTTTCTCCCCACCATTCATGATTTTATAGACCTCTATCATATCCCTCCCTCCCCGCCACCATAGTCATCTCTTTTCTAAGATTAACACTCCTTTTTAAATCTTTCCTCCTATGGTAGCTGTTCCATACCCCTAATAACTTTTGGTGCTCTTCTCTGTACCTTTTCCAATTCTAATATATCTTTTTTGAGATGGGGTGACAAAAATAAAATGGGGAAATATAGAAAACTGGCAGAAGATCATGACTAAAAGTAAACAGTGAATCTGAGATGGATGGGGAGAAAAAGAAAATCTTTATGATGCCATCTGAAAGCTTCTAGTATACCTGGAGGCAGGACTTGAGATTTTATGTCCATAAAGGCTAGGTCTTGCTTTCAAAGTCAATGGCAAAATTCCTATGGACTTCAATGGGGGCCACGATTAGGTCCAAAGACAGGAGACATCAAATTAAGGCCTGGTCTACACACCAGGCTGCAACTGTTCAGTTTTTAAACTAACGTTAGTCAAGCCCAGGCAATTTCTATCTAGACAAATCTCACAATATTATTTATATAGAAACCCAGAATATAATGAGCTGTACTTCTCACACATTACAAAAGAGCCACTTATGACTGAGGGATAGAGTGAATATTTTGGGTTGAAAATTCCAATCTGATTCATTCATTTAGAGTAAGCAAAGAAAAAAAGTAATTCTAGCCTATGCTTTGGTTTAAGGCCTTGTCACAGCATAGTTTGAAATACTAGGTTTACAATCCTGATTACAATGCTGTTTAAATGTGGCAGGGTTCAAGTACAATTTTTCCTGAGTGATGTGGACAAGAATTTTTCTCTTCTGAAAAACGTGCCATAACTACTGGCAACTGGCAACTTCTGTATTGTTAGCATGGTCTCAACCTAGCTGAATGGGACTTCAGTATCTCAGAAAGCAGCACAACGTACTATGTGCAGGACCCAGGCAGGATGCCACCACACACCTCTCACTTTATAGAAATGGACAGTGTTTGGTTTTGACTCAATCCTGTTTCCACTGAAGTCAATGGGAGTTTTGCCATGGACATTAGTATGTGCAGGTCCTTAATTAAATGTTTTTGGTCTACATCTGATAGAGAGCAGTGCAAGCTGCACTTTCACTCCCTTGTGATCAGTTGTGGCCTTGCACACTCCTGGGAAGTGGCTTATCTTCTCACTCACAAGGTTAACACACCATTGATACATGGGAGGACAACCTGCCTTGCTGGTTCTTTGAATCACAACTGTCTTGGCATGTTTGGCTAGGCTAGGCTAGGCCAAGAGGAAGTCAGTGGGAGCTGCAGGCGCTCAGAATTGGGCCAAACAGCAGCTTTGACTGAATACAAACTCAGGGTCAGATTCTGCTCTCATTTGCATCACTGTAAATCCAGAGTGATTCCACTGAAGTCAGACAGTCACCCTGAATTTACATCAGTATATTTGAAAGCAGAACCAGGCCTTGGAACCAGGCTTCAAGTAAGGATTTCCTGACTTAATGGTCTCAAGTTGCAGTAGGGGAGGTTTAGGTTGGATATTAGGAAAAACTTTTTCACTAGGAGGATGGTGAAGCACTGGAATGCGTTACCTAGGAAGGTGGTGGAATCTCCTTCCTTAGAGGTTTTTAAGGTCAGGCTTGACGAAGTCCTGGCTGGGATGATTTAGTTAGGGATTGAATCATAGAATCATAGAATATCAGGGTTGGAAGGGACCTCAGGAGGTCATCTAGTCCAACCCCCTGCTCAAAGCAGGACCAATCCCCAATTAAATTGGTCCTGCTTTGAGCAGGGGGTTGGACTAGATGACCTCCTAAGGTCCCTTCCAACCCTGATAGTCTATTACCTATCTTGGTTCTTATCCTGGTATCCATGATCGTAGCGTCAGAATCTCTGAACTACTAAACACACACACACACACAAACAGTTATAATATTTCCTTGTACTTTGAGACAACGTTAAAAATCTTATTTTAAAAAAAAACATTATTTCTCATGTAAGACACAACACCTCGAATTTTCTGAGCTGAGAGAGTTTTAAAACACTGAATTTATTTTTCCACTAGTTATACTGCTTGGTTAATTTCTGCATTTCTCTCAGTTTGGACACCTGACACAAACCAGTCAGCTTCACTTTTATCCACAGTCAGCGTCACTTCCAGGTTCCTATACACCACCTCCACCACGCATCCCTCCTGGCCAGAGGAAAAATCCTCTCACCTGTAAAGGGTTAAGAAGCTAAAGGTAACCTCGCTGGCACCTGACCAAAATGACCAATAAGGAGACAAGATGCTTTCAAAAGCTGGGAGGAGGGAGAGAAACAAAGGGTCTGTGTCTGTCAGTATGCTGCTTTTGCTGGGGACAGAACAGGAATGGAGTCTTAGAACTTTTAGTAAGTAATCTAGCTAGGTATGTGTTAGATTATGATTTCTTTAAATGGCTGAGAAAAGAACTGTGCTGAATAGAATGACTATTTCTGTCTGTGTGTCTTTTTTGTAACTTAAGGTTTTGCTTAGAGGAATTCTCTATGTTTTGAATCTAATTACCCTGTAAGGTATCTACCATCCTGATTTTACAGAGATGATTCCTTTACTTCTATTTCTATTTAAAGTCTTCTTGTAAGAAAACTGAATGCTTTTTCATTGTTCTCAGATCCAAGGGTTTGGGTCTGTGGTCACCTATGCAAATTGGTGAGGATTTTTTACCAAACCTTTCCCAGGAAGTGGGATGCAAGGGTTGGGAGGACTTTGGGGGGAAAGACGTGTCCAAACTACGTTTCCCAGTAAACCCAGTTAGAGTTTGGTAGTGGCAGTGGATATTCCAAGGACAAAGGATAAAATTAATTTGTACCTTGGGGAAGTTTTAACCTAAGCTGGTAAAAGTAAGCTTAGGAGGTTTTCATGCAGGTCCCCACATCTGTACCCTAGAGTTCAGAGTGGGGGAGGAACCTTGACAGGCCTTTTCAACTTTCTGGGCTAATGGATTAATTAGCCTTGTAGCTCTCTCTCCCCCACCCCCAATCTACCAATTTGGCAGAGCTTTGCTCCTCAGGTTTACTCCTGGTTGATTTAATGGGTGATCATGTGGTCAGAGTGCTGGTACAGTGACTGATGCTCAGCACTGTCACATAGCCACAAAGGTGGTCCTCAATAAAAATGCTGGTTGTATTCAAAACGAATGGAAACTGAAACCCAAGGCATTCACAGAGCCAGTAAAGAGCAGCAGGACAACTGAGCTCTGGCCTGTTCAAAGCAACAGCCTCCAGGGATCTATCTTATACGCAGACAGAGAGATGGAGGGAAGATAAATTTTAGAATACTGAAGGCTCTGGCCCTCAGGTGAAACTCTGGACACCCACCACAGACAAATGAATGTCCCTCCAGAAGCCTTCATGCAAAGTGCTTTTGATTAAAACAGGAACAGATGAGTTACTTATTAAACTGGGGTCACATTTTAAACCATGTTAGAGAACTTCCTGGAGCTGCCATAGAGACAACAGCACACAGACAATAAAACTTTATGAGCAATTTAAATTCTCTCTCCTTAGCAGATGCAGAATAATACTGACAATTGACTGTTTGCAGGTGGTGTATATTTTCCTTTCATTAGCTAGGACTCCGGTTAAACACATATTATTCTTTTATATCAGATTGCCCCAATAGTCTACAGGGAAGTTAAATTCATGGCTCCTTTTTCACATAATACACTATAAAAACATACTGCATTTATGTTCGATTAGCCAAATACCTTGTTTATTGTGAACCAACATAGGAAGAGCAATGATTTGTCTATGTTAGGATATTAACAGAAATGGATTCCTGGGGGTGCTGAAGAAAGAAAATGTGTTTTTACATTCACTCATCCATACTGCCTATACATGTTAGTAATACCTGTGTGATAAAATTGCAGACCCATGTAATAAATTACATTTTCATGCAACTTTAACCATGTCGCCTGCATTCCACACATTAATCCATCTCACTCAGGATTTATTCTAACATCCCAAATCCTGGAGCAATTTGCTACAACTGGAATTAATTTGTTTAAAAGTCAGCCTGCAATTAAAAAAAATTTCCTTCCTCTCTTACAAAATGATTAATTCCCACCTCTACACTGGCCTGAGGCCCACAATGGGTAACTTTCCATCACAGACAGTTCAAGTTTTAAGGTTTGATACCTTGTGAACATAGATAGAAAGCTCAAAGTAGGATTGTAAGCAAGTTCCTCCTCCAGCCCTGGGCATCTTGGCTGGTAAGCCCTCCTGGTAATTAAACAACACACGCACTACCAGCTACCTTCACTAAGCATCTTCATTAATACTTATTATTATTATTTCTTGCCTCCACTCTCACAACGTGGCAGCAGATAGACAGGGCCTTCTTCCTGCTCCCTGCCACAGCCTTTTATACTACTTGCATTCTTCTCCTAGCTATCCAGCTGGTGCGCTAATTACCTCATTAACTCATCAAATTCCCTACAGGTGCAGCTGATCCCCACTAACCCTTCAAATCCAATCAGACCACCTCGCTGCTGCCTACTCTAACTATACCCAGTGCCCTGTGTTACTGAAGTAACCAGGATGCTAACGCCCGAAAGGGACTATGTTTATAGCTGCTAACAGAACCTTGTTACAAGGATCTTTTTTCCTTTCCAGTGCTGTGATTCCCAAATAATGTGACACACAGAACTTGCTTCTAGCTATATATAATGCTATAAGAATACATATACAATCACACTTTTATGTACGTGCATATACCAGTACACGTATCTAAATATAGTAATATAAAGAAAATGGGTTTGAAGCAGTTAGGGTTGCTACAGACATAACATACCTGACTGAAACGCATGAGAGCAAGGAAATGAAAAGTTAAGTGACCTAACACACCCTCTTCTCTTTCATCCACAGACACACACCTCACCATTACCGTAACTACCACATACTGCAGCCTTGCCCCTGTCTCCCTCAATACTCCCTGTACCACACACCTTTACCAAACTATCATCTCCTATCAGGGTTAGTTGTGGATGTTTGTCATGGTGGGATGTGCTTGGAGAGGACATTCTGGTAGAGGGAGTGATGGAAGGCTGGCAGCCCTCGAGGGACAGAGTCAGTTGTAATGCCTGCTCTACAAACCCGTTGTGTGAGTTCCAACAAGTCATTTCACCTCTCTGTGCTCCCGTCCTCCCGCCACCTCTCGGCTGCCTTGTCTATTGAGATGTGTGACTCTTTCGAGCAGGGGCTGTCTCACTGCGTGTGTGTACACTGCCTACCATGCTGGGGACCCAATTTTGGTTGGGCCACTACTGTAATATAAACCAACAACAACATTACAATTTCAAACTCTGATATATTGTAACTCTCTGACGGTGGAAGCAAATGTTGTGTGTTCCACTGGAAAGCTGGGACCTTACACTGATGCACGGCTGATTTGTTCCTATCCTGAGCCTTGGGCAGGTGCAATTTTGCAGGTTAAATCCCATCCTGGGGGGGAAAACAACATTTCTCTGGCAAACTGATGATAAATAAGAAGGCAACTGACTGAAAATGAAAAACAGTCACTCAGATACTGTGGTGGTGGCATGGTATGAAAACAGAGCAGTGCTCCTCAGGTGTTAAAAGCTAGTCTTGGCAAAGTTAGATTATCCCTGGAAAAGGTGCTCTCATGAGACTTCAGGTACATCCTGGTTTGGCTGGGCTGGAAACACTGTTGGCCAAATCCTCTACCCAGTACAGGGAATTCTGCTGTACTTGGGGTGGAATGGAATCCTCTTCCCCAGGCCACATAGCCACAGAACAGCTGTTTTTGCACTCCCAGGACTATGATTCTGCTGTTTACCCGCATCATCTGTAATTCTACTGCAGTTCTAGAATGGTCAGCTCCGTCAAGTTATTTAGTAGCGACTTAGCTTTACGCCCATGTGCAAAAACGAAATGTATTACAATAAAACAGAAAACGAAATCCAAAATTATAAAATGTTAAAATACATATAAAGAGAGATTAAAAAGAATATAAGTTGTTAATTATATATAACCACCACACCACTTGCTTCTCCTTATAGTACTGGCTGGCCACGCAAATAGGGCAACTGCTCAGCTCACAGACACATTGTCAGTTCCTAACAAATATTCTGTTTTTTGAGAGGTCATAGAAAAAGGCATCTGGGACAAAAACATTGCAGAGCCATATTGACCTTAACTGACAACATAAATTCCAACATAACAAATAATGGGGTAGGTCTTCTACCTGCCCTGAGGCACACTGACAAAGGCATTCTACAGCAAATATTCCTTCTGGAAAAAAGTAATTGATTTGGGATCAGGAAGGAATTCCTCGCCCCCCCCCCCCCCGATCAGACAGGCAGATACCCTGGGGGATTTTCACCTTCCTCTGCAGCATGAGGCATGGGTCACTTGCAGGTTTAAACTAGTGTAAATGGTGAACTCTCTGTAACTTGAAGGCTTTAAACCATGGTTTGAGGACTTCAGTAATTCAGCCAGAGGTTAGGGGTCTACTACAGGAGTGGGTGGGGGGGACTCTGTTGCCTACAGGAGGTCAGACTAGATAATCATGATGGTCCCTTCTGACCTTAAAATCTACGAGTATCTTACAGGCTAATTTCTTCCCTTCAATGTACACACCTGGCTTCCACTAACTCCAGTGAGACCTCCGTGAGCCACTGGGGGCAGGATTTGCCCTTCTATTTGTGGCTAGGTCATATTAAAGATAGAACTGAGTCTCAAAATCAAAAGCTCCATATCTCAGCTCCCTTGAAATTTGGAGAAGTTTGGCCTGTGCTATGTGTTTAGATGCCTGTATTAAAATAAGCATTTAAGATCTGCAGTGGGTATACAGAGATGGTAGGTTGTAAGACTTTAGGTGCTGCATGCATTTCAGTGCTGCACAGTGTGGAATCAAGACTCAGACGCTTCAGCACAGTTGTTGGGATTAAAGCACACCGAAGTCTGCAGCAACGTGCTATAAATATATATTTGAGCACTGAGCCAACTGCATAAACGCGGAAGCAGCCTGTTTCATTCGAAGGGTTTGGGTCAGCAAGAGCCTGAATTTGAGTCTTGGAGGCACATGCACAGCAGAGCTGGCCCCACCAGGGATGGATCACTGATTGACAAGGGCAAGGCCCGTCTTCAGTTGAATATTGCTCCCGCTTAGCTCTCAGTACTTAGGGCATTCAAAGGCAAAAAGAGACAGTGAAAAGGGTAAGGCAGAATACAGGGGAAACACAAAATGTGAGATCATCACTTTGGGTATTTTGAAAACAAATGTCTAGCTTGGAGTGAGGGATGTGGCTGACCTTAGCAAGCATCCACTCTGGGATGGCATCTTGGGAGACAAAATCTCAAGTGAACAGCTTGTAAGATTTGGGTGCCACTTCTAAACTACCTCATATCTGAACCCTCAGACTAAAGCTGACAACTCTAGCTCCACATACAATCACCACTTTCTTGGCCCAACTTCAGTTAATATGACATGGGTGCACAAGCAGATTCATAACAAACCATAAATCCTTCTACTCTTGAGGCAAACCGAAGTGCTGCGTAGAGATGCCTTAATGCAGTGGTTCTCAAAGCCGGTCCACCGCTTGTTCAGGGAAAGCCCCTGGCGGGCTGGACTGGTTTGTTTACCTGTTGTGCCCGCAGGTTCGGCCAATCGCGGCTCCCACTGGCTGCGGTTTGCTGCTCCAGGCCAATGGGGGCTGCAGGAAGCGGCACGGGCCAAGGGACTGAGGGTTTGGAGTTTTTTATTTTTAAGGAAGTGGTGCGCATAGTTTGATCCTAGAGCTATGAGTTTCTTTAGGTTTGTCTACACGGTGGGATAATGTGGGTGTAGACACTGTTGGTGCTGTTTGAAACAGTACTACATTAAGTGCAGTAGAGAACTTTTAGTACACACCAACAGGGTCTACACAGACCAGTGTGTAACACATTAGTGCACTTCAGAAATCTCCTTAAAGCACATTATCCCACTGTGTAAACAAGCCCTTTGCATCATGAATTCAGTGTTAGCTTCCATACTGTGGTACATCACTACAGCCATATTGCCACCCAAATTTAGTAGCAACAAGTGATGCAGGAAGCAGACAGAGCTGTCAGAAACAGGGTTGACTGAACATTGAGGGTGTGTCTTCACTAGCAGCAAAGGCATGTTCTTACCACATATTAGCTAACACAAGATAACTAACACAAGGCAAAATCCAACTGGAGGCAGTCTGTAGTTTTCCACAAGTTAGCAGGGCAAACCCTAGGCTTTTCCATAGGCTTTACCTCAACTTGCTAACTTGTGTTAAAACTACAAAAACTCTCTGTCTTCGATCGGATTTTACCTCATGCCAGTTACCACAGGTTAGTTAACACAGATAAAGCACACAACGCTTTTCCTAATGAAAACAAAGCCCAAGCAGCCAGCATTATATGCTGAGGCGCTAGAGTCTGTTTCCCTGCTATGCCCTTTGGCTTTCATTGCTGAGTCTTTGGTTCCTCACTAATCTAGCTCCTTCTTGAAACAGGATCCTTGGAGGTACTTCCATTCTGTTCAGAAAAAACCCTCAAAGCTGGGATGTCCAGAGCTCTTGGGTCTCCAAACTTGGAGCCTGATCACCTCCTTGAGGGGGCCAAACTTCCACAATTCCCACTGGATTCATTCAGAGATGAGGTTGCTCGGCACCTCTCATACCACACCCCCAGCCATGTTTCCAATCTTTTGGGTCCAGAGAATGGATCCAGTTCCTTTGAGCTAATATTTTGAAAACAATGTTTTCCACTACGTAACAACTGCTTATCCCAGAATATGTGGATGGCATGAGCTATAAATCTCCCACTTACCCACCCAGAGAATCATGGTATTGCCATCAGAGAAGGAATTACACATAAGCAATAAAATGCATTTCCCCACCACATAACTGGGAAAGCAAATAAGATAGAGGACGTTTTATAAGGTACATTCCACACTGCAGCACGTGCACCAATGTAGTTTCATTGGTGCAAGTTCTCTTGGCAGAAATTCCTTTATTTACTGACAGTTGCTCGTGATTTATTGTTTCCCACCCTCCCACTCCTATAATAAATGTTTGCTTAGCTTTAAACACACTATTATGGGTTCAGATTGTAAGATTTACCCTGATGGAATTTAACAACCTTTTCCTTTCTCAACAGCAGACTTGGTACAGTGAGTGGATTTTTTTTTAAATCTACTGGACAGACAGTACCTGGCTAATTTATCACTGGGATTTGTCCAGCTTCATTTCTTAGCTGTAGAACATAGGTACGTAGACTCTAAGCACTCAAGTCAAGAAATAGCACTTTCAGAAAGGTACCTACCTAATAGCTGCACCCCACGGGTGAGTCCGTACACGTCAATCAAAGCCCACAGGGGTTCCGTGATCCTCACCCCACTGAAGAACAACATTGCAGCAGAGTCATTGACCCGATAAAACACCCGGCCCTTTTTGTCCACCCAGAATGCTATGATGTTTCCTTCATTTGCAAACTCTTCTGGAAGGGCCTTGGCCCAGAATCCACTCTGAGAAACCAAGTCCGGGCAAGCATACTTTGGCAATGTGTCAGGATTAATCCGGGAGGGATCCTTGGAAGTAAATCCGAGGCGGAGAGCCCCACTCCAGCAACACTGCTTCTTTGTTATCTGCAAAGATAACAGCAATAAGAACATCTTGCATTCCAATAGCACTTTACAGGCTATGAGCTCCATGCCGTGCCACCCTGAAGGCCTCCTGCATGGTTCTGAGCACTCTCAGCTCCCACTGGATTGGGTCCTGTATGTTCTAGAATAATTTAATCCAACACTAAAAATGTTTGCCACTTCTGGGTAGGACATGGCATCTGCATAACAGCACACACATCACTGCAGAAAAGGTTAAAACATAAAGTAAAAGAGACTGTATCAAGTTAAAACTACAGGGGGAATATAGTTAGCCCTGGCGCACGAACTAAATTCCATTTCTGGGGTAATTACATTCTGCCTAGCAAACCTACTCTTGGCAGACGCACCAAAAAATCTTTTCTGGTCAGAGGATTTTACATCTCATATGAAAGACGGCACCTGCAGCAGCCCATAGCACTGTGCTAGGGCATTGGTTCTTTCTTGACTCAGGGTGCCTACTGAAAACCATTGCTGCTTCTTACAGCACCTTAAGGCTTTCCTAAGAGGTCTCCCAGCTACGTAAAAAACGATCTGGCGCCTGCTTAACTTGTCAGATGGGATGACATCACAGCCCTACGGTAGCTGATTTGGATGCAGCAAAATGCAATAAAGCATATTTAATTACATTAACTATATAAACTGGAAATGACAGAAGTCCATTCGTCGCTGAAAAACTGGGATTATTTATTGCAGCAATTTCACTGCAAATCCTAAATCCTCCTGGAACCTAGATAATTATGGCCTCATTGTACAATTTGCTACACAATCTCTTGCCAATATTTTACACTAATCACATGCTACCCAAGTAAATATTCATATGGCGATATAGGGAGTATGTCCCATTGTATTCATCAGCCCTACAAATAACCAGTTGCCAACACAGGCTGACTATAGGTAAACTATAGGTAGTATCAGGGTTAAAATCTAGTGTAAACCCTACCAAGCATTTGCATGGCTGGACACCCAAACACACTAATTTTTGCTTAAAAAAAAATAAGGCAATGATTAATGATGGGCCAAATCCTGTACTCAGCAAACACCCCTATTTGACGGGCTTGGAAGGTCCACAGGGCGTGGGATGGGGAGGGAACAGGCCTCTGCTATGCCTAGACTGTCAAGCAGTAGCTAAGGTGTTCCATGATAGCTATCACAGTCTGGGGCTGCTGCTTCCTACATCCCACCTCCACAGATCCACTAACTCTAGCCCGAGCCACACCCAGTGCCTGGAATTCCACCTCCGAGAAGCTCCATCAGAACACAGATCCACATCACACCAGACATCTTCACTTGCTGGCACTCTGGCCTGCCGAACAACTCTGGATTCATTGCCCTCTGGGCTTCTTAGAAGACTTAGAGCAGCAGAGAAGGGTGTAGGACTAATTCTGAAATGACATCTGGCAAACAGGATCAAATCCCACAGCCCCTCACTCAGTCCTGTAGTGAGAGTTTTGCCTGAACAGGAGGAGCTGCAGGATTTGATGCATAGAAAAGAAGTTGGTGAGAATCTGACATAGAAAACACAAAAGCTTAGAGATGGCAGTTTGGGGAAAGAAAGGAAAGAAAGACTGCTGGAAATGGACTCAGCAGAAAACAGACACAGAAAGGCAAAGGCATTCTTCAGATTTATGTCAATCCCCAAAGCATTTTTCTGCTTATGCTTGTTGATTATTCATGTGCAAAATTCCCATTACTTTCAGTGGGAGCCCTGTTCATAAATCCCTTGTGCACAGATGAAAGTCCTGCCCGCTAATCCTTCATGTGCGTTTTATGGAAGATAAAATCCTAATATACATGGTCAAATACAAACATCGAGCTTCCTAGGTAGGGACAGGAGAACTGGTTCAGAACATAGAAATGACCCACAATCTTTGCCTAAAATGCAAACCTTTGGTGAGGTTTTTCAAAAACAAAATAATTAGTTAACTCTCATCTCCCATCCCAACCATCTCATCATTTGTCAGGGTCATTTGTCTCTGCATTTCCCAGCTTCCGACCAAAAATGCCATGCAACTAGATCAGTCCTGCTGCATTTCCAGCCTGCATGGAAGCAGGAAGAACCAAACAGAAAATGAATAGAAGCCTGTGTGAGGGATTTTTCCACCCAAGGGCCAGAGCCAGAGAGGTGTTGAGTTCTCTCATTTCCTACTAAATTCAGTGGGAATAAATGAGGAAGCTTGGCACCTCTCAGGAAGCACTCAGCTCCAAGTTCAGGTTCCACATTTGCAGACCCAAGAGCTTTGGATATTTCAGAGACTCCCTCAGTCTTTTAAGGTCTTATCTGAATTGAAAGGAAGAACCTCCGAGCCTTTGGATGTACCCTAAAGGTGGTTCAGCCCCTAAAGAGCTGTAACTAAACCCCTTCGGCTCTCAATACAAGGAAGAGCACATGATCTACAAGTCAGGCTGCATGTGGTTTGAGTGAAGGCTTTGGTGCAAAGGGATATCTGGCCAGGAGAAGTGGTGTCCTCCAGGAGAAGCCCTAAGGAGCAATCTGTGTCGCCCTTCAGTGCACATTCCACAAAGGAGGCGAATCAATCTGGTCCCAGTGAGGAAGTAGGATTTCTGCAACCTCGTCTTCTCTGACCTTGACAGATGCAATCTTGGCCTGCTCATATCCCCATTGCTGCAAAGATCATTCTCCTGGCCCATCGCTCTGATCATGTGACCCTTCTCTCTGCATCCCTCTACTGGCTCCCCTTTCTGTATCACATCAAACACAAGCTGCTTGTCTTCACTTTCCAGGTCCTTCATGACCTATACCCATCCTACTGATCTCTCATGCGCCATCTAGACGTCCATTCCCGCCTCCGACCGGCCCATGGTGCCGGTCTCCATCACCCACTAGTTACATTTTCAAGCAAACATATTTGTGCTTTCTCATGTGCTGCCCCTCATGCTTGGGAGGAGCTCCCTGAAAACATTGGCAAAGCGACCATATTACCCTCTGTCACATCCCTCCTTAAAATTCTCCTTTGCTGCGATGCCTACAAAAAAATAAACCTAAACTAGGGTTAGGCTGCTGGTGCGCTGACAGCGCTGCCTGTCATGCTGACCGGTATTGTCTCATTATTTCCTTGTATTGCCCCATCTATCTATACCTTTCTCTGGTCATATTGTAAGTTCTTTGCGGCAGGGACTGTCTTTTTGTTCTGCATCTGTACAGCACCTAGCAAAGTAGGGTCCTGGTCTATGACTAGGGTCCCTAGACACAATGATAAATGAAATAATTAATAAGAATACTAATAAAGCACCAGGATGGCACAGGCATGAGGTCTGTGAGACCAAGAGCCTAGGATTCTGCATTCCAGGAATGGGATGGAAAACATAGGAACATAAGAATGGTCATATTGGGTCAGACCAAAGATCCATCTAGCCAAGTATCTTGTCTTTCAACAGGGGCCAATGCCAGATGCCCCAGAAGGAATGAACAGAACAGTGAATCATTGAGTGATCCATCTTCTGTTGCCCATTCCCAGCTTCTGGCAAACAGAGGCTAGGGTCGCCATCCCTGCCCATCCTGGCTAATAGCTACTGATGGACCTATCCTCCATTAACTTATCTAGTTCTTTTTTGAACCCTGTTATAGTCTTCACAACATGCTGTGGCAAAGAGTTCCACAGGTTGACTATGTGTTGTGTGAAGAGGTCTGGTACTAGACCTAAGACTCCCCAATGGGCAACCTATCTCAGTGTTGATATACACTCACTACCATGAGCCATACTTCCCTCACCCCAGACTCCCATCTATGCTTTTCTGGGAACTATGTTATATACAGGTTTTGCTATAACTCACTCAGATTTTACACCTAGTCTTTCCTGACAGTACTTGAGGCTGTTACAACAGCAATGAGGGAGGAGTCATTTACTCACCTTTAACCTGACCTGCTCGTAGATCACGATAGGCCTGTTGCTGAAGGTAATGGCGTTGCAGAAGCTGGCTTGCCGCTTCACTGCCTTCTGTGCCGTGTCCATGATGATCTGGGACCCCTTGGCATGGGGATGGAAAAGTAGCGGGCTGATTGACAAAGCTCCGCACTGCGTGATGGGAAGACAATGCTTCTGCTTGTGGTGGCATCGGTGAGAGGAAGCCGGGAACGGTCCACCTATAGAGTCTGAGACAGCGTTTAAAAAAAGTGACACTTTAAATCTGATCTGAGTAATAATGGGAATCTCTCAGTGCCAAATCACAAGGCTAATTTACAGGGAACTGCAGTGTGAGATAAGAGCTAGTCTCAATGCCTACACTGTAAATCACTAAAAAGTCTTTCTACAGTATCTTGAACATAATAAATGTCTATAACCATATAGACAGCTGCCCTCTAGACAGTCTGATGATGCAGAGCATGACACGGGGAAAGCAGCTCAGCATCGGAGTGCATGGAAAGTTTCAGGGACACGTTTTCAGAAACAGAGGTCAAAACTCAGTTCTGAAAATTTACTTGCAAATGTGCACGTGCAACTGCATACCATTCAGGTGAACACATGCACAGACGGCTGGTAGTCCCCACTTCCAGACTGCTTCCCTGCCCATCCACCACCAAGATGCACCTACACCTGACCTGTCCCGCCACCCCTACCTTCCAACTGCAGCCCCACCAGTCCCTCCCCTTGGTTTGCTCCCAAAATGCTGCTGTATCCAGCATCCTCCTGCACCTTGCCCGTTGTCTCTCTCTCCACTCACACTCTGTAATGCCATGTTCCAGTAACCTCCTACTGCCAACCCAGCTGGTCTCCTGCACCAACCAACATCCTTCCTCCCTGCTTTCTCCCCCCATGCTTCACCAGCTGCAACCTTAGGTGAGCTACCATTTTTACACCAAAAAGAAAAGGAGTACTTGTGGCACCTTAGAGACTAACAAATTTATTTGAGCATAAGCTTTCGTGAGCTACAGCTCACTTCATTGGATGCATGAAGCTTATGCTCAAATAAATTTGTTAGTTTCTAGGGTGCCACAAGTCCTCTTTTTCTTTTTGCAAATACAGACTAACACAGCTGCTACTCTGAAACCTACCATTTTTACACAGTCATTCAGGAATGAGGAGCTAATGGTTATGGTGGAGCAGGGGAGCTAAGAGGTGCATGAAGCAGGGCAGGGATTATGTGCATGTCTAGCCAGAGATCCAAAGAGACAGTTTATCAATTAATTGACCTGGTCACTGCAGTAGCTTTATTGGTTCATGAATGAATTGATTCATCTTCGTTTCTTCATAACATACAAAGCATGCAGCAGTTTGAACACAAAACAATCATTATGTCAAGAACAAGTCATCTGCTTCTTTCTCCACATGCACAATACTGTGTATATGTACACTGGCGGAAGGGTCCATAGAAATAAGATACAGACTGTCAACAGAAATAAATTGATTTGATGGTACATGAGAAACAACCAAAGCAATGTTAACTCATGTGTTAACAATGCCATCCTGCTGTGTCAGTTTATTTAATAAATTACACACAACTAAATATCAATAATAAATTCTGTAACCTTCAGACTGCATGGGCTACATGGAAGTAAGCATCAAATGAAAACTCCTTGGGTAGTTTAGTTGGCCACAATGGTGCTTTTGTATGAGTACCGCAGAGTCATAAAAATTACTTGGGCAAAACTATAATTCTGCATTATCTCTAATCTAGACAGTAACAGATCATCAGAACTGGACCCCACTCTTTCCAGACATTGTGGTAGTTCAAATCTGTATCTAGACTTGGTTTCTTAAGTCTGTTATTGTACTGGGTCTGAACCAAATCCCCAAACTTTGGAAAAGTTTTGATTCTAATCAGAACTGTAACTCAGCCTCTTTGCTAGTCTAGATGCAGACCCAAATTGCTCTTAATTCACCCTTTCATCACTTTCTCACTACTACCTATAGATGTGGCAGAAATGCCAAAATCTAGGACTTGTAAAACTAGACCAGGTATATACAGGCGAAGAAAATGGCTGTAGGTAATAATCCTGCTTTAGCAGGGAGAGGGACTGGGGGACATACAAAACACACAGCACTTTCAACACAAAACACTCATTATATTGAGAGTAAGTCATCTGTCTCTTTTTCTCATACGCAGCCTGGTGTGTGGGCATGGGGGCGGGGCAAGGATGTTCATAGAAATCAGATAAAGAATACCAGTTGAAAATACTTGATTATTTGACCCAATGGATTGGGAGCAGGTGGCTTGCAGAAGTAACAGTTTGCGTGTGGCGTGTGTGTGGGGAAGGGCAGCTGGAAAAGTATGGGGAAAGCACAGGTGGAGCAGCCAACAAGAGAGAGACAGAGATTAGTATTTTCTACAGAAATGTTGGTCAGATGTAATATGACTGATGGGTTCATGTAGTCCAGTATCTTGCTCTGACAGTGGCAGGTATTTCAGAGGAAGGTGCAGAAAACGCTGCAGTAGGCAGATATGGAATAAGCTGTGGAGGTTTCTTCCTAAACCCGTATGTAGTTAAAGGCCCTGAAGCGTGAGGATTTACACCCCTTCTAAAACTCTTAGATTTTAAAAAAATCATAACTCTGGTTATCCATATAAATGTCCAATCCTTTTTTGAATTCTACTACATTCTTGGCCTCAGTGATATCTTGTGGCGATGAGTTCCTAAGGCTAAATGTGTATCCTGTGAAAAAATATTTTCTTGTATCAGTTTTCAATCTGCTTCCTTTCAATCTCATTGAACACCCCCTTGTTCTTGTATTATGAGATAGTACCCGATCTACCTTATCTATACTATTCAGTATTTTATTGTGTCTGCTCATTGGTCTCCTTTCTAAAGTAAACAACCCCCGTCATTTCAATCTCTCTTCAGATGGAAGAGAGGCCTCTAATTTTTTCCAGGCCTCTAATTTTTCTCATTGCTCAACCCTTAGTTGCCTTTCTATTTCTGATATATCCTCCTTAACAACAGAGGCCCAGATCCTCAAAGGCCCAGATCCCATGGATGGGAATTAGGCGCCTAGATATTTTTGAGGGTCTGGGCCAGGGTGACTAGAACTGAACACAGTATTCCAGGTGAAGAACTCCATCTCTAACTTCTAGGACTCCTCTAAAATATGCATAGTCTTTTTGCCATTTGTGCAACGAGCCATGTGCTCCCAGTTCTTTTGAGAGAATATAGTAAATTATTTGGTTTCTAGCTAATTTAAAGTCAATTAAGTTAACTTTATTGGTAAAATGACAGATTCCCAAAAGCTAGATCCACCTTGGGAAAAGCTGCATTGACAAAGCTGCATCAGAGTGAAATTTTCCCCACAGAAGTTCACATGAACATTTTTCAGACTAGCAGCCGTGTTAGTCTGTATTCGCAAAAAGAAAAGGAGTACTTGTGGCCTCTAAGGTGCCATAAGTACTCCTTTTTATGAACATTTTTGCTATTCCATTCTGAGGCATATCAAATTTTCTATTTCATTTGCTGTAAAATTTGCAAATTAAAAATGGCAAATATAAGATGTTTACCAGGTGAACTGATGTTTACCTTAAAGAAATACTGAATTGTGGTTTTTTTGCTCAGGAGTGAGAATTTCCCCATTTTTACACAAAGTTCCTGGTTTTGGTGGAAAACCCCACAAAATTTCAATTGCTTTTTCCACAAAAATGGACCATTTTTGAAAATGTACAGCGAGATATGAAAAATTCTGGTTTTGACCATTTCTAGTTTTGTCTGAAATTTTCACACACCTCTGTGTGTTGGTTTCCAAAAGATACATGTGTGTGAAAGAGAAGAAAGTAACAGGAAATAAGGTCATCATTTCAAGCTGCCTTTTCTGGCTGGCTGAAGTGATCCCACCTAACTTCACTGTGTGTCCTCGAAGTAAGTCATACGTAGTTGATCACACTCAAAGGTCTCATTGGCTTCAGACACCACAGTTAAAAGCAGAGTAAAAGAACCTAAACAAAACATCAGGATCCGTCTCGGAAAAATCAAGGACAAGACAAAGGGGGAGTGATAGGGAGAGCTGTGTCTACTGTAGAAAAGAGTGAGGGCTGACATGATTACAGACTATAAATAAGAGTAATATATTACGATGAAAGGGAATTATTCACCACCTTGGAAGATGGCAGGAAAGGAGCAATGGCAGAAAGCTAGGGAAGGAAGTGTTTAGGTTAGCTGTTAAGAAATAATTCTAGACAGTGAGAGGAATTTAGCAGTTGAACAGATTTCCAGGAGTGAAGTCATTTTCACTGTGGTGATTCAAACAGAAGAGAGGATAAGATAGTGAGAATGAGGCAGTGTGTAATCCTGATAAATGAAATGGGTCAGATTAGGTGAACCAAGTATTCTTTTCTGGCCCTACAGCCCAGCATGATTCGTTATGATCCAGCCACATCTGCCAACAAATTTAACAGTCAAACTCAAGGACATAAAAAGGATTTGGAAACATTTTACTAGACTTGCATTGAGAAGCCGAAAGCTTTAATCTTATTGCCATGATTATAAGAACAGCTGTAGCTCTCTGAGGGACATCATGCCCTTTTAAAACATGGAAATGGAATGACCAAAACTGCTCACAGTTTTCCAAACAGGCTCCAGTAACAATGCTGCATATGTCCAATGCATCTGCTGTAGGAGCATTACACAGCCCTAGGGAGCTGTGCGATTCTACAGAAACAATATTAGTAGAACACTTATTTACAGTGACAATTTGGCACTGCAGAAAGCAAACAGGAATGAAGCCATCTTAGAACAATGCCTGAAAGGCTCATAATGTGACCTTTGCATTTCAAACAGACACTCAGTGCAACCCACAAGATCACAACCCTCAGGAATAGAGAAAGTTGACTTGGTAGTAGAATCCACATGCAACAGGTTATCAATACAAATAGAGAAGGCGATTCCCTTCTCCCATACCTTATTTAAGGACAAAATCTTTGGGTCCTTACTCAGGGAAGACTCCAATTCAATGGAAGTTTGCCTGAGTGAGGACCTCAGGAAATGGTCCTTAATAAAAAAGCGTGCCCAGACATTAATATGGTTGGTGCCTTGCAGTAATAATGGTAGTGATGGGCCAGATACTAAGGTCCTTACTCATTTTTTTCTGGGGCAAAACTTCCATTCCAAAAGTGAGTTAGTGTGATGGCCACTGTCTTGGCCAAGACCACAGATCTTCAGAGCTAAAACCATGAGTATCTACAGCTTGAGCTAACAGAGGTGGCCTCTGTAGTTGGAGGCTGCAGCAGACACATCCCTCTATGGATTGGGCACAGAGGAGCATGCGTAACAAACACCATCAAGGGGGCTATACTAGCATGTCAGGATTTGGCTGAGTACACCTAACAGAAACCCTTTGTTAAAAGTACTGAGGCCTGATCCACAGTCTAAACTTCTCCATATTCCCAGATTAAAAATCACTATGATATTCTGCATGCTGATTGCAAACACTACTGCTCAGGTGATGTATACAGTAATTTTAGATCCCGCCCCACCGCATGGTTCAACTGTGTGATATGGAATTAAGTTAAATTTGTAAGGCCAGATTCTCGGCTGATACAAACAGGCATAGCTCTGTTGACATCAGTAGAGTCACAGCAGCTGAGAATCTGGCTCATCAAGCTCTGCTCCAACGTATCTTAGGGTACGCCTACACTACCCACCAGATTGGTGGGCAGCGATCGATCCAGCGGGGATCGATTTATCATGTCTAGTCTAGGCGCGATAAATCTACCCCCCGAGTGCTCTCCCATCGACTCCTGTACTCCACCGCCACGAGAGGTGCAGGCGGAGTCGACGGGGGAGCGGCAGCAGTCGACTCACCATAGTGAAGACACCGTGGTGAGTAGGTCTAAGTATGTTGACTTCAGCTACGTTATTCACGAAGCTGAAGTTGCATAACTTAGATTGATCCCCCCAACCCCCAGTGTAGACCAGGGCTAAGGAAGACGGGAACAGTTGCTCAGAAACAAACTTTGCAAAGAAAGGTAGATTTGAGAGAAGGTGGAAATTTGAGAGCTTGCTCAAGGACAATGCAAGGTTCTTACTACACAGTGTGACTTGTAAACCAGCAAGGAAGTAACACTCCCAAGTGACAAGATGGTGTTATGATGACACGTTATAATTATAACAACAGTCTGTATCCCCCAGGGCCTCCACAAATGCCACAAGTCAACAGGTCACAAGAACAAAATCACAACTGTACTAAGACACCACCCCCCAGGTATTTGTATCTGCCAAATTGCTACAAATACAGAGAAACCCCATTGACTCGAGCAGGTTTCCTCCAGACTTACAACAGCATTGCTGAGAACAGCATCTGCCCCACTGTGATGAATAAAAATCAGGACAGACCAAAATTTTCACATCACACCTGACAGAGGCTGCAGAATGCAATGTTATTATAGCCATGTCGGTCCCAGGATATTAGAGAAATTTTGGGTGAGGTAATATCTTTTATTGGACCAACTTGTGAGAGAGACAAGCTTTCAAGCTACACAGAGTCATTTCAGAAGTTAACACAGAAACCAAATGCTCGGTTTTGTAGGAACATCCAAGGGAGGAGACGAAGAGGGAGGAAACCTTTGGGAGGTGGGCCTTTTGCACATTTCTCCACACTCGTGTGTTGGAGGACGGAGTCACAGGCCACAAACCCACAGATTCCATGGAACCTGCACTAATTCCAGGTGAAGACAAGGAGGCTTGGTCCATTTGTAGGCCCTTCTGTGTGCCCTTCTTCCTGCCCACTCTCTTTGGCAACATGTCTCCATTGGAGCCAGCCGCTCTCCCACTGTGAAAACATGCTAGAGCTGTACCACATTTCTGCCTTAATCTCTGCAACACCAGCAGGGAGACAGTGAGCTGATCCCCTCTACCCCCATGCATTCCCAGATCTGCTGAGGGGCCTTCATGGACTCCCAATGAACTGGCAGAGAGGGACACTGCCGCAGAAGTGGCTGACTTCCCCTTCTACTTGTGACAGATGACCCTCCAATCATGGACTTCAGGGGCACAATCAGGCGTACCATGATTTATAATTCAGATATATCTGAGCTCTTGATGTTCTCAGCTTAATAAAATGCACTCATGAAGCCTGTTAGCATTCTTCCCCAGCAGCACCCGTGCGCTGTGAAAATTTGGCTATGAAAAAAGGGGTTGTTTATCAAAAAGGTTGCTTAAGGGTTGGTTTGTTTTTTTTAAGAACATTTTTCCTATTGAAATTGTTTCGACTGACATGGTTTGTGTGATACTGTGTGGAGAACAAAAAAAAGTTCATTTCAGATAGCATCCCACCTACAAGGCATTCAAGAAGTGCTTTGCAGAGAGTTAGAATCAAGAGACACTTAGAGATAATGGTCTTGGGTGTAAAACCTGAAGAGAAGTGATTGCAAGCACATCACAGCGACTGCCATGCAAGCAGGAACTGGAGAAAACAATTCTGTGTCCAGCTGCAGAGGAAGAGAAAAGAGCTGAGGAGTACCAGTAACAGAGATGACCGTACCAAGTATCAGAGGGGTAACCATGTTAGCCTGTATCCACAAAAACAATGAGGAGTCCGGTGGCACCTTAGAGACTAACAGATTTATTTGGGCATAAGGTAAAGGTAATTTTCCTTGCAGACTAGTTACAGTGAGAAGGAATAGACCCAGGCAGAAAGGGAGAGTTATGATTGTTATCTTCTCATCTGAAGAAGGTTAAAGTATGATTTGTAATCTATCAGGCTGCACCATAACATATATAACAAAGACAGAAAGGGAAGAAAGAGAACACGTGTAAAAAAAAAAATGCATGAGAAATAGGGTTGCGTGAGAGAATGTCTTGCTCTGGCAGTGTGTTTATGCTGCAGAAACAAGAGATCCCTGCCCTGGAAGAGCAAGCGTGCTGCAATCAGAAAGAAGTTGCCGATGGGTTGGAGAATAGGGAGACAATTTCCACTGTGGAGAATTAAGATTAGTGAGATGAAGCCTCAAAGGGATCAATGAACTGCATTTCTGCTCCTTGGTACGTTACCCACGTATGTACACCAAGATACCGAAAGGATCAACGTGATTGTTAGTAAAAGCCTGGGAAGAAACTATGATCATTTCTTGTTCTAGAGCTTCAGATTTTGCCTTCAAGAATTCATGGCAAACTACAAGATAGACACATTACTGAACATGAACAGTAACTCATGGGCAAGGGAAACTCAAAACGGGTCTCAAAACCAATTTTCCCACATATAAACTGTCTCAGGAAAGAGTGTGAGGGATGTGGGGGAATTGTAAAAATACTATAAAGGACTACTAGGTTTTCCTACTTTGCCACAGCAAACATGTTTTTTGTTCTTGATGGAGCAAGAAACTGCATGTCTCCAATGTGAGTCTAAGTCTCCCTGTGCCTAGTACACCAAGTAAAGTGTTTAAGAACAACTCCTTCCCTCTTAAAGGTTTACTACTCTTTTGACACTGCCAGGTCATTGTCACCAGGGGTTACTACTGACCATATAATTACCAAGACAAAAACTACACATTTCCAGAAGGAAAAATACATAGTTTGGTATGTGTCAGATGGGGTCTAAATTAGGCGTTGGGATCTAAATTAGCTGTTACCACTCAAGAAAGATCTTGGAGTCATTGTGGATAGTTTTCTGAAAACATCCAATAAATGTGCAGTGGCAGTCAAAAAAGGAAACAGAATATTGAGAATCATTAAGAAAGGAATAGATAATAAGACAGAAAATATCATATTGCCTCTATATAAATCCATGGTACACCCACATCTTGAATACTGCGTGCAGATGTTGTCACCCCATCTCAAAAAAGATATATTGGAATTGGAAAAAGTTCAGAAAAGAGGAACCAAAATTAGGGGTATGAAAAGGCTGCCATATGAGAGAGATTACTATGACTGGAACTTTTCAGTTTGGAAAAAAGATGACTAAGGGGGGATATGAGAAAGGTCTATAAAATCATGACTGGTGTGGAGAAAGTAAACAAAGAAGTGTTATTTACGCTTTCTCATAACACAAGAATTAGGGGTCACCCAATGAAATTAATAGGCAGGAGTTTAAAACAAACAAAAGGAAGTATTTTTTCACACAACACACAGTCAACCTGTGGAACTCCTCACCAAAGGATATTGTGAAGGCCAAGACTATAATAGGGTTCAAAAAAGAACTAGATACATTCATGGAGGATAGGTTCATCAATGGCTATTAACCAGGATGGGCGGGGATGGTGTCCCAAGCCTGTGTTTGCCAGAAGTTGGGAATGAGTGAAAGGGAATGGGTCACTTGATGATTACCTGTTCTGTTCATTCCCTCTGTGGCATGTAGCATTGGCCACTGTTGGAAGACAGGATACTGGGCTAGATGGACTTTTGGTCTGACCCAGTATGGCCGTTCTTATGTTCTTAATGCTAAATAGACAAAGGCCAACATAGATGGGTTCAAACTGGAACACCAGATCCAAATCACCTTCAATATTAGGCTAGATGGGGTTTTAACTTTGTGGGCTAGATCTGAACCTCCACTCAAAACGGTGAAATAGTTCAGCTCCACATTTCAATGTCACAGCTCACGTCCATTTCTAGTCAAAAGCACAGCTACACCAAACAGCTGTTTGGAATGCAAAGGGTCCCCATGGAAATGGAGGTGTCATCTTACCCAATATGTTATGGGTGTATTTAAAGATTCAGGAACCTCTGAACATGGAATCATCCTTATCCAGAAGTTTGGGGCTATGGAATACAGTGTGGTCCAATGGACAGGGCACAGAACTCAGATGCACAAGACTTGCATTCTACTTCCCATCTTGGCCATTGATTTGAGCAAGTCTTTTCCCCTCGATCTGCCTCCTCTTCCCCTACTCTCTTTTGGTAGCATGCTCTGTTTAGGTGGTAAGCTCTTCAAGGCAGGAACTGTTCCCCACTAAGTGTCTGTATGGAGCTCAGCACCGTGGGGCCTGAATATGGCTGGGACCTTGAGTTACTATCATCATACAACTAAATAATATCAATTCAAAAATGACTTCCCAATCAGCAGGTTGCCAGGGTGATTTTTTTCATAGGGTTCAGCTGCTTTTCAATTTATCCCTGATTTTCTCTGCCTTTCTGGAGCTTTAAAATCCCACTTCTTCCCGTCCCCAACCCCCAGAGGCATGTTCTGCCCTGCAATAACCCTAGTTATTTTATGGTTGAGCAGATTCTTTCACACAGCATTATATTTTCTTCAGTACTCCTTCATTTTCTAAGATGTCTGCTGTCTCATGAACACAAATGCTTAGGACATTTGAGCAGGGTTCTTCTCTGCTTCTTTTAAACGTACTTCTCCCAGTTACATTCACTGGATCTCCTCAATGGCATGTGATTTCTCTCCCACTTTTTTTATGTGCACTTTGGCAACATGATAGAAGGACAGATTATACACCTGACTTGAGGAAGCAGTATGGCCTAGTGGATATAGTACTGGACTTGGATTAAGGAGGCCTATGGAATATTCCAGCTGTGCCACTGACATGCTGCATGATGGCATGCACATACGCTCAGCCCCGCACTCCCAGCACCCCTGACGGTGATCACGTGGGCACGCACGCCCAGATCCCCAGGAGTATGTTTTGGCGAGTCATTTCATCTCTCTGTTACTCCTCCGACTTCTTGTTTATTCTAAGTTCATTGGGTCAGGGACTGTCTTTTCTTATGTGGTTGTACCGTGCCTACCACAGTGAGAACCTGATCTCAACTGGTGCCTCTCGATGTTACCATAATACAAATAATAGTGAGCTAGACAGTACTGACTACAGCCAAAAGTAATTGATACTGCATGCTCTGCCACATCATGCTCTGCGGCACCAATGAATACACAATACTGGCAAATGAGATAGTTGATCAAACCTACTATTTTCCAGTATAGATGTTGGGACATACTATGACTAGACCAATACTGGGACTATGGTTTAAAGACTCATCTCAAAAGTTACCCTTCCAAATAACATACGTGCCCACCAGTGACTCAAGAGGGGTTGTGAGTCAAAGTTCTGCGGTCCTCTGCTTGTCTAAAGGAGACCAATCTACTAACAAAGCTGCATGATCTCAAGTAGCATCTATCGTACTATGCTAGGCAAGACAGGTACACCCAAAAGAATGGCCATGTTCTTGCGAAAGGACATGTTAACCAGATAGAATGGCAGCCCCTTCTCGCTCTCCACCTGAAGCCTGAAAAATATCTGAAAGCTTTAGCTAAGCAAAAAGATTAAAGACTTCCCTTGTTAGCTAAGGGATGGTATCTTTCAACAGACAGCTGTTTGTTGTATAGAACAAAAGCAAATCCAGCCGCTTAAAAGAAAAAAACCTTCCCTTTATAAATGTGAAACTAATGTTTTAACTTGGCATCTTCAACAGCTGTACTGTTTGATTATTAAGTGTCTAATTCCTATTCATTAGAGGAGTGTTTATTCAGTGTCTCTTGCAGTCATTCACAGCAATTTAGTCATTAAAATGGCACAGTATTATGGAAGGAGTGATGGTTCTGCTTTCGGCTCAGCACAGTGCCCAGACTGGGGGAAACTGGGGACAAAGAAGAATATTAAAGGTACTTTTAAAACCTTTCACTGGTGAGATCTTACTGTCATAATCCTTATAGGATCAACTGGCCTCCTTTTTTCATTCACTTAGTCCAGTTAACATTTATTTTTGAGTGGGGCAAGCTTATTTCTAAACCGATTAAACAGACGTTCCCCTGGGGATAATACTGATTTTTGTTAACATAACCTTGTTCTTTTCAGCACTGGTTAGATACTGTGGCTAGCTGATGAGACAATCAATAAACTAAACCCTGATCTGAAGCTGCCATCTAGGGTGCAAAGATAGTTCAGTCTCCATTATCATTTTTGTCCTCTATCGGGTGAGCCAACAAGGGTAGGAAATAGTACTGCAAATACTACACTGAAACTGCTGCCCCATTTCAAAGACACCACAGGACAGCCGCTACGTGGCGCTTTAAATGAAATACACAAAATTGTCACTGATACTCATTCAGATGCCTCCGCCTGTAACGTCATCACCTACATTGTATTCATTCTGATGGTCACATGTAAGAAATGATTAAACCCAGACATTCTTGTACAGATTTTGTTAAGGTAAGCAGTTTCACATAATCTCTCTGATCTATTACGATATGGCCACTCAGATACAAGAGGTGGAAACCTGGCCTCAAAAGGGACTTTAGTCATTTACGTCAATGGGACCAGGATTTCACCCACGGTGTTTGAAGTCTGACCTTTACTGTTTTAAAGGAAAGGGTGAAAGGAAGAAGCAGCTGTGACGGACTTGGAGCTGCTCTGTAATAATTTATGAATACGGTATGTTGATCTGGTTATTAGGCTGTTTACTGAATCAATATATTGGTTTAGCGTAACAGCAGGCTGGAAACAAGCAGGAAGGAAAAATAACAGATCGAGATAAGCTAGCCCTTAGCAAACACTGGAGGGTTGTTACAGGACAATGGTAGAGGCATTGGCTCTGAGGAATCTGGCTCGACACCCTGCTGACTCTCTTGGATTGGTTTTGTCCAGAAGGGCTAAAGCCCAGGAACTGTCAAGAACATATGGACTTGGCATGGATTAAAATGGACATTTTCCCTCTCAGGAGAGGAAATAGCTGTTGGGGAGTGGTCAGAGAAACCAGACTGACACAAGTACAATGCCGGCAGACCCCGGTTGTTGACAGCTAGGACCTTTGGAGCTTATTGCATGAGCCTCTACCGGATGAGCTAAACGACACCTGTCTCTTAGCCAAGACTGTAGCAGGCTCATCAATCTCTAGTTGGTCTAGCCACCACTAGAGTGGGACAGAGTGCCACATCAAGCAGGCATAGGTTACACAAGCGCCCACTGGAGTGTCTGAAGAAGCAAGGCCTGTCTAAGCCATGCTTTAAGTAAGGGCGACATGCATGGATTCTGTTCTTTAATAGGAACAGTAAGAACAAAGCACTTGGAGAAAAAGAATTAAAAACTTTTTTTTTTTTTTTTGGTTTTAAGGCAACATTCTGATCACTGTATACCACTGGCTCCTGGAGGGAACAATCACAGGTGGCCATCCAAGTCAGACCTGCCAGGAAAGCACAGATGACACATTGGGTACTGCAAGCCGGGGCCTGGCCTGGCCTATTCCACTGGTGGAGAGATAAAGCCATGAGGCCTGGCACCTGAGGCGGTGCACTCAAGACAGACCGGAAGGGGGTGCAGTTAGCCCTGCAACCATGACACGTAAATATATACAGGACCTGGTTCTGCTTTCACTTACTCCTGATCTACACTAGTCTAATTACAGTAGTGTAAAACCAATGTATAATCAGGGCTGTCCATAGGCATATGCAACATATGGGTTGCGTAGGGCACCCGAAAATTTGGGGCACCCCTGAGTCTTAGTGTCCACCCTCCTGCCTCTTCCTATCCCTGTTCTAATCTGACCCTTCCTGAAGGCTCCCACCACAGCTGGCTGCTGCAGCCTGGTGAATCTTCCTCCTGGGGCAATCTAGTACTTAAAAGTGAAAAAGCCTGCCAGACCTATTAGCACAAAATTAAAAATGTTAAAAGAAAAGGAGTACTTGTGGCACCTTAGAGACTAACCAATTTATTTGAGCATAAGCTTTCGTGAGCTACAGCTCACTTCATCGGATGCATACTGTGGAAAGTATAGAAGATCTTTTTATACACACAAACCATGAAAAAGTGGGTGTTTACCACTACAAAAGGTTTTCTCTCCCCCGACCCCACTCTACTGTTGGTAGTAGC
This sequence comes from Lepidochelys olivacea, assembly GCF_965140295.1. NCBI lineage: Eukaryota > Metazoa > Chordata > Testudines > Cheloniidae > Lepidochelys > Lepidochelys olivacea. The sequence continues at coordinate 121,417,675 of NC_140417.1, forward strand.
TTATCTAAAGTGATCACTCTCCTTACAATGTGTATGATAATCAAGTTGGGCCATTTCCAGCACAAATCCAGGTTTTCTTCTCCCCCGCCCCCCACAAACCCACTCTCCTGTTGGTAATAGCTTATCTAAAGTGATCACTCTCCTTACAATGTGTATGATAATCAAGGTGGGCCATTTCCAGCACAAATCCAGGTTTTCTTCTCCCCCGCCCCCCACAAACCCACTCTCCTGTTGGTAATAGCTTATCTAAAGTGATCACTCTCCTTACAATGTGTATGATAATCAAGGTGGGCCATTTCCAGCACAAATCCAGGGTTTAACAAGAACGTGGGGCGGGGGGGAAGGTAGGAAAAAACAAGGGGAAATAGGTTACTTGAATAATGACTTAGCCACTCCCAGTCTCTATTCAAGCCCAAGTTAATTGTATCCAATTTGCAAATGAATTCCAATTCAACAGTCTCTCGCTGGAGTCTGGTTTTGAAGGTTTTTTGTTGTAATATCGCAACTTTCATGTCTGTAATCGCGTGACCAGAGAGATTGAAGTGTTCTCCGACTGGTTTATGAATGTTATAATTCTTGACATCTGATTTGTGTCCATTCTTTCTTTTACGTAGAGACTGTCCAGTTTGACCAATATACATGGCAGAGGGGCACTGCTGGCACATGATGGCATATATCACATTGGTGGATTTGCAGGTGAACGAGCCTCTGATAGTGTGGCTGATGTTATTAGGCCTTGTGATGGTCTTGTGATCTTCTATACTTTCCACAGTATGCATCCGATGAAGTGAGCTGTAGCTCACGAAAGCTTATGCTCAAATAAATTGGTTAGTCTCTAATGTGCCACAAGTCCTCCTTTTCTTTTTGCGAATACAGCCTAACACGGCTGTTACTCTGAAACCTGTCATTAAAACTGTTAAAGAGCCATTCGAGTGGTAATGAAACCATTTAACAGGCATTTGCCAACCCTCAGGTATATACTGTCAGTTTCTGAATTTACTGTCAAATACAGTTGTGCATTACTGTCATATTTACTTCGAACATGTTAGTCTACAGGACCTTAGTTTAAAATGTTCTTTAAAAATATTTCATTAGTGTGTTGCTGAAGATTATAAAAATCACATCTCTAAAAAATCATTGCATAGATTTTTAGATGCACAATCTGAGTATTCATCTTTAGCCTTAAATGCTTGGCTCTTAAGATATATAGTTTGTTAAATAAATTTTTCAAAAGACCACCCTTATCTAAAATACACATGCAAGCCCAGGCTGCCGTTGGGCATAGGAGCACCAGTTTAATAATACTGCATAGGGCCCCATAAATCCTAAGGGCAGTCCTCATCAGAATCAGGCCAACTGGATTAGACAAAGACAGCAACTCTCACCCAGAATTGTGCAGTAGATGCGAGGTCTCCAAGGAATTATACCAGTTGTATATTCAACAGGTGAGCAATTTCTCATTATTTAAAAAGCATTTTACCCTTCAAATTATGAAGGGAGGCATGGAAACTGATTGGTCACATAAAAGAAGAACAAGGTCTCGCACAGTCTGAAATTAGTGGTCTGTAAATTCAGAACAAAAGGAAACATTACTGCAGACAGCATGTGGGCAGCCTATGGCATTCATTACCACCAGAGGCCAGAGAAGCAAGGAGTTTATTTTACCAAGTTTAGATAATCTTGTGGCTAATAACATCTCTAGTTATGCATAATAAGATAAGAATAATCAAATCTCAGGCTTCAGGGTAGCTCAACATAGGGACAAAAGGATTTTTTCTCCTTCTCTCCCCAGGTACAGCACTAAAAAATTAGATACATTATAGAGAGACAAGGTGGGTGAGATAATATCTTTAATTGGAGGTAAAAGATATTACCTCACCTGTCTTGTCTCTCTAATATCCTGGGAGCGACACAGCTACAACAACACTGCATATGTACATTATTTGAGTTATTCTGCTTTCTTTTGAGCATCACGTACTGGCACAGGTAAAATGACTTGACAGACCAATAGTCTCATACAGCATAAAAGTGCTACAATATTCATGAGAGAAAGGAATGCAGAATAGAAAAATCCCGAGATCTCAAGCTGAACTGAAGCTAAGCTTATTTTTCAGTTGAAAAAGTTTAGACAAGTTTCCTCAGGTCTCATTTACCTTGACACACAACTGATTACTGACCATTACTGAAATTCATCTCCAAAGTCTCAGCTCCTGTCTTCAAATCCCATGAGTCCTATGGCAGGCTGAGAGAACATACTGGTAAAACAGCAGATCAAAGCAAGAAGAGACCCCCAAGTGTTACACACTTGAAACAGCCCACTATGATATCAACAAAGGGAGAGTGGGTCCTGCTGAATATTGAAAAGCTAATTTCGGGGCCAGGAAAAGGGAGATGAGGGGCTAGTGACAGGTCATGAAGAAACTGCGGAGCCATAGGAATGGAAGAATTGAGTCAGGGAAGAGAGAAAGAAGGATCTGCATGGGTTGAAGGATCTGAAGAGAAGCATATCCACTTCTTTAGGTGCACTGGGGGGGGGGGGGGAGAGGGGAAGGAGAAAAAAAAGAAACCTCCGATGATTCAGTTAGTATTAGAAACTTCAGCCAAGTGTCTAGACTTTTCAGGGTTTATCCTAAATGTACCTCCAAATATTTTGACGTACACGTATCACTAATATCCTCATAGCACCAGAGACACTGTACACGCTCCCCAAGTCTCATTTCACAGCATGCGTGTGTATGTGCACGTCTCCAAAGAGACTCTTCCGAGTACAAACACTTCACCAATTTTTGCCCATCACCTCATATCCAGAAGGCTATTCTTTCCCCTGTGGTTTTAATTGCACACAGTATTCTTATCACTTCCTCTCCTAAAGTGTCGGGTAGAGTTCCTGTGAACTGTTAAACAGCCTCCATCCTTCACCCCAAAGGTAGCTGCATTCAGCACAGCACCCACTCTCAGAGGGTTAAGTACAGTTCAGACTTCAAAAGCCAGCTGCATAAAAGCCAGAACCCCACTGCAAATATTTTATGGCCACGTAGTATTTCCATGGACTACAAATCAATGTAAAAGATGTTTTCCTTTCTTCAGGAGGCCGCATATACACTCTGTTTAAAAAATATGCATTCCCTCTGCTAAATATAAATCCGTAGGGTTTTTTTTTTTTCCTTCCAAAAGATTAACTAGTCTCAGTATTTAGGGAATTAATTCTGGAGTCCTTGTAAAAGTGCCAGTATTCTCTTCCAACTTAAATATAATTTAATGGAAAGTCTATCCTGGGCATAATTTCCATATACACTGCAATAAATTGGACATCATAATATTAAATTTCATGGAAAATAGGAGAAAGAATACATATGGATCTGTCAGGGACAAACCCTTTGTACTTGTCAGGAAGAAAAGGAAGGTGGAAGCATCAATAGAGAAAACAAAACAGGACCATGGAACAGTCATGAAAACTAGCATGTAGGACCAAATGCAAAGAGAACATGAGTTACATGTTGGGAAGTGGGTGAGAGTCAAAGTCTAAAACGGGATGACTTACATGCTGAAGGGCTGAAAGCAGGTCTACGTTATAGAAGCTGAGACTCTGGTCCAATTCTGATCTCAGGTCCTCCTCCTTTAATCTCCATTTACACCTATGTGAGATCAGAATCAGACCTCTAGACTCAACTCTGAATTGGACCCACTGTCTCTCACTTTAAAAGGTTTGTTTTGGTTTCTTTGTGAGCAAAGTTGTCTGGTCTGAGATAAATTACTTTCCTCTGGTGCAGATATAAGTCCCTGTCCAGACACTACCTCCCTCACCTGGCTATCTTTTACACTCCTGCTCCTAAAAAGAAAAGGAGGACTTGTGGCACCTTAGAGACTAACCAATTTATTTGAGCATAAGCTTTCGTGAGCTACAGCTCACTTCATCGGATGCATTCAGTGGAAAATACAGTGGGGAACAGAGAACCTGAAACAGCGGGTGTTACCATACACACTGTAACGAGAGTGATCAGGTAAGGTGAGCTATTACCAGCAGGAGAGCGTGGGGCGTGGGTAGACCTTTTGTAGTGATAATCAAGGTGGGCTGAGGCACAGCGGGGGAGGAGGGGAGAATAGTTTTACTTTGTGTAATGACCCATCCACTCCCAGTCTTTATTCAAGCCTAAAGTTAATTGTATCCAGTTTGCAAATTAATTCCAATTCAGCAGTCTCTCGTTGGAGTCTGTTTTTGAAGTTTTTTTGTTGAAGAATTGCCACTTTTAGGTCTGTAATCGAGTGACCAAAGAGATTGAAGTGTTCTCCTACTGGTTTTTAAATGTTATAATTCTGCTGTTCCTCAGACATTATTGTCAACTGCTGGAAATGGCCCACCTTGATTATCACTACAAAAGGTTCCCCCCACCCACTCTCCTGCTGATAATAGCTCACCTTACCTGATCACTCTCGTTACAGTGTGCAAGGTAACACCCATTGTTTCATGTTCACTGTGTATATAAATCTCCCCACTGTATTTTCCACTGAATGCATCCGATGAAGTGAGCTGTAGCTCATGAAAGCTTATGCTCAAATAAATTTGTTAGTCTCTAAGGTGCCACAAGTCCTCCTTTTCTTTTTGCGGATACAGACTAACATGGCTGCTTCTCTGACTCCTGCCCCTGTTTCACTTCTCCCCACCAGTGAATTGGTATCAGTGGATATTGACCCCTGTTGTGGGACAGGAGTGTAACCACGACTCCACAATTCCACAGACACAGAATTTACAGCTCAATTCACCCCCTGCTGCAAAACTGTGCTCCAGATTCTCAGCTTTCTTTTTAAGATTATATTTGTAGCTCTTGTGCAGAGATAAGCACAACCAGAATGAAACAATAGCTCGAAAAGGTTGGAACTGTCCCATTCATCTCAATCAGAGCCCTGTAGATTCTGTACCTGCAGAATTTGGCATCTTTCCCCCAAGGTGGTTATTATTTAACAATTAGATTGCAGTAGTGCTTAACAGCCACAACCAGGTTGGGCTTCATCATGTTAGGTGCTGTGCAAATCATATGGTCAAAGACAGTCCCTGCCCCACAGCGCTTACAGACTAAAAGATGCCATGGAAGTTAGTATTTTCACCACATCCTTTGCCATTTTGCTGCACCAGGTGTCTAACATCTTGTTTTCTGCCTGCCTGCCTTTAGTTGTCTTTTGCACTCCAGTGATCTTGTGCAATAGCTCAATTTACCACACCCACACAAAATAAAAATCCACTATTAAGATACAATCTTTCCCTTTTAATTCAAATACATCTGTTCCAATTTTCAACTAACTGTCAGAAACCTCGTATGGTTTCAGTGGTTCTTTTGCATTCCGTGTCCTGTATTTATTGCAGATTTCACACTGAGATACTTTATCTTCAATGGCAGCATTCAGGCCTGGCCAGAATAGAACATCTCAGGCTCTGTTCTTTGTGTAAGAACTGCTCCCTATCCAGATTAACACCATGGATTATGCTTATTATTTCAGACCTCATGCTGTGCGGTATTATGACAACACCCTTTGTAAAGACACCCATGCAGCAAATTTCATTTGCATAGTCCCAGAAAGTTTTTAGGCTTGGAATTTTTCTGGTTTTTGTTTTGTTGTTTTTTCTCCTGATAATCGTTCATCTATAATTACTTTCTCAAGGCGTTAGATCATTTTGCATTTGCTAGTGTTGTTTAAAAATGCAATACTTGAGCCTAATTTACTTCAAACCCTTCTTCCTACAGCTCCTTGCTTTTGATATTTACAGGGTCTCTTGAGAGCAAGCCTGATATAAGCACTTCCTTATCAGCACTTCCTAACAGTACTTTTTTCAATGTTATGATTATTTCCCGAAGTCTAAGCCGTGCTCTGCACAGAGATTTCTGTAACATGGCCTCCGCTGGTTCATGGGCGATTTCCTCCTCACCTGATTTCTGCCCATAAACGTTAATGAAACTTCACAACCAAATACAAGTGCCAGAATCCTTTTCAACCTCAGCATAGCTCTGTTACCTTTCAGCCACTGCTTTGAAACTGGATGTAACTGACAAAAGGAGAGCCCCCAGCTCACCTGAACTTGCAATGACTGAGATCTTAGAATCTTTGTAAGTATTAAAACATTCCAGTAATGGTGTGACCTTTTTCATAATTCCCTTTCTCTTCACTATCACATCTCAGTGCCGTCTTGTATTGTTCCCCAGCACAATTCTCAGTAGAGTACTTAAGTGACAATTTAAAGATGAATTTGTTGTTAACATGTCTGTGACTCTCTGCAAAGGCCTCCCTTTGGTGTTTTACCATTTGTATAATTGCCTTCACTCTTCTAATGTTCAGTCAAACTCCTCTATCACCCAGCATATCTCCAACGTGACTATTTATTCAGCAAATTCTCCTCTTTCCCAGGCTTCAGATTGTTACACAGGTCTTCCCATTGTGGTGTTGGTCACTTATACCCCAAATTAGCAGATCATCAACAACAATTTCTGCCCAAACCAGATCCTCAAATATCCAGGAGATGTTGCTTTGGTACACCGAAGGTGTGGAGGTAACCCTCAAAGGAAGTGCCTTACATCTATATCTACAAAAGGGGAGTAGAAAGTGAAGAGTTTTCAACTTTCTCTATTGAGTGGGACTTCTTGCACTTTAAATTCCAGACACAAAAACGCCTCAGTTGTTCTCATGGTGTGGTGCCCTCAATGGCTTTTTTCAAATATTTTCGATCTACAATCCTTAATTTGCTTGGTTTTATTACGTGATCAATTAAGTTGGTGTCTGAATTTGATCAATAATATCTATTTTTACTATCCAGTCAATTCCAGCTTTTAATTAAATTTCTCTGGTTTAATGGAACTTATAAAGTGCTTATATTTTTGGTTCCAAGTGCTAATTAATCCTTATAACACCCCTGCAACAGTAGATTCTGCAGGGGTGAATTGAGGATCAGGAAGGCTACGCAATTTGCCCCAGGTTATATGTCACCTTTGATACAAAAAGAAAAGGAGTACTTGTGGCACCTTAGAGACTAACCAATTTATCTGAGCATAAGCTTTCGTGAGCTACAGCTCACTTATGCTCAAATAAATTGGTTAGTCTCTAAGGTGCCACAAGTACTCCTTTTCTGTTTGCGAATACAGACTAACACGGCTGCTACTCTGAAACCTTTGATACAGTCTTTGTCAGCTGCAAACCTTGCCTCCCACTCCCATGAGCTAACCAGTACATTTTCATTTTGTCAGTCAGTCGCAGAGGTGGAAATAGAAACCAGGAATAAGACTGCCAACATATTATCAGGCCACAAGCGTTCCAGTCTAGCAACATCCTCCCACTAGCTCAAACAGGCCTACCAAGGAAACTCCTGCCTCAACAGGGACAGCCTTCACTAGTGATGAAGGGTATTAGCAAGCACAGCTTATTACAATAAAATCATTTTCCAAGCAACTGATTTAAGAACTTCCAAGTCTAAGTCAGGCTAATGGGTGACATTTCTCCCTTCAGTCAAAAATCTGCCTTAGCAATGGCATTTGCCTCACATTTAATTCCATCCTGAGCAGAGATTAGTTTACTAATCAGTTAATTAATATGCAGAATCTTATTTTCTCCATCATTGGGCCAAATTCAAAGTTGCTTTAACTTCCACCTTCTTCAGGCTGCTCAGCACCTAAGTTACACCAATTTAGAAACCCATTGCTGATAAGTTACTCCCTGACTCCAACCCATCACCTCTCAATATGGTCAGCAAAATAGTTAAATCAATAGACCCCCCCACTCTGGATGGCCATGTAGCTATGTGAACAAGCAGCTTTATCAGCCCATGGATGTTAGCAGCTTAAGAGTAGTGGGGGTTTTTCCCTTGGTACTGCCTAACACAAAACCCAAACGGCACAAACCAACCACAGAAGAACGAGCAGCAAAGTAACAGCATCCCCCAGTGGTTATGCCCACAAGTGAAGTGTGAATATTATTTCCAACTGGCTGCATAAACGACTCCCACACCAGCCTGGTGGAGACATTATTTAATGTTTTACTATAAATAGCTGCTGGAGTAGTCTACACAGGAACTTGTTTGCTCTGGCATCTGCTGCACCAGGGCTTTAAACAAGTGATCAAGGGCATTGTCATCTTATTGCCTGAAAACAAATAGCAACCACTTGACTAGAAATGACATATTTATTTTAAAAGGATTCCATCAGCTTAGTAAATCCAAAATTTACCTTTTGGGGGTGGGTGGAAGAAACGTTTACAAAACAAAGGAAACTTTTTTTCTCAAGCTCAGTGCCTTTTTAAATTAGCAGTATAGTGCTTATGACACACACAGTAGTTCTGACACCATCCAGTAGAGGGCAGCAGTGTGTATAGCTGCATTCACATGTGTGCGCATACATATATATCTAGTTCATTTGAGTATCATGACATCTTATGAAACTACCACTAGTTCTCTGATTTGCCTAAAGAAAAATACAACTAAAACCATGAGAACTGACAATTCTCTCACTGACTACCTCACACAGGACACCAGTCAGTCATGAATATTTGCTACTATAGGTCATGAAAAGGTAAACCTGTTTCTTAAGCCCTATGTTAGAGAACAAAATGGCACCAAAATATTCTCATTCTGGAGGCAGCTACCCCCCAAACAAGCCATTTTCTGGAGGGATATCTAGATAGAAAACTATTAGTTTTAGTTATCATCCACTCACTAAGTTCCACCACCTGTAGACTGATACTTCCATTAATGTCATTGTGAATTGCCTGGGTGTATTTAGAGGAGAATGGATCCTAATGCTTCCATGCTTTGTGACCAATGCTTTATTCGTCTCACAGCCAAAGATCTGATTCTGCCAAACCCATACCCACACGAGAGTGTTCCATACACAAATGAGCAGTACCAGTCACATCAATTGGCTTACTTGCAGAGAGGATCAGTTATGAACAAAAGCAAAGAGAAGAGAAAGATGGGATTTCTGGTTAGCTGGACTAACAGGGACACACTGAAGGAATAGGTACCCTGCCTGTTAGACATACCCAGGAATGGGAACAAAAACAGCTAGTTAAGCCCATGCAAAAGAGCCTATTTAACATACTGGAAGCATGGTGGTCGGGGGAAGAGGAAGAAATGAAAAGTGTCATAAGGTTCAGAGCTCTGCCATAAATGCAGCTATGTATGGAGCACAAGAGCGTGGAAAAAAGCAGGACTTAAATCACCGGGTTGAGTAGGTGACGAGTGAGGGAGGAGACGGCTTGATTTTTTATTTTTGCCTGATGGGAGGCGATGATCTTACAGTGTTGCAGGATTGTGGGGAGCAGCTGAATTGGGATGTGAGTCATTAGGAAATTTCCCTTACCCTTTGTAACATTACAAACTGGAAAATCCTGCAATCCTTATTCAGGCAAATTCATACAGTAGTCACTACAAACTGAAGAATGACTCCAGGATTTGGTCTCATGTGCTTGTTTTTATAACCCCAGACCTACACTGGGATCCACTGGTATGGACCACTGCACCCATGTGGTGGTATCCCTTAGATGCCAGATTTTTACTGCACCCACCATTACATGGTGTGGCACAGCTGCTGAATCAGGATCTGCTGACATGAACCCTAATGCCCATGTACCATTTCTCTACTTAGAGCCTTGTATTCATCAGCAGATCTCAACGCAGGATGCGAGCCATGAGCTGTAATTATGGTGGGTGCAGTAAAAAAAACTGGCATGTTTGACACCGGACAAGTTGTATGAATGCAAAATTATTCTGCATCTCTATTTTTCCACACTATGAACCAAATTCTCATCTCAGTTGTACTGTGCAACCCCCAGTGAAGTCAGCTAGGTTGCTTGGGCATAAATTAGAGCAGAACTCTGTCCTATACAGGGCTTCATCAATGCATTCTCCGAGTTTAATGGCCTTCCTTGTGTTTGACATTTTATCCACAAAAAGTTAAGACAAAATCTTGAATGTTGTCAATTAATTTCTGCTTTTCAGGTTGGCATCCCTGAAAAAATCAAGATTATTCTCAATGGTTGCCCAGTTGGTTACATATCCCAGGCAATTCCTCAGCAATATGATATAATATTTCAATAAAGTTTTAATAATATGGGTTTCTCTACTTCAGTTAAATGGAAAACAGACTAGGTTGCTAATTCAACACAGGGTTTCCTTTCCTTGTTGCCAGGTTTAATATGGTACAGTAACAAGCTGAGCCAACATCATGAAGGGAAAATAAAAACAGCACTGACTACATGCTTGTAATGTTCCCCTTCAGAGTTGTGAAATCAAACAGCAGCTCTGAGCTGGCTTAGGGTAACTAGAAAAGGAAAGTGCTCAAATTAGTTTCCCTTTCCAAGCTGAATGAAATACAAGGGAACAATATCAATGCTGCATCTGCATGTGGAATTAGATTTTTAAAATGTTGTCACATTTCAATACTGTAAAGTCTTGTCAATAACAGAGGTATGGTGTTTTTACAAAATGTAAAGGGTCCAAAGTCCACTCTCAGATGAGTAGCTTCCATGGAGTTGAGTGGCAACTGCATGCATGCACCTGATAGGGATGTAAATACCATTTTAAAAGTTAACCATTTAAATGATTAAAAATATTTTGTTTAAACGATTAACCGATGAAGTGACTGGGGCTGATCCTGCCCACCGGCGTGGCTGGGACTGGAGCCACTCCAGCCAGTCTGGGCTGCTGGGGATGGCCGGCTGGCTGGTGCGGGACTGCTGGGGCCGCTTGGCCAGCGCGGGGCCATTGGGGCCAGCCAACGCGGGGGTTAACAGTTAAGGTGGGTTAACCGGTAAAACTAATGCTTCCAGTTAACCGGTTACAATTTTACATCCCTATCAGAATTTGGCTCATGACTTAGGTCTTTTATTTCCCTTTAAAAAGTCAAGTTTCATAAGACTGGTCACAGTGCATGGTGGACTTGACCTTTTTGTTCTTGTTCATTTCCTTCCAAATTAAAAACTTTACACTCACCAAAAGACCCGCTGAAGGTTATACATTATGGTCAAAAATTTGCAAGCCTCCTAACCTAAAGACAGGCATCTACATCCATATTTAGGCAGCTAAACAAAAAACACCTGATCTTCAGAGATGCTGAGCACCTACAGCTCCCCTGGAGTTTGTGTGCAGAGAAATAAGCCATTTGGTTCTCAGTTGCTGGAGGATGTTACTGAGGGGAAACACTGGGCTCCCTTTGATGGAGGCTACTTTTGTTTCTTCTTGTTACTTTTCCAAATCTAACACATTTTGTAAGAGACCTTTGAAAATTCCAGCTGAAACAATCTTTATGAGTTTGATCATCAGTCTGTCTGTCTTCAGATAGAAAGTAGTGGAGAACAGTATGGTATTAGTTGTTATTCTTATCATTGTATTCACTTCCTACTGAAGATGGGTAGCTTATAGAAGAAGTTTGGGGTGTCAAAAAAATAAAGCCAAAAAGTTGTCTTTTTCCTCATGCACATTTTATTTACAGTTTTGTTATGATCAACAAGAATTGACGTACAGTGTTTATTTCACTTCACAGGCTGCATCACTGATGCCTGTGCATCAAAGCCAACATTTGGACACATGTCTAGCATTCACCCTTTACAAAGGAAAAGTGCAAAAACCCTGGAAAAGCTGCCTTTAGGCAAAAGAGCTTTGCAGTCAGTCTGTCTTGTTAATTTTTCAGAACACTTTCATCAAGCCACAGGACATTATGCATTTACTCCAGGGTCATGTCTAAAGCCTGGTGAGCCACAGTATGTTAACTTCTTGCATTTTAAAGGGATATTGTCAAGTATTTTAAATAGTTTGGGGGGGGTTCTGCTCCTATAAACCTAAACATGTCCTTTTATACCAATATTGCATTTTTTTCCATTTGGCTTCCCCAATGAAAAAAATTAAAATGGAACCTTTGTGTTTCACTGTATTGTTTATGGACCAACTGCTCCCCATCTGTTCCCACACACAGAAGGTGGAATCAAGCTGTGGATCCAGCACAGAACAGGAGAAGATTGTCGGGTCCACAATTGTCTCTCCCCAAATCCTCCTGTCATGGGGTGGAATGGCCCTATAAGGGAGCTCGGCTTAACCTCCGTTGGTGATTAAAGAGCTGCCTCCCAGATGATGTTGTGAGGCTAGGGATCACAAGATAGCTTGAAGATCATCTGATCTTCGTAAGAGCCAGCAAGTAGCTCAGTTGCTAGGGAGAAGTACTGGAGTCCCTGGGTCAGGGGGAAGAACCCAACTACTACGTGACTCCCAGGCAGATGGCTTGTGGAGAGTAATTCTGCAGGGAACAGAGAGGCTTCCTGTGTCTCCCCAACAGATGGCCTGTGGAAAGCAATCCTTAGGGAGTAGATGGGTTCCTGCAGAAAACACCAGGTTGGGAGGAAGGACATGACTGATTTGTTGAATTTGTGTTAAAACAATTTTAATTTGAATAAAAAGGACTGGAAACCTGTAGATGGAGAGTAGCAGCTGTGTTAGTCTGTATTCGCAAAAAGAAAAGGAGTACTTGTGGCACCTTAGAGACTAACCAATTTATTTGAGCATAAGCTTTTGTGAGCTACAGCTCACTTCATCGGATGCATTCAGTTGAAAATACAGTGAGGAGATTTATATAGACACAGAACATGAAAAAATGGGTGTTACCATACACACTGTAAGGAGAGTGATCACTTAAGATGAGCTATTACCAGCAGGAGAGCGGGGGGGGGGGGAATAAACCTGGGGAAATAGTTTTACTTTGCGTAATGACCCATCCACTCCCAGTCTCTATTCAAGCCTAAGTTAATTGTATCCAGTTTGCAAATTAATCCAATTCAGCAGTCTCTCCTTGGAGTCTGTTTTTGAAGTCTTTTTGTTGTAATATTGCAACTTTTAGGTCTGTAATCAAGTGACCAGAGAGATTGAAGTGTTCTCCGACTGGTTTATGAATGTTATAATTCTTGACATCTGATTTGTGTCCATTTATTCTTTTACGTAGAGACTGTCCAGTTTGACCAGTGTACATGGCAGAGGGGCATTGCTGGCACATCATGGCATATATCACATTGGTAGATGTGCAGGTGAACGAGCCTCTGATAGTGTGGCTGATATTATTAGGCCCTATGATAGTGTCCCCTGAATAGATATGTGGACACAGTTGGCAACGGGCTTTGTTGCAAGGATAGGTTCCTGTTAGGTTAGTGGTTCTGTTGTGTGGTGTTTGGTTGCTGGTGAGTATTTGCTTCAGGTTGGGGGGCTGTCTGTAGGCAAGGACTGGCCTGCCTCCCAAGATTTGTGAGAGTGATGGGTCATCCTTCAGGATAGGTTGTAGATCCTTGATGATGCGTTGAAGAGGTTTTTAGGTCACTGTATTTTCCACTGAATGCATCCGATGAAGTGAGCTGTAGCTCACAAAAGCTTATGCTCAAGTAAATTGGTTAGTCTCTAAGGTGCCACAAGTACTCCTTTTCTTTTTGTAGATGGAGAGTGTTTTTTGATGCTTGGGTGGGCAAGTTAGTCCTTGACTTACACCTCCTTTATGGGGATTGAAATCTACCGGCAGGAAGGGGGCTGCCTGCCGACAGCATGTCCTCCGCCACCCCAAATCCATGGGGCATCTTGGCACAAGTCAGTTTGGACTAACTAGGTCAATGACACCTTAACTTGAACTTGGAATATTCAACACCAAAAACACAGGGCTCTCCCATGTCAGCTCAAGGAGTACCTCCATTAGCAGTGGTAGGCTCATATCCTCTATGTTAACCAGCCACTAGAGTGGGACATACCACATCTACTGGTTTCAGAGTAGCAGCCATGTTAGTCTGTATCCGCAAAAAGAAAAGGAGGACTTGTGGCACCTTAGAGACTAACAAAAACAGTGGGGGAGCCCCACTGTATTTTCCACTGCATGCATCCGATGAAGTGCGCTGTAGTTCACGAAAGCTTATGCTCAAATAAATTTGTTAGTCTCTAAGGTGCCACAAGTCCTCCTTTTCTTTTTGCGGATACAGACTAACACGGCTGCTACTCTGAAACCTGTCATTATGCAAGGCACTGAATTTAGCCGTATGGAGTGGCAACTGCTGGAAATGGCTCACCTTGATCATCACTACAAAAGGTTTTTTTTCTCTCCTGCTGGTAATAGCTCACCTTACCCGATCACTCTTGTTACAGTGTGTATGTTAACACCCATTGTTTCATGTGCTCTGTGTATATAAAATCTCTCCACTGTATTTTCCACTGCATGCATCCGATGAAGTGAGCTGTAGCTCACGAAAGCTTATGCTCAAATAAATTTGTTAGTCTCTAAGGTGCCACAAGTCCTCCTTTTCTTTTTACCACATGTACTGTGTTACATCAATATTAAATGTATACCAGTCCCCCTCAGCTACCTACTGAGCCCCCAGCATTCCCCCAGGAGAGCTTGTGGGGTACAGGCAAGGAGTACAGTACAGGCAGCACAGATTGCCAAGAGCAAAGGGCCACTCACACACATATCAAGGGACCCACAGGTTTCAGGCTCCAAATACCCAGCCTGTTTCACCTGGAAAGGAGCAAACCATTCCCAACCCTTCCCTGACTGATCAGGTGGAGACTTCCGGAAACTCTGAGTTCCCAGCCACCTATGTGGGAAAAGCCCACAATAGGTATGAGTTAGTACCGTCTTATCACAGTTCCGGGAAAAGAGCTTTGTTAGTTTGCTACTTGAGAAGCAATCCAAGAGCAATCACGCAGAAACAGGAGCTGTTTTATATTTTATATTTCTTAAGGGGGCACAAGACCTTTTTTTTTTTGATACAATAAAGACCTATTCAGAATATAGAAAATGTCCACTTTAAAATTAAGTAGACTACAGCTGAACGAAACAAAAAATCCTGATATCTAAACAAACAATTTACTCCTACTTATGAGTGAGAGAGATTTTAACAACTTGTGAGGCACTCAGATAAGGCAGAGAAGGAAAACACTTCCATAGACAAGTGTCTGGAAAAGCTCTAGGGTCAAATAGATCCCTGCTATAATTCCACAGAAGTCAGGGGGAAAACGTCCTTCTAGATTCTGGGAACGTCATGGAACATTTCAGAGCTTCATCTCTTAAAGTAAGCTCACTCTGCCACCCAACCTCCGCCCTGCATGTATCTCTTCCCTACTCTATGCTTCTCTCCCCTTCGGTTCTTCCAGATGTGATAAAATCTTAAAACAATCCATAAATGCCAGAATACTAAAACCCATGACAACCTGAGCATGGGTACTAGTATCCTGGGTCTAATACCTAGTGATGGGTTCGGCCCTCACTGACCACAGTACTGAGTGAGAATACTTCTCACCTATATGGTGCCTCTCATCTGAAATATGAAGGTGCTTTACAAAGGAGAGTAAGGATCATTATCCCCATTTTAGACATGGGGAACCCAAGGCACAGAGAAGTTAAGCAATTTGCTCATGATCACGTGAGTGAATGCCAGGTTGCCTGACTCCCAGGGCAGCGCATAGTCCGCAGACCATGCTGCTTCTGATGAATTCCGAAGAGCTAAGGAGGAAAGGAAAGAAATGACATCCTCAGTCATTTCCCTGAGAGTGCAGACTAGCACCAAATAATCCGAAACCAACTCATGTTACCAAAACTAATGCCAAGAGGCATCTATTTTGAGTGGATACTTGAGTGTGGTCAGCAGTTGTGGCAGACAGACCAAGGACTCCGTCCACAGTGAAACAAGAAACAGCATTTTTAGGAACTATCTTTGCAGATATGCTTATGCTACTCCTGCACTGTTGGCTCTGCTGGGTCAATACGTCTGGTTAGGGTTCTGTACCCTTTGAGTCACAATAATATCAGACTGAAGTGCGTCAGAAGGGCAGATATTCCACTCCCTACCGTGCCACTTCAGAAACAGGTGGCTACACATGAGTCCATCCACCGATTCATCTGAACAGTACCCATCACTCTGGTATTGGAGTGTCCCAGAGCACAGCCATGACAGAAGCACCAAATCACTGGATCCACAGGCTGTGGACCTGTTCACAATAAAAGCCGCCCACCCCTTCACCCTCCACCCCAACAGACTTACCCAGAGCAAATTCTTGGGTACTGGTGGGGCTGATCAGCAAGTTCAGAAAAGGGACATCCTGCCAAAGCACAACAAGTGATAACCCTTAGCATAGTGCCCTACAGAATAGAATTTCCAGGCTTGGGTTACATCCCATCTACCGAAACTCAGCCTCCATGCTCCACCGATCCTCACGTAACAACAATACTCTAGTACCAACGACACCTTGAGTAAAATGGGACGTAGTTACACTGGTGTAACGTGGCCTAAAAATGTTTTCCAAACCACCGGTGTCAATTTCCCCCCACTGGTGGAAGGGTGGGGGGAAATGGTGGGTGACTTGGCTTCAGAAGAGGGAGGACTGTGTTTGCAGTGCCCTGCCCTGGAGCTTCTGCCTGGGGAAGCAGTTTTAACTTGTGGCCAGAATGCCATAAGAGCCCTGCTGGCCCAGCCTGGCAGAACAACCCTTGTTCTTGGATTATGAAAAAAGGCAGATAAGAGCACCTGATTTACTTCCTCTATGCCAGTCATTATTTTCTATCCTTCTCTCACGTTTTCCCTCTTAATTAGACATTCCCAATCCTTGGGAGAAGTTTTCTATGCCTCTCATCATTTTCTGTGCTTCTCTCTGACCCTGTCCATTTCACTGGGTTGTCAAATGCACAAGGTAAACTAAAAAAAATAAAATCGAGAATTCCCGCTCCTCCATCTCTAAGATTCCTATAATTGATAGAGGATAGTGTCCCTTTAAGAGGTACAGGGTCAAGGGAGGAAGAGTCAGTGAGGCAGAAACACAAAGTAAGCCTGCCCGAGATAGGAAGAGCTGTGGAGGAGAAGATTCTGGCACCAGAAAGCTCCGGCTCATCCTGGATCAGCTTCATGCAGATATATGTGCTTTAAAAAGGAAACCAATGTTGATTGTCGGAGGATAGGAGATGAATGACAAATAGACAACAGCACTAAAGCAGATCAGCCTTAACATGAAGCACCTTGACACAGGATTCTAGCCTCTGCTGGCATCTGCTTTGATCACAGGCATTTGGATCATGAGGCTTGTGTCCGGCAGGCACCCTGTGCATTTACACTACATAGGTGAGGAATGCTTTAAGACTGTGCTACTCAAAGTGGTGGTCCACCGACTGCTGCCGGTCCGCGAGCCATTGGCTGCCGGTCTGCGCGCATATTGGAAAAAAAAAATTGCCAGTCCCCCACATCAGATAGCTTGAGAAGCACTGCTTTAAGAGACAAAAGGTCTTTCTCTGTGCCACGACATGTTGCCGTGCAACCAATAATCCAAGATGGTTCTCCGGGCCAGCAAGCCGAAGTCAATTCTCTACTTCGCCTTTACCTTTCAGGAAACACACCTTTCTTTTTTTGCCTAATCTAGTTAATTAACTATTTTTAGACTAATAGATTGCTCCCAATTCTGCCCCTCAGCGTATTTGGACATCCTTTCACACAACACACTATTAAAAGGAAACCATACACCCTAAATTAGGCAGCACACCAGCAGAGATCTTTTTCCCTCAGTTCCTGCGAGAGATTAGCACTGCAAATAAAATTTGTTTAGTAAATTTGACTTTGTGCAACACATTCTCAACAAGGTGATTCGTTTGTCTCAGGGAATACTATGTTTTGATTAAGAATGTGGATGACTGCCTAGAATGTCAGAGAATCTAGAAGCTCTCCTGACAGTGCAAAAACAGTTTAATCATTAAATGAATGATGGTTAAATATATCATCTGTCACTCTGAACTCCTTGTATGCTAAGCGACAGGTGCGAAATGTTAGAGGCATGAAAAGACTTTCATCTCTCCTCCATATGGAGAAGGATAGGACTACCTGAAGAGATGAAGCGAGCATGTGATATAGGTATATAAAATAACGAATGGTCTAGAGCAGTGGTTCTCAAAGCCGGTCCACCGCTTGTTCAGGGAAAGCCCCTGGCGGGCCGGACCAGTTTGTTTACCTGCCGTGTCCGCAGGTTCGGCCGATCGTGGCTCCCACTGGCTGCGGTTCACCGCTACAGGCCAATGGGGGCTGCGGGAAGCGGCGCGGGCCAAAGGATGTGCTGGCCACCCTTCTTGCAGCCCCCATTGGCCTGGAGCGGCCAACCGCAGCCAGGTGGAGCCGCGATTGGCCGATCCTGCGGACACAGCAAGTAAACAAACTGGTCCGGCCCACCAGAGGCTTTCCCTGAACAAGTGGCAAACTGGCTTTGAGAACCACTGGTCTAGAGAGTGTACCATTCACTATTTTATATGTCTAGACCATTCGCTATTTTATATACCTATATCACATCCTCCAGGGCCACACGGGAGGGGGAAGAGGGGCAATTTTCCCCAGGCCCCGGGCCCCACAGGGGCCCCCACGAGAGTTTTCGGTGGCACTTGCGCAGTGAGGGGTCTTTCAGTGCCGCCAAACACACCCGGAGTTAAGGACCTGCCGCCGCCGCTTCTTCCACTCCGAGTCTTCGGCGGCAATTCAGCAGCAGGGGGGTCCTTCCGCTCCATGTCTTCAGCAGAGACTAAACGGTATTATGTTAGGACAGCAAGAGAGAAAATAATGAAGGAGAAAGATTCTTTTATCAGAGATAGTACCACCAATCTCTAACCACATATAGAAGATGCTAGCAACAAAGTTGCTATGAGAAGATAGGCTGGACAACCCTGGAGGAAGGGTCTTTAGGTTTCACCACAAGAGGAACTCTTCAGATACCTTGTAGGCTGATGATAACCAGGTGGGCACCGAAAACCTCAAGAAGAAGAAGAATGCCCATCGGAAAGTAAAGAACAGAACTGGAATATGGCATGTTCTTCTCCTGCCATTTAGGTATGAAGAGACGTCCTCTACAGTGCCTATCAATGTCACAGAAATAACTTGCTCCCCAAAATGGATGTAACTTTCAAAAGTAAATTTGAATGTCCATGAAACGCCTTTAGGTAGAGGCACTGAGCACTTTATGCCATGGGATTTCCCAGCAGTCACTGCAACTCTACCAACACCACCCCGGGACACCTGACTATGACAAGTCAAAGGTTTCTGGCATGAACTGAAGTAATTTTTGGTAGCTCCATTTTTAATAAATGTTAACATGGCACTCTGCCCAGGGTCTTCTGCATCAGTTAGTCCAGCCCTGATTTGGATTAATTTTAAAAAAAGATACAACTTTTAGAGTTATGCACTGGTCTTACTGAATGCAGGGAGAATTTGGCAACAGCCTCCTCTCCCTCACCTTGCATTGTTTCTCAGGGAGCAAGGCCGATAAAATGTGGAAAATAAACGATCCACCTTAGCAAGGCTGATCTTGCTGTCAATCACTCCAAGTCTGGAAGCCAGATCAGTTGTCCCATAAGCTTGGTGAGGATTTAGAGTCCATAAAAAAAATTAACTAACATTACTTGTATCTGCAGAGACCTCGCTGACAGGCTCCAGTGCTGTCAAGGCTTCATGCTTCCTTCTAATGAGACAGCATTTTACACTGCGGTTGTTCCCTTTTTCTTTTAGGGTGTCTGCAAGCTAAATTAGTTTTAAGTAGTAGGAAAGTATTATACCTGAAGGTGGATACACTGTGTCTGATCAACTGTGGACTTGGGATAAACTGCTGATAATAATTACCAGGGGAAAATTCAACCAACCTGTGTTAGAAAAGGTTGTCAAGCATTCATGTTATATACAGTGAGTATACAGCGTGGGGAAAGAAAGCTGATGGGCCTTATTTCTGCTCTCACACTCATGTAACCCCACTGACCTCCCTGGAGTTAATCCTAATTCACACCAGCATGAGAGCAGAATTAGTTACTACGTATAGATACAACATCTACTATGTGATCAGTAGTTATGAGAGTGCTAAAAGTAAAGGGCCAATCTGCAAAGCTAGGGTAAGTAAGGTTGCATAGGGGATCCATTTTAGAGTTAGGGAAATAACTCTAAACGTTCCATCGTTAGTTGCCGAAAGACACAACATCAAGACATCAAGCGGTGGCTGTTGTCCTGCACTCCCCATCCCCCGCATGGAACAGCCAAATATCCACTGCCTTGCCCCTTGTATAGCCATTTACACTTGTTTTAAGTGGATATGAAATGCGACCACATCAGAATGCCAGCGTTTTGCACCCATTTTGCACAGGTATAAATGATTACACAAAGGAACAGGGCAGAAGAGAAACAGACCCAGAGGCTTTGCTAAGCAGGTCCACTTTGCCAGGTATCCATTCACCACGCTGCAAAGCTCTCTCCACCCTGACATGTAGGGACCATGGAGCACTGGTGCCGAGGGGATCCCTATGCAACCTCTGTGCATCCTGCTTGACCTTCCTACCACTATGGTTCCACTGCACTATGGGCTTTGTCCATGGGAGAGGCAAATTTGGTTCATGCACACTCACATCCACACAAATAGACACCATTTACATTGGTGAGGTACACAGCTCTTTCTCCTGAAAGGAATTTACAATCTAAACAATACAGACCAATGTATCTTTTGAACTTTGCTGCTTTCCAAGCCAACAATCAAATCATGTGGTTCTCTGTTCTCAGTAGCCATTCCCCACCACCATCACCACCCCAATTACGATGATGCTAATTACATCTTGGGGCTTGTCTACACTGGCGCTTTGCAGCACTGCAGCTTTCTCACTCCTGGGTGTGAAAAAACACCCCCCCCCCCCCCGAGTGCTGCGAGATTCAGCACTGTAAAGTGCCAGTGAAGACAGTGCACCGACGCTGGGAGCCGTGTTCCCAGCGCTGGGAGCCGTGTTCCCAGCGCTGGGAGCTACTCCCCTCGTGGAGGTGGTTTTTTAAAAGTGCTGGCTGGTGCCGCGACTACATAACAACGTTAAAGGGCTGCCGCGGCAGCGCTTTAACGTTGCTAGTGAAGACGTGCCCTTGGGAAATGGCACACTTTATACTTCTTTTTCTTTGCTGCTGGTAAGAATTATTCTGTAACATGATTATGTGAAATGCTTGCGACATGTGGGTGATTAAAAAGAAAATTAAACCCCTGGAATGAGAGCATTATTGCTGATCATCATTTATATTGGCTGAGGTTAGCTAAGCAAAATGTGTGTGTGCACACATGCACAAACACACCCACACAACCCCATGCATCTGAATTAATCCACTGTGTATATCCTGGGTAGCAGAAAGCCCCCTGAAGAGATCTCTACATCTTAGTCTGAAATCTCTACACGTAAACAAAAAGTGACTGTCTCTCTCAGCACAGTAAAGTGCAGTAGCTTCCCTTGCTAAGGAAGCCTTTTTAGTCATCTTTATACTAAGAAAGAAAGACAGAGCAAAATCAAAACTAATGGGCCCCAATCCTGCAATCCCCAATCTCACATAAAACCCCAAGGATTTGGGGATATTGAATTAGGTCTGCAACAAACGAGCTACAGTAGCGTTGTGAATGATCAATAATATGAAAACCATTTTTACTTCTTTCCAGAAGAGCCTTAAAAAGGAATACAGCAGGCAATAGAGAGCCCAATCCCCAATGTATTGCAGGGATATGCTTACTACTATATATGTGTATATTGTAGCTATGTTTCATTTAGGATTAAATGGCAAGTACTGTTTGATATAAATATTTAGTGCAATTTTGTATGTATATATTTTATGCACACAAATGCTCACTTCATCAAAATAGAGACATTGCAGCCTCCGATAAACAAGGCAAATCTCCCTTGGGGCTAACAGTTTCTTTTTAAAAAGACCTTTTTAAAGAAAAACATTTATGGATATCACCTTTTTCAAAAGTTTATGGCCTCAGCTATGCTCCCCTTGAACTTACTGTTTGTAACTTTTACTCTCTTTGATTATATATAGGATCCAAAATTGCACTGAGTATTGATATGGATTTGGGGGAGGGAGAGAGAAACAGAATAGGATAAATTATAATACATATAATGCACAGTGGCATGTGGACAGAGACTACACAGTGATGCTCGGACACTGCATGACATTCATCTACATGGGGCAGGACAGTGATAAACCTTGCCTTTGATGTACATACGCCGTTATTAGACATTTTCTTCTAAAAATCAAGGGGTTCGTCATTCATGCAATAAATTTATTACATTATTTGCATGTTGGGAAGGTTTTCATTCAGGGGTCTGTTACAGGAAGCTCAACCCAATTCAACTCCATCCTCTCGTGTTTAAAGTGCCTTACCTCCAAGCCCCTGTGGTGGGACCGGACTCCACTGAGAGATGACACAGGACTCCACTGAGAGCCCATCAACCCCACTACTAGGGCAATCTGCACGCACTACTGTCCTTCCACACTCTTGCTGAAGTCAGTGGTAACAGAAGTGCACGAGAACTGCATACAGTGGTCATTTCAAATAAAATCACCACTCCCCCCACCACAAAGGACTTCAGACATAAGCTTACCTATAGCTTTTAAAATAATTTAAGCAGACATAATATTTACAAATACTATTAGCGGGGAGGAGAGGTGGTCTTGTGATTGCAGATCGGAGCTGGAAGGTAAGGCTGCTGGGTTCTACTCCTACCTCTGCCACAAACTGACTGCCCTTGGGCAACTCACTTTAGCTCTCCACTCCTCAGTGTCTTCGTCTGCAAAATGGGGTAATGACAATATTCGTCCACTCAGGGATATTGTCAGGCTTAATTCATTGTTTGTAAAGGGCCTTGAGATTATTGAATGGAGGATGCTATGATGCTATGCTAGTTACAGTGATGGAGTGCATACAGGTTTTCCTTTCCATTGTAAGCCCCCCCATGCAGCATCAGTGCAGTCAAAACCTTCCATAGCAAATAACCCACTATCATCCTGTTTTTACCACTAAACAGGCTATCTAAATCATGAATGGTATATGAAGACTTTCCTCTCTAAGTCACTCTTTCAAATCCAGCCAGGGTCAGTAACAACCCAGATGAATTACTCATTGCTACCTGGCGCCTGTTAAATGGCCTCTGGGACAGAAGTTTGTGGTTTCAGCCCGCTTTCTAGTGGACACGTGTTCACATCACACCAAACGAGCCCCACCGACACTAGCTGTCCTTGCAGGCAGTTTCAGCAGAGGCACCAAGGATTTAATGGATTCTAGTCAACTCAATCCACTGCAGCTGGCTTCCATGAGACTTAGGGTGCATCTGAACTGGAGCAGGAAGCTGTGATTTCCAGCTCGAGAAGACGTACCCACACTAGCGCTGACTGAGCTCTGGTCAAGCTAGTGCCTGAAAATAGAAGGCAGCACCATTGACAAGAGCAGCTCACAGTCCTGAGTACAATTCCATTCAAGTACCCGGGGCAGCTTGCCCCTCCCACTACCACAGCTACACTTCTATTTTTAGCACGCTAGCTCCAACAGAGCTAGAACGAGTATGTGTGTTTCAGCTGGAAATTACACCCGCCAGTGTAGTCACGCCCTTACGCTATGCCTACTCTGTAATCAGGATACCCAATTGGAACACATGCAGGCATTTCCGTGTGACCTTGCTAATAACAGCGTTGTAGCCATGGTGGCACAGACAGTGGCATGGGCTAACCGCCCGAGTACGTACCAAGGTTCCCGGGCAGGACTGTACCCATGAGGGTAGCCCGTGCTGCTGTGGCTACATTGCCATTTTTAGAACACTTTCTCGATCGAAGCTACCTTAGGTATGCCTACACATGCTGCAATAGCGCCTCGTGACTCCAAGTCTCCTAGGTCACTTCGGTGCTTTTGAAAATTTCACCTGAGCCCTCCAGTTTAGGGTCAAAAGGGATACCGGCAAGTGTCAGTTGGGTGGGAGGTTGCAATGCTTCTGCCTCTGCTGTACCTGTTCTCTTTATAAACAAAAGACTCCAGTCCCCCAGGCTATCAATCCAGCTCCTTCCATTAGCATTACCTTATTTGTTCTTAATTATCATTTTAATAAAGTAAACATTTTCAGGTACTTTTGAAATAAAAAAACTGCAGTCAATAGAAATACGGAACTTGAGGTATGGTAGCCACAGGCAGACAAACCACAACAGCAGTTGTCCTCAAATTTCCAATTTAAAAGTGTTTTACTACATATGCTTTAAAAAAATAATCCTTTATCGACATCACTTTTCAAATCATTTCTCGTCCCAGCTATCAGTTGTGCGTCTCTTTAATCATACAGTTTGCAGCTTTTATGCTTTATTTAAAGAGACAAAATTGAGAAAGTTAATTACCTACATCTCCTAATTTTGTTTTCATCCCCCTACAAGAGTAAAACTTCAAGAACTGGGTTCACTGGTGCAGTATCACTGAAAGGCAGAAGTTGTGTGATCACCGCAATGGTCGTGGCAAGTCAGCAGGGGAACCCCACACCTAGATACAATCATGCAAATAATGTTTCTATCCAAGTTTTTCCAGTTCACTTAGAAAAGATTAAAGAAAAAGATGAAGTGAAAAAAAAAATCCAGCACTGATGACAAAGCAGCTATCCAGAGACTTCCTTCTTTTTATTTCTGATGACATAACAGTAGTGTTATTTTGCAAATAGCATGTGGATTGTAGGGATAGCAAAGAAAGACACAAAATGGTCTGACCAAAGGTTAAAATGCAGAAGGTAATTCATGAACAAATGGTAATATCTATAGAGACATTCTTGCTATACATGAGAGAAAGGAATCAATACACATTCGCTGAATATATTTACTTGTTAATTATATTGTTGTTTAACAATCGTGAGAAAATAAGAAAAATTGGGACTGGAGCAGACAAATACCTATAACTAATGTATTCATAATACATCTCAACTCAAACTAAGAAATATTTACATTTTGTGTATGTATGAAAAGAATTTATGTGTGTTTGTAAATATGTCTTTAGGGAACATTTTACATTCATATTTATTATTGTAATATCATGCATATCCAAATATTCATTCAGGTAGACTCCAGACTCAGTCCAATGTCCAGAAGTTAAAGAAAACATTTCAAAGCAATGAGCAAGCTCAATATTATTTGAGTATAGTATTTCTCACAAGCATATTCTGGTGTGTGATATACACACACACACACACTATATCATATTAACAGTCCTAAAGTTTGCTTCAGCACTGTCCTATACAAAATTCTCTAATTCCCCACCCCCGACTCGCAGTGTTACATTATCCTGCAAACATATACAGCATACTGTACTTAATGGATTTAGCTTAGTTATCTAAGCTCAGTCAGTTCAAGCCAGCATCTCTGTTTTAAACCACATCAAATTAAAATTTAAAAATAAAACAGAGCAGAAACACACAATCTGTGATTAAAAGAAAACCCCAATAATAAAGATGAACATTTTGATTTTGAAACCCTGATACCTTCTGTTAAATTAAAACCTACACTGATGCTTATTTGCCATTTTTCCTGGTCGAGGTTGTCAGGGTACATATACATACTTTCTTTTTGTCCATGTTGTCTGTCAGCACAGTAGTCAACATTAAATAGACAAATATTTGTCTCTCATTCAAAGCAATAAACCAAGACGACATATGGAATTAGATAAGATAAACACACACCCTGCCCAAGGCTTCTGCTTTAAATATGATCAGCTCTCACACATGATTTTGAAGAGAACTAGGAAAAAAATTAGCAGAGACAGCAGTCCCCAGTGTTGCACCTAGCTTACCTTTCAGAGCCATATTCTCTGTGCTGCAGAAGAGTCAAGCAGAGGGCTAAGAATTTACATACATAATTTGCTGTATAAACACCAGTGGTGGTTAGCACCTTACCGTATAGAGTGTTTCTTGTTATCTGTCCCCCCATGGTACTGCGCAAGGTGGCTGGCTACCTTGCAGTCCCTTTCTCACTGAGCAGTGATGTAGAAGTCCGCACATTCAGACATTATCAGCATGCAAAACCACAGGCACACACACACACCGGCTTAGCGACTCCCAATAAGTGCACACATAACATCCGTACACCACAGAATGCTGCTCACCCTTTCAAGCAGCCTCCACCCACTTTCAGATCCACCCTGCCTCAGTACAAGCAGTGGGATCTGTCATGTTTATTTACATAAGGAGGAGGAGACTTGGAGTCTTCCTGAAATAGCCAGGGAGCTCAAAGCATTTTCTATAGATACAACATCCCTCCTCACCCCCTCGCCCCACTGCAACCCGAAGAAACACAATTACAATTAAAACCACACTGTACAAACACTTGCGGGGCGGGGGGGGAGGGGGCGGGGGGGCTGTTTTTCATTTTTAAACACTCCAGCCATGGATCTTGTTTCAGATAAATCTTTTAGGAAGAATGTAGAATGCTACAGTAGGTTTCCGCTGATGGAGGTGGCTGCTTGCCTAGATATAAATCCAGCGGTACCATGCTTCTAAGCAACCTCCAGAACAAAGCAGTAGACTTTGCCAACTTAATTGCAAATATCAAAACAGATTCATTTATAAATCAAAAAAGTTTGGCGATCACAAATTCTCTTTCCCTCCCCTTATATGTGTTTTACTGTCTTCCAGCACATAGTCCTAGCATAGATTTGTATGATAAAAAAAAAAAGTTATTACGAGACATCACCACACCAGACTTTTTGAATGGCCTCTCCTGGTTAATTATTAGTTATTTAATAGCAAGGTAGAAGTGCTTGAAATGCAGAACAGTTCACCACAGACTGTAACTGTAAAAACATTACCCCCCGTAAACTCCTTTGTGATAGGATTGCACGCTCAGCTCAGATACAATGATTCCTGCTCTCCAGGCCATTACCTCCGCTGATTGATTACGGCAAGCATTATTAAAAGCCCTGGGACACAGAGACAGGTTTATGGAGGTGTTTAGAGACTGGGGTTGGGGAGTGCACATCTACCACTGGCCTCCTCTCTCTCCCTCGCTGTTGATGCAAGAGCCTTCTCCTTTGTTGCTCCTCTGTAACTCCCTCTCCCCCCCGCATCTCTCCAACCCACCAATTCTCCATCTCACTGCACAGGAATGGGAATCAGGAGCCCTCCCCCCAATCCTGGCTTTGTCTCCAGGTTCTTCTATAGCTCCGGGCAGCTCCTGTAATCTCGCCGCCATACACATCTGTACAATGGGAAATAATATTTATCTTGCCACAGAATTGTAAGGGTTATTGCTTGGCCCTTTTGAAAAATCAGGCAATGTGTGTGGCAATTCTTGGGGCATCCAGGACTGTGAGTCACCTCGTTACCCCCTGTCTCCAGCATGCGGGAGTCTTGCCTGTGCTTACCTGGGTGTGAGCTCCCGAAAACTACCGGCATTTGAGCCACTCAAGCACTCTCCTCTGGGCTATGCCAGCCCTGTCTTCACCTTGCATGTTACAATAGGTGCACCCCCATCCCTGAGTCCTTTTGAAGCATTCGCCTGTGATATCCAGTTGTTGACGCTGCCTACTCACAGAAATCCCAGATCCTCTGCTCCCAAAGGAGCAGTGCACCCCACTTTATTGATTTTACCTTAAATCACTGCTCCTTTATAACACACAATACAACAGAAAAAGGTTTATTTAAGAAAGGGAAGAGATTCTGCTAGAAATAAGAGGGAGTGATGGAAACAAATGGTTGCAATAACAAAACCATAAAACGCGAACTACACTTACTAATGGTAACCTTTCCTATTTAATTAAGTTCCCTCCCCCAACCCAAAGTTCAACTTGTTGCAGAGCTGACTGCCTTCCCCACAGCCAGGATCCAATCTTTCACGAGAACATCCCTGCTTCCCAAGACATCACCTCAGTGAAAGGAGACAGAGTACCTTTCCTCACCCTCTGTTATACTGAAACCATCTTTTGTCTTTGTTCATAGGCAGGGTGGCTCTCTGTCTGTTGTAATGTTCCCTTTATTTAACCTCCAAGTGGTTTTGATTGCTTGCAGTGGTCTCTGATATTTTTCCATTGATAGTCTTGAGATGGAGGAAGGCTGGACAATTGAACCTTGCATTGCATCACCGGCTAACCAGAGCAGGGTAACGACTCTCTCCTGCCTGAATGGGCAATCACTGAGACATATCTGCTGGACACTAACTTTCACTCCAAGTCCATCGAGAAGACTTTCAGTATAAATACATTATTCCTTAAATATTACCCACGCATTCATTGCTCAGTGATTACGAATCTTGACAAGTTACAAGCTTTCTGTAGATACCTGCACGACACATTTGGTGTTGTGAGTTTGTCAGGTCTGAGATGAGAGTGGTTTGCAAAGAACTGGGGACCCTTTGGCAAGGAGCCTCTGTGTCACAATGTGTTTATAGAATTGCTCTGTAAATGAAACGTGCTGTGTGCTAATATTTCAGGCTTGCCAGAATGATTGGCACCTCACACAGCTACTAACCAGTGGCCCAGCTGTTATCTATTAACAGAGCCCCAACTAGTGACTGGACTCACTCTGCCCATCATCAGAGCTGAGACTCCAACTTGGACCCTTATACAGTAGTCCAGGGGCAGGAGCTCATCCCTGGGAGCCAAAAGGGAGCTTTACCCTGGATGAGCCAGCAGAGTCTGTGCTGCCCTCCTCCCTGCTGGAAATCACAGTCTGCATTGCTTTCAATAGCTTCTTGGCAGTAGAGTGGCCTGTGGTGCATGAGAAGCTTTTCTTCTAATTGTATTTATTTCTCCAGATGATGCTTCATTTATAGCAGTAACAAAAGAACAGACCCACTGCAGCACTGTCTGCTGTGCTAGATGAAGTCTTTAGCTTTGGGAGCATCATAGCATCACAGGAGTTAGGAATGGAAAATACCTCTTAGCTTTATCCAGGCCATCTCCTTGGCTATGTTCCCTCTAGCACACGCCTCTCTGCCTTGTCCCAAGCAATGGGGTTTCCACCACCTCCATCGGGATATACGGGCTCATTATTCTGCTCCCAGAGAAGTTTGTAGCAGACAGCTCAGTAACTCAGACTGACCTTAATGGAAACAGCATCAGACTTTTATTCCGCAGCTTCATACATCTCAGTCTCAGGAAGGAAGGTTTTCCTGACATTCAGACTAAATTTTTCCCTTTCTTAATTGCATCATATTACTGTTACTTATACTCCCCCACCCCTCCCCTTCTTACTAGTATAGGACCTGATCCTGATAGGTGATGAGCATCTGTCAGGAGCAGACATGCTAAGTAATTCCCCACTAGCCATTGCTAAGGCCAATTATAAATATTTAACCCTTAACCCAACCTCAATCAATCAATTCCTTCACCTCTGTGCTGCTCTTCCTTGAACTCCCCACAATTTGCCATATGTTTCTGGTAATGTCCTTTGCAGACACGGGCGTACTATTCCAGGTGGAGTCAAACCAGACCCCTGGAGAGAGGGAGTATTACCTATCCCCCCCCCCCCGCCATGATGCCTCTGCACTGGTAGTTCAAAATAGCATTGACCTTTCTATTGGAGGCATATCACATTGCAACTTATTTCTGATTTGTGGTTCACTATCACCCATGTGTCTCTTTCAGCCATTGCTAATTGCTGGGTGTCTCCCTCCTACTTATTATTTGTGTTTTGCATTATTTTTCTGCAGATGTATTAACCACATGCTTCCAAGCCAAGTCCCCATTTTGTAATTTCCTAACTTTCTAATCTTTAGGCCCCTCGTATTATTTCTCTGTCCTCACTGATATTTGCAACTCCTCCCATTTTAGCATCATCTGCAAATATCAATAACATGCTATTTACTTCCTCTTCTAAATTACCAAAGAAGGAATTAAGACTCGAAGCAACAGAGATCTCTTAAGTACTTAAGAGATCCCACCCCCTCAGTCAATACCATACCATTTGTTAATACCATCTAGTTAATTTTCAGTTCAAGTGACATTGATGTTATCCAAGCAGATTTGAATCTGTTTTGAGTGTAACATATTGAGAGACACTATTGATGCTTTATCAAAATTCAAACATTATTTCATCTACCACTTTCCCTTCATCCATTTATGCATAATTACCTCCAAAAAAACAGAAAAAAGCAATACAGTCTAGCAAAGTCTCTTTTTTTAATGATTCCAGGTTCTGATGGGGCATTCACCTCACATTAGCCCTAGAGGGGTTAATATAAGCAAGAAAGGGACAATTAATCATAGGCAGCACCCAGCAGGGAGCTAGGACACAATGAAGCTTAATTGGGGGTGAAGTTCACCTGGCCAGAAATAGGTGGGGGCATCTCTCAAGCTAGGGAACTGGCAACAGAGAAGGAGGGCTGCAGTGAAGAACCCTGCAGTCACACTCCCTGATACAAGAGGGGAGAGTAGGAGCCTTTAATAGGCAGCTCTGGATGAACTCCCTGGTGGACAGTCGCCAGGCTGCTGTATTAGACCCAAACTTTGGATCCCACATGCTTTTAAGCCTCCTGAATTTGAACAGAGACAGTGTCTGGATGCTAAGTTTGGCCTTGCAAGCACATTCCCAGGGTACAGACTACCATGCTGGTACCCCATTGTTGGGATGTGGGACCCTGTGGTCTAGTTGTCTTAAGCCCCAAGACCTGTGCTGACCACCCTCAAGTCCGCCCAGTAGCATAAGCACACCCTCTCTCTGAAACTCCACCTGCATAGACACTCTGGGTTAGAGTTCAATCCCTTGGGGACTTTATAACAGTTAAATTAAATAGCACAGATTTTGCAGAGGCGTTTCTGACCCACACACACTCTGCTCAGTCAAAACACAAGAGACAGACAGATCTATGGAAAAAAGAAAACATCTGCTCACAAGACCCTCCTTAAGTTTCCTCACCACTCTCAAGATCCCTTTGGGGGCATTGTGTCCATCAGGGAGTTTAAGATTCTTCTGCAACTCATCTCCTGCCCAGCCTTCTCCTCTGGTTCTGGTCTGGTCTTTTCTTGTTAGAAAGAGTCATTATAAGAGTTTCTAACACCTTGTCTCTTCCAGTCCTTTCCCATTCTCCAACCCTCTGTGTGTGTTACCGTGGATAAGAGTTATTAGCAAGTCCAAGTCTTTGGCAGGTAGTCTCCATTGTCCTGACTGTTGGGGCCTTGGCTCTGTCCTAAGTTGGGGGTGGTTGTGCCCCCTTGGAACAGGGACAAAACAAAACAGGACTGGACACCTGTATGGTTTGTTATGATTGAACTGTCTACAACTAATGTCTGCCTTCCTGAAGATGTACAAAAAACACCCCAGAGTTAAGTTAATTCTTTGCACCTATGTAGCAGACAGCATAAGAAGGATCAAATGGACAGAGGCATGCATCACACTCATAAAAAGTAATACAGATGAGATCTCCCACACTCTTCACAGAGGGTCGTCAAAGGGTAAAGGACAAAATTCCAAACCACATATATATAAGGCCCAGTCTCAAGCCAGTGTTGACTTCCATAGACACTGAGGGGCTGGCCCTGAGCTGGTCATGTAATGTTTAAATCATCACTCAGCATAGGGTGTAATCATGATTCTTCCAAGCCTATCTGACAGTTGGATTCTTGGGGGTGACATAAAGGGAGGCAGAAAACAGTAAGCAAGTCGGGATTTGGCTCATACTCAGCCATGGGGAGACTTGAAAAGATGGCATGGCCTGAAGAAGGATCTCCTGGCATTACATCTCTTGGCAATGGTTACATAGCTGGTATGTTGTGACCACTTGTGTGCCCTTGTTGCCAAGAAGGCCAATGGCATTTTGGGATGTATAAGTAGGGGCACTGCCAGCAGATCGAGGGACGTGATCTTTCCCCTCTATTCGACATTGGTGAGGCCTCATCTGGAGTCATGTGTCCAATTTTGGGCCCCACACTACAAGAAGAATGTGAAAAAATTGGAAAACATCCAGCGGAGGGCAATAAAAATGATTAGGGGATTGGAACACATGACTTATGAGGAGAGGCTTAGGGAACTGGGATTGTTTAGTCTGCGGAAGAGAAGAATGAGGGGGGATTTGATAGCTGCTTTCAACTACCTGAAAGGGGGTTCCAAAGAGGATGGATCTAGACTCTTCTCAGTGGTAGCAGATGACAGAACAAGAAGTAATGGTCTCAAGTTGCAGTGAGGGAGGTTTAGGTTGGATATTAGGAAAAACTTTTTCACTAGGAGGGTGGTGAAACGCTGGAATGCGTTACCGAGGGAGGTGGTGGAATCTCCTTCCTTAGAAGTTTTTAAGGTCAGGCTTGACAAAGCCCTGGCTGGGATGATTTAGTTGGGGATTGGTCCTGCTTTGAGCAGGGAGTTGGACTAGATGACCTCCTGAGGTCTCTTCCAACCCTGATATTCTATGATTCACTGTTTATTCTACTGTCCGGTAGCATCTCATTGTTTCCTTTTGCTCCCCCATCTGTGTATTGCATCCACTTGTTGTCTTTCATCTTATACAGTGGTTGTATGCTCTTCATGGAAGGGTCCACCTCTTTGTTCTGTGTTTGTAGAAATTATTAACATTAATGGGACCCTTCCCATGACAGGTGCCCCCTGGCACTATTGTAATACAAATAATAAATAGTAATAATATACCTCACATAGCAACCTGAGGTTCCCCAATACATTTCCTAGAACATTGCTACCAATTACCTGGTGGCGACGGATATAGATCAGACCCATGTCCAGTATTGCAGGAATCCTGGTTTACACTTACAGCCCAGAGGCTTTATGCAGTGGCTGCTAGAATATAACAGGGCCTGGATTTTGTTAGTTCAACAGCTGATGGGTGAATTTGGCCATTACAGACATAAACCAGCAGAATTACCCTCAATGAACAATGATATAAAAAAAATGCAAATTTTGAGAGAATTCTCTGTGCATTGGAGGTGGTGTGGAAACAGGCACGGAGATGCTAAACAGGAGAAGGAGATGAGTGAGTTCTTGAGCCGGGCATCACTGGTGGAGCAGAGTGAAGATTAGAAATGAAAGCCAAAGCAGGGTTTGTGTAAGGCATGGATGTGTGGACATCCAGTCCAGGGGCACATACACTTAAAACCTTCCTGGGATTGGGTTTAATTTCAAACTCAGAACTGACATTTACCCTTTTACCAGAATTCACAAACAAGTTAGCACAAATGAAAAAGAGCAACAGGAAGTCTCCCCTACTGCGGGTTCAACTCAGTCCAATGGCCCTGGGCACGGATCCATCTCCTAAGAAGCCAGTGCATAGCCTTTCCTCTGAGCAGCTGTGCAAAGGGAGGGGGTAAGTGGTTTAAGGTAACCTCGTGTCCCTGCTGAACAAGTAATTCCCCTGCATCCCCTCATACACCTACTTTTCTCACAGAGGAGCCATCTGTATCGCTAGAACAATCTGTACTTTAGTATGTGGTCGGGAAGGTGACTAATGGCATGTCTACATTAGGGGGTGGTGGGGGGGATGGGGTTAAACCTGTTTGATTTGATGTGCATTATTTAACTAGCCGTACATAACCCGCATAGTGTGCGCATGGGACGGCTATGCCTGCTTTCAATTCACATCGTGTACACACGGCAGCATCTTGCTGCTCGTACTAAGCATGTGACATTCTGGGGGGTATCCCACGGTACTTCGTGTAAATGCTGAGCTGTGCACATTCTGGAATTTTTTTTGCTGTGCATTGTGGGATGCATAGCAGGAGCCAGATGAATTCAAAGTTCTAAAAATCCCAGGTTTCTGCTGTCTCCACTCCATTCTTCGTTGCTGCGTGGGCTAGCACCATTTTCAAATTGGACCCAATGATGCTGGCAACTGCAAATATGCAGTCTGCTTGGGCTGTATTGCAGCACCCAAAGGTGGATGAATTGAGCTCTGGACTTTGCCCACAACACTACCAAGCAGATATTGTGGCAGCAGCAGCAATGGTGGTGGAAGTGGGATGAGGCCAAGGAAGGAGGAGGCCACCAACTGATACTAGAGGAGAGGCTTCTAGAGCAGTTTCATGCCATGCAGCACCATTTCTGGGCTCAGGAAACCAACATCAATTGGTGGGAAAGGATCGATCATTCTGCAGACCAGAGATGAGGAGCAGTGGTGAGAGAATTTCAGGATGGAGAAGGTGACCTTTTTGGAAATGTGCTGAGCTAGCCCCGGAGCTGCAGAGGCAGCTGACCAACATGCCCGTGGAAAGCAGGTTCCCACTGCCATCTGGAAGCTGGCCACCCTCAAATGCCACTGGTCCATAGCCAACCAATTCCGTGGGAGGAAATTAACGGTTGGGGTCACTGTCATGCAGGTATGTGATGCCATGGAAAAGATGCTGTTGCACCAGCTTAGAAAGCTTGGCAACACTGAGATAATTATTGATAGCTTTGCATGCATGGGGTTCCTGAACTGTATTGGGCAACCAATGGGACCCATGTGCCTATTATTTGCTGCCCTCCAGAGCTCAGAATTCATAACAGAAAGGGGTAAATTTATCCACAGTACTCCAAGCATGTGTTGACCATCATGGCAGGTTTGCAGATAATCGCAGGATGGTCTGGAAGGGTCCACGATTCTAGGATCTTTCAAAACTGATTTGCCTTAATGGCGAAAGGACTGTTTGCCCCCAGGATCACTATGGATATTAATGAGGTGGAGATTACTCCAGTTATCCTGGGAGACACGGCTAATCCTCTGCTTCCCTGATTAATGAAGCCATTCACAAGCTGCTTGGACAGAAAGAATTGTTTAACCACTGCCCCAGTAGCTGCAGAATGGCAGCAGAGAGTGCATTT
This sequence comes from Lepidochelys olivacea, assembly GCF_965140295.1. Lineage (NCBI taxonomy): Eukaryota > Metazoa > Chordata > Testudines > Cheloniidae > Lepidochelys > Lepidochelys olivacea. The sequence goes on from NC_140417.1 coordinate 121,452,228, forward strand.
GGCAGCGCTGTTTGTGGAACAGGCTGGAAACTGAATTTTAAAACGTGCCCAAGATTATAGCTGCATGTTGTCTTTTGTACAGCATTTGAGAGAGTAAGGGAGAAAGCCTCAGCGATGGGCGGGAGGCTGAGGTGCAGAGACTTGCAAAGCAGTTTGAGCAGCCAGCAAGGCGTGCAACACAAAATGGAAACAGCCAGGACAATGCTGTCAGGGATAGTGATTGCTCTTGTTTTGAGTCTCAGGCCTGAAGAAGTGCAGCTGTACATCCAACTGGCAACCCGTGGAGGAGGGAAGATTGTGGGGTTATGGGTGGGGGAAGTGGAATCTTATGGCAATCCTTATTTTACCTAGACTCTGTGCCTAGATGCTTTCATACAAACTGTATGAATTATTTAAAATCTATGGATATTCTGTGCAAAATGCAATGAAACTCTTTACCTATGAATTTTAATGGTTATTATTAAACAATTTATTACACAGCAAACAGAAATAAACCCTCAGTTAAAACAATAATGAAACCAAAACCTCCAAGTGGAGGGTAGAACACACAACAAGGGGAGGAACAGTCAAGTCACAGGTGAATATGTGCCGTCTGCATTCTGGTGTTGAGTGGCAAGGCTCAAAGTTATTAGGGGCCTCAGGTGGCTCTAAAGAGCTGGGCTCCCAAGTGCAGCTGTTCTTACTGCCCTGAGCGTGGGTCTGTGAGGGGAATGCCTCTCGGAGCAGTGCTGCAGGGAAGAGTGGCTGGCATTTCCAGTACCCTATGTTGTCCAGGGACTGCAGAATATTTACAGCACTGCAATGCCTGCTGCGTAAAAGCAGCAGAGCATTCTGGCTCTGCATTGCCACTAGAAGTCGCCTCCACATTTCCTTGTCTTTTGCCACGGTAACACTGTCCCAGGACACTGCTGTCCTGGGCCACTCCAGCGATCTCTCTGGAAAGCTCCATTTCTTTCCCTTCTCCATCCTCAGGTACAGCCCCCACCTTTCAGTATTTTCATTTTTCTTGGTGACTCTGAAATGACATCTGTGAAGTTTTCCATCCCCCCACGCCCCCCTTAGGTTAGCCAGCCGCTCAAGCTGTTGATAAAGGCCCCTCCCCCCATTGCAGTCTCTGGGGCCGGGGACGTATACATGGGGCTAGAGCTAAATCGCTCCTTGGATTTATTTTATTTTATTTCTGCTAAATCCTCCTGGCTCAGAGTTTGCCAACCCGAGGGGCTGGCCACTGCAGGTGCCCCAGCCGTAGGAGTAGGAAAACAATCCAAACAAAAGTAGTTATTTTTCCTATTCCATAGGGGCTAGCCTTTTTTAAAATATGCATTTAGGACTTTCCCTCCCTGAAATTCTTCCCAGTCTGGGCAAACCTCAGTGATGCTAAGTGGTGGGTGAATTGGGAGGCTGTGCTGGGACTTTTGTCTGTGCAGTATATGCTGTTTGGATTTGCTGTTGGGCCTTGGAGGGTGTCGCAAGGATTAGCAGGGGACACCCGAGGGCAAGCTGGACAGTAATCCCCTCTGCTTGCCCTTTAGGCTGTCCTGTACCATGATGACATTACACTGAGGTGGGTGGCTAGAAGGCAGAGAATGACCTTATTCAAAAAGGCAAAGAGCAGACCAGAGAGATATGCTGTGAAGTTATTCACCAAGATGGTCCCCCAAGAAGTGCTGCAGGAGTGGAAGAGAGTTTGTGAGCTATACTTCGGAGGATGACCATGCAGCTATCCCCCACAATGTCTGGCCCTCCACAAAAGATACTGAGCAAGTTCTCAGCCTTCAATTCTGCTTTCTCCCTCCTAAAGCCATTGAAAGTGCAGAGAAAAATGCGTAAAGTTCTGCAATGATTCTCTGAGCCATTAAGAGCTTTGCTACCATTTTGAAAACTTATATGGGAAGGCTGAGCAGACAGAATGGGCCAAAGTAGAAAGAGAGAGAGGCAGGGAACGGTGGGACAGTTTCCTGCCCCACATCCCCCTAAAATGGCTGTGACCATGGGGCACCCAGAACAGATGCTAGCCCAGCAGCATACATAACAATACCAAATGGTACAGTTTGATGTTTACATGCAGAGATTCCCTAGTGTGACAAAGCTCTGTCCTTGCCTCCTTGAGTCCCGTGTTTCCTGGCGGATTTCGCTAGCCTCAGAGGCTCATTGTGACCCTCCACGTAACCCTTCTTTCTCTAGAGACAAGGGTCACAGTCTACTAAGCCTTTTTCATCATAAGCCAGCAAGGGAGGTGAGAAGAAGTTATCCTTCCTTGTACAGTCTCTGTTGTCTCCCAGTCTCAGTGATTAATCAGGGGGCAAAGGTGGGGGGGAAGCCCGGGCCCACCCTCTACTCCGGGCTCCAGCCCAGGGACCCTAATAGTATCAGCTACGGTAGCTGACCTTTTAGAAACATGACATGTACAATTCCCTGGGCTACTTCCCCCACAGCAGCCCTCACTTCCTCAAGCTCCACTTCACCCTTACCTCAGGGCCTCCTTCCTTGTGCCTGATATGGTGTGTACTACTCAGCCTCTCCAACAGCACAACTTCCTTCCACAGCTCCTGACATGCACACCCACCTGACTGGCTGGGAGGCTTTTAACTACTTTCAGCCAGCCCCTGATGGGCTTCAGGTGTCCCAATCAACCTAGCCTTCTCCCTGCCTTCTGGAAAGTTCTTAATTGGCCCCAGGTGTCTTAATTGACTTTGAGCAGCTTCCATTTCACTTAACCTGGTACCAGGGATTTGTTTAGCCTGGAGCTAATATATCTATCCCCCACTACTTTTCTATAGCCATCTGGCCTTGCCCCGTCACATATCCCCCCCCCCCCGCTCAATACCACAGAGTTGGGCAACTTGGGACGGCCAGGCAGTATGCTCATGACAGACCATCAGCGTTGCCATGGTGGCATCCAGCCCTGTGCCGTATGCGGAACTGGAATGGTTGGAGGGATAAGAACCACCTGGTGACCCTTGCATTCTTTTCCTTATTCCGCTGCATCCACTGGAGGGGTGCATAGTCCGTCACAAGACTAAATCGCCGGCCTAAGAGGTAATAACGCAGTGTCTCCATAGCCCATCTGACAGCAAGACATTCTCTCTTGACTACTGCGTATTTCTGTTCTCTTGGGAGAAGCTTTCTGCTTAGGTAGAGGATCGGGTTTTCCTCTTCTCCCACCATTTGCGACAGAACTGCTCCCAACCCCACCTCGGAAGCATCTGTTTGTAAAATAAATTCCCTGTTAAAGTCCGGGGCTATGAGTACAGGGTCATTACAGAGGGCCGTCCGAAGGTCTGTAAATGCCCCCTCTGCTGCGTCGGTCCACTTTACCATGTCTGGACCTCGGGCCTTCACCAGGTCCATTAGGGGACTTGGGGAATAAACCGTCGGTAGTAGCCTACCACACCTAGGAATGCACGGACCTGCTTCTTTCAGGTCAGCCAGGGCCAGTTTTGAATTGCCTCTAGCTTATTTGTTTGGGGCTTCACTATGCCCCTTCTGACAATATATCCCAGGTATCTAGCCTCTGCTAGCCCTATGATGCATTTAGTGGGATTAGCAGTGAGGCCAGCCTGCCTTAAGGTGCACAGTAATGCCTCAGCTTTCTCCAAGTGGGTTCCCCAGTCTGGCGTATAGATGATGACATCATCTAGGTATGCAGCTGCATAACTAGTATGGGGGCGCAGCAGCTTATCCATGAGGCGCTGGCATGTGGCTAGGGCCCCATGTAGCCCAAAAGGGAGGACAGTGTACTGGAATAGCCCATCCGAGGTGGAGAATGCTGTCTTTTCTTTAGCTTCTTTGGTCAAAGGAATCTGCCAGTACCCTTTTGTCAGATCCAGTGTAGTCAAGAATCGGGCACTACCCAGTCGGTCAACCACTTTGTCGATGCGTGGTATGGGGTGTGCATCAAACTGGGATGTTTCATTCAGTCGGCGAAAGTCATGACAGAATCTCATGGTACCGTCTGGTTTAGGCACTAGAACAATGGGACTGGACCACTGACTGTAAGATTCTTCAATAACCCCTAATTCTAACATTTTCTTTACTTCAGCCTTGATTTCTTCTCTTTTGGCTGCTGGGATTCGGTAGGGTCTCAATGTTACCTTGGCTCTGGGGATCGTGTGGATATGGTGATAGGTCTCAGTCGTCCACCCTGATATTGTAGAGAACACATCTCTGTTGCGATTAATCATGTCGGCTGCCTCGATCTTTTGGATCGGCATCAAGTCGGATGATATCCTCACTTGCTCGTGTAAGTTATTCTCTTGGGGAAGCGTCTCCTGCATGACTAAGCATGCCTCTCGATCGTGCCAAGGTTTTAGAAGATTGATGTGGTAAATTTGCTCTGATTTCCGGTGGCCTGGCTGCCGCACCTTATAGTTCACCTCTCCCACGGCTTCAATTATTTCATAGGGTCCCTGCCACTGGGCCAACAGTTTACTTTCTGCTGTGGGCACCAGTACCATCACCCCTGGTTGGAACCGCTGAAGCTTCACTTGGTGGTTATAATGGGTTCGTTGGGTCTCCTGTGCTCTCTCCAAGTGCTCCCATACAATGGGCATAAGTCGGGCTATCCGATCTCTCATCTACAGTACATGCTCAACTATGTTCCTTCCGGGATTTGGTTCCTTTTCCCAGGCTTCTCTGGCTATATCCAATATGACCCGAGGGTGGTGCCCAATAGTAGTTCAAATGGAGAGAAACCCGTGGAGGCTTGCGGAACCTCCCGGATGGCAAACATGAGATAAGGCAATAGGGTATCCCAGTCTTTCCCATCTCAGCTCACCACTTTCCTGATCATGGCCTTGAGGGTCCTATTGAACCTTTCCACAAGGCCATCTGTTTATGGGTGGTATATAGAGGCCCGTAGAGCTTGTACATGGAGCAATGAACAGAGATCTTTCATCAACTTGGACATGAAAGATGTCCCTTGATCAGTCAATATCTCATTGGGTAGCCCAACCCGGGCAAAGATCTGTACTAGCTCCTTAGCTATTGTCTTCGAAGCTGTGTTGCGCAGGGGAACAGCTTCCGGGCACTGGGTTGTATAGTCCAGTACAACAATCACACATTGGTGGCCCCGAGCTGTCTTCTCTAGGGGCCCTACCAGATCCATGGCTATCCATTCGAAAGGAACCTCTATTATTGGAAGAGGTTTCAAAGGAGCCCGCAACTGCGGGCGAGGGCTATGTAACTGACACTCCGAACAAGAGGTGCAGTATCGCCTGACATCTTCATGTACTCCTGGCCAGAAGAACCTCCGCAGGATCTGTGCCTGGGTTTTCTCTACCCCTAGGTGTCCTCCAAACAGGTGACTGTGGACGAGACTCAATATGGCTTTTTGATGTTTTCGTGGCACCAGAAGTTGTTGTATCTCTTGCTACTGCATTTGCACCACGCGGTACAGGAGATCTTTCTTCACTATAAAGTAAGGTCCAGGACCCTGGACCTTCCCATCCACAGGTATCCCATCGATCTCGGCCACCTCTTTCCTGGTGTTATCATATCTGGGGTCCTCTGCCTGGTCCCGCCCAAAAGTCTCTCTCCCAGGACTAACCTGCCCAAGCTCCCAGGGGTTGGCTTCTGCTTCTTCCAATGGCTCGCAGCCGTCATGGCTGGGGGCAGCTTCTGGCTCACCTTCTGTGGTGGAAGTTTCTCTGTTGGCTGCTCGCGTCCATCTGCCTACTAGGGAGGTCTTCTGGCCCTGGGTCAGGATCCGGGTTCCCAAGGCCTTCGCAGCCCTCCTCTCTTTTTTTGTCTTCCGGGTCTTTCGGGGGGCTGAGAACAGATCCTGAGAAATCTCAGGTTTCAGAGTAACAGCCGTGTTAGTCTGTATTTGCAAAAAGAAAAGGAGTACTTATGGCACCTTAGAGACTAACCAATTTATTTGAGCATAAGTTTTCGTGAGCTACAGCTCACTTCATCGGATGCATACTGTGGAAACTGCAGAAAACATTATATACACAGAGACCATGCCCAACTTGATTATCATACACATTGTAAGGAGAGTGATCACTTTAGATAAGCTATTACCAGCAGGAGAGTGGGGTGGGAGGAGGTATTGTTTCATGGTCTCTGTGTATATAATGTCTTCTGCAGTTTCCACAGTATGCATCCGATGAAGTGAGCTGTAGCTCACAAAAGCTTATGCTCAAATAAATTGGTTAGTCTCTAAGGTGCCACAAGTAGTCCTTTTCTTTTTGAGAAATCTCAGTGAACATCGGGGGTTGACATTCCCCCGGTGACAAGTCGCTGTTCTCAGGGTCCCCACCTCCCTCCAGCCTCTCCAGGGGGAGTAAATTATCAAACCCTGGATAGTCCCTCCCAATGACAACAGGATATGGAAGTTTAGGAACTACGCCCACAGTCACCTCAATGGGGTTTCCCTGAACCTCTGTCTCCACTGGGATGGTGGGGTAATGGCTCACGGCCCCATGCACGCATGTCACTGCTACGCGTTTGGCTTGTAGCAGCTGACTATTTTTTACCAGCTTACCCGATATGAGAGTGATAGCACTCCCAGAGTCCACAAGCACTGTAGTCTCTGCTCCATTTATCCTCACTGGCCTGGTGTAATTATGCAGGGCTAATGCGACCCCCACGAGGTGGATAAGGGAGCATGGGATCTTCCAATCCCCCAAGTTACATTGCATAGGCTCCTCGGTGCTGGGACACTGTGCTGCTACGTGTCCCCACTCCCCACATGCATAACATCTATAATTGCTTTTAATTACTCCTCTATCCTGGGGGTTAGGGGTTTTAGTCCTGGGGTTCCCCCCACTCAGGCCAATCCCTTCCTTCTGGGGTCCCCGCTGGTTTTCGGCCTCCCCGCCATCTTCCACCTAGGACTCCCCAGGGGTTGGGCTGCCCAACCTTCCAGGGTCGGGGTCGGGTGCTTGCTTCAAAAGGGGCCTTCCTTGGGTAGTCAGATCAGTTCCCTGTCTGTCATCCGTCTTTCTACCAGTGTGATCATCTCGTTGTACATGGACGGATCATTCTGGCCTACCCATTTGCGGAGATCTGGCAGCAGTCCCCGCATGTAATGATCGATGACCAGGGTCTCCAAAATCTCCTCTGGCCTGCACACCTCAGGCTGTAACCACTTCTATGCGAGGTGTATGAGGTCGAATAGCTGGGACCTCAGGGGTTTGTTCTCCTGGTATTTCCACTCATGGAACCTCTGGGCCCTTACCGCTGCTGTTACCTCTGATCGCGCTAGGATCTCTGCCTTCAGACAGGTATAGCCCTTCTGGGCCCCTCCACACAAAAAAGGGGCGAGAATGCTGGCCCACTGCTCCTGGGGCCACGCCTCACGCTGAGCAGGCCTTTCAAATGAGAGGAGATATGCCTCTACGTCATCTCCTGACGTCATCTTTGGCAGACAACCAGTGGCCCTCAGGGTTCGCGTCCCGTCGGACCCCCAGGCCTGGGTGATGAGGATCTTCAGCTGGTCCACCACCTCTCTCAAGAGGGCACGATCTTGGGTCGCCTGGCTTATCAATAATTGATTGGTTTCCTGCTGTGGCCGCATGGACTCCTGTTGTGCCATTGCCTGAACCCGGGTGGCCTCCTGCTGGGCTGCCGTGGCTTGTACCAGAGTTCTTACCACCTCCTCCATTGTGGTACAAAGCAAACAAACCAAAACCAAAAAAAAAAATCCAAAACCCCAGTGCACTTTTTTTTTTTTAAAACCTCTTTCTTCCGCCATGCTGTGAACGAAATCCACTCCTGACACCAGTTGTGACAAATCTCTGTCCTTGCTTCTGTTGGTCCGCATTTCCTGCCGGATTTCGCTAGCCTCAGAGGCTCATTGTGACCCTCCACGTAACCCTTCTTTCTCTAGAGACAAGGGTCACAGTCTACTGAGCCTTTTTCATCATAAGCCAGCAAGGGAGGTGAGAAGAAGTTATCCTTCCTTGTACAGTCTCTGTTGTCTCCCAGTCTCAGTGATTAATCAGGGGGCAAAGGTGGGGGGGAAGCCCGGGCCCACCCTCTACTCCGGGCTCCAGCCCAGGGACCCTAATAGTATCAGCTACGGTAGCTGACCTTTTAGAAACATGACATGTACAATTCCCTGGGCTACTTCCCCCACAGCAGCCCTCACTTCCTCAAGTTCCACTTCACCCTTACCCCAGGGTCTCCTTCCTTGTGCCTGATATGGTGTGTACTACTCAGCCTCTCCAACAGCACAACTTCCTTCCACAGCTCCTGACATGCACACCCACCTGACTGGCTGGGAGGCTTTTAACTACTTTCAGCCAGCCCCTGATGGGCTTCAGGTGTCCCAATCAACCTAGCCTTCTCCCTGCCTTCTGGAAAGTTCTTAATTGGCCCCAGGTGTCTTAATTGACTTTGAGCAGCTTCCATTTCACTTAACCTGGTACCAGGGATTTGTTTAGCCTGGAGCTAATATATCTATCTCCCACTACTTTTCTATAACCATCTGGCCTTGCCCCGTCACACTAGAGATCAGCCACCTCAGTCCTACCCCGGTTCAGGCTTGAATGCTGAATGGCAGGAATCATGCTCATTTTCTAGTTGGTTCAGAGTAACAGCCGTGTTAGTCTGTATTCGCAAAAAGAAAAGGAGTACTTGTGACACCTTAGAGACTAACCAATTTATTTGAGCATAAGCTTTTGTGAGCTACAGCTCACTTCATCAGATGCATACTGTGGAAAATACAGAAGATGTTCTTATACATACAAACCATGAAAAAATGGGTGCTTACCACTACAAAAGGTTTTCTCTCCCCCCACCCCACTCTCCTGCTGGTAATAGCTTATCTAAAGTGATCACTCTCCTTACAATGTGTATGATAATCAAGGTGGGCCATATCCAGCACAAATCCAGGGTTTAACAAGAACGTCTGAGGAAGGGGGGGGGGGCGCGTAGGAAAAAACAAGGGGAAATAGGTTACCTTGCATAATGACTTGGCCACTCCCAGTCTCTATTCAAGCCTAAGTTAATTGTATCCAATTTGCAAATGAATTCCAATTCAGCAGTCTCTCGCTGGAGTCTGGTTTTGAAGTTTTTCTGTTGTAATATCGCAACTTTCACGTCTGTAATCGCGTGACCAGAGAGATTGAAGTGTTCTCTGACTGGTTTATGAATGTTATAATTCTTGACATCTGATTTGTGTCCATTTATTCTTTTATGTAGAGACTGTCCAGTTTGACCAATGTACATGGCAGAGGGGCATTGCTGGCACATGATGGCATATATCACATTGGTAGATGTGCAGGTGAACGAGCCTCTGATAGTGTGGCTGATGTGATTAGGCCCTGTGATGGTGTCCCCTGAATAGATATGTGGGCACAGTTGGCAACGGGCTTTGTTGCAAGGATAGGTTTCTGGGTTAGTGGTTCTGTTGTGTCGTAAGTGGTTGCTGGTGAGTATTTGCTTCAGGTTGGGGGGCTGTCTGTAGGCAAGGACTGGCCTGTCTCCCAAGATTTGTGAGAGTGTTGCGTCATCCTTCAGGATAGGTTGTAGATCCTTAATAATGCGTTGGAGGGGTTTTAGTTGGGGGCTGAAGGTGACGGCTAGTGGCGTTCTATTATTTTCTTTGTTAGGCCTGTCCTGTAGCAGGTGACTTCTGGGAACTCTTCTGGCTCTATCAATCTGTTTCTTCACTTCCGCAAGTGGGTATTGTAGTTGTAAGAATGCTTGATAGAGATCTTGTAGGTGTTTGTCTCTGTCTGAGGGGTTGGAGCTGGGCAGCTTCTGGGTCCTGAAGTCTGAAAGAGATCCTGGCCATTGGGGAGAGCTCTTCACTAGCCTTCTCATGTTCATCCTCCTACGAGTCTCCATAGAATCACAGAATATCAGGGTTGGAAGGAACCTCAGGAGGTCATCTAGTCCAACCCCCTGCTCAAAGCAGGACCAATTCCCAACTTTTGCCCCAGATCCCTAAATGGCCCCCTTAAGGATTGAACTCACAACCCTGGGTTTAGGAGGCCAATGCTCAAACCACTGAACTATCCCTCCCCCACAACCTTCTTGGGTTGGGTGGTACAGTAACTGATCAAAATTCTGTCCAGCTCCTCCAAAAATGGACAGGTCATATTTCCCCTGCTGGATTGGTTTTTGACATCACTGGTGTACATTTACATCCTCCTGAGCTGTTTGCTCTTTACCCTTGTCATAAACATACAGCTAAGGGTAGCACAAAATCCCTCCTTTACCTGTAAGGGGTTAAAAAGCTCAAATAACCTGGTTGGCACCTGACCAAATGGGGAAGAAGATCCTTTCAAATCTGTGGAGGGAGGTTTTGTTTGGGCTCTCTTTGTGTGCTCTCTCAGGACAGAGAGAGGGACCAGGCAGGAAAAAAACCTCTCCTAAAACCTGACCTGAAATAAGCATCTAAGACTACAAAAATTGTAAGTAAAGCAAGGAAATGCGTTAGATTATCTTTTGTTTTAGCTAGTAAATTTTCCCTATGCTAAGAGGGAGGTTTATTCCGGTGTTTGGTAACTTTAAAGTTTTGCCTAGAGGGGAATCTTTTGTGTTTTGAACCTGATTACCCTGTAAAATTACCTTCCACCCTGATTTTACAGAGGTGCTTCTTTTACTTTTTTCTTTATTATAAAGTTCTGCTTTTAAGAACCTACTTGGTTTTTAGTGTCCTAAAAACCCAAGGGTCTGGTCTGTGCTCACCTTGTTTACCTAATTGGTTGGTATATTATTCTCAAGCCTCCCCAGGAAAGGGGGTAAAAGGGTTTGGGGGGATATTTTGGGGAAACAGGAACTCCAAGTGGTCCTTTTCCTGAATCTTTGTCTAACTCACTTGGTGGTGGCAGCAATACCATCCAAGAAAAAAGGAAGAATTTGTGCCTTGGGGAAGTTTTTAACCTAAGATGGTAGAAATAAGCTTGGGGGTCTTTCATGTGGATCCCCACATCTGTACCCCAGAGTTCAGAGTGGGGAGGGAATCCTGACAACCCTGCACTGGGTGGTGTCCCTGTTGTGGCCCCTCACAGTCATCTGTTTAGCAATGTCCACAAAAAGACCTTTAATCTGGTGACTAGCCTCAAGAATAGGGTTGCCAGGTGTCTGGTTTTCAACTGGAAAGTCAGGTCGAAAAGGGGACCTGATAGTGTCTGGTCAGATTTACTGACCGGACACTCAAAGTCCAGTTACTGTGGCTGGGGGAGGTGCCAGGTCCTCATCAGCCCCAGCCCCTACTCAGCCAGGGATGCCTCTTACCTACATTGGGTGGCTGCAGCTCCCTGCCCCAGCTCCACAGGCAAGTCCCTCCCAGCACGGGCAGAGAGGGGAGGAGGAGAGAGGAGAAAAGCAGATAGTGATGGGGGGAGGGAGAAAGAGGAGCAAATGGGGGCCAGAGCCTTGGGGGGGATGGAAGAGGTGGGGCAGAGGCAGGGTATCGGGTTAGTGAAGGGGCGGGGCAGGGGAGGTCCGGCATTCCTGCTGATGTGTCTGGTTTTTAAATACTACGAAGTTGACAACCCTACTCAACAGCTTCCTGCACCAATGCTTCTCCCCAAATGGTGATAAAATCCAGGGCCTCAGGTTGGCTCTAAATGCCTGCTCAAGATATTACTCCAGAAGCCCTACAATATATCACAGCAACCCTGATATATTCAATTCCAGGAACAAATGGGCATATTCTGATTCCGTCTTTAAATGGAGGAGGGGAGATCCGGTCAACTTAACACCAGAGCAGTGGAGGGCTGACAGGCAAAACAGACCGGTCAGTAACGGGCACCCACAAAGCAGTATGGGAAAGCACTTGGAGGAATGCCAAATTAGTGCACAGTAGCTTTATGTGCACACGGACAATAGTCTGAGCTTAATTTGCATCAAATTTAGTTCTCTTTCAAAGAGGATTCCAGAATCTGCAATCAATATGGACAGGTTTCAGAGTAGCAGCCGTGTTAGTCTGTATTCACAAAAAGAAAAGGAGGACTGGCACCTTAGAGACTAACAGATTTATCTGAGCATAAGCTTTCGTGAGTTACAGCTCACTTCATCGGATGCATTTTCCACTGAATGCATCCGATGAAGTGAGCTGTAGTTTACGAAAGCTTATGCTCAAATAAATTTGTTCGTCTCTAAGGTACCACAAGTAATCAATATGGAGTTAGTGAGCTGCAATGAATTGATTTGTGTGTATGCAAGCATTTTCAACCTGGACTAATTTAACTTAGTTTGGTTTTAACCCCCATATAGACAAGTAAAAATAGCACCTTCTTGCTCAGCATATCAGCTCCCTGGGGCCAATCAGAGATAAATCATTGTTTAATTTGTGAAGCTGAGTGAATTCAGGGGAAAATATTCTTTTCTCGTATCTTCGTGACAGATTTAAAGGCTAATATCCTGTTTATCTCTTGCATACATTTCTCCTGATATCTGAGTCTGAGCCTCACACATAGGAAATACAGAATTTGCTCTAGGATCTACCAAATGCCACTGACAGGAAAAAGTTGCATTCATAGACTCATAGAATATCAGGGTTGGAAGGTCAGGAGGTCATCTAGTCCAACCCCCTGCTCAAAGCAGGGCCAAACCCCAACTAAATCATCCCAGCCAGGGCTTTGTCAAGCCTGACCTTAAAGACTTCTAAGGAAGGGGATTCCACCACCTCCCTAGGTAACGCATTCCAGTGTTTCACAACCCTCCTAGTGAAAAAGTTTTTCCTAATATCCAACCTAAACCTCCCCCACTGCAACTTGAGACCATTACTCCTTGTTCTGTCATCTGCTACCACTGAGAACAGTCCAGATCCATCCTCTTTGGAACCTCCTTTCAGGTAGTTGAAAGCAGCTATCAAATCCCCCCGCATTCTTCTCTTCCATAGAGTAAACAATCCCAGTTCCCTCAGCCTCTCCTCATAAGTCATGTGTTCCAGTCCCCTAATCATTTTTGTTGCCCTCCGCTTTCCAATTTTTCCACATCCTTCTTGTAGTGTGGGGCCCAAAACTGAACACAGTACTCCAGATAAGGCCTCACCAATGTAGAATAGAGGGGAACGACCACGTCCCTCGATCTGCTGGCAATGCCGCTACTTATACAGCCCAAAATGCCATTGGCCTTCTTGGCAACAAGGGCACACTGTTGACTCATATCCAACTTCTCGTCCACTGTAACCCCTAGGTCCTTTTCTGCAGAACTGCTGCCGAGCCATTCGGTCCCTAGTCTGTAGCGGTGCATGGGATTCTTCCATCCTAAGTGCAGGACTCTGCACTTGTCCTCGTTGAACCTCATCAGATTTCTTTTGGCCCAATCCTCTAATTTGTCTAAGGCCCTCTGTATCCTATCCCTACCCTCCAATGTATCTACCTCTCCTCCCAGTTTAGTGTCATCTGCAAACTTGCTGAGGGTGCAATCCACACCATTCTCCAGCTCATTTATGAAGATATTGAACAAAACCGGGCCTAGGACCGACCCTTGGGGCACTCCAATTGATACTGGCTGCCAACTAGACATGGAGCCATTGATCACTACCTGTTGAGCCCGACAATCTAGCCAACTTTCTATCCACCTTATAGTGCATTCATCCAGCCCCATACTTCTTTAACTTGCTGGCAAGAATACTCTGGGAGACCGTGTCAAAAGCTTTGCTAAAGTCAAGGAACAACACGTCCACTGCTTTCCCCTCATCCATAGAGCCAGTTATCATTCAACATGAAAGTGCCCAAGAAAAAATTTATTTTTAAAATTAGAGAGCGGTAGCATGATCTAGTGGACTGAACACAGGGATTGGAGCTAGGAACTCTGGATTCTTACCCCTAACTTGATGACTAATTTTTATGGCCTGCCCAAGACCCTTAACCCCTGTGCCTCAGTTTCCCCATATGTAATATAGGGATAACAATAGTGACTTGACAAAGGTGTTATGAAAATTGGTTAAGTATTATTGCCAAGTCCCATTTCTGGTTCCTAGAGCCTTTTAAAAGTCCAAAACCAAGGAAATTCAGATTTCAGGCTGGAGTTCTTTAATAAAGTGTAACCATTTATGCCTAGGAACTTCAGCACTATAACTGCTACTCAGCTGTAGTGGTACCTACCTGTCTTCACAACAGGGTGTGTTAAGAATAGGAAATATTTACTCTGAATATCCTCTTGCCATTTGCACATTGTATAAGTCAGTTTCATTTGTTTGTGTGATAGAAATGGCTTGTGTCACAGCTGCAAACATTTATGAGTCAATATAATAATGAAGAAAATAACAGGGGTTTTTATTTTAACATTTTCCTGGTGCACAGATCGGTTGGGGGAAAAGGATGCTGCCCTGCAGAAAGAAAAACAGGCTTTTACACAGTACAAGTTCAAAACCACCAGGGAAGTCTGACAGAATGATAGTATATATTACTGCATTTAGGAAACTTTCCTACTTCTTTTCTAAAGCCATCAAATGCATCTTTGACACAATACCTTCAGCTAGACGCAAATGTGCCCACAGACGCATATCTGTGTGAGCACGTGGCACTTGTGCTATGCAATGGCTCCCAACTCACTTCTCGGTGACGTTCAGACTGCTGGTAAGTTAGACCTATGTGGCCTGGGATAGGTCCATCTGTGAATCAGCCTCTCCCCCTATGCCCCATGGTGACAGCTATGAGCAGCTAGAATGATCCTGCTCCATGTCCTCAGGGATGAACTCTGATGCAGTGCAATCAATCTGGACTTTTCAGCAGCAAGGGATTTAGCATCAGTGGGTGGTGGCTGCTTTTAAACAGAGAGGGATTTAGGGCTCAATCCTGCCAGGTGCTGAGTGCCCTCAAGGTAAGATGAGTTGAGGGCACTTAAGTCCTTCTGACTATGTAGGTATTTGTACCGTGCTCAGCATCATGGCATCCTGCAGGCTCAGACACTTAATGTCAGTGAGTGAGCAAATAAGAGGAGGAGTTATAGTTTCTGAGGACATTGTCTGGTCTTGATGGAATACAACATAAGCAAGTGAGGCACAGACTACAGCAGGAAGCAAATTTAACTTTAACACAGCAATTGGTATGGTCATTTCCACCCATATCCTTACCACTGTCACAACTGCCAGGTCAACAGAACTTACATCCCACAGGAGCAGCAATTGCTAGGCACATTGGGGTACCCTACGAACAGCACGCCAAATTCTACTGTCAGTTACATCCATGCAACCCCTGCTTACAGCCAGTTGTAATGAACAAGTGTGTAACAGCGCAGAAGATGAGCCAGAGTTTTAGGCGTAATTCTGAAGTTGTTAGCAGTGTTTTATGATATCTTTCAGCATGCGATTGTCTACAGTGTTGGAGAAAGGGCAAAACAGAGTGCTGGCAAAAAAAGAAGGCACAGAGATAAGCAGCTAAAAGGATTTGCCAGTCAAGAAGTGGACTTAACCCCAGTCTGAGGTACACAAGCTTAGGTCCATCAGAATGCAGCAGCTATTAAGTTTCCCCACTGGACACATTTTTTATTTTATTTTTTTTTAAAGACTGATATTCAAGGTCATCCAGCATGTGCAGTGATCAGGAAAGGAAATTAATGCTGTAAAAGCACAAAGAGGCCCCTTACTCCTGGAATGTCATTGCATTATCTAAGTCCAATATGGTTCACAAAATCCTGTGGGTACAATACAAGATAGCAAATTCCAAAGAGATGGGAAAATTTGGCATCAGATGTACATTTGTAATACAGCATTATTCTGGGCTAAGCAAAGTTTCTGGAATGGAATTTTTTAGTGATTATGAGAGACCTGGGCAGGATATGGGTGCACATTACACTGCTTTTGCAGAAAGTCCCCATTCTGGAGCTAATTTGTCTCAAGGAAAAACCAAGTGTTTCCACCCCTGCTGTTTGCACACCTCATTTATTCCAGTAAAGCAAACTTTGCTAGTCTTCTCTGCCATCTCAGAATGTGCTTTTTCAAACTCCACATAAAAAAAACTTAAAAAAAAAAGACACTTGAGAGCTAAGTGTAATAGAAAGTAGTGTTGGGGGGACCAAAAAATAAACTGATTTCTGTCAAATCTTCTAATGAAATTCACTTCTCAGCTGATAATATGCATAAAAAATTTCACTTCAAATGGGAACTTCCAGAAAGTCATGAGAGTCACAAGACAAGATTGTCTAACTTCCACAATGCAATGAGATCATCTTAGCTTTGAGGACTTTGCTTAATATCAGTAGAATTGGCCTCAAAAATAAAACGTTGCAGACATTACGATACAGCATTGCGTGATACATTCTTTAATTATATGATCATATACTATTTTTCTCCCACGGGACCCCTACTTCATTCAATGAATGGCTAATTCTAAACACAAAATTATTAATTTTCTCCAGGGCATTTCTATGGTGCTCTCACCATAGTATCCACGTGCTTCACAAACATTAATGAATTTACACAACACCCCTGTAAGACGAGGTGGTATTATGACCCCATTTTACAAATGAGGAACGGAGGAACAGGTACCAACTTCTCCAATAAATGAAACAGGGGTCAAACAGGGCAACCCCTACCACCAATTCTCATAGCCTGAGGCAACTGACTCAGACTCATGGGATTCGGACTGCACAACTAAAAATATGTAGACATTTGGGCTTGGGCAACTGACCCAGGCTCTGAGCCTTTTATTGCAACATTGACATACCCACAGACAACAGCCTAGTTCACTACACAGCCCTGCTTCATTCTCAGAGCACCATCCATCCAGTGTGCTCAATGAGGCAGGGGTCCTCTGGAAACAAGTAGTAGGTGATCATATAATCAAAGACTGTATCATAATGCACATGCACAAAGGGGCGAATTAAAGTTACACAGGTAACCCCCTGATACTTGGCAGGCAACCTTAATTTTTTCCCCTAACTTTTGAGTGCTTGACCCTGCAACCTTAATAATGTTCTTTTAACAATATATGTATAATTTCACTCTTGTAAAAGAGCCAACAGATACTGACTGAAAAGGGAATGTCCTGTATGCTTTACTTTCTTTGTGCTAAATGGGTCCTACCTACATGCACAAACGTTTGTAACCAAACAAAAGCACCATTGGTTTGTGATGTAAATATTCACACAAGGAAAGAATCTCTTTTATACACCCTGACCATGTCCTTACCCTATTGAGAGTCCTTCAGAGAGGGGGAGAGGACAGACAATTCGAAAAGAAAGTGCTTGTGAGCTGAGGAAATGGGTCAGCAGGCCAAGAAATAAAAACAGGTCTGTAAAGGGGCTGTGCCGGGGGCTCGACCCTCTCCGGGGCGGCGGGGAGCCACACCGGCTCGCTACACACAGTTAACTTTGTGGAATTTCTCCAGCCACCGGAGTCTCCCCCGGCAGCCCTTGCGGTAACTGGACGGAGCACTGTAGGTCTGGGCCTTGAGTCAGGGCTGGGCACCAAACAGTCAGTAGCTCAGGCCCTCAGGCAGGGCTGAGCAAATAGCCCAATGTTAGCAGGCCAGGCCGTGGGTCAGGGCAGGGGGAACAAACAGTCAATAGCCCAGGCCCTCAAGCAGGGGCTGAGTGACACAGCATGTGTGAATTAGCCCAGGCCCCCAAGGCCCTGGCAGAGGGGGAGACGGCCACGCACGAGTCGGGTGGCGGGGGGACGCAGGCCCACCCACTCCACTGCGTCCCAGCCCGGAGCCCTAGCAGGGGCAAACGACCCGCTGCTGGGTCAGCGGGGATCCTGACCGCAACACACTGACCTGGGCTCTGGCAGAGTTACAGCCAGACTAGGGTCGGCTGCCCCCGGGCTACTTCCTATCTCCCCTCCTTCTGGGTCACGGCGGCGTTCTCCGGGGGCCCAGCACCACGGGTTCCTCAGGACAGCGGGCGCAGGGCCGGCCCGGCCAGTCTCGGCGTGGACCTGGGGCCGCGGGGTTTCCCCAGTCGCGGGCTAGGCCGGCTACATCTGAGGGCCCGCCTTTCTACTTCCGGGTCGTGCCTTTCTACTTCCAGGTCGCCTCCTGTCCCTCTGAGGGGCGGGCTCAGAGCTTCCTGGCTCCGCCCCCTCTGGTGTCTTCGGTGGCTCGACCCTCTCCGGGGCAGCGGTGAGCCACACCGCCTCGCTACAAGGTCTTTCACAAGCATGCTTTCCTCCCCAAAGCTTTATCTTTGCGCTCTAAGATGTGCAGGTGCTGACAAAAGAGAAAACTTTATTATACCAGAAAGAAGGCTGCGTTGAAGGCTGGGCTCTAACAACTTGGTGCTGAGAACTGCCTGCTTCACAATCCTCTCTCTACTCTGAGTATCAGGATGCTGCCTTTTAAGAACCCCCTGCCTTTCTCCAGGAGCCTGACTGACTCTTCGGTGTCCAGCCCAGCTTTACTACCTCACCCTGAACCCCCATGGGAAGGAACCCTGAGCAGGGAGTTATCCCTCTGTCAGCTGCATCTCAGGTGTCACAAAATAGACAGAACTCCCATCGCCGCTTAGCCCTGGAAATAAGATCTTATTTTCAAAGCTTAGCATTACAGTGCTGCTTGCGCAAGCTTCCTTAGAGGAGGTTCAGTGGATTTCTACATGTGTATAAAATTATCCAGGTACATAAGTTTTTACATGACTGGGGACTACACACATTTTTAATGCACCCATCACTACAGTACCTAGATACCAGGCATAGCATCTAGGTACCTTCTTCTGACCTGCCACATCAAACTCAAACTTCTCACACTCATCTTCATGAGCCTGGACAACACTGTCCCTACCATCATCGTTAGTTTCACTGCTTCCCATTCCTACCATGCCTCCCATCCAAAGGCCCTTTTCACATCTCTCCCTCCATTCTTTGTCTCTGCAACCTCTTCTGTGCTGTCCCCCACACTTGGAGAGAAGAAAGCAGATAAAACTGAAGAGTATATTGAAACTCTGTGATGAAGAATTAGTGGCTCTCACAGCTAGAATACCCACGTGTATTTTAACTTGGGCAAAAACACTGAAGTCCCCTTCATTAAACACCATGTGGAATTGTGAGATCTCCTTGGACTTCACTGCATCCTAGCAAATCAGTCCAAACAGAGAGGATGGGGGAGGAAATAACTGGCATTCCCCCACACACGCAGTTGAACTGAAATGTTTTTATTTTGTACTGTGCTTATAGTGTAATGCTAAGTACTAGTCGGAAAAAAACAAACATCAGTGCTACAAGAAGGGTTAAAATTGATTATTTTTTTTAAAGGATGACTTAGAATAAATTATTTTGCCTCAAGGTTGCAATTATATATTAGGGGGTTATTGGTGCCTATGTGGCTCAGTATATTTGGGTTACATACATACCAAATAAAAAGGCCAATTTCTTCATCACATGAAATGCATGAAGCTTCAGGAATGGAGAAGAGGATTCAGAAGGATACACATATCAAAATGCAACAGAGATCTCTGCACAGATAAATTGGCCTTTATAACAAATGCACATTAAGACCTCAGTTCTTCAATCTAACTAACATGTGCAGCAACTCACTTCCACATGGAACTCCACTGCTCATTATTTCTACACAAAATCTGTTTAAAAAGTTGAGGTTCTATGAAACTATACACGAACAGTGAAAAGGGGTAAGGGATACATTCAAGGACCTGATAGAAGGATTATTTTGCTATCAAATTCTATAGGATTTTTCCATTGGGTATCTGGGCCAGATCCTCAGCTGGTGTTAATTAGCATGGACTTCAATGACTCTACAAGTGACACCAGCCGAGAAACTTGTGCTCTGTATTTAGTCACTTTAACTATCTGATTCTAGAAATGGAAATGACCGCTTAAGCTAAAATTACTCCAAATTGGTGACTCTGCCTGCCATAGTGAAGGAGAATATTTGCCAAGGTCTCTTTAAGAATGGATATCAATGCTATTTGCCACCATTTCCGCTCCAGTTAGAAGCAAAAGCAGAAGCTAGCTCAATTCTCCTTTTGCCTCTTCATATTTCAGAGCCAGCACAATAGCTTTGTTTGTAGCACTGCACCACTTCCCATGGGAGATCCGCATGCTTATCTGATAGGATCCCACTTAACTCTCACCCAGCCTTCACTTGCAAAAGAAAAATTCTATGCTATTGACAGCACAGGGTCACTTCCCTATGCCTTAATAAGCCCAGAGTCTACCTACACCATGGCTCAACACAGTGACGCAAAATTTTTCTACTGATATTCCCAAGACCTCACCTTGGGTCTGACTCTGATCTCACTCACACTGGTTAGAGGCAAAAGCATTTCCACTGAAGTCTATGGAGTTAGGTTGGTGTAAAAGAGATTAGAGTGAGGCCCTTTGTTTCTTAATAAGGGACAGCTTGGTAACATATATCTCCTTCATTCTTCTAAATTAAACTGGGAATATTAGTGGCCATGAAAAGATTACTATTACTGTATGTTTAATGCTAATAGAATATGGCTGTAAATTATGTGGATGTGATATTATTGCACATGATGTACATTTAAACAACTGGGATTCTATTCAAGGACACACTCTATAACTTATCTGGCTTCACAGAAATCTGAATTAGCACAAGAGACTCTCATGTACATAAACATAGAAGATTAGGGTTGGAACAGACCTCAGGAGGTCATCTAGTCTAACCCCCTGCTCAAAGCAGGACCAACCCCAACTAAATCATCCCAGCCAGGGCTTTGTCAAGCCAGGCCTTAAAAACCTCTAAGGATGGAGATTCTACCACCTCCCTAGGTAACCTATTCCACTGCTTCACCATCTTCCTAGTGAAATAATGACAGGTTTCAGAGTAACAGCCGTGTTAGTCTGTATTTGCAAAAAGAAAAGGAGTACTTGTGGCACCTTAGAGACTAACCAATTTATTTGAGCATAAGCTTTCGTGAGCTACAGCTCACTTCATCGGATACATACTGTGGAAAATACAGAAGATGTTCTTATACATACAAACCATGAAAAAATGGGTGTTTACCACTACAAAAGAAAAGGAGTACTTGTGGCACCTTAGAGACTAACCAATTTATTTGAGCATGAGCTTTCATGAGCTACAGCTCACTTCATCGGATGCCTGTCACTACAAAAGGTTTTCTCTCCCCCCACCCCACTCTCCTGCTGGTAATAGCTTATCTAAAGTGATCACTTTCCTTACTATGTGTATGATAATCAAGGTGGGCCATTTCCAGCACAAATCCAGGTTTTCTTCCCTTCCCCCCCGCTTTTTTTTTCACACACACAAACCCACTCTCCTGTTGGTAATAGCTTATCTAAAGTGATCACACAAACTTCCTCATGGCTGGACTTTACTAAAACTAGACAAGCCATTTACACCACACAATTTGCTTCTCTACAAAAGAAAAAGGACACTAAACTTTCTAAACTACTACATGCCACAAGGGGCCACAGCAATGGTTCCCTCAACCCACCCAGCAATATTGTTAACCTATCCAACTATACTCTTAGCCCAGCAGAAGCAGCTATCCTATCTAGGGGCCTCTCCTTCTGCCCCTCCACCCCCACAAACATGATACAGTTCTGTGGTGACCTAGAATCCTATTTTCGACGTCTCCGACTCAAGGAATATTTCCAACACACCTCTGAACAACATACTAATCCACAGAGACCTCCCTACCAACACTACAAAAAGAAGGATTCTAGGTGGACTCCTCCTGAAGGTCGAGACAGCAGACTGGACTTCTACATATAGAGTGCTTCCGCCGACGTGCATGGGCTGAAATTGTGGAAAAGCAGCATCACTTGCCCCATAACCTCAGCCGTGTGGAACACAATGCCATCCACAGCCTCAGAAACAACTCTGACATCATAATCAAAAAGGCTGACAAAGGAGGTGCTGTTGTCATCATGAATAGGTCGGAATATGAACAAGAGGCTGCTCGGCAGCTCTCCAACACCACTTTCTACAAGCCTTTACCCTCTGATCCCACTGAGAGTTACCAAAAGAAACTAGAGCATTTGCTCAAGAAACTCCCTGAAAAAGCACAAGATCAAATCGGCACAGACACACCCCTGGAATCCCGACCTGGGATATTCTATCTACTACCAAAGATCCATAAACCTGGAAATCCTGGGCGCCCCATCATCTCAGGCATTGGCACCCCGACAGCAGGATTGTCTGGCTATGTAGACTCCCTCCTCAGGCCCTACGCTACCAGCACTCCCAGGTACCTTCGAGACACCACTGACTTCCTGAGGAAACTACAATCCATCGGTGATCTTCCTGATAACACCATCCTGGCCACTATGGATGTAGAAGCCCTCTACACCAACATTCCACACAAAGATTGACTACAAGCCGTCAAGAACACTATCCCTGATAATGTCACGGCTAACCTGGTGGCTGAACTTTGTGACTTTGTCCTTACCCATAACTATTTTACATTTGGGGACAATGTATATCTTCAAATCAGCGGCACTGCTATGGGTACCCGCATGGCCCCACAGTATGCCAACATTTTTATGGCTGACTTAGAACAACGCTTCCTCAGCTCTCGTCCCCTAACGCCCCTACTCTACTTGCGCTATATTGATGACATCTTCATCATCTGGACCCATGGAAAAGAAGCCCTTGTGGAATTCCACCATGATTTCAACAATTTCCATCCCACCATCAACCTCAGCCTGGTCCAGTCCACACAACAGATCCACTTCCTGGACACTACAGTGCTAATAAACGATGGTCACATAAACACCACCCTATACCGGAAACCTACTGACTGCTATTCCTACCTGCATGCCTCCAGCTTTCACCCTGACCACACCACACGATCCATTGTCTACAGCCAAGCTCTGTGATACAACCGCATTTGCTCCAACCCCTCAGATAGAGACAAACACCTACAAGATCTCTATCAAGCATTCTTACAACTACAATACCCACCTGCGGAAGTGAAGAAACAGATTGATAGAGCCAGAAGAGTTCCCAGAAGTCATCTATTACAGGACAGGCCTAACAAAGAAAATAACAGAACGCCACTAGCTGTCACCTTCAGCCCCCAACTAAAACCCTCCAACGCATTATCAAGGATCTACAACCTATCCTGAAGGATGACCCAACACTCTCACAAATCTTGGGAGACAGGCTAGTCCTTGCCTACAGACAGCCCCCCAACCTGAAGCAAATACTCACCAGCAACCACATACCACACAACAGAACCACTAACCCAGGAACGTATCCTTGCAACAAAGCCCGTTGCCAACTGTGCCCACATATCTATTCAGGGGACACCATCACAGGGCCCAATATCAGCCACACTATCAGAGGCTCGTTCACCTGCACATCCACCAATGTGATATATGCCATCATGTGCCAGCAATGCCCCTCTGCCATGTACATTGGTCAAACTGGACAGTCTCTACGTAAAAGAATAAATGGACACAAATCAGATGTCAAGAATTATAACATTCATAAACCAGTCGGAGAACACTTCAATCTCTCTGGTCACGCGATTACAGACATGAAAGTTGCAATTCTTCAACAAAAAAAACTTCAAATCCAGACTCCAGCGAGAAACTGTTGAATTGGAATTCATTTGCAAATTGGATACAATTAACTTAGGCTTGAATAGAGACTAGGAGTGGCAAAGTCATTATGCAAGGTAACCTATTTCCCCTTGTTTTTTCCTAACCCCCCCCCCCCCAGACGTTCTTGTTAAACCCTGGATTTGTGCTGGAAATGGCCCACCTTGATTATCATACACATTGTAAGGAGAGTGATCACTTTAGATAAGCTATTACCAGCAGGAGAATGGGGTGGAGGGAGAGAAAACCTTTTGTAGTGGTAAACACCCATTTTTTCATGCTTTGTGTGTATAAAAATATCTTCTATACTTTCTACAGTATGCATCCGATGAAGTGAGCTGTAGCTCACAAAAGCTTATGCTCAAATAAATTGGTTAGTCTCTAAGGTGCCACAAGTACTCCTTTTCTTTTTGCGAATACAGACTACTGTTACTCTGAAACCTATTTCCCCTTGTTTTTCCCCACCCCCCTGCCACGTTCCTCAGACGTTCTTGTTAAACCCTGGATTTGTGCTGGAAATGGCCCACCTTGATTATCATACACATTGTAAGGAGAGTGATCACTTTTTATAAGCTATTACCAACAGGAGAGTGGGTCTGTGTGAGTGAAAAAAAAAGGGGGGGAGGAGAAAACCTGGATTTGTGCTGGAAATGGCCCACCTTGATTATCATACACATTTTAAGGAGAGTGATCACTTTACATAAGCTATTACCAGCAGGAGAGTGGGGTGGGGGAAGAGAAAACCTTTTGTAGTGGTAAACACCCATTTTTTCATGGTTTGTATGTATAAGAACATCTTCTGTATTTTCCACAGTATGCATCCAATGAAGCGAGCTGTAGCTCACGAAAGCTCATGCTCAAATAAATTGGTTAGTCTCTAAGGTGCCACAAGTACTACTTTTCTTCTAGTGAAATAGTGTTTCCTAATATCCAGCCTAGACCTCCCCCACTGCAACTTGAGACCATTGCTTCTTGTTCTGTCATCTGCCACCACTGAGAACAGCCTAACTCCATCCTCTTTGGAACCCCCTTTCAGGTAGTTGAAGGCTGCTATCAAATCCCCCTCCCGCCTTCTCTTTTGCAGACTAAATAAGCCCAGTTCCCTCAGCCTGTCCTCATAATGCACTAGACCTCCATGATACATGAATTTAAATTTGTCTGTGTGGGTTATGTAAGGTGCAATGGGAACTACAAAGGGGCGGGGGGGGGGGGAGGGAGGGTTATAACACAGGGAAAGGGAAACTGTGTGTCCATGAGCCAGCATAACTATACAGGGCCCAACCCTATGGTCACTGAAGTCAGTGAGAGTTTTGCCACTGAAATAAAATGGAAGCAAGATCAGGCATTCAGTCACTACATCAGACCTGTACAAATGGATATAGGTCTAACATATGCACCGGGTACATCATGTACATAGGGTGCTGGATTATTTTAAATTCCCACTGTTACAGTGTGTCATTGCTGATGTGTTTTTCTTGCAGCTTATAAAGGCCACTATATGCTGGGTCACCTCTGAAAACAAATTCTGCAATCACAATGGGCTGCTATTTGGATAGAGTCAGACTCAGTCTACAAAGTCACTGAATAAAAAAATACAAAGAGAAAAAATAAAGATGCAAGGCAGCAACTAGCCTATTCATTCAGGAGTAGGAAAGACCTTTGGTCAACTTTTGACATGTATTTTTTATAATACAAGTATCCATCAATAAACGAAAGCTTTTGCTCTTAGAGTTAGAGACAAAATATCCCTGTGAGAGATTAGTTAATGTGTCCATGAGTCATATGTGATACAGAGTAGTATTAATGTTAGGAATGAATTATATAAACCTGGCAAGCCAGAATCTTAGCCAGTATAAATCAGTGTAATTTCACCTAAATCAATGAAATGATGCTGATTTATACATGCTGAGCACCTGACCATTTATCTCTAAAAACGGTGAATGAGCTTGAGCAAGGGCAAAGAAGATGCAAAAGCATGACATTTAGAGACAGCCCTCAAGGTGGGAGGAGGCATAACTGGGGTAATAAGACAGAAATGAGGAACTGCAACAGTTCAATCCAAAGCAATGGATACTCCCCTACTGGATTTGGCATGCAGACAATGGTCATAGCCAGAGAAACAGTAGAGGAAGGAGAGGTATGATACGATAACAAGATACAAAGAAACCTGTATAACAGGGCACAGAATCAGGTAAGAAGGGGAATGGCACAAGACACCATGGGCCAGAACTTCAAAAGTGCTTTGCTCCCACCTACTCATCAAAATAATGGTTATATTTTCAAAAGAACTCAGCATCTTCAGTGACTTGATCTTCTGTAAAACTTTACAGAGAATGTGAACGGTACAAAGTCCTATTATAGCAACATAACAAACCATGCTGCTGAGGCACGCAGGAAACATCCAGAAAAAATCAGTACAGACTCAGAAGTACTGGTGACTAAAACATCTATGAATTAACATCTCAGAACCTTGGCAAGGATTTGGGAGATCCATCCAAGTAGCCTCATTCCCTACAAGGGCCAGCTAAGGGAGGGAACTCACAGTAGACAGCTCTTCACTGGCAATTAGTGCAACACTTAATGGGAAACTTCAAGATCACTTCCCCCAGCTAGTTAGGTAAGTAAATATTGGGGATTGGGCTTGAAAAGAAGAGAATTAAATAAGTCCCATATAATAAAGAACTAATTCTAAAGGGATTGTATGAACCAGGGGACTAGGAAAGGGGTATGATGATTTTCACCTCAAGGTCACTGGTCCAAGTTGGGAACAACCAAAAGATGTTCCCATCTAATAGCAGTCCGGTGGTCCATGTGGCATAAGATATGGTGACCTTGGTGGAGACCCTGGTCAAAAAGTGTCCACATGGCAAACAAACACCATCACAACTAGCACTAATTGGCTCCCTTATTGAAATCTCAGCAGAGAGGCCAAAGATAGAATGGACCATGGACACTAAACTACCTGATTGCCCCTACAAGTTACCCCTCCGGGATGGAATTCAGACACATCTCCACATCAGCATGAGAAATCTTGAATTGCTGCCTCTCCTGCTGTGCTTATTGTGTTGATAAACTGTTTCCCAAGAGCTCGAGTGGATATCCCTTCATGAGCCAAAAACGCTAACTTATCTTTGAGTAAAATATAAAAAGAGATGGAATCAAGCCACAATATTTGGATCCAGCTCTGAAATTTTAGGGTATTCAATCTGGTGGCAGGGCTCAGGCCCCATTTTTAGAATTGTGTGTTATATAGAAACCCTCACAATTTACAGTCCTAAGGGTGTAAAAGGCTCAGAAAAAATTATTCTTTTCCAAATATTATTTATTAGATTTTGTGTGTGTGCATTATCCCTCAAACCTCTGTCATCAGCCCATACCAAACAAATCGGTTACAAAACCCAAAAGAATATAAATTTGTTTTTCTCCCAGTTATTCTCCATCCTCTTATTTTCCTGCTTGGAGTCGGATATAAAGCATTCTATTAAAGAGACAAAAAGTCTATTCATGCAGTAATTAGAATGATTTCTTGCTAGCCATGTGTGAAAAATTACACAGTAATACTATAAAAGCAGTGTAAACAGGCTGCATATACAATGAAGATTGAAACAATATGGATATGTGTGCATCTTCGACTTTTAAACAAACACAAAGAGCTATTGAAAGGCACAAGCGAGAGCTAGGAAGCCCCAAACGCTGACAAAAAGAACCTCAGGAAGGATCAATGGCATTGAGTGAAGTTCGGAGAACAAGGCTAGAAAAAGCTTAGATCATGCAAAGGGGCATCTGAAGCAAAAGCAAAGTCCATTGAAGTCAATGAAAAAGCTCCCACATGGGTTTTGGATCAGGCCCTAAACAAGGTATTAGGTATCAAGGCAGGATGCATAAATCCAGGGACCAGAGTGCTGTGTTAAGCAACTGGGAACCCCTCACTCCCCAGAACATCTGAATGCTGCATTGACAAGAAATACAAAAGCAAACTGGAGTTTAATGGACTATTTCTGGTGACAGTCTGATCCTGCCATTGGCCAGGTCACCATTCTTTATTCCTTGCCCCAGAGGGAATGCCTACACAACGTTTTGGAGCTCACAGGAAATGTGCCTTCCAGCCCGATTTGACAGATGCAGGCTAGCAGGGCTTGCGCTAGTGTTCTTAAATTAGCTACATAGAGAACACTTGGGCCTTGTCTACACTAATGCTGTAAGTCGATCTAAGTTACGCTAGTTAAGTTACATAAGTAACGTAACTTCAGTCAATGTATCTCGTCCACGCCACGCTATGTCGACTGAAAACC
Organism: Lepidochelys olivacea; assembly: GCF_965140295.1. NCBI lineage: Eukaryota > Metazoa > Chordata > Testudines > Cheloniidae > Lepidochelys > Lepidochelys olivacea. The sequence goes on from NC_140417.1 coordinate 121,479,918, forward strand.
CTCTCCTGGCAACATAGCTTCCGCCTCTCAGGGAGGTGGAGTGTAGACATCGACAGGAGAGCACTCTCCCATCAACTCAGCGCATCTTTGCCAGACCCGCTAAATCAATGCTGCTGCATCAATCGCAGCAGCGCCAATTTAGCCGCATAGTAAGAACGGCCATACTGGGTCAGACCAAAGGTCCATCTAGCCTAGTCTCCTGTCTTCCAACAGTGGCCAATGACAGGTGCCCCAGAGGGAATGAACAGAACAGGTAATCGTCAAGTGATCCATCCCCCCCATCACCCATTCCCAGCTTCCAGAAAACAGAGGCTAGGGACACCATCCCTGTCCATCCTGGCTAATAGCCATTGATGGACCTATCCTCCATGAACTTATCTAGTTTTTTTTTTAAATCCTGTTATAGTCTTGGCCTTCACAACATCTTCTGGCAAGGAGTTCCACAGGTTGACTGTGCGTTGTGTGAAAAAATACTTCCTTTTGTTTGTTTTCAATCTGCTGCCTATTATTTTCATTTGGTGACCCCTAGTTCTTGTGTTATGAGAAGGAGTAAATAACACTTCCTTATTTAGTGTAGATATGGCCTTTGAAGCTGCAGCTCACACTGAAGCTCAGGCTCCAAAATGCTGTGTAGACATATCCTCAAAGGCCACAATAGGAAACCGTACATGGTTTAGCTCATCATATGTTTTTCACACTGTTTGCTTATAGTATATTTCTCCACTGTAATGAATTTCCTTGGGCAATTTCTATTTATTTAAAAGATGCTATAAATTCTGTTTAACTCTTTCTTTATTTTAAACAAACTTGATTAGAAGGTTTCTTAAAGCTAAGGAAGAGAGACTGAAGTCCACTCTTCAGCTACAATCCCACACAGCATAGGCCTGATACTGCAATTTCCCTCAAAAGGACCTGGGCAAATATTTTTTCAGTATCCTCAAATACTCATGCAAACACTACCAGAGAATTCAATCCAGCAATACGGATTCCCTTTTATTCACCGCTGCTGTATAATTTGGAAGAGCCAGGTTATGCGAATAGGAATGTTTGGAGAAAGCACAAGATTGACACGAGAAACTTCAAAAATTCTGCTTCCTGCTAGGATGGTTGTAATAATACCATGGGATTTTAATGACCTGTCACATATCTTGGAGAGAGCAAATAGTACATGAGTGAGTGAATGATCATGCTTAACAGTTCAGGAGCAACTCATTGTCCATCTGGAGTGTTTACTAAACAACTGTGGTTAGCGAACACACATGCATAAAAATCAGCATTTTCACAGAAAATAATCAAATTCATTGTTTACAGAAAACAGTTCAACCAACTACAGCTTCAGTCATGATCTCTTGTGGTTAACCGCCAGTTCATCCTCTATGTGACATCCAGTCATTGGCTTTTCTGCTGAGACTCCCTGGAGGAATGGGAACTGTGAGGGTGCTTTTTCCCTTCTGTGAGGTGAAAATGGAATTTGACTGAAAACAAAAAAACTCGTTTCCCAGATGTCACCAAAACAGCAGCTTTAACACAACACATCAGCAAGTCTTGTCCTCAGTGTCCTAGAGAGACTCTGAAGGAGGATAATGACTAGCTGTCAATTCAATAATGACCACTATAAAATGCAAATATAACCACCAGTGAGTATATATTGCAGAGGACACAGGTCTGTTACATGCTTTAGATGTAGTACACGACTGGATTTTTTGGATTTACACCAGTGTAAAACTGGTGCAACTCCACTTGCTTCTGTGGCTGTTTTTCTAGTACTTAATGTCCTGTTTGAAACCCCGTGGGGCAGAGATGTACCTACCAAACCCCGCCCATTTCCAAACCCACATTTCTAAGGTTTGGGATCTTTTTTTTCCCCTCTCTCAAGCAAGTGATAAGAGAACATAGTGATACCAGTCACAAGTAGATTTGCCTTGGACTGATGGAAATACTTATTCCCACCATAGCCTATAGAGGTCTCCTCCTGGGTACCCTTTGCTCTACTGTCTCAGAGACGGTGGGCATGTCACCAGCAGCTAGTATGTGAAGGCAGAAACCTCTATGACAGAAGAAATGGCAAGACCAAGAGCTACTGGTGAGTGTTAGGGCTCCTGTACTCTCAAGGCAGCCTCTTCTTGTACACTGAAGCACTCTGGTGCTGAATACTGTATGAAGTTTGTAATCTAGCCCTTGTCACTCATACCCCTGCAGGTACTGGCTATTGGGAGATGGAAGGGTTGGGAGCATTATTGTAAAATCTTTGGATTTGTTTTTATAGTAAATAAGATTAGTGACCAATCTCAATGAGATCAGCTTTCTGTACTGTACCAGCATGCACTGACAACCCAAATAGATGCAGCACCTCCATCCTAGCATCCTAATTTTGGGGAAGGAGCGATGAGGATTAGTGGGAATGGAACTGGGACATAATGAAACACCTACCCCAGACCTTTACCCTGTTTCTGGACCAAACTGGAAATGGAAACTTTTTTTTTTTAAAGTTCTGAAGTGTTCAGATTGGGGTACTCACCCCTGTCTTCTTATACTTTGCACAGGTGGGGCCGGATCATAGAATCATAGAATCATAGAATATCAGGGTTGGAAGGGACCCCAGAAGGTCATCTAGTCCAACCCCCTGCTCAAAGCAGGACCAATTCCCAGTTAAATCATCCCAGCCAGGGCTTTGTCAAGCCTGACCTTAAAAACCTCTAAGGAAGGAGATTCTACCACCTCCCTAGGTAACGCATTCCAGTGTTTCACCACCCTCTTAGTGAAAAAGTTTTTCCTAATATCCAATCTAAACCTCCCCCACTGCAACTTGAGACCATTACTCCTCGTTCTGTCATCTGCTACCATTGAGAACAGTCTAGAGCCATCCTCTTTGGAACCCCCTTTCAGGTAGTTGAAAGCAGCTATCAAATCCCCCCTCATTCTTCTCTTCTGCAGGCTAAACAATCCCAGCTCCCTCAGCCTCTCCTCATAACTCATGTGTTCCAGTCCCCTAATCATTTTTGTTGCCCTTCGCTGGACTCTCTCCAATTTATCCACATCCTTCTTGAAGTGTGGGGCCCAAAACTGGACACAGTACTCCAGATGAGGCCTCACCAATGTCGAATAGAGGGGAACGATCACGTCCCTCGATCTGCTCGCTATGCCCCTACTTATACATCCCAAAATGCCATTGGCCTTCTTGGCAACAAGCGCACACTGCTGACTCATATCCAGCTTCTCGTCCACTGTCACCCCTAGGTCCTTTTCCGCAGAACTGCTGCCTAGCCATTCGGTCCCTAGTCTGTAGCTGTGCATTGGGTTCTTCCGTCCTAAGTGCAGGACCCTGCACTTATCCTTATTGAACCTCATCAGATTCCTTTTGGCCCAATCTTCCAATTGGTCTAGGTCCTTCTGTATCCTATCCCTCCCCTCCAGCGTATCTACCACTCCTCCCAGTTTAGTATCATCCGCAAATTTGCTGAGAGTGCAATCCACACCATCCTCCAGATCATTTATGAAGATATTGAATAAAACCGGCCCCAGGACCGACCCTTGGGGCACTCCACTTGATACCGGCTGCCAACTAGACATGGAGCCATTGATCACTACCCGTTGAGCCCGACAATCTAGCCAGCTTTCTACCCACCTTATAGTGCATTCATCCAGCCCATACTTCCTTAACTTGCTGACAAGAATACTATGGGAGACCGTGTCAAAAGCTTTGCTAAAGTCAAGAAACAATACATCCACTGCTTTCCCTTCATCCACAGAACCAGTAATCTCATCATAAAAGGCGATTAGATTAGTCAGGCATGACCTTCCCTTGGTGAATCCATGCTGGCTGTTCCTGATCACTTTCCTCTCATGCAAGTGCTTCAGGATTGATTCTTTGAGGACCTGCTCCATGATTTTTCCAGGGACTGAGGTGAGGCTGACTGGCCTGTAGTTCCCAGGATCTTCCTTCTTCCCTTTTTTAAAGATTGGCACTACATTAGCCTTTTTCCAGTCATCCGGGACTTCCCCGGTTTGCCACGAGTTTTCAAAGATAATGGCCAGTGGCTCTGCAATCACAGCCGCCAATTCCTTCAGCACTCTCGGATGCAACTCGTCCGGCCCCATGGACTTGTGCACGTCCAGCTTTTCTAAATAGTCCCTAACCGCCTCTATCTCCACAGAGGGCTGGCCATCTCTTCCGCATTTTGTGATGCCCAGCGCAGCAGTCTGGGAGCTGACCTTGTTAGTGAAAACAGAGGCAAAAAAAGGATGTACATGTGCCAAAAGTACAAGAATCCCTGGTGTGGCTCATTAGATGTGAAAGGTGCACAACACTATAGGACTTCGACCCGGTCTATACTAAAGGTCAACGTAGCAGTGGTGCTCAGGGATGTGAAAAATTTACACATCTGGGAGCCAGAGCTATGCCAACCGAACTCCTGGTGTAAACGTGGCTAGGTTGACAGAAAAATTCTTCTTTTGACATGGCTACCGCCACTCGGCGAGGATTACTTACAGCAATGGAAAAACCACTTCCAACACTGCAGGAAGCTTACGTCATGGGGCTACAGCACCAGAGCTGTTCTGCAATAGTGCTCGTGGTATAGGCATGGCCTTAGAGACCACAGTGATCAGCACCTCAGAAATAAACACACAGCTACAAGCTAGAGATAATGAAGGACAGAAGTGCTGCGTTATAATACTTTGCATGCATCTCTTTTCGGTTTTACCCCATGTCAAGGTTCCTCCCCCACTCTGAACTCTAGGGTACAGATGTGGGGACCTGCATGAAAAACCTCCTAAGCTTATCTTTACCAGCTTAGGTCAAAACTTCCCCAAGGTACAAAATATTCCCCCCCGTTGTCCTTGGACTGGCCGCTACCACCACCAAACTAATACTGGTTACTGGGGAAGAGCTGTTTGGACGCGTCTTTCCCCCCAAAATACTTCCCAAAACCCTGCACCCCACTTCCTGGACAAGGTTTGGTAAAAAGCCTCACCAATTTGCCTAGGTGACTACAGACCCAGACCCTTGGATCTTAAGAACAATGAACAATCCTCCCAACACTTGCACCCCCCCTTTCCTGGGAAATGTTGGATAAAAAGCCTCACCAATTTGCATAGGTGACCACAGACCCAAACCCTTGGATCTGAGAACAATGAAAAAGCATTCAGTTTTTTACAAGAAGACTTTTAATAAAAAAAATAGAAGTAAATAGAAATAAAGAAATCCCCCCTGTAAAATCAGGATGGTAGATATCTTACAGGGTAATTAGATTCAAAAACATAGAGAACCCCTCTAGGCAAAACCTTAAGTTACAAAAAAGATACACAGACAGAAATAGTTATTCTATTCAGCACAATTCTTTTCTCAGCCATTTAAAGAAATCATAATCTAACACATACCTAGCTAGATTACTTACTAAAAGTTCTAAGACTCCATTCCTGTTCTGTCCCTGGCAAAGAGGACTACAGACAGACACAGACCCTTTGTTTCTCTCCCTCCTCCCAGCTTTTGAAAGTATCTTGTCTCCTCATTGGTCATTTTGGTCAGGTGCCAGCGAGGTTACCTTTAGCTTCTTAACCCTTTACAGGTGAGAGGAGCTTTCCCCTGGCCAGGAGGGATTTCAAAGGGGTTTACCCTTCCCTTTATATTTATGACACCCCAAATCTTGGTCCCTTCTGCAACTTTAGAAAACCACCCACTCTCCCCTTGAGGGCCAGAGACCGAATTTATCCCTGAGGTCTCAATGAATCTATCCACAGGGCTGAATATGGTCCCATGAATGAAAGAAGATCTTGCTTTTCCTCATCGCCTTGAGAGCCTCATCAAGTATTTTTAAAAGTTAGGCATATGACCTTTTGCAATTCTTTATGATCAATAAGGAAGGCCTCAATGGTCTTGATTTTGAAAAAGTTTTGTTTAACATTTTTTTGGGGCTTGCTTTGAACCTCCAAAATATCATCAATGTTAAGTCTGGTCTTCCTTGCTGGATGTCCCGCAGCATGCATTATGAGCTTTCATGCCTTAACTGAAAGATCTGAAGTGTTGAACTTTTAACTAAAACATCCTTTCTTCAAAATACCATTTAGTCATTGGTGTTATATGGGTATTAACCAAAAAAGTTTTAACCAATCTGTTCAAAGAGCTCATCCCCTCTCAAGTCACTCAACTTTCACTCTCCTGACTCTTATGAGATTCTAAGTTGCATTATTTCTCCAGATACCATACAGCCTTCCATGGCATATAAGAACTGAATGTGAAGTGATTGGGGCTCTGAGACGGTACAGAAAATCCTGTGTCTAGAGGCCTGCGTGGTGTGCCTTGCTCACGTGCTCTGGGTCTAACTGATCTCCAGATTTGGGGGTCAGGAAGGAATTTTCCCTCCAGTCAGATTGGCAGGGACCTTGGGAATATTTTGCCTTCCCGAGAAGCATGGATCACCTCCAAGGATCATCTGGGCATCTCTCACCTAATCAATTCCCCGCCATTGCAACAGCCTTGGGCACTGGTAGGGTGACCAGATGTCCCAATTTTATAGGGATAGCCCCGATTTTTGGGTCTTTTTCTTTTTTGGCTCCTATTACCCCCCACCTCCATCCCGATTTTTCACATTTGATGTCTGGTCACCCTAGGCACTGGTGACTTCTCAGTCTCTCTTGTTCTCTGCCTGTGGCATGCAACAGTTTAGCCTCCTGAGAACTAAAATGCTGTAGTTTAACTGAAGCTATTGGGCTCCATATAGAGGTATGTGGGTGGAATTTAATGAGCTATGATATGCAGGAAGTCAGACTATGTGATCTAATGGTTCTTTCTGTTCTTAAACGCTATATAACTATATAAAAGTAGAAATAAAAAAACCTTTCAGATCTTTATCCATCATAAAGCAGTAAAAATAAAAGAGCAGAAACCAATATTTTTTTTCCTTTTGCAGGTCGCCTTTAACACGACGTACAGGGACCTCTTGCAGAAAAATAAAATAAACAAAAAAAAACAAAACCCACCATCGTTTACACCTAGAGGATAAAGTTCCTGAAAGGTATGTTACAATCTAGTTTCAACAACAGGCTACACAGATGGTCTTCAACGAACCATTCCAGTGGACATATAGTTGGCTTCATAATTTCAGAGGTAGACAAAAAGATATTCACACTGCTGTCACATACACAGAAAGGTGGTGAGAAAGATTTGCTTTCAAAAGTCCAGTCATTCATAGCCTGACTGGTTAGATCATTCCTCTGGTGTCTGTGCGTGCCAAGGATCTTAATTGTCTACTTGTGAGAATGTTATAAAGGACACTTTTACTTTGGTGCTATACCATAAAAACAAGAATTCCACACCTAATCAGGCTGCTGTCCCTCTCCTTCTAGTGATAATCAGCAATATTTTAACTAGAGGATCCCATAAAAAAAAATGCTCCCCTAAGCCTATCATAGATGGTATCTACCAGGATTGCATGGAGGAGGAGGAGGGACCGAAGAGACTATTTCTTTCTGCAAGCTACATCAAGATCCTTCCCAACAACCATCCCCAAAGCAGGATGCAACACCAATGCAAAACCAAACATAATTATGTCAACACACTGGAAATAGTTATACTCAGTTCCTAAAGAACATATTGAAGGTACTGGTAGGATAGAAAGTAGGAGGAGGAAGGGGTCAGATTCTGCTTTCAGTTTCACCAGCACAATTCCAGAGTCAAACTACTGATGTCAATGTTTCTACATAGGGAACAGCTGTTTGCAAATACCTGGCCTCTGGGAGAAATCTGGGTGATCCCAATATAAAAATCTAGATAAAACTGAAGTATTTTTATGACTCCCAGGTACAAATCATCTCTGGCAGAGGTGAATTAACACTATTCAGAGAAAAGAGGATTCCATCAGAGCAAGGAAAAATCAACCCAACTTTGTCCTTCAGTTGGGTGGTAGAATTTTAAACATTTGACCCTGTTGAGCTGCCTCCAGCATATCACTCGCTCTCCTTCATGCCGTGGCCAGTATCTGATGTTTCATACAGAGTCAACAATACCTACAATGCACCAAGCCAACAGTGTACAGTAAAATCACCGAGGGGCAGAGAATTCCTTCCTGCCCTCCAAAACAATATATTTACATCCTAAAGTATGAGCTCTTTTACAATTTTGGTTCCAATGTATATGTTTGCAAATATTTTTCTCATGCCTAAAATTGTGTGTGTGTGTGTGTGTGTGTGTGTGTGTGTGTGTGTGTGTGTGTGTGTGTGTGTGAGAGAGAGAACTTCTGCCAATGATTTCTTAAAGCAGGAGAGGCAGCAGGCTGACAAGATGCTCCACACAAAAGGATTTTAAGTTTGCGCCTTTCAGTTTCAAGATAAAGGTATTATTTAATTCTTATATTGCAGCAATGTTCCAAGGGTGTTAGCCAGGATCAGGGCCCCACTGTGCTGGGCACTGGACAATCATATAGGAAGACAATCTCTGCTCTTTACAATCCTGTCCCACCACTGATCTCACTTAATTGGATACAGTTAATAGCATCACCTGACCGCCTTTTGCTGTAGCACTCTTCCCTTCCCTCTTCCCCCCTCCTGGCCCCGCCTCTTTACGGATGTAAATATGTAACAGACCCTGCAAGTAAAGTACTGAGCTGGGTCAGGCAGTATCACTGGCTTTTATCTGCCACCACAGGGCAACAATACAGAGACCACAGCAGATGAGCAACTTGACTTCAACAGGAGATAGGGCAAGGAGCAGGTTAATGAGAATCTGCCTGGAAGGTTAGGGGAGCCAATATGGTCTCATGGTTATTAAGGCAAGAGACTGGGAATCTGGAGACATGGGCTCTATTTCCTGCTCTGTCAATGACCTGCTGATTTTGCACAAATCTAGTTGCCCTATCTGCAAGATGGAGATGAAGACATTGCCCCATTTTGGAAACATGTTGGAGCTCTGCAAATGGAAGGTGCCGTCAAGAAAATAGATGGTTCTGTCAGAGTACTGAATAGATGACCTGTAAGACTACAAAACAATAGTTAGAATCAGAACTGCTCAGGTATGTGTCATAAGCCCTATACTGCTGGCAGCTAAAGAGGATTTCTCCTTTAGATTAAGTCAAAGGGGCCTGTGCTTTTAGAGACAGTTCATAGTCCTACCACAGCTGTTTCCATGAAGTTTGGAAAGCCTGAGCTGTGCAGCATAATTCAACAGCAGAGAGCACTGATTTATTACAATATTATCATCAACCCCTTGGGCCAAACCGTCCTACTATTTTCCCCGCTGATATCTTCAAATTAAGACATCAGCCAGGTTGCCAGAGAATTCTGTTTTTAACCAGATCCTAGTAGCTTTCTCAGCAACACGGATCTAACTGCTGTGTCTAAAGCAAAATGAGATCCTTGTTTCTGCCATAAGTAAAAGTGTTCTGCAATCTGAAGTTGGACACATGCCTTTAACTACAGGCAAAATATCACACGGATTATAAAAAAGGGCCCCCTGAATGTAAAACAGAGAGATAGTGAACAAATACTGGAATAAGCTTTTAAAAAGAAAAAGAAATCCATGCCAAATGGAAACACATTGAGTATAATTTATAATGAACAACACCGTAAAAAGCCATCCAACTCACAGGGCTCTCAAATGAGAATAAACAGTCATCTTCCAGTAGGGACATGCACAGATAAGCTAAGTATCTGCTAATAGAATGAACTTCCAGTGACCTTTGTTGAATGAGCTGGTAACAGCCAAAATGTCACCACTATTTTAGCACACCACACTGAAAGGGCCAGCGATGAAATATTGCAAGGTTCAATATGGCTAATTCAATACACATTATCATCAGGCAAGTAATATTGCAGCCCTCTATCGAGAAATTATTGTTAGTGTTTAATACATGAAAACAAATTTTAAAAACCACAGCAACGTTAACCAAGTTGCCACCCATGACCACCGACGATGCAGTGAGGTCATTGATTTGGCTGTCAAAAATGGAAAAACGCCATCAGCCATTTAAAAGCTGTTTTTTAAAAAGAATATTTGGGGCCTGATTCTGCCCTCAGTGGCACGCATGCAATCCCATCCACTCCAGTGGGTTGTACAGGTGCCACTGAGAGGCCAACGCGACCCTTTTAAAACATGAAAATATATTGTGAATATAAAATCCCTGTGGAGGGGCTAATCAGCCATGCAAAAGTGAAACTATACATATATTGGACATTTTCACACAGGCACAAAGGGTCCTCTACAAACGACTTTGCCAATGACTCCAACGGGAGTAAAATCAAGTGCAGACACCAGCTCAGATACCATGGTGATAGGCCGAATACAATAATCTAGAATAGCCATGGAATATTGTATCAATTTCCTAAATCTCAGCCTCAGAATAGATTTAGCCCAGGATACAGTTTTTACTTCTTAACTAGGTAGCCCGCTGAAGACAACAGTTACATTTATTACATTATTTAAACACTGGGTCACCTTTTTCACCACACAACTTTTGGGTTAGGAATTCTAATGTAGCACTTTATAACTTCGGAGAGCTGAGCCAAGCATTAATTAGCCTGGACAAGAACCTGGTGTGGTGAATATTATCTCCATTATCCAAATGAGGAACCAGAAACTGATCCTGTATGGTGCTCAGCCCAATTAACTTCCATTGAAGTCAGTGAGAATTGATAGCACTCAGAACTTTACAGAACGTGACCCTAAATCAGGGGTGGGCAAACTATGGACCGTGGGCTGGATCCAGCCCGCCAGCCATTTTAATCTGGCCCTTGAGCTCCCACTGGGGAGCAGGGTCTAGGGTTTGCCCCACTCCAGCGCTCTAGCCGGGGGACAGGGTCGGGGATATGGCACCCAAAAGCAGCAGATGGGCCCCTCTCCAGCTCCTATGCATAGGGGCAGCCAGGGGGCTCTGCTCTGCATGCTGCCCCCACCCCAAGTGCCATCCCCACAGCTCCCATTGGCCTATGGACAGGGCAGTGCACAGCAGAGCCGTCTGGCCACGTCTCCACGTAGGAGCTGGACAGGGGACATGCCGCTGCTTCTGGGAGCTATTTGAGGTAAGCACTGCCCAGAGCCTGCACCCCTGAGCCTCCCCCTACACCCTAAAACCCCCTGCCCCAGCCCAGATCCCCCTCCTGGCCTCCAAACCCCTCGATCCCAGCCCGGAGCACCCTCCTGCACCCCAAACCTCTCATCCCCAGCCCCACCCCAGAGCCTACATCCCCTGTCGGAGCCCTCCCTCCCACCCACACACACCCCGCCTGGAGCCCCCTCTTGCACCCTGAACTCCTCATTTCTGGCCCCACCCCAGAGCCCTCACCCCATCTCCAATTTTGTGAGCACTCATGGCCTGCCATACAATTTCTATACCCAGATGTGGCCCTCGGGCCAAAAAGTTTGCCCACCCCTGCCCAAAGTGAATTGTTCAGGCAACAAAGCAAATCAGTGGAGAGCCAGAATTAAAAAACCAAGCAACTCTGAGCATCTAGTCCTCAGCTCAATCCATTAGTCCATTGTACCCCTCCAGAGGCAAACCCTGATGGACAAAAAAAAAGTGAGAAAGGGCAACTGCCCATCACCATCAATAAGCACAGCAGTGAAACTTGGCCACCTCAGCTGAAGTCGAGAGTTTCTCTTGCCAGGTACTCAAACTTACAGACTTTCTGCATTTTCGTCCAGAAACGTTGCCTTCTTAAAAAAATTGGCTAGGTTATTGTGGAGATGTTAACAGAATGTCAAACTGCTAAATGTCAAAAGGACTTTGACTAAACTAGGAAGAAAAATGGTTACGAACCACAACTATGAAATTAACAAATCTTAAAATCTGCATGTTTGGATAATGAGCATGATTTAGCATCAGATGCCAATATGCAACTATAGGGCCAGATTCCTGTCTAGTTTATACTAGTGTAAATCTGTAGAATCTCCACTGCAGCCAATGGAGTTACTCTGGATTTGCACCACTAACTTAGTTCAAGATCTGTCCCTTACAGGCTAAATCAATTGAAAAGGTAAATACAATTTTTTCTTGTATCTATAATGTAAAGTAAGCTAAATGTAAAATCCATAAAACACAGAAACCACTTTAAAAACCTGTCTTTTTCCGATGAAGTGAGCTGTAGCTCACGAAGGCTCATGCTCAAATAAATTGGTTAATCTCTAAGGTGCCACAAGTCCTCCTGTCCTTTTTGTCTTTGTGCTGTCATTCAGGGCCTGTTTTTGACCTCAACCCAGTGTAATATCATCAGGTCAGCTCTTTGGTCTTGTTCTAATGGCTCAAAAGGGCTGGAAAGCTGGTGCAACCACTCAGCTGAGGATCCACTCCTCCCAGCCACCAGTTTAGAGGAATTGTGGGGGTAATCTTGTGGCTGCTCTAAACTACACCCGGGACAGCACAGATCCAACCCCAGGACTGGGGAATCACAAACAGCTCCTTTTTTGCTTCACAACCCACCCAGGGAGACCATTCATCTGGTTTAAAGCCAGACAGTCCCAGTTGTGCAGGGCACTGTCCCTGTCTGGGGGGACTGAGCACCAGATGTGGGTTTGTCCAGTGAGAAAGAGGAAGAGGACACTGACACAAGAGGACACTGATGGAGACGGTGCCTCTGTGTGGAGTGATGCAGGTAGGGGCGGGCTGCCGAGGGTGTGCACACCGCAGGGGTGGACCCATGCAGACATGCCGATGCATGCAGGGGTAGGGTCACACAGGCAGGGGTGAGGGATGTCCTGTATTCTGGGGATGTGCCAATGAGCATCATACCATCACCCCCCGCACACGCTTACTGGGTGCTTCTGGAGGAGGTTTGAGCCCATGGACTTCAGCGGAGTTATTCCTGATTTACAGCAGCTTGACACTAGAATCAGGCTCTCAGAGTTCAGACTTTCCTAGGGATTTAGAGCCTGATTCTGATCTCACACATACCAGTGTAAATCAGAAGCTACTCCCCTAAAGTCACTGGAGTTATGATGACAGTAGGGAATTTAGGAGAAATTAGTGTTGTGAGAAAAGGAAAAATAAAAATCATGTAGGTGAGTTCTAAAGAACTGGAACAACAGACATAATTGGTTTTTCTTTCAACTGAATGGTTCCTAAGTTGTCTTAAGTATATCCTAAGTAAAATCCTCTTTGTAGCATTATGATCAGCTCTCCTACACAGGTGGCCTGTAGCTCACCTTCGGTCACCTGCTTAGTGGTTTATTTGTATTTGTAGAAATACCAAATGCAAATTTAGTAGGGTCACAGTAAAAACAATGAGATATCCAGGTGCACAGGGAAGCACTCAGGAAACTTGATCAGTCTAGCAGATTACAAGTGCTAGAGGAATCTTTCCTGAATATCTCAAATATAAAGAGTCAACCTCTAACTGAACAGCTCCAGGTTGGGGCTGCTTTAGTCTTAAAGCTTAGCATTTTAATGTTCAGAGTGCTTTACAAGTATCTCCTAATTAATCTTGTTAGCTCTTTGGAGTCTGCAGATGTTTATTATGAACGTAATGACTGGCTTTACTAGCAGTAAAATACTGTTTAAAAGGAATAGCCCTGTGTTTCCTGCAATTCACTGGCCACAGAATTTGCCGCAGAATTCTGCTTCAAGGTGTGTTTTCTTATTTATTTAAACTACATTTGTAGCCCTTACAGTTGCAAAGAAAACCTTTTGAATGTTCGATAGATAATGTTGCCTTTCGGAATCTGCATACGTTGTCCATCAATATGATAAACAGCAGCAGCCTTAGGGCCGATCCCTGCTGCAATCAGACTTTCGCTTCAAAGGGGCGTGTCATTCCCAAAACATGTTAGATCCCCTAAAAAGAGTAATTTGATGTAGGGCATTCACTGTAGTTATGAGAAGCACTTGTTATGTAGTGTCTGAAGATTTAATAAGTACCGGTGTGAAGCATCCGTCTATCGTATGCCTTTTGCAGGTTTTTTAAAGCCCGAAAGCTATGGTTCCTCTTCCTTTCCTAAAGCAGAGCTGATCTTATTCAAGGAGGGATTTCACCATTCTCCTAATCGTGATACATTCCAGAATCTTCATCAGATGAAACAATAACTTTCTCCCTTGGATAGTTTCCACATTCATGAATGCTTCCCTTCTCATGTATTGGGACCAGGATAGACTTGCACCACTGCTTGGGAATTCTCTTTGCTCGCCATACAGCTTTAATAGCTCTGCTTGTCCGTTTTATGCCTCTTGGCCAGCTTCCAAAATCTGGAGCTCTCCCCCGCTCCACCAATAGCTTCTACATATTAGCTCTGTGTTAACAGCACAGCAACTTTCTGTTTTTAGTTTGGGTCAAATGTAGGAACAGCATAAGAATGGGGTAGGAAGGATGACAGAGTGGATATAGTCACTTCATTGTGACTCAAGATTGGCTTCATTTCCCACAGACTCCTTGTGTGATCATGGGCAAATCACTTGATGTATTATGTGCCTCAGTTCTCCATCTGTAAAACAGAGATTATATTTCTCTTCCTCTCAGAGGCACTGTGAAGAGAATCCACTGATCATAGAATCATAGAATATCAGGGTTGGAAGGGACCACAGGAGGTCATCTAGTCCAACCCCCTGCTCAAAGCAGGGCCAATCCCCAACTAAATCATCCCAGCCAGGGCTTTGTCAAGCCTGACCTTAAAGACTTCTAAGGAAGGAGATTCCACCACCTCCATAGGTAATGCATTCCAGTGTTTCACCACCCTCCTAGTGAAAAAGTTTTTCCTAATATCCAACCTAAACCTCCCCACTGCAACTTGAGACCATTACTCCTTGTTCTGTCATCAGCTACCACTGAGAACAGTCTAGATCCATCCTCTTTGGAACCCCCTTTCAGGTAGTTGAAAGCAGCTATCAAATCCCCCCTCATTCTTCTCTTCCATAGAGTAAACAATCCCAGTTCCCCCAGCCTCTCCTCATAAGTCATGTGCTCCAGTCCCCTAATCATTTTTGTTGCCCTCTGCTGGACTCTCTCTAATTTTTCCACATCCTTCTTGTAATGTGGGGCCCAAAACTGGACACAGTACTCCAGATGAGACCTCACCAATGTCGAATAGAGGGGAACGATCACGTCCCTCGATCTGCTGGCAATGCCGCTACTTATACAGCCCAAAATGCCATTGGCCTTCTTGGCAACAAGGGCACACTGTTGACTCATATCCAGCTTCTCGTCCACTGTAACCCCTAGGTCTTTTCCGCAGAACTGCTGCCGAGCCATTTGGTCCCTAGTCTGTAGCGGTGCATGAGATTCTTCCATCCTAAGTGCAGGATTCTGCACTTGTCCTCGTTGAACCTCATCAGATTTCTTTTGGCCCAATCCTCCAATTTGTCTAGGGCCCTCTGTATCCTATCCCTGCCCTCCAGCGTATCTACCTCTCCTCCCAGTTTAGTGTCATTTGCAAACTTGCTGAGGGTGCAATCCACACCATCCTCCAGATCATTTATGAAGCTATTGAACAAAACCGGCCCCAGGACCAACCCTTGGGGCACTCCACTTGATACTGGCTGCCAACTAGACATGGAGTCATTGATCACTACCCGTTGAGCCCGACAATCTAGCCAACTTTCTATCCACCTTATAGTCCATTCATCCAGCCCATATTTCTTTAACTTGCTGGCAAAAATACTGTGGGAGACCGTGTCAAAAGCTTGATGATTATGAAGCTCTTGGATACTACAGAGATGAGGGTAATGTAGGGGAGGGTAATGAGAGCATTGAACTGAAATTGTTATGAAAATAAACATCACTGGGGATTCTGTGGGTTTTATTGGGGTTTTGTTATAGATTTGAATTCAGTAGAAACCCCTGTTTTTGAAATTGCTTTAAGGTTCCAAAGAACTTCCAGTTAGTCTCAGAATTAATCTCTGCAGTGCCCACATAAAACAGGGGGCCTTGCAGCTGAATCACAGAATCATAGAATATCAGGGTTGGAAGGGACCCCAGAAGGTCATCTAGTCCAACCCCCTGCTCAAAGCAGGACCAATTCCCAGTTAAATCATCCCAGCCAGGGCTTTGTCAAGCCTGACCTTAAAAACCTCTAAGGAAGGAGATTCTACCACCTCCCTAGGTAACGCATTCCAGTGTTTCACCACCCTCTTAGTGAAAAAGTTTTTCCTAATATCCAATCTAAACCTCCCCCACTGCAACTTGAATCTGGGTCCAAACTGCTGCAGCGAATAAATGACTTTGGCTAAGGGCAAAAATCGTTCTGGAGGGCCCAATCTTGCAGTTTTTACTTGGGCAAAAGTCCCCCTCAAGTCTTTCAGGTCATCCAAAGACTGCAGGATTAAAATCCATTCAAGGGCCGTAGAAATGGGTGTGGGTATTTTCATTCCCCCTAGTGTAATTTTGTGTCCAGAGATGGACAGTACTTGCTTTAATGGTTTCCTACTTTTTTCCTCTCTTCCCCTGCACCTGGCATATCTGTTTGGGAAAAGCCCCCCTTCAGGAAGGAAGGAACAACTTCTGTTCCCTTTTCCCCTGGCAGGAGCAGCCTTTAATGTGGGGGATCCCACTAGTAACAACTCCTGGGGAGAGGGGTAGTGAGGATTTTTACTGTTTTGGAGATAACGTTTTGGGACCCATCTAAGCAACAGCAAACTTGTGGACTGGGGGAGGGGCAATGCTTCAGGAGGGACACTTTTTCCACCCCTCTTCAAACCAGAGCGGTGTTTAGGATTCACTTGACTGAATGCCTGGAAGACCAGCAGCATTTGGTCTTCTGATAGTTGTCAACTACTGAGCTGCTGTTGCTGAGTATATATGTACAATGTGTAAAATTCAAAACATGACAAAGCACAAAACAATTTCTAGATCTGGCCAGCAGTTTGCTTACTCTCCTGAGAGTTTAAAGAGATCTGCATTTCAGAGAGAACTGCCTTCTTAACTGAGTCAGAACAGCATGTAAAAAACTCCGTCTCTGCCATGAGAGCTTAGTCCAGTTTACTTCATGTTTAATAACTCAAGCAGCAAAACTGTCCTTGAAGGCATTTTATGCAGTTCAGGGTTTCATTGGGAAAGCTGCCATTTAAAGAAAGAAATGTACAAATGAAGGGAATTCTTGAGCCTGAGCTATCCAGGTGCTGGGAGTGAGGAGTGATTGACCCAAGCTGGGTCTAGTTTTGATGCTGGCTCCTGCTCTGACAATCAAACACATTTTGGAGCTTAATAAATGAAACATGATGCAAATAATACAATAATTGTGTGGAGAACTGTCTGCCATCTCACACTAGAAATGGTTCCTTCCGGTCAGGATTAAGGTATCCCTGCTTGCACTGCCATCCCCCGTTGTACCCTGCTGTGTGGATAAGCAGAGGATGGTGTCAATCTCAATAGCTCTGACTTAAAGGCAAAACTTGGAGAACACCCCAAAACACACAACAGAATTGTAGCAGGCCAGAGAGACACAAGATCGGATTTACCACATGAGCTCATCCAAACACAAAGTTGAATTCAATGGATCAGTCCCAAAAGTCCTTACTCTGTTTTTATCACATCGAAACTCCCATTGAAACCAATGGGAATTTTGCCTGAATAAGGACAAATGAGGAAGCACTTCAGGGTTTGGTCTAGTGGGAGTCAGCTCTTCTCTGGAATTAGCTCAAAGAAAATTATTCCCTTTGAACAGCAATGACACCCACTTAAACCTGCCCAAGATTAAGGCACCAAACATCAGCTGTGGGAAACTGGCAGGTAACAGGTTTTTAAAAATACAGCCAAGTTAAAACCTTTTCAGAAAAGGGGTCTTTGAAGATTTGTTTTGCTAGAGATTCTCTCGTTCCTATTTCCAGCATTCATGCCTCATTTCTTTGTTCAAGCACCTTGCAGCGTAGAATGATGTCACTGTATGTGATGCACTGGCATAGACATTTGAATAGAGAACTTGATTTTCCTACCCAGCAATGCATTGCTCTTAACGTGATTCCTTGCACCACAAATAAGGAGGACAAATCCTTCCCTTTGATAGAGTTTCTCAGGGCTGCTGCTACCTGCTATTGCTTGTCACCAAAAGAAAAGCCCTCTTGGACCAGATGAAGCCTAGATCTGACCAACAAAGATTCATAGGAAGCTAAGAATTGCTTTGCTGGGTTACACCAATGGACCATCTAAATGAGTATCCAGGCTCCCAGAGGGATTCAAGGACAGAAACAATGCAGGTGCCTGTCCTTACTCAGGGTTTCTGTTTAGGGTGGGTAACTTTACTTTCACCTGGTGGCAGATGCTGCTCCAAGGACATACTGAATCAGTTTACTTCCTGGCAGCACTGGCTCCATACCCTCACTGGACAACAAAACACATTCTAGGGACATTGAGGCAGGATCAACCTGTCAACCACGCAAACGTTTGACCTCAGGTGCCCTTTGCCTCGGTTTACCATGGCAAAAGCCTGAAGGAATGACCCTGGTTCACTGTGCAGAAGTACCTCTGGGGTTTGTGAGCTCCAATACCCACATTCTCCACAGCAGTTTTGTGGCTGAGGAGGACAATGCCCTTTCACTTTGCTTTCTTTGGACCACTTCGCTCACAAAGGGCAAGAGAGGGAAATTACAGTGAATGTACGAAGGCAGGAAATTAAGAGGGGTAGTCTAGGTGATTTAAGTGTTTGCTTTGTAACTGCAAGTCATCAGACAGGAGAGAAGCATTAATGAGTGTGAAATACAATGGAACCCTGTTTACCCGACTTTCCGTTATCCAGCTCTCTGTACTAACTGAGCAACCAGTGCACACAGGTCCAGAAGTGGGAGATCTCACCTGTGGCCGCTAGACAGCTTTGCAGCCTCACGTGTTCCCATTCTCCAGATTAGCCACATTTTTGATTATATAATCTGCTCTCAGTCCCAGTTAGATTGGATAAACCGGGTTCTGCTATACTAGTTTTCAAAAGGAGGAGTTATCGCCAGCCCAACGAAAGGCGGCCCATCAACACCAGATGAACCACTGTGGCATATCAGAGGACAAAAGACTTTTGTTGGCTACAAATTCCTCCCAACAGCTGAATTTGCAACTTGAAGCAGAGCAGAGGAAGAAACAGAAAGCCCTAATAAGGAGGAACTATCTTTTATGCTACTTGGACCGTGCTCCTCCTGCATCCTCCAGCCCGCGTTCGCAGCCACCTGTACCTCCAGCCTGCTCCCCGAGGCTGCAGGTGAGCCTCCTTTCCTGCTCTCCTGCACCCCACTGCTTCTGCCCCCATAGTTGTCTCCCCCTCCCGGAGAGTGGGCTGCCTGAGTGCCTGGCCCTGGGGGGCCCCTGGGCCAGGACACGGTATGTTTCGCAGTAAATCCGCCCCTGTCGTTTTAAGAACACTTTCACAGCAGATTTGACAAAATACAAAGAAGGTACTAATGTGAGATTTCTAAGGATAAATACAGTACTTGACCCAAGGTCTAAGAATCTGAAGTGCCTTCCAAAATCTGAGAGGGACAAGGTGTGGAGCATGCTTTCAGAAGTCTTAAAAGAGCAACACTCCAATGAGGAAACTACAGAACCCGAACAGCAAAAAAGAAAATCAACCTTCTGCTGGTGGCATCTGACTCAGATGATGAAAATGAACATGCGTCGGTCCACACTGCTCTGGACTGTTATCGAGCAGAACTATCATCAGCATGGACGCATGTTTTCTGGAGTGGTGGCTGAAGCATAGAGAGACATATGAATCTTTAGCGCATCTGGCAAATAAATATCTTGCGATGCTGGCTACAACAGTGCCATGAGAACGCCTGTTCTCACTTTCAGGTGACATTGTCAACAAGACATGGGTAGCACTATCTCCTGCAAATTGTAACCAAACTTGTTTGTCTGAGCGATTGGGCTGAAGTAGGACTGAGTGGACTTGCTACAGTTTTACATTGTTTTATTTTTGAATGCAGTTATTTTTTGTACATAATTCAACACTTGTAAGTTCAACTTTCGTTATAAAGAGACTGCACTACAGTACTTGTATGAGGTGAATTGAAAAATACTATTTCTTTTTTTTACAGTGCAAATATTTGTAATAAAAATAAACATAAAGTGAGCACTACACACTTTGTATTCTGTGTTGTGACTGAAATCAATATAAATGCTTCAAAGTTACTCTGATGTTGTGAAAGGAAGCATTGTTCTCTGTGGTTTTATGGCTACCTGGATTTGGTTAGCAGTCTTCCTGCCTAAATGGCAAGATTCACTGACAATTTTTTATCTAATGTAGACAATATAAGCTCAGTATGCAGGCACTTTGTATGTGCAGTCAGGCTACATAAATAAATGTCTTTGAAGATATCAGCTTTGAAGTTAATTTGGGAGCTTAGGTGGAGAAAGTCTTCTTGCAGCAGAGATCCTAAAAGATGGAAAACTGCTTCTTAGAAATAATGCCAGGGTTGCTAATGTCTATTTTTGAAACTGGAAAATTTCATCTGTCTATCTGAGTTGGCAGTTTCTCAACAAGACAATATTAAAAGCACAATAGCAAACTATCCTGATGGAAAGGAAAGATAGGAAGAATAAGATGCCAATAATGGCTCCATCAGGAGCTCTTTAGTCACTGGAAAATCAAAAAGGAACCCTACAAAAAGTGGAAACTAGAACAAGTTGCTCAGGATGAACACAAAGAATAGCTCAGGCACGTAGCGACAAAATCATACTGAGCCACAAAAGGCAACAAGAAGAGGTTCTATAAATATATCCAGAGCAAGAAAAAGATGAAGGAAATGGTCGGTCCACTACTTAGTGGGAAAGGAGTGCTAATAATGAATGACATCAAGGAGGCTGAGGTGTTTCAGCTGAAGTATTGTGTCCAGTTTTGGGTACCACACTCAGAAAGATGTAGACAAATTGGAGAGAGTCCAGAGGAGAGAAACAAAAATGATCAAAGATTTAGAAAACCTGACCTGTGAAGAAAGGTCAAAAAACTGGGTATATTTAGCCTTGAGAAAAGACAACTGAGGGGCCCTAATAACAGTCTTCAAATATGTTAAGGGCTGATATAAAGAGAAGTTTGATCAATTATTCTCCATATGCACTGAAGGTAGCACAAGAAGTAATGGGCTTAATCTGCAGCCAGGGATATTTAGGTTAGATATTAGGAAAAACTTTCCAACTATAAGGGAAGTTAAGTATTAAAATAGCCTAGGTTTTAAGAGCAGGTTAGACAAATACCTGTCGGGGAGGTCTAGGTATAATTGGTCCTGCCTCAGCATAGGGAGCTGGACTACATGACCTCTCAAAATCCCTTCCAGCATTACATTTCTAGGATTCTAGATTCTGCCTGCCTAGAGTTCTCCTCTGCAGACTCTCCCGAAATCACCACTGAAATGCTACCTTCTCTGGGGTGAACCATGGGCAGTCTTTCTGTTTCAACCACCTCTCAAGTATTTAGGAAGGAAAAGGAAGGATAAAACCTTCAATTGAAACTACAGGAGGAATTTTAGTTATCTAGTAGCAGCTGAGTTGGAAAATAACCAGGGCACCAAAACTAACAGTCCTAGTGTTGTGGAAAATGTCATGGAGTTTACAGTGATAAAAGCAATATAGCCAACATGGAGAAATTCTATATTAGACTTCCCCATTACAGATAAAGAGGAATTAATCTTAGAACTAAAAATCAGTGGTTGCTTAGGTGCAAGTGACCATGCCTTGATTACATTTGTTACGTGCAAACAGAGTAAAGGAGCCAATACTTTAAAGGAACTAATTTTCCATAGCTGAACACAATTATAAGTCAAATCAGCTGGGAGAAAGACTTTAAACACAAAAATGTGAGTAATAATTGGGAACGGTTTAAGACCGTGGTCTCCAACCTTTTTATTCACAAGATCACTTTTTGAATTTAAGTGCAACCCAGGATCTCCCCCTCCCCTTCCCCGAGATCCCACCCCACTCAGTCCATCCACCCTCCCTCCGTTGCTCGATCTCCCCCACCCTTTCTCACTTTCACTGGGCTGGGGCAGGGGATTGGGGTGTGGGAGGAGGTGCAGGGTGCAAGCTCTGGCAGGGAGTTTGGGTGCAGGAGGGGGGCTCTGGGCTGGGGCAGTGCTGGGGAGCAGAAGGGGGTTTGGAGTGCAGGTTCCAGGAGGGGGCTCAGGGCTGGGGCAGGAGGTATAGGGTGCAGGAGGGGGTATGGGGTGCTGGCTCTGGGAGAGGGTTCAGGTGCAAGAGGTGATTCGGGGTGCTAGCTCCGGGAGGGGTCTCAGGGCTGGGGCAGGGGTGCAGGTGGGGTGCGGGCTCTCATCAGGCGGCACTTACCTCGGGCAGCTCCCGGTCAGTGGTGCAGCGGGACTAGGCAGGCTCCCTGCCTGCCCCAGCCCCACACCACTCCTGGAAGCAGCCAGCAAGTTCCTGCAACCCCTGGGGAGGTGGGGGGGGGCACGTGGCTCCACGTGCTGCCCCTCCCTGCAGACACCGCCCCCGCAGCTCCCATTGGCTGCAGTTCCCTGTTCCCAGCCAATGGGAGCTGCGGGGGCAGTGCCTGCAGGTCAGAGCAGCGAGCGAAGACCCCCTGCTGCCCCACCCCAGGGGCCGCAGGGACGTGCTGGCTGCTTCCAGGAGTGGTGCAGGGCCAGGACAGGACTTTTAACAGTCGGAGATCGTGATCGACTGTCAGAGGCTCCAGGATCGACCAGTCGATCGCGATCTTCCAGTTGGTGACCACTGGTTTAAGAACATTTTAGTAGATGTCCAAAAAGGCCACAACTGACAACGAAAGCTACGCTGGTTAAAAAACTAACTTAGCTTAGAGGGAAAGTCAAGACGTATAAATAAAGCAATCTACAGCAAATGGACAAAAACATAAAATTAGAAGCTATTAGAAGGAATTGTGTAAAACAAAAACACCACACCCTGATAAGGGAAACAAAAGGACAAGGAGAACTCTATAGGCACCAGAACTAAGGACGATTAGAAAGAGTTTCTTTTTTATTAGGAGCTAGAGCTGGCTGAAACTCAGGAGGATTGGTTTGCAAGAAACTTCTGCAATTTGCTTTAGTTCTGAATTGGAATGAAAGTGTTACCAAAATTTCTCACAAATCGGCGATCCCTTGAAAATTTAGTTTTGGAAATACTGAAATACAGTTGCTCCCAAAAGGAAATACGTCAAACTATCATTCTTACCAGTTTCGCCACTATTTGCTGAATAACAGTTTTAAATCAACAGATCAAAATATCTTTTATCCAAGCGTGTTTCAGGAGCTCTCTGGACCATTAATGTTGATTTTCAGTATGTCTTGGAGCACTGGGGAAGTTCCAGAGGTCTGGAAGAAAGCTAATGTTGTGCCAATATCTAAAAGGGAAAACAGGATGACCCAGGTAATTAGATCTGCCAGCCCGACATCAATCCCAGGCAAAATAATGGAGTGCTGATACAGGACTTGATTAATAAAAAATAAAAAGCAGGTAGTATAATCAATGCCAATCAGCATGGGTTTATAGAACATAGATCTTGTTAAACTATTTTCATTTCTTTTGATGAGATTATAACTTTGGTTGATAAAGATAATAGTTAAACTTTTATAAGTTACTTGACTTGGTACCACACAAATGTTTTGATTAAAAAACTAGAACATTACAAAAATCAACATGGCACATATGTTAAATGGATTAAAACTGGCTAACGGATAGGTGTCAAAATGCAATTGTAAATGGGGACTCATCACTGAGGGAGGTGACCCTAGCGTCTGTTTACCAGAAGCTGGGAATGAGCAACAGGGAATGGATCGCTTGATGATTCCCTGTTCTGTTCATTCCGTCTGGGGCACCTGGCATTGGCCACTGTCCGAAGACAGGATACTGGGCTAGATGGACCTTTGGTCTGACCTAATATGACCGTTCTTATGAGTTGGTGTGTTTCTAGTTGGCCCTGGCAGGAATCAGTTCTTGGGCCCCATGTGATTTATCATTTTTAACAATTACCTGGAAGAAATTATACAAAAAGAAAAAAAAAAGTGTTTTAAACTTTGGCAAGTGACATTCTAGCAGCAGGATTTCCAGAAGTACAAAAAAAGCCAAAAAGATAACAAAGAAAGAGCCAGCAGCTGTGAAAGTAAAGCCATGGAAGGCTTATATGAAGGAGGGTGAGAAAGAAATAAACAAACTGGCAAAGACCCATGATAAGAGTACTACGGACATTGGTAAGAACAAAATCATTAAAGATGAAAAGGGGAATATGATAATCAACGAGAAGAGTGGAGGAATTACTTTGAAAGGGTTATGAAAAGAAAGAATCCAAGAGAACCATGCTGTAGGATAAAACCAAACCTGGGTCTGGTGGCACCTGTCCTAGAAGAAGAAGCCGCAAAAACACTGAGCAGCATGAAAAATAAAAAAGCTCTCGGCTGCAATGACATACCAGCAGATGTACGGAAGTGCCTGGGGCAGCTAGGCATGAACATATAGACACAACTGTTTAATTTCATCATGGGGACCGAGAAGATGCCTGGAGAAAAATATTGCTACTTATGTGCCCTCAGAGACACAAGACTGCGGTAACTACGGCTGCATTAAACTCATGAGCCACATGATGAAGATCAGAGAGAAAGTTTTTGATAACAAAGAGATGTAAAGGTCAGTGACGATCCGTCTGGATTCAGGCCAAGCAAGTTAAAAGTGGATGCTAGCTTTGCATTAAGGTTGCCTGTGGAAAAATAAAGTGAAAAGAAAAACCCGGAACACAGCATTCATTGATCTGGAGAAAGCTCATGACCATGTTCTGAGAGACATCATCTGGTGGTGTATGAGAATGAAACAGACTCCTTTAGACTATGTCAGATTGTCCAGGACATATATAAGGATGCCGTTACCACAGTCAAAATGCCAAGTAATCAGAAACTGTTCAGTTTCCAATAAGAGGCAGAGTACATCGAGGCTCAGCATTAAGCCCCTTTTTGTTCACACTGGTGCTCAATGTACTTACAGAAAACATCCAGAGTGGCCCCCTGGATGGCATGCTTTTTGCAGAGGATATAGTGCTCATGGGGGAGAGCAAAGAGGAAGTGGGAAAATATGTGGAAAGATAAAAGGTGCATTCTTGAAAGAAATAGCATGAAAGTCAGCAGAAATAAAACAGAGTATATCGGGGTGGCCAACCTGAGCCTGAGAAGGAGCCAGAATTTACCAATGTACATTGCCAAAGAGCCAGAGTAATACGTCAGCAACCCCCCATCAGCTCCCCCACCCCGCTTCCAGCGCCTCCCACCCACCAGCAGCCCCGCTGATCAGCACCTCCCCCTCCCTCCCCACACCTCCCATTCAGCTGTTTTGTGGCATGCAGGAGGCTCTGGGAGGGGGAGGGGGAAAAGCGAGGGTACTGCAGGCTCAAGGAAGGGCGCAGGAAGGGGTGGAGTGGGGGCAGGGCCTGTGGCAGAGCCAGGGGTTGAGCAGGGAGCACCCCCCGGCCCACTGGAAAGTTGGTGCCTGTAGCTACAGCCCCGGAGTCGGTGCCTAGACAAGGAGCCGCAGATTAACTTCTAAAGAGCCGCATGTGGCTCCGGAGCCCCAGATTGGCCACTTCTGGAGTATATGGTCCGTAGAGTTGATGATACCTCACAGGAAGACAATGAGATTAAGTCTGGCGGATGGGGGAGGAGCAAGGGTACAGAAAAATCAAGTACCTAGGTTTGATAGTACAGGATACTGGTGAACTCAATGGCAAATTTATAAACTGAACAGGAAAGGCATGGAATAAATGGAAAGAAGTGAGTGGAGTGATCTGTGTTAGGAGAATGTCCATCAAACTGAAAAGTAAGATCTACAAAAGGATAATTAGGCCTGCACTTTTGTATGGATCCGAATAAAGAGACAGGAAATGAAAATGTTAAGATGAATGCTTGGAGTTACAAGCATATTCAAAACAAATGAATTAGGGGAAGTGTGAAGGTGGTATCAATTACAGAAAAGCTGAGGGAATCCAGGCTTAGATGGTTTGGGCATGTGAAAAGAAGATCAGAAGAATATATAGCAAATAAGAAGTTAAACTTAGAAGAATTGGAGCTTAAGAGACAAGCTAGAAGACCCAAAACTGGATGGATGGATGGATGGATGGATGGATATCATAGAAAAGAATTTGATTAGTTACGGAGTTCCTAAGGAAAAAGAAAAGGAGTACTTGTGGCACCTTAGAGACTAACCAATTTATTTGAGCATAAGCTTTCATGGGTAAAAACTCCACTTCTTCAGATGCATGGAGTGAAAATTACAGATGCAGACATAAATATACTGGCACATGAAGAGAAGGGAGTTACCTCATAACTCCCTTCTCTTCATGTGCCAGTATGGAAGACAGTTACAGATAAATTCAAATACTGTACATTTCATGGACAGTTCCTAAGGAACTGCTTCAAGATGGACTCGAATGGAGAAGAACTCAAAGACCCAACCTCACATAGATGGCCATTTGAGGTGAGACCAATGGTCATCTAGCCTAGTATCCTGTCTTCCAACAGTGGCTGGTTCCAGATACTTCAGACGGAATGAACAGAACAGGGGAATTATCAAGTGATCCATCCCCTGTCATCCAACTCCCAGCTTCTGGCAATCAGACGTTTAGGGACACAGAGCATGGGGTTGCATTGGTGACCACCTTGGCTAATAGCCATTGATGGATCTATTATTTGTTTTAAACCCAGTTATACTTTTGGCCCTCACAACATCCACTGGCAATTGTGTGTTGTGTGAAGGAATACTTCCTT
The DNA here is from genome assembly GCF_965140295.1 of Lepidochelys olivacea. Lineage (NCBI taxonomy): Eukaryota > Metazoa > Chordata > Testudines > Cheloniidae > Lepidochelys > Lepidochelys olivacea. The sequence continues at coordinate 121,506,524 of NC_140417.1, forward strand.
ATGTTTCTTTTAAAGTTGTTGATCTTGTCTCATCTCCTCTTTAACATTTGATTTAGTGAATGTAGTGCTGACAACGTGCCATGTTAACAGAGTAACAACTACTATTAACAAAGCTGTTCAGGGTACAGGTATTCTATAGATAATCTTAGATATCTAAGGCTATGTCTACACTTGCACTTATGTCGGCAAAACTTTTGTTGCTCAGGAATGTGTGTGGCGGGGGCGGGGGGGAACCCGAGCGACATATACTGGCAAAATTTAAGTGCTTGTGTGCACAGTGCTATGTCGGCAGAAGACGCTCTCCTGTTGACATGCTATAGCCGCTCGTTGAATTGGTTATATTATGTTGACAGAAGAGCTCTTTCCTGTTGGCATAACATGGCTACACGAGTGATCTTACAGTGACACAGTTGTATTCGTACAGCTGTGTCACTGTAAGCTTGCTGATATAGACATGGCCTAAAAGACACCTATCACCAGGATATCGAAAGACAGTACAATCTTCTCCAAAGGCACCCAGCCAATATGCCCCAAACCTGAACTAGGGACCACACTTCCGGGGTGAAAGTTAGATTCGTTTCTACGCTTTTTCAAATCATTGTCCACTGCACTAAGTCTAAGACACCAGACACCAGTGCAAGTTAGTGTTAGGGGTTCTTCGGATGGGGACACGTGCACTAGGAACTTGGCTGAGAAACACAAACTCATTTCATACAGATCAGAACTCCATACCTCATGGCAACAAAGTTTGGTTTAAACTTTTAACACAACTGGCTATACCTTAGCTTCTTCAGTTTATTCTGGGAAAAGGTTAGCAATGAGAACAAGTGGCTTCTCCTGTCAGATTTGCCATGAAAAAACATTCATGTCTGCATGTTAGCCCCAAAGGACAAAAACATCCATAATAAGAAAACCAACAGCAGTTTGTCAAATCATTTGCCTGCTGAAGCAGTAAGAATCACAAAACTGGGAAACGGGAGAAGAGCAGAATATAAAACTACAAAAGACCAATGACTGCCAACGGAAGAGAGAAAAATGCAGTAGAATGTCTGGATTAAGAATAAGGTTGTGAAAATCAATATAAGTATTTCAACCATCTGCAGCCCACTAGTGTAAGTAACCAAATGTTAGAGGGGTTAAATTAACAATGCATGATACTTAGGAGAAGGTGTTTCCCCTCACTAATTTATGGCCCAAATCTGCAATAACTACTCAGGTGAGAAAGCAAGTAGCACATACCTACAATGTCCAAAAGTCCCTTCTGATCATAAATAAGAAGGATCAGTACCTATTTTAACTGCAATATACTGGAATATAAAAATAAAACTTTTTGATAGAAATGGTCTTCCATGCAGAGGATTTTAAAGCAGTCAGTATGTTTCTGGATTAAAAGAACAACCACCACGACCCTAAAAATCTTTAAAAAAAAAAAAAAAAAAGGAGTAAAGCAATTTCAGGTGCTAAACTTAACGCTGTACAACCCAAAAATAGAGTAGACACCCCTATCACATCTTGCTATTTTTCAGATGTCTCTTTCTCTCTCCTGTTACTGTGTGAAAGAACCATAAACAGGTCTTAATGGTTCCCATAAGCAAATGGACATTTAGACACCTAACTGCCCTTCTGCCTGCAAATACTTGATTTGTGCATGCCGTCCCAGTAATTGCACACAAGTTAGCTGCACAATTATACAAGAGTTTCTGTTCTGCTTACTGTAGTTTGAAAAGGAAAAAAGGAGAATATGATTCAAATTCAGCTTTGATGGTAAAGGGGATATAAAAAGGTACACTTTGGGCGTAAATTGATAAGTAGGCAGGGAAGACAAATGCAATACAGATTTCACTGGTATTTTGTGGGGCCCCGAGTCAGACCTGGTATAAACAGCTACAGCTCCCACTGATGTTAATGGGAACTGGATTTGCTTACATAATAGCTAAATTTGACACACACATACACCCCAAAGGATGTTGGGGATGGTACTGGCATGTTAAAGTATTTTGGGGAGCTGTTTAATCCGACATCCTCCTGGTAAAGGTTTTTCCTGTTACACAATCTCCTTCCATGACCTTGGTGTGTAAGTTACACGCATGTTGGTGTCAGTTGGATACTGCATAACCACTTATACCTTATATGCCACAGTTCTCCAGCTGCTGTAGACAGGCTTCGACTTCAGTCCATGGATGTTAGTTCTCCAGCATCTTCATACAAGTAAGTCCCCAATATGAAACTTACACCACTGTTTATGTTACCCTGACTTTGGCCTAGAGATTTTAAGGGAGATGCAACTCCTCACTCCAGGCTGCATTTGCTGATGAACAGTAATTCACTGAGTTCCATCAGATGGGGAAAGGATTTCTAAAGGGCAATTCCTGGTTTAACTGAACTCAGTGACAGGACTCCCACTGACTTCAATGGGATCAGGATTGGACCCTTACTATATTGCTGGCCTGACGCACTGTGCTGGAGCCTGACCAGAACAGTGAACAAGAAGCTGTTTTTAAAGGTAAATGCAATTAAAAGGTCTTGGAAAAGCTCCTCGGTATAACTGTATCATCAGAGTGAATGGTGTTCTTCTCCAAGGGACGGTGGGCTTTGGTAATTCTTCAGCAATACAACTTGGCACTGCTGTAACCAGGCAGGAGTACTGCATGTCACAGAGTTGTGGAAATGCTTACCAAAGGCTTTCTCTGGAAAGTGCCATATGCTTCAATAGCTAACTGTGGCAGTGGTGGGCATGGGGGGAGACATCTAAAAAAGTCAGTAGGGATTGGGAAAGGAGAGAAATCAGTAAGGGCAGCCAGAAGGGACTAGGGAAAGAGGACAGCCAACAGGGAATGAGGATATAAGAGCCAGAAACAGTGGCCAGTAGGGATTGGGAGAGGCGGGGAGACAGCAAGAACAGCCAGCAGGGATTTGGAAAAGAGCAGAGCCAGCCAGGAACTGGAAGCCAACAAGAGTGGCCAGAAAGAACAGCCAGTCGCTAGGGAAGGAAGGCAGCCAGCTGGGTCCTGGGACGGAGGGCAGCCAGCTACTAACACTGTCTTTTCTGTGAGCACAACTTCTCAACACAGCTGCCACCAGGCTGCTTGTCTTTGAGATTCATAGAGCTCCCCAGAGCAGGCACTGAATTTTCCTGCTGGGGGGTTGAGAGGGTATAGCGTTGGATTGCTGTTCTGAACTTGCAGTGGCTTTTGTCAGAGTAGATGGCCAATGAAACATTTACTTGGAGCAGTCTCCAGCACTAACCTCTGCCCCCACGCCACTACCCAGTGGATTGTTTGAGCTAGTCAGATACTTGTGTAAGAGAGAGATGGTATAGTGGCTCTTCCTTGTGTAGGAAGCAGAGCCCCCAGAGTCAGATCCATGTGACAGATGGGGCGGCTATGTTCGGCTTAACTACAAAATACTGAAAAACAACAAATTCCTAATCCTCTCCCTCACATGCCCACTGTTCTGCTTTTGCAGATTAACTCCCCATCAGAGGTGCACTGGCATGACCTGGGAAGCTGGAGGTACAGTAGCTTTGTTCCACTTGCAATTCCCAAGTACATGCTGGACACTCCAGCTCCATCATATGCTGCTTTTTTCACATGAATGCAACAATTATCCAGCTGTCAATAGGAACACCTCCCGCCCAAATACACAGCACATATCCTTACTGATCCTCTCTTGGGTTACACAAGAGCTTTAGAAAACAACTTAGCGCAGCAGCTGTGTTACCCTATTTTAATACCCTCCACACAGAGCTCTCGCCCGCCAGCGTTGCCAATTGCTATACACCACACTGCTTACTGAATATTATATAAATAAATAAATAAAATTCACATACGGTTTTCCCTCCAGGCTCAGGGTTTCCAAGCAGTTCACATACAATTGCAGCAAGTTTGATTAACATAATGACAGGCACCCTGTAATATCAGGGCATTTGACAGTAAAACAACTGGTGTCAACAACTAGCACAAATGAAATCCACCAAAGCCCTGGAATAAATATGCTCTGGCTACAGATCACGGACTGTATTTAGGAACCTAAAATTCATGTAGCCCTATTTTCAAATGTGCTGAACGCCAGCCTTCTGCCAATGCCATTTACTTCAAGGGGAGTTGTATGTAATCAGAACGCTTGAAAACCAGGCCATTTTGATTTAGGTGTCTAAATATGGCATTGTCTGCCACACTTTAGGTGCCTTCATTTGAAAATTTTAGCCACTGTGAATGAACATATCTCACACTATATCCAAAAACCTCTGGACTTTAATGGGCTCCTAGTCTGATCTCACTTACTCAGGTATTGATCAGGAGTAACTCCAATGAAATCAATGGCATATGTAAGTGAGATCAGAAACAGGAACACAGGAAGGAGTGAATTTCAGAGCAGAGAACCCTCCAGTGAGAACGTCCTGCTGTCTGCACCCTGCAGCTCCACCCGAGAATAGACAGTAGGTGCTCAGAGACTACGATGAGGAGCATGATGATATAAAAGCCTATATAGGCTTGAAAAATAAAAACCATACCAACCCAATGAAGTCAACATTTTAAGCATGGTGAGAGGCGAAAATCTGAAATTGCAAAATCCCAGGAAGGGCTCAAGTGTCCTTTGTGCTTAGCACCTCCCGCAAGGTGCCTATTTCAATGACAGGTAGCAAGAGGTTCTCAGTGCCTGATCAGAACAAAGATAAGTGGACTGGGAGTTACTGCACAGCATAGAGCTCAGGCCAGCCTGCCCCACCTAGCAGCTAGCTCACAACTTCTGCTGCTTCAACTCTCCACTTCCTCTACTCCAAGTTGTCAGGGTTTTTGTCACAATCAATTTATTGTTAAAATTAACTATTGTGGTTTTCCCCAATTGAAATATGCAGTAGAGAAAGTGCCAGGCTGACTATTCCCCACTGGAGGCTGAATTTTCATGTCTATGTCTCCATCATGCACTGCGCTGAAAGGCAATTACACATTACAAAATGCTGTTGTGGGCAGAAAACAGGTAATTCTAGGCACAAATAGGCAACTTGTCAGCACAGATAAGTATTGGGGCGTACAAATGCAAATGTTGAGAATGCAAAAGCCTCTTTACATACAAGCACTCCCCTGACCTGCCCACTGCTTATTTTTACTGATCTAATGGGAAGTAGCAGCTATTCAGCGGAGATACAAAAATGAGCATTGTTTCTCTAAATCAGTAGCAGGAAGCCAGGCAGGAGGAGCCTGAAGAAAGTTCTAGGCAGACGCCCTACAGTGGAGAAGAGAAACAGTAGTTTTATGGATTATACTAAAGGCTCCTTTTTCAGTGTTAGAAGTGACACTTTCTATGATTCTTTACCAGCATTACATGACATTGTGTTATGTCACTGTGCAGCTAGGAGCATTTTTTAATCAAGAGGAGGTGTAAAACCAAGATATTTGAGCACCTCTGGTCATTAAATATCCCGTGGCTCTTTCTGACAGAGTAGTGATGTTAACCCTGGATCTGTTCCTATTCTCAGAGTAATTCTATTCTGCTCACCTACAATTCAACTGGATATGGTATTCTTTCAACAGCTATTTTGTTGCCAAGATCCACCTCAAAGGCCACTGGCTGTTTTCAGTGATGGGCAAAGTGACTCCAGTTTGCACGTATATCAAGCACTTCTAGCACTCAGACTTTTGAATCAAAGTCTCCATGGAAATATCCGTTAGGCACAGTGGTAAAAAAAAAAGTCTTAATAAAAAAAATGTTATGTCCAGAGAGACAAACATACTTCTGGTCTCTGGTATAAAGAAAGTGTAAAGGCTATTGCAAAAATATTAGAATAAGATTCCTATAGGCAGTATGACTGGTAACCTCACTGAATTTATAAAAGGACACCCTGTTGAAGTTGCAATAAAAAAGTGCCCTGCAGGTTAACAGCAGTTGGACTTGCTCGTATCGTAAAATCAGTCGACTAAAGACCTCACATGATAAATTATAAATAAAAGCATCCATGTAACTCTGGGTTTATTTATTACACCATTTATATAATAGGGCCTCCCACTAGCACTGGCCTATTTTCAAAAGGGCCACTGGCTAGTGAGAGTTTTGTTTTGCAAGCATTCAAGTGACCACTGAGCTCCTCCTCCCCACTAATTTACAGCCAGATTTTGCAGCCCTCAGTCATGCTGAGCAGGACTTACGTGAATAGTTCCGTTTGTGTTAAGGAGACACATGCCTGAGTAAGTAAAATACCATGCAACACACTGGGCATTACAGAACCTGGCCCTCTCCCTTCTCGGCTCTGCTCTTGCCACTGGTACAGTCTATTGAAATGGACAAGACTATGGCTCCCTGAATAGTCCGGACATCAAGGCCCTAAGCAATTGCAATACAGACCTTCCACAAGCACATACGCTAGGGTTTTGGGGAGGAGGCTTGAGGGGGCAGCAGAAGAGAAGGGCAGATGACTGTGCTTCACCTCGCTGCCAGTTTCTTTCCCCTTTGAGGCCCCATGCTACAGCCACCATTCTTCTACCTGAGGAAAAGAGGCATGAAGTGGATTCACTTGAAACCCTGAAAATGACACTGCCTAACTGGCCTAATGACGATCCTCACTAGGCACTTGATACCCATCCGGTGACTCAGCATGCTGCCTCTTCCAGGCTGAGGAGCAAAACACTATGGATACCTCTACACTGCAATGAAAGACCCAGGGCACAGTCGCGGCTGGCCCGGGTCAGCTGACTCGGGCTGTGGGGCTCTAAACCTGTAGTGTAGATGTTTGGGGCTCTGAGAGCCCGGGAGGGGGGAGGGTCTCAGAACCTGGGCTCCAGCTGGAGTGTGAACGTCTACACAGCAGTTTTAGAGCCAGACAGCCTCAGCCCTGCCAGCCCGAGTCAGCTGACCTGGGCCAGCTGCAGGTCTTGTATTGCAGTGTAGACACATCCTAGGAGTCTGAACCACACCTAGTTTCCCTGCAACAACAGTACAAAGCACTCAAGCACTAGATCAATGGGCCAGCTTAACTGCTTGGTTTCCGAAACAGGCAAGAAAGAGATGTTCCAAGTTTAGCTTTGATAAAGACAAAGCTATCCGTTTGTAAATTAGATCTTACTTATAGCACATAACTAGACTGTCAAACATCTGTTCTTTCAGGGGTTGCGGAAGTGCAGTCCCCTAAGACAAAATATTTTCCACTGACATCTACACTGTGACCTCTGGCTTCCCTCCTGTCCTTTATGAAGTTGCAGCCAACAGAAACTATAGAAAACATCATGCAATGTTATATCCTGACCTGAGTGGCTGGCAAAGGCAGTCAGGTTCATTTTATGTCATTTAGCTTGGGCTTCTAGAAGGCTGCCAACATGGCTCACAGTTGGGTAAAGTTTGTGCACCCCTGCCCTGTCTGCACGTCTATGAATTTCTAATGCACCCAGCACTAGGATATCTACGGTAGGTATCACAGTATATGTTACACTTGGATAATGTTTTCCTATCTCAGCCTTTGCTGCTCTCCAGTCAGAGCAGAATCTCCAAAGTTTTACACACAGACTTTTCTGTGCAATTCAGAGACACGCCATAGTAACGTTCCAGCCCAGAGCAAGGCCTCGACATCAGCATCATCTCCAGCAATAGCTTTACATAGCACAAGTGACTCAGGAATTGTGACAGAAAGCTATTACTAAGTGCACCTGCATTCTGCTGAGAGAGATGGAAGATTATAATACCCAGTGACTCACTCCCTATTAAGCCCTTTTCCAGAATGGACTCAGTTCCATAGTGCTACATTCCAGTATCTTACTAGGCAAGACAATGAACAGTTCTCTCCATATATTTAACCAAAGCAAAGAAAATATGGAAGCCTATGGAATATGTTCTGGAGATTAAATTAATATTCCCTTCCAGCCTCCTCCAGAGGGGATGAACTAGAAGCCTACAGAACACGCTTCAGTTCTTTTGCTTCACATAATGTATATATCCAGGCCGAATGTTAACTGATTAAGAATTGAAAAGGAATTATGTTTTTCTCAGATATAATTTTTAAAAAGTATTCATCCATCAGTTTCTATATAAAGGTATTAAGAGCATAAAATTTGGCTGTATGCGTTAATTAGTGTTGGGGCCATGTACATATCTAGATATGGATGAACAAAACACGTTCCCAATCCCATGCCCCCACCTGACCCATATAACTGGGCCTCTGTTTTCCTTCCATAGGGGAGAGGGCGGACTTTCACTTGTGGGACACCAGAACACACCCTCCATCACCAGCCATATTTGACTCTCTTTGAACCCTTTTATTTCCTTTGTATCCCACTATGGACTCTTTTACTGTACCGCATCGTGGGACACTGCAAAAAGCACCTTCCAATGCCTAAAAATAAATCTTAATCACTTGATTCATATTGTTTCAGAATGCACACTCTGGGGTTTGAAACTCTACTAGAAAGGAATTCCTCTCTTTTTTAAGAAAGGGAAAGCTATTAATAAAAATCAGGAAAATAAACTGTATCTCCTCCAAAAAAAAAAAAATCCCTCACTTAAATATCAACTTTAAAGCAGCTCACCTTAACAGCAATTCTCCTCTCTGATCTGAAATGTGTATCTCTAGTGTGTTATATTAGGGCCATGATCCTAACATGTAACTTTCACTGAGATTGCTTGGAGTTCCATGTGGTGAACGAGTGTAGAATATATGTTAGAGCAGTGGTTCTCAAACTTTAGCAACCCGAGGACCCCCATTTGGATTTAAAAATTTTTGGGGACCCCCAAGCCCTCCCGCTCAGCCCCAGGCCCTGCCCCCATGACACAGCATTCCCCAAGGCCCCACCCCAACCCCACCTCTTCCCACTCCATCCCCCCTCCCTCTGTTGCTCGCTCTCCCCCACCCTCACTCACTTTCACCAGGCTGGGGCAGGGGTTTGGGGTGCAGGGGGGGTGCAGGTTCTGGGAGGGAGTTTGGGTGCCAATGGGAGTTCCTGGCCAATGGGAGCTGCAGAGTCGGAGCTAGGGGCAGGGGCTGCATGTGGAGACCCCCTGCCCCCTCCAGGAGCTGCAGGGATGTGCCGGCCGCTTCTGGGAGCGGCGTGGAGCCAGGGCAGGCAGGGAGCCTGACTTAGCCCCGCTGCACTGCCGGACTTTTAGCGCCTAAAATCTCCTGGTTTGGCTTCAGTCACTCTAGGAGATAGAAGGGCGGGGAGGAGTTGATCAGTGGGGCCCACGGACCCCCTCAAGTTCCCTCGGGAACTTTGAGAAACGCTGCACTAAAGATCCAAGATCCACAGCATAAAACAGGGAAAGAAAGGAAATTTGCCTTTATTATATATTGACAGTAGTAGAGACTGTGTGCATATCTCTATCTCTCTCACAGAGAGAGAGAGAGAGAGAGAGAGAAACAACCCCAAAAAGTCACTCCTGCCCACCTGTATTAGGATTTCTTCCAACTGCAGCTACCAGAGCATGATCATACACATAAGCTGGCCTCTTAGTCCATACAGCAGAAGGTGTCTGTATTTACCATTACTGGGGGCGAAACACAGAAAGCCTATCTACAGCAATGGATCAATGCTCAAGCAAGTGCCTTCAAAGCATGCTGGCAGTCAGCCTCAGTGTCCACAGCCGGCATTAGAACCAAAAGGGCAAAGTAATATAGAGCAATTTGGATTTTAGCGCTGCCACCAGTAGGGGGGCAGTTGAATCTAATGGTTCTGGCTGTCGGTTAATAGGCAGGTGTTAGAGTGCATGGATGGACACACACACACAGACCAACTTACAAGAAGTTTATCCTAACAACCTGAATAACCATGTAAATGAGAAGAGGCTGGCCACTTCAGAAAGGTGAGAGCATGTGCAATTAAAGCACAGATGAGAGGCTTTAAAAAGCACCTTCCTTATTGCTGCCGGACAGTTCTGAGAACTCTAACTTTAGCCCAGCCTTCTTCCATCATGATCCTAAATGGTTAAAAGAACTCTGTCTGCTGAAGAACTCAGAGTTTGGCAGACTCTAAGGAAGACACCTGTGGTGAATTCAGGCTTCCCCAAATCCCATAATAAATCCTTCAAGAAGAAATCCTGGAGCAGAGACAGGCCTGGAACCTAGTGAGGGCTGCTGCAGGGAGTACTGAGAGGTGAAAGTCTCGTGGTTAGATCAGGGGACAGGGTGTTATTTCTTCTGGGTTCTCATCCTGGTTCTGCCAATGACTCTCTGTGTGAAATGGGGTAAGTCCCCTTGAAGTCAATGAGACTTAAGCATGTGCTTAAAGTTAAATATTTGCTTAAATGCTTTGTTGAAAAGGGATGGACTGCTGAATTGGGACCAATGTTTGTAAAGTACCCTCAGCAGACGTTCAAGACTATATGCAAAAGAAAACATTTATTCAGTGGCAATCCACCTCTCTACTGCCCTAGAATCATCGTTAGTACTTCAAAGCAGCCTGTGAAAAATTCTATAAGGCTTGGAAGCAAAGTAATTTAGATAAGTGCTACTCAAAGTGGTGGTCCGCAGACCTATGCCGGTCCGCGAGCCGTTGGCTGCCGGTCTGCGCGCACATTGGGGAAAAAGATTGCCGGTCCCCCACATCAGATAGCTTGAGAAGCACTGCTCTAGATGATGCTTAAACTTCTGCTTATGGAAATATAGTAAGATGACCCTGTGAAATGATAAACACCTGCCAACAGGAGCAAATATAAACTTCAGGATTATAAACAAAGTTAGTAAAAACAGCTGCACTAAATACAAAGTCTGGTGATACTGCAGGAGTTCTTGGGAGGATTGCAAAATGCTAGGCTGGGCTCTCAACTTGTCAGTGTTTTATTTCCATACAAATGGAAATTATAGATTCCTTCAATGCACAAGGGTTTTTTAAACAGGCTGCCTAAGAATAATCATACAATACAATTCTAATTGCGTTTAGCATCTTTCATGCAAACCACCAGAGTGAAATACAATTAAAAATAAAGCAAACAAAAAATAGGAGATATATTTAAAGGCACGTAGGGGGATGCAAGAGATGCTTTTAAAAGAAGAGTCGTTGAGGGAGGAGTCATACAGGAAGGACTGTTCCATGCAGCAGAAGCTGCAGAGGAGAAGGCTCTCATGCCAACAGCGGGGAGATTTTGTGAAGGCAAGGAAGTTAGCACTATATGAGCAAAGCGGTGTGAAGAGAATTCCCCGTAGGCAGCCTAAACGTATAAAACATCTTTAGAAATGAAATACACATATTTCAAATTTTGTTCTGCTGTGGTCATCAAAGAGAAATAGTAGCAGGCCCCCAGGAAAATGGAATCTGCCACAGTTCAAACCAAAGCCAGCTCATCAAAACCTAACTCCCTGCGCATTACTGCGGATGTCCTGTGAACCCACATCACCCTCTCTCTCTGGAGTGGAATGAAGTCATTTCATACTGGATAAAACTGCAAATACTGAAGGTTTACAAGTTCACACCATCCGTAAATTACTGACAATTTCCAAATGTTGGTAAAAGGATCAAAATGGTATATTAGGGACTATTCAAAGTACAAAACTCAAAATGAGACACAGACTAGAACATTGTGGACGTTTAGAAACACTTTTGCAAAATCTAAACACAACTCACCAATTTCTCACTGCAACCGCATAATCTAATAAAACTGTAACACTTAATCAAAAATAACTATGTAGTTAAATCCTCTTTCAAGGAGGTCTGCGAGCCAAATTTTGCTGTCACTTACATCCTCTCTGTTACCTCCCTGGGCCTCTCAATAACTGGGGGTGCCCCTCACTGACAAGACATTGTAGGTAAGGGTGTTGCACAATTGTAATGGACAGAATTTCTGTCCTTACACTTTTTTAAAAAAAAATTTTAAACAAGTGCATTATGGATAAAATTTTCCAACCCACACAGTTGATCTTGATTGTCCAATAGCATTCATCTCTCCCCACATGAGTATTGTGGGGCAATTCCTGTTCCCACTTGTACAGGGTCGAGAGCCCCATAGGCCAGGGGTGGCCAAATTTACTGACCCTCCAAGCTGCATACGACTGTCTTCAGAAGTTTGAGAGCCAGGCTGCACCTGCTGGGGCTCAGGGCTTCAGCTCCACTCCTGCTGAAGCCCCGAGCCCTGGTAGGTGTGCCATGTGGGGCTGAAGCCCCAAGCCCTCCCCACCACAACACTGGGCAGAAGCCCTGAGACCCCTCCTCCACTCCCCGACTAGGCAGAAGCCCCTACGCCACCACCTTGCTGCAAGGCAGAGGTCCTGAGCTCCCCCCAGCAGTCTGGTAGGTGGACAATGGGAGGCAACATGGGGGGCTCCGTGAGCCGCACTTTAATGGTAAAAACCACATGTGGCTCAAGAGCCATAGTTTGGCCACCCCTGCCATAGGCAGTGGAAACTGTGCAATTCTGTTGTATGGGGTGGAGGCACCCCCATGGGGGATTGATCCCGTAGAGATATAGAGCGTGGAAGGGCTCAGGACAAGCCATGGGCGGGATGGGGCCAGTGGATCCACTGCTATCCAGATCCACCAACTATTGCCCTCTATGAACAGGGGCATAGTCAAGACATGATCTACTGCAGACTTCATTGGGACCAGCATATGACCGATGTGCCTATAAAAGAGTACTACATTGGCGGGGACACCTGATGAAGAGAAACCCATCCTGTAAGGGCCAGGTTTTCCCCTCTAGGAGGAGAGTGGACTACTGGAGCCAAACGCCACCATGTTTGGAATTTTGCCCTGTACATAGAGATTGGTCAGAAGCCGAATTGCAACACAAGCACCAGAATACGTCAAAACACCACAAGACCTTCATTTTGACTGGACACAAAATACCAGCTCAAAAACTTCCTCGAGCAAGGTGGGAATTTGGATTTGGAGCCACATAGACTTTTTGTTTCAGAGTAGCAGCCGTGTTAGTCTGTATCCGCAAAAAGAAAAGGAGGACTTTATTTGTTAGTCTCTAAGGTGCCACAAGTCCTCCTTTTCTTTATACACATTTTGTGATTCCCATATAAGCAGTTTGGCTCCACACATCTTCACATTTCCCTTGCATTTCTTCTTTCTGAACCACATTCTGATCTCAAAAAGAAAAGGAGTACTTGTGGCACCTTAGAGACTAACCGATTTATTAGAGCATAAGCTTTCGTGAGCTACAGCTCACTTCCTCAGATGCATATCGTGGAAACTGCAGCAGGCTTTATATATACACAGAGAATATGAAACAATACCTATTCCCACCCCACTGTCCTGCTGGTAATAGCTTATCTAAAGTGATTTCCAGCACAAATCCAGGTTTTCTCACCCTCCACCCCCCCACACAAATTCACTCTCCTGCTGGTGATAGCCCATCCAAAGTGACAACTCTTTACACAATGTGCATGACAATCAAGCTGGGCTATTTCCTGCATAAATCCAGGTTCTCACATCCCCCCCACCCCCATACACACACAAACTCACTCTCCTGCTGGTAATAGCTCATCCAAACTGACCACTCTTCAAGTTAAAATCCAAGTTAAACCAGAACATCTGGGGGGGGGATAGGAAAAAACAAGAGGAAACAGGCTACCTTGCATAATGACTTAGCCACTCCAAGTCTCTATTTAAGCCTAAATTAATAGTATCCAATTTGCAAATGAATTCCAATTCAGCAGTTTCTCGCTGGAGTCTGGATTTGAAGTTTTTTTGTTTTAAGATAGCGACCTTCATGTCTGTGATCGCGTGACCAGAGAGATTGAAGTGTTCTCCGACTGGTTTATGAATGTTATAATTCTTGACATCTGATTTGTGTCCATTTATTCTTTTACGTAGAGACTGTCCAGTTTGACCAATGTACATGGCAGAGGGGCCATGCTGCAGTTTCCACGATATGCATCTGAGGAAGTGAGCTGTAGCTCACGAAAGCTTATGCTCTAATAAATCGGTTAGTCTCTAAGGTGCCACAAGTCCTCCTTTTCTTTTTGCGAATACAGACTAACACGGCTGCTACTCTGATTCTGATCTCAATTATTCTGACACAACCACAGGCATAACAGAGGACTGAATTTGGTTAAATTTTTGGAAACAAATTGGATTATCACCACCCCACTTAATTTGATACCATTTGCTTGTTTCATGGATCAACCCTGCTTTATATCCCATGAACAATAAGATCCGCTGAGCCTTGCTCAGTCTAACACACGTTCCGTGGTATCTACATTAAAACAATGACTGTTATTCCAAATAAGGGAACTTGTTGCAAACTTCTCTGAAGCTGCCTTGTTCTGGCTGGTTTATGTTAGGGAGACAAGACTAAACAGACCTTCACATTTTCAGTATTAACCACTAAAAATGAAAAATTGGTTGTTTGTTTCCAGAGTGCAGATGTAGGAAAGTTCTACAGTCAGTGGCCCCTTTTGGAACCCATACTGCAATGCACCCAGCATTAGTTATCGACTTCTTCTTAAGAGTCACTAGGCCAGATTCAGCTGGAAATAAACAAGTACTTCTCCCACAGAAGGGCCCCAATGGAGTTGCTCCTGAATTACACCACAGTCTTACATTATATTGTAGTTGCTTTTCCTGCTATAGCCCCCCCCCCCCCGATTTCCCATTGGTGCATAAAAGTCACATTAGTTAGGCTGGCCCATTGAATACCACATCCATTGAATACCACATCAGGACAAGTTATGCTGCTTTGCCAATCAATTGACATCCTATGCCCATTGTTGCAACCACTGAAGTCAACAGGGTCATAGATTTCAATGGGAGCAAGACCAGATCCCAACTTAAGCTGTTGTTTATGTCACCTTTGAATTTGGCCCATTGTTTACCCTTGTGCCCCTACAGGAGCTTTTCTTAAATGCCACCCCCTTCTATTTCTGGGAGTCCCTCAGTTAATTTTTACTTTGTTACTACCACTTCTAAATACCGGATGCTGTTGGTTCAACCCTGATTGACAGCATTACCATGTTCATCTATGTGGCAATGCAATATGAAAAACAGATGCAAATACTGTCTGGGATGCATCACTGTCTGTAACCCCCTTTGTTTTTATCTGATAGCAGAATTTTCATACTGTGCCTGTGGTTTCTAAAGATCTACAGGTAGTAGAAGTAGTTCAGTGCACAAACTCCTCCATTTGCGGACACGTATGCAAGTTGAGAGTAACTCCAGTTAAGTTAATCAATTGTGCTCCACAAGAATCAGATCTCTACATTCAGAATCAAATTTAGGTAAAATGTATTTAAAAATCTCACCCTTCTCAGTGCCAAACCCTTTCATAACCCAGCATTGTTGGCAGTCTGCTCAGGAGAGGCACAAAGACTGAAATAGAAGTGCAGTGGTCCTGCATTTTAGGATGTGTATCAACTACCCTGTAAGGCCCCCATAACTAGACAAACATGGGGTGTTTCAGAGCAGGACTGGAGGTACATTGGCAGAGCTGTGTGGGGAGAGTTGGATCTAGTCTGTCCCGCATAGCCATACTAAAATTCACCAGCTTGGCAAAGAACAATTAAAAATGGACCGTGGGTCCAATCCTGTGTACACAGAGTGCACCCCAGGACCCAGAGTGTTTACAGTGCCAACAGAGCCCAGCTGGTTATTGTAGTTGTTCTGTGCATTCAAGGTCAAAGATTTTCAAAGAGGTGCATAATTGTGTGCCTAACTTCTGCATCTACCATGACAGCACATGTGAAGAGGCTATTTGCAAACACAAATGGCCAGTTAGATGCATTGACTTGCCATTTTTGTGTGCAAATACCTCATTCATACATGCAGTTATGGTAACTAGGGTCAGGGTTAGGTATAGGCAAATCAGGGATGCAATCACTTGCACATTTTGAAAACCAGGTCCTTAAACATTCAAATTAAAAACAGAAAGGCAGTCAACATCGATGCATCTTTCCTGATACGCATATAATCCCAGCAAAGAAAAAGAGTGGTGTTCCAAATTGTCCAATCAGGGGATACAATAGGAGAAGCTGAGTTTAAACAGCAGCTGACTTCTTCCCATAAGACTTTCCATGCAGTTGCTAGCTCGGTACATTCACATGTTCCTGCAAATTTTTCCATATTTAATCACTGCTCCTAATTTGGTTAGGAATCGAGCAGGCTATTTCTGAAAGAAAAATCTACTTGCTGTTACTAGCATTTTGTTTGATGAAAGCCTTGACTGCCATGAAAACACAGGTCACCATTAAAAAAAAAAAAAAAAGTGAGAAAAAATGAGAATTGCATAAACATAAAGGCACAGTGCTTAAAGCAGGGGTAGTCAGTTATTTTTTCTCAAGGTCCAAATTTCTTGAGCAAGGTATAGCCGAGGTCCAGACTCCAGAGAAAATAAGAAAAAAACAACAACAATGACAATAATAAGTAAATAAAAAGATTTCAGGGTCTGTTCAAAAGCATCTAGTGGACTGGATCTGGCCCACAGTCCGCCTGTTGACTACCCCCGGCTTAAGATATGGTGGCTGAGTGTTTCAGGCAGTTGACTACAATCCTGAAGGCTGTGGATTTAAGTCTTGCTGCATCTCACACATAAAAGCCATCTCTAGCTCAACCAGCTGCAAAACGGGTACCTGATCCATCTGAATTGGTACCTGAGGTTAGGGCAGTCAAAGGTGATTGCACGTGATGCTGACCACATCACTCCCTTGTGTACCAGTGGCTATCACACTAGTGCCTTAACTGCATCAGCCCACTGAGTTACTGGCTTGGGGGAACTTTGACTTTGACACACATAAAAAGGTAGGAAGAGCTGGGATTATTTATCTGTCTCTTCGCCAATACTTCAATTTCCATTTTGAATTATATTTTTTCTCAGACAAGATCGAATCTAAAATGGTGAAAGTTATAGCTAGCTTTTTCCTTTTACCAGAATTAAATATGACAGGTCAAATTCTACTCTACGTGAGGCCAGTGTAAATCCAGAGTAGCAGCAAAGGGTTAACAGCATTATTATCAATTTACATCAGCGCTGCTGAAAACAGAATCTGGTCCAATAAGTAAGGGGACACCAGTCGTCCTTCAAAACGATGTCCAGAATCAGATCACATTTAAAACGTTCTTATTCTGCAGCCTGATATCTATAAAGTAAATGAAGATTTAAGCCAAATAATATCAGGTTGATCCAATCTAGTAAAGTATCATATACTAGGATAGTTTGGACTCAACCAAAATATGCTTACACTATAGATGTATCTTCCCTAAAACATGAAATTAATATGTCAAGTTAATTTCATGCTCCTCTGGCTTTAGGTTGATTATCACAAATTAAATTTTGTGCTCCTCAGTCAAGGCAGTTAGAACATGATACCTTGAATATATTTTTAACTGTTGTTATTAATAGCTTTACAGTGGCCTTCACTCAGAGCAAGCAGGAGCTCTCACCTCCAATGCATTTCCCACAGGATAGGCAGAGCCCCAGCACTTGGGCATTTACAAACAAAAGTGATTTTTACAGTTTCACCTAAACCAGGAAAAAAAACATGCAAAGTATGATATGGAAGTTTAAAGCAAATTTTGTTGAGGGGGAAGATAGAAGACAGACTGAAAGCATATTGTTAGTAGGAAAGTATAATAGATCCTGCTGTGTAGCCATTATTCCTACTTTATCATGGAATCAGAGAAATGTAGAGCTAGAAGAAAGTTCAAGAGATCATCTAGTCCACCTCCCTGCAATGAGGCAGGATTAACTATACCTAGACAATCCCTGACAGACAGGTGTTTGTCTAACCTGTTCTTAAAAACCTCCAATGATGGGGATTCTGCAATCTCCCTAAGTAAACTGTTCTAGGTCTTAACTATCCTTATAGTTAGAAAGTTTTACCTAATAGCCAATCTAAATCTCCCTGGCTGCAAACTAAAGGCTTGCCTATATGACGAGACACACTAACTGTCACTGCGTCCACGTGATGAGTTACTGTATGGCCATAATCTTTATTGAATGTCATCTTACTGATTTCAGACCAATTCTCCAGTGTATCAAGATAATTTTGAATTCTAATCCTGTCTTCCAAAGTGCTTACAACCATTTTGTTGTCACCCAAAGAATTTATAAGAACTCTCTCCACACCATCATCCAAGTCATTAATGAAAATATTGACTAGTACTGGACCCAGGACAGAACGCTGTGGGACCCCTCTTCATACACCCTCCCAGTCCGACAGCAAACATTGATATCTACTCTTTGAGACGTTTTTCAGCCAGTGATGCACCCAACTTATAGTAATTTCATCTAAACCACATTTCCTTAGTTTGCTTTTGCCGTGAGACTGCAAAAAGCTTTACTAAAGCCCAGCTATATCACATCTACTGCTTCCCCTCTACCCACTTGGCTGGTTGCCCTGTCAAAGAAGGAAATTAGATTGGTCTGACATAAGTCAAGAACGAATTATCACCTTATTATTCTCTAGATGCTTAAAAATTGATTTAATAATTTGTTCCAGTATCCTTCCAAATATCAAGTTAGACTGACCAGTCTAGAATTCATCTAGTTCTAATAATTCCATTCCTGCAATTCAGATCTGCCCTGCAGAATTACAGGGGCTTTTCTGCTTTCACTCCCCACCCCCAGTCCACAGGGATAGAGCCAGGAGTTCAAATCTATAGGGTGAGAGCCAGGGGTGTCAAACATATGGTTTGTATCTGGCCTGAGCAACAGTTTCATCTTACAGACTTCCCATGAATCTTTGGGCTTGTCTGTGTGATCCCAGAGTCCACACTAAGGAGCACACAGTGTGTTGCACTCTAACTCCCCCATGTAGACCCTGCTAGTGTGAACTGATGTAGTCCTATTTCAAACAGGACTATATCAACGTGTACTAAGGGACATTTAGTGCACACTGGCAGGGTCCACATGAGGGAACTGGAGCACAACACACTGGTGTACTGGCAGGAACAGTGTCTGTGTGATGGGGTAGTCTGCCCCTTAAGGATAGCGGAGCCTAATGGTCAACCCTCCCCCGCATGTGACACTGCATGGCCTTTAGGAGTTTGAAATGTCCAGTTATATACACACTGGGACCTAGGAGATACTGAGAGAGAGGACGCAGTCCCAAGAGTAAGACGTGTTTGGAAGGAAATCCCATTATTCTTTCTTAAAAAGCCAGGAGCCTTGGGAGAGAGGATGGTCCAAGCTCCCCTCTTGTCCAACCAACTGGGGAGGAGCTGGAAAAAGGGGACCAGCATAAATCTTGCCCCCTTCCAGATACCAGGAGACATCAGTGGGGCAAGGTTGGCCTGCTGAACACCCCAAAGCCTGAGGGATAACTAAAGAAAAGGGGCCAGCTGAGGGAAAAGCTGGCCACGGCCAAGGCTCTGATGCAGAGAGGAGAGCAGAGGTCTCCTCTCAAGAAGGGCCAGATAATCTGGTTAACAGAACCCAGCTTCAGAGAGAGGAGCCGGGGAGAGTCCTGTTTAAGGAGAGAGCAAGGTACTAACTCCAAAGAGGACAGCGGAGGGCTTCTACTTAAGGAAGGCCAGAAAAGAGTAACCTGGAGAGAGAACTAGGAAGGATTCCAGAAACGGAGACTGGTTACAGACACAGGATAGAGGAGATTCTTGAAGGAAAGTGCCAGAGGTTGCTAGTGGGATTAAGCCCGAGACGACACATGTCCCTATGTGTATCGGAGTCATTAATAAGAGGGGTGCTCTTTGTTAAAAAGGTCTGTCTGGTCTTCCATATAACCCGGGTGATGGGAAGCAAGGCAGGGATCACCTGTGATGCCGCACCTGGCCAAAAGGTGGCACACCAGAGTGACCTCTATGCTATTGTAACCCATGCCACCTCCTGGGTGTGGTGTTCTGTCCCATCTAGTGGCACCAAGACCACTTTGAGAGAGAGATTAATAAATTTGCTCTACAGCTTTAGCTAACAGCCAGTTAGCTTTTAGCTCATGCAATAGAGGCTCATACACTAAGCTCCAGAGGCCCCAGGTTCGATCCCACCCACCGACAACTGGGGTCTGTCAGTCTTACACTATCATAGTCTGTGTGTTTTTATAGTGCCTGTCATAATGGACCCCATTCCTGCATGGAACGGCTGGTACTACTGCAAGGTATGGTTACTGGATATTTAAAGGACCACCTGTTGCTATTCACAGCCAGATAAAATGCATTAGTATCTGGATTTGTGTGTGACAGGTAGTGGTCACAGTGGGAACACACACTTTGAGTAGTCCTATGGTATCCACACCATCCATTTCTTCTAATAGTTAATTGATGTAAAAAGCATAGAACTGATGGATCACGTGCCTATTATTGCTCTACTTGTATATTGCATCCCATACCCCACAAACGACACCTGCATTTGAACACCAAAGAATTTAAGGACATAAGAGTTCTTCATTCCACCCATGTGTCCCTACGCTCCTCTGAAAAGACCATTTGTAGCGCATTGCGAATGCACAGAGCACCTCTGCATAAAGAGAGGAGTATGAGGCACACTCATTCATTCTGACACATTTCAGTATATTCAGAAGCTTGTTTTTCTGGGAGAAAAATCAGTTTGAAACGGTTCATTATTCCCCTCCCCCCCCCCCCTGCCCTTGTACCAGAGAGGAAACAGGCTGCACATTTTACCTCTGATTCACAAAATAAATAAATAAATTCCCCTCAGCCCACTTCTAGTGACTCACGGAAGTGAGTCAGTCATACCACTCCAGGTGGTTTTATTCCCTCACCACTAAAGACAACGTGTCCCTGGAATTATACCCTCTTCCTCTATTCAGGAGAAACAGCGACATGTGCATGTTACACAGAGAATGAAGTAGTGTTCCTCAGAGACCCTGGCCCAAGTTCACACCTGATACAACTCCCCTACAGTCAGCTAAGTTACACAAAGGACGGACTTGAGCCACATCTCTAAATTTCACTCTTTGCCCCACTAGAGGCTGCTAAAACAAAAGCCAAATAAGAACTCCGCTCCATTCCCTGTGCTGTCCTGGAGCTACCTTCAGGCAGAGACAGGACTGTGGAAATGTTTCAGAGTAACAGCCGTGTTAGTCTGTATTTGCAAAAAGAAAAGGAGGACTTGTGGCACCTTAGGAGACTAACCAATTTATTTGAGCATAAGCTTTCGTGAGCTACAGCTCACTTCTTCGGATGCATACTGTGGAAACTGCAGAAGACATTATATACACAGAGACCATGAAACAATACCTCCTCCCATCCCACTCTCCTGCTGGTAATAGTTTATCTAAAGTGATCACTCTCCTTCCAATGTGTATGATAATCAAGTTGGGCCATTTCCAGCACAAATCCAGAGGGTGAGGAAGGAGAAGGGAGGAAATTCAACAGGACATTGTGATTGCTCTAAGGGCTGTTTAAAGGGAAGACCTAAAAAGGGTTTGTGACGATTCAGATGAAATGGGGTGTGGGCAGGAGAGATCAGCTGATGCCTGCCCCCACGACCAGGGACAATAGAGGAGGTGGAAATTAGCTGGCTTCCATCTTCATAATCATGTGGGGAGGAAAGGTGGAAAAGAGCAGCTAGTGCCCATCCCCAGGACCATAGGAAGTGACCTGAAGCAAAAGAGCCTCTGGAATCTGCCCCTGAATATGAGTAAATAAGAGTTTCCCATGGTCCAGTCTCCCATGACCACAACAAGGGAAACCTGGGGTGGGGGATGGATTGGAGGAAGAACTGAGGAAAGAAAGAAAAGGAGAACTTGTGGCACCTTAGAGACTAACCAATTTATTTATCCATGAAGTGGATGCATCCGATGAAGTGAGCTGTAGCTCACGAAAGCTCATGCTCAAATAAATTGGTTAGTCTCTAAGGTGCCACAAGTTCTCCTTTTCTTTTTGCGAATACAGACTAACACGGGTGTTACTCTGAAACCTGAGGAAAGAAAGGAAGTATTGCAGGGAGGAGACAGGTGGGGAACTTAGGGAAAAGGATGACTGTGTAAAGAGATTTCAGAACAACACAGGAGAGGCAAAATCAGAGAGTGTTGGGTTGAGGTTTTTTTGTTTGTTTGTTTAAATTAAAACTATAAAGACATCACACCAGCATACACAGCTAATATTTGCTGATCTTTGCAACTGAGGGATGGCGAGCTCAGAATGCTGGTGTTTTCAACAGAATGGCAGCAGATCACGGAATAACCTCAGAAACACAGAGATGCCAACTATCTTCCAGAGAGTTCAGAAGCCAGGTGGCAAAAATACCACAAATCCAATTGGTAGTGACAATACATTGCTGCTTTTCAGCAGCCTGTCTGAAATAAGTTGGTGTGCTCAGCATGGTTCACAGTGGGCCAGCTGGGGACTGAACAGGCATGGATGTTGGCCTCCCCTGTCACCTCTATAGATGGTCTTTTCAGATCAGCATAGGGGCACATTGGTGGGATCCAGTGGAGTGAAGAAGTTTGCACTGTTACTCCATTCTGCTGAAGAGAAAGGATTCCAGTCCTCACGGCTACACTCCCAAGTTTAACCTTCGGTGAGGATTAAGGGAAGTCAGAGATGGAGAAGACCTACTAGATCACTTAGTCCTTGTATCTGCCAGTGCCAAACTATTTTTAAAAAGTTGTGCAATCTGGAGCTTCTACCACTTTCCTAGGGAGGCTATTCTCCAGCCTCATACATGTGTCAGAAAGTTTTCCTGATAATCAATCTAATTTTTTCCTCTTAATTTCACCCCATTGCTCCTAGTTATATTTCAGAAAACTATGCTAATTCATTCCTCTTTATCTGTATTTATACACATCAAATCTGCCTACCCTTACATGCCCACTTGTTCATCTCCTGGCCAATTTATCCATATTTAGCTCTTTTAATCTTTATTCCCAAACCAATCCCTCCAATTGCTCTGATAATTGCATATTGCTCTTCTCTGAACTCCTTCCGTCTTATCAATATCTTACCACAGATAACGTGCCCAGAATTGAATGCAATAGTCCAGGTGCAAACAATTACACAAATACAGGAAATAATTTTACAGAGAAACGATAAGCGAGGTCAAGCTAATGGGAGAAGTTCATTTAACTTCCACGGTGTTTGCAGCCATGTGTCACCTCACTATTTCAGGCCCCTGACATTTCTAGCCATTGTGTAATGATTGCAGATGGTATGTAAGAGAACAGGGGGCAAATAATATAGTTAGCATAAAGATAAACTTATTACATCAGCACATGCATCCAGAGTTTATATCCCCTTCTCCATAATTTCACACACAGAACTCCCATTAACACTAATCTCTCATGAAGAGAGAGAGGAGAGGATCTACCTCTTGCTGTATAGCATGCCCTCAAGGGATGTTTCTATTTAACATTTATCATCCTTAGTTAAGGAAGCAGAAGGGGAAAAACCCAAACATCAATTATGCTGTCATTAACAGAGACACACTGAACAAAGGAGGTGGAGCACTCAGTTCCCATGGGAGAGGAGAGAGGCGCATGACAATCAGAATTACACCCGCTAACTTAACTGTAGCTACAACAACTCTGAACATAGTCATGCAATTCGTTAGGCTATGTGATATGGAGCAGCTCCACTGTGCTCGTGTTTATGTAACACCGACAGACCCCAGTCGTCAGTGGGCAGGATCAAACCTGAGACCTCTAAAGCTAAATGCATGAGTCTCTACTGCATGCGCTAAAAGCCATGTGGCTCTTAGCTAAGCCTGTAGCAGACTCATTAATCTCTAAGTGGTCTCGGTGTCACTAGAGGGGGACAGCATGGCACCCGGGAGGTGTGTGGATTACATTTACACACCGGAATAATTAGAAATGAGCTTGAGCCACAACACTAGACACTTTGGTCATCTTTCATCCAAGGATCTCAAAGCACTTAATAAATGTCATCTGAAAAAACACCTACTATCCCTGTTTGGTGGGCATGAGTTATAATCATTTCCAGAGAGACCAACTGAAGAACAGAAAGGTTAAATGATTTGCCAAGTGTCACACTCAGGAATGGAATCCAGGAGTCCACACACACACAGGTCCCAGTTCCCAGCTGTAAATCACACTTGGTCTTATTATACAGCAAATCCCTTTTGTACTGTAGGGCTGTTCCTGAGTCAATCATTAAAATGCATAATAGACAACCTATCAACTGTGCCGAAGAGTTAGTGAATTTAATGCTAGAGTGAATGAGTATTTACCAAATAATATTACTAGGGGGCACACAGGTCCAGATAATAAGAGCCTAAAGATAGAATCTCGAACACCACACATTGGTTGAATATTGACCCAGAAAAATGAGCACTCCCTACCTAATCATTACCTAAGTTTTTCGTTGCGAATACCTATTGATCAGGTCCAATCCTACACGGCTTACCAACAGAGACAGGCACAACCCAAAACCCAAATCCGATTACCTCTGGAACTTTATGAAAATTCAGACCTAGAGTCCAATTTTGCAGCTAAGGGCCATTTCTATGCTGAGCCTGGATGAGATCCCAGTGCAAGAGGCAGTATATAGCAGCAGGCAACAAGAAACAAGCCCCAAACAATCTTGTAACAGAGAATTTTACTTGGGAGACTTAGTGAGGTATACCCACTCTCCACATGAAAAAGCATCAGCCCAATCACAGAGCTTGGTAAGGAGTGGGGAGAATAAGTATACCTGAGATGTTAAAGTTGAAGATGAACAGCTTCTTTCTTCTCCAGTAGCTCTGAATCGTAAGGCTGAGATTTGTACGAGTTAAGATTTAATGAAGGAGAAAGACATGAAAGTCTGTGATGCTGGTTTGGTTATTAGCATTGAAATTCCAAATTCCAAAGGGGCTGCCAGACAGTATTATTCTTAATATACTTAAACACAGATCCAAAGGAAGCTGCCAAATATGGTTACGTTTTGTGCTCCCTTGTTTCTACTACTTTCTAAGAAAGCTGGAAATAACATTCCATTCCTTGCCCAAATGGTTATTTTTATGTACTTAATTTTGCCTTTAAAAAAAGAAATCACAGGGATTCTGAAGTTCTGGGCACTTGGCACTGCTGCTCAGATACAGAAAAGAGACACAGAAAGGTTGACTGGCAAATAATGCAGATCTACAGAAGAGCCACAAGTGGGTCTTAACCAAGATGGCAGGTTCTTCAGGGCCGGCACTGCATCTTCCTACAGGACCCTGTTCCTGAATGGCTACTATAAAACAAACTACAACAATACCAGTTATTGCTGTTTAAGGGCCCGATTTCACTCTCATTCAAGTAACTGAGGGTTTGTCTGCACAGCTGCAGCGCTTCGTGAAGACACTAACTATGCCAACGGGAGAGCTTCTCCCCTTGGCGTGCCCGCTCCACTTCCCCGAGAGGCGGTAGCTATGTTAACAGGAGAAGCCCTCCCATCAACGCAGCGCTGTCTATGCTGGGAGTTCAATCGCTTTAACTGCGCCACACAGGAGCGTGGATTTTCTACACCCCCGAGTGATGTAGTTCAACCAGCATATCTTTGTAGTGTTGAGCCAGGGCTCAGAGTATTACCTTTGATTATAACGTGAGCTGGCTTACATCCTAAATTCTCTTCTTCTTTATTTATTTTAAATTAGAAAAATGTGGAGGAGATGGAGGGGGAAAAGTCAGCTGAGCTGCAAATTAGGAGACCCATATTTGGGACTAAAACTATACTCCAGATCATTGTCATGGCACCTGACAAAGAAAAGGAAGGATGCTAGATAGCTGCTGCACTCTTCTTCTCTCAGTTCCTTCACAATGAAGCACGAATGTCCATCTCAGAAGCTACCGTGGCTGCAACCCAGTACAGGAGAACAGAAATCAAACATTGCAAAAATCTGCTTGTCAATGGAGGGCAATTTGTTCTACAGCAGTAGTTCTCAAACTTTTGTATTTGTGACCCCTTTCACATAGAAAGCCTCTGAGTGCGACCCCTCCTTATAAATTAAAAAACACTTTATACATATTTAACACCATTATAAATGCTGGAGACAAAGCAGGGCGTGGGGTGGAGGCTGACAGCTCGCGACCCCCCCCATGTAAGAACCTTGTGACCCCCTGAGGGGTCCTGACCCCCAGTTTGAGAACCCCTGTTCTACAGCTTTCTGCACATCTTTCAGGAGCCCAGCTTCCATAGCTTCTGTTCCCAGCTTAACCACAGTGCTGCTATCATGGGGAATGCTCATTACTCACGGTGCCTCCTGTTGACCATCCTGGGAATTTGCTCTGCCAGCTGGCACTCTCCCTCTGGTGGCATCTTTCCTCTGTCTTGTCTCAGGCTGCAGACTGGCTCACTCCTGGATCTGCAGCCTCCTCTTTGTGAGTCGGCCCTCTGACCAAGTCACTAAGGTCCTCCCCTTCTGGGGAATTCACAAACTTTCCAGACCTGCTATCTGGCTGGTGTCTCCCATGTCCTGGCCTCTCCCCAGTGGCTGGCAGGAGAAACTAGACCTGCCTTCTACACTGGGTTTCAGTCCAGGGACCCTCAACTCAGCAATCCTGGGCTTTCCTCTCCTAGCCCCCACTGCTCCTTCCCTGGACTGCTTCCTACCACTGGTTCTCCTCTCTCTGGGTCTACCAGTTCCAAAACGCTGCTCCCTCTTCCCAGGGTGAGACTGCAGCCAACACACTCTGCAGTCTCCAGACACTGCTCTCACCTTCCCAGGGAGTGACTGCCCTGTCCCAGCAGCAGCACAGGGAAGCCTGTTCTTAATCAAGCAGTTCCTGGCTCCTTGTCCAGGTGCGGCCTAGGGAGTTAATTGGCCAGCCTGGTCACCTTTTAACCCCTTCCAGCCCCATGTGGGGTGGACACCCAAACACAGTCGCCATTGACTGACAGCAAGTTGCTTGACTTCTCTGTGCTTCATAGTGCCCATGTTTTGAGATCTAGGGAGGAAAGGTGAAAAGTGGCATTTAACCAATTTTGATCAGAATAGCTGACTCAGTTGGCTCATTCCAATTAATCCTACCCCAAGACAAAATAATTCAATTCTTTTGAGTGTTGTAAGGTATGCCAGGAAGAGAAGAGAAAGGCAAAACACTGAAGCCATCATCTCCCACCTGAACAGAAGCAAGCCCTTTCATGCAATGCACAATGCTTAGCAAGTTTACCATATATCCCGGACTTCCTTCAGTCATCGACAAAGAACACACACAAGCCCTGCTGCTGTCCAGGGTGGTGGATGTCTCTTAACATTAACCAACTCCATTAACATCAGTAAGGCAGAAGCTGACTGCTCTCTTTCACCATTCCCTGATAACTACAGAGAAACAATCATTAAGCTAAAAGTGTGGGGAGGAGCCAGTTCCTTTCCACACACTGGGAGAAATTCACCCCAGTGCAGAGGTCCAGCATGAGGACTAGCCGCTACATAAGAGGGCTTCAGTAGTACCTAGATGGGCTGGTCCTTTGCACAGGAATGAAACAATATAACACAGTGAAACCATTTTACAAGCCCAGCAAGAGCCAGAGAGGAACTTTCCATGCCGACACACTTTTATTTTCAGTACTGATACTATCATTACATTAGTCAAGCTAGAGCTGAACTGTCAGGGCTGGTTTTTTTTTTTAATTTATGATTATTTACAGCAAGGTGTATCTTCCAAATCTGTAATATTAAATTCTTGTCCGTATCAGAGAATTGCTTTAATACCTGGGATGTGCAATATTAAAAAAAGAGGGGTCATTCTGCTGCTTGCCTTTGCTTACTGCTGTGCAGAAGGCCTATTCCGTGCATGCATCCCGTGTTCCCACTGTTAGTACGAATTCTGCCCTTTGTACCTACTCCTTGGGGGCCAATCCTGAAACATTCTGAGTGCTCTCAACTCACACGGAAGTCTACCGGAGTTCAGGGCACTCAGCCGCTGGCTGGATCAGGCCCTAGAATTTTAAAATAAGCCATTCTTTTGAATCTAAATGATCAAGTATCTTTAACGTAGGGCCTAAAACAACAAAAATGCTTCATTTTTTCCTGCATTTTATTTTATGCAACACCTCACACACTAGTCCTTTGAAAAAAGAACAGGACGACGTGTGGCACCTTAGAGACTGACCCATTTATCTGAGCATGAGCTTCCGTGAGCATCCGAGGAAGTGGGCTGTAGCTCACGAAAGCTCATGCTCAAATAAATGGGTTAGTCTCTAAGGTGCCACAAGTCCTCCTTTTCCTTCTGCGAATACAGACTAACACGGCTGCTACTCTGAAACTAGTCCTTTGAAATGACTCACAGAAGAGAGCACTTCAGTTTTCTTTGCAGAATACTAATTCAGTCTATATAAGTTCCTTGACTGAAACTTACAGAGGCAGCACAATCAAGCCAGTGTAATGGGACTCATTGATGATGAAGAAACCAATGTACTGTATCTTGCTAGTGGGCGTTTCTTCCATTAAATAAATTGTATACCATGGCCTCTGTGTAAGGCAGGCCATCATTTCCTGGGGTGGAAATAAACTGATGGCAGCAGTATAACAAGGCTGCCTTTTTGACTTTATCTGCTAGATTCAGGTTATATAATCAGGCTCTTGGGTCACAGCTGCACGGCTATCGCAACCCAGCAAAATTACAGAGTTCTGAAAACTCCAAGGGTCATAGTCTGATCTCAGTGACACCAATGCAAATCTGGACAAACTCCATGGATTTACATTAATTGTTCAGCATTTATACTGGTGCAGTTGAGAGCAGAATCTGGCCCCAAATGCACCAGAATGAAATGAATCAAGCCAATAGACTGTTGAATCATAGTCTGATTTCTATAATACATCAAAGGCTGCTTCAGTCTTTAAAATGAGTATCTCAATAAAGTTTAATTTTATCAAAATCAAGATTAGCGACTAAATTTTTCTGTTACACTAGTATAAATCTGGAGTAAATCCAGTTACCCCAGCGTAAGGGCTTCTCTATACTTAAAACACTAAAGCTGCGCCACCGAAACACTTCAGTAAAGATGCGTAGGTACTCCACCTCCCTGAGAGGCAGTAGCTAGGTGGACAGGAGAATGCTCCCGCCAACGTAGCACTGTCTACACAAGGGATTAGGTTGGTTTAACTGCATTGCTCAGGGGTGTGGATTGTTCACATCCCTGAGCAATATAGTTATACAACCTAATTTCCTTGTGTAGACCAGGCCTACATCAGCAATTTGAATCCGGATGAGGGAAGCAGCATTTCAGGACTGACATCCATCCAATGGCTAGTTGGTGGCCTGCACTAATTGAGTTGGTGGTCTCGGCCTAACTGCAATTTGTGATCACAGAAAAAATCCCCACTGTAGATGCCTGGTTTGTCAGCAGTCTCAGCAAGATAGGTCATGAAGAGTGAAAAACCATCTCACCCCTGGAGGAGAACCCACCCATCCATAGGTCAGGAGTGAGAAATATTGAGCCAGGTTCTATTCTCACTAGATCACTGTAAATCCAGACTGACCTCACTGACTTCCAATGAGTTACTCTGGATTCACACTGGGATAAGATTCAGAATTAGACCCTGGGGTTCTCCATGATTCCCTGCTGTATTGGGCCCCCTCAGAGTACCACACCTAGATACCAAGGAGCCTGCCTTGAACCCCTTCAGGAGAAGAGATGCAAAGGACTCTCGTTTCTTGGTCATATAGTCTGGCAATAGTTATTGTATCATTTCATTTTTGTGCCCGGTCCCCAGGAATCCCGATAGATGCTAGTTAATCAATCCCTAGGGCAGTCAATTCAGCACCTTCTCACCCCCTCCATCCCAAAAAGGCTTAAACTCTCTTAAAAGAGCAACACTTACCAACATAAATATGGCCAACCCTTTATACCTCCCTTGCTAGTATTTCCTGTACTTTTTTCCCCTCACAATACTCTGCCTCCCCAAATGAGCTCCAAAAGAGCAGATGCCTTGGCTGGCTGGTTATGCCAGCGAACAGTCATCACTGTGACAATTTAAGTGACAGTTCCGCCATCAGGTACATTTTTTAATCCAAGAGTATTATTAAATGTTTTTATTTGCCCACTCTGACAGAATGTACGTCCGTATTCACACCCTATTGTAACAATTTTTGTGCATAGTATGCCTTGTGAGGTATCATTTGAAAACTCGTAATTTTCTGTTTATTATTATCCTGGTAAAATACGTATGGCAACATTGTGTGGGAAATTAAGATTCCACTGTATCCTATTAACACATGTTCCAAACTGAGGTTGGCAAACAGGTCTGTCTTAAACAAAGGAATGGGTGCTCTGCCTAATTGGCATTTAAGCAGTAAACAGTCATCAAGCAGAAAGGGAAACAAAGGAAGCTCAAACAGGGGAGAAAAAAGCAACAGAGAACGTCCTTCCTCATAGACTTTTTGCCTCCTGGTACCTAGCTGAAAAGGTTTGTCAAGAGAGGGACCAAAACTATAAAAAGTAGGGACAAACACCACAAGGCACCTCTCTTTCTCCCTCTCTCTGCCCATAGATTCACTGCATCTGAAGAGACAAAGGGAAGCAGCTACTGGACTGGAGGAGGGGTCCTCACCTAAGAAGTTTGGTCAGTAAGACAGCTAAAACCATGGAGTAAGAACATTTTGCTTTGAATGTAACAGAGTTTGTTAAGTGAGACACCGGCAGCATTTTATCTTTATTTTTCTTGTAACCATTTCTGACTTTTATGCATCATTACTTGTACTCACTTATTAAATACAAAGATTAAGATTTTAAACTTGGTATATTGTTTTATCTAATCCAGTGTGTTTAAATTGACGGTCTCGGAAACTGCATTTGAGGAAGCAAGTTGTGTGCATATTATTTCTATTAAAGAAACAACAGACTTTATATAACTTGTATTGTCCAGGAGAGAGAACTGAACAGTACACGACATACATTTCTGGTGTGTTGGGGTCACCCGGCAGTATAACTAAGGCTAGTGTGAACCAGAGTGTAATTCGTGTGTGGCTGGCTGGCAGGCTGCTGTTACACACAAACCCGAAGGATGTGACTTGCATGGATCTGTACTGGGACCTGTGTACTGGGAACTGTGCAGTTCAACATATTCATAAATGATCTTGAAGAAGGGGTAAACAGTGAGGTAGCAAAATTTGCAGTCGATATAAAAATTACTCAAGATAGTTAAGTCCAAAGCTGACTGTGAAGAGTTACAAAGGGATCTCACAAAACTGGGTAACTGGACACCAAAATGACAGATGAAATTCAATGTTGATAAATGCTAAGTAATGCACATTGGAAGACATAATTTCAACTATACATACAAAATGATGGGATCTAAATTAGCTGTTCACAATCTCTTTCTTGAGTGGTGAGTCATTGTGGCTATTTCTCTGAAAACATCCACTCAATGTGCAGCAGCAGTCAAAAAAGCTAACAAAATGTTAGGAACCATTAGGAAAGGGATAGATAGTAACACAGTAAATATCATAACACCACTATATAAATCCATGGTATGCCCACACCTTGAATAATGCATGCAGTTCTGGTTACCCCATCCCAAAAAAGACACATTAGAATTGGAAAAGGTACAGAAAAGAGCAACAAAAATGATTGGGGAATGGAACAGCTTCCACATGAGGAGAGATTAGAAAGACTGGGACTTTTTAGCTTGGAAGAGAGACAACTAAGAGGGGATATGATAGAGGTCTATACAATCATGAATGGTGTGGAGAAAGTGAATAGGGAAGTGTAATTTACTCCTTCACATAACACAAGAACCAGGATTCACCCAACAAAATTAATAGGCAGCAGGTTTAAAATAAACAAAAGGAAGTAGTTCTTCACACAACAAACAGTCAACCTGTGAAACTCATTGCCAAGGGATGCTGTGAAGGCCAAAAGTATAACAGGGTTAAAAAAAATTAGATCAATTCATGGTGGATACAATGGCTATTAGCCAAGATGGTCAGGGATGCAACCACATGCTCTGTGTCCCTAGCCTCTGACTGCCAGAAGCTGAGAGTGGATGACAGGGGATGGATCACTCAATGAATGTCTGTTCATTCCCTCTGAAGCACCTGGAATTGGCCACTGCCAGAAGACACGAAACTAGGCTAGATGGACTATTGGTTTGACCCAGTACAGATGTTCTCATGTATTCTGGAAGGCCCTTTGCGAGTTACAGGTGGGAGCTGCTTCAGCAAGGCATTGCAAGGCACCCAGGGTTGCAGGGCAGGGGTGACACCGCTGCTTATTAGTCTGGATTGTACTCTGGTATGTTACATCCACCCCAAAGGTCCCTTTATCCAATAGAGCAGCTACTCTATAAAGTGCATTTAGATGAATTTGGAAGCTGGATGCCCCAAATGCATTAGCTGGAATTATTACATCCAAATGCACAGCATGAAAGGTATTGGAGGCAATTCCATTAGGGATTCATCAGGTTGGCCTTTTTACACTCAAGAAAACAATAGAGAACAGCTTTAGGCAATGATTTGAGTACACTGCTACAAGACTAAGCTACGAATTCACATTTACAGGCAAAGGATTCCCATCAGAATTGCAGTTATCCAAATCTAATCACATTTTCATTGATACCCAGACACATTTATACACAATATCATATCTACAAATAAACTCATATACAGGACACCACATGGTTTCCTCCAATGAGGGAGGTCCACAGACTAGTCCAAAAGGACTACAGAAGGCTGCACGAAGCTGGATCTGTAACACCTCCACTACAAAAGTGACTATGGATAAATTAGCAGAGGACTCTTTGAAAGCTTCCTGTAGTGTACTCAGTAGACCATTCCATACTTGTGCAGTCCTGGCCCCATGGATTCACTAGCTGGTAGCCCTACCTCCACCAATATGAAGCTTTCAGGTGAGTAGGACATAGAAAGGAGAAGACAGAAAACAAGAACACAACAACAACAAATACAAAGGTTTCAGAGTAGCAGCCGTGTTAGTCTGTATTCGCAAAAAGAAAAGGAGGACTTGTGGCACCTTAGAGACTAACAAATTTATTTGAGCATAAGCTTTTGTGAGCTACAGCTCACTTCATCCGATGAATGCATCCGATGAAGTGAGCTGCAGCTCACGAAAGCTTATGCTCAAATAAATTGGTTAGTCTCTGAGGTGCCACAAGTCCTCCTTTTCTTTTAACAAATACAAAGAAAAACCACCACTTGACAAGGAAGGGAGAAAAGGACATGAAAGAGAAAAAGACAGCAACTGTGTCAGAGAACAATGCAAGACTGGGGGGCACACATCCACCTGCTAATATCTCAAGAGGGATGCAGTGCAGGGTCTGCACAACTAGATCAAAACTCAGCTGGACTCCCCAATTAAGCAGAGAAAGCCCTCTCCAAGTGTTCCAGGGCACTTACCAAGTTTTTCTGGTGTGAATGAAATGAAACAATAGTCTGGCCACATTCCCCTCAAGGTCTGTAAGTAGCCTACAGTTTAAAACAAGGTAAAAAGAAGAGCTGACCTGTCTCCAGCTTCCAGTCAACAAACCAACATTTAGTGGGTTTTTCCTTTCTCCATTAAGGGAGCCATGCCTAGGCTCAGCTGCACCACATTACATCAGGTGTGAGTGGTGATGTGTGACCAATATTTTAAACAAGGGGATTCCGCAAAAAATTACCAAAGTTAACCAGAGTAGTGGGTTTAAAACATCCTTGGAGAAAGTGGCCATCAGCCACTGGGTATAGTCATTCCCTCTGGTATACTTCGCCTTTGAATGACCTGTGCTCGAAGAGCATGTGAACTCTAGCACAAGGAGCTTGGTTCAGTAACGACTCAGAGAGGAGACCAGCTCCTATTGAATCACCACCACCACCACCACTTGTTGCAGACTGGACTCCCTTTCAAGAATCAGCCCATCCCGATCTTATGACAAGCTGACAAGGTCCAATGCAAAACTGGTTCAGCTGCATATTCTTATTATGCTAGCAAAAAGCTACATAAAATAAAACGACCACCTATGTTCAATTCTCCTACATTTGACCACACAAGCGATTCTGATTTTTACAAGGGTAAGGTAGGGTATCTGCCTTAGCTAAACAGAAAATTCTGTGTCATCATAAAGCTGTCACAATGTTCTGAAAATATGGCCTTACAGAAGGAACACATTGTAATTTTATATCCAGCTATTTAAGAAGATGGGGGCCAAACCCTGAATGACAGACACTTTGATGGGAAAACACATGAATTAAACATAACTATATCAGCAAAATATTAAAGCAGAACTAACCATCAAGACCTGTGTGTTGACCTGATAACAGGGACACTTCACACAGATACGGAGCCCTCCCATTCAAGGATCTCAAAGTGCTTTATGAATATTAATTATTAAGTCTCACCCTACCTCATGTGAGGTATGTAAATATTATTACCCTTTACAGACACACATTGGATATATATGCACACACAAAGAATCAAAAATGGAGGCCAGCACAAAAGTTAGGAATCCTGACTCCAAGCCCACTGCTCTAACCGCTAGGGAAGGGTATCTCAAAAATCTTCTAACCATCAGGCCTCACTTGTATCAAAGCAGGTGAGCTCTAGTCCCACTTTCCGATGTGCTAGAGGCAATATTCAGGCAGACCAACTAATAATGAAATACTCAGACACTAACTTAGAGGTACTTACAATGCATGGTGTTTACCTGAAACCTCCGAGAGAGGCGCTGGTGTCTGTGCAGGTAGGTACTACATCCAGATGGGGAAAGACGGACCCAAAGTGCAACTGGGGAGTGACCTGCAAATCTCCCCAAGAGAACAAGTGGAAACTGGAGCAAAAGCGCAGCCACCCATCCTCTCTCGCCTCCCCACACCCATTCCCCCAAGGCTGTCCCCTCTGGGCTCCCGTCCTCACCCAGACTGTCTCTCCTCAAAGCCCTTGCGCACATGCCCCAGATCCCCAGGGCCCCATCCCCCCTCAGCCTGTCACTCTTCAGAGCCCTCCCCATTCCCCACGGGCCTCTACCTCACCCTGTTCCCCACAAGACTGTTCACACCCCTCCCTGAGGCAAGGCACTGACACTGGGGCGCTGCCCGTGGCATTTGCTTATTTCAAAGACCAAATTGACGAAGTAAGATAAGCATTTCAGGCCTGCCCTGCCCCCAGCCCGGGCAGCGTGCAGGCTCCAAAGTTTGAGAAAACCTGCCCTAGATGATACTCTGTCTCTGTCCAGTGCACATCACCTTGTTATAGTCTTATAAGAGCCGCTAAGGGCTTGTCTTCACTGGAAATGCTACAGCGGCACAGGGCTTCTTCCAGTTAATCCACCTCTCCAAGAGGTAGTAGCTAGATCGGCAGAAGAATTCTTCTGCCAACCTAGTGCTGTCTACTCCGGGGGTTAGGTCAGACTAACTACATTGATCAGTACTGTGGATTCTTCACACCCCTGAGCGCCATGCCTGGCTAGACCTAACTTTTTAATGTAGACCAGGCTAATGCAAACCAGACCAGGCTAATGCAAACCAGATTCACTTGCACTGGATCTGAGGGACTGAAAGCAAATGTTAAACATATCCTAGCTAGTCTGTTTTCCTGGCCTTCTCTCTCCCTCCTATTTTCACTGTTAAATACCATTCATAGAATCATAGGACTGGAAGGGACCTTGAGAGGTCATTTAGGCTAGTCCCCTGCACTCATGGCAGGAGTACGTATTATCTAGACTATCCCTGACAGGTGTTTGTTCAACTTGCTCTTAAAAATCTCCAATGATGGAGATTCCACAACCTCCCTTGGCAATTTATTCTAGTGCTTAACCACCCTGACAGTTAGGAAGTTTTCCTAATGTCCAACCTAAGCGTCCCTTGCTACAGTTTAAGCCCATTGCTTCTTGTCCTATCCTCAGAGGTTAAGAACAATTTTTCTCCCTCCTTCTTGTAACAATCTCTTATGTACTTGAAAACTGTTATCATGTCCGCTCTCAGTCTTCTCTTCTCCAGACTAAACAAACCCAATTTTTTCAATCTTCCCTCATAGGTCATGTTTTCTAGACCTTTAATCATTTGGGTTGCCCTTTTCTGGACTTCACCAATTTGTCCACATCTCTCCTGATATGTGGCGCCCAGAGCTGGACACAATACTCCAGTTGAGGCATAATCAACGCGTAGTAGAGCGGAAGAATTGCTTATCATGTCTTGCTTACAACACTCCTGCTAATACATACAATTCAAATTGTCGTTCTCCCGCACCCACCCATACTCTCCCTTCTTTAAGGGTGACCATCAGTCTCTTCATCTTATTAGGCTTCTCCTAGTCAAGTTAAAAGAAGATACTGTATACTCCAGATTAATAATAAAATGTTTATCCCCAAGATGTTTAGAAATATTAATGAATCTTTACAATAGCCTAATGAGGTGATTTCTACTATCTCCTTTTCACAAATGAGGTAACTGAGGTACCCATGCTAAGCAACAACTAATAATGCTTAGCACAGAAATGATTTGCCCAAGGTCACCTAGCAAGTGTGTGCCAGAGATGTGTTTAGAAATCAGGACTCCCTGGCTGTAGGTCCAATATCCAATTTAGGACCCAATCTAGCAAACATGCAGGTGCTTACCTTCACTCATGTCAGTAGTCTCACTGAAGTCAATGGGACTATCCACATGCTTAAAGTTAAGCATGTGCATACATGTTTATAACTGTACAAAAGTTAAGCGCACCACCACTTACCTGCATGATCAAATCAGCTCAGTCTGAGCATGCTCGGGCTTCTGAAAACATTTAGTTCACAGTGGGCACGCTCAAAGGCTGACCCTGGATCTTAGCAGAGTCAGCTCTGTATTCTTATTACACTACTGCATTATCATGGTCAATCCAGTACTAGTAATATGCGGCCTGATTCTATTCCCACTTACAGCCGTTTTATAGCAGTGTAACTCCAGTAAAGTCAATGGAGTTACTCCTGATTACACCATGTGAAAGCAGCATCAATCCCATGTGTCCTATTCTTACCCTATAGGATAGGATCAAAGACATTTCCTCTTTGTAAACTTACAATTTAACCCTCATATGGCTCTGACTGCTTTAAGCCCCTCTCCAATACACAGGGAGAATATGATGTATGTTTAATGTTTACAAGAGACTACACAAGGGTTTAGGAGATGATTTTACTTTATTCTGTCATAAACTCTTAAATCCTAGACCATGTATATTCTAGCCTTCTGTTCCAGTAAGATCTCTAAACATTTTCTTCTTGTCAGCATCAGACAACTGCTTCACATACTTTATCTAACAAGGTTGGTAAGTAACCTAACAATGACAGATGGAGGCATTAAATATTAATTGGATGGAGTGCATCCATTTCAGAAATTATCACTTTGCAAATTACCACTGTGTAAACAATAATTAGAGTCAAATTCAGTCCAGTGCTGGTTCTGAGTAAGCACTCAGCTTTCTGCTCTAAATAATGATAAACCGCAGCTCATTTTGAAAAAATATACTTATGTATAAAAATACTAGAGCAGAAATGAGTGGAGGCTCCTAGAATATGGTGATCATTTTTCTCTCCTTGCATTTTAGATAATCACATGACTTCACATTCTCTACCACTTTCCATCTGTAGATGGCAAATTGCTTTACAATCATTAATGATTTTAAATTTTGCAAGAATTTTCTACATCAGTTCCGCTTCACTGGTGTTAGCAACATTGGGATGGGCTTGTGGTGTTTTAAACACCATGTCAGTTAGATCTGCTCTGATACGGGTTAGAAGACACATTACTTAAAATGCCATCAGCTCATTCCAACCAATGCTCCTACCACTCTTCACATTGATGGAGCTGAGCGGGTGTTAGCAATGGTGGGAAATTACTGCAAAATGTAATTGTTGTAGGCAAGGCCCTGCCTAGAGGCTCAATATATTTTTAGGGAAGCAGCAATCCCGAACAGTATAAAGCTAATATCATTTACTGTTTAGCTCTCCAAAGCATTTGGGGATATCTTTTGTTTGCATTGTATTTTTCTTCCCCTACACACAATTATACATTTGCCACTTATACTGTTATACTAACTGAAATGAGGCCCATATGGTCTTCTGTTTGATGCAGCTTTTCAAAATGGAAATTCATATTAACCTTGCTTTGAAGTGTCTGAAGAATAAGTCTTCCTTTCAAATATTGCCATATATGTCTTCCAGAGGAATTTTCTAATTCTAATGTCTTATCTAGACACTTCGGACCTGAATCAGGAAAGCATCCCTGTTTGGCAAAATGCTTTAGAACGCACTTCACTTTAAGAACATGGTTAAGTCCCATTGAAGCCAATGGGACTCAAGCACATACTTACCTTTAAGCATCTGCATAAGCTTTTTACAGAATCAGCACCTTAGGACACAATTCTGCAACCCTAAATTACAGTGTTGTTTAGACACAGTTTTACATACTGAGTTTTGTTGCTGTAGTTGGATCTTCTCCATGTTCTGATTGTATAAATGATAACAGATTGTTCCGATGACCCTACTCAAGAAAGGGCACAAGAAATGTACAAGAGGACATTATTGAAGAGATTAACTCCTCGGAATGGGTTTCACCTACAGTAGTTACGCAGAAGAAGGGTGGAGGCATTCGCCTTTGTGTGGAGATAAGGGAGCCAAATAAAGCTATTGTGATTGACAGCCATCCTCTTCCTCACATAGAAGAAGTATTTGCAGAACTCCATGGAGCAAAGATGTTTTCTACTCTTGATTTGCAGAGCGCATACCACCAGGTTATGTTGCATGAAGATAGAGACCTCACGGCATTTATTACACATGAGTGACTATTCTGTTTTAAACGTGTTCCATACGGTCTCACATCACCCCCAAGTGCCTTCCAAAAAATGATGTCATTGATTTTGAAGAATCAACATAGAGTTCAGTGCTATTTGGATATTATCATCGTGTTTGGAAATACTTCGGAGGAGCATGACAATAACCTGCAGTCTGTACTAAACTGCATCAGCAAAGCAGGCCTCAAGCTCAATAGGTCCAAATGCAAATTTAGACAAACTGAATTCTCCTTTCTGGGGCATACAATTTCACAGGCTGGACTAAAACCTGATCCGGCTCATATCCTGGCAATTTCAAATGCTCCTCCTCGAACAGATTTGCAAACCTTACGTTCCTTTTTGGGTCTTATCTCCTGGTATGCAAAATTCATTCCCAATTATGCTTCTGTCATTGAACCGTTATGAGAATTACTATGGGGAAGTTCATCCTTAGTGTGGACAATGGCTGCACAAGCTAGTTTCAAAACGGTGAAAGACTTGATTGTACATAGTCCAGTACTTGCACTATTCAGTCCTGCGTTGCCCACAATTGGAACTACTGATGCTTCTGATTATAGACTTGGGGCTGTCCTCACACAACTTCATGAGGACAACACAGAGAGGACTGTTGCATTTGCTTCAAGGACACTAAGTAATGCTGAGAGGAAATATTCTACCATCGAAAAAGAAGCACTTGCTTGTGTCTGGGCTACTGAGAAATGGAGCACTTACCTGCGGGGCCACATGTTCAAGTTGCGCACAGATCACAGCCCTTTGACAACGTTGCTCACCACGAAAGGACTGGGAAGAGCAGGATATCGTATTGCTAGATGGTCTGCAAGACTACTCTCTTTCAGGGCTCCGGCAGCCGGGCTCCAGTAGGGATTTAAAATGCCCGGAGCTCTGCGGCGGCCAGAGCCCTGGGCCCTTTAATTCACCCCTGAGCCCCAGGGCTCCCAGCTCCCTCTGCAGCTGGTAGCTCCGGGGTGATTTAAAGGCCCCAGGGCTCCCAGCCAGAGCCCCGGGGCCTTTATATCACCTCTTCTGGTTGAGGCCACGCCCTCCACTCAGGACTCCGGCATACCGGTAAGTCCTTTAAGTTACTTTCACCCCTGACAGTAAGTAATAAGAAATGCATCTAGGAAGAAAGAGCAATGCAAAGTGTAATCTGCTGTCAGTGCTGAATGCTGCTGGAGCAGGACCTCAGCATCAAAATGAAAGTCAATCAAGAGCTGCTCAAGTTTCCCTGGAAGGATTTTTGGCAGCAACCAATGCTGTTCTAAAATGTATTCTTACTCTAAATGAAAGTGTACGTGCACTCAGACTGGGCCAAAACCAGAGCTGGAGCTGAGGGGATTGCAGAGAGGGAACAACTGACTTCCATGTGCCAGATTCCGACCCAGGCTACAGTCCTGCAAAGGGTGGCATAACTGCCCTGCACAGGCTACCAGCACTGCAGAGAGAAATGTGTAAGGGAATCAGAGAGCAGCTGTCACCCGTCCAGAACACCCACCCTCCCACAGGCGGTCAGGGAGTGCATGGGGCTAAGGCTTCCCCCACAGCAAGCCTGCAGGAGCAGAGCGGGAAGTAAGTTGTGCCCAGGAAAGGGCTGCGTAGCTTACTTTTCCTAAGGGGAGGAAGGGGGATGCAGGGAGTGAGCTATTATTCTCAGCAGTAATCAGGGCCCTGCTCGGATGCTGCTGCCGCTGCTGACTCAGGTTGGACTACAGGGTGCCAGGCCAGACCCACGTTCCTATTGGACAACCAGTTTAACGAGTACGGAGTAAGAACAGCAGAGACAAGACGGGATTCCCTTCGTGAAAGGTTTACTAGAGCTGTGTGTGAAAGTCCCTATTTTCACTTAGGGAAAAAATGATGCCAGGTCTGGATCTGGGTCAGAAGAAAAACAAACTTCAGGCCACCCTGCGTGTATCAACCCGCTGACGTAACGAAAGGCTGAAACGGCAGGCAGGCAGCCCCTGCCAAGTCACTCTCATTTCCGGTAAGGAAGAGTGGCTTGTTTTGGCCTGTAGCCATGCCACAATGGTCTGTGATCCCATTAGGCCTCAGAAGCTAAGCGGGGTGAGTGCATGTGTGGGAGACTGCCAAGGAAAACCCAGGTGCTGTAGGAAGCAGGGATGGCAGTGCGGTAGTGGGGGCTCTTTCAGACATTTAACCCATGTCATAGAGAGGCACTAGCCTCTCACACAGCATTGTTAGGACTGTGATTTTTCGGCCAAACTCCTCAACGGGCCATGGACGTTTAATCATGTAAAATAGTACGGTGCTTTGTAGTTTATGATGGTTTTAGTTAGAGATGGGCCCAATCTGCCGGCTGCTTCTTAAACTGTAGTAGTTCGGCTTAAATCGGAACTGGATCTGAACCGCCATTGGTAGTTTCAGATTTTGTTTTACAAAGACATAACCCACTTAATGACCAAACCAGCACCCATCTCTATTTACTACACACAGGAATATGTAATCCGCTTAGAAAATATGGGATATATGGCACCAGAGCCAGTCAGACGGTCAGCGCTGGGTTTTTCATATCTGCCGTGAGATGAGTTTAGGTCTTATTTACCTGTGGTTCCTCAGCGTACGTGTCATTAGCAGGCCATGCTTCCTGCCCCTTATGAACAGCTGCCAGTTCTTCGTTACCAGAGGAATGCTGTGGCATCATCAGGAACTCCGTTCTTCCCATCCGAATGATTTTCATGGATGACCCAAAGTGATGGAAAAGTGCATATAGAAACCCAGTTCCAACCTTGCCCCATGATTCTCACCAAAAGAGAGGAGTTTCACCCTGCCACTCAGCAGAGGAATAACAGCGGACTGTCTGTAACAGTGATCTCAGACGGAGGCTCTCGCAAGTGGCTCTGTAATGTATCCCCTGTGTCTCTTTACAGCAAATGATATTAAACCACTGTGATTTAACTATTAACCAATCTAAGTTATTAACCAATCAGGATGCTTTTACTATGTTATTAACCAATTGTAGTTGATAAAATAATAATACTTAATCAGTCATTTTGCTGTGACAATTATAGGAATAGAAAATGAAACAATGAATTCACACTCCTGTGGCTCTTTTGGGTAATGTTGAGCACTCATTTAGCTCCTGAACCACTGAGGTCTGAGTATCACTGCTCTCTAGCGAGGTCTCATATTATCAAGAATGGCAGGCAGAATCCTGATTTTTGGAAGCATTATTTGTGATCCAGTATTCTTGGGGGGGTTTAATGGTGTTTGTTCACTTGCTAGTTTGCAAATAACAAAAACAGGTAATGGGTCACCCAGCCATTAATGCAAATTAGGGAGGTGCTTGTGTAACAGGAACCCTG
Organism: Lepidochelys olivacea; assembly: GCF_965140295.1. Taxonomy (NCBI): domain Eukaryota; kingdom Metazoa; phylum Chordata; order Testudines; family Cheloniidae; genus Lepidochelys; species Lepidochelys olivacea. Next base: position 121,548,345 of record NC_140417.1, read on the forward strand.
TTGCCAAAGTTCAGCTAGCAAAGTGGAGAGGACCCAGGCACGGCTCCAAGTAAAGCAGCAGTATAGGGCCTTGCACAAGAGGAACGTGATGGGGATCTAGCATACAGAATGGGGTATATGAGGAACCGAAGGAGCTTTTGAGGTGGGTAGGACACATACAATAGTATCAGGGAGGAGGGTTCTTTTATTCCCAACCATATTTAAGCAAATGTTCCCACAGATGTATGAGAATTCAGTAGCCAAATGCTGCCCCCGTACTGGCAGGTGGGTAAGGCCCTAACCGCAGAAAAGTGACTGTTCTGTTGTGCCGGGGGATGCTCTGCTCCCCGATCCTGTGGCTGAGTATAGCAGAATGGAGGAAAAGTGGGGGTCTAAGACAGATTGGACTACAGCCTAGCAGAGCTACATCCCTGAATCCACACATCCCACTCCCTCATGGACCACAGCAGCAAGGGAGCAGCTGCTCAGTCACTCCACCTAAGCCACTGGGCATAAGGGAGGGGATTTGTTCCCTCAAATCCCTCCCAGGATCCTCTGCACCAAGCCCATTTACTTTGACTTTGCATGGGTGATGGAAGCAAAATGTGGCCCTATGATTGCAACTGTATCTTGGGATCCCGTGACTCTAGCTTCTCTCGGGGTATAGGAGAGCACAGGGAGGGGCACCAGTCTTTACATTTTAATCTAATGAAGCCCCAGACAGTGCTTCCATAAACCCACTTCAGAAAGAGCTTTGGTTTTATGCCCACAGCAAAATACCCTCCTTAGATTAGGGGAGAAGCAGGATTTCAGTCCTTGCCTGCTGTAAGCCTCTTACGTCATGCACAAAAAATAAAGTTGCACTGCCTTTCCCCAGGAAGCTGAAGGCCCAAGGGCCCAGAGCTCTCACACAGACATTTTATTGGGACTGTCCCAAACAGCCATAAATATATGGAAGGCCAAAGATCCAAATTAATTAGTGCTGACATGAAGCACGTAGGCCATAAGATAGAAGTGACATAAAGGTGGATGCATTCCAAGAGGATTATTTTCTGCTGAGATCTCCTTGAAAAGAGACTCCATTGGCATTTACCTGAACTCTGCACAAACAAAGCAGGAAAGAGCTGCAATGGCTGGGACTATATTTTGTCATTCACTTAAAATCCAGGACCTTATATGCTGTCCATACCACAAGTGCACCAACTTGCCAGGATAAAATTAGGGAGATGGGCCAAAGCCATTAAATATGCATCTGGATCTTATACACCCCCGGGTTCAGGGGGCATTTGGATCAAGGGTTCTGGTTCAGTCCATTATAAAGACAGGGCTGTTGGAAAAATCCAGATCCAACTTTGGATTTTGAACCCCACCAAAGTTGTCTCAGATCTGGGTACAAGTCAGACTCTTCAACAGATAAGTGCTCCTCACTTCCTAACTTTTGCAAGTGAATCTATTCTGATGACCCTCAGGCCTGGTTTCCTCCCACTTCTCTTTTGCACTGTCCCCTCTATAGGATTGCCAACATCAAGCATTCAAAAATTATGAGTCAGGCCCCAAAATCATGAGATTACTTTAAAATAATATACACCGGACCCTCGCTAGAACGTGAGATTTGGGATCCATGCACGGTACTGCGTTATGGTGAGGACTGCATTAAAATGAATTCCAATTAAAGTAATTAAATTTGGGATTCATTGATGCAACCGCGTTATATGCGAATTTGCGCTATATAGACGCATGTTCTCGTGAGGGTCTGGTGTATTTGGGTTTCTTTATATTTGCCTTCTGGTTTCTGCACTTTTAGGCTACACTCATCATATTTTCAAGCTTTTCTCTGCAACCAGGAAGTTGAGAAACTTACTTTAAAAAAAAAAAATTAAAGCTGATATTCTCATGCAATCTCTTAATTCTAACAGCTGGGACTTTCAGAAAAACACCAATTATTACAAGAGTTGGCAATGCTGCGAACTCCATACCTTGATTTACAGCATCTCAATGGCTAGAACAGCCTTCCTGTTCCTTGGTCAGCGAGCACCAAGCAACCCCTTTTCCTACCTTCAAACCATTCCTTGAAATCCATTTCTTTCAGCTGCATCTCCCATGATGATGCGCCATAGCCACGGGACCTTCATGATGCACAGCAGTGGCTCATCAAGTGGGGAGACCACAGTACATCATTAGAGATATAGTCCCGCTTGGGGAGCCCAGCCACAGAGGGGAACGGGGCCATGAGGAGCTACAGCTCCTATAATAAGGCACGGAGGTAGAATTTCCGAATCAAAATTTTCCATTTTCGGCCAAAATTTTTTGGGTTTTGGCCCGAAATTTTGGCTTTTCAATTTTTTTTTTTACTGAAAAAGTTGAAATTTTCTATGGGGAGAATAAAAACCATTTTCTGGCCAGTTTTGCTGATCTTGCAGTGTCTCCAGTCCAGCAGCAAGCACTGGAAATATCCTGAGAAAGCCTGTTCTTGTGAGGATTCCAGCCCAATGTGACAGACCTACAAAATTTAGGTGAGCATCCAAACTGAACTTCAGAATCACCTGAGCTTCAGCCATCAGTAATGGAAACTGTGCTTCTGAGTTCTCAGCTTCCCCCCCTTTGTCCATCTGATTGATGTGCAGAAACAAGCCTGATCCTGCTAAATACCAAAAGGAAAATCTACAGTAAACAATTGTAGATAAAGTAGATTATTAAGAGTCTTAACAGACCCTAGAGCATTGTACCCAACAGGGATGTTTTTGGATTGCCATTGGAATTAATCTGCTCTCCTGTGGGCCATATATGCTGCCATAGCTTGTGTTAAGGAAATCGTTGCTGTTCACTTCGAATCCTGCCTCAAATATCCTATCCCCAGACCTGCTGCTTGAGAGATGCTCCACTAACAATTTACAGAACAGAAATGGCTTAACAGGGAAGGGGACAAATTCTGCTCTTAAATACACCTGGGGAAATTCATTGAACTCCCCTTTAGTGACTACACCTGCGATGGCTCCACCCTTTACTCCGTCCTCACTGCTTAACATACGCTGACCTCTTCCAAAAGGCCTATAATGAACACAACACAGGCTAAATCCAACCATCTGTCATTTGCTGTTGCTCCCTGCCCCGATACTTAGTCTACAGATCATAACCTTTGTGGGGCATGGACCCTGTCTTTATGTATTATCAGAGAGGGCCTACCACTCTGCATCCTCCCTGCAGGGGGTTTTGGTTATGCCCATCTCTGGGATGCACCAGCTCTGAGGCGAGAGGTACCTCTCTGTATTTAAATCATCCAAGAACGAGCACCTCAGAGCCACCAGCTCAGACTTCACTTGGGATTTTTAAAACAAAACAAAGACTACAAGAATGAGAGGAACTAAGATTTTTCAAAACATCTTTCCTGTCTCCTTTGGCCATCCTGCTAATCATGCTGTCTGGGGCTATAAAAAGATACTGCACAGGAGTCTCTCTCTCATTATGATCCCCTTTCATGTTTATTACCATCGCTCATCTAATGGCACTTAGGAAGTGTAACCAAGGAAACTATGTGCAACCTGCATCATGTTGCTAAAGCAACACAGCTAAATTAGATACAGAATTCTCGGCCTTTACGTACCATATTTGCACTGTTATAAAAATGAAACTGCCACAGCCTTACACTATATTAGGATTGTTCATTCATCAAAACACCTGAAAATAGCCTAAGAACAATAGTCATGGCTTTTCCACCATTATATCTAGCATATCTAAGAAAAAAAATTATATATAATGTAAACACACCCGTCACTGTGGCATACAATATAGGAATGCTATCATTGATATATATGTTAACGTTAGTTTATAAAACAGCTTTTGCCAATTGGTTTGACATATTTGTATACATCATCGTGTTTTAACTATTTATAATTATGAAAAGATTTAATTAATTGTGTCGCATAATCAAAGGCAATTTATTAATAATAATTACTCTTGTTAATATTTGAGGGACTTGATGGCTCAGGGACATTCGTGATGGGATGTAGAGAGTCTTTCGCCTCTAGCTCAACAGTTCAAATTCATCTCAGGTCTTCTCATAGCAAAAAGTGGTTATTCAATGGTTTCTCCTGGCACCCGGCAATTAAAAAAATGAAATTCTGTCTCGCCTGGGTAAATCATGACTAAGCAGGGGACAATCTACAAATATTAAAAAAAGGTATAAAAACAAGGAGGGAGAGGGAGTATATAAAGTGATAAGTGGAGTAAAAGAGTAAATTAAACAAAGATCATTTAAACAGAACGTCAGGGGGAAATCATTCTCTCTTCCATGATATATATTAGGCATGGTTTCCCAAGGGAAGTAACAGCATCCCCAATCGTTGGAACACTTAGCTCTAGACTGCAAAACACTAAAAATTAATATGCAAATCTGTTTCTCATACAAAAAATGAAACTATTTCAGGTATTTCAGTATAAAAACTGCAATTTCACAACAGCAGTCACAGCAACTTTTGGGGCACGCTAAATGGGCTGGAATGGGGAATGAAACTGAAAATATATTTTTGTGAAATCTGATAAAAATATAAGTTGCTCTTTCTGCACAGCCCTGGGCCAACAGATTTACACCAGCTGAGGACCTGGGCTCTAGCATGTCGCCATGGATCCGCTCAGATAAACTGGATTCTCAATGACACTAAGAATCAATCCCCAAAAGCGCCATTAACTGCACCAGAGTTACTCTGGATTTATACAAATATAACTGAGCTAACATTGACCCCCGACTGCATTAAATATGCCCACACAAATTTTAACTCTGCCATCATTCAGCAATAGCCCACTACACCCCATTCACACACACACCCCTTTACTCTGCCTACTCCACAGTTGCTGAAATGTACAGGCTCTTTGCCCTCTTCCACAACTCACTGCAGCCCCCCCCCCACCCCATTTGAAAATGTCTCCTCCCAGTTTGCTGCCAGCTGCCTGGAGAACCACACCAGAGAGCTAATTAACAGCTTCTGTGAGTATAGTCAGGAGCACGACTTTAGCAGACGCTCTAGGAATATACACTTGTGTAAGAAGATCTCAGAGGCTGGCAGAGTAGGGCCAGTGTGTGTTCATTTTGATTTTGTTTGATTGTTCTGATTTTCGTCTACTCCCGGAAGATGATGTTTGAAAATTTTTCATGGAGCAGGAGTTCAAGATGATTTTCAAATTTCTAGGTAGAGAGAACTTTCTTGGCCCTCTAGATAGCTTACAAAACCACTCTATTCAGTCACCAGTTCCCCCACATATCTCCTTTGCATATGTCAATGGGATCCCATCGCTTGCCTGGAAAATTACTGTTTTTCCTTTCTGGTTTTTCTAAAATATCAATGTTTTTGAGGGCTTCCCCTGCCTGATACAAAGTCAAAGCCTGAATTGATAAATGTCTCCAAGCCATGACTTCAGCCCACCCTCCATCAAATCAGATTCAGCATCTTATTGTTATTTACCACAATATTGAGTGAGTGTGTGAGTGAGAGAGAGAGAGAGAGAGAGAGACTTCCAATGGTAGAAGTGAGAGTGATTGCGCATGAGAATTCATGAAGGAGTGACATAAGCATTCCAAAATGTTGCAACTCATGGCCTGATGTACAGACAGAATCCCCCCACTTTGCTCTCTCTCTCTTTTTTCCCCTCCAGTGGCAAATCAATTAATATACTGTCTGTTTCATTCCATTGGCAGGCACTTCCAAACCTGCTTAGCCAAGCCTCCCCTCTAGAACTCTGGGTGCTACAACTGGCCAGCAGCTAGGGCAGAGGTGAGCAAACTACGGCCCGCGGGACCCTCCTGCCCAGCCCCTGAGCTCCTGGCTGGGGAGGCTAGTCCCCGGCCCCTCCCCCGCTATTCCCCCTCCCCCGCAGCCTCACCTCGCCGCCGGCGCCATGCTCTGGGCGGCAGGGCGAGCTCCTGGGGCAGGGCAGCTGCAGAGCCCGGCCTGACCCGGTGATCTGTGCTACACGGTGCATGGCTGGCTCCAGCCGGGCGGCATGGCTGTAGCGTCGCCAGCCACCGGTGCTCCAGGCAGCGCGGTAAGGGGGCAGGGGAGTTCAGGGGGAGGGGGCTGCACGGACAGGGGTCAGGGTGGTCAGAGGGTGGGGAGGGGGGTTGAATGGGGGTAGGGGTCCCAGGGGGACAGTCAGGAAGGAGGGGGGTTGGATGGGGCAGCGGGGGTGTGACGTCATTGACGTGACCTGGGACCATATAGATCATTGTTGCAACCAAAGTCCTGTAGTCCAAATCTTGTAAAAAGGGGGTCGAATAAGGTGTCTAAGACAAGGTTATGGTTTGCTGGTTATGATTATGCGATCTGTATATGTGTATCATTTTACAGTTGAAATTATGAATATTGGCTCTATACTGTCTGTATTTCAAACTTGTGCTCTGCTTCTGGGTGACACCCCAGACAAGTTGGTGTCAGCTCTGCCTAGCCTGCTTGATGGCCCGTGAAGGACCATCAGCTATACAAGTGACCCATTGAGAGAAGGCAGACACGCCTTGGGACTCAGCAAGGTATGGAGGGACCTGCCTATGGACAGAACTCTGAGGTTTTCCCAGGCCATGGGATGGACAGCTTGTCCTTGGGACAAAGACAGACCGACCACATGGCAAGAGACTATAAACAGCTGCTGCAGCTCCTCCATCTTGTCTTCAATCCTGCTTCTTATCTCTGGAGGAACTTTGCTACCCTGAAGCATTGAACCAAGGACTGAAAGACCCATCCCAGCTGTGGATGTTCTCCAGAGACTTGATTTGAATCTGCAGTTTATTCCATCACTGCTGCAAGCCTGAACCAAGAACTTGGCCATTACTGTATGTCATTGATTCCATTTAATCAATTCTATCTCTCAACTGTATCTTTCCCCTTTTATGAATAAACCTTTAGATTTTAGATTCTGAAGGATTGGCAACAGCGTGATTTGTGGGTAAGATCTGATTTGTATATTGACCTGGGTCTGGGGCTTGGTCCTTTGGGATCGAGAGAACCATTTTTTCCTTTTATTGGGGTATTGGTTTTCATAACCATTTGTCCCCATAACAAGTGGCACTGGTGGGGATACTGGGAAACTGGAGTGTCTAAGGGAATTGCTTGTGTGACTTGTGGTTAGCCAGTGGGTAAAACCAAAGTCCTCTCTGTCTGGCTGGTTTGGTTTGCCTTAGAGGTGGAGAAACCCCAGCCTTGGGCTGTAACTGCCCTGTTTTAAGCAATTTGTCCTGAATTGGCACTCTCAGTTGGGTCCCACCAGAACCAGCATCATTACAGGGGGGCAGTCAGGGGACAGGGAGAAGGGGGGGTTGAATGGGGACAGAGGTCCCAGGGGGGCAGTCAGGAAGGAGAGGGGGGATTGGCTGGGTTGGCTGGGGGAAGTCAGGGTGGGGGTTCTGGAAGCAGTCAGGTGACAGGGAGAAAGGGTGGTTGGATGTGGCGGGGTCCTGGGGGGGGGGTTAGTCAGGAAGGAGAAGGGGGGTTGGATGGGGTGGCAGGGGGCAGTTAGGGGCAGGGGTTCCGGGGGCAGTCAGGGAGAAGGGCTGGTTGGATGGGGCAGGGGTCCCGGGGGGGCAGTCAGGAATGAGAGGAGGGGCTGGATGGGGCGGCGGGGGTCCGGGGGTGGTCAGGGGACAGGGAGCGGTGGATGGGGCAGGGATCCCAGGGGGGCCCATCAGAGAACAGCAGGGGTTGGATAGGGCAGGAGGTGGGGCCAGGCCACGCCCCTCTCCCCTAACCAGCCCTCCATACAATTTCCAAAACCCAATGCAGCCCTCAGGCCAAAAAGTTTGCCCATCCCTGAGCTAGGGTGACCAGACAGCAAGTGTGAAAAATCAAGACAGAGGTGGGGGGGGGAGAGGGAGAGAATAGGTGTCTATATAAGAAAAAGCCCCGTCGGGACTGTCCCTATAAAATTGGGACATCTGGTCACCCTACCAGCAGCAGGTCAGGAGGACCGTGAAGGAGCTTCTTGAGGTAGTGGCAAGGAGGACTGAACAGCACGTTGCTTTCAAGAGAGCCACAGAGGAGAGGAACACAGTCCATAAGGAGAGACTGCTCCAGAGGTTTCTGGATGAACAGAGGAGGAAAAGGAAGCAGGGCTGGTTACACAAGTTCCCTCTACGCTGCATGGCCACACAGCAGGCTACAAAGGGCCGTGCACCTCACTGGATCCCGGAGAGGAGAAAGTTGGGGAGGCTCTCCCCCGGAGCTGCTGCCGGCGGGGAGTGGCCAAATGTAACTGGCACATTTCCCCACCCGTAGCAGTTACTGCCATGTAAGGATGGCCTTCTTTGCTTACCCAGCGAAATTTGGTACCCTAGTGGTCCAAGGATAGCAAATTCTGAGGAAGGGGGGTTCCAGACCTGCTGCCAGCAGGGAGAGGTGCCTGTCTCCTGGCCCCAGCCCTGGGACTGCTGCAGTAAAACAGGGCTGGTGGGAGTCCTTTCTCCCTGCCGCAGCCGAAACCCCTCATCCCCAGTCTCACCCCAGAGCTCGCACCCCAGCTGGAGCCCTCAACCCAAACACCCCAACCATCTGCCCCAGCCCTGAGCCCCCTCCTGCACCCCAAGCCCCTCATCCCGAGCCTCACCCCAGAGCCCACATCCCCAGCCAGAGCCCTCACCCCCCCTACACCCCTAGTCCAACCCTCTGCCCCAGCCCTGAGCCCCCTCCCACACCCCAAACCCCTCATCCCCGGCCCCACCCCCAGCCAGAGCCCTCACCCCCCCCACACACCCCAACCCTGAGCCCCCTCCCACACTCCTAACCCCTCGGCCCCACCCCCACCACACATCACCTCCACATAACAAAATTCATTCCACACATGAATGTAAAAAATGAGTGGGAACATTGCTGGTCACTCATGGAGAGAATGATGGATCTGTGGGCCAGCAGGTTGGTTCAGCCAGCTCCACAGCCATGGCACAGCTCCTGTACCAAAGCATGTGCCAACTGCAATGGCTGGAGCTGCACAGATCCGTGCAGACATTACAGTGGAATGGCGTTCTGGGCCCTGTTTCAGAATGGTGGGAGGGGGAGGTGGGTATCTGGGCTGACAGGAGAAGTTGCAGATAGGGTTTCTGTTCCAAAATATTGACGGTTGTATACATCAGAGAGAGAGAGAGAGAGATCCTCTGAGCCCTGTCCAGGAGATGTAGCCCATTCCAAGAAGTAGTGAGGTGTCAAAGCCTGTAAAGCATCTGTGCCGTACAAAGAAGAGGAGTACAGTACACATTTTCCACTCAGCCATGAACCTCCAACTTCCCAATTAATGTTCTTCCAATGCTTCTTAATAGCTTTCACAGTGTCCCTGTAGCAGTATTCAGACACAGTCAACTCAGAGAAAACTTTCGCAGCTCCTGGACACAAATCTCTGATGCAGTCCAATTCTGCTCTCATGCATTGTATGAAGTACACACAAGAGCATTTCCACTTTAGCAAATCACCACAATGTCTGGTAGATCACAAACCTCTTAAATCAGTGCTTGGATACTGCAGAGGAGGCAAACATGACGCCAGCGCAGACCCCCACTCTGCCTAAATCAACCCGCAGTCGTGATCACCCCCGTCTCCTTGCTCTCCTACAAACTTCTGCATGGAGTAGATGGAGGAATCACCCAGTCACTGGCAACCCTAGCAGTGTTCATGTTTCTTTTCTCACATTAGTCAAGGTACCTGCACTGTTAATTCCAAACCTCCATGCTCTGTGTCTGTGGAAACATCACTTCAATCTGCACCAAGATCAGGAAGTAGCCACTGCCCCTACCCCCCACTTCAACTCCCCCAGAGGGAAATACTGATTCTCAAACAACCAATCCAAGGCCTGCCTACCTACTATCCATCCTCATTTCCTGCACCAGACTGCTGACTGTTCTGCTGTATACACAGTAAAACTCTTCATAAAATAAAGACACAGTGTATTATAAGTCAACTTGTAGCAAGCAGCATGAGTTATTCAGTCTTTATTGCACAGGTGTACAAGGATCAGACTAGAAACATCAGTGGCAGGGTCCTGATCGGGGCAATGGCACAGTCCCTCCAACTACCCGGGCAAGCATGAAGTGGCTGCATAAAAATCCCTGTTTTTTTTTTCCCCTTTATTGGTGCATGCCACACTGTGACCCTTCCAGACTGAACATCTCTGCAAGCAAAGATGTGAACATTTTCTTCAATGTAATTCACAATTTTGGGTCCATCAAAGGTAGTGAGTGCCATGCACTACCTTGGGTACAGATTCATAGAATCATAGAATATCAGGGTTGGAAGGGACCTCAGGAGGTCATCTAGTCCAACCCCCTGCTCAAAGCAGGACCAATCCCCAACTAAATCATCCCAGCCAGGGCTTTGTCAAGCCTGACCTTAAAAATATCTACGGAAGGAGATTCCACCACCTCCCTAGGTAACGTATTCCAGTGTTTCACCACCCTCCTAGTGAAAAAGTTTTTCCTAATATCCAACCTAAACCTCCCCCACTGCAACTTGAGACCATTACTCCTCATTCTGTCATCAGCTACCACTGAGAACAGTCTAGATCCATCCTCTTTGGAACCCCCTTTCAGGTAGTTGAAAGCAGCTATCAAATCTCCCCTCATTCTTCTCTTCCGCAGACTAAACAATCCCAGTTCCCTCAGCCTCTCCTCATAAGTTACGTGTTCCAGTCCCCTAATCATTTTTGTTGCCCTCCGCTGGACTCTTTCCAATTCTTTCCAATTTTTCAGATTGACAGGTTGGAGCCATTTTGACCTGCATCACAGCAGTAGTTTGATCTCTAGCTCTGTGCAACAAAAAACATCCAGAAGCTTTTTGGAAAATGGCTATTTTTATCCAGGCTTCTATATCTGGAAACCCTAATGCCCCCACATTTGAGTCATTAACCCAACTCTGCACTCACATGAGGCACAGCAAACTTCAAGAAAATCCATGAAAGCATGCAGATTTTGGAGCACTTAGGCAAGGGCTAGACTCATTTTGGTATCATCACATTGCTAAGGGGTGCAAAAAATCCAGAGCACTTGCTCCTGCAATATCTGGTTTTCCGCAGCCCACTGTAGCATGTGCCTGCATCACTTGGTTGTCTGCCTGAAGGAAACCACCTGTTCACGTGATACCAACCCCCGTGGGGCAGGAGGAGCTCCATCGGATCCATGCCTGGCAGAGCATCTCTCTCCCGGGGTTAGTGGTCCAAGGAAGCTGTCAGGACTGGGACGTGGACAGTGTGACCTACTGGGTGGAGCAGGGGTGGTCATGACTAGTAGTAAGAGACAGAGTCCAAGCCAGGAGTCAAAGCCAGAATCAGAAAACAGGGATTAACAAGAGTCAGACACAGGGCAGCAGCCAGTCAGGACGTATCTCAGTGACTCAGACAACTTCCTGGGCCTCTTTCTGGCTTAAATAGTTTGGTCCAGCCAATCAGTGGGGCTGGTCATCGCCCCCCAGTCAGGATCCTAGGATAACTCAGTAGTGCTAGACCATCACTTCTAGGAGTCCTGATCGAGCAGTGAGGGCTGCCTAGGAACCTGAGGGCCCAGGTTCAAGACCCGTGGGTCATTTCAGGCTTATTTCTCTAGAACCCCTGGCTCAAAGAACACCCAATTTGGGTTACTGTCCCTAACCTGTACCCTCCTGAGGAGCACAACATTTCAAAGGAATCCAACGAAGCATGTTGATTTTATAGGACTTAGAAAGGTCAATCTTCAAACAGGAGTCGTGACACAATCTTAGCTACGGTGGTGCTGACACACCACTAGAATAGGTGTCAGAGTAGCCGCCGTGTTAGTCTGTATTCGCAAAAAGAACAGGAGGACTTGTGGCGCCTTAGAGACTAACCCATTTATTAGAGCAAAAGCTTATGCTCAAATAAATGGGTTAGTCTCTAAGGCGCCACAAGTCCTCCTGTTCCTTTTACCACTAGAATACTATCTTGCCAGCACTAATAGCTAGCTGGAGTTCTACATCACAATTTCATGTGTGTACTCCAAAGATAACTTAAATTAGAATGTGTTAAAAGCATAGTAGACAACCTCACTCAAGGACACAAAAATACTGGCTCCCTTCATTGAACTCAGTCAACCATCAGAACCACAGGAAAGCATCCTCTGCCAGATACGTTTCAACAAACAGTCTGTAATGCAGCTTGGGTGCTTTTTATGAACAGATTCTATTTCAACTTAGCAATGCTCCCGCAAGGCATTCCTTGGAGCACTGCAAAGAGTATCAAGGACCTGACCTAACCGGAGCTCCGCCACCACAACTGAGCCCAATCTTTGTTGCCACGCAGTAACCAAAAGAAGAACGTGGTAGCTTGCATTGCTGGGGGAATGGCTTCGAAAGAGCACACCTCCACAAACGCGTTGCAACCGCTGGCCCTGCTGATGGGTTGGTCTGTGTATCTCAGAAACAGCCAAAGTAGGGACTGCTGCAAAAGGAAGGTAAAATGGAGCACAGTGGGCCCCACCCCTCTCCCCCAGCAGTCCCCTGGACCCAGAATTGTGCAAGGGAGCCCCCCCCACCTGACACACACTGTGGGGGGACTGTGGTGCCTCCCCTCCCCCCACCATGTGACCCTGAAGGATTACAGCAAAGAGGAGCCAACCAGAGACTCCAGCCCGTGGGGGCAGAAGCAGCCAAAGCAGAGACCTCTGAACCCCATGACATTCATCGAACTCTGACCTGTGCTGATCAGCTTCAGTCCACACCTGCTCCTCCTACCCCCTTCTCCCCTGCCCTCCCTCCCATCACCTCCTTCCCTTCCCCTTCCATTTAGATGATCCCCTCCTAACCCCCCGCGCCCCATCAAAAAATCATGGTCCTGACATGCTGCTTGCCTCCAGCACATTGTTCACTTTGCTGGTGTGTTATATGCCCCTTCCCCCACCCTGTGTCTGTCTTGTCTGTTTAGGTTGTAAGCATTCTGGGGCAGGGACCATCTGCCATTCTTGCTTGTACAGCACCTCACACAGTGGTCCCCCATCCTGGGCTAGCCTTAGACACTACCCTAATCGGATTAATAATAACAAATCAGAATCTGAGAAGATAAGTAGCTTCTGCTAGTCTCAGGCTCCAGTTCAGCAAAGCACTTTTAAGCATGTGCTTACCTTCAGGCATATATTTAAGATTCACTGACTTCAACAGGATTTAAGCCTATACTTAAGGGACTGAATTCTGCATGGTGCTGGGCACCACCAGCTCCCACTTAAGTCACTGAATAGTGAGTGGGCTTTGCACCTCTCAGAATCAGGCTCTAGGTGCTTTGCTGAATTGGGATAGCATGACAAATAAACATTTGCTTAAGTGATCTGCTGAACTTGGCCCACAAAGGGAAAGGAATGTGGACTAGTGGGTGCAGGAGGGCACTGAGACACAAGACGGATTCTGGCCCTGGTTTTCAAAATTGGTGAAATCTATGAATTACACTGGCGTAATACAATGCACAATTAACCTGTGGAACTCATTGCTACAGGATGTTGTAAAAGTCAAAACTATAACTGGGTTCAAAAAAAAATTAGAGAAGTTCATGGAGAATGGGTCCAATGGCTATTAACCAAGATGGTCAGGAATGCAATTCTGTGTTCACAGTGACCCTAAATTTCTGACTGCCAGAAGCCAGGAATGGAACACAGGGGTGATCACACCAAAATTGTCCTGTCTTATACCCGCTCCCTGAAGCTCTGGTACTGATCACTGTCAAAAACAGGATATTAGATCATTAGTCTGATCCAGTATGTTCCGAAAAATGATATGATGGACTGGCGAATCAGATCTTTTATTCTCAGTTCTGCCATTGACTCACTGTGAAACCGAAGGAAAAAATCACTTAAACTCACTACATCTCAATCTCACCCCACACCATTAAAATTGGGGGACAATATAACTTCCCTCCCAGGGAAAGTTCATTAATTTTTGTAAAGTCTTTTTAGATCTTCATGGAGAAGGAGCTATAGAAATGCAAAAGTTTATTAGTTTATTGTAAAGAACTGGCAAGTGTTTATGTGCATCACTGTCCTCTGCTGACACAATCAGAAATGCCCAATTGTGTTTCATTGACCCTGTACTACTAACACCGGTCATAGATCCTCCTTTAGCTCAAGTGCTTTTGGAGCAGGAGGCTCTGAGTTCTCTCCCAGGAATGTCAGTGAAGCTCCAATTTGTCATGGCATCAGCAAAGTGAGAATCACTGACATCCTAGGTGGCCACAGCTTTCTTACAGTAGTCATACGTCTAGGGGCACTGCAAGGCTTAACTAATAAAGATTTACAAAGTGCTTTGAGAGTCTCAGATGGCAGGTGCTATTGCTGTGTATGTCCCCCCCCCAAAAAATTGGTGAGGTCATTTTCTATTTGTCTCTACACGAGGCAAACTTGCTCCCAGAGTTTGATCCATTTGCTAATTCCCAGTGCTCCTTTAGACTGGAAGGGGGGGAGGGGGGAGGGAGGGAGTGATAGAGGCTCTAAGGGCAGATTTACACTACAAATTTACATTGGTACACTACAGTGGCACAGCTGCATCTAGTCTGAGGCACCAAAAGAAGTTATAAAAACAGCAAAGCTGGCCACATGGCAATATGACAAAGCACATGAATAAAATGTGACATTAAATTAGATATTAAAAGAAATGTGGAAGCTGAATCCTTTATCTATGGTTTGTTAGCTTCACCTTAATTGAGTTCAATTTAGTTACTTTAAAATTAAATAACTAAAACAAAACCAACCAAACAATACATTAAATGAATGTAAAAAAATGATTGTGCAGTATTTTAATTTGCTGTAAAAGTAATATGAGCAATAACCTACAAACCAAATAATTTGTACTTTAAAGTGTTTTTCAAATGGATGATCACTATGACAAGGTGATATGCAAAACAAACATACTGATAAACAGGTTTCAGAGAAGCAGCCTTGTTAGTCTGTATTCGCAAAAAGAAAAAGAGTACTTGTGGCACCTTAGAGACTAACCAATTTATTTGAGCATAAGCTTTCGTGAGCTACAGCTCACTTCATCGGATGCATACTGTGGAAAGTGTAGAAGATCTTTTATACACACAAAGCATGAAAAAATACCTCCCCCCACCCCACTCTCCTGCTGGTAATAGCTTATCTGAAGTGATCACTCACTCTCCTTACAATGTGAATAAATGGACACAAATCAGATGTCAAGAATTATAATATTCATAAACCAGTCAAAGAACACTTCAATCTCTCTGGTCACGCGATTACAGACATGAAAGTTGCAATATTACAACAAAAAAACTTCAAATCCAGACTCCAGCGAGAAACTGTTGAATTGGAATTCATTTGCAAATTGGATACAATTAACTTAGGCTTGAATAGAGACTGGGAGTGGCTAAGTCATTATTCAACGTAACCTATTTCCCCTTGTTTTTTCCTAACCCCCCCCCCTTCCTCAGACGTTCCTGTTAAACCCTGGATTTGTGCTGGAAATGGCCCAACTTGATTATCATACACATTGTAAGGAGAGTGATCACTTTAGATAAGCTATTACCAGCAGGAGAGTGGGGTGGGGGGAGGTATTTTTTCATGCTTTGTGTGTATAAAAGATCTTCTACACTTTCCACAGTACGCATCCGATGAAGTGAGCTGTAGCTCACGAAAGCTTATGCTCAAATAAATTGGTTAGTCTCTAAGGTGCCACAAGTACTCCTTTTCTTTATACTGATAAACAGTTTTTTGTTAAGATTTTTATAAACAGAACAAGAGAAATATTTAAAACCAGGGGTTAACAAATCTGATCCTCGGGAATCACCAACCATCCAGATTTTTGTTCCAACCAGCAAATAGTTGTTTTTATTAAAAGCCACTGGTTCGCACTGTACATAGAATTCTCACGTGCCCTAGACTTTAGTATGAATCAGGGCATTTAAGTGTTTCATATGCAATCTTAAGCAGTGTACATTTTAAAAAACAAACTATTAAGCGCTGGTTGGATTAAAAATGTGGACTATTGGATGTCACTGAGGACCAAAAATGAGTCCCTCTCTTAAGTAATAATCTAACACCACCTGGAAAGTCTCACTCTTTGGCCTTGAATCTCACTGCTTGGAGCTGTAAATCTCACTCTGAAAGACAGCCAGCCCTTGGCATCTCTGGTTCCATTACTGGAGCTGATCATGGTATCCAGGAAGTTGATTCATTGCATACAAGTAAGGAAGAGGTCTCAGACAAGTTACCATGGTACAATTACCTCATCTGCTAGGCAGGAGAGGAGAGCTGTTATGTTTAGTCACCAGCCACCCCCTTCTTTTCCCAATTGAAACAAGATCAAAGGTTTAAGAAAAAAGAGCCAGCATTGCAGAGACAATTGCCAGTGATGTCACCCTGACTCCCAACTAACAGAGAACAGAACTCATCAGTTCCATTCACCTGCCCTACTGCTTTAATCATTCACGCTCATTTAGTTCCGATTTCCCCGGCAGTATATTATTAGATATTCTCTAAAACAAGTCCTGTGTCAGGGAGGCTATGTGGAGATCTGGGAGCCTGCAAAGGTAGGACTACAAAGAGACATCTCCATGTAACCGACCGTGAACATACACCCAGAGACCACCCTCTAACCGGTTTATCAACAGACAGGTGAACGCCACTATTACCGCGCAGAATTATGTTTTGTTCATGCCACTGATGAGTCAGCAAGAGAATAAAAACTGTCATTGGGCAGCCTCTTTTGGGGGAGAGGGGTCGAACACTGAGGTACAGCCCCACTGAAGGTCTCAATTGGAGTTTCAATTCTATCCCCTGGAAGGGTTCTCACTACACAACATCTCTGATTTTCCAGGTCATACCCTGGAGCAAGCTCCTGAAGAGTCTAAGTCCAGAGTCTCTCACCCTCCATGCTGTTCAGTGCTGATCCCTGGGGGCTGGGACCTCGGAGTTTAGAAACAGCTTGCTCCTCTCTGGGAGCCAGGGCCTGTCCTGCAGGGCAAACCAATCCTCCAAAAAATCCTACTTCCTTAAGAAGGGCCAGCTGTCGGCACCTCTCCCTGCAGGATTCTCAGCTGTACATCCCTTTTGGGGTATGGTGGGGAGCTTTCCTCCCTTCCAAGAAAGTTTATTAAACCCTTCCACCTCTTGCAAGGGCAGGTTACCTGCACCACATCATACCTAGGCCTGGAAAAGCAGCTCAGATTTTCTACCATTTAGGCCAAAACAAAGCGAATAAAGGCAAAGGAATACATGCTTTTGTTGGAGGAGATTTGGATGATGCCAAGATTAGTAACGAAAGAGGGAACCTTTCCCCTCTATGTTGCTGGTATGAATCCAGCCAACACTGGTAGTGACGGAAATCAACCATTAGCAGCAGATATCTGTTAGGTAGGTGCCTTGTATGGAAGTGACCCGTTCCCAGTGGATAGGTGTCTAAATATCATAAAAACATCCCCATCAGCATGACTTTAGTTCACCTAATAAGACTGTTTAGTTATTGCTCTGGTGGATCTACATATGGAACAACCAATCCAACTCACTATTTTCCAGTTTCTAGAAACTGTATATATAATTTTATTAAATTTTTGCATTCTGGGTTATTTCCTTACTCCCAACCCAGAGCATGTGGTGGAAGGAGGAATAAATATGTGCTTGCACATTTAGTAAGTTAAATGCCTAGATAGATGCAATTAGATTAGACTCAAGGATTACATATGTTACATATATGATGGCTAGAGAATCTGTTAACACCCACTGGAGTCAATGGGAGTTTTGGACAATAGAGGCCCTCCATTGGATCAGCAATGCATAAAAAAGGCCAAATTCTGCTCTGACAATACCTAACAAAGCCAATGGAGTTTCACAATGGTTAGAGGTCTGATCCAAAGCCCACTGGGAATCTTTCCATTGACTTCAGTGAGTTTGGACCAGGTTCTAAATAGGTGCAGACCTGGCCCATAAGGCATTAGGTCTCTGTTATTTCTTAGGAAATTGGCTCTCTCCACAGTCAAGTATTTAAAGTATTTAGTTAACATAACCCTTGCTCTGTATGTGGCATAATATATGTGGCATACTGATGTTCTTGCCACACGCAGAAAAATGCTGTTAGACTACAAATTAGCATTAAGTTCCTCATCCCCTTTCCTAAATGGCCCTAAGCGGAGTCATAAATCTTCTGTGTTTTAGCTGAACTCCCCTCCACGGACATTCTCTACTTTTGAACAACACTGCCTCCATATGAATTACGAGGGGCACAGCAATAATGCTCTCGTGCAGGCTAGGAAAGCAGTGGGGGAAAATAGCTAAAAGCGACATTGAACGGTTTTCCTACGCGTGATCTTCTGTCATATTCTTGGTTGGAAGATTAGATAACGAGACTATTTTTAGCAGCATTACTGGGTATGTATCATGAAACCTTTATCATAAGATGCCGGTGAATATGAAATTTTAATTCTGTATGCCGCTTTCCTGCATCACAGCAGCATTTTCAATGCAGTTTTTTTTTCTTAACACATTTATTAATAATGGATTTGGTATTAGCACTTCCAAAGCTCGAGCCTACCTTCAATCCCTCTTGCCACCCCATATTTTTAATTTCTTCTAGGGGATTTCATGCTGGTCGAAAGTGCTCGGCGGACAACTGGAGACTGACATTCTCTGCTCAGCCACAAGAGAAGTACAGCATGGTCAGCAAGAGTTTCCTCCTTACACTACCCACCTATTTTGCTGTGAGGTCAGTCTCTGCAATTCATGGAGAGACCATTGTAACTATCTGGCCTAACCTCCTGTATAACACAGGCCATAGGGCTTCCCTGAATTAACTGTCCAATCAATGGGCTAGTTGATCCTTGGCTTCTCTTGAGACGGCCAATGAGTGCCGGAAGTGACCTGGGATAACTGTCCAATAGAGAATGGAGTAAAAGCACCATCTCACTTTATGAAGGCCAAGGGACATCCAGCAGTAACAACTTCCCACAACAGCTAATACCGGCCAAATTGGAACCAGAAGTATAAGGTTCTCCTCTCATCCCCCACCTACAATAGGGTTTTATAATAGAAGCTGGTTGCAGCCTCAAATATGGAGAGCCTTCTGCTGCTTTATAATTCAACCTTACCACTGCTAAGTATTATTAAACAGATACATTCAATGAGGCATGGAGAGCGGACAGGAATGTAGGAATTGCCATCCAAGGTGAGCTCAGCAGTCCATCAAGTCCACTATCCCATCTCTGGCACTGGCCAGTACCAGCTGCTTCAGAGGAAGGTATACGAATTGACAGTTATGGAAAACTTTTCTTATGGGTAGGTTATTCTTCTCAACCCTATTGGTTAGAAGTTACCTTATGCTCTAAACCATGAGGGCTTATATCCCTTCCATATTTGAGGGGAGGTGTCTTTTGTTAAATCCTGCTGCTTGTAACTGTAGATTATCAATAGGCACCTAAATGTCCAATTAAGTTCTGAATCCCACTTAGCTCTTGGCCTCAATATCTGTGGCAAGGAATTCCACAGGTGAACTATGCCGGGATAGTCTATTTTTTGTCAAAGTCCAAATTGCTTGGCCAAGGTATAGTCAAGGTCCAGACTCCAGAGAAATTAAACAATAAATAAGTAAAATAAAAAGATTTCAGGATCCATTCAAAAGCATCTGGTGGTCTGGATTTTGCCTGCATTCGCCTATTGACTACCCCTGGACTATGCATTCCACAGAAAAAACATTTCCACTTATGGTTTTAATTTATCTGCCTTTCAAATTCATTGACTTGTCCCTTGTCCTTATATTATGAAAAAGGGTGAATAGAAGCACCCAGATCACCTTCTCTGCCCTATTCATTATTTTGTATACTTGTATCATGCCCTGTCTTATTGAGCACCTTTCTTAAAGGGACAGTGCCAATCTTTCAGTCTTCCTATATGGAACTCTCCTCATGAGTATAATAATTTTCATCGCCTGTCTCAGATCTATTTCTACCGTATCCACTTTAGATCAGGTGATTGGAATTCTACACACTGTCCCAGCTGAGGATAACCATTGTTTTGTATAATGGCATCATGATATTTTCCATATTAATTCACTATACTACACTTTAAATAGCATTTTCTTAATAGCCTTTTGTGATCTGAAAGACCAAGTAAATTAAATCAGCCAGTTTTTCTTTATCCACTATTTTGCTGACATGTTCAAAGAGTTCTAATAAATTAGTGGAGCACAATTATCCTTTGCATAAGGTCAGTCCCTAGCCTGTCAGTTCAAGTGACTTCATAGAGTCATAGACTTTAAGGTCAGAAGGGACCATTATGATCGTCTAGTCTGACCTCCTGCATAACGCAGGCCACAGAATCTCACCAACCCACTCCTGTAACAAACCCCTAACCTATGTCTGAGCTATTGAAGTCCTCAAATTGTGGTTTAAAGACTTCATGGTGCAGAGAATCCTCCAGCAAGTGACCTGTGCCCCACACTGCAGAGGAAGGTGAAAAACCCCCAGGGCCTCTGCCAATCTGCCCTGGAGGAAAATTCCTTCCCGACCCCAAATATGGCGATCAGCTAAACCCTGAGCATGTGGGCAAGACTCACCAGCCAGACACCCAGGAAAGAATTCTCTGTAGTAACTCAGATCCCACCCCATCTAACATCCCATCACAGGCCATTGGGCATTTCTACTGCTAGTAGTCAAAGATCAATTAAATGCCAAAATTAGGCTATCCCATCATATCATCTCCTCCATAAACTTATCAAGCTTTGTCTTGAAGCCAGATATGTCATTTTCCCCCACTGCTTCCCTTGGAAGGCTGTTCCAGAACTTCACTCCTCTGATGGTTAGAAACCTTCATCTAATTTCAAGTCTAAACTTCCTGATGGCCAGTTTATATCCATTTGTTCTTGTGTCCACATTGGTACTGAGCTTAAATAATTCTTCTCCCTCCATGGTATTTATCCCTCTGATATTTATATGACTGCTCTCTATCTCACCTCAGCCTTCTTTTGGTTAGGCTAAACAAGCCAAGCTCTTTGAATCTCCTTTCATAAGACAGGTTTTCCATTCCTCGGATCATCCTAGTAGCCCTTCTCTGTACCTGTTCCAGTTTGAATTCATCCTTCTTAAACATGGGAGACCAGAACTGCACACAGTATTCCAGGTGAGGTCTCACCAGTGCCTTGTATAATGGTACTAACACCTCCTTATCTCTACTGGAAATACCTCGCCTGATGCATCCCAAGACCGCATTCGCTTTTTTCACAGCCATATCACATTGGCGGCTCATAGTCATCCTGTGATCAACCAATACTCAGAGGTCCTTCTCCTCCTCTGTTACTTCCAAGTGATGCATCCCCAGCTTATAACCAAAATTCTTGCTATTAATCCCCAAATGGATGACCTTGCACTTTTCACTGTTAGATTTCATCCTATTACTCTTACTCCAGTTTACAAGGTCATCCAGATCTTCCTGTATGATATCCCGGTCCTTCACTGTATTGGCAATACCTCCCAGCTTTGTGTCATCCGCAAACTTTATTCGCACATTCCCGCTTTTTGTGCCAAGGTCAGTAATAAAAAGATTAAATAAGATTGTTCCCAAAACCAATCCCCGAGGAACTCCACTAGTAACCTCCTTCCAGTCTGACAGTTCACCTTTCAGTGTGACCCGTTGTAGTCTCCCCTTTAACCAGTTCCTTATCCACCTTTCAATTTTCATGTTAATCCCCATCTTTTCCAATTTAGCTAATAATTCCCCATGTGGAACCATATCAAATGCTTAATGGCCCCACTTTTTCTTTGCTTGTTCTCTTGTTATTTCTACGCCATCTCAGGCCTGGGCCCCCAGGCAGCTCGGTCCGTGCACCTTGGTCCCAAGAATTTAAAAGAGAATGTGTTTTTAAAGTTAGGGCTATAAAGTGCAAGCAAACTACACTGCATGGTTCATAGCCATATCTCCATGAATCAGGCTTCAGTTACTTTCTTGTGAAAATATGCAGACTGACTAAGGTAACACAAATCAGGGGCAAAGCTGAGAACAGAACCCAGGTGTTCTGAGTCCCAAGGCTCTGCTGTAACCACTATTCAACATCCCTTCCCCAAACTTCTACATCTTTAAACTTAAATTAAATATTCTTAAGGTTAAAAGCCTTCTTCATGGAAGAGGGGGGAGGGGGACACCAAAGTGACATTGTAGAATACATACAAAAAAATAAAATGGCACCAGCTGCTCAAATAACAGAAATCCAGATTAATACAAATACAATTAAATGATAAATTAAACAGATATGATTTAAGGAGATGGAACTGATCTTCTGATGAACAGCATTGGAATCTGGATTGTAAATAGATTCTGGTTCTACGGCTGCTTGGCTTAACTGGCAAAAGCCTGTCTGCTAGCAAGCTAAGACTCTAATACTAATCTTTACATTAGAGGGTGTGGATGAGCATCAGAGCATGCAACTCAGGCACATCTCCACTTGAGTAGCAATTAAAGGGAAATCAAGCAGAGCTTATGCCTAACAGAGGATAAAAGACGATCAGTGGGGTTTTTAAATTGTATGTTGACATATGGGAAGTCAATGTAAATTAGAAAGCATCAAGCATAATATGATTAGGTTTCTTCTGAAAGGGTCAGAGTGTGAGCTACAGCTTTAAAGAACGGGTGTTGAGAAGAAAATCTATTATTTTCAGGATATTTATACACAGAAAAGCAGGATGGTATCTTGAGAGCTTGTAACTGGGGAAATCTGGGTCCTATCCCTGATTTGTATCACAGACCTGCTCTGTGACCCCAGGTAAGTCACTTAACCGCTCCGTGCCTCAGTTTCTCCATCTATAAAATGGAGATTATACCTATCTTTACAAAGTGCATTGAAATCCTTGGATGAAATGCACTGTAGGCCAATTTTTGAAAAAAGCTCAGCACCCACAATTGGGGCCAGATTTCCAGATGAACTCAGTTTCCTTTATAGGCAGCTAGAGAAGAGCCAAATTTGCAAGTGCTCAGCATCCAGCAGCTCCCACTGTGTTGCTTCCAGCTTTGCAAAGGCACTCAGCACCCAACATGCATTGCTTTTTTAAAAAAAAAACTGGCCGCTTAATTTTGTGCCTAAATAGGAGCTGAACTTTTCTGACAATCCAGCTCCGACTGTTGGTGTTGAACACTTAAAATTCTAGCGGTGTAGTACAATGTAGTCACTTGCCTGACACCTATGGGTGAGCTTAAAAAAAAAAAAAAGCATTCGTCAATCAGATTTATAGGTGCTAGTTACACACAAGTTCAGCAGCTATAGGAAAATATACCGATGAAGAGAATACTTTGTATTTGGGTTGCACCTGCCATTGGAGGACGTTGGAGAATGTCAGTGACTTTAGTCTCCCAGGCCACCGTGACATATAACAATTACTATCCCCATTCCACAGACAGCAAAACAGTCACAGAGAGGTGAAGCAACCTGCCAAAGGTCAGTCTGCAGCAATGCCGGAAATAGAGCCCAGGTCTCCTGACTTATAGCCCTGTGCTTTAACCACTAGATCAACCTTCCTCCCCTAACAATACTCACCCCACAGGACATTACTTATGCTTGTGACACACTTTGACAACATAAAGCACTATATAAGTACCAAGAACGATGACCAGACTATTTTATTTATTTTTGGGCAGAAGTTATATCTTCTGGAAATACAGGATTGGTTAGGTCTCTTTATTGGAATGCATACAGTGGCTCATAACTTTAAAGCAGGGGAGAGCAGAAGTGATTGAAATAAGCAAGAAATTCATTAGTGATCCATATTATTAGAAACCAAAACAGGTTCACACTTGGGAAGACTACTACTCCGAACATGTGGGTGACCTTGAAGTCTTTACTTTGCTCATTCTGAGCCCTATCACTCAGGAAAGTGTGACTGTAAGAATTGCTCAAGACATGCTTAGCACAGTGGTCTATTTTAAGCTAGTAACTACGAGGTTAATTAACTCACAATATATACACCTGGGCTAAACTAGAGTCCGTGGGTTGCTGTGTTTCTATTGGTTAGAAACACTTGGGCATGGCCAGTAGATGAAGCTTTATAGTAATTATTATACCTTGCAGCGGTGGGATTTAATTCAACATAGTAAGACTAGATCTAGAAAACACACTGGGCTGAGGGCGGTCCAAAACATGGCTGGACTGCTGCAGAGATTTAGGCACCTACCTCTTGTTGAAAACATCATTAGGTGCCTAAACACCTTTGAGGATCTGGGCCTAAGTTCTTTAGAACTTCTACCTTTCAAAGAAAATCCCATTACATGCTATGGGTTTCTTCAGTTTAGAGCACAGAGCTGAATACCTAGACAATGTTGGGATAAAATTAATCTTAGAACCACCATGTTTGGAAAGGCACTATGTCATGGGGGCCTCCACTCACCACGAGGGGGTACCTCCTTCTGGCTGCTCTAGGAATGAGCTCTTTAGGCCCAACGCCCTCTTTCTTGCAGTTCCTCAGTCCATTGTCTCACTCTGCAGCCTCTCTCTTGCTCCTCAGGAGTCGCCAGGCCTCATCTTCATGGTTTAGCCCTCCAGCCAAGTCACAAGAGTTCTCCCTTCCAGGGTGCTATCACAGACTTCTACACATTCCAGACAGTCCTTAACTCCACTGCCCTGGCAAGGCCACTCCCTCAGTGGCTAGCGCAAACGGACTCTGACAGTCTTCAAGTTGACTACCCAGATTGTGTCACTCACTCAGTGATTAGTAGGGGAACCCAGGCCTGCCTCTACTCTGGGTTCCAGTCCAAGGGCCCTATCTCCAGCAGCCAATGTCTGTACTAGCATAATCCTTCCTACCTTGCCCATCCCAAGCTCACATTTACCATCCTTCTAGCTAAACCCCTGTCTCCTGGGTCTGCTAGACAAACCCTCCCTCTTGGGTTCAAATCCCTTCCTTTCCCTCATTCCAGGGAGCATACCAGGAGCCCCCTTTCTGCTACTAGCTCCTTGATTCTATAGGAAACCCAGCCGCTTCCTTCACAGCCGAGCTTCCCTTAATTAAGGTTCTCCTCTCAGCCTAATTATCCCCCATCTTGCAATCTAATAGGTAAATTGGCCCATCTGGCCTACTTTAACCCCTTCAGGGTGTGTGTGGAGCACACTCCATCACACACTATCAAGGAACAGGTATTCTGGGCCCTTCTCTCTTCCAGCTAGCTCAGTGGGCCCCTACCCCGTAGATCCCAACAAACCCCTCACCCTTTCACTGCGAGCCGGCTGCACGAACTGCAGACGGTCAGCTTTCAAACCGCGCCAAGGAAACATCTATACACACTCACGCTTCACACCCTTCACGTCCTCACGCTGGTGTCCCGCCCCAATACAAAGTGGTGGGACCTCCTGCCACCTTTGGAGGGTGAGCAGCCCCGGTGGGCCAGCCTGTATTCCACCTTGGTCCCAAGGCCCATCGGGGACATTAGTTGGCGGCTCCTTCACGGAGCTGTAAGCACGGGCGTGTTTTTGACGCGGTTCAGCCCCATCCCAGATACTTGCCCTTTTTGCAACGTGAGGGAAACCCTGGCACATGTATATTTAGAGTGTGCCAGGCTGCAGCCCCTTTTCTGGCTCCTCACAAATATTTTATTATGCTTTTGGCTGCACTTTTCCCCTCACCTTTTTATTTACACACTCCCCATCCGTGGCCCCACAAAGTCGCGGGATCTCCTGGATAACCTCCTCCTAGCCCTAGCTAAAACAGCCATCTATAAAACCAAAGAGAGGAGGTTGGCCAGTGAAGCTTCCTGCGACTGTAGGGCCGTTTTCCGATCCTCAATACATTCACGTATCCGGGCGGAGTTCCTCTGGGCGGCGTCCACCAACTCCCTTGACGCCTTCGAGGAGCAGTGGCCGCTGTCCGAGGTTCTCTGCTCAGTGACTCCATCCGGTTCCCTCCGTCTGACCCTTTGATTGAGGGGAAGAGCAAGAGACCCCAGCCCCAGCCATTGTCGCTGTGGATACCATCATCACCATCACCTAGGAGGGGTCCTATCACATGTGGGTGTACGTCCCCCCCCACCCCCAAACTGCACACCCCGCAGCCTTGCCCATCTTGTCGGGCACTCTCAGGAGAGGAATAGTCTATGACACTGGGCGTGGCACTAAGTAACTCGAGGGGGTGGAAGACCATGAGTGTCAAGGAAGCCCCACCGCTCTAGGCCACCAGGTAACTCAGGAGGGTGGAAGACCATGAGTGTCGAGGAAGCCCACTGCTCTGGGCCCAGGCAAGCCTGAACACTTCTCTCCCCTGAAGGCTGCTGTGTTATACATTGCGTTTGCTTTTGTTTTGTTGCATAGTTTTGTTTTATTCTTTTTGGTGATTTTTTGTAAGTGTGTTATGCAAATAAAATTCTTTTTTGCTTCAAAAAAAGAAAAAGCTCAGAAATAGATTTGGTATTTCAGGGATACCTATAACCATATGTGGGTACCCAGTTTGCTCCAGTTTAGCCTGTCTTGAAATTATAGGGATCTTGGCAAACACTAGAAATCCTGACACAGGGAAGAAAGGAGAGCAGCAGAATACGGACCCTGGACTTCAGAAAAGCAGACTTTGACAACCTCAGGGAACAGATGGGCAGGATCCCCTGGGAGAATAACATGAGGGGGAAAGGAGTGCAGGAGAGCTGGATGTATTTTAAAGAATCCTTATTGAGGTTACAGGGACAAACTATCCCGATGTGTAGAAAGAATAGTAAATATGGCAGACGACCAGCTTGGCTTAACAGTGAAATCCTTGCTGATCTTAAACACAAAAAAGAAGTTTACAAGAAGTGGAAGGTTGGACGAATGACCAGGGAAGAGTATAAAAATATTGCTCGGACATGCAGGAGTGAAATCAGGAAAGCCAAATCACACCTGGAGTTGCAGCTAGCAAGAGATGTTAAGAGTAACAAGAAGGGTTTCTTCAGGTATGTTAGCAACAAGAAGAAAGTCAAGGAAAGTGTGGGCCCCTTACTGAATGAGGGAGAGGCAATCTAGTGACAGAGGATGTGGAAAAAGCTAATGTACTCAATGCTCTTTTTGCCTCTGTCTTCATGAACAAGGTCAGCTCCCAGACTGCTGCACTGGGCAGCACAGCACGGGGAGGAGGTGACCAGTCCTCTCCGGAGAAAGAAGTGCTTTGAGACTATTTAGAAAAGCTGGACGAGCACAAGTCCATGCGGCCGGATGCGCTGCATCCGAGAGTGCTAAAGGAGTTGGCGGATGTGATTGCAGAGCCATTGGGCATTATCTTTGAAAACTCATGCCGATCGGGGGAGGTCCCGGACAACTGGAAAAAGGCTAATGTAGTGCCCATCTTTAAAAAAGGGAAGAAGGAGGATCCTGGGAACTACAGGCCAGTCAGCCTCACCTCAGTCCCTGGAAAAATCATGGAGCAGGTCCTCATGGAATCAATTCTGAAGGACTTAGAGGAGAGGAAAGTGATCAGGAACAGTCAGCATGGATTCACCAAGGGAAAGTCATGCCTGACTAATCTAATTGCCTTCTATGATGAGATAACTGGCTGTGTGGATGAGGGGAAAGCAGTGGATGTGTTGTTCCTTGACTTTAGCAAAGCTTTTGACACGGTCTCCCACAGTATTCTTGCCAGCAAGTTAAAGAACTATAGGCTGGATGAATGGACTATAAGGTGGATAGCAAGCTGGCTAGATTGTCGGGCTCAACGGGTAGTGATCAATGGCTCCATGTCTAGTTGGCAGCCGGTATCAAGTGGAGTGCCCCAAGGGTTGGTCCTCGGGCCGGTTTTGTTCAATACCTTCATTAATGATCTGGAGGATGGTATGGATTGCACCCTCAGCAAGTTCGCAGATAACACTAAACTGGGAGGAGAGATAGATATGCTGGAGGGTAGGGATAGGATACAGAGGGCCCTAGACAAATTAGAGGATTGGGCCAAAAGAAATCTGATGAGGTTCAACAAGGACAAGTGCAGAGTCCTGCGCTTAGGATGGAAGAATCTCATGCACCGCTACAGACTAGGGACCAAATGGCTGGGCAGCAGTTCTGCAGAAAAGGACCTAGGGGTTACAGTGGACGAGAAGTTGGATATGAGTCAACAGTGTGCCCTTGTTGCCAAGAAGGCCAATGGCATTTTGGGATGTATACGTCGGGGCATTGCCAGCAGATCGAGGGACGTGATCGTTCCCCTCTATTTGACATTGGTGAGGCCTCACCTGGAGTACTGTGTCCAGTTTTGGGCCCCACACCACAAGAAGGATGTGGAAAAATTGGAAAACATCCGGTGAAGGGCAACAAAAATGATTAGAGGACTGGAACACGTGACTTATGGGGAGAGGCTGAGGGAACTGGGATTGTTTAGTCTGCGGAAGAGAAGAATGAGGGGGGATTTGATAGCTGCTTTCAACTACCTGAAAGGGGATTCCAAAGAGGATGGATCTAGACTGTTCTCAGTGGTAGCAGATGACTGTACGAGGAGTAATGGTCTCAAGTTGCAGTGGGGCAGGTTTAGGTTGGATATTAGGAAAAACTTTTTCACTATGAGTGTGGTAAAACACTGGAATGCGTTACCTAGGGAGGTGGTGGAATCTCCTTCCTTAGAAGTCTTTAAGGTCAGGCTTGACAAAGCCCTGGCTGGGATGATTTAGTTGGGGATTGGTCCTGCTTTGAGCACGGGGTTGGACTAGATGACCTCCTGAGGTACCTTTCAACCCTGATATTCCATGATTCTATGATTCTATGAAGTGATGCATTCTAAGTGAAACAGTATGCACTATTAAAAACAACCTGGCAGCACTGTGCAGGTTCGTGCTCATTACAGTGGCAGATAAGAGCACCAGCTGCCATATTTAAAAGCTTCCAGGCTTCTGAATGTGAAACCTCCCCAGATGTGGAGCTATCATCATAAGCTTTCCAAGATGAGCAGTAATCTAGGAAGCAAAATATTGTGACAAACCTGTGGCCATCTAGATATTTCATGGTTGCCCACGGTGGTCACTCAGGTCACACAGTGAGGACAGAACTCACATCCCCCTCTCCAAAAGCACACTTAAGCTAAAAGTCACTCACCTCTAACTGTTAAAACTATAGGGCCCAGGAGCCACGGTGAAGTAGTTCTGATTCCAACAAGCAGAGAACATGGTGGACATTAGCATTATGAAGTTCATCACAATCTAGATTGCTCCCCAAGTAAACTTGGTGGTTTTTACAGACCTAGGACATTCCAGATGTGACCTCAAGTGTTGACATGTGTCAAGGTTCCTTCCCCACTCTGAACTCTAGGGTACAGATGTGGGGACCTGCATGAAAGACCCCCTAAGCTTATTCTTACCAGCTTAGGTTAAAAACTTCCTCAAGGTACAAACTTTGCCTTGTCCTTGAATCCTATGCTGCCACCACCAAGCGTGTTAAACAAAGAACAGGGAAAGAGCCCACTTGGAGATGTCTTCCCCGCAAAATATCCCCCCAAACCCTACACCCCCTTTCCTGGGGAAGACTTGATAAAAATCCTCACCAATTTGCATAGGTGAACTCAGACCCAAACCGTTGGATCTTAAGAACAATGAAAAAGCAATCAGGATCTTAAAAGAAGAATTTTAATTAAAGAAAAGGTAAAAGAATCACCTCTGTAAAATCAGGATGGAAAATACCTTACAGGGTAATCAGATTCAAAACATAGAGAATCCCTCTAGGCAAAACCTTAAGTTACAAAAAGACACAAAAATAGGAATATATATTCCATGCAGTACAGCTTATTTACCAGCCATTTAAACAAAAGGAAATCTAACGCATTTCTAGCTAGATTACTTACTAATTTAACTTATTAATTTAAGTTCTGAAGAGCATTCCTGACCTATTCCCGGCAAAAGCGTCACACAGACAGACAGACTGACCCTTTGTTCCCCCCCATCCAGCTTTGAAAGTATCTTGTCTCCTCATTGGTCATTTTGGTCAGGTGCCAGCAAGGTTATCTTAGCTTCTTAACCCTTTACAGGAGAAAGGGTTTTGACTCTGGCCAGGAGGGATTTTATAGTTCTGTATACAGAAAGGTGGTTACCCTTCCCTTTATATTTATGACAACATGATAACTCACCTTCTTGTTTATACCTGGGTGGAGACATTCTAAAGAGATAATTGGCAGAGTGGATGTCATCAGGATAGGTTCTATCACCACTCCTGTCACTGTGGTATCTGGGTTTCCTGTGGCCACTGGCTTGGATAGGGTTTGCATGGTGATCTCAGAGCTGCCCTAACCTGTCCCAAAGTCCAAACTGGCTCTAGCAGCTCCCAGGATTAGGGAAGGAGCATTGCTTCCCCCTGTGGTCTCTGAGCCAATGACTCTGGGCCTAGAATGAGCATTTACGTCCTTCTGTGAGTAAAGAAGACTCAGTTTTGGTGGATCTAGGGAGAGGAAGAGAAGAATGCCACCCTCTCACTATCTTCCTCTCCCAGGTTCAATACATTCCAGTGAGAGGATGAAGGGACTGTAAGCTGCTAGACAAAGTCATTCAAAAATGCCAAGAACACTGAGATCCATGCAAGAACATTGCAAAGGAAAGAAATATTTTCTTTACCGGAAGGAGGCCAGCTCCTACCTAATAGGGCTAAGCCATGTGATTTTGGAAAAGTTTAACAAACTAATTAGAGGCCAAATTATCTGTGTTATAACTGACCCAGGGAGGTGATTGGAGCCTGGTAACAAAGGCCAGTTGTCCTTTACGAGTACTCCTGTGACTCCATTCCATCCCCTCTGATGCGCTCTGTGCGGTTGGGGCTCTGTGAGAATTTGGGTTGGGAGCAGCACCAGCAGCAGTTTCTCTCTCTCTGCTGCATTTTCCTCCACTGGGCCCTTGGACTTCCATACTGAACTTCATCAGGAGTTAATTCTACTTAGAGCAGCATCAATTCCTGCTGGCCCCTCTGCTACTATGCAGCCATGGGAGGGCTAGTCCAAGGTGCTACCATTACGAGAGGGTCCAACTGTCCATTCAGACACATCTGCCAGTATGGGACGAGGTTCCCTTCCTCAATTATCACCAACACGTGTTGGGAGGCCAGCCCAACTCCTTCGTCCCCCTCCCCAGCCTCTCCCTCTCTGAGGGGACAATCCCTTGGAAACTCCAATAGGACTGCCTGTAATAATGTAGAAAGTGAGAGTATGTCTGCATGCGTGTGTTATCACCCTCTAGCAACGGGACATACGGGGGGCTAATGATACCAACTAAATGAGTTTTCAGGAGATAGCAGCCTGTGTTTGGCAAACTGAAGGGCCAGAGTTCTAATCCAGGCTCCCCAAATCGGAGTGATTTACTAATTATCTCTTAACTAATTATTAGCTCTAAAAGTGGCACCAGTCATAGCCTCTTCCCACAGCATGTTCTGTGTATCTGATCACTTCCTATAGCCCTAGTTCTAATTTCCACCAGCCACAAATGTCCTTTGTTTTCCATTTAGTTTTAGCTAGTGATCCCAGAAAATGGAGCTGACAGCAGGATATTCATTTTTGTCAATAGCCTACCATTACCGAGACACCTACATCCACCAGATTACTGTATTTATTCTTCTCTTCTTCTGAGATCCATAAAAATATCTGTGAGGGATAGGAAAGTTTCTGTGCCATAGGTATATGTCAATGGACATATACTGGTCTGGTTGGAATAGCCTCTAGTTATGTAAGCTAGGATAAAATAACTAGTGCTAGCAAGCTTCACACTTCAGGAGAAGGAGTAAATCTACTACCTCCTTAGTACAGTGTTGCACAATTAGGTGTGTTCTGAGGGTTTTAAAAGGAAGCATTCTCCAGTGGCTAGAAGCCAGGGTTTGGAATTCCTGAGTTATAATCACTGTGTGACCTTTGGCAAGTCACTGCACTTCTCTGTTTCAATATCCCCTTGTATAAAATGTGAGTAAGAACAACACCTGCATTACAAGGGTGCCATGAGGGTGAAATAATGTTTCATACAGTGCTCTGTAGAGGTAAAGCAATATAATTTTGCAAACCCTGAGTAGTCCCACTAAAACAACTGGAACTCCTCATGTGAGTAAGGACTACTTGTAGGAGTTAGAATCTTAGGCTTTGTCTACACCTACAGTGCTGCAGAAGCACAGCTGCATCGGTGCAGCTATGGTGCTGCAGTACATCTAGTGAAGATGCTCTAAGGCAACAGGAGACAGCTCTTCCATCAGCATAACAAAACCACCTCCGCAAGCGGCGGGACCGACTACTCCTGAGGGCATTCTGCGCCAAAAAATTAAAAATTCTGCGCACAATGTTTTAAAGTTCTGCACATTTTATTTGTCAAATAAATGTGGAGGCTCCAGCATGGCATTGGGGAGCACAGGCCACTGGCTGCACAGAGGTGGGAGATCACTGTCCAGCTTCCCCTCTCCCCCAGGACATGGACTCAGCAGTTTGGTTGCACCCAGCTCTGACATAACACAAGGACTGGGCCAGCCCCAGAAATGCCCCAGGGCCCTGCCCCTCTGTGCCAGGTGCACCAGGAATGGGTGGGCAGGCTCAGCAAGGGAGGATCCAAGTGTGGAAGGGGTTCATGTGGGGGGATCCAGCTGTGGGTTGAGAGGGTTCTGTGTGAGGCAATCTGGGTGCAGGCAGCTCAGTGGGGGATCCAGGTGCGAGGGGGATCTGGATGCACAGGGGCTTGCTTATTGAGGGGTTCTAGGTGCAATGGTAATGGGACTCTGCAGGGGGTCCAGGTGAAGGTGTTTGGGGCCCAGTGGGGGAGGCCTGGGGGTGGGGAGAATAGAGCTTAGCGGGGGGGCTGAGTGTGGGAGGCTGAGTGGGGGGTCCAGATGCTGGGGAAGTGGGGCTCAGTGGGGTGGGGATCCAAGTGCAGCTGGTTGGGGCTCGGTGAGGCGGGGATCTGGGTGCAGGTGGCTCATCGGGCTGGTCTAGGTGCAGAAGGAGTGGGGCTCATCGGGGGGGTTCTGAGTGCAGAGAGGTGAGGCTCGGTGGGAGAGTCTAGGTATGAGGGGGTCTGGATGCATGCAGATTGGGTGGATGGGGGAGAAGCTCCCTCTACAGGGATCCCTCCCCCTGCAGCTGAGGTGCAATAGATGCAGGAAATGGGCGGGAGAGAGTTTACAGAGCTTCCTGCAGCCGGGGGAGAATTCTGAGGGTGGGTCTGACCCTGCCCCAGATGCCATGTAGGGGAAGAGGAAGTCCTGTCCTCCCCAGCCCAGCCGGGACTAGCAGCTGAGCCTGACAGGGTAGGAGCCACCAGATGGGTCTTTCCCAGTCCTGCCCCCTGCCCCATAGTGATTTACCTCTCTGCCAGCTGCCCTAGGCACCCAAAAACATACTGCTGGGGAGGGATACATGACCACTCTTGTGACTTCCTTTTGCTTCCTCATCAGAAAGCCATTTTTCTGCAGGGAAGCAAAGAAATCTGCAGGGACATAACTTCTGCACATGCGCAATGGCACAGAATTCCCCCAGGAGTATACCTATATTGACGGGAGAAGCTCTCCAACTAACATAGTTCTGTCCACACTGGCACGTATGTCGGTGTAACTTATGTCACTCAGGGGGGTGGTTTATTCACCCCCCTAAATGACATAAATTCTGCCAACATAAGCTGTAGTGTAGACATAGCCTAAATATCAACCTTAAGCTCTTTGGGGCAGGGAACATCTTTAACACTTTATGTATGTACAGCACCTAGCACAATGGGGCTCCGATACTGATTGGTGCCTCCGGATGCTGCTGCAATATAAATAATAATCATCTGGAATTAGACACTGCTGGAAACAGGATACTAAATGACCAGGATGATTGGTATGTCCCAATAAGACAGTTGATGCATCTTACTGGAGGTTCAGTTACCTACAACAAAAAATTGTGCCAGCCCTCACTAACCATCCTCATGTCAGGAGTTCAGAGAAGAGCAGCAAAACTGACTCAGTGACTGGAGGAACAGATTTACGACGAGGTACAGGAATGCTACTTAGTATTTATAGAGTGCTATTGATCTGTAGATCTCAAAGCTCTCCACAAAGGTGGCTTAGCACTAGAAGCCTCATTTTACAGATGGGAACACTGAGGCATAGTGTGAGAAAGTGACTTGCCCAAGGTCACTCAAGGAGCCTATGGCAGAGAAGGGAATAAAACCCAGGTCCCTTGAGTCATAGTCCATTACCCTAACTGCTGGCCAAGGCTGTCCAACAAAAAGGATTTAATGCCATCTTGGATCTAGGCACTAAACAGTAGCTCTAATCAACAAGATGCACAGCCTGCAAATGAGAGGAGAAAGAGTTCAATGTCTAGCTTGGCTAAACAACTAATTAAGGGATGTGATAACTGTCTACAGATATTTGAAAAGTGCAAACAGCGAGGAGGGAAAGCAATGGGGGCGGGGGTGGAGGTGATGACTAGGAATAAGGGCATGAAATTAAGAGAAAACTGAATACGAACATCAGGCAAAAGTTGCAGCCAATGAGATGTATTAGATTGTGGAATAAATGCCTCCAAGAAGGAATGGAGGCCTATCTTTTGGCACATTTCAAGTTAATCTGGTCCTAATACTAATAAACATACATTAGGCACAAGAATGGATCGGCTGTTTAAGAGGTCTGTTCCATCTGCAGAAACTATGAGAGTAGATACGGCTTGAATTTCTCCTCTCGGCTTTCTTTCAAACAGCCACACACACCTGGTTTGTTAGTTAATAGCAACCATACGAGAGACTAGCAAAGAATGACTCTCATGGACAGTAATAGCTTCTTGTTGTTCTTCTGGCCGTGTCAAGTACAAATTGTCACCAGATGAGCATAATCCTTTGCCCTCCATTAGGGAAGCACACTGGCAATATTATCTCACCTTGGAAGTCCTCAGAGTATGGACCATTGCTGGGTTACAAGTGGAAAGCATGCTGGGATGCTGCAGTGAGCCCACTTCTAGCTTTCCACCACCCCACGCCCAAAGGAAAATGGTCCTCCTATCACTGCCTGTGGTTTTGGGATCTCAACATCCAAGGCAAGGTGATCTGGTCAGGTTCTGGATGCCCTCATCTTCCACTGACTCAAAAGGAAGTGCTCAGTACCTTAAAAGTTCATATCATTATCCACAGGAAAGGGAAGGGAAAAAGAAAAGTGACTCAAGCATAGAGGTAAGAGCCCATTTTAAGATCTATGGCTGATCTAATATAATTCCTTGAGCTTCTAAAGCATCTTCCACCTGATGCTCTCAAACGCTTTGATAAACATAAATGAATTAAGCCACATAACATCCCCATGAGGCAGGCATGATTATCCCTATTTTACAGATGGAGGAAGCAGACCAAACATACCACAGAGAGATGAAGTGACTTGCTCAATGTCACTCAGCCAGTCAGTGGCAGAGATGGGAACCGAATGCAAGTTTCCTGACTCCAGGCCTGTGCTTTAATCACTAGACCACATCTCCCACTTTGAAAGATTCTATAAACATGCCTACTCACTGCTGCCAACTATTTTAGGAGTGATATTATGAATGCAGAAGAGGGCACTAGTTTACATGGAAGAGGAGGGAGTTCAATTGAAATTCAAGTTGAGAATGTAACTAAAATGAACTGTCTGGTCTCAGTTTATGGTTTATAGATTGTAAGCTCTTTGGGGTGGGGACCATCATGTTTTCGCATGCGTATTCATTCAGCGCCTGATATAATGGGGCTCTGTCTGGCTGAGGTCTCTAGGCAATACTGAGACATAAATGTTAATCAATAATAATAAAATATACTCCTGGTGTGATGCACAGTCCTGGCATCCATAATTCCAAAGCAGAGACACTTGCAGAGTGGTTTCCATAGAATAACAATCAGCTCTTGGGGCGGCAGGGACGGGGAAGGACAGGTGCGGTTTTAAAGTGTGGTTCTGCTCTGAAAAGTGACCGGGCTGCAGGCACAGTCTGACAAACGCACCACATCAAATGCACTC
This sequence comes from Lepidochelys olivacea, assembly GCF_965140295.1. NCBI lineage: Eukaryota > Metazoa > Chordata > Testudines > Cheloniidae > Lepidochelys > Lepidochelys olivacea. The sequence goes on from NC_140417.1 coordinate 121,584,149, forward strand.
AGTTTGCAAGTAAAGGGATGATTATTCTAGCTGCCCTGGACTGTAAATTAAACCTGACATCTGAGACTCAAGCTGAGTTTTTTCCTTATAGTGCACCATCACCAGTAGCAAAGGTTCTGCTGGCCAAATCAGGCCTCAGGGACATCAGGGCAGCCCGCAATGACAGCTGTAGAACCTCATGGTCGGTCTTCAGTAGGTTTGCTCAGAAACTGCCCAGAAACTTAGCAAACAACTCTGTGGGTGATCCACAAAAAATAATAGAATAGGGCTCATTCTCTCATAGCCGTGTTGGGTTTGGAGGGCTAATGGGAGTAAAGAGAGACAAAGGTCAGTTTTGACTACTTAAGTCAGGAGATCTGACTCTGAGCACATGTGGAGAGCAGATCCGCTGAGTATGGAGATGCCATCTTTACAAAAAGAAAAGGAGTACTTGTGGCACCTTAGAGACTAACCAATTTATTTGAGCATGAGCTTTCGTGAGCTACAGCTCACTTCATCGGATGCATACCGTGGAAACTGCAGCAGACTTTATCTGATGATCACTTTAGATAAGCTATTACCAGGAGGACAGTGGGGTGGGAGGAGGTATTGTTTCATATTCTCTGTGTATATATAAAGTCTGCTGCAGTTTCCACGGTATGCATCCGATGAAGTGAGCTGTAGCTCACGAAAGCTCATGCTCAAATAAATTGGTTAGTCTCTAAGGTGCCACAAGTACTCCTTTTCTTTTTGCGAATACAGACTAACACGGCTGTTACTCTGAAACCTGTCATCTTTACAAAGCACAACAGAACCTTTAAGGCCTCAAAACTCTAACTTCAGATCTCTTAACCACTATGCACAGCTCAATACAGTCATATAGTTGTCTCTGCTTTGTGCTGATTTGGTGGCTGAAAGCTCTATGTGGTTTCCAAAGCAGCTATCTCTTTCTGTCCCTCACAAACTCAAATTTTCAGTCCAGTGTTGGGGGTGGAGGGGGAAGGGGCGGGAGAAGTGTACCTTCAATTAAAATAAGTTTCCCAAAACATTAAATAGCAGATATGTAACAAAACAGTGTGACATTCATACTTTTTGCTGCTATGCCTCCAAACCATTTTACAGCAACCTGTCAGATCTGATCAGACTTGTTTATTCTGCATATAAATGTAGGACCTGAGGCTGTCTTGTTTCAGAAAAGACAGAAAAAAGCACATATTGTCCCTGGCAGTTGCTTGGTTTTTACAACAATGGCAATGCCTTGTTAACTCTTTATTCAAATCAAAATGATTTTAACTGCTCTGTTACATTACAAAGTGCGAACAATTTTGCTTGTTGCATTGGCGTGGATGGCAACCCAATTAAAATGGAAAATAAATAAATAAGTAAATAAATAAATAAAAACATGCCATGAAAGAAACAAATCAAGTGATTTATAAATAGCATCTTGGAAATCTCAGATAAGCTAATGATAACGGATTAGAAGGCAAGTGTCCCTTCTGGCTACAATTTACAAATTCTTATCTGCTTAAGGTTGCTCTAGAAAGATTTCCAGCTGACCACATTACTCTTAAAGATAAACCCTTCCTGGCAGTTTACAATTGCATATCAACTACTACAGCATTGTGGGTGCTTTCATGTTTGCCTTGGTAGGGGATGACTGGTCATTCTTTCGGATTCAATGGCCTCTCCTTGCCAGTCTCATTTTAAATACAGCAATTGTCTGCACTGAATTTCTGATCGACTCATCAGTCCATCATAGGACTGTAAACATTCTTGGACATCTTCTAGCAAACCCATTTAAAAAGCCTTGACAATAGCCCTCAGTTCCTGCAACAACTGTTCCAAATTATCCACTGGGGGGTGGGGGAAGAATCTAAGTTCTCACGGAGGTATCAGAAAATCCTCCTATTTAATAACTATAATGATCATCATCATTAATCCACAGCACCTTTCAACTGTGGAGCTCAAAGCTCAGTAGAACGGTGGGTGAACACTAGTTTCCCCATTTTACAGACTGAAAGCAAATTCTTTAGCACATTGCCTGAGGGGAAGCAGCAACAAGTTTTAATGATTAAGAGAATGGCTATGGAAATCGCATCCTTCCAGCATCCATTCTGTATGGGTGGGTCTCTGACATACTCCCTTGACTTCATTCAGTGCCTTGGGATATGAAAATATGGACACTCAGGGGCCAATTCATGATTCTGCCCTGACTTATGCGCTCTGAGGGGGTAGCATGAGGGGAAAGATAGAAAAGAATTAATGCCACTGACCCCCAGTCCTGACCACCTTACTCATGCAAGTCATCCCATTGGATATGGCCCTGGGAGCACACAAACGTAGCTCAGAAATGAGATTTTAACATGATGGTGGGGGCTGAGGAAGAAGAATAATCCTGGCTCAAACTGGAATAGAAGCCCCAGATATCCTTTGGTTCTCCAAAATGGGGTGATGGTCCATCCTCCCCCCCCCCATTACATTTCTTGGGTAACCACAAAGACAGCATGTGTCTCGAACATGCTGCCCCTCACTTTCTTTAAGCCATCCTTCCTCATTATTCCCACTATAGAGAATTAAAAGACATCGACAAGGCCATCCCTGTCTGAATGAAGGGAAGGTGTGGAGGGGCATGGTGATATAAATGGCAAATTGGGCCTGAATTGTTGGCGTATCAATGATATGCCTTTAGTCATTGGGGTGAGAAAGCTGATTGCCTTGAGTGTCTAACCTTCTGGGAAGTTCATTGGCACCCAGATGGTCTCAGCTACAAGTGTCCCTCCCCACCCCACTTGGGCTTCCTGGACTAATGCCCTGGGGGAGAGTTTGTCAAATAGGTGCACACTGAGACAGGCAAGGCGGGGGAGGGATCCTACCCCCTGAGCCTCTCTAAGACATAATGTGAGACTCACTAAAGAAAGAGGAAGGGGGCTTAAAGACCAGTAGCACAGAAACTAACAATCAACGCAACCTCTTGCTCCACAGCCAGCCCCCACAGATAGCCCCCTCCCTAGGCGCAGTCAGGCAGGATGGGGTACCCCTACCTTTCAGGTGCTGGTGGCGGACCCTGTGGGATCTGCTCTGGTTGCCTCTGGGCAGTGCAGGGATGCTGGAGAAGCTGTTACCCATGGCATCAAAGGCAGAAGAGAGCAAGCCAACAGCTGGAGGGCGTGTGTGCGTGGTGGGTTCCCCCTTCCTGGGGCCCTGCCGCCGGGTGGGTGCCTGGGGGGGACCTGCCCGCTCTGCTCTGCCTCAGCTTCTCTCTCCCTGGGCTGCGGCGTCTCCTTTCCCTTGCTGTCACTTTACAGCTGAAATCCCCTTTTGTCTTCTCTTCCTCCTCCTCCTCCTCATCGATGGGGATTACTTGGTTCCCGGGGCTGCGGGGGGGGGGGTCGGAGGAGGGAGCGGCTGCCTGCTTGGCTCCAATGGGGCGGGGGGGGGGTGGGGGGGGCTCTGATCTTCCTGAGGAGACTCTGGTTCTAATCCCCCCGCCGCCCTTTACGGCTCAGCCTCCGAGTCCTCCCCTGCTTCTCCCTCTTTGCGCCTCTGCTTCTCTCCCCCGCCCCCGCTTCGCCCCACAGGTCGCACCTGGCTTCCGCAGGCCTGGCCCCCCCTTTCCCCCCGCCCCGCCCGGCGCCGGAGCCGCAGCCCCAGCCTCTCCTCCTGCGCCCCCGGCGAGCCCCTGCCTGCTCCCCGCGGGGGCCGCAGCCTCCCTCCCTCCCGCTCCCCCCCCCCGCCGCCCCCTCCCGTTGTTATGGTGACAGCTGTCTGTTCATACAAGTCGCTAAGGGACCAAGGGTCACGTGGGCCGGCCAGATGTGCCACCTCTGGAGCGGCGCGGGCTGGACCGCTGGGGCGCGCTGGGGCTGCGGCCCCGCTCCCCCGCCCCGCGGCGCTTCCCCGGGGCCGGCCCGCCCGGCAGGTACCAGCCCCATTGCCAACGCGGGGGGGGGGCTGCTCCGGGGGAGCCGGTGGGTGTGTACACACCCGAGGACGGGTAAATTCAGAGTGTGTGTGCGTGTGTGTGTGTGTGTGTGTGTGTACACACCCAAAGACAGGTGAGGTCGGGGGGGGTACCTGTGTGTCTACACACACCCAAGGACAGGTGAGTTGAGATCGAGTGTGTATGTGTACCCAAGGACAGGTGAGTTCCGGGGAGTGTGTGTGTGTGTACACACCCTAGGACATGTGAATTCCGGGGAGTGTGTGTGTGTACACACCCTAGGACAGGTGAGTTCCGGGGAGTGTGTGTGTGTACACACCCTAGGACAGGTGAATTCCGGGGAGTGTGTGTGTGTACACACCCTAGGACAGGTGAGTTCCGGGGAGTGTGTGTGTGTGTACACACCCTAGGACAGGTGAATTCCGGGGAGTGTGTGTGTGTACACACCCTAGGACAGGTGAATTCCGGGGAGTGTGTGTGTGTACACACCCTAGGACAGGTGAGTTCCGGGGAGTGTGTGTGTGTGTACACACCCTAGGACATGTGAATTCCAGGAGAGTGTGTGTGTGTACACACCCTAGGACATGTGAATTCCGGGGAGTGTGTGTGTGTACACACCCTAGGACAAGTGAGTTCCAGGAGAGTGTGTGTGTGTGTACACACCCTAGGACATGTGAATTCCGGGGAGTGTGTGTGTGTACACACCCTAGGACAGGTGAATTCCGGGGAGTGTGTGTGTGTACACACCCTAGGACAGGTGAATTCCGGGGAGTGTGTGTGTGTACACACCCTAGGACAGGTGAATTCCGGGGAGTGTGTGTGTGTACACACCCAAGGACAGGTGAGTTCCGGGGAGTGTGTGTGTGTGTACACACCCTAGGACAGGTGAATTCCGGGGAGTGTGTGTGTGTACACACCCTAGGACAGGTGAGTTCCAGGAGAGAGTGTGTGTGTGTACACACCCTAGGACAGGTGAATTCCGGGAGAGAGTGTGTGTGTGTACACACCCTAGGACAGGTGAGTTCCGGGGAGTGTGTGTGTGTGTACACACCCTAGGACAGGTGAATTCCGGGGAGTGTGTGTGTGTACACACCCAAGGACAGGTGAGTTCCGGGAGAGAGTGTGTGTGTGTACACACCCTAGGACAGGTGAATTCCGGGAGACAGTGTGTGTGTGTACACACCCAAGGACAGGTGAGTTCCGGGAGAGTGTGTGTGTGTGTACACACCCTAGGACAGGTGAATTCCGGGGAGTGTGTGTGTGTACACACCCAAAGACAGGTGAGTTCCGGGGAGTGTGTGTGTGTACACACCCTAGGACAGGTGAGTTCCGGGAGAGAGTGTGTGTGTGTACACACCCTAGGACAGGTGAATTCCGGGGAGTGTGTGTGTGTACACACCCAAGGACAGGTGAGTTCCGGGGCGTGTGTGTGTGTGTACACACCCTAGGACAGGTGAATTTCGGGGAGTGTGTGTGTGTACACACCCAAGGACAGGTGAGTTCCGGGAGAGTGTGTGTGTGCGTATGTACACCCAATGGCAGGAAGTTCGAGAGAGAAGGGGGTATGGGATGGAGTGTACACCCAAGGGCAGAGAGTTCAGAGTGTCTGTGCGTGTCTCCACACAGGAGCAGGTGAGGTGTGCGTGTACACACACAAGGGCAGGGAATTCAGAGAACAGACAAGTGTGGGTGTAAGGGAGTTCAGAGAGCGTGAATGTGTAGGCAGAAGGACAGGAGTTGTGTATGTACGTTCATACAACTAGGTGAGTTCAGAGTGTGTGTGTGTGTACACTACAGCAGATGAATTCGGGGGGGGGGTGCTGTTGCCCATAACAAGAGGCAAGTTCAGAAGGTGTGTGTACAGTATATACATTGTACACACACCTATGATGCATCCGATGAAGTGAGCTGTAGCTCACGAAAACTTATGCTCTGGAACACAGGAGATTTGAGCTCCAACACTAATTTTGCCACAGAATTACTGTGTGATTTGCCCCATCTATAAAATGGGGATAATGTTTCCCTGCTTCACAGAAATGCGGTAGGATAAATCAGTAGTGTCTGTGATATTACAGTGATGAGCCCAGTGGGCAGGCCTATGAATATGCACTATACAAATGTTAATCCAGCTTCACAAATGGGGAAACAAGTGATTTGCCAAGGCCACCAACAAGTTGATGACAGAGCTAGAAATAAAACCTATGGGTTCCTGGCTTCTAATCCCTTGTTCAATCCACAAGACCAGACTTGTGTTTGAAATGGAGATTTAAATATCATTTAAAAAGTTAACTATTTAAATTATTAAAATTATATCATTTAAATGGTTAACCGATTAAAGGGAGAGGGGCTGGAGTTGCTCTGTCCGGCAAGGCGGTGGCTGGGGTTGGCCGGCCATGGGGCTGGGGTCTGCTGGCTGGCTGGCCAGCAGAGTGGGGCTGGGGCTGGGGTCTGGCGTGGCTGGGACCGGGGGCTGGCATGGCTGGGGCCCGGCCAGGGCCAGCCAGCACGGTGGGGCCAGGGGCTGGCCGGTCGGGCCAAGGCTGGCGTGGCAGGACCGGAGTCTGGCCGGCGCAGCTGCAAGCTCTTGCCAGGCAGCGCAGCTGCAGAGCCCGGCCTGACCCGGTGCTCTGTGCTGCGTAGTGGCATGGCTGGCTCCAGCCGGGCAGCATGGTTGCCTGTCCTGGTGCTCTGGGCCAGCCACCAGTGCTCCAGGTAGTGCAGTAAGGGGGCAGGGAGCAGCGGGGGTTGGATAGAGGGCAGGGGAGTTCGGGGTGGTGGTCAGGGGGTGGGAGGGTGGGTAGGGGTTGGGGCGGTCAGAGCGTGGGGAACAGGGGGGTTGAATGGGGGGGCAGGGATCCCGGGGTGGGGAGTCAGGAAGGAGAGGGGGTAGGATGGGGCAGTGGGGGGTAGTCAGGGAGGAGGGATGGTTAGATGGGGCTGGGGTCCGAGGGGGGCAGTCAGGAATGAGAGGAGGGGTTGGGTGGGGCAGTGGGGGGCAGTCAGGGGACAGGAAGGGGTAGATGGGGCAGGGGGTCCCATGGGGGCTGCCAGGGGATAAGGCACAGGGTGGGTTAGATGGAGCAGGAATCCCAGGGGGGTCATCAGGGAGTGAGAAGCAGGGGGGTGGGGTTCGGATAGGGGGTGGGGGCCGGGCCATGCCTGGCTGTTTGGGGAGGCACAGCCTCCCCTAACCAGCCCTCCATACAATTTCAGAAACCCGATGTGGCCCTCAGGCCAAAAAGTTTGCCCGCCCCTTTTGCTCTAACTCATGCTAATGTCATAGGAGCCCCAAGGAATCATATGATACTTGAGGACACTGAGGGAAAATCTACACTACGGCGCTACATCCCTGCAGCTGCACTGATGCAGATTTGCCGCTCTAGCACATCTGGTGAAGACACACTATGCTGACAGGAGAGCGCTCTCCCATCAGCATAATTACTCCACCTCCGTGAGTGGAAGCTATGTCAGCAGGAGAGCATCACCCACTGACATGGTGCTGGTGCGGACAGCACTTAGGTCCACGTAACTTACGTCACTCGGGGGGTGGCTTTTTCACGCCCCTGAGCAACGTAAGTTACACTGATTGAAGCGGTAGTGTAGACCACCCAGACCTCAGAGCAGACCTCCACCACACCCACTCCTTCTCCTAGCATACCCCTTTCACTGGGGTGTGTGGGGTGGTTCGCATTGGACCACCCTCACTGAGTATAGGCCACCTGAGAGCTTCCCCACTGGGGAGCTTCTCAGCTGGCCCATTGTGGCCAGAATCCAAACAGCACAAAGAAGTTGGCCCAAAGTGTATTTAACTGCAAACCAAAACTTGCTCTACAGTCCTCCTGGTTTATCCATCAATATATATACACATTCATACGTATCAGAGTAGCAGCCGTGTTAGTCTGTATCCGCAAAAAGAACAGGAGTACTTGTGGCACCTTAGAGACCAACAAATTTATTTGAGCATAAGCTTCCGTGAGCCCATGAAAGCTTATGCTCAGATAAATTTGTTAGTCCCTAAGGTGCCACAAGTACTCCTGTTCTTTATTCATATGTATGTATGTAACCCACTTGGGGTTTAGAGAGTATGACCCCTTTAAAACCTTGTCCTGAGGCAGAGGAAGTCCTGGCTGTTCCGGGGGTGTAGAGAGAGGAAGAGCTACAGGGTAGGTGTGTATGGAGCTCCAGAGAAGTGGTCTACTGGGAGCACGCCCTCACATATTGAAGCAGTTAAGAACCAGCCTAAAGCCTGGGAGGGGCAGAGTGGCCGACCAGGGATGCCCCAGGTCAGGAGCCAGGAGGCACACTGTGCCAGGGAGGAATCACCCGAGAAGGACAAACCAAAGCTGGACCCAGTATCACTGTCACACAGAGCTGTATAGGGCCCTGAGTTCCAGGGCTTGTGACCTTGCATTGGGAATAAGGAGGGAGGCTGCAAGTAGCTAAGTGGAGAGGTTGTCACTCTGTGTGGGTTTGCAGAGAGCGGCAAAAGAAGGCACTGGAGGGGTTTCTTGGGGAAAGTTGACTGGCACCAAAAATGACCAGGAGCACCCAAGACCAACTGCTGGGCTGGATCTTTGCCCAGACCTCCTGAACTCTGAGTGAAGATGCATTGCTCAGTGTCTGCCCTACCTATCTTTTAAAAGGGGAATAAAGAGGACGCCCGGGAATTATAGACCAGTCAGACCTAACTTTAATATCTGGAAAGATACTGGAACAAATTATTAAACATTCAATTTATAAGCACCAAAAGGATAATAGGGTTATGAGGAATAACCAGCATGGATTTGTCAAAAACAAATCATCTCAAACCAACCCAGTTTCCTTCTTTGACATGTTACTGGCCTAATAGATAGGGGGAAACCAGTAGATGTGAGAGATCTTGGTTCTAGGAAGGCTTTTGACTCAGTCCCACATGATATTCTCATAAACAAACTAGGGAAATGATAATTTCATCTAGAAAATATAAGGTGGGTGCACAGCTGGTTGAAAGCATGTAGGGACAAGAGTAGTTATCAGTGGTTCGCTGTTAAACTGGGAGGGCATATTGAGTGGGGTCCTGCAGCAGTCAGTCATGGGTCAATTGCTAGTCAGTGTTTTCATTAATGACTTGGATAATGGAATGGAGAGTATGTTTATAACGTGTGAATGACACCAAGCTGGGTGGGATTGCAAAGATTTGGGAGCACAGGATTAGAATTCAAAATGATCTTGACAAATTGTAGAATTGGTCTGAAATCAACAAGATTAAATTCAATAAAGATAAATGTTTAATATTACACTTAGGAAGGAAAAATCAACTACACCAGACCCTTGCTAGAATGCGCGTCTATGGAGCGCGAATTCACATATAACGCGGTCACAGCCATAGATCCCAAATTTAATTACTTAATTGGAATTCATTTTAACACGGTCCCCGTGCTAACACAGTACCGCGCATGGATCCCAAATCCCAAGTTCTAGTGAGGGTCCAGTGTACAACTACACAATGGGGGATAACTGGGTAGGTGATAATAGTGCTGAAAAGTATCTGAGGTTATAGTGGATCACAACTTGAATATGAGTCAACAATGTGATGCAATTGCAAAAAAAGCTAATATCATTCTGTGGTGTATTAGTAAGAGTGTTGTATATAAGACACGGGAGGTAACTGTCCTGCTGTACTCGGCACTGGTGAGGCCTCATCTGAAGTACTCTATCCAGTTCTGGTGCCATACTTTAGGAAAGATGTGGACAAACTGGAGAGTCCGGTGTAGAGCAAGAAAAATGATAAAGACTTAGAAAACCTGACCTATGAGGAAAGGTTTAAAAACACTGGGCCTGTTTTAGTCTTGAGGGAAAAAAAAAGCTTGAGGCAGGATTGGATAAGTCTTCAAATATGTCAAGGGCTGTTATAAAGAGAACTGTGATCAATTGTTCTCCATGTCCACTGAAGAAGAACAAAAGGAAATGGGCTTGATCTGCAGCAAGGCAGATTTAGGTCAGATATTAGGAAAAGCTTTCTAACTCTCAGGGTAGTTAAGCTCTGAAACAGGCTTCCAAGGGAGGCTGTGGATTCCCCATCACTGGAGGTGTTTAAGAACAGGATTGGTCTGGGGGTTTACTTGGTCCTGCCTCAGCTCAGGGGGCTAGACTTGATGACCTTCTAAGGTCCCTTCCAGCCCTACATTTCTATATTGTGGTACCACTGGGCCTGTGGGGCCTCGTGTCAGATGTAACCCTGTTTTACTGCTCCCTGTACTGTCCCCGTGTTATTTTTCTCCATTCATCCCTCTGTAAATAAATATTTCCCTGTCTGATATTCATTGTACTGTTCCAGTGTGTGTGTGTTCACTCCAGGAGGATTGGAACAGGTTCAGTGTGGAAGGCAGCTTCTCTGCTGCATTCCTGTAGGTGCCTTTTCTTGGCCAGAGCCACTTGCAGAGTGGACTCCATCTTGGCCATGATAATTATATATGTATACACACATAACCTTCATCACCTTCAGACTGGATCACTGTAACTCACTCTATAGAGAGCTGAAAGTGATGTACTGCATAGACTCTGTCTCCAGCTGAAGTAGAATGTAATTGCCTGCCTGATGCATGTGATCATGTCACCTATGTGCTCGGATCCTTTCACTAGTTCCCTGTTTGTTTTCCTTGTCAATGCAATATTTTGGTCCTGCTCTTCAAAGCTCTATGGGTAACCCCCAAGCTACAGCAGATTCAATGTGTCCATCCATTACCTCCCAAAACAGAGGCACTTCTACACACACACACACACACACAAACACACACACACCCAGAAGAATCTCTTTAGCCGGGGAAGGGGAAGAGCAGAAAACTCCATGAAATCCACTAGGGACCTCATTAGGTAGATTTAAGTTTCCTGGAAAGTGCTTAGAAGCTATGGTGAGTGACATTATAGAAAACCTATATGGTATGACCATATTTTTGTTTTGTGTTTGCACAATGGGGCACTGGGCCATGAATAGGGTGTCTAGGTGCTCCTGCACAAATAAACAGTATGTTAAAAAAAATACAAAAAAACAACTCTCTTGAATACCCATAATTGTTTTAGATGCTTCCTTAGTTCTAAATACACGCCCACATGGAGAGCCCCAATAATCTCTCTACTCTGTATTTACATATGCCCCCACTGCATATATAAAACCTATGTGCAGTATCACATGGTGTAGCACAAGCTAAGACAAAGAGGGCAGATTCGACAGCAAAGGCGTGCAACCAGGCCCAGGTATCCTCCCCAGCTTGATCCATTGCTATGAAACCTCCCGCCTCAGCTCCAAGCCAGTAGGCAGGAGTTAACACTGTGACAGGCATTCCTGCAATCCTAACCCTGGATGACCGTGCTCCAAATGCAGAAGTGGTTCAATGTGATGTCAAGCTATCAGTATAAAACGGTACAGCAGAGGCAGGTCTGTAATTTAATATGTCATTTTAAAAAAAAAAAAAAAAAAGTCGTAGGTACTGAAGCTGCCTCCTGCCTTCTCCTCTCTTGAACTTTACTCACGTTTCTTCCTTTCCACTTTTTCTCTCTCTTAAGAGCATTACAGCATGATGGGATTAGGATCAGAGCCTGGAGTAATGCACCAGCCCGAGGCGTGGAGCACAATCAAGGCGTGGGAGATAGTTATTATTACAGCCGCAGAGCTGTAGCACACACTTTTCTTAAGGCTGCAGAATAGTTTTGTTTACACCCCCCTCCTCCTCCCCCCTCCCATCTTCACATACTCGTAAGTGTCTGAAACCTTCCCCTTTTGGCGTGAACTTTATCCTTGGCTTCCATCCAAAAGATTAATTTGTTTCCCACCCACCCCCCCGGCTTGGGAAAGTGTGAATAAAACATTCACAATCCTTTTTGATTTACGGTGCATAAAATGCATACATGAAATATCCCGCTGTAAAGTTTATTGCCACACTTTGCCCAGTGGGTCATTCAAAACCCTGCTGTACCCTGAAACATGTCAGGTTAATAGTCCTCAGTGAGGAGAAGGTCTTTGACCTAGGTTATAAAAAGTGAAGTTAAAACAAAATGTCTTTTTTAAAAAAGATGCTCTAGCTCAAGCAGAAGTTATGGGCTTGATGCAGGAATCACTGGGTGAGTTTCTGTGGCCTGTGTTATGACCATTCAGACTACATAATCATAAATGGTCCCTTCTAGCCTTGAAATACATGAAAATTATTAACTTTGCAGTCAGTGGAGTTACACTGAGGATGAATCTGACCCATTGGCTGTATAATTCCACACCAGCCCAGTTCATAGAAATTGCATTATGAATAAAGTATACATCATATTTATTGACTTTCCTTTTTATTTTCTCTCTAGCAAACAAAGAAGTGTCTATAAGGATCAGAGAGCTTGTCTAGATGAACACTTACTTCACAGCAAGTGGGGGTGTAAATCAAAGTTTCCTCTAATTTTTTACATCTTTGTGGAGAATGAATTTTGTTATGTGCAGCAATATAGAGGTGATGTGTGGCAGGGGTGGGAGGAGGCTCAGGGCTGGGGCAGAGGATTAGAGTGTGTGTGTGGGGGTGCAGGTTCTGGCTGGGGGTGCGGGCTCTGGGGTGGGGCCGGGGATGAGGACTCTCACTGAGGGTGTGGGCTCTGGGATGCAGGCTGCCCGGGGCTGGGGGAGAGGCACCCCTTCTTGCCAGCAGCAGCTTCGAAACCCCCATCCCTCAGAATTCATTACCCATGGACCACTAGGGTACCAAATTCTGCTGGGGAGGCAAAGAAGGCCACCCTTACATGGAGATAACTGCTACGGGTGGGGAAATGTGCCAGTTACAGTTGGCCACTACACCGGCAGCAGCTCCAGAGGAGAGGTGCCTCTCCCAGCTGGCAGGAGCTCCAGGGCCAGGGCTGGGGGAGAGACACCTTTCCCCCCAGAAGCCCTACACTCCCCAACTTGCTCCCCTCCCCGCCCACCCCCTACATCTCTCTTCAGGCCCCTGTGGCTGCACGCTTGCGTGCCTACCTGGCCCTTTGTAGCCTGCTGCGTGGCCACGCAGCTCAGAGGGAACTTAGGTGTAAATCTACAATACACTAATATGCTGTGCACTAATTGTCCATGTGTTCCCCACTAACATGCACTAAAAGTTCCCTGGTGCACTTCAATCTACTCTGCTTCAGAACAAGAGTAGGTCAATGTGAACTGGGGAACTTTTCACGTGAGGTAGCAAGGTCCACAGGGCCACACGGACAGTTAATGCACGGCCTATTAGTGCACTGTAGAATTACACCCACCCCAGCTTGCCCCACACTAACTGTTCATCTAGACAAGCCCAAAGTATCTCATTCATTTAAAGCCTCCCAAATTTGGGGTGAAATTCACCCCATATAGAGGGCCAAAATAAAGCCCCTACCCTGTCTTTATTTAAATCCCTCTTAAAGATCCACTTCTGATGAACTCCTTACAGGGAATCTAGTTGACTGGTACAACAATTCCATATTTGTTTCTCCCTTCCCCTAACCTCTGTCTGTTGTCCATCTCTGTCCTTAGGCTGAATTGCACCAGGTGGGGGTAAGGACTGTCCTTTCTCTGAATGTCTGGAATACCCCTAGCACCCTGTCATAAATATAAAGGGAAGGGTAAACCCCTTTGAAATCCCTCCTGGCCAGGGGAAAGCTCCTCTCACCTGTAAAGGGTTAAGAAGCTAAAGGTAACCTCGCTGGCACCTGACCAAAATGACCAATGAGGAGACAAGATACTTTCAAAAGCTGGGAGGAGGGAGAGAAACAAAGGGTTTGTGTGTCTGTCTGTAGTCGTCTTGGCCGGGGACAGAACAGGAATGGAGTCTTAGAACTTTTAGTAAGTAATCTAGCTAGGTATGTGTTAGATTATGATTTCTTTAAATGGCTGAGAAAAGAATTGTGCTGAATAGAATAACTATTTCTGTCTGTGTATCTTTTTTGTAACTTAAGGTTTTGCCTAGAGGGGTTCTCTATGTTTTTGAATCTAATTACCCTGTAAGATATATACCATCCTGATTTTACTGGGGGGATTTCTTTATTTCTATTTACTTCTATTTTTTATTAAAAGTCTTCTTGTAAAACACTGAATGCTTTTTCATTGTTCTCAGATCCAAGGGTTTGGGTTTGTGGTCACCTATGCAAATTGGTGAGGCTTTTTATCCAACATTTCCCAGGAAAGGGGGGGGTGCAAGTGTTGGGAGGATTGTTCATTGTTCTTAAGATCCAAGGGTCTGGGTCTGTAGTCACCTAGGCAAATTGGTGAGGCTTTTTACCAAACCTTGTCCAGGAAGTGGGGTGCAAGGTTTTGGGAAGTATTTTGGGGGGAAGGACGCGTCCAAACAGCTCTTCCCCAGTAACCAGTATTAGTTTGGTGGTGGTAGCGGCCATTCCAAGGATAACGGGGGTAATATTTTGTACCTTGGGGAAGTTTTGACCTAAGCTGGTAAAGATAAGCTTAGGAGGTTTTTCATGCAGGTCCCCACATCTGTACCCTAGAGTTCAGAGTGGGGGAGGAACCTTGACACACCCCATATAAATAAATAATAACGCTGCACTTATCTGAAATGGAAAATTCTCTTTTACCTAGATAGAGAAGATCCTGAGAAACAAAAGCTACCAGGTGTTAGAGCTGCAGGCACTACTCGCATAATCCATGTAATAGCACAGGGAGCAGTTCAATGCAGTCATCCATTAAATTAAAGGCACTCATGCATAAATCATATCATATATGCTGCTTATGCTGCACTTTTACCTCCGCGTCTAGGAATCTAGGGAACTTTACTAAACTGTGGGCCCAATACCGCAGGGTGCTTGACGGCCTTCCACTTCCTTTGATTGCAGTAGGGAAGTGGAGGGCAGCCCTCACAAGATTATGAACCAAATGGTTTGCTCTTTAGTAAATGGTACCGGCTGGTATTGCAAACACCAAACTATACCACAGACAGCTGGTGTAAAAAATATGTCCACAGCCATCACCATGCCCCAGCAGAGACCCAATGGAAGGCACATTTCATTTATAATGCACAATGCAGTTAGATCAGTAATGCCGACTGAAAACAAGAGGCCATTGAGCTCTCCTTCCTTCCCCCTCTCGATCCCCTTCCTCTGAACTTTGCTTCTATTCTTTATCTTACTAATTTTTCCTTTAACTAGCTCGATTTTTATAAACAAATTTGTTTGTAAATTGTGTAATATGTAATTGATTTATATTTTAACCTTTCATATACTTAAAACGTTTCAAGTATAGCTAAGGTTAGGTAGCAAATAGTTAATGCATTATGAGAAGTGTATATACATTAATTTAATATAAAGTTAATAAAAATGCCATTTAGCTCTTTCTCAGCATCAGGCTCAGCACCTAGTCCTAAAGAGATTTCCTTCACCAACAGGTCAAACTGGAGGAAATGCAAAGCAACAAATCAAGGCTTTGCTGAGAACACGGCTTCTCAGTACACTGGCTCGAGAAGTCTTTGCATCTTCTGGGGACACAGGTGGCATAATGAATAGTGGGGAGGGACCTCAATGCCTCTTGCTTCCTTAGCCAGCCTATATCAGCCATTTGCTTGGGAATTTGATGAACAAGGTGAGAAATATACTGTCAGATAACATGGGACTCTGTTAGGTGCATGACAACCAGTTGAATGTTTGCCATGTTGCGCCCAGGATATGAGAGAGAAAACGTGGGTGAGGGAATATCTTTTACTGGACTTATTTCCACTGGTCCCAGGTATTTCTAAGCACCTGGTACTGGGCAGAATCTGGTCACTGCTCCTACCCCTAGGTTTAAAGGGCACACTCCCAAGCACAGACCCCTTGTTTGAGCCCTTCCCTGGGAGGTGGATCTCTGCAGTCCAGCCACCCCACAACTTGGAATCAGTTCCGAGTCCCCCAGTCACTTGCACATGCTCCCTCTGATTTCCACATAGGCTATAGTTGCTCTAGGCTTCTAATTTACCTCCTTCTGGGACAATGTAGGAGCCACAACAATGTAGACACAGGGTTAATCGGCTTCTTGCTTCACACAGCAAGATATGCTTCGACGCGGCCCATAGCTTAGAAACTGCATTAGATTACAAATTTTCCTGCAGTGACATCAGGCCTTTTTAACACACCTGGCAAGTCAGCAACCTAAACAACAGAAGAGTCTGCTGCCGCCAGATGTCACACTGTTGAAATGCATGCAGGCCTTGATGTCAAAGTGAAATGGGGGAAATCCAAGTTCCAGTATCACAAATCTGGACTGGAGAATGATAGGGCAGTACCCCTGGTCAACAGTGAACTCCTCTCTTTGCTTGAGGCTCTCTGTGCATAGCAAGGAAGCGGATATAAATCAGAATGCTAGGTTGTCTCACCTCAGGGATCCAAAATTAGAGGACTCTTCTGAAAGTGTCAGACAATCTCCGTGCCTCAGTTTTCCCCTCTCTGCCCTGACAGTCTCATTACTATTTGTAAAGCACTTTGAGGACCTCAGCGAGACAGTGCCAGTGAATGGCAAGGTGTTATCTGTAAGAGATGGTGGCAAGGGACTTGCTTTTCAGTTTCTTCGTGGTGAAAAGTGAGTGCTTGATTGCTTCTGGTGCAATAAACACAGATACCTGTTTTGCATGAGTGAGGTGGGAGAAAGTTCCATCTGCCAACAGGACTGTGTGGAGACTTGGAAAACAGGCTCTCCGCAGAGCATCCATGGCCAGCTCGATGTTTTGGATCAATAACATCAGCAGTTCTCTCATCCATCATAGGGCAGAGGTGGGCAAATTGCGGCCCGTGGGCCACATGCAGCCCGCGGGACCGTCCTGCCCAGCCCTTCAGCTCCCTGCCCGAGAGGCTAGCCCCCGTCCCATCCCCCATTAACCCCCTTTCCCGCAGCCACGCTGCCAAGCAGGGCAGCATGGCAGCATATCTGGCTCCAGCCAAGGAACGCAGCGGCCAAACATGCTGCTCTGAGCGGCATGGTAAGGGAGCTGGGGCCGGGAGGTTGGATAAGGGGAAGGGGGTGACACAGTCAGGAGACACGGGATGGTTGGATGGCGCAGAGGTTCTGGGAGGGTGGTCAGGGGATGGATAAGCGTAGGATTCCCGGGGGGCCTGTCAGGGGGCAGGGGTGTGGATAGGGGGTCAGGAGACGGGGAAGGGGGAGGTTGGATAGGTGTAGGGTCCTGGGGGGCCTGTCAGGGGGCGGGAGTGTGGATAGGGGACAGGGAGTGGGGGAGTTGGTTAGGGGGTGGGGTCCTGGGGGGCAGTTAGAGGCAGGGGGTCCCGGGAGGGGGTGGTTAGGGGACAAGGAGCAGGGCGGCGTTGGATGGGTTGGGGGTTCTGAGTGGGCATTCAGGGGGTGGGAAGTAGGAGGGGTCAGATGGGGGCGGGGGCCAGGCTGTTTGGGGAGGCACAGACTTCCCTACCCGGCCCTCCATACAGTTTTGCAACCCCAATGTGGCCCTCAGGCCAAAAAGTTTGCCCCCGCTCTGTCATAGGGGCTCCGCATGGGTGGAAGCTGCTACCTAGGAGTTACCCCATCTAAGGGTAGAATAAATAATAAAACAATAGTAACAATGCTGAGCACTTACTTGGCACTTCATCTGGTCAAAACTCTTTAAGAACATTTATCGATCCTCATAAAATCCCTGCGTGGTAGGTAAGCACCCTTTAGGTCCCGTCTCTGTCCTCCTCACAATTTTACAAATGGGGAAACAAGACACAGAAGTTAAAGGGCTTAACCAAAGCCACCCATGTAGACAGTGCTGGCATCAGAGCTCAGGAGTTCCATGCTAGATGCGCTGCTCCATTAGACCATGGAGCTGCTCTATTTTTCCCCCCGGTAGCACCTTCGTTGCAACACATTTCAGGCGATCATAATCCACAGCTGAGATAGTGCTTTTTAACTTGCATGCTTTGTGGGCAGGCCTTGCCGCATTCTGCCCAAGGTAGAGGTGGTGTGCACAGGCTGTGGCAATCCATAGCTGAAGCCTGGACAAATCCAGAGAAGCCATATTTCAGCACAGCAAAGGAGATGCCATTTCTGCTGGATAGCTCGGGTCAGCCCCATGGATCCAATGGCTGGTTTCACTCTAAAGGACAGCTCTTATGGCAGCAAATCTCCTGTGTATTTGAACAGGAATGTTGCCAGCCAGTGTACTGTGCGATTGGGCCCTTAATTCTTCCAACTCTAGCGACTGACGGTGACAGCTTATGCATCCGATGAAGTGAGCTGTAGCTCACGAAAGCTTATGCTCAAATAAATTGGTTAGTCTCTAAGGTGCCACAAGTCCTCCTTTTCTTTTTGCAAATACAGACTAACACGGCTGCTACTCTGAAACCGGTGACAGCTTTGATATTTTATTTGTGAGAAAAGTACAAACAGGCATTTCTCTGAGTCAGACTAAATCTTGAGTCCTCGTGTAGATCTGGTGAATTCTCCTTGAGGGGGTGTGACAGGGTGGCCACCCTTGCTACTTCCTAAATAGCTATATAACTGCATATTGGATGATGATGCATTTCCAGATTCCATGGTGAGGAGCATAGTACAGCAGCTAGGCAGGCAGAGAGTGCACAGGAACCTGCTTCACTTGTGGCTTGGGTAAGTAAGCATCATTCAGGACACTTTCTTCTGTCCTTGCACCTGCTATATACGGAGCTCTGGAGCTACAGCACCCTGGAGGAACAAGAGGCGGCATCCTTTGTGGGGAGCAGCTTACACTTCAGTGGCTGGTGCATGGAAGGGGATGGAGGCATGGGCTCACCTCCTGCCCTTCTCTCCCTGCTTTGTCTGTGGGGAGACCATGAAAAAATGGGTGTTTATCACTACAAAAGGTTTTGTCTCCCCCCACCCCACTCTCCTGCTGGTAATAGCTTATCTAAAGTGATCACTCTCCTTACAATGTATATGATAATCAAGGTGGGCCATTTCCAGCACAAATCCAGGTTTTCTCCCCACCCCGCCCACAAACCCACTCTCCTGTTGGCAACAGCTTATCTAAAGTGATCACTCTCCTTACAATGTGCACGATAACCAAGGTGGGCCACTTCCAGCACAAATCCAGGGTTTAACAAGAACATCTGATTTTGAAGTTTTTCTGTTGTAATATCGCAACTTCCATGTCTGTAATCACGTGACCAGAGAGATTGAAGTGTTCTCCGACTGGTTTATGAATGTTATAATTCTTGACATCTGATTTGTGTCCATTTATTCTTTTACGTAGAGACTGTCCAGTTTGACCAATGTACATGGCAGAGGGGCATTGCTGGCACATGATGGCATATATCACATTGGTAGATGTGCAGGTAAATGAGCCTCTGATAGTGTGGCTGATGTTATTAGGCCCTGTGATGGTGTCCCCTGAATAGATATGTGGGCACAGTGGGCAACGGGCTTTGTTGCAAGGATAGGGTCCTGGGTTAGTGGTTCTGTTGTGTGGTATGTGGTTGCTGGTGAGTATTCGCTTCAGGCTGGGGGGCTGTCTGTAGGCAAGGACTGACCTGTCTCCCAAGATTTGTGAGAGCGTTGGGTCATCCTTCAGGATAGGTTGTAGATCCTTGATAATGCGTTGGAGGGGTTTTAGTTGGGGGCTGAAGGTGACGGCTAGTGGCGTTCTGTTATTTTCTTTGTTAGGCCTGTCCTGTAGTAGGTTTGTTAGGCCCCACAGTATGCCAACATTTTTATGGCTGACTTAGAACAACGCTTCCTCAGCTTTCGTCCCCAAATGCCCCTACTCTACTTGCGCCATATTGATGACATCTTCATCATCTGGACCCATGGAAAAGAAGCCCTTGAGGAATTCCACCACGATTTCAACAATTTCCATCCCACCATCAACCTCAGCCTGGTCCAGTCCACACAAGAGATCCACTTCCTGGACACTACAGTGCTAATAAACGATGGTCACATAAACACCACCCTATACCGGAAACCTACTGACCGCTATTCCTACCTACATGCCTCCAGCTTTCACCCTGACCACACCACACGATCCATTGTCTACAGCCAAGCTCTGCGTTACAACCGCATTTGCTCCAACCCCTCAGACAGAGACAAACACCTACAAGATCTCTATCAAGCATTCTTACAACTACAATACCCACCTGCGGAAGTGAAGAAACAGATTGATAGAGCCAGAAGAGTTCCCAGAAGTCACCTTCTACAGGACAGGCCTAACAAAGAAAATAAAAGAACGCCACTAGCTGTCACCTTCACCCACCCCCTCACCCCCCGTTCCTCAGACGTTCTTGTTAAACCCTGGATTTGTGCTAGAAGTGGCCCACCTTGGTTATCGTGCACATTGTAAGGAGAGTGATCGCTTTGGATAAGCTATTACCAACAGGAGAGTGGGTTTGTGTGGGGGGGAGGAGGAGGCGTGGGGAGAAAACCTGAATTTGTGCTGGAAATGGCCCACCTTGATTATCATACACATTGTAAGGAGAGTGATCACTTTAGATAAGCTGTTGCCAACAGGAGAGTGGGGTGGGGGGAGACAAAACCTTTTGTAGTGATAAACACCCATTTTTTCATGGTTTGTGTGTATAAAAACATCTTTTGTATTTTCCACAGTATGCATCCGATGAAGTGAGCTGTAGCTCACGAAAGCTTATGCTCAAATAAATTGGTTAGTCTCTAAGGTGCCACAAGTACTCCTTTTCTTTTTGCGAATACAGACTAACACGGTTGTTACTCTGAAACCAAACATTTCATTCATAGGACAGAATAAGAAGTAGGGCTCTGGCTGCTATACTCACGATTGCAGGCTGGGGATTTGATTTTATTTTTTTTGGACAGCTGCTTTAAAAAGCTGCATTTATATCTTTGCTCTGCGTGTACTTGAATAAGTTAATAATGAGGCTGAAAGTGATATTTTACAATGGGAAATGAACAGTCAAAATGAAGTGTTGCATTTCTTCAGATTAAATGTTTCATTTCCTTCAGAGTTTTGCGGGGGTGATGCTCAGTGACTCTGTTCTGCCGATTGGAGTGAGAAGGTCATTTTAAGCCATCTCTGTATTGTGCTCCCTGTATTCCAGGGCTATGAAGGGGTCTGTTCAGCTCCTAGTGTTAGTCAGAGCAGCCCCATAACTGCTCTAATTTATCTTCTGCTTCCCAAGGCCCTGGGAAGCAGAGAACAACTGTAGTGCACCACACTGTGGCCACACCTTAGCACCCACAGATCATACCACTATGCTGGGTGCTGCTGAGAGGAGGGCTGGCCTTGATCACTTATGCCAGCAGCCCAAAGACAGGCCCTCTGCACACGGGATCATTTCTGCCCCCTTTAAGGACCCTTTATGTTGTCAGAGTGTACAATAGGGCCTTAGCATAACTGAGAATCAAGCCATTTGTCATCTTCATTAGGCCTCACTGTCTACCACCCAGACTGAACCCATTCTAGTCGAGTCTGGAATTCTTCCCTGAACATCCTTATCAGCTCTGCATGTGTTTGCTCAAGTACATTTTACTTTCAGTTAATTTCCTTCTATGCAAGCCTTTAACTGTACACTGCCCCTCTTCTCAGGGTCTCACAGTTTGGCCTGTGTGTGTAAAGCTGGTAAATTTTTTGACCAAAGTGGTAAATACAATTTGTTGCCAAAAATGGAGTTCAAGTAACATTTCCAGTTCCAAAGGGATCCTGCACCCTCTGCAGTTCTAAACGGATTTTCATTAAAGCAGGAACAACAAACGCTGCCTCTGGTGATAGAAACTAATGCCTCTGCCTATTTCTTTATGAAAATATTTGCTTTTAGTTACATTTACTGCTCAAACCAACCATTGAAGTGCCCAGGTTTTTAATACAGCCCACATGAGCCAACTCTATTAAATGCTGAGAAATTAGCCTCCCTATGAAGGGTTGTAGAAAGTAAGTGTGATATGTAACAAAAGAGTGGGGCTGTTTGCTAAAAACCATTGCTCTGGATCTCAAAATATAATTTATGCACTGGGCTTCTAAGGTGAAGTGTTACACTAGCAAAAGGGAGCACAGCAGTTTGGTGAATATCCCAAAGGGAAGAAATGCAGGTCCCCAAAACCCAGTTGGCCCTACTGGGTGATAAGCGGCTGGTACATGGAGGAATCACGAGATTCCATCCTGACACAAGTAAGGGCAAAAGGCCCAACACTTGAGCCAGGTGCTCTAAGAGACCACAAAGAGGACAGAGCAGCAGCCAGCCTCACAGCTGTGACATCAAGCGTTATGACCACCCTTTTCCTATCCATACAGGCCACATTTTCCTCAGGGATATTTCTTATGAGCCCCGTATGGAAAGAAGTACCTATATTAGAGTATAGAGATTCTATAAAGATGTCTGAATTCCTTCTTATTATATACTCCTGGTGGTAGAATGGGGCATTAAACATCTGAGCAGTACAGAGCAAATGACTCCCACACAGCAGGATTACCACCTCTTGAGCTTTAGCTTTGCAGCACAGACCTCTAATGCTTGAGCTAAAGGAGCAGTTCCATTAGGTTACAGCTATGCTACAAGCTAAGGATACCTCTTCGTGTACAACATACCCTGTAGTGATTAGTCCACACACAGGATAACAACCTGCTACTGTCATCAACTAAGGCTATGTCTATACTATGACCTAGGGCTGTGACTCCCCTGCTCATGCTAGCTCCGAGACGCTAGGTACGTACTTGAGTGGCTAGCCCACCCAGCTTTCATGCTGCTGTGGCTACACAATATTTTTAGTGCTCTAGCTTGATCAGCGCTAGCGTGGGTATATGTCTTCGAGCTGGAAATTGTGCCAGTGTAGACACACAGGATCAGAGGGACTGAGAGACTGATACAAGACAGACATTTGCCAAGAGCATTTTGGCAGGCAAAGCATAGTTCAATCAAGCAAACTACATCTGCCAGAATACACCCTGGCCAGGGATTCCCATGATGCACTGCAGTGTCTAGCCACATCACTGTGTTGGGGCTGACAGAGCTCCCTGCTGCTATAACCGCTGGCCTGTGTGGAAGGGTGATGGTAGGGCTGGGGGGCGGGCGGGAAGAGTTTTGATGGAAAATTGGGGTTTTGACAAAGTTTTTTCCCCCAAAAAAGTGTCTGCTTTATGCAAAAAATTTCAGCTTTGCAATGGAAAGCTGAACAAAAAGGTGTGTTATGAAAATACCACCATGGTGCCTCATGCGAGCTGTAGTTCAGGCACCTCATGCCCTCGCTCTCGTACATGGGATGGGCTCCCAGCCAAACTACATCTCCCATGATGTATTATGGCCAGGAACTCCCATGATGCTCGGCAATGGCTCATCAAGAGGACAATAGTAGTGCATCATGGAAATGAAGTCTGGCCAGGGAGTCCACCCCATAGAAATGAATGGGGGATCGAGACACCCAGACTATAACTCCCACAAGGTACCACAGCATCATTTCGGAAATCAAAGTTTTTGGTTTTCAACTGTTTGCCAAAAAGTGTCTTAAACTTTCCATGGAAATTTTTGATGAAAAATTGATTTGTGTTTGTTATCACTGAAAAGGGGAAAAAAGCCCCACAACAATGAGCTCTAGGTAATGGGGACATTACCTACCCTTTGCAGATTTTCAGCCCTGTTCATTTAAAAAGATATTTAATATAATGCCTCAGGAAATCTTTTTAGAAAAATTCATTCAAATCAACTTTGGTAAGAGCACTGTCAAATAGACTGGAAACTGACCAGAGGACAACAAACAAGCAATGCATAGAGATGGGGGTGGGGCCAATAGCACAGATCATTTTTAGAGAGAAGTTTATACAACAAACACTATGTATGAGCTTGAAGGAGAAAATGGTTCATTCATGAAAGCAACTGATGACACCAAGGACAAACTCCTGCCCGCTGCTGCTTGGGAGTGTCGTAGACTATAACATAGGGAGTGTCTTCACTTATACAGCAGCATGACAGGAGTCTCAGATGTGCTAAATTAGGATACCAGTTACTATCCCATCTGGTACATCAGAGCCCCAGGCAGGCATGGTCTGCCATCTTCGAGGCCGATAAGACCTCTTCTATGCCATTTATTATTTCATATGCCAATTTAGAGGATCTGAACTGGTGACCTAGACATAACAGGATTAATCTCTTTCCCAGTTCCGAGACCCATGCAGTTGCCCAGCAAGTTCTCCCACTAGACCCATTTCCCAAACCTGTCACAACTAATCTTTTTTGCTTTTTGAGTTGGATGGCGGACACCAGTCAGAAACTCAGAAATGCCATGTTTAATAAAATAAAACTCCACTGGAGTCTCAGAGACAACATAGAGCTTATTCGTAAGGAGAAGGACTTCTCACCAGGCAGATTCCAGGAACTTCTGTGCTACGCAAAACAGGTGCAACTTCCCTTCAGCCTTCCCTGCTCCCACCAAGAGAGCAGCTCCTGTCCTAGTTCTGAAGATTGACCCTATCGGCAAAGGTCAGTTTCCATTCCAGTTTAAACAGCCAAGGACAGCTAGTGTGCATTTCAGAACAAGTACATTGTAATTCTGAGATGCAGAATTAAGCCAGGGAGGAATAGAGGAAAGAGCGAGTCCCCAACAGGAGCTTATTTGAATAATCTAGCTGACAGACCTGTTCTTTTCTGGTGTGCACATCAGATGTCACCACATTCTGAAAGCAGATACTGTCCCTGGGTCTGAATAAATATGAACATTTAAAAATAAGTGCTACCACTAGTAATAATCCCTCCAGTTCTGACTGCACTGCTCTTCTCTTAATGTTTATGCTGTCACTAAAATCCTGTAGGTGGCATTATAGCCTTGACATGGACAGTTACCTGTCATCTCTTCATACAATGGATAATACAGATTTTCTTTGGTCTGCTAATAGTTACTGATTAGTATGTTAATTGACTTGGTACTGCATGGCATTTTGATTAAAAAATTACAGTGATATAAAAATTAAAATGGCACACATTAAAACAGATTAGAGACTGGCAAACAGAGGTCACAAAATGCAACTGTAAACTGAGAAGTCATCATCAAGCAGGTCTGTTTCTAGCTTTCACTTCGACATTGGATCATGTTATGCCTTTCTCTGCTTGATTGAAGAGCCCATTATCTAATATTTGTTAAGGGGTGACTTGATTACTGTTTATAAGTATCTACATGGGGAACAAATATTAGATAATGGGCTCTTCAGTCAAGCAGAGAAAGGCATAACATGATCCAATGTCGAAGTGAAAGCTAGACAAATTCAGACTGGAAATATGGCATATTTCTTAGAATCATAGAATCGTAGAATATCAGAGTTGGAAGGGACCTCTGGACGTCATCTAGTCCAACCCCCTGCCCAGAGCAGGACCAATCCCAACTACATCATCCCAGCCAGGGCTTTGTCAAGCCTGACCTTAAAAACTTCTAAGGAAGGGGATTCCACCACTGCCCTAGGTAACGCATTCCAGTGTTTCACTACCCTCCTAGTGAAAAAGTTTTTCCTAATATCCAACCTAAATCTCCCCCACCGCAACTTGAGACCATTACTCCTTGTCCTGTCATCTGCTATCACTGAGAATAGTCTATATCCATCCTCTTTGGATCCACCTTTCAGGTAATTAAAAGCAGCTATCAAATTCCCTCTCACTCTTCTCTTCTGCAAACTAAATAACCCCAGTTCCCTCAGCCTCTCCCCATAAGTCATGTGTTCCAGTCCCCTAATCATTTTTGTTGCCCTCCGCTGGACATTTTCCAATTTTTCCACATCCTTCTTGTAGTGTGGGGCCCAAAATTGGACACAGTACTCCAGATGAGGCCTCACCAATGTCGAATAGAGGGGAACGATCACGTCCCTCGATCTGCTGGCAATGCCCCTACTTATACACCCCAAAATGTCATTGGTCTTTAATATGAGTAATTAATCACTGGAACAACTTACCAAGGGTCATGGTGGATTCTCCATCGCTGACCATTTTTAAATCAAGATTGGATGTTTTTCTAAAAGATCTGCTCTAGGAATTATTTTTGGGATGTTCTATGGCCTAGTTTATACAGGTCAAACTAGATGATCACAAAGGTCCACTCTAGCCTTAGAACCTATGAACATGTCATACACCTAATACACGTTTGCTGAAAGATTATGACCTCAGATATGTATTCAGCACCTCCTGAATTCAATTAACTGTGTTCCTGGTCCTAAGAATTTTAGGGCTCAGATTTTCAAGGTGTCTAGGGGATATGGGTACCAAATTCCCATTAAAAATCTTTATTTAAAAGTTTCATGTGCGTGAGCATCCACCACATCCTTTGGTGAATTGTCCCAATAGTTAATTACCCTCACTGTTAAAAATTTGTATCGTGCTTTGAGTTTGAATTTGTCAAGCTTCAGATTCCAGTAACTGAATCTTGTTATGTCTTTGTTTAATCTAACAGCCTATGTAGGTACTTAGAGACTGATCGAATCACTCAACCTTCTTTTCAATAAGCTAAGTGGATCAAACACCTTACTGTTTTCCAGTATAATTCTTGTGGCTCTTCTCTGTTGAATGTTGAAAACCTGGAGAGGGTTCACTTACAACAAAACCCAGTCTGAGTTTCAAATGAAATCCAGAAGCAACAGGTGGCTTTGGGTGGTTCCCAGTGCACATTTTTTCATGGGTCAAGAGAGAAGTTTAGTTAGCAAAGGACACACAAACAATGATGACAGCAGCCACCCATAACTTGAAATAATCCAAAACAACACCACATTGCACTTGTATGATTAAATGTCCTAAGCAAAGGCTGAAAGCTAACAAAGATCACAGGGAACTCAGCTCAGCACTATGACTGCAATGAATGGTAGTGGAGCCAATTTGTGGGTGTTTTGTGGCCACTGTCTGTTGTTTGGTTCTCTCAAAAATTAACTTCAATTGCCAAGCAATGATTTACATCTAAGTTTATAAATGAGCAAGGGTAGTTCTTGGCGATGAACGCTGGAAGCACATTATCGGAGACAGAGGAAGAACAAGCTATAAAAGCAAGGTTGAATGAGCCAGAAAATCACGCTTAGAAGAACTGACTTGGAAGCTGAAGATGCTACCTCACCATCAGCTGTAAATAACAAGCCTGCCCAAGAATCGCTAAGGGAACCCATCAGCAATGATGTGCTGTGGGAAGGTCTGACTACTATAGAAAGGCCAACAGAGACCCAGACCTAGGCCACCTGCCAACCACAACTGTGTTCTTTTAATCAAAGCCCTTCAGCCCCATGTGTACACTATACTTCTTTGCAGAGGGGCCAACACAAAGGGTGAAATCTCGGTCTCATTGAAGTCAGTGGGAGTTCTGACATGGGCTTCAATGAGACCAGGCTGTCACCCAAGGTTTGTGCCCCATGGGGCTTAAATGGGACATAAGTGTTGCATAGGCTTTGTGCTGGCCTTCTGCACAGGAGTGAGTCTCACAAAACAAGAGGTACAGAGCACAGGATGGTCCATGACACTCACTGTTCTGTCTCACAGCAGTAGGTACAGGACAAGAGGCTGCCATCTGCCTTTGAGGCTGATGGGAAAGTAGTTAGCATGAAGCACAAGTGCAATGGGGGAAACTCACCACCATTCAGAGTGGCCCCTCAAGCCAGGAGTAGTTCTTCTCTAGCAGTCCCTAGTGTCTGCCATTGTGGAACTGGAGCAGCCTGAAGCTTCTATGCCTCTGGCATGGTCATATTTCTTGTTTAGTTTCCTCCCAGGATAACAAGCAAAAGGTTTTTCTGCCCCCCCTGGGCTACCATTAAGTTCTTTGCTCTTTTCGCAGAACCCCACCTCCCAGGACTTTCTCCCTAGAGGCTCTTTTGCCCACCAGGTTGTTCTTATACAACATACTCAGTCCAAAGATCTCATAGTGCTGTATTATGTATGTTGTGTTGCCAGCATACACGGCCCTGCAGACCTGGAGGGTTGTGCCATATGGCAAAGGCTCATTGATCCAAAGGGCAAGAAATCTTACTTCATTAAGCCTCCTCTGTGAGTTAGTTCCATTTTAGGCTGTGGATTAGGCAGTCACACCACCTTGTGAAGCTGCTGGGTGTGATAGCCACCTACCATTCAGGTTAAATGAGAGAAGAGTTAAATGCAGTTTTGTTTAGTGATAGCTTAAACAATGGAAAAACTTCCACCTGCGGATTAGACTGCATGCAAACCTGGGCAGGCCTGGGCTATGCAGTCCAAGGGGTTTTCCAGGCGCCTGATAACAAATGCTGGGGATTGGTGTGTGGGCATGTGAGAGAGAGAAGCAGGGGAAAACACCTACAGAAGCAGCCAGAGAAGACAACAAGAAAGCTAGAGAAGAACTTGGAGCATGACCCTGAGAAAAAGCACTAAGGGGGAGTGCTTTTGGGCAAAGTGCTGTCAGAAGAGGCTTGGAACTATTAAGCAAAGAAATTCTCATGTTAAATTCCCGTTTCCCTGAAAACAGTCGGAATCAATGGACATCCAAGAACTGCGTTCCTGACTCCATCATCATCAATTTTTAGCTTCTAATGGAAACAACCCACTAAAGCCCAAGATTTCGCTAACCACTCAGGCCAAGAGGGGTAACGGTGTTATCACTATTATACAAAGGAGGCACAGAAAGCTTAAAAGATCCATACACAGTGAAACAGTGGAAGATCTGCAACTAGAACCCAGGTGTCTTGACTCCCAGATTCCCTGCTCTGATCATTAAATCACGCTTCCTCCCTGAAACTTTTCACATCAGCCTCTGTTTCTGAATCTGTTGTGTGGTTCCATAAAGGGAGGGAGCTGCCTTGTGTTTGGTTTAAGAGACTCAGAAAATGCATTTGCGATTCAAAAACTCCTATAGCAAGGCACAGCCCAGGTATTGTAGGATAATAGTGAGCTCCTGCAGACAGTTTGACTATTTGATATGCTGCTCAATCTAGATTTCAGAGTAGCAGCCGTGTTTGTCAGTATTCGCAAAAAGAAAAGGAGGACTTGTGGCACCTTAGAGACTAACCAATTTATTTGAGCATAAGCTTTCGTGAGCTACAGCCCACTTCATCGGATGCATTCAGTGTAGTTTTTAAACATTTTGACCTTTCCAGAATTTGCTTGTTTTTCTTGGTCACGCATAGATGAACAGCAGAGCTGGTCAAAATGATCCTTCACAAGTCACCAGTCACAGTTATAAGTCATCAAGAAGAATAACTGCTACCCATGAAAAGAAAAGGCTCCCCTTGCAGAGATTTTGGGAAGGATATTTATCTGGGAGGACAGACATACAGTAATCAGGTAACTTTAATATGTGCACAGCACTTTGGAGGTGTCCAGCACCACTTCAATATTAATAAATACAGAGGGAGGCTAATGATTTCCTGCTTTGAGCAGGGGGTTGGACTAGATGACCTTCTGGGGTCCCTTCCAACCCTGATATTCTATGATTCTATGATGTGGAGCGTGGGTTATACACAGAGATAAAACTAGGAGCTAAATGGTAGGACAGCACTGTGGACAAGACCCTACTTGTTCTAGAAGATGAATTGCTGCTACTGTGAAGAAGCCATTTTTAATGGTTCAAAAGAATGTTTTCAGGTCAGGTGAGAGGCCATGGTTTGGAGAGGGTGCAAAGAGGTGCTCATGTATTGAACACACTAATGTACTGTCCAGGCTCTAGTCGAATCTACGCAACCGTCACTAAGAAAAATGTAATTGGGAAAGCAACCTAGAGAAAAATTTGCAAGGGACAGAAGTGAAAACAGATAATAGAAGCATTTTTCTTATATATGGCGACAAATACAAGGGAAGAGGTCCACCAGATGAGTGTCACAAGACCTGGGTTCTACTCTGGGCTGACAAACAAATTATGGCCCTGATCCAGTTCCCACTGAATGATTCCCATTTTAATGGATCTGATTCAGGCCCTAGGATACATAGAATCATAGAATATCAGGGTTGGACGGGACCTCAGGAGGTTCATCTAGTCCAACCCCCTGCTCAAAGCAGGACCAATCCCCAACTAAATCATCACAGCCAGGGCTTTGTCAAGCCTGACCTTAAAAAACTTCTAAGGAAGGAGATTCGACCACCTCCTTAGGTAACGCATTCCAGTGTTTCACCACACTCATAGTGAAAAAGTTTTTCCTAATGTCCAAACTAAACCTCCTCCACTGCAACTTGAGACCATTATTCCTCGTTCTGTCATCTGCTACCACTGAGAACAGTCCAGATCCATCCTCTTTGGAACCCCCTTTCAGGTAGTTGAAAGCAGCTATCAAATCCCCCCTCATTCTTCTCTTCTGCAGACTAAACAATCCCAGTTCCCTCAGCCTCTCCCCATAAGTCATGTGTTCCAGTCCCCTAATCATTTTTGTTGCCCTCTGCTGGACATTTTCCAATTTTTCCACATCCTTCTTATAGTGTGGGGCCCAAAACTGGACACAGTACTCCAGATGAGGCCTCACCAATGTCAAATAGAGGGGAACGATCACGTCCCACAATCTGCTGGCAATGCCCCTACTTATACAGCCCAAAATGCCATTGGCCTTCTCGGCAACAAGGGCACACTGTTGACTCATATCCAGCTTCTCGTCCACTGTAACTCCTAGGTCCTTTTCTGCAGAACTGCTGCCGAGCCATTCGGTCCCTAGTCTGTAGCGGTGTATGGGATTCTTCCGTCCTAAGTGCAGGACTCTGCACTTGTCCTTGTTGAACCTCATCAGATTTCTTTTGGCCCAATCCTCTAATTTGTCTAGGGCCCTCTGTATCCTATCCCTACCCTCCAATGTATCTACCTCTCCTCCCAGTTTAGTGTCATCCACAAACTTGCTGAGGGTGCAATCCACACCATCCTCCAGATCATTTATGAAGATATTGAACAAAACAAGCCCCAGGACCGACCCTTGGGGCACTCCCTTGATACTGGCTGCCAACTAGACATGGAGCCATTGATCACCCATTGAGCCCAACAATCTAGCTAGCTTTCTATCCAGCTTATAGTCCATTCATCCAGCCCATACTTCTTTAACTTGCTGGCAAGAATACTGTGGGGGACCATGTCAAAAGCTTTGCTAAAGTCAAGGAACAACATGTCCACTGCTTTCCCCTCATCCACAGAGCCAGTTATCTCGTCATAGAAGGCAATTAGATTAGTCAGGTATGACTTGCCCTTGGTGAATCCATGCTGACTGTTCCTGATCACTTTCCTCTCCTCTAAGTGCTTCAGAATTGATTCCTTGAGAACCTGCTCCATGATTTTTCCAGGGACTGAGGTGAGACTGACTGGCCTGTAGTTCCCCGAATCCTCCTTCTTCCCATTTTTAAAGATGGGCACTACATTAGCCTTTTTCCAGTCATCCGGGACCTCCCCCGATCGTCATGAGTTTTCAAAGATAATGGCCAATGGCTCTGCAATCACATCCGCCAACTCCTTTAGCACTCTCGGATGCAACGCATCTGGCCCCATGGACTTGTGCTCGTCCAGCTTTTCTAAATAGTCCCGAACCACTTCTTTCTCCGCAGAGGGCTGGTCACCTCCTCCCCATGCTGTGCTGCCCAGTGCAGTAGTCTGGGAGCTGACCTTGTTCGTGAAGACAGAGGCAAAAAAAGTCCCTCTGTGCTGCAGTTTGTCAATCTGTATGATGGGGATAAATTCTTACCCCTCCTTTGTACAGCACTATGAGCACAAAATAGCTGTACTAATCAATACAAACAAAATAGCGATGGAGCAGCTTCACTGCTATGGCTACTCAAGCTAGATCAAAGCTAGTTTGAGTGTGTCTACACATGCCGCAGTCACACCTCCCAGTCGCAGTGCGGACATACCCTAAAGGGCTTTGAGATGGTACCTTGTCTCCAGACAAAGCAGGCTCAGCCATGAACAGAGCTACAGAGAGTACAGGCTGACAGTCTAGTTCTTCTCTCAGTGCTTTTGCACCAGTGTGACTCAACTGATTTCAGGGTTGCTCCTGACTTACACCAATATAAGTTAGAGGTGACTCACGCCTTAAGTCTTTACACCAGAAGAAACTCTGGCTAAGTACAATGGAACAAATTCACCCCCAATGTAACTCAGTTGGTTTCAGTTGAGTTACACCAGGGATTCATTTGGCCCAATGAGTTTTCACTATGTCACTCAGTTTCCCAATGTAGTGCAGTCCAAAGGTATTTTCCCTATTGTGGAAGTAGACTTCCATCACTATGCCCAGGGTAGCCAAGTGACCCAATAAGATTCTCCTCTCTGCATGAATCCTCACAAGCCTTCTAAAGGCATACATGACACAAGCTCTTATGTGAAACCCTTATGCTTGAAACGGCTCCTTGGCTGCAGTGGATATTGGAGGGGAGCCAGCAGAAAAGCTTGATTCCCTGCCAGATCATTAAAAGGATTCCCTTAATTTCTAAGCAATGTGGTCCTCTCCGCTGACTAGGAAGAGTTTCTGCCCAGATCCACTAACAGGTAAATGGTGCTGATTTCAACCAAGGGAATCCCTGAGATGTGAGCAGATTCCCCTCTGGTAGAAAAGGCGTTTCAGAAGAGAAATGTAGCTGTTAAGAGAAGATGGATGTCAGAGATATTTCGAGCTTCTCTCTCTCTCTCTCTCTCTAATGATGGCTGCAGCTCCTCTCATCAGTGCCCCATGTCTGTCTGGATGAGTATATGATTGAGACTGTTTCCATGTGACTATTTTGCTGAAGGCTGGAGTGACTGACAGGAAGGATAGTCAGATGATGTGACTAAAGGATTCTGATAAGGAAGTGCCGTATTTTTCTCTGCAGAGAAAGTGATGTACATGAGCTAAGATTTAATTGGGGATTGGTCCTGCTTTTGAGCAGGAGGTTGGACTAGATGACCTCCTGAGGTCCCTTCCAACCCTGATATTCTATGATTCTAAGTCTGTATCTCCTGTTCATCACTGGATGACAGCACTCTTAGCACTGGGGCCTAAAGAGGAAAGTCAAGACGTGTAGAGAGAATCCAGACTGGAGTTGCATTCCCCACTCTCTTGTGAGAGCATCTACATCTTTGCAAAGTGAGTGTCAAACCCCACCAAATGAAAGCCCTCCTCTCATGAGTGCTCCTGGTAACATTATACTCCCCTCTCCCTGCATGCCATACAGATATAAATAACCACAAAAGCAGTGGAAAAAATCAGGTCTCTGCAATGCACAGCTAAAGAGC
This sequence comes from Lepidochelys olivacea, assembly GCF_965140295.1. Classification (NCBI taxonomy): domain Eukaryota; kingdom Metazoa; phylum Chordata; order Testudines; family Cheloniidae; genus Lepidochelys; species Lepidochelys olivacea. Next base: position 121,617,094 of record NC_140417.1, read on the forward strand.
ATGAATTGAAGATGAACTTCAACACTGGATGGAAAGAAATCGGTATTTTCTGTGGCAAGGAGACATTTCCGGAGTTTAAGGCAGGATGGCTTAATACATGCCTAGCTGTGTTTGAAGAAATGGCTTTCAGTTCGGTGGCTTACTCCACGTTAGGAGTGGACAAATACACTATGTCATGTGTTATTGCTTTGCTTAGTAATCAATGCACTCTCTCCAGGTTTTTTTAGTGCATAATCAACCATCAGCTTTTAACTACAGCAATCTTGGGCCAGAGAGTTCCCAAAGTACTTTATAAATTAGCTTAGAACCCTGTTGTTAGGTGTTTTTTCCCTTGGTGTGGACTCTTATAAATCAATAAATATAGACAAAAATATATATTAGATGAGCCTTTCCACAGCTGCACAGTTCACCTTTAGAACCAAAAGTTCCCAAAAGTCAGGTACATTTCTTAGACCCATGGTTTTCATTTCAGCCTAGAATCATATTATATTAGGAGAGGAGAATTTTAGGTAGATTGAATGCATTTGTCCAAACTAGAATATGCTCACTAATCCAGACTAGCACCCCACCTGAAGTTACTAAGGGCCTGATTTCCAGAGGTGCTGAGCACCCACAGTTCCTAAAGACTTCAACTGCAGTGGCGGGCGGATACTCAGCACATCTGAAAAATCAGGCCCTCTCTGGCTATTTTGCCTCTTAGAAAGGTTTGGCAAACACAAACATTTCAGGTTTCAGAGTAGCAGCCGTGTTAGTCTATATCCGCAAAAAGAAAAGGAGTACTTGTGGCACCTTAGAGACTAACCAATTTATTTGAGCATAAGCTTTCATGAGCTACAGCTCACTTCATTAGATGCATTCAGTGGAAAATACAGTGGGGAGATTTATATATATAGAGAACATGAAACAATGGGTGTTACCATACACACTGTAAGGAGAGTGATCACTTAAGGTGAGCTATTACCAGCAGGAGAGCCGGGGCATTGCGGGGTGGGGGGGCTTTTGTAGTGATAATCAAGGTGGGCCATTTCCAGCAGTTGACAAGAATGTCTGCGGAACAGTGGGTGGGAGGAATAAACACCACACAACAGAACCACTAACCCAGGAACTTATCCTTGCATCAAAGCCCGTTGCCAACTGTGCACACATATCTATTCAGGGGACACCATCACAGGGCCTAATCACATCAGCCACACTATCAGAGGCTCGTTCACCTGCACATCTACCAATGTGATATATGCCATCATGTGCCAGCAATGCCCCTCTGCCATGTACATTGGTCAAACTGGACAGTCTCTACGTAAAAGAATAAATGGACACAAATTATCCATTTGTGAATTATAACATTATAACATTATAGAATTAAGAATTATAACATTCAAAAACCAGTTGGAGAACACTTCAATCTCTTTGGTCACTCGATTACAGACCTAAAATTTGCAATTCTTCAACAAAAAAACTTCAAAAACAGACTCCAAGGAGAGACTGCTGAATTGGAATTAATTTGCAAACTGGATACAATTAATTTAGGCTTGAATAGAGACTGGGAGTGAATGGGTTATTACACAAAGTAAAACTATTTCCCCTTGTTTATTCCCCACCCCCACCCCCCACTGTTCCTCAGACGTTCTTGTCAACTGCTGGAAATGGCCCACCTTGATTATCACTACAAAAGGTTCCCCCCCCTTGCTGGTAATAGCTCACCTTAAGTGATCACTTTCCACTGAATGCATCTGATGAAGTGAGCTGTAGCTCACGAAAGCTTATGCTCAAATAAATTTGTTAGCCTCTAAGGTGCCACAAGTCCTTTTCTTTTTACAAACATTTCAGTTCTTAACTGAAACGGACAAGGAACTTTGCATCCAGACTTCTGCTATTGCAGGGACAGCAGCACCACTCAGTGCTGAAGGGTTTAATAACATGTGAAGCAAGAAAAGTTGTGGGGGGTTTTAAATCTGAGTTTAAAATAGGATTTTCAGTTAATAGTGACGGTCATTGGCTTGACTAAATCTGCATCAACTCTGGCACTTGTTTTAGGATACTAACTTCTAGTTACATTAAAACACAGAGAAGAGGGGTCTGGCTGGCTGAGGAGGAGACTGTCTATTGCTCAAGACTGCCACTCATGCCAGTAGCACAAATACTCAGAGGATCTTTGCTGGCAATCAGGGAGTTAGAATGACAAGTAATTAAACTGGTGCCCACAACTGAACTGTGGGTGCAAAAAAAAAGGGGGGGGGTGGGAGGAGCAGGGGAACTGTACCTGAAAAACACAGGGCGCTTTGCTGAAAATTCATCCTTCTGTGGCCACACTTAAGGCCAAACATCACTATGTGTTGCACCAGGAAAATGCATTTGCACACTTATTTAGCTTGCTTTATTCTGCTCACCATCCTGTCACACCGGGGTAGAGCAATCCAGATCACCCCTCACAAAAGACCTATTATCCAGTCCATCTCTATTGGGATCAATATAGGATTGCTCCCACCAACCTAGAAGCTTTAAGGTCAACCATGACCCTAATCAAAATATGTAGACAGATGCCCATGTTCCCAGTGGGATACTAACCAAAAAGAAATTTTTAAGAAATTCAAGCTATCGTTTGAAGTGCATAGACAATCACTGATTGTTTAATTATTGAAAGATTCAGAATCAAAGCAGTCCATAGATTGTGTCCTATTGCCATAGCGCAATGCCATGACCTAGCGCAAAAGCATGTAGAATTTGGGGCAAGTGGAACTCCAGCTATGTGAGTTCTCCTTCCTGTTCAGCAAGCAATGACACTGGGTTAGAGTTCAGCTGACCCTGATCCTGCAGTGGGGTCTGCAAGCCTAACACTCATGGTCACATTGTGGCCCAGGTTTGTTTTGAGACACATTTAATCACCAGAGGCATAAATTCTTCACAGAACTTGAATGGTTTGTGACACATCTGCAAGGCAGTAGAAGAGAGATTATCATCAGCTAGAATATTAACAGATCAACCCTGATGCCTCCTGCTAAGTACCATTCATTCATTTCTAGGAAGGATGGGAACAGAGCTAATATGGAAAAATCTTACTGTGGCATCAGCTCCAAGCCAACCAGGTCAACAGCATCACAAAAAACTCTCTCAGCCAGGAACCGGCTGAAAATTGGCTGAGGATAAATGTGGAGATCAGGAAACAGAGCTTTCTCACAGGCCAAGGGACTAAGATCTATCTGCCTAGGGAGCAGTACATATAATCAGCTCTTTCTATAATAAATAAAAACTATCCAAACCATGTATTCCCTTGCCTGTAGCCAGCTACACGTTTTTGCTTTCATGAACTGACAAGACAGAAAATAGCAAGGCTGCATAAACTCCAGAGAGCCTCATTCGTGAAGACAAACTACATTTTACAATGCAGGTATTTTGTTTTGCTTGCATTGTATTAGTTATTCAATGGCATTACTCATTATTTGCTTAGCACGGACAACCTGCTCAGCGCTGTAGTTTACTTCAGCTGCCAGTGACCACCAGGGACTATATAGCACCCAAAGACTAGCCAAGGGAGGAAAGACCAAATCATGTTCCTTTTTGCTGGCTCTGCCCCCTACTCTGGGAGCTGGGTGAAGGCAGAAGCCACCATGATAGCTCTAGGATACTGAAAGATCTCCTGCTCTTGGGGGCTGCTTTGCCCCACTGGACAACCAGGACCATGATACCTGCTGCTACTCCCACTACAGCAGTGGTCCCCAAACTGTGGGGTGAGACCCCCTTGGGAGGCAGAGAGGAATGCCCAGGCCAGCCTCCCGGGGGGGGACAGGGAAGGAGTGCCACCCAGCCCCACTCTGCCCCTGGTTCTCTCACGGCCCCAGTGCCAGGCGCTCACATGCTACTGGTCTGGTCACCCGCGATAACCAGCCTCCGCCTCCGGGGGATGGGAAGAGTTGCAGCTGTTGCTGGAACCTGGAGGAGCACGCAGGGACAGCTCCAGCAAGAGAGATGCCGGCGGCTCTCCGCTCCTACCAAGTGTGGCTGCCCCTCCCCTGCCCTGCCCTTGTTACCCCCCCGACCCCAGAGCACAGCTCCCCCTCCCGCACCCTGCCCCATTTTGTAGTGGTAAACACCCACTTTTTCATGCTTTGTGTGTATAAAAAGATCTTTTGTACTTTCCACGGTATGCATCCGATGAAGTGAGCTGTAGCGCACGAAAGCTCATGCTCAAATAAATTGGTTAGTCTCTCAGATGCCACAAGTCCTCCTTTTCTTTTTGCGAATACAGACTAACACGGCTGTTACTCTGAAACCTGTCATCTTTTTGGAGTTTATTGTAAATCCAAGTTGATTACACCAATTTTCCAAGGCAGTGAAGAGTATCATAATTACTTCAAACATTTCTGCCAGTTGTACAATATCATCTGCCTAAACTAAGGAGCTTAACTCTAGAGGGAAATAAAGACATTCTTCAAGAAACAATGTTTCCAATCAGGATAATATTTTCTTTCTCATGACCTGTAACTGAAACACAGCATGATGAATTTTCCTTAAACGTTGCAGAAACACCCTCTGAGTAAACGTGGCAATATTCAGGCCAAGAGAATTTTCCAAACCAGTAGCAGAGAGATGCCAACAAGAGAGCTTTATATTGGCAGCTGGCTGCACTGCTGAGAAACCACCAGCTCCTTATATCACATACACAAACACAAATGCACAATGACAATATTTTCCCTTCCTATGCAGTTATCCATCCTCAAAGCATTTTACAAATGTTACTTAATTCAGCCTCCCAACATTGTGATATTGGGATGTATCCGCACCTCCGCACCTACATATCACAGTGACTGGCATGCTATCAATATGAACATGGACAGGTTTTATAGGTAGGGAGAGGCACATAGAGGTTGTTACTTGCCCAAGATCATGCAGAAAGCTTATGGCAAAGCAACTGTGAAGCTAGCCCTGTGGGTGCTAACCAAATAATTGCAATAGAAAGCAGCTCAGGTATGTCTACATTGCAGTCACAGGATGTGTTTGCAGCTCATGTAGACATACCTGAGCTAGCTTAGATCTAGCTAGTTTGAGTACCCGAACAGAGAAGCTGTGGCAGCATGGGTTTTGATATGGGTTGCACATACCCACACAGAACCCTCAGTTGCCACAACTTCACTGCTCCCAATACCTGAACTAGGTAGATTCAAGCTAGCTTGGATATGTCTACATAAGCTGCAATCACACCCTGTGATTGTAGTGTAAACACAGCCTCAGTCTTGTGCCTTAATCACAAAACCGTGCTTTCCCAGCCATCCTCCCTAACATGGCACAGTATATATGCATATGGTGTTCCCAGCGACACGAGTATAAATGTGGAGTAATCCCACTGGCATCTGGATTTATGGCAGTGTAAACAAAAGCAAATCAGCCTCATTGAGATCTCCCTGCTCCCCTCACAGCTGGTTCCCGTGTTGTAGCTGCCAAGGACAGGAGAGGACGTGGGCAGATCAGAAAGTGTTCTCCTGGTGGCAGGGTTTGAAACTGAAAGGACAATCTGTTATTTTGCATGCCAGTGAGGGAAACCAAAAGAAATCTGATGAGGTTCAACAAGGACAAGTGCAGAGTCCTGCACTTAGGATGGAAGAATCCCATGCACAGCTACAGACTAGGGACCGAATGGCTCAGCAGCAGTTCTGCAGAAAAGGACCTAGGGGTGACAGTGGACGAGAAGCTGGATATGAGTCAACAGTGTGTCCTTGTTGCCAAGAAGGCCAGTGGCATTTTGGGCTGTATAAGTAGGGGAATTGCCAGCAGATGGAGGGACGTGATCGTTCCCCTCTATTCGACATTGGTGAGGCCTCAGCTAGAGTACTATTTCCAGTTTTGGGCCCCACACTACAAGAAGGATGTGGAAAAATTGGAAAATGTTCAGCGGAGGGCAATAAAAATGATTAGGGGACTGGAACACGTGACTTATGGGGAGAGGCTGAGGGAACTGGGATTGTTTAGTCTGCAGAAGAAAAGAAGGAGGGTGATTTGATAACTGCTTTCAACTACCTGAAAGGGGGTTTCAAAAAGAATGGATCTAGACCGTTCTCAGTGGTAGCAGATGACAGAACGAGGAGTAATGGTCTCAAGTTTCAGTGGGGGAGGTTTAGTTTGGATATTAGGAAAAACTTTTTCACTAGGAGGGTGGTGAAACACTGGAATGAGTTACCTAGGGAGGTGGTCGAATCTCCTTCCTTAGAAGTTTTTAAGGTCAGGCTTGACAAAGCCCTGCCTGGGATGATTTAGTTGGGGATTGGTCCTGCTTTGAGCAGGGGGTTGGGCTAGATGACCTCCTGAGGTCCCTTCCTACCCTGATATTCTATGATTCTATGTTGCTGATCAGCTACAAGTTTTTATAGTTGGTGACTGCAATTAACAAGCAATTTCCATTCATCAAAGGAAAATATAAATATTATGGTTGTGTGCGTATGTCTTTGATTAAAGTAATTGTGTATGTTGATGCAAATAGGGAATAGCACTCAGTGTCCTGGCGGGAGGGGGATAGCACTGCAATCTTTGGTGTCACCAAACTGCACACTACTTGTCTACACATAGGGGGGCAATCTCACCCTTCCCCCTTTTCTAAAATTGATTATATCGAACAGATTAGACCAGTAAAGGAGCTTCCTACTCACTTCCTGGAACAGGCGACTCATGTCTGCTGACTCAGCATTTGAAATTGGCTGATCTTATCGGGTGAGAAGAAATTGTTGGTACCTTTGTTGAATGCAGCTTGATTTGCTTTGGTTACTTTGCTAGCTAGGCAGAGCTTTGCTTTCCCATTTTGAAAAACAGGCAAATGTTCTAATGTGGTGTTTGGAATGCCTGCAGAAGCATGAGTTGTAACTAAGAAGAGTGAACACTCAGCTGTCTGGAATGAAAGTCAGGAAGGGGAAATTTAGGCTGAATAGCAGGAAGAAAAACCTGCTTGTTACTGAGACCTACTGGGCTGTAAAACAGCCTCAAGGGAACAGATGGAATCTTCATCACTTTAAATACTTAAAATGAGATGGGCAAAACAATAGAAAATATACAATAATCATGCATTGGCCTCAGGGAGAGTTTAATTGACTAAGACCTGCTAGTGGTTTTACATTTCTAAGGGCTGGGATTCTGGTATTATATCACACAATGAATTTTTCAAATTAAGGACAACCTTTCATTCTGTGATTCATGCTGTCCAGCTGTTGCTAGAAGTGTTAGCATTTCCAATACATAGAGAACATCCAGATACTTGGAGTGTAAATGATGCGTTTTAGGTTAGACAGCAAAACAGGAAAGAACAGAAGTAAAGCCTCCAGGCTAGAACAGTGTGCGTCTTCCCTCTGTAACATGCTGCATCTACTCTCCTACACAAAATGGCAACTGCCACTGCAGACACCCTAGAAATGTAAAAGATACAATACAAAGAAAATAAGGCTATCATAGCTGTAGCAAGCTACACCACATTTGGCTCTGCAACTGTGCCCTAATAAGTCTGGATTCGTTACGCATGAAGCATTCCCATTGACATTAATGGAAGATTAAGGCTGGTTTCAAGTGCAGAAAATAGCTTGAAGACCCACACTGCAGACTGAAAAGGAGTACTTGTGGCACCTTAGAGACTAACAAATTTGTTTGAGCATAAGCTTTTGTGAACTACAGCTCACTTCACTGGATGCATTCAGTGGAAAATACAGTGGGGAGATTTATATACACAGAGAACATGAAACAATGGGTGTTCCCATATACACTGTAAGGAGAGTGATCACTTAAGGTGAGCTATTACCAGCAGGAGAGCGGGGTGGGTGGGAGCTTTTTGTAGTGATATTCAAGGTGGGCCATTTCCAGCAGTTGACAAGACCGTCTGAGGAACAGTGGGGGGTGGGGGATAAACATGGGAAAATAGTTTTACTTTGTGTAATGACCCATCCACTCCCAGTCTCTATTCAAGCCTAAGTTAAGTGTATCCGGTTTGCAAATTAATTCCAATTCAGCAGTCTCTCCTTGGAGTCTGTTTCTGAAGTTTTTTTGTTGAAGTATTGTGATTAGGCCCTATGATGATGTCGTCCCCTGAATAGATATGTGGACTCAGTTGGCAACGGGCTTTGTTGCAAGGATAGGTTCCTGGGTTAGTGGTTCTGTTGTGTGGTTGCTGGTGAGTATTTGCTTCAGGTTGGGGGGCTGTCTGTAAGCAAGGACTGGCCTGTCTCCCACTGCAGACGGAACACTCACAGTATTACTTCAAGAGCAGCATTATATAAAGCATCCAATACAGAGAGATACAGGCTTAATATTAACAAAACAAAACATATTAAAAGAGTATTGGGTTATTTCAGAATTAAAGGGGATGGATGCCCTATTGCTGTTCAGTTCCTTATTTCTAATTGAAGATGAGGGCCTGGAAATAATTAAATACAGTGTTAAAATAGAAACAGACCTTCCAGAATACTCTGTTTACTTTCCAGAGAGCAGGGGCAGGTTGTATTAAAATTCCAAGCATCAACACTTGTAGCTTTGATCGTTGCAACTGTTTAAATACTGGCCCAGCACAGTGAAGTCATGTTGCACTTCGGGTGACCAGATGTCCCGATTTTATAGGGACAGTTCCAATATTTGGGGCTTTTTGTTATATAGGTGCCTATTACCCCACACCCTCTGTCCCCATTTTTCACACTTGCTATCTGGTCACCCTAGTTGCACTAGACTAGTGCATACGATCATGACTCTCTCTGGTATGCTACTTTCTCGCAGGGGAAGAAAGTCTCATTCATTCCAAGAGGTAGAGGCCCATCTCTTCGGTCTCAAAGATTCCTAGGTTTGATTCCTGATGAAGACCCTGTGTGGTCTGTATATATATGGCCATGGCTTGGTATCTGAACATTTGCATGGTACGCTTATGGGCACATATTGCAGTAGTATGAGTCAATCATTTTACTATAGCATCAAGGAGCCCTAGTCATGGACTGGGACCCCATTGTGCTAGGTGCCATACAAACACAGAACAAAAAGACAGCCCCTGTCCCAAAGACCTTACACTCAGAGTAGAAGACAAGAGACAACAGCTGGATACAGACAGGGGAGTACAAGAAACAGTGGTGCTCAGCATGTATCAGAGTGCCAGTCGCAATACAATATGGTGCTGCAGACAGAGCAATGAAAACTAGGGGGCCCACATACCATGCCATGCGATCAAACCGCTGGTTGATGTTACATCCCTGGGATCAGCGTTCCATCCAAGGACCTGAAAACAATTAATCCACACAACATCCCTGTCGGGAAGGTTAATACCATTATGCTTAGCCACAGGAAGCCTGAGGCAGAGATTAAGTGACTTGCCCAAGGTCACATAGCAAGTCCCATGCAGAACTAGGAATTGAACCCCTGTCTCCTACACCTCTGCTCTCTGGCATCTAGGTCACAGCTTAAGAGCTAATGCACAGAAGCCAACCATGCTAATGCAGAGAAACAGGGAGGAGACATGTAGACAAATAAGCTCATTTGAATAGCTAGTTTGTTCACCAGCGATGACTCATTTGACAACACACCATCAATAAGGCATCCGGAGACAACTCTTTCTACAGGGGAGAGCTAGTGTTCCATGACCTGGGAATGTGCATCTTATCCTATCTCCAGGCTGCTACTGTGTGGCATGCATTAAAGTGCTGTGGATGAAAGAGTGGGAGAAAAATAATACAGAGAGGCTGTATCCATCTACTTAGAAAGTAGAACGACCAACCACTGCAGCCTGCCATGAAAGGGAAGTATCTGGCTAAAGGCTGAACTGGAAAGACTGTGTCCAGGAGCCGTCACACAGGATTCTACCCTGGAAGGGAAAGAGGCACAAGAGAGGCAGCTGCATTGATCTGGTCCCATGTAGATGGACACGGGAATCCTAAACAGGTGCTTGTGTGTGTCACCGTAAGCAGCGTTGCTTTCCTGTTTCTATCTCTTTGCCCATTCAAATGCACTAAGCTGCCTTTCTAACCCTAACTGAAAGAAGACATATTAGAACGCACATAGCCAGAAAACCCAAGAAAACGGTCGCAGAGACGTGACCATCTGCCCCCAGCAAGCACCTCATCAATCTGAAGTTAACCAGGGATTTCTCCTTCGGAAGCAGCCCCCAGCCAATACAGCACCATGGATCGGTTCCGGATGATCTTCCAATACTTCCAGTCCAATTCTGAGTCGGTGATGAATGGGATCTGTGGGTTGCTAGCCCTGGCTAGCGTGAAGATATATACTTCCTTTGACTTTAACTGCCCCTGCCTGCCCAAGTACAACACGGCTTATGGTTTGGGAATCATGTTTCTGCCCCCCATGGCCCTCTTTCTCTGTGGTCTCATTCTCAACAGACAGACTCTGGTGATGCTGGAGGAGTGGAAAAGACCTACTGGGGGCAGAAAGAAGGATCTAGCCATCATCAGGTGAGGGATTCACCATTGTGAGTTGTTCTGTTCCCTTTGCCTCTCTTCCAGCCCTTTTGTTTGTTACATCTTTATCTCCCTGATACTTAGTTTTGTCCTAAACTCAGCTCCTTAGAAGTTCCCTCTTAAACATCTTGAACGCCAGCTGCTCATTAGTGAGCTTGGCACTGATGACTTACAACAGATTGTGTGAGTCCAGGAGCACAGCGATCCTATGAATACCTTCAAGGTAACCACAATATAAATGAAGGCAGAGAATATTTCTGAATCCCAGAGAAAGATAATACTGATATCTAGCTCTTATACAGCGCCTTTCAACAATAGAGCTCAAAGGGATTCACAGTCTTTAATGTATTTATACCATAAGCAGGAGTGGCCTGAAGCTAAGGAAGGCAATGTTTAGGCTACACAGTACATAATTTTCAGGTTTCAGAGTAGCAGCCCTGTTAGTCTGTATCCGCAAAAAGAACAGGAGTACTTGTGGCACCTTAGAGACTAACAAATTTGAGCATAAGCTTTTGTGGGCTACAGCCCACTTCATTGGATGCATAGAATGGAACATATAGTAAGAAGATAGATATATATATATATATATATATATATATATATATATATACACACACATACATACAGAGAACATGAAAAGGTGGAGTAAGAGGCTAATTAATTAAGATGAGCTATTATCAGCAGGGGAGAAAACCTTTTGTAGTGCTAATCAAGATGGCCCATTTAGACAGTTGACAAGAAGGTGTGAGGATACTTAACATGGGGAAATAGATTCAATATGTGTAATGACCCAGGCACTCCCAGTCTCTATTCAGACCCAAGTTAATGGGATCTAGTTTGCATATTAATTCAAGCTCAGCAGTTTCAGCTGGAGTCTGTTTTTGAAGCTTTTCCGTTGCAAAATTGCCACCTTTAAATCTGTTCCTGAGTGGCCAGAGAGGTTGAAGTGTTCTCCTACCGGTTTTTGAATGTTTTGATTCCTGATGTCAGATTTGTGTCCATTTATTCTTTTGCGTAGAGACTGTCTGGTTTGGCCAGTGTACGGGGGCATTGCTGGCACATGTAACACTCAGTAACAGATTTAAAGGTGGCAATTTTGCAATTTTTAGATGCCATCCAATGTGCCAGGGGGTGCTCACTGCTCAACCCCCTGCTCTGCCCCAGGTCCTGCCACCACTCCACCCCTTCTTCCAAGCTTCCTTCCCCCACCCAACCAGAGCCTCCTGCACACTGCAAAACAGCTGATTGTGGTGGGCAGGAGGCGCTGGAAGGGTGAAGCGGATGGTGGGCTGCTGACGTATTACGGTGGCTCTTTGGCATGTTCATTGGTAAATTCTGGCTCCTTCCTAAGGGCTCAAGGCTGCAAATACTCCCTACAAGGCATAGTACTTTGCACTGTGAGCAATGTTCCCAACGACTTCTGTGGGACTAATCACAGCAGTAAGCATTTGCAGGATCAAGCAAAGACAACAGACAAGCAAAGACAATATTTTCTGTAGTCTTTACAGAAAGTAAAGACAACAGAAAATGGGTGTGGGGGTGTTCTTGGGGGAAGTTACAGCAAGACAATTCAGTGGTCATTTCGATTCACTGTGCATGGTTTTTCATTGTTGTTGTTGAAATGTTTAGAGTGTGTTTATAAACGAAAGCAAGAATGATTGAAGTAATTTTTTTGTGGGGGGGTTGATGTGATGGAGACAAGGAAGGGGTGAAAGAGCAGGGGTGATATTTTGGGGTGGGGCTGAATTTGGAGGGGAGAGAAAGAGGGAAGAGAGGAGGGAAAGGAAGGGAGGAAAGGGAGTTGGCAGAGAATCATGCACAGACTATGCAAGAGAATCCTTAATCAGGCACAGTCCTTGTTTGTTTCTTGAGGAAACCTTAAATAACAGATCCTTGCAGCACCCACAAATGGTCTTAATACTTTGGTCAGTATGCGAAGAGCATTTAGGCAGTGGAATAGATTCCCAAGGAAGGCACCAAGACAACATCATTGCAGAGATTCAAGAACAGAGAAGGCATTAGCTGGAAAAATGCTGGCAAAAGCCAGGCCGAGTTAAATGGTATTCCCTGGGCAATGCTATCTCTGCCTGTGCCAATCCAGTTCTGTGAATAAGTAGAAGGCTTCATCTCCAGGGACATCAGGTTGACACCGGTTCACACTTCCCTCTCCTGCACACAGGTACATGTGCTCCTCCATCATGCAGCGAGCCATGATTGCTCCCATCATCTGGATCATAGTCACCCTCCTCGATGGGAAATGCTTCGTCTGTGCTTTCAGTGGCTCCATCGACCCTGAAAAGTTTGTGGGGTTTGCCAACATCACCCCTACCCAGACGCAGCTCTTGCTCTCCAAAGTGCCCTGCAAAGATGACGAGCTCATGAAGAACAACCCTGCCCGGAAGGCGGTCTCCAGATACCTGAAATGCTGGTCACAAGTAAGTCAGAGGTTTTTCTGGGAGCCTTTCAAAGGGTCTGTAGAACAGCTCTAACAACCACGAGCCTGCTCCTACTCCTCTGGAGTCAGGGAGAGTTTTGGCATTGACTAAAGTGGGAGCCAGACTGAGCTCCATTTCTCTGACATTCAGAAATATCATCTTTATGATAATTTCTGCAGGAGTCCCCCATGTCAGGTAATAGAACAAAGAATAGGCACCTAGATTCTGGGGGGCATTGGTGATTTAGAAATGTGCATGATAAAAATGAGGATGCTGGTACCAAAAATAGTGATATGCTCTACTTCTAAAGCCCTTTTCAGAATCAAGGAGGTTAAAACTCTTCTACAAACTTTAAATCTCACAACTCCCTTATGAGGAAAGAGGCCCAGAGAGGTGAAGTGACTTGCCCAAGGTCCATATAATGAGTCTATGGCAGAGCTAAGAACAGACCCAAGGAATCCTGTATGTTAGTCCCCTGCTCTATACACCGATCAGACATCAGGCTGGGGATTTGATGGAGTAAGGCTAGTGGAAAGCTAAGGGTTAATCAATTTATCTCAAAGGAAGTTACAGCTGGTTTAACTTTGAGCCTTTTCAGGAGTGTGTGTCATAGCTCCTTGCAAACTCTAGGCAATTCACTGATGACAGAGTTGACTTCTCCTAATTTCTGTGAACTCTTGGTGTCCAACTACCCCTTCAGATTTGTGCAAGAAACTCTCACTGAAGCTAGTGTGCATGGTAAATGTGCATCAGAGGGATAATCAGGTGCCTTAATTTTTTCCCCTGACATTCCATCCCATTACACACACACCCCCACCTGAGACTGTACACACACTGAAAATCGTCTATGCTTTAGGAGATTCTAGTGGTCACAGCAGATACCTGGCGACCCTGTAAAAGGTAGGCACAGTACCAGGTCTGCAGGGACTAACCTTGACAAAGGTCTGTCAGACCTGGCCTATGCCCACTCCCACCCCTTTCCAGCCCTCCCCTGATTAGGAACTCCAGCTGTGCTCAACTATAGATTAGCATGGGTGGATAAAATGTCCTATGTTCATTAGGCCATTCACAGGGCTCTAGAAGGGCTCAGCTTTCCCATGGAGTATAAACTCTTCGAGGTGTAGTTGCCTGGATTTTGTAGCTAGAATTGGGTTGCCAATTTTAGCTGGACATATTCCTGGCGATTTCATCACATGATATAATCTTTAATTAAAGATTAATCTTTAATTCCTGGAGACACCAGGACAATCCTGGAGGCTTGGCAACCCCAGGCTACAATCTGAACCAGAACCCAGACATCTTCCCATTTCCCCACTCCTGCTTAAAATCTCGGTTTGAGCTAAGGGTTATACAGGCAAACAGCAAGTATATTACACTAATGTCAGCGTCACTCCCGATGCCTCTCATTCTGCCTCAGTGCTTCTTTCCTTATTGCCCAGGCCCTTGGCTGGAGTGTTGTGTTGATCCTTATCATGGTAGCCTTCCTTGCCCGGTCGCTCAGACCCTGCTTCAACCAGGCTGCCTTCCTGCAGACGCACTACTGGAGCGACTACATTGACATCGAGCAAAAGATCTTTGATGAAACCTGCTGTGAGCACGCCCAGGACTTCGCCCACAAGTGCGTCCTCCACTTCTTTGAAAGCATGCAGGAGGAAATCAAACTGCGGCGTTTCAATGTGCCCGGGGAGGAAGCCGAGGGGGGAGAAGGGGAAGAAGATCACCTGCGGGGAATCACAGACCAGGAGCAGATGAACGAGCTCCTGAAATCATGGCACTACAGCAAGCCCCCCCTGGATGTGAGCCAGGCAAGCCAGCGGCAGCAGCCTGTGGGCAGGGAGAGACCGTCCATGCCCTGGGCGGATAGCTTGAGTAACAGGGGGAATGCACCGCAAAACGCCAAAACCTCCAGACAAACCGAGGTTTAAAAGGGGCCTTGTCACACCGGTAAGGCATCAAAATGCATCTTCCTTAAAAGTGAAGTAAGTCCCACGTAGCAACAGTGGAGGATGAGGAGACTGATAGACTAGACAGACCAGGGCTGGCCTTACCATGAGGCAAACTGAGGCGGCCACCTCAGGTGCCAGACTGTTGGGGGGCACCTCTAGGACCCTGAGTTTCAAAGTTTTGGCCCAAGTGAGAGGACATGGGGGCGTCATTTGAGCTCCCCGCGCAGGTGCCAAAATGTTGCGGGCCGGCCCTGAGATAGACATGCACAAGTGTGTAAACTGGCCCAAGCTTGGAACCTTGCAACCCAAAAGGCAAATGTTTCAGTATGTTATGAGCAAGAGAAGACAAGGTTAAAACGGAAATACTTTTGTAGCCTTATGGCAATGGCCTGTGTAGTCCATGATTCCTCGTGGAATCGGCTGGGGAACTCACCCCTTGCTGTAGAGCTGTACTCTACAGTACAAGCTTTTATAACCCATGCACACCCAGTGTGGTGCTCTGCCCCATCTCATGGTGGCTGGACCACATAAAGAGGTTGAGCCTGCTACACTGCTGGCTATTAGAGCTGAATCTTTCAGTTCAGGCAGTAAGATCCAGAGGTTCCAGGGTTGAACCCCTCTGCTGACTCACCCAGGGCCACTGTTTTACATTTTCATTGTAATAAAAAATTTCTAAGGCCTTATGGTTGTGGTGGGGAAAAAAGTTTCCAGATAAAAGTTTAACCAGTGTAGGAACAGGAGTCTGCAGACAGCCTGAAACAGCTTTGAGAGGTATGAGCTGCTCCCACATATGTCACTGGAGAGTGTTAACTTTCCTAATTAGGTGTTAAAAGTTAACAGGGCTGACACAGTTATTTCACTGCTCAGTTTTTGCCTAACCCCTAACGTCCTCTCACATTCCGAAAGCTCTTACTGCCCCCAAAGCCAGCTGCTAAACCCTCCAGTTTCCCTGCTCACAACCCACGTGTCTGCATTTTCAGTACAAAATATAACAGCAGCTTTTGAAAGTTAACAGTGATGGGTCAGCACAAAGCTAATCGGCCGTGATGTCAGACCAACATCACCGGTGTAACCGTACTGCCTGGGTTTATTCATTTTGAGAACAAACTCAAGAAAACCCTTCATCTCCATTTCGTAAGTGTATCCAGAGCTGCTAGAGTAACCAATGGCTTTGCCACAGAATTTAGACGCAGCATGCTGCTGAGAATGGAGTGATTTGCCGGCTGCAGAGTCCAGCAGGCACCACTCAAACGGGACTCTAGCTGCGTATTTGGATCCAGATTTCAAACACCACAAGATTTTGGGGATCATTGTAGGAGGGGGTTTGATTCAGGCCTATCTAACAGGAGCGCCACTAACAGGGACAGAATTAAGGTCATCTAAGTGCCTCAGTTGTGTATTTCCATAGCTACTTTCAACTATTTGGGATTCCTTAAAATTTAACCTTAATGCTGATTTCCCTAGATTTCTGATGTTAATAGCATTGTCAGGTTGTTTTAAGCCTTAAATTACTGATATTGACTTTCAACTTAATGCCAGTTTAACCAAGGTTTGTGTCCAGCACCGCTGTCTCCATCCCTTAAAGCATGAAACTGGAGAGTGACCTCCAACCGGGACTCAAGGGGGGAAACAGGCCAGTCAGGGAGAAATCAGAACCTACCAACATCTTGTTACTAACTTAAAGATTAGAATGTAAAATGTACATCAACACAACTAATATACTCAGAGCACTGGCTGATGGTGCGGGGGCTTTGTCTCCTTTCCCTGGGGGAGGGGGCATACAGGCCAAATAATTCTGCCCCCCTCCACAGGTGAGTTACCACGGCTCCATAGCGACCACCCCCCAGCACATGAAAATATTCTGTCCCTAGACCTCTCCTCCCACACACCGCTCTCAAGAGCCCAGTTCTGCTCCAGTAGCTGCTACTTGCTCCACTTCTGTTCTCCCCTGGGTCCTTTACCCCACCTCCCATGCATTGGGGGGCAGGGTGGAGACATCTCTGGGGGCCAGCCTCTTCTCCATCATCCCTCACTTCCTTCCAGGCCTAGTGTTCTTCAGCTCCCCGTCAAAGGCCAGGGGCTCCAAGCAGGGACAGAGGCTGAACAGGAACCCCATCTCCCCAGTCTATTCCCCCTTGGGAGTCCCTAGCCCAGTGGTTCTCAAACTTTTGCATTGGTGACCCCTTTTACACACCAAACCCCTGAGTGCGACCCCCGCCCCCATAAATTAAAAACACATTTTTTCATATTTAACTCTGTTACAAATGCTGGAGGAGAAGTGGGGTTTAGGGGTGGAGGCTGACAGCTCGTGACCCGCCCCCCACGTAATAACCTTGTGACACCCTGTGGGGTCACGACCCCCAGTTTGAAAACCCCTGCCCTAGCCTGTTCCCCCTTGGGAGTCCCCATCTCCCCCACTCTGTTCCCCCATGGCAGCCCCTTGTATTCTGCCCTCCACCCCCTGCCCAGGCTCAGAAGCGGTCAGCAGCTCCCTCCTTTTCCCCACAGGTTCCAAGTTCAGCAGGCTCCCCGGGGGGGGAGGGAGGAGGGAATAGAGGGCGGAGAGAGAACGGGCTCCCTACCTTCAGTGCAGGCCCCACAGCATCCCTTGATGGCAGGAAGGCGCCGTTGCAAGGGAATCTCTGCAGCCCTGCTGGGGTTTTGGAGCTAGAAGGAGCACACCTGGGAATCTCACCCAGGAGGTTCCTTCCTAAACCTGCCCCTTTGCCAAGATACCACGCGTGGTAATGGGACAGAACTCTCCCTTTGCTAGAGCAGCTAATGGTACATCATAACACTTGTTAAAGTGCCTAGAGCCACGTACCAGCAAGTCTGCGTATAAATGGCAAAGGAATACAATCCGTTAAAACACTCACATCTTTCTAAGGAAGGAAGGTTTTGCCAAACCGCCAAATCTATGGCCTGATCCCACTGAATGCAGCCAAAACAGCCTTTGACTTCAGTGCATACAAAAGACTGCTCAAGAGAGTAAGGGGGGCAGGATCAGGTCTGACAATAATACGTCTGCCCCTTCTGTAGCGCAGTGTGTTTCTAGCATCTCTGTAATTTCTCTGGTTGTTTGTAATAAAAATGTTTGCCTCTAATTTTGGTCTTTTCTTCTTTCACAAATCCCGTTTTCCTACAGCCCCAGCCTTCCTGATCTTAGAATCCCTTTTCAATGCCCCACTCCTTCCGAGCTGGCCTAACTGTTTTGCTTTACTTCCTTGTTCGTGCAGCAGCATCATTGCCAAAACTCGTGAATTTCTGGGGAGGCGTGCATGTTAATTACCTGCTGCTTCAGAGCAGAAGGGAGGGAGTAGAAAGGGCTCCAAGTACAGTTTTATTTGGGGGCTTACAGTCACTCAGCACTATACTATGTGGAAGGGAAGGATGCATTCCTAAGTTTCCTACTCATTCAGGAGGGGAGATGGATGGAAGAACAGCAAACTCATGCCTGCAGTGTACATGATCACAATACAGCCTGTGCCACGTTACACTGTACAGTTCATTCCGGTCAGACAGAGGTAAATGAGATATGTCCTATATCTGACCAGTCAGACTCTTCAAATAATCATACCGGGGATGGCAGAAGAGCTGAAAATAACAGGACAAAATACAAGACCTACTTTGGACCCTGTCTTCCTGTAGCACACTCCCTTCAATTTCTGCCTGCTCTCAGAGGAGAGCAAGGAAGAAGAAAAGAGAAAGAGATTAAGAACCCACTGACCTTACCAGCCCCTGGATGGAAGGAGAGATGCAAGAAATGGCTCCATCGGACCCTGCAGTCTTCAGAGATAGAATTCCCCTTGGAAATGGCTGAGGTATCACATCCTAAGTGATTAGTCTCAGGGAAGCTCCTTATGGAACGTCTTTGAATAGACTCTTACAGCTTCAGCACATTTGCATTGAGGAACGGGGTGGAGGGGGGTAGGAAAAAACAAGGGGAAATAGGTTACCTTGCATAATGACTTAGCCACTCCCAGTCTCTATTCAAGCCTAAGTTAATTGTATCCAATTTGCAAATGAATTCCAATTCAACAGCCTCTCGCTGGAGTCTGGTTTTGAAGTTTTTCTGTTGTAATATTGCAACATTCATGTCTGTAATCGCATGACCAGAGAGATTGAAGTGTTCTCCGACTGGTTTATGAATGTTATAATTCTTGACATCCGATTTGTGTCCATTTATTCTTTTACGTAAACAATGGTCACATAACCACCACCCTATACCGAAAACCTCCTGACCGCTATTCCTACCTACATTCCTCCAACTTTCACCCTGACCACACCACACGATCCATTGTCTACAGCCAAGCTCTGCGATACAACCGCATTTGCTCCAACCCCTCAGACAGAGACAAACACCTACAAGATCTCTATCAAGCGTTCTTACAACTACAATACCCACCTGTGGAAGTGAAGAAACAGATTGATAGAGCCAGAAGAGTTCCCAGAAGTCACCTACTACAGGACAGGCCCAACAAAGAAAATAACAGAACGCCACTAGCCGTCACCTTCAGCCCCCAACTAAAACCCCTCCAATGCATTATTAAGGATCTACAACCTATCCTGAAGGATGACGCAACACTCTCACAAATCTTGGAGACAGGCCAGCCCTTGCCTACAGACAGGCCCCCAACCTGAAGCGAATACTCACCAACAACCACATACCACACAACAGAACCACTAACCCAGGAACCTATCCTTGCAACAAAGCCCGTTGCCAACTGTGCCCACATATCTATTCAGGGGACACCATCACAGGGCATAATAACATCAGCCACACTATCAGAGGCTCGTTCACCTGCACATCCACCAATGTGATATATGCCATCATGTGCCAGCAATGCCCCTCTGCCATGTACATTGGTCAAACTGGACAGTCTCTACGTAAAAGAATAAATGGACACAAATCAGATGTCAAGAATTATAACATTCATAAACCAGTCGGTGAATACTTCAATCTCTCTGGTCATGCGATTACAGACATGAAAGTTGCGATATTACAACAGAAAAACTTCAAATCCAGACTCCAGCGAGAGACTGTTGAATTGGAATTCATTTGCAAATTGGATACAATTAATTTAGGCTTGAATAGAGACTGGGAGTGGCTAAGTCATTATGCAAGGTAACCTATTTCCCCTTGTTTTTTCCTACCCCTCCACCCATTCCTCAGACCAAAAGGAGAATGGGTTTGTGTGTGTGAAAAAAGGGGGGGAGGGGAGAAAACCTGGATTTGTGCTGGAAATGGCCCACCTTGATTATCATACACATTGTAAGGAGACTGATCACTTTAGATAAGCTATTACCAGCAGGAGAGTGGGGTGGGAAGAGAAAACCTTTTGTAGTGGTAAACACCCATTTTTTCATGGTTTGTATGTATAAGAACATCTTCTGTATTTTCCACAGTATGCATCCGATGAAGTGAGCTGTAGCTCACGAAAGCTTATGCTCAAATAAATTGAATCATAGAATCATAGAATATCAGGGTTGGAAGGGACCCCAGAAGGTCATCTAGTCCAACCCCCTCCTCAAAGCAGGACCAATTCCCAGTTAAATCATCCCAGCCAGGGCTTTGTCAAGCCTGACCTTAAAAACCTCTAAGGAAGGAGATTCTACCACCTCCCTAGGTAACGCATTCCAGTGTTTCACCACCATAGTGAAAACGTTTTTCCTAATATCCAATCTAAACCTCCCCCACTGCAACTTGAGACCATTACTCCTCGTTTTGTCATCTGCTACCATTGAGAACAGTCTAGAGCCATCCTCTTTGGAACCCCCTTTCAGGTAGTTGAAAGCAGCTATCAAATCCCCCCTCATTCTTCTCTTCTGCAGACTAAACAATCCCAGCTCCCTCAGCCTCTCCTCATAAGTCATGTGTTCTAGACCCCTAATCATTTTTGTTGCCCTTCGCTGGACTCTCTCCAATTTATCCACATTGGTTAGTCTCTAAGGTGCCACAAGTCCTCCTTTTCTTACCACAGGGAACATCAGAGCACGTGGCATCACAAATTTCTCTCCTCCTCCTCCCCACCCCCAATATGGTCTTTTTCTTATTTTAATAACAAAACCACCTGCATTGCTGACCATTCACTGAACCAACCACCCCTGACTGCAGAGCTGGCTGGAGAACATCACCAAGGCCTCATTATTAATATCCACATTTGTAGGTGTAGTGAAGTCAGCAGTCCTTTCCATAACTGAATGGTCCAAGCCAGAATTTAGGGAGATCCTGAGCGGTAACACAAGGCAGTATTAGCTGCAGTCAGTCAGTCTGGAAGCTAGAGAGAACCACAGGGTTTATCCATGTCCAACAGCCCCATTAAAGAATCCCCTTTCTATTCATCACCTGCCAAGTCCTGCCTCTTCTTTACCATTTGGGACACTGCAATAAAGGCACTCATCCCTGTAGCTTTCCCCACCTTTAAAATGGGGGTAATAATTATGTAGCTCACAGGTGCGTTGGGAGGAGTAATTCAGTAATCCCTGTAGATGAGCAATACAAGACCCTCAGACCAAGGTCCTATGGAAAGACAGAATACCATCATCATTGAAAAACATAGGTTTCCCCAGTCCCTGATCTTTTGAAATACACATTTCAACACTTTATTTGTTCTCTCACATCAACCTTTTAAAGGCCAAATATTCTTGGAATATATTTTTTAAACAATACAAATATTTATAAACAGGGCTGCCTCTACTAATCCACTCCCCTGGCTTCCAGTTGTGCTCAGTATCAGTTAATAACAAACCAGTCCTCACTTGGGATATAGATTTCCCATCTTAATGAGACATCTCTGGGCCCCTTTTGTAAATAACTGATGTATATGTTTTCATTTCAACATGGGGGTATATTGAACAGACCAAATTTCCCTCATGTTGCAGTGGGCGAAGGGGAAGTTTCTAAGTTACTTTTAATACAGACACAGAACAAGAAATCAGAGACTATGCATCTGACCTGTCATGTTCATGATTCTCTAGTCAAATTGGTTATTTCCCTAAGTGGGCTCAGACCAATAGACTGGCTCACTTTACCAGGCTACTTTGCATGCTGATTTTCATGTTCTCATGTTTTAAACTATTCTAGAATGACAGAAAGATATAAATGCAAAAAGGAGGAAAGGATTTTATAGTGGTTTCTAAATAGGCTGAGTCAATCACTGATTTTTCATGGGACTATTTATTCCTGCAGCCATCTTGAAAGCCTAGGAATCATCCAATCAGAGAGCAGAAACAACATCACGTGAGCTAGGGGACCACCAACCACAACAGGTGAAATTCGCCCCTGTGAGGAGGGTGAACATGAGGGCTCAGCAATACCTAAGTCCCACTGAAGCCTGAAGCCCTGGCCTAGGGACTGCGAGTCGTGCATCATTCGGGACTTATGCTGGCCCTCTGCAGTGCACAGGGATGAATTGCTCCCTCCACACACTACACAAAGCAACAGTCATGGGAAATGTTTCACGAGCCACCTATAGACTGAAAATACAGCTGAATAAAACATCTACCCTGTGACTGTAAATAAGAGACAAACTGATTAAAAACAAACCGGTGTTTGGGATGTGGATAATTTGCAGGTGGGGAATAAGTTCTTCGCTGTGAATGGTTCACCCAGCTCTGGGAAGTTGTTGCTCGAAACCCATTAGCAGATTGGGGTCCTGGAAGAATGATACCAACTTTGTCTTCAACTCCAAAGCATTTTGAGCTAGCGGTCAGCTGGGAGGATCTCTGAACAAAAGCCCTAGGCTATAGCACAAAGCCACAAGAGAAGAAAGATCAAGACACTGGCTCATAGAGGGCTTTATTCCGAATCCTGCTGAGCAGTCATTGACTTCAAAGTGCCGCAGGTGCTCAGTAGTCAGGTCTCCCACCCACTTTTAATGTAAGGCACAGCTTTCCTGGAATGATCAAACAGCCCTCTGCAAATATTGGGAGGTTTTTACTAGTCATTCATTCAGGCTTTGATGTGAACTGCCATTGATGTCACCAGAAAAGTCCCGCACCAGGTGAGCAGAGGAAGCTCTTAACCAGCACTGGAATTTGCTTTGCAAAGTTCCTTTATCACAAGCTGCCTCACCTATATTCATGCAGCCAAATCTCCATTCCTGTTTGATGAGACCATGCAATGAGCTACAGAGCAGGAGTCAGAGACAGAATTAAGGCTTCCTGGTGAATACCAAAATGCATTGTACTCAGCGTCCATTAAACAGATCCACAGTGCACAGCAACTCAAGAGGGACATTGTGTTATCACCAGTCTGTTGGAGGCTAACTGGTGAGAGCCACTCCTGGGTTGTGTTCCTGACTCAGCCACGACCCTGCTGCAAGATCTTGGGCAAACCGCTTATTCTCTCTGTGCTTATTTATGCACCCACATGGCCCCCCCTTACTACAGTAGCTGTGCACCTCACAATCTTTAATGTATTCATGCTCACAATGCCCCTGTCAGGTAGGGATGTGCATTATCTCCCCCTGCAGATGAGGCACAGAGATTAAGAGACTTACCTAAGATCACACAGAAAGTCTGTGGTGGAAGAGGAAATTGATTCTCCCAAGTCTCAAGCTAGTGCCCTAACCACTGGACTATACCTTCCTCTCTTAAACTGCCTCAGTTTTCCCATCTATAAAATGGGGACAGTACCACAAAATTATCTCCTATGTGGCAAGGAAGCTTAACTAATGTCTGTGCATTGCTTTAAGAACCTTGGATAAAATGTCCAAGAGAAGGGCAACTATTTAACAAGAAAACCCAGCTCTTTTGATTCATACTACAGGAAATAAACAGGACTGGACCAGCTGCAGCTGTCATGCTTCACTAACATCTATCTGCAGTTCTGAACAGCTTGGAGGGATCTTATTCATTCTGCGCTGTCTGTCAAATACACACAGAGCCTCAGCTTCCAGTTTCACTCTTCTCATAGGAAGCCTCAGTGCTTTGAAGGTTGAGAGTGACCGACGAAGTGGGTATTCACCCACGAAAGCTTATGCTCCAATACGTCTGCTAGTCTTTTAGGTGCCACAGGACATGCATCCAATGAAGTGAGCTGTAGCTCACGAAAGCTTATGCTCAAATAAATTGGTTAGTCTCTAAGGTGCCACAAGTCCTCCTGTTCTTTTTGCGAATACAGACTAACGCGGCTGCTACTCTGAAACAGGACTCTTCGCCGCTTTTACAGATCCAGACTAACACGGCTACCCCTCTGATACCTGATAAACTGATTTGTGCATTGGGGTAGGGGAGAGGATGCAAGTATACTGGCAAAGTTAAGGTGGGTTGGGGAAGTCCCACGCACATCTCAAAAGCCAATACAGAAAAGGCTTGGAAACCTTGTCTACTACTGTGATGGTGTGTAGGGTACGTGTTGCTGCACACCGCAGTGAAAGGCAGGCTGCGTCCACACTGTGTGGTGTGTTGCTACACATGGCAGTGGAAGGCTCTGGCAAAGGCAAGGATCTGCTGTAGCCTTTCCCTGCTGTAAATGGAGACTTTCACTGTGGCTGGGAAAGGTTCCGGAAGCGGGAAGGCAGCAGTGTAGATATAGGAGGGACTGTGCGGGCATGTAGACGGCCATATAGGTATATACCCTAGGGGTTCTGGCATGTCTGTATTCTATTCACCTATGCAGTGCCTCAGTGTCTACACTGCTAGTCACAGCCATGCTATCTGGGTGTGCCATGTCCATACTCTACACACCGCCGTAAGCGTAGGCCTATGTGAAGGCACAAGGATGGAAGTCCTTAGATACCCGGGTGGATGGCACTGGGTAAACATGACTGGATAAAATGGTGAGAAAAGAACACATCCCGAGCACAAATTCCCTAGCCAACGCCATCGACTGGGAGTGGGTTGTTAGCAGGAGGAACTGGGGAAAAAGCTTACGTGAGAAAGAAAATCATTCACTTTCTGAGCAGGAGTTAGGGGACCTAAGGACAGCACAAGCTGCTGGATGAATCCCTGAATGGATGCCTTTACATATTTCTGCCTGGCTCAGTACTTATTCAGCAATCCTCCCCAAATAGCATTGCATCCAGGGGTGGTTTTTAATCACCAGAATACCCCTGAGAAGTGGGGGAATATCACGCCCTTTTTATAGATGGGAAACTGAGGCAGAGGATAGCTTAAGTAACTTGACCAAGGTCACACAGGGAATCTGCGACAGAAACTGAAACCAGTTCTCCCAGGTTGAATTCTTTAGCCTTTGTTTCCTTCATCTCCAGTATCAGGTCTTGAGCTTATCCACTCTGCCTAGACATTTACAATACATTGAACTGGGTCCAGCTCCCATTCAAGCTGAATGCACCCTTTCAGAATGGACAGAATAAGAAAGGGAAAAAGAAAGAGAGGGATGGGGAGGTGAGTTGCTTGCAGATTGGTCAAGACAGATCCATTTACTACAGAGGTGGGCAAACTATGGCCCGTGGGCCACATCCGGCCCACGGGACCCTCCTGCCCAGCCCCTGAGCTCCTGCCCCAGGAGGCTAGCCCCCAGGCCCTCCCCAACTGTTCCCCCTCCCCCGCAGCCTCACCTTGCCGCCGGCGCCATGCTCTGGGTGGCAGGGCGAGCTCCTGGGGCAGCACAGCTGCAGAGCCCGGCCTGACCCAGTGCTCTGTGCTGCATGATGGCCGTGGCGGCGTGGCCCGGCTTCAGCCCCCGGTGCTCCAGGAAGTGCGGTGAGGGGGCATGGAGCAGGGGGTTTGGATAGAGGGCAGAGGAGTTCGGGTTGGTGGTCAGAGGGCAGGGGTGTGGATGGGGGTCGGGGTGGGAACAGGGAGTTGAATGGGGGCAGGGGTCCCAGGGGGGGCAGTCAGGAAGGAGAGGGAGGCTTGGATGGGGTGGCAGGGGGCAGTCAGGAGCAGGGGTTCCAGGGGCAGTCAGGGGACAGAGTCAAGGGGTGGTTGGATGGGGCAGGGGTCCTGGGGGGGCAGTCAGGAATGAGAGGAGGGGTTGGATGGGGCGGCAGGGGGCAGTTAGGGGCAGGGGTCCGGGAGTGGTCAGGGGACAGGGAGCGGGGGTGTATGGATGGGGCAAGGGTCCTGGGGGGGGGGGCAGTCAGGAATGAGAGGAGGGGTTAGATGGGGCAGGAGTCCCAGGGGTGGATAGGAGGTGGAGGCCGGGCCACAACCCTCTCCCCTAACCGGCCCTCCATACAATTTCCGAAACCCGATGCGGCCCTCAGGCCAAACATTTTGCCCGCCCCTGGTTTACTAGCTATTCAGTCAGACAGGGACCGTTCAGAAGATTGAGCTTTCCCCATACCTGAGCTGGTGCCAAAGTGACAGCCTAAATGTCACATGATTGATCACTCATTGTCAAAAGAGATCAGCTGGTAAAATGTTTTTAGATCAGTAACCTCCTGTCCTTTAATAGGGCATTAGACTAGGTCACCTCAGCTCCCATCCCTCCACAACTACAAAAACTAGTATGACAGCATGCTTCTCTCCCATCTCAGCTCCCTCCCGCTTTCCTCCCTGGGGATGGGGAAAGCATAAATAGGGTCCAGATGGACCAAACCTTGGAGTCTGTTAGACAGAATCTTCTGAAAGACTCTTCCTCCCAGGACACAGCAGGGGGGACTCTGGGCCGTCTCCCAAATGAGGTTGGAGTGAGGGATGGAGTCTCTATTTCCAAGCAATTTGCCCCTCCCTAGACAAAACCCCCATAGCTGAGACTGGCAGAGGCTGAGCAGTAGGACGCACAGAGACTGGTGCCTGCCAGTGTCTAATGCTGGGAAGGGGGCATCTTCATGCATCCTCTCCTGTGGGGTGAACCTATTTCTGAGTAGAGATAGATCCAAGCTGCGAGTTCCAGTCTGACCATCCAAAAAGAGCTCAAAGGGGTTTGAATCCCACACCCTGGTTCTGAGCCGTGCATTCTGAATCCAACTCCAGAGCTGAACCTGTCTAATGCAGGAAGAGGTTCAAGTTTTAGCCCTCTCTGGGGGTGCTGACCAGTATGTCAGAAGCAGGGATAGGTCCATCAATGGCTATTAGCCAGGATGGGCAGAGATGGTGTCCCTAGCCTCTGTTTGTCAGAAGCTGGGAATGGGTGACAGGGGATGGATCACTTGATGATTATCTGTTCTGTTCATTCCCTCTGGGGCACCTGTCATTGGCCACTGTTGGAAGACAGGATACTGGGCTAGATGGACCTTTGGTCTGACTCAGTATGGCTGTTCTTTTGTTCTTAGGGACCCTGCTTTATAAAGAGGGTCTTTAAAAACAGAAAAGAAGACAACATATGAAATTGAACAGGTCCCATGTTAATAGTGAGGTCCTTGAGATCTGGGGGCAGGGCTGTGTGCAATAATCCAATCTCGGCTCCAGAACCTTTGGCCTGAGCAACGCAACTTCCCTGCTTAACTACACCCATGCAGCATACCCCCTCAGAGAGACCCTGGTTTCTACCTCACTCATAAAATTTACAACATTTTATTAACAGATTTCTTCTCCCCAAGGCTTTTGGGAGCCAGTGAGACAAGTTCATGCCAGGTGTTACTCCACTGAAGGGATGGAGGAATGGGCCCCGGGTGGATTGTGGCTAGAGCACAGGACAGACAGGACTCCTGGGCTTTGTTGGTGACTCATTTCAAGAAAACCATTTAACCTCTATCATAATAGTACTTTGCATCTTCCCCTCCAGCATCTCAAAAGTGCTTAATAAACCGTGAATGAAAATGACAAGCCTCATGATAAAAATGAGTCTCCAAAATACCAGTTTCAGAGTGGTAGTCGTGTTACCCGTGTGAGGCTGGTAAGGATGATCCCCATTTTGTACATGGGTAAATGGAGGTACAGAGAGATGAAGTGTCTTATGGAAGGTCACACTGCAAACCTGGAGCTGTGGGGTACCTCCAGGAACAGAACCCAGCATTCCTGACTCTGACCACTGGGTTTTAACCAACACCTCGCTTTAGTCTGTAACTCAGAGCCGCCATCCCTAAAAGCCAGGGATAATGCTACTTACTGTACAAACTCTCATCCACCCATGGCTTTGGTGGCCTTTGTGGATTAAAGTTTGTAAAGTGCTTAGCGATCCTTAGGTGCACAGCCCTGTAAGAGTCCAAAATATTACAACTGCCCATTGTAAGTCTGGCTGAAAGCGAGTGTGCTCTTCTGTGGAGCAGAGGGGAGGATAGGACAACAGATCTATACTGTATCAGTGTATCATACTCTAGAGCATGGGCAACTTTACCCCGCCTCACTCCAGAATTGCCTTAACCTTCCAACCCCACCCAGAACACAATAGAGTGCGGCATCATCTCTAGTTCCCAAAGAAGTGAAAGGGGGAAGGGAAGCTGATAAATCTATGAACCACGCCAATTGTTTTGTTAGCCTCAATACAATTCCTCTGGCAGAGAGAGAGATGTTCCAGGCATCCTGATTTTTGCATTAGTGCCCTCTCGTCCTTGTGGGAGACAATTCTACGGAAGAGGATCATGAATTTTCACCTGCTTACCAATTATCTGTGGGAGGAGCATCAGCTACCCTGTAGCATTTGCAAACAAGTTCACAGAGTCCAGCCAACTCCCTTTCCTGCCGAGAACCTAGATTGCTGTCTGGACTATATAAATATAGCAACAGCTCCCCCAACAAATAAAAGGGCTCAATGACCAAAGAACTGGAGAAATGAGGACACCGAGAAGAACAGAGAAGACTGATTTACCAAGCCACGAACTAGCTGAGATTCATGCACAATACATTCTTAGAAGAGGGGAAAATAAACGAGGGACTTTTGCAAACAATATTTCTTTAATAAGTTAAAGAAAGGGGTGAGTTTGTTTGCTTTAAATATTGGGGAGGGGGAAGAAGGGCATTTTTCCAGGTAATTGAATAATTCAAGATGAAGCAAGTAAGAGATCATTGCAGATGTGCCAGGGGTCTTGGAGGAAGGGAGTAAAGACTCCCAAGGAGAAAGAATAAAGCAAAGAGGAACAAGACCTTGGCCTTGGTTCAGGAAAGGAGGGAGGTAAAGGCTGTCCGTGAAGATGGACAAGTTCCGAATGATCTTCCAGTTCCTCCAGGCCAATCAGGAATCTTTCATGAATGGCATCTGTGGGATCATGGCCCTGGCCAGCGCCCAGATGTACTCAGCCTTCGATTTCAACTGCCCCTGCCTGCCGAGTTACAACCTGGCATATGGCCTGGGCATCCTGTTCGTGCCCCCCCTGGTCTTGTTCCTCCTGGGCTTTGTGATGAACAACAACGTGTCTGTGCTGGCAGAGGAGTGGAAGAGGCCCACGGGCATGCGGCAGAAGGACCCGGCTGTCCTGCGCTACATGTTCTGCTCCATGGCCCAGCGGGCCATGATCGCACCCGCTGTCTGGATCTCCGTGACACTGCTGGACGGGAAGTGCTTCATGTGCGCGTTCAGCACCTCAGTGCCAGTGGAGAAGCTGGGGAACGGGAGCTACACGGGCCTGTCAGAGAAGGAGATGAGGAGGATACTGGCCCGCATCCCCTGCAAAGAGATCTACAACGGGCAGGAGCTTGTGGCCAGGGAGGTGGTGGTGAGATACCTGCGCTGCATCTCACAGGTAAGAGCCGGGGGCTTATGCTACATGGGCTTCGTCCTATCTGGATGGGAGACTTCCAAGAAGAAACTCATGGTTGCTGCAGGAAATAGTGTTGGTACCTCAGCAGGGGGTGCTCTTTCCTTGGGGTCCATAGTGTGTGTCTGAGCATGGTTCCAGGGGGTGCTGTCTTTTGGATGGCATGTAAATCTGAGGCCTTGGCTCTTCATAACCATTAACTATCCCAGGTCAGGTGTTTTGGAAGACTAGGATTGTCAGCCTCAGTGTCCCCTCCTAGCCTAATTCCAATGTGGGTAGTTAGATTGTGCCTTCCTAAATCCCCCCCTGACATTCCAGTTGGATTCAGCTTTCACAGTCACTGCCTGTCCTAAATTCTTGGGTAGCGTTCCTGTGCATCATTAAACGGACAGCCATGTTCCACTCCAGAAATGGCTGCATTTCCATGGCAGGCAAGTGATCCATACAAATCCAGGGCTAAATTCAGCCCATGGCATACTTGGGGCAATTCCCCCTAAAGTCAATGAGAGTTATACCTGCCTACACCTGAATTTGGCCAACTGCCTATTCTTACCAAAGGACCCTACCGCTGCAAGATATTCTTTTATCAGAGGAGTCTGGGACCACATGGCATGGTTGTCAGAAAGCAGAAATGCAGGACATTGGCCTTCAAGGTGCACAAGAGTTGCTTAGTGAACTGTGAACCAGGGAAAGGAACATTTTTTTTTGAAGGGTAGCAATTTCTGGTGGAGACATTTCGTCCACACAAGCTGGCCTGGGGAGTGAGGACCCAAGTGCTGGCTTCTGATCTCAGGTCCCCCCATGTGGAAGCATTTGAGATAGCCACTAGGCTGCTGGAATCATGATAATTTGGTCACACTTTATATAGAAATTCCATTTATAAAGGGTTAACACATGATTAATAGCAGTTTTAATAAATGACTAATCAGTAGATTGCTAAAGTCACAGGTTGCTTATTAGCATGACTTATCTGACAATTTATAACGATCTATACTACTTTATGTTGCTAATCTGCATATAAACAGCTATCAATTGTTTCAATTCTTTATAACTGGAACCTTGATATGAAGTGACTGATCATTCCTAGCACAACTATTGCATCTTCCACCTGAGGATCTCAGAGCACTTTGCCCATCAGAGTCTTAGCCCCACTCCACCCCATGGAAGGTAAGTATCGTTATCCCCATTTTAAATACAGAAACTGAGGCACAAAGAGGGGAAGTGACTTGGCCAAGCCTACAAAGCAGAATCAGTGGCAGAGACAAGAACAAAACCCGGTTTCCAGACTGATTGGAAAACACTCTCCACCAGCTGGCGCATCATGGCAAAAGAGACAGTACCTGAATATAGAACAGATGCACAAGCCTACCTTGGGAAGACTGAGTTAGACAAGCCCAGTTTGCCCTTCCTGGCCCTGAGAGTTTGCCCTTCCTGGCCCTGGTGTCCAGCAGGTTGGCAGTGCACAAGAAAGCCAGGTCCTAATACAGGCCAGAGGCCATACCTCTCTATTGCCATCACTGGAATCTATGAATTAGACTGTAGAGAGCCTATCTGCTTCTGCTCATTGAGGCTGGATATTACTGAGGCTAACAGCTTAGCAAAAAGAGACAGTTGTCTGAATAAGGGCAGCATCTGCAGTTATACAGGTTGGATAACGAATTATAAGGACTATTGATCCTCATGCTTCAGGGCACGTCATTAAATGGCACCGTATGAGCAGGTGTATTAAGAACATACATGGCAATTATCAGAGACAGGGCACTGCCTAGATGCACCATTTGGGCTGGTACAATCAGTGATAATTGTCATGCAATGCAGAAGCAACAAAATGCAGCTGGAGAAGCAAAGGCATGTGCATGTATGTGTGGAAAAGACTCTAATCTAAACCCAGGTACAGGGACAACCGCACAAATGGTCTCCTCATTTGCAATGTAAACATCCCCAAATGCCAAGTGGCCGAGCGCTAAGCCAGCCACATTAACAAAGCACTTTCCTGCTGCTGGTCTCAGCGTATTTGTTCCTCATGGTTTAGAAAGGATGCAAATACCCTTGAGCTTTTCATCGGGAAATGTAAAATCCACCCTGCAGTCTAAGCAGGATGATTTGCCTTGTTACTGGGGTTTAAGTTCTGGTTGTTCCACTTCATTTTATTGGCAGTGTCTGAACTCTTTAGAGCAGTGATTCTCAATCTTTAGCAACCCGAGGACCCCCATTTTGATCTAAAAATCTTCACGGACACCCAAGCCTGCTGCTCAGCTCCAGGCCCCACCCCCACTCCACCCCTTCCCCCAAGGTCTCACCCTTGCCCCTCCTCTTCCTGTCCCCTCCCCTGAGAGCACCCTGTCCCCGCTCTTCCCCCTCCCTCCCAGCACTTCCTGCATGCTGCTGAACAGCTGTTCTGTGGCATGCAGGAGGCACTGGGAAGGAGTGGGAGGAATTGATCAACGGGGCCAGCAATCCCGGGCATGACTCACGGACTCCCTGAAGTAGGGCCGTGGAGCCAAGTTTGAGAAACCCTACCTTAGAGCCTTTATTATTCCTCTGCTAGGAGACCAGTACCTGGCAGGTGATCCATTTTCAGGTAATGCTGTAATAAATTCATGGCAACCTCCAACTTAGCAGTTGTTACTATTGCTATGCCACACGCTGGGGGTAGAACTCCTGCTACCAAAAGAACAAGCTCCTACTACTAGTGCAGAAGGAGACTCTCCATTAGCTGCTAGCAGTATAGAGCCTATGACACACACGTGTCTTTCTGATTTCACCAGTAGGAGGCAGTGGTACACATGCTTCCATACTGATGTAATATAGTGTATCTACCTGCTCTGCTATGGTTCAGTTCCTGTCTATAGTGTCAGTATCAATGCTAAGTGGTATTACATTACATTAAAGGGTATTTCCTGCTACTTAAAGGACTCCACTAGAAGGTGGGCATGGTGTCAATCTATCCTTGCATTCAGACTGGTTTTGTAGCCATTCAGAGACCAATATAATGCCCTGAGCAACTCCAGCTTGCTTTTCCTTGGGGGCAGAATCAGTAGCCATGGGAGAGATAGTCACATTACCTGCAGTCTGGCACTCTTAGGTCTGCAATTCATATAGCATGGGAAATAACATGCATGCTCCCTTTGAACCTGTAGTGTGTCATGTCAAAGATCCAGATCCCAGTGCTTCCCTAGTAGAGTCTGTCATGTTAGAACATAGCAGCACAAACCCAGGACATTAAATACAAAAAACTCTGGTGGAAGCGTAGGAAGGGCTTAATCTTTAAAGACTACAGCCTTTTAAGTCCCATCTCTCTGGTACAGGTCCTCCATCACCACAGATTGCACGCGTGGATTGACTGAGCCAGACATCATCCACATTATCAGGAGGCAAACTGAGGCACAGAGAGATTAAGTATCTTGCACAAGGGGACTCTGTGGCACAGCCATGAATTGACCCTTGCCCAAGGAACAGAGCAACCAAGCCCTGGTCTAGCATCGAAATCACAAGACCATGCCTCCTCCAACACATTTATTGATCTATAGAGTCTGGAAAATACCAGCATTCTAACAGAAGAGGAAAAAAAACCAGTAGGACTTGAGATATGTGAGACTTTTGCTTAGAAATGTATTGCTGTATCCTATAGTGCTTTGGTGTTAGAGCAAGAGAGGGGCCCGAAGTTACCTACAAAGCTTTTCTCCATCCCAGGCCTAAGAACTGCAGCATTTAACCCTTCGTGGCACGAGAAGGAAGTGAGAGCTCCCTGGCCAACCTCAGTCCCAGTGAGACCCCCTCAGCAGTGTAGCAGTTTCCCATCTGTGCTGTCACCGATAAATTTCCATTGACACCTCTGGCAGAGGCTCTAGGGCAGAAACAGGGATCCACAGCACAGCAGGGAGGGTCAGCTCTCATTCCAACTCACCTGTTACCTTTCCCTTCCTATCACAGGCACCCTAAACAGAGGAAGACAGACACACACACTCAATCCTAAGGGGTACCCTTTTCCTCTCCAGATACTTCCAGTTCCGGAACATTACAGATTTAGTTATTGAAGACAACTGGGAGAAAGGGTAGAGCCATTATCTAGAGAGGGTTTGCAGAGCTCAGGATGTGGTGAACCTTTCAACTAACATTTCCCCCCATAATTAAGACCATGCTGGCCATATCAGCCCCTCACTTACCTTAAACACTGTTCCACTCTTGGTCCTGTTTTCCCTGTGGGCAAATAAAGCAATTCCTGTTAGTTATGGACTTTGCAATATGTTTAAAACATACCAGAGTCTTCATTAGAGAGGGGCCTGAACTGGTGGCATCTGAACAACCCTGCAAGGTCAAGGACTTGGGATCAAGGCCATGGTTTTGGTTGAGCCCAGCCCTACCCTTGGTCTTTCTTGTTGTGACTAGTTTGGTTTCCCACCCCTTACCCCTGCAGGCTCTGGGCTGGTCCTTCGTGCTGCTGGTGACCATGGTGGCTTTCCTTGTCAGGGCTCTCCGGCCCTGCTTCACTCAAGCTGCCTTCCTGAAGAGCAAGTATTGGTCCCACTACATAGACATTGAGCGCAAGCTGTTCGACGAGACTTGCACGGAGCACGCCAAGACCTTCGCCAAGGTCTGCATCCAGCAGTTCTTTGAGGCCATGAACAAGGACATGGGCCTGGGGCACACCCACTCCCCTGAGGTGGCTCCCTCAGAAGTGGGGGAAGAGAAAGAGAAGCTACTGGGCATCACAGACCAGGGGACTATGAACAAGCTCCTGAAGAGCTGGCACAAATGCAAGCCGCCTCTGTGCCTCCATCAGGAGGTGTTACAGAACGGGAACAGCTGGGTAGAGGAAAATCAGCACCGCAATCACATCAGTCTGCCCAAGAGGGAGATTGTCACCTACTATAGTAAAGTGTGAGGATGGGCTACAGGAACAGAGATCAGGTGTGGCCTTAGAGATGGCCACCTAGGGCTCCCTTTCCAAGGGGTACCCCAGTAAGACTGGAACCATTATGGTCACTCCAGAGAGTCCAGTTCAGAGCATCTCTTCCCACCCTACTTGTCCATACTCCACGTAGCTGAGCAGAAACAAAAAGACACCCATTTGGAGAAGCAGGTGCTGCAGACAAGGTATGGGGTGGGCTGTTGAGCGGAGTAGGGAGAAGGGAAAATGAGCACCAGATGCCACCTTCAAATATGCTGGCATGACAATCAGGTTTGCAGGAAGGACCAATGGCTGTGCAATTTCCCCTCTGGTGCGCCTCGTATACTCCAGCCTACAGTTCATAGGGGGTTTGCCTCGGAGCTGAGCAATAGAGAATGCCCGCCCCCAGCATTTAGTTCTGCAGCTGGTAATTTCAATTTAGAGTCTAAATCCACCGTGACAATGATTTCTTCATATAAAGGGCACCTACTGAGAGCTTGTCTATACGGGGAGTTTAAACCGGGCTCAATGGAGTTAATGAGGTTTGAAAACGCTTGCACGCGCCTGAGGCAATTCATTGTAGTGCGCCGACTTCGCATTTATCACAGGACTCTGTAGTCCTCTTTCAAAGTGAGCTACCTTTGCTGCGAAGCCAGTTAGTCTAGTCTATTGTTCAAGTGCACACAATGCTGCCGTGCACTACTTTGGCAGTCCCCCAACTGCTATCCCACGCTGCTTTGTGAGCAACCATTACTGACCTGTCTGCTTACCTGCATACCCTCCCCGGCTCGGGGGTTGAGTTGACCGGACGGCTCCTCCTGTTTACGAACTGGTGCACAGCCAGATTTTGTCCATTCACTCCTGGATTCCAGTTTATCACAATAGCTGCAATAACACTCCAGAAACCCAGCAACCCCAGAGCAGCCACTTGGAGCTGTGCTGAGACCCTGGATCTCATCACCCTCTGGGGAGACGAGACACGTTGCGGTCAGCCACCAGGACAAAGAACTTCTTGTGAACATTGCCAGGCAGATGTCTGTGAAGGGCCATGGCTGAGACGCCAAACAGTGCCAAAGAAAGAGCAAACAGCTCAAGAACACCTACATTAAAGCGAGGAACAACAGGGACAAACTATCCAACTATCCATGTAACCTGTCCAGTTTTTGAGAAGCTGGATAGGATTTTACATAACCACACAACCCTGGCCCATCTTCCCTCCCTCCCCCCGAGCATGACCTGCGAGACTCATAGGAGGATGAGCATGAGGAGGGGGGGAAGAGATCTCCCTGAAAATCCAGGATCTCTTCAGGACTCAGGTCAGGACTCTGATACTAGCCAGGTAGAAGGCAAGCCTGATTCCTGCCCTGCAGCAACTAACCCCGATTCCTGGGCAGCAACCCAGCCTGGGACTGATCCTACACAGGGAACCTCAGCATGTAAGTCTTTTTAGAATAGTTATGTTCTAGTGTATTTTTATTATGCTATATTGCATTGCTAGCGTCTGTTCCGGGTGTCCCATGGCCGCAGCCATTGTAGGCAGATATGAGCTAGAAGCCTGTCTGAGGCCAAGGTCCCTGCCTCCCTCCTTTCCCCTCCAGTTGCCCATGTTGTCCATTCCCCCCACTCCCATATACCTTTCCAAAATGGCAGCTACTCCAGCAGGGCAGTCGGCCTCCATCTCATGCTAAAGCCCTGACTGCCAACTGTTTTCAGACCAATGCCACAGCAAGCACACGCCCACGTACTCATTTTCCTTTCGCCTTACCTCAGCTGTTCTACCTGGCAAACACCCTCCCCGGCCAACCCTGTGGCCTACCTCAAAATGGCAGCCGCCAGCCTGGCACAGCCACAGCCTCTCTCCCATGTAGGGTGACCAGTTGTCCCGATTTTATAGGGATAGTCCTGATATTCGGGACTTTGTCTTATACATGTGCCTATTACCCCCCACTCCCTGTCCCGATTTTGCACACTTGCTATCCGGTCACCCTACTCCCACCCCAGACTGGAAGAAGGAGAACATTCTTTTGTGAGAAATGCAGAAATTTAGTGAGCCGGTGGCTACAGGAAAGGAAGCTTGGTTAGTGTTCTGATGTTACGGGAGGTTGACACGAACACGGTATGCTTGTAAAGCTAAAAAGGGCACCGCTCCCCCGTAAACACCCTGTGACATGCATTCTTACCGACTGGTAATGGCGAACGCTTCAGGCAATCACTGCAGAGCACTGTCACTTTCTGGCTGCACTTTCAGCATTTCTGCGGGGGAGAGAACGCAAATGATAAGGCTGGGAAATTGCTCCATTTTTGCTGGGAGATTATAAGAAACAGCTACCTGATCATTCCTTTTCCCTGCCCCTGTATAGCTCACAACTCCCTTCCACTCCTGCAACACTTCGGGGGGATCATCTTGGCGAATAACTTCACAGCATCTCTCACTGGTCTGCTCTTTTGGTTTTGACTAAGGCCATTCTCTGCCTCCTCGTCACCTGCCTGGGGGTAACATCATATCAGCACCTCCAAAGCAACAGCAAAACTATCTTGAGCAGGAAACGTAATTCCCATCTCCCCTGACCAGAAACATAATTCCCAACCCCCCTCCCTCCCCGCCTCCACGCATAGGTGCTGGAACGAAGGGTGCTGGGGGTGCAGCAGCACCCCCTGGTTTGAAGGGGTTTTCATCATATTCAGGGTTTACAGTTTGGTTCAATAGCTTCCAGTGCCCCCGCTATAAAAATTGTTCCAGCACCTCTAACTCCATGGCACTACAGCCAAGCCGAACGGCGTACACTGCACAGACCACAATCCCGGAGCACACGCCGCTTCCCATCCCCGAGGTTTCCCCAAGTGTGGGAAGGATCTCAGAGAGGTGAAGCCAGAAACGCATGGAAGGAAATGCGGTCACAGCCTCCTTAGAACATGAACAATAACTGCTGGTCTTTTATTTACTTTTAATGCTCCCCAACAACCGCAGCACCTGCACTGGCCAGCCCCTGCGGAACAGGGCCCTTCCCAACAGCGGAGTGGCTGGCAAAGCTGAGGGGGGAGAAAACGGAAACCTGCGATGAAATGTTTGCAGACATCAGTGTCCCCAGAAAACTGAAACCCACAGGGAGGTGGAGGCTGGATCTAAAGACTGAGGGGGGAATCCGACAAGGAGCTTTCTGAGGGAGATCGGTGCAGCGGCAAAGGACAGCGTGGCAGTTGCCAGGGAAAGCCTTGCCATGGCCAAAGCCAGTATAAAAAAAAGACAGGGAGATGCCAAGATGCCATGTTGCAACAGCACATGTCACCATCTGGGCAGCAGGCCCTATCAACCCCTGAATAACACAGGGTACCTGGAACAACTCCTCCCCGCTGTACCTTGGCAGCCTGCTCCCTGAGCCATTTCCCTCCCAGACCTGAGCTCAGGGCACCTGGAACCCCTGCTCTTTTGAGCCCTCTGTCGCCCCTAGTAACTTCGAGCCTCAGCCCTCAACACCCGAAGTCCCACGAACCAGAAGAGGCAGAGCCAAGACGTATACTGGCTCCTTGTGTCATGCCCTGCCCTGCAGCACTTTGCTGTTTTGTTTCACTGCTAGATTAATGAAAGGCTTCTTTAGAGTTGGATAGATTGTTTTGTAATATATTGTTTCATAATTAAAAGCCGTTGTTTCATTTTCGAGTGAAGGTTCGTTTCTGTTTGTTTATTTTATAAAAGCCTTTAAAATTTCATTCATAAGGAGCCAACATTTGCAACAGAAAATAATTACGCTTGCACTAATTCATCGGGTTTTACAAACACACCGGGCACAACAGGGATCGCCACAACATTGCACTTCCACTGTCCGTAAACACTGAACTGCACAAAAGACGTCTAACCCCCGCCCTCTCTGTGTCTCGCTGCACAATCTCAGACTCAAAATCAGAGCAATCCCTGACAATATCGCCCCGCCCGTTTGCATGTTGCATTGTACACCATGCTGGCTGCTCAAACCGCTGAGCAAGTCTCCCTCAGCTTCCTGCCCATCGCTAAGGCTTACTCCCTCACTCTCACAAATATTGGGGCAAAATACAACATGCAGCTCTATAATCTTGGGGATTTTTCTTTTTTTGGATGCTGCTTCCAACAGAGTCCACAAACAGCGCCACCTTCCTTTCCAACAGCCAAATGCACACTCTGCTGCCATTCTGCAGC
The DNA here is from genome assembly GCF_965140295.1 of Lepidochelys olivacea. Lineage (NCBI taxonomy): Eukaryota > Metazoa > Chordata > Testudines > Cheloniidae > Lepidochelys > Lepidochelys olivacea. The sequence goes on from NC_140417.1 coordinate 121,655,498, forward strand.
TGCTAAGGCAGGAGTTAAGCAGTTCCTGCCTTCTGTCCAAGCAGCCTGTGAATGGCTTCATTAAACGGGGAAGCAGAGGCAAAGCTGGATCTCCCATGGATCTCCCATGATAAACAGACTGATCCGAATGGCCACAGTGATGCTGGGGGCAAACAGGCCTTTCTCCATTACGGTAAAGAGAGCTCAGTTTTGAAAGATTCTAGCATTGGGAATCCGTCCAGACCAGACTATAAACCCGCCACCATGGTAACACATGCTTGGAGCACCAGGAAGAAATACCCCCCTTCTGTTTATGAGTTCTGAGCCCTGCTGATGTTGGGGAGACCCACAAATAATAGACATTAGTCCCATCAGTTGTCCCAATACAGTTCGGGAATCCCATGCGTGCAAAGCCATCATAAACCTCCTGAGCACTAACAAGCTTTATAACCTGGTGCAACAGTACCTGGCATCACACAGCTGCATGACGCTATGCCCCAACAGTAGAGCTCCCCTTTCCAAATTGGTTGGCTACGGACGGGGGGATTCTGCGTGGGCAGTGGTGACCTGCTTGTCCACAGGTATAGGGTACGGCATGTTGGTACACTGCCGCTCTGGGGCAAGCTTAGCACATAGCTCCAAAAAGCCTGCCTTCCCTCCTCCTGCAATTCTCTTGCCACAGCTGGTCATCCTAGGTCTGCAGAACAATTCATTCCCTCCAGTTGCTCCAGGAACCAGTCCTCTATCACGGTAGTTCTCCACCGTTTTTCATTTGCAGACCCATAAAAAATTTCAAGTGGAGGTGTGAACCCCTTTGGAAATCCTAGACAGTCTGTGGACCCCCAGGGGTCCACGGACCACAGGTTGAAAACAACTGCTCTATCAATTGCTTGGTGTCTGCCTCTTCTGGGTCCTGGTTCCACCGTCGCTGAAGGAGATGCTGCACCATCATGTGTGTATTTGAGGCTACCAGCGTAGCGGCATGAAGCATCGTGGGGTCCCTGCTCACAGACAGCAGCATGGCCAGCCTACCCAGAAAGGAAGTATGGACGGAGACAAATGAATCATGAGATTTTTAAAATATGTGAACTAGTCTGGCTTCACTAGGCACCCCACAATGCACAGCAAGTAAAGTCCCAGCATGCACACTGCTCGGCAGCAAAGCATAGGAACATGGCATACCTTCTGAGAATGCTGCAAACTGAGGGTGTACACACTGTTACTGCGGCTTGTGTGCTGTGAATTACCCGACATGCAACAAAAAGCTGCAGATTAACACCCCCATGTAGACAAGCCCTTAGGCTATGTTTGCACGACAGACCCTACAGCGGATGAAACTTATGTTCGGCCAGGGGAGTGACCGACAAAAGTTTTACCAACAAAAGTGCCAGTGTAGACATAGCCTCAGGGGTGCTGGAACAATTTGTAAGTGGGGGGTGCTGAGAGCCATTGAACCAGACTGTAAACCCCCGTCTATTATGGAAACCACTTCAAGCCAGGGGGTGCAGCACCCCTAGTTCCGGCACATATGCATAGCCTTACTTTCCAAGAAGCAAGTGCACAAAACTGCTGGAGAACTAGTTTCATGGACACTAGAGGGCGCCATATGCCCGTGGAAACCCTTGTTTGGGTAGCAAGACATAGCAAGCAGGGGGTAGTTTTTGTCCCTTGCTAAGGCTCATGCTATAGGACATGGGCAAGACTTCCTTCCGTTTTATCATATGCTATTTCAGGACGAAGAAGAGCGAGAATCAGCAGAAGAATATTGTGGGGCAGGCTGAAAGATTCTCTGCTGTAGCTCACGAAAGCTCATGCTCAAATAAATGGGTTAGTCTCTAAGGTGCCACAAGTCCTCCTGTTCTTTTTGCGAATACAGACTAACACGGCTGCTACTCTGAAACCTCTCATGCACTAGGCGCTATTGTAAACAACCTGGTGGAGATACAATCTGCTCTGGAAAAGCACCTCTCATTTTAAATCACAAGCCAGGGGAAAGCATCCAGTCTTCCTTACTAATCTCTTTAGTTACTACTCAGACTGACCTCATGGGTCACAGGAGGTGTTAAAATAACCCTGACCAAAGCACCTCTGGATAGTGCAGTGCGCTCGCTAATGTGTGCCACTGCCCTCAACTGACTGAAACAAAAAGATTGCTTAATTGTGTGCCATATGCCCTATATTGCTAAGAGCTTGTGGAGATTCTCCTTTAAGTCTAGTGATCTGGATCTGTTTTTTGCAGCAGGGAAACCTCTGCTGTAGCTGTGAAGCTCGGAGTGGCCATGGCATAGAGCACAGTGACAGCCAGGAAACCCTAGCTGGCCATTCATTTTTTTTTTTTTAAATCTGATTTACCTTGAGATTTCACCTAGATTCCTCTCCGTCTTAAAAACTTCACACAAACTGGATGTTCATTCTAAAAGGAGCCACTGTCAAGTCAATCATTTAGGCTCAAATTTCAGGCTGTGGTTGTTTTTTTTTTTTAAAAAGAGAGATTTGCAAACTCCGCTGTGAATAAGAGTTGGGGGTTATTTTTGTTTAACGTCATGAAGACAGATACACGTAAGTAACCCCCCTACAGAGCTGGAACTGACACAAGAAGCAGAGTGAAATGCAGACAGAAAAACCAAAGACAAATAGCACCTTGGGGCGACAGTTTTTAAAGCTGCCTAAGGGCTTTGTGTTGTGCCTTTATACAGCATTAAGAATAGGAGGAAGCCACATGACACAGCTGGGTTCCAAATAACCATGTCTACTAACTAGACACAAACGTACAAGGCCTAGATACATATATACAATGATGTTTCTGCAATAGAAGCCAACTAGATGGTTCAACCCAATTCCTATGCACTGCAATCTGTCTACGCAATTCCCAAACAAATTGATTGAAATTAGGCATCCAAATTCTCTAAATGGCTTTGGAAAGCTCAGTCTAGATTGCCAAAATTCACTCCCTAATAACTGTTGTTTCCTTAGTAATATATGAAAGGAAGGTATTTTTATCTCAGTCATGTCCCTTAAACTACATATCAAATTATCAATAGTCTGTTTCTCCCTCTCTCACGCACATGCTCTTTCTAAACCACGCCGTTTTGTCCCAGCAGGAGCCAAGGTGATTGCAGTTAATGTAAAGCTTAATTACTGGTTTGTGGGTTGTTGTCCCTCCCCGCCCCCTGAAGTCGATAATAGTGAAATTCTAAGATCAAGCCAGAAAGACTATAAATGAAGTTGTATCCAAGTTCATGATCAGTCAGGCTGACTCTTGGGAAAAAGGAACACATCACAGATTTATCGTTAATCTTCACACTCAGCTCTTTAATCAAGGCAGCTGTCCAGAAGTTAATAGGTGTAAAGCTTGATTTACAACACAAAGGAGATTAAAAGATAAACACTGTTTCCAGTTTTATTTTACTTTTCAGTTTGACACAATTATGATCTACCAAAAAGGAGCCTTCTAACTATTCTCAGAGCAGTTATTAACATGCAAACTCCTGGGCAGATCCATTAAGAGACCAAAGAGCAGGCTTCCATTTGCAGAGAGAAACTCTTTGCCTTTTCATTTACACTTCGGGATCAGAGCCTGACACCGAATCCCCTTTGTAACAAGGGGCTGTCCAGCACCTTTACAGCAGGCAAAGAGATCAAAGACGCAGCAGAGGGAATTCTGCCCCTGCACCCCAGAAAGCACTGACAGCAGCATTTGGGTCATCACGTGGAGCATTTCAAATTCTTGGATCAAGGGATCATTTTTAATTGCTTTTGGGGGGAGGCCCCAACCTCCTCTCACCCCAGACATAAGACACCCCCTATTTCAGCAACCCTCCCACAAGCTAAGGAGCCGTTGTCATGAAAGGGTGAGCCCTCAGTGAAATCCCAGTGAAGACAAAGGCAGACAGATCCCCAGTTACCAGATTCCTTGGTTACAGCTCCCTAACCATTCACCTAGGGCTCATGCACACACAGCCTAACCAGCTGCATCCTCATCCTCCAGAGGATCTTGTCCCTCCCAAGGCCTCTAACATTGAGACAAGCCGCAGGCTTCACAGATGAGTCACCTGACAAGGATCTGCTCAATTCAGCAAACAGTTTCAGCTATTTCTGTGTACTTCCTGCAGTCCGTTGATTGAAGAAGCCCAGGGCAGGATCCCTCTTACCGGGGCAACGCACAACATCCTGCAATGATTGGCTGCATCGTTAATATAATTATAACATAAGCATTATTAACAAATAACAACATGAGATTCAACTTGGAAGAGTGCATCTGTGGGAAAGAATCCAATGCCCAGACACGCAGGGGGAGGGACAAGCCTGGGAAGCAGTGATGGCCAGAAGAGGGTGGGAGTGACAGGGGATAGCAAATTAGGCATGAGTTTGCAATGGGATGTAGTAGTAGCAAGAGTCCAGTGCAATTTGGGGTGGCACATGCAGCAGGGGCTACATCTGGAAGAGTGAATTAATTGCTGGCCACTGCAATACCAGAACAATACTGACAAACTGGAGGGAGTTCAACGAAATGCAGCTACAATTATAAGGAAGCTGAGGGGACCGGGGCTGGATCAAGGCCCAGGTACCACAGGCCCATGCCAAAGGCCCCAGCTCCTGCAGTCACATGATAAGATCAGAATCTCAGCTTTCATTTTAAAAGAATTGTGTTTCTAACCCTCACAGACACAAAGAAAGCCTGAAAACATGGTGTGAGTGTAACCTGAGTTTGCAGAGAGCCTGAAACAATAGCTTCAAGAAGTGTATGCTGCCCTATTCATCTTAACTCTGAAACCTGCTACCGCACCAGAAGGGGCAAGGCCACAGCCTGGGGGTGGGCCATATGACCTCAGCATGGGATGGCCCTAGGGTCCTGGATTGCCTTATCTCAGCCTAGGAGGGACTGATGTATAAAATGAGATTAAGGTCCAGATTGTAACTACGTGCCCGGGGTTGCGGGGGAAGGGCAAGAGGAGCCTTCCCCACCCACCGCTGCAATATGAGTTGAAAGCATAGGCCAAGTGCCAGGCTCACCCCAATGGTGGCACCAGCCGCTCCAGCAGGGGAAGGGATGAGGAGAGGGCAGGACTGCGGAGCTCCCCCACTCCTCACTGGCCAGCAGCACTGAGGAATGTGCACTCTGCATCTTTTTAGGGGGGAGTGGGTTGCTTAAAATGCCTCTTGAGAGTCTCTTGGGCTCCCATTGGGCTGTGCTTTGAAGGCCCAACCCAGCTCTGGAAGTGCTACATCTGTGTCACGCGGCTGGGCTGGGGAACATCTGAAGGGTGGAAACAGCCAGGAGAGGGGTTAGGATGGCACAAAAGAGTGTGATTGGGAGCAATGGGGTGGGGTTAAGGAGGCTGAATAGCAGCAAAGCCTTCCTGCCAGAGAGATCTACCAGTCGGCCACGGGGCGTGGCAGAAGCTCTGTGAACTGTGAAAGGCATGCTGGGCAAAGCCCTCGCACGTGTCCTAGAGGGGACAATCCTGGCCCTGGGGGAGGGGCTGGGTGTTCTAACAGGCCTATCCTGTCCCCAATTTCTGTGAGGAGTCAGGCCCCAATGCAGAAGGGAGGGGGCCACTTCCTGTGGGAGTCGGACCCGTCAACTGCTGACCCGGTCAAGCCCAATATCGTCACTGGTAGTGCGGTGGCAGCTAAGAGCAGGTCCCCAGGGTGCCAGGCACTGAGCAGAGAGACACGGTTCTGCCAACCTCGCAAGATCAAAAATTGAGACAGCCCCCCCCCCCAATCACAAGATTGGCCCCAAATATCATGAGATTGGCTCACAAAATTGTGAGGGGTCCCCCTCCCAAAAAAAGACTAGACGGTGTTTTTTAGTTTGTCTGTTTATTGCTGCAATCCCACCCCCCCCCCCAGCCCAGCCCCAGCACGTGTGGGTCACACTCAGTGTCGCCCTCTCTCCCGAATGTATTGGCTGAGTGATTTTGGCCCCATCTGCCTGTCCTCTGCCCAGTGATGTATTCTGCTCCCACCCAGTTTCTCTCATCCATCCAGCCTCCTCTCTGCTCCTGGGACTCTTCACTCCCTTCTCCCCGGCCTGGAGGGGGCTGCAGCAGGGTCCCCTCTCTCCCTTCCAGGCTTGGGGTGGGGGGAAGCTCCAGGAGCTCTTCACCCCTTCTGCCCCCTCCTAGGCCAGGTGCTGCAGGGAGCAGGCGCAGAAGAACCATCTCCCATTGCTCACAGGAGAGGAGGAGGGAGCAGAACTGCCCTGAGCAGCTGGGCTTTTTATCTCTCCTCTCTCCGCCTAGGACAACGGCTTTGGGGCGCTAAGGGGGAAAAGAGCTCTTCCTACAGAAGCTCTGATTGGTTGCTCAGCCCCAGGAGGTGAAGCAAGTGGGGGGCGCAGCCAATCAGAGGCAGATTCCCCCCAGGCAGGGCTACATTTGGCCAGAAGGTTGGAGCATCTCTGGTCATTGCAAAACGGGCGCTGGCCTCGGCTGAAATCCCATCCCTGGGAGAGCTGGCCACACGGGAGACAGGCTCTGCCCCAAAGAGCTTCAGTCCTAAGTAAATGAAGGGTGGGAGGGGAAACGGAGGCACAGGGAAGGGGCGTGATTGGCCTAAGACAGAGGTGGGCAAACTACGGCCCACGGGCCACATCCGGCCCAGCCCCTGAGCTCCTGGCCCAGGAGGCTCACCCCTGGCCCCTTCCCCGCTGTTCCCCCTCCCACGCAGCCATGCCATCGCATGGGCAGCTGGGCTGCGAGCTCCTGCCGCAGCGAGCGGCATGGGGCGGGGAGGGGGGGGCGTGCGCGCGCAGCAGTGAGAGGGTTGGGTAGGGTATCCTGGGGGGCAGTCAAGGGACAGGGAGCTGCTGGTGGTTGGATGGAGCGGAGGTTTTGGGGCGCTCAGGGGTTGGGGAAACAGGGCGGGTTGGAAAGGCGTGGGAGTCCCGGGGGGCTGTCAGGGGGCGGGGGTGTGGATAGGTCGGGGCAGTCAGGGGACAGGGAGCAGGGGGGTTGGATGGGTAGGAGGTTCTGAGGGGGGCAGTCAGGGGGCAGGAAGTGGGAGGGGTCGGATGGGGGCTGGGGTCAGGTTGTTTGGGGAGGCACAGCCTTCCCTACTCGGCCCTCCATATAGTTTCACACCCCGATGTGGCTCTCGGGCCAGAAAGTTTGCCCACCCCTGGCCTAAGAGGACACAGCAAGCGTGGCAGAGCCCGGATTAAACCAGTAATAACCAGAGACAGGCCTGCACCAGAAGTCCAGATCAGAACTCTCCTGACCTCTGGGGAGGGGCAGAGTCAAACTCAAACCCAGCTCCAGGTTTCCCATTGGGTGGTTTCTGTAGCAGGAACCCCAAATCCATTCCAGACGCCCTGAAATGGAGGATGCCCAGGCAGGCCTCTCTCCGGCAATAACACGGGGCCTGAGAAGAGTTTCGTTCCATTCCAGGGGCTAGAGGCTGTGCAGAAATCAACACGGGCGTTGCTGTAAGCTTCTCTCTGCTAACCCGTCCTCTGGGGGCCTGGGTTTTGTTTCAGGGGCACAGCATCCATGAAGCATGAAGGGAAAGAGGGCTGCAGCAGGCAAGCAGGAGCAGAGAGCTGGCCAGCTGTGGTGGGAGGGAGGGGGGAGAAGAGGAGGAGGAAGGTAGATGGACTGGCCTCCTTCTCTGCCTTCATGTCATGGCTCTGGAGAGGAAGTGGAAAGCGGAAAAGCAGAGTCAGGCAGGAATGTGCTGCTCCAGCCAAATCGCTGGCTGCCCCAGCCTCTGGCCACACCCAGCTCTGCCTGGGTAGGAGGGACAGTGCCTGGACTCTCAGCCAAAGAGCCACTATTTCCCCACTAAAAAGAAAAGGAGGACTTGTGGCACCTTAGAGACTAACCAATTTATTTGAGCATAAGCTTTCGTGAGCTACAGCTCACTACATCGGATGCATACGAAAACTTATGCTCAAATAAATTGGTTAGTCTCTAAGGTGCTACAAGTCCTCCTTTTCTTTTTGCGAATACAGACTAACACGGCTGTTACTCTGAAACCTATTTCCCCACTGTTAGGGTGACCATATGTCCCTTTTCGAACGGGACAGTCCCTTTTTTAAGCCCAGTCCTGGCTGTCATGAAGTTTTTTGACAAAAGTGGGCATTTGTCCCGTTTGCTCTTCTCGACTTGATCAGTTGGCAAGAGCAAACGGGACAAATGCCCACTTTTGCCAAAAAGTGGGGTGTGTTGGAATGTGCCGGATGGGGCCAGTGGGGCGGGGAGGCAGGCAGGGTTCCAGTGACCAGCAATCCTAGCCTCGGGGTGGGGTGGGGGGGCAACGGAGGGGGCAGGCAGGTAGTCCCAGCCTCACACGGAGGGAAGGTGCGTTCCAGAGAACCCAGCATGGCAGGAGTAGGGTGGTGAAACACAGGTGAGCGGTTTGGGGGGACGGGGACGGGGGATAGGATTTGGGCCAGTCCCACGCAGTGTCCCGTTTTCCCTTTAGGAAATATGGTCACCCTACCCACCGTGCCTCCAAAAGAGCTCTTGGCCACAGGCAATTCACTGCGGCTAAGAGAGTTAGTCCCCATTCGTGTCCCTAACTGTCCCTTTGCAATAGAAACAGGCCAAGCTGCACTGCTGCATCCAAACGGCCCTGTTGTTTGGATCAGTGTCCAGGTTGCCAGGCTGTTGGGGAGTGGAACAGGATCTAGCCATCCCCAGCACTGGGGGAGGATTGGGTCTGCCGGCCTCTGCTGCTAATTAACCCTAAATCAAACCCCTCTCCATTTCCAATCCAATTTGGAGCAGCCAAGCAGCGAGCGCAGAGGCACAAAGAGCCCTCCCCATGCTCCACAGAAGTCAATGGGGCTTACTCATGGCAGCAAGGGGTTGTAGGAATTTGCTTTTGACCTGCAGCACCCCTGCTATTACACTCCTAGGACACCCCGCCCCCCCAGCACACATCTCCTGGCTGCAGCACCCCCTACTATTCCAGTCTGCTCCTCCAATGCATCTCAGCCCTGATCTGCAGTCCCCTTGCATCCGCCTTTCAGACTCAGGCAGCCAGTTGTAGTGAACTGTGTGACCTCTCCAGAGGTGTCTGCCTCTGGCATTATCCTTACTATGTCAGGGAACCCCAGTTAGAGCATTAGAGCAGAACCTTCTCAGGGCTCAGAGCAAGCAGCCTCCTTAGGGGAAGTGATGAAGAGAGCTCCAGACACGCCCCGGACAGCTGCACGCCACATTTCCCTCCACAGCCTGACGCTGCCGTGCGATCTCTCTCTGGTTTGGGGGCGGATTATGAATTTTTTCCACTAACTTGTTTTCATGCCTTTTTTTTTTCTTTTAAAGGCACAATGTTTTCTTTGAAACAGACAGAAAGTAACTGACAGTTCGCTGCCTGTACAAGCCCCACCCTGATGCAAGGCTGAGACTTTTCCCTCCCACCACACAACATCTAACAACAGAGGACCCCTTGGCACACAGAAAGGAAGCTGTTGAAAATAAACGCTATTTTGAACTGTTTTAACTTCTTGTGCTGGCACTTTCTGAGCTGGATCCCACTCTCCTCCTCTCCCTGCAGAGGGGGAGCCAGCTACACTGGGAGCGTAGCCGAGAAGGCTCTGAAAACGGATTTAACAACCCTTAAGTAAGTGGCTTAGTTTTCTTCTTGTCTTTACATTTGTTCCAGGGTAGCACTGAAATAGAGGCTGCTTACAAATAACCACATGCACCACCCTAACTGGGAATGAAATCCATTAGCGAGGGGAGACTTCTCCCCGAGGATGGAGCATTCCTGTTTGTCACCCAAACAAAGTTTTCCTTGGCCTGTTGCTAGCTCCAATCCTTGAAAGAAAGGGTGGCATGGTTTTGGTTTTGTGCAATCGTTCTGTGTTCCCCTGAATAATAGTCCTGGATTTTTATCATCCCATTTCAGGTTTAGAGTCTTTGAGGAACACTGTACAACACAAACTTTATGGCTGTCAAGATCATGAGTCTGATTCTTCACCCAGATTCTCTAGTTTTATGCTAGTGTAAGTCTGTTGATCAGTGAGTTTGACTGGGTAAAACTGGGGTACTGCTGTAGGGAATTAGGGCCCTAGTTTTTAGTGTTTAAACCCATAGTGATTTTAAAGAATAACTGTAATGGAATCACGAATGGATAGAAGTAATAGAGAGAACTGGACTGAACTCTGTACTCACCCCCCCACCACCACCCCGTGCTAACCCATGGATTTAAATAGGGCTACACTGGGGTAGGTAGGGTGGTAATTGACCCATTGTGAACTATTGATCTCAGGCATCAGGTTTGGACTAGCTCTCTGCCATAATTTCACTAGGATCAGCTCAGTCTTCCAGGGGCCTGTAAACTAAGTACCAGATGTGTGTGTGTCTTTCACAGGAGACCTTAAAATCTGGGTTCCCTTTATCTGATTGGCCTGAACATGAAAGATCCCCTGCTACTTTTCAGAGAAGTTGGGGTTTCCATGGCACCAATTTTATATTCGCCATCTGCATGCAGGATGTGGGGCTGGCCCTTTCACAAAGGTCGTAGCTAGAGATCTAGCCAGGTGGCATTTGATCTGCAAGGAGGCCATGCCTCTTTGGGATCTGCCATGATCAGGAGGTGGATGGGTTTCTACAGTCAGCTCCCAGAGGGCTACGTGCCATTCAGGAGATGCAAAAGACTATGGAGTAGGTACTGATACAAACTCCAGGGTAGGTTTACCAGCCTCTCAGATGGGCCTTTGTCAAAGCTCTAGTCTCAGTGAGTTGAATCATAGCTCCTACCTGAAATCTTGGTGCTTGATGGGTTTGGCTGAGGTTCATGTCAGTTAAACCTGGAGAGCAAAGTGAAACCCAAGAGATTGAGGAATCCAGCCTGATGACCCAGAACTGCTGCCTTTTCACACACAGCTCCCTGCCCATCTCCCCCTGCAGGGGTGGCTGCACTTCAGTGCTGCTGGGCTATGTCAGAAGCAGTGTTGCCTGGTGGATAAAGCACTGGACCAGGGACTCAGGAGACTTGGGTTCTATTCCTGGCTATGCCACTCACTGATTGCTGGGTGACCTTAGGCAAGTCACTTCACCGCGTGGGCCTCAGTGTTACCATTTGTAAAATGTGGGTAATGATACTGACCTCCTTTGTAAAGTGCTTTGCGATCTACTGATGATAAGAGCTAGGTGATAACATATGTATTCCAGGCTCCCATCCTACAAGCCCACTGAAATCAAGGGGTTTCCTTGTCTGAGGGCTGCAGGAGGGGCCCATAATTAGCAAAGTGCTTTGGGATCCCCAGAAATGATAGGTGCAATGCTATTCTGGTGTAAGGAGCACAGAGGGGGAACCACGCAAGCTAGTCAAATGCCGCTTGGGAGGGTCCTGCAATGGGATTTCACTGTTGCCTTGTCCAAGAATCTAAGCCGGGCCCTATCGCATGGCAGCCGGGCTGTGACAGTAGAAAGCAGGTGGTAACCAAGCCCCAGCTAGTGGGTGAGTGTAGGGCTGATGGCAGCTGCATTGATACAAACCCGATGTATCTCTCCTAGGGGTGATACATTGCATGCCCGTGGATTGACTTTTGGTGAAGACAGACAGAGCCCTGGGAGACTTGCTGCTACCAGACCACCCGGCTTCGTTCTCATTCCGTTCTCCAAACACCAGAGCAACCCGCTCTGGTTTCTGGGTATTGCTACTCAACTGGCCTTTCCTGTACTAATGAAAACTGTAATCGGACCTGCCAGCAGAAGGCCTTCTATTGCCCTCTATGCACATCACCACATGACACAGGAAATAGGAGCTAGGCCCAGGGCTTATCTTCAGGGCATCAGTTAGCTCAAGTTGCTGCACTCAAGTGAGCCTAGTGAGAGAGACCACACTTCACAACAATGCTGGAGTTACCCAGAGCAATTGGGCCGGCAGCAGAGTGTGACTGGATTAGCTGCTGAGGACTTGCTGTAAGGGGAGCGGTTGCAACCCCCTTATTAGCTTGAGCATCAGCAAGTTGCAGTAATGGAGCTTCAACGCATTCCTTCTGGCAGGCGAGCTAGCTCCAGTTTAAAGCACCACTTACAGGGCCGGTGCAAGGATATTTTGCACCCTAGGTGAAACTTCCACCTTGCGCCACCCCTCCTTCTATCCCCCCCCCCACCCCCAACCTCTGAAAACTAGTAAACTTTGCCTTATAAACAGCCTGTCAGAATGGGTAATGGCTGTTGTAATGTTTCTTTTTTACCTTTAAGGCGTTTCAGTGGTCTGCCATTGCCTCTGATGGTCTCCCATTCAAAGTCTTACTATTGTGCAAAGCTGAACAACTGAGCCTTGCATTGCATCACCAGCCAGGTTAGGCAGGGTGACAAATCCCCCTTGCCCCAAAGGGCCATTATCCCCCAGTGACTCATTTCTACTCCAAGTCTGTAAAGCAGACGTTTAAGGTAAATACGTTATTCCTTCAATATTACCCATGCACACATCTCTATTGCTGAGGGGCAGGTACCAGCGGGGGGAGCCAGGCACCCCAAGCCCAGGGCAGCGGCAGGAGCAGGCGGGGAGCGTAGGTGCCCTGGGCTCGGGCCGCCCGGCTCCCCCCAAGCAGCGCCTAGTTCCCGCTGCTCTTGGCCAGCAGGTGCAGGGCCCCAGCCAAGCTTGGCCCCTTGCATCTCCTCCATGGCGGCGCCCCCCGCCCACGTCCTGCCGGGGGGCCGTGGCAGCAGTGGCTGGGGAGCCTGAGAGGAGGAGTGGCCCCCGGGCAAGCAGGGGAGACTCCGAGGTGAAGAGGCTGCTGGCCCTGGTGCAGCCCAAGCGCTGGAGACTGATAGGTACCTACCCCTAAGGAATAGTGTAAAAAAAAAATTGGGGGGCACCGCTTTTTGGCATCCCCAAATCTTGGCGCCCTAGCCAGCTGCCTAGTTTGCCTAGTGGTTACACCGGCCCTGACCACTTAACTTGAGCTAGAGATTTTTGTGTGTGAATGCGAGTCAAGTTGGGGTAATTTTCAAGTATAACTGTGAAGACACACCCTGAGACATAGAGGGTATGTCTATGATACAGTGTAAGCCCAGGTTTAGTAGAACTCAAGCTAGCAGACATGGGTTTCTTAGCCTAGGGCTTGAGCATCTATACTCATTGGAAACCCCAGGTTAGGAATTGTTGAACCCTGGGTGCCAACTTGAGGGTCCAGTATCTACATTGTATTATGTGGACCAGATCCACAACCCATATCCCAGAGTTCCTACCGCTCTCCCAAAACGTGGCCATTCAAGCCCTTCGTTTGTGGTGCAGTATGGGAAAACTTGACTGTCCAGGGGACAAAGAAAGACAGCACATGGGATTGTGGGATACGCTTGGTGGACTCCCAGAGCATGTGTCCAGTGGCACTGCATCTACACTGCAAAGGAATACGACTTGAACCCTGGGTCCTGGCTTGACCCAGGCTCAGACCCGCCACTCCCTTACAGGCCTGAGACCCTGAGTCGGATTAGTGTGATTTATGGGTAGATGGAAGGGAGGTTAGGCTTGAACTTGAGTTTGAACCCTGGGTTTACATCGCAGTGTAGATGTATCCTGAAACTTTTATGCTGTATTAAAACATCCAGGGAGGCACCTTTCCTTGTATCCATTCTAGGAACAGGGACTCGTGTTAGTCACAAGACACCCATCCATTCATCATCAACAGTACTGGTCACTTGCAACTATTAGTTCAATCCAAACCTACCATACTAGGCCTAAATACTTGTGATTATCATCAGACCCTGCCCTTCCGCAGAGCCTTTGGCCCGAGGATCTCCACACTGCTGTTACTAATACTCATTCGTTAGGCCCCAAGAGACAGACCACTCGAATCAGAATCTGCAACTGCTGAGGCAGTAAAGCTGACCTAGGAGGAAAACCTCAGTCCTATTCAACTCCCAGAGAAGTGAGTGTGATTTGCCCCAGGGTTACACAGCAAAACAGTAGCAGAGGTGGGAACACAATCTAAGAGTCCCAACTCCACACCTCTGCTCTAATCATTAGATAACACTGCCTTTCTTTGTTGCAGATTTACAGGATCTTCTAGTATGGAATGATAAAGCTCATGCCAGTCTGCTGCCTCTCGAATATTGGCTCTATGATTCACATTTCTCAGTGCTGTTATTGTCGTTGTAGCCAGCGTGAGGAGAGAGGACCCAGGCTGCTGTAGGCATCTCCGATTGGGTGCTCAATCCAAGATGGCTGCCCTCATCACTGAAAACTTCCGCTTCCTTTCTCTGTTCTTCAAAAGCAAAGATGTGATGATCTTCAATGGCCTGGTGGCCCTGGGCACGGTGGGCAGTCAGGAACTCTTCTCTGTGGTCGCCTTCCACTGCCCCTGCTCTCCGGCCAGGAACTACATCTATGGACTGGCTGCCATTGGAGTCCCAGCCCTGGCCCTGTTCCTCATCGGCGTCATCTGGAACAACCACACCTGGAATTTGGTGGCCGAGTGCCACAAGAGAGGGGCCAAGAACTTCTCAGCTGCAGCCACCTTCCTGCTCTTTGGCTCCATCATAGGGCGGGCTGCCGTGGCCCCTGTCACCTGGTCAGTCATCTCATTGCTCCGCGGAGAAGCCTACATCTGTGCCCTCAGTGAATTTGTGGATCCTGCCTCCCTAGATGAATTTCCATCAAGATATGGACCGGAGACCCTGGCCAGGTTCCCTTGTAAGGACATTCCAGGGAACTTGACAAGTTTTAAGGAAGAAGTTATAAGACGACTAAGATATGAGTCCCAGGTATTGATTTACTTGTATGTCTGGGTGTGGAAGGAATGTTGACAAGGAGTTAAAGGAGACTGGGAGCCAGGTCTCCTGTGTACTATTTCTGGCTCAGGATGAGAGTGAGACTGAGAGCAAAGATTCCAAGGCTCAGAGACAGAAATTGAAATCCTGGCCCCATTGAAGTCAATGGGAGTTTTGCCATTTACTTAATTGAAGCCAGGATATTACATAGTGTTGTCTAGTGGTTAGAGCAGGACACCTGGGCTGTATTCCCGACTCTGCCACTGACTTACTGTGTGACCTTGGGAAAGTTACTTTCCCCTTCTGTGCCCCATTATCTTCCTCTCTGAGGGAGATAATACCCACTTTCCCCTCTGTGGCTCAACCTATGTACCAATAAATTCTCTTTGAAACTGCAGCATTGGGAAGCCAAGATAAGCAAAATGGGGAAAGTGGCCCTGAAACACTCAGCTCTGTTCTGAGCTGTGACAGGGCAGGATGCCCATCCTGTCTCTTTTCAAGCCACGAACTGCTCAGAGCTCCATATTTACAATATCGTACACTCCTTAACTCACTTGGCCAAGGAGCGGGGAGACAGAAGGTACCTTCCACATCAGAAGTGGGGGGTGAGGGGGCAGCAGCATCAGGGCCCACTCAGGCTCCACCTCCTCTTGAGCACATTCTTCCTGTGGTAGCTTTCTCCAGCCCATGGCCAGTCTATCAGTTAGGCACAGCTTTGCCCCTCCGGTTCACTCTGGGGTGATTTAATTGCTGTTCCCATGATCAGAGAGCTGGTAGAGCTCTGTCTACCCAGCCCTCTGTCACAGCAGCCCATGCCTGTGAGCACCGCGTGTCCAGAAATCTGGAGTGAGTTACACCTACTCTGAGGTGCAAGCTGTCCCAGGACCAGGGTTAGATCCCAGAAACCTGTACACTTTTTACATTAATAATCTGCTTTGGGGGGAAGTTTGCTTTTAAGACACATGTTCATGGCTTTGTGAGGACCTACCGAAAAGAAAAAGAAAAAATGCAGCATGTGTTAGGTGCAAGAGGACAATACATTATCCAGACACCGGGAGATCAGTTATCAGAACCAACTCCACATCAGCTGACCCAGCGCTTTGCAGCACCATAGACTCATAGGTTTCAGAGTAACAACCGTGTTAGGCTGTATTCACAAAAAGAAAAGGAGGACTTGTGGCACCTTAGAGACCAACCAATTTATTTGAGCATAAGCTTTCGTGAGCTACAGCTCACTTCATCGGATGCATACTGTGGAAAGTGTAGAAGATCTTTTTATATACACACAAAGCATGAAAAAATACCTCCTCCCACCCCACGCTCCTGCTGGTAATAGCTTATCTAAAGTGATCACTCTCCTTACAATGTGTATGACAATCAAGTTGAGCCATTTCCAGCACAAATCCAGGTTTTCTCACACCCCCCCACACACACATAAACCCACTCAGAATCATAGAATATCAGGGTTGGAAGGGACCTCAGGAGGTCATCTAGTCCAACCCCCTGCTCAAAGCAGGGCTGATCCCCAACTAAATCATCCCAGTCAGGGCTTTGTCAAGCCTGACCTTAAAAATATCTAAGGAAGGAGATTCCACCACCTGCCTAGGTAATGCCTTCCAGTGTTTCACCACCCTCCTAGTGAAAAAGTTTTTCCTAATATCCAACCTAAATCTCCCCCACTGCAACTTGAGACCATTACTCCTTGTTCTGTCATCTGCTACCACTGAGAACAGTCTAGATCCATCCTCTTTGGAACCCCCTTTCAGGTAGTTGAAAGCAGCTATCAAATCCCCTCTCATTCTTCTCTTCCGTAGACTAAACATCCCCAGTTTCCTCAGCCTCTCCTCATAACTCATGTGTTCCAGTCCCCTAATCATTTTTGTTGCCCTCCGCTGGACTCTTTCCAATTTTTCCACATCCTTCTTGTAGTGTGGGGCCCAAAACTGGACACAGTACTCCAGATGAGGCCTCACCAGTGTCGAATAGAGGGGAACGATCACGTCCCTCGATCTGCTGGCAATGCCCCTACTTATACAGTCCAAAATGCCATTGGCCTTCTTGGCAACAAGGGCACACTGTTGACTCATATCCAGCTTCTCGTCCACTGTCACCCCTAGGTCCTTTTCTGCAGAACTGCTGCCGAGCCATTCGGTCCCTAGTCTGTAACGGTGCATGGGATTCTTCCGTCCTAAGTGCAGGACTCTGCACTTGTCCTTGTTGAACCTCATCAGATTTCTTTTGGCCCAATCCTCTAATTTATCTAGGGCCCTCTGTATCCTATCCCTGCCCTCCAGCGTATCTACCTCTCCTCCCAGTTTAGTGTCATCTGCAAACTTGCTGAGGGTGCAATCCACACCATCCTCCAGATCGTTTATGAAGATATTGAACAAAACCAGCCCGAGGACCGACCTTGGGGCACTCCACTTGATACCGGCTGCCAACTAGACATGGAGCCATTGATCACTACCCGTTGAGCCTGACAATCTAGCCAGCTTGCTATCCACCTTATAGTCCATTCATCCAGCCCATACTTCTTTAACTTGCTGGCAAGAATACTGTGGGAGACAGTGTCAAAAGCTTTGCTAAAGTCAAGGAACAACACATCCACTGCATTCCCCTCATCCACAGAGCCAGTTATCTCCTCATAGAAGGCAATTAGATTAGTCAGGCATGACTTGCCCTTGGTGAATCCATGCTGACTGTTCCTGATCACTTTCCTCTCCTCTAAGTGCTTCAGAATTGATTCCTTGAGGACCTGCTCCATGATTTTTCCAGGGACTGAGGTGAGGCTGACTGGCCTGTAGTTCCCAGGATTCTCCTTCTTCCCTTTTTTAAAGATGGACACTACATTAGCCTTTTTCCAGTCATCTGGGACCTCCCCCGATCACCATGAATTTTCAGAGATAATGGCCAATGGCTCTGCAATCACATCCACCAACTCCTTTAGCACTCTCAGATGCAACGCATCCGGCCCCATGGACTTGTGCTCGTCCAGCTTTTCTAAATAGTCCCAAACCACTTCTTTCTCCACAGAGAGCTGTTCACCTCCTCCCCATGCTGTGTTGCTCAGTGCAGTAGTCTGGGAGCTGACCTTGTTCGTGAAGACAGAGGCAAAAAAAGCATTGAGTACATTAGCTTTTTCCACATCCTCTGTCACTAGATTGCCTCTCCCTCATTCAGTAAGGGGCCCACACTTTCCTTGACTTTCTTCTTGTTGCTAACATACCTGAAGAAACCCTTCTTGTTACTCTTAACATCTGTTGCTAGCTGCAACTCCAGGTGTGGCCTTCCTGATTTCACTCCTGCAAGCCCGAGCAATATTTTTATACTCATCCCTAGTCATTTGTCCAATCTTCCACTTCTTGTAAGCTTCTTTTTTGTATTTAAGTTCAGCAAGGATTTCAGTGTTAAGCCAAGCTGGTCGCCTGCCATATTTACTATTCTTTCTACACATCGGGATGGTTTGTCCCTGTAACCTCAATAAGGATTCTTTAAAATACAGCCAGCTCTCCTGGACTCCTTTCTCCCTCATGTTATTCTCCCAGGGGATCTTGCCCATCAGTTCCCTGAGGGAGTCAAAGTCTGCTTTTCTGAAGTCCAGGGTCCGTATTCTGCTGCTTTCCTTTCTTCCTTGTGTCAGGATCCTGAACTTGACCATCTCATGGTCGCTGCCTCCCAGGTTCCCATCCACTTTTGCTTCCCTTTCTAATTCTTCCCAGTTTGTGAGCAGCAGGTCAAGAAGAGCTCTGCCCCTAGTTGGTTCCTCCAGCACTTGCACCAGGAAATTGTCCCCTACACTTTCCAAAAACTTCCTGGATTGTCTGTGCACGGCTGTATTGCTCTCCCAGCAGATATCAGGGTGACTGAAGTCTCCCACGAGAACCAGGGCGTGCAATCTAGTAACTTCTGCGAGTTGCCGGAAGAAAGCCTCGTTCACCTCATCCCCCTGGTCCAGTGGTCTATAGTAGACTCCCACCACGACATCACCCTTGTTGCTCACACTTCTAAACTTAATCCAGAGACTCTCAGGTTTTTCTGCAGTTTCATACTTGAGCTCTGAGCAGTCATACTGCTCTCTTACATACAGTGCAACTCCCCCACCTTTTCTACCCTGCCTGTCCTTCCTGAACAGCTTATATCCATCCATGACAGTACTCCAGTCATGTGAGTTATCCCACCAAGTCTCTGTTATTCCAATCACATCATAATTCCTTGACTTTGCCAGGACTTCCAGTTCTCCCTGCTTGTTTCCCAGGCTTTGTGCATTTGTGTATAGGCACTTGAGATAACCCGCTGATCGCCCCTCATTCTCAGTATGAGGCAGGAGCCCTCCCCTCTCACGTGCTCCTGCTCCCTCCCGGTATCCCACTTCCCCACTTACCTCAGGGCTTTGGTCTCCTTCCCCCGGTGAACCTAGTTTAAAGCCCTCCTCACTAGATTAGCCAGCCTGCTTGCGAAGATGCTCTTCCCTCTCTTCGTTAGGTGGAGCCCGTCTCTGCCGAGCACTCCTCCTTCTTGGAACACCATCCCATGGTCAAAGAATCCAAAGCCTTCTCTCCCACACCACCTGTGTAGCCACTCATTGACTTCCACGATTCGATGGTCTCTACCCAGGCCTTTTCCTTCCACGGGGAGGATGGACGAGAACACCACTTGCACCTCAAACTCCTTTATCCTTCTTCCCAGAGCCACATAGTCCGCAGTGATCCGCTCAAGGTCATTCTTGGCAGTATCATTGGTGCCCACGTGGAGAAGCAGGAAGGGATAGCGATCCGAGGGCTTGATGAGTCTCGGCAGTCTCTCCGTCACATTGTGAATCCTAGCTCCTGGCAAGCAACAGACTTCTCGGTTTTCCCGGTCGGGGCGGCAGATAGATGACTCAGTCCCCCTGAGGAGAGAGTCCCCGACCACCACCACCCGCCTCCTTCTCCTGGGAGTGGTGGCGTGGAACCCCCAACCCTAGGACAGTGCATCTGATGCCTTCCAGTCGGCGGAGTCTCCTTCTGCTCCCTTCCCTCGACGTATCATCTGGTCCACTATCCGCATTAGTACCTGTGGCGAGAACATGAAAACGGTTACTTACCTGTATCGGCATTGCTGGTACATGGACGTTTCCCTTTTTTCTTCTGGAGGTCACATGATGCTGAATTTCTTCACCATCCTCCTGTCCCCGATGTGCAGCCTGCTCTGAATCTTCAGAACCTTGTGCCCGTAGAAGCATATCCTGACGTCTGTCCAGGAAACCTTCAGTTTCTCTTATGCAACGCAGGGTCGATACCTGTTGCTCCAGACCTTGAACCTTCTCTTCCAATATGGAGACCAGCTTGCACTTTGTACAGACAAAGTTGCTTCTGTCCTGTGGAAGAAAGACAAACATAGCACATCCAGTGCAGGTCACAACAGCTGAACACCCCCCATCCATATTACCTTCCTTCTACGAGCTTCCTCAGGAGTTGTAGTAATTACTCAGAGAATCCGGCAAGATGTAAGCCTCAGTGGGCTCTCCCCAGGCGAACTCCCAGGCAAACTCCTTCTGTTAGCTGCTGTGCTGTTCGCTGCTCAGCTGGTTCGCTACTGACTGGCTTTTTATACAGTCAGGCCCACTTAAGGCTCACCTGGAACAAAGCACTCCCACTTCCCGACCTTTTCAAACAACCAATCAAGCACACAGTCAAACTGTCCTCACAACAAACACTCAGGTACATGTTGGATCTGAGTTAGACAGACAAGTCTGTCCACTCTGCAGTGATCCCCTTGTGGCCCAGTCAGGAGCAGAAGTGATGGGGTGTCCTTGAATTAGAACAGAAGGAGTTGCCCAGGTCAGGGTGCATTGGCCACGCTGTGAGGGGTTCCAAGTCTGGAGTAGGAGGGGAAGCTGCAGATCAGGACTGAGGTTCATCAGCTGAGCTGTCTTGGCTCCAGTCTGGAAGAGCAGGAACGGTTGCCCGTCAGGACTGAAGGGCATTGGCAGAGGATTGCTGGGAATCTCGCACAGCACCTGCTTATGCTATAGTCAGTTCTAGTCAGTGGCTATCAGTACGGCATCATGTTCACAGAGACAAAGAATGCAAGGGCTGGTGTCCTCCTGAGCCAGCATGAACTGGGGAAACGCCAGTATGAAATGGGGCAGGTTCTTTAATCGGAGATTGGACTGATGAGCTGTTCTGATGTAGCCCTCTCTGTCTCTTTCTCAGCTCTTTGGATGGCTGCTCATGGGGGTCATCGCAGTCTTGGTTTTCCTCACCAAGTGCCTGAAGCACTGCTGCTCACCGCTGAGCTACCGGCAAGAGGGCTACTGGGCCCAGTACCGCTCTAGCGAGGCCAAGCTCTTCCAGCGCACCGCTGAAGTCCACTCCAAGATCCTGGCCGCCAACAATGTCAAGCAGTTCTTCGGCTTCGTGGCTCTGAATAAGGAGGAGAAAGAGCTAGTGGGGGAGTTCCCAGTGAAGGGTGTCCAGCCAAGCCCGCAGTGGAACGCCATCACTGGGGTCTATATCTACCGGGAAAATAAGGGCTTCCCACTCTACAGCCGGCTCCATAAGTGGGCCAAAGGGGTGGAAGGGAACGGGCCAGGGCCTGATGGTCAGGAAATGGTCTTCCTAGCCACATAAGAGAACCAGCAGCCCAGGGGGATGACGGGACCAGTTCCCCACACCATCTCTGCATCACAGTACGTTCAAAGAGGTAAAAACGGCATAGGTGCACAGCTAGTCGATTTGCTGCTAATTCTCCTCCAAACAGCTGTTCCTCCTGGGCACAGCACGGGAGGAAGGATGAACAGCTTCAGGACAAAGACCAACTGCATCGTGCCAGGAACCCGTCTCTATGACACAGCCATGCACTGCTGCTCCCACACAGAGGACATGGCACCTAAAGCAGGTACGTGCACCCTGTCTCCAGACTATCAGTGCTCCAGCCCTACTGTTCTGATGCACAGACAGAGCCCCCAGGTCCTGCGTACACAAAGACACGTTACAGATGGGAAACCAGATACAATACACTGCCAGCGTTCCCCTATCTCAGCCACGAATGCTGCAGCCTCTTTGCTCTCCTTCATTTCAGGGTCAGGACAAGACCACCAAGCACAACTTCCTATTTTATTATTAAGAGTTTATCTTGCAGTTCTATAGCATAAAGAAATTCCCAGGGCACCTGCTGGGCAGCTGTATCTGGGGTGGAACACAACAACAGTCCATCAGTGCACCAAAAAACTCCAGAGCCTAAGGGTTTGTCTACATGAAGGAAGGGAGGGGGTAGTATGCACTAACTTGGATTGGTGCACATTGAAATGACCTGCGTTCACACACAGCACAGTAGCTCCATACTTAAAGGGTACAAAGTTCACCAGGCACTGAGTTAATACAAACCTATGTTCATGTATGCACATTGCTCATTCACACTATTTTGGCAGTCCTCTAAGTGCCATCCCACACTGGTTTGCATGTCCCCAGGACTGACCTGTCGGTTTACCTGTGTATCGTCCCCCTCCGCTTCTCTGGGGTCAAGTTGCACTGATGCCAGCAAGTAGGACACTGATATTGCACAGGGAAATTTAATGAAGTGGAATGTAATTACCCCAATGGGAAACTGGCCAGGACACCAAACACCCTCTTTCATGAGCACAAAAGATCATCAGCTTGGTTTTATGTATCTTGAAGACAGCACCGTCAGCAGACCTGCATCCTGTTGAGCTGGCTTTGGACAGGTTGAGTCATTAACACCACTTCCTGCAGCATCTTGGGCTTCTCATCCAAGCACTGACCAGCTTCACCCCTGCTTAGGGTCTGAGATATGGCAAGCTCATAATCAGACTTAGTTACAGTGCACACTCTTGACACTTAATTGTATCAGTTAAGCATCTTCCTCCTACTGGAAGGAGACCAGAGACCAGCCAGCCAAAAGACTGCATTATGAGCACGTCTTGTGCCTGTAGAGACTGAGGTTTGCACTGATGGGAATTGGTGGGATTCAGCCATGGGAAGCAGTGACCACTCCTCCCTTCTTTCATTGGGCTTTTTAAACTGTTTCCACTGCCTTAGATGGCTCCTGAATGAGATCCTTGCAGATTCTCTCTCAGGAACTAAGTTCCACACTGAGAAACAGACGGGAGGTTGAAATGTACCACTGTCATTGCACTATTGTGTTGTCCACTGGCTGGACACTTGATTTGAATTTATAGCATTGCATAATTCACCAGTCTCTAATTGCATGTTGAATTACATACACACAATTGTCTCTATTTTAAAGGTTGGCAGCATATTGGAGTTGGCTTTTCATATTTATAATGCTCCTTTATATATGCGCCTTGTTTTTATGCACTTTTGCTATGGCCTTTCATGGTACTGTCAACCCCAAGTGTACAGATATCATGAGTCAGGAACTTCAAACTCATGCGACTCGATTAAAAATTAAGGTTTTTTAAAAAAAATTAAAAAATAAATTTGAATTCTTTTTCTCTTTGCTTTCTGATTTCTGAACATTTTGGGTGCAGAAAATGGGTCAAAGAAAAGCGTGAAAATGTGAACACGAGGGCCAGAAACTTACTTTGTTTTTTTAAATTAAAGTTCCGATTCTGTCATGTTCACATGACTCCAGGAGCTGACGGTTTAAGCAGACCACCAACTATCATGAGAGTTGGTGATATTGCTTTCATAATCCCTGCTGCACTGATTTGGGTGCAGGTTTTACAGAGGATTGATGCAGTGGGTGAAGGGAGGACCGGACCCTGCTCTGTCACTCTGCTCTCTTGTGAGAGAGAGCTGGAGCATAGCTAGCAATTGGAAATGGGCCCTGGGGGACATCTCACGGACTGCTGGTGCTAATACACACAGGTTGTCATCGCTATACATCACATGCTGGCAGGAAGTGAAGTGATGGCAGTTTGAGTTGGGTTTTTTAATTCTCCTTTTCCTTTACGGTGCAGACATTCTATGCAGCTCTCCTTGGCGATCTACAACAGACAACAACCAGGACGCTTATAAAAGCCTGACAAATAGAAAGAAGTCAGGATTTAGCATAATGAGTAACTGCTATTCATGCCCATCAGCTGAGCCAGGAACTCAGGCTATAGCAAGTAATAGCACCCCCACCCCAGCAGCTTCTAGCCAGGGGCTCTGCTGGTTATCAACTAGGAATTCAGCATGGATTTTGTAACGAAGGAAGGAGCCCAAGACTAAGTTAGGAACAGGCTGTTCCTCTCTCAGGATACCTCCATAAACCCAGGCAAAAATTCAAAAATCTGGCACTGTAGCCAAGATTCTTTTCCACTGCCTCTCTAATGGCTGAAAAGAGCAAATACAAATTTGCTTTAAAGATCACAAATTAATCTTAGATTCAACTAATTACAACTCACACCCTTCTTACTAAAGGTTAAACAAAAGCATCACAAAGTCATCTTGCAAGAATTTATTTTATAACATTCTGAAGGGCCCATAATCCCACGCCTCAGATTAACCCCCCTGACCCTGAGGCCAGAGAACCAGCCTAAGAAGATGGTTCTCAACCTGGGCTGATGTTGATCAGTGACAGCCTTCTGACGCTCATTCCTTCTCTACATAAAAAGGAGGGAATGAAAGGTGGGCAGAGGCGCGTAAACACAGACCATAAGAACGGCCAGACTGGGACAGACCCAATGGTCCAATTAGCCCAGTGTCCTATCTTCTGACAGTGGACAGCACCAGATGCTTCAGAAGGAATGAACAAAACAGGACAATTATCGAGTGATCCATCCCCTGTTGTCCAGTCCCAGCACCTGGCAGTCAGA
Source organism: Lepidochelys olivacea (assembly GCF_965140295.1). NCBI lineage: Eukaryota > Metazoa > Chordata > Testudines > Cheloniidae > Lepidochelys > Lepidochelys olivacea. Next base: position 121,679,924 of record NC_140417.1, read on the forward strand.
GGTTTAGGGATACGCAGAGCATGGGGTTGCAATCCTGACCATCGTGGCTAAAAGCCATTGATGGACCTAGCCTCCATGAATTTATCTAATTCTTTTTTGAATGTAGTTATACTTTTGGCCTTCACAATATCCCCTGGCAACAGGGTGATGGGGCATTGTGTGAAGAGGTACTTCCTTATGGTTGTTTTAACCCTGCTGCCTATTGATTTCATTGGGTGACCCCTGGTTCTTGTGTTATGTTAAGGGGTAAACAACAACACTTCCTTATTTACTTTCTCCACACCAGTCATGATTATATAGACCCCTATCATATCACCCCTTTGTCATCTCCTTACCAAGCAGAACAATCCCAGTCTTTATAATCTCTCCTCATATGGAAGCTGTTCCATATCCCTAATCGTTTTGTTGCCCATCTCTGTACTTTTTAAAATTCTAATATATCCTTTTTGAGATAGGGCAACTGGAACTGCATTCAGTATTCAAGGTGTGGGCATCCCACAGATTTATACACTGGCATTATGATATTTTCTGTTTTATTATCAATCCCTTTCCTAATGTTCCTAACATTCTCTTAGCTTTTTTGACTGCCACTGCACATTGAGATGTTTTCAGAAAACTATCCACAATGACTCCAAGATCGCGGTCTTGAGTGGTAACAACTAATTTAGACGTCATGGTTTTGTATGTATAGTTGGGATTATATTTTCCAGTGTGCATTACTTTGCACTTATCAACATTGAATTTCATCTGCCATTGTGTTGCCCAGTGACCCAGTTTTTCAAGATCCCATTGTGACTCTTAACAGTCAGCTTTGGACTTAACTATCTTGAGTATCATCTCCAAACTTTGCCACCTCACTGTTTACCCCTTTTTCCAGATCATTTATGAATATGTTGAACAGCACAGGTCCCAGTACAGATCCTGGGGGGACCCTGCTATTTACCACTCTCCATTGTGAAAACTGACCATTTTTTCCTACCCTTTGCTTCCTGTCTTTTAACCAGTTACTAACCCATGAGAGGATCTTACCTCATCTCATGACTGTTTATGTTGCTCAAGAGCCTTTGGACCGTACCCAGATTCGGAAGGGAACAACAAGAGATTCTGCTGGTGGACTATTTTCCAGTAAAGGGAAGAGGTCACATTTTCTTTCATGAAGAAGGGTGCAACATTTGGAATTAGGCTCTTCAAGTAGAGGTATAACACCTCAGCCAGAGAAGCACAAAAGAACTCCCTGATACTATACTTGGCTTCTAACGATATAGTTCGTCTTTTGGAGTTAAGTGGATTTAAAAAGAGAAGCGCAGAGGGAGGCTTTGCTCAGAGCTTTCTGGAAGATGTCCAAGACAAATATTAATTAACAAAAGAACTGGTAGCAACCTAGTCTGGTTTAGGAAGTCACAACTTCCTTTGCAGTTGGCAATGGGGGTGTATGGAGATATGTTTCTGTGTGTTAGATCTAGTCATTAGACCTTTTGATGAAAAATGTTCTCTAAGAGTCACCACTTGCATGGAGCCCCTTGGACTCTGCAGGATGGTCCAGTGGTTAGGTTGCTAAGTCTGGGATTTAGGAGATGATGGGTCAAGTCCCTGTTTTGCCAGATCTCGTGTGTGACCTTGGGCCAGTCACTCCACCCATGTCACAACTCCCCAGCTGTACAAGGGGGTAACAGCACTGCCCTACCTCAGCGGGAGGATGTCAGGATAAATTCATTAAAGATTGAGAAGGGCTCGGATACTACGCTGATGGTAGCCATATAAGAACCTTAGATAGGCAGTCGTGTTCCAAGTATAAAAGGGTTAAAATGGGATGCGTTATTTTTCAGCAAGTAACACTTGGTTTCTTCTCTCAGTTTAATGACCTCAGACAGCTGCTGCTGAGGCAGTCTCCTTTCTAATTACTGTCCATCACAAGCCGTGTTTGTTACCCTAGAGCTGCTCATGAGCAATGGATCAAGTTTAGTTGGGTGGCCGTAGGCTTTAAGAGGAATCAATCAAGCAGGTGGTTGTGCTAAATTGCTGGCAGCACAAAAGCACTGGAGACAAATCTTTAAAGACACCAAAGCAGGTGAAATGCGAGAACATTCTTAGTGATGCTGGGAAGAGCGAGGGGATAGGAAAGAGAAGGGAGCTTATGCCAAATCATTGTATTTAATGATGGAGAGTCACTAACTGCCCCATTTCGACAGGAAAGCCATACAAAGGGTAGCGGTTTCTACCATTTATAAAACAATCAGCATTTAAATAACTAGATCCAAAATCATCCACACGTTAAAAGTCTGTTGTATCGTGGGGCAAGATGGAAAGCTCCTGTAAATGTTTACTTCCTAGACTTTGTTCTTTCCACCTTAGTTTGGTCCTGGACAATTCAGCCAGCGGCTGGGTACTCTCAGGAAACGCGCTAGTTATGGACACAGGCAGCCCATTACTGCGGATCTCCACCTCCAGCACCAGATACACAGAGTCTGCAACAGGATTTGAGTCTCTCTGCTCCGAGAGTTAGCTCTCGGCAAGAGAGCTCTTGGACTCGACGTACTCCAGTGCGGCTACTTTCACAGCCTGGATGGTTTCCGACGTGCCATATTTCTTCTCATAATCCAGGTAGCGCTTGAAGAAAAATTTCATCCTCTTTGCTGCCAGGCTCAGGTGAATGACCCGCTCGAAAATATCCCTGCAAGAATCAAAAACCCATTCAGAACATGGATCAGCACTGGACCCGCAAGCCTGATATCCTGCCTCTGAACAATGGGCAGGACGGGTCATACTTCAGTGGAGGCAAAGGAAACGCAGTACATACACTCAGCCTGCAGTAGAATGGAAGGTCAGATCCCTGCGAATCAGCAGGCTTCATAACCCCCTTCCTCTTTGCTTACACGGTTACTGGCCAAATCATACAGCTATTTCTCTAAAATCCAGCCACAATATTCGACTGAGCTCAGGGAATGGTCCTGGATTGGCTACACACTGTGGAAAGCAGGAGTTCCTTTCACTAGCTCCAAGCTCATGCCAGTGAGTAGCCCCTTCTTGCATCCTGGGTAGACTTGGCAGAATTCAATTTTTTTAATTTTTTTAATAATTTCGACCGATAATATCGCTGATTGTTTAAGCATTTTTCTTCTATTTTTATGTATCTAAATTTTTACAGTTGTGCATAATTATGGGATTTAAGAGTTTTTAAAACTATTTTATCAATTTAAATGTTCGTTGTCGTGGGTAATTATGGGGGGGGGAATCAGACGAGGGGCAGGGTCAGACAGTAATTATTTAATGACAGTAGATGTTGAGATTCAAAAAAGTTAAAGCTTTATAACCATTAAGCACACAAATTGTCACCATCATGTCAAAATATATGAAGTAATTAGCCTTAAACGAAACTCTAATAAGTTCTCAAGCAGCACTTTTCTTACTTTGTCTATCTGGAAATTTTGATCATCATCCATGGAAATATTTTTCCATTGGTTTGCGCGTGTGTGGGGAAGTTGACATTTGTCAATATTTACCAATAAAAATCTAATCCCTCAAAGGCTAACTAAGGGACGATGTAAAATGGAAGGGCTGATCAGCTTTCGCTATCACTTTGCACACAAAGGAGCAATCTCACATCTTTGCTGAGTGACGACCCCACCAGGGGGCTGGGAGATGAATATGCTCTTCTGTGAGCGGCATGGCATCTGGGGCTGAAAGAGCGGCAGCATTAAATAAAGAGATTAACTAGGCTCTTGCTCCTCAGCCAATGGTGGCCTCTTGCGCTCAGCCTCGTAGACATACAGGATCAATTACTGGTGAAGTGATCCAAGCAGGGAATAAAAAGAGGCCAAGAGACATCCAGAAGTATTTCCCTACGTGCTGTGTAGATCTTGTAGATTTAGATTAGATTCTCCAGTTTCTGAACTCTGCATTGCTGTGAAAGCACTGTCCAAACCTGCTCATTGCGCCCCTGAAGGTCTCCCTCCTTTCCAACAAAGACGAGCCCAGACCCCTTTGCCTTCTCCACGTAACACAGATTCACTGTTGCTCTGGGATCCTCCATACTGCCCAGTACTGAAGGGTATTCACACTCCCTGCAGGGGGCGTTTTAAGCCTTGTGCATACACACACACACACGCGCGCATGCACACCCCCCGCATCGCAAGCACTCACCTTACTTCCTTCTGGCTGCCGTGTTTGATCATCATGTCTATGTAGATGGACCAGATGTCCGTGCGTTTTGGGTAGCTGCTGAGCGTGCTCTCAAAAATGGCCTTGGCATGTTCAGGGTCCCCAAAGTGGAACTCCAGCTGAGCAAACTTGGAAATCACATCCACATCTATAATGAGAAGACACCCCTCAGGGCACTGCACACACCAGCAGGGGCACCTGCCCCTCTCCATCCCCTCCCTCCACCCCCAAACACATGTAGACAACCGCCAAATATCCAAGCAAGAGGCTGGCACGGCTCCAAGGACAATGCTATCTGCAGCCAATCCTTTAGTCTCTGCTCAGAAAGAGGTTTTGGTGTGATGGGGATCTGCATCCCCAGTCTCGACTGCAGCTCACTTCCCATCTCAGCATTTTATTCAGCTTTCTCCTGGAGGGGATGTCTTGGGCGTAGATTTCTCAGGTTTCAACCCTCCAGGGCTCCCTGGAACCATGACTCAAATCCCAGCAGGGCCTACTCACAGCCCTGCCCCCTTCAGAAGCAGAACACACATGCAGAGCAGTTGACTTTGAGCAGGGGTTTTCAGACCTTAAAAAACAAGGTCCTCTCTGCTCCGTGCGAGCAGATCCCATGGCTTAGCGTGTTCCAGGAGGGTTGGCTTTGTTATCCTGACCAAAAGTCTCTCCTCCCCATCGCTCCCGGGCATAAGGAGATTTCAGACCTGTTTGCTTCTTCCCAGCTGTTAGCATGGTAGAATACCAAAGGTCAACCAAGCCACCTGAGAAGCAGGAACCCAACGAATGGGAAGGATGACACAGGTCATGGAGTGGGAGAGGAGCAAGCCTTGGGACACTTACGTTCTTTATCTGGCAGGCCCTTCAGGGCGCGTTCCAGAAGCCTGTGCGTGGCCTCCACCTGGCCCCGTTTCAGGAGGAAGGTGGCGTATTTCAACCACACTGATTTCTCCTGGCGGAAACGCTTCAGTATCGTGTTGTACAGGTCATCAGCTTGCTGGAAAGATACCAGAGTGGGACGTAGAGGTCAGTCTAACATGGGGTTGCATCACGCAGCCTCTTACTAGAGCCTTGCACTTCTGGAGAGCTTTCCAGCCATGATCTTTAAGGCCTGGTCTACACTTAAAAGTTAGATCGACACAGCCACATCAGGCAGGGGTGTGAAAAATCCCCCCCCTCCAAGTGCCACAGCTACACCACCCTAACCCCCCGTGTAGACACAACTACGTCAGCAGAAGAATGCTTCTGTCGACATAGCTACCGTTGCTCGCTTGCTTCGTGCTGTTTCACCAATGGAAACCCCCCTTGCGTTGCTGCAGGCTGCATTACACGTCGGGGTTATGCCTGCATAGCTCTGCCGTGTATAGTCTCCAGCGCACGTTACAGAGGCGAGTGAGTATCATAAGCTCTGCCCTTTTTACAACATAGATGGGGAAACTGGAGTTCAAAGCAGTGGAGCAGCTTCCCCCAGTTCGTACAGCAACTCACGGCCAAGCTAAGAACAGAGCCAAGGTCTCCCGCCTCCCAGGCCTGTGCCTGGCCCAGCTGAGCACGCTGCCTCCCTACAAGGGTGGATTTTCACTCTGTCTGTGGCTTCTGACCACATAGGAAATAGTATCCCTGAAGCAGAGTTGACGCACTGGGCCCTTCACCTCTGCACGCTGGGAATGAGATACAGGTTTAGCGCTTAAGTGACAGTGAGTTTGGTGTTTCCCCTCTGGGTCTGTAGGGTCAGTTTGGCATGCTTGTATATCACTGATAGGCCAAGCCAAGCCAAGCCAAGCCCAGGAGCAGTTGCAAGGTCAGGACGGGGATGCAATGGCACAGCTGGGGGGGAAAACTTGCCTAGCACCTGCATTATGTCCAGCTCTGATCAGCGTGACTGGTCCCTCACCCTTTCAGGAGCGCCAAATTCAGAGGCCTGGAGGAAATCAAATCTTGGTAACAGACAGATCATCCTACTATGCACCACAGGGAACAGATTAACAGGCAGATGCTACATGGGGAAGACCCAGGTAAGAAATAAACTGATGGCAAATTCCCTTGCTGCTCACACAGGCCTGCACCATAACTCCGGATGGCCCAAAGTCAGATACACCAAACTGGGGAGCAAATGCTGGATTCGGCCAGGCACTCTCTAAGGGAAAAAATGCTCATCTCCTGCCCTGGTGGTGAGCAGCAAGGATTCTGCTCCTCAGCACATCACGGGTCCAGGCACCCACCTGGTATTTCTCAGAGCTGGCATAGATGTCAGCCAGGTGCTGGAAGACCTTCAGGGGCTCATTGTATTGAACAGCCCTCTCAAAGACCTTCATCAGTGTCTCTTCCGTGCCATACATGTTCTCTAGGTTCAGCAGAGCTACCCACACGTTCAGCTTCTCCTGCTCCTCCCTGAAAGCAAAACGGGACATGAACTTTGTCTGAGGAACTCAAAACCCTTTACAAACATTAGCTGAGCCCCAGCGCACCGGTAAAAGGTTGGCTAAGGGATTGCATCACTGCACCATGCAAATGCGGCCCCATCTGGGGCGGAGTGTGGTCATTGTTTTATGGTGCACAGTAATACCACACTGTGAGAGAAGAAGAATTGTGTAGCCAACTGAAACTGCCTGGAGGGTATCAAGGAGGCAGAATGTATTTACTCAGTTGAAGTAAGCCCACAGGGCCAAAGATAACACCCCTCACTCTCATGAAAAGAGCCAGAAAAGAGTATTAGGGCTCATTTAGAAGAGAACCACAGCACCACGCTGGGGCACTGGCTTGGTACGGACTGAGAAGGAAGACTGGCACCTATGGAATCATCAATTCCTCTTTCTGCAGCACCCCACTTGTTCCCTTACGTCTCCCCTCCTAGCCACGCCCAGGCTGGGCCCTGCTTAGCTTTGAGCTCTAGCTGGATCACAGCATACGATGGGCTGGCTGCCGACCAACGTAGCGTCGCTGCGGCGGTTCAGCCTGGGTCCTCCCTCGAACAAGGCAAGCTGAGAATTGCAGCCCTTGAGTACTACGGGGCTGCTGGAGCAGCACTTTCTATTCCCCACCCAGGCTGCTGGCGTCCCTACATTTCTAGGGGCAGATTAGATGTCCGTGCCAAATAATGGCAACAACGGCACGTGGACATCAAGCTGCTGCCCTCCCATGCAGGGAGGGAGAAGCGTTTTACCTGAAAGAGATGGTTTTGAGGGCCCTTTCCGCCACCGCCCTGGCCTTCTCCATCTCTGTGGCTTGGAGGTGGAAGGCCATGTACTGCAGCCACAGGATGGAGCTGCTGGGATTGCTCAGCACCAAGCGGTCAAAGTCGTCCGCCGTCTGGGGCTGCCGATTGGGGTCCATCAGGGCGGCTTCGGTCTTGGAGAGCTCCTTCTCCACCCTCTGCTTCTCCTGCTCCTGCTCCTTCTTCGTCTGCTTCTTCCTCTGAAGCGGGCAAGGAAAGGGGTGAGAACCAGAGACCGTGTCACTTTGGAATACTTCAGGCGCCATCTAGCACCACAAGGGAATGATGGACGGAAGATGGTCAGACACTAGGGCATCCTGGGGGGAGTCTATTCAACAGACTGGGCCAATTTTTTAGAGAGAGAAACGAAACCAAGGGAGTTTTGGAACCCATCGGAGGCTGTGTCTCAGAAGAGCAGAGTCACAAGGGGGAAGGGATATTCGTTTCCCTTAATAAAGCACATCAAGGGACTGAGCTAATTCCCTAACTTTGCACCTCTGACTGCAGAGTTTACACTTTAACTCCACTTGCAAGTGATTTCATCCTAAATTTTTTTCCACAACACAAGCCCATTGGTTGCTGGTGACCAGTGCAATTGCCACAACGTAGATGTCTGCTCTGGAGAGGCCAGGGACTGGAAGGACAGGGTGTTACAGATCAAGACTGAGGTGCATTGGCAGATCATCAGGGGATGGGTGTGGCTCAGGACTGGAAGGACAGGGGTTGAGGTGCATGGATAGGGCTGTGAGAAGGAAACTCAGCTTGCACAGCACCCGCCCGTGCTCTCTCTCAAAGATTGTCACCTTCCTCTGGTTACGTTTATCTACACACGTTAAAAGAACGTCGTAAGAACCGATTGGTGAAGGCAGTCCCTTGGATTAACACAGCCTTTGCCATCTGACACAAGGCTCAGCACATTACCGATACAAAGACAGTAAGTGACAAGAAGGCAAGTTACAGCAGCTCCCACGCACGCAGTGCTGTCCAGGATACTGTACCATGGACTGTGTGTCATCCTCTTCCTCGCTGTCTGAGCTCTCCTCTTTCCGATTAAATACTGGCACCTCCAGGGCATTTAAACCCTCGTCCCAAGTGAAGCCACTAGAAACCTGCAGCCTTGGAGCCTCTGCACGTTTTGTCTCCTGCTTGACAGGACAATAGAAGATGATATTTGCTTGTTTTATATTCCAGGCTTCTGTTGGGAGCGGGTACAGCTGCTGCCTGCACCCTGCCTTGCTCTAGCCTGCGCATTGTCTACCAAAATGACACCTGAAATTCCCCACCACCACCGCCCCTGTCAGAATGACTTAGCCATAACAAACTGGGTCCATGGAGGGATAAACAGTGAGAAAAACAGGCTCACTGAAGGATTTCAATCGTCTTCTGGAGCAATGGGAATAAATTGTTCACACTTATATAGAAACTTTCATCCTGAACCCCCCCCCCCATAACGTTTTATAGAGATAGCCATCACTTCATCCACTACTAGAATGCAAGCACCTCTGGGGTGGAGCATGATGGCTGTTTGACAGCACAGCAGAGTAGAACAGGAAGTAAACATACTGTTTCTAGTTGTAACTGCAGTTAGCACCCAGATTGGATTTGGCCAGGCTACTGGAGCTAACATCCATATTCTTGTGGGAGATAACAAAATATCCAAAAAGAAAAGGAGTACTTGTGGCACCTTAGAGACTAACCAATTTATTTGAGCATGAGCTTTCGTGAGCTACAGCTCACTTCATCGGATGCATACCGTGGAAACTGCAGCAGACTTTATATATACACAGAGAATATGAAACAATACCTCCTCCCACCCCACTGGACACTCCTTTTCTTTTTGCGAATACAGACTAACACGGCTGTTACTCTGAAAATATCCAAGTGGCCAGAAAGGCGAGAGAGACTAGGAGTATCACCCACATCTCTTTTGTTTCCCTTGATGGTGTCCCTTCCCAGCACTGACCAGACCAGACCGTGCTCAGACCAGACCAGATCCATCATCTTTATTACCCAGTTTACAAGTCCCTGCATCACCCCAAGGTGATAGCTTTTTGTGGGAAGAATGGAAAGTTACAGGTCTCCAGTTCTGGATTTCAGGGCTCTGGTTACAGTACATGGAGTTGCCTCCCTACAGGCCATTAGTAACCAAACTCTTAAAGAGCCACGTGCCTGCTAATTGTTGAGGTAAGTCCTTTTATGCACAGGGTGGAGGAGCTGAGAAATGGACACATCGCAATGGGCCTGAAAGCCAGGTACCCTGTAGCAGCTTATTCCAGGCCCCCATCTCAGTCACCCTCAAGCAGTCCTCTGCCAGTCACCCTGAACATCCCTTTGCTCATTCATATTCTCCTCTTCAGGGCTCTGGCTCTTCCTCTGTGTACCCTCACCTTGGATTTCCTTTTATTCTCCTCCTCATCTTCCTCCTCCTCCTCCCGGCAATAGACCTCAACGCCGCTGTCATCCCCGTCCGTCAGGCGACCTCGCTTTTTCCCTGGCTTCACCTCCTGCAGTGGAGGTGGGGGGGAGGGTGAGCCATTGGAAAGAGACTTTACAAGAATTCTATTTTCAAGGTCAAACATTGGCTACAGACAGAAAAAGCAGAGGCCTTGGAATAACCGTCACCGCCTTCCCCAGTCACCCAGAGACACAACGTACAACATGAGTCACAAGAGAAAAGTCATGAATGTGGCAGGCCTCAATCCACGGGGCAGATGGTCAAGTCAACTTTTATGGGCCACATTCTGGCAGGTGCTGTGCAGAGATGCCTGCCAGAAAACTTGAGATACAAGAACATAAAGCAGGGGGCCAGTGATTTTCTTCCCCAAAACACACACACTTTGGGGGGGGAGGGTGGCCAAGAGCAGTGGTTTTCAAACTTTTTTTTCTGGTGACCCATTGAAGAAAATTGTTGATGCGCGCGACCCAACGGAGCTGCTGCCTGCCACTTCCGGGGCGCAGCGCGGTGTCAGAACAGGGAGGAACTAGCCTGCCTTAGCCGGGCAGCACCGTCGAACGAACTTTTAACAGCCCACTTGGTGGTGCAGACCAGCACCACCATGACCCAGTGCCTGACATGCCACGATCCAGTACTGGGCCACGACCCACAGTTTGAAAACCACTGGTCTGGGTGTGTATGCAATCCCCACCCTCAGTGTGGCACTCCATCCCCCTCCAGTGGTGCCTGGGCCACATATAGAGGTTGATGAGCCTGCTACATCATTGGCTGTCACAGGTGGATCCTTTAGCTCAGGCCATTGAGGCACAAGCTTTAAGATCCAGAGGTCCAGGTTCAAGACCTCTTTGTTTGCAGTCAGACACCCCCATTCATACAAAGTAATGTTGCAATTCGTGCAGCCTGATTTGGGGTTCTGTCTGTGGCAGAGGAGAGTTATGGACCATAGTTCTTTTTTCTATTCTGTAAAAACTTCATGTTAAGTTTCCATTAAAATTAGCTGAATCTTTATCACCCACAATGTCCTGCTTTGAGGGTGAAGCAGACAGAAGCAAGGGGAATGCATTTCTGCCCCCTGCTCAGCACAACCACCCACCCCAATGTGGGGGACAATCTCCCTGCGTGCACATACCTGTTCGCCTTCCGAGACTCTTCTTTTCTGTTTTGACCTCAGCTTCTTTAACTCCTCTCTCTTCTCCTTGCCCTTCCCCTCATCTGTGTCACAGCGTGGCAGGCCCAGTGACTCAGGCAGGATGCTTGGCTTCCCAGTGTCCTCAGGGAGGAGAGAGAGCTCAACATGGCTCTCTCTATTATTTACACTGCAGCATGTTTCCAGGGGGAAGAGAACAGAAAACCAGAAATATTCCAATTGCTGTGAATGCCAGAAATTGGAAGGGACCTCCAGAGTCACTGAGTTCAGTCTCTTGCTATTGCAGGTAACCCTTGTAACAGGGGCCCGTCTCCACTCCTATCCTCTTCCCTGCAGAAATTGCACAGATTCCACCGGCTGTGCTCTTAGTGACACTTTATTTCGATTCCCCTTCACCGATATAACCAGAGTCCCCCATGCTCCCACCTACTTACAATATTTGCTGGGCTTTTAGCCCTCTCAGCAGGACCTGAGGGGACAGAGATCTCCCTACTCCGAGGCCCCTGTCTGACTGGACCCAGCTAGCCCTGTCCTCCCTCTCTCTCTCCCTGCAATTCCTTCCTGGGCCTTCTTTACCAGCCCCGGGCTAATAAGGCCAAATGAATGTTTACCCCACCCAGCCCAGAGAATTACCCCCAATTAGCCTCTGCAGCCCTGGGGCCGGAGAAGTTCTGTGCCCCCTGATGATTATTGGGGTGCCCCTGCTTGCCCCTTGTCACCTTTTCTTCTGCCCCTTCCCATTGTCCCCTCAATCTGCCAGTTCACTGGGGGGCCTCCCACCTACCTGAGGACCTTGGCAGTGAGGAACTTCCCCTCTGGCACGTACTGCTCATACAAAGATTGTTTCGGTATGAAGAAGGGGACGACTTTGTGGAATTGGACTCGGCCCACAACTGAGCTAGACAAACTGAAAAGAAAGAGTCAGAATCACACGTCTACAGCTTCACCTTAACGGCAGCTATATTACGGGGCCTGGTGCACGTCACCTAACCACCATCATTACAGGCAGCCTCCAACCCTGGCGAGACAAAGAAGCAGAACAGCAGGGAGTCCAGCAGGTCAGCCTGGAGGGACATTGGCAGAGCCAGAAGGGCAGGATGGGAACAGCAGGGGATGTTGCAGGTTGAGATTGAACAACACTGGGGGCACTGTTTATAGGACGCTGGAACAGCGCCTGCCTGCCCTACGACCAGCTGCCTATTAGATAGTAGGGCATTTTTCACATAAACGTCACAAGCTTACAAAAAACACCAACATTCTGACTTACAGAATGAAATTCACTTGGGAAAGTGGCATTACATTGTCAGAGACGCTGCAGAATTTTGAATTCTAGGGCTATTAACACAAAACAAGCATGCACACATGGACCTCGGGTCTACACAGCCCACTGTACTTGTCTCGCCACGTGCTACTCACCCACAAAACACGCCTGACTGCTTGACAGATCTGACATAGCCTCTGACCAGCTGGCCTTCCCGAACATCCTCAACACATGTAATTTCAGGATCTTCCACTTTGTTTTTGCTCTTTGGATTTGTCCTAGAAGAAAGAGGGGGAAGGAGGAAAATCCTCACTGCAACTGAATGTTTTATACTCTGCTGGGTCCTGAAAAAAATCAACCCAAACTGGAGACTGGAAAGCAATGAACCCTTTACGGAGTGTGAAGGACCAAGAACATCCTTGTTTCTCCTCCCATTTATTGAAATGCACTGTCTGCATCTTCTTCCAGCTACAGAAGGTAAGCAGCACGATACAGCGATCCAGGTCGCTGTACTGAGGATTTGTGGCTAACCCCTTGGCCTGTTACACTTTTGAGATAGTGCCAGAAAAAGGGGCAAAGGCACTGATTGAGGCTGTATGAAAATTTGGGGTTTGTGTCCTCCTGCCCCAAAGAGGCTTTAACCCAGCCTCCCATCACTTGCATTCATGTGTCCAGCAACCCGATCTGTGGTCACAATCGGATACATTGATGCCATCATCTGTGTGTGCAATGCACGACTGGCACAAAGTGAGAAGAATCAAGCTCTTCATCTGCCATTTCTTCTGAAAAGTAAAATGTTCATCTGCATTTTTTGAGGTTAAATGTTTATGCTGCCAATTCCACCATGGGAAACTATTTGTTTATTTTTTTTAAACTAGGTCTAAATAAGTTCACTGGAGGAAAGGTAAACACACAGAACACATATCCAAATGAAGCTGTGTGGACAGACCTAGAAGAGCAGTGAAACTCAACCAGACCTAGAATGCTCATAAATAAAATGTGTGAATGTGTGTATTCACAACCAGACATCTTCACATTCTCCCGGACACGGGAAACCCTCTAAGCAGAATGAACAAGCAGCATCCAAAGCTATCTTCATCCCTTACAAAGTCTGGGATATCAGGCTAATTATGTAATCTGAACACATGCATTGGGCTGGCCCAGTAAATGTGGGTTTCAGGGTGGGTAAAAAACTAAACACCAAGTTTCACTGCACTTTTTACCACTCTCAGGAGATCTACAGTCCAATGCAAAGGCACCTACCTGGATTGCCGGAGAGATATTTCTATTTTGTTGTCTTCATTGGATAGGACACAACACCTGGAGATGTGGGAGAGGCACGAAAATGGGAAACCTTTGAGCAGATTTAAAAAAAAGGCACACACAGAGGAAGCAGAGAAATTCTTCATACAGCAGCATTAAACGTAGAAGGTGCACTAAGAACCCAGATCTCTGAAGCACTTACAGTCTACCGCAGACCAATGAGATACAATGATTTAGGAGATCAGCTGAGAAGGTTTTGTGAAAGAAAACAACCTACCGACCTACACCATAGTATCTGAGCATCTCACAATCCTGAATGCTCACAACACCCCTGTGAGGAAGGGAAGTCACATTAGAGGTGGGGAATTCGGTCACAGACACACCATGGCCCAGATTTAGATATTTAGGAGTATAAATCCTATTGACTGTCAATGGGATTTTGGCTCCTAAGTGCTTACATTCCTTTGGAAAATGAGACAGGCTCCTAAATCAGTTAGGCATAGCAACACAGAGCACAGCAGCACCTAAATACCTTTTAATATCTGGGTGTAAGCAATTATTCCCTCTAATTTTTCTCATGTATGTGCGGAATGAATTTTGTTATGTGCACCAATATGGAGGTGATGTGTGGTGGGGGTGGGGCCGGGGCCGAGAGGTTTGGAGTGTGGGAGGGGGCTCAGGGCTGGGGCAGAGGGTTGGGGTGCTGGGTGGGAGCTGAGGGGGGAAATGAAGGCTCCGGCTGGGGGTGTGGGCCCGGGGGTGGGGCCAGAGATGAGGATGGGGGTGAGTTTGGGGTGCAGACTGCCCTGGGGTGGAGGGCGGGGCGGGGGGAAGAGAGAGAACTCCCCCCAGCAGCACTTGGGCTGGGGGGGGGAGAGGCGCCTCTCCCGGGCCGCGGCAGCTCTGGGGCTGGGGCTGAGGTAGAGGTGCCTCTCCCTGCCGAAGCCCTGAGCACCTGTGCGGCCCTTGATACGCTTAGAGGGAACTTAGGGTGTAAGTGATTTGTCTAACACCCTTGGAATTCAAAGCAGGTCTCCCAAGTCCGAAACTAGCATGCTAAGCACTGCAACACCCTTCTTTAAGAAATGGGTTCTGAAAAGGGGACTGAAGGAAGCGAGCACACAGGAAGTGAGCAGCTGCCCCAAGCAGATACAAATGTAAGGTTACAACCTTCTCCCCTAGAGGAGCCAAAGAGCTATATGTCCTCTAACTCTTTACAATTTGCCCCGGAAGGGGTAACACTCCGGCTGGAATGCAAGGAAAACCCCTCAGTGCTGCTGCTAAACCAAACCACTGGTGAATCTTGTCACTGCTGAAGGATTTTCCCAGGCCCCCCCACTTGAGGAGGCAACAAGAGACTTCAGGAGACTAGGAGAATCTCTGACCTGACAAGCTTCCCGATGCTGAAGTTCTCTAGCGGCTGCTCAGCATATGAATCACTCAGGTGAAAGATACTGGCTTTGCCGGTCTTTCCGAAGGGAAGTGCAATGGTGAGGCAGACATGTGGAGTCACCTTTGTTATGGTGCCCAGGGTGATGGTTCCTTCCGCCAGCGAGTGGACTCCTGCCAAGAGCACGAGGATTTCAGAGGGGTTATTTCAGCCAGACCCCACAAAGGGTGAAGATATTCCAAGCTTGAACACTTGGGGTAAGGGAATCAAGTAGACAGAAAGGAGGTATGGCGTTACTTCCCCGGTCACCTACCATCCCCACAGTCTTTTGGCCACATGGGGCCTGCGCGGCTCTCTCAGTTCACAATCCCTTTTGTAACAACGATGCCATGTTCAACCATTCACAATCCTTCCTCCCAGATATGACCCTGAACCCATTATACCCGGACCCGTAGTAATTGATGAACAGCTTGTGTGACACCTGATGGAGACCAGTCAGAAACCAAGTTGCTTCAGAAGAGAGCAGAGATGAGGACCCTGCCTGACACACCTAGAAGGAGAACTGATGCTTTAGTCTAAAGGCTTGAACCTCTACGTACCGGCTGAGTCTGAAAACCAAAGCACCTTGAACTCTGGATCCAGATTCAGGGTGTTAGTTCAGGAGAGAGAGACAAAGTTTGGCTCTGTCTTGCAGCATTCTGATCCCATGGTTTCAGTCCAGGACCATTTCTAGTTGCTGAGCTGATGGAGGAATCCGAACAGGAAGGGTGCTGCAGTTAACGAGGCTTTACCATACCTGTAAGTGACAGGCAGAGGTTGGTCTCAGAGGCATCTGTGCCAGTCACTGTGGCAGACAAAGCTTGGCCATTCTTGAAGCTCTTTTCTGGATGCTTTAAGACCTGCGGGGGAGAGAGACTTCCACTCATCACCAGGGACTTCAGCCACTCATTTTGATTTTAACCAAGGTAATCTCAGGACATTTCGAGATCTACATTTGGCATTATAGGCATCTTCTGTGCATCTATTAAACCCTGATAAAGAAATGTCACTGTGACGCTGGATAAATCTAGCAGTAAACAGCATTTCTTACTGCTCATGTTTTAGGGAAGCAGCCTGGCTCCATGGAAAAAAACAAACAAACACTGGACTGGGATTCAAGAGACTTTGGGTCTATTTCCAACTCTGCCACTGGCTTGCTGGGTGATTTGGGTAGTCATGTGCCACCCTGTGGCTCAGTTTCCCCATCTGTAAAATGGGGATAACGATGCCAACATGCTTTGAGATCTACTGCTGAAAAGCAGTATGTAAGAGCTAAGTATTATTATACTAATTATCTTGTTGCCACTATAAAAAAAGCAACTCAAAAGAGACAGAGATTGCACAGTGAGTGAGTCTACAAGGTGGCGGGGGTGGGAGGGCGGGGAAGGGTAAAAGGACTTGGCAAGGAACCGATTTCCAAATATTCGTATTAAGAGGCAAATAGATCTGATTTGTTCTGCTAACGATCTGGCATTTGATTCGGAAACTCTGCAGTTCCCCTTTGAAAAGAAAAACAACTAATGATGTTCACAATCTAACGTTTCTCTAAAAATAACCAAGTCAACAATACTCATTATGGAGTAGCTGAAAGAGGAAGAACAGGCCCAGCCCCAGCCATGACACAGGATCAGGAAGCAAAGAGGAACCAAAAGGTTGGAGGCTGCTTGAGACACTTTTGTCTCTGGGTGCTCGCAGCCTCATGTGTGCAAAACCTTCATGCATGTGATTCTCTGGCGAGGACTTACCTTGGGGTTAAGGGAAAGCAGAAGCTGGGGAACTCTTCCTCGAATCTCAGGGGTGATCTCCACCTCCAGCCAAGTCTTGGTGGTGTTGTACTGAGAGGAAACCAACCAGCCATAGAAGAGAAGGTTAGACTTACAAGAAGCTCCATGGCTTCAAGGAGAGAGAAAATTCAGATCGAGTCCAGAAGGGCCCAATTATGATCATGTAGCCGGATCTCCTGCATAACACAAGCCAGAAAACCTCTCCCAGCATTTCCAGCCCGGATTCCAATCGCTTATTGATTAGGACTCAGACAGGAGAGGTGCTTCTTTGTGCTCTCAGAGGAGAGGATGAGTCTCCCCAAAGAGGAGAAACAGCATTTGGAATTCTCTGCAGATAGAGATACTAACAGAGGGGTCTTTTGGGTGGGAGGGAATCATGAATTGGCCCCAATGATATCTTGCTGCTATGGGGTCTGCTGCTACACTGCAGTGATTCTCACACAAAGGCTCAGGAGTTCCAGCATCTGGCATATTTGGAATTGGGGGAGTTTTCCCCCAAAAGGACCTTCTGCTGGAGCATGGGGCGGGGGGAGGGCGGCAGGGGGAACACTGCACTGGGGACAAACAGGCTGTGATATCAACCCATCTCCTTAGCTCTGGAGTTATTCTGCTCCTTCCTATTTCCTTCTGTCGTCAAGACTAGGGCTGGATTTTGGATGCACCGATCAGCATTTTACTGGCACGTTTGAATTTTTCAGACTATGGGCTGGAACCAGGCCTGACGTTTTGACAGTTGGTCCTTTCCCAGCATTTATTTTGGAAGCCTCCAAATCTCACCTTCTTCACAAAGCAGGTCACCGTCTGCCCAGCTTTGTAGGGCCTGAGCCGTTCACTGGGATTGTCTCCTTCGGGGCTCAGAGCTGTGCCACCATCCCCCTTCAGATCACTGTTCAGAAAGCAAAGAGACAGGAGCAGATGGAAAAAAATTACAGTCCCAGCTCCAAGCAGTGCATGGACACGTTGTGGATCCAGGAGACTGTTTATGATGATGAAATATCCCCTGGGCAGCATCCCTGTAAAGTTCATCCCCACTCTCTTTCCCCCAAGCTTTCTTCCCTTTATTCTGCACAGTGCAGGAACTCCCACAATTTAAAGCAAGTCTCCCCAATGCAGAGAGAACCACTAGGGTGTGGTTTGAGCCATGTCCCATGCTAGGCAGCTCAAGGGTGTGTTAGCGGAACAGTCGACGCTTTAACTTGTAGTGGCCAGAACAGAGCTGGAAAGAAGAAAGGAGTGATATGCTTATGTGTCCTGTTGTCTCGCGGATTCCTGGCTCCTGGCCTGTTCCTCGTATCCTCTGTAGGCTGGAGGGCAAGGGAGCCTCTGCAGGGCAGAGCTCCGTGGCACACAGGAGTTGTGGATCCCAAATGCTGCCACCCTTCTCCCTTCCCCAGCGGAACACCGCTTCCCCAGCAACAGCTGACAGGGTGGAATTTGGCACTTGGCACTTTCCATGTTCACGGCACTTTACAAACATTAAACCAGGTGGGCAGGAGGCTAGTACAGAATCTGCGGCTCTTACCTGGGTCGAATGCTGAGCTCTGGAATGGACTGAGTGAAGTGTGGATGGGTGATGGGCAAATACCTGCAACAGAGGAAACCATTCAATTCCTTCTGTCTCCACAGCACACTGCAACGAGGCTTTCCCGGCCCGTTACCCGCACAGCACAAAGCCAAGCACTCTTAAAACTAACAGCTTCCCAGTTCTGGTGCTCAGCCTTTGCCACGCTCCCACCCACTCCAAAATGAGACACTGCTAGGGCACCATCCTCGGTGCTGGCTCTGTAACAGAGCCACTGCTGGACCGGTCTGGGCAGCAAACCCTGGGCAGATTAGCTCTGCCTCCCAAAGCAGAGTAATCCTCTTTCTCTGCCTACATTTGAGGAGCCTCCTTCCTCGCACTGGGATGCCGACACGCGATCATCTGTGAGATGACCAGCTGCGTTAGGCACTCAAGAGTGGGGTTTTTGGATAAACCTAAGGGAATAACGTGCCAAAATTCCATTGAACTTAGATTGGAGTTGGAAGTTTCGTTACCTCTGAAGTCAGACCCTTAACTTTCACTCAGGACTAGCTCCTGCTCCACTGGAAGTCAACAGGAGCTTTGACTAAGGCAGACCCCAGACTCCTCTCTACCTGTGATCTAAGACAGGGATAGAATGCCCATCTGCAGTGATGCAAGTATCATGTGCTAGCCGGGGCATGGAACATGGCAGGGGAAGATTCCCTTAGGGCCTCATCACCTCCAGCAGGCATAGCTGGAATACAAAATGCCTGGACAATACAGAGGAAGAGACCTGGTTAATCTGAACTAAATTACTACTCCACTGCCAGCTTCCCCTAGAAGCGACACAGAAGCTCTTTTTCTACCTGTGAGTCTTCACATCTCTGCCTCCAATGACCCGGGCTGTCACCTTCTGCCCAGCTTTCAGCCTGGATGTTGGAAAGGTGCCTATGGGGACTTCATCCAGGATCTGGGACGTGTGGATGGAGCCCGTTAGCTTGTCATCAATGGCAACTGTCACGTAGGTAGGTCTGACGGACTTCACAGTTCCCTTGACCACATCTCCTAAGCACAGGGAGTGTTTCACTGCAGCCAAGCCTTCCTCTACGGTCTCTGACTCTTTCCGGGACCTTATAAAAGCCCTTTTCTTTGCTGGGCCTTGCACTGCTAACAGGATGCCATGGTCACCTGTCAGCACGGTTTTTAAGGTTACAGAGACAACCTGTCCCACCTTCAGCTTCTCAGAGTCAAAACGGAACGTGTCATTGAAGTGAGAGGCCACAGGAATGGCAGTCAGCTGACCTGTCTCCACCAATGAGGCAATGGCAAACTCTTCTGCTACATGCTGCACGACAGCAGGCTGCTGGGAGTTTTCCATTAGCTGTCAAACAGAGACTGGTGGTGACTTATCAGCAGGAACTCTGGATTCCAAGCTAAGACATTCTTGCCCCTTCTCCCCGCCCACCGCCACTTTGTGTGAAACATTTCACACCTGAGCATTATTTAAAATCCATTAACCAGGTAAATGCATACCTGGCACAGGGACAGAAACACACGAGACCTAATAAGAGAACACAAGCCAGACGTACCCCTTTGGCTTTTGTGTGCAACAGCTCTTCTCGAAGGGAGACGTGAACCGCTGATTTGAGGGCATCAACATGAAGAACCAAGACTCTTGCTTTTTGACCAGCAACCAAGCTCTTGTCTATAAAAACAAGAAGATTAACTGCTGACAGCCCAAAAGGATTTCCACCAGTCTTGACCCTGTGTGACAAAGCCAAGGGCAGCACGCTCAAGGGCAATCTGAGCTCCTAATGCTACCATGCTAACACTAAAACTGTTTCACAGTCCAGAGGACCCATTCACAATATGGTTACTACTAGCAGCCAAATGTGCGGTAGCTCATTTAAAAAAAAAAAAAAAAAAAGAATCGATCCATATTTTTTCTCCAAGCCACTAATGTTGGGGGAGTGTTATCCTTTCACTGGGAAAAAAACAAAAACCACAGCCAACCTTACAGCAGGATCAAGTCAATTTTACAATCAATCAATCAAACCTACCTTGTATATAGAACTTTTCATCAGGAGATTTCAAAAGTCCTTTACAAAGGAGGTCAGTACTATTACCCCCATTTTAGAGAGGGGGAAACCGAGGCACAGAGCAGGGAAATGACCTGTCCAAAGTCACCCAGCAGGCCAGTGGCATAACTGGGAATAGCACTCAGGTCCCTCAAATCCCAGGCCACCACTCCTTCCACTAGGCCACACTGGCTGGTATATATCTGGTTGTCATTATTTCGAATTTGAACAAAATAAATACCCAGATTAAAAGGTTGTAACTAAACACAAATGGCAGGTTTCAGAATAGCAGCCGTGTTAGTCTGTCTTTGCAAAAAGAAAAGGAGGACTTGTGGCACCTTAGAGACTAACCAATTTATTTGAGCATGAGCTTTTGTGAGCTACAGCTCACTTCTGTAGCTCACGAAAGCTCATGCTCAAATAAATTGGTTAGTCTCTAAGGTGCCACAAGTCCTCCTTTTCTTTAAACACAAATGGGTCTTTTAAAAGGCAACAAATGCAGGTTTGAGTCAAATTTGTTAATACTTGCATGGAAACTTCGTATATGGTGTGTGTACGTACACACGTTCATGGGTGCGCGCACACACTTCATATATGTTAGTAATGATAAAACGAAGTTAAAAACAGTTCTGAATGCCTAAGATAATTTTCAGTTCTGCTTAAAAAATGACACTTTTCTGGGCTATTATTTGAACTACAATGTATTTGAAATTGCAGTTTTGCTTAATAACGTTCCTTGAATCAAGAGAAAAATTATGCAGCAACTGAGCATATTCCAGCTCCTAGAGGAGGAAGGGAAAAAATTAAAAACTGTTCATTAATACTTTATCCTTCTATAGCACCTTTCATCTGAGGAGCTCAAAACACTAATTAAGCCTCACAGAAACCCGGTGAGGTAGGGGGGCATTTTGCTGATAGGGACAACAGAGTCACAGACAGGTTTAATCATGCCCCAAACCATGCTCTGGATCAGTGGCAGAGCTAGAAACAGAAACTCAGGAGCCCACGCCTGCACTATCCCATGCTCATGACACTCCTCACTGTTTCATCAGCAATTTATTTCATTCCAGACAAAGCAGTTTGAGAGCATTGTGTATCCTACCCAGTGACGATGAAACACAAAGAAATAAGACCATAAAAGAAATTCCCAACCTCCAACATGATAGCGAGTGGCTGTTACGGTCAGCCCAGCAACACAGCTGCCGTTGAAGAATGCTGAGCCATCCCTCTGCACTTCCTGAACGACCAGCTCCAGTTTCTGCCCAGGTATCAATCCACAGAGGTTTTGGGCCACCTTGGAATGATCTAAACCGACAGAATGGGAAAAGGTAGAGAGTTAATTTTATTTCCACTGGATCTTTCGCAGAAGCAAAGAAGCGGGATTCACCTTTGCTTAATATGAGTTTTTATGCCCCTCTTTAAAAAAAAAAAAAAAGAGAATCAGATAGTTTAGACCCCCCCAACACACAAAGAAATAGTATTAAAATTTAATCCCAATAGAAACACTTATGAAAAGCTAAAAATTTAAAATCACACCGCCGATCACTAGAGATATTTAATGTCCCAGGGCTGTTAACCTATGACTAAACAGGCCTGTCTGGAGGGATAGCATATAACTTTAATGCAGCCCAATTCAGGTCTCTTCCAATTATCATCTAATTCCCTCTTTCTGCATTTCTAGTCTATTATAGTCTCTAAGGGAGATCTGTATTTCCTAAGGTGCCTATCACCTTGGTATCTAAGCATTAGTGCATTTAGTACCTCTTTTCTAAACAATTCAGTTCTATACCCTCACGAATGCTCCTGCTTTTGGTATGTGCATTTGTATGCAGAGAGGCATCTACGTACAGGTGACCAGGATTCTCAGGGCATTCAGGTCTGGGAGGTAGGGGGTTGGTACGCACACAGGTACTGCATAGCAACCTTTCAGAGATACAGAAGTACTTTCCATGTCTACTTGGCTAAGGGGCAACCAGCAAATACTTTTCCCCAGCAGATGAACAAGCTGGCTCACCACAAACCCCTCCCCTCTGTTAGGTAGATTTCACCTTTTTTTTTTTTAAATGTGATTTTCCTTACTGTACCCTTGACCACAGTATTTAAGTACTGATTGGATAAATCAGATCTGCATGAAATAAAAATCAGATCTGCATGACCTCCTCAGAGGATTCTGCTCTTCACCTGCCTCCCAGGAACTAGAAGGCACCAAGTTTTGTCCCATTGTGTCTCCCTGGCTCTTTCTATTCTATTTCAGCATAAGGCTAATGACATCATAGCTCTTAACCCTCTGTTCTTAACCACTCAGGGCCTCAACCTGCTCCCACTGAAATCAATAGCAAAACTCCCACAGACTTACAATGGGAGCGCAGCCTGGCTCTTGGTTTGCTAGTTGTCCCCACTCCTGACAAGAGTTCCAGAAAGTGTTGTTCCTGTTTGTAGCCTTTCAAGGCCTGGACTCATTCTATAAACCCTCCTCTCTTAACAAACCTGGCTCACAAGTTAAGCCATTGCTTGCTTTGAGCCTTCTCTTACATGGAAGGCAAAGGGGTAGTTTATGCCTTGTATTATTTCTCTAGTGCTGAGCGTCATGACCTGATCCCTGTTCCCAAACTTACTTCTTCTGCTCAGAATGCCCCTGACCTCCTTCAGCTCCTCAAAGCACTGGCTCAGTAAGGAGAAGCTCTCAGCGACGGGATCTTCTGAGCCGACCTCAGACAGCTTCAGACACAAGAGGATACGCTGCTTCTCCTCGTCCATGCTCGTCACATTGGCAACCACCGTCTGTCCCACCACAAAATGGTCTTTGGTGTCTGTCACAAACTTGTCACTCATGGCCTGTTTGGAAAAAGAGGTCAGCAGAGGTAGCTGCTTAGCAACCCTATTAAACTATAGCACCTTTCATGAGAGTGCTTTGGAGTATTTTTACAAACATCCATTAAGCTTCAACCTCTCTCTGATGTTGGCAGGTATTATCCCCATCTGAGAGATGGGGAACAGGCACAGAGAGGTTAAGTGACTGGCACAAGGTCACAGAGCAGATCAGTGCAGGCCTGGGAACAGAACTGAGGAGTCGCAATTCCCAATCTCCTCCATGAGGGGCGAGCTACCTCACTGTAGCAGTGCTGCGTTTTGCAATGCAGTCCCCGATATGCCAGCAGACAGGTGGTGGGAGAGATGTGGCGTGATTAGGAAAGAAGGCTCTTTTCAGCTCTTGTAGAATCCCCATTTGCTTTCATGCTCTTTCTTGCCCCTTCTCTCCCCACAAGCCCTCCCATATCATGGAGGCACCTAGAACTCTATAAATACAACCCTAGACTAAGTTTTTACTACTAGTGGGCTGGGCAGTGGGAGTGCAGGAGACCTGCAGTCTATCTGCCTTCCAGCCCTGCTTAGAGCCACATTTCTTGGGCCTGCAAACATGGTGCTTTAAGAGGGAAAGTCACACCCAGCTTACCGCTTTGGGGGCCAGTCCAGCTAGACCAAATGGGAACTCCACAAACACTCCATAGGACATAATGTTCCTCACGTAACCAGCCAGCTGCATCCCAGGTTGGATTTCAGAGAAGCTCCTCACCACTTGCTCCTCCTGTACAGCAGAGATCACTGCAGGCTTTCTGCACAGGGTCTGAACAACTAGTCAAGGAACAGGGCCTTCTAATCAGGGGAAGAGGAAACAAGCTCAGGAGCCTACTAAATCCCTTGGTATCACCAGAGGGTCTCACCAGAGCCATTGCAAGTTGTACAACACAGGATCTTAAAATCACATCATTCTGATTACCACCTTGCTTTCCCTCCATCGATAATTTTAGCAGCCAATATCTCATAAATTGTGACAGTTGGAGATTAATGCATTACACCATTTGGAAGCTGGAATTCCCTGATTACAATCCATACAATTAGTTGGTTTTCAGTGCTAGTTGTTTACTAAAGTCATGTCACAACTGACATTTATGCATGTAAGCTGGGGAGGCAAACAAGTCAGTAATCAGAATGTTGTGATTTTTAAAGCCTGATGCCTCACAATCTACTAGGGCTAGAAACATGTCTAATCTCTGATGGGATTCCCAGCAGCATACAAGATTCAATTCAAGGGTGGGTGGTTCGCAAGATACCAGCCCTTCAAACCAACCTTGGTTCCTGAGGATGGAACCAGCCCCACACCTTAAACCAGTGTAATTTCTCTTCCTTGTGTACAGTCTAGATTACAAATAGATTGTTCATTCATGAAGGCTCTGGCCATAAAACCCAAACCTCGATGGAAGAGTCAAAGGATACAATGTGTCCTCCCTTGTCACTTAGGCACATAACCCTGTGGAGGATGTCACCCTCTTGGAGCCAATGGTACAGGAGTTTACAGTTAACCACATGGTCAGACAGATGCATCATGGGAAGGTGGGCAGAAACATTGTCCGACAAGATGGAAACCTCCAGGCCATTATCTTTCTTCTTCAGGACCTTCACATCAACCATCTGAACAGAGAACAGGAGACATAACGGGAGACTGTAAACAGCTCTGAGGTCTCTCCAGCTATGCACAAGGAACTCTCTTGTTCCAATAGCGGGGAACCTCAGAAGCATCTGACATTTATTATAAAGCAATCTCAACAAATCACAGAAGTCAAAGTCTGGAAAATTCATTTGATCAGATGGGAGGAGGGGATGAGATCATTTAAACAAAACAGAACATCCCCGTGCTTGCAGTAGTAAAACTTGTATTTACATGTCGGCAGTGTCTTTCATTCCAAAGCATTCTGGAGCAAAATGTGGCAGCTGTTCGCACACTGCAGCATTACAGTTTGAGAAATGGACGTGACCACCACATTCAACAGGAATTACGTCAGGGAAGTCCTATGACCTGTGTTATAGAGGAGCTCAGACTAGATGATCACAGGGGTCCCCTACGACCTTATAATCTATGTACTGGGACTGCTGAAGTTAACACTCTTGGGTTAATATCATGGGGCTTTTTTGTCCTCCCTCTTCTAAAGCGCATCAGACCCTCCCTCGCATCCTAGCGGGATGCCAGCCTCACAATAGGAGATGCAATGATGCTAGTTCCTCATTTGCCTGCCGTCTGAAACAGACTTTCTGCATCTACTGGCCTCTTCTCACCTCTCTTTCCTCCCTGTCTTGCACCTCACCCTGTCTCTTTAAGTGCCTTGTGACTGACCATTTTAATGTATTCACATAAGTATTTTCTCTGACATACACTCCTGTATGAGTCATGATCCCGTTTACTTTACTCTAAAAACTTATTTGGGGATGACACTTGTACGAAAGATGCAATACAAAACCTAGTTATCATTGTCCCCATCTAGTGAGACCCATTAGACAGGTTTTAGAAGTAAAATAATTCAGAGTTGCATTGAATCCTTTCCTTAGTAACCAGGCAGAAGGGGGGAACAGGAGGAGGAGGGGGGTAGCATTTACAATCAATACCTGCCCAGTTTCGTAAGTTACTTCCCGATTCTTCTTTGGAATTTGTTCTCCTCCATCCTCAGAGACAGGTCTGCTCATCAACTTGAATGACAGCAGCAGCTTCTCCTGCTCAGGCTCACATTTTAAGACTATGACTTTGACAACCTATTGTAAAGAGATTAAAAAAAAAAAAAAGACTTAACAGTGAGTTTTCTGTAGATCCATCCCTCCACCCTTATATCCAGTGTACTGCAGTACAGTGCATAAAACAGCAAAATAAATACTCAGCAACTCTTCCCCTCGCACCCAAGGCTATCAGGGCATTCTACAAACATGAGTGAATTCAGATTCACAAAACTAGTGTGAGGCAAGTGTAATCCTCACTTCACAGGTGGGAAACTGAGGCACAGAGTCATTAAAATGACCTGCCCAAGACAGAGCTGGGAATAGAACCCAGGTCTCCCGACTCCCACCACCAGACCATCCTGCCCTTTTTGCAGTTGCTATAGATTCCAGCATTAAAAACAAACAAAAGGCGCCAGGAACACTCTGAGCAGGTCACACGCCTCATGGGGATGGCCCAAAGTACAGACTGGAATTAAAAGTGCTTGGACATTGGTAAAATTGCCAGGCACAGCATGGGTCGGATTTTTAAAATATAGACTTAAAAGACTGTTGTCCTGATCCTGAAAATAAAAGTTTTCATTCTTCTGAAAACAAGGGCCGCAGCATGGACCCCAACCCTGACAATCTGACAAGCCACCTACCCTGGGGCTAGGTTTCTTTGCCACCCAAGCTGTGCAGACCACATTACACAGCTCTGTGCCTGCTGCACTCTCAGAAGCAGGCAAGGCCTGGAAACGTACAAGAAGGCAGCTCTGCAAAGTTCTTGAGGGGAAGGCGTCTCTTACAGCCCAGCCCATTTAATTGTATACAGGAAAGAGGAATCAACTGCTTCACAGGAGCGTTTTCAGAATCCCAGATCCTTTTGATTCCTTCCTGTGTTGTCTGTGCCTGTTAAAGGATTTCCCAAGACAGGAAGAGTTTCCAGTAAAGGCCTCTGATTTGAGTCCTTTAAGCCTTAGGACACAGGTGAGTTTGTAGGCGTGGACATCCAGCTCCTAAGAGTTAAGGGGATGCAACAGGGCAGGGGACAGAAGACTGGGACTCTAACCTGGAGTGAGTGGTCTCGTCTCCCCTCAGGAGCCCCTTCCTCCCTGTTATCAGATTGTCCTTATGACTATGCAGTGGTGTGACAGTGTCACGCGACTGTCAAGGAATAGCCCCCTTCAGGGACCCAAAGCCAGTGGCAGTTAGGTGATTCTTTGGCTAGACTTTTCGATAGCCTGTCTAACCCTAGCACAGCAGAGGGCCCAACACCTCTTGCACTGCAAACCACAGCACCAGACAGATCTTATTTTCCATCTGCCTGCCTTGCCAATATCCCTTTACAACTCTCTAGGTGCATTGAATTTCCACCTGAAGCTCCCATCCACAACCAACCAGCCTGTGGCCTCTTATCTGTCAGTGCAATGTCACAAGTGCCTCTGTTGTGTTTATCAATGTGGGGGGGGATGTATTAGTTACCTGGCCTTTGTAGAAGACTTTCTCTGGGGAAGATATGGGCTCTGAGCTCAGCTCATTCTTGGGAACCAGACCTTTAACGTCATTGTAGAACTTCACAATGCAGCCAAACTCCCTCGCGCACACAATGAAGCCGTGAGCGATCAGGCCGGGCTTTGCAGCCTCGTAACTAGTGAGGACTGGAAATTTCGACATGACCAGAGTTTTCTTCAGAGTTAGGATCAGCTTCTTTTCTTCAGGATTGGATATTAACACCTAAGAGAGCGGGGGGAGAAGAGGTTAGAGTGACCGCAGAGATGCTTTTCAATCAGGGAAAAGGCACCAAATCCTTGATTCATATTCACTATGTACAAGAATCCCACATATGTCAACAAGTTTGCACTAGCTTCAGACATCCAGAAGCAACAGCGCTTTGAGATCCTCAGAGAAAAGGCAAACATTAATGCTGACAATGTCTCAGAAGCTAAACCTGCTAAAGCAGAAGGTGTCAAGTGACGTGGTGGCCAAGTTCATGGTGATTTTCCCTTGGATTGAATTCTCTCTATTCAAAGGCCATCAGGCTAGAAGAAGAGCAACACTGGCCCCCAAATGAGATGCAGGATAGCCTGTCAGTCTCAGTAAGTCTAGCAGAAAACCAGGAAGATGAATTAAATGTGTGCATGGAGGTGGGTGGGAGTAAAGCCCATAAAATCCAAGCTTCTCTTTAGAGAAGACAGAGTCTATTTCAGTATGTCACTGCCCGAGAGAGATGACACCATTACTTCTGAGAAGCAGTGCAGGGAAATGCAGGGGTTTCCTATTCAATATGCAGATTCCTACAAGGAATCATCCTAAGGATTTGAAATGGTCACAGCCTTTGAAGTCATTAAATATTGTTGAGGTTTTGGGAAGTTATGTGATTACATCTAGCACGTACGGTGCTTGGTTCATCCAAGGCTCTCAGAGCATTTTAACAAGAGAGAGCAAGTATCACTATATTCCTCTCTGTAAAATGGTGCTGACAAGTTAAGGCCTAAACATTTTCAAGTGTCCATTAATCGGGAGCACAACCTGAGCCCCTGACTTTCAGAGGTGCTGGGTATCTGTAGAGCCCATCACTTCATGTGGAGTGTGGGTGCTCAGTAGCTCTCAAAATCAGACCCCAGCTGTTTGTAGCTGGGCACCAAACACCCTAAGACCATCCAAAGGAGCAGATGCTTGAAAACATGGCTGTAATTTGGTCAGGCCACCCAGTGAGTCACATCACCCAACACTCAGTCCAGTGGGCAATAGGGAGGGGCAATTGAGAAAAGGCAGCAGCTTCTCTTTCTGAAATACCAGCAACTTCACGGCCCAGGACTCATTATAAACAAACAATAAGTGCATCAGAAAGCCACCCGCTCTCAGTGGAAATCAGATCAGTGTCTAAATGCTCAGGCATCGCTCTGGTGGAGGAGTACAACTTAAGACAGCCCAAGCCCTAGGCTGGTCCCTGGCAGGGGGATCTCACCCGGCACTTGACTTCGCCGCCCACGCTGTACTTCTTCTCGGGCTGTTTCAGGAGCACGTCCGCCAGGTGTAGGCGAGGCACCAGCCCCCTGATGTGATCCGTCACCTTCACCTGCATCCCCAAGGGTTTCAGAGCCAACACTTTGCCCTAGAGTCCGCAGAAGAGAGCAGGATCAGTAGTTTTCAGTGTGGGTTGGGGTGTACATGGGAAATGGCCTACCCACTACCCCCCCAAAAATAAACACACCCCGCCCCAAAAATCTATCTAACGTATTAACCACGTGCAGGGCAACAGCTTTACATAAGGGAAGCTACGCTGCATCTTGCACCCGTGTTGCCAGTGCTGTGCTCTCCATGGGCCACATGCTGGTTCTGCTGAAGTCAATGGTAAAATTCCCACTGACTTGAAACAGACCTGGATCTGACCCCATATATATATTATATCCAACATACGATAGGGAATACAAAGCTTTAGAAAGATCATTCTACGCTCACCAAGGCAACTCAAACACCTAGACTGAAATGTCACTCAGCCAGGTAACTACAGCCTGGAGAACTTGCAAGTTATTTTTGCTGGTGCTGTATTTACATTCTCCCTTTCCAGCACTGGTCTAAAACAAATAGGTGTGAACTGGCATTAACTAGGCAGGGAAAAGACACATCGCCTAAGGCGTGGCAGCAAGTACCAATACTCGACAATGCCAAACGTGCGACATTCTCTCAGGATCTTACCTCCACCACGTGCCCGGGACAGATGTCTTGGTATCTCAGAAACGGAGCAGCAATAATTCGACTAGGAAAAGATACAGCAAGGGTTGCGGCGTGAGTCATCTTTAACGTGAGGGAAAACCCAGAGGTGGTAAGGACAAGACAACCCCTCTCCTTCCCTCACCCCTGGGGTCTGCCAGAATCTGCCTGGCCCCTATTTATCACATCAATGCTCTGTCCCCCCGCAGCCCTGTGTCAGAGTCATGGTGACGTTCCCCTGTAAAGGTGGTCTGGGCCCAGCCACTGGACTAAGCTCTGTCCCAGTTTATGACACAAAGGATGGTGGCCAGAAGCCAAAACCGTGCATGCAGGGAACCCGCTGGCTCTCAGAGGGCAATACCTTTACTAGACAGGAAGGATGGCCCAGTGGTTAGAGTGCAAGCCTGAGACCTGCTCTGTCGCAGCCTTTCTGTGTGACCTTGGGCAAGTCACTTAGTCCTACTGGACCTCAGTTCCCATCTGTGCAATGGGGAGAACAGCCTGGCCCTGCTCCACGGCGATTGTTGGGAGGAGAAATGTGTTCAAGGTTGTGAGGTTTCAGATAATGGGCAACAGATGAGTGCCACAGACAGCTAATGAGTGGAAACCCCAGGGGGTGGGTTCCAGCCAAACAAAGCAGCACAATATTTTCCACTTGTTATCAGACCCTACTCTCCCCGCAGCTCCCACAAACAATTCTGGAATGGCACCAAGAACTTACTGTTTCAGAGACAACAGGGCCAGCTCATCCATAAGGCTGTAGTCAATGATTCGACATCTGTGCTTGCTTCCCGTCTTAAATGCCCCAGGTTTGAAGGATTTTTTGGTGTCTGAAAGATGCTTCAGCTACAAAAACAAAGGGCGATTTATCACCATTTGGAAATAGAGATAGTATTGACTTTGGAGAACGAGATCTAGACTGACTTGAAGAGGAGAACACAAACCAGTAAGACTCAGCAAGTTTCACATGGGTGTTTTTACTCAGGTGAGATGCAATGCTTACATCCTTCCGCAAGTATGAGTTGGGAGGACAGGGAGGAAGACGCAGACAAACCCATTATTTTGGGGAGCAGCTTGTACGATAGTTGCCATGCAGATGACGTCGTATTTTACTGTGTATACACACACTGAATGGCAACGTTCTGCTAGCATAATTTTTTGAAGACCATTAAGAGCACGAGGCTACCAGGCCAGGGCTTGACCTGAGCGCGAGGCCAGCCTGGTACTTTATGAAGGCTGGGCACATTGTACATTAACCTCATTTCTAAGGACCACCCTGAGCTCCTATGGCGTTCTGGTCACTGCAAAACCAGTGGCTTCCTGAAGGATTTCGACCTCAGTCCTGCAAGTGCAGGATGCTCAACCTCTCACAGGCCTGGGCCTTATAGAGGGAACTTCAGGCTCAAGTGCAACCAAGGCCAGTGAACCCATCACCAAGGCAGGGAAGGAACTAGTGTAGCCAGGAAGAGAGACTCAGATGAAGGATATGGGAGGGAGGGGTTTTTTGTGGGGCCAGTAAGGGAATAATACCAGCAGGAGGAGAGTGGAAGCCAAGGACAAAGGAAGAGCTGGTTAGAGCAGCAAGACAAGACTAGCCTTCCCCCAGAAAATTGGCCAATACCATGTACACCATTCCTGAGACAGGACTGACAAATGCCTTACACAGTAACAATACTGTATTGCACATTTTACTCCTCTGCTAATATAATCCAACATCCTTCCCCC
Source organism: Lepidochelys olivacea (assembly GCF_965140295.1). Lineage (NCBI taxonomy): Eukaryota > Metazoa > Chordata > Testudines > Cheloniidae > Lepidochelys > Lepidochelys olivacea. Next base: position 121,711,173 of record NC_140417.1, read on the forward strand.
ATCACCCCTATGTGCTGGGCTAAAGGATTCAGTGATTCTTTCACAATAGCCCCCCTCTACCCAAACCACGATAGGTAGAGCCCTGCAGATCGGCAGAGATCCGTTTTACAACTGTGGATGTATTGTTTACCATCTTTGTGCCTCGTGGATTGGATACGGATCCAAATTTTTGTCTTTGCACAGGGATATAACAGTAAGATAGGGTGCTAGTGCGGGTGCAGATGTGGATACATATAAAGGTGGCATGCAGACCATGGGACAGACAAGCTAATTATCGTGGATGCGGATCCAAGTTTCTGTATCAGCGTAGGGCTCTGAAGATCTGGACACTAGATTGACTGGCCCAGTCAGCACATGCCTGAAACATACTCCTCTGTCCCTCAAAATACATAACACAAGTGTGACACAGTGGCTCCTTGGCAAAGGGTCCCCTCTTCTTTGCAAACAACTCTCATCTCAGACTTGACAAACTAACTACACGAAACATGTCTATGGATAAATGTCCGAGAAAAGAGAGAGATAAGAGTAACATGTAAGGTATCCACAGAAGGCTTGTAATTTTTCAAGACACTCAATTGTAGGATGTATATATGGGGAATATTTAAGGAATAATGTATTTATATTGAAAATCTACTTTATGGACTTAGAGTAGAAATTAGTCACCAGGGGATAATGTTTCCTGGTGATGCTTCATTGATGCAGGAGGGAATCGTCATCCTGCCCTAGTTAGCCAGTGATGCAAAGCAAGACTCAATTGTCCAGCCTTATTCCAACCCAAGATTTTCAATAGAAAAACATCCAAGACAACCGCAAACACTCAAAACCATGTGAAGGTAGAAAAAGGAGCATTACAACGAGATGGGGGGTTTGCTCTGTTTCGGGGAAAAAAAAAAACAAAAGACTGTTTCAGTATCACGGAAGAGGGGGAATGACTGTCAGCATCTGTTCACTAAGGTGACATCTTGGGAGCAGGGATGCTCTTGTGAAAGACTGGATCCTGGTTCTTGTGGAGCCAGCCAGATCAGCAACAGACTGAACTCCTAAGTCACTGATGTGCTTTTGAACATTTTACCCATTGTCTGTGGCACATAAAGGTTAATATTTATGACGAAAACCCCAGAAGATCCCAGGCTTCGCAGCAAGGATTAAGAGTTACATTCTTCCTTAACATTTGCTTTTGCTTTCAGTTTACTAATAAAAATTAAGTACCATCAGCCTTTAGCCATCAAGCCCACAACTCGACTCAAATGTCAGATTACTCCCCACACACCACATACCGCTTATCCCAACAGGTCAGCACAACTGATGGTTGTAAAATGCTGGAAACAGACGTTTATGATGGCAAAGCCCATTTTCACTGTACTATGTAGCATACGTTAACTCAAATCACGTTTCAGAAACACCGTTTAGGTCAAAAAGGATACTAAACATATACATTTTCTTACGTCACTAATAATAACGTAGATTATTAACATGGAATGAATTAATTTTACTTTATACACTTTATGAGTTTACCTCTCTCTCATCTTGGACAATGAATATAAGAACGGCCATACTGGGTCAGACCAAAAGTCCATCTAGCCCATCTAGCCTAGTCTTCCGACAGTGGCCAATGCCAGGTGCCCCAGAGGGAATGAACAGAACATGGAATCGTCAAGTGATCCATCCCATCGCCCATTCCCAGCTTCTGGCAAACAGAGGCAGACACCATCCTGGCTAATAGCCATTGATGGACTTATCCTGCATGAACTTATCTAATTCTTTTTTGAACCCTGTTATAGTCTTTGCCTTCACAGCATCCACTGGCAAGGAGTTCCACAGGTTGACTGTGCATTGTGTGAAAAAATGCTTCCTTTTGTTTGTTTTAAACCTGCTGCCTATTAATTTCATTTGGTGACCCCTAGTTTTTGTGTTATCAGAAGGAGTAAATAACACTTCCTTATTTACTGTCTCCACACCAGTCATGATTGTATAGACCTCAATGATATTCCCCCCTTAGTCTCTTTTCCAAGATGAAAAGTCCCAATCTTATTAATCTCTCCTCATATGGAAGCTGTTCCATATCCCTAATAATTTTGTTGCCCTTTTCTGAACCTTTTCCAATTCCAATATATCTTTTTTGAGATGGGGTGACCACAGCTGCATGCAATATTCAATATATGAGCATACTATGGATTTATAGAGAGACAATATGATACTTGCTGTCCTATTATCTATCCCTCTCTTAATGATTCCCAACATTCTGTTCACTTTTTTGACGGCCGCTGCACACTGAGTGGATGTTTTCAGAGAACTATCCACAAGGACTCCAAGATCTCTTTCTTGAGTGGTAACAGTTAATTTAGACCCCATCATTGTATATGTACAGTTGGGACTATGTTTTCCAATGTGCATTACTTTGCATTTATCAACATTGAATTTCATCTGCCATTTTGTTGCCCAGTCACCCAGTTTTGAGATATCCTTTTGTAGCTCTTTGCAGTCTGTCTGCGACTTACCTATCTTGAGCAATTTTTATCATCTGCAAATTTTGCCACCTCACCGTTTACCCCTTTTCCCAGATCATTTATGAACATATTGAATAGGACTGGGCCCAGTACAGATACCTGGGGGATCCCACTATTTACCTCCCTCCATTCCGAAAACTGACCATTTATTCCTACCCTTTGTTATGACTTTTAACCAGTTACCAATCCATGAGAGAACCTTCCCTCTTATCCCATAACAACTTACTTTGCTTAAGAGCCTTTGGTGAGGAACCTTGTCAAAGGCTTTCTGAAAATCTAAGTACCCTATATCCACTGAATCTCCCTTGTCCATATGCTTGTTGGTCCCCTCAAAGAATCCTAGTAGAATATAGAGCATACTCAGTTTCACTTCCTGGTTCTCATGCGCTAGCAACACAGTGCAATGTTTGGGTTGCAAATGCTGCAGGACAACTATTATTTACAACCGATTCCACTTACGTTTTAAAATCCCATTCCCTAGACATCTCTGGTTTGGTTGGCTATTTCATGCCAGTTTGCGGCAACCCCTCCCATATTATAATCTGGCTACGGGGCATTTATTACTTACACGTGCAAAAGCCAGAGTGCCGTCGTCCAGTTCAAAGATGGCACCAGTCTTTGTGTGGAAGCTCTTCACCACTGCCTCTTCCACCACCATGCCAATCCGACTGCTGGCGAGCTGGCCTAGCACGCTGCCAGGCTGAAGGAAGACCTGCCGCAGCGTGAGCCGGACTGCTTTGGAGGTGGGATGAACAGAGAAGATGCAGGCCTTCACCTGTTGCAGGGGAGAGAGGATGGCAGGATGGTAAGACAGCCTGGCAACCTGAAGAGCCGAGAGCCATTTTCAACCCTGTACTCTCACATCACACCTGCCTCCTGATCTCTTCAGGAGGCTTTGCAGAGGTACAACAAGGACAATGGAAAGTGCGGAGTTATCATTCAGCTCTAATGTTTTTATGGGCTGGGCATTTTTTCTTTAGTTATCTGATTAAATTGCGTAAGCTAGTTTGGTGAGGACAAGGGGAGTGGAGAGTGACTGCAGGCAATCAGCCCCCGCCACAAGCCATTCCCCATCCTCCATTAGACTCTCAGCTGCCAGAACTGTAAAGGGACACTAACCTAGGACTCTCCAGTGTCTACATTCAGAACTCAAAGACATAGCGGCTTCCCTGCTCCCTACCAGGGGTGTAGAAAGAAGGTCTGTGCCAACAAAATTGCTGACACCGACAATTCCACAGAAAAAAACCTTTACCAAAAAATGGTTAGAGAAGGAAAGGAGAAAGACATGCTAAGCAGCTTTCTGGTTCCTACAGCCGCTTCAGCATCCACTCACCATCTGACTTTGTGAATAACTCCCCACTTTCTTCGGATCCAGATGCATGAAGTCCACAATCCCAGTGAAGGAGGAGAGGAAACTCAGAGTGATGCCATATGGGGTCACCTAAACCAAGAAAGAGAAATTCTTCTGTAGGGCGGAAAATTAAATCACGAAATCAATTCCCTACCATTGCAGGGGCCACGGGCATTGGTGCACTCAGTCCCTCCTGTTTTCTGCCTGTGACACACAACAGTAGAGGGTGTCCCGAGGGCTGTTAACACCTTTGTCTAATTCTGGTTGTTTGCTTGGCCTGGAGGTGGCTGGGTGGTGTTGGTAATCTGCGATATACAGGAGGTCAGACTACAGGATCTGATGGTTCCCTCCTGACCTTAAACTCTATGACTCTAAATCTGTGTTAAAAGTTCTCATCCAGATCAAGATGCAGACAGCACTTTACTTCCTCCACTAATAGGCATCTTGTCAGTGCTTACTAACAAGTACGCCGAATAGGACAGGTTAATTGCTCAACAGTTGGCTTTTTGCCACTACTAGAAAAGAATACTTTTAATGTTTCTAACTGTACATTTGATCTCAAGTCCAGAGTCAACCTGTGCTGGTTTACAAGCAGGTGTTTTTCCCATCTTGCACTCCCAAATCCCATTTTCCATTTAAAAACAAACCAACCACTAAGATCCCAGCCCTTGTGGTTGCACAAAAAAAAAAAAAAAAAAATGAACCAAGTGTGAACAAATACAGTGAAATCTGCCTGAATCTGTAGGGAGCCTGAAACAAGAGTTCAACAGTGTCAGCTGCACCCATTCACGTGATGGGCTGTTAACTCTGAAGTCTAATGCTGAAACGTTCAGTGCCAGCTATTTCACCAATGATCAAAGGAGAAGGACCATCAAAGATCTGCATAATGTACTGAAAGTGGTGTCAAGTGGGTGGAGCTGGGGAGAGGGCCACCATTCAGGTTTTCCCCAGTTCAACTTCTGAATGAACTTATGGAAATGTTCATATGAAAAGGAGGAAAGTTTCTCCCGTTTCCATGCCCACAAGAAAAAGGTCCAGAGGCCAAGCAAGGAGAGTTGAAAGGTTAATGCTTTACCCATCCTGCCAGCAAGTTGCCACTTACATTTATACTTGGTGCAGAAGGCCAAAGAGCTAACCCCATCTTGCAGTTAACGTTTTCTGGAGGGCTTTTAAACACCTTAGTGTTGTTACAGAAAGAAAAGGGACTCAAAAATGGCACCCGGTTACTGCCCTTGTGCTGTTTGAGCCAGATCTGCTCATTCCCTGACACAATGGAAGATTTTACTCCTACAGAGGAGCTGTTCTTCCACAGAGCTACAAGACCAAGAGCAGGAGATGAGCAAACTGGATTTGACTCTGCCTAGCACTTCAGCACCACCACCAGCCAATCACAGATATCAGCATCTTTACGCCTGGTGACTGGGCACAGAGCAGAGCTCAATTTCTAAGATTGAGCTGGCGGTGCTGGCAGGCAGAAATAACTTATTTGGATTTGTAAACTCACTGAGTTCCAGCTCAGTTTTGCTGGGGCAGAATACATAGGAAAATGTCCATCACAGTCCCGATCATAACTCCACCTCAACCATCCTTCAGAAAAAGTGGAGTTTTACCTTCTGCACCTGGGCTTTCACCACCAGCCCTGGCAGTAAGTTACTGAGCGTCCAGTTCTGTTCTTCTGTTGCAATGGCCGCAGCAACCTCCGACTGACTAATGGACAGACGGACAATTCTTCCGTTGTTTTTCACTTCTTCAATGAGACAGTTCAGATACTGGCCTATTTTCAGCTCAGCCCCTACAAAGACAGGACACATACCAAAACCCCGCATCATCTTCCTGTCTGTCATATCCCCCTGCTTCACCTTCTGAAACCCTTCACTAGCTCCCCCTCTCCAGCCAAATTCAAGCCTCTTTTCGAGACCCTCCCTCCTGATCCACTCTCATCTCTTATCAGTGCCCCACACTGTTAAGATGCCCTTAATGCCAGTTTCAGCCATGCTTGCCCAGGCCCCCGTGTGCATGGAACAGCCTCCCTGAAAGGACCTATAAGGGCACTACCCTCTGCTCTTTCAAAATCTCTGCTCTCGATCCACTTCTGCTGCAACACCTATCAGAAAACCAGTCAACGTTTAAATGGCTGGCACTCAGGGAAACGCAATGCTTTATTTATGCAATTACAAAGCAGTTTTTTTTAAAATAGGAAGTATCTCTGTGGCTAAAGACTGAACGTATCCAATTTTCTCCCCATGCCTCACCCTCTGTATACTGCTCGTTTTCTTAGACTGTTAGCTCTTTGCAGTAAGGACCCTGCCTACTGTTGTGTTTGTAGTGCCTAGCACAACCAGGCCCTGGTCCCAACAGGCCTCTGGGCACTAAGGTAATATAGTTAAATGGGGATGAGAAGGACTTTTTCCATGCTCACCCGGAGAACACATGCCTCACAGGAGGCAGCAATGCAAGCTCCTCCTGCCTCCTGGCACCAGATCTAGGGTGCAGAGAACAATTCCCTTTTATCCGTGGCCTTTGCGGATGACAGGCCACAAATCTATTTCTTGTAGCCACCAGATGATACATACATCAGGAATCTGCCAGTCTGAGCCAGAAGAGAGCTATCTGACCAAAGCAGCAGAGAACGGTGCTCTCTGAGCTTTTCAGTTCTAGTGCGTTTAGGGACTTTTACCGATACACCTCTGGAGCACACGCCTTTAACCAGGAAACTGCCACTTTGGTTGGTTGCTTTCAGATGGGTGTGGATTTGGCGCCATGAGAAGGGGATCTCTAGACAATCCTGGAGACCAATCAAACCTCAGGACAGGCAAAGTGTCGGTGACAGCAGCACGCGCGTCTCCTGCGCCATCCTGCCAACGTGCCTCAACCAGGACCCAGAGCGAATACTTCTCAGGGTGGGGGAAATGAAAGGGGAGAGGTAGTGCCCATCTCCATTTGAACCTGGGCCTTTCTGCAACAGTGTCCAACACAGGGAATGACTAGTGCCAGTCAGGATGCAGGTGTTTACAAGGAGTTATACCAGCTGATCAGGAAATGAACTGACAGCCAACAGCTCATTGTTCAATGGCTGTGCACAACCGTACGCTGGCAGAGACGTCTGATCTCTCCTGACCTGAGCTAAGTTTGAGTCAGCTAGGTAGAGCTGAAAGTCTCCCGTCCCATCCCCGCTCCTCTGAGCCAGCCAGTTCTCCGTCTCCAGCTTTAGTTCCTGCTGGATGCCTTACCTTTGTTGGCTGATTTGATGTAACTCTGGGACTTCTGACGAGGCAGAAATGCTTTAGCACCACTGACTCCAATATCTATGAGGTAGCCGTGATCTTCCACACTAGATACCAAGCCAGATAGCAACTGTGGGGAGGGAAACATTACAATTCAACAATATAAAGGAACGGTTAGATCGACAAGGAGAACAATTCTGTCAGCAGACTGCTTGCACTCAGATTTCCTTCTCTCCTGGGGTCAGAGTGCTGGAATTCCTCCCACTGGTTTGGACATATTATACCCTGCCTCCTCTGGAAATGCGGTCTCAGCTGTCCTCTTGTCCAACTAAGGCATGTATCTATGGGATTTTTGGCTTCCTGAAGCTCTGGCAACATCAGGACATTGAAAAGTAACAGGCACCCACACTGCTGACACATGCCTGCCGCCTCAGTGAAGCTGGGTGCAAGAGAATAATTAACTAGGCTCACAACACCTCTGTGAGGCGGTGAGGTAAGTATTATCCCCATTCTACTGATGGAGAAGCTGAGGCAGCAGAAGTTAAATGACTTCCCAAGAGCCAACAAGCCAGTGGCAGAGAACAGATCCCATGAATCACAGCTCAGGCCTGTGTTCTACCCACTACACCACACTTCCTACCAAGATCAGTTACACCAGAAAAGGCACAGATCCTTGCTTGAATTGCATGCAGTGGCAAAACTGAATGCACACAAGGAGACACGAGGGCAAGGAGGAAGCGATCTCCAAAGTGCAGGGTGGCTGCGGTACACCCAGAACACCTACCATGCCGGATCTAAGAGCTGTAGTGTTCAGAGCCTTGTTGACATCTTTGGGGTTAATTGACAGCTTGACACTCTGGTGTCCATCCATGGTTTTCCCCACGCTGGTCACGGTGCATCTGATCAGCATTCCAGGGGGGTACAGGTCCGACAGCGAGTTCAAATCCTAAACAGCAAAACAGTTAAAGGAGATCACGAAAAATCATAAGATCATTATGCAGGAGACCAGAAACGGTCACTGAAGAGGTTTTTGAAATCCAAACCCAAGAGGAAAGCTCTATTCTCAGCAGCAGCTAAATGCCACAAAGACTGGGGCCCTGGGTACAGTGGGCTCGTGCCCCAGCCTGGAGTTTCAAGCCTGACTCGGGACACACACACAAGACATATGTAATGTTACAAGGCTGAGATCAAAGGATTCAACACAGCTGCCAGGCTCTGTCCAAGACCGGAACAGCAGGAGGTGCTACAGGTCAGGATTAAGATACATCGCCCACGCTGATTATGACCCCAGTCTCGGGTCTCCGATTAGCAAAGAGGTAAAAGGTGGGAAAAGAGCAAGGGGACTTTAGCATTTTGCCGTTCCCAAAATTCAGTTTTAAACAGGCACGGACTATGGTGGGAAGGGGAAATATAAACATGCGCAAAAGGTAACAGACTATCTCCCTTCCTTTCCTTGGAACATCTGTGTCATCAGGGAATTACATAGGCTGCTTGGAGTCCCTCCAATACCTATCTGCCATAGCATGAGCTGGCAATACACTGCACAGAACATCACAGAAGCCATCTTTTGGGGGGCTGCATAGGGGTTGGGGAAGAGGACAGAGTCCTCTGAGTCCCTGTTGGAAAGTAGAAGATTCTCCCAAACACATCCCCAGTTTCATCTTTCAAGTCCCCCCGCCACATATATTAGCTATAGGAACTCCTTAAGTAGGGAGGGGTATTCAGTGATGGTTGCTGTTGACCAGTGCATTGAACATGCTGCCTTTAGCATTCACAGGCCATGCTGGCCAAGAAAACAAGCAAGCAGGTCAGGGAAGGGATCAGAATCTCCTGTACGCCAGTGGAAACTGGGTTCTCCCACTGGGCCTCTGCTTACAAGACCCCGTTTATTTTACCCAGTCCCAGGACACACACCATCCCTCAGGACTCCCTCACCTCCAGGAGCTCTTCCGTGGCCACTTGCGCATTCAGCATTTTGCTGTAGGCATCGCAAATGTGCGTCACTTGCACAAATCCAGTGAGTCCATTAGGCAAACTGACCACTAACTCAAAGTCGTTAGACTCCTTCACGCAGCCGAGCAGCAGCATCCCCTCACTCAGGGCCTGGAACAAAGAAAAAGTAGCATTCGGTGGATCTCAGCAAGCCACAGATTTACCGTGTCTAATGAGACTGAAAAATAACCACTGAAAGTAAAAAAAAAAAAAAACTCAGCACCTTTTAACACCCAGACTCAGGCCACAAATCACTATCAAAACCTCCGTGAGTTACCAAGCCACTCAATAACCACTGCTGACATACTGCAATTAGAAGCAGACCTCTTAAAAGGTCAGTGGAAAGCAGCAAAAACCTTAGAAACAGGACTACAGCCCCTCCTACTGTCAGTGCTGGGAGAAGGAATGACTGATGGGGACATAAGCTTCCCAGACTAGAGAAACCTGTCACACTCTTGCAGTAGGGTGTCCTACAGAACCTTCTACGGAGCAACCATGAAGGAAGGTGTATGTTCCACCTTCCAAATTGAATATAGAGGGCTGGTCTACACTACCGCTAAAGTCGATGTACCTTACATTGCTCAGGGGTGTGAGAAAACCACCCGCCTGAGCAACATAAGTTTTATCAACTTAAAGCGCTGTCTGCACCGCACTATGTCGGCGGGAGACACTCTCCCACCAACAGAGCTTCTGCCTCTCGTTGAGGTGGAGTAATTACATTGATGGGAAAGCACTCTCCCGTCAACATAGGAGATGCACTACATGCTGCACCAATGTAGTGTGGTAGTGAAGACAAGCCCAGAGATTGTCAAACTGGATCAGAACCAAGCTCCATCTAGTCCAGTATCCCATCCCAGACAGAGGTCAGAACCAGATGCTTCAGAGGAAGACATAAGAATCACCAGAGTTGTGGGCAGACACAGGATAATCAGTCTTCCACATAGGGCTTGTCCTAATGCCTGAAGCACAAAGTTTAATATCTCTTCCCAAATTTTTGTCATCATTAATTATAACAATTCTGGATATTCTTGAGATCCATATACAGCAGAACCTCAGGGTTATGAACACCCAAGTTATGAACTGACTGGTCAACCACACATCTCATTTGGAACCAGAAGTACACAATCAGACAGCAGCAGAGACGAAAAAAAGAACAAATATAGTACAGTACCGTGTTAAATGTAAACTTCTAAAAAAATAAATGGAAAGTTTAAAAAAAGATTTGACAAGGTAAGGAAACTGTTTCTGTACTTGTTTCATTTAAATTAAAATGGTTAAAAGCAGCATTTTTCTTTTGCATAGTAAAGTTTCAAAGCTCTAATAAGTCACTGTTCAGTTGCAAACTTTTGAAACAACCACCATAATGTTTTCTTCAGAGTTACAAACATTTCAGAGTTAGGAACAACCTCCACTCAAGGTGTTCATAGCTCTGAGATTCTACTGTAAATATCTAATTACTTGTTAAGCTCTTGGCTCCCATGACTTACTGTGGAAACAAGTTCCACAGTTTAATCACATGATGTGTAAAAAAACGGTTTTCTTTCAGAGGTTTTGAATTTCCTACCTTAAATTAAATTGAGTGTCCCCTTGTTCTTGTGACAGGAGACAGTGAAACAGACACTCCTGATCTACCTTCTCCAGACCACTTTGTATTTTACATATCTTAACATGTTTGTCTTATTCAACTCCTTTCTAAGGTACGACTTAAAGCAAAGGAAGTGGAGTGATAGAGAGAACAGGTCATTAAGGGTTAAACATGTGCGTGTGGGGAGGGATGGAATAGCAGCCACAGAACTGACAGCTGGACAATAGGACCTGTTCAAAATCATGAAGTGTGCAGCAGATGGACTCAGCAGGTCTCAGAAGCATTTAGCTCAGTAGTGCAATTCTCCGTGGAGATTAATTTGATTGTATACAGCCTTTCTTAATGATCAGAACTTTATTGCAGTTAGTGTCACTTTTTGCAGCAGTTAATTCTGCATCCTGCGACAGTTCTAAGTGTTAATGCTTTGCCTTCTTTAGCTTGCGGAAGACCCGGAGAAGATGTGCAATTTCTTACATGTCATTGAACTCCTTCTTGCCAGTGAAGGAGAGGCTGTAAAAAGGAGCCCAGCCCTCCCTTACCTAAAGATTGGTGGTTCTGAGATAGGCCCAGGAATAAGGAACCTCATAGCTGCACTAGACCCAATGGAGGTCAAAATACACAAATCATAGAATAATAGAAATGTAGAACTGGAAGGGACCTTGATAATTCACATAGTACAGCCCTTTGCACTGAGGCAGAACTAAGTATTATCTTCTAGACCATTCCTGGCAGGTATCTGTCTAACCTGTTCTTAAAAAATCTCCAGTGATGGAGATTCCACTGCCTCTCTAGGTAATTTGTTCCAGTGCTTAAGTACCCTGACAGTCAGGAAGTTTTCCCTAATATCTAACCTAAATCTCCCCTGTTGCAATTGAAGCCCATTAGTTCTTATCCCATGCTCAGTGGATAAAGAGAACAATTTATCACCCTCCTCTTCATAACAACCTTTTAGATACTTGAAGACTTATCTGAACGCTCATCCACAAACCTCAACCGTGAGAAGTTCAAAATCCTTGGCATTAGCTTTAATGACTTCCTTTTTCTCTGCCTTGAGCTTTTTCCGCTTTCCTTGATCTTCTTGGATTCTCTTCCTTTTCTGGGATCCTTCTTCATTATGAGTCTAAGGCAGATTTTAAAGGGGGGTGGAGGGAGACAAGAGAATTGGAAGAGGTAACTGTTGTGCTCCACGAAAGAAGAGCAAAATCATCAGTCATCCCAGATTAGGGGGAAATGCTAGAGTTAGGGAAGGAAATTCTATTGCAAACCTTTATGTTCAGTCATATATAGGTCTCTCAGAATTTCTCCCTTTGGGCTGAAACTTAACATACCTGGTTAAAGAATGAATATGTTTGACCAGTTTGAGCAAAACCGTTCAAAGACTTTTGAGTTAAAACAAGCAGAAAAAGACATTTCCTCCCCTTCTTCCTTCAGGGAAAAAAAAAAACAACCACCAGCTCCTTTGAGCCTTCATTTGCAGAGAAAACTCAGGAGTGACTGAGGGCATGTCTACATTTAAAACGCTGCATCGGAACAGCTGGATCAGTGCAGCTGTAGCGTTTTAATGAAGATGTTCTACACCAACGGGGTAGAACTCTCCTTTGGCACAGTTAATCCAGCTCCCCGAGAAGCTCTCCCACCAACATAGTGCTCTCCACAGGGGATTAGGTCCGTATAACTACGTTGCTATGGGGTGTAGATTTTTCACACTCCTGAGCAACGTAGTTATATCAATATAGGTCTATAGTGTAGACCACAACCAAACCTTAAAACCACAAATTAGCCTTGACATATACCCTGCTTCATCAGAGCACTTAAGGAGGTTCTTAACTTTCAGCACAGGAGCAGTCTAAGGACATGTTTTAAGTGTTTTGTTGGATCGGTGCCTGAGCCCTCAGTGAGGCAGCTCTGCATTGCTAAGTCTGAAACAATTTGTTTAGAAATAACAAAGTAATTGATATATTAAAATGGGGGGGGGTAGAAGAGGACGTCATTCATCCTGTTCTTTTAGGCACAGAAACATGAAAAAAGAAAAACATATCAGATCAAATTAACCCCAGCATAGCGCCACTGATTTCAATGTCCTTACACCAGTGTTGGATTTGGCCCACATCTCTCTAGAAGCTCTTACCTCTAAAAGCAGATCACATGCAATCAGATACCACTGAGATATTTCAAAGTTAAACCCTGATCAATTTCTAAGGTGCCACAAGTACTCCTTTTCTGGTTGCTTAATGGTTTGCCATCACATTCACCCAGAGTCAGACATCTGCCAAAAGTCATGAAAATCATGGATTCCATGATGAAGATCAGTCACAAGTACTAAAATGAATGTTGGGGCTCAATCCTGCAGCTCTCACTCAGACAAAGCTGTCATGGTCATTGGGAGTAAGACGTACAGAATCAGGTCTTTACGCTAATTGGCAGTGGAATGGCTCTCAGAGAGTTTCATCCGTCATGTGCACACAACTCACATCAAATAAGTTATCCTGCTCTATTGGTCGCCTGGGTGCTTTTCCCTCTGAAGGTTTTTTCTGGGTGCCACCTCGAGGGAAGTTTTCTTCCATGGATGCCATGTTTGCATTTCTATGGGGGAAGCAAAAACACAGGAGTGGAATCTGCAATTGTTGTGACATCAGAGTTTAAGTGACAGGAGAAGGAATTATCTTGGAAACTAAACAAAGATTCCTTTGGCTTTTTTAGTAAATGACAAAAATAAAATAAAATAAAATAAAATAAATAAATATTGAATGCATCTAGAGGCTTAGAAGACAAAATATAGGCCTCTGAGAACACTTCAATGTACTTGAAAATGACAGTTATACACCTATTAGAGACGAAAGGTGGGTGAGATATCTTTTATTAGACCAACTACTGCTGGTGAAGGAGACAAGCTTCTGATCTGACAGAGCTCTTCTTCAGGTTATACACATATATTAGTCACCAGAACTTTTCACTAGGATCCTACTCACAAACATTACCATATCAGTCTTCAGTGACAACTGAGAACCTGGTATACCTGATGCTTTAAAACTTAGAAACTCGTTGAGGAGATCCCTAATAAAGGAATCATCTGCACACTTGTGTGCAACAGGTGAAGCAGAATCTCCACAGATGAGTAACAATACATGCCTTCAGACATATTGCCTGGGGCAGTGATCTTGTCAGATCTCACAACCCTAAGCAGTCAGGGCTGGTTTACACTACAGAGCCTTGGCCAGCACAGCTATGCCAGAAGAGCCACCCTACTGTAGTAACAGTGTTGCCAGCAGGAGTAGCTCTTCTCCTGACAGAGCTACACCCCCACCCCCAAACAACATGAGCTGAGCCAGCAGAAGCACTCTTTTGGAGGCATAGATGTGTCTATGGAGGTGGCCAGCATAACTACATTGGACAGAGCGTCATTTTTCGCACCCCTAACTGACATAGCTATACCAACAAAACTTTGTAGTGTAGGCCAGGGCTCAAACTAGCAGTACCACAGTCGCTGCAGGAATTGGTGTCGACACGTCAGTGGATGCGTGGGTGTAACTAACCCTTTTGAGTCAGTACTGAACCCGCATTTTAGCATTTTGTTGTGGGCCACTGGCTGCCAGTCATGTCATTTTTTAGATAAAACAGAGGTTCGGACCACTTGTGGTCAGTTAAGATGCCACAGCTCTTCCCTTTGCACATGCATAAAGGCAGTCACACAGTCTCATAGACAAACTACACGTTAAGTCATTATATTTTACATAGACACACCCCCAACATCACCCCTGCTGCTTCAGCTGTACACAGTAACCCTCTTTACCGCCTGTCTAAACTGTTGGGAGGTGTTGTTATGCACCATTTCAATAGTTCCCCACCCCCGTGTATTTCAAGGGCAGCAGCATAATACTGGTGAAAGGATATAATCAAGTAAACTGCTGTACTAAGAAAAGCTAAATTCCCTTTAAGACAGAGAAACTAATCTAAAGTATATTACACTTCAGGCACACAGAAAAACAGGTCAATGGGAGCCAGTGCAAAAGGGAATAAACTGTTCCCTGGGCCACTGAACGGGGAGACCCCCCACCCTCCCTATGATGGGAATCGTTCGCCCCCAGCCCCGCGGGGAAACCAGCTCCCAAAGCGAGGGGATCGCAGCCCAGCGACCCGCCCGGCCGGGGGCTCAGTCCCCTCCCAGTCTCCAGGCGGGGACCCAATGCATGTGCTCCCGGCCTCGGCCAAGGCCGGCGGCGCTGAACTCAGCGGCTGGCAGGGGGAGAAGGAGCCAGAGGGATCCTGCCCAGGGACTCCCCTGCTGGGGGCTGCGCGGCAGGGTCCCTTCTTCCCTCCCCCCCCCGAGCCGGGCCCTGGGGCGGTCCCCTTCGCTCCGTGCTGGGCCACGGGGCTGGAGCCGGGGGGGGGTTCCCTGGCCAGACTCCCTCACCTCGCTCAGCAGCACATGCGGGACACCATCGCCATGACCCGGAAGCACTACCCGGGAGCACAAGGTCAAGCGGAAACCTCTCGATCACCGGGGCAAGAGCGGCCAGAGACGCGTAGTAACCATCAGGCCAATCCAGGGGGAGGGGGAGGAGCATCGACTGATGGGCATCTTCCAAAGCCAATCCTCAATCCCCACTCTGCGGCCTCGCCTACCGGAAGGACCGAGTGGTCCAATCAGGCGAGACATGTCTGCGCGGAGGCGGGATTTCCCGGCGCCATCTTGCCTGTGGACTTGGAGTCGGCGAAGGGCACCGAGCGGCTGCTACAGGGGAGCGCGCGGCAGGTGGGGGCGGTTTCGGGCTGCGGTCTCTGCGCGCGTGACGAGCCCGGCGCAGGCGCCGCGAGCGCCTCCCCCCGCCGGGCGGGCGGGCGGCCGGCCCCGGGGTCCCTGGGCGGTGCCGTACCGCGGGGGGGCTGCTGTGACCCCTTGCCTCGGGCGCGATTCCCGTCGGGGCTGCCTCTGCCGCGGGAGCGGATGCCCCCTGACTGCGCAGCAGCGGGTCTCGCTCCGCTTCGTAGCCGGCCTCGCAGACCCCCCCCTCCCCCAGCCCTTGTCCGACCCTCGCCAACCCCCCCCCCGCCCCCCCGGGGCTGGGCAGCCCTGCGGCCGAAGGAGACTGGCTGGAAGTGGGGCTGACCGGGGACCCAGCTCTGTGTCTGGGGGCGGGTTGCCCTTCCCCCGAGCTCTCTCCCGGTCCCTGCCTCACTGGGTCGCTGAAGGCCGAGATCCCTTTGGCTCTTGCTGCCGTGGAAAGGAAACGGACTCAACGAAGCTGCCCCGAAAGCGTTTGTAGGTGCCTCGTGGAGCTGGGTCTGGATTCCCCTGGCAGCCCAGCCTTGTAGCGGTGCTGTCCCTTTCCCCTGAGAATAACCCACGCTCCAGTGTCGACCAAACAGCGCTTTCCGCAAGGTCGGAACTGGGGAGGTGAAATTTCTCCCATTTACATTCGCGTTTGATTTACAGGGACTTGTAGACACCGTCAGTCCCGTGCCGGGGACTGGGAAATGGGCTTCTTGTTGCACCTGGGATGGAATGAGTTGAGAAAGTGAAGTTGTGGGTGCACCTGGCTTGTTGGTGCAGCTAGCGGCAACGCCTGGCCCGGGTGATGATGACACCTGGAGGAGTGTGGTGCAGCAGAACTGGCTAAGGAGGGCACCTGGAATTGTCCGAGAAGCAGAACTTACCTATTAATATCTTAGTTCCAAATGATCTACAAACTATCCCACATAGTAACTCTGTCTAGGACCTTTTAACAATAGTGACTGTTGGTGTAAGATCCCCTATGAAAGGGAAAGGATGGGAAGAATGATGATCCTGCCTTTTCAAAGCTCTGCTGAGTTGGAGACCCTTATCCTTAGTCTGTAAAGCTACTGTAAATGCATTTTGGGAGCTCGCTGAAAGTTAGAGTTCTCCACTGCTGCATACCAAAAACTGGAGAAGGTCCGGGTTTACACCAGAGACATAGATTAGGAACAGAATGATGCATCGGCTGTCTTGATAGAGATGGAATCTGGTGATGAAGTTCTTCTGTTAGTAGCACTAGATGAGAAGAGGCACTTAGTGATAATGGAGTGACTTCATCTGGTGAACCACTAAAATTATGTGACAAGTTTGCATTGGGCTGAACCCTAGTGTAAACACCAAACGTTTGTCCTGGGAAAAACTTAGAATTCCTAGACTAATACTCTACAGTAATATTGAGTTAACTGAAGTTAGTGCAGGATCACTAACCCATGCTTAGACGTGGGCAGGGACCAATAAAATGTGGTGGGATCTTTCAGTAATCTGGTAAACTAATTTGTGGGATTGCTAATCTGTAAACAGGAGGCATTTAGAACTGAAATAGCAGAGATTTATCTTGGGTAGGGATTGTGGTGCATTGCTTTTTCAGTGAATCTGTGGCCAAGAATGTCAGTTTTTTCACGAACTCTGAGAAATCTTCATTTTCAAAAATAGGGAGAATGGAAATGTACATCTAAAAATTCAACCCAAAGGACTTCAAAAATCATAACCATGTTGCACAGATATCTTGGTTTTCCCTTTCAGGCATCTACAAAAACCCTCGGTATTTATCAGAGGGGTAGCCGTGTTAGTCTGTAGCCATAAAAACAACGAGGAGTTAGTCTTTAAGGTGCCACTTGCTGTTTTTGTGGATACAGACTAACACATTTATTTGGGCATAAGCTTTCATGGGTAAAAACCCCACTTCTACAGATTTGAAGTGGGTTTTTACCCACGAAAGCTTATGCCCAAATAAATGTGTTAGTCTTTAAGGTGCCACTGGACTCCTCGTTGTCCTCATTATTTACTAATTTGTCTTTATTTGCTTTCATATAGCTACCTATATCTTTGCCTTGAATCAGTTGCTTTCTTTTTCCAGATAGAGCAATCCTAAGTGCACTGGAATCTACTTGTGTTACGTATATCCAAGGCTCTGTTAAATATAATTAATTAAATTTTCAATAGCTGGCACTGGCAGCCCCAAATGTAAAACTTGCTGAGGCAGCACTCGAAGTAATCATTGCACTAGTCACCTGCTGAACTATCCAGCAGATACACCTGAATGTACACATACTAACTTGTCCTTCATTGCATCTAGGACCAGCAACCATGGCAGGACATGACTCTGGAACACAGCACAAGTTCACTGGTTTTCAGAAATACTTCAATTCCTACACCATAACAGGCAGAAGGAATGTATGTACTAGTTAACTTGCCCTTAACAGTCACACTTCAAGGGTGCTTTATAAGGCATCTAAGTTTAATTTTCTTTTTTCTTTCTAGTATGTAATAGCTACATATGCAAGCATTGCCATGATCATCTTATATTTCAAGCTAAGGCCTAAAAAACAAACTCCAGCAGTGACGGAAAAATAGTGGTAAGTGGCTGGTTTTTTATAACACCCGAAAGAAATTCAGTCCCTCCCCGCCCCTAGCAAGTAGGGGTGATGGCAGATGGGGAGAACATGGAGTGAGAGAGGCTATTAATGTAACCAGGTGATGATCACATGGTTCCCAAGCTTAGGCACGTGCATATCCTGTGGTTTAATTAAAGTTTAAAATTAATTCTTTAAAAATTGAGTCACTTATTGTGGACATTGTGAAAGTGGTAAGTTTTTGAAAGGATTTAAGTGAGGTGGAGTGTCGGCAGTCCCGAATGCAATGCATTGCTAAAAGGACCCTGTTGGCTTAAAGACATATTTAAAATTCTTCTCTTACTGCTGACTCCAAGAACGATTGATTAAAATAGGGAATCTTCAATCTAACTTCACTGCCTAGGCTATGTGCCTCTAGCCCAGGGGTGGCCAACCTGTCGCTCTGGAGCCACATGCTGCTCCTCAGAAGTTAATATGTGGCCCTTTGTGTAGCCACCGACGCTGGGGCTGGAGCTACAGGGGCCAACTTTCCAATGTGCCAGGGGTGCTCAACCCCTGGCTCTGCCACAGGCCCTTCCCGCGCCCTCCCCTGAGCCTGCCGGGCCCTCATTCCTCCTGCATGCCAGAAAACAGCTGATCTGGAGGTGTGTGGAGGGAGGGGGAGGCGCTGATCAGCAGGACTACGGGGGGTGGGGGGGAGCGCATGGGGGGCTGCTGATGTATTACTGTGGCTCTTTGGCAATGTACATGGGTAAATTCTGGCTCCTTCTCAGGCTGGCCATGTCTACTCTAGCCATTTCAGCTTAGAGCTTGTAAAAAAAACTAGGTTCGCTTTGGTTTAGTCACTCTTACCAATTCTGCAATCAGGCTGACTTGCATTAACAAAACTGTAGCATGTTTGGATTGCAAACAAACATTTCTCTGCAGTGTTTTTAAACAGTACTGGAGTAAAAAATTCTCAAGCATTTCTATTGGTCTTGAATTATATAAGTGGTGCTACCAGCCTCACGTTAAGGTTGCCTGACACTTCCCATAGAAAGAGCCTGTTTTTAGTTGCTTGTAACTTTGCCATACTGTTTGGGGTGAAATTTTTCATGCTAGGTGTCTGCCTTAAACTTCAGCCAAAATCGTGCAGCAATTTTCTTGAATGAGGTGAAGGGAAAATGTATTTTCCCCAGGGCTTGTTTTGTTTTTTAAATAATTTCTGGCAACCTTTTCTTAGAATAGCGCTTGCACCCCACATGTTTTAGAGCAGTGACTTGAAACTTGGCAGGGAGGTGGCCGTTGTGTCAGGAATGTGCTTTCTGTCATCCCTGTGAAAATGTGCCTTTGGAAAAATGGCAATTTGCACATGCTCAGTAGAGACTTCTTAGACTTCATCACTAAATTACCCGAAGTCTTTCAGCACTGGGCATGCCCCAGCTTGGAGCTAAGCAGGACTGTCTCCCTGCAATTGCAGCCCTGGGCTGCTGTGGGCCAGGCTGGTTCTGGACACCTGAACTGAGAACAGGGAATCTTTGAGATCAAAGATGCCATTGCCGGCCCAAGTAGCATGGAGGAAGATGCTGCCTGATTCGAATGCAGACGGCAAAGTGGGACTAGAGGCTGGTTGGAATGGGAGAGGGGGACCTAGGCAAGAAGATGGGGACAGAATCAGTGGGGCAGGGGAAACTAGGTATGGGGAGAGGGAAGACAGATCTGATGAGCTGGGGTACAGGCAGAGAACCACTAGTGGCTGGGCAGACAAACCAAGATGGGAGGTCCAGAGGGGTGAAACTAGGACTTACTGGGCAAGGAGACTGGGACAAAAGACCTGAGGAGTGGGCCTGGTACTGACTGGGTGTGGAGAATGGGACCAGGATGAGGAGCCAGCGCACACCCCTCCAGAGCCTTGAAGGGAACCCAAGAATCCTGAGTCTCACCATTCTCCTGCTGTCACCAAATATCTGAAACCCCCTGGCCAAGTCTCATCCCCCTCTAGTGCTGGTCACACAGAGGATGACAACCTCCTACTGCTATCAGTTACTCAGCTGAAGTAGCAGAAGTCTGTGCAGTGGTGATGAACCCTGCTGATGAACCATGTGAGTGTTAATTTGATGCTACATGATGGCATTTCTGTGTTTTTCAGTTTGCTTTTTAAAAAACTTAAGACACTACACTAAAAGAACATTGAAGTTGCAAAGGTCAAGTACTCAAAATTAGGAAATGCCCGAACTAAGGTTGCCTGTACAACCTTAATTTGGCCTCATGTTATGTTACCATTTAATTACATGATATTGTCTTTTCTCCCCCGCAGGACCCCTGCCTCATTCATTGCACAGAATGGATGTTAGTCACTTAACAAAATAGCAGCTCATTAGGTGAGCACTGTTTATTCTTGACCCTGAAAGAGGCAGGGGAAATGTGGTGCATTCTAATGCACAGGTGCAAGTGGGTTGATTTAAGGTCGCACAGGTAACCCTAATTCTGGCATTTCCTAATCTTGAGTGCTTGGCTTGGTAATGCAATGATTTAACTTAACTCAGAGAGTTATCTGTTTCTCAGCCATAATGAAAGAATTAATTGTCTGATAGCCTTTTAAAAACCCTAAATTTGATATGAACTCTTTAAATGTGCTATGCAGTAATAGGAGTACTTAACTGCTGAATAAAACCATCACTTAACAAATGAACATAGTTTGACTTACTGAGCACATTTATCAAGACAAACTCTTGCATTCATGCAAAGCACTATCCAGTCTGCAGTATGGAAAACCTAGTCCTTTAAAGAGAACTATCATGAAAAAGCTAGACTTGAAAACTTTGGCCTTAGTACAAACAATCCTTGAAAAGATCCAGATGTAGAAATGGATCTGTGAAGTAGGGTTTAGGGGTATCGTGCTCAGCTGTCCACTGCATGACTGGCATTCTCTGCTCAAGACACATTGCAGGACATTCTTCTTAAAGTTGCTTACCTTAACGTGGTTGTGGGTTGTTTTTTTTTGGGGGGGGGGGGGGGGGGAGAACTACCTATGCCCAAGCTAGTAGCACTGAGCAACATTTGCTTGTTTGAAAGTTACGATTTTAATCTAAATCTTTTCTCTCTTTGCAGGTTGCTGGTATGTGTGTTAGTGTTGGGCCTCATATTGCAATGGAAACAGGAGTTGATGTACTATTATGTACAATTCAATAAAACAAAACAAACATCATTGTTCAATTATTTAATAGCAAAAATATGAGTTTGTATAAACTGGAGATGCAGTGACTTTTTTTAGCTCTTGAAACTATACTACTTTCCTGGTGGAGGTAAAGTGCTCTTGGACTATCACATCTGTATAAAACATAAGGCTGACTCTTCATAGTTGAGTGAAAGAAGAATTAAAATCATAAAATGTGTCCTTAACACCAGTAGTAGCTCACTCATGACAGACTGTAAAGGTATTTAATAGAGCTTCAAAGGCTCTCTTGCTGACAAGTGGTGGAAGCAGGTCCTTAAAATTATTTTATGAAAACAAGTTTAGTGTTTGACATACTTTAGCCTTGATAGACTTGACTCTTACCCTGTCAGACAGCTTTCCTCTCTGTGTTAAAGGTGTTCAGAAATTCCAACTTACATAATTCTAGTTTCTCCATGTTTTACTGCTTGCGTATATTGTGAGGTCCTGATTACTCTACTTCTCTAGTCACCCAAGGACAAGCTGGCTAGTTCTGACCATATGTAGCTTGCTCTGGCTACTCTCTTTAGAGCTGGTTGCTCAGTTCTTCTTTAAGGCCATTCTCCATTGGATTAGGGCCTCCCTTGTGGGGGTGGGTAGGTAGGTAACTGCCTAACCATGGAAACAGGAGAGCTACAGCAGGTGCTTGGCAGCTCTAAGGATGGCATCCAAAATCAGGAATCTGCCAGGAGCCAAACTAAGGACTGCAACTCCATTTAAGAACTGCCCCTTCAGCATCATCCTGGGGGCTAAAGTAGACCTAGTGCCATTGCTCTCACCTCCAGCATCACTGATTGAGTGGATTGCTTTGTTTCCCCACCTCAGTCTCATATTAGTTGTGATTCATTTTCACTGTTGTTAACTCCAAGATTTCCAAAATCATAAGTTAACCAGAAATCTCATGGGAGCATTTTAAAACTCATGGTGTTTTAATCAAACATTTAAGATGTTTGGACTGTTTTGATAATTTAACCTGTAGGGGGAACCTACCTTCCCCTTGATGGATGAGCATTTGAGGGTCAAAATTCAGTTTAAATGGACTCAAAAATGTAAGTCACCTCTCTTTCCCACCTTGGAGGAACATTTACCCTTTCCTAACCTCTGGGATGGGGGATGCTACCTTTCTCCATTTTCCCATTCACTATCTTCTCTCTCTACAATACTCAAACTCGATCTCCCATTTCCCTTCACTGCCATGCTCTGGCTGTACGTTCTTGGCTGCCTCATTAGTTCTCTCCTGTCCTTATCCTTTCCTCCCATGCTACCTCTACTCTTTCATGTTCCCCAGCCCTGCCCCTTGCTGCATTGTCATCAGGAGGGAATGAACCTGTGACACTGGTGCGAAACACCTGAGCCTCTTGCCTGAACTAAGACTCAGTGGTTCAGAAATCTGCAAGTGTTATGTCCTCAGCCACCATTAGAGGGAGACAGAGCACCACAATTACAACTGCAAGGACTATCCCACCTTCAAATGTTTAACAAACCAAATTATAAAGATTTATGCCTTGCTGCTGTAAATACATAAATTATGCATAAGGCTTTTTCCAGCTAGGATAAAGGTGTAAAACTGAAATTTTTAGGCAAAGCTGCTTTTAAGATAAGTGAATAAAAAAAAAAGTAAAAATTTTCAAGAAGTGAAAAGATGTTTCTCAACCATAATGAGAAAACGAATTATCTGACCACAACCCACCCCCCCCAAAATTTACCTAGAACACAGGATTAAGGGAAAAAAAATCAGGACAAGTGTTTTGCAAAAGTCAGGTGGGAAGGTAGCAGGGCTCATAGAATGGAAACTGGTTTCTATTCTTAATTATGAAGCAATTACAACTCCACAATGTGTGAATTCTAGAAATAATGGTAATGAGCCAAAATTTTGCCACCAAAACTCACATAGCTCACCTGTTGTGTGTGGAAGAGGTGTCACTTTTGGGGGGTGGGGGGAAGTAGGGGGGAGTCTCCTCTGCAGTATCCTCTTTGTCCGTTCCTTTTCAAGCTCTCCTAGTATTTTATAAAATGAGTGAAAAAAATATATTGGTAGAAAAACAAAATGGAAGAGTCTGGATATGGTAGTAGGGGAGTGGATTTTAGGGCTCTGTGGGATAGAAAGAGAAAGGGCAATTTGAAGAGGGGAAGTGAGAAAAGCTTATTAGAATTAAGAAGATCACGCTTTCGCTTCACACTCATCCACTCACCCATTTTCTCCAAACCTCTCCTCTCATTTCCACACATTTTGAATCCAAACCAATTTATTCTCTCTCCTCCCACCACTTTTTGCTTGTCAAGTAGGGACATTACAACCATATTGTACATAACTGATGTCAGAGAAAGGGTTAAGGTGGCTTTTTTTTTTTGAATGTGTAGGGAGAATTGTCTACCGTCTTAACTGTTGGGTTTCATGCACAATTTTCTCCTATTTGAAACTTATTAACTATTGCTCTTCATACTAAATTACCTATCTTCATTTCTCCTGGGAGGTTACTAGCATGTTTTTCTCAGGGTTGGACCTGCTTCTATTGCAACAACATGAAAGAAATGAATGTCCTCCTGTAACATACAGTCCAATAAAATATGCACAGAATATTTTTAGTCTTTATTATAAAATATCAAAAGTATAAAACTGTACAAAATACAAAGGCAGAATGTGGCAGTGCTTTTTTTAGCTGTCAAAGTCGTAACTGCTTCCTGTTGCAGGTCAAGTGTTTCACATACCGTTTGATTTCACTGTATCTGTATGAAAGTCTGACTGCTCTTATCTAGCACTGAAAGGAAGTTTAAATTGAAGTACAAGTACTGTACCAACTCGGCCATTAAAAGAGGGACTCAAAGTTAATAACGTAGTTTCAAAGCTTTCTTCCCTAATAAGTGTTCTTCAAGGTGAACTCCCTACTGATTAAGTTTCTGCACTTTCTGTAAAGCTGCTGCTTTGGGGGGGAGGGGGGGTCCCCACTTGCTTTACCTTAGAAATGTCAAATCTTACCTTCCTTGTTTTTATTAGATTACTGTATATGGCCTATGAGCTCTAATTCCCTAAATGAAGTGATAAGGATGGTGAATAGATCTTTCCTCCCAGGTAACCTGCAAAAGATTTGAAAAATTGGGCCTGTGTCTTTTTGCTGCTTTAACTTTTATAAAAACACAAGAAGGGATTAAAAAACAAACATTCTGCTTGTGTTTTACCTTAGAAATACCAAGAATCTCAGGTCTGCTAGTTTTGCAGAAGGAGTTGCAGGTAGTATCGGTGATGTTTACTGGGAGAAGAGCACCTTAACAGAAGGGATGAAGGTTGAGTCTTTTAACAAAGGCTTCTTCTAATTGAATTTAAATAAATAAATATTAACTTTCAATAGTTTCAATCTCTTCTCTTCTCTCCTTAATTTTCTAGCTTCTGCAGATCCTGAATTTCTCAGACAAAGCAAGGGGATTAAAAAAAACAAAACTCTTCAGACTCCCTCTAAATATAAAAGGGCACAAGCCCAATATTTTTCCTTTACCAATCACTTTTCAAACAGGTGATAAGAGTATTTCCTGTTATCTCAAAGTCCCTTCTTTCTTCTCCCCTTACAGGTGCTTAGTTTTTACTACTTTGGTACTTGCTTAGCCACCCTGGAAAATGCAATGATGACAAAAGCTGCATTTCTAGGATATCAAACAAGCAAAGAAGTTTGAAAATCTTTCAGGCCATTATGTATCAAGGTAAAATCCAGGCCTCTACCACAAGTAGGGCATGGAAAAGGTAATGTTCTGGCCACAAATACTTGCTACTCAGCACAGGTTACGAGGAGTTCTCCTAAATTCATCTCTTCTGAAATTATTTGAATAGTTTTTGCCTGTCACAGACTGATTAAATGTTTCCCAACAGTAAACTAAGTGCTTTTAAAAAATTGTTCAAGAACATGTACTGGGACCCTTAACTTTCCAAAAATTGAAGTTTCAGCAGATCCCATTACCATTTCTCCTGATAAGGAAGAGAGAGCCATTTCCACAGTTATTTTTTATCAAAAAAAATCAAAAGCACCATAACAATTCCTTCCCTTAAAGCTGTGATGCCTTGTCAATTTCCAGCATTTTCAAATTGTGGCTAAATATGAAACAGTAACTGAAAAGACATTGCTTGGATTGTAGTTTACAGTTTCCCCCACCAACAGGCTAATGCTGTCCATTTGTATAAGATATTTCTCCATGTCTCAAATCCTGTAGTAATCCTGAGGTCTTTACTTCATTGCCTTGCACAGTCTTACAGCTTCATGGTTTATTGTGGACTATATGCTCCTGAAGCTAGTAGCAAGTTTCTGCGGGTAAAATGGATGTGTATGACTGGGGTTGATTTGGTCATGTATGTACCCAACAGCAAGTCCTGTGAGTTTTCAGGCAGGTTTATATGTCCAGTGGCTGTAGTAAAATCATCAGTTTCTAAGTCTTCAAATACTTTCACAGCATCCCACAGCCGGACTGTGTTATCCATTGAACCTAGGAAGAAAGTGGGGAGTTAGAAGAAACTTTGAATTGTATCAGTGCATAATTTAAAAGCAATACTTAAAGACTAAAAGTCAGCAATATTCTCTAGTATGTAATTACCAAAGCCATAGTTGCACAGATTGAATTGTAATGAAGTTATGGTGAAACAGCTGCAAGAAGAAAAGGAGGACTTGTGGCACCTTAGAGACTAACAAATTTATTTGAGCATAAGCTTTCGTGAGCTACAGCTCACTTCATCGGATGCATTCAGTGGAAAACACAGTGGGGAGATTTATATACACAGAGAACATGAAACAATGGGTGTTATCATACACACTGTAAGGAGAGGTTTCAGAGTAACAGCCGTGTTAGTCTGTATTCGCAAAAAGAAAAGGAGGACTTGTGGCACCTTAGAGACTAACCAATTTATTAGAGCAAAAGCTTATGCTCTAATAAATTGGTTAGTCTCTAAGGTGCCACAAGTCCTCCTTTTCTTTTTACTGTAAGGAGAGTAATCACTTAAGATGTCGCAATATTACAACAAAAAGACTTCAAAAACAGACTAACGAGAGACTGCTGAATTGGAATTAATTTGCAAACTGGATACAATTAACTTAGGTTTGAATAGAGACTGGGAGTGGTTGGGTCATTACACAAAGTAAAACTATTTCCCCATGTTTATTCCCCCCCCCCCCACGTTCTTGTCAACTGCTGCAAATGGCCCACCTTGATTATCACTACAAAAGGTTTTCTTCCCTCCCACCCCCGCACTCTCATGCTGGCATTAGCTCATCTTAAGTGATCACTCTCCTTACAGTGTGTATGGTAACACCCATTGTTTCATGTTCTCTGTGTTATATAAATCTCCCCACTGTATTTTCCACTGAATGCATCTGATGAAGTGAGCTGTAGCTCACGAAAGATTATGCTCAAATAAATTTGTTAGTCTCTAAGGTGCCACAAGTACTCCTTTTCTTTTTGCGAATACAGACTAACACAGCTGCTACTCTGAAATCAGAGCTGCAAGGTACAGTAATAAAATTAGAGCTAGTAAGATAAGATTCACCTTGTTCCTGCCATTGCAGGATTGTTCATAACATTCAAAATGTAAGGCCCAATGTTGCAAACAAATTGACTTCAATAGGACTACTCACAATAGTAAAGTTTAGCACGTGCATAAGTATTTGCAAGATGGGGCCTTAACAGTCCGACACAAGCTTTCTGAGGGTAAAGCAGAAGGAACTACTTATCTTCAGATCTAGTTTTGGATGACTTTACAAATAGACTCTAGAGTGAGTTTCTTACTAGAGTCAAACTGGTAACACATTTCTAACTAATACAATTGTTTTCTGTATTTTTATCATATATAATTATTAGATCTAAAGAACTATGTTAAAAAGAACATTGTAATCTTAATGTTAAGTACTCAAATCCTATCCTCTCACCCTCCATGGACTTCTGGAGGGAGTGTGGACTAGAGAGCTCCTGCCCCTCTCCCCAACCCCTCTACCCCGATCCCAATTCCAACCTCCCCTTACTCCCCAAACTCCAGTTCCTTTTCCCCTGTACTGCATCTTTTCCCCACCATCCCATTCCTCACCCTTGGTACCTGGCACCACAGTAACCTCCAGCAGTTGTGAGGAGCAATTGCAGGAAAAGTCCTGCTCAGCCCCTGCAGCCCCAGGATGGAGCATGCTCAGTTGCGATGGCATATGCAGTCTGGTTGGCACACAGAAGCTGTGGGGGATGGAACATGCTCAGTGCAGAGGGAATCTTTGGAGAATAATCCTCCTAAGCCTTTAAACACACATCTACTGAGCATGTACGAACTGAGATTTTACAGAGGCTTATAGCTTGGCAAAATTAGGTCAAATTTTCACAGGGATGGCAAAAGGCTCCGAGCTGCAGTAAGGAATCATACTTAGCTGCCTTACAAAGTTACTGATACTAAATTGTTAGCTTCATAACTGCAAAGTATTGGTCAGTAAGCGGTAGTTTGATCCTTCACAATGAGGACATCAGTCACACAAAAACATCATCATTCTAGTTCAGACTACTTTTTTCCAAATGAACAAAAGCCCGAGCTACATACCTGATGCTAAAATTTCCCCATCTCTACTGAATCTGAGTGCATAGACTGTATCAGTGTGCCCTTTCAACTCTCCCACCATCAAACCATGGCCAATATCCCACAGAAGCACTCTTCCATCTGTTGCTCCAGTAGCCAGGAATCGTCCATTAGGAGAAAATGCCAATGAATGAATTGGTCCCTGTAACAGCAAAATCCAGTTGGAGAGTCAAAAATTAGTTAGACAAATCTACTTGCATTCAAGAGAGTCAAGCTGTATTCATTTCAAACCTTAGGCCCCAAAATTAAACATAAGTGTTTAACATACAGTCACTGAGCCATTGGTCCTCTTTCTTTACAGCAGTCCTATTTAAATGGCTTGGAATCTGCCTACTTAAGAGACTGCCTCTCTTCTTGCGCCACATTATCATAATTGTGATCAGCAAAGGCAATTAAGCCGGATCCCACTTTACTTAAAAGTAGAGTGTTCTCTATGAGGAGGCCTAAGCTTTGAAACCTACTCCCCAGTTGATCCAAAATAATCTGAAATTTGTTAATCTTCACAGTGTACTATTTACTTGTGCTGAATGGGAACAGATGATTGTGAAGGAGGGGAGTTTTATTTGTTGGGGGGGGGAGTTAGTCAAAGTATCTAGAGTAACAGAGACATATTTTTGTATATTTTATTAGAAATGTAAACGTAATATACCAACAGGGCACTGACCATGTACTGTTAGTGAAGCACTTTCATCTTGCCTTTGACACTCCTTTACCTTATGTCCAGTGAAGATTCTTACACAGTTCCCGTTCAGAACATCCCAGAGTCGTACAGTCCTGTCTGCTGAGCCCGTGGCAATATAGTTGGAGTTGGGGTGAAACCGGGTACATGTGACGTCAGCAAGATGGCCAGCAAATATCCGTAAAGGCTGATAGTGATCCGTAGCCCACAGGCTTAACAGAAGAGAATATTTATAAGACTAAAGAAAAAATGAGACTAGTGAAGCTTGAAATCTTGTATGTGGCGAGGGAGATATGTGCTTATTATGCAGGTGCCTCCAGTTGACCCATTTATGGAGTTAGCAAAAGAGAGATAATCCTTCTCCAAAACAAAGCAAAAAGAAGTGCTCCACCTGTGGCCATCAAAAAAGCAAGTGAAGAGATGCAATAGTTTCCCCAAAATGAAGGGGCAGGGATGTGCATTTTCCTCTCTTAACCAGATGGTTGGAGAAAAGGGAACATTATCTCTTTAGGGATGCCCCAGCTAATGCTGGCTGTATAAAAAAGTGAAAAAGTAAGCACTTTAATTTTTACACAAAGTGTGATGAAACTCATTCCCAGTAACTGGATGCAGATAAGAAATACCAATTACCAGCATCAAGGGGTTACTTAAAAGTTGTGTATGGGGGTGGAGGGAATTTGTATGCAGGGATTTGTATTACTATAAAATCCAAACTGAAAGCCCATCCAGGCAGGGGCACTGGAGCCAGGGGGCCATGACCCCATCACTCTTCAAAGCATAGCCCTCCCATTTTTTACTTGCGGTAAGAGAGAGCAACTGGGGACGGGGGTGAAAAGGAGGCGGAGAGGAGTGAGTAGGGAGCGGGGTCTTGCAGGGAAGAAGCAGCATAGGAGCAGGGCCTTGGGGAGAACAGGTGGCAACAGGGGACGGGGCCACAATTTAGGCACCAGTGAGAGCCCCCACCACACACACACACTTTTAGCTTGCTTCTGCAGCTCTTGCATTCTGGTTCTTACCGAGCCACTCTGTCATGTCCACCTGATACAAAGTAATATCCATAGGGAGAGAACTGTGTATCCCACACTGGATAGTTGTGTCCTTTATATCCCACGAGGCAAGTGAACGTTTGAAGGCTCCACAATCTGACAGTGCCATCCTCTGAACAGGACAAGAGGTAGTTCCTGTTACAGAGCAGGAGAGGAGAAATACAATGTATGGAACTTTGTCAGAATATTGGGCCTATACTGCACAAATAGTGTAAGACTACTCGTGTGTCTGTGATAAGTGTACCACCCATTGACTAGCTGTTGTGTGGCATTTGCTGAAGAATCTGAGCCCTCATTGGATTCAGAGACAACTGATACACAGTGAGTTCTACTGGGACACTGCATGCAAAGAAAGGGACAATTAATTGTTGATTCTGTTAAATACTGTAAGACAAGTCTATGAGAAAGTGAGCATGTCTTTATTAGGGATCCTAGATATCAGTTTGAACCAAAAAACTGCTGATAAACCACTTATAATTGGTCAAAAATCAGTTTTAAAAATACAACCCTGAACAAAATGACAACATTCCCTTACAGCAGGGGTGGCCAACCTGAGCCTGAGAAGGAGCCAGAATTTACCAATGTACATTGCCAAAGAGCCACAGTAATACGTCAGCAGCCCCCCCTCAGCTCCCCCCACCCCCCGCTTCCAGCGCCTCCCACCCACCAACAGCCCCTCCGATCAATGCCTCCTCCTCCCTCCCCACACCTCCCGATCAACTGTTTTGTGGCTTGCAGGAGGCTGGGGGTGGGAGGAGCGAGGTCATGGCAGGCTCAGGGGAGGGGGCGGGAAGGGGTGGAGTGGGGGCAGGGCCTGTGGCAGAGCCAGGGGGTGAGCAGTGAGCACCCCGGCCCATTGGAAAGTTGACATCTGTAGCTCCAGCCCTGGAGTCGGTGCCTGTACAAGGAGCCGCAGATTAACTTCTGAAGAGCCGCATGTGGCTGCGGAGCCCCAGGTTGGCCACCCCTGTCTTATAGGGTCTTTCATTAGAATTCACATCACATTCAGGCAGTGGCAGCATGCAGAGCTAGGAGCTGACGGACGGACATGTTGCCTTCCGGGAGCCCCACCAAGGTAAGGGTGCTGCTTATCCTGTGCCCCAACCCCCAATCCACCACCGAAACTCCTCCTGCTGGGGGGAGGTGGGTGGGAAGGGTGGGTGTTAGCAGACTGCCCTCAGCAGTGGCTGGTGCGACTGGCCCAGGGGCTGCCTGAGCTCCTCCGGCAGCCCCGGAGCCGGCCACACCAGCCGACGCAGAAGTCACAGAATCCGTGACAATCTCGCAGCCTTAGTTACAGGCTATAGCATTTCCACTTCATACTCTGTGGTTTGCTTCTTGGCCAGGCTGCTTACCATGTTGCTGCTATGCATTTCAGTGTGTGTTTACATAACAAAAAGAGACTAAATGAGTGCTTTAAACCTGTTTCTGATAAACCACCACAGCAATCTTTATAATTGCACACTTTTAAAAATGTCTTCTATGCGAGACTACCTACTGCCATGCATTCCCATAACTAAAATAAATGCTGCCATAACATTTCTCCTCTTTACTATTTACATATTCAGCTAAGACAGCTTAAGGTCATCTTTCAGATAAGATTGTATAATTAGCTATCACAAGTCCTGAACCTGTAAGGTGCTGAGCACCCTCAACTCCCACTGACTTCAAGGGGAGTTAAAAATGCTCAGCACCCTGCAGCAGATGCATTGACTCTCATAAGATCAGACCTTCACACTCACATGCAATGGTACCATTATGAACTGCTTGTGCAAGTATGGTCCCGACTTAGAGAAAAAGCTGCATTCGGTACATGTTTATAGCAACTACCATTTCATTAGCACTTAAAAACTATCGTTCTAGGGAATTTTTAAAACTTATTTTACCTATCAGGACTGAAGCTGGTACCATAGACAGGTCCACTGTGACCATATAAAATCTTCAACTCGCTTGCTGTTTTCTCATCCATGATCCTCTCCAAGACATCATCTGATTCTTTGTCTATGAGACTGAGATCTGTAAAATGTCAGAGGTTCCCATTTACAACACACATGTATAATTAATCTACGCTGGCTGTCAACAGTTGAGCATGCTTACATTTATACAAAAATAAATGTATGATTTAAGCACAATATATTGTCCTTCTTGGTGTTCATTGCAAGTATGAAGTGGACAAAATATCCTTCTTAATATTTACATAAACAACTAATATTCAACACCAGCTACAAAACAGCAAGGATATTTAAGTTAGAGTCTAAAACCTACAGGCTACTCTAAGTTACATAGCGCACCAACATAGGCAATTTCTTGAGGACTGTTGTGTGTATGTATACAAGTGTGTGAAGGAAACAGTGATTAAAATGATTCAAGTGAGAACCTTTAAGATTACGGCTTTGAAGGATCTGAAGAAGGACCATAGGTCCTTCACCTCTGAATTTGTGATATGCTACCCTATATAACAGTTGAAAAAAAATGTGGTAGATGTACATTCATGTTCAGAACCTGACCATGCAAATATATTTTTGGATGGGGGTATTATACTATAAGCACACATTTTCAGAAGACATTTTAGAATTGTTTGGAGCCTTATTTCCAGATAACAATTCTGTTTTGTACACTTCACCAAGAGCATCTAAAATTAGTTTAATCCTCAGAAAAGCCATTTCTGATCTATCCACAATTCAGTCTCTAATTATCTTGAAAGACCGATATCCTGTTTAAGAGTCCAGATTTCTACATCTCTCCCTAAAAAGCTTTAAACTACTTGCCACACACCCATGTTTTTAGATTTCAATAACCTTTTATTGACAGCTACACAAGTAGTTAACTTTCAGTCTATAAGTTACCGACTGAGACCTCAGTCTTCCATCACTTAAGCAACATGGATAAGAAATCTTCCTTTGGTACTCTGTGCCTCTATAAAACTATCAACACCGCAATCTGACCAGATCAAGCCTTCTGGAAAACACAGAATCTGATTGTTCATAGTAGTTACAAGTTATCCAAATTTAGTGTACGATTCATATAAATGTAGAGCTGGAAGGGACCTCACGAAGTCATCTAATCCATCCCTACACTCTAAATCAGGATTAAGTATACCTGACTGGTGTTTGACTAACCTGTTCTTAAAAGCCTCCAAATGACAGGGACCCCACAACCTCCCTACATAACCAGTTCCAGTGCTTAACTATCCTTATAGTTAGGAAAAACTTTAATATCTAACTTAAGTCTCCCTTACTGCAAATTAAGCCAATTATTTCTTGTCCTAACCTGAGTGTATATGGAGAATAATTGATCACTGTCCTCTTTATAATAACCTTTTATGTATCTGAAGCCTATCATGTCCTTTCCCGTCACCTTTTCTCTAAACTAAACACACAAGTCTTTCAACCTTTCTTCATCAGTCAGGTTTTCTAATCCTCTTATTTTCGTTGCTCTCTT
This sequence comes from Lepidochelys olivacea, assembly GCF_965140295.1. NCBI lineage: Eukaryota > Metazoa > Chordata > Testudines > Cheloniidae > Lepidochelys > Lepidochelys olivacea. The sequence goes on from NC_140417.1 coordinate 121,744,121, forward strand.
CTGGACTATCTCCAATTTGTTCATATCTTTCTTAGGTGTGTAGTATATACTATGTGGAATGTATATTTTAGATGTTGACACACGTGAAAAGATGCCTGCTTGTCTAGCAAGGTAAGAGAACAGCCAGGTAAAAAGCTGAGCGAGCAACCTGATCAGGTAAACAACTGAATTAGCAAACTAATCTTAGTGCTAGGCAGCAAAAGTGTTTATATAATATATAATGAATAACTTTGTAACAATGTATTTAAGGTGAGCACCTGAATGTGGGTGTGTGCTTGCATTTAACCCTATGCTGTGCCCAGTTTCAATGGACTGATCACTCACTGAAGCAGCAAATAAACGACATACTTCTTCAGCTCAAGAGTCTGTCTGTGAACCTGTGCATCCCGGGTAGCGGAGAAAGAACTGGTCAACAAGGTAGTACCTAAAACTGGCCACAATACTCCAGCTGAAGCCTCACCAGTGCCAAGTAGAATTGAACAATAACCTCCCATGCCTTACCCACCACACTTGTTAAAACATACCAAAATGACAATTGTCTTTTTTGCAGCAGCATGACATTGTTGAGTCGTATTCCATTTGTGGTTCACTATAACCTCTAGATCCCTTTCTGCAGTTCCATTGTCTAGTCAGTTATTCCCCATTTTGCATGTGTGCAGCTGATTTTTCCCTCTTAAGTGTAGTACTTTGCATGTCTTTATTGAATTTCATCTTTTAATTTCAGACCAATTCTCCAAGATCATTTTGAATTCTAATCCTCTCCTCCAAAGTGCTTGCATTTACTATCAAAAAGGCAGAAATAAAGGGGAATGGAAACCACTGGTTGAACCCCCTTAAAGATTATTCAAACTTTTTCCACCGGGTGGAACATATGAGTGCTGCCTCTGCCAGGAGACCCTGTGAAAGCGACTCTGACACAGGGCTGAGCACTATGGAATAACTCCTTGCCACAAACATTGGCTTGCACGGGGAGGAAGAATTAGGGTCTGTTTGGTATCATCTGCAAATTTTACATCTGTATTCTACTCCACCCTCCAAGTCGTTAATGAAAAAAATCAGGGTTGTCAAACAATTTAGAAAATTAATCGCGAGATTAAAAAAATTATTCACGATTAATTCAAGTTTTAATCGCACTGTTAAATAATATTAGAATACCATTTATTTTAGTGGGGGAGTTTTCTATATTTTCAAATATAGGCTTAGGGCTGGGGGTGCGTGAGGCTCCAGCCCTCTGCCCCCGGAGCTGTATGCCAGGGCTGCTTCAGCACCCCACTGCCGATGCCTCCCACTCCCCCCCCCCAGGTTTAACAATTAACACGTTAAAAATATTAACGCATTAATTTTGCTGTCAGTTAATCACAGGCATTAATTGCGATTGACAGACCTAGAAAATATTGACTAGTACTGGACCCATGACAGACCCTTGTGGACCTTACTTGATATGTCCTCTCAATTTAAGTGAACCACTGATAACTACTCTGAGTACTGTTTTTCAGCCACTTGTGTACTCACTTTGCAGTAATTTCATCTAGACCATATTTCCTTAGATTGCTTATGAAAAGGTCTTGTGGGACTGTCAAAAGCTTTATTAAACTCAAGCTCTCTCATGTCTACTGCCTTCCTCATCCACTAGACTGGTAAACCTGGTAAAGGAAGACTTTAGGCTGGTTTGGCATGATTTGTTCTTGAAAAAGCCATGTTGGCTTTTACTTATCACCTTATTATTCAGCAAGGTATGAAAGCATGTGCTTAAGTATCCTACTGAATCAGGGCCATAAACGAAGCTATATTCCCTCCTCTCAGCTTCCAAGTGCATCTTATCTACTCTGTGTACACTAGTTCTGTGTAAACTCTTTGAGAAAGAAGTGTCTGGATTTTGTGTCTTGTATATATCAAGCACAGTCTGCATTTAAATAATATATACACACACGTTATCCTCTTTAAAAGCTGAAGTCAACCTGACCACTTCCAACAATTTAAGAAAGCTATTGTGATATTAGCATTTCTCTCTGCACAAAACTGACATAAAACTATCAGAATTAATACTTAAGATAAACATATCTTATTGTCTTCATTACCTGCTGCTGATTTCACGCTGCGTAGCTTTTTTGGTGTCACAGACCATACTCTTACAGTGGAGTCAGCAAAGCCTCCTACAATCATGCTAGAGTCATCAGTGACATCCACTGCAGTAAGACCCTGTACACAAAACAGTCACTTTATTTTAAGTTTTGATGGGGAGAGGAGACGTATAACAAAGTTCAAGCACTAGACAATCCTGCCATTAATATTAAGAGTATAAACTACCTTAGTTCTGCATAAGCTATGGGAATTATTCCAAGACAGACTGGACAAAAATACATGTATATGAAACAATAACTACAGCTAATATTGTTAGGCCATTTAAAATAAAGATATTTTATAAAAAGACCCATTTAATAAGCCACAGCAATGTTGTTCCCCAGCACTATAGTATACAGTGTATGCAGAATTCATGATCACTCACTGTTGTAAGAAAACCCCACACCCCACCTAAAAAGTGAAAGGGAAGAGAGAAGGAATGCAGAAATGCCTAACCAAAAGGAGTGCAGTATTAAGATAGTCTAAAGAAACCTTTAAACAGAGCTTCCCTTTTCATAGCGTTTTAAGTCTAAAACTTTCAATTGCATTACACTTTATTGAAAAAAGAAAAGCAGTACTTGTGGCACCTCAGAGACTAACACGGCTGCTACTCTGAAATCTGTCATTATGCAAGGCCCTGAATTTAGCCGTATGGAGTGGAAATTTTTTTAAATTTGTTAGTCTCTAAGGTGCCACAAGTCCTCCTTTTCTTTTTGCGAATACAGACTAACACGGCTGCTACTCTGAAAACTGACTTTATTGAAAATTAGCTACAAAATTCCTTGTTTCAACTAGTAATTTTCTGCTATAACATGAGCACATTTCCCCTCAGTAATTCTGATCAAATCTATTCAAAAGACTTCTCAGCAAGGTCAGTGTAAGATATACAAGTTTGCCCCAGGCATGTAAGTGCTTCAAGTTTATGGTCTCAATATTAACTGAGAAGAATCTTTACCAGACAGCAAAGTAACTACTTAATATTTGATTCAGCCACAGTATCAAACTCTGGGTCTGAATTCTCTCTGCAGAACCACATTATGGCTTCCTTTTTCCTTACCTCAGATATTTTGTGGTTTCTGCCACCACTTTCCCCTCCCTTTTTCATACTACCCCAGTTACCCCTGCTGACCTGGTAGGCATTAAGGAATGTGTAGAAACAGATGGAAGGCAAACATTCTGGAGCAAGACGCACACGTTTTGTGGCTTCCTTCATATTCATTATTTTATCCAGCTTGTCAGAGTCTTTCAGTTCAGGAAGAGGAATTCTATAAGAAGAATGCATCTTATGAAGCAGAAATGCCTTAATATTGTGAATTAAATATGGTAGATGGAACCCTCCCCTCAAAGGACAGCAAAGCCCAGGCACCTCAGTGTCAGACTGGATGACAGGAGGAATTTAACAATAAAAAAGGAGGTCTGGAGAAACTAACTAATGAGAAAAGATTAAAAGAATTAAATACTTGTAATTTAAAGAGAACTATAAGATGGGGAGGTATCAGTTGGAAGAGACAGAGGAGAATAATCAATACACCCAGGTCTATCACAGGATAACTATGAGTCACCAATGTGATGCAGACATGAAAAAGGCTAATGTAATTCTAGGATGCATCAGGTGAGGTATTGCCAGTAGGGATTGGAAAGCGTTACATCGTAACACACGTCACTGATGAGACCTCATCTGGAATACTTTATACAGTTCTGGTCTCCCATGTTTAATAAAGATGAATTCAAAGTGGAACAGGTGCAGAGAAGGGCTACTAGGATGATCTGAGGAATGGAAAACCTACTTTACAAGAAGAAAGTTAACATCTTGGCTTGTTTAGCCTAACAAAACAAAGGGTGGGGGGGAGGGGCAGAAGATATGATTGCTCTTTATAAATACATCAGAGGAATAAACACCAGGGAGGGAGAGGAATTATTTAAGGTAAGGGCCATTGATGACACATGAACAAATGAATATAAACTGGCCATCAATAAATGTAGGTTTGAAATTAGACAGATTTCTAACTACGAGAGGAGTGAAGTTCTGGAACAGCCTTCCAACAGTAGTGGTGGTGGGGGGGAGAAACCTAACTTGTTTTAAGACTGAGCTTGATAAGTTTATGGAGGGTATGGTATGAAACTGCCTACAATGGCCTATGGCCCATCCCCAACTTCTATTAGCAAACATCTCCAATGCCAGGAGAGAGGCATGAGATGCGGCGGGCTCTGCGTTACTAGAGAATGCTTGCTCGTGTGTGTGGCTGGCAGGTCTCACCCACATGTTCAGGGTCTAACTGATCACCATATTTGGGGTTGGGAAGGAATTTTCCCCCAGGTAATTTTGGCAGAGACCCGGGGGATTTTCACCTACCTCTCAGTGTGGGACACTTGCTGATTTGAACTAGAGTAAATGGTGGATTCTCTGTAATTTGAAGTCTTTAACTCAAGATTTGAGGACTTCAGTAACTTAGCCAGATGTTATGGGCCTACTACAGTGGGTGGGTCAGGTTCTGTGGCCTGCAACATGCAGAAGGTCAGACTAGATGATCATGACAATCTATCAGTCGATGAGTAAAGTGAGGGAGGGGATCTGATAACTATGAATACTTGAAGGATCTAAACACGGAGGTTGAGATATTGCTTAGAGTGATCTGAAGAGGCTACTGGGTAACGGGATGAAGCTTTAATAAGGAAAATTTAGTAAGAAAGTCTAGAAAACTTTGCAATGGTGAGGTCTTTTGGGCTGTGGAATAAACCTCCCAAGGGAAATGATGGAAGCCTCATTGCTAGGCCCTAGACTGAACAAAGCACTAGAGACAGTATAGGAAGCAATTGAGAATTGGTAGGGAATAGACTAGATTTATCAGGTATTCATGCCAATTTCTAGGTTACCTGGTTTGTGGAGGAGCATTAGGGTCTTGCTTTTTACTTTTTGATCCCATGCTCTCTCTTTTAGGTTTTTTCTTCTTTGGTTTTCCTTCCTCATTCTCCCCCTCTTCATCTTCATCATCCAAAGGCACCTCAATCTCTGGTTCTTTTAATAAGCCAAAGAAAACCTGCAACCCAAGAGCTGAGTTACTCATGTAACAAAAAAAACCTTTGCATTATTTTTCTCAATGAAAAATAATCCTTAAATGGAACGAGCTTAAGTAGCAGCAAATTAACGAACAATATCTAGGCTCTTTGAATCTAAGGTATTAACAAGATGGAACGTCACTACCGGTTAGTCTAACCGGTTTGTGACCCTGTACATGCTACGTTTCACTATCATACTACTGGGCAACTGATCCTGAGAGATGCTGAGCACCCTAAATTCCCTTTCATTACCTCTTTGCATTTCTCTGAAAGCAGACTATCTATAGTCTAGGTTACACTTAACACCCATATAGCTCTTGATATTTTCAAAACACTGTACAAACAATTAATCCTCACACTAACTACTGGTGGCAAGCATTATCTCCATTGTACAGGTGAGGAAGTTAAAAATCAAGTATTGCTTAAAGTATTTTTTCCACACAATGCAGTCAACCTGTGGAACTCCTTGTCAGATGATGTTGAAGGCCAAGACGATAACAGGGTTCAAAAAAGAACTAGATAAGTTCATGGAGGATAGGTCCATCAATGGCTATTAGCAGGCATGAGCAGGGATGGTGTCCCTAGCCTGTGTGCCAGAAGCTGGAAATGGGCGACAGGAGATGTATCACTTGATGATTACCTGTTCTGTTCATTCCCCCTGTGGCACCTGGCATTGGCCACTGTTGGAAGACAGGATACTGGGCTAGATGGACCTTTGGTCTGACCCAGTATGGCCGTTATATTCTTAAAGCCAGACATGTAACCAAAGGCAAAGCCAGTATAAGAATTCAGGAGCTAGCCCTGTGTTCAGTCCACTAAACAAGGTTGTCTCTTCCAGTGGTCTGATGAGAGACCAGCTACTAAAGGGTGATTATCAATCTCTTTCCCTCTGCTTCAAAGCGAAGTTCACCATCCTCTGCCATTACCATCCTGGATGTGCTGCCAAGACTCAGAATCCAAGAGTTCTATTTATATTAAGGCAATGGTTATATCACCTTCAAAATACTCTACATGCGGCAACTGATTATTAATAGGCATAACAGGATTTGCCTCATACCTTTGCTTTATTAGCCTCCCGTTTAGCCTCCCCTGCCAAGCTTCCCACCATAGCATCTATCTGTTGTTTACTGCGAGGCATTCCATCAAAGATATCAATGTACAGATGCTCCTGAACAATGTTCCAGATTTGATTGTTCTGTTTTTCCTGAAGGTGTCTCTTCAAGAGTTGATAAGAGTCACGAGAAATGCGCAGCACAAACTTGCTTGTTCGGAAATCCAGCATGGTCTCATTCCCTTTCATGTGCTCCTTTTTGGTTAAACTAGATAATACACGCAGGTCATCTTGGTAATAACACTCTTGATCCCCATGAAACCTATTAAAGAGACATTAAAACCATATGAAGGATGGTTTATTACAACAATACAATCTCCCAAATACCCACAAATTGTATACTGCTCAGTAGTACATCTTAATAGCAAGTAATAATATACCTCTATATAGCAACTCATCATTAAGCATCCCAAAGCACTTTACAAATATATAGGATAATTTCACAGCTGAAGTGAAATTACCTCTGGAATGGAATGTTGCAGCCTTTTATAGCACACAGTAACAGCACCCAGCAGTTCACAACAGGAAGTGAAGAATACATTTCTAATGAAACTGCAGTGAGAGTTTCAAATAGACAAAATGTTACCACCCAGGTCACTGGGACTAACACTACTACTCTGAGTAAAAGTGCTTTAGGGATCTTTAATGGCCACAAATGATCAGCATCTCTATTGTACGCTAAACAACTAATTGGTTGTATTTAAAGCAGATTCACATTTTCAATGTAGTTTTCATACCAGACCGCTAAATTTTAGAAAAATATGCACATTTTACATTTTCCAATTGCACATTTATCAAATCAACATGATTCAATGCCTACAAAGTTAACCTAAAGATACAGATTACTACTATGCTTTATATATTTACTGAGAGCACATTATAACATTTGCGGCTGGGAATACTGCAATTAAGTTTGCAAAGCAATTTTTATTGATAATTATTGGGAGTGGGGGGAAGAAGAATACCCCTTGGGCTGAAATATTTCAGGCTTGATCTAAAGCCAAAGATGAGTTATAGTGGAGTGGAGCAGGTAAGGGACAAATTCAATCATTTTTCAGACCTTAAAGAGAAATTTAAGAACTTTTGGAAACTTATAAAAACCATATTATTAAAATACCAAACTCTGCATGTGACTAGTTTTCAATGAGGAGTTGCTGTGTAATTTATCATTTGAAAAAATATTTATGTTATAGGTTAAGCAAATTATTTTTATATATATAAAACAAGACATCTGACTACATTTTAAGTCGCTTGCAACACTAGTTATATTAGTGCAAGTATTTATCATACATCCACTACTATAGCATCTGGACATGCTTTAGTCGAATGGTACCCAAAACAGGAAGCATATATTTTATGACCCTCCATCAGCAAACTCCCGGTTCCTGGAGAGGATGCATGACCACTGCTAGCCCACTATAAAGATGATCCAAAAACTGTATAACTCTGTAGTGTAAAAGAGATGTTTTGTGCATCTATGCTGTATCTTGGATTAAAACATAAGGAGATGTACAACAGTTTGCAACATTACATAGCACCACAACTACAGATTCTTTTTTTCTCTTCAATTTCCTTTTCATCTTTAAAAAGATAAATTAAAAAACCTGTGCTAACAGATTTAACCACACAAAAGTGATGACATAAGAAAGGATGCAAACACATGAAGGTAAACACATTACTTTTCAAAGAAAGACTTTGCTTCATTCTCATGCTGGTTGTAGACCAATTCCAAATACATATGCACAAAGAGAGGATAAAACAACTGGGATAATTCAGCCCGATGACAGTCTAGGGCACACTCAATGAAGTGCTTCAGTCCACTGTAGTATTCCTCGTACAGCGCTGGGTCCCCCTGCTGTTTGTAGGCAGACAACACTGCACTCACATCTGGCTGGTCTTCTACAGGAACACCTCCTCCAACTGCAAAAGTGTCAAGATACACAAGAGAGTTTATGTCTGTATATATGAAAGAGAATGCATGCAAATATATGATGGCTGACGCTTGCCCTGTAATTGTAATGCACATTGAGAGCTCAGAATGAAATGGGTTGTGTAAGTACCGTATGCCCATTTACACATATTTTCCAGAAAACTGGTTATCAATGTTCAAGTCATGGGAGTTCACAAAGGCCTTGGCTACACTTGCGAGTTACAGCGCAATAAAGCAGCCCCGGGCGCCCTAGCTCACTCCCCGTCCACACCGGTAAGGCACGTAGAGCGCTCTGACTCCACGGCTACAGTGCTGCTAGTACTCCAACTCAGCGAGAGGAATAATGTTTGCTGTGCCCCTGCTGGAGCGCCACGGCGCCAGCGTGGACGCCCTGGTCCTATATTGCACTCGGATCGGCCTCCAGAAGTGTCCAGTGTCAGACCCGCCCTTTAAATTCTCTGGGAATTTTGAAAATCCCCTTCCCGTTCGCTCAGCCAGGCTTGGAGTGCTCTCAGTGAATCTTTCCAAGTAACCATGCCTCCACACACCAGGCGACCCCCAGTATGGCGCAATGGCGAGTTGCTGGACCTCATCAGTGTTTGGGGGGAGAAAGCTGTCCCGTCCCAGCTGTGCTCCAGCCGTAGGAATTATGATACCTTCAGGCAGGTATCAAGGGACATGATGGAAAGGGGCCATGAGCGGGACGCTCTGCAGTGCAGGGTTAAAGTGAAGGAGCCGTAGAGTGCCTACCACAAAGCCCTCAAGGCAAACCGCCGCTCCAGTGCTGCCCCCGCGACCTGCTGTTTCTATAAAGAGCTGGACACCATACTTGGGGGTGACCCCACCTCCACTCCGAGCACTACCATGGACACTTCAGAGCCCAGTGCAACAAGGCACGAGGAGGAGGAACAAAGCGGGAGCAAGGGTGCTGAGGCAGAGGAAGACACCCTGGAATCCCTAGATGCATGCGGCCAGGAGCTGTTCTCAAGCCAGGAGGAAGGTAGCCAGTCACGGTGGCCGGTGCTTGGGGAAGGACAAACGCCAGAGGAGGTTCCTGGTAAGCGGCTTTTATTTTGGGAAGGAAGTTATTTGGTGCAGGCACTTGGGGCGAGGAGGGGTACGGCTGCATGCATGCCTAGATGCGGAATCGGGCATTGATGTGCTCTCTCACATCGCAGTAATCGGCCACAGTGGGACGGGTAAATTATGCTATTGTGTAGACTGTGCTTGCCCTTAAGTACGTGGGACTCATTGCTCTGTCTGGTGTGAACAATGCTGTCTCCGTTAAGTGTTGCGTTTTGTCTTTACAGATGCAACCTTGAGATCTCAGCCGTCCATGTTATCACCGGCCAAAAGACTCCAAAGTATCAGAAAGAGGCCACGCAGAAGCAAGGAAGACATGTTGCATGAAGTAATGCAGCATTCAAGTAATGAAAATCAAAAAGTGCAGAGTGAAAGGAGTATCCGCCAGCAGAATGCAGATCACCGGCACCAAAGCAAGGAGTGGCTGATAAGCATCATGGAGCGCCAAGCGGACTCTATCCAGGCGCTCGTAGCCATGCAGGCGGAGCACTACCCCACCCCCAGCCCTTGTCCCAAAACTCTTTCCCTTGTGCCCCCATGTCACCTCCAACCCACTTTCCTCAACATCCAGGTTCTTACCGCCACCAGCTGCTTCCAACACCTGTAGCTTCACCACCCAGCCCTGAAAACTATGACCCTTACTCTCTGCACTCAACCCCCATCACCATGCAGTATAGCCATCCTGAAGTGCAGCACTTATTGCACAGCACTCCAGCCAGGACATACACAAATCTGTGATTGTACCGTTCCCCATCCCACCCCCTTGCCCTTTCTGTTTCCCAAGCAGTTGTGTTTCTTTTCAATATATGGATTTTTTTGGCTTTGAAAACATTCTTTATTATTGCATAAAGTAAAAGATACCTTAGTCCAGGAAAGAAACAGGCACTGCAAGTCAGCATAGCACAAACAGATTCCTACCAACACTGAAACCTCTGCACTTCACTCCTGTGCAGGGCACCAGACATTACTGATGGCTTTCAGCCTCACATTGCTCCCTCAAGGCATCCCTAATCCTTGCAGCCCCATGCTGGGTCCCTCTAACAGGCCTGCTCTCTGGCTGTTCAAATTCAGCCTCCAGGTGTTGAACCTCCAAGTTCCATGCCTGAGTGAATCGTTCACCCTCCTCTTCACAAATGCTATGGAGGGTACAGCACGCGGATATAACTGTGAGGATGCTGTTATCATCCAGGTCCAGCTTCTCATACAGAGCGCGTCAGTGGCCCTTTAAACGGCCAAAAGCACACTCTACAGTCATTCTACACCGGCTCAGCCTGTTGTTGAACTGCTCCTTGCTGCTGTCAAGGCTCCCTGTGTAGGGTTTCATGAGCCACGGTATTAAAGGGTAAGCGGGGTCTCCAAGGATCACAATGGGCATTTCGACTTCCCCTACGGTGATCTTCTGGTCTGGGAAAAAAGTCCCAGCTTGCAGCTTCCTGAACAGGCCAGAGTTCCGAAAGATGCTTGCGTCATGCACCTTTCTGGGCCAGCCTGTGTTAATGTCTGTGAAACACCCACGGTGATCCACAAGTGCCTGGAGAACCAGAGAGAAAAAGCCCTTCCGATTAACATACTCAGAGGCTAGGTGGGCTGGTGCCAGAATTGGAATATGCGTGCCACTTATTGCCCCTCCGCAGTTAGGGAAACCCATTTGTGCAAAGCCATCCACAATGTCCTGCACGTTACCCAGAGTCACGGTTCTTCTGAGCAGGATGCGATTAATGGCCCTCCAAAATTGCATCAACACGATTCCAACGGTCGACTTTCCCACTCCAAACTGGTTACCGACCAATCAGTAGCTGTCTGGAGTTGCCAGCTTCCAGACTGACTAGCCACCCGCTTCTCCACCGTCAGGGAAGCTCTCAATCTCGTGTCCTAGCGCCGCAGGGTGGGGGCGAGCTCCTCACACAGTCCCATGAAAGTGGCTTTTCTCATCCAAGAGTTCTGCAGCCACTGCTCGTCATCCCAGACTTGCATGACGATGTGATCCCACCACTCAGTACTTGTTTCCCAAGCCCAAAAGCGGCATTCCACGGCGGCAAGCATGTCCATGAATGTCACAAGCAAACTCGTGTCGTATGCATTACTCGAGTGGATATCATCATCGGAGCCCTCACTGCCACTTTGGATCCTAAGGAATAGCTCGACTGCCAAATGTGACACGCTGGCGAGACTCGTCAGCATACTCCTCAGCAGTTTGGGCTCCATTCCCGCAGACTGAAAGAGAAGACAGGGCGCACAGTACAAAAAAAGTTGAAAGATGGCGCCAAATGCGGACAGAAGCGCAGAGAATGCTGGGATGCGAACCAATGCATCACGGGGTGTTGGGACAGGACCCAGAATGCCCTGCACCCTCTACCCCCTTCCCACAAGCCACAGCGTCAGAATGGTAAGAGGTGCTCTGTGGGATAGCTGCCCATAATGCATCGCTCCCAACGCTGCTGCAAGTGCCACAAATGTGGCCACGCCAGTGCGCTGTCAGCGTGGACAGACTGCAGCACTTTCCCTACTGCGCTCTACGAAGGCGGGTTTAACTCACAGCGCTCTACATCTGCAAGTGTAGCATTGCCCTAAATTTAAATCTGAGATGGAAGATATCACATGAATTATAAACTCAATGTTCAATTCTTCCTATCAACTTCCGCTATATTTTTTGTGCTTCATCTGCTACCAGCTTCCATTTAAGTTAGTTTTTTTATAAACAACTTTAGGGCCTAATTCTACTAAAAATATGTTTCGATGGAAAAAACCATTAATAATAGAAAAATGTTTTCTTCAGTGGTGTTACTGAAATCATTTAGACAAGATAAAGTATTCTCCCTGTTTTGTAAAAGAAAAAACACTGCACAGCTAAAATCCTCTTTCCTTCACTGTGTGTGTCATACTATGTCCAATATTGCTGTGTACAGCTCCTCTTTCTACACTGGACCACCACTCAATCCAGAGTCCTGTTCAAGGTCTTTGTTGTGATAACCAAAGTCCTCCAGGAGATTGGCCAATGCTACCCAACAGATCTATTCTCCCTCCATATCCAGGACCTCCCATGACACCTGAAACCTTTCAGGGAATAGGGAGAGATCGATGTAGGAGACCGAACTTTCACAGTACCAGGGCAATGGAACTCACTCCCACAAGAGCTGAATAGTGACTATAGATCTAACCACTTTCAGAAATAAACGTCAAACTAATGTCTCTGATTTAAGTTATTGAATAACTTAAGTCAATAAAAAATTAACTCAAGTTACAGCCAAATAAACTTAATCCACAATCTGAGCATCCACACACAGGCATGCATCAAAATAACAATAGATGAATTGCAACCAACCTAGATTTTGTTTCTAGTTACCATATACACAAGCTCTGGGAACTGGACAGTTCACGCAGGCCACTGAATAACCTTCTGCTAGCAATGACTTTTGTTCACTTACCAGTGACCACATACATCGTGCATGACTACTTTTTAAACTCTACTGTTCAGGACAGTCATCCTATCAAAACATTTGCATCACTGCATCTTTTAAGTTCTTATCATCACAGTACCTGAACACCTTCAGACTGTAACATCACCACCACTACACAACCCATATGTTGGCGCTAAAAATCTCAGGTTTCAGAGTAACAGCCGTGTTAGTCTGTATTCGCAAAAAGAAAAGGAGGACTTGTGGCACCTTAGAGACTAACCAATTTATTTGGGTGCTTTTAATATTCTGTAAAGCTAGCACACAAGAGCTCAGATAAGAAAATCAGCTTTATCCCATGAATATCTCGATAGGTGGTAACCCTGCCTAGAAGTAAAAGCACATAAAACCCACTCTGTCTATCAGGTACCCGTTTCTCACTAAAAACAATTAGAAGTCCTCGTGGCATCTTAGCGTCTCAAAGGTTTTGTCAGTCTCTAAGGTGCCACAAGGACTCCTCGTTGTTTTTGCCGATACAAACTAAGAGGGCTGCCCCTCTGAAACCCGTTTCTCACTAGGAATTCTCCCCATTCCAGCCGCTGCGTCCCAATCCAGATGCCCCCTCTAACTGCAGAAGATGCCCTCACCCGTAGCAACCTGTCCAGGGCGATAAGGCAAACCGATGAGGGGTGACCCCTCCTGTACGTGGTACGCTCAAGGAGGGTGATGCCGCCATCCTGGCAGCCCCATCTGAGGCTCCCTCGGTCACTCGCTCTTCACCCGCCTCCTCCTCCGGGGCTCTCACCTTTCCCTGGCGGTACCGCGACGACAGCGGCGGCGGCGCCGGGGGCTGCAGCGGCACCAACAGCGACGCTCCCTCCGGCCGCTCCAGAAGCGGCGGCGGCGGCGACCCGGCTCAGCAGCGCCTCGCCCCCGGCAGCGTCTGTCTCCCCACCAGGGGTCCCCTGGGCGCCGGGTCCCGAGGGGCTGAGGGCAGCCGCGGCCACCTCCTCCCCCAGCAGCCGGGCCTCCCGGCGCAGGATGTCCTCGGACTCGTGGAGGTTGTTGCGGCGCAGGAACTGGAGCACGGCCAGGAGGGTCTGCCGGTCCGTGGGGGCGGGGGAGGCGGCCGGACCCGGGGGGGCCGGCTTGGGGGGAGCGGCCTCCCCTCCGCTCCCCGGGGTCCCCGCCACCGCCTCCCCCTCCGCCGGCGCCGTGGTGGGGGGAGCGGCGGGCGAGGGAACCGGAGGGGGCTGCGGCGGGACACCCCCCTCCGGGTCCGGCTTCACCACCACTTCAGCCGGCTCCTCAGGTAGAGCCGCCATCTTGCGCAAGGTCCCCCCATGAACCGGCAGCGGGCCGCCGTCAAGCGCCGACGCGTGTGCGACACTGACGGCAAAAGGGCGGGAGCCCGGCGCCTTTTGCGACAGGTCGGGTATGGATTTACGGCAGCGGGGTGTCATGCTCTGCCAGTGCTCTATAGGAAGAGTTGTCCAGCGAGTCTTTAAGCCTGGATCCTGCCTATTGTTCCATGACAGCAGCCCCTTGCCCCTGTGGGGAGCCTGAATGACTTAATTTGACCAGCCTGAGAAACTTTCAGGATCAGGACCAAATCTGCACTGTCTTCCCAGATAGGGATTGGATTTTGTCTCCTCCCACTCCCATTTCTTTCATCTGTCACCATTATTGCTTGCGCTATATGTTAAGACATGGCAGTGTCTGCCCTTGGCTTTTAGACTGCCATCCCAAAGCTCTCCCTTTGAGTATCTCTCCCAGACCTGAAGAGTTCTGTATATACTAGAAATCTTGTCTCTTTCACTAACAGCATTGGTCCAATAGAAGATATTATTACATCACCAACCTTGTCTCTATTAATTTTAAGGGCAGTTAGTAAAATCCTCTCTGGAATGCAGGATTTTGTGACCCATGTGTTGCCAGGGGATATTTAATGCCCTTTAATGCCCACTTCGTAGCTTGACATTTAATTCTTGGCTAGGGAAAGATGGGTGTGCAGAAAGAGCGCAGCAATTTTAAAAACTACATTTCCCAGCATCCCTTGAGCGTTCATGGCGCATGTGCACAATCGCAAGCTCATCGAGGCGAAGTACACTACGATTCCCGGCGTGCTTCTCCACGTTGTTAGCACGCATGCGCACTGCCTCACGCGCCGTCCCGGCGGAACGGCGAGCGCAGAAGAGGGGCTGAGAACTACATTTCCCGTCGTCCCTTCCGGCGCCGGGCTGCCGATCCCGCTGTAGTGCCCCCCCTCCACCCCCCGCAGCCATGGACATGGAGGTGGATGTCGGCTCGGTGATCTCGGGCCTGTCCGGCGGGGATGGGGCGGGCCTAGGGCCGGGCGAGGAGGAGCTGGAGGTCGGGGGCGCCCCTGGCTGCTCTGGGGCCGGCTCCCTCCAGTTCGACTTCGAGAGGAGCCGCTCTGAATCCAGCGGGGAGGAAGAGGAGGAGGAGCTGGAGGAAGAGGAGCTGGAGGGGGGCCCCGGGGCCGGCTTCGGGGCCTGCCGAGAGGAGGAGGGGGAGCTGGACTCGGACGCTGAGCGTGAGGTAATGGGGGGGGCCACCAAACACCAAGGCCCGGGCTGGGCAGAGCGGGCGGGGAGGGTGGTCCAATCGCGCCTCGAGACAAAGCCCATGTGACCACCAACCTCTCCCAATAGAGACAGCAGCTCCCGGCATTCAGGGCCCCCGCTTCAGGAGGGGATAGTCCCGGCATGCACCGCCCTGCCTGGAGAGCGGGCCCCCGCTTCGTGAGGGGATAGTCCCGGCATGCACCGCCCTGCCTGGAGAGCAGGGCCCCCGCTTCGTGAGGGGATAGTCCCGGCATGCACCGCCCTGCCTGGAGAGCAGGGCCCCCGCTTCGTGAGGGGATAGTCCCGGCATGCACCGCCCTGCCTGGAGAGCGGGCCCCCGCTTCGTGAGGGGATAGTCCCGGCATGCACCGCCCTGCCTGGAGAGCAGGGCCCCCGCTTCGTGAGGGGATAGTCCCGGCATGCACCGCCCTGCCTGGAGAGCAGGGCCCCCGCTTCGTGAGGGGATAGTCCCGGCATGCACCGCCCTGCCTGGAGAGCGGGCCCCCGCTTCGTGAGGGGATAGTCCCGGCATGCACCGCCCTGCCTGGAGAGCGATGCCCCCGCTTCGTGAGGGGATAGTCCCGGCATGCACCACCCTGCCTGGAGAGCAGGGCCCCCGCTTCGTGAGGGGATAGTCCCGGCATGCACCGCCCTGCCTGGAGAGCGGGCCCCCGCTTCGTGAGGGGATAGTCCCGGCATGCACCGCCCTGCCTGGAGAGCGATGCCCCCGCTTCGTGAGGGGATAGTCCCGGCATGCACCGCCCTGCCTGGAGAGCAGGGCCCCCGCTTCGTGAGGGGATAGTCCCGGCATGCACCGCCCTGCCTGGAGAGCAGGGCCCCCGCTTCGTGAGGGGATAGTCCCGGCATGCACCGCCCTGCCTGGAGAGCAGGGCCCCCGCTTCGTGAGGGGATAGTCCCGGCATGCACCGCCCTGCCTGGAGAGCAGGGCCCCCGCTTCGTGAGGGGATAGTCCCGGCATGCACCGCCCTGCCTGGAGAGCAGGGCCCCCGCTTCGTGAGGGGATAGTCCCGGCATGCACCGCCCTGCCTGGAGAGCAGGGCCCCCGCTTCGTGAGGGGATAGTCCCGGCATGCACCGCCCTGCCTGGAGAGCAGGGCCCCCGCTTCGTGAGGGGATAGTCCCGGCATGCACCGCCCTGCCTGGAGAGCAGGGCCCCCGCTTCGTGAGGGGATAGTCCCGGCATGCACCGCCCTGCCTGGAGAGCAGGGCCCCCGCTTCGTGAGGGGATAGTCCCGGCATGCACCGCCCTGCCTGGAGAGCAGGGCCCCCGCTTCGTGAGGGGATATTCCCGGCATGCACCGCTCTGCCTGGAGAGCAGGGCCCCCGCTTCGTGAGGGGATAGTCCCGGCATGCACCGCCCTGCCTGGAGAGCGATGCCCCCGCTTCGTGAGGGGATAGTCCCGGCATGCACCGCCCTGCCTGGAGAGCAGGGCCCCCGCTTCGTGAGGGGATAGTCCCGGCATGCACCGCCCTGCCTGGAGAGCAGGGCCCCCGCTTCGTGAGGGGATAGTCCCGGCATGCACCGCCCTGACTGGAGAGCAGGGCCCCCGCTTCGTGAGGGGATAGTCCCGGCATGCACCGCCCTGCCTGGAGAGCGATGCCCCCACTTCGTGAGGGGATAGTCCCGGCATGCACCGCCCTGCCTGGAGAGCAGGGCCCCCGCTTCGTGAGGGGATATTCCCGGCATGCACCGCCCTGCCTGGAGAGCAGGGCCCCCGCTTCGTGAGGGGATAGTCCCGGCATGCACCGCCCTGCCTGGAGAGCAGGGCCCCCGCTTCATGAGGGAATAGTCCCGGCATGCACCGCCCTGCCTGGAGAGCAGGGCCCCCGCTTCGTGAGGGGATAGTCCCGGCATGCACCGCCCTGCCTGGAGAGCGATGCCCCCGCTTTGTGAGGGGATAGTCCCGGCATGCACCGCCCTGCCTGGAGAGCAGGGCCCCCGCTTCGTGAGGGGATAGTCCCGGCATGCACCGCCCTGCCTGGAGAGCAGGGCCCCCGCTTCGTGAGGGGATAGTCCCGGCATGCACCGCCCTGCCTGGAGAGCAGGGCCCCCGCTTCGTGAGGGGATAGTCCCGGCATGCACCGCCCTGCCTGGAGAGCAGGGCCCCCGCTTCGTGAGGGGATAGTCCCGGCATGCACCGCCCTGCCTGGAGAGCGATGCCCCCGCTTCGTGAGGGGATAGTCCCGGCATGCACCGCCCTGCCTGGAGAGCGATGCCCCCGCTTCGTGAGGGGATAGTCCCGGCATGCACCGCCCTGCCTGGAGAGCAGGGCCCCCGCTTCGTGAGGGGATAGTCCCGGCATGCACCGCCCTGCCTGGAGAGCAGGGCCCCCGCTTCGTGAGGGGATAGTCCCGGCATGCACCGCCCTGCCTGGAGAGCGATGCCCCCACTTCGTGAGGGGATAGTCCCGGCATGCACCGCCCTGCCTGGAGAGCAGGGCCCCCGCTTCGTGAGGGGATATTCCCGGCATGCACCGCCCTGCCTGGAGAGCAGGGCCCCCGCTTCGTGAGGGGATAGTCCCGGCATGCACCGCCCTGCCTGGAGAGCAGGGCCCCCGCTTCGTGAGGGGATAGTCCCGGCATGCACCGCCCTGCCTGGAGAGCAGGGCCCCCGCTTCGTGAGGGGATAGTCCCGGCATGCACCGCCCTGCCTGGAGAGCGATGCCCCCGCTTTGTGAGGGGATAGTCCCGGCATGCACCGCTCTGCCTGGAGAGCAGGGCCCCCGCTTCGTGAGGGGATAGTCCCGGCATGCACCGCCCTGCCTGGAGAGCAGGGCCCCCGCTTCGTGAGGGGATAGTCCCGGCATGCACCGCCCTGCCTGGAGAGCAGGGCCCCCGCTTCGTGAGGGGATAGTCCCGGCATGCACCGCCCTGCCTGGAGAGCGATGCCCCCGCTTCGTGAGGGGATAGTCCCGGCATGCACCGCCCTGCCTGGAGAGCAGGGCCCCCGCTTCGTGAGGGGATAGTCCCGGCATGCACCGCCCTGCCTGGAGAGCAGGGCCCCCGCTTCGTGAGGGGATAGTCCCGGCATGCACCGCCCTGCCTGGAGAGCAGGGCCCCCGCTTCGTGAGGGGATAGTCCCGGCATGCACCGCCCTGCCTGGAGAGCAGGGCCCCCGCTTCGTGAGGGGATAGTCCCGGCATGCACCGCCCTGCCTGGAGAGCAGGGCCCCCGCTTCGTGAGGGGATAGTCCCGGCATGCACCGCCCTGCCTGGAGAGCAGGGCCCCCGCTTCGTGAGGGGATAGTCCCGGCATGCACCGCTCTGCCTGGAGAGCAGGGCCCCCGCTTCGTGAGGGGATAGTCCCGGCATGCACCGCTCTGCCTGGAGAGCGATGCCCCCGCTTCGTGAGGGGATAGTCCCGGCATGCACCGCCCTGCCTGGAGAGCAGGGCCCCCGCTTCGTGAGGGGATAGTCCCGGCATGCACCGCTCTGCCTGGAGAGCGATGCCCCCGCTTCGTGAGGGGATAGTCCCGGCATGCACCGCTCTGCCTGGAGAGCGATGCCCCCGCTTCGTGAGGGGATAGTCCCGGCATGCACCGCTCTGCCTGGAGAGCAGGGCCCCCGCTTCGTGAGGGGATATTCCCGGCATGCACCGCCCTGCCTGGAGAGCAGGGCCCCCGCTTCGTGAGGGGATAGTCCCGGCATGCACCGCCCTGCCTGGAGAGCGATGCCCCCGCTTCGTGAGGGGATAGTCCCGGCATGCACCGCCCTGCCTGGAGAGCAGGGCCCCCGCTTCGTGAGGGGATAGTCCCGGCATGCACCGCCCTGCCTGGAGAGCAGGGCCCCCGCTTCGTGAGGGGATAGTCCCGGCATGCACCGCCCTGACTGGAGAGCAGGGCCCCCGCTTCGTGAGGGGATAGTCCCGGCATGCACCGCCCTGCCTGGAGAGCGATGCCCCCACTTCGTGAGGGGATAGTCCCGGCATGCACCGCCCTGCCTGGAGAGCAGGGCCCCCGCTTCGTGAGGGGATATTCCCGGCATGCACCGCCCTGCCTGGAGAGCAGGGCCCCCGCTTCGTGAGGGGATATTCCCGGCATGCACCGCCCTGCCTGGAGAGCAGGGCCCCCGCTTCGTGAGGGGATAGTCCCGGCATGCACCGCCCTGCCTGGAGAGCGATGCCCCCGCTTCGTGAGGGGATAGTCCCGGCATGCACCGCCCTGCCTGGAGAGCAGGGCCCCCGCTTCGTGAGGGGATAGTCCCGGCATGCACCGCCCTGCCTGGAGAGCAGGGCCCCCGCTTCGTGAGGGGATAGTCCCGGCATGCACCGCCCTGACTGGAGAGCAGGGCCCCCGCTTCGTGAGGGGATAGTCCCGGCATGCACCGCCCTGCCTGGAGAGCGATGCCCCCACTTCGTGAGGGGATAGTCCCGGCATGCACCGCCCTGCCTGGAGAGCAGGGCCCCCGCTTCGTGAGGGGATATTCCCGGCATGCACCGCCCTGCCTGGAGAGCAGGGCCCCCGCTTCGTGAGGGGATATTCCCGGCATGCACCGCCCTGCCTGGAGAGCAGGGCCCCCGCTTCGTGAGGGGATAGTCCCGGCATGCACCGCCCTGCCTGGAGAGCAGGGCCCCCGCTTCATGAGGGAATAGTCCCGGCATGCACCGCCCTGCCTGGAGAGCAGGGCCCCCGCTTCGTGAGGGGATAGTCCCGGCATGCACCGCCCTGCCTGGAGAGCGATGCCCCCGCTTTGTGAGGGGATAGTCCCGGCATGCACCGCCCTGCCTGGAGAGCAGGGCCCCCGCTTCGTGAGGGGATAGTCCCGGCATGCACCGCCCTGCCTGGAGAGCAGGGCCCCCGCTTCGTGAGGGGATAGTCCCGGCATGCACCGCCCTGCCTGGAGAGCAGGGCCCCCGCTTCGTGAGGGGATAGTCCCGGCATGCACCGCCCTGCCTGGAGAGCAGGGCCCCCGCTTCGTGAGGGGATAGTCCCGGCATGCACCGCCCTGCCTGGAGAGCGATGCCCCCGCTTTGTGAGGGGATAGTCCCGGCATGCACCGCTCTGCCTGGAGAGCAGGGCCCCCGCTTCGTGAGGGGATAGTCCCGGCATGCACCGCCCTGCCTGGAGAGCAGGGCCCCCGCTTCGTGAGGGGATAGTCCCGGCATGCACCGCCCTGCCTGGAGAGCAGGGCCCCCGCTTCGTGAGGGGATAGTCCCGGCATGCACCGCCCTGCCTGGAGAGCGATGCCCCCGCTTCGTGAGGGGATAGTCCCGGCATGCACCGCCCTGCCTGGAGAGCAGGGCCCCCGCTTCGTGAGGGGATAGTCCCGGCATGCACCGCCCTGCCTGGAGAGCAGGGCCCCCGCTTCGTGAGGGGATAGTCCCGGCATGCACCGCCCTGCCTGGAGAGCAGGGCCCCCGCTTCGTGAGGGGATAGTCCCGGCATGCACCGCCCTGCCTGGAGAGCAGGGCCCCCGCTTCGTGAGGGGATAGTCCCGGCATGCACCGCCCTGCCTGGAGAGCAGGGCCCCCGCTTCGTGAGGGGATAGTCCCGGCATGCACCGCTCTGCCTGGAGAGCAGGGCCCCCGCTTCGTGAGGGGATAGTCCCGGCATGCACCGCTCTGCCTGGAGAGCGATGCCCCCGCTTCGTGAGGGGATAGTCCCGGCATGCACCGCCCTGCCTGGAGAGCAGGGCCCCCGCTTCGTGAGGGGATAGTCCCGGCATGCACCGCTCTGCCTGGAGAGCGATGCCCCCGCTTCGTGAGGGGATAGTCCCGGCATGCACCGCTCTGCCTGGAGAGCGATGCCCCCGCTTCGTGAGGGGATAGTCCCGGCATGCACCGCTCTGCCTGGAGAGCGATGCCCCCGCTTCGTGAGGGGATAGTCCCGGCATGCACCGCCCTGCCTGGAGAGCGATGCCCCCACTTCGTGAGGGGATAGTCCCGGCATGCACCGCTCTGCCTGGAGAGCAGGGCCCCCGCTTCGTGAGGGGATATTCCCGGCATGCACCGCCCTGCCTGGAGAGCAGGGCCCCCGCTTCGTGAGGGGATATTCCCGGCATGCACCGCCCTGCCTGGAGAGCAGGGCCCCCGCTTCGTGAGGGGATAGTCCCGGCATGCACCGCTCTGCCTGGAGAGCGATGCCCCCGCTTCGTTAGGGGATAGTCCCGGCATGCACCGCTCTGCCTGGAGAGCGATGCCCCCGCTTCGTGAGGGGATAGTCCCGGCATGCACCGCTCTGCCTGGAGAGCGATGCCCCCGCTTCGTGAGGGGATAGTCCCGGCATGCACCGCTCTGCCTGGAGAGCGATGCCCCCGCTTCGTGAGGGGATAGTCCCGGCATGCACCGCTCTGCCTGGAGAGCAGGGCCCCCGCTTCGTGAGGGGATAGTCCCGGCATGCACCGCCCTGCCTGGAGAGCGATGCCCCCGCTTTGTGAGGGGATAGTACCGGCATGCACCGCCCTGCCTGGAGAGCGATGCCCCCGCTTCGTGAGGGGATAGTCCCGGCATGCACCGCCCTGCCTGGAGAGCAGGGCCCCCGCTTCGTGAGGGGATAGTCCCGGCATGCACCGCCCTGCCTGGAGAGCAGGGCCCCCGCTTCGTGAGGGGATAGTCCCGGCATGCACCGCCCTGCCTGGAGAGCAGGGCCCCCGCTTCGTGAGGGGATAGTCCCGGCATGCACCGCCCTGCCTGGAGAGCAGGGCCCCCGCTTTGTGAGGGGATAGTCCCGGCATGCACTGCCCTGCCTGGAGAGCGATGCCCCCGCTTCGTGAGGGGATAGTACCGGCATGCACCGCCCTGCCTGGAGAGCGATGCCCCCGCTTCATGAGGGGATAGTCCCGGCATGCACCGCCCTGCCTGGAGAGCAGGGCCCCCGCTTCGTGAGGGGATAGTCCCGGCAGGCACCGCCCTGCCTGGAGAGCAGGGCCCCCGCTTCGTGAGGGGATAGTCCCGGCAGGCACCGCCCTGCCTGGAGAGCAGGGCCCCCGCTTCGTGAGGGGATAGTCCCGGCAGGCACCGCCCTGCCTGGAGAGCAGGGCCCCCGCTTCGTGAGGGGATAGTCCCGGCAGGCACCGCCCTGCCTGGAGAGCAGGGCCCCCGCTTCGTGAGGGGATAGTCCCGGCAGGCACCGCCCTGCCCGGAGAGCAGGGCCCCCGCTTCGTGAGGGGATAGTCCCGGCATGCACCGCCCTGCCCGGAGAGCAGGGCCCCCGCTTCGTGAGGGGATAGTCCCGGCATGCACCGCCCTGCCCGGAGAGCAGGGCCCCCGCTTCGTGAGGGGATAGTCCCGGCATGCACCGCCCTGCCCGGAGAGCAGGGCCCCCGCTTCGTGAGGGGATAGTCCCGGCATGCACCGCCCTGCCCGGAGAGCGATGCCCCCGCTTCGTGAGGGGATAGTCCCGGCATGCACCGCTCTGCCTGGAGAGCAGGGCCCCCGCTTCATGAGGAGATACTCACAGCATGCACCGCTCTGCGTGGAGAACAGGGCCCCCGCTTCGTGAGGGGATAGTCCCGGCATGCACCGCTCTGTTTGGAGAGCGATGTCCCCGCTTCATGAGGGGATAGTCCCGGCATGCACCGCCCTGCCTGGAGAGCGATGCCCCCGCTTCATGAGGGGATAGTCCCGGCATGCACCGCCCTGCCTGGAGAGCGATGCCCCCGCTTCATGAGGGGATAGTCCCGGCATGCACCGCCCTGCCTGGAGAGCGATGCCCCCGCTTCATGAGGGGATAGTCCCGGCATGCACCGCCCTGCCTGGAGAGCAGGGCCCCCGCTTCGTGAGGGGATAGTCCCGGCATGCACCGCCTTGCCTGGAGAGCAGGGCCCCCGCTTCATGAGGGGATAGTCCCGGCATGCACCGCCCTCCCTAGAGAGCGATGCCCCCGCTTCATGAGGGGATAGTCCCGGCATGCACCGCTCTGCCTGGAGAGCAGGGCCCCCGCTTCGTGAGGGGATAGTCCCGGCATGCACCGCCCTGCCTAGAGAGCGATGCCCCCGCTTCATGAGGGGATAGTCCCGGCATGCACCGCTCTGCCTGGAGAGCAGGGCCCCCGCTTCGTGAGGGGATAGTCCCGGCATGCACCGCCCTGCCTAGAGAGCGATGCCCCCGCTTCATGAGGGGATAGTCCCGGCATGCACCGCTCTGCCTGGAGAGCGATGCCCCCGCTTCATGAGGGGATAGTCCCGGCGTGCATTGCTCTGCGTAGAGAGCAGGCAAGGTGCCCCCGACTTTAGGTGAGGATAGTTCCCAGCATGCACTGCTGTGCCTGGAGCACAGAGGAGGTGCTCCCCACTTTATGAGGCAGTAGCACCCAACATGCACCTATCTGTCTTAAACCCCAGGAGAGGTGCACACAGTATCAACTAAGAGCAGCTCCTGGCAGGCTCTGCTCCAGCTCAAGCCAAGCAAGGGGTGGCCTGGCTCACAAGAGGAAGGGGACAACATCATTCTCTAATTGCCCGGTTCTGTTAATTTTCTCTGAAGCATCTATTGGAAAACAGTATACTGGGCTAAATGGACCATTGGGCTGACCAAGTATGGCTGTTCTTATGGCCTGAATCTCAGAAATGCCAGCTGTCCAGCTTGAGCCAGGCAGGAGAGGCAGCCCGGCTCTTGACAGGCCCTACTCTTCAGCTTGAGCCAGGCAGGAGGTACAGCCTATGTACTCCTGAGGGAATTCTGCGCCCCTGCCCATGCACAGAATTTATGTTCCCCGCAAATTTATTTGCTTCCCCGCAGATAAATGACTTTCTGATGAGGAAGCAAAGGGAAGCCACAAGAGCAGTCATGCAACCCTCCCTAGCAGTATATTTTGGGTGCCCAGGGCAGCCGGCAGAGAGGCAAATCACTGTGGGGCAGGAGGCAGAACTGAGGAAGACCTGGCTGGTGGCTCCTGCCCTGTGCCGGGCTCAGCTGCTAGTCCAGGCTGGGCTTGGGAGGATGGGACCCTCTCTTCCTTTGCACAGCATCCAGGGCTATGTCAAACCACCCCCATATTTCTTCCCCAGCTGTAGGAAACTCTGCAAACTCTTCCCCCTTTTCCCCCCCGCTTCTTGCACCCATCGCTCCTCAGCTGTAGGGGGAAGGATCCCTGTACAGGGAGCTGCTCCCCTATCCGCCCAACCCCCGTGCATCCAGACCCCCTCATACCCAGACCTTCCTGCCGAGCCTCACCCCCTGCACTCAGAACCCCCCAGATGAGACCCACTCCCCCTGGACCACCCTGACGAGCCACCCGCATCCAGATCCCCATCCCCACCATGCCACAGCCAGTTGCACCTGGATTCCCACCCCACTGAGT
Organism: Lepidochelys olivacea; assembly: GCF_965140295.1. NCBI lineage: Eukaryota > Metazoa > Chordata > Testudines > Cheloniidae > Lepidochelys > Lepidochelys olivacea. The sequence continues at coordinate 121,768,664 of NC_140417.1, forward strand.
CCCACTCCCCTGCATCTGGACGCCCCCCACAACCAGACCCCCCTGCCGAGCTCTATTCTCCCCATTTCCCTCCTGCTGAGCCCCAACCACCTTCACCTGGAGCCCCCTGCAGAGTCCCATTACCATTGCACCCAGAACCCTCCAACAAGCCCCTGTGCATCCAGATCCCCTCCACACCTGGATTGCCCACTGAGCCACCTGCACCCAGATTGCCCCACACAGAACCCTCTCAACCCATACCTGGATCCCTGCACATTAAGCCAAACCACACTTGGATCCTGCCTTGCTGAGCCTATCTGGTGCACCTGGCATGGAGCGGCAGGGCTCTGGGGTGTTTCTGGGGCAGGCCCCGTCCTTGCTCTATGTCAGGGTTGGGTGCAGCCTCACCGCTGAATCTGTGTCTGGGGGAAGTGGGAGAAGAGCTGCACGGTGATCTCCCACCTCTGTGCAGCTAGTGTCCTGTGCTCCTCAATGCCATGCTGGAGCCTCCGCATTTATTTGACAAATACAATTTGCAGAATTTTGCAGAATTCTAAAATATTGTTTGGAGAATTTTAATTTTTTTGGCGTGGAATTTTTAATTTTTGGCACAGAATGACCGCAGGAGTAAGCCTATGTTGACAACAATTCCCAACATGTAATATTTTATCTCCATCAAAGCCCTCTTACAGAGAGACTGCCTAGGTGAGACAAGAGCTCTCATTGTGCAGCATGGCCTGGCTGTTTGGATCAAGATAGAACCTAGCATGCTTAAAGTGAGGGGGAACAGGTGGATGTCAGGAAGTTGGGAAGGGGTGAGTTTGCAATAGTTAAGCTAGGATACAATGCCCTAGATGAGAGAGTTAGTAATGTATTCAGAGAGAATAAGCAGAGGTGAGCTTTTGGTATAGCTGTGATGTGTGTGGTTAGAGAGAAGGCAGTTCTGGATAATACCCAAGTTTTGAGTGACCAAGAGGATGATGGTATTGTCAGCCATGACAAAGGAGGACAGAGCTGGCATGGGAATCAATGACCATGTAAGTCTCTGGCCTGTGTTATATGGGAAGTCAGACTAGATGATCACATTGGTCCCTTCTGGCTTTGGAATCGATGAGAGTGGAGAATTAATGCTGTTTGACAAGGAAGATGGCAGAAGCAAAGAAGGGTAGAATGATGTTGTAGTGAAGGAAGTCTGAGTGGTCATGAGACTTTCTTCAGAGACTTTCGGAGCATGGGAATAAAACCAGAGAGAGCAGATATTAGGGGTATCCAAAGGTTGGTGAGATGGAATGAATCGGGATGGTGGAGAGTACAGAAGGAATGGAGACAATGAACATCTTCATGAAAGGTTTCAGAGTAGCAGCCGTGTTAGTCTGTATCCGCAAAAAGAACAGGAGTACTTGTGGCACCTTAGAGACTAACAAATTTATTTGAGCATAAGCTTTCGTGAGCTATAGCTCACTTCATCAGATGCATGCAGAGGAAAATACAGTAGGGAGATTTTATATACACAGAGAACATGAAACAATGGGTGTTACCATACACACTGTAACAAGAGTGATCAGGTAAGGTGAGCTATTACCAGCAGGAGATCGGGGGACGGGCAGGTAAACCTTTTGTAGTGATAATCAAGATGGGCCATTTCCAGCATTTCATTTCATTTCCGTGAAAGAGAGGGAAGAAAGGGCAGGAAGTGGGTATAAGGTTGAAAGTGTTTGAAAAGTTGTGGATGATGGTGGGTCAGAGGTCCCAGAACGACTAGGTGCGGGCAAGGGGGCAGGTGAATGATGATGCAGGAGACTTGGACTAGATTGGAGGAGTTCGTTTATTTAAACATTACACCTTAAATTGTGAAGTACACTCTTGAAAAGTCTGCATTTCAGGATGGACACCCTTCCAGTCCTGTGAAGGAAAGGCATTCTGGCCCAGAGTAACAGATTTCTGTCAGAAAAGAGCTGGTGGATTTGTTTCTCCCTTATACCTCTCTACCTCTCTGGCAAATGTACTTTTTTTATCAAAATCCAGTGCGGTATAATTGTAGTCCCTGCCTTAATATGTATTTATGTGAACCTAGATACATGTTGAAACAAAAGGCCAGCACTTTCTCAGATTCAGAACTGAGAGCCCATTACACAGTCTATTGCACGCTCCTCAGATAAAGATTTTAGCTTGCTACCTCCCCGCACTTCGTTAGTACTGGTAAAGTGCCTTATTCTCTGGGTTGTCCAGTACGCCCAAGGGAGCTGTTTATAATTTGCATTTTAGAAGTGCTTCGTGAAATACTGTGAATTGCTGTGTTTGCAGAAAGGTCAATTCAGAAAAATAGATGGGAACCGTTAGGAGCTGCATTTGAAATAGTGTTGCTGCTCAGGGCCATGCTGTGTGGATCCAGGTGCTGCATATTGACACACATCTTTCCATTCTTAATGTGGCTTGAGGTTGTGAGAAGCTGGAGTGAGAAATCTGTTGCTTTAACCTGTATTCTCAAACAATTTCAATTGTATTCATAGCGCATGATAAACCTGTCTGAGTTGACGCCTTACATCTTGTGTTCCATCTGCAAAGGTTATTTTATAGATGCCACGACCATTACAGAGTGTCTTCATACATGTAAGTATCCGTGTTAGCCTTTTTAAGAATTTTAGTTTCAAATTTAGAGAGAGATCAGCTACCAAAACATGATGAGTGAGATTTTCATGGCCTCACGCTGGGAATTGCCTGTCTAAAATGGTGGTATTTGCTGCTTATTCCTTACCGTGCGCTGAGGGCTCTTGAGTATTTCTGGGAGATCAACAGAAAGTTTTTGACTGTAGCAGGCTCAGAAATGCCTGTTCAAGATTCCTGTATTTTCTGTCAGGATGGGCCAAAAGCTGTGGTTTATTTAAATAAGTCTGGTAGCGTGGCTGAGGAGCGCCCTTTATAATGTGCCAAACAGCCTTTCCTCAACCAAACATGCTACTAGAGAGATTCAACTTGTCTCACTAGGGAACAGAGACATCCTTCCCCCAGCCAACTTCTGTTGCTGACAGAGGTCCATAAAAGCAGAGAAATCAATTTCTAATATAATAGGCCAAAACTGTTAGTAATTCACCACTAACTTGTAGCAGCCAGTGAGGTTGTTTGCTTGTTTTGAAATACAAGGGAAAGCTGTACAATGCTTTGAAAAGAAGAATGGGTTAGGTCAGTGTCTCCTCTAATTTTTCCCACGCATGTGTGGAATGAATTTTGTTATGTGCACCAGTATGGAGGTAATGTGTGACACATCACCTCCATACTGGTGCACATAACAAAATTCATGTGATGGGGGTGGGGCCGAGGGGTTTGGAGTGTGGGAGGGGGGCTCAGGACTGGGGCAGAGTGTTGGGGTGCGGGGGGAGGAGGGGGGGAGGTCTCCAGCTAGGGTTGCAGGCTCTGGGATGAGGGGTGCAAGCTGCCCAGAGGCTACAGCATGGAGAGAGGACTCCTACCAGCTCTCTCTCCCCACAGCAGCACCTGGGTTTGGGGGCGGGGAAGAGGGAAGAGGTTGGGACCAGGGGAGGAGCGCCTCTCCGCCGGCTGTGGCAAGTCTGGGGCAGGTACATGTTGGGGCCAGGGGAGGGGTGCCTCTCCCCCAGCCATGGCAGGTCCGTGTTGGGAGACAGGCGCCTCTCCTAGCTGCGACAGGTCCGTGCTGGGGGACAGGCCCCTCTCCCTGCCGCAGCTCTGAGCCCCAGCGTGGAGCTTAATAGGCAGCTGTGCGGCCATGCAGCTTAGAAGGAGTTTGGGGTTAGGGTTAAAAATTCACGCTAAACTGATGCTAAGTTTAAATTCACTCTAATGTTAATGTTGCCAACATGTGAAATGTTTACATAAAAATTAAATTGACTTAATTAATTTTGCTTAATTTATTTTCATATACTTGCTGTTGTCTGAGCACTGTCTCAAGCTAATTACTCCTCCTGTATTATCTTCAGTAAACATTTGCTACAATATAATGGGCTTTTCTATTTTTTTCTGTACAGTCTGTAAAAGCTGCATAGTAAGACATTTTTACTACAGTAACAGATGCCCAAAATGCAACATTGTTGTACATCAGACACAACCTCTTTATAATATCAGGTAATAAGAGTATCTCAATTATTGATGTTATTTTAGTTTATTGTTTTAAAGTTAAAGAAACACAGGTTTAAAACATTTATATTTACCTGTAATATTTAGATTTTTGTGTGTGTTTAGAGCAGAGGTCTCAAACACGCGGCTCGCAAGGTTATTTTCTGCAGCCCACCAGCTCCACGCGGCTCCCTCACCCCCACCCCCACCCCCCCCCAGCATTTACCTAGAGCAGCTCCAGCCTGGCGCGCACCAGGGACAGGGCAGGCTCCCTCCCTGCCTGCTCTGTCCTACCCCTGTGCCGCTCCAGGAAGTGGCCGGGACCTGGGGGAGTGGGGGCACAGGGGTCTGTGTGTTGCCCTGGCCGCTCCTCCAGGTACCTCTCCTGAAGCTCCCATTGGCCGGGGTTCCCAACTTAATCTTCCATTTGGTTTTGTATAACTTTAACAAAACCTATATTGCGAGCCTAAGGTACTTGACAATAGCTTTGAATATATACTGCAGATTTCTTCTTCCTTCTCTGAAGATGCATTTTCAGCTCAAGTGGTTTATTTTCCTGAAGTGTTATAGCCAGGAGCTGAACACAGACAGGGAGAGTTCGGTGCTTTGTCATTTTCTTGTTGGTGTGTACTGTGTTCAGCAATATATTTAGCTCCTCTACAAAAATGTTATGATTAATCATAAGTGTTTTTATATTACACCCAAAAGATGTCCATGTTATTGTGCGAATGTGTCCTGCCTAACTAAAGATCATTCCCCTTCTTTTTTTTCTTCTTGTTAGGTTGGATCGTCAGTTACAAGACATAGTGTATAAATTAGTTGTCAATCTGGAGGACAGTAAGTCTATTTTCACTCCATTACCATCCTGGTGTCGTAATAAATAGGAAGGACTTGAACTGACAAGCTGGTAGCCACTTTAATTCAGGTTTCAGAGTAGCAGCCGTGTTAGTTTGTATTAGCAAAAAGAAAAGGAGTACTTGTGGCACCTTAGAGACTAACAAATTTATTTGAGCATAAGCTTTTGTGAGCTACAGCTCACTTCATCGTATTTCTGCATTTCAGCTCCTTAAAATGGTCAAACTTAAATGTTTTTCTTAAAAGCTAGTTTTGCATTGTCCATAAATCCTACTAGCCATACAGATTGGTGATTGTCAGGCTGCTAAGATGCTATTACACACAGTCCATGAACACAATGAAACTTCTGTCCTCTGACATGATGTGGGTCACCCACTGTAGTCACTATGATGGTATCAATAATGACTAGGAGGGTGGTGAAGCACTGGAATGGGTTACCTAGGGAGATGGTGGAATCTCCATCTATAGAGTTTTTTAAGGCCCGGCTTGACAAAGCCCTAGCTGGGATGATTTAGTTGGTGTTGGTCCTGCTTTGAGCAGGGGGTTGGACTAGATGACCTCCTGAGGTCTCTTCCAACCCTGATATCTATGATTCTCTGACTCCATAGTTAAGCTTGTATTGAGATTTGTAAAATTTGTGACAGGTTTCAGAGTAGCAGCCGTGTTAGTCTGTATTCGCAAAAAGAAAAGGAGGACTTGTGGCACCTTAGAGACTAACCAATTTATTAGAGCATAAGCTTTCGTGAGCTACAGCTCACTTCCTCAGATGCAAGCCTGCTGCAGTTTCCACGATATGCATCTGAGGAAGTGAGCTGTAGCTCACGAAAGCTTATGCTCTAATAAATTGGTTAGTCTCTAAGGTGCCACAAGTCCTCCTTTTCTTTTTGTAAAATTTGTGTGTACCAGTTTTAAGTAATTGCATTTAATTTCCAGGCCTTCCACACAAAACTTTGCACACTAACTCTCCAGGGGACAATTGAATGTTCCATAATATCTTTTTCCTCACAGGTTTATTAACATTGGCAGAGGACAAATTTTAAAATGCCCCCTCTTTGAAATTTGGACTGCACCGTAAGTGGTGTGTGGATTTTATGTTTGTTTTTGCTTTGCTCCCTATATCTAAAGAACCACAGTTGCCACAAACTCCAGACATCATGCACACACCTGCATATTTTTAAATATAACAAACTAATTCCCCTAATTCATCATAATCTCATTTAGTTCCACCTTGAGTAGCTCCTGAAACAGCCTGGTTCTGTAAATTACTTCAATTTTCTAATGCTATGAAGCCTCCTTTCCTGACTTACCAGATCTGCTCCATGCCCCCTCCCCATTATCCTTGATACTATAGAGCCAGGGAGCATGGGGAATGAGCTGGGGTGTGAGTAAGGAGAGTGGCTGAGGTTCCTGAGTGCACAAAGCATCATTGAAGTGGGAAGTACTTCAGGTGCTGTTTAGTCATATAAAAACAGGTGTCATGATTGTGGAGTAGCTGTACTAGTGACCTCCTGTGTGGTATACTCTTTAAGTTTCAGGGCTCTAGCTGTCACCTCTCTCTGGTTAGGGACTAACATCCTTCTCACCAGGTATTTAGGCTGTCAACCCACATTGCACTTTATTGTGTTTATCCCAGCAGGTCTGACTAGGAGTCCAGACCCTGGTCTTTGCCTTCTCTCCAAGGTCAAGGACCAGTGTGTACTCGAGTTACCAGTAGCCAAACAGCTCTCTTAAAACAGAATGCATTTATTTATGGACAAAAGCATACTGAGAAAACATACGATAAGGTCTAAACACATACTAAATGTACCAGAAGTTGCTACTCTCCCCCCTGTGGGAGTCTGGTAGGTCAGAGTTCCAACCCTTTAACAGGATTGGGTCCCTCTTTGGACAAAAGGTCATGTTCATTTGTTGAATCGAAAGAAAGGCCCCTCAGTAAGTTCAAGCTGCCCTTTCTCTGCATCCCTTGAAGCTGGTCTGAACCAGTATATCTAACACATGCACTCTGGCGTGGTATTTCTCTGGGGCTCTTTACAGTCCCAAAGATGGCAGTCATCACCCCCTGCTGTTCTTAGTTTCTGGAGGAGTTGCAGTAACTTTCTCCATGGAGTAGAATACAGTCCCTAGCCCACAATGTTACACAGAACCTTCGTAATGTTGATACAGTAATCTCCAAAGATACTACATGTGGTTGCAATATCTGTCACACTGAGGGATTATCTACTCTACAAAATTAAATCAACTGGAGTTAAGTCGATGTACAGCCACCACAGTAATTAAAGCGGCGGTTCATGTCCACACTTGTGCCTTCTGTCAGCAGTGCATGTCCAGCAACTGAAGTGGGGCTTTGTGGAATACTGACAGCTGGAGCCTCGCAGCCCTGGGGCTGACAGCTTCAGCTATAAGCACGGGGATCACAGCTGGTCTCCCCAGCTGCTAGGCAGGTGCCAGGCTCACAGCTGGGCCCCCCTCCGCCCAACAGCTGAGCTTCCGGGTGCCGGATTCACAGCTCTGAGTCTGCCTCCCACCTCCTTGCTGACAGCCCCAGCTGTGAGCCTGCAGTAGGCTCAACTTCACAGCAGGGAGCCTACCAGGAGTGAAATTGACATTCTTGTCAGTTTCACAGCTGCTATTATTTCACATTTTGGCTCCAATTGTCAGCCCACAGGGAGCTCAGAGCTGGAGCTTCCTGCCGCTACCCTGGGGCTGTCAGCCCCATGTGGGGCTTGCAGCTGGAGCCCCCAAGGCTGACAGCTGGAGCCTGAGAGGAAATGTGAAATAAACTGACAAGAATGTCAATTTCACTCCTGGTAGGCTTCCTACAGTGAAATTGCACCCCCTGCAGCTCACAGCTGGAGCTGTCAGTCCTGTTGCGGGAGGGGAAGAGCGTCCGGTGTGAGCCCTGCTGCTACCTCCTGGTGAGGGATATGGGATAGAGGGAGAGCGCTTGAGCTTGAGTGGCAGTCCCCACCACCAAATCCCTCACCAGGAAGTGGCAGCAAGGCTCTGGGCTGTCAGTGCCATTATGGGAAAGGCTCACAGCTGTGAGCCTGTTCCCTGGGCTGTCAGCACTGGGCGGGGCAGGCAAGGCTCCAGCTGTCTGCCCCCTTGGGGCTGACAGCCAGCAGCTAATGTAAATAATGCAGTGTCTACACAGACACTGCACTGACCTAACTACATCGACATCAGCTCTATGCCTCTTGTGAAGGTGGAGTTATTATGTCAGTGTAGCGGACCACTTAAACAGCATTGTAGTGTAGACACTGACATAGTTAGGTCGATATAAGCTGTCTTATGTCAACCTAACTCTGTAGTGTAGACCAAGCTTAACCCCCTTCTCACCTCATACCACCTGCCTAGCTTTGTTTTCCCCCATTCAACTGAATGCTGTTGTGAGGAATTGGATGTGTGTATTTTGGTTGGTTATAGCTGAAGAGTCTGTGAGTGTATTTGGTTGTTATGATGTTTGGGGGTGGTAAGGAATGTGTGGATATGAATGGCGGATTAGTTGGTGATTTATAGAGTCCTGCGTGGATATCAATGTATATCCGCAGATGTAAATCAGTATCTGCGGAGCTCCAGGGCTCTATCGGGAACCACAGCAGCGAAAGGAGCAACACGTGGGGCTGCCGCTCCCAGCAGCCATCGCTCGCGCGGGCAGCTCCTCCAGCATAGTTGTACTGCTCGCAGTCCAGCCCTGCCCCTGCCCTGGACAGGAGATGCAGACCACTGCATGGAAGAGACTCTTCTCTCGGAGCATGCAAGCTGCTTGAAAACATAAGCACAACCAGGGGCAACTGTTGGCGAGCTTGATGTCTGCCCCAGTGGGCAGGGCTGGGGGCATGGCTGCGAGTGGTACAGCCATGCCGGAGGAGCTGTTGGTGCAGGGTGCTGGCTCCTGGGAGCAGCGGCCTGTAATGCTGCTCATTTTGCCACTGCGGTTCCCGGTACAGCCCTGCAGTTCCACAGATATAAATTTGTATCCGTGCAGGGCTCTCGTGATTTATTGGCTGTTCGGTGAATGCTTTGATAAGGAATTCAGTTGAGCAATCTTAGCTAAACACCAAGAAAGGTGATGATGTGGTGATAATATAATAATTTTCAAGCATTGTCTGATTAAATGCATATGACCATTTGCCATCTGGGTTATCTCCCTGGAATGCTTTGTACCCCTGTATGCATCATGGATGATCATCTACATCAGCTTGAAGCACCATTAAAACATGAGCTCCTTTTGTATATCTACAATAACAAAAGTCCACAAACTTTTCAAAGCTGTTGGAGCAAAGTAACTGTTTCTCAGGTCTGATTAAGCTAAGGAATAGTATACAGCATTTGGTACAAAAACAATATATTCTGTGGCAATTTTCCAAGTCCTGGTTATATTCGTTAATAGACTATACAGTACTAAATTGTTGTGCATAATCTAATATAATTTGTCTCTAATATGAAACACTAAGGGGGCTGCTGTCTTACAGATGCCTGGGAAGCCCCTATTAATGCTAATTGGAATTGTTCCAGTAAATTCCTTAAGCAGCTATTGGAAACTAGACAGCCAGGTATTGTATTTGCCATAGGTAACAAAGCCCAGTTTACAATGTATTTTGTATTTTTTCAGGAGAGAAAAAGCAGATGCATGATTTCTATAAAGAAAGAGGTCTAGAAGTACCCAAACCTGGTGAGTTTATTATTACTTTACTTTGGGGGAATAAGTACAGTATTACAACAAGATAAAATTTTAAATATTTCCTAACAGTAGTCTTTCTTTTTGAAATAGTGGTTCACTGTTGGAAGAAATGCCACAATGATCTGAACTCTGTTTCAAGTTATTGAGATTTATTTTGAATTGTTTTGGTTTTGTGCATGCATGTAAAAGATATGTCATGACCATTTAGATATTTAATAAAAACTAGGGATGGTCTTACAGTGTGAAAATGCAACAAATAAATTCCAGTACTACATAGTTCAGAAATGCACAGTATTTTATCTGTGACATACTAATTGCTACTCACTGGAATAATCTTCAGTCATTTATCAGTCAAGTCCTTTTAGCTTTCTCTGTTTGTTTCTCTGTACATAAAATGAAGATTATAGTGCTTCTCTACCTTTCTAGGGTATTATGAAGCTCAATGAACTTATCAGAGACCCATCTAATGAAAAGAGAGTAAAAAGTGCAAAGTATCTTTTCTGATACTTTATTGATCTTGCGAAGATTTTAAAACAGATGTATAAAACACCTAGATGATCATGATATGGTAGGATCTATCCAATACAGCTTATTCAAAAGAAAATTGTCCCTCACTAATGTATTGGAATTCTTTGACTATTTCAATAAAATAGTATGCGTAAGAACTGGTAGGCATAATTTATTTGGATTTGCAAAAGGCCTTTGACAAAGTGTCCCTCACGAGGGAAAGAAAGAAAGAAAATAATTAGTCATGATATGAGACACAAAGTGCTGTTCTGTCTCAGACACTGGTTAAGAGAAAGAAAGCACGGGAGAAATAAATAGTCGATTTTCATAATGGCAATATGAATAACAAGGATATCCAAGAGTTGTTATAGTAAATACTAAAGAGCTTTGAAAGAGAGAGAAATCCTCTGTTCTGAGGCATAAGCCAACCTCCAGCTACCAGGGTTTAGGAGGAAACTTTTTTGTGGGCATGATATTCTATAATTGCCCACTACAAGGTTTCTTCCTTTAAGTAGCTGGTTCTGGCCATTGTTGGAGATAGGATATTGGACAAGACAGATCATTGGTCTGATTCACTAAGGTAATTCCTATGAGAATAAACATAACTGAAAACATCTGAACAGACATTATCTTCTATGCTTCAGGATTTCCCAGTCAATGCCACCTCTGTGTGTTTTCCAGGTTTTATACTCTTTGAGGTAGGGGCTGTCTTCATTTGTTGTGTGCTGTGCAGCAACAAGCACATTGTTGGCACTCAACAAATAATCTAAATTGTTGTTGGATTTCAGCCTGTCCCATTGCACAATGCATATTTTATCTAGAACCAGGAAAGATGTATGTGTGGTGTGCATTTTTGTCTCATTAAGTGTAATTAAGGTAAGAAATAAGTTAAATGGTAAGATAATTAAATTATAAGATATTTAAAGATACCGTTAGAAGTTGAAAGATACTTGTGTAAATGACTTTCATGGCCCATTGTGACATAAACCACTGTTCAGAAAGACGGTATGCTGTATGGTAGGAAAATACCATTATTGGCACTTATACTAAACATGTATTTGAATTAATGAAAGTCATAGTTGAGCTGAGTGGTTATTTATGCCGCATTGTTTGACTTGTATATCACATACAGTGAACTTCAGCAGCTGATACATTTTTTCATCACTTTGATTTCTTTAGCTGTCCCACAGCCAGTCCCTGTGAGCAGAGGAAGACCTCGGAAAGTCTTGGGATCAGTGTTTCGAATCCCACCAGAACTTGACGTCTCACTGCTTTTGGAGTTCATTGGGTGAGTCAAACAAAGACTTGCAGCAGGTGTAAAACTGTAAGAAAGTGTGTGTGAAATGTGAGCACCACACTTAGATTTTGGAATAACTGTAATGGGAGGGTTTTTTTAAAAGTATCTGTCTGGTGGTAACGGGGTCCTTGGGGTGCAACCTGGACTGTGGGACTGCTGAACCCTCCGTTCCACCAGCCTGGGTTCTTCTTGCACTTTGATGCAGATGTCAAGCTACAAACCTCTGATAGGCACTACACTTACACAGCCATACACATGCAGGGACACAGCCAACTGTGTTACATGAATGATCTCCCAGCCACTCATGAACTATCAGTATAGAGGCTCCAGCTGGTTCTCCCCAGCCTTGTACATCTGAACTCATAGAATCATAGACTGTATCGTCTTACACGGGTCTGAAGCCTGACCAGTGTAAGTTCATTACTTAGTTCTTCACTTCATAGGACAGTGGATATGCACCAGCCTTTGTTACCTAAGCTGAGATTTCCTAAGCACTTTAGACAAACTCACTGGTAAGGCTAAAACATAAAAATAAGTTTATTAACTACAGAAAAATGGATTTTAAGTGATTATACATGGTAGGCAGAAAGGTCAGAGATAGTTACCTTAAGAAAATTAAAAGTAAACACGCATTCTAAATCCTAAACTTTTAGTCTAAGCAAGAGTTGAATCGAACGGCTTTTCTCACCCTGACAGATGTTACAATCAGGTTACAGTTCCTCAGTGTACAGACTGGGCACCCTTCCAGCCTGGGACCAAACTCCCTCAATTCAAAGTCTTTTGTCCTCCAGACATTCTTCCCGGTGTTGAGTTGGGGGGAGGGGAGAGAGGCCAATTGATGTTTCACAGTCTCTCTTTTTATACCTTCTTCCAACTTGCTAGAAAGAGAGGCTGGTACTGGGATCTGGGTGGGGAGGCTGGAAATATATGGGCAAGATGATTGGGACTGGATGTCAGGGATGGGATGCTACGAATGGGAGCTTGAGAGGAGAACAGGTGGGGACTGGGAGCCAGTTGGCAGGCAGGGGGTAGAATACTGTGATCTAATGACTAGATGGGGGAGAATAGTACTGATTGGGCATGAAGACTGGGACTAAGGACCAGGTGAAGGGAGGAGACAGATCTGACAAGAAGCTGGGAATGAAGGGGGATAACTGGGACTGGTTGGCCAAAGAGACTGGGATAGATAACCAGGGACAGAGGACACCGGGACAAGGAGCCAGGAAGGCAGGGGGATGCTACTAAAATTGGATTAGGAGACCAAGGAGCCACTGGGAGCCAGTGGTTGGGGAGGGAGAACCAGGTCGCACAAGGAGCCAAGAGGGAAGAACTGGGACTGGCTGGGCAAGGACAGTGGGACTGTCTGAGGGGAGGGGAAGTGACTGGGACTCGGACAGCAAGCCCAGAAGGAGGATTGACTGAGGAAGGAGATTGGAACTGAGATGAGAAACCTAAAGGGTGAAGATTGGGTCAAGGAGCCAGATGTGGGAAAGAGACAGCACTGAGGTAGGGACAGATCAGAGGGAACAAGACGGAAGGGGTAAAGCTTGTGGGGGGGAATGGGCAGAAGTGTTTGTGCCCACTTGACACTCCCTTCCAGAGTCTGGAATGGAACCAAAGATTCCTGAGTTTCCCCACTGAATCATAGAAGATTAGGGTTGGAAGAGACCTTAGGAGGTGATCTAGTCCAACCCGCTGCTCAAAGCAGGACCAACCTCAACTACATCATCCCAGCCAGGGCTTTGTCAAGCCGGGCCTTAAAAACCTCTAAGGATGGAGATTCCACCACCTCCCTAGGTAACCCATTCCAGTGCTTCTCCATCCTCCTAGTGAAATAATTTTTCCTAATATCCAAACCTAGACCTCCCCCGCTGCAACTTGAGACCATTGCTCCTTGTTCTGTCATCTGCCACCACTGAGAACAGCCTAGCTCCATCTTCTTTGGAACCCCCCTTCAGGTAGTTGAAGGCTGCTTCAAATGCCCCCGCACTTTTCTTTTTTGCAGACTAAATAAGACCAGTTCCCTCAGCCTCTCCTCATAAACCATGTGCCCCAGCCCCCTAATCATTTTCGTTGCTCTCTGCTGGACTCTCTCCAATTTATCCCACATCCTTTCTATAGTGGATGGCCCAAAACTGGACACAATACTCTAGATGTGGCCTCACCAGTGCCGAATAGAGGGGAGTTATCACTTCCCTTGATCTGCTGGCAACGCTCCCACTAAGGCAGCCTAATATGCTGTTAGCCTTCTTGGGAACAAGGGCACACTTTTGACTCATATCCAGCTTCTCATCCACTGTAATCCCCAGGTCCTTTCTGCAGAACTGCTGCTTAGCCAGTCAGTCCCCAGCTTGTAGCAGTGCATGGGATTCTTCCATCCGAAGTGCAGGACTCTGGACTTCTCCTCGTTGAACCTCATCAGATTTCTTTTGGCCCAATCCTCCAGTTTGTCTAGGTCACTCTGGACCCTATTCCTACCCTCCAGTATATCTACCTGTCCCCTCAGCTTAGTGTCATCCGCAAACTTGCTGAGGGTTCAATGCAATCCATCCCATCATCCAGATCATTAATGAAGATGTTGAACAAAACCGGGCCAGGACTGACCCCTGCTGCACTCTGCTTGATACCAGTTGTCAACTAGATATCGGGCCGTTGATCACTACCCGTTTAGCCCAACAATCTGGCCAGCTTTCTATCCACCTTATAGTCCACTCATCCAATCCATACCCTTGTGTTTCCTCCCGGTAACCCACTTACCTCAGGGCTTAGGTCTCCATCCCCAGCGAACCTAGTTTAAAGTCCTCCTCACTAAGTTAGCAAGCCTGCCAGTGAAATGCTCTTCCCTCTCTTCGTTAGGTGGATCCCATCTCTTCCTAGCAATCCTCCTTCCTGGAACAACATCCCATGGTCGAAGAATCCAAAGCCCTCTTCTGACACCACCTGTGTAACCATGCATTTACCGCCACAATTGGATCGTCCCTACCTGGGCCTTTTCCTTCAACAAGGAGGATGGAGGAGAACATGACTTGTGCCTCAAACTCCTTTATCCTTCTTCCCAGAGCCACGTAGACTGCAGTGACCCGTTCAAGGTCATTCTTGGCAGTATCATTGGTGCCCACGTGGAGAAGTATGAAGGGGTAGCGGTCCGAGGGCTTGATCAGTCTCAGCAGACACTCCGTCACATCCTGAATTCTAGCTCCAGGCAAGCAACACATTTCTTGAGTTTCCCAGTCTGGGCAGCAGATAGATGACTCCATCCCCCTTAGAGCATGACTCCGTCCCCAAGCACCACCACCACCACCTCTCTCTTGCTGTCAGCAAATATCCAGCAAAACCACTATCCTCGCCTTCCCAAACTGCTGACTAGACAAAGCCATCAGCTCACAAGGCTGCCTAGGCTCATCCCAAATCTCCTGACCAGGCACATTGCCACTCCCCACAGACAAACTGCTGCTCTTCTCACTACTCTGAGCTTCTTCCAGCAAATTACAGTTACCCTTTTCAGCTTCATTTTTACAAGCTGTACTAGCCAACAACTATCCAGCAAACTGTCCCATCCTCCTCTAGTGCTGGCCCATGTAGAGAATGACAATTTACTACTGCTGTCTGGTACTCCATTAGCTCAAGTGGCTGAGGATTGTGCAGTCATTCCAAAGGTTCCAATCCTGCTGATGAACCATGTGAGTGTCAGTGTGATGGGATTTCTTTTATTTAATTTTAAGTCTAGGAAATTGCACTCACAAAACTACAATAAAAGGTTTCAGAGTAACAGCCGTGTTAGTCTGTCTTTGCAAAAAGAAAAGGAGGACTTGTGGCACCTTAGAGATTAACCAATTTATTTGAGCATGAGCTTTCGTGAGCTGTAGCTGTAGCTCACGAAAGCTCATGCTCAAATAAATTGGTTAGTCTCTAAGGTGCCACAAGTACTCCTTTTCTTTCTACAATAAAAGGACATTATTACAGTTGCAAAGTCAAGCACTGAAAAGTTAGGAAATGCCAGAAATGCCTGTGTAATCTTAATTTGCCCCCTCCCACACACCCCGTTCCCCTGCATTTTGCATTTAATTATGTAATCACATAATATTTCCACAGGACCCCTGCATCATTACACACACAGGGTGGACCATGCTCTAGGAATGAATTAAGGGTATGTAGTGAATTAAGCACATCTATAGGACCCCTGCCTCATTTGTTGCAGAAGTTGAAAGGTATGTGCTGAATGAGACGAGATTTCAGGAACAGACAGGATGGCATCCTGGCTAAGGCAGTTGAATACTGGCCTGGTAAATTGGATTCTATCCCTGTCTCTGACAAAGACTTTCTCTGTGAGTCTGCACAAGTCACTTAAAAACAGTTCACAGGTGGTCACTAATTATTTGTTCCTTTTTTCTGGATCCCTGACTCAAGACCCAGGAGTCTGATTTTCGGAAGTGCTGAGCAGTCACAATGTGTTTTGAACATCTGAAGTGCTATAGTATGCAATCAGGTCTTGGGTGTCTCAAATTGGGTGCCCAAAATTTGTGGGTACATTTGATCTTAATCTCTGTGCCTCAGTTCCCCATCTGTAAAATGGGGATAATGACTCTTCATCTCACAGGAGCATTCTGAAAATAAATTAATGTTTGTGAAGCACTTGGATCCCATAGTGATGAGCACCATAGAAAAGTCCATGAGGAAATTATAAATTCTGTGTGCAGAGCAAGGTCTGAATATTTTGTAGTAAATAAAGGTTGGAGCCACATTGTCTATTCAAAAAGATCAAGGAGCCCTTGTGGCCCCTTAGATTCTGGCCTCTCCTAGCTTTTAAGTGATTGACTTTGCAAACTTAATAATGTTCCTTTAACTCATATTTTAATGTGCTTCTCTACCATAATCAGTGTGATATAACAATATACATTCCACTAGCACAGTCCATGCAGGTTCCCATTGACTTCAGGCCCATTCCATTGCAAGATTGGGACCTAAGCTTGATAGAAAACATTGCTGTATTACACCACAAGGTGGCAGAGACAACCTGCACAGAGCGTAAAGTGACAAATGGGTACATTTACATTCTTTGCAGCTCAGCTAGTACGTTGACAAATCTTCACCTTTCTGGATATATAAATACGTAATTGGTAAGTGGCAACTTCTTAAAAACTGAAATATTGTTTTAGCACAAAATGTCCTTTAAAGGGAACACACATCAAGGCTACAATTTTTTTGAAGGAAAGATATGCTTTTGAGAACATTAGTAATGGTTAATGACTATATAGACAGCTTCTTGACACTGTCCTTAACTATAAAATAATTTGCAGTTTGGGTTGATTTGAGAAAAGTAAATCTATTTAAATTAGCCCTTGTTTAAGATTATGCCATTAATTTTTTCTTTGATTCTCAGCAGATGCATTTTTCTTTTATCAGTACAAAAGGACTTTTGTCAGGCAATTTAGATCCCAAATCTAGGGTGTGTGTGTGTGTGTGGCTTGATTGAATTTGTTTTTCTGCTGGCTTGATTTTGAAGCTTCCCTTTAAGTGTTTGCAACTCAAACATTACAGTTTTATGCAAAAGTTCAGTATACAATGTGAAACTGACTAGTTTGGTTTCATTGACTATACTGAGTGAAGTACAAAAATTAAGTAAATGTAAAAAGAGTGAAGACCTAAACTAAAAGAGCCACAACAAAAACATTCTTTTGGGTGCAGTAATCTAAGGAGCCAGTAAGAAAAGTAACAGCAGTAACAAGGGGCTTGTATTTTTTAGGTGACTGTCATTTTTTTTTAACCTTTGCTCTTAGGCAGATGTTTAAGAATTGCAGATGTTGTAAAAAATGCTCTGCTTTCCTCTTCAAAACTTAAAATCAGAAATAACTTGCCCAGGAAATGGAGGGCGAGATTATGAAGTCTCAGCGACTAAAGAAAACTTTAAAAGGGTTGGGTCAACCAGCCAGAGTTTTTTTACATTAAAAATTTGCTCCCAAATTACTTGTATCATGTGCTCATGAAATGGTTAAATATTTTCTGCAGCACTGGAAATGGATCAGAGAGAGCCACTCCTGGAACAGAAATGCTTATCACTATCTTTTTTTTATTTCCCCTTCTGATAACATTATTCTTCAGTCCCTTTTAAAATCTTTCTGACCATACTCTCCTGTCCAATCTCAGACACACATACAGATAATGAATAAAATGAGGCATTCTGAAAGATAAAATTCTAGCCTGCATGATTCTGTCCCTACACCTAGGAAAAGGCAGCTAATCTTTTAAAATACATTTCAGTAGCTGATTGTAATGCTGGTTTTATGCAACTCTCTATCTCGTGGTAGGCACATACTGGAGATGGTGATATCTAAATATAGCAATCTAAAGCTTCACGCTAACACTTGGTCCATGTAGGCATTGCAAAGACATTTTTCTCTGTTACGTGTATGTGGTCTGTAGCAATTATAGTCAATAAACATATTAAATGGGCAGTGCTTGATTCTGCTTCTTCCAATACAAACTAAGTGCTGCATTATTTCTCACACACATTGTTAGTTGACACACAAATAATGAGACCTGAAGAAGTGGGCATTGTTCATGCTGAAAGCCATCCTTTTTAGAGACTTTGTAGTAGGTAAAACTCTGATAGCTTGTTTTTCCTGTGTTGAACTGTTAGCTGGAATTCTTCTCTGCCTCACCCTCACCACCTTAAAATGTACAGTATTGTGCTGTTTTTCAGGCATAGTCTCTGGACCAGATGACCAACTGGTGTGTTAACCAGTGTATCTCCATTGAAGCCAGTGTAGCTCTTGATTTACACTAGCTGCAAATTTGGCTCTCTATTTCTTTTTGTTGGGGGAGAAGGGGTTGGCCAATTCCTTTTTGCTTTCATCTGAAGCATTTGGTATTCTCCTTCTTTCCTAGATAGTGTCAGCACTAATCAACATATATGTACTACTCCTGGGGAATTCTGCGCCATTGCGCATGTGCAGAATTAATGTCTCCTGCAGATTTTTTTCTCTGCAGAATATAGATTCTTCTGGAGAGGAGCAGTAGCTACACCTTTTGCCCACCAGGGGCTGCTGTGGCACCAGAGGAGAGGGCAGCCAACCAGCAGCGAAGGCTGCATTTCTCACAGTGGGGCTAGATGAGGAGGCACAGGACGGACAGAGAGGGGCATACGGGGCTTCTGGGGGGGGTCGCAAATTGGGGTTCAGAAGGGCTAGTGGGGGGACAGACTGGGGCATGAGTCAGGAGCTAGTGGGGTAACTCCATTGAGCCAGGGGCTGAATGGGTTGGGGGGGGGTTGCAGGGCCACATGGGGACAGGGGCGGATGTGCCTGACTGAATGGGAGAGACTAGGGTTCTGCCAGGGTCTGCATGGGGGAGGTTCCCCAACTCTCTAACAATCCCTCCCCCACCAAAAACAACTGTTCCATACTTCTCCCGCCCACACCTAGGTTCACTGCCAGGCTCCTTTACAGCAATTACTTCCCTCTCCCTCAGCTCCTCTGTTACCCTTGACTCCCTCAAGCCTTTGCAATGCTTTTTAGGGATGCAGGAAATGTTTCTGTATTGTAGTTTAAATGAATTATTACTCAAAGTTCTGTATTAATATATTTGTCAAAAAAAAATCCTGAATTTTTTTTTTGTCTATATTGTTACAGACATACTTGCTGACAGGTATTTTGAAATAAATTATCATAATAAATGAAACTGGCATGGTTATATTGTGTTATTTTGACAAATAAAATATGCAGAATTTTAAAATATTGTGCACAGAATTTTTAATATTTTGGCACTGCATTTTTTATTTTTTGGCGCAGAATTCCCCTAGGAGGAATGTACTCTGAAAGGTCTATGTTTAGCCCCAAGGATCTCTACAATGGTGTGAGATGCTCTGTCAGTATTATTGAGCACTGTCTATTAGCAGCTTAGATACCAGTAATAAGCACAGTATAAATACCTAGACAGCAATGTTTGTAACCTTTGGAAGACATTTTTATTTTTCTAGTTATCCATGCTATATTTTGTTCCAGATCACTCCTAAGAAAGTTAATGTTATATCTGATAGTTTACACTATATATGAGATTTGAGTGTGTTATTCTGGCTTATTTGTTTTGTTTTCACTTCAGAGTGGCAGATTTAAATATGAAAAAGACATAAAGGGTTTATTTTACAGGAATGCAATAGAGGAGAAAAAGGAACAACTATATAAATGCAATCTATTTGTATTTCATTTATTATTATGAATTCAATTAAAAGGAAATACCTTGGGTTTTTGGTTTATTTTTTTTAAGGATATTTAATGCACCAAAACTGTGTGGTATGATTGTGGCTTATTGATTATAGTAACTTGAGGTTGCTAATAACCATGTCGCTTAGAGATATTATTGATTATGTTAACTTTTCTCTTGTCTTTCAGAGCTAATGAAGGCGCAGGGAATTTTAAGGTGTGGATGTGACTTGAATTTATTTTCCTATACATTTCACTTGGGAAATTTGTATAACTTTAATCTAATTTAATTTAGCTCATCCGGGTTTGCTTTGCACTAGAAGTACACCTGGACACACAATCTGGAGTTTACCCAGTGGAGTATAAAGTGATATTGAGCTACATTGTACTTTAAAATCCATCATAATGCATAATGTCACAGGGTGTGTCAAGAAGAGAGACTAAAAAGGCAGGAAAATAATATTTTAGTGTGGGAGAATGGAACATAATAAAACTGACTAGTCTCGCTTGTTGCTTCAGGCTCTGTCTCTGGGGGATGAGTGCCCTTATTGTACGTTTATTTGGAATTCTGCCCAAGGGAATAGTCGTGCCCAAAGTGTTGCAGTTTGTTTTGTTTTGTTTTTGTTTTTAAATCTCTGATTTGTTCTGGAAGATGTAGTTTTTAATGTGTGTTTCTGTACTCATCAACCAAGAGGTAGTAGTCTTGAGTTCTAATGTATAACCGCAGGAGGAAGATGGAAGGCACAAAGAAATACTTGTGCCTATTTGCTAGGCAGCTAAATAGACTTCCCTGGTCAGTTGCTAGTTCACTCTCACCTTGATCTCTCTGTTAAAGACATTCATCTCTTCTCTGAATAGTGGTTACTGAACTGGAAAATAAATACAGCTCCGCGGTATTGTAATGTAGAGTCAACTAAAACTTGTTCCTACTGTGCCAAATCAGTGTTGTCTCACAGTGTGAAACTGCCCATCTCTTGCTGCCTTCTCCATAATTTGACAGGCTGTAATTAAGGATGTGCAAAGTGTATCATTTCAGTATGTGAATAAATACCTTGGAAACAGGCTCTATTCAAGCCAAGCAATAGATAGAACTTTAAATTATGTAGTCACATATTACATTTTATCTTTTATGACAGCAGGATATTAGGAATAAAAAGCTATGGAACAGCACAGAGTAGCAGATTGTAAAAGAGAAACTAAACATGGGTACGTTTAGCATGGAGATATGCAACCTTAATATTTAAGAATGGGAGCAAACAGCATTTTACTAACATATTACATATAATTTGTCTTAATTCTTTCCCATCCTTTCTCCTTTGCCTCATCTTTATTTTTAGCTGGGTTGATACCTGTCCAGACTGCAGGCACAAATCTGAAAAGGTGCAACTCGGGTGCAACTACTCACCTTTGTTATGATTTATTAATCATTATTGTAGAGCTTAATAGCCAACTGAGAACAGGGCCCCACTGTACTGGGCACTCTACCAACACTGAAATGAGATTGTCCCTGTCCCAAAGGGCTTAGCTGAGCCTACAACTGAATTGTGAATGTAGATTTTGTGAATGAGAAAGTAATCTGCAGAGGGGAAGCTGCCTTCCTGAAAATATCTCCAGCCAAGTTGCTTTCTCTACATTGTTCTCTGCCCCTCCGGTGTTTTTTCTCCTGCATTGTTTCTTTGTTTCTGCCCCTTACCCCTGTTTCACCCTCATTCTCTTTGCCTTGGATTGATCCCATTTCCCCATCAATTCTTTGCTCAGCTTTCTGGATTTGAAGAGGTATACATGGTTTCACGGTAGATGTAACGTTAGCTTACAAATTGAGTTTAAAGCAATTCAGCCATTTTACTGGCACAGGAAAAAATCTCCAGTACTGAAAAATGTCCATATCAGATGCATATTTGTTCCCAGTAATAAAAACATTTGTCAGGGGCAATAAAAAGTCTAAAACATTAGAGGGAAATAAAAAACATTTACTGAGGCTGATGTGTATGCACAGTGACCGCCTTCCACAAGGAGTTTTCCTTCATTTTCATACTATGTTTCTAAGCTATGCAGATGGCACCTCTTAGTTCATATAATGGCTTCAGAGGAAGCTGCTCAGATGTAGGCACTGAATACAGATTAAAACCCACTAGAGTTAAATGCATTTTATATTATTAATACATATCAACAAGTGAGCTGTAGCTCACGAAAGCTCATGCTCAAATAAATTGATTAGTCTCTAAGGTGCCACAAGTACTCCTTTTCTTTTTGCATATACATTACTTAGGTATTCAGAGATTATGCAAACCTCAACTACGTCTGTCACCTCCTGATGTGTAGTTTCAGAGCCACATGGTATGTCAGTGTCATGATTTTTCCCTTGGGGACAGGAGAGTTTGTATTTCTTTAGTGCTGAAATTGGTGGGTAGGGGGAGAATTAGGAGTCAAATCAAATTTGACCTAAAGGTTAGGCTTCATAAAACAGTATCTTACAACACCTGAATGCAATTGAAATGTTTCCATAAGATGATGGTTGTTTTTTTAAATTCCAGTAGAAAGTCTAGTTACAAATATTCTCCTGCAGTGTTTGCAACCCAACCATTGTACTGGCCCATGAGAACTTGTCTGAGCTGAGAGAAACTGCAAAAATAAATTGCATAGACAGAAATAGGTTTTGGTTTTTAAAACACTTTCTATTTTAATAATCTAAGACAGGGTTTGTGACATAGGTAAGGAAATTGATTTTTTTTGTAAGCTGATCCAACCCCTTTTTAAGCCATAAATACAGGCTTCCAGTAACAGCCTGACTGAAACTCAGCTTTAACTCAGAAGTCTTCTACAAACATTGAGTTCCAGGTTCTGCCAGCTTTTATTCACAATGTACTGTATTCCACAAGTAGTCCCATTGGTTCCAATTGGACTGTTAACAGACTGATACTAACATGGATGAAGGTGGCAGAACTGGGCCCTGAATGATCTCAAAGAATCACCTTTAACTCCCTTGAATGCCTTTACTGGCTGTTTTTCTACATCACTTTCCACTTCCTTACTATGTCATTAATAAGCCCCCATTTACTTCTCTGCTTTCATTTCCTCCTCTTTTTTTCCTCCTTATGCTCTTATTTCTCTCCCCACACTACCTCCTTTCTCACTCTTGGCTTCATGCTTTTCTGCTTCTTCCAGCCAAGCTAAATCTCCAAGTTCAAATCCCTCGTTCAGACCCGTTTCTTGTGAAACCTCTCTACCTGGATTCCCTATCAGCATTGTCCCCTTATCTCCTTCCTTCTGCATAATTCTCCTGTGTATCTGAATTAGATTGTGAGATCCACTGGGCAGGGGACTTTTTTTTTTAATGTGCCTTGTGTGTTCTATAAACAATGCTCTGATTCGTGCTGTACACAAAGCTACAGTAGGGTCAGCAAAGTAGTTCTGACTCTGTTTCTGACTTCTATGCATTGTTGTTTGAACATGATAGCTATATTATTATAGGTGGAATAAATATTTGTGTCTGTGACTTAAATCAGAGTAGTTTGGCCTTTCGTGTTCATTGTACTCTTTGTATTTGCAATATGGCTTGGCTAGTAAATCACAGCCGTCCATAATTTAATGTAAAAATCCAATTAATTGGGACAAAGGGAACTCCATCTATCACGTTGAGTGCTGCAGCCTGTTCTGTCTTTGTGCCTCTTCTTTGTATCCACCCAAATCATTAGGCAGCTGTTTAGCATTTTATCTGTGAAAAAAATCCTTTTAAAAAAATATCTTCAAGAATGGCATAATAAACGTCATGTTACAGTCCTCACCATGGAAATACTTGGAAATGACAGTAAAAGCGTCCCATCCAGTCTAGCCATTGTATTCACCACTGTGACACATTGAGTTGAAAATGATTCTGGGATTCAGATAGTGCTAATCTAGCCCCAGCAGAACTGAAACGTCACTTACAAGAGGCTAAAAAAAAAAAGAAAATTACGCTGTGCGAGCTGGGAAATACCAGAGGGTTTTATTTTCTTAGTGTAGCTCTGAAGTGTGGCCTGAGCTCATAGGCCTGACCCCCATTTTATAAAACTTCTGTCTGTGCCTGTGGCAGGCAACTCCTTTGTTCACAGATGAAAAGAGGTATTTACCATACTGCATTAGAGCAATTTAATGTCTGTGCTGTAGTAAATTATGTACAGCATCTGTGCTGCCTGGTAGTTAAAATTGGCACGCAAACTTGGAACTCCGTCCTGCTCTTGTTGACGTCAGTGCAGGTTTTTGCCACAGATTTAGATAGATTCCCAGGGTCCAATCCTGCTCCGGTTTATTATTTTGTATATAGTGCCTTTCATCCCAAAGTGATCTAGAAACAGGACAGAGAGGAACTCAGTCAGAGGTTAGGGGTTTGTTAATGGAGTGGATGGGTGAGGTCCTGTGGCCTGCGATGTGCAGGAGGTCAGACTACGTGATCATGACTGTCTCTTCTGGCCTTAAGGTCTGAGTCTAATTCAGCTATCTTCAGCTGTAGTGTGTGGGCCCTTTGAGCAGGGGTTAGGCTTGGGCTGGAGGAATCCTCTGTAGAGAACCATGGGTGGGAGCACTCAGCATTTTTAAGTTGCTTACCGTCTGCTCTTTCTGCAGCCATTGGAAAAGAAGTTTGTGCGAGTTTCAGGAGAAGCAACCATCGGACACGTGGAAAAATTCCTGCGAAGAAAAATGGATCTTGACCCAGCTTGTCAGGTAGGTTACAAGAGAGGCATTCAGCCCACCTTAGGGTCAAGACTTTTTTTCTTAATATTTCAAGTGAGTGATGTATTCCATGGCTGCTGGTTCACCCTGATCATTGCAGTACGTGTCCAGCAAACAAGGCTGGCACGTAGGGTATGTCTACACTGCATCTGGAAGTGAGCCTCCCAGCCTGGGTCGACATTCTTTTGTTAGCAGGGCTCTCGCTAGCATGCTAAAATAGCTTTGTAGATGTTGCAGCTTGGAGCTTGGGCTGTCAAGCCTGCGCAACATCAAAGCAATGTCAATAGAGCTGTTTGTTAGCATGCTAGTGGAAGCCCGACTAATGCAAATCTGTCAACCCAGGCTGAGAGGCTTGCTGTCAGATACAGTGTAGATCAGTGGTCACCAAACCTGGGGACTCTCCCAGTCGATTGCGATCTCCGGCCACGGCGGTACAGCAGGGCTGCCTGCTGCTAAGGCAGGCTCCCTGCCTTTCGTGGCCCCATGCTGCTCCCAGAAGCGGCCAGCACAGCCAGGGTGGGCCCGGGAGGGCAGGGGTCACCTGCACTGTTCCTGCCTGCAAGCACCACCCCCACAGCTCCCATTGGCCGGGACGGGGAACTGTGGCCAATGGGAGTTTTGGGGGTGGTGCCTGCAGATAGGGGCAGCTCACAGAGCCATGTGTCCCCGCTCCCAGCCCTCCAGGGACTGCAGGGGCATGTAGGCCCCTTCCGGGAGTGATGTGGGGCCCCAGCAGGCAGGGAGCCTGCCTTAGCTTCGCTGTGGTGCCAACTGAGGTAAGTGTCGCCTGGCAGGAGTCTGCACCCCAGCCCTGACCCCCTCCCAGAGCTAGCATCCCATACCCACTCCTGCATCCAAAAATCCTCCTGCATCCCAAGCCCTGCCCCAGCCCTCAGCCCCCTCCCAGAGCCAGCAACACCCCATACCCCCTTCTGCATCCCAACCCCCTGCCCCAGCCCTGAGCCCCCTCTCAGAGCCAGCACCCCGTACCCCCCCTGCACCCTAATCCCCTGCCACAGCCCTGAACCCCCTCCCAAAGCCAGTACTCCCTCCTGTACCCCAACACTCTGCCCCAGCCCGGAGCCCCCTCCTGCACCCAAATACCCTCCCAGAGCTTGCACCCCTCACCCCCTCCTGCATCCCAACCTCCTGCCCCAGGCTCAGCCCAGAGGCTCCTCCCATGCTGCGAACCCCTCAGCCCCAGCCCAGAGCCCACACCCCCTCCCAAACCCCTGCCCCAGCCCAGTGAAAGTGAGTGAGGGTGGGGGAGAGCAAGTGATGGAGAGAGGGGGGCATGGAGTGAGTGGGGCGGGGCTTTGGGGAAGAGGCAGGGCCTCAGGGAAGGGGCAGGGTATATCCTGGTTGCCCTTACATTCAAAAAGTGATCTTGGGTGTAAAAAGTTTGGAGACCGCTGATGTAGACACACCCTTAGAGGCCAGAGGCAGAGCCATAGTATTCATCTAATCCAGTAAGCAAACTCCTAAAAGCTGAGATTCAGTGTGTGTACCAGGGGATCATGCAAGATTTAACTGTCCCCACTCAGTGGCAGCTTTTTTTAAATTTTCTGATAATATTCCCTGTATATTACTTTAATTGTACATGGGGCTTGACAGTAGGTGGAGTACGTTCAATAAAAGCCCAATGGCATTGCAAACAAAAGGCACAGAGGGAAGTAGAAGGGAGCCTGGGAGGATATGAGAGCAGAAATATAGGCAGGAGTTGGATTTAGGTGAACACAATAAGGCTGAACTGAATGTTGAAGGAGGTTCAAAAAGATTAGAGGGTGGTGGGGGAAGATGGTGATTTTGGAGGGGTGGGGTGGAATAAAAAGGTGTGTGTGCGTGTGTAAAATAGAGGAACACTCAAATGTTGTGCACAGGGATTTAAACGCCCGGTTCTCATTGAAATCAATGAGACTCATACAGCTAAAACCCCATGCAACTTTTAAGAAATTATTCCAACTACTGTTCAGCTGAGAAGGCCGCGGGAGTTACATAATGCATAAATGATCCATCCAGCTGCTGCTGATGAGAATAGGCAAATAGCAGAAATAAAGTTATGGTCTTTGAGTTCTGTTTGTTTGTCTCAGACACTTATTTTTTCCCTTTTTTAAGGCAATAAAGCGTGACTGTTTGTTTTTTCCAGCATTGAGTCTTTATTCATGCTGCTTGCTGTCCCATGGTGACAGTGCAAATTGGATATAAATTATTCATCCCGTAGAAACAACCTAGTTACATTTACTGGTTTCCTCTCAGTAAGAATGTATGTAGCTTCCCATTGTAGATAGTGCTGTTGGGAAACCTAAGTAAATAACATTTTTCTTAGATGTGAAGTTAGAGAGAAGCCAACATTCAATTCAGACACGGATGGTGCTTTTTTTTAAAAAAAAAAAAAAAAAGAAAAGGAAAAAAAAGGGCATCATATTTGGATCCTAATATTCTGAAGTTCTGGGCACCCACAACTCCAATGGAAGATGCAGGTGCTCACCTTTGAAAATCAGGCCGATGCCGTTTTACAGACTTGCTTCTAATTCTGCCAATCTAAAATTCTTCTTGTAGAGTTTAATATGTTATTTTTCCACTTCCTGTCTCCCAAACTGTGTTCTAACTGTGTTATCCATTGTAAAATAGATGCCCCAGAGTTAGTTGAATTTCCCTAGTGAATACACTGATTTCTGTATGGAGTGTTAGCTAACTGTTTATCAACGGGACTCCTACAGCCACTGTGCAATAACTAAAGCACTTGAAAGGGCTGACAAAAAATACCTTTGTATGGCGTGCCACAGAGTCTGATAGCTGTGTGAGCTATTTGAGTGCCTAACACTTGTTTGTTTGTCTGTATGCCTGCTGCTCTAGCATTAACTGATTGCTTTGGGATATCTAGGGTTGTGTCACCTCGTTGTCTGAGAACAGGTATCAAACACAGCTTTCCACTTCAACTGTGGTGGGTCAGTAGAGATGAACGCTTATTTCTAATGAAGTGTGCTCAGCACTCATTATAATGGTCTGAAATGAGTTAGAATGGCCAAACTCTCTTGAAATATGAGTTGAACTGGGTTGGCCCTGTTCACACGGACAGGACAACAGAGTTCAACATCATTTGAAGCATGGCATTACAGGGAGCTGATTTTGTGACCCATTCGCAGACAGTGCTAAAATTGTGTGTGCGTGTGTGCCTAAGTGTGAAAGATACTCTGTGAAACTAGATTCTATCCTTGGTCATCCACCTTTAGTAATGCAGCTGAGTAAACAACTTCCCCATCCTGCGATCAGGAGCAAGAGGGATGCGTGCATTCTGTTCTCCTGTAAGGAAACCAGAGACTTAATGTTTTATGCAGCCAACTGTCATACTAGACTTTAGAAAGGGGGAATTAATAATAAAAATAAACAATGAGGAAGACAATCAAAGACCTTCAAATCAGAAGTGAGGAAATAAAAAAAATCCTTAACTCAGCATGGACGTTACAAAGCATTCTATAGTACAGCCACTGAAAATGGCTATACCCCTAAACAAAAAGGGAAGCCAATATAGTTAAATGGTAAGGCTCAAGCAGTTGTTTGAGTCAAACACGTATCCTTTAGAAAATGGAAATGCAGCCCACATGAAGCCAACAGAAACAAGCACAAACTATGGTAGGTGAAATGAAAGAGAAATCAGGAGGGCTGCGAGGGACTCTGACAAGTGAATGAAATTAAAACAAACATTCAGTTATGGTGAATGTTGTGACCAAATTCAGTACCTAATGTGCAACTCCTCTCAAGTAAGCTTCTAAATGGTTATCAGATGGTAAGTACTTTTGGATATTACCCACCTGGGTCATCTTTGAACCAACAACCAAGAGGTGAAAGGTTCTGTATTCCATTTCCAATCTCCCAAATAGCTGACTAACCTTGAGGCTGTTTGACCAGATTTGTGCATTGGCGGATTATTTGCTATCTTTGACTTTCATCCAATGACATCCTATCTGACTGGGGGGACTTGAGGTTAATGGAATTGTTCAAATGATAAAGCACCTTTTTAGGACATGTGAAGAAACAGACAGAAATCTAAAGAGCAATTTTGAGTAAAAAATCCCACCTAGAGTCTCTGAGGGAGGATTTCAGATTATTTGCTGATCTTTTGTATTTAAGTTTGCTTATGGATTTTAGTTCAAATTCCCTAATCATCTGAAAGGTTAAGACTTTATTTTTATCCCTCAGCCCGTTTGACTTTTATTGATGCTTTGTTTTGACCTTAGTGCCTTGGGAAATGGCTAGTTTTGTCTGTCAGCACACATACATTTCTAATTACAAGGTGCCTCTTGAATATTCAGCTTTATCTAATTGGAGCTTGTTTTTCCACGGAAGTTTGAATAATTTTCTCAGAGGCTTTAATGTATACTAGCAATTCCAACCATACTACTATTCAGAGACTTTGTTTTTAGATTAGGCTGAATATGTAAAGCATTGAGTTATCTTAGGTATTTATCTAAGGTAAATTGTCTTGGTATCAAATATAGGTGTGTGTAATTTTGCTTTTCCTAACAATGAAGTGGGAACCTGAGCCCCTCGTTATTTTACAAGTAGTTACTGTTATATGCTATTTCCAGTGGGATCATCCAATGGCAGCGTTATCCATTCTTGACAAAGGTGATGGAACAAATCCCCTGATACCAAAGAGGAAACCAGCAGCTCAGCTGCTTTGAGTGTGCAGATGTGGTTTATGGGGTAGAAATGTTCCATAATCAGATATGTTTTTCTGAAAGCATGCATGTACATAGGTCCCTTTGGGGAGTAATTGGAAGTCTGTGCACATACGGTGTATCTGCTGATGCAGTCTCTCTGTAATTATGCCAGCCTTAGTCCCAGAGATGGTTTTATCAGGTGCATAGTAAGATCATAACGACAACGGTTGAAAAGAAATGGAAGGCTTTTAGTCAACTATTTGAATAATCAAATCCACATATCACTATTGCCCTGATCTTGCAATCAAATCCACACCTCCTAGCCATCCACACATCAAAAGCTAAACCTCTGGTGCTTTTTATTTTGCTTTCATCTTATCTCCTGGATAACTGTACTTACACAGAACCACTCAGTTGAGTTCTAACACTAATTGGACCAAATTCATCCCTGGTATGACAACATCAATTTTGGGGCGTTGTATAATAATCTCTCAAATTATTTGTCTTCATCTTAAACAATAGGCATTAGTTTGTATTTGTCAGTCATTGTGACTTTCGAAAAAGTAGCTTTTGCATGCAACAAATATGCCATCTAATGAAAATAAATGGTATAATAGGCTGCTTTTGTTAACTCTGCTTTAGCGTGAGTGATTATTAAGGTTATTCAGCAGTAACATCTCAATCTTTCCTTTTCATCAAAAGGTCAAACTAATTAAAGTCACTGCTTTCTCAGTAGCTTAGTACTAATTGGCTCCAGTTTTACCAGTTAGTCAAGTCTGAAGCAGATTTATAGCACTTGTGTTAATGGTAGCTCTTTTTTTCATCTATAATATATTAATTTCCTTATGGCACAAAGACTTCTGTGGGACACCAGGTTACAGTAAATTTGCACCTATACTGCACATGCTTATGGAACAAGATTTTGGGAATAAATTGTGTTGGCTTTTTTCCATTCTGCACTTCTGTACCTTTTATTCTTGTACAAGTGGAATGAATACTAGGGCAACAATTAGCAGGGAGAACTTTGGGGCCTCATGCTGAAATGGTGGAATTAGGCATTTGGTATTCAGAGCACTCCAAGGAGGTGTATGTGAAAACTGCTTTGCAATAATTAATTAAAAGCCACTGATTCATCAGTGATTATCATCTGAATCTGCAGCAGCAGGGTCAACATCAGGGTGTTCCCAGATGGTGTGGTATTTCCAAACAAATGGACATTTTCAGTTATTTTAAAATTGCCAAGAATTACCATCATGTCAATTTATGTCCTTTAAGGGAACGAATTGTTGTATTTTTCTATTATATAAAGGCCAACATTTTCAACTATCTACTTATGTGGGTTTCTCCCCTCCACCCCAGTTAAGATTTAGTTGGGGATTGGTCCTGCTTTGAGCAGGGCGTTGGACTAGATGACCTCCTGAGGTCCCTTCCAACCCTGATATTCTATGATAATGCAGCTAGTCCTGCTTTAGGTCTTGATCTGCTTCTATTGAAAGCCATGGCAAGATTCCCATTGACTTTAGTGAGAGCAGGATTGGGCTCTCAATGCCTTACCCAGTTTAAAAAAGAGAGTTAGAATTTAGGGCAGTAATCCAAGAGCAGTTACCAGTGCACATCACAAGAAAAAATGGCAAAGAATAGGTTTGCCTCTTTTCTGGACTAATAGTATGCTATTCAGTAGTTAATTTGGGAAAGAAAGAGGAATAATTGTGCAGAAACAGACTATAAATAGAAAAATAAGTGATTATTTGGAGTCTGTGTTTGATCTCTTTAATGTCTCAATGAGATGTGGGTAATTTAAAAAAAAATCCTAGATTAGTATCAGAATCAATAATTTATCAAGATTATTTTAATGTCCAGACTAATTTTTGCCCACTGGGTTCCTTCTAGGCATTAAAAGCAGAAGTAATATTTAGTGGTTTACAAGTTCAAAGTACTTTAAACCTCTACTTAAAACTCTCAACCCCTTGTGAGTTGAGCAAAGTATTTGTAATTATCCCAGTTTTAGAGATGAGGGAATGGTGGCACCTAAAGAGGTTAAGGCCATCCATTTGCAATTGGACCTGGGGCATGCAGGGCCCAAAACTCATGAGTTCCTGGATCTCAGAGCCATGCTCAGCCCTTTAGAGAGGGGCACAATTCTTTGTCTTTGGTCTAGTTCTTGATCTTTGATCACTGATGCGGACTTAAAAAGAAAAATAACCCAGCAAGTATGAAACAAAAATCCAGATCAGTTACATAGTTAAAGCACAAAAACAGCTTAGTTTTGTCCTGCTGCAGGAGCTATATGTGCGTACAAGAGCAGATATAATGATATTACAGTACCCTCTGAGATCATTGATGTGACTAAGCTCACACTGAGAAAGCTACAGAACATCTCTCTTTGCCCAGCCTTTGTCAATTAACCAAGCTATGAAATCCAGGCAGCTACTTTATAGGGGAGGTTCCCCCACTCATTCCTATGTCTAAAACTTGCTGCCTGTGGGGGAATGTCGTGTCCTTGTTCCTTTTACCTGAAATGTTAATGTCCCAGTTTAAAGTATGCCCTTGTATCACCTGATAAATATGTAGTCGTTTTGTGAAAAAATAAATTCAATTGAATTGTGAAAATAAGGCAAGCTGTTCAAAATGACTCAGTTTAAATGACCCTCTTCCTCGGCCACCCCCCAGACATGGTATTTTCCAAGTGGCTGCTTTTTGGAAAGTTGCTTAAAAGAAGTGAACACCCTGACACTGACAATGTCACGGGCTTAGCTCTGCTGCAGTAGAGGTTGCTGCCTGGAATTGCTGAGTGTGCCCTTCATTCACTTGCATTACTAAAGAATTGATCATTTTTGGAGTAGGGATTGTGTAATGTGCTTGCTGAGAGCAGCATGCCGTGAACTACCCCTCACACGTCCTGTTTGCTTCAAACCGTTTCTTGCAAAAAGGAACACTGTCCTAGGAAGCAGAAACGTTAACACGTTTTGTCCATGTTGGGTGGGGGTGGGGTATAGTATTTCCTCTGCTGCCTGTGGCATGGAGAATTGACTCCTTTATTATTTGTGTTACCATAGCACATAGGAGCCCAGTCGTGGACCAGAACCTCATTGTGCTAGGTGCTGTCCAAATGCAGAACAAAAAGACAGTTCTTGCCCCAGAGGGCTTACTTTTCTGGAGCTGTTGGAGGGTTCTGGGAATGAAATGTTACTGGCCCCTTGTTTTTAGTACCAGTGGCCTATGTGAAATGAGTTATGGCTATCGGTGGAGTTCCCAGTAAGTCCATATCACGGCTGCCAGTAAAAAGCCCCTTTCATGCCATTTTCCCCAGGGGAGTCAAGTAGTGAATGGGATGCAGTCCCATTAAACTACCTTCTAGAAGTGGCCCCTGGAGGTTAGAACTGAGGCCAGTTGTCAGGGCAGTGTAAGGAGACTTGCCTTGCTGCTGCTCATGCCATGTCTATTTGATGAACAAAAGCTGAAAGGATGTTCGTCTCCAGGGCTGTTAATTGAACAGCTCTCGCCAGCACTAGATTCACTTTGTTAATGTAAGTACTGAGTCTCAGGTGCTCTGATACAACATTGATGAGTAAGTTCTAAAGACACAGATAGTCTTCCCTAGGCAAGAGAGAGAATGCCCTTTTGACTCTGTTATATTTGTTCACAGGTGGACATAATATGTGGTGATCACCTGCTAGAACACTACCAGACGCTGAGGGAAATCCGCCGAGCTATAGGAGACAGTGCTATGCAGGTAAGGGTGGTGGCTAGCCTGTGTTGTAAAATATGAGTTCTGAAAGGGTGCTCTGTTTAACTAAACAGCAGTGTCTGCTAGAAACGCTTTCACCCATTGGTATTCTGCTCATTGAGAAATCACTACTTCATGCTGTTATGAGAACCCGTCAGGTTGAGTTTAGACAAGATACATTAGCCAGTACAGCTTTGTTTATTGTACTTATAACTGAGCTGGATGCCATGTGTTTTGAGTTTTTGATGGTTCACAGAGTTCTGGTTATGAGCTTTGTTTCCTTTTTGTGCAATAACCACAATGAATTAAACCAAACCGTTCTCTATTAGTATTTCATTCCTCACCCTCACCCCTGGGAATCTGTAACTTGGCAAAGTATCAAAAGACAGAAGCAGCCCAAACACGACTAGCCTTGTGACTGCATGGGGGAGACAATTTGCATATAAAACCCCATAGCAAAAGATGAAGTGTAATAAATGCCAGCAGTGTGCCTGATACGTATGCTACAGCCCCTAAGGGGGGAGAGAAAATATACAGCCAGCTGTCTTGTTGATAACTTACTGACTATACTGCTGCTGGCTTGTTACAAAGTCCCATATATGCAGCACAATTAGTCTAACTGGCAATGGCCACCATTCAGCGTCAAGGGGCGCAGGGTGTTTTATAGGATTAGTAGGACTCTCTTAGGTCACAGATTTATAGAGCTGAGTTTGACACAGTATTCAGAGTGACACAGCCTTCAGAGGCAGAGCTGGGGACCCATTTCTTACCCTGTTGATGCTAGCCTACCCACCACATCTTATTGTGTGTACTATACCAAGAAAAAAGCTCTTTTGTGCTTTGGAAATATTTCTAAGTATTTGCACTAAGTGATCAGTGTGTAATAACAAATAGTTTTAGAGATGCAGCAGTGAAATATCGTGTATCCAATGTAGTGCAGGACATTGGTGCACAATTGCATTCTGTTGTAAACTGTGCCTTAATCTAAACCCAAAATTCTGAAAAGGGTGTTGAAGGTCTACTCTGAATTGAATACACATCTCCTGTAAAAAACTGTGTTGAAGAAATAGTACACTTGTCTAGCAAAAATAAAAATAAGGCAAGAAATGCAAAAGTTAAGTGTCCAGCAGCAAGTTTAATTCTGAGCAATCACACATATAAGTTTAACTTTCCTGGGAAATCTCTTGTATGTGGGGGAACCCCCTTTAAAATGGAAGTCTAGGGGTGGGTGCTAGTTCTGAGGAGGCTCTGGCAATGCAGCTCCTCTCCCAGAGAATCAGGGAACTGCAGGAGACCAATGGTTAGTGCAAAGGCACTGGATATCCATATGGATAGCCCTGGACCCCCAATAGATCCCCAAGATCTGTTGGGTTTGTGGGCTGCACCCCAATTTCTGCCACGAGCAGAACGAATCCCAGCCGTCTTCCTGTGGCCCCTGAGAGAAGAATTCAGAGAAAACGCTCAAAGTGTTACCTAGCCCAGTTTCCTGGAAAACCTCCTCCTTAAGCCAAAGTTTTTAATCTTTAGAAAGCATTCTTGAGAGGGGACTTTCAGGGAAATTGCATTGGTTTCATTTTTTGTCATGTATGGATCTGCCTGGTTGATATGTTGCTGCATGATGTCCTTAAGAATCGCCATGCTGGGTCAAACCAGTGGTCCATCTAGCCCAGTATCCTGTTTTCTGACAGTGGCCAATGCCAGATGTTTCAAAGGGAATGAACAGAACAGGGCAATTGTCAAGTGATCCATCCTCTGTCATTCAGTCCCAGCATCTGGCAGTCAGAGGCCTAGGGACACCCAGATCATAGGGTTGCATCCCTGACTATCTTTGCTAATAGCTATGGATGGTCCAGTCGCTACTCCAGGAGGATTGTTGACTAGAGATGCATCCTGTGGCTGCAAAATCAATACATTAATTGAGGAAGTCTTCTAGAAAACCCTGCAACATTGGTGGATGAGAAAAGAAAGAAGTCTTGAGGTTTCTTAGGCACTTCATTTGGAGATCAACACCAGATTTTGCATTCTAAGTATAGCTTTATTTTGTTGCAGATCCATGAAGATGACCAAACAATTCAGACAGGTTCTGCTGCTTCCTTTTTGAGCCGATTGGAAAGATCTGTCAACAAAGCCAGTTCACAGGCATACCCTGCAATCTGGCAGCCCCTCTTTAAGCTCTGTAGCATCACTTTTTCAGAAACAACTGGATTTCCCTTTTTTAACACCATCGTACCTTGCAAAACATTTTCTAGCACTTCTCTATTCCGAACTTTGCTGGCTAAGCAAATTTCCTCTTTGCTGGCTAAGCAAATTAGACATCTGTTTTTTCCCAAAAAGGCCTGAAATTTTACATGCAAGAGATTGGCTGCCACCACAACTTGATTAGTAACTTTCACCGCTGCTTTCCTTTCATGGTCATATTTCAGGGACTTTCCATGCAAGGATTGTGGATGATTTTTATACAGAGTTTTAGGAGATGTACCATCCTCTCCTAAGAGTCCCACCAATCCACCCTTGAAGCCACCAATGCCCCTAGCTCCATCCATTATGATCCAGAAATGTTTATCAAAACCACCATATTCATTTTGTCATAAACGACCACACCTGTGATAGTTCTGTGCAAAGAGAATATCTTCAGTAGCTCCCTGTGTAATGTGTAGTCTTCTGAATGACTAGGAGCAGTTCACAACTTAATTCAGTTTTATCACTGCTCTCTTCTAGGGCTAGAAAACAAATAGCTGCACTTCTGAATCATATTTTTCATGTGCACATTCATTCATGTCTGCAACTAATCTTGCTACCATCTGAGACAGTTACGCAATTTCAAAATTCCTCATAATCTTGTCATCGCCAAAAGCCTTCGTTGCAGTGCCCTCACTAAAAGTTTCTCCAACATAGCTAATTCTAGCAACGTAGCATAAAACAACTCCAGGCTTGATTTTTTTTCTCTCCCCTGGCTACTCCTATCCCCTCAGTTATAGTTGCAGTAATAGTAAATCCTTTTTGGTGGTTGCACTCTCCTTTTCAATAGCTGCAATAAGTGCTCAAGACTCTGTTTGTTTGCTTTTTCTCTTCATGCAACAGCTTGTGCTAGTGACTGGGATCATTCTCATTATAAATTTGATAACTCCTACAAATGCAAGACACCAGGCTTTTCGTTGCTTTCAGTAACTGAATAGTCAGTTTCCCAACAATCTTGGAATGCTGCATTTTGGAATATCAAGTGTAACCTAGTAGGAAAATGTATTAATAATAAGAAAATATATTTAGATTGCTTTTAACAAACCAGTTACACACCTTGTAAAACTTGAAAGTGGACAGCTGGGTTTCAGACTAACATGTTGCTTCTTTGGCAGATTAATAGAACGTGAATGTAATTTATCGATGGCTTTTAGCCAAGATAGCCAGGGATGCAAGCACCCCATGCTCTGCGTGTCCCTAAATTCTGACTGCCAGAATCTGGGACTGGCCAACAGGGGATGGATCACTTGATAAAGTGTCATGTTCTGTTATTTCCATCTGAAGCGTCTGGCACCGACCACCATTGAAGACAGGATACTGGGCTATATGCACCATTGGCCTGACCCAGTATGGCTATTCTTATGTTCTTGGTAGCATCCATTACATGGAGCAAGCACTAGTCCTTAAAACAAAAAATACAGTAATATTCTCCCCAAACAGTACCACTAGTGTGGGGGTATTTTGTACTACTACTGTAAAATACCATAATATCTGTTGTGGCAAATTGCCAGCCCTACTACGTTGGGTCTCACGCTTTCTCTTCTTGAGTCGGGGTTCAGAGCACCGTTCCTTGCCCCTGAACTGGCGTATTAACTGCCCCACTCGTGCCCTAGAGAAGGGGAGGGGAGAGGGAGGGACCCAGGCCCGCCCTCTACTCTGGGGCCCAACCCAGGGGCCCTAGGGATAGCGGTAAACCACTAGAACTAGCGGTTCCTTCCCCTGAGCTACTTCCCTCTCCTGCCCTTCAGCTTGTGGGGCTTCCTGCCCTCCCTCTGCACAAACCAGGTGTCCCTTTACCTAGGGTCTTGGTTGTCTTAGCCCACCACAGCACTTCTCCAAACTCTCCTCTGCTTCCCTCCAAACTGCTCTCTGCTCCAGCACCAATCCACTCTGCTTCAACTCCTCCTCTTGTCCGATAGAAGCAGGGGGGGTTATCCTGTGACTGGCTTCAGGTGCTTTAATTAATTTATAGCAAACTTTCTTCCCTCTACAGGGAATAAGGCTCCCTTCTAACACTCTCCTCCTAAATTCTTAAAGTACAGGCCTTTGCAGACAGGCCTGAATATCTATATCCTAACACTGCTGCCCTCTGGCCATGCTGTATCACAGTGTGTAACCCTTCTGCCAGGTGGAGCCAGCAGCAACCAGGGCTGAGTACAATATCTAGGGGTTCCTTTCCATTGATACAACACAGAAGTTGCTCGAGCCCCAACCCAATAAACTGGGAAATTTACACACCACACCTGGGCATCTCTGAGAAGCAATACTTCCCCACTCGCAAGCACAGAGTCCGAATGTAGAAAAGAAACTTTGAATAAAAGGAGGGAAGTAACGGGGTGTTAATGGGAAAACACGGCAAACAGAGTTCATAAACATAAACCATGAGTAAAAAACCCACCCCCAAGTAGGTTGGGCAGTGTGCTTTTCCCCTCAGGTTCATAAGTCCAGCAACCCAAAAGTCCCTTTCACGTGCCCAACCCTTCTCTGCACCCCACTCGCAGTTGCTGTCCTTGATCAGTGCAGACCCAGAGTTCAGAGACGCATCCGCAGAGTTCACCTCCCCCTTGGGTGGGGCAAAGAGCTACCTTACTTGCACCATTGCACAAGCACTTGCTCGCTGCCCCTCTCTGCCAGCTGTCCTGCTGGCCGCTCCTGCTCATTGCTTCCACCAGCCGCCTGCTCACCACTCTCGCCATGCCTCTCCCCCAACCGCCCTGCTGGCCGCTCATCTGAGCTCTCCGCCACTGCCCTGCTGTCCACCTGCTCACTGCGTCTCTCCGCCAGCTGCCCTGCTGGCCGCCCTGTTCATCTGAGCTCTCCGCCAGCCGCCCTGTTCATCTGAGCTCTCCGCCAGCCACCCTGCTGGCTGCCTGCTCACTGCGTCTCTCTGTCAGCCGCCCTGCTGGCTGCTCAACACACCTCTCTGCCGCACCACCCACTTGTTCACCAGCTGACTGTCAGTTGCCTTCTGCTGCCACCTGCCTCTCTGCTCTGACCTCTGCACATCAGTCTCCTAGTGATTGTCAGCTCTTTGCAGGCTGGGCAGAGACACTGCCCCAGCTCAAGTGATTTCGGCTCTCAGCGATTTTTATCTCTTAGGAGGCAGGGAAGAAACACAGTCCTACCACCACTGATTTCAGCTCTGATTGGGCATTTAACAGAGAGGCTCCTGATACCTATTTATCTCTATTCTTCAAACAGTGGTGAGGAACAGGTTAAACCCATCTAGGGAGGACTCTTGATGAGGGTGTGCAGCCTCCTAGCTGGGGATTCCTATCCCCGCCCCTCTTACTTTCACAGAGCTCTGGCATTCGAGCCCCTGGCTTAACGGTGTGCTTTCAGCGGAAGGTGACCCCCCTGCATTTGGGACAGGTTCAAGGGCGGCAGGTTTGTATAATTTTTGATGGTGCCCACTCAGGTCCAAGTCCTGCCCCCCCCATCCCCCACCTGCCTTGTAAGCCGATATATATTTTTTAAAATAATGTAAATATGTGAGGGCTCTGGGGTGGGGCTGGTGATGAGGGGTTTGAAGTGTGGGAGGGGCTCAGGCAGAGGCTTGGGGTGCAAGGGTGAGGGCTGTGGTGTGGGGCAGCGATGAGGGGTTCATGATGCAGGAGGGGGCTCAGGGCTGGGGCAGAGGGTTAGGGCTCAAGGGGGGATGAGGGGTTTGGAGTGTTGGAGGGGCTCAGGGCTAGGGCAGAGGGTTGGGGTGGGGGTGAGGGCTCTGGCTGGGGGTGTGGGCTCTGGGGTGGGGCAGGAGATGAGGAATTTGGGGTGCAGGCACGCTGCCCTGGGGCTGGGGCCAGAGAGGAGGACTCACTCCAGCCCTCTCCCCGCCGGCAGCAGCAAGCTCCGGGGGAGGGACCCTCCTCTTTCCCCCAGCAGCCCACTCACTTCGCACCACTGTCACTGCATGTGTTCCTAGGGCTCCTCTCAGGTCCAGGAAGCCCCCTCGCCTCCCCTGTGGTGGGTGCAGGGGTGGGGGGCTGCCATCACGTGTACACCTCTTCCCCTGCTGCTGCCCCCCCTCACTGTAGCCTTCCTGGGGTGGGGGATGGGGTTGCCCCTTGCCCAGCTTGGGGCAGGAGCAGTGACTGCAAGCAGGGGGACCCCCCTGTGCTGGTGGAGGGTCCCTCCGGAAAAGGGAAGGGTCCGAGGTGGAAGGGCAGGGTCAGGGTCAGCTTGCCCTGGCACTTGTGGATGGGGGGCACTAGGACCCTGCGACGGCAGTTGATGCCGGGAACCAGCAGAGCTGCAGGGGGCAGCCACTGGCTTGAGACAGGGACTCTCCAGGGCCCAGGGAGGCACACGGGGGCAGCAAGTGGGGGCCGGGGGACACTTGGTGGGGGCGGCAGGTGGGGCCGGGGGAGAGACCCAGCCCCAAATATTGATGGAGCCAGACCCCTGGGCCCTGAATATTGCTGGAGCCTGGGCACCACAGGCCCATATAACTCACCACCCCTGGACAGGTTACGCACAGTGCTGCTTCCCGGTATTCCCAAAATAATAAAACATTTTTAGAACAGCATTTCACTACCTCTGCATTCAGTACTAAAGTGATTTGTACCCAACACCTGCCAAAATTGATTATTTTGACACTGCTCTAGGTGCTGGATATCTAAGCAGAGCAGGAGCAAACTGTATTTACATAAACAACCCAAGTCTCTCCCACTCCGAGCTAGCTCTCAGGGAAGCATTCATTCAGACCCGGCTTACAACTGTAAAATGGGAATAACAATATTGACATCCTTTGTAAAACACATTGAGATCTACTGATGAAAAGTGCTAAGAGGTAGGTTTTATTATTACTGCTGTTTAAATAAAGGATGTTACAGGCTGGTACACTGCCTCGCACACAGGTGGTGTGTAACCCTTGGTTTATTACTTCAGCACATAATTAATCAAGATCCCATGTTAATTTATCTGCCCCTCTGGCACCTTTTCATTAGCATAATCAGTTACAGCAGAACATAGTAGAACCCCTAGCATGACAACAACAATCAAAACCCTGTCTCCTACCATAAAAGCTAATCAAAGCCTGTCCAAACAGGTCTAATGCTGCATAAGTCAAACAGCTAAACAGCCACCAGAGGAAGCGGTTTCAAAGGGGTGAGCCCTGGACTGAGGATATCTTTCAAGTACCAACTGTGGACATTTTTAAACCCTGTAACTGACCGTGCTGTTGGCAGAATGTTCACGTGTCTCTCATCAGAAGTGAAGGCCCCAATCTTGCACCAGGGAAGTTTTACGGGAGTTTTGCCATTAACTTACTGGGAGCAGGCTCCTGGTGGGTGTTAGTGGACCATGATTTCGTAACAGAATAGATTATTTTGTCACTTATAGTTCAGTCAAGCTTTAACATGTTGCACACTTAGGGGCTGGTGACACTGGAAACTTCAAAGCGCTGTCGCCGGAACGCTCCTGCAACAGCGCTTTGAAGTGCGAGTGTGGTCGCACGCTAGTGCTGGGAGAGAGCGCTCCTGGCGATCCACCTCCATGAGGGGATTAGCTCAGAGCTCTGGGAGTGCCACTCCCAGCATTGGGAGCCTGTCCACGCTAGCGCTTTAAAGCACTCAGACTTGCCGCGCTCCTGGGGGGTGATTTTTCACGCCCCTGAGCCAGCAAGTTAGAGCGCAATAAAATGTAAGTGTAGACAAGCCCTTAGCAGAGCACTTGGTATTACTTCTAAATAAATGCATCTAGGACTAGCTCATGCCTAGTAGGCACAGTTCAGAGCAAGGGGAGAAGCAAAGTTGCTCTGGCTCAGGAGCGGTAGTAAGAGGCATTCTGCCTAAGGGAAGCAAAAAAGCCTCCCAGAGCTCTCCAGCACAGAATGGTGAGCATCCCCATGGCTAACCCCCCCCTTTTTGCTGCATGTTCTTTGACACAAGACTGTGATAAGTATCCAGGGAAGTGAAAAAGACAGTGTAAAGTGGCTTTGGTTTGGTTTTCTCTTCAAGATCAAGTAAGTCCCGCAGTCTGCTTTTATATAAGAAGAAAACATAAAAGCAATTTTTTGAGGGGTGGGAGCTGTTAACTGGTTTCGTGGGAGGGGAAACTGTTTCTTCACGGTCCCTTCCACATCCCTGGTAGATTATCACAGACACAAGTCCTGTGTCGAGGGACATGCAGTATGTATTGCTGAGATGGAATCATACAAAATATATAGTCTGGGGATATAAACAATTATGGTTTACAGTCCAGTGGTTAATTTCACTAAAGACATGTGCCTCCTTTTCAATCACACATTGCAGGGGTCCTGTAGGAAGAGACTGCGGAGCTGCTCTACTGAACTGCCATGTCTCATTCTATATTAATGTAGTGTGTTCGAAAAGCTGCTTTCGCTCGCTTGTGTGAGAGCGATAACAATATGCAGGCCTAGCGTCAGCGTGAAATGTCACGCGCGTGTATGTGAAAGTGTTAATGAAATGTATACATCCAAAATAGCAACAGAATCAGTGGGCCATTAGCAGATGTATTGCTGCAATCTGGGGCAGAGGAGGGTGTTCAGTGTTAGACTTCTACAGCACTCTTCTAGTATTTTACATGGGAAAGTAAATATCAAGCCGCACTTGGGAAGAATGTGAGATTTTTATTTTTTTATTGTTGTCGACTTATCCAGAACTTTGAATGGGCAACTTCTAGAAATTGAATTAAAATAATACATACTTATAGCACTCTTCATCTTCGGTGTGTTTTGTGAACGTTAACACACACTCCAACCTGGTAGGTAATCATCACCTTTGACATGAGGAAACTAGAGTAGAAGGGTGAAATGACTTGCTGAAGGCCACAGACAAAGTTTGTCAGAACTAGGATTAGCACTCAAGATCTGCTCTGAGTCCCATGCTCAGACCATCCTAGACATACTGCCCTGTTTTCTATGTAATACTTCAGTGTCTTGCTCACTTTTGGTAGGTTGTGTTAAAGGGCAGGGTTTCTTCAGCTGCTTCTCAGTCGGTTATTTTGGTGGTGGTGGTTGAGCAGAGACCATTTCGCTTGTATAATGGCACCATTTACACGTCAGGACAACTTCAGGATGGTTTTAAAATAAAATAAAAATAATTTGTAATTGAAGAAACAGATTTTTAAATCTTTTGGCTAGATTTCCCCACTTAGGGGGGTAGCACTCCATTGCCTAGGCTTTTCACAATTCAAGCTTATTGTCGGGATATAGGGAGGTACAAAAATATCTTTATATGATCTTCAGGAGACCGAAGGAAATGGACCTTTGGCAGATGGAGCTAAGATTCTGGCAAACAGTGGCTCTGTCTCTTGCTATAAAACTTCCTCTCTGTTAGCTGATTTGTTACTGTCATAATGATACGTTTTCCTTTTCCCTCTAGGATGGTTTGCTTGTACTGCACTATGGCCTTGTGGTATCTCCGCTAACAATAACTTAAAGATTGCTAGACTATCAGAAGGTGAAAGGATCCAAAACACGAAGCTTCTTTAATGCTGTGTCTCACCAAAGAAGGCCATCCTTCCTTGCTTCCTGTCACAGGAAATAAATGAAACCACCACTAACTGCTGTACACTTATAACTTAGCATTTGACTTTGCTGGTGTAAAAAATGCAGCCTCTGTAAGTACAGTTGTAAACACTGCAAAGCTCTATATTACAGATGACGCTCCTTAAACTGTAGCTAGCTCAGGGAAAGCAGAACACTCAGAGTTGCTGAATTTTATTTTTAAATTTTTCTTAAATCCACAGGATCTCACAGGGTTAATTTGCTTTCTCCTCCACTAATCTTAATCTTGGGCAGGTCCCTAACTTCTTATCTCCATAAGACCCTACCTACTTCTGAAGTATGTGGCTGGAATGGTGCTCTCAGGGATGATCTTCAGTGGGTGGTGTCCCTTTTTTGGGGGGAGGCAATATAATCATTTGCCTAAAAAGAATGTCAACAGCAGCTGACTTGATTTAGAAATGGTGGGCGGGGGGAGATTTTCCAGCTTGTCTTTAGGCCAAAATAGGTAATCAACTTCACATGGGTTAAGTATTGACTTTCCTAGTTCTACTGGAAACAGCATTAAGACATTGTTTCTCGTCAAGGAAACACATTTCATCTGCACTAGGTCCAGAACTGGTAGTAGCTAGACCCATGTTAACTACTGTGTAACCATATAGCTCATGGTACGGCTCTCAGCATGGATGGACCAATAGATTATTCTGTGCACAGAGGACATTATTCTGTGCACAGAGGACACCTTCCCTCCATCTGTCATATATGTGAAATAATTAGACTTTCAGCCTGCTCCCATTGAAGTAAATTAGCTGTCTTGCCTGGCAGCAGAATCAAGCCTTTCATTTTTAACACCTCTCCCTACAACCCCAGCAAAAATGGAGACTCTCACGTTCTCTTCAAAGTACCATGTTGTAATGACCTTTGAATGCATTAAGGGGGAGCCCATGTTTGAGGCTGCTACTGGGTGCAGGGCAATGGAATGAACATCTGTTACTACCGCTGCTTCTACAGCCGCACAAAGACTATTAGGTAGTTTTTCATTTTAACATAACTGTAGTTCATGATCACTTAATATTTCAATATTCTGTTCTGTTTGTTATGGAACTTCAATGATTTCTTCCACAGATATAAAAAACAGAGGTGTGCATGAGTAGGGTTTCATTGCATACTAGGACTTAAAGGCCAGATTTCAAGGTAGCTCAGTTCCTAACTCCCATTGATTTTAATAGGAGTTAGGTGTCTAACTACCCTTTAAAAATCTGACCCATAAGTCTTTAAAACCAATGTTTGTTTTGCCCATGAAGATGACACTTTAAGAAAAATCTTGTTTACCTAAAGTCACTTCTTGTGATGCTTCTAAAACTGTAACAAAAAAAAAAAAACTGTAGTCAAGATTTCTGATGTATTTTCAAGATTTGTATAAAAGTAGTGCTGAAAATGGAGCAGAAAAAGGGATTATTTTGTAAACACTTTGTGCATTGTGTTGATAAGAGATTATATCTTGTAAGAGTTAAATAAAGTTTTATTTTCGCCTACTTGAAATTCTTATGTTATAAGAAATATTTATTGCAAGACTACTCTTCTCCACTTTACCCTAAAATAGTAGCCAGTGAGATTAATGAGATTAAGTAAAAATGTCTAGTAGTAATCGGAATCCACAAGTTTAAATGAGGAAATTAGAAAGTGGTATTTTAAAATGCCTGATATCAATGAGGACTTTGATATGTTATGAATTTTGAAACTGTAAAATCTCTGGGGGCTGCCTTTTTAATGAGGAATCCATCAAAAACCAGAGGCTGATAACCTTTTAAGACAAGAATCTGTTGCCACAGACACAGGAAGCTGTAGGAGATTTCATTTTTGGACAAGCGCTTTTTTCACTGTGTGCATGCATGTTGCAATGCACTTCTTGTCAGACTCCGTGCTTGCTCCATTTAATCTATGTAATACATGTCTTATCAGATGCAGTATGGCCATGTCTCTGGCTTCAGCTCTGATCTTCATGGCTTGATACATATCATCAAGCCGTCAATATGGCTGCTTCCTGTTTCATTACCACTTACTTAATTTTTTTCTTTATATAGTATTTTTAAAAAATAACTGTTAACAATTTAGTCATGTGTTATGCTGCGAACTCTTGCTTCGTCCAAGCTTGTGTTACATGCCTACAGAAGCGCTTATT
The DNA here is from genome assembly GCF_965140295.1 of Lepidochelys olivacea. NCBI lineage: Eukaryota > Metazoa > Chordata > Testudines > Cheloniidae > Lepidochelys > Lepidochelys olivacea. Next base: position 121,813,262 of record NC_140417.1, read on the forward strand.
TTAAAAGACGAATGGCCATATAAAAGCCTTGACTCATTTAAATCATGGTCATTCCAGAATGTTCATCTTTATAATAGAACATTTGTGCCTACAGTGCTGATTCTTGTATAGCCTCAAAATCAGTGTTCTCGTTAAGAGCTGCCTTCCCCACAAAGAAACCTGCCACCATTTCTGATACAGAAGTCGGTCTCTCTTTCAAAAGAAATTCACTTTGATCACAATTTGGCTAATCCCGTTTGACCTGTCTGGTTGGTACTGTGCACATGGAGCAGTAACCACAGCAGAGGATCCGTGGCAGGTTGTTGTATTTACACCCAGTTTTTGCCATATCCTTGAAGAAAGTTTGGGGTAAGCCCATCACCATGTGGCAGCCACCATGTTAACATACCATGGAAGAGGATTTATTTTAAACCATGCAGCTTGGATGTATTTTTGCTACTGCTGTTGGGATGAATGTGGCATGGCCTCTGTGATTCCTCCACTTCCCATTTTCCCCTCTCTCCCTTCTTCCACTTCTCTCCCTTCGCTGCCTCCATAAAGCACGACACTGAGTCAGAGTCAGACCCTTCTTCTGGCCAAGGAGGCCTGAAAACGAAGCATTCAGCTGCCCTGCCGTGCAACATGCGTTCAGTGCACTGATATAGGAGATCACTGTTCATCTTTTGTCAAGCTCTTGCAGCACCTAATTGGGTTCTGTTGGCACTTTGACACAGAGTGAGGTGATGTCTGGTTAGTGCCAGGCTGATCTGTGGGCTGTTCAGTTTCCCGCATGAAAGCTACACTTGGTTCTGTTTGTTTTTAAGATGGCCCAGCCTCCTTTCACTCCCCCGCAGCTGCCCCTGTGGCTCCTCTTCATTGCTCTCCAAAGTCTTTGGCTTTCTTCCAATCACTTTTGGCCCTGTTGATGGAAGATCTGAAGCAGCAGGCCCTCTTTGGGATGGTTTCTGTGTCCTCTTGGGAGATGTGCCAACTTATCACTCTTGAAGGGAGGGGAAAGGAGTCAGGGAGCGGTATAGCTCCCACAGCTAAGCCCATTACTGTCTTATTTGACAGAACAATTGCTGTTTTTTCTGGTTTCCTGCATGTCAATAATGTGACTAATAAATCCTGTCTAAACATGACTTGTAGCATAGCGTGAATGGATTTCAAGTGCTTCTCCTGACATGAGCTGGTAGTCGCATCTATGTGAGTTCAAAATGCAGCATTTTAAAAAAGAAAACAGGGCTACTAAACAGCCACCTCAGAACCTTTGATCAGCAGTGGTGTTAGCAATTCCACGTGATTCATCCCCGCTGCTGTCTGCTTCATACAGATCCAGAGCTATGAGGAGAAAAGCACAGAAGTGTGTGAAAATTGGCAGATGAGAGTCCCTTCATCCAGACAGGATGGGAACAATCTAGCCGAACAAAATGTGTATTTCAGTAATCTCTTGACACCTCGCCCCCTGCAAAATGATTTAAGTTAACACATGTTAATGGCCAGCACAGCATTTTGAGATTACACCCCCCAACCCCCAGCCTCTACTTCTATCTTCGTTCAGATTCTTGTGAAATCTGCATCTCATCCATCCACATTCAGCATCGATTAACCTGTCAGCTGAGAGGTAGCCCACAATCACCAGAGCAGGAAGCTTTTATGTATTTTCTTTTTTAAAATTGAGGTGCACTGAAATGTCATACATATTGCATGTTCACTCTTCAGTATATATAGTGTACGGTATATCAATCGTCTGCTTTATGCGTGGTTTTAAGCTTACTCATTCCTCTGTGTTGGATCCCTGCTGACAGGCAGACACAGTCTGTTGCAAACCAGCAAGTTCTCAACAGAGGTACTTTTTCATCTGCTTTTCTATCTCCTTGTTTATAACCATTCATGACCAGGGAACCAGTTCAGTTCAACGAGAAGCAAGCTGATGTTAACACTAGTTTCTGACCTTTTGTCTTCTAAGGGAGACCTCTATTGTTTGAGTGAATACCCTGCCTAAATGGTCAAGAAATCTTTGGTTTTCTGGTGGTTTTAACAGGTTGCCATAGATATGTGTTTTATCGCTAGACTGCTGTAGTTTGCATTTGATTGCCTTTAGAGATTTATGATAACCCATTTCCAAATGAAATGCAGTATTGATTATCTGCAGAGTGCTTGCTGGCCTTTCCATGCTGGATGGAATGATATTATCTTTACTGCTTTTTTATTAGTTCTAATGGCGATGGTAGTTGGGCTTTGGTTTTGGTAGGTCACTGCTGGTTGGACACTAATGTATTTCTCTAAATGTGAAGGGTGGAAATTTTTTGGTAGACTTAGATGAAAACAAGTTCTTTGGAAGCTCATAACACAAGAACTAGGGGTCACCAAATGAAATTAATAGGCAGCAGGTTTAAAACAAACAAAAGGAAGTATTTTTTCATACAACACACAGTCAACCTGTGGAACTCCTTGCCAGAGGATGTTGTGAAGGCCAAGACTATAACAGGGTTCAAAAAAGAACTAGATAAGTTCATGGAGGATAGGTCCATCAATGGCTATTAGCCAGGATGGGCAGGGATGGTGTCTCTAGCCTCTGTTTGCCAGAAGCTGGGAATGGGCAACGGGATGGATCACTTGATGATTCCCTGTTCTGTTCATTCGCTCTGGGGCACCTGGCATTGGCCACTGTCGGAAGACAAGATACTGGGCTAGATGGACCTTTGGTCTGACCCAGTATGGCCAATCTTATGACATGTAACCAGAGGCAAAGTCAGTATAAGAATTCAGGAGCCAGCCCTGTGTTCAGTCCACTAAACAAGGTTGTCTCTTCCAGTGGTCTGATGGCTTCTCCAGAGACCAGCTACTAAAGGGTGCTTATCAACCTCTTTCCCTCTGCTTCAAAGCTAAGTTGGAAGGGCATTTGTACAGCACCTAGCACAATGGGACTCTGATCACTAAATGCTACTATAATACAAATAGTAAGAGGGCTGCAGCAGTGTCTGCAGAGCAGCTCCTTAGTTACTCCACAGCTTGGAAGAAGGATTCCCCTTCCCAGACACATGTCCTGAGCTACTGTACTTGGGTACTTCTGAGTGGCTTTCCCCCTAGTAGTATTTTAACAGATCCTAATTTGCCACCCTGGCAAGTCATCCTAGTACAGATTCCCTGATAAATACCAAGGCCCAGGGCCAGTTTCTTTTTTTTTTTTTTTGGTATAATCTTTGTGTTTTGGGAATCCTCTAAAATGCAATAAATTTGCACCTGGTATTTCACAGTTCTTCAGGGTACCCCCTAAACTGTCCTTTTTCTTGGTGCGTCTCTCAGCATCCCACAAACTCTCCTTTTGGCTTGGCTACAGGCCCGGTCCTGGCCAGTTTACAGACTGAGCGACCGCATTTTGCCACCTCAAACGCCCTCTGCAGTTTGAACTGGGTACTGTGTGCTTCACCTTGCAGCCCGCAACAGTTGTGTGTGGTTGCTAGGCACTTTTAAAGCAGCTGCCATGTTCCACCTCAATGGCAGCTGCATTTCCTTGGCATTTCCTTGTGACTTCTGTGTGCTTGTTGTTGAGCGCTCTGCAAGGAGAGCAGCTAGATAAATAACGTGCTAATATCTGGGCTGCCACACATGACTTCTTTCTTCAAAATATGACAAATGGGATGCCCTAGTATGAGCACTTAAGGCCCAGTCCTGAAATCCCTACTCATGCGTGCAATTTCATGGCCTCCAGTGGGTCTGTTGCAGGACAGAGCTCTTCATAATGGTGGCACGTCAGCACAAACCTTGCTCATAATAAGCACTTGATATGGGCACCCATCCCTGAAAAGTTTGGATGCTGTCTCTGAGACTGTCTGTTCAGGTCACTAGCATAGTGAAGAACCTTTCATCTTAATGTCTTCACAACTGGGTCTGGACAAAGAGCTGGACGGGACCGGTCAGAGAGTACTTGTTGGTTTAAATTTTAGTTGCTGGAGGATGTTTTGCACTAAATGGGACTACCGATTCCCTTCTGTAGACTGCCAGGGCCCTTCCAGGTTCTGGGAATGGAGACCTTTGTATTGTTGCCAAAGGAATAAGGGGGTTTCTTTTTTGAACTTTCACTCACTGACCACCTTCTCTTTCAGCTGAACTGAGCAAACCAGTGTGGGAAGGGATTCCAGGGTCCGCACTGGGGTCACAGGTGGAACCCAGCTATCCTCCTGCTGTCTGTGCGCACGTACGGTGATGGCTTTATACATTTCTCTCTCTTTTTAGTGCCCAGCACATTCTGTACGTTCCTTACTCTGAAGTTTAAGAAACAAAGTTTTCATCCATTGTAGCTAAAACTTGAAACGAAGTCTCCTGCAGAACCCCTAATTTTCTGTGTCTGTTCTGAACAATAAATGCTCCTTGTTGGGGATGAAATCGGAACCTTGCTGCCACCTCCCAGCTGATTTTAATTCTCATACATTCTCAGCCAGCTTCATCCCATCTCCCATGGCGTTACGCTAGGGATGAGTATGACCCTAGACGTTTAGGGCCTCAGGGGTACCTGTTTTCTAAGGCTATCAAGCCAGGAAAACATGCAGGGAAACAGGTTCTTAAGGCCTCTCTGCTGAGACGACCAGTTAAGAGCCCAGCCTAGCTCCCAGGAAAGTAAATGAGAAGAATCACTTTATGCTGGCTCCATCTGTTTATGTCTGTTGTCTAGGAACTGGGCTGAGATCACCAGCTAACATTGCTGTTGAGAGGCCTTCCGATGTTGGCAGTGTTTGGTCGCTGCTGACCTGGGCTGGATTAGAGAAGGGCAAGTTCTGTGCATGACAGTGGGGACTGGGGATGTTTCTGTTTTAACTTTTTTTTTTCTTTTTCTTTTTCCCTTTGTGCTTTGGCACCTGTGGTGACAGCAGAAGCAGCAGCGCTGGAAACCGGAATCCTGTGTCCTGGAGCAGAGCCAGCAGCAGCTGCTGGCAGTAACAGGAGCTTTCCCACACTTGACACCTTCACTGCCCTCATCCTCCTATGGGAAAGGAAAATGTAACCACCGACCATGTGAGTGAACCTAGGACTGGAAACAGCATCTCTGCTTGGCATTTGCAGGCTGAGTTTCTCAGTCTTGTACGTACAAACAAGCATTACTGTAAGTTCTCTTGGGCAGGTCTCTTTGTCCAGTGTTTGTACAGGACCTAGCGCAGTACCTAGTCCTGGTCTCTGGCTGAGGCTCCCAGGCACTACTGCAATATAAAGAATGACTACATAACCCCCTTCCTTAAACTACTCCATGGGCTCCTGCTTCATTTCAGGATCCTGTCTGAAATGCCCCCTCCTTGTTCTTCCATCCCTCCATAGATTTGTTCCTGTCTCCATCTCTTTCTCTCCATCCTTGTTCCCTCTGCTTATCCAGGCAGCCCTTTCCTTTCTGCCACTGACATCATCTCACCCTGTTGGCAAAGGAGCCTTTGCTTTGCAGCTCATGGGAGAGCCTTCAGCTATCTCTCCAACTTGCCGATGGACCATCTCCTTTCAAATCTCATCTAAAATTCCCTTTGTAGTAAATGGTAGAGTTGACTGGGTTATCCTAAGTATCATGGGATGGAGCTAGGCTCCACGCTTCCCTTACTTCCTTTTAGTCAGTCTCCCTGCTAACTCCTGTGATGCAGTTGACTAAAGCAGCCAGTTCCCAGTCTGCAGTCCTGTGAGGAGGCTTCATGTTGTTGCACTGAGAGGTCCTTTTACAAAACCGTTGCTCCCTTTCCTCGGCCTCTGAGTGTGTCTCTCCTCCTTGCTGTGTGTCTGCTTCACAAACAGGCCATGTGCTACAGAGTACGTAGCACTATTTAAAAATGTGAATTTATATGGGCAACGTGCGCTTGGCTTGAAACCCACCCAGTGCAGAGAGCATGCACAAGACTCCATCTACCACCTAGTCCCCACATCAAGATTTTAAGTGGGGCTTAATTGGTGCATAGAGTGTCACGCAGGCCCTCTGCACTTGGGTGAATTTAAGTTATGTCGACATACTGCCACCGCAGTAATGAAATCGCTTTTGCATGTCCACACCGCACTTCTTGTGTCAGCGATGCACATCCTCACCAGGAGCGCTTGCATCGATTTAACTGTCAGCGTGGGACCCTGTGGAATGGCTTCTGAAAGGCAGCACCAATCGATGTAAGCAACGCAGTGTCTACAATGACACTGCAGGGACCTAACAGCATCCACCTATGTGCTACGCCTCTTGCAGAGATGGAGTTAGTAAGTCGGTTAGTTAGTGGGCGAGTTACATCAGTGGGAGCGACATTTTAGTGTAGACACTTGCAGAGTTAAGTCGACGTAAGCTGTGCACACGCAGGATCATAGCACTGCCCTGTCTTACAGGGGTGGGGAGGATGAAGACATTAGTGATTATGATGCACTCAGATACTACGATAATGGGAGGCCATATGAGTACCTAGGATGGAAAGGTTCTTGGCTTGGTCCCGCAATGGAGTAGATTGTGCTTCCGAGTTCCAACGTTGCGATTTATGATGCAGTTGTAAGGAACCAAATGTGTCATAAATCCAAGAACTGCCGGCACTTCTATTCTCCCCCTTTCTAGCAAGTGTATAGAACTATCAGGGTAACAGATCATCAGGCTCAATAGACACTCCAAAGTAGTCACCATTTGTGAAACAATAATAAAATACAATTACTCAAAGCCAGACACAAAGGGAGCAAAAGGAAAACATTGTTGCGGAGCTAATCTGAGATATTTTGAACTGTAAACTCTTCCCAGTCACTGCTTTTCACCCATCCCTTGAATTTAAATTGCTGGACCCTGTACTTCAATCCCAACCAGAAACCTGTCTCCGGCTTCCTGCTTAGTTGGTTCTTTGAATTCTAGTAAATGAAACCTGGATTTTTACCTAAACAATGAAAATCTAGAGGAATTACCTCCATTTTAATAGAACAAAGGAGAAAGGAGGGGGAAAGGGAGCGTTTTGTTTGGGAAACCAGATTTAGTTTAGAATTAGTTCTTAGCACAGGCTTCTCTGGAGATTTCTAATATTTCCTGATTCCTGCCTGGGCTGGCACTATTGCAATATTTTGGCTCTATCCCTTACTGCTCTGCTCCAGAGCACAAAGATGGGGCAAAAAGAAAAGGAGGACTTGTGGCACCTTAGAGACTAACCAATTTATTTGGCATAAGCTTTCGTGAGCTACAGCTCACTTCATCGGATGCATACCGTGGAAAGTACAGAAGATCTTTTTATACACACAAAGCATGAAAAAATGGGTGTTTACCACTACAAAAGGTTTTCTCTCCCCCCACCCCACTCTCCTGCTGGTAATAGCTTATCTAAAGTGATCACTCTCCTTACAATGTGTATGATAATCAAGTTGGGCCATTTCCAGCACAAATCCAAATCTTTTACACGTTCCACAGCATGCATCTGATGAAGTGAGCTGTAGCTCACGAAAGCTTATGCTCAAATAAATTGGTTAGTCTCTAAGATGCCACAAGTCCTCCTTTTCTTTTTGCGAATACAGACTAACACGGCTGTTACTCTGAAACCAGAGATGGAGCAGCAGGCAGCCAAGGCTAGCAGTTTACTTACCAGCCTCATCCCCCCGCCCTTAGGAGACGTTTCTTCTGGATTTGACAACAGCTGTTTCTAGGAACTGAGCTAAAGGTTAATGCGTGAACAGCCCTGGCAGTGATTTATGTTCTCAGCTGGTGTTACAATACATGTGGGCTCTTACAAAACTGTGTGACTGTACACCTCTCTGATGTAGGCCCCTGGTTCTGACTCAGCAATACATGCAACCAGAAGGATGTCCAACCATGCCGACTGGCCTAGTAGATACTGCGCACAGCCAACAATAGCCTAAGAGCCAAATTCCAACCTCAGTTATGCTAGTGTAAACCCAGAGAGACCTCAATGGTGACACTCTGGATTTCCACCCAGACGTTAGATTTCACTCCTCCAAATGGCTGCTGCATCTCTTCCAGGGAAGGAAGGAAGGACGGACGGATGGACGGACGGACTGGTGTGTGCTGCTGGCTCCCTTGTTGTGTAATAATGGCTCAGCATGAACCGCACCAGTGAGAGATCAGCCCATTCCAGTAGGTGGGCGTGTTCACAGCACTGCCAGTTTCTCTGCAGCTGCTGTGTCTGCCGTGGTGGCTGCATCCCTCCATGGCTTCTCCAGCAAGGGAGAAGTGAATGGAAGCCCCAGGGCTGGACAGAGGCAGCAGCTGGAAGGCACCTGGCCTTCAAGCTGAATTAGGGCAATGCCTATGTTTTTTAAATAATTTCCTGTAGGGCGGCAGATATTTACCAGTGGAGACAGTCCTAAAGTCAGTGGGCGCTTTTACATCCTAACTGCTTAGGCATGAGTCGCCGTACGTGGATTTTGGCAAGGCTGGAATGAGTTCAAACATTAAGGGTCACTTTTAGTCCCCCTGACCCATGTTAATTGCCTTGGCAGAACTCGTTACACAGGTGACTCTGTGTAGCTTCCGCTCACCATTTTGATCTGGTTGGATAAGATCAGAGTGAACAGCCTAGAAAACCCCAGGGTGTGTAAAGAAGCCACGGTGAGACATCTCGCCCCCCAGGAAATCTGGCTGATGCATCACAAGCTGTCACCAGCATTGTCCGGCTTCACGTTCCTTAGATTTAGAGCTGATCTGAAGCGGCGCTGGAAGCTGTTCATCTAACACCACCACGGAAGTGTTCATTTCTTTACACTCCCCATTTGGAAATGTCAGCGGCTGAAGCTAATGATTATAGATCCACAGACCTACTCATCATTCAGTTTGCATCACATTCGTGGAGGCACCAGCTGCCCCAGCCTCTCTTTGCACACTCATCTTCTGCAGCATGGCTGCTTTTGTTTCCTGGCCACCTCCTTCAGAAGGCTACTCGGCCAGGGGTGTAGGCGGGAGCTGGGTAATAAGTCCTCCTCTGTGGTCCCATGTTTTGATTAGGCTCATTGCCAAGACTGCAGTAGGAAAGGAGTGAGTCACGCTGCAGATGTTTAAAGATTTATACCTCTGCAGCAACTCACCCCTCTGGAAGAAAAGGTAGTTACAGCAGCACCAGCAGCAAGGTTAGAAACAGAAACAGCAAAAAGCTGCCCATTTCCTGAGACACGTCTGCGTGTTTGCCTCACCCCGAGGCCACCAGCTCGCACTGCACCTCTGGGTGGTTATTTCTTTGCAAGTCGCTTTCCCTTTGGAAGGTGATACTGGCTGGTGCACAGCATACATCTGGGCTGCCCCATTTCATGGCTGTGGGACTCCACTTGCTTCATTTACACAACGATCAGCCAGTTAGTGGTGGCAGGTTTCCACTGATTTCACAGCACCCAGGGGACGGAAGAGGCTCATCAATTCCTAGTTTCTAAGGCCAGAAGGGACCACTGTGATCATCTTGTCTGAGCTCCTGTTTAGCACAGGCCAGAGAATTTCTCCAAAATAATGCCCAGAGCATCTCTCCTAGAAAAACATCCCCTCTTGATTTAAAAATTGCCAGCAATGGAGAATCCACCACGACCCTGGGTAAACTGTTTCAATGGTTAATTACCCTTGCCGTTAAAAATGGACACCTTACTTCCAGTCTGAATTTCCAACCATTGGATTATGTTAGGCCTTTCTCGGTTAGATTCAAGAGCCCATTAGTATTAAATATTTGTTCCCTATGTGGTAGTGGTGGCAGCAACACTGGAAGCAAGAACCACGTGGTTCCGTTGGAGACCTGGGTGGTCGCCAGCCGTGCTGAGAAGAGCAGGACTCCATAAAGTGTTGCGCTATTCTGCACGCATGGAGGCCTTTTTACTTTTTTAATTAAGAAAATACAAAGGCTGAGTTTTGCTACTGGCGATGCAGCAGGCTTTATTTTCACTCTCCAAACACAGACACCCAACTTCCTGTACAGGATTCTGGGTAATATAGTCCAGAGGCATTTCCTGTACCGAGAATATACATATAACTAGAGCAAATCAAAACCTATAGGCGTAAGTCGAATCGGCATCAATGTAGAAGCATCGTAAGTGCCGTTGGTCGTAACTGGAACGTCGTAAAGTCGAGGCCTGCCTGTACACAGAGAAAAGGAAAAGAGAGAGAAAGGAAGAATGGAAGGCAGAGAAAAAAGTGAAAAATGAGGAGAGGGATAATCTGGAAGAAAAAGTAGTCAGAAAAGAAGCAGGATCAGGAAAACAGAGGCAGGAAGGGGGAATTTGGAGGAGGTGGGAGAAAGAAGGGTGGGGTTGGAGAAGGGGGACCAGGGCGGGAGGAATAAAGACAGAAGCTGGAAGCAAGATCTGGTAAATGTGAGTTAAGAATACAACAAAGTCATTGCTAGGGCAAGCTCTTGCATGAGGCTCTGTGATAGTTATTCCTTTGGCCAGGGCATCTCATTCTGCTTGTCATGCTGCCAGTGGGGCTGTGTCAGACATCAACCGCTGCTCAGCTGACGGGAATCGCCAGCCCAGTAACCTATACTCAAAGCACAGGGCAGCTGCTGCAATAGCAGACTGGTCCCTAGTTAAAAGGGAACTTGCTTCTCTCACTGCTGTAAAATAACAGCACTGCGAAGCAAGGGAACGCCGGGGCCCAGGGATTGCTTTGGGCACCCATGGAACATCTGTAGAGCTTCAGTGTCTCCTTCCCTTGTTTTCTCCTTCCGGCTTTGTTTTGGGCATTCACTGAGATTTAAACATGGTTCTTTGCTTCTGCTCATTCTGTCCATTCAGTTCCCATGCTCTGTGGATCTGCTCTGACTTTCCCTTTTCCAGTTTGCTAAAGGTTTGTCTACCCGATGTTTCTGAAATACTCACCACCTGTATGTTCTGGAGTCTGGTTTTCCCTGGGCTTACAGCCGTCTCCTAGGCTCTTCTACCTCTCAACCAGAGGGGAACTCTCTGATCCCACTCCCTAGCTAAACTCCCTCCACCGCAATGATAAAATACACACCCAGTATTAGATAAGCAGTTCTGCTCTGCGTGACCCCCGCAGTGATCTGTGGCTATGTCTTGCGGTGGCTAATGGACTCCAAATGGCCCATGCAATTCAGCTGACCAAAGCACTCTGCTGAAATAGCAAGGCTGAGACAGTGAGCCAAGTTGTTGCTGGCACCGATTCACTGCAGAAAAGCCTGCAATGGCATCGTCACAGCCTGTCTCCAGGACTAGGAGTTGCTAGGGGTGGTGGAGCAGAAAATCCTGACGTGACATGACGAGGGAAGAAAAGGCAGAAGATAAAGGAACACTGTAGCAGAAACGGGAGGGAGAGAGAAATCCCTCTGTTTCCCCTTATATCACGCTCATCTGTGAGTAGCCATTCTGAATGTGCAAACGGGGGGACGTGGGCTCCTCCCAGACTATCAAAGTTATGTGTGTCATAGGAAGATATCCTAGGCTAGGAGATCTCCTAACCTGTGTCCTTGGAGAGGTCATTTCCCCTAGATTTACAATAAGGTTTCCAGTTTGCTCTATCACCTTGATCTCACGGGGCCTGCATGAGCTCCAGACAGGTAATACATGTGCAAACAAATATACTGTATGATTCTTTAAAGGTTTGCTAGCACTGTGTTAATTGACAAGGATAGGTCCTACTAACTCAGTTTATTTGCAAAGACTATCCCATTCCTTTGTTGGGGAGCGCCACTAATTTGTTAAGATCCTTGCAGTTTATTTATTGCGTTCACTGCGATTTGAAGGTGTCTTTTTTTTGAGTTTGCTTGTGAGGGATGTTCTGCTACGGATCTGCTCTGATTTTCCTCTCCCCAGTTTGCAACAGGTTTCCTACTAAATTGCTTCTGAAATTTGCCTTCTTTTACAATGCACAGTCTGACTTTATGGTATTGGCAAAAGGCACCAGTTACGGCACTGGAATTGCATAGATATAATGTAGAGAAAATCAGGGGTTATTCTTTGATGAGGCTACATGAATCAGACCGTCCCAGGGTGGCTGGTCCCTTTAAGATGGAGCAGGTCCAGGGCATCGGCGACTGGCCAGCTGACACCAATTAGGTTTAAGAGAGACACCTGGGGCTAGAGGGGGAGGGAGACCTGATGAATCAGGGTATGTCTACACTGCAATAAAACACCCTGGGCAGGCCTGTGTCCGCCAACTCAGGCCAACAGGGTCGAGCTACAGAGCTAAAAATTGTGGTGGTAGACATTTGGGCTTAGGTTGGACCCCAGACTCTGGAGTTCTGCAAAGGGGGTGGGTCTACACGGCAATTTTATAGCCCTGCAGCCCCAAGCCTGAGTCAAATGACACAGGCCAGCTGTGAGTGGTTTTTTGCAGTGTAGACGTAAGAGAGAGCGGCTAGGCTGCTGTTTTATGTCGGAGAAGGCGGGCTGAAAAAATATGCCTTGCACTTGGAGCAGAAGATAGTGAGATTTTCACAGGTCCCTAGTTCCTGGGGAAGTTCATTCCACAGTCTGGGACTGGCCCTTGAGAAAGTTCTTTCTCCTGCACAGACGAGCTTTATCCTCATTGTAGAGACTTCCGCTGTGCCTTAGGAGCAGAGCTGCTGACCATAATCTTCATCCTGGAGCTGTAGGCCAAGATTTTTAAAGGTATGTTGGTGTTGCAGCACCTGCATTAGGAGCCCAAATCTTATTTTCAAAAGTGATTTAGGCACATAGGAGCCTAAATCCCATTAGCTGCAAATGGGATTTTGTTCCGAAGTGCTAAAATCACTTTTGGAAATGAGAGTTAGGCTCCTAAATCAGGTGCAGCACCCACCTAAGTACCTTTAAAAAATCTGGGCCTACAGCTCCCTAAGATAGTTGTGGTCATTGTTTTATCAGCACTGTCAGTGGCATTAGCCCAGCTGTGGTTCGTCAGTGAATTTCTACTGTACAGCCAACGGGGAAAGTCTGACCTCACTTTCATGTGCAGCTCTCTGCACTTTTTTTAAAAAATCAGTAGAGTTATTATTTTCATTGTATAGAATTATTAATTATATATAATGAATTAATATATACAGAATTATTATTATTATATATCATTATTATTCTATCGAATCTGGAGAGCATCCTAGCCAGAGTATCATGCTCTCTTTAAACAGAGGCTAAGTTTAGATAGGAGTCTGAATGAAAACCCTAGCTACAGCCCAGCTGTTCAGAACTTTGGCGTGTGGTTTGAAATCAGAACCGGAGCTAATTGTTTTGTTTGCAAAGTATGCCTTTTTTTTTTCTTTTTTTTTAAAATGGGCATAGGTAAGACCCTATAGCCAGAGACTCCCGAACTTTGTGGTGTACGAAATTCATATCTGGACTTTGCAGCTTGGGCTCGTCCCCCATCAGGCCTGACCAGTGTAGGAACGGCCTCTTTATAAATTAAATCAAAAGCAGGGATTGCAATGTAGGCAGTGTCTACTGGTCGAACCCTTTCGGCTTCATTAGAAGGAAAAGGGTTTTACAAAACCAAATAGGGACATGTTTGTGCAATTTTTAAGGCTAAATGAAACCAGATGTTGTGAAGGCCAAGACTATAACAGGGTTCAAAAAAGAACTAGATAAATTCATAGAGGACAGGTCCATCAATGGCTATTAGCCAAGATGGGCAGGGATGGTGTCCCTAGCCTCTGTTTGCCAGAAGCTGGGAATGGGCGACAGGTGATGGATCACTTGATGATTCCCTGTTCTGTTCATTCCCTCTGGGGCACCTGCCATTGGCCACTGTTGGAAGGCAGGATAGTGGGCTAGATGGACCTTTGGTCTAAGCCAGTATGGCCATTCTTATGTTCAGACTTTCACTTGTTGAAATTTATACTTTTCCATCCAGCATCATCAACTCAGACCCAAAAGCTACAGGGGGGGCATGACAACCCGATAGTGAAACTGATCAGCCTGGTTTTGCTAATACCAGCTGGATGAAATGCATCCCTGGAATTAGAGCAGGAATGAATTTATCACCTTATGTCAACAAGGGAAAACCCAACTCATTAAACGTTCTTGTTCCTTAGACTGAAACATTGCAGCCCATAATAATCTATAAACTGAAACCGGCAACAGTATACCCACATTCTGCTTTCAGTTACACCAGAGTAAAACCCAGATTAACTCCTTTGACTTCAGTGGAATCCCTGGAATTGCTCTGATGGGACCCACAGCAGAATTGGGTCAGCAGTATTTAAATGAACAATTAATGTGGTCCAGGTTGTTAATGACCAAAAAGTCATTACCAGCAGTTGAGTGGCCTGTATGACATAAATTGCTGGTCTTGGTCCAGCTTCTAGCACATGTCTTTACCACAAAAATCACCATCACAATGGACAGTCTCGAAGAAAGCCCAAGTCTTGAATGGTCCATGTACACTGAGCTCTTCTCTTGCTCTGTAGATGGCCCCTCTAAGCCAGGGTGGAGGTACGCTGGATGGGAAACAGTGTAAGGTATGTTTGTTTGCTTATACTAAAGCCGCTGTATGGATAAAAACACCAGGCTTCAGTGTTCCAGGCTATCGTTGGCACCTTTCACCAGGGCTAAACTAGCTATAAAAACAGCAATAGCCAAATTATTAGATAATAGTGCCAGATCCTTAGCTGGTGCAAATTGTTACAGCTCCATGGACTTAACTGAGCTATGACAACTCATGCCAGCTGAGGACCCTGCCCTCTCGTTTCCATTCTAGTGCATCCCAAATAACAGATTTATGTATTATACTAAATCATGCTCTCCTACGCTTTGAAGACAGGGCTGCACTGGTGTGACAGAAGAAACTGACCCAGGAACAGAGCAGATGGTGAGTTCTCAAATCAAGACAGCCTGAAAGAGGATACAAGAAAGTGGTGGGATTCATGTCACAATTTTTTTTTATTAACTTGTGCCTTACAGTAGAAGAGGAAAAGTGTGAGCAAACAATGTTCTATTTCCAGGAGCTTATCCTGGCAACACTGACACCAAGGTCTTGTGTGATCATAACCTCATCATGGCACAGTGCTTTGGCAAACACACAACAAACGCACGGTCTTCAGCTCTTGCAAAAGCGATCGCTGGCGATTTTAAGGCATTGGAAAAACCTACAATAGTAAATCCTATATTGAACTTGGCATACATTGGAACAGGTAGACTGGAGACACACACACTAACAAAGTTTGGCAGATTGAAATGGAAGGTGAAATGCTACCCTGCCAGAATCCCTTCCTTTGGAAAAACGTTGGGTGTGAATCCGTCCTTCCAGTGACTAGAATCTCTCTGTTATGGTCACCTGTGACTCCATGACTGTTCGTCTGAAAAGGTGTGGTGGAAGCTGGAATTATTTTAATCATATTACCTCACAGCACCAGTTGTTGTCTATTTATCAAGCAGAAGTGGAGTGTTTGTGCGGCTGTGTTGCTTCTGAGTCTGAATACTGAGGACAAAAAGTATGCATCTTCCAACATGTCATCAGAAATGCACTGGAAGAGCCATTGAAATCCACTTATTGTGGATCCATGATTGTGCAGTCGTGTGTACACATTTTAAATACACAAAGGAAACTCTCCTAACTTACATGTGCTATTGATAAACCTCGTCTCATGAGAGTATGGACAGACAAATGCCACCAAAACAGAGAAACAGTCGATTGGCAGAAATGTATGCACCTTAGAGTTTAATGCTCGTGCAGAAGTCAGGCTGTCTCATAGCTCAGTATGTTCTGTGCTTCTAGAGTTAAAGTGACAGGCTACAGGTCAAGAATTTGGGGCTGTTGGGGGTTTGGTTTTTGTTTGTTTTGTATTCTGCTGATTTTTAAAATAGATCAAGGCCCATAATTAAGAAACTATATCTATATAAAAACAATTTTTTAACCCTGTGACTAGTTGGCACCGTCAATTTGAATCAATGTCTTTTTCTTAACCAGTTGGCTACCAGATGGAATGAGATGATATGGACACAAGAAGTCACTATGCAATCACAGAAATGACCAACATGCATCGAGCTAACTGCAGAGCAGGGTGCTACAGAGACTGTCTATCCAAACCTGAAACTGCTTTAAAGGGGAAGAATAGACCAAATTCAGCCTTCTCCTAGTATAGTTTGTAACTGGAAATAGCCTTAACATGTGTAAAACATACATCAGGAGCAGCCACAAATGTGGGTCGATTGTGTCGTCTTTGGAGTGAGGAGTTCCTTATTGTGTGATTTGGTTTAGCTAATCGTGATGACCCCGGAAGATGTAGTTACCCAGTTTGCCATCCTCTCCAATTTCAGCCTAAGCTTTGAGATCCCTCTGTCATTTAATTGCTCCTGGCTATGGTGTGGGATGTACTGTTTCTAATGATGCTGAAGCGCTGGGACATTTATACTGGGTGACAAGTGCATTAATTCAGGTGTAGACAATTGAAAGGTCTAGTGTATATTGTTCCCCCTTAAATGCTGTTTCTATTCATATAAAAGGTTACATTTTTTGGTTTGTAATGTTTCCTTCCTTCAGGTTTGATTGCTCAGTTTTCTTAGTAGACATTTCAGTCTCCTCAATCATTTCAGCAAAGGTCTCCCCCATCTGACTAGATTATACTTTAGAGGACACTTTAGAAGCCTCCTCTTTCTCTTCTTTCTTAAAAAACTGAGTAGGATATATTTTTGAGACAGTGGCCACAGGTAAATTGAAGACTCTGGGCTGGAAAGAATAACTGGGGTTAGAATGCGGATTCAGAGCCGAAATGCTGATGCTTCCAGTGGTAAAACGTGTCTCTTCACCTTCCAGCAGCTTCCTGCAAACACACCACAGAAGGAGAGGTTAGTTGGAGAAGGTTACCACCTCTGTGGCTCAGGTTAAAGATGGACAAACCAGTTTGGATATAAACTGAGATGGGCTCCAGCTGCAAAGTTTGGACCCAGTTTTGGAACATTCCATATATTTGGATGTGCTTGGATCGCTCTTATTTTTATTGACTCATTATAGAGATGGAGGAGGGGGGGTGGCATGGGTATTTGCAAAATGTGATCTAGGGCAGGTTCAGATTTTAAACACCGGCAAAGTCTGAGAGTATCTGACCCAGAATTCTGCTTCAGGCAATATCTGGATGAAAATAAGAAGCACTCCACATCTACACCTGAAACTCAACCCAAACCTTTTTGAGGTTTAAAACAGCTCAGTTTTCCCCTTTGTTATTTTTTCTGTGTCTTTGTGGGCTCTAACCAGGACCAGAACAAGGCAGGAAAGAGTAGAAAGCAGGTTCTCATGTGACCAATATATAAAATATGCCTCAATCTGTGATTTCTGGACACAGTTCTGTTACGTTTGAACATAATATAAAAAAATAATAATCATCAAATGAACACCCTAGTCCACAAATGAAATTTACCCACCACTCTCACCAGCTCAATATAGGCCAGAGGAGGCATGCTAGAAGGACAAGAAGCAGCTCTGCAGGGGAAGCAAGTTTCCAGAGCCAAAGGCTCCCTGCTGAGAAACACTCCCTTCCAGCACCTCCATGTTCAAATGTGGGGGGGATTGTTCAAGTGTTCTGACTGATCTTGACTTGCAGGGTCATTTATAGGGAGTCTCTGTGAGAGTCAGGACCCACAGTGGAGGGCTTTAGCCATTAGAAGCAACAGGTTGAATCCCACCCAGTTTTGCTGTCTCAAGAGATCTCTTTCTGATGTCCGTGGGAAAAACATACACATAGAATCATAGACTATAAGGTCATTATGATAGTCTAGTCTGACCTCCTGCACAACGCAGGCCACAGAATCTCACCCACCCACTCCTGTAACAAACCCCTAGCCTATGTCTGAGCTACTGAAGTCCTCAAATCATGGTTTAAAGACTTTAAAGTGCAGAGAATCCTCCAGCAAGTGACCTGTGCCCCACGCTGCAGAGGAAGGCAAAAAAACCCAGGGCCTCTGCCAATCTGCCCTGGAGGAAAATTCCTTCCCGACCCCAAATATGGTGATCAGCTGAACCCTGAGCATGTAAGCAAGACTCACCAGCCAGACACCCAGGAAAGAATTCTCTGTAGTAACTCAGATCCCACCCCATCTAACATCCCACCACAGGCCATTGGGCATTTCTACCGCTAATAGTCGAAGATCAATTAATTGCCAGAATTAGGCTATCCAATCATATCATCCTTTCCGTAAACTTATCAAGCTTAGTCTTGAAGCCAGATATGTCTTTTGCCCCCACTGCTCCCCTTGGAAGGCTGTTCCAGAACTTCACTCCTCTGATGGTTAAAACCTTCATCTAATTTCAAGTCTAAACTTCCCGATGGCCAGTTTATATCCATTTGTTCTTGTGTCCACATTGGTACTGAGTTTAAATAACTCTTCTCAAGAATGACCTTGAGCGGATCACTGCGGACTATGTGGCTCTAGGAAGAAGAATAAAGGAGTTGGAGGCGCAAGTGGTGTTCTCGTCCATCCTCCCCGTGGAAGGAAAAGGCCTAGGTAGGGAGCGTCGAATCGTGGAAGTCAACGAATGGCTACGCAGATGGTGTCGGAGAGAAGGCTTTGGTTTCTTTGACCA
Organism: Lepidochelys olivacea; assembly: GCF_965140295.1. NCBI lineage: Eukaryota > Metazoa > Chordata > Testudines > Cheloniidae > Lepidochelys > Lepidochelys olivacea. The sequence continues at coordinate 121,831,653 of NC_140417.1, forward strand.
TGGGATGGTGTTCCATGAAGGAGGAGTGCTGGGTAGAGACGGGCTCCATCTTACGAAGAGAGGGAAGAGCATCTTTGCCAGCAGGCTGGCTAACCTAGTGAGGAGGGCTTTAAACTAGGTTCACCGGGGGAAGGAGACCAAAGCCCTGAGGTAAATGGGAAAGCGGGATACCGGGAGGAAGCACAGGCAGGAATGTCTGTGAGGGGAGGGCTCCTGCCTCATACTGGCAATGAGGGGCGATCAACAGGTTATCTCAAGTGCTTATATACAAATGCACAAAGCCTTGGAAACAAGCAGGGAGAACTGGAGGTCCTGGTGATGTCAAGGAACTATGACGTGATCGGAATAACAGAGACTTGGTGGGATAACTCATATGACTGGAGTACTGTCATGGATGGTTATAAACTGTTCAGGAAGGACAGGCAGGGCAGAAAAGGTGGGGGAGTAGCACTGTATGTAAGGGAGCAGTATGACTGCTCAGAGCTCCGGTACGAAACTGCAGAAAAACCTGAGTGTCTCTGGATTAAGTTTAGAAGTGTGTGCAACAAGAGTGATGTAGTGGTGGGAGTCTGCTATAGACCACCGGACCAGGGGGATGAGGTGGATGAGGCTTTCTTCCGGCAGCTCGCGGAAGCTACTAGATCGCATGCCCTGATTCTCATGGGTGACTTTAATTTTCCTGATATCTGCTGGGAGAGCAATACAGCGGTGCATAGACAATCCAGGAAGTTTTTGGAAAGCGTAGGGGACAATTTCCTGGCGCAAGTGCTAGAGGAGCCAACTAGGGGGGGTGCTTTTCTTGACCTGCTGCTCACAAACCGGGTAGAATTAGTGGGGGAAGCAAAAGTGGATGGGAATCTGGGAGGCAGTGACCATGAGTTGGTTGAGTTCAGGATCCTGACGCAGGGAAGAAAGGTAAGCAGCAGGATACGGACCCTGGACTTCAGGAAAGCAGACTTCGACTCCCTCAGGGAACGGATGGCCAGGATCCCCTGGGGGACTAACTTGAAGGGGAAAGGAGTCCAGGAGAGCTGGCTGTATTTCAAGGAATCCCTGTTGAGGTTACAGGGACAAACCATCCCGATGAGTCGAAAGAATAGTAAATATGGCAGGCGACCAACTTGGCTTAATGGTGAAATCCTAGCGGATCTTAAACACAAAAAAGAAGCTTACAAGAAGTGGAAGGTTGGACATATGACCAGGGAAGAGTATAAAAATATTGCTCGGGCATGTAGGAATGTTATCAGGAGGGCCAAATCGCACCTGGAGCTGCAGCTAGCCAGAGATGTCAAGAGTAACAAGAAGGGTTTCTTCAGGTATGTTGGCAACAAGAAGAAAGCCAAGGAATGTGTGGGCCCCTTACTGAATGAGGGAGGCAACCTAGTGACAGAGGATGTGGAAAAAGCTAATGTACTCAATGCTTTTTTTGCCTCTGTTTTCACTAACAAGGTCAGCTCCCAGACTGCTGCGCTGGGCATCACAAAATGCGGAAGAGATGGCCAGCCCTCTGTGGAGATAGAGGCGGTTAGGGACTATTTAGAAAAGCTGGACGTGCACAAGTCCATGGGGCCGGACGAGTTGCATCCGAGAGTGCTGAAGGAATTGGCAGCTGTGATTGCAGAGCCACTGGCCATTATCTTTGAAAACTCGTGGCGAACCAGGGAAGTCCCGGATGACTGGAAAAAGGCTAATGTAGTGCCAATCTTTAAAAAAGGGAAGAAGGAAGATCCTGGGAACTACAGGCCAGTCAGCCTCACCTCAGTCCCTGGAAAAATCATGGAGCAGGTCCTCAAAGAATCAATCCTGAAGCACTTGCATGAGAGGAAAGTGATCAGGAACAGCCAGCATGGATTCACCAAGGGAAGGTCATGCCTGACTAATCTAATCGCCTTTTATGATGAGATTACTGGTTCTGTGGATGAAGGGAAAGCAGTGGATGTATTGTTTCTTGACTTTAGCAAAGCTTTTGACACGGTCTCCCATAGTATTCTTGTCAGCAAGTTAAGGAAGTATGGGCTGGATGAATGCACTATAAGGTGGGTAGAAAGCTGGCTAAATTGTCGGGCTCAACGGGTAGTGATCAATGGCTCCATGTCTAGTTGGCAGCCGGTATCAAGTGGAGTGCCCCAAGGGTCGGTCCTGGGGCCGGTTTTATTCAATATCTTCATAAATGATCTGGAGGATGGTGTGGATTGCACTCTCAGCAAATTTGCGGATGATACTAAACTGGGAGGAGTGGTAGATACGCTGGAGGGGAGGGATAGGATACAGAAGGACCTAGACCAATTGGAAGATTGGGCCAAAAGGAATCTGATGAGGTTCAATAAGGATAAGTGCAGGGTCCTGCACTTAGGACGGAAGAACCCAATGCACAGCTACAGACTAGGGACCGAATGGCTAGGCAGCAGTTCTGCAGAAAAGGACCTAGGGGTGACAGTGGACGAGAAGCTGGATATGAGTCAGCAGTGTGCCCTTGTTGCCAAGAAGGCCAATGGCATTTTGGGATGTATAAGTAGGGGCATAGCGAGCAGATCGAGGGACGTGATCGTTCCCCTCTATTCGACATTGGTGAGGCCTCATCTGGAGTACTGTGTCCAGTTTTGGGCCCCACACTTCAAGAAGGATGTGGATAAATTGGAGAGAGTCCAGCGAAGGGCAACAAAAATGATTAGGGGACTGGAACACATGAGTTATGAGGAGAGGCTGAGGGAGCTGGGATTGTTTAGCCTGCAGAAGAGAAGAATGAGGGGGGATTTGATAGCTGCTTTCAACTACCTGAAAGGGGGTTCCAAAAAGGATGGCTCTAGACTGTTCTCAATGGTAGCAGATGACAGAACGAGGAGTAATGGTCTCAAGTTGCAGTGGGGGAGGTTTAGATTGGATATTAGGAAAAACTTTTTCACTAAGAGGGTGGTGAAACACTGGAATGCGTTACCTAGGGAGGTGGTAGAATCTCCTTCCTTAGAGGTTTTTAAGGTCAGGCTTGACAAAGCCCTGGCTGGGATGATTTAACTGGGAATTGGTCCTGCTTTGAGCAGGGGGTTGGACTAGATGACCTTCTGGGGTCCCTTCCAACCCTGATATTCTATGATTCTATGATTCTCCCTCCGTGGTATTTATCCCTCTGATATATGTATAGAGAGCAATCATATCTCCTCTCAGCCATCTTTTGGTTAAGCACCTGCATTTCACGAGTGTTCAAATCTCTTGAACCTTCCCAGGTTTGCCCAGTTTTAAATCAGACACAACAGAACCTCTTTCAGGCCTAGCTGCATGATCAACAGGGCAATTGTTCCAGCAGCATGGCAGTCTAGAGCCAACTGCATAGGGGCAGTTGAGACTGCTTCTCCTCTCCGCCTCCCCCCCACCACCAATTTATAGGGGAATAGGGAGAACTTTGTGGAGGTGGAAAGAATTAGAATTTCAATATCAGCTGTGCTTAGTGTGGGGGGCTGGCACGGAGTTGCTGCACTTGAATGAAGGTACTGCCCTCGCTCACACAGGAGTGTGAATCTGGCCATGGCGCCAGACATGTACATCACAAAGCCACTCAACAATCTGGTACGAAGGCTACACTCTACTCAAGAAAGGCCCAAGATCTGGGATAGCAAGGAGTGTTGAAGGCCAAGATTAACAGCCGTTGGCACAGTTGTGGGGGGTGAGGGACTAGGCCAGGTCAGGACTGAGGTATGTCAAGAGAGCTGTGTTTGGTACCAGTACTGGACCTGAGAAGCACTGACATGGCTGAATCGAGAGGCCGAGTGTGGATAATAAAGGTTTCTGCAGGTCAGGATTGGAATGCTTGACACGCAGTAATGGACCAGCATCAGCAGTGGTGTGTGGTGCAGTCTGTTTAAGGTAGGTTCTTATACCAGGCCCATCACCATGGCAGCTGAGCACCTTTTCAAGTAGGCTACCAAATGGTTGTCAACCAGGCACAGCTTTCAGTCACTCCTGACCTGGGCTGGACGCGAAGGCAGGATGTAGCTGCAGTTTCAGAAGAACTTGGAAATACCATTTGTCGAGGGAGAGGAGCCAAAAAATGACCTTGCTTGCCCAGGGAAGCAAACCCCCATAGTGGATAGGGCTGGAACATGCAAGGGATACAGCACCAGCGGGGCTGAGACTGGGACCCAGGGGTGGGACTTGAACATCCCCTTTGTCACTGTGCTAATGATCAAGACTACTCCAGGGCTAGAAGGTTAATGCAAGGGGCTCAAACCTTGACTTCAAAGACTCTCTCAGTATCACAGCAGGGGAAGAGGGGAGAGATTCTGGGGGAAGGGGAGCCCTCCTGACAGACTGAAGATCACGGAGATGAGAAAGCTTATCCCAAGAGGAGAAAAATGGGGACTCAGCCTCCCAGGAGACGTTACAAGGGGTGTGTGTGGGGGAGTGGGGGCTATTCCTATGCCATGGGATATCAGGGTTGGAAGGGACCTCAGGAGGTCGTCTAGTCCAACCCCCATCATCTAGTCCAACCATCTATGTCACGTGCAGGAGTTTGGTCAATCGATCTCTGGGCTCATCTCCAAGCCTGGGACAAGACTAAACACCACAGACAGACTAATTTGAGGGGCTAAGGGGTGAAGCGCATTGGCGGAGCTGAGGGGGCGGTATATGCATGGAGTAACTGGTGTTTGGAAAGGATAGTGGGTGGGGGTTGCAGATGTCAAATGGGGTCACCCTCCATATCAGAAAGGGGGACCCCAGACTGCAGGGACACAGAGCGAGCTGCTGGGAACAGCAGCCTCTGGTGTTACTGTTGTTCAGATCTGGAATCTTTTTCAGTCAAAACAATGTAGATATGAAACACAGGCTTGCGTTGCTTTAATGTGAACAACAACACCGGCTGTGGGGGTGGGAGACTAGAAGAGCAGGAGGGGACTTTGGGCCTGGATTGAGGGGTATTGGCAGACCTATGGCGGGGAGCCCAGACTGGCCTATCAGGGAGTAACGCAGGTCAGGACTGAGGTATGTTGGCATCGGCTGGCTGTACCCAGTGTGCGATGAGTACCCCCATATCCACTGCATGTGCCCTCCATTTACCCTCAACAATGAAAACAAAACCAAGTGCTTTTTTAGATTTATGGTTTTGTGCCAGGTAAGGTGGTATGGAAGAGGGCAGGTCAAATAAATAGCGTGAGGTGTTGCCTGTATGCAGCAATCTCTATATCCAGAGCCATTTTAACGTTGAGCAAGTCTTGATACTCCCTCAGATGACGAGCTATTTCGCTCTTGGTGTTCCTCAAGTCATTCTCCAGCTGACTGATGCTGTCCTGCAATCAAGCAAGCCCAGGGAGATAAGGAGCTTTTGTTTCAAAAGCAAAGTCCTTAGCTGAACACTTTATGTTCATTTCATTATAGAGAAAGGGGAAAATACAATTGCCAACTCATCCATCCCAGCAGATTCCTGGACAAGAGCGCAGCAAGGGGAAATTCCAATTAAGATAACTACGGCAGGAAAACAAGGCCACAGCTGCTGTTCGACCTGCCTCTTTCATTTTTTCCAATTGCTTTATTTAATTTCTTGGATGTTTGTTAATGGGACAATTAGACAAATGTGTCCAATTAGACACAGAGGAGCCCAGAGTTGAGAGAAATAACTCACTGAGGACCCACTTCTGAAAGCTGCTGAGCACCATCTGCCAGTGGTGGGAGATGGGTGCTCAGCACCTCCTCGGATTTGGCCCTTAGAGATTGATTAAGCAAAGCAGGGGGTTGTGGAATCAGGTTGGTCTTAAGTGTTCTGATGCAAGGCAAGGATTATGAACAGTGGGAGCCCAGCCCCGAAAGGAAAGTTTAGGATTGTGTGAGAGATGCCCTCCCTCTCTTGTGGCTAAGGGTTTAGCTGAGCTTTTAGGCATGACCATGAGGAGACACCACTTTTTTTGCACACACAAATGTTAACCACTCAATCACAGCTACAAATTTGTTCCATGCTGTAGCATGAACCAGTGTCCTACAGCAGCAGCAAAATGGTGGCATGGTAGATTCCCCGAACCTGCTAGGAGCGTTCCATAGGCAGGACTCCCAACACCTTGAGAGGGAGGAACCCACATTGATCACCAGCTGAGGTTAGCGGATGAGCAACATCTCCAGGTTCCAAAGGAGTTTAGTGCAGCTCTCTCCTGGAAGAACGGTGGCTGGGACAGGAGGTCATCAATGGGAAGCATCGAAAGGCTCCTCAGAGCTTAGCTGAAGACATAGCAGTTCCCCAAGGAGTGGCAAGAGAAGATGGTGGTAATGGAAGAGACAGCTCCTACACAGACACACTCCGCCTCTCCTTAATACCATCTACACCTTCCGGGCCCAGGTGACCTCATCTTTATTTTTTTCCCTGCTTCACAAATTAATGCTGAAAGTGTAGACGTAAAGTGGAAAGTGCATGCTGGAAAGTGCTAAGCTGTCAAGTCGCAAAGCCTATTTGTCTTTTAAAATATTGTAAATATTTGTAAAGTAACTTAAAGGGATGGTGCCTGAAGCTGCAAATTTCCAATTTTCTTGAACAATCCCAGTTCATATTAAAACAAAATACTACAGACCTGGTGCATACACAACTATACTGAAGACACAGGGCCAAATTCAGACCGCGTAAGCTGCTGCCACTCTACTGAGTTCCTAAAAGACTCATGTTGAATTCAAGGGACTTGCACTCACTCACGCTATCTCTGATTTTGACCCACCCACTCTAAAATGCATAATTTCCACACACAAAGCCAGATCCTCAGACAGTGCAGGTCAATATAATTTCATTTACATCAATGGAGCTATGCTGCTTTACCCCAGCTGAGGACCTGGCTCCATGCTATAAGAACGGCCATATTAGGTCAGACCAAGGATCCATCTAACCCAGTATCCTGTCTTCCAGCAGTGGCCAGTGCCAGGTGCCCCAGAGGGAATGAACAGAACAGGGAATCATCAAGTGATCCATCCCCTGTTGCTCACTCCCAGCTTCTGGCAAACAGAGGCTAGGGACACCATTCCTGTCCATCCTGGCTAATAGCCATTGATGGACCTATCCTCCATGAATTTATCTAGTTCTTTTTGGAACCCTGTTATGGTCTTGGCCTTCACGACATCCTCAGGCAAGGAGTTCCACAGGTTGACTGTGCATTGTGTGAAGAAATACTTCCTTTTATTTGTTTTAAATCTGCTGCCTTTTAATTTCATTTGGTAACCACTAGTTCTTGTGTTATAAGTAGTAGCAAACAACTTATCTACTTTCTCTACACCAGTCATGATTTTATAGACCTCAATCATATCTCCCCTTAACCGTCTCTTTTCCAAGCTGAAAAGTCCCAGTCTTACTAATCTCTCCTCATACGGAAGCCCTTCCATACCCCTAATCATTTTTGTTGCCCTTTTCTGAACCTTTTCCAATTCCAATATATCTTTCTTGAAATGGGGCGACTACATCTGCACACAGTATTCAAGGTGTGGGCGTACCATGGATTTATATAGAGGCAACATGATATATTCTGTCCTATTATCCCTTTCTTAATTATTCCCAGCATTCGGTTCACTTTTTTGACTGCGGCTGCACTTTGAGTGGATGTTTTCAGAGAACTATCCACAAGGACTCCAAGATCTCTTTCTTGAGTGGTAACAGCTAATTTAGACCTCATCATTGTACATATATAGTTGGGATTATGCTTTCCGATGTGCATTACTTTGCATTTATCAACATTCAATTAATTCACTTTTCACAAGGGTTAGGTGTGTCAGGCATATGTCAGGGTCTAGGACAGGGGTGGGCAAGCTTTTTGGCCCAATGGCCACATTGGGGTTGCAAAACAGTATGGAAGGCCTGGTAGGGAAGGCTGTGCCTCCCCAAACAGCCTAGCCCTCACCCCCTCCCACTTCCTGCCCCCCTCAGAACCCCTGACCCATCCAACCCCCCCCTACTCCTTGTCCCCTGACCGCTCCCTCCTGGGACCCCACCCCCATCCAACCCCCCCTGCTCCCTGACTGCCCTGCCCCCGACAGGCCCCCAGGACTCCCACGCTTATCCAACACCCCCCCCCATTCCGCTTCCCCTTACCACCCCCCCCAGAATCTCCACCCCATCCAACTGCCCCCTGCTCCCTGTCCCCTGACTGGCCCCCAGGACCCCTGCCCATTATCCAACTCCCCGGCCCCCTTACCATGCCGCTCAGAGCAGCATGTCTGGCAGCCACGCTGCCTGGCTGGAGCCAGACACGCTGCCATGCTGCCCTGCAGGAGTGCACAGCCCCACTGCCCAGGGTGCTGCCCGTGCGGCAGCGTGGCTACGGGGGAGAGGGGGGCAGTGGGGGAGGGGCCGGGGGTGAGCCTCCCCAGCTGGGAACTCAAGGGCCGGGCAGGATGGTCCCGCGGGCCGGATGTGGCCCACAGGTCGCAGTTTGCCCACCTCTGGTCTAGGCCATTAAGGTATAACTGTGCTAACAGCAGCCTTGCTTTATTTGTGTCATTTGAAAATATGGCTAAAACACCTGTAAGGCACTGATCACCTGTTTAACACTGGTGTTCAAGGATGCACATACAAACACGTGCAAGTTCTGCAAGACGAAGCCCCATCAAAATCATTGAGGAAATTTGTCACAAATCTTAACGTTCTCTTCTGCTCCCAGTGAGGTCAATGGCAAATGCTCCTTGACTTGACCAGGAGCAGCCCATAGGTAATTTAAGGCATGCAGCAGATTTTCCTAATAAATTAAGCTGCCCGCTGTGCAATGGGTCAGAGTGACAGGGGTTTTTTTTTGCTGTCATAAAATTAAGGGATTTTCACATGGTTGCTTTTCCCCATAAATACAGCCGGGGTTGTTTGCAAAGAGGACAATGATCTCATTAGTCAGTGACAAAACAAGGTGGAGCAGGCAGCAGGGAAAATATAGGTTGAATATTAGGGGGAAATTATATAACAATGGAGTAAACGGCTTAGAGAGACTGTGGAATTGCTGTTGTCTGAGAAAGGCTAGGCAATCAAGCAGAGATTGTTTCACCATTGTAAAATCAAAGCTGATACCATGAAGACACGGCAATAGATGGCCCACAAGAAGTTCCTCCCAACCCAAATAATTATCTGGGAATGTCTTTGTTGGGTCAGATGTGCCCATAGGCACCATCTGATTCAGGCTTTTAGTTTTTTGGATGTATATGTAGTTAGAATGCACATGAAAGTTGTATAACTTAGACCTGTGTGGGAAGCCGGCTATTCTGCATTGGCCAGCGAAGAAAATTCTCTCCCTCTCTGTTTCTTCCCAAGTCAGCCCTTAATGACTAGGTGCAGTTCTGTGCCTACAGTGGACGAGACTTGTTGGTATTTCATTCCGCCACTCCCTCCTCCCTGTCCTACTTTTGGTCTTGTGTAACCTACTAAATACAGAATGCAAAGATGGCTGCCAGCAGCAAAATGCATGGAGCTAAACAAGTCGCTGGCATGCCAAATCCTGGTTTCGGCTGCACCCATGTCAACCTCGGGTAAATCCATTGACTTCAGTAGAGTTACTCTAGAGATGCAATGTCTGTTTACACTGCCTCCATCAATCTAGTCCCTGAGTTCTCATACATCTGCCCCCTCTGCCTCGAATTTGGAAGCAATGCCTTGCTTTGCGCCTGTGACCCCCTTTAACAAACATCATTGATGGATTCTGATTAAGTCACAAGGACAGTGACCCTGGGGCAGAAACTCAAGGATGCAGAACGGGAGTTACAAATGAAGAAAGAATGAGGAGATCATCAGGGCACACACTGAGATGCAGAGGGCATTCTGGGAGAAAATTAGTGCCCTGTGTAATATAAACTCCCATTATAATAGCCCTGATTTATAACATATTTTTGTTCAGTGTTTGAACAGCACCTACCACAGCAGGGACTTGGTCTGTGAGAGGGGCTCCCAGATGGAGTCACAACACAAGTAATTATAAATAATATCCTCATTGGTACAGCGATGCTGGGCTATTGACCCCCTAAATTAACAATGGTTTTGTTGGATAATAACGCCACTCTCAGATAAAACACTGCTCTTTTCATTTCCTCTAATTCTCTGTCACCTTATTTGAGCACCCCTCGGTACAAAACCACTCCTATGTACAACTTGGCTATATTCCTCTCCCCTATTGCTCTGGGACAGGGTTGGGTAAGATGTATAATAAATATCAGGCATATTGACTGACGAGTATTTCAGATACAGAGCTCTGCCTTTCTGCCCTACCTACATGCCCCGCTTTAGCACCCATGTTTGCCTGCTAACATACATTGTTTCTGAACCCATGTATAAATTCCAGCCTCTTCGTCATTCCCTTCTCTGTGATCCTGTGTTAGCAGGGAGCAGCTTGTGTCAAGCCTGGGTTGCAACAGTCACCATTCAGACACTAGCAGGGGGGCATCAATCGTGTGGAAATCCTGGATGGTGCTGCAAGGAAATGTATGTCCTGGCCTATTTGCCCCAGATTTGGATTTAACACTGCACAGGTGAGATGAGGCTGCTTTTCATACCACTTGCTCTGACAATGTAAAAAGGTTTTCTTATATTACCTAAGGGCCTGGGCTACAGGGCGCATCTGTGATGCCCACTAAAAATCAATGTGAGGGCTGGGTGCTCAGCACCTCTTGGGGTCAAACAGCAATTAATGAATATATCATCCACTTAAGTGGATCAGTTACATTTTGCTTAAATGGGCCCCTTATTCAGGTCTCTCTTTAATTTTAGTCCCCATGGACTGTAAGAAGAGGCAATGCTTAAAAACTAAATTTCACCCAAACAGCAGAAGATGGAGCACTGCATGCTGGGATTTGTAGTCTTCATGGATCACACCTATATGTTGAATATGAGGGCACCAATGGACCTTATTGTAGAACTGTGGGCTACATTTGGCCCAAGACCCATGCCAGCTAGTATGGGGAAGGTATTTCAGAGCAAAAAGCAGTAAAGTCTGGAGACGTATGTGGAAGGCTGCAACAAGAAATATTGCTATAGAACGTGTGAAGCTGACAACATTATGAGCATCTATCCGTAGGTCTTCTCTTATGGAAAAGTCCTATAAAATTGAATAGAAAGTGGGACTCTTTCTATATCTTTTTAAGCAGTCCTATAGAATTTCATAGAGAGAATGTATCCCTGCTATAGAAATCGATAGGATGGTTTAAAATACCCCAAACTATGGAAAGAATCTAATTTTCTATTAAAATATATAGATTTCTATAGGACACTACTGATTTAAGCTCTATCCTATAAAGGATGCAAGAGATGCCACTAATTACCACCCCCACTAAACTAAAATACAAGAATCATACATTTAAAAGTTGATTTTCCATAATTAGATCAATTTCAACTATCCCAGAGTTTAATCTGGTTGTAGCATTTCCTCCTACATATTGGTTGTTCTTGCAATTTCTGTTCACATGGCATCAAGGCTACAATATTTAAGAGGGTTACTAATATGGAATCCCTTTGAGTCCACCTGTATGCACTATCACAGGACATCAAACTATTTCCATATTATTAATGGAAGAAGAATAACACCAACTAGTTACTTAGATTGCAAGCAGTTTAGAGCAGGTATCATGAGTTTATACAGCTCTTAGCACAGTATGGCCCTGAAAATGCGTGGGGGCCGCACTTCAATATAAATATGAAATAGTATCCGTTAAATATCATGCACAGTAATTCATTCAGAAAGAAGCTGTACAATTTAGCTAAGGCTGACCAGTTAGGTTAACAAGATGTTGCAACCTTAATTTCTTTTCTCATCACCAGGGCTTCCCCGTAGTAAAACCGGGAAAAAATCTAGTACTGTATTTGGTTGAGAGTCAGAGGAATTTAAATGAGCATCTTTCCCAAACCATACAAAAGAGATTGAGGGTCTAATCCAAAGCGCATTGAAATCAGAGGGAGTCTTCCCATTGACTTCAGTGGTCTTTGGGGCAGGCCTTAAGGAATGATTCTCCTAATAGAGCTGGGAAGGGTTCTAACTACGGCAATTTACACCTTACAAGTGCCCTTGAAAGCAGGTCAAGGCAGCTGGGACCCAGGTCATAGATACTAAGGTCAGAAGGGACCATGAGGATCATCTTGTCCGACCTCCTGCACAACGCAGGCCACCGAATCTCACCCACCCACTCCTGCGAAAAACAAACTGTTATGGACCAAACACAGTTCAGATGGTTTCTAGAAATTACCCATCAAGAAAAAGAAAAGGCAATCCGAGAATTCAGCTTCCATTAAAATTAACAAGACTGTCTTTAAAGGCTCCTTTGGGAAGAAATTCTCTTAATTCATTAAACATGAATTAAAAGGCTTTTTATAACGATCCGCTGAAGTCTGATGAAGATCAATGCCACATTCAGGACCTTGGATAGAGACAAAGTTTTCCCAGCCCTGTCTACCCATTGCTCCAACACCCACCCACGTGAAACCTGCAGCCCGGGCAGCGCAGACACACGCCGATCTTGAGGGTGGGAACGCAGAAGACCTGAAGACTGATCCCTTTGCACAGACATCCTGGGGCTACAGGGAAATCATGGCTATGGCTGTGTGCACCTGTTTATGCATTTGCACCACGAGCTTTCTCTGCACGCCGGCGCCCCGCTCTCAGTCCAACGCAGTGTGTGACTTCCAGGCTCCACTAAAGCCAATGGTCAAACTCCCAAACAACCCCACGCAGTTCTTCATCTTCTGGGACCCCATGAAATCCTTTAACCCTCCGCTCTCCCAGGTGTGTGGGGGAGGGGGGAGAGGGGGGGCCCTTCCCTGATTTCCAGCGGCTCATGCACGGCTTGGTTTGACATAATGCTCCGCTGTCGCTGCCTTCCCAGTCAAACTAGAAAACTCCCCAGACTTCCCCAGCCCCTGCTGATATCCCTGAGACCCGGACTTCTCGGACCATTCCAGCGGAGTCAGTCCATTGTGCAGGACTTGCAAGGGAGAGGTACGGCCAGTTGGGGCTGGCTAGTGGTGGCCAGGGGTACCTACCCGTGCGCAGGGGAGAGATACTCAACGCCACCCCGGGAACAAGGGCGCTGCACGGGGCGGAGGTGCCCGGCGCTGCACGGGGCGGAGGTGCCCGGCGCTCCCTCACCAGCAACCCGCCCACCTCGGCGCCGTGCCTCTCCTCCACCTCCTGGATCTGCCGCTCCAGGGACTCGTTGGCGCCGCGCAGACTCTCCCTCTCCGGCGTGCGGGCCTGCAGCCGGCGGCGGCACCCGTGGATCTCCTCGCGGCTGGCCCGGGCGGCCTGGCGGCTGCGCGCCGCCTGCTCGTTGAGGGTGGCGAACTTGGCGCGGTACCGTAGCTCCTCGGCCGCCTGCAGGTTCCTGGCCGCCAGCGACTCGTCCTGGGCGCGGATCTCCCGCAGCGCCGCGCTCAGGTCCGGCTGGGCCAGGTCCGGCTCCGCCCGCTCGGCCCGCTCCTCCCCGTGCGCCCGGCGCAGGAGGGCGAGCTCCTCCCGCAGCGCCTCCACCTTCTGCTCCAGCCCCAGCCGGGCCCGCGCCGCCCCGTCCGCCTCCCGCTGCTGCGCCCGGGCGCGCTGCTCCGCCTCGGCCCGGCCCCGCGCCTCCTTGTCGCAGCGCGCCCGCAGGCTCTGCATCCCCCCGGCCAGCCGCTCCTGCTCCCCGCCGCCGCGGCCCAGCCCGTGCTCCCGGGCCCGGGCGGGCGCCGGGCCCAGGTCCACCCACGCCTCGGCCCGGCGGGAGGCGCCCGGCCGCTGGCGGGGAGCGAGGCGGGCAGCCGCGGGGGCTCCCCGAAGAGCTTGCGGTAGGAGGAGGCCCGGTAGCGGGGATCCGAGCTCATGCTGCGGGCTCGGGGGGAGGCGGGGCGCGCCCCGGCCTTACATCGCGGGCGGGTCTCCGTGCGCGGCGGCGGGGCGGGGAGGCTGCAGTCTCCCGGGCGCGGGGGAGGCCGAGACGGAGCTCTCGTTTTGCCGCAGGGCTGATGTCCGCTCCCCGCCCGGGGAGACAGCCCGAGCTGGGGCCGTCTGCGAGGGGCGCAACCCGCTTCGCTCGCAGCGCTGGAGAGCTGGGCGGACGGACGGACAGATCTGCCCGCACGAAGCACAAACTTTCGGGGGCTTCCCGGGGAGACCAGGACCCTTTCCCTCCACCCTCCGGCTGCAGCCGTCACATGGGCTGGTTTTCTGCCTTCCCCCGCAGTTTTGCATTCCCCTAGTCCCGCTGCTGCGACTTCGGCGGTGGATTTCAAGATCACCCGAGGAAAAATGCAACTGTAGGAGCGAGTAGGAAATGCGGAGTTTGGGGGAGAAGGGAAGGTCAGGTGGGTGTGCGAATAGATAATGAATTGAGAAGATAAAACAGGTGAGCAGCTAGCCTAGACAGTTAAATTGGTTTGGATTTTATCAGACGCTGAACTCGGTGTAATCCTGCATTAGCAAGTTATAAACAGGTGTAACAGAAGCACATTAAAAATCACCCCTTTGCCATCATCCATTTATGCTGATCAACAGCTGGAAATTTTCCAGAATCGTTGCATAGAGTTGCACACACATGCCCAGGATGAATTTAGCCCTGGTATAACCCCACTGAAGTCACTGGAGTTAAACCCCGTGATGAATTTGGCTCCATGTTGCTTATAGGAGTTAAAGGGTGGAAATAATCCATTCAATGTAAAACCTGTAGCTGCTACCAATGAGCAAATCTGTGTTTTCTACAGAGTATTCTTGCAAGGATTCTTCTGTAACAAACTGGATTGACTGAGGCAGGAGTGGCAGACAAGTGTTCTGACCGGTGGATCTCCCAGAAAGGAATTCTTTCTTCCATTATATATAGTGCCAAACTGATATGTAGTTACTTAGTAGATAGCAACAACCACAAATAGCTGTACGTATATCTGGATGATAGATGTACAAATATCGATATGTATGTGACATGTCTGAATATGGTGAGGAAACAATTTCAAAAGTATGACTTCTCTTTGCAGCCTGGAAAAAGGAATGTGTTAAAATGCACAGTTGAAGTCTTACAAATTAAAGTCTATGCAGAAGAGATAGGACCTCCAGCTTCCCCTGAGACTTTTATAAGGGTAGTGGTTTGCATTGTGGTACCTGTCCAAAATTTCCCCTTTCCCCCCTTCCCCTCCCTTTTGTGCAGTGTGCTGTGTGCCAGTCACAGCCTTCCACCCCAGCAGTGGCTGCATTTTACTGGCATTGCATGGATTTAAGTCCCAACCCTGTAATTAGATCATCCAGCATGGATACCACAAGGGGGGGGATATGAGAGAGGTTTATGGGCCTGGCTACGCTTGCAGATGTCGAGCGCTTTGAGTTAAACCAGCCTTCAGAGAGCACAGGAGGGAAAGCTCTGCAGTCTGTCCACACTGACAGCTGACAGCGAACTGGTATGGCTACATTTGCAGTGGCATTGGGAGCGATGCATTATGGGCAAGCTATCCCAGCATGGAAGTGGCTGCAACGTGCTTTTCAAATGCAGGGGGGAGGGGAGTGTGACAGGGAGTGTGTTGTGTGTATGTGGGGGCAGAGAGAGTGGGTTTTGGGGGCTGAGAGCATGTCAGCGTGCTGTCTTGTAAGTTCAGACAGCAGCAGACCGCCCTCCCCCCACCTCTCTCTCTCACACACAGCATTTCACACTAATGGCTTGCTTTGTCTCGGGGCAGATAAGCAGCTGGCTGTCAGAAACAGAGCTTTCAAAGGGCATATCCGCATTCCTGCAGTGATTCAAAAACAATGACAAGAGTGGCCACTTGACTTAAGGGGATTATGGGACGTTTCCGGAGGCTGATCAGAGGGCAGTAATGCAACACCTCGCTCACACTGGCACCATGGCGCTCCAGCAAACTTTATTCCTCTTGCCGAGGTGGAGTACCAGCAGCGCTGTAGCCGTGGAGTCAGAGCGCTCTACGTGCCTTGTCAGTGTGGACAGGGAGTGAGCTAGTGCGCCCGGGCCTCCTTTATTGCGCTGTAACTCGCAAGTGTAGCCAAGCCCTATAAGATCATGAATGATGCAGAGACAGTGAATAAGGACGTGTTATTTACTCCTTTATATAACACAAGAACCCGGGGTCACCCAATGAAATTAATAGGTAGCAGGTTTAAAACAAACATAAGGAAATACTTCTTCACACAATGCACAGTCAACCTGTGGAACTCATTGCCAAGGGATGTTGTGAAGGCCAGAAGTATAACTCAGTTCAGGAAAGAATTAGGTAAGTTGATGGAGGATAGGTCCATCCGTGGCTATTAGCCAAGATGTTCAAGGACGCAATCCCATGCTCGGGGTGTCCCTAAACCTCTGATTGCCAGAAGCTGGTACTGGATGACAGGGGATGGATCACACAATAAGTGCCTGTTCTGTTCATTCCCTCTGAAGCCTCTGGCACCAGCCATTGTCGGAAGACAGGATACGGGGCTAGATGGACCATTGGTCTGACCCAGTATGGTTCACACACTGAGCTCCATTGATTTCAGTGGCAGCAGGGGTCCACACCAATGGATATAATTGCAGAAGCAGGATCACAATTTTTAAGGTGCTTTGGGATGGAAGGGGCTAGAGCAATCGAAAGCATTGCAATTTATTATAGCAGCAGAGTTTATAATGGAAACAAGCTATTGGTTCTTCTAAGCTCAGAGTCCAAGTCTGAAAAGCTCAGATCATCTTTGAGAGCCCCACATAAAAGCTGCCTAATGTTATAGTTATTTATTTGTATTGCAGCAAGGACGGGGGATTCATTGCGCCAGGCACAGTACATATATGTAACGGTAAGAAGGTTCCTGTGCCAAAGCGCTTATATGAGCAAAGTGTTGTTGGAAACTTCAGAAGAAGGTAGTGAATACTGGCTATAGCCTCCGCAATTGTGGGCCAAACTCTGATAGACACAGATGACCCCCATAGACACAGATGACCCAAAACTCTGGGGAAAGAGCCTATCTCTACTGCCTGGAATAGTCAGTCTGGGGAGAGCACAGACACCGGGACTCTGTGCCCCTTGCTGGATCATGGAGAGCAGCTTAGCGGCGGACTATACACAGGAGGGATAAGGAGGTGTGATGGGACAGGCTGGAAGCATGGCGGGTGGGTCTGTGAACCGTCCAGAGGGTAATAGTGGCTTGTGGCTGCTACTTCTACCTTTCCCATCCAGCTGCTGTGGGCTGGGGCTGAGGGTTCCATTGCTCAGCCCCATATGGATACAGATGATCCCACAACCCAGTTACTTGGGCTCCGGGCACTTTCCCTGGATTTCCCTTATGTTGAATAACTGCTACCTTCCGTTAAGGTTGTTCTGCACATCACAGGCTGACTTGCTGCTGATTTGAATTGCTTGCTGATAACATCTCTTTGCAAGTAAATCTATTTGCTCCTCTATAGCCCGTCTGAAGATCTCACAGCATTTTGCAATCAGTAACTAGCTGAGTTTCACAACACCCCCGTGAGGGAGGGAAATGATATGTAATATAAATGGATCACTCCACCCACCACTGAAATGCAGCTGTTTCTGGGGTGGAACACAGCAGTTATTAGCTAAAATGGAGGTGCCAGCTGGGAGTGGATTGCAAATCCATTGGGCCAGAGATCTCTATGGTGAGTGACATAGTCTTCTCCCAGTGTTCTCACCTACCGTGGCATCCAAAAGTATATTTTTGGACACCTGTCCTTCCCCTTTTCCTCTGTGCAAGTCTGTACCAAAGTGAACACAAAGCAGCTTCCTGCCCTTATAGACAGCTGAATCCTTAGACATTTAAAGGTGCAATACGCATAGAACAATGGTATAACCATTACCTTGCTAAATACACTGGAGAGATTTGTTGAGTTGCACCAGGGATGGAATTGGTTCCATCTCTTTTGGACCTCACAATGCAGAAACAATAGGAAGTACCTTAAATCTTTGTGATCCTCATTGTACAAGGTCCACCTGTTAAACCGTTTGTCCTGCTAGCTGCAATCCTTCTGGCTCTGCTCAGTGTCTGGTTTTGTGATGAAAAGGCAAGCTGCCTCTTAGCTACGTGTACCACAAATGGGACACGCTTGTCTCATACAATTTTCAGCACACTCCATTAAACAAATGCTCTAGTTTCACGTTTCACCACCTGTCTTCAGTGCAAGAGAGTCACGTGGGAGGGGAATGCCTCCCCTGGCTGCAGAACTGGCGAGTGATGAAGGCAGAAAGTGTCATCTGCTCAGCTGCTGCCAGCAGCTTTCCTGTGGCACAGACAGAAGCAAGTGACACCATTCGGAAAAGAAAGGTTGGGGGTTGTGTTTATGCCAAGCAAAACCTTTAGTGCATCAGTGATACTGGAAGCAAAGATAAGTATAACACAAATGAACATACAAAATGACACACACACACTCACACATATATACAAACACACTGTTATAGATACACAGTGTGACAAAGTTCCTCCTCTGCCTTGGTGGGTCCTGCGCTTTTTGGCGGATTTGTTCTCCTCAGAGGTTCATGGCAGCCCTCAGTTTGGCCGATTCTGCTAGAGGCTCAAACCTGCCATTCACTCAGCTAACCTCATCACTGGCCAGCATGGGGGAAACGGAGAACAACCCCTGCAGTCTCTGTGTCCCACGTAGTGGGTCGGGGACAGGCCAGATCCCTTTCCATGTTAGGCCTTCCATTCTGGTGTTTCTCACAGACCAGGTCAACTCCTCCTGTGTCTGATCAGGAGTTGGGGGGAACCCGGGCCCACTCTCTACACCAGGTTCCAGCCCAGGGCCCTGTGGAATGCAGCTGTCTACAATGTCCCCTGTATCAGCTGCGTGACAGCTACAACTCCCTGGGCTACTTCCCCATGGCCTTCCCCCAGCACCTTCTTTATCCTCACTGCAGGATCTTCTGCCTGAAGCCTGATCACACTTATACTCTTCAGTCCTCCAGCAGCATGCCTGCTCCTTGGGCACCCCCTCACTAACTGATGGGAGGTCCTTTTTTAACCAGGTGTCTTGATGAGCCTGCCTGCCATAATTGATTCTAATAAGTTCTTAATTGGCTGCAGGAGTCTTAATTAGCTTGCCTATCTTAATTGGCTCTAGCAGGATCCTGATTGCTCTAGGGCAGCCCCTGCTCTGGTCACTCAGGGAACAGAAAACTCTTCATCCAGGGGCCAGTACATCTGCTTTCGACCAGACTCCTGTACCCCCCTAGTCTGGAGTGAGGAGGGAGACTGCTGCTCCTGCTCCTGCTGCTGCTGCGGGGCCTTGGCCCTTGCTGCTGCCCCTGCCCCTGCTCCAGCTGCTCCCCTGGCTGGGCTAAACGCCATCTCCCCTACCTGGTTGCTGGCTAGCTACTGGACCCGCCCGCCCTTGGGTGCTGCCGCTACTTTCCAACTGCAGCCCCTTGGGGGGGGCTGCTGGCCCGCTCCCCGGGGGGGGGAATGAGGGACCCCTACCCCAGCCGTCGGCGCTACCGCTGCTGTGGACGATACCACCATCACCACCACCTGTGAGGGGCCTTCTCTGCCTGCCTGGTCACCGGGTTGCTGCCTGGAGCTGCTGCTGCTGCCTGCGAGCTGCCGGACCCCGGAGGAGGCGGGGACGAGGCCATCTGCTGCTGGGGGAGCGCACACGGACTTGGTAGACCACTGTGGAGGGGGCCAGGAAGCTGAGTAACTCTCGGACTGTGCTCTTGTGGTGGGGGTTTTGACTGTGTTTGTGGGAACACAGGGGTGTGGCGTGGAGCCTGCCCCCTAGTCCATCAGTGTGCCCCCCAACCCCCACCACCACCACTGTCAGCGCTGTCCCCTCCACCACCCCCAGCGGACACTCACCATCTGCCTCCAGCTCCTGCTTCTGGGATTCCACTGCCTGCTGGGCCTGCTGCCCCTTTCACCACCTTTGGGGCCTGCAGCAGCAGCCAGCCCGCAGTGACTTTCTTTCACGAGCGCACGTGGGCGCACGTGCCCCCCGCCCCATCCTGGACTGACCCCCCCCCTTACCAGCCCCCAGCTTTGTCCCTGGCTCCCTGCCCCATTTTCCCCTTGCAGCCTTCTGCCCTCCCCTTTACCCCAGCACCTCGCTGGCTTCAGTGTGTTTGCCTGCCCCGCCCTTCCCCCTCTGCAGCCTTGCTTGTTTGCCCCGCCCTTGCCTCTGAAGCCAGCCCCTAGGTTCCCTGTCCTGCCTCCAGCCTGGTTCTCCCCGCCTCCCTATGTGATAGCCCTGCCCCGATTGGCCCTTATTCAGTGCGCCCATGCCCCCTCCCATGCGCTTGTGCCCTTCCCCTGTTTGAGTTTGCCCCGACCTCACCGCACCCCCCGACTGTTGTTCTGACCCCCCCCTCCCCCAGTGCAACTCGAGGAGCCGGTTTTTTGTTTCATTCTGAGTCGGTGACTGTCCCCCGCAAGCCCTCCCAAGCCCCCCTGTCCAGCCCGTCCCCTTTGGCGCCCTCCTCCCCTGCCTGCAGCCTAGCGGGGAGGAGTGGTTGACCTGCCTCACCCTTCCCCTTTCTCCTTCCGGTGTCCTTCCCTCCCTCCCTGCTCATTATGGCGGGGGATACGACAGGGGGGGCCCCTCCAACAGCCCTCGTTCCCCCTCCCCCGCCTGCCCCTCCGTCACCCCCCCAAGCCTCTACCTCAGCCGCCGCTGCCAAACCACCTGTTACCGCCCCCGCCGGGGCGCCGGCAGCGGCGGGCACCGGGGTGACCTCCGTTGCTGCCACGTTCCTCCCCCCCTTCGTTTCGGGGGGAGTCCCCCCAGCCGGCGGGAAGGGCCGGGGTAGGAAGAAGGGGAAGGACCCTGCGAAGAAGCCCAGGCCCTCCATGGCAGGGACTGCCCTCACTGCTGCGGCCCCGCCACCGGCCGCGGCCTCCCGCCCCGCTGCTCCTTCCACCAGCCCTGCGGGTGCCCCTCCCCCAGCCCCCAGGGCGTACGCCCAGGTGGCGGCAGCCCCCCCGCCTACTGCTACGTCATCTCTCCCGCCCGCCACCTCCGCTACCAGCTATAGCGGCCGGGGCCCCTTTCCCAACATGACCAGGAAGCACGGTGTCCGTTGCCTCCTGGTGCCCGCCTCGCCCCACGTGGAGACGTACGTGCGGGCGTTGGCGAGGGTGGTGGGGCCCACGGCCATTGCGGCGGCCTCCAAGATGTACGGGAAGGTGGTCTTCTTCCTGGCATCGGAGGCCGCCGCCCAGGAGGCGGTGGAGAAGGGCCTGGCGGTGGGGGGCGTGTTCGTCCCCCTCGAGCCGCTGGACGACCTGGGCGTCCGCCTGGTCCTGACCTCCGTCCCTCCCTTCCTTCCTAATGCCGCCCTCCTACCTGCCCTCTCCACCCTGGGGAAGCCCATCTCCGTCCTGAGCCCTCTCCCCTTGGGCTGCAAGGACCCCGCCCTCCGTCACGTCCTCTCGTTCCGCCGGCAAGTGCAGCTGCAACTGCCGCCGGCGGCGCGTGACGGAGAGGCGCTTGAGGGGTCCTTTCTGATCCCCTACCAGGGGACCCACTACCGGGTGCATTATTCTACGGGGGAGGCCCGGTGCTACCTCTGCCGGGCGATGGGGCACGTCCGGAGGGATTGCCCCTTGGCCCGGCACGGAGAGGCATCTGGGACCCCCGAGCCCCGGCAGGGCGCTGGCCCCGTCATCGCCGGCGCCCCTGGCTGCCCGGCGCCCGAAGCCGCCCCTCCTCCCACTCAGCCCACCACTGCTCCCGCTCGGGCCCGAGGGGCGCTCCCCCCGGCGCGCCCAGACGAGCGGGAGAGCCCCGCCTCTGCTACCTGCGCTTTGGCGGAGCCCCCAGAGGAGGGTGCAGCAGGGATGCTGCCGAGCGTGGGAGAGGGCCCGCCCCAGGGGGACTCTTCCCTCCCGTCTTCCGCCCCACCGCCGCCTCCCACGGTCCCTGAGCCATCATCCTTGCCCCCTGACCCGACCCCTGGTAGCCGGCCCCCCGATGAGGCCATGGAGGGCTGGGCCCTAGTCCGGGGGAAGCAGGGCAAGCGGAAGGCTCGAGCTCCGCCCCCTTCCACCGATGCAGAAGCCCCCCGGAAGACCAGAAAGGGGGGCGCCGATGCCGAGCCCTCTGTCTTGCCCGCGGGTGCACACCATCCCCTGGTGCCGGCTGGGGACAACGTGGTAGCACGGAAGGGCAGTACCATCCCTCCCCTCGGGACCCTTCCTTCGACGGACCCCGATGGAGCCCCACCTGCCCCCTTACCACTCACAACCCCGGTGAGCCTCGGGGCGAGTGTCGCTTCGGGCACTAGCGGGGAGGCCTCCGGGGTGGCGGCCGGAGAGCTCCCCTCCATATACGAGGAGATCGAGGCCCTGGGTCTGACCCCAGTCACCCAGGGGGAGGACGACCCACTGCTAGCGGGCCTCGACCTGAGCGACCTCGCCCCGACCCCGCCTGTCCCGTGCCCCCTTCCCCTACCCGTCACCTTTGCTACCGCCTCCGAGGGTCCCCAGGGCTCTTCCATCTGCCCGGCCGTGAGTGGCACCCTGCGGTTAGACGCCGAACCAACCGAGGCGACCGCTGGTGCATTATGGCTGGGACCCGAGCCCCATGGGTTGCCCCTCGAGGACGTGGGGCGACTGACCTCCTTCCCGGGCGGGGACCCCACTGCTGGTGCTGTGGCCCCCCTGCCGGTCGTGGTACCAGAGCCCGACATTCTGGAGGGCCCCCTGCCCCACCCCCACCTCCCGGAGCCTGATCGAGAGGGGCCCTTTTCCACCGGCTTGGCTCCCGGGGCCCAGGCCCCTGCCCTTGCCCCTCTCCCTGGCTCTGTACCCAACCCCTGCCTTGCCCTCCCTCGGGATCCCTGCCCTGCCCCCGATGTCAACCCTGCCCCCGCTCCCCCCACTTCCCGTGCTGTCACTGCCGCCCCTGGGGCTGTCATCTCCTCGCCTCACGAGGATAGCCCCCGGGGCGCGGCTCCTGTTTTCCCTAGTCCCGACTCGCTAGGGGCTGCTACCCTCCCTCCGCCGCCCCCACTCCAGCCAGGGGCTGAAAAGGGCTGCGTGGCGCCAGTCCATCAGGCGCCACGTCGGGGGTCTGCCCCTTGTCTGCCCATTTCGGCGGGCCACGGGGCTGTGTCAGCAGTCCCTCCGGAGGACAGCCGGGGGCTCGTGGCCCCGGCCCCCCATGCGCTGCGGGAGGAGCTGCGGGAGTTCCTTGAGGATGTCCGGGGCTCCCGTAACAAGGTGCAGCTCGCCCTGCAGCGATGGGGGGATTTCCATCTCATCCTCCGGGCCGCAAGGGCCCTCATGGGGGAGGGTAAAAGGACCGGGAAGCAGGCTGCCACGGCTTACCAGCGGGTCCGCCTCTTCCGTGACTCCCTCATGACCTACGGGGTAGGTCACGGATTGTTGCGCGGCCCGTTGGGTACCGCGAGCGTCCCTGCCGGTGAGGATCCCCCCCCAGCCCTCCTCATGGCACCTCTTACCATCATCACGTTGAACACCCGGGGCTGTAGGATGGGTCTCCGCAGGTGCCAGGTGCTCTCCTTCCTTCGGGAGGGAGGGTACTCTGTGATTTTCCTGCAGGAGACCCATACGGATCCGGCCGCCGAAGCTAGCTGGCGGCTGGAATGGGGGGACAGGGTCTACTTTAGCCATCTCACAACTCGTACGGCTGGAGTGGCGACCCTGTTCTCCCCCGACCTACAGCCCGAGGTGCTGGGGGTCGCTGAGGCTGTGCCGGGCCGCCTGCTGCACCTCCGGGTCCGTTTGGAGGGGCTTGTGGTCAATCTCGTCAACATCTATGCCCCGACATCGGGCCCGGAGCGGCTACGCTTCTTTCAGCGGGCGTCCGCCTTCCTCGGCACTTTGGATCCTCACGAGTGCCTGGTCCTGGGCGGGGACTTCAATACGACCCTTGAGGAGCGGGACCGCTCAGGGACCGAGCAGTGCCCGGCCGCCGCGGACGTCCTCCGGGAGATAGTCGACCATCACTCCCTGGTGGACGTCTGGCGCGACCACCACCCGGACGACACCTCGACGTTCACCTTTGTCCGGGTGGAGGCCCGTCGGGCGCGCCACTCCCGGTTGGACCGTATCTATTTGTCACACTTCCATCTCTCCCAAGCCCACTCCTCCAGCATCCGGCCGGCCCCGTTTTCCGATCATCACCTGGCCACCGTGACGGTCTCTCTGTGTGCGGAGAAGCCGGGGCCGGCCTATTGGCATTTTAATAACAGCTTGCTGGAGGACGTGGGCTTCGTGGCGTCCTTCCGGGAGTTCTGGTTGGCCTGGCGAGGGCAGCGGCGTGCCTTTCCCTCGGCGCGGCGGTGGTGGGACCTAGGGAAGGTGCGCGCCCGGCTCTTCTGCCGCGACTACACCCGGGGCGCCAGCCGACGGAGGGAGGCGGCGATGGGGCAGCTGGAACGGGAGGTCTTCGAGCTGGAGAGGCGTCTGGCCGCCAGCCCTGAGGATCCATCCCTCTGCGGAGCGTGCCGGGAGAAGCGGGAGGAGCTCCGGGCCCTCGAGGACCATCGGGCCCGGGGTGCTTTTGTTCGATCCCGCATCCGCCTCCTTCGGGAGATGGATCGCGGCTCCCGCTTCTTCTACGCCCTGGAGAAAAAGAGGGGGGCCAAGAAGCACATCACTTGCCTCCTCGCAGAGGACGGCACCCCCCTCACGGATCCGGTGGAGATGTGCGGGAGGGCCAGGGCCTTCTACGCAGACCTTTTCTCCCCGGGTCCGACCGATCCTGCCGCTTGCAGAGTGCTCTGGGACGGACTCCCGACGGTCAGCGCGGGCGACCGAGACCGGCTGGAGCTGCCTCTCACCCTGGCCGAGTTCTCGGAAGCCCTCCGCCGCATGCCCACCAATAAATCTCCGGGCATGGACGGGCTGACCGTGGAGTTCTACCGCGCGTTCTGGGACGTCCTCGGCCCGGACTTAGTTACTGTCTGGGCCGAGTCTTTGCAGGGCGGGGTCCTCCCTCTTTTGTGCAGGCGAGCTGTGCTCGCCTTATTGCCAAAGAGGGGGGACCTCCGCGATTTGCGGAATTGGCGTCCCCTCTCGCTCCTCAGCACGGACTACAAGGTCGTAGCGAAAGCCATCTCGCTGTGGCCGGGGTCCGTGCTGGCGGACGTGATCCACCCGGACCAGACCTACACC
Source organism: Lepidochelys olivacea (assembly GCF_965140295.1). Taxonomy (NCBI): domain Eukaryota; kingdom Metazoa; phylum Chordata; order Testudines; family Cheloniidae; genus Lepidochelys; species Lepidochelys olivacea. Next base: position 121,856,654 of record NC_140417.1, read on the forward strand.
GTCCCGGGCCGCACCATTTTCGACAACCTCTATCTGGTCCGGGACCTTTTGGAACTCGGGTGTAGGGACGGTCTGTCGTTCGCCCTCCTGTCCCTGGATCAGGAGAAGGCGTTCGACAGGGTGGATCACGGGTATCTCCTGGGCACTCTGCGAGCGTTTGGCTTGGGTCCCCAGTTTGTGGGTTTTCTCCAGGTGCTGTACGCCTCCGCGGAGTGTCTGGTCAAGCTCAACTGGACCCTGACCGAACCGGTCAGCTTCGGGCGGGGAGTACGGCAGGGGTGCCCCCTCTCGGGCCAGCTGTATGCTCTGGCGATCGAGCCCTTCCTCTGTCTCCTCCGCAGGAGGTTGACGGGGTTGGTGCTACGGGAGCCGGAGCTGCGGCTGGTCCTGTCGGCATACGCCGACGATGTCCTCCTCGTGGTCCAGGACCCGGGCGACTTGGCGCGGGTGGAGGCTTGCCAGGCTGTGTACTCGGCAGCCTCCTCCGCCCGGGTCAACTGGGTCAAGAGCTCTGGCTTGGTGGTAGGGGACTGGCGGCAGGCGAGCTCCCTCCCACCCGCGCTTCAAGCCATCCGGTGGAGCGTGGGTCCGCTGCTCTATCTCGGCGTTTACCTTTCTGCCACGCATCCGTCTCCGCCGGAGAACTGGCACGATTTAGAGGGCAGGGTGGTAGAGCGGCTCCGGAGATGGACGGGACTGCTCCGGTGTCTGTCCTTTCGAGGGCGGGCACTGGTGCTCAACCAACTGGTCCTGTCCATGCTCTGGTACCGGCTCAACACCCTGGTTCCGGCCCCGGATTTCCTGGCCAACCTCCAGAAATCGGTTCTGGAGTTCTTCTGGTCAGGACTGCACTGGGTCTCTGCAGGGGTTCTCCATCTGCCCCTGGAGGAGGGAGGGCAGGGCCTGAAGTGTCTCCGCACTCAGGTCCACGTCTTCCGCCTCCAGGCCCTGCAGAGGCTCCTTTATGGTGCAGGTAGTCCGGCGTGGAGCGCATTGGCACACGCCTTCCTGCGCCGCCTCCGAGGGCTCCGATATGACCGGCAACTCCTTTATCTCCACCCGAGGGGTCTTCCGCGAGACCTCTCCGAGCTGCCGGTCTTCTACCAGGACCTCCTCCGGACCTGGAAACTGTTCGCAGCGACCAGGTCCGTGGCGGCCTCCCTGGGGGTAGACCTCCTCGCGGAGCCCCTGCTACACAACCCCCAGCTCCGTGTGCAGGTGGCGGAGTCCCCCTCGGTGCGCCAGAGGTTGGTCCTGGCGGAAGTCACCAGAGTCGGAGACCTCCTGGACTATGACCGGGGAGACTGGCTGGATCCCCTGACGCTCGCTCAGCGCATGGGGCTCTCCAGACCGCGTACTGCCCTGCGCGTACTTCAGGAGGTGAGGGCCGCTTTACCGCCCGCTGCTCGGGTTTACCTCGACCGGGTCCTGCGAGAGGGCGCGCCCCGCCCACCCTCCACCCCAGGCCCTCCGGACCTTCTCATCGGGCCCCTGCCCCGTGGACCCGACCGCCCCCCCCGCCCCTTCACCGTGAGCCGGCTCCGCGAGCTGCAGCCGGTCCGGTTCCAGACCGCGCCAAAACGACATCTCTACACGCTCGTGCTCCACACCCTTCATGTCCTCACCCTCGCGTCCCGCCCTGACACAAAGTGGCGGGACCTTCTGCCACCTCTAGAGGGTGAGGAGCCCCGGTGGGCCAGCCTCTATTCCACCTTAGTGCCGAGGCCCGCCGGGGATATCAGTTGGCGGCTCCTTCACGGGGCCGTGAGCACGAGCGTGTATTTGGCGCGGTTCACCCCGATCCCGGACACCTGCCCCTTTTGCGGCGTGAGGGAAACCCTGGCGCACGTCTATCTGGAGTGCGCCAGGTTGCAGCCCCTATTCCGGCTCCTCACCAATCTTTTGTTACGGTTTTGGTTGCACTTTTCTCCTCACCTTCTCATCTACGCACTCCCTGTCCGTGGCCCCACTAAGTCGCGGGACCTCCTGGTCAACCTCCTCCTGGCCCTGGCTAAAGCGGCCATCTATAAAACCAGGGTGAGGAGGTTGGCCGATGGAGTCTCCTGCGACTGCGGGGCCTATTTCCGCTCCTCTGTCCGTTCACGCCTCCGAGCGGAGTTCCTCTGGGCGGCGTCCACCGACTCCCTTGACGCCTTTGAGGAGCGGTGGGCGCTGTCCGGGGTTCTCTGCTCGGTGTCCCCGTCCGGTTCCCTTCGTTTGACCCTTTGACCGCACTCCCGTCCCTGTTTTTCATTAGTTGTCCCCCGTAATTAGTTGGTTCTCCAGGCCCTGTGGATCTCCCCCTTAGGCTGTGGGGGGATCCTTTTGTAGTGGACGAGCTCTGCCCGCCCACGTCCTGGATTCCCAATAGGACCAGACTCCTGTACCCCACTGGTCTGGGTCTGTCACAATAGTTCAGGGGTCGGCAACCTTTCAGAAGTGGTGTGCCGAGTCTTCATTTATTCACTCTAATTTAAGGTTTCGCATGCCAGTCATACATTTTAACGTTTTTAGAAGGTCTCTTTCTATAAATCTATATTATATAACTAAACTATTGTTGTATGTAAAGTAAATAAGGTTTTTAAAGTGTTTAAGAAGCTTCATTTAAAATTAAATTAAAATGCAGATCTTATCAGTTTAGTGTGATCCTTGCCCTTGCTTTTCCTTGCTGAGTTTTCCAATGTCTGCCATGTATCTGGATACTTTAGGCTGCACATGGGTTTCTGAGTGATAAGTTGTTAACTAGCTCCGAAAGGGACAAAGGACAGATTTCATGTGTGAAAATACCTGCTCACACAGGTATGTGGATTCAAATGCTGAAAGCATTGCAAACCCAATTTTCTTCAAACAGTTAAATTTCACTGGCAGGGACGTCCAGCAGGTCAGAATAGAGGCCCCATGATCTCTCTCGGTAGCTTCAAATGCGCTCTGCAGATCACCAAACTTTGATGCCCACAATTCTGAGCTTTATAACTGAATGAGCTGCATTTTGAAATCCTCAACCCCCATCCACTGAAATACTGACAAATCCAAGTCACTTTCGTTGAACTTTTCAGGTTGAATTAGAAAAGAAAGCATTGGGCCAAATCGCCGGAAATCTTGAAATCTGTCAGAAAATTCTGATTCCCGTTCTTGCAGATACATTCTAATCTCAACGTCAAACGCAGCGCGCTGGTCCACGTGGCGTGGCAGTGATGAGAGCAGCAAATCAGGACTTAAAAATATCCCAGGACAGTGGCATTGGAACAATTTTTAAGGTGGGGGTGCTGAGCTGTGCCCCTTCTTGCCCCTGTGTGCACCCCTCACTGCCCCAGGCTGGGGCCAGGGAGACACAGCTTGGGGCAGCTGCAGAGCCCTGGGCCGGCGGCTGGGACCCCAGGCTGGCAGCACAGCCCCCCAGTCCAGCGGCCAGCAGCGGGCTGAGCGGACGGAACCCCAGCTGAAAGGGGTCCAGTGGCCAGTACCCCAGGCCAGCAGCACAGCCCCCGGGACTGGCGGCCAGGACCCGGGCAGTGTGAGCACCACTGAAAATCAGTTCGTGTGCCGCCTTTGGCATGCGTGCCATAGGTTGCCTACCCCTGCAATAGTTAAACACAGACTCACATGCGCACAGATCATCACACACAAAGATGCACAAAGCTATGCAGACACAAACAAAAGCACACAGGCACATTCACAAGCACACAAAGGGACAGACACACAAACATAGACACACAGAAACTTGCAGAGACACACACACACCCAGAGTCACGCACACAAAACTGCACGCACACACGATTGCTCGTCTGCCCCCTGGGTTCTCTTGTGTGGGGTTCTGTCTCAGGGCTCATTTTGTCTCCCCTTCTACCCCACATGGATGTGAGGCAACTAAGGGAGTTGGGGGGTGCTCTGGCATTTGTGTGGATGACCTGCAACGCTGCCCCTGCTTTCCATGTTATCCCAATGACGCAGCTTCCTTGCTGTCCCCGTGTATGGCCAGCACTGGGATTTGGGGGTGAGTGAGCTAGCCGGATGAAGCTCAAGCTGGACAAGATGGAAATAAATGATGCTAGTTAGTAGTTTCTAGCATGTAAAGAGACTTGCAGGAATGGCCGTGTCGGTCCCGATTTTGAAGAGCTGTCCCTACCCTTTGGCAAGGAGGTTCTAAGTCTGGGACTGATTCTAGCTGCCCAGTTGTTTCTGAAGTCTTGGCGAGCTTTGGCAGCTGGAAACCCTTCTTTGTCAGTGTCTGGTTAGCTGCACAAAATCGGTTAATAAAGGAGATATGGGAAAAAGAAGATTCTCTCTAAATATTGACATTTTCGTTCAAATATGACAAAAATGTTCATATCTGGCTACACAAATACTCTTACCCTACTGAAAAGGAGTACTTGTGGCACCTTAGAGACTAACCAATTTATTTGAGCATGAGCTTTTGTGAGCTACAGCTCACTTCATCGGATGCATACCGTGGAAACTGCAGCAGACTTTATATATACACAGAGAATATGAAAAAATACCTCCTCCCACCCCACTGTCCTGCTGGTAATAGCTTATCTAAAGTGATCATCAGGTGGGCCATTTCCAGCACAAATCCAGGTTTTCTCACCCTCCACCCCCCCCCACAAATTCACTCTCCTGCTGGTGATAGCCCATCCAAAGTGATATTCTCTGTGTATATATAAAGTCTGCTGCAGTTTCCACGGCATGCATCCGATGAAGTGAGCTGTAGCTCACGAAAGCTCATGCTCAAATAAATTGGTTAGTCTCTAAGGTGCCACAAGTCCTCCTTTTCTTTTTGCAAATACAGACTAACACGGCTGTTACTCTGAAATCTTACCCTACTGTTACCCTTCACTAATTGTTCATTGCTGACAGGCAGGAGGCCAGGGCTGAGAAAAAAAATATAATTTTTACTTGTAAAATTAGTATTTCTGCGAGTAAGTCTGTTATCAGTCTCCTAAGGCACCGTTTTGTTGGCCAGCTGCGACTGGTAAAATTCTCACCGTGCCTTCGTCAATCAGTTAAATAAATAAATAATCTCACTGCCAATAAAATTGGGGGAAAAAGTGAGGTCGGAGATGGCAGTGTCGTGAAGCCATCCTGCCATGCTTGTGGGACTCGTATGGGACTGACCTAGGAGTGACGTCATGAATAGCTTCCCCCTTGGCTGGTAATAGCCGGACGGCCGCCATCTTTTGTTTACAGTCCAGAACACTTGGTTGTAGAGTGCCTTTGGTCCTGTTTTTCTTCATTTTCTTAAGTGTTAGTGTGTTCTTTCTTCTTTGGATCTGTACATATGTACAATTGTGTATTTTAGTGTGCACGCTGCTTTCTGCTTCATGGGCTATCCAGGTTTCACATGATTGAATTTGCAGGTGATCGTCTTATGGACTTGGGTCTAGTCGACCTTTCTTGAGGAGGATAAATTTGTGTTGGCTTCCCTCCATCAGTTTCCAGAACCTTCCCAGTACTTATATTCCCAGTAAATATCAGAGAGTGCTGATGAAAGGATAAATAGAGAGTATTGGGGGAAGTGAAGGAAGATATACATATATATCAAAATATTCTGAGTAACTGATGAGCAAATTATTTCAAACTATGTGCATATATGATTTATTGGCTATTAAAGCCTATAATATTCATTATATTTGCTTGAATATAGGCTAGTTTTTCTCACTTTCTCAATGCCTATCTAGAGATTACCAGTCTTTTTTCTGGTAAATTCTTTCTTTCTCTTTCATGCATATAGCTTGTTGTCACTCTGTGCGTCTGAGGTGTTTACTCGAGATTAATTAGTGATCCTGGGGGAGACCAAGGATAGAGAAGCGAACGCGAAGAGAGATGTCTGCCTCGAAAATGCTGCAAGAAAAGCAATCTGCCCTAAGCATTCTGTCCATCGAAAGTGACAAACTCCATAGCTTGTCATTTGAGGACAGCATCAGTGACTTTGCTCTCCAAAAATTATGAAAGAAAATATTTTAAATTTCAGTGTTAAAATTAATGTGATGTGGAAACAGACATACTGCAGGTTGTACTGCTTCCATTAAGTAAGCTGGTCTGTGTAACTGTAACTGCTTTTGTGTTGCTGTAGATATAAAGTTTTCATATCTACTAATTAAGAAATCCTAGACGAAAATATGTTAATTTGAAACTATTTTATAATGTAAACAGACCTATTGCAAGACGTGTTTTAGTTAGATTATTATTCTATTTTTACAACTTTGCCTTTGTATATATATTCAAATATAAAGCTTTCATGTTTATAAATTCAATGTCCTTTCTGTGAAAATAAGAATTTTTTTTTTTATGGTATGGGGCCTCTTACACTTGACACCGCTTAGGCCTCAGAATGGCATAATCCCGCCCTGTCACTATAAGCACTTGCGTGTATCTGCACACATGCATGTGATGCACTAAGCCACACATGTGCACACGCACACCTGCACATAAAGAACATCCAGGGCATTTATCGTTTGGGGAACTGACATCACTGAAAGGCGCGCTCAGAAATTACCATGATGGGGCCATATAAGTAGCTAGAAAGGACACTGCCGACTTGAATTTCACACTTTTGTCTGAAATGGTTTTTTTACATACAGTGGAACCTCAGAGTTACGAACGCCAGAGTTATGAACTGACCAGCCAACCACACGCCTCATTTGGAACCGGAAATATGCCATCAGGCAGCAGAGACCAAAAAAAAAAAATAAAGCAAATACTATGAGGGAAGATTGAAAAAACTGGGTTTGTTTAGTCTGGAGAAGAGAAGAGTGAATGGGGACGTGATCACAGTTTTCAAGTACATAAAAGGTTGTTATAAAGAGAATGGAGAAAAATGATTTCCCTTAACCTCTGAGGCTAGGACAAGAAGCAATGGGCTTAAATTGCAGCAAGGGTGGTTTAGGTTGGACATTAGGAAAAGCTTCCTAAGTGTCAGGATGGTCAAGCACTGGAATAAATTGCCTAGGAAGGTTGTGGAATCTCCATCATTGGAGATTTTTAAGAGACAAACACCTGTCCGGGATGGTCTAGATAATACTTAGTCCTGCCATGAGTGCAGGGGACTGGACTAGATGACCTCTCAAGGTCCCTTCCAGACCTACCTGATTCTATGATACAAAAAATTATATAAAAATTCTGACTGATCTCTGTTATGACATTGATCTTCCCTCGGGTTAGAGATGGACAGATCACATCATGACTGTATCACTTGTGCATGATCTCTAGTGCTCTGCTCACCCACTAAGGTAAACGTCAGAACAGAAATCATGATTCACATGAATACACAAATAGCACCCACATCTGTGTCTATCAAACCTTTTTTCTTCCTTTCTAATTCTGCAGCTTTTATCAGTTGGAACAATATATATGTCATACAGTAGCATTTATCTAGCCTGTTCATTATATAGATACCATATGACACAAATACAGTATAAATGATCAGTATTAGGTTATGCTGTTTTAATTAATATTGGGCTGTATGTGAGGTTAATCTAGGTATATTACAATAGCAGATAGCATTTATTTTGGCTAGGATAAAAGCAGTGACGTGTCACATGTATTGTAAGATGCATAGGTTAACCTCATGTATTGCCCAATAATAAATACATATACAGTCTAATATGTATTGTCATTTTATTTTATTTATGAACATTTCCAAAGCATCCATCACTGTTGCTGCCACAGCGATTCCATTATTGGCAACACTAGATACAGACATATTCTTTCTGTATTGACGTTGTTCTTGTCCTTTTGATCTGCCTCCCCCATTGTCCCCAGTGACAATTCGAGCCCAAGGGGTTCTGAAGGTTTCTCCACACAGAGCTCACTGACATTGGGAAGCCTCTTCCTACAAACCTGATCCCCCTAGTCTAGAGTGTGGGAGATGCAGTGTTGCGGGGGGAGAGGAAATTGGCCTGAATAATCATCTCAAATAAAAGAAAGGGCTCAGTTCTTTCCCTGTTCTGGTCACGACAAACTTTGGTCAACACAAATTATCTGTGTCAGGGTACAGCCACTGAAATTGGTATATTGCTTGCATGCATGCTTACTTGGCTGCTTGCATCGGCACTGTGCGCACTCACCAGGAACGGTTGTGTCGACGCAGAGTGTGGTGCACTGTGGGTAGGCATCTCAGCATGTCATGCACCGGGCCTTTGGGGGAAATTTTGCAGTGTGTTGTGAGGTAAAAATGAGTTGCGCAGGGATCTCTCAGAACTAGGGCTCAAGTTCCCAGCGTGCAACTTTCTCCATCCTATAATGCCATCCATATTCCATAATTGTTGCACCTTTTTTTAAAAAAATCCCACGAACCTATGTGGCGTTTTGCAGTGTCTGCCTTCTCTGACAGAAGCATGCCGCCTGCAGAGCTCAGCACTGTTCTCATGAATGTTGCGAACACAGGATGCCCTATCCTCGGGTATTTGCAGACCACACAAAAAGGGGGGACGCGACGGTTTCTCCCAGGACAGTTTACTAAGGAACGTAGTGAAAAGCCGTTCAGGGTTGTTGGTGGCGTTCATGGAGTCGTTGTGGACGGTGAAGCGCCACTTCTGGGCCCGACAAACAAGCACTGACTCGTGGGATCGCAGCGTAATGCAAGTTTGGGATGACGATAAGGTGACCAGATGTCCTGATTTTATAGGGACAGTCCCGATTTTTGGGTCTTTTTCTTATATAGGCTCCTATGACCCCCACCCCCGTCCTGAGTTTTCACATTTGGTGTCTGGTCACCCTAGATGACGAGCAGTGGCTGCAGAACGTTCCAGGATCTGAGTGCTGAGCTCGCCCCAACCCTACAGCGCAGGGACACTGGAACGACAGCTGCATTGTGTCAGGGAGCCAGCGGCTGCAGGGTCAGTCTCCTAGCAACTCATTGGCATGATAGCTGATCCTGATTGACTGCACTTCCTGGTTGGTGGAGGGGCAGAGTTAATCTCCAGCTTGACCCAGCAGAGACAGCGCTCACTGGCTGCTCAGTGCATCCCATGCTGCAGCTGCGCTCCTGCTCCCTGCACCTGCTCCCATCCGGCCTGGGCACGCTCCTGCTCTTGCTCCCGTTCCTACCCAGCCTGTTGGCACCTGTTTCAGTTCCCGTCCTTTTCCACCCTTGGCACCCCTGGCTTTGATCCCCAGTTCCATTCCCTGACCATGCCGCAGCTCTCCCCCATTGGCTCTGGCGTCTGGCTTACGATTTCTGGCTCTAAACCCTGGCTCCACTTCCTGACCATGTTTCTGGTTCGCCCCTTAGCTCTGTCATTCAGCTCCTGATATCTGGCTGCAACCCTCAGCTCCGCTTTCCAACCACATCTCTGGCTCACCCTTTGGCTCTGGCATTTGGCTTCTGATCCCTGAGTCTGTCCTTTGGCTCTGCTCTGCTCTCAGCTACCCCCAGTGATGAGCTGCCAGAAGCTGAAGAACCGGTTCCTTCAGTCGCTCCGGGTCTTCAGTGGCACTGAAGGACCTGCCCCCGAAGTGCCACCGAAGGCTCGGAGCGCCGCCAAGTGAGTAAAAATTCACAGGGGACCCTCCCCGGCCGAGAGCTCAGGCGGGACGGGCAGGATGGTCCCGCGGGCCGCATGTGGCCCTCGGGCCGGAGTTTGCCCACCCCTTTAACAACCGGTTCTAAACCGGCTTCAAAATGTAACAACCTGCTCGCGCAAACCGGTGCGAACCGGCTCCAGCTCACCACTGGCTATGCCCCTAGGTGTTCCAGGGCCCTGGTTCTTGACCCCTGCTTGGCTTTGTTCTAACTTCCAGGCTTGCTGTACATTTATACATAAGACTGGGTGTTTTCTTGAACCTATGAGTTCTGTAGTGCTGTACATTGACAAATACTGGATGCTTTGGCCCTGCTCGGCATTCTGCAATATGTGTTGTGAACTAATAAAAATCACTTTATTTAAAAAAAAAAGAAATGTGTTGAGTGTCAAAAACAGTACAGGAAAACAACGTGCAAGAAGCAGGCCACACAATACAAACTTTTAACGTAACTTAATGGAACGGATCTTTAAAATTGGAAAGGCAGCAAACATTTTTGTCCATTTCATGCACAGATGGAGTCCATTTTGGCGACACATACACAAACCGTGGTTCTCACAGGTCAGTATATATGAAGCTATAGTTTTCCTTGCTGTCCCCTGGCATGGAGGGGTAGGTGTAAGGATGCAGCCCGGGATGCTACATGATATACACTGGAGAGTGTAGGGACCTGTTTCCATGGAATTCTTTGAGGATTTCAAAGGGTGGGAAGTCTGGGATGTTTGGACCTGTAGGTCAGCCAGGGCCTGCAGCATTTGAGTTTGCTGCCTGAGAAGACCCATTATGCTTGACAAAGCCCTGGCTGGGATGATTTAATTGGGGATGGGTCCTGCTTTTGAGCAGGGGGTTGGACTAGAGGACCTCCTGAGGTCCCTGCCAACCCGGATATTCTGTGATTCTATGATTCTATGTTCAGGTGCATCTCCTGCTCCTTTTCCTGGGCCTTTCTCTTGTCTGCTGTCTCCTTCTCCATGCTGTCTGGCATGTCGGCCCTCCAGGCCCTTTGTTCGCAGTCTGATGCAGCACCGGCTTGCAGGATTTCGCTGAACATGTCATCCTGAATTCCTATTCTTTCTCCTCCTCAGGGTCAGGTATTCTGCAGGTGTGGAGGGGGCGCCCTGCAGGGCTGCAGCATCAGCATCAGATGATAAAAACAGACAGATGTATCGTTGGATTTATAGTCACAAGAGAAAGGGAAAGACAAGTTTCAAAACTCGCTTTGCATATTCCTATAAAACTTTTAATAAGACATACTTGTTGACATGACAGCTTTGGAGTTCCATGGCACAGCATTCCTCTCTAGCCCAGCCATGGTGATTACAGTGAGCCAGGGCGGGGTGGTGATGGGAAGGAATTTCGGTTGCATGGCTGTGAACATTGGCACTGTTTGCACAGTCAATGGTGATTTGAGCTTATACCTTACTCCGGAGGATAACCAGGGCACAGAAAGCCCATTACTGTGGGCGTCTCAAAGCCGCCCAAGCCCATATGGTGCGAGCCTGTTTACTGCAATGGTACCATCTGAATTCACTGCAAAGTGGCATGGGAAAGTGCCCTACTGTGGAGGAAGGAACAAGGCGGCCACCCGTAGAAACCTTCAGGAGAGGACTGCAGAGTATCTCCAGGAAAGTTGCATCGAGATCTCTCAGGAGGATTCAAGGGACGGCCCTGAGTACATAAACAAACTGCTCCACACGACCTCCCCACTCCCCCCAAAACCCAGTGGGGGAATGGAAAGCAGATAACTCCACCTCCATTTGTTGTATCTCTACTTCTTGTATGAGTAAAACAAGGATGAGTGAATACAGACGCTCCCTGGGTTATGCAAGACCCGACTTATGCAAATCTGCGCTTATGGAAAAAGTTCCGTAAACTAGAAATAGGAGGGTTGGGGTTTTTTTTGGCGTAATGGTTGGGTATATGTTTCCGACTTACGCAAAATTTGAGTTACGCAAGGCTTTCCGGAGCAGAACGATTGCGTAAGTCGGGGAGCGTCTGTACCTGTGTCTTGTTAGCTTGGGGGTGGGCTAGGCGCCATTTCTAAATTTAAACATTGTAAAGAAAAATGCATTCAGCAGCATTGGGCTCCCCCGTGCTCAGCTGCTGGGATTGACTAGACTGCAGAAGGGTATCAAACAGGTCCTGGCTTGTGGCATAGCTCGTGGTACCCCCCCCACTGTGTCCCCCCCACACCTCCTCACTGTTCATAGCAGGGGTCTCTGTCTCAGGCTCTGCTGAAGTATCCACTGTAGCGTGTGAGATGCTTGGAGGGGTTCTTCACAAAGTATTTCATGCACCGTGTTGTGAAAGCGGCAGGTCTGGGGCTCAGTGTTTATTACTACAACAACAAAAGCAGTTGAAAACTGGTGCAAAAAACTATTAATTTTTCTGGGTAAATATTGGCGTTTATTTTGGTGGATGGAAGGACAGATTTTGATTTTCTTCCCATTTTAGTGTGTCAGATCTTTAAACCGTTGTCTGCTAACAGCTTGAAATGTGTACGTAGTGGGCGTGAGATTCATCAGTATGTTCAGATGTGCACGCACTTCAGAGCTTGCATGTGTCCCTATTTGTTTATTGTGTGTATCTTCTAGACTAATACATAGCCTTACTTCAACAGGCAGCTTTGCATATATGCAGACTAATGTATTATTGTAATACAGATATCTCATGCAATGCATTGTATTTTCCTAATAAAACAAGTTTTTTTATATATATTTGAAAGATACAAACGTAGGGTGAAAATTGGGGAAAAAATAATACTTTTTGTAAAACGTGGGATTTTGTCAGTAAAAATCAGTTAAAACCAGGGGTGAAAGTAATTTAAAGGACTTACCGGTATGCCGGAGTCCTGAGCAGGGGGCGTGGCCTCAACCAGAAGAGGTGGGGCCTTTAAATACCAGGGCCCTTTAAATCAAGATTTAAAGGCCCAGGGGCTCCGGCTGCAGCTGGGACCCCCGGGGCCTTTAAATCACCCCCCGAGCTACCAGCTGCAGAGGCGGCTTGGAGCCCAGGGCTCAGGGGCGATTTAAAGGGCCCGGGGCTCCAGCTGCCGCTACCGCAAGTGGAGTTCCAGGCCCTTTAAATCACCGCCGGAGCCCTGCCGCTGCTACCCCAGGGCTCTGGCAGTGGGGCTTGGGCAGCGCTTTAAAGGACCTGGGGCTTCGGCTGCTGCGGGGAGCCCCAGACACTTTAAATCACCGCTGAAGCCCTGCCACTGCTACCTCAGGGGCTCGGGAGGCAATTTAAAGGGCCCAGGGCTCTGGCCACTGTGGGGAGCCCTGGGTCCTTTAAATCGCCAGCCTGGGGAAACCAGTCCGATCCAGCACGCCGTACCGGACCAGACCGGCTTACTTTCACCTCTGGTTAAAACTGAAAACAAAGGGGCATAGCACAGTGGAGAGATTCTAGTGGCTAGACAGCTTCGGCACACACACACAGGAGTCTTCTCTGTCTTTTAGTGCCCTGTGATTTCCTGTTTCACTTCCCTTGCTTGCACCAGCCTCACTCTCCCACACTAGTGATCTACACTAAAAAGTTAGGTCGAGGGAAGCCACCTTGCGCTGACCTGTTAATGTATGTGTCTCCACGACCAGGTCCTTTACGCTGACCTAAGTCGCCTCTAATGTCGACTTCTGTAATCCACCTCTGTGAGAGGCGTAGCACTTAATTTGATTTTCATGGGCTGACTGCGAGGTAGTGCAGACGCAGCGTTGTGTAATTCGACTGACTTGGCCTCCAGGAAGTGTCCCACAATGCTCATCTGTGACCGCTCTGGAGATCATTCTTAACTCTGCTGCACTGTAGCCAGGTACACAGGAAACAGCCCCTCCCCTGCTAAAGCCCCGGGAATTTTTGATTTCCCATTTCCTGTTTGATCAGCATTGGGAACATGCCAGCTTGAGCACAGCTGATCATGGAGACGACACGGCCCAAACACGCTCCAGCCTGGTCTGCACAGGGGGTGTCGGATCTTATCGCTGTGTGGGGAGAAGCGTCTGATCAGGTAGAGCTCCGAGCCAGCAGAAGAAATGCTGACATCTGTGCAAAGATCGCTCGTGGAACGGGGGAGAAGGGCTACACGAGGGACACCCAGCAGTGCCCTGTGAAAATCAAAGAACTTCGCCAAGCGTACCAGAAGGCAAGGGAGGCGAACCGGCGTTCTGGTGCTGAACCCCACACATGCCGGGTCTACAATGAGCTGCATGCGATTCTCGGGGGTGACCCTACCACCACCCCCACAAGCAACATGCACACCTCACAAGCTTATAATCTACTGAGTGTGGTCATCCTATCTGTATGTATGTGTCATTCTTGTATCTGAAACTAGAAATATGAAATATAACTCTGAGGGCCTATTGTAATTATGCAAAGTGTGGGCCATTAATGGTGGTTTGGAATCTTGATGGCTCCCATTAACCAGGACAATTGACTGTAGATGGCTCTGTTTACTTGTATGTCTTCCTGTACACCTGTGTGCTGGCAAGTGGGAAATGAAGTCTTACAGTGACATGTGATCATGTCACCTGAACTGGAATCCATCATTAATCTGGTGCTTTTCCATTTAGAAGGAGAGGTGGAAACCCAGAGAGGGACAAAGGATTCCCGCCTTGTGCAAAAGATATATAATGGGGTGGAACAGAACAGAGGGGGCTGCAGTCATGAGAAATCCCCTAGCTACCACCTGACCTGGAACAAGGACTGTACCCGGGAAAGGATTGGGCCCAGACTAGGAAGGCCTCCAGTCTGTGATAGAAACTTATTGGAACATCTCTGAGGGTGAGATTTTATCTGTATTCAGTTTTATTACTGTATTAGGCTTAGACTTGCGTGTTTTATTTATTTTATTTTGTTCTGTCTGTTATTACTCGGAAGCACTTAAATCCTACTTTTTGTATTTAATAAAATCACTTTTTACTTATTAATTAACCCAGAGTATGTATTAATACCTGGAGGGGGGGTGTGCAAACAGCTGTGCATATCTCTCTATCAGTGTTATAGAGGGCAAACAATTTATGAGTTTACCTTGTATAAGCTTTATAGAGGATAAAACGGATTTATTTGGGGTTTGGACCCCATTGGGAGTTGGGTATCCGAGTGCTGGAAACAGGAGCACTTCTTCAGCTGTTTTCAGTTAAGCCTGCAGCGTTTGGGCGACGAGGTTCAGACCTGGGTCTGGGTTTGCAGCAGGCTGGCATGTCTGGCACAACCAGGCAGGGCGCTGAAGTCCCAGGCCGCCAGGGAAAATGGGCTCAGAGGTAGTCTCAGCACATCAGGTGGCAGTTCCCCAGGGGCCTTCTGTGATCCAACTCGTCACAGTTAGACATGGACATGGGGAGCAGAAAAGCTTCCAGTGAGCACGAGCGAGCAGCGCAGGATGAGATGCTTCAGATTATGAGGGACCAAGCAGACCTGTTGAGGCGTCTGGTTGAATAGCAGGAACAGAAGCAGGAGGGTAGAGTCCCCCTGCAGACCCTGGTGGACAGCCAGCCAACATCGCCTGGCCCAGAATCACCCTCCCCCAAGTGGGGGAGGGTACAAGGAACAGAAGGCGCCCATTCACAGGCCTTTGATGGTCTGGAATGCGGTGTTATGTTACACCGCTGAAAATAGAACAGGAGGACTTGTGGCACCTTGGAGACTAACACATTTATTAGAGCATAAGCTTTCGTGAGCTACAGCTCACTTCATCGGATCACTGCATGCATCCAATGAAGTGAGCTGTAGCTCACGAAAGCTTATGCTCTAATAAATGTGTTAGTCTCTAAGGTGCCACAAGTCCTCCTGTTCTTTTTGCGGATACAGACTAACACGGCTGCTATTCTGACAGCTGAAAATGTTTCTCCCGTTCCAACTTTACAACCTCTTTTCCCCAAGGTTACCTTTTTTTTCCTGTTCCCCTTCTTTACTTATGTTTGTTAAATAAAGTAAATGGATTTGAGAAATAAATGTTCTTTATTGATAGAAGCAGTGGGCTTGGGGGGAGGGGTTGGCTTTACAAGGACAGTGATACAAGGCAGATGAAGGTTTGGGAAAGCACAATGCAGACAAGCAGTTCACATTACTGTGACTCATTATTGAAACGGCTTTTCAAAGCCTCGGGATATGCAGTGCCCTTTGCTGTGCTCTTCTTATTGCCCTGGTGTCTGGCTGCTCAAAAATGGCTGCCATGTGATCTGTCTCAACTGCCAGACCCTGTGGAAAATTTCCCCCCTTTTTTTCACAGGGATTATGGAGCACACAGTCAGCAGCTATAACCATTGGGATCTTCTCTTCACTAAGGTGCAACCTTGTCCGTAAACTGCTCCAGCGCCCTTTCAAACGACCAAAGGCACATTCAACCACCATTCTGCACTTGCTGAGCCTATAATTGTACCGTTCCTTACTGCTGTCCAGACGGCCGGTGTACGGCTTCATGAGCCATGGGAGCAAGGGGTAGGCTGGGTCCCCCAGGGTAACTATAGGTATCTCAATGTCATCAATGTTCATTCTGTGGACTGGAAAGAAAGTCCCAGACTGCAGCTTTTTGAACAGACCCGAGTTCCTAAAGATGTGCGCGTCATGAACCTTTCCCGACCATCCTACGCTGATGTCGGTGAAATGCCCCCTGTGATCCACCAGCACTTGCAATGCCATTGAAAAGTATCCCTTTTGGTTTATGTACTTTTTGGCAAGCTGGTCTGGTGCCAAGATGGGGATATTTGTGCCATCTATCCCCCACCACAGTTAGGGAACCCCACTGCGGCAAAACCATCCACTACGTCCTGCACATTTCCCAGACTTGCTACCCTTCATAGCCGAAGTCAATTAATGGCCCTGCACACTTGGAGCACAGCAACTCCCAAAGTGATTTATCCACTCCAAAATGATTCCCCACTGACTGGTAACTGTCTGGCGTTGCAAACTTCCAAATAGTGATTGCCACTCGCTTCTCCATTGTCAGAGCAGCTCTCATTTTTGTGAGGCTGAACTGCAGGGCAGGGGAAAACTCTGCACAAAGTTCCTGGAAGGTGGCCTTCTGCATTTGAAAGTTCTGCAGCCACTGCTTGTCATCCCAGACCTGCAAAATGATGCGGTCCCACCAGTCAGTGCTTGTTTCACGGGACCAGAAACAAGAAAAGGAGGACTTGTGGCACCTTAGAGACTAAATTTATTTGAGCATAAGCTTTCGTGAGCTACAGTGTTATACCAATAAAATAAAAACCAGCAGGATTTTATTAAAGGGGAAAAGGCAAAATGCCACATTTATTGTGAATACAGAAAGAATCATAGTAAGCAGTTAGTTATAGCTATAGCATTCCATTCAATCTCATATTTATTCACACATTCATTCATACACACACACACACACACACACACAGGTTCTGTAATGTTGTTATCATAGTTACCAGCCTTAGAGTTGCTCATGCCAGGCCACTGGCCAGGTGGCCTGGACGTGAGGAGGGAGCAGAGCCTTGTCAGATGCTCGTCTGATGCTCCTGGAAGTTGGTTTGCAGAATCAGACCCCAAAGTTCTCACTTTCTAGAGTCCATTTTTATAGGAATTTCTTCCTATGCCAGTCTATGGGAATTGCTTCATCATGCTGTTGCTGAATCAATCAGCAGATGTCACATTCCTGACAGCTCCGTGCTGCTAGATGTTATTTTGTTCTTTGGTTCTCCCATTCTTGAGGCTGTTGGGTGGATTCCAGTCTGCCCACCGGGGGTCCTCTGGTTATTTCCACTTGACCTCTTCTTCAGCCGATGGACACTGGATTCTTAGGCTGGCACCTCCCTGATCATTCAGTTATTATCCACACCAAGCATCCATCCACATACATCCTCTATCTCTATTTTAATCACAATTGTTAACAAAGCGAGATGAATACAACAAAAGGGCGGGGAGTCTCTGGGTGCTGTTTCTGTTGTTACAGAGTATTGCTTTGAGTCTCTCTCTGTGTGAGTAGTTGTTGTTACAAAGAATTGCTTTGAGAACAGACTCTGTCTTAGAATGTACTAACACAATTAGCAGCTTGCAAGTTTCACACATAGAGGAAGAGAAACAGTACTAAAAACCAAGAGACCTCTTAATTAGTAATACCCTGGAATTTAAACTATGGGGAATCAAACTCATTCTTGATTTTAATACAGAACTTCTTCAATATGATCCAACAACAGCTCACTTCATGGGATGCATGCAGTGGAAAATACAGTAGGGAGCTTTTCTATACACAGAGAACATGAAACAATGAGTGTTACCATACACACTGTAAGAAGAGTGATCAGGTAAGGTGAGCTATTACCAGCAGGAGAGAAAACAAAACTAAAAACCTTTTGCAGTGATAATCAAGATGGGCCATTTCCAGCAGTTGACAAGAACGTGTGAGGAACAGTAGGGGGGAAAAATAAACATGGGGAAATAGTTTTACTTTGCGTAATGACACATCCACTCCCAGTCTTTATTCAAGCCTAAGTTAATGGTGTCCAGTTTGCAAATGAATTCCAATTCAGCAGTCTCTTGTTGGAGTCTGTTTTTGAAGATTTTTTGTTGAAGAATTGCAACTTTTAGGTCTGTAATCGCGTGACCAGAGAGATTGAAGTGTTCTCCAACAGGTTTTTGAATGTTATAATTCTTGACGTCTGATTTATGTCCATTTATTCTTTTACATAGCGACTGTCCAGTTTGACCCATGTACATGGCAGAGGGGCATGGCTGGCACATGATGGCATATATCACATTGGTAGATGTGCAGGTGAATGAGCCTCTGATAGTGTGGCTGATGTGATTAGGCCCTATGATGGTGTCCCCTGAATAGATATGTGGACACAGTTGGCAATGGGCTTTGTTGCAAGGATAGGTTCCTGGGTTAGTGTTTTTGTTGTGTGGTGTGTGGTTGCTGGTGAGCGTTTGCTTCAGGTTGCGGGGCTGTCTGTAAGCAAGGACTGGCCTGTCTCCCAAGATCTGTGAGAGTGGTGGGTCGTCCTTCAGGATAGGTTGTAGATCTTTGATGATGCACCAAAAAATCTTCAAAAACAGACTCCAACGATAGACTGCTGAATTGGAATTAATTTGCAAACTGGACATCATTAAATTAGGCTTGAATAAAGACTGGGAGTGGATGTGTCATTACGCAAAGTAAAACTATTTCCCCATGTTTATTTCCTCCCCCTACTGTTCCTCACACGTTCTTGTCAACTGCTGGAAATGGCCCATCTTGATTATCACTGCAAAAGGTTTTTGGTTTTGTTTTCTCTCCTGCTGGTAATAGCTCACCTTACCTGATCACTCTCATTACAGTGTGTATAGTAACGCCCATTGTTTCATGTTCTCTGTGTATAGAAAATCTCCCTACTGTGTTTTCCACTGAATGCATCCGATGAAGTGAGCTGTAGCTCACGAAAGCTTATGGTCAAATAAATTTGTTAGTCTCTAAGGTGACACAAGTACTCCTGTTCTTTTTGCGAATACAGACTAACACAGCTGCTACTCTGGGACCAGAAACGGCGCTCAACAGTGTGCAGCTGCTCTGTGACTGCCAGTAGTAACTGTGAATTGCTTTTTTCAATGGCTTGCAGCAGGGCTGCTTGCAGGACATTGCTATGTTCTGTGCAGCAGACCCTACTTCGGCTCTGGAAATACTGCACGAGAATGCACAAGATGTTTGAGATGCTCACAGCAAGAGTGCACAATTGAGCAGGCTCCATGCTTCCGGGGTTCTGGTGTACGCGTTTTAAGGCGCGAAAACCACTGAGTTGTTTGCCATTGCGTGGGATGCCGACACAATGTTCCTATTCTCCCCAGGACAATGTTTTGGTCCTATGAGGCATCGCACAAATTTCCCAAAACACACTGCGGCAAGTTGCACTTTGGGATAGCTACCCACGATGCACTGCTTTGTGCATTGATGCAGGCACTGCTACTGAGGACGCACTCCATGGAGACAAGGAGCATGGTGTGGCCACGCACAATCGACTTAAGTCATTCAGAGGCTCAAGGTCGAATTAGATAAAGTCGACTTAATTTTGTAGCGTACATATGGCCAACCCCATCAAGTGCTTCGCTACTTACCCCATGCTACTGTATCATCTGTTCCCCCATAATCACTCCCACACACTGCCGCATCTTTCATCCAGGCCAGAGAACATGATATTTTACAGTATTTACCATGCACAAAAGAACCAACCAGCTCTCCAGCCACTTGGCCAAATGATTGTCCCTGATTCCAGTGCAATGGGGTGGCCAGCCTGGCACCCCCAGCCCTCGTTGCAAAGCCATTGGGATGGGGAGACTGGTACCGCCAGCTCTGATGGTTAATGTCACTGAGAAGGGGCACCCTGCACTACCACTCCTGTTGCAGTTCGGGGGGCGGGGGGCGTACATGGCAAGGAGCAAAGACTATGCTGCAGACGCTGAGCGAAAGGCTAATCAAACTGCAGAGGTGTAGCGGCACGTTGAATCCGGGCGGAGTGCTCCAAGCACTGTGTGAAGCCAGGGTGTGATTGCTGCAGAGGGCTGAATGCATTACATCCTCTTCTGCACACAGCCCCCAGCCCCCCATTTGCTTTGGGGTTGATCCTGGCGCCACTCCCTAGATCACCCTCCAGGTGCCTCCAGGAGAGGTGCTGGAACAATTTGTATAGTGGGGGTGTTGAGAGCCATTGAACCAAACTGCAGATGCTGTGTATGATGGGAACCAGGAGGTTTAAGCCAGGGGGTGGCAGAATCCGTGTGCGGCTGTATTGGGGGGTTGCACACGCTCCCCGGTCCCTGGCAAGGTCTGTGTGCGGCTGTATTGGGGCGTTGCACACTCTCCCCGGTCCCTGGCAGGGTCTGTGTGCGGCTGCGCTGGCGGAGTGGGTGCCCCCCCCCCCGTCCAGCTCCACGTCCCCTGTCTATTGGCTACGGGGCGGGGCGCACGCCGCGCCTGCGCAGTGCGGCCGCCCCCGTGTTGCGGCTGTGGTGCGGTTTATTTCTTCGCAGAGCGGCTGCAGGTGAGGAAGCTGGGAGTCCGGGACCCCCGCCGCGAGAGACCCCCTCACCTAGGGAGGGGCCGTGGGCAGGACCCCCCCACACGCCCCCCCCCCTCGCGCGGGCAGCGCCCCAGGGCAGGACCCCCCCAGGCCCCCCCCCTCGCGCGGGCAGCGCCCCAGGGCAGGACCCCCCCACACGCCCCCCCCCTCGCGCGGGCAGCGCCCCAGGGCAGGACCCCCCCCTCGCGCGGGCAGCGCCCCAGGGCAGGACCCCCCCCTCGCGCGGGCAGCGCCCCAGGGCAGGACCCCCCCCTCGCGCGGGCAGCGCCCCAGGGCAGGACCCCCCCCTCGCGCGGGCAGCGCCCCAGGGCAGGACCCCCCCCGCGCCCCCCCCTCGCGCGGGCAGCGCCCCAGGGCAGGACCCCCCCCACGTCCCCCCCCTCGCGCGGGCAGCGCCCCAGGGCAGGACCCCCCCACGCGCGCCCCCCCCTCGCGCGGGCAGCGCCCCAGGGCAGGACCCCCCCCTCGCGCGGGCAGCGCCCCAGGGCAGGACCCCCCCCTCGCGCGGGCAGCGCCCCAGGGCAGGACCCCCCCCTCGCGCGGGCAGCGCCCCAGGGCAGGACCCGCCCCGCGCGCGGGCAGCGCCCCAGGGCAGGACCCCCCCCACGCGCCCCCCTGTCCTTGGGGTGCCCCAGTCGAGCTGCTCCCTTGTGCTATCGCTGAGGGGATCCTTGCTCCCCACGGGTGACCCGGGGGGGGGGTTCTCTTCAGCGTGGTTACTGAGGGGTGCCTCCACCTCAGGAGTGGTGCCCCCTTTCCCCGGCAGTGACTGGCTAGAGACCAGCTTGAGGACCTTCCCCCCCCAAATCGAGTGAGTCCCTGAGGCTCTCTTCCCTGCAGCCTCCAGGCTCACCCTGGCTTCTGGGTGGAGAGGGGGCCGCTTGGCTGAGCCCGGGAACCCCTTGTCGTTTATTTCCTCTCATGGATGTTGGGCTGAGCGCCCCAGCAAACCAAACTGCAGCTGGACAATTCATCCCTGCTTCCCCCTGGGGCTGGGGATTGAGGGGGAGGTGATGCCCTGTATAGAGGAAAGCAACTGACTTGGCAGGATGGAAAGTGTTTTCAGGGTAGCCTTGCATCAGAAGGTGGTTCAGTGTCACTTGCTTTATTTGAACTGAGTTGGCCTTGGCAAATGGGTCCCTGTCAGGCTTGAACTGATAACCCAGGGAGGACAGGTGGGAACCAAATAAATATCAGGTTTGCTTTCATTTTACTTGTCTTTTTTTAATGCCTCTACTTCTGGCAGTGTTTTGTTGCAAAATGTACACCAGTTCTGCATTAGCTACTGATATATTAAGGGATTTAATAGGTCCCTTCCATCTCTCTTTTATCTGGTTCAGGCTGTTGTAAAAATGTGGAGGTGATGAATTCCTCTAAAGGTGTTTACATTTAATTGACTCTAATGTGGATGCTCCAGGATGGTACTTGGCCTGTTGGTTCTGGGTTTCATATTCATGACTGTAAAAATGGCACCTTCTTCCTCAACCCCCTGTGAAGTGAAAAATATATCTTGTCATTAACTAAAATATATTTTGCTGCTTCTTACACCTGTTAGCTCTGGGAGACGGAGCTGTGTTCTATTCTGGGTCACGTATTATCATGCTCCTCTTACTAGAATTGTTAACTAGGGGCCTGATCCTTCAAATACTTATTCACATTACTCATATGAGTAATATGAGTAATGTTAAATGTGTATAAATGTTTGCAGATCTTTGTTTGTGATATTGTAAGCCAGAAAGAGGACGTAGCTTTTTTTTTTTTACTTCCATATTGAGTTTGCAGTGGTGGCAGTTAGAAAAAACGTACACACATTTTCAACTTGTCCACTGAGCACTTTTGCTCTGGAAATATTTGAGAAACAATCCTAATAGTCATGTTCTAGAGCAGAACTCCATTGTAGCTAGTCTCGAGGTCAAAAGATCAGTTGGGAACTTATAACAACAGTTGGAGTTGTCAAGCATAAATGTAGTTTTGTTATATACTACAATACAATTTTTATTTGTATCCTGTCACCTAAATATACTGTATTCCAAAATGCTCCATGGAGTTACATACAGTTACAGATATAAACAGGGGTGAAAAATTTTGAGAGCGAGAGAACCTTTTCAGCTGAGGTTTGAGATCAGAAATTGTGCAAATATATTTGCTTTTCTAGCATTACTATTATAAGGCATTTGCTAAAGATCAGTTTGAGGTGAAATTTGTCAGGCAGCTTTTCAGTTTAAAGCAATTTTTTAAAATAAAGCTTGTTTAAATAAAGTGTGAAGGATGTCTCCAAATTTAGGTTTTGGAAAAATAAGCTTTATAAAAGCTAAAACCACTAGAAATATTTACACTGAGCTATTTTCAAACGTCAACTTAAAGTTTTCTTTTAAAAAAAAAAAAAAAAAAAAAAGTCTCCCTTAATGTTTGGAACCTGAACCTTGAAACATTATTCTCTTTGGGAAAATCTCAAAAGTAACCTTTATTTAAAAAATGAGAAGAAACAAAAGTGAAAATAAATACATTTTCATGTCTGTGCTGAGAGAAATGAAGTGTTTGTGCGGGGACAATTTCAAATACCATGGAAAAGGAAATATGGGCTTGTTAAATATGATTTTTAATCTGATTAATAAAATGTAGTTTGTAATAGAAACTATTGTCTAGGGAAGAGACGGCTCAGAGGATTGGTTATAGTGATAGCTCTCAACCTTCCAGATTACTGTTTTCAGGGGTCTGATTTGTCTTGCGTACCCCCAACTTTCACCTCACTTAAAAACTACTTACTTACAAAATCAGAAATAAAAATGCAAAAGTATCACAGCACACTTTTACTGTAAAATTGCTTACTTTCTCACTGTTACCATATAATTATAAAATAAATGGCTTGGAATATAAATATTGTACTTACATTTCAGTGTATAGTGTATAGAACAGTATAGACAAGTCATTGTTTGAAATTTTAATTTGTACTGACTTTGCTAGTGCTTTTTATGTAGTCTGTTGTAAAACTAGGCAAATATCAACATGAGTTGATGTACCCCCTGGAAGACCTCTGTGTACCCCCAAGGGGTATGTGTACCTCTGGCTGAGAACCACCGGGTTATAGATTAGGCTCATAGTGCTCACAAGTTAGTTTGCAGGTTCAGGCTCAGCTTAAGTTTTGAGATCCCCAGGAGTAACATAAACTGCTCCAGAATATGTACGTGGGAGGAAGGTTGACTGTTGGCAGCTCCTCCCAGATAATCCTACATAGGTAGAATCAGATGGATGATGTGCAATGGAAGCTAAACTGCCTAGCCAGTTCTGCAGACTTGGAATCAAAGAGTGCTGTGGGACATCGGTGATCTGATATAGCAGAGCCTTCTGCTACTTGGCCATTGGTTAAAATCTAGCAGAGCTCTGTAATATCCAAAGCTGTTATCTGACAGCTGTTTGGCCTTCTGGGAAGTGAATGAGTGGTTCTAGCTCAATTCCTCATGGAAAATTCCACATCCTAACAGGCTCCCTGTTTGGCTGTCTTAAAGAGAACAAGGATTGAATGGCCTTTGGGACTGATCTCCTGTCGCACTCTTCTATGTCTTCACTCTCTGTTAGATCTGAGACACATCAGTAAGGCAGCGTGGGGGAGTTTCCACTTTGTATACCCTGTTATCTGTTCTTCCCCCAGTTTGTAGTGGTGTGAATCATCAGCATAAAGCTCACTTGAAAAATACTTGAATTATTGGCATCTTTTAAGAAGACCAAAGTATTAATCTTTGATACTTGGCTACTCTGTGTCTAGGCGTAACTTGTTCTTTGGATATCTCCATATTATGAATTTTCATGTTAATTGTTCTCAGTGTAACAGACCCATTCTGTGCTACTGAAGAAACCATTATTATGTATTGTGGGTAAGATCCATATATTAGTGGTTTGTATTATTTTAATATTATGGATCATCATTCATTGGAATGATTCCTAAAATGTTAGGCTATTTCCTGCCAATAGAGAGCACTCAACACAAGTTTATTTTTCTTTTCCTTTATTACCACAAAGGAAGTTCAGAATGTACAATAAACAGAATTGATGCAATATCTGGAAAAAAAATTCAGTGTTGTTTAAGTTGGCTGCCCTGAGCAGTATATTATCTAAATATGACTAAATTAGGGTAACCACTCTGCCCCAAACTCCTCACTTCCAGACTGTATGTTGAAGGGTCAGGCCAGTGCTATGAAAAACTTTAGCATTTACAGTATTGAAGCACAACGGGTTAAGTTAAGGACCGTACATATATGGGCAATGATATCTTGCCTCAGATGATAGGCGGGGCAAGAAGGAGCATAAGTCATTCTGCCCGTCTGAGAAGCACGATAATCCCTTAAATATAGACAGTCTTATGACTACCATATTATGTAGTAGAATGTATACTTTATAATATATTCAGTAGTAGATTTGCTGTGCATTGTCCTGAGTATTAGTTCCCTGACACTTAGCCACTGCACCCACTTATTTAAGTGTAGTACTGAATGTCTCTGTGCCTGGGTAAAGCCTTCTGCTGCTATGTCACTTGTTAAAATCTGACATAGATTGGCAGTGACTAAAAGTTCTTGCTAGTTGGCAATCTTAGTCTAGTTTCTTTTGCGTAGGTACATCTGTTGCAAAACTCACTGTCACAATTGCTGATATATAGCTCCCTGTTTTGGTAGAGACCAAGGACTAAAGGGGCCATTAATCCCTTCTCCCCTATATTTGTTTATATGGTGCTGCTATGCACACATAGGCCATTAAAATTAATAGGTCCTTGGCTTGTGGATCTTACCAGCTAGATCAAACTTAACACAGCAGAGATACAAATAAACAAAGGTGGAGGAAGAAATATGGGGGAGTGAGGGTTACAGTAGTGAAATATCGGTAGATGTAATATTGCTGTTTGCACATCTTGTTTGGGTTTTTAAATCAAACGTATGAATGTTTGAGCATAGCATCTTTAACTTTGGGTGGGAGTCAGGTAGAAGGCAAAGGCACAAGCTTTGAAGAGCCCTGAAGATATTCTTTCCAGAACCAGGATGAAGCACTTTAGCAGGGTCTAGTGTGTGGAGTCTTGCCCTAATGCTGCCTGTGCTGTACCCATTCTGTGGCTAAACAGAGGGCTTCAGCCTCCAAACCTGCCAGTCTGGCTCCTTTCACCAGTACAAATTCATCTGAAAAAAGAGAAGGGGATGGGGTGCTCCACTGTGCCCAGCTGTGTCCTGAAGTCATTTCACAGTCCAGGTATAATTTAGTTGTCTAACCACAGGAATAATATTTACAGCTCCCAGTTATGCTCTGAGTGTTTCAAAACAAAGATTTATTATACTGAGTGTGTACTTAATAAGCAGATTGTAGGGTTGGCCTGAGGGAAAGGAAAAAGTAGAGATTTAGCTTTCCTTAGGCGCTCCTACAAAGTGCTGTGAAATAGTCTCATTTTTCACTGTTTGCTTAAGAAAGCAAAAAGAGCAGGCCCTTGAATTAGCTGGCTTTGGCCCAGATGTTTGTAGCTCTCCACACTGACATCTGTGTAATGTGTGGAACACTTTATATATAAAAACATTCCTACAGGGTTTAATGAAGTGGAACAAAGTTGAACCCTCAAGTGAAGACACGCTGTGAAAGTGCTATCCATAGCAATCACGGTGAGGTAATTGATCCATCCAGCTCCATTAATTACTAACAAAAATAACTCAGTTTTGTGGTCAGTTTTTTAAGTATTAAGAGTTGGAAGTATCTGAGGGAGATCAACTCTACTGATAGCTTAGGATATATCATAATCCCTAAACCCAGTTGAGTCTAGCTGGTGTGTTCTGGGTTGACTCAGTCAGCTAACCACCCCCAGAAGTTCCCAGGGAAAAGGGGCAGAGCAGATCATGTGACAGTCCAGCCCACCGCTGACTGAAAAAACAGGTCAGAAAATAAATTAACGGTGCTCTCTTTATCTAGAGAAACAACATGCTGTAACTGCAGTTAAACACAGATATGAATGTCATATTACCTGTTTCCTCATCTTCCTGCTTGTTCAACCGATAGGTCAGTGTGGCTTTTTTATCACATGTAAAGTGCTGCAGGGTTACCGGATTGGATTGAGCAATTAAGGCCAGAGCACAGTTCAGGAGATGTATTTTATCTAAATTCACCGTTAGCATATAATGAATGATAAATAAGATACATAGATATTTAATCATTCACACTTCATTTGGGGAGAGGGGGGATGAAAAAAGTGGATTATGTCTATGGGTCGTATCTTGAGACCCTCAGTCTGATAGGCTGGGAGTACTGCAGAGGCAACATGCTCACTCCCTTGGCTAAGGGAGCATTTCAGGTTCTCAAAGGCTAACTGAGGAGTGGTATTGAACTTAGGGTGGATGCAGCTGGTTCCTGCCATTGTCAGTTGAAAGGCTGGGGCCATCTAATACAGAGCTTTTGGGAGAGTGGGGTGGGGGGAAGAGTTACAATAAAAAATAAGGGCAAAAAAGGAGAACCCCAGAAGACTCATGGTAAGCTAAGTGCCTGTTGTGCTCTTGGTGCTACATGAATAATAGTACGCCTTAAAAAGAGATCCAACAGGCACCCCTTTCATATCTGGTTACTATACTATATATGGATTTATCTTCACAACACCCCTGTGAGGTAGGGCAGCATTATCTCTGTTCAAGAACAGAGGCACAAGAGATTAAGTGACCTGCCCAGGATCACACAGGAAGTCTGTGACAGAGCTGGTTATTGAGCCCAGGTCTCTTGAGTTCTAGGCCAGTGTCTTAACCACAAGTCCACCCTTTCTCCATTGGACAAATGATGTCCTTGTCAAAAATTCAGTGCCCCGGGCCATTTACTAAAGTGTGCGAGGTCACAATATATACATCCTTTGAGACTCCCAAAAAGTCCTCTAGTAAAACCAGGAAAGACCAGAGCTAGTATTTTGATATCTTAGGTAAAATACAAACAGAAAAAAAAATCCTTTTAAATACAAAATTAACTTGGCAGTGCAGATCTCAGGATTATTTGATCAGCTTGGGATGCTGACCACTGATAATACATGAAGACTGCTCTTTGTATAGTACATGTTAAAAGATATTGCAGTCATTTATAGAGCTTATTACTAAAGAGCGGCCACATGAATGTGTAGGGAGCTGTCCTGTATTTTTTCCAGGACAAAGTTGGTGTATAACAAAACCTGTAGCATAGAAAAGTAAAATTCTGCCAGTTTACGAGACGACTGATGGATAGCTAATATAACACCGATTTTTAAAAAAGGCTCCTGAGGTGATCCTGGCAATTACAGGCTGGTAAGTCTAGCCTCAGTACCTGGCAGATTGGTTGAAACTATAGTAAAGAACGCAATTATCACACACATAGAACACGGTATCTTGAGGAAGAGTCAACACAGCTTTTGTAAAGGGAAATCATGCCTCATCAATCTGTTAGAATTCTTTGAGGTGTCAACAAACATGGACAAGAGTGATCAAGTGGATACAGTGTACTTGGACTTTCAGAAAGCCTTTGACAAAGTCCCTCACCAAGAGCTCTTAAGCAAAGTAAGCAGTCATGGGATAAGAGGGAAGGTCTTCTCATGGATCAGTAATTGGTTAAAAATAGGAAACAAAGGGTAGGAATAAATGGTCAGTTTTCACAAGGGAGCCCCAAGGATCTGTACTGCAACCAGTGCTGTTCAACATAGTCACAAATGATCTTAAAAAGAAAAGGAGTACTTGTGGCACCTTAGAGGCAAGGTGCCACAAGTACTCCTTTTCTTTTTGCGAATACAGACTAACACGGCTGCTACTCTGAAACAAATGATCTTGTGTCAGTTATAATGTCAAATCAGCCTTTGTAGCTGTTAACCATTGATATTGCACAGCAGTAGTAAAAACAAGAATAGTTTGTACTGTCTGTGCCTTTTCTTTGAGGATCTCAAATCACTTTGCAAAGATGGATAAGTATTATCGTCCCCACTTTCCAAGGCAACTGAGATATGTTGTAGTTCAGGGATTTACCCAAGGTTCCTGGAACAAATCAGTGACAGAGGATGGAATCACACTTTTTATTATTTACATTATTGTAGCGTCTAGGGCTCCCAGTCAAGGATATGGGTCTGGCTGTGGTAGGTACTTCGATCAAAAATCAATTCCTGGTCTTCAGCTAAAACAATTAAATCCGTGGTTCTCAAATTTTTTCATAGGGTGGAATACATTTTAGCAGAAAGATTAACTTAGTCTCTTGTTCCTAATCACATAGTCACTCCTGTGGCAATTAGAGCAATTGCTTGCATGGAGAATAATAAGCAAGGTTTCAGAGTAACAGCCGTGTTAGTCTGTATTCGCAAAAAGAAAAGGAGTACTTGTGCCACCTTAGAGACTAACCAATTTATTTGAGCATAAGCTTTCGTGAGCTACAGCTCACTTCATCGGATGCATACTGTAGAAAGTGTAGAAGATCTTTTTATATACACACAAAGCATGAAAAAATACCTCCTCCCACCCCTCTCTCCTGCTGCTAATAGCTTATCTAAAATGATCAATAATAAGCAAGTATTTAATGAGTTTTAGGTATGTCCTTATGTAATTTAGCAGCTGGAAACAAGGAGCAAAGACAGCACAGTGTGACTGGCCAGACTACCAGAAAGCGCTCAGTGCATCACAATTTGGATAACTCTGCACTAAATCATGCTGTACATTTTTAGGGTGTCCTTTTCTGTGCAAGACTTTTTTAGGAGTTGAGCATTATTCTAACAGCAGCATACTGTAAAGAGGGAGATTTTAATGGACTTCAGTGCAGTCTTCATAGATTTCAAAGCCAGAAGGGATCATCTAGTGGAACCTCTTGTATAACACAGGCCAAGAGGCCATAGAACTTCTCCAAAATATTTCCTAGAGCATATATTTTAGAAACACTTCTAGTCATGTTTTAAAAATAGTCTGTGATAGAGAATTCACTGCAACCCTTAGCAAATTGTTCCAGTGGTTAATTACTCTCATAATTAAAAATTTACACCTGATTTCCAGTCTGAATTTGTTTAGCTTCAACTTCCCCTCACTGGATTGTGTTATACCTTTCTCTGCTACATTGAAGATCCTATTATCAAATATTTGTTCCCCATGTAGATTTTTATAAACTGTAATCAAGTCACCCCTTGACCTTTTCTTTGTTATGCTAAATAGATTGAGCTCCCTGAGTTTATCATAAGACATGTTTTCTTTTAGAATCCTTTAGTCAGTCTCGAGGCTCTTCTCTGAACCTTCTCCAATTTATCAACATCCTTCTTGAGTTGTGGACAGTGGAACTGGACACCTTATTCTAGTAGTTGTTACACCAGGGCCTAATAGAGAGGTAAAATAATGTCTCTACTCTTACTTAGGGTTCCCGTGTTTTTGCATCCCAGGGCTGCATTAGCTCTTAATAGAAGGAGTCTTAATAGAGTGAGTAGAATAGGTGCAATATTGAGGACTCTTAAGTCTTGTCTTGTACTGTATTCATTCATTTACAATGAGCGGAAGCTTTTTGTGCACAGTGCACTTTGAGATTCCCCAGAAGCAACCTTTTGTCCATACACTGACCTTGTATTAACAACTTCAAAGCATTTTCTTGGTTTTGTGGTCAATTAGTATCATTGTAGAGGGCAAGAGTCCCCTTTATTCGTAGATTAGAAAGCCAGAAGGAACCATTATGATCAACTAGCCTGATTAACACAGGTCATAGCACGTCCCCAGTTTATTCCTATTTCAACTAAAGCATATCTTTAGAAAAACATCCATTCTTGAGTAACAAAATTCTAGTGATGGAGAGTCCACCACAACCTGTGATAAGTTGTTCCAATGGCTAATTACCCTCACTGTTAGAAATTTGCATTTTATTTCTAGTCTGAATTTGTTTTGGTTCAACTTTCATCCATTGAATATTATTGTACCATTGTTTTGTAGACTGAAGAGCCCTCTATTATCAAATTTCTGTTCCCTACGTAGGTACTTATGGATTGTGATCAAGTCACCCCTTAATCGTCTCTTTAAGATAAGCAGATTAAGCTTCTTACGTTTTTCATTATAAAGTATGTTTTCCAATCCTTTAATCATTTTTGTGGTTTTTTCTGAACCCTCTCCAGTTTATCAACATCTTTCTTGAATTGTGGAAACCAGAACTAGACACAGTATTCCAGTAGCGGCTGCACCAGTGCCAAATACAAAAGAAATATAATTTCCTACTTGATATTCCTCTGTTTATACAGTCCAGGAACATATTTACCCTTTTGGCCACAGCATCACACTTAGCCATCATGGTCTGTGAGGCCTTCTCAGAGTCACTGCTTCCCAGGATAGAGTCTTCCGTCTTGCAAGTATGGCCCGTATTCTTTGTTTCTAGATGTATGACAGTACTGTGCACGCATGGTAGAGAAAGCAGAAAATTAGTGTTACATTAACAGTACACTGGGGGTAAGAAGCATAAATTTGTCAGTTGGGAATGATAAAGCCAGAACTGATGTTACAGTACAGCAGCTCTGCAGAGGATATAGAGATGCAGAAGCTCCATGGACACTGGAAAATATATTAATTAACTTATCAGAGGTTTACGGCTCCTGTTTCAAGACAGACCAAGCTGTTACAACTATCTGAGGGAGGATGGGTGGTCTTGTGGTTCAGACACAGGACCTGGAGTCAGGAGATCTGAGTTCTGTTCCTGGCTGGACTCATTAGGTCATGCTGTGACCTCACATTTATCACTTTGTGTCTTTCTGCCTCATTTTCCACATCTGTAGAATGGAGATGATAATACGTGCCTACTCCACAGGACTGTTGGAAGCCTTGAAAGTTCCTTGGCTAGGCATTGCTGAAGAAATGCTAAATATTATTATTAGCAAGCAAAGAATGTTAGTTTTTATCCATGCATCATATGTAGTATTAAAAAATCAAAATCTCTTAGGTTAATAATAAACTCTTAGATTTGATTGATATCTTTGATGCTATGAAGAATTATCTCCACAAAGGCAGCATAAAAGAAACACAAGCAGCATTTATTAAAAATATGCCAGAATGTTATAATAATAACTAGTAGGGATGTTATTAATACTCTTTGCTTATAGTGCCTTCTCTGTGAGGATCTCAAAACGTATTATGGACATTTAGTTAATCAAGCATCACAGCACTTTGTGTTGTAGGGATTAATTACAAAAAATAATTGTGTGTGTTGGTACAGATGTATAGACTTTTGCCTGGCTCAACAATAGGTGACAGCTCACCTCTAATTTTCTCTTTTTTCCTGGGTGGGAGTTCCATGACCGATATTTTAAAGGTTACGTATATATGGTGCAAGGCTGGCTCTATGTTTATGAGGCCTTATTCATAATAAGTCATGTAGGGTCACCATCAGAATTCCTTCTTTTTTGTGACCAGATCCTCTCTTCTTAATGGCTTGGCCAGTGGTACTGTTAGAAGCACCATGGCTGGGTTGTCAGATGTATGGAGCACAGGGTCCTATGTTACTTTCTAGCATGATGACCTTCAGGTCATCACTGATAGATTTTCTGAAGCATCCCAGCTCTTCGGCCTCACCATCAGTCTCAGGAAGACAGAGGTCTTGTTCCAACCAGCACCTCATTCCACTGCCCCAGTGCCGGCCATCTTCATCCAAGGCACACAGCTGAAAAATGTGGATCAATTCAAATATTTGGGCAGCACCATCTTGAGTGACAGTTCCCTTGCTAAGGAAATTTCCTCCAGAATTAGTAAAGCCAGCCAGGCCCTTAGCTGACTCTGAACATAAATCCTTAACCTACACAACATTCGTCTCTCCACCAAATTGAAGATCTACAGTACAGTGGTTCTAACATCTCTCCTGTATGGATCTGAGACGTGGACTCTTTATAGACATCACATTGAACAGCTCAAACAATTTCACACATGCTCTCTCTGCTCAATAATGAGCATTCACTGGCAGGATAGAGTGACTAATATTAAGGTCCCTGAGAGAGCAAATACAACCAGCATTGAGGAAATGTTACTGAGAAGACAACTTACGTGGATTGGACATGTCATCAGAATGGAAGACCACCATCTCCCAAAATGGATCTTGTATGGGGAGCTGAGTCAGGGCAAAAGAAAGAAGTCATCTGTATAAGCGCTTCAAAGATAATCTGAAGAGCAGTCTCCAGTGGGCTGGCATCAATCCCAAAGAGCTTGAGCAAATGTCTCACTGGTGATCTCTGACAAGATCAGCATGTAACAGATTTGAGCGGGATCAACAAAACCGTCTCCACGCTGCACGTGAAAGGCACCCCAGAGCTGCACCATCAAACATCACAGATACAGACTTCCCATGCCCTCAGTGCGACCGACTCTTTGCATCAGGGTTCGGACTTCAGAGTCATGTGTAGCCACAGATGAGAACTGCGACAATATCCTCCTCCTCCTCCTCCTCGTCAGCGGTGGACTACCAACAGTATATCTAAACAATAAAAAATGCTATCGCTGGTACTGATGGGAGAGCCAAGGCAATCTGTAAGGCTGCAGGGTCTAGAGGACTGAACAAGGAACTCCTAAATTTTATTCCCATCTGAGACATGTTTCACTCTTTGACTCTATGCAGATTGGTTAACTTCTCTGGGAGACAGAAGAATATAAAATGTGATGGTGAAAATGTAAATAATGGCTGCTCCTCATCTCCCCTTCAACTTCCTGCGTGGATTCCACAGAGCTCTGTCCTTGGTCCCCTTCTCGTCACCCTGTACACCTTATCTCTGTGTAATCTCGCCCATGAACACCAATTCAACTACCAGCTCTGTGCTGATAACTCACAGATCTAACTCTCTGCTCCACACCTCTCTCATTCTGATCCAAGTAAAATTTCAGCTGGTCTCTTTCATATCTCCTTGTGGATAGCTAGCCGTCAGCTCAAACTCAACATGGCTAAAACAGAGCTTTTAATCTTCCTCCCACAGGCTCTCCCCCCACCTCCTTTTTTGATCACTGTGGTCAACACCACTGTCCTGCCTGTCACTCAGAGGTGTAACCTGTTTGTTATCTTTTACTCGGACCTCTCTCTAGGTCCTCACATTCAGGCTATGTCTTGATCTTGCTGATTGTTTCTGCATAACCTCTCTGATATGGCCTTTTTTAGCCATCCACACAGTAAAAGTGTTGTCCACGTTCTCATCATCGTGCGTCTCTATTACTGCAGCACCCTTTTCTCTAGCTTTGATAAATACAATCTTGCCCCACTCAAACCATTCTGAATGTGGCTGCAAAGATTATGTTCTTAGCCTATAGCTTTGACCATGTCACCCCTCTTTTTGCATCCATCCACTGGCTCCTGCTTCTCTGTCACATAAAAGTGAAGACAAGAAGCTTGTTTCAACACCCTCTCCTCCTTCACCCATCTCTCAACTCCTGCCTCTGTCAGTGAAGCCAGCCTTCATCTCCCATCTGTTACATGTTAAAACAAGCAACTTCATGCTTTCTCCCATGTTGCTTCTCAAGCTTAGGAAGAGGTCCTTTTAAACATCTGCAAAGCCTCCTCATTATCTTCCTGCAAATCGCTCTTCAAAACTCTCCTTTCCCATGATGAATAAAAAAACGTGACAAGGGTTAGGCTGCTGGTGTGCTGAGACCATTGCCTGTCCTGCTGATCAGTGTTGTCTCCTTATTTCATTGTACTCCCCCGTCTGTCTCCATTTCCATGTGTTGTCTCTTTTCTTACACTTAGATTGTAAGCACTTGGAGGCAGGAATGGTCTTTTGTTCTGGGTCTGTACAGTCCTAGCAAAGTGGGTATTGGTTCATGACTATAGTGATACAAGTAATTAATAATATTTTGCGTAAGAGTGTCAGTACTCCATTGTGTCTGGAAAAGACATGTAAGTTAACAAAAACTGGTTTGTTTAATTATGCAGCAATACCATAGCACCTGTGTGCACTACACAGAGGATATTTGGCCAGAAATTAAATCACTGTCCATAATAGACTCTGTAAACAGCTTTTTCCCTCTGCTACCACACCTATCCAGAAATAACCCGCTAGAGACTATAGTCTGTAAACCAAGCTATAACAAATATAGAATGCATGACTGAGAAATGTTTGACCAGTTCCCTATGGACTGTTGGCTAAGCAGTCTCAGCCACTGCAGTGGTGCACAGGGAGAGAGAGAGGCCCTGTGGCAGACACGATCCAAACCACATCGGTCTTTATAGATCTTAAATAACACCAAGAAATGGATGGGAAGCCAGTGCAATTAATGGGGCACAGGTGTAGTGTTATGAATCCAATCATATCTTTTAGTATAACTTACAAACTACAGGGCATATTTTCAATTCAATTCATGCACATCTCCAGTTAGTGTGAACAAGAATTCAACAGCAAATTCCTTCCTGTTAATAGTATTTAGCTGTTATATTGCACTTTTCATGCTCAGAGCCATCTAAAAACATTAACTAATCGCTGTGAGTTGAGACTATGCTACCTGTATCCCATGAAAATAATTATTGTTCCAGGAAGAGGATCTTATTTGCTGTCATCAAAAGAATAAAAAAATGCTCTCAAAGAGGCAGCCCTTTAGGAGTAAAATTATTTAAAATGAGGAATTTACACCAGGCACAAGGCAGAGAAAATAACAAAATAACAATTTTCTGGTTTAGAGAAAGGTGAGTGAGGTAGTATCTTTTACTGGACCAACTTCTGTTGGTGAGAGAGACAAGCTTTCGAGCTACACTGAGTTCTTCAAGTTTAGGTCATTTACAGTCTTCTCTACTTACATTTGGAAATTTTGGGCTTTCACAAAATTGCTAGCGTTTTAAAGTAATTGATGTTCTATTTTTTCAAAAGTATCAGTAATTAAAACGCCCTTCAGAAATGATTTTGTGATTGGCTACTAAACAAAATTAGCGTCTGATAAGCTGAGAATGATTTGAATTGGCACAAAAAAACCCAAGAAATGTGTAAATGAAGAGTTAAGGGAATTAGTTTAATCCTTCCAAAACAGTGAAATTGAGACTGGGAATTGGAACTCCATTTTTTATCCATGCAGTTCTTTCTAGTGCAAATGACAGGTCAACTGTGTATTGTTTGGCAAAAATGAATGGGTAAAAATAAGTTTCAGACCCATTTTTAGATTTTGTTGTTTTCATTGGCATAAGTCAGTGCTGACATTATTAGACCATCATACTTTGGGAGGTAGTTTGTTTTTAATTTTTATGATCATATTTTAAAAAATAAAATATATAGGTACCATCGACAAGGTGAAAGATCCAGGTGATAGTGGTCCTAATACCATTATTTATTTATTTATTTACAATAGCACCTGTGTTAGGTGCACCCCAAACTTTCAAAAATAGTGGTTCCTGCTCTAAGGAACTAGCAATCTAGAGAGAGAAATTAGGGAGAAGGGAATAACAATAGGCATTTGGGTATGTCTACATTGTAATTAAACACCAGTGGCTGTTCCGTGTCAGCTGACTCGAGCTAAGGGGCTCAGCTGAGGGGCTGTTTGTTTAATTGCAGTGTAGACATTTGGGCTCAGGCTGCAGCATCTACACTGTGATTAAACAGCCCCTTAGCCTGAGCGCCCGTCAGCTGACACAGGCCAGCTGTGGCTGTTTGACTGCAGTGTGTAGACATACTGTGACTCAAGGTAACTTATACATATTGGGTAAGTAATGCGGCAGAGGTGGGCCTTTAAAGAGGACTTCAGTGTGCATGAGTTCAATGTAGTCATACCACACTCTACATTGAAGGGACTGAGGTGATAGAAGCTGACAAACAAGTAGGGAAAGCTGGGAACACTGTTGAAACAGAGGGGATAACAAAAGGTCAGTGCAGAGTTTGGGAAGAAAAGTAGGGAGCACTAGAGTTGTGTGGAGATTAAAAGATGCCTTGTTAATGAACCTGCTAAGACTGAGTCAATCTAAATATTATTCTGGCAAGCAGCACTCCATAGCTGTAGAAGTTTGAGTATTTATTTAATACGATCTGGCACTTTCTTAAGACATTGAACTTCCATACAATACAACCAATGCTAAATATTAAAATCAGAATACGTGTATGTTTGAATACATATTAAAATATCTCACACATCCTTGAACACACATTATAATGTCACACAATGTGTATTAGAGGTGTTTAGCCCCACTTTGGGTATTACAACACCCACAGTGGGAGTGCAATACA
This sequence comes from Lepidochelys olivacea, assembly GCF_965140295.1. Classification (NCBI taxonomy): domain Eukaryota; kingdom Metazoa; phylum Chordata; order Testudines; family Cheloniidae; genus Lepidochelys; species Lepidochelys olivacea. Next base: position 121,893,323 of record NC_140417.1, read on the forward strand.
GTGATTAGTGCAGAGGACCGGGAGTCAGGACTCCTGGATTCAGGTGACACCTCTGCTGTTGACTTGCTTTATGACCTCAGTTAACTTCAGTGACATGTGGTTCACCTCTCTGTGCCCCAAGGTCTCCAGCCTGTGAAATGGGGATAACAACATCAATTGTCTCAGAAGGGTGTTATGATACTTAAGGTTTGTAAAGGGCTTTGGGATCCAGAGATGCCAGGTGCTCAAGAGAATCAAGATTAGGTATTATTATTCTGTCCATGGTGTGAATGCCTAACAGTAGTATTAACAATTATATTATGGCTTTCAAAACTGAACACAGGAGCCCAGAACAGTGCTTGGTAAACTTCTTGTGAATATATTGAAACACAGAGGTTTAGTGCTGGTTTTGTTTTCTGTTTATAGACTCTCTGAGAATGTACTATAAAAGTGGGATTGTCACTGCTGTTGTTTATACTTTTTTGGCATGTAATCCTATGAACTGACTTGGTCAAAGTATTAAAAACAAAATCAGTTGAACCAAGGACAGTGTACCAAAGCCAAATAAATATATATATGTATTACTCTGGGATGCAGAAATTTCTAATGACCTGCTAGAAAATGAAGGAATGAAAAATAGCCAGTAAAAGTCCCCCTGAAGGGGAAAATGTCAGTGGCATGTCAACATTTGCAAAACTTTTCCATGGGTAATTCTCTAAATAAGGTATGGTCTAACAAAGAGGGAAATCAATTTATTTCAAAATTTGTGTTAAAAATCCCATGTTCTTCTGCAGAGACTCTTGTGTGTCATGTGCTAGCCTGGGTCAAAGTTTCACAGGAAGCTTTTTTTAAATACCTCTCAGAAATGAGCTCTGTATCAGAAACACTAAGGTGCTTAATTATGACTGGATTAGCAGGAGCTACAATTGTAATAAATCATAGGGAGATATTTCTAAAACATCTTATCTCGGCAAAGGTTTCTATTTTTTGTGGCGCTATTTACAGATGATTAATCTCAAAAATAGATTTGTAACTAAAGAAAGATGGATCATATTTCATTTGCTCAGAGTTGAAAGTCTTGACTGGCCAGCTGCCCACTCAGCTAGATATTTATCCCAGTAACTTACAAATGGATGGAGCAGATTAGCCCATTTTATTTTTAGTCACTATCCTTGGCATCAATTTAAAGAGGGATTTAGGTTCAGAAAAGAAAAAAAATGAAAACCTAGGGCAGCGTCTTTTCACTCTTATTCACACAGGTAGTCTGAATCTACAACTCTGATTTACCATCTAATCCATAGATGCAAGATAACTGCTTTAAGATTAATCCAGGAAAGACAGAGGTCATGCTGATAGGTTAGGTATGTTGAAGCCCCTTGAAGAATTGATGGGCATGTCATCTTAGTCTTTGTGGTTTGCAGTCTTGGGGTCTAAATTTGATCCATCATTACTCTTAAGGTCCCAGAGCACCTTCTAAACATCAGCTGACCTGGAGTCTGCAATCCTTCCTTTCTCTCCACAGATATGTTTGCTTTTTGTCTCTTCCTTCCTGGACTACTGCAATTGTTGTTGTTGTTTATTATTTCTATTACCATGGTGCCTAGGAGCCCAAGACATGCAGTGCTATCTGCTTATGAGTATTCAGTACTTGTGATTACTCAGCTTCAGCTAGTGCAGAGTGCCTTGCCGTTTAAGCAGACCAGGTTGGTAATTGAATGCCCTGTGTTCTGCACTGCCATCCATTTGTCTTTGGGTGGAATTTAAGTTGTTGGTAATTTTTTATAAAGCCCTAAATGGCCTGGAAATGGGCTATTGCAGAAACATTTTCCCCCTGTGTACCTTGTTGTGGAAGTTGCAGTTGGCTGGAATGTTCCTGCTGTCTGTTCCTTGGAGTTTGACCTCCCGGGTGTGTAGCAGGGTATTCTTGGTAGAGAGCTCTCAGCTCTGAAATACCTTTCCTCAGGCTGTCTGCCAAAGCCTGAATCTCGCAGGGTTCAGGATGTGGTGCAAGATTTACTTGTTAAATCTTGTTTTTTAGTAACTGGAAAGTCGTCACAAAGGGCTGAGTGTGGGACATATTTTGTAGCCAAATTGTCCATGGTTTGATTTTTATATCGTTTTTTCATGGCCATCAATAAAATCTAGATACAAAACACACACACACACAGATTAACATTCAAAACTGTTCTCTTCAGTTTTAAAACTATAGATCTGGTGTAACCTAACTGATAATCACCCCTGTTTGTGACCTTGTGAAAGTCATTTAACTTCTCTGTGCATTAGCTTCCCATTTGTAAAAGGAGGGCAGTAAATACCTACTTTACCAGAGAGTTGAGATGGTTAATATTTGACTCATTAATATTGCATACATTGCAAATGTGCCTCATATATTACCGGAGTGAAGCTGAAAAATGATACCAGTGTAAATTATTACAGTCATTTCTTTCTACTCCTCTCCCCATTCCCTCTGCTTGCACTGTGCCCCTCTTTCCTGTGGCCTTGTCTTCACTGCTAAAATGTGTATTTGTACCTTGGGGTAACTAAAGTGTGTGAGCAAAAAGGAAAGGAGGACTTGTGGCACCTTAGAGACTAACCAATTTATTAGAGCATAAGCTTTCGTGAGCTACAGCTCACTTCCTCAGATGCATATCGTGGAAACTGCAGCAGGCTTTATATATACACAGAGAATATGAAACAATACCTATTCCCACCCCACTGTCCTGCTGGTAATAGCTTATCTAAAGTGATTTCCAGCACAAATCCAGGTTTTCTCACCCTCCACCCCCCCACACAAATTCACTCTCCTGCTGGTGATAGCCCATCCAAAGTGACAACTCTTTACACAATGTGCATGACAATCAAGCTGGGCTATTTCCTGCATAAATCCAGATTCTCACATCCCCCCACCCCCATACACACACAAACTCACTCTCCTGCTGGTAATAGCTCATCCAAACTGACCACTCTTCAAGTTAAAATCCATGTTAAACCAGAACATCTGGGGGGGGGGGGGTAGGAAAAAACAAGAGGGAACAGGCTACCTTGCATAATGACTTAGCCACTCCAAGTCTCTATTTAAGCCTAAATTAATAGTATCCAATTTGCAAATGAATTCCAATTCAGCAGTTTCTCGCTGGAGTCTGGATTTGAAGTTTTTTTGTTTTAAGATAGCGACCTTCATGTCTGTGATCGCGTGACCAGAGAGATTGAAGTGTTCTCCGACTGGTTTATGAATGTTACAATTCTTGACATCTGATTTGTGTCCATTTATTCTTTTACGTAGAGACTGTCCAGTTTGACCAATGTACATGGCAGAGGGGCATTGCTGGCACATGATGGCATATATCACATTGGTGGATGTGCAGGTGAACGAGCCTCTGATAGTGTGGCTGATGTTATTAGGCCCTGTGATGGTGTCCCCTGAATAGATATGTGGGCACAGTTGGCAACGGGCTTTGTTGCAAGGATAAGTTCCTGGGTTAGTGGTTCTGTTGTGTGGTATGTGGTTGTTGGTGAGTATTTGCTTCAGGTTGCGGGGCTGTCTGTAGGCAAGGACTGGCCTGTCTCCCAAGATTTGTGAGAGTGTTGGGTCATCCTTTAGGATAGGTTGTAGATCCTTAATAATGCGTTGGAGGGGTTTTAGTTGGGGGCTGAAGGTGACGGCTAGTGGCGTTCTGTTATTTTCTTTGTTAGGCCTGTCCTGTAGTAGGTAACTTCTGGGAACTCTTCTGGCTCTATCAATCTGTTTCTTTACTTCTGCAGGTGGGTATTGTAGACTAACACGGCTGCTACTCTGAAACCTGTCATTAAAGTGTGTGAGCTATCCCAAGGTATAAACACAAGGTAAAACTTCTAGGCAAGATCAGCACTAGACCCCCACCTGTGGTTGACCTCACCTCATTTACCTCTCTGTAAAACTACAGTGCCTCATCTTCTGTGTGTTTTTTACCCTGTGATAGTTCATGCGTTAGTTACCCTGAGGTAAAACAATTCTGATTTCTTTTTGTAGCAGCAAAAACAAGGCCTATGTCTCTAAACACACCTATGAAAACCTCTGGAATTCCAGCCATCTGGAATAGCCACACTGCATCTCTCTGCTTTATTGATTCTACATCTCATTTGAAATCTCAGCTGAAAACATCTGTTTTCTCCCTTCCCCGTATGTTTTAGCTTCTATCCCCATCGGATAATATTTATTATTTACATCTGAAACTGCATTATTTAACTCTGGGGAAACATTTTGGGGTGCAGTTTGTATGAAAGATGCTATATATGGTAAAGTTAAATTGGTATTTCAAAGACATTTGGAGCGGATACTGGGCCTGATATTTTTAGTTTGTGTTTGGTGATGGCATCCAGAGCAAAAGTTTGTTTTCTGGGATTCATGTGATTGGAAGTGCAAACACTTCTTAGTGTTTAGACATCGCCGGTTACTTCCTTTACAGGTTTGACCTATAAACACAAGTTACAGCAGGCATCTTGTCAAATTTTCTTAGTATTGTAAGATCCTTTTGTAATCAGAAAACAGCTGTACAATACTCTTGTGAAACGTTGCAGGTTAAGCAAATTTCTCTCTTTTCTCTTCCAGAATTAAGTGACCATTTAAAAATGACAACCTCATGGAGTGACAGACTCCAGAATGCAGCAGATCTTCCTGCGAACATGGATGGGCATGCTCTGAAAAAGTACCGTCGGGAAGCCTATCACCGGTATGTTGTTCATGTAATGTAAACTGTGCCCATATTATGTAGGGTTAGGGAAATGAAATGTAAAACAAATTTTTGATTCCATCTTGCTCACTGGTAGAAACTTGAAAAAGACTTCCCCGTACCTATTCAGGAGTTATTTACTGAGCACCAATAGACTGCTCAGTGGTATACAACACATAAGTCAACATGAAACCTACCTGCAGGAATTTACAGATTAGACAGTTGAGCTACATGTGGTAAACTCTCAGTGGAAAGGTTAATCACAGGTCAAATTTTGCAGTGGAAACTATCATTCATTTTTTTCAAGTTGATAAATACCCAGTAGCAAAAATGTCATAGTAATTGTTCCAATTCTTCCATATTATTCCAGTGCGAAGTGGGAAAGCATAGACACTATTTAGACAGTGAAGGTTATAAATATAAGTATGGGGGAAGTGAAATACAAAAACAGAGGTTATTTTAGTATTACATGTTATAATATTAGTATCCGTATTACAGTAACACTTAGAATCCCAAACCCAGATCAGGTAGACACATTGTGGTAGACACTGTACAAACGTAGTAAGAGACAGCCTCTGCCCCGAGGAGTTTATACGCTAACTAAACAAGACAGTGAAATAAAGAAAATATTATCCCCATTTTATAGATGGGGAACTGAGGCACAGAGAGATTAGGTGACTTTCCCAAGACCACACTGGACGTCTGGAAGAGCTAAGAATTGAATCCTGATCTCCTGAGGCCAAGTTCAGTTCCTGGACCTCAAGATCATCCTTCCTTTCTAGAGGAAGATGCGTTTTGTGTGCTAATAAAAGACTTAACTGGAAGCAGTAAAATTATAGGTGTTTTTAAAAGATGTAATGACGGACAAATTTTGTTGTTTGAGGGAGGTATGTGTAAAAGTTTTAACTGTAATTTTAATAAGTAATGTAATTATTTTATTGTATTCAAAGAGGCTATATGTACCCCTTTTGCACAACTGAAATCAGTTGTTTTTTCAAATTCTAGTAAAAGAATCAGAATTTGAAAATAAAACAAATGTTGTGACAGTGTCTTGGAGGGAGATATAGATCTGATAAAGGAAATGCAAATACCAAGTTTCCCAATCAATATTTTACACCTGAATGTCCTATTTCACTTGTGATTCATGTAGGGTGTTACTTCCTAGAAGGTGTTTTACAGGTTATACATCTTTGATTCTCTAAATAGAGGAAAATACCTTACTGTGCTATGATAGGCAAAGTTGTGCTAGGTGAGACATGTAAAGGCAAAATCGTGAAGCCCAAGGTGAATTTCTGAAACTTTGCATTTTACTATTTAATATATTTTGGTGTCTGGCTGAGTCGGAGGTAAGGGCGGCCCATCCATATAAGCGAACTAGGCGGTCGCCTAGGGTGCCAAGTAAAATGGGGCGCCAAATTCGAGGAAAAATGAAAAAGATGAAAAAAAAAACAAATAAAATAACAAAGACGTCATTATTTCAATTCCGGTGTGCGTACGGAGGAAATATGAATTATAATTAATTTCTCTGCATTTCTGAGAATTTATTAATATGTCAAATCTTTTATTTACTGCAAAAATAAATAATATTTTAGCTAATTTTTTTTCCAGTTTGCAACGTAGGGTCAAGATGACCCACTCAGCAATTTTGATAAGCAATAACTCAGGCACAGTGAAACACATCCGCCAATGGCAAGAGCTGCAGTGCTAGTGACACCTAACTCGAATATACATCAAGGTCGCATAGCTGGAAATTCATGTAGAGCAGAGATATCGCGAGTTGATACATGTCAAATGGTCATTTTAACACACATCACAGGTAGATGGTTAAGAATTGAGTGAATACTGTGGAAAATTATGTTTCTTGGTGCCAAAGAATAATGTCTTTCAGCATTATAAATCCAAAATGTGAGTATCTTTAAGCGTTATTAAACCGTAGCGTTATTATTGGGCTGTATAATTATGAACTTTTCTTTGTTATAACTGGTTCACATATAATAAATAAGGCTTCAGGGTAGCAGCCGTGTTAGTCTGTATTCGCAAAAAGAAAAGGAGTACTTGTGGCACCTTAGAGACTAACCAATTTATTTGAGCATAAGCTTTCGTGAGCTACAGCTCACTTCATTGGATGCATTCAGTGGAAAATACAGTGCGGAGATTTATATACACAGAGAACATGAAACAATGGGTGTTACCATACACACTGTAAGGAGAGTGATCACTTAAGATGAGCTAATACCAGCAGGAGAGCGGGGGGAACCTTTTGTAGTGATAATCAAAAAGTGGGCCATTTCCAGCGGTTGACAAGAACGTCTGAGGAACTGTGGAGGGTGGGGGGGGCGAAATAAACATGGGGAAATAATTTTACTTTGTGTAATGACCCATCCACTCCCAGTCTCTATTCAAGCCTAAGTTAATTGTATCCAGTTTGCAAATTAATTCCAATTCAGCAGTCTCTCGTTGGAGTCTGTTTTGGAAGTTTTTTTGTTGAAGAATTGTCACTTTTAGGTCTCTAATCGAGTGACTAGAGAGTGAAGTGTTCTCCAACTGGTTTTTGAATGTTATAATTCTTGACGTCTGATTTGTGTCAATTTATTCTTTTACGTAGAGACTGTCCAGTTTGACCCATGTACATGGCAGAGGGGCATTGCTGGCACATGATGGCATATATCACATTGGTAGATGCGCAGATGAACGAGGCTCTGATAGTGTGGCTAATGTGATTAGGCCCTATGATGGTGTCCCCTGAATAGGTATGTGGACACAGTTGGCAACGGGCTTTGTTGCAAGGATAGGTTCCTGGGTTAGTGGTTCTGTTGTGTGGTTGCTGGTGAGCGTTTGCTTCAGGTTGGGGGGCTGTCTCTAAGCAAGGAATGGCCTGCCTCCCAAGATCTGTGAGAGTGATGGGTCATCCTTCAGGATAAGTTGTAGATCCTTGATGGTGCGTTGGAGAGGTTTTAGTTGGGGGCTGAAGGTGATGGCTAGTGGCGTTCTGTTATTTTCTTTGTTGGGCCTGTCCTGTAGTAGGTGACTTCTGGGTACTTTTCTGGCTCTGTCAATCTGTTTCTTCACTTCCGCAGGTGGGTATTGTAGTTGTAAGAATGCTTGATAGAGATCTTGTAGGTTTTTGTCTCTGTCTGAGGGGTTGGAGCAAATACGGTTGTATTGTAGAGCTTGGCTGTAGACAATGGATCGTGTGGTGTGATCTGGGTGAAAGCTGGAGGCATGTAGGTAGGAATAGCGGTCAGTAGGTTTCCGGTATAGGGTGGTGTTTATGTGACCATCGTGTCCAGGTGTTTATTAGCACCATAGTGTCCAGGAAGTGGATCTCTTGTGTGGACTGGTCCAGGCTAAGGTTGATGGTGGGATGGAAATTGTTGAAATCATGGTGGAATTCTTCAAGGGCTTCTTTTCCATGGGTCCAGATGATGAAGATGTCATCAATGTAGCGCAAGTAGAGTAGGGGCATTAGGGCACGAGAGCTGAGGAAACGTTGTTCTAAGTCAGCCATAAAAATGTTGGCATACTGTGGGGCCATGTGGGTACCCATAGCTGTGCCGCTGATTTGAAGTTATACATTGTCCCCAAATGTGAAATAGTTATGGGTGAGGACAAAGTCACAAAGTTCATCCACCAGGTTTGCCGTGACATTATTGGGAATACTGTTCCTGATGACTTGTAGTCCATCTTTGTGTGGAATGTTGGTGTAGAGGGCTTCTACATCCATAGTGGCCAGGATGTTGTTTTCAGGAAGATCACTGATGGATTGTAGTTTCCTCAGGAAGTCAGTGGTGTCTCGAAGATAGCTGGGAGTGCTGGTAGCGTAGGACCTGAGGAGGGAGTCTACATAGCCAGACAATCCTGCTGTCTGGGTGCCAATGCCTGAGATGATGGGGCGTGCAGGATTTCCAGGTTTATGGATCTTGGGTAGCAGATAGAGTACCCCAGGTCAGTGTTCCAGGGGTATATCTGTGCGGATTTGTTCTTGTGCTTTTTCAGGGAGTTTCTTGAGCAAATGTTGTAGTTTCTTTAGGTAATCCTCAGTGGGATCAGAGGATAATGGCTTGTAGAAAGTAGTTTTGGAGAGCTGCCTAGCAGCCTCTTGTTCATATTCCGACCTATTCATGATGACGACAGCACCTCCTTTGTCAGCCTTTTTGATTATGATGTCAGAGCAAAAAAACTTCAAAAACAGACTCCAACGAGAGACTGCTGAATTGGAATTAATTTGCAAACTGGATACAATTAACTTAGGCTTGAATAGAGACTGGGAGTGGATGGGTCATTACACAAAGTAAAATTATTTCCCCATGTTTATTTCGCCCCCCCCACCCTCCACAGTTCCTCAGACGTTCTTGTCAACCGCTGGAAATGGCCCACTTTTTGATTATCACTACAAAAGGTTCCCCCCGCTCTCCTGCTGGTATTAGCTCATCTTAAGTGATCACTCTCCTTACAGTGTGTATGGTAATACGCATTGTTTCATGTTCTCTGTGTATATAAATCTCCCCACTGTATTTTCCACTGAATGCATCCGATGAAGTGAGCTGTAGCTCATGAAAGCTTATGCTCAAATAAATTGGTTAGTCTCTAAGGTGCCACAAGTCCTCCTTTTCTTTATATAATAAATAAGGTCCATAAAAGAAAAGTAACAGCATTAATGCTTTATAGGCTATGAAAGTGATGACGTCACACTCCAAGTGAGTAACCGTGAGGAAGGGGATTACTTTCCAAACAACCAGTGTCGGGTTATAACGTCAAAAAAGGTCATTTTGTTTCAGAGTAAACGCTGTAACTAACTGTTTTAATAGGTAAGTGAGTGTATGTTACAAATCATTGAACCTCTAAGCAGTGAAAAGATGTGTGGGGGTGGCTGCAATGTGGTTTATATCATCAACCATGTGGTGGGTGTGTCAGCCATCCTTAACGCTGTAATGCTTGCAGTCGGGAGCACAGTACATAACAATATTCAAATACCCCATGGCAGAAAGAGGAAAAAGAAAACCCTCAGGAGCGGAGTATTGTAAATGAAAGGCTGAGAAGGAAAAGGACCAAGCAAAACAGCAGGGATCCTTCCTGAAATATCTTCTCTTTAATACAAATAAAGATGGAAGCAGTTCACAGCATCCAGATGAAAGAATTTTACTTGGAGAGGAGGTTAGCTCACATCTGCATGGAAGCAGTTTGGAACTTCGAGATGATGGTAGCTCACATCACAAAAAAGCAGTTTGGAAACTCAAAATGATGGAAACTTACTTCTAGATGAAGGCAGCTCACAGCATCAGACTGATATGGAAGTGGAGAAAATTTATTCACCTTCAGAGAGACATGCAGAAGTTGAAGTAAATGAATTAGAAGGAAGAAAGGATGAGGAAGTTACAAACAAGTTACAGTATGGGGATCTAGCTTCATGGCCCAGATGTGAAGACTGTGCAGCAAATTCTCGTGGAACATGGACCCAAACAAGTTCATGACTTTCCCTTCCCTAAGAATGGAAATAAAAGAAAATTCTCTGCTCAGCGTTACAAGAGGAAACTCATTAATGGGGAAGAAATTCATCGATACTGGTTACAATATTCAGTGTCGAAGGACTCTCTGTGTTTTGCTTTTGCTGCAAGTTGTTTAGAAATCAAGCAGTTGGTAAATCACCTACTGAAAATGGTTTGAAGGACTGGAAAAACATCTTCAGTTCTCTCTTCACATGAAAGAAGTACAGAACATTTGGAATGTTTTCAAAATTGGAAAACTTAAATTACGATTGGAAAAAAAAACTATCGATGAAGAAAATTTGTGTGATCAAGGAAAAAGAAGAATATTAGCAACAAATATTAGAGCATCTGATTGCTTTTATGAGAGTTCTCGGTGGGCAAAATTTAGTATTCCGTGGCTGTGGTAGAAATGAAAAATTATAGACTCCAGGTAATGGAAACTTTTTAAAATTTGTTGAATACCTAGCTTTGTTTGATCCAGTCATGAAGGAGCATCTACATAAAATAACTGATCATGAAACACACATTCATTACTTAGGAAAAAATATGCAGAATGAACTGATTCAAATCCTAGCAAATGCCATTAAAAAGAAAATTGTAGAAGCTGCCCATTCTGCAAAATGATTTTCAATAAAACTGGACTGTACACCAGATGTGAGTCATGTTGAATAAATGACGATCATTTGTTTTGTGGATATGGAAAAGTCTGCAGATGAAGCTAATGTTGAAGTGCTCATAAAGGAACGTTTTTTGGGTTTTGTACCACTGAAGGAGACAACTGGAGCATTTATGACTGAAGCTATTCTACAAGAGCTTGAAACAATGTCATTATCTGTTGAAAACTTACGTGGCCAAGGCTATGATAATGGGAGTAATATGAAGGGTAAAGACAATGGTGTGAAAGGGAGAGTGATGGAAATCAATCCTAGGGCCTTTTTTGTTCCTTGCAGTGTGCATTCTCTGAATTTGGTTGTCAATGATGCTGCTAGATGCTGTTTGGAGGCAAGCAGTTTCTTTGACCCGGTGCAACATGTTTGTGTTTTTCTCAGGCTCAATACGCCGTTGGGAGATTCTGACTCGCCATGTGGATTCTCTAACTGTGAAACCACTTAGTCAGACAAGATGGGAGAGTCACACTGATGCTTTGAAGCCTCTTCGCTATGAACTCGGAAACATTTATGATGCTCTATTTGAAATTTCTGACGATACTACCTTTACTGGATCATCTGGCAATACGGCACATTCAGATGCCGAAGCTCTTGCAAATGGCCTTTCCAAGTTCAAATATGTGACTTCACTCATTTTGTGGTATAATATCCTTTTTGAGTTTAACCTCACTAGTAAGCAACTTCAGGAAAAGAACTTGAACATACATTCTGCTATTCAAAAACTGCAGCAAACTAAAAATATTCTGGAGGAATTCAGATGTGATGAAGGGTTCGAAAGAACACTGGTAGATTCTCTCAAGCTTGCTGAAGAAATAGACTTTCCGACAATTTGAACCAGAGGCAGTTCCCATTCGGCAAAAGAAACAGAAGTTTTCATATGAAGGACAAGACACACCCATTCAGAACCCAAAACAAAGGTTCAAAGTGAATTTCTGCTTCGCAGTCCTTGATACTGCTATTCACTTTGTTGATGAAAGATTTCAACGGCTGCAGCAGCTAGAGTCAGTATTTGGCTTTTTATATGATATCCACAGCTTGCAAAAGAAAACAGCAAAACAGATAAGAGAATTTTGTATAAAACTGGAGTTGGCATTGACTCATGAAAATTCAATAGACATTGATGCTACAGATTTGTGTAGTGAGCTTCAGTATGTTTCAAGACTACTTAAGAAACATCCACACCTGAAGAAGTACTGAAGTTTGTTTGTGAAAATAAACTCAGACAATTTTCCAAACATTTTTATAGCTCTGCGCATTCTTTTAACTTTGCCAGTTTCCATAGCTAGTGGGGAACGTAGCTTCTCAAAGTTAAAATTGATAAAAACATATCTGCGTTCAACAATGATGCAAGAGAGACTCGTTGGACTTGCCACAATGTCAATAGAGCATGAAATAGCTGGAAAACTGGATCTAAAAGAACTAGTGACTGAATTTTCAAAACTTAAAGCAAGAAAAGTCATGTTTTAAGAGTAGAGTGTTTTATATTTGGAGTGTTTTGTAAATAGAGGTTAAAGTTCATTGAAGAGTTTTCTTCTATACTGGATGTGGTGGTAATGGCTGTTAAAGCAGGATAGCATAATGGATGATTTTGGATTTGTAATAAAAAATTATAATTAACATTTTTAATGCATTTTTATTTGAAATCGGACTGAAATATCATCTAGCTGTTGTGTACAAATCAGTTCTGAATATTCGTGTCTCTATTTTATCTGATCTCAGAAACATTGGTTGGATGGATGGACAAACTGAATAATTAAGCCTCTGTTTGTTTAAAAAAAAACAAAAAACTCTTAAACATTAGAAGGAAAAAAACGGTCAAAATGTTTCCCAGTTTACCAAATACCTCAGCCTAGATCTGCCCTTGGGGTTTGGGAGTGTGGGCGCCCACTGCATGATTTGCCTAGGGCGCCAGTTGCTGGCAGCTAGTCTAGGGCAACCCCGGTCGGAGGCATTTCAATTTAGTTAGGACTCCCCGTGCAAGCTGGTAGGTCAAGGTGTGAGGGAGTCTCTTCTGGGCTGCGTATGGACAGTATGAAATCACTATATCATAATCAAACTTCTAATAAATGTAACTAAATCATGATGGTGCAAATATAGCTCTTAGGGCCTGGTGCTCCTTTTCACCAGGTTTATAGCTGCATAACTTCATGGGGTGAAATCCTGGCCCTGTTGAAGTCACTGGGAGTTTTGACATTGGCTTCAATGGGGCCAGGATTTCACCCATTGACTTTACTGGAGTTATTCCTGGTTTAAATTCGTGTAAATGGAATCCATATCAGACCTGTATATTTTTCTGGTGGTTTCTTTGTACTGTATAAATGAAGTGTGTTTATCACAATTGTTTGCAGTGTTGTTGCCGCCATTGTCAGTTCCAGTTGTTTAAAATTATTTTAGCATTGACCCACTTTGCTTTTGACTCTTGAAAAACATCTGCACTATTGGCAAATTCCTAAAAGATAAATATCAAGAATAAAGTATGAATCCTTAAGTTCTTCATTCCTTTTTAAATGCATTGTACCAAATCTCACAATTTTATTGTGAATCTTGTGATATTTGGTGTTTGTTGTAAAGACCCAGTTGCTGGAGGGATGTGACTGTTAGAAAGAAAGCTGAGATACTATAAATATGACAAGCCTGCCAACCTGGAGCTCAGTATGATAACTGATATTAAGTTTTGATCCAGCATGAAGATTCCATATTGGGTTAGAAGTACACTCGTAAAAACAACAACAAAAAAGAACTGTTTTTTTTACCTGTTACTAATTATACCTGATTTTATTAAATCTGAAAGAATGTTAAAAATCAAATTTGCATATCACCACTTACATTATTTGTTTACTTCATGCATTTCCTCCATCTTGGACAAAAGAAATAGACGGTAAACTTTCTGGTTCTCATGCACTAGGACAAAGCTACAATATTTGAGTTGCAAACATTCCAATACAAACAAAATCATTGATGTAAAAATGCATTTTTTATTAATATTGGACTTTGTAAAAATTAGTTTTTAAAATTAAGCCTACATTTTCATTGTAACTTGAAGTTGTCCCTTTTTAAATTATATCTTACCATGACATTTGGAATCAACTATTTCAGATGCTGCATTTTTTGGTTATATCACTCTGGTTGATGGCTGCAATATTTAACATTATTGACAGAAATTCCACTCTTGAGACTGGTTTAACTGGTGCAGTATATATGACTCGGAGCCTGATGACTAGAAGATTGTGGGCCTAAATTCCACAGACAAAAATGCTCAAAAATCAAACTTCTACAGTTGGCTCCCCTCCACCCAAAAGTTTGCTTAGTTATTAAATTGATTTGTACAGCTGTTCAAGGAATTACAATCCTCTCGATGATGTTACCACATAATTTTTACAGAGTACGCCGAGAAAAGCTTGAAAACATTAAACCCTAAAGGAACCTGAAGGAAAATAACCCCCCCCAAAAAACCTCCGAGTCTTAGCCAAAATATGAGGAATCTGTATGAAATGTTAGTTTTAGTTTCATAGATGGTTGTATCTAAGACATCAGGCACGTCCTCATTCTCTGCACTCCTAAAAGTCCACAAGAATAAAACAACAACATAAAGAACGATCAAAGCCAATAGTGGTTTTTCATCTTCAGAATAAAAGTTTACTTCCTATGTGCAGCTTTAAATGGACCACCTTTGTTAGTGTTAATATCAATTACAAGCCTTGTTATATGATGATGTTGGAGCCTGTTAATAAGTGGTGCCTTGAGATGAGTTAACACAGAGACAGAATTACATCTAGCTTCTGACTGAAGTCATTGGTAAGAAGAAACTGCATTACTGTAAGCTAGTATTGGTACCATAAGTTTGAATGTGAAAATAAAATTGATGTGTCAATATCAGGAAGCTCTTCTCCAGTGTGTGCATGTTTAAGGCCTCCTCCCCTATCCAGTATTTGGTGACTTATCCGGGTTGAGGATAACCTCTAGGCCAGTCCCTCTGTAGGAGTACTATCATTTAGCATGATTGCAATTAGACAGGAACTAGATTGACTGACTGTGAGCCACCAAATTGCCCTAGTGTCTTTTTCTTATTACACTTGGAGCGAACACTTCTGGATTAGCACATATAGTTCCTGGGAGTTTTCAACAACGTCCACAACTAGCTGAAGTTGAATAATGAAAAAAATTGGGGTTTCATCCACTCTTGTCACTGACAGTTACCAAGAAACAGCAATCAGGTATTTGCTACTGTTTTATTTTATGTTTCAGAGTAGCAGCCGTGTTAGTCTGTATTCGCAAAAAGAAAAGGAGGACTTGTGGCACCTTAGAGACTAACCAATTTATTTGAGCATGAGCTTTCGTGAGCTACAGCTCACTTCATCGGATGCATTCAGTGGAAAATACAGTGGGGAGATTTATATACACAAAGAACATGAAACAATGGGTGTTACCATACACACTGTAAGGAGAGTGATCACTTAAGATGAGCTAATACCAGCAGGAGAGCCGGGGCGGGGGAGGGGGGGGACCTTTTGTATTGATGATCAGGGTGGGCCATTACCAGCAGTTGACAAGAACATCTGAGGAACGGTGGGGTGGGGGGGAAATAAACATGGGGAAATAGTTTTACTTTGTGTAATGACCCATCCACTCCCAGTCTCTATTCAAGCCTTTTATTTTATATAATTTTGGCTGTGGTTTACCTGGGCAGTAAGACTGAGGTGGCTCTTTCATTAGAAATATGGATGTTGGGAGTTCAATATCTTTTGCCATTTTGAATCACACTGGGTGGTTGTTTGGTTTGAAAGTTGTCAGCCAGGGTATAGTTGGTTTATTTTAAGTTAGTGGTTAAGGCAGGGAACTGGCAGTCAAGATTTTCTGAATTCTACATCTCACCTGTGCCACTGACTTACAATATAATCTTAGACAAGTCACTTCATTTTTCTTTGCCTCAGTTTACCTGTATAATATCTCACAGAAGTCGTATGAGTTAAGTCAGTGGTTCTCATCCTGTGGTCTGTGGATCCCTAGGGGAAGAAGGAGGATCCTGGGAACTACAGACCAGTAAGCCTCACTTCAGTTCCCGGAAAAAATCATGGAGCAGGTCCTCAAAGAATCAATCCTGAAGCACTTACATGAGAGGAAAGTGATCAGGAACAGTCAGCATGGATTCACCAAGGGAAGGTCATGCCTGACTAATCTAATCGCCTTCTATGATGAGATTACTGGTTCTGTGGATGAAGGGAAAGCAGTGGATGTATTGTATCTTGACTTTAGCAAAGCTTTTGACACGGTCTCCCACAGTATTCTTGTCAGCAGGTTAAGGAAGTATGGGCTGGATGAATGCACTATAAGGTGGGTAGAAAGTTGGCTAGATTGTCGGGCTCAACGGTAGTGATCAATGGCTCCATGTCTAGTTGGCAGCCGGTGTCAAGTGGAGTGCCCCAGGGGTCGGTTCTGGGGCCGGTTTTGTTCAATATCTTCATAAATGATCTGGAGGATGGTGTGGATTGCACTCTCAGCAAATTTGCGGATGATACTAAACTGGGAGGAGTGGTAGATACGCTGGAGGGCAGGGATAGGATACAGAGGGACCTAGACAAATTGGAGGATTGGGCCAAAAGAAATCTGATGAGGTTCAATAAGGATAAGTGCAGGGTCCTGCACTTAGGACGGAAGAACCCAATGCACAGCTACAGACTAGGGACCAAATGGCTAGGCAGCAGTTCTGCGGAAAAGGACCTAGGGGTGACAGTGGACGAGAAGCTGGATATGAGCCAGCAGTGTGCCCTTGTTGCCAAGAAGGCCAGTGGCATTTTGGGATGTATAAGTAGGGGCATAGCGAGCAGATCGAGGGATGTGATCGTCCCCCCTCTATTCGACATTGGTGAGGCCTCATCTGGAGTACTGTGTCCAGTTTTGGGCCCCACACTACAAGAAGGATGTGGATAAATTGGAGAGAGTCCAGCGAAGGGCAACAAAAATGATTAGGGGTCTGGAACACATGAGTTATGAGGAGAGGCTGAGGGAACTGGGATTGTTTAGTCTGCAGAAGAGAAGAATGAGGGGGGATTTGATAGCTGCTTTCAACTACCTGAGAGGTAGTTCCAGAGAGGATGGTTCTAGACTATTCTCAGTGGTAGAAGAGGACAGGACAAGGAGTAATGGTCTCAAGTTGCAGTGGGGGAGGTTTAGGTTGGATATTAGGAAAAACTTTTTCACTAGGAGGGTGGTGAAACACTGGAATGCGTTGCCTAGGGAGGTGGTGGAATCTCCTTCCTTAGAAGTTTTTAAGGTCAGGTTGACAAAGCCCTGGCTGGGATGATTTAATTGGGTATGGGTCCTGCTTTTGAGCAGGGGTTGGACTAGATGACCTCCTGAGGTCCCTTCCAACCCTGATATTCTATGATTCTGTGAAACTATATCTAAGATTTCCAAAGGGGTCCCCACCTCCATTCAAAAATTTTTAGGTGTCCACAAATGAAAAAAGATTGAGAAACACTGAACTAAATAATTTATGCTGGTAACACACTTCAAGATCCTCAACTAGAAAGTACTATATCATAATAATAATATGACAAAACAGTGCAACTGCCAAATTAATAATAATAAAGAAACTCAATTTGAAAATGTTCCATGATGCCCAACTTTAATAGTTCCATGGAGCAGATGGAGGTTATTTTGGGATTGAATCCATATGTGAGCTGCTCAGCATCTTGCTGTCACTTGGGAAGAAAACCTGAACAATGGGAATAGAAATGGACAAAACTAGAATCTTGACTCTGAATTCCTTTGAATTTCAGAGGAAAGAGTTCATATTCATTTCTGGCTCTTAACCTTACCCCGCTATGACCTACCAGGGTTTGGATTCAAGTGGGATCCAAATTTTCCAGTTTGCAACAACAGTCAGCCCTCTGAGAATTCAAACCCGGATATTGGAAATGTTGCAAGTAACAGTTTGTGAGATTTTGGTGCTGTCCAGTTTGACTCTTTCATCAACCTCGTATCTGACCCCTTCCCTCCACCTAAACCTGACCCAAGTCCAAATGCCATCTCCAGAAGGAATGATTAAAAACATGGAAACCAGTTATAAAGACTTTGTTAGGTTGAAGATGGAGTAAAATAAAACTCTGCTAATTTAAGTGTGCCAAAAGAAAAAAAGTTAAATGTAAGAAAGTAAGTTACTTGATGTGTGGAATGGTCAATACCTGCCAAAAGGGACAAGAGTGAGCAAAACCCAATATGACTCCACTGATTTTATGCTGTGTTGTTGTAGCCATGGTGGTCCCAGGATGTTAGCGAGGCAAGATGGGTGAGGTCATATCTTTTATTGGACCAACTTCTGTTGTTGTTGTGAGACAAGCTTTCAAGCTTATGCAGAGCTGAAGAAGAGCTCTGTGTAATCTCGAAAGCTTCTCTCTGTCACCAACAGAAGTTGGTCCAATAAAGGATATTACCTCACCCGCCTTGTCTCTCTCTGACAGTAGTAGTTTTAAAGTTTTCCATTAACCCTTTTAAGGCAGGTGCCAAGGCATCCAGCATTCCAAAGAGAAGACAGGCTGGTGTCACATAAATGTTCTTTTCAGGGAACCTGCATATTTCCATGAAATATGTCTGACCTCAGTCACAGGTTAATCCAGTTTCACTGTGGCTTCTGGAGATCACAGTTTTTGCTGAGACAGAATGCTATCTGGTAACTTCTGACAGCAGCACGCATCATTTCTGTGTCTCCACCAGCTACAGTATACCGGGGGACTAGCTTTCCAGCAGTAAAAGCACACCAAGGTCACAAAAAGCAATGGTGCAGCAGGCACTAAGTTTATCAGTGTCGTCACCCCTTTTAAGCTAAGGAGGGGGAGGCTGTTAGACTTGATACACTGAAAAAGACAAATCCATTCAGCTGCTGCTTGTCTCTCCTTAACTTTCCTTGCCACTTCTGCTGATCATTGAAGATATTTTGTATTTAAACTTTGAGGAAATTGAAATCTGGATCCAGTTTTCTGGCTAGCCTCTGTTTCTGGGATGGGTTGAGCCAAAACTAATCGCTACAGTCTTTCTTTAAAGTAGAAATATAAAATGTGCCCCCGTCCTGCCACTCGCCATAAGTGTAATCCCAGTAAAAGGCACTACTTTAAATACACATTGCTTAAAAAGAATACCTATCCTTCGCTTTGCTCATTTTCTGGAATGGTTTAAAAACAAGGTTATGCAAGTAGACTATCTCCCTGCCCCCACTATGTTAATTCTCTTCTGTTGCTCCTAGGCATTGGAAGACATGCCAAGTTCCCGCCTCAGTTGTGCAATCCATGTATATTTCACTGGTCATGGTACAGGAATGCTGCATATGTTTATTTCATGAATGCTTCTGAGCTTTTGGTCAAACAAAATAAACAGGATTCTTCTTAGTTGTCTAAGCATTCCTTTTCTAGTGTAATGAGGCCAGCTCTGAATTTCTTCTCTAGTAAGCAGAGCTTCTCTTCTATTATGATATGAGAGTTTGTATTCAGACACGCTACTCACAAATCATTAATTAATTTCTTGCAAAACCAAGATCACCTCCTTTGTAACGGTATACAGCACAGCGAATTGCAGCTATGATGAAAATCAGGTCATTGTAGATTCACCTTCGTGTACTGTGCTTCCTTTCCCCCCTATTATGCAGTGTATTTTTCTGTTATCCAGGGTAAATCTTAGAGCTTAAAAGGGAAACAAACAGTACGGTCACTGTGCTAAAGGATATTCTACTGTAACAAACCTTCAGGGTTTAATCAACGAAAGATTGCTGGTTAAGGGTAAATTTGCCCCTTCTGTGTTTTCTGGCTAGCAATTTTTCCCTTTTGTTTTTTACAACAGCCTCCAGCTCATTTTGAGCCCACTTTTCTAAGCTAGCCAAGCTTTTCTCAGTCTATTGCCTTAAACAGTTATAGGCTTCAGTTTCTCCTCTGCTGTTGCCCATCTTTTAAACGCTCATAGCTCAGAAACCAAGTAGCTCAGATGGTGGTCTCCAGTTAAGTGCTGTTCCGGGACTTGTGTGGCCCTTATGTCTTTGTGCTCCAGCAGATGACCTACAGTTCTCAAGTGGATCAGGGTAATTAGCTGATTCTGTACTGTCATCTAGTAGAAGAAAACACTTCAATGTGTATAAAGAGGGGTTAAGTGAATTTAATTTTCTCTTCTTCCCCTTTCATGACACCTCAATGTATCATCAGAAAAGGTGGCCTTGACTATTAGACATTCCATCACATGAGGAAGCTGTGCATTTCAGACGAGAGTGGAAACAGTGGTTGAAGGGAGCTCAGTTCCAGTCATCATCTTCTCTATTGGTGCTGTCTTATTACAGAGAAAGAAAGATAAGCTCCTCATGTTAATGTCCTTTAAAAGGACAACTGGGGGCTATTTAAAGTGATGGGGACACCATCATCCTATAAGACAGGTGGGTGCATTTAGCTGCTCCCTTCAGGATGTACAAAACTACAGAAAACATTCACAGTAATATCCCTGGAGAAAGGAAAGAAGTAAGACAAGAGTGTTATATTTATGAAAATGCACTCCTGGAGTGGAGAGGTGGAGCTAGGGAGTCAATAATAATAACCCCTGCAAGTCAACTCAGAGGATGATTTTCAGTTGTTGCTGCTCTGGTACAGAAGGTGTTTTTATGCTGTGAGTATGATCTGATTTGATTTGTTACCCAGTGTTATTACACTTCCATATCTTATTGATTTTTAACACCAGTGCTCTGGTGAAAAACAAAAAACCATCATTTGCTTAATGGAAAAGGCCAAAATTGATGGAGGTGAAATCAAGATTTTCTGTCTGATCTGAGCAAGAAGAAAGGTGTTCGTTACAACCTCAGACCTCTTGGCATGAAAAAGTTTTCAGTTAGTTTATTTGCAGACTTACCTCTTGACTGTTTAGGCTAGAGGATTTCAAACTGTGGGGGGGTGTCCCCCTATGGGGGCATGAAGAAACGTTTGGGGGGGGCAGCCCCATGCGGTGGGATGCAGGGTGGGAGCGCCATTTCCATCCTCTGACTCACCTCAGCAGGCCATCCAGCCTGTGGGTCATGGTCAACATCCGCTGCCCCCAGAGACTGTTGCACGCGCCTTCCCCCATGCTGAAAACCCAAGGGGGGGAGGGGCAGTTATGGTGTCTATTTTTGTCTGGGTTGGGGGGGGGGAACGCAGCCAAAAATTGTAACTCAAAGGGGGGCTGAGCTCGAAGTTTGAAAACTGCTTTTGTAGGCAGTCCTGCTAACAATACACATGCTTTCTGTTTTACACTCCCAGAACTTCTTTGATACCTTATTTACCTAGCTTCAAAGGAATATTTAGAAAATATGTCAATGCTCCCTTCTCTTCAGATATCAAAGGATCATTCTTCTCATGTGTTTTGGGATGAAAAGAACAGTCTCTCTGTTGCTGCTGTACAGCTTTTAGATCAAAGGTGTGTTTATCCCGTCTCTCCAGACGGTATCGCATGGAAAGATTTTGAAATCTGTTTTTTTAGCCAGTAAGTGTATTTGGTCAGTATTCTTGAAGCTGAAGCTGGTCTTTCTTCATCAGCCATGACTCTTTGGACTGTGATCTCAACAGATTGCTCAAGTGAAGGGCTTGGGTCTGGTCAGCAAGCTCTAGGGGTTGCAGGAAATGGTAGAGATGATTCAGTGGGTAGGACTTTTCTCTCTAGGTTCTGGATACTGCAGATGTTTACTACTTTGAGTAGTCCCTTTTGAATAGAAATAGGACTATTTAAAGTGGTAAGAGCTACTTCTGATAGTAAACATTCATAGGATTGGGCTCTGAATGGATATGTACCCAGCATGGGCCACCAGGGCCTGATGAAATGCATCCTAGAATACTCAAGGAGCTAGCTGAGGAGATATCTGAGCCATTAGCAGGGTTATCTCTGAAAAGTCATGGAAGATGGGAGAGATTCCAGAAGACTGGAAAAGGGCAAATATAGTGCCAGTCTATAAAAAGGGAAATAAGGACAACCTGGGGAATTACAGACCAGTCAGCTTAACTTCTGTACCCGAAAAGATAATGGAGCAAATAATAAAACAAATAGTTTGCAAACATCTAGATGATAATAAGGTGATAAGTAACAATCAGCATGGATTTGTCAAGAACAAATCGTGTCAAGCCAACCTAATAGCTTTCTTTCACAGTGTAACAAGCCTTGTGGATGGGAGGAAGCGGTAGACATGGTATATCTTGACTTTAGTAAAGCTTTTGATACTATCTCACTTGACTATAGTACTATCTTGATACTAGCTTTCTCATAAACAAACTATGGAAATGCAACCTAGATGGAGCTACTATAAGGTGAGTGCATAACTGGTTGGAAAACCATTCCCAGAGAGTAGTTATCAGTGGTTCACAGTCATGCTGGAAGGGCATAACGAGTGGGGTCCTGCAGGGATCAATTCTGTTCAATATCTTCATCAGTGATTTAGATAATGGTATAGAGAGTACACTGACAAAGTTTGGGGACAATAGTAAGATGGGAGGGGTTGCAAGTGCTTTGGAGGATAGGATTATAATTCAAAATGATCTGGACAAACTGGAGAAATGGTCTGAAGTAAATAGGATGAAATTCAATAAGAACAAATGCAAAGTACTCCACTTAGGAAGGAACAATCAGTTGCACACATACAAAATGGGAAATGACTGCCTAGGAAGGAGTAGTGCAGAAAGGGATCTGGGAGTCCTAGTGGACCACAGGCTAAATAGGAGTGAACAGTGTAACACTGTTGCAAAAAAAAAAAGCAAACATCATTCTGGGATGTATCAGAAGGAGTGTTGTAAGCAAGATGCGAGAAGTAATTCTTCCACTCCACTCTGCGCCGATTAGGCCTCAGCAGGAGTATTGTGTCCAGTTCTGGGTGCCACATTTCAGGAAAGATGTGGACAAATTGGTGAAGTCCAGAAAAGAGCAACAAAAATGATTAAAGGTCTAGAAAACATGACCTATGAGGGAAGACTGAAAAAATTGTGTTGTTTAGTCTGGAAAAGAGAAGACTGAGAGGGGACATGATGATAGTTTTCAAGTACATAAAAGGTTGTTACAAGGAGGAGGGAGAAAAATTATTATTCTTAACTGCTAAGGATAGGACAAGAAGCAATGGACTTAAATTGCAGGAAGGGCAGTTTAGGTTGGATATTAGGAAAAACTTCCTAACTGTCAGGATGGTTAAGCACTGGAATAAATTGCCTAGGGAGATTGTGGAATCTCCATCATTGGAGATTTTTAAGAGCAGGTTAGACAAACGCCTGTCAGGGATGGTCTAGATAATTCTGAGTCCCGCCATGAGTGCAGGGGACTGAACTAGATGACCTCTCGAGGTCCCTTCCAGTCCTATGCTTCTATGGTATTAAGGTGATCTCCATGAACGGGAGATGTTATGTTTTAATTGGGATTTAA
Source organism: Lepidochelys olivacea (assembly GCF_965140295.1). Lineage (NCBI taxonomy): Eukaryota > Metazoa > Chordata > Testudines > Cheloniidae > Lepidochelys > Lepidochelys olivacea. The sequence continues at coordinate 121,916,564 of NC_140417.1, forward strand.
AATGAAGGTATTGAGCATTTGTAGAGTCATTAAAGGTCTTTAGTGGCTTTCACAAGAATAGAGTTAATTCTGGTTTCCTGGCCAGCGTTGGTAACTGCAGGTAGGAAAACCTGCTATATCTCCAGTACCAACATGAGGTTTTATTTTAAACCCACTGTGCCATTTGTTAATATTTTGTTGAGCATTCTTAAGCAGATTAATGAAAAGAATGTTGAAGGCTGAAAGGAATTTTCCATCATTTCTGGTCAATTCCATTGTAACCATAGTCGAAACCCTCTTCAGAATTGTGAGGCTCTTCTAATTTTCTTTCGTAATCCTTCCCTCCTCTTCAGTGTGGCAGATATTCAGTCCTCTTTCTCTGCAGGCAAACTCTCCTCCAGGGAGTGAGGCTTAAAGAATGTACAAAATCAAGCCCTCTTACTGGGTGTGACGGGGTTGCTCCACTCACCGCTGGATGGCGCCACCTTCTGGCGGTCCTGGGGATTAGCTCGGTGAGGCCAATGCCTCTTCCAGCGGTCATTACACCTGTTCAGTTTCTCCTCTGCTGCCCCTCTCTCACTTTCAGGTGCTGCAGCTATCATCTTTGTGACTCAGCCCTCCGGCTAGGCCACTATTGTGGTTTCCCCTTCCAGGGACAGGAGTATCAAGGTTCCTGCTCTCCACTCCAGCGGTCTCGGGCAGTCTTTTGCTTCACTTTCTCATGTTGCCACTCCCGCAGTGGCTGGCAGGGGAACCCGAGCCCACCGCTACTCTGGGTTCTGGTCAGCGACCCTCTGCACAGCCGCCCAGGTCCATTCCCTGCACCTTGCTACTTTTCCCTGAGCTGCTTCCATAACCATGCCCTCCCCACTTTTCTGGGTTTGCCAGTCTCCTTACTCTCTCCTTCCAGGGAGTAACTTCAGGCAACTCAGCTCTGCAGTCCCCCAGACCCACTTCCCTCTTCACAGAGAGTGACCACAGACTTCTTCCTTGCAGTCCCCTCTTCTTCCAGATTTCTTGTCTTTCATAGAAGCCCTGCCTGTCCCTCTAATTAGCTGCCTCCAGACTAAAGCTCCCCTGTTTGCAGCCTAATTAGCTGATTGGGCCCACCTGGCCCAATTCAGCTCTTGCAGGGCCATCACACTTGGGCAAAAACTGTTTCTAATTTTTTCCAGAAATGTGTTATCCCCTCTACACATCTCTTCCTCCTTGTTTAGAAAGCAAACTGAACAAACTTCAGTTCAGAAATATTTTCTGCTTACCAATGTACTTGAATTAGATAGTTAGTAGCATTTCTTGGTATCAGAAGCAATAGAACATAGCATCTCCTTCACACAAAGGCTTCTTTCTTCATGTAGTGTCTAGCATTGGCCTGTTCTAAATCTGAGATATCTAAACTTCGGTTTAAAAAACACCCAAGGTTCATGCTGCTGATTCAGACACTATCTCACCACAGCCCAGAGAGCTGAGCTCTTTATTTCAAGAGTGAAGCTTGAGTGGTTTATGATCTCCTCTGATATTTTCAAAAGGGATTTCTATACTTTATTCACAGTTTTTTTTCCTGAATATATCATCTTGTTTAGATATTACATACATCTGTCAGCAAAGATGGTCATTATTAACTCCTCAGTCCCATTACATGCCTCATTGTCAGAGGTGGGCAGTTTGCCAGGAAACTGTGAGTCCCAGAGCGAGCATGGAAGGTTAGGGATAAAGTATACTAGTGCCAAAGAAACTCTATGCCAAGTGGATCTGTGTGGAACAACAATGATATCCAATGACTAGTTAAGTTAGCCACAGATGTGTTTTCCATAACACTATTTAAGAAGACATACAGTATCTTAGGGCTTGGTTCAGACATAATGATGTTCTAAAGTCAAATCAGATTCAAGCAAAATTGCATTTGTACTAGAGAAGCCTTTAAGGACTTGCGTAGTGTGATTCAGATGAATAGATGAATCAGATTGCTACACATTTTGCAAGAAGAACGTCTATGAGAGATGAGGTAAGGCTGCTGGCATTGAAGTGTGATAGTTTGATCTTGACAAGTTTGCTGTTTAAATTTTAGCTTTATTAGATTGACACACAGTTAACTGACTGCCTGACAGGCCATAAGTCTGAAGAAGAATCTCAGGATCTCCTGAAACTAGAAGCTTTACAGAATTGGTGTCTGTTTGTTTTTGCACTTACTGTTATTGCTTATGGTATCCTCCCCGTTACATTGCCTTCACAAAGAAGTGTTTCTGAATTAGCCTCAGAGAAGGCTAATTATGTTGGCCTCCTGCTGAGGGCAGTGTGCTTGTATCCAGACAAAACCTTACTGGGTCTAGAATGCAGCTGAATGCTTGGGTACTATTACCCTTTCTCAGACATTTCTAGGCAGGTTTTTTTTTTCTTGGCATGATATCTCTAGCAATTCTTGGAATTTCTGGCCAACGTCAGCCTTGTTGACGACAAGCTGAGATTCCTCCCTACAGTGGAATCCTTGGCTTTGCTGTTTGTAAATCTGATTTTTAGTTCTCAGATGAGACCAATCCTGGCTAGAAATCAGGAGGAATGACAGATCAGTTACATGGTGGAAATTATGTGGGAAACTTAACTGGATTAGTTAATGTAATAGCTGAAGTAGAATGCTCTTTCTTTTGTGTTTTTCTGACCTATTTCTTTATCTTGGGTTGGTTTGTTTGTTTTTTGTTTGTTTTGGATTACATGAATGCAGTGCATTGAAATCAAAGTATCAGAACAATATACAGAATAGATCCTCATTGCAACAAGATTTTGATAGTAAAAAATAAAAACTGGAAAATAACACTGTTACAAATAATGTAAAAAACTTCCCCTATGCTTTTCGGGGTGGGAATGTATTTTACTGTGTGTTTTGTGGTGTTATATTAAGTGATTAATAATAGTATTGGTCAAATTTTGGTGAGAGGTCATTTTAAATTTTCCTTGAGTTTTCTGATTCATTCAAAACAGGGCTCAGATAGTAAATGTTTATCCAGGAAACTGCTAATCTCATTCCCTCTCTTCTTGCTTCTCTGTCATATATTTTATTTTAATCAGGCAAACTTCATCATTCCTCCCCATCCAGTTTCGTTTTGTATGTGAGCCTGGGTTCAAGAGATCTTGCATTCCTGTATTTAGGGACTTGTACCAGGGTGTGTGTATATTTATACACACACAGATTTTGAGAATAACCATGAAAAATCATGGCTTTGTTGGAAGCATAATTACAGGTAAAGCTGATCTGTGTATTCATTTTTCAGGTACGTTCTGATTTTTACACATTTAGGATAGTCTGGGTATGTTAGATCACATCACTTGATAAGAAGAGAAATAAGTTTACTCCCAAATAATTTTATTCCAGAAATGCTTATCCCTATGGATTTATTTCCTCTTTTCTTTACAGGGTTTTTGTGAACAGAAGTTTAGCAATGGAAAAGATAAAGTGCTTTGGTTTTGATATGGATTACACACTTGCTGGTGAGTTCCTTCTTGATTTTTATACCTGATTCTGATCAGTGCTTTGTCTCTTGCTTGTTAAGAGAAAAATAGAGATTGGTTGCTCCACTCTAGCTAGGAGGTGCTTGCTCAGTAGGCTGAAGTGCCGCCTAATCAGAGTATTTTCATTTCAGATGTTTCAATTACATCAACTATCTTGAAACCGTATTTGGTCCCAAAATATGTTGCCCTAGTCAATTTCAAATGATCTGGGGTCTCAGACAGAGCAAAGCTTACACTGAATGTAATTGGTGTCCTAGATCAGTGGTTCTGCGTACCTGGTTGAGAGGTCTTCTGGGGGTCCATCAACTCATCTAGATATTTGCCTAGTTTTACAACAGGCTGCATAAAAAGCACTAGAAAAGTCGGTAAACACTAAAATTTCATACAGACAATGGCTTGTTTATACTGCTCTGTATACTATGCACTGAAATGTACGTACAATATTTATATTTAAATTGATTTTTAATTATATGGTAAAAATGAGAAAGTCAGTAATAGTGTGCTGTGACACTTCTGTATTTTTATGTCTGATTTTGTAAGCCAGTAGTTTTTAAGTGAGGTGAAACTTGGGGTACGCAAGACAAATCAGACTCCTGAAAAGGGTACAGTACTCTGGAAAGGTTGAGAGCCATTGTCCTAGATGCCTGTTTGATTAAAATTACACCGTGATGTGAACCTGGCTGTAAGTGGTAAGCTGATTTTGTTTTTTATGCTGTGAGGATGTTAAGACTGTACATTTACCCAGCCTGGTGGGAGATATGCCTGTGAGAACCACTATCAAAGGGATCTTAATTCAATTGTGACTAAGCTTCCTTGTCTCCCACTCCTCAATTGGCTGAGCCTGTGTAATAAAGGTCAAAGGATAGGGAATATTTTATGTTTGTGTTGAACAAGTTAGTTAGAAAGCTTTGTACGTTTCTGTACAGATGTACATTGTGCAGGGGCTATAAATGACCTTTTAGCTTTTTACATTTTTCATGCTTTACTTCTCCATCGCCCAAGTACAAGGAATGCAAATGCTCTGAAACTTAAGGTGGAAGATGGGAAATAAAACTGTTTGTCAAATAAATATATAATATATTCTCTGCATGTTATGCAAGATAAAGATTAAAAAGCCCATTGTTCATTTCCCAGGTTTGTATTGCAGTGTATATATTGTAATAATAAGCACTGCACAAATTTCTATCCTCCCTTCCCACCACCATCAATGTCTTTGATATAAGGTATCTGATGTTTCTACTACACTGGATATTTTAATTTAATTTATAATTGCTATCTATACTCCTGTTCAAGATGAGAAATGTAAGCTAAAATGTCAAGGTTGGTTGATAAATGGGTCAGTGCAGGGGGTCAAGTCTGGTAATTTAGTTATTCGAGTGATTGCACATGTCCGTTCCATTTCAGGCATGCACGTGTGTAGTGCACAGTTGTTGGAGATTTTTCCCTCAATGGCACCTGTCAGGGTGGCACATGCACCTTCTGCTGCCTTACGCCATAGCTTGAAGGTATGAAGGGCAGAGCCGACCCTTCCCCTCCCTCAGTTCCTTCTTACTGCCTGTGATGGTTGATGGAACATGTGATCTAGCTATTGAAATCTCTCCCTCTCCCCCCGCCCATATTTGTAGCTAGTTGGTACTTGTTTCAGAAGTTTTAATGCCATATACTGTTCGTTAGTTACAGAAATAAGTTTTATTTTAAAGTGTTTTTAAACACTTCAGTTCCTGTTGCTGGGTACTGTTGACAGGGCGTGCCTTGGTCACTGGGTTTCAATCCCTGTCATTCCTGCAAGAAGCCAGTGTCAGTGGGTGACCTGCACTCCAGTTGCCTGAAGTGTCACGGGGAGACTCATGTCAGGTATTGGTCTCAAATTTGCAAGAACTTTAAGCCAAGAACCAAGAAAGCGAGGCTGGGCTTAAGTTTCTTCTGCTGGAGATGGTCCTGTATTCCCCCTTGGAGACTTTCCACTCAGAGAAGGTACTGAGCATGTCAGTATCCATCAGAATTGCTCCTCTGGTTTTTGATTGACCCTCAGGGTTAGTCACCCTCCCTGCTACAGAGGAAGAGGCACTGAAAGATAGCATCTAAGGGATCAGTATCCGATGGATCCGGGGTAGGCAAACTATGGCCTGCGGGCTGGATCTGGCTCGTCAGGGCTTTGGATCTGGCCTGCAGGATTGCGGGCCTCGCGCCGCTCCCGGAAGCGGCTGGCACCATGTCCCTATGGCCCAAGGGGGAGGGAGGGCAGAGGGCTCCATGCGCTACCCTTGCCTGTATGCACCGCCCCCCGCAGCTCCCATTGTCCGGGAATGGGAAATGTCCGGGAACTGCGGCCAATCGGAGCTTCAGGGAAGGTACCGACAGGCGTGGGGAGCCCGCGGAGTCCTCTGCCCCTACTATTCTCCCCCCCCCCCCCCCCCAGGACTGCACGGATGTGGTGCCCGCCTCTTCTGGGAGCAGTGTGGGGCCAGAGCAGGCAGGCAGGGAGCTGCTCCAGGTAAGTGGTGCCGGGCTGGAGCCTGCACCCTGAACCCCTCCTGCACCCTGCACCCCAACTCCCTGCCCTGAGCCCCCTCCCGCACTCAGCACTCCCTCCTGCACCCCAACCCCCTGCCTTGAGCCCCATCGTACACCCCACACTCCCTCCTGCACCCCAACCCCCTGCCCCAGCCCTACATGCATGGCCCTGCATGCAATTTCCCTACCCAGATATGGCCCTCGGGCCAAAAAGTTCGCCCACCCCAGCAATAGATCAAGGTCCCTGGCAACAAAGTCCAGCAAGCATATGGACAAGGATGCAAGAGCGTGCATGAGGCTGAGGAGGTCTCTGAGGCAATCATCTGCTCAGGAGGGACTGTCGACTCTGGTATCGGCACTGGCATCATTGAGACCAGCCCCTGAAGTGGCTCCACGTAGTTAACGGTAGAGGAGACTATCCTAGTACCATCTATTCTGGAGGCTTATGCTGCAGCACAGGAGCTGTGAGTCCTACTCATAGCCCCAGCATGGCCTCAGCAACCTTGGTTTGCTGCTCTGCTGACCCTCTCATACACACCTCCATTGCCACTACTATGGGATGGAGACCTGATCTCTCAGGACCACGGTCGCTCTCCGACCGCAACCTGAGGCTCTCCTCCTGACTGCCTGGGTGCTCCAGGCTAAGGCTTCAAGAGGAGGTTTGTTCAAAGCGGGTTCCAGATGCACTTGTAAATAGTAGAATGCCCTCTATTAGGTTTACTTACCCGGCAAAGTGGGAGTCACCATTTTGTCCCAGCAGAAAAGTGTTCCCCCAGTCCACGCTCCAATCCATCGTGTTTTGGACTATTTGTTATACCCAAAACAGTGAGGTCTTACCATTAGCTTCATCAAGCAGCTCTGAGCTTTCCCACCTGCCAATTGATAATCACTCATTTTTCTCCAGTCCTATGCCAGTTAGATTTCTGAAGGCTTTGAACTGATTATACCCGCAAGGACAAGATCCTGGTTTCCCTTGAGACTTAAATATGGTGTTAACAGAGCTAGTGGGTCCTCCTCTTGAACCATTGGCTACCTGTTCATTACTCCATCTTTCCATGAAGATAGACTTTTTGGTCACAACTACCTCAGCCAGGAGACTAGGCGAAGTACAAGCACTAGTTTCTGGACTCCGTATACGGTCTCTTGCAAGGACAGGGTATTCCTACGCCCTTATCCGAAGTTTCTCAGTAAGGTGGTATCTCACGTCCACATCAATCAGGCAATATCTTGATCAACTTCCTTTCCTAATCCTTACCGTTTTACCTGGACAGGACTAAACCTTTTAGGTCATCATCTCTATTGTTCGTAGCAATTGCAGACAGAGTCTCTTCCAGTCTCTCCTCGTGGATCTCCTGTTGTATTCATTTGTGCTACAACAGGGCTGATGTATCGCCACTGAATAGAGAGCTAGTGCATTCGACCAGATCTCTCACAGTCTCTGTGGCTTTTCTGGCCCAGCTGGCTATTTTGGACATTTGCAAAGTGGCAACTTGGTCTTCAGTGTATACTTTTGCCTCCCATTATGCCATCTCTGAGGAAAATTGGGATGATGCCAGATTTGGATGTGTGGTCCTTCAGTCATTATTCAGGTAGACTCTGACCTCCAGATTGAACTGCTTGTGAGTCACCTGAAATGGAATAGACATGCAAACATTTGAAGAATTAAAAATGGTTACTATCCTGTTTGGTAACTGTTGTTCATCGTTGCACATGTCCATTCCATGACCCACCCTCCTTCCCTTCTCTATCAGAGTCTAACAGTAAGAAAGAACTTATGGGGGTTGAAGGTAGCTTTGCCCTTTATACCTTTGTGTTGTGGTGTGAGGCAGGAGAGTGTGCATATGCTGCCCTGACAGGTATTGCTCAGGTTAAATCTGACAACTGTGCACGGAGCACACACACACCTGAAATGGAATGGACATGTGCCACACATCTCAAAGAACATTCGTTACAGAATAGGTTGGTAACAGTTTTTTACTGTATCAGCAGGTGAGTAGTGTGGCAGGGAAGGCCGCAGGGACAGCACTGAGGATCAGAGAAGCCAAGGGCCAGCAGCCACATTGAGGTCAGGAAAGCCTCCAGAGGCTCCTGGATAATCTATATTGGGTCTGGCCATAATCCTTGAGTGTCACATGCTTAAGGTGATCAAATTTTCAAAATAAAAAATTGTGGCAATGTTTTTTAGGATTGCAAAATAGTCACTCAAAAAACAAAAGTAGGTTTTTTTTAAAAAAAGTTTGTGGGTGCCACTTTTGCCAATTTCTGTCTCAGTAGCAACAGATACAAATTTCTCAGCGTGGAGGATTTTCCCAGCAACTCAGATGTTCTGAATGAGGTTAGTATGAAACACTGAATGAGTGTTGTTAGCATTTATGGTGAACAAAAAGAACAATTTCGATAATGTTTATGCTCCTTCAACTGATCTCTCTAAACACTGTTTATCCCACAGAACATTCATTCCACTGGGCTGTTCCTGGTAAATGCAGAGCAAATTCTACTTGGCACAGCAAAATGACTTGAATGAACATATACTTATTTAAAAAAAAAAAAGTTTTGATCAATGAAAATGAAAAATATGAACATTTTAAATGTCCTCAAAGAATTTTCTGGGGCATGATATGGAAAACTGAGACTATCCTAGCAAAGCCAGGATATAAGGATGCTTTAAGCATGCTATGTCTAGTGCAGCTGGAGTGGATGTGATGCTATATAGTATGGAAAACAGAGAAGCATGGTCTGACCTGATGACTGGGAGCCAGAGACATTTTTGTTTCAACTTTGACATTGATGATGGCTCCCTCTGTGATTTTAGGCAAGTCACTCTGCTGCATTTTCTCCAACTCTACAAAGTGGATAATAATCCTTACTGTTCTCCCTGATCTGTGTGTTGTGAGAATCTGTTTAATGTTTGTAAACCACTTTGACAATGAAAAGTGCTATGAATGTCAATTTCTAAGTAGTATTTTCCTCCTTTTTCCTTAACTCAGGCAGACAAACTAATATAATCTGTTCATCTTTTTGTATTTCAGCATCCTTTGTTACCCACATGGCTAAACATTTTTTGAGTATTACTTGCAATAAATAGTGGAATCCACTATCCAGCTTATGGCACATAAGTAGACTTTGTTATTGTTTGCAGCAGGAGCTTTAAATGATGCATTCATTGTTAACTGATGTTGCATTTTCTTGAGGATTATATTAACATCTTGTTGTGCATAGCCTCAGAGCTAATATATTCCTGCTAAGAAAAGTTAGCCACTTGCATAAATCCATGCCTCTTCACATGGGCTTGGAAGCAACCACCAGCTTCTGTTTTGTGTATAGAGAGAGAGAATGTAAAAAGTTGTTTTTTAGCTGAGATTCAGCATCAGTAAATGACATCTTCATGCCAGTATGCTGGCTTGTGACCAGAATCCCAATTGGTGCATCTTCAAAGCCTGTACAGGGAAAGAAGTTGACCGAAGTGAAGGAGAAGGGTGTGGCATCTTGAAGTCCATCAGCCACTCAACTAGTCTTCTGCCTCTGCAGTCCCAGAAGAGACCACGGGCCTTGTTAAGCTACCTTTTATCATTAAAGTTGCTTTAAAAAATCCCAAACACCCTCATCAGTGTGTTAGATGCCACTAAGACACTGAAAGCCTATACTTATGCTCAGACTTTGATTTTGGAAGGTGTACTGATTGCAGAGTCCTTTTCCCATTCTGTATCCTTGAGGACCATGATGTCAGAAGTAAATTGGTGACATTCATTCCTGGTTGGCAATCATTGCCTTTGATAGCTGAGACCTCAGGATTGTTCAGCCAGAGAACAGAGTTCTTTTTTTAGAACACCTCCAAATTGTCCAACTTGTGAAGGGGAGGAGGCAGCATTAGCAGCAGAAAGAACCCTATACACTATTTTCTTCTTTCCTTCTCCAAAAGCAGCGGCTTTGAGCCTGTACCAGCAAAGTGAGGAAAGAGGGCTTTAGGCAAGATGCTTCCTACTACCAAAAAAGTCAGGAGAGCTTAACCCATCTTGAATTTAGTTCCTTAAACAGCTTTGCCATCAAGATGAAAATAGTGCGTCTGTGGCCAGCTCCTTTACTCCAACTATGAATGTCAAGTATACAAGTATATGCGTGGGATACAGCTCATTTTACTGGAAACACAGCACTTCCATTTCAATTAGTAGTAACTGTTGCAATATACTTACACTGCAGAGAGTATGTGTTCCCTAACCAGGATGATTGCCTGATCAGGAACAACACTTGGGAGATGACCGTAATTGACACACATTTGTCACCAATAGTCATGGTATCATCATGCCACATTATACTAAAATATGATTCCACCCAGTGTGTTCCTCTAAGGGGCTGCATTGGCAAATAACTTCCTTCCTTCCTTCAGGCAAGATGCTTGATGATTTCAGCCTTCACCACAGAGAAAAAAATGGTGTTATTGTACATGAAACTGTATATTTGCCTTCCCTTCTCATCTCAAAAATGTGTGGTCACTGTGTTTATGGCCCATGTTAATTTGCCTGCTAGGAGTGTAAATCAAAACAAAATAACTGTTGATGCACTTATACTCGCTTTTTCTTGCCCACTGAGGCTCGATGTAGTACCCTCCCATGCTAAGATGAAGGGTTCCCACATTTCTGGAAACTCAGAGAATCTTCCTAAGTTCATAAGTGTGTGACATGGAGTATCTAGAAGCACATACCTGTGTAGGATTCTAACTTTACAGGCTATTTATATACACTTCCTTTCACTGCATTAGTTTTTGTTTGTATTGATGAACTGCATTATAATATGCAGCAGAAGGCTTTATTCAGGCTAGAGAGATGGTGTTTAGAATAAATTCCTAGACTTCTGGGACAATAGTGTGGTTATTTTTGTGGCTTGTGTATATAACATGGGGATCAAGTAGCAGCTTTTGGAAGCCTTGATGGGTTTGGGCCAAGCATGAGCTATGGGTAATTTCAGTGGTTACTTCTAGAGAAGATTAACAGAAGTCCATGTGATCAGTTATGTAATCAGCCCCACAGAAATCACTAGTTTTTTCTCCTGACCTTTCTGAATCTCAGTAGGGAGCCTAGGGCACTGTTTCTGAATTCTGCAATAGAAACTATTATATTTGCTTCCTTCCTAACAAGGAGATAACATTACACAAGCATTAGGATCTATTATCTCCAAATAGACTTGAAGGGCAGCCATTCAATGAGAGCATATGGTGCGAAAACTAGTAATTTTGCAAGATCTTTATGTTTAAATCCTTAAATTAGGGAGATTTGAGGATTTATGTTTATAGCGCCTTTTTGTTTTGTAAATTGCAGTTTCTTTTATCCATCTTACTGATTCATCTCTGCTTATACAATCCAGCTCTATTAGAAGAACACTAATAAGTAGTAATGTTACACTGTTCCTGCCTTCCTTCCTGTTTGTTTCGTAGTGTCAAAACCGTCTCTACCTGTCGTTAATGGAAATGCTGTTGGTGGTCTAAGCCAAAGATGCACAACCTTTCTCTGCTTTGTCTTCTATAATCAGATCTGTCCTATGAAAGAGCAGCTGCAAATGGATTGCCAGACTTTCATTAGCATGGCATTTAAGTGAGCCTAAATAGTACAGTGAAGGGCACTTAGAAATGTGAGAAAGAGAGATCAAATTTAAGACAGGCAGAACTTTACTTGGCTATTTTCTTCTGAGGGTGAGCTAAACATTTAATGAGCAATATTGTCAGCTCTGGATCCAAGTAATCCAGGAGGCCTTGGCATCCCTAGGTCTTAAACAGGGCAAGTTGCATGATGAGGTTACAGAAAAGTGTCCCTTGATAGAACTTGACGTAAACAAGTGAGGATTTTAAACAGATTGTAATTTCATACAAAGTCACTGGCAGATGGAGAGGGAATTAGTAAAGACCAGTTACTCAGTCGCTAACCTTCTTCTACAATAGTTAGTCTTGTTGAAAGTTTTATCATACCTATGAGATAAATTATACAGTAGGCAAGATGGTTTCATTCGGGAAAACTGTCCCCGTACTTCAGTCACTTCTGCCTCTATATTGGGTGGGAATTGTTAAGAAAGTCATCAGTAGTGAAACCTGTTTCAGTGAGAAAATGAATGGTAAATGAGACTTACATCATTATTTATGCAGTATGTTGAAAAGAATTAATACTGTACTACTGTAATGGAGTTAAGTTTGTGTCCCAGAAGCATTACAAGCTTAAAAGTAAATGCTAAGATTTGTTATATTGCAGGCTAGTTACAGAGAGGTTCTCACACTGTAAGTTATAGGTATATCAACACTTCCATTCTCATAGCATCACAGATGTTAGAGATGGAAAAGACTTCTTAGGTTGTTGTGAGAAGTTGCCTTTCCCAACCTGATCTAAAACACAATTATGTGTAGAGTCAGTACTCATCTCTTGCCTAGGGTTAGGCTTTATTAACAAAGAATTTAAAATTAATGAAGTCCTTCATCAGGACTGTTCAACTTACAGCTCTAGAGAGCTATTTCTACTTTCCTGATATCCAGTTTTAGTCCTGAGCCACCTGATTCAGCAAATCAGGAGCCCCACTTAACCCTTTACCAGCAGGATCAACTCCTGTTAACAAGATGCAGTGTTTCAGGTAAACGTTGCCAAATGGTTTGTCATTTAATCTATCCAGTCAGCGTGGGACTGTTTCCTATGGTGTATTCATTTTCCTGGAGCTTGTGAATTTGCAGTATAAAACTCCTACAAGGTGAATACTTGATATCAGATCCTTCCCATTTGATCACCCACAAACCACTCCAGAATTGGCACATCAGAGCAACTGCCTCTTTTACTGGATGTGAATTCCGATAGAGCCCGTCTACACCCAGCAGGTGGGGATAGCAACTTTCTGTGCTCTGTGTAAGACTGACTGACTGCTGCCTCTTCAGCACAATAACTATTTTGCGGGTGTAGCTTATACCCGTTCCCTGAACGAAATATGCTGTACCCGCAAAAGGACTGTTTGGCTGGCATAACTGCAGCTACAGTGGGGCTTTTGCCGACATAACAATATCAATTAGGGGAGTGATTTGTTCACACACCTAACTGGTGTAGCTATGCTAACAAAACTTCTACGTGTAGTTCAGGCCCCAGTCTAGCCCAGGGAGTGGAGGCTCTTAGTCATTTGAATGGACTTGCCTTTTAAAATGTTACAAGCACTGGAGACTGGTAACATCTGAGACTGTAAAAAGGGGCACTCGAAACCAGTTTACAGCAGCTGGTACAGAATATAATGTATCTGATTTAAAGCAGGTTAAATGATATTTTCTCTCTCTCACACATGCACACACCCTGAGGAAGACCCTCTGACGCTAAAAGGGTCTCACTTACATAATAGGCTAATGTTCTGTAAAGTTTCATATGTTTAAATCAAACTCTCGTTGCATTACACATAAACCTGTGTCTATTTTTCTTTTTCCATTTTTTTTTTTTACATTTATGTAACTCAGTCAAATTGGGTTTGTTTTTTAAATTGATATGCAACTGGGGTATGCATAGATGAGCAATTCCAAACCCACTTTCAAAATACATTAAAGTTAATGGAGTTTGAAACATCTTCTGTGTACACATGTAGAATAGAGTTTTCCAATGAACTTTGATAATGTTTTTTATAAATACATTCAAACTATAATATTACACAGTAAGCTGGAAGGATGAAGAAAGGAAACTGTCTGGTTGTATATTTAATATATGTAAATACCCATAATAAAGATTTTTTACATGCAGGGGAACCTATCTCTAGAGAGAAACTCCGCTAACAGTATAGCATAAAAAGTCCCAATCTGTTTGTAAGGGACACTTCAAAAGCACCTAAGTAATTTAAGAGCCTAAGAATTTTGACTCTTAATGGGACTTTGGCTCTTAAGTCCCTTAGGCACTTTTGAAAATGCTGCCCTCAGTCCATTTGAAATCTGTTCATTTTTAAATGAATTAAAAATAATTTTTAGTCCTACACCTGCCCCAGATTCCCCTTCAATTTTTTGTGGTTTTACAACCACATCTTATATTTTAAATGTTTTTCTCTCCCCCATGTTGGCTATGTCAAAGACCCATACAAATGAAGAAACAGATTCACTATACAGTGTGGTCCAGTGTATATGGTGCTGGATTGGGACTCAGGACATTGTGTTCTATTCCTGGCTCTGCTGCTGGCCTAAATGCTTAACCTTAGCCAAGTCACACCACCACTCTGTGCTGCAGTTTCCCCATCTATAAAAAGGGGCTAATGATACTTGCCTCTTTGGTAAAGTGCTTTGAGATCTACAGATGAAAAGTGATATATAAGAGCTGCATGGTGTTGCTATTACATAGGGAAGACAGTGAACTGGCTAGTTACAGCGTGCTTCTGAGTACACATGCTAAACGAAAGAGTTGCAGACAAATTTTTTCCCTCTAATCTCTTCCAAATGTAGTAATTTTAGGTGGTGTGTGTAACAATCATAAGTAAAAAATATTCAGACAAAAGTGTGATATTTAGGTTGATGGTTTCCCTTTAGTTCATCATGTTGTAACAATTGAAAATAGTGAAGTTGTTTTTTGGTGGTGTTCAGTTGCTTTTCTAAATAATGGCCATTGCTTTTTGTAACCAGCTCTCTACAGGTATGTACAACTTCATTTCAGGGTTGTGCTACCTGGATTCTTTTTCAGAGATTATTAAAAATGGAAAAGAAACGGGGGCTCCTAGGGAGGCTGACTGACTGCAACTGAAACTAATCTGGCAAAATTGCATCTACAAAATCAGCTGAATATCTGTTGTGTGCATGTAATCAGATAATTGCACGTCAGCTACCTGTTTGTGTATTCACACTGGTGCACATGCAGCTTGGCAGGCACAGGTTTTGAGGCTATTTTTAATAAAGTAGCATCTCGTGATTTGAAACTAGAAGCAGGTCAAAGCTCTGATATTTCTAGTCTACTTTGGGATGGTTGGTTGGTTGAATACAGGCAGCATTTCAATAGCCGTTTTATCAGGGTTGTTTCCATTGCTGCTTTTAAGAGTTGACTGCTTAAAGTTGTGTAAAACTGCACACTGAGATTGGAAGCTGTGGATTGTAATGTGTTGGCACCGAGAATGGGGCATGGGAAAAGCACGTGTTGCTTGTCATGGTGTCCAAATAAATCACCAACTGACAAAGTGCTAATCTGCAGGGTGTCGTTTCTTCAAGAATCAGAATGTCAGAGTGAAGCTGTTGAAAGGGTAGCACTTCACTAATAATGTGCTTAAAAAGTTGCAATAGTTTGCTCCTTGTTCTCCCAGTCTGAATATAGCTGAAGACCTACATTGATCAGCAGCTTCTCAATACCCAAATAGTTAGGGTCTTATTCTTGCTGGTCTGATAGAAATTACAATGATGATACTTTCCACGTGCAATAGAGTCTTTTATCTGGGATCTAAAGCACTTTACAAGCTTTAATTGTGCTTCAAACACACCGTGGTGTAGGGCGCATATTGTCATTTGTACAATGGAGAAGCCAGAGGCGCAAGTACACTGAAGGCTTGACTTTCACAAGTGTACGTGCACAATTTCCCTGATTATGCTTTGCAAATCACTTATTTTAGCAGACAGTTGACCAGTTATATATGTAACTACTTCTCAACATGTGCAAATTTCTGATTTGTGTGTGCAATTGTGCTGATTGTACACACACAAAGGCATGTGTTTGTGCACATGCAATTGTGAAAATCAAGCTCTAAGTGAGTTGCCCCCAAATCAAACGATGAATCTGACTGAGCCAGGTGTAGAACCTAGAACTCGAAGTTTACTGTCCTGTACATTACCAACTAGACATTTGTTTCCTTCCAATTTAAAATCCGTGTCCAGAGAGAGATTGAGCAATGCCTCAAGACGGCCGAGGGATGGTGTGGAAAATAACACATTCAGGTGCTAACGCATGTGAACGGTACCGTAGGGTATTGGATTTGGATGGCAGTTACATCTTAAGTTGTTTTCCTTGCTATTTTTGGATATTATTGAGTTGCATTTGAACATGAGCTTTCTGTGCAACCATTTCTTCCCCTGGCTTAACTCCTTATTGAAGAGCTAAGCCCATATTTTAGTAGGGTGGTTTATTTCCATGGATACGCTGTGAGGTTTCCAGTTTGGGAGTATGATTCTCAGTAGGCTGTAGTTGGATAGGGTGGTTTGTAAGGAAAGTCTGCAGTTAAACACAAAACATTTCCATGATGTCGGAATAAACACACACACTCATAAAAGCCAAGGTGAATATTCATTTGACTCTTTGAAAGTGATAAATTATTCCAGTTCAAAGAAATGCTCCTCAGACTGTTAAAATGACCAGTTAAAAGGAAGATTCACTAGAAGTGCAGAGGTGCCACAGAGTAGCAGCCACTAAGAAGCTGCTTTTGCCCATATGCAAATCTGTACATATTCAGACTTTATTATTGTTGATGTAGCCTCAAGCCTGGCATTTTTATTCAGGAGAAGAAATCTTTCCACCATAAAGTGCTGAGTCTGTTACCGAGCTCTGACTCTGCGAAACATAGCCAGGAAGCCCAAACCTTTATCAGGCCTAAGGGAAACAAAACTCAGTGACATTAGGTCCTTTGATAGGACCATTACCAAGATTACTTCAATAGATTCATAGATTCAAAGGCCAGAAGGGGCCATTGTGATCTTGTAGTTTGGCTAGCCTATATATCACAGGCCATAGAATTTCCCTGAAATAATTGGGGAAGAAGTGTCGGGACAATAACACTTTGCAAGAGTATTGTTTTGGTGGGGTTTTGTTAAGTAGAAATGCACAGCACTCAAACAAAACAGACATGGAACAATGCAAAGCCCTGCTGTGTATATGATACCACATTGCTTCTTAATGGACGGGGAGGGTTGGTACAAGATTTTCCTGTACCTGCACGGCAAAGAGGCATGCATGTGTGTATTAGAAAACACCCTGTGATTCAGCGAAAGGCCTGTTTGTTAATGGATAAAAATGTATATGCCCTAGAGGAAAATAAAGGTACATATTGAGCACTAAAGTAAAATATACTTAACAGACCTTTAGTCACTTGTTGACTGGCTCTGCAGTGTGCGAAAAGATTTCCTCCCTGTTAAAGAAAGAAAATGATGATAAATAACCCTGCAGTTTCTTCTCATTTGGGAATGAAAATACAGGTAGTTAAAGAAAAAAACAAAACAAAATATGATTTCATTACTCGTTTAAAGATGTTTAGGACTCTGAGAACTAGATTTGATGTAGGCTGAAATCAGAGACCCTGCTCTGTACAGCTTCACGTGAGTAATAAAATAAGGATTATTATGGTCTTGTGGTTAAGATGGAAAACTAAGAGTCAAGAGAACAGGGTTCTGCCCCTGGCTTTTCCTCAGACTCCCTGTGTGACCTTCGACAAGTCACTTAGGCCCTGATTCAGTAGGGTCCTTAAACGTGTGCCTAATTTTAATAAATTAGATTGAACCATATGCTTAGGGTTAAGCAGATTAAGATGATATACTTTGCTGAACAGGTATGTACATAAACACATGGGTAAGTGCTTTGCTGAATTGTGGCCTTAAATGAGAGCAGCCTGGTTTTCAAAGGTTCTGAGCATCCACTGCTTCAGCAGGATTTTTGGATGCTCAGCATCTCTGAACATTTTTTTTAGGTGCCTAAATAGGGATTAGGCTGCATGTGAGTTTACATTGATATTCTTCACAGAAGCCCCACACTTGCAAACACACAAGCTATTATTCTGCTCATTTTTCATTTATTATTATTATTGTTTTATTTTATTTGCTGATGGTTTCTTTTCAGCTGATATTTTAGTGATTTATTCAAGTTAAAGCCCAGATCCTTGCATTAATGCTTCCACACAAGAGCAGTTCTCCCTTCTGCAGTCACCTGTTGCAGAGTCTTGGTCTGTTGGACTACATATTTCAAGCATAGCTTAATGCGCAGTCAGAGGGCCAATTTTGCCCTCTAACCCCATTGACTTCAGCAGGAGGTACACCTGGGCCAAGCACGTTTAGAAAACTTGTCAACTGTAATGCATCTCACATGCAGAACGAGCACCCTTTCTCACACTCCCACAGCCTGAATGGAGTGTTGTGCATTCAGCTGTGTTCTGGGAAGCAGGAGTGCTTGAGCTGTAGGTGTTATTCCTGGTTGGTGGGGGCTGCTGTGGCACCTGCTGAGCAGGCAGCCTGGGACCTGTCTGCCTCTTCCCCAGGCTGCTCTTTACTTCCCCTGAGAGTTCCCCGCCAACATGGAGCAGTGGGGAAGAGTTAACAAAGTTTAATACCACATCATAGCAACCCCACCTCATCATTCACTCCAGTAGCCCCAGGCTCTTATCTTCACAGTGGTTCAGCAATTGCACTCTCCTCAAGCTCCCACATTTAGTCCTGAGTTCACTCAGAGATGCCTTTGTCTCCCCACAAGCCATATACTCCTATTCTGAGGGTGTGAGGAATAAGGACCTTCTTCCTTGCAGCTGTTCCCACTGCTCCGGAGAACCCTGTATGGGAAATCAAGGACTTGTCGTCCCTGCTGTTCGTACAACACCTTTCACCAACACCAAACCCACACAATCATTTTTAAACAGAACTTTATGGTTTTACACAAATTGTTTACAAGTATGCAAATTAATTCATTAAATATTTTTTAGAATATGGCACACATGGAGTGGCACCAAATGTCGAGGTTTTGCACTGGCAAGGGAGAAAGCATTTTTTCCCTGTTCTCACATGATCATCTCTGACCAACCCATGAGGAGTGTTGACAGACTCTGGCAGAAACCATGTCACACCTTTAATGAAAGGATACCTTGGTCTCAACGTGGAATCTTTGAGAGTGCAATTGGGGAATAAAGAAGGAAATGTGCAGGTCTTGAAGAGCTTTCTCCTCCTCCCCAAAACCAAACCCAATCACACCCCAAACTTTCTTAACCATGCAAAATGGTTATTTAACGATTATTTTTAAAACGCATTAGAGGTAATAGTATGTACTTTACTGCTCTGTTGGGCCCTCTTTGAAACCTATTCAAAAGCATTCAGCTTAGTGTTTAGTTTGAATTTCTTTAAAAGTTGTTTCTCATTCTTTTGTGCATATTTGTAAGTTGCAGAATAGTTCTCATTCTCTTTACCATGTGTGCTTGTTAACCAGTACTGTACAATGCCGTGTATGGTTGCATGGCACCTTTCATGAACACATTCCAAAAAGATTTGCACAGAAAAGCCCAAACTTGCCAGATAAGTCTAGGTGTAAAGAGTAAGTTTTAAGCTTTAATGTACATGAGTCAGACTGACTCCATATTTTAGGTTCTTGATGGGAGCAGATTCCAGATTTAGGGCAAAATTCTGTTCTCAGATCCACACAGTGACTCTTGACGTATAAAGAAAAGGAGGACTTGTGGCACCTTAGAGACTAAATTCTTCCGTGATGACATGTAGACGTGTGGTGGGTGTGAGGGAATGGAATATCTTGAAAGGAAAGAGATGACATCAGGCTACATAGTAACCTGCCACCGGATCCGGTATGGTCACTAATGACAGAACCCTAAACACAGTGTGAAGGCTGTTCCTGAGTAGATTATACCAACTTCTGATAGAAACTCGAGGGAACTGTCTCTCAAACACTTTGGCAACGCTTGGGTAGCTTGCCATGCCAACAAAATATTGCTGGATTGATCTGAGACTGGTTTGTGAAGTTAAGGCCAGAATTTTGCCTGTAGGATGTACCACTACTAACCGTACCTCCTCTGTAAATCAGTTTTGAGCGGTGTTGTGAATAGCCAGCAGACTGGTTTTCGAGCTCTTCGGAGGCAGCAGCTCCAGCAAACACGCAAGTCCCAAATGATGCAGCGCTGTCGCGGTTTTAAAAACAGTTTGATTTTTTTTTTTTAACAGGGGAGCCCAGTGTAACTCCTTCAAGACTGGAGTGACACTCTGCATCTGCATCTGCCTCATGTGAGTCAAAATCCTGGCAGCAGCATTTTGCACAAGCTGGAGTCTCTGTAGAGATTTTTTTTTCTTTCCCAGGAAGGCTATAAAATTGCTACCGTATGTGTCTTGGCAGCAAAGGTAAAAAAAAAAACAAAAATACCCCAACCACCCAAAATCCACAATAAAGTGCATGAGAATTCCATACCTTACTGTGCAACTCCTGCTCATTCCAACACATTCTAACACATGCCGTGGAAGTCATCACGGACTTAGAGCCTGCAACATTCACTTCTGTGGTACCACTTTTTAATTCTTCACAATGTAATTTGATGGCAAATTATGATGTTAAGGGGAAGCTGTAAGTGCTGTCAGCTGGCTTCTGTTTTCAAAGCTTTGGTTGTTCTTTCGCAATCCATAGTTACATAACCCCTGAACACTGTGTACTGACTGCCCTGAGCTGCTGAAGCATTTGTCTGTTGCAGAGCACAAACCTTTAAAATAACTTGTCCTTTTGTCATTGGGGACCAACATGTTTGTGGAGGGATGGGGGTCAACTTAAAAAAAGATAGAAAAAGTTGTAATATGTGCTTATATTTGCTGTAATTTTGTTAGAAGTAGGGCTAAGAGACCAACAAAAACATACTGAAGATTGAATGGTTGTGTTTTTGTGGCTGTGCATATTTCACCTGTCACACACTTGCGGGCGCTTTGAGGCGGGGGCACTGTCAGCTGTGTGGGAGCTCACAGCACAACGGATTCTGCATGGCAAGCATCTAAATCTGTGACATCCACAGTATCCTACACAAAGTCTATAGCTGTGACCACAGTGGCTAGGGCTTTGGGGGGTTTCCAGGAAAGTATTTAATTACTTTTTTCTTTTTTTAGTCATCCAGCTGTAGATCTCTCCTTACTGCTAAATTCCTGCACAGATGACTGACCAGAACAAGATATAAAAACACATCAGCCCTGAGTACACGAATATATTGCCACGTTTCCACAGGATCGGTACTATGCCCTAACTTTCAAACAGCTTCTTGGAGGACCCCCTTCAGTGTAGCGGAGCCCCACCTTTTAGCTTAAGGGTAGGCTTCCCAGCCTCACCGCCTCCTAGGCTGAACCTCTTGGCTCCAGCACTCCTGGCTTCACACCGTGAGCTCTGCCCAGCAAGTCCCATTGAGACAGACTCCTAGTTAGAGACTTGTCCACTCTGCAGGGATTAACGCAACTGAGCAAGTTTTTCCAGTGACACCAAAAACACTTTTCAGAAGAGAGTAGGATTTATTAGTCAGTTGGAAGACAGCATTGGAAGTTCTTAGGTTAGCATAGAGAAATAAAGGTTAAAGCATAGCCCATTCTGGTCAAGCCAGAGCAAACCACCAGCCACGCTGTAGTGGATTCCATTTTAGGCTCTCTGTCTCTCTCTGTCAGTCCCAGGAGAGAGTAACCAGCTTCCTCCAGTATCCCATACTTTATTCTCTGCTGATTGTGTCTCAGTCGTTTGTTCTCGAGCTGGGTCTCTGCTTAGTTGCCCTGCTGGGGTGAGAGGAGATGGGGGCTCCTTCCTCTTGGTCATTGTTTGCTAGGTGTCAATATTCTGGTCATTGGACTTTCTTTGGATTCTGCACTGATATGGGGTCACTTTCAGCAGGTTCCAGCCAGTTCCTTAATGATCCTATTCACTGTGGCCCAGACCACAAGGTGACACCTGAACCTCATGTCCTGTCCTGCTTCCATGAGCAGACTTAACACTTTTCCCTCCACTGGGTAACAATATGAAGTGCAGAGGGAAACTGAGGCACACAGAGGTTTCATTAAAATATTACAGAAAATTCCCAGTTTGTCACGTGTATGTGTGTATGTAGATAGAGGTTATATAATGTGGCCATTGCAGCATCACAGTCCTGTTCACACTGTTTATCTCAAGTAGGTGGATCACTTGCCTGAAGCTCATGTTACTGAAATGAGCATTTGCACAGCTTGTGCGAAAATGTCAGTAGCTTGTAGCTCATGCTGATTAATATAGTCCGTACCGTGGTGTAGTGTGTTGTCAAAATGGGGTGTGGGCGAGGTGAACTCTGAAACCATTCCCAGTTGTCTAATTAAAGGCAAGTATATCTTGGATAACATCACAGTAACTGCAGAATACTATTTATAGTCTATTTCCATCCTCCAAGAGTCTGATTTCCAGTGTGTCTGTTGATTTCTTACACTAGGAAGAAGACTCTTCTTTTCCAGGTGTCTTTAGTGATGACACCCAAACAGACTCTTTGAATGAGCTAGTGGCTTGCGTTTTAAAAAAGGGCTGGGGCAAGGAGGCAAGCAAAGTCATAGAATCATAGAATCATAGAATATCAGGGTTGGAAGGGACCCCAGAAGGTCATCTAGTCCAACCCCCTGCTCAAAGCAGGACCAATTCCCAGTTAAATCATCCCAGCCAGGGCTTTGTCAAGCCTGACCTTAGAAACCTCTAAGGAAGGAGATTCTACCACCTCCCTAGGTAACGCATTCCAGTGTTTCACCACCCTCTTAGTGAAAAAGTTTTTCCTAATATCCAATCTAAACCTCCCCCACTGCAACTTGAGACCATTACTCCTCGTTCTGTCATCTGCTACCATTGAGAACAGTCTAGAGCCATCCTCTTTGGAACCCCCTTTCAGGTAGTTGAAAGCAGCTATCAAATCCCCCCTCATTCTTCTCTTCTGCAGGCTAAACAATCCCAGCTCCCTCAGCCTCTCCTCATAACTCATGTGTTCCAGTCCCCTAATCATTTTTGTTGCCCTTCGCTGGACTCTCTCCAATTTATCCACATCCTTCTTGAAGTGTGGGGCCCAAAACTGGACACAGTACTCCAGATGAGGCTTCACCAATGTCGAAAAGTCCAAAGTTTATAGGTGAGAATATGAATTTTGCGAATGTTCAGGGACAGCCTTGTGGTTGTGCCACCCCTAATCAGGGATCTGGATTTGATTCCTTGTATTGGTATGGCCTGGGAATACCAGATAGTCTTTTGCAACAACCTTTCTTTTTGGCTTTTCAGCTGCTTTCATAGGCTAGAAGGGAGGTCTTAGAATCACAGAATATCAGGGTGGGAAGGGACCTCAGGAGGTCATCTAGTCCAACCCCCTGCTCAAAGCAGGACCAATCCCCAACTAAATCAGTGATGGATGTAGATTGGAGAGGGGAGTGCAATGCATAAAAAATGGAATAAGGGTATTTTAAGGGTTGCATGATGCACATAGAAAATATGAATCCACTGCCCTTTCCCCTGAAAGATTGTTAGAGAAGTAAGGGTGTTATTTGAAAGATAGCATTGTATTAGCTACAGCCATGCTTTCTTGGTGGTGTACCATGTGGATTGATCGTAAATCCCTTCTGTTTGTCTAAAAGGGATCCCAAAGTACTCTTCAGATTGTCCATGTGTATGTAGGGGTCACTACAGCTGTCTCTGGGCTCCAGAAATGACCATGGCTCATGTCTGAAGTGCTGTTATAGCCGTATCAGTCCCAGGATATTAGAGACACAAAGTTGGTGAGGTGATATCTCTGTTGGTGAGAGAGACAAGCTTTCAACAAACTGTTCCCATAGCAGCAACATAATGCAACAGGGTTTTTAGAAGAAGGGGAATGGTGAAGTTCTGTATAGAGAAAGAAATTACAGTTTCCTTGGGAATTTGGCCAGATTACCAAGGTGAAATCGCACAGCAGTGTTAAAAAATGTATATGGTCTGTCTGAAGAACTAGGATGGCTCCAGCTTCTTCCTGGTGGTGGTGGGGGCTGAGGTGGGCTAGACAGAAAATGGGGGGGAGGCGGCGCTATACATCTTGTGGGCGCACCCATTTATTTTTTAACAATACGCACTTCAATGTGTGATTTATCTGTTATCCTCAAAAGAGGAATAAAAACATATACAGACACATCGGGTTTAAACTTTGTCTAGCCTGTGAAGTGAGCAAAGTAGGCTATTGGGAAGATTTGGAGACTCAGAGCCATAATGCAGCAACTCGCACTGCGGTCAGTCTGGAGCAGGGGGCCTCAGTGCTAGCGAGGGTTAACTGAACACAGGTGCTGTAGGGAGTGTTACCCAGACACCGCTCTGTCCTGCATGTGCAGCTGCGGCAGGCACTGTGGCAGGGAGCTGCACGCTGGGGATGGAAACCAGGTACGGAGGAAGGCCCTTGACTCATCAGATAAATCCATCCCCACAAGGCAAGCTGGACATCCCGGACCTGAGCTTGCTCCCCACCCAGGGCTGGATGGCTGCAGCCGGACAATGCTCTGACAAGCCTCCCCACCAGTCAGCAACCTCCCTGCCCCTGCCTCAGGGGTGCCATTTAGGGAGGTGCTCCCCCTCCCAAGTTTCATACCACAGTATAATTTTACAATTTGTGTGTGTGTGTGTGTTCGGAGAGTGTGCGAGGGAGACTCTGTGGGTGTTAGTGGGTATGTGTTGAGGGAGTGTGTACGGGAGTGTGTATTTGTTGGGGGTAGCATGTGAGAGAGACTGAGCGTGTGTGTGTTGGGGGTAGTGTGTGTGGGAGACTGTGTTGAGGGAGTGTGTTCGGGAGTGTGTATTTGTTGGGGGTAGCATGTGAGAGAGACTGAGCGTGTGTGTGTTGGGGGAGTGTACGTGGGAGACTGTGTATGTGTGTGTGTTGGGGGAGCTTGTGTGGGAGACTGCACGGGCCTGAGTGAGAGTGTCAGCATGCTGTCTCTTTAAGCCGAGCATTCAGGAGCCTGACGCTTGTTCAGTGCTGCAGCAGCTCCCACTCCTGAGCCAGAGACACCAGCAAACAGGCTCCCTGTCCCCCGACCCCAGCTCAGTGGAGACCCACTCAGGCACGGCCACCTCTAGCATCAGGCAAGCTCCCCCAGTGCCCTGCCAGCCGTGGATCAGCTTCCCAAAGAAGGGAAGACTTAAGTGTAAACATGGGGCTCACAGCCTCTGTACTGCCTGCTGCTGAGGAGCCATGTCACACCTCTAGCCAAGGCTAGCTTCAGCAGAGGAGTTGACTGTGCGGATCTCTGCAGCGCAGCCAGGGCTGCAAATCTGTCAGAGGATCCCTGAGCACAAAGGGACTGAATGGAAGAAGAAGACGATTTTCCTACAGTCTAGGCCAGCGGCTAAAGCCTCCTCTCTGTAGATCAGGTGTGTGTGAGGTCTTCAGGAACCAGTCCGCTTCTCCTGGCTGCCTCAGTTTGCAGGCCGGAGTGAGCAGCAGGTGGGAAGTGAGAGTGAGTGAATTTGGGGAAGGAGAAGTGTGTGTGTCTGCTGTGGGGAGCCTGGCCAGCAGCCACAGCTCTTTCCGCTGCGCCTTCACAGGCGGCCAGAGAGCAGCGGCTGCTGGCCAGGTGCCCAGCTCTGAAGCCACTGCCACAGCCAGTAGCTGGGAGAGGTGGCTATGGGGGGGGTGGCTAAGGCAAATTTTGGGATGGCTGTAGCCCCTCCAAGCCCCCTCTAGCACCACCCCTGTGAATAACTCAGCATGTCCTTGTCCCATGCTGCTTTAATAAACGGGGAAATCTGGGCATCTGTCTTACCCATCTACAATACATGAAGGTATATTTCTTATTGTTCCCTTCAGTAATTTGCCTTTAGCAGCCCTTCATCAAGAGAATTCATTTTTTCTAGACTCTGTTCTTTCATGATCTTCACTGTGCTCTTTCTATTCTGACCTCCTTTTGCTCACTAGCGCACTAGATCACACCCCAGAATTTCCGTCACAATCCTGTGCTCTCTTATTTATATTAGTTATTTCTGCCCCTCATTCTCACCCACAACACAATCAATCTCTCTCTTCCTATTGCACAGAGAAGGTCCCATGCAGCAAATGTCATATAACTTTATTATATGTTTACCATTAGTATAGTAAAAGCTTGAAGATTTTGTTAACTACATTATTACTATTACTATTATTATTATCAAGTTGCAGTGGGGGAGGTTTAGATTGGATATTAGGAAAAACTTTTTCACTAAGAGGGTGGTGAAACACTGGAATGCGTTACCTAGGGAGGTGGTAGAATCTCCTTCCTTAGAGGTTTTTAAGGTCAGGCTTGACAAAGCCCTGGCTGGGATGATTTAACTGGGAATTGGTCCTGCTTTGAGCAGGGGGTTGGACTAGATGACCTTCTGGGGTCCCTTCCAACCCTGATATTCTATGATTCTACTTTTAGGTATCCTTTACTATTAAGTAAGTTAGTATTATAAGTGTGTTCAAGCTTACAATGAATTGTTGCTTTTCTAAGTGATAATAGGCCTTTGTTAAAAATAATAATGAACCCTTAGATATCTGTCAGCCAAATAATACGCTGGAGGACCCATGTTACTGTAGAGCTGGGCAAAATCTTTTTGGCAAATAGTAAATTCACTGGCAAATGCAGTATTGGGGGGAACTGAAACTATTTGAAAATTTGGGTTGAATTTGGCAATAGGTTTGGCCAAGTAAAAGCTGAAAACAGAAATTTTGGAAGTATGATAACTCATTTTGAAAATGTCAGATCCACTCCACATTTTATTTTGAAAATGTTGGTTTGAATTAGCATTTAATTAGCATTTAATTTGACCAGAACAAATTTTTGGCAGGTTTTCATGTAGTCAAGAAAAAAAATTCATTTTTGGTTAGAAACTGACCAGTTTTTTCCCCTGGAAACCAAAAATCACTTTGCTCAGTTCTATATATGAGATTCCTCATGACAGTCACCAT
This sequence comes from Lepidochelys olivacea, assembly GCF_965140295.1. Lineage (NCBI taxonomy): Eukaryota > Metazoa > Chordata > Testudines > Cheloniidae > Lepidochelys > Lepidochelys olivacea. The sequence continues at coordinate 121,943,174 of NC_140417.1, forward strand.
AATCTATAATCTGTCCCTGTCTAACATCCCTGATTTTCCTTCATGAGCTTCCTCCTTTTCCATCTTTTTTCAGTAGTTTCACATATGAGTTTTCTCCTCTTTGACTTGGTCTCTCTTTTCCACAGCACATTTTCTTACCTGTAGTAATTCTTTGGGGACTGTAGATATATATTATTATTGTTAGCATTTTTTATGACTCCCGCAGCGGTGCTAGGCACTTCACAGAAAAGCATGTCCGTGTTCTGAAGAGTTTACCATTCAAATAGCACATGTGTATATGACACATACATCTGCTGCCTCCAAATCATTAATACAGTGGGGCCCACTTAAATATATATCTCAACTGTGATGGGAATTATTTGACCTCAGTGCATCTTAGGGGCAGATTCTGTGAGAGTGACAGTTTCCAGGCAGCAAAACTCAACATACTGTCCACAGAAATACAGTGAAGCCATCAAATGATCTTTGAATGAACTTGTTATATAAGGTTCGTTAAGTACATTTTCCCTGCGCTGAGCTAAGGTATATTTTATAAATGAAATATTAAAATAATAAACTGGTTTAAAAGAATAACATTTTGATGCAAGAAGGTAACATCTCACAGGTTTCTACGGTACCATATAGTTTTATTAATAAATTATATGCTGACCTGATTACTGTATCTTCTGTGGAAGCCATCACAGCCCACAGCACTTATAAACACCTCCTAGCTGAATTCCTGACACTAATATTAGGCTACGGAGTTGTGTCCAGAGTAACAGCTGTAACAGTAGTAAAGAATTTCAGACTCTCTGCTTCTAATAATGTGTATAGCAGGGGTGGGGGAGGAGAGGGAGATGCTGTTTGGAATATATTTCCTCTGAGGCAAAGAGCTCTGATGGACTGACTTATATTTCATCTGGTGCGTTCTGCTTCTGAAATATGAACTGCATTTCCATTCTGCAAAAGGCCTCTAGCATGATCTAATTCCATGATCACTGTAAGCACCAGAGCAAGTGAACCTGAAATAGAGAAGGAAAATAATGACGGAACCTAGTGTGGAAGAGGGAGGAGGGAGAATGGAAAAATTATTTTTAACTGCCTTGTTTTACCATGAGCTGTTTTTGTATTTTCTAACTGGAATCTTATCTTGGTACAGTGTATAAATCCCCTGAATATGAATCTCTTGGATTTGACCTGACCGTAGAAAGATTGGTTTCCATTGGATACCCTCAGGAGCTGCTCAGTTTTGTCTATGATCCTTCTTTCCCTACCAGGTAAATGACTAAGAGATACTGATCTAGTCTACTTGTGGCTTTGAATGTTTGTTCTGTGAAGTTCATAGACGTGAAATTTCAAGTTTTCAGAAGACACCTTTTAAGCCTTTAGTTGTGCACAGAACTTTGTTGAACATACCCGATTGACTTGCAGTGACTGACTTCACTTGTGCAGAATTTTTGCACAAACAGACAGCCTCCTTCCTTTCATTCCTCCCACATTGAGTTGCACTGAGCCTACTGCCACAAGTTACCATGTCCATAATAGGAAGATGGGTCGTAATGAAGCTGTCAGGACGGTTACACTGAGCATGTTCAGTGAATTCACTACCCCCATCATGGGGAGGACAAAGAAGGGTTGCCTATGTGAGGACAACTGGCAGCAGCCTTACTACCAGTCAGTCTTGAAGAAGCTCATTGTTTTCAGCAGTCATGGAATCTCCTTTTCCCAAAGGCTAGTGACTAGATAAATGAGCTGAAACTTGTAATGTGGTTTTGCCAGAAAAGATGTAGATCTCAAATCGGTAGCAGGGAATGACATGGCATTTTTTTGCAGCTGTCACATGCCACGTCTGGCTCTCCTAAATGCAATGGAGAGATGCACAGGACTGGAGAGGTTCCTTCCCCCAATCAGCTCTCCATTGCATCCCAGTAGAATTCTCAGGGAATCACTAGGGCAGGCGTGAGAGCCAAATTCTTGACCTTGTGTAGAAAGCTACACATCTTCCCCGATGAACGTATAGCTAAGCTTTCTGTTAAGTATAATGATCCTGTTTTAAGATCCATAGAGAGCAGGTCAATTTTACATTTCAACCTGGCAATGCAGGAGGTGGGGAGGGTGGTTACACAGCCAGACAGAGGGATACGTTAGAAGTGGATCAGCACAACCCTGCCCCCAGTGTTCAGTTCTGTTTTGGATTGGACATGTAAGAATTGGCTCAAATATTCTACTTCAAATAAGCACACTCAAGAGCTGATTTTGATTCTTGCTGAGTATGGTGCATTTGGCCACTCCTCAGTGTGTTTCTGATTTCACATCTTAAATTCCTTCCTTGACAGAGGCCTGGTATTTGATACACTGTATGGAAACCTGTTGAAAGTCGATGCCTATGGGAACCTCCTGGTGTGTGCACATGGCTTTAACTTCGTGAGAGGGTGAGTACTGACAACTTGGCCATTCACTGGTCATTGGCTCTGGTTTGATAAATGGCTTAATAAACCATAAGGAATAGCGGACAATTTGTTGATAAAGAGAGGCTGCTTTTATATTTTTATAGGTTTGGTTCGGTTTACATATAAGAAATTGTGAGTGTTCTGAAGTTAATGATATTTCAAAGTCTAGGAAAAACATCAGTACAGTACAAAGAGGCCTATATTTTCTAGAGCAGTGGAAATAGGATAGGACATGGCGTGGGGAAGAGTTTAGGATAGGACAGTGTGTGGGGCTTTTTACCTGTGCTGGCATAATTCAGTTTCAGCACCCTGTCATCAGGTAAAATGATTCAGTTGTGTCAGCCCTTTCTGGAACAGGCAGAAGTCTGCATCGCATGAACAACTGCCAGTGGTTCAGCTCACCAGTCTTTCCTTGAGAGAGGTGAAGGATTGAACTAGCCTAGGAGCTAAATTATTGTAGCTTATGGTTTAGGTCAATGGGAAGAAAGGAGAGCAGCAGAATACAGACCCTGGACTTCAGAAAACCAGACTTTGACTCCCTCAGGGAACTGATAGGCAGGATCCCCTAGGAGGCTAATATGAAGGGGAGGAGGAAAACAACGAGGAGTCCTTGTGGCACCTTAGAGACTAACAAATTTATTTGGGCATAAGCTTTCGTGGGCTAGAACCCACTTCATCAGATGCATGGAGTGGAAAATACTGTAGCAGGTATATTTATATATAGTACATGAAAAGATGGGAGTTGCCTTATCAGGTGGAGGGGTCAGTCTAACGAGACAATTCAATTAACAGTAGAATACCAAGGGAAGAAGAATCACTTTTGTAGTGGTAATGAGGGTGGCCCATTTCAAACAGTTGACAAGAAGGTGTGAGTAACAGTAGGGGGAAATTAGTATGGTAAAATTAGGTTTTGTAATGACTCATCCACTCCCAGTCTTTATTCAGGCATAATTTGATGGTGTCCAGTTTACAAATTAATTCCAGTTCTGCAGTTTCATGTTGGTGTCTGTTTTTGAAATGAGGGGGAAAGGAGTCCTGGAGAGCTGGCTGTATTTTAAAGAAGCCTTATTGAGGGCGCAGGAACAAACCATCCCGATGTGCAGAAAGACTAGCAAATATGGCAGGCTACCAGCTTGGCTTAACAGAGAAATCTTCGGTGAGCTTAAACACAAAAAGGAAGTTTACAAGAAGTGGAAACTTGGACAAATGACTAGGGAGGAGTATAGAAATATTGCTCGAGCATGCAGGAGTGTAATCAGGAAGGCCAAAGTACAATTGGAGTTGCAGCTAGCAAGGGATGTGAAGGGTAGCAAGAAGGCTTTCTACAGGTTAGCAATAAGAAGAAGGTCACCTCTATGAGTGGGACCCTTATTGAATGAGGGAGGCAACCTAGTGACAGATGATGTGGGAAAAGCTGAAGTACTCAATGCTTTTTTTGCCTCAGTCTTCACAGACAAGGTCAGCTCCCAGACTGCTGCACTGGGCAGCACAGTTTGGGGAGGAGGTGAGCAGCCCTCAGTGGTGAGAGAACAGGTTACGGACTATTTAGAAAAGCTGGACATACACAAGTCCATGGGGCTGGATGCAATGCATCCGAGGGTGCTGAGGGAGTTAGCTGATGTGATTGGAGAGCCATTGGCTATTATCTTTGAAAACTCGTGGCAGTCAGGGGAGGTCCTGGACAATTGGAAAAAGGCAAATATAGTGCCCATCTTTAAAAAAGGGAAGGAGGAGAATCCAGGGAACTACAGACCGGTCAGCCTCACCTCAGTCCCCGGAAAAATCATGGAGCAGATCCTCAAGGAAGCCATTTTGAAGCACTTGGAGGAGAGGAAGGTGATCAGGAACAGTCAACGTGGATTCACCAAGGGCAAGTCATTCCTGACCAACCTGATTGCCTTCTATGATGAGGTAACTGGCTCTGTGGATATGGGGAAAGCGGTGGACGTGATATACCTTGACTTTAGCAAAGCTTTTGATATGGTGTCCCACAATATTCTTGCCAGCAAGTTAAAGAAGTATGGATTGGATGAATGGACTGTAAGGTAGATAGAAAGCTGGCTAGATCGTCGGGCTCCACGGGTCGTGATCAACGGCTCAATGTCTAGTTGGCAGCCGATACCAAGCGGAGTGCCCCAGGGGTCGGTCCTGGGGCCAGTTTTGTCAACATCTTCATTAATGATCTGGATGATGGGATGGATTGCACCCTCAGCAAGTTCACAGATGATACTAAGCTGGGGGGAGAGGTAGATATGCTGGAGGGTAGGGATAGGGTCCAGAGTGACCTAGACAAATTGGAGGATTGGGCCAAAAGAAATCTGATGAGGTTCAATGAGGAGAAGTCCAGAGTCCTGCACTTCGGATGGAAGAATCCCATGCACCGCTACAGGCTGGGGACCGACTGGCTAAGCAGCAGTTCTGCAGAAAAGGATCTGGGATTACAGTGGATGAGAAGCTGGATATGAGTCAACAGTGTGCCCTTGTTGCCAAGAAAGCTAACGGCATACTGGGCTGCATTATTTAGTAGGAGCGTTGTCAGCCCGTCAAGGGAAGTGATTATTTCCCTCTATTTGGCAGTGATGAGGCCACATCTGGAGTACTGCATCCAGTTTTGGGGCCCCCGCTACAGAAAGGATGTGGACAAATTGGAGAGAGTCCAGCGGAAGGCAACAAAAATGATTAGGGGGCTGGGGCATGCGCCTTATGAGGAGAGGCTGCGGGAACTGGGGTTATTTAGTTTGCAGAAGAGAAGAGTGAGAGGGAATTTGATAGCAGCCTTCAACTACCTGCAGGGGGGGTTCCAAGGAGGATGGAGCTAGGCTGTTCTCAGTGGTGGCAGATGACAGAACAAGGAGCAATGGTCTCAAGTTGCAGTGAGGGAGGTCTAGGTTGGATATTAGGAAAAACTATTTCACTAGGAGGGTGGTGAAGCCCTGGAATGGGTTACCTAGGGAGGTGGTGGAATCTCCATCCTTTAGAGGTTTTTAAGGCTCGGCTTGACAAAGCCCTGTCTGGGATGATTTAGTTGGTGTTGGTCCTGCTTTGAGCAGGGAGTTGGACTAGATGACTTCCTGAGGTCTCTTCCAACCGTAATCTTCTATGATTCCAATAGTAAAGCAGTGTGAAAACTGTGTGTGTGATGTTCTGCAGTCCCTGTTGGCTGTTAGCATTCTTCTTACCTCTATGAGTAGAAAGTTTAAATAAGAAAAGGGGGGAGTGCAGGGCTTGATGCAAAATGTGTCCAAATAAGTTCCCAAATCCATAATATGAGGCTAGAGTTGATGGAATGGAGGAACAGTTAAATTCAGTAGCAACTGAACAAAAATCCCAAAGAGGCCATCACACAGGCCTTCTGATAAGCTCATCTCAAGCTAACGAGTCTCTGCAATAGGAAGTAGAAACCTTAAAAAATGAAAGATCAAATGTGTGCTCAAGGCTCTCATATGTATATGTAGTCTTCACAGACTCCAGTGGGGTTGGATAGGTGTAAATGTGCCCTGAGTTTGGTCCTGCTATGTATATAATGAATCCTTTGAATGCAAATAGCATAATTCTGCCAGTGATCACTTAAAAATGATTTTTTAAGAGAATGAGAATAGTTACTTTTTTTAACATTGCCAGAAATGTTTAATTGCAAAGAGCCTCATAGACTCCAGCAGAACAACCTTGCACATTGCTGATGAAAGCTGCATGCGGGTGTTTAAAAAAAAAACAACACATGAAAACTAGGGGAAAGATTAATTATCTTAAACAAAAAATGAAAATGCAGTGGATTTAAGTATCCTCTGCCTATGAACTCAGGGATTAAGGTAAGGCTGTGGTCACTCAACCATTCTGCTTCCCTGTGTCAGACTTGTTCATTTTGCTGACCAATCATGGATATTTTTGCCAGGCTAGAGCCAGCACAGCTATGGAGTGTGAAGTGGATTCTGTTCTTACTTTTGTGTCACCAACACACTGTTAATTTTCCCCTCAGCATGGTAAAACTAGGTGTTGATTAAAGCTTGAGGGAATCTTGAGTTAATTGACCCTTTTATGATCATATTCTAAGAACTATAGAGTATGCTATTGTTTTTTTCAGTTTTTCCCTTTACCATCTTGTTTTTCAGGCCAGAAACTCGGGAGCAGTATCCAAATAAATTTATTCAGAGGGATGACACAGAGAGGTTTTACATTCTGAACACGCTGTTCAATCTACCAGGTAAATCCCTAATTAGATACTGTAGGGCTTGATCCTTCATCACGGAAATGAATGGGAGTTTTGCCATTGACTTCCTGACAGCAGATTCGGACCTGTGCAGGTGTGCTTTGAGTTACATGAACACCTCTCTTCCTCCAGACTCCTACCCCAAAAGTTATTTTAATTTATGATGTTTCTCTTGTTTTAAAATTCTGCTTTGTTTCTTTGCAGAGACCTACCTGTTGGCTTGCCTAATAGATTTCTTTACTAACTGTGACAGATATTCTAGGTATGTTTATTGCCTGATTTTATAAAACTAATAGTATAGTGCAGTCTTGAATATATGTTTTAAATAATAGATGCACGGTACAGCACAAAGCTGCTCTACCGAGGTCCAATCTCCCACTAATGTCAATGCGAATTTTTCCATTGACATCACTGGGACTAAGATCAATCCTCTTTAGCTGTTTAATATAAAAGTGAATTCCATGCTGATGTGAAGTGTCTATTAACATCTCTGGAGACTGAAAGCCTAGACAAATTGGATGCAGTAAAGACATTGGCAATGCAGCTCTTCCCTCACACTGTGTCCCTGTCTCAATGCACTGGTTGCCACAACTTTGCTGTGGAGAGACAACCTCTAGATATGAACCTTGTAAATGGTCAGTTTCCATTTCCACTCTGTTCTTGGCGCCTCAGCTAAGACTCCAACAAATAATGCTAAATGAGTTGGAGGTTTGATGACGTGGAAGTTTGTGATCTGAGACCACAAACTTACTACAAACACAGTGGCCCCCAAACAGCCCTCAGATGTCTGTTTTCAATGCCTACCAGTTAGAACTGTATTTGAGCCAGTAACCGAGAGGCGAAACTCCCAAGGCCAATTACCAGAGCCACTTAGATTTCCCATATAGTAGTTTTAACATTTTCATGGCAAAGAACCTTGCTCACTCAAAAGTGAAATATGCTAATGACATGGGTTTGATTAAAAAAACAGATTCACTTAATGAGAGAATTGTCTAAAATATTAAGCCTGGTTTTAATAACTTTAAAGGATACATTTTCCAAACGTTTACAGTAATTTTTGATTTACTGTTCATAGCAAGCTTTTTGAAGCAGGAAATGTACATGTTTTCTTTTTCCTCCATCATGTACATGCATCAGCACCTGTTATCGTGGGGTTGCTCATGAGTGCTGTGCTGTCCATGCTTTTTGGTTTAGAAAAGGAACATTGAGACATATGGGATGGGGGGAGATAAAAATCAATATTTACATGGGCTTGCAAAGAGGTGCATGTTTAAAATGGTAGGTTACATTTTGAACTCGCAAACCTGGATGCAGCTGCATGAATGATTCACATGATATGAAATGATACCAGGTATTACATTCTTGGAAAGTAAAGGTTAAACACATATGCAGTTTTTCCCAAGAACACAGGAATTGCCATTCTGGATCAGATCAGTGGTCCAGCTGGTCCAGTATCCTATCTCTGAAAATGGCCAGTACCCTCTAGTGGACAATTATGGAATAATTTGCCCATAATAGAGTTTCTTCTTAATACGCATCTGTTAATGGAATACGCATCTGTTAATGGTTGGCTTATGCCCAAAAGCATAAGGTTTAATATCCAATATATAGTATAAAATCCTCTTTTGAATCTTACTTATGTAAAATCTTGGCCTTAGTGGTATCTTGTGGTGGTGAGTTCCACAGGATAATTATGCACTGTGATATAAAAAAGCAACGTTACCTTTTATCAGTGTTAAATGTGTTGACTTTGAATTTCATTGAATATCTCCTTTTTCTTGGGTTATGAAAGAGGATAGTCAGCAACACTTAATTTACTTTATTAGGTTAATCTTTTTGTATACCTGTATCCTGTCCTCTCTTATTTATCACCTGTTTAAACTATAGTCCCAGTCTATCAATCACTCCTGAAATGGAAATATTTCCATGTCCGTAATCATTATGTACTTACTATTCCATTAGTGTTAGGAGGGAGAAACTAGAGTCGCAGTCACAAAAACCTGAAATACCACATTACTGGTGCATGGTCCAGAGACGGGAATCTGCTTCCTGAAGTTCTGAATGAATACCACATTTGGGTAACACACATCTCTAATGCTGCTGTATATACCAAGTCTGTGCAGATAGACTCCATTAACTGGAAACTATTTACAGGGGCATTCTCTCAATCCCAGCACCCATGACGGAATAAAAGAGGAAATCGTGAATACAAATTGGGAATACAAGCTTTGTCTGTCAGATATATTGCGCTATCTTGTCTCCCTGGTTGCTCCTTAATCACAGAGGTCCTGTGGTATATGCACACTTCTTACTGGCTGCTGTTCTTTATCTGACATATCTGATCTCTCTTCTTTCCTCATAGCTGTGAAACAGGGTTTAAAGATGGAGACCTCTTTATGTCGTTCAGGAGTATGTTCCAGGATGTCAGAGATGCTGTTGACTGGGTTCATTACCAGGTGATTGGAACTCCTTGGGATTTTTTATTAGTCATTAATTGAACTACACCTGTCTTTAACTCTTGAATGGAAGCAGTTAATATGTGACTATATCCCTGTAAAAGAAACCTATTTTGCCATTTAGTGACCAAATATGTGAATGGTACAGGACTACACCCTTGGGGATAATGATTACCTCTCTCATTACATAAGAGAATCCCTCTGTCCTTCTATCTCATCCAATCCTCATTTTCCTTACCTATAATTAACAAGCGATGTAAAGATTGCACCATGAACCATATTTGCATTTTATACCATGTATTGAAGTTATGGACTGTTAATTTTTGCAGTATTGATTTTATTGTACATCTACTCTAGAGTGTTAATTGCTTTATGCTGCTAGGAAGCTGTTTGTGCTGGATGGAGAATTTCATAAGTTTTGATCCTCTACTTAGTGCAGCGGGCAACCCAATTTTATATACACAAACATATATACTTATGCTATTTGGGTTTCCTGATCAATAACATTTGTAAATATGGCAGCTGAGTGCCTGATTCTGCTTCCTTTACTCCCAGGAAGAGTCCCATAATGAGTAGGATGGAGCACTTTCGTATTATTTGATCACATTTTATGCTTCAGGTTGTCGTCTGATTTCTACAAGATTCAGAAGGGAATTTTTCATATAGAGTTTTGCACAATTGACCAGATGCTTTGTGGTGGGTTTTACCTTCTACTGAAGCTCTAGATCACTGCTGGAGACAGGAGATCAATGGTCTGATCTGGTATGGCAATCTATATTAGTTTCTGTTTCTATCACATTCCTTCCTGAAAGGGTTGAAATGATGTTAAAGTGGATTATTCACCTCTAAGATTATCACCAGAGTAGGGGACTGCATGGCTCATAGGATTTGTGCTTTGTCTCTGAGTCACCCATTCAGATTCATTCCTGGTTTGTATTTTTACAGGGCTTTGACAGTGTGGAAGTTGGAGATAAACTGATGTGTGTAAGATCATTAAGCCCAGGATCTCATGGAGTTCTGTTATTTCTATTTCAGGGAACCCTCAAGGAAAAGACACTTGAGAATCTGGAGAAGTATGTGGTGAAAGATGTAAGTGTGGGGTTACTTTGCTGTGCTGTGGGACATACTGTATTGAGAACACAAGCAGGAAGCGTGGGGAAAGGAGTAAACCTGTTGATTTGTTTTACTGAATTAGAAAACTGGTAAGCCTGGTTTCCATTGTAACAACCAAAGACAAAGTGGAAAGTGCAGATCCGGCCTGGGTCCCAACCCAATAATCCACATGGCTAGGTTTCATCCACACATCTATTGAACAGATTACAAAAGCTAGAGGAGAATTTAACACATGATGGAGGTGAGGATGTTGGTGAGGCACATGCAGACTCCACGGGTGGGGAAGGGGACTGTTCCTTTTACCTGGCTGTTCTTTTAGCACCATAAACCACAGAGATGCAGCTCTGTTGACCTCAGCTTCAGAAGAGACTGAGAGCTTTTCCAGACAGAAGTATTGATATAGCCAGCCCCTGAAAGAGGCATGAGGGGGAGGGGAAATTCCAAGAAACCTTCCAATCTCTCAAACTTCCCTCTAAAGTGAGTGCAATGTCTGTCCTAGGAAAGCTGAAACTGTTCACGCCTTCCTGCTTTCGGACTGCCTTTGAAGGAAGTGTGAGAGCTGCAAGTGAGCATTCTGCAGCCAGTCTCCATGAGTAGGCCCCGTGTACAGGAACTCCTCGCTTAACGTTGTAGTTCTGTTCCTGAAAAATGCGACTTTAAGCGAAACGATGTTAAGCGAATCCAATTCCCCCATAAGAATTAATGTAAATGGGGGGGGGGGTTAGGTTCCAGGGAAATTTTTTTCACCAGACAAAAGACTATATTATGTGTGTCTACACACACAGTGTAAGTTTTAAAGAAACAATTTAATACTGGTACACAGTGATGATGATTGTGAAGCTTGGTTGAGGTGAAGACAGAGGGTGGGATATTTCCCAGGGAATGCCTTACTGCTAAATGATGAACTAGCAATTGGCTGAGCCCTCAAGGGTTAACTTGTTGTTAATGTAGACTCACACTCTACAAGGCAGCATGAATGGAGGGAGGGAAGACAGCATGGCAGACAGAGACATACACCCTGTGCGTGTGAGAGAGAGAGATGCACATTGCTCCTTTAAGTACGCTGACCCCACTCTTAAGTACACTGCCTTTTTAAGTTAATCAGCAAGCTGAGATGGCAGCTGCTGCAACGAAGCTCCCTCTGTCCTGAGCCCTGTCCTGTGTCCCCCCGCTCTATGGAAGATGGGGTAAGCGGGATGCAGGAGCAGGGGGGAGGGGGACACCCTGACATTAGCCCTCCTCTTCCCCTCCCCCCCCCCCCCCCCCCGTACAGCAAGCAGGAGGCTCTGGAGAGCAGCTCCAAGGCAGCGGGCAGGAGCAGCACATGGCAATGGGGGGACGTACAGCTGAACTGCTGGCAATTGGTAGCCTGTTGGGTAGCTGCCGCACAAGGAACTTAGGGGAGCGGGGAGCTGATCGGGGGGCTGCCGGCCCACCCTGGTTCCAAGCCCCCACCAGCTCACTACAACGGGCTGCTCTTCCTGTAAGCAGTGGACAAAGCAGGTGGCTGCCAAACCACATTATAAGGGAGCATTGCACAACTTCAAAAGAGCTTGTTCCCTAATTGATTAGCAACGTAACAACAAAACAACGTTAACTGGGACGACTTTAAGTGAGGAGTTCCTGTATAGTAAAAACTTATCTGAATGTCATTTGGTTTCAAGTACTGATACCAGCCAGTCCACATTATGGAGTCATTGCCTGCCTGCAATGTTTCATTTTAAAGTAATTAACCAGTCTAGTTACCTGTCTGCAAGCTGCTTTGGAAACTTCTGTTTTGGGGTAGTTGATCACTTGTAATTTACACATAGCTGAATTAGGATTTATAACTTGTTAATAAAAACAGCTCCAGACTCAAACTCACTCTAACTTTGGTGTTCGAATTATGGCACATCCCTACCTGTAGACTTGGGTGTTCAAACCTTCTACCGAAGGGCTCATTTTGGTAATTTACCAGGAGCCCAAGGGCCACATCCAGTTTGTCCGAAGTGGAGCTGGTAGTCGGTGAGCATGCTACAGTGTGTGAAGTGCCACTGAACTGTTTAATATCATCAAGGGGAGCTCAGGGGCTGTGAGCACCTGTGGACACAGTTAAAGATACCCATTTACATTTCTTCCACTCTTTTCATTTCTGCAGGCAAGGAAGTTTTCCTGATGCTGTTGCCAATTTCAATGTATTGTCTTGCAAGCATGATTTTAATTAAGGCTTGTTTTTCCCAGTGGTAAAGTGTCTGTAATCCTTGCGTGTCATTTTAGGGGAAAATGCCATTACTGCTCCGCCGCATGAATGAGGTTGGAAAGGTGTTTCTTGCCACAAACAGTGACTATAAATACACAGATGTAAGTGCTGCTGAAATACTTGGATTTGCGTAGAACTTAATGAAGAAAAACTGGATATTCATTTTCATACATTTTCTGGTTTTAGTATGACAACTTTGAGTGTATTCTATATAGTTCCTGAGTGAGAGGTAGTGTGATTTAGGGATTAAAACAGAGGACTGGATTTCAAAACTCTTGGGTTTTATTCCAGGCTCTGATACTAATTTATAGCGTGACCTGGGGCAAATCAGTTACCTCATCTGTGTCTCAATCTCTCAGCAGATGAAAAGTGCTGGATAAATGCAATGTATTTTTATTTTTAAAACTAGTAGCCTCCAAAATGCAAAACTTTCACTATAGTCAAACTGTTCTGATGCATACATGAAGGCATCAGACAATCCTGAATCTGTGATCAAGTGACAGTCCAATAACTTTTGAACCATCAAGGCTAGAGGGCTAGAAATTGGTGCTTTATCTGGGTGGAGAGAAGCTGGAAATTACCTCTTTTTAGTGGTGCAAGGTGTTTCTTTAAAGCCCTGGGAAATCGCAATATATCACAGCATTATTATGCATAAAAAGCTTACAGATCATTTTAAAGGTCTCTAAAATATAGATTCATAGATACTAAGGTCAAAAGGGACCATTATGATCATCTAGTCTGACCTCCTGCACCACGCAGGCCACAGAATTTCACCCACTCACTCCTGCGAAAAACTTCTCACCTATGTCTGAGCTATTGAAGTCCTCAAATCGTGATTTAAAGACTTCAAGGAGCAGAGAATCCTCCATCAAGTGACCCGTGCCCCATGCTACAGAGGCAGGCGAAAAACCTCCAGGGCCTCTTCCAATCTGCCCTGGAGGAAAATTCCTTCCCGACCCCAAATATGGCTATCAGCTAAACCCTGAGCATTTGGGCAAGATTCACCAGCCAGATACTACAGAAAATTCTTTCCTGGGCAACTCAGATCCCACCCCATCTAACATCCCATCACAGGCCATTAGGCCTATTTACCATGAATATTTAATTACCAAAACCATGTTATCCCATCATACCATCTCCTCCATAAACTTATCGAGTTTAATCTTAAAGCCAGATAGATCTTTTGCCCCCACTATTTCCCTTGGAAGGCTATTCCAAAAATTCACTCCTCTGATGGTTAGAAACCGTCGTCTAATTTCAAGTCTAAACTTCCTGGTGGCCAGTTTATATCCATTTGTTCTTGTGTCCACATTGGTACTGAGCTTAAATAATTCCTCTCCCTCTCCGGTATTTATCCCTCTGATATATTTATAGAGAGCAATCATATCTCCCCTCAACCTTATTTTAGTTAGGCTAAACTAGCCAAGCTCCTTGAGTCTCCTTTCATAAGACAAGTTTTCCATTCCTCGGATCATCCTAGTAGCCCTTCTCTGTAGTGTGCAGATTTTGAAGGCAAATCTATTCTTTGATTATAAAAATTACTGTTTTATCTCCAACTGATGTGTTTTATTAACTTTGTTCCCAAATTGTAATAAATCTAATGCCAAAATTGACAGTAAATTGTAAAACTAAAAAAGTTATGTAATCTGAAAAGGTGGAGACTGAGAAGTATGCTGTTATAAACTACACAAATGTATATTTTAAAATCCTAATTTTGTCTTTCAGAAAATTATGACTTATTTGTTTGATTTTCCACATGGACCAAAGGTATGTGACTCTAGGACTGCTGTTTTACTAGAAATTAATGCACGTAATTATCTCTGTGTAGCATAATAGGATTGTAATCCTGGTTCATGGACTGCATGGGGATTAGCAGGTATAATTAAAACGCAGTTGCTGTTTAGTTTCCTTATTTACACAGAATCAAATCCAAATATAAATAAAACATTTAGAGAGCTATTGTCAGCTGTTTTAAAACAAGAATCCTTAATAACAACATATTTCAGAGTAGCAGCTGTGTTAGTCTGTATCCACAAAAAGAAAAGGAGTACTCATGGCACCTTAGAGACTAACAAATTTATTTGAGCATAAGCTTTCGCGAGCTACAGCTCACTTCATTGGATGCATCTTCATCCAATGAAGTGAGCTGTAGCTCACAAAAGCTTATGATCAAATAAATTTGTTAGCCTCTAAGGTGCCACAAGTACTCCTTTTCTTTTTAATAACAACATAATAATGTTGCAGTCAAGATCAGTATGAAACTGACACAGTTTAGATTCCAATAAGAAATCTTATTGGAGAGCAAAAGGGCTTTGTAAATGGAAAGGAATATCTAGGGCCTAATACTGATCTCACTGGCATGACTAAACTAACTTCAGTCATGTTAGTCCTGATTTACACTGGTATAAGTTAGGGCAGAGGTAGGCCCTGAAATGTTTAAATGTAAAGCAGCTAGGAGCTCCAAACCTTTGTCTGCTTAGTACATTCAGCATAATCGATTACTTCATCAGTCACACAATGCATGGCTCAGCTCCTGTTTCATGGAGTTACTTAAGTATTTTCATGTGCCTGTCAACACTGCACCTGGGCGCATGTCACAGTATCAGTATCAGCCCCAGTCAGATTCCACTGGGGTTTATTTATAATCTGCTTTCCTAAATTTCTCTACAGTGGAATTTCTCTTGGATGTAGTATTTTTCGCTTTCTCCTGTAAACTGTAGTGTTTCTTGGTGATGTTAAATACCTGTCATGTTGGACCCAGAGGTGGCTGTATTTCTGCAGTGTATGGAGTGATTCCTCGATATATAGTTTATGAAAGCGTTCTGGGATCCTTCAGGATGAAAGGTGCAATAAATATAGCAGCTTGTATCCTAAAGTGTATCAGTGATTTGAGAAGAAGAGGCTGAAGGCAACGGACGCTTTTATGGTTCTTGTTTCTTCCTTTCCTAGCCTGGAAGCTCTCATCAGCCATGGCAGTCCTACTTTGACCTAATCCTAGTGGATGCACGAAAACCCCTATTTTTTGGAGAAGGCACAGTATTGCGACAAGTGGACACTGTAAGTACTGCATACGGAGCACACTTACCCACGTGGTTTCTTTAGGCAGCTTGGAACAGGAACTGGACCTTTTTTAGACTGGACTCTGCATTGAAATTCATGGAAGGCATTGGGCTGGAGTTTGCTTTTAGTTACACCCGGTCAGCCTCATTGCTGTCAGAGATGTGTGTCTCACGGGCAAACCTGAGTCCTTCCTAGCTAAATTAGAATACAGCAAACTGTGTATTGAGAAGAGTGAAACACAAAACCCCTCCATGGGAGTGAAAGCTGCCTCCAGTCTCCCAGGGAGAGACAGGGGTCCAAGAGAAGGAAGAATTAGGAAAAACCAGACAGAAAAGATCCACCACACCAGTTGCCCGTCACTAAAGTGATTTATTTCCTCTTCTGTACAGGTTACTGGCAAGTTGAAGATTGGTACCTACACAGGCCCTCTGCAGCATGGCATCGTCTATTCAGGCGGTAAAGCGAGAACAATCTCATGTATATTGTATAATGAGCATAAACAGAGATTTAGCTTCTCAGCCTACTGGCATAATCTGGGGTTGTCAGGTTAATCTCTGGTAGTGTTTCTGATAGGCAAGCCCTTCAGTGTAACCTGCTGGACCTGCTCATCATCCAGTATTGTGCAAGGATTTTAAAGGGCATGGGAGTGCTCTGGCTGCTTTAGCACACTTGGGACTCAGCTGTTTTCATACTGTAATGCCATGTTCAGCCACTTGCCAGGTGCCCCCAGAATCCTCTGCCCAGTTTGCATGTTGCTTCAAAGGAAGGGCAATGGGAATGAGGGTGATGGCTTACACAGCTCTTCTGACACATGAAAAGGATCTGGCTCATTCATTTCAGTGGAAGATGAGAGCCAGCACTGACCACCCTAGATACTGCCCACAGTCTGGGAACCACAGCACTGAGTACTTTGTGAAGGCATTCCTGTAGTGCAAATAGCTGCAAGTGCTTGGCTACTGTTGTGATGTGCTAATATGGAGCAGACTGGGGCTTTGGGGAGACCCCAAAGGATGCTGCTTTCTGGGCCAGTGGAGATAATACACTTGGCAAAGATGGTTTCTGGGAAGAGATGGCCAACTTGCCGTGTCTGTAGCCCACAGCTCCCTGTGTCTTGGCTGTCAGTGTATGCTCTGTGAGTAGCTGCAATTACTGGACACTTGTGTTTTTGCACTGTAGTGACAGGCATGTGCCTGAGTTGTGAGCTTCTGAAATGTGAGAAATCTTTCCCTTCATTTCACAATTGCTGACCCATCCTGTTTTCATTCCCTCTCAGGTTCCTCGGATACTATCTGTGACCTGCTGGGGGCTAAGGGCAAAGACATTTTGTACATTGGAGACCACATCTTTGGAGACATCCTAAAGTCCAAGAAACGTCAGGGCTGGAGGACCTTCCTGGTGATTCCCGAACTAGCCCAGGAGCTGCATGTCTGGACTGACAAAAGCTGTACGAAACTAGGCAACCACTGGCCAGGTTTTGCTGTCACTTCACTTGTGCAGCAACATTGACCTCACTGCGGCTGGTCTATTGTAACTGAGGGGAGATTTTAGCACTATTTCTCAAGATTGCATTGTTTGTATGGTGTTGAGGGGAAAAGCTGGGGCAGGGTTTAGAGGGGCTCTATGACAGTATGCATCTGCCTTTGTTTCTTTTTTTCCTGAGATCTTCCCCTTGCTTTTGGCATCTGTGTTAGGGGCTGATGCAGTCCTGTTACCCAAGGGAAAGGATTGGACTACTTGCTCAGCCTCTCAGACCACAGTCCTGGCTGTTGCTGACACTGGCATCTCTTTGCGAGGATGGATCTAGGCCTTTTGCACTTGGGCACAGTGGAGGGGAATTAAATTTCCAGTTGCATTGTGTATTAAAATGAGCTCTACATGGCATGGATAGAAGTTGTGATCTGATGGGCTAAAGTGTTCCAAACCCATGTAATTTTTTCTAATAAGCCACACCTCTTTCACTGACTGGATCAGTATGTCCCTGAAGTGACCAAATGGTCACTTCTCAAAAATCTTGTTAGAAAATGGTTTGTTGTTCATTAAAAAGTATGTTAGCAGATTATGTTCTTCTTATCATGGTGTCTGATCTCCTGACGCTGTCCCTCTCTGGAGGAAGTTCCAGTTAATTAAGAGGGAGGGCTGCTTTCTCAGCTCACCCCCTCACGCCACTACTCTCCCCCTTCTCTTCCTCCATTGGCATCTCAGTCAAAGTGGTGCCTGAATCCCCTCCTGAGCCTCAAGCACTAACAGATCTCTGCTGTCACTGGGCTAGCTCCTTTGCTGGTGAGGTGCTTGCAGGGCAGAAGCAATGAGGATCTCATTTGTTGTGTTTAATTGTGTAGCTGCGGAGTAACAGTGGAACAGCAGTGCTCTTAAAAAGCTTAAAAACTCATTGTTTACTTATCCATGATGTAAAGTTGCAGGGCAGATTAGGACAAGGAAGGCAGGGGATCGGGGAGGTGTGAGGTCAGAGCAGGGGGAAGTCTGAGGTGAAAGCAGCTCCCATGTTTAATTCCTAGGATAAGCAAAGATCCCATTCTCCCATGGGTGGAACACAGCAGCTCAGCAGTATCATAGAGGAACTAGCGTAGCATTAGTCGCAGTATTGGACTAGCGGGGTCACCATGCTGCTCTCCTTACACCTCAATTTATTTGGGACCCAGCCTCGTTCCGTTCAGCTGCAGACAGCAGCAGGACTCACAACACAGAACAGAACTGCCTTCAGTGTAGAACCATTTCAATGGCCCTGTCCTGCAGCTCTGCTCAGACGCATTGCCCCGTTGATGTCAAAGGAATTACTTATATAAAACTGCAGGTGTGGGCCCTAAAGCAGCAGGGATCAGTCCCAGAAAGCAAGTCCTGAGCCCTGCCAGGTCTGCACGGTGTGCATTCAACTCTTTAGCTGAACCCATCTACATTAGACACCTGTTTCTCGCCATGTCAGCCCGAGCAATTGCGCACTCTCTTTTATTTTCCATTCCTGGCCACAGCTGCCTCCTATGAGAAGTGCTGGAAATGTGATGCTTTTGGCACTTTCAGGTTTAGCCCTCTGACCCTCTTTCTTCTCTTTTATGGAATTATTCAGCCCTTTTTGAAGAGCTGCAGAGTCTGGACATTTTCTTGGCAGAGCTGTACAAGTGAGTATTCCAACATTTGTATAATAATTTCCTACCCCACATAGCAGCTGTCATTTGAAGATCTTAATGCACTTTTGTAAATATTAGATAATGAATCCCAGCAAGTCCCCTCTAAGTTAGGTAAGCAGTATCCTCTTTTTACACATGGGGAAACTGAGGCACACAATGGTTATGACTTGCTCAAGGTCACACAATGAGTCTGTGGCACAGCCAGGAGTTGATCTCAGGAGTCCTGACTCTTAATAATCCTGGGTTCTACCCACAAAGCTAGCCTTCTTTCCTCTGTAGACCATACTTCCTAACTGAAAAATACCCTAAACCTCCTAGTTTTCTAAATGTTTTCAAACAACGTTGTGTAATTTTTCTTCTATAACCAGGCATTTGGACAGTAGCAGCAATGAACGGCCTGACATCAGTTCCATCCAAAAACGTATTAAGGTATCAGTTATAAAAACACCTTTTCACACTGTATACTGGGATCACTTCCCTCAGCACTAAAATGCAGCAGCATTACACAATAGCTTTCATAGGCAGGGAAGTATATCACGTTCAACTGAAATTAAAAAGGAGCTTTAGGTAGACAGAAGGTTGTTACCCAGTTAGAATTTGGCCAGGTCATTGGGGTAGCACCTGCCCTGTTAGGGAGAATGCCCTGGTCAAGACCTTGGTTTTATGCCTGATCTAAGAAGCATAGTGCCACTTGGTACCATTCTGGGGCACTGATTCCATATTGACTCAGATGGGCCGCCTGTTGGCTGTCTGTCACCACCTCCTACAGCATTCTTGGTGTTCCCTGGAAGTTTCCCATCTACTGATCAGGCAAACCCTGTTCAGATGACATCACAGCCTGGTGGGATGGCTGCAGCTATGATGAAATGTCATTGATTCCAGTACAGCTTTCCCCTCCATTAGATGTGAAGATGGATGCAGTGTGGTCTCGCTATTAGAACACACACAGCCTGTTAAGTGCCCCTCTATTCTGAGACCCCAGCAGAAACTGAGCAGCCCAGGAACTCAGAATGTCCCAATTACGTGACAATCTTTTCCCAGTCTCTCTGCTGGAGTTTGCGTTGCTCTCTGGCCAGAGCATTGAATCTGCCTTTTGCTTGTAGAAAGTGACTCACGACATGGACATGTGCTATGGGATGATGGGAAGCCTGTTCCGTAGTGGCTCACGACAGACCCTCTTTGCCAGCCAGGTGATGCGTTATGCAGATCTCTATGCAGCATCTTTCATCAACCTCCTGTACTATCCGTTCAGCTACCTCTTCAGAGCCGCCCACGTACTGGTGAGTTGTAACCCACTGAGAAATCAGCAGCAGTCCTGACAGGCAAATGCCATCAGAACTGTCTAGTGTGTGATGTTGGCAGAACCAGATAAACACTATTAAGGACTTGGGGACATCACTACTGTAGTGCAGAAGAGATAGGAAACTCAAATTCTCATATTATGGCTTGGAGGCACTTAAGCTTGTTATGGAGGTATCTGAGCTCTTTAGTGGAGGGTGATCGACTCCTGCTTGTTAGGATGGCATTGGCCACCCCGAAAGCTGTCCACCTTCCCAGCCAGAAACAGTAATGTGGGCTGCTCAGTGGGGATAGAGGAACTATAAAAGAAAAATACTGGTGCTTAGAATAAAGGACCTGGGGATCATCCTCAGAATCACATCTAGAGCAGCATAGAGTTGGGGATGCATGCAGTGATGCAACAAGACGTACAGAGGGATAACACTGGATCTAGTTACCAGTTTTGCTGTTCTCCACACTGGCTTTCCTATGGGAGAGTACCATAGGCTGTAATTAGGCTAATTATTGGCCCTCAGTATTGATGTTGATGATATTAAGGTCAATGTCATGGGCTTGTGCTGTCTTATGAATGATAACGGGCCAATTTGTTCTGAATGGATAGCATGAAAAGTCACTGGCCTTCATCTGTAAGGAGCTAAGTGCTTCAAAGAGTAGTGAAAACGATTTCACTAGGTTCAGGTTTCAGAGTGGCAGCCGTGTTAGTCTGTATTCGCAAAAAGAAAAGGAGGACTAGTGGCACCTTAGAGACTAACTAATTTGGTTATAAATTGGTTAGTCTCTAAGGTGCCACTAACCCTCCTTTTCTTTTCACTAGGTTCACTTTCAGCCCAAAGCCCTCATGCATACCTGTGTTTTCGTATTAGTTCTGTAATGCTACGAGCATACACAGCATGGTGGGGCCTGCTTTCTGGTCACAATCCCAAGGGTACAGCATATTTAACAAACTTCAGGGGCTTGTTTTTCATTAGTATCTGCATATATTGGAGAAATAATAAGAGCATCTGCATGGCTGATCACAGCATTCCTCCTGGGACAATAAGACAGGTCCACTCCTCACTGTTGTTTTTGTATAGATGCCACATGAATCGACGGTGGAGCACATTCATGTGGACATCAATGAAAAGGAGTCACCTCTGGCCACCCGCAACCGCACCTCAGTGGATTTCAAAGATTCCGACTACAAACGGCATCAACTGACCCGGTCAGTCAGTGAAATTAAACCACCTAACCTCTTCCCCCAGACTCCTCAGGAAATCACACATTGCCATGATGAGGATGATGATGAAGAAGAGGAGGAGGAGGAGGAAGAGGAATAGGAAGGAAAAATGGAAGCCTCTCTGAAGACAAAACATGATTTTGGCAGTGATGAGCGGGAGTGGATTCCCTTGTTTGGTTCCAGGGGGAATGGGTGTGATTCTTTCAAAGGCACATTTTGAAAGTTTCCAAAAACTTTTTAAAATTAACACTAATCAGGAGGTGCCCCTTGTTTTTAATTTTGCGAATCTGCTCTTTGCAGACAGTTTGAAATGCCAATGAATTCTGCACTACAGGAGATTCTAACAGTGCATTCAGACTGGACTTCACACAAGTGTTATCTACAATGCCTCCCCTGTTACGTATTTGGGATGCTGCATGTTTCCCCCTTTTTCTTCCCATGGGTGCAATTCATTTGGTTTTCATTGAACAGTGTCTTATGAACGGTTTGGAATTTGTACAGTCTCTACAGAGAAGGAAGGATGCAATGGGCCCAGTAGCAGACAAAATGATCTGACAAGAATCCTCCTACTGCAAGTTGTACCACCCTTCTTAATTCTCAGCTTTTTTGGATATAAATTCTCCCCCTACTAAATACTGTATTGTATCCAGGGAAACGTTATGGCTTCCAGCATTGAATTTACCCTCTGCTAAGCACAAGTTTCCCCTTATAAGCTGTTTAATGTTCTAAATTACTCTGGCAATATCTGATTTCACTGGGATTCCGGTACTCACTAGCATTCAGTAGTTTTGGGTTTGTCAGGAAGTCTGTTGTCCTCCCCTTGGTGGATAAAGACTTAATTCTTTTATCATTGACATGGAGTGCATGATTTCGGCTGCGTTTATCAAACACGCTCTCGCCTGCCCCCGCCCGGCTGTATTTTCAACAAGTAGCACTGGAGCTTGAAATCACATCTGTACATCATATGTCAGTTATTTCTCCCCCCAGTTTCTGTTATCTCTCTCTGTCTCTCTGCTTAGCTTTAGGAAAGGAAAGGAAAGCGTCAAAGTGTCCCAAAGATATAAAAGCCAAACAGCCTCTGGAGTGGAAGTGTGTGCTTGAACCACCCATCCTAGCTTGAACTTGGCCCACACTATAGAATCATAGGACCGGAAGGGACCTCGAGAGGGCATCTAGTCCAGTCCCCTGCACTCATGGCAGGACTAAGTATTATCTAGCCCAGCCCTGACAGGCGGGCTGTGTGTGTGTGTGTGTGTATATATATATATGATCATATAATGCAGGGCTAGTCCAACTGTGTGACCCATACAATTCCACAATACAGCTTGCAGCTGCCCCATCTTTCACATGGAGCTGTAGCACATAGAAACTACAGGTCCCAGCATGAAAGAGATCTGGCTCAAGATAGCTGTAGTCTCCAGGCTCCTGTGCTAGAACCTGCAGTTGTTGATACCTCCGTTTCAGAAATGAATATGATGTAGTCTGCTTCATTTGACCTGCAAACAGTTCTCAGTGTCCTGTCTGTGCACTTTGGGCCTCCACCTGGTGTTAACTTAAACACAGATCCCTCCTATGTTACCATTCCCTGTAAGGTGTGGTGGGCGGTACAGCTGTGTTAACCGTGCATTGCCATTTACTACCTGTCATGGGTGTGGTGTAGCTTATTCCAAACTGCCATTCATTTGTGAAAGGTACAGAACAGGGGGCCTGATTTTAAAGAATTAGACCTTTTGGTTCAATCTCATAACTGCATTTGATCTTATGCCAGTGTAACATACGGTGAAAAACAAATCAGCAGGAGGTGCTGGTATGGATGGCCTACAAGTCAATAAACCATGATGGTTCTAGTATTGCTGGCCTATCACGTTGTTTATGCATCACTGCTGGAAGGTGTCCTTGTCGCATCACAGCTGAATGGGGTGAAGGGGAGAGACTTTGCTAGGTACAGAGTTGGCGAGCCAGGAAACCATCAGAGAGTTTGGATTTTCAGGAGGAGATGTCCAGCGCTTTTGTCACTAAGTTTTAAGGAGGGCGGTATCCAGCCTCCTCCTGAAAGGGACTCAGAAGAAGTGTTCAGGGAAAGAAGATGGCAACTTGATTGATTAAAGGGCCCCAAAGAGGTGGGAAATGAGTTTTGGTTTAATTATATTTTTTCAGACCCTAGGGTGTAAGCCAGTAGCAAGTCCTTGCGTACAAAGGGGATGGATTCTGGGCTCATCCACCATTGCACCTGTGCATAAATCAGCTATCCTATACAGGGCACACCATTCAGAACAAGGATGAAAATCAACACTAAGCCATTGCATTCAGTAATGGAGATGTGATATTGTGTGAAACTGTCAGGTCAGGTTTTTTTGCCCTGGTTGTAGGCGGGGGGGAACAGGTTCACAGTGAATGGATTTAGAAACTACTTTTAAAGACTTGTGAGATAATTGCTCCCCCACCAGCAGCTACATGCAGACCACCCCTTCCTGCAACTGGGTCAGACATTTCTAGGGCACTGGTTCCCCTCTATCTGCCGCGGTTTCACATGTTATGGTGAGTATGAGAGGGAGGAGAACACACCTCTACCTCCTCCCACCACCACTGCTAAACACTCCCCAGTGTTTGTCTAATACCAGGGAAAGGCCATCAGAGCTGGTGCAGAACCTCCCACAGTGTCTCTTGAAGCCACATGATATTTAAGGGAAAACAGGGATGTTTTGGTGGGGATAAATGTTTCGGTTGGAAAAGCTGGGGCAGGGTTAGGGGAGTTTTTCCCCAATTGCGCCATCAGAGATGGGGATTTTACCCACATTTTAATGTAGCACAGATCAAAGGTGTTTTAGGTAAATTTTCAAGTTAAACCTTTCCTGAGGCAAGTGCCCTAGTACCGACACTGTTTTGTCTTGGTTTGTAGGAGTGAGGATGATACCATATGGCTTCAGAACAAATCAGCCACCTGCCCGTTGATAGGAAATAAATATCCTACCGGTGCAGATTACCTGCTGCTTTCTTTTCCTCTTCTGAAACAGAATTCAAAACTTAGCCTCAATGAAAGCAAAAAGGCTGTTTGAACTCTGGATTCAGGAATCATCACATCACTGCACAAGATTAGCTGATCTGCCCTTGGAGTTCAATGATAGTCTCCTTGAGAAGTGCAACATCTACATTTCCTGGAGGGGGCGAAGTTTCGTAATTATTTGTATTGCTGAGCCCTGCAACACTAGAACATATATTCTGGAGGTTTTTATAACATTACCAGTTCATTTAACTATACAAGTTGCTTTAAATTGAGCAACGTGAAGCCTCTTTCATGTAAACCCTATTGATGCTGGTTTTTTCTCTTTGCGTGACCAGACTCCATTGCAAGCAAGCCCTGAAATCTTCCTAGAGTAGTAGTAGCTACTGACAGGTTTCAGAGTAGCAGCTGTGTTAGTCTGTATTTTCAAAAAGAAAAGGAGGACTTGTGGCACCTTAGAGACTAACCAATTTATTTGAGCATAAGGTTTTCTCATCCCCCACACACAAACTCACTCTCCTGCTGATACCAGCAGGAGAGTGAGTTGGGAGGGGGGGTGAGAAAACCTGGATTTGTGCTGGAAATGGCCCAACTTGATTATCATACACATTGATCACTTTAGATAAGCTATTACCAGCAGGAGAGTGGGGTGGGGGGAGGTATTTTTTCATGCTTTGTGTGTATATAATAAAATCTTCTAAACTTACCACAGTATGCATCTGATGAAGTGAACTGTAGCTCACGAAAGCTCATGCTCAAATAAATTGGTTAGTCTCTAAGGTGCCACAAGTACTCCTTTTCTAGGAGCTACTGAGTAACTGTAAAAAGTACAACTGGATCGAGTAGTGTAGATAGAACTGACCCTGTGCCCCTAAAGAGTTTTCTATGCACACGCCTATCGATTGAGCATATATAAACTTATACCCTAAAGAGTCTGTTCACAGAAGAAGGTTGTGAAACAAACCCCCACTAGAATTTTCCTGCTTCCTACCATTACTGTTGGTATCCTGCTATGTTTTTGGTTGCACTTTCCCCCTCACCTTCTTACCTGTGCATTCCCTGTCTGTGGCCCCACAAAGTCATGGGACCTCCTGGCCCTGGCTAAAATGGCCATCTAGAGGAGGTTGGCTGATGGGGGTCTCCTGTGACTGTGGGGCCTATTTCCGATCCTCCAGCTGCTCACACAGCCAGGCAGCGTTCCTCTGGGGGGCGTTCACTGGCTCCCTTGATGCCTTTGAGGAGCCCCATCAGGTTCCCTTTGTTTGACCCTTTGACCTCACTCCTGTCCCTGTTATTTCATTAGTTGTCCCACAGAATTATTTGGTATCTAGGTCTTGTGGACACTCCCTTTAGGCAAGGGGAGGTCCTTTAGCAGTGGGCAGGATCCCAATAGGATCACTTGCCTATAGCCATCTGGCCTGACCCTGTCACACAACACTATTACTGTTGGTTCAGTTCCAGCACTGAAAGCAGCATGGCCACCAGCTGTGAAGCAGATTAACAAAAGCTTCCCCCTGACTCTACTTCTGCATGAGCCTCTCTCCTTGTCAGACCTTTCTGAGGAGCACGCCAAGCCTGTAGCCAGCTGAAAAGGAGCAAGACATCCAGGAGTTACTCTCATTTATTGTAGCTCAGGAAGAGCCAAGGACTAAATCCACAAAGAGGATGTAGGCTCAGTGTTTCAACACCTAACTTTAGGTGCCCTGCCCTGTGGTTTGTACTGGCTGCCATGACAGCAGGTGCCTTCCTTTAGCTGCCCATAAACTAGGGCCTGGCTATTCTCAAGTCAGCTGTACAAACGAGATGCCTAGTGCAGCTGTTTTATGTGCCTGCTTTGGGTGCCAGACAACAACTAGATTTCCCTATTGGGAATCGTGTTCCCACCCTTTGTCCCTGCAAACTGGTCAAAGCTCTCGCTGTGCTGCAGGGAGAGAGTTCGGTACCGAAGAAAGGGCTCCACAGCACGCTGAGGAAGGTGCCACCGCACCTAGCCAACAGGAAAGGCCAAGGGTGGGTGTGGTCCAAATCCCTCTCCTGCAAGAGAATTAGGTGCCTATGTCCAGGCCAGAGGGAGGCAGCTGGCTCTGCCTGGGATTCGCAGGCATGAACCAGCTCTTGGAACGGTAGTGCCTGAGCCCTTCTGTGACAGACAGGAGGTGGCCGTTCCCCTTGGCCCAGAGGTTAGAACACTAACCCCTCAGGGGGGAGATGCAGGTTCAAGTCCCACCTCTACCCTGTGGAACAGCCCTGAACACACGTTCCCCACCTCCCTGGTAAGCGCCCTAGGCGTTGGGCTAGTCAGTCCCACACTGATTCAAAGCCTTACGCCAAGTGGAACAGGAGCGACAGCAGGACAGACCTGCTGAAGAATACCCCAAGGCCCGGTGTGCAAGAGCCCAGCGTTCAAGCCCTGCGCAGCAGGCAGTGGAAGGAGGTGAACGGAGGGGGGGGGGGGTGCCAACCCTGAGTTGTTACAAGGCAGGAGTGAAGCCAGTGCAACTAGGGGTATTCTGGGCAGCACCCACACTCTGAAAACAGGGGCTAGGCCCCAGCTGTTAAGACCAGCGTGGCTGTGAGCATGCTCACTGCCAGCCCCTTAGCAGCCCTGGGGACGTTAGGGACCGGAGCGGCAGGCTCGGCAGCAGCTGAGCAGGGAGTCTGAGGCTCAACATTCTGAACGTAGGCCTGTAATGGCGCTGGTACCTCAGGTCCGTTGGGGTTTGAGCCGCAAGGGAATTGGAGCAGCCTGTGTTAATTGTTCCTCTTCCTGGGGCAATGGCTCCCGGGGCGGGCGGGGGCACAGAACGGCCAGGCAGAGGTACAATTCTATCCACAGCAGAGAGCAGTATAATCCCGCTCATATAATTTACATCCTCCTCCTCAGCACAC
Organism: Lepidochelys olivacea; assembly: GCF_965140295.1. Lineage (NCBI taxonomy): Eukaryota > Metazoa > Chordata > Testudines > Cheloniidae > Lepidochelys > Lepidochelys olivacea. Next base: position 121,970,226 of record NC_140417.1, read on the forward strand.
AGATAAAAAGGCAAATTAGGATGACAAAACTAAGACAGCACCAAATTCCTTCTAAATACATCCCAGGTCACTTCAGGATGCAATCAAAGCAGCCGCAGAAGTACTACAGGCCACCACTCCCCTTCTCCCCAGACCGGGGTGACCTTATCTTGCTCAACCAACAGATGCAGCAAGAGCAGCCCTGCTACAACATCAGCTCTTCCTGTTGAAGTAACTTCCTGACTGAGGCATTTACTCACCATTGTATGGACTCATAACAACAGAAAGTCAAAACTGAGGCCCCAGGCTCATTCAGCTACTTTGCCAAAGCAATTCTTGCACAGAAACCCCTTGCTTGCAGCTTGCAAGGAGCGACGCAGTTACTACGGGGTCCCACGCTACCAGAACATGGTACAGCATGATCCCATGAATGGAAGTTGAAACTAGACCAATTCAGATGGGAGCCAAGGCACCCATTTTTGAGAGAGGGTGTAATTAATCCTTGGACCAAGGTGGATTTGCCATCACTGGCACCTGGTAAATCAAGCTTGGCTGTTTTGCTAAAAGAGCTGCTCTAGGAATTAGTTTGGGGCAGTTCTATGGGCTGGGGTATGCAGGAGGTAAGAGCTGATGATCACAATGGTCCCGTCTGGCCTTGGAATCTAGTGGCCAGTCTTCCAGCCAAAAAGGAGTTGAGGGAAGGAGACGGGCCGGACAGAAAGTGTTCCTGCTCATGCAAGCACAGACATGGCCCAGCTGCTTTTCAGGGTTGGTCCCTCTTTGTGCCATGGCTGGATCATGGTCCCATGCTGCACGTCTCACACTTTGTGCCCTGACCCTGCCATCCCACGGAGCACTTTCTTTGTCCAAACCGGTCTTAGCCGCACAAAGGTCATCCCCGCCTCCCTGCTCACTGACTTTGCTCAGCCTTGTTTCAGACCATCAGTTCAATGGCCCCTTGAAAAGTCAGGGGATATTAGCACAGGTAGGCACTTTATTTAGAAAAACCACTGCCCACCCCCCGCCCTAGCAATGGTCGAAGAGAAGCCAAGTCCTGCCTGAGCTGTGGTAACTGCCCTTCTCTCACCTTTAGACATTGCCCCCCCAGCAGGGGTGAAGTGTGTGAGGAAGCAGCTAGTGAATGTGTTTCAGAGTAACAGCCGTGTTAGTCTGTATTCGCAAAAAGAAAAGGACTTGTGGCACAAATAAATGGGTTAGTCTCTAAGGTGCCACAAGTCCTCCTTTTCTTTATAGTGAATGTGGCAGCCTCTCACCCTTCAGCCCCACAGCCAGCTCATTAATAAAGAATCAGTCACTCCGCTGCCAGATCCAGTCACAGGCCCACGGGCTTAGCAAGTGACTTTAGCCTGCCCTTCACATTGGCTGCGTGGAAGTTTAAGAGCGTTGTTTGGGTTTTGGCCGTAGGCATGTGGCTGAGGGGTGCGTAGCTGCCACTGCCCAAGCACTGGGGCTGTGCGAATTCATTGAACGAGGAAGAGCTGGGATAGCTGAGTGGGGTGGGAAGTGACACTATCCCTCTGCTGAAAAGAAATGGCTTGTAGGCGGAGTCCTAGGACAGAATAGCTGCCAGCAGCCTCTGTGTCCCTGTTCACAAGATCGCTCTGTTAACACTAGCTGGCCCTGTCCTTCCACAGGCTGCAGCGGACAGGAGTTTAGGCCAGATTCATCTCCAGCAGCCACAGTGGGAAGAGGGGTCTCCTGAAAACAGTTTGACCATTCCTCTCTCCTTTCCATCTGCCCCGTTCACCGTGGGGCAGGGGCTTCCATTCACTATTGGCAGAGTTGCCCTTGGCTTCCTCTTTGACCATACATGGATGACTTTCAGTTTTGGTCCCTCTCCTCCCACTTCGCACTGTGTAGGGCTTAGGGTGGGTTCTTTGGCTTGTGCTGCCCCCTGCTGGAATTCCACTGGTCCTGTTCTAAGCCAGAGTCACTTTCATCTCCAGTTCTTCCATCTCTCATTTATAACTCTCCTGCCAAGAGGCTGCAGATACCGAACACCGAGAAGTCTCTTGAAGGACAGAATATGGCACTGTATGGCAGCTCAGGGCTTATGAAAGTCACAGCCTATGCACCCACACCTGGTGTCTTGGAAGAGAGGGGTAGGATATATTACAATGCATTGGGCCATGCAGGAGAGTGGGCCTAGCCAGCTGGTCAGTTCATGAGTAATAAAGTGGAGAGTGAGTGAATTATGGCCTTCAGACAGCTCACAGAGTTAACAACCAGGCTGCTGGGGAAATGACAGTATTGGAATGGTCACTTGAGAAGAAACTATTCTGTCTTTCTATGCCATAGGTCATGTGTCTGGCCTAGAGGATCTAGGCTTGCTTGCTCTGATGTTTGTCTAGTAGTCTATCGTGTAGAAGATATGATATCCCACTGCTTCAGCACTTTACTACCCCACGCCGAATTAGGGTTTCACGTGCAGCAGATTGGAGGGGCCAATCCAAACAGCAGCTGATCTTTCAACAGCTTCTGTCTCAAAGGAGGCTCTTCACTGTGATAAGTTTAACCTGTGGCGCTGTGTGTATTCTGGAGCGAGGGTCACTTAGTAAAGCCAAAAGGTAGTGCAGTAGGATTTCTCCAGCACCTACAGCATCTCCCCCTCCTTTTCATACTACACTAAGGAAAGCCAAAGATATTTACATTTTCATCCTACTCACCACTCCTTTTGCTTCTCAACGTAAATCTCATAGGCGAGAGCAATGCTTGATCACACTCACACTCTCTTTAGGACCGCTGGCTGGCTAATCATATAGCTTTAAAAAAAAAAAATCCAAGGTGTGCATTCGTGTGTGAACACTCCCTAGCTCACACAATGGGCTTAGCCCAAATTCTTGGCTCACTTTTCTAGCCAATGGTTCTCAATCATTTTTGGGCTCAAGACCCATTTGCAAAACTTGAGGGCCTGTTGCCACCCAGTAAATGGCTTTAGAGACTTAAAGCCTCACTAAATATGTCTTACCCATGCTATATATTAGACACATTAACATACTAAATAAGTACCCCGTGCATACCCCAGTGGTGGCTCCTGTCCCATGGCACTGGCTGGGCTTAGCTCCCTGCTCCAGTGTTGCGACCTCCAAGTTTGCAGTAACGCTCAGGTTTGACTGGCCCCCCACATGGGATGCTGGGCAGGTCAAATTTGAGAGAGAGACACTTTAACCTGGCACATGGGGGCACAGTGCCACACTTCAAATTTAGCCTGGCTGGAATGACTCTGTCATATTCCGGCACCCCAAATTTTGGGACATGACCCATGGGTTGAGAGACTATGTTCTAGCCTCTACGGTCCTTGCAGAATGGTTGAAACAGCTACAGTGCTGTAAGCAATGGAGGTTTTGCTCTGTATTTCAGTGACAGGCCCATACCCCACTCAGCTCATGTCACCATTATCTTGGCCTTGTTCAGCATGATTTCCAGGTTCCTCACCTGTTTACCTACCTGACACCAATGGCCATTTAAGTAGCTGACTGATGTTAATGCAACAGTACAATTCACCGTGGCATTGTTTTGGGTGGGGAGTAGCCCCTGCATTTTGAACAGCGTTTCCTTTTTAAAGCAGCTGCTGTCTCATGGCGACACTGACAGGAAGCCCAGGTGCAAGTCCCGTGAATTGTGCTGCACAGCCGGCAGAGGAAGTAGGAGCGAAGAAACACAGTCCGAGCCGTGTTGCTGCCACTGATCAAGCCGGGACAAACTGACAAGGTAGCTTAGTTTCAGGGGGCACGAGGCTGGGACAGGGGAAATCGCAATCTGTCCCATGAAAAGGAGCAGTGAGAAGGGAGACTCCTTATGTTCAAGTTTCACAGATGCGGTTTTGCAAACTGCTTGGATGGAGCATTTCCAGCATGGCAGGCTGGGGGTGGAGATGTTGCAGCACCTGCAGTTACTAAGCAATGATGCTTCCGGAATACTGCAGTCCAGTCACGGGTTCCAGCAGCTTTTCTATTCAACTAAACAAAGCCAAGCCCCCTTCCGTACCCTGTGTGGCAGCTTCAAGTCTCACTTTGTCAGGTATTTCTTGGGTATAAAGTGACTCAAGATCAAATCTGGGGCTGAGCCCAAGGTTGCGGGGGCAAAGACGCAAGTAGAAATTCACCTGGAGAGATCAGAGCAGCAGGGGCTGCAGGCCACCTGGGGAGATTTGGTACCAAGATTTCTTTCCTCCAACTCCGTATACAGAGTTGGAGGAAAGAAACAGGCACGCCATATGGGGAACGTACCCAAATCGCCACTGAACTGAAGTGAGCTTATTTTCACCTTGTCCCTTAACATGACCTTAAGTGAAACCTTAACACTCGCACCAGGGTAGAAGTTGGACCAGATCTGACTTTGGGGCTGGTCTGTAGCTGCAGAATAGGTCTAACAAAAACTATGGAGCTTGCATCGCTCCCCTTTGGGTTTTGGGCCTGTGTAGCTTAGACCCATCAAGACTCCTAACAGTCCTTTCCCAGTTGCTGTGGGAATCAGGAGAAGTCTGGGAGGGGCTCTTCCTTGTACCCCACTCTGACAGATCCAGTAATTCCCAAGCTCGAAGAGGTTATTACAAAAAATGAAGGGTTTACAAGAAGGACTCGAAAGCTCACTGGCCCTTTCAAGATGAGGCCACGGCAGGATTTACTATGTTTAAAAGTTGTTCTCCAAGTTTAGACATTTGAATTTTTTAAGCTTTAGCTCAGCAGATTGAGAGTCCCTTAAGTTTTCCTGGGGATGATGGAACAGCTTAAAATATTCTGCCTTTCAAAATGCTCTCCACAAATAGCCTACTTCCAAACAACTGGCTATTTATGACTATGTGATGCGGAGAAGCCTCCTCTAGGAGCTGGAGTTATGGAAACTATTTGACCCTAACTTGCTGCTGGGAAAGTGGCAGGAAGAGTCAGATGAACACCCACAAAGTTACTGCAGTGCAGATCCCTCCCCGTGCCACAAGAAGTTCTGCTCTGCTCCTGCACATGCCATAAAGTTCCAAGCTGGCTCCAGAAGCTTTTCATAAACCCAGGAAACGAGCAACTCTTTACTCTTGCTCTTCAAGCCCTTGTTTGCTTGATGCAGTTTGGCATTCCAGCAGCAAGCCCAACTCTTGCCTTAGCATGTCAACCCTCTCCCACGTCGACTAGCTCCCGGGACATGCATCTGTCTATTCCAAACTCCCCTCGCTCTGGCCTTGTTCGGAGATTAAGATGCAAGATTGAATTCTTGCCTGAAAAGCATTCGCTAGAATTTCCTGTGATGAAGCTGGGCTGGAGTTGATAGATCCTACTTTTGAAAGCGGGCCTTGCCACAGCTCAAGTCCAGAGCCTGGGCAGGGGTCAGCCAGAAAAGCAGATGAACAGCTTTCCCCAGGAGGGCGATCTGATGGCTGGTGTGATGTGCTGCAGGAACACGAACAGGCCCCTAAGGAATGGACATGAACTACAGCCCGATAGGGTCAAGATGCCCTGAACATGGTCTCTCCCATCTCCCCACAGCCAGAGTGGGAACATTTCTCCTGATACATATGAATGCTACAGTGGGCACTGTTCAAAACTCAACATTAACATTGCAGACATTAACACTGCAAAGGGAAATAGTCCTCTCTCTCTCAGCTACCATTGGGTGGGAACTACTGCACATGGGCCAGGAACCCCTCTGCCACAGTCTGTGGCCTCTAACATGTGTAACTAGGGTATCTTAGCTCCACAAAACTATTAAGCAGCATTGAATATGCATTGAAGCAGGGCCTCCCAAAGCACAGGTGAGGATCCAGAATATTCATATTCCATGACCAATAAAGAACAAGCCCCTGATAGGTTTCTGCCATCTTTGGTTTTATGACAACGGGGCAGCTGATACTTCAATTCTCTCCTTCAAAACTACACCTCTTGCTGGTGCCACGATCACTGCCTCCAGACAAACTCAAGACACACATAGGGGAGACTGTAGCAAGATGCCCCAAAGCGGCCATTCAAATCAGAGGCCACTGTGGATGCCAGAGCCACCTCACGATCCTGCAGCATTAGCATTAAGCCAGATGCTATAGGGCAGAGGAGACAACATCTCTAAACACAAAAGGGAGACAATGTCCTTACTGCAGGTGAAAGAGCATTCAGATTAACTTAAAACCAACAATAGAATCATAGAATATCAGGGTTGGAAGGGACCCCAGAAGGTCATCTAGTCCAACCCCCTGCTCAAAGCAGGACCAATTCCCAGTTAAATCATCCCAGCCAGGGCTTTGTCAAGCCTGACCTTAAAAACCTCTAAGGAAGGAGATTCTACCACCTCCCTAGGTAACGCATTCCAGTGTTTCACCACCCTCTTAGTGAAAAAGTTTTTCCTAATATCCAATCTAAACCTCCCCCACTGCAACTTGAGACCATTACTCCTCGTTCTGTCATCTGCTACCATTGAGAACAGTCTAGAGCCATCCTCTTTGGAACCCCCTTTCAGGTAGTTGAAAGCAGCTATCAAATCCCCCCTCATTCTTCTCTTCTGCAGGCTAAACAATCCCAGCTCCCTCAGCCTCTCCTCATAACTCATGTGTTCCAGTCCCCTAATCATTTTTGTTGCCCTTCGCTGGACTCTCTCGCTGGACTCTTCTGGGGGGGAATAGTGGATTGTTCCCCCCCAGAAGATTTGTCAGTTTTCATTTCACTACAATGCTGGCTATAAATAACTCAATTGGGTGCTTGCTCCTCAGTAGGCTCCACAGTGAACTTCCTGCAGCTCCAGCCCACAGTAATGTCTAGACTAAGCTCGTGTGTTAGCATTTTACTGCACACAGCTGCGACAAGAACCTGAAACAGCTGTGTGACTTTCCAGGCTTTGACTCAGTGACATTACAATGCAGGCATCATGGGAAGAATGTGATGTCGCAATATAAGTCTCCCTCCCCCACGGATACTTGGAAACAAGATTTGCCAAGCAAACTTTCCTGGGGGTGCGAAAATGACTGTGGCCATCTTCCAAGCCACAGCAACACCTACATACGTGATCCATTAAGGCTACAGCCAGCAAAGCTCTTTGGACCCTGTTGAGGGTAACCAGAGATACTCTCAGAACATAATCATTTCCAGGAACAAGGAAACTACAATACCGCTGTTACACTACAAAGAAAAGGTGATGCTGACCTGTGTTAGGAGCCCAGGCCCAGATCCACAAGTGTATTTAAGCGCCTAACTTCCACTGAGATCAATGGAAGTGAGGAGCCTAAGTACCTTTATGTGGACCTGGGCCCCAGTGTCTATGCCACAAATTGTTCCACCACCCAGATGCTGCTCACAGAGATGGCTGGAAACCACAGACCTGCTGTCTTAGGGGATGCCACTTCTCCACTAGTAGATGTGAGTTGAACACTGCCATTGCAAGACAGTCTGGCTCCTGTGCGTTTGACTGTCATGAAAAGCCCCTTGATTAAAAGCCAACAACTGGTTGTCACCCCGTGTTCCGGATAAAGTACCCTTCTCTTAACAATCAGAGCATGTATGATTCTGGCCAGTCCCTGTTTCACCAGAGCAGAAAGCTGAATGCAAAGCAGTCCTTTGTTTAGAAGTTCTTGTGCTTGTTCCCTCTTTGGGGCAATTAGTGTCCTCCCTCCCACATGTGTCCTTGGGGATGCTCAGCAGAAAGTGACGCATGGGGGCACACAAAGGAATGGAAGGCCTATCGGTTATGAAGACCAATGGAGAAAGGAAGTTCTGAAACCAGCCGAACTGCGTTTAGCAGCCATTAAGCAACAGTCAGCTGGCTTTTCCACTGGGGTTTAATTGTAACTCATGGCTATTAAAGTCATTCCTTTTCTAGAGTATAAAATGACAGTTACCAGAAACCAATTCCAGGCCCTGCAACACAAGCCTGCTTGTTTAAACCATAGAAACTCCGCGGATGATTTTGATACCATCAGTTGCAGTGCCAAGGGGGAGGGAGGGTGAGAAGTAACGCAGCGATATCCGAAGAGAAGAATGGACGCACATCATCAAGATAATGCTTAGGGATGGACTGACAATTCAGTGCACTGAAAAACAGTAAAAGCAACTCCGGGGCAGGGTTACACTCCTTCCAGTTCAGTAGCCCACAAGCAGGTGAGGGATATTGCCCTCGGAGAATTAAAACAGCCTCCACTAAAGAGAAGACAATCCAAATGGGGCTGATTGAGAATTTCTGTCCTGGTCAGTTTTATTTTGATGTTATTAAAAAAAAAATGCTCCTGGGAGGTAAGAGGGACAGCCCTAAATAGTAGAACTTGGCTAAATGATTTGGGGTGTGGGGCACAAGGAGATGAGAGGCATGAGAACAAGTCACAAATATTAGCACTCACCAAGAGCAAACACCAAAGCTGGGAGAGAGACTGGCGTGGGCCAACTTTCACCTGGACATCGTCTGATAAATCAGTATGATGGCTCCAGAGAAGAAGCCAAACAAATGTCACCTTCTTCAGCAAACAGAGTCCAAGTAAAAGCCATTTTCAGAGCAGAGCAGTCTGGAAAGAGAGTTGGAGTGTGGGCAGGGACAGTACCCACATGCACCATCTACCGCAACTCGAGACCTGGGTTTACACAGCTGAAGCTTCTGTGGAATTCTACCATCAAACCTCATTCTGCAACCTAGGTAGAGATAACGTGAATGAAGTCTGTGAGGTGTAACAGGAAAGTAACATGGTAATTCATTACTTTACATACACACATCTGACTGAGCAGCTGTGCAACCCATCCCAAGTCCCTCGGCTGGCTTTCCAGATGACATTAATGCACAGCCTACAATAAACACAGTACAAGGGACACATTACACATCACTTCTATTTAATGGCAAACAAATCTGTGATATTGGAAGAAAAGGGCGCAAAGAAGGGATTTTACTAGAGGAAGAAAAAGGAGACTCCTGCTAGAAGTGTCCTGATGGAACATTCCACCAGGAGCTAGTCAGCCTGTGTTCAGTGCCGTCAACTCCTCAATGTTCTGACAGACAGGAATGGACTAGTGGGAGTCTTTTTTGTCCCTAACATATATAGCTCTGGGCCCCATCCAGTCCCACAAAAGCCAGTGGCAAGACTGACTTCAATGGGAGTGAGATCAGGCTCTCTGACACTCTTGGCAACTTAAGAGGGCAGCAACAAGCTGGGGAAGTATTCATCATGATCTGTGATCAACAAGGAACCCTGATCTGCTGCCATCACTGGATTCCTTCTCATGAGGAGGAAATTATCAATCTGTCCTTTAAATAAAATAAAGATGAAACATGGAAAAGGGAAAATGCATAAATTGGAATGTTCAACAGAAAAATCATCATTTATCTAAAAAGAGCAGAAATAAACAAAATGTTTTTAAACAAAATCACAAAATATACAAATAAATCAGGTACAAAATAAATAGGAGAGATTGGAAATCTACAACACAATTGGAATAATTATAACATTCATTCGTACGACAATCGGTTTATGAAACGTATACACTTCGTTCATGGATTTCATTTGTGCTTATTCAGGTTTATGTACACAATTTGAAATATGGTAGTCAGAATACTACATCTCTGATAAAAAATGGAGTAATGTACAATATGATACAATTAGTGAAGACCACATATGAAGGAATATAAGACATAGTGAAAAGGCCTAGGAATAGCAGCATAATCTAAAGACAATTGTGTAAGTTTAAACAGTTGTGAACATACATTTTAAAGGTGAACTTCAAAGCTTTTTGGTGGAGAAAAAGGAAAAGTTTTACGAATAGAAGTCAAAGAAAAACTGTACAGACTTCAATACGTAGTCGTACAGGTTTTAAAGGTAAGGTTTAAATGTAGGGGAATGGCTTGATTTTAGGGATTAGGTGATGTAGCTGCTGTTACAGAGAGACAGCTGAATGTAGAACCAGAGGTCTTGGACTGTTAAGTGACAGAGGAGCATATTTGCCAACAATTTGGCTTCCAGATTAAATTAATTTGGCATCGACACATCTGCACCTTGATTTAGTTACTAATCTGGGATCTCAAGTAGCGTTAAGAGCAAACAAAAGCTTTGCAGTTCACCCCCTAGGGCCCAACCCTACAATCCTTGTGCCCTTTAAAATCAGCAGGAGTTCTGAGGACAGGAAATGCAGGATCGGACTTGAAGGGTACACCCGCACAGTGTTTCGGAGCCTACGGCAGCGAGCCTCCCAGCCTGGGACAACAGCCTTGGGCTTGGTGGCGCTCTAAAAGTAGCTGTGTAGACAGCACTTTGAAGTTGCAGCTTGGGCTAGAGCTCAGACCCTGAACTCCACCACGGCTATTTTTAGAGTGTTAGCACAAGGCCCACTCGCCTAAGTCCATCAACCCAGGCAGGGCGGATCGCTTCCATGGGCTCCAAAATGCTGCGGAGATGTGCCTTTAGTGTCGGAGGGGCAGGTCCTGAGATTTTCCCACTATCCAAACGCCATGTGAGTGTGCAGCAAAGCTAAGACAGCAAATCTTTGAGTGATGTCCCCTCCCTCTTTAATAGCCACAGTTATTACGGGTGGAGGATCAGAACAGTACAGTCAATTACTGCCTTCTGCAACTGCATGTGGCTAGACGTGCAGCATTTCTTCTCCTTCCCCCTAACTCAACCAAAGCAGTGGGAGGATGGCAGGGAACTAGACACAGTCAGAGCAGCAGCAGTGTCAGAATGTTGCATCCACATACCAAGAGACTATTATCCAGAATGACAGAATGCATTAGCTAAGCAAGACTCCGGCAACGAAAAACTTCCCAGCCCAACCATGGAACATGGACCCTAGCAAGTAGGAACTGTGTTGGAGATTATCGAGCTACCACATGTCTGTTGCCTTTGTGAACACGGGCTCACAAACCTAATTAACTTCTTAGTGATGGAGGCACTAACCTATGGATGGGCCCAGAAGGCATTAATGCAAGTATCTACACTTTCAGTGACAGGTGTAAAACCCAGGTTACCTGGTTACCCATCTACCTGGGTTCTGCACTCACTCCAGATTCAGAACGTGCCCCGCGTGCTGACACACTTCTGCACAGAATGGGGCACTTGAGATCTGCAGCACAGAAGAAACCAAATTTTTGCTCCAAGAGGAGCAAATCAACCAAATGCTGCTCGTCAACCAGATTCCACTTGCCCTATGTCCAAACACTGCCTTACAAAGGACAGAGACCTCTAGAGATACCAGCACATCCCAGTAACTCCTTGAGCGTCACAGCAGCTTACAATCTCAGATTTCGTTCATGTAGACTCTTTGCTGTTGCTGATGTTATGGCTCTGACTTTCCATTACTAGTGTCTATAAAATCTCAACCACCACACTGCAACAGACAGGTTCTCTTCATAACCCTCCAAATCATTTAGAGAAGAGGAAAAAGATTGACTCAACAGCAAGCACGTGTCTAAAATGGAATTAGATTTTCTTAATAGCATTTTCACGGCAGCTGGGAAGGCACTTTACTCTGCAGGATTCCAGCCGCCAGCCCTGTTCAAAGGTAGAAGTCTCAGGAGAAATCACGAACAATAGGTTTGGGGTGGGGAAGGTGAGTCAGAAATCCCAAGAATCTTATCTCAATGTGAAGAAATATTATAATGGAATCAGACCTGAGGGACGCAAACATGACTAATTAACAGTCATCTTGGCTTGCAGATGAAGATATGACAAGAACAAAACCAGGCAATGGAATTTAATCCACTAATATACACACACTGTAGGTTTTTAAGGGTTTGATCCCATCCATAGGTGAGACTTTAAAGCAGCATGTGAATGGGGGTGGGTAGGACGGAAGAGAGGGCTCCATGTGACTCACAGAAACAAGGTGTTCAGACGACATCTAATGTGTCTCACACGTGCACCAGAAGTCAGTGCTAACGACAATTAAACATCTCAAACCAGGCTTCTTCACTGGGCAAGAGGCTGACTGCATCATTTTATTTCCATGCCTCCTACATTCACCTTCCCCAGCTCAGGAGGAAAGAAGCTGGGATTTCCTGCATTACCGAGGTCTTCCCCCTTCTCTCCTAAGGTATGCTCTAGCCACCCCAGCCCAGTTTCCCAGGTGTTAATGTAGAAAAGCAATAAACACATGAAATCCAAACTGAAAATCTAACCTGTGCTATTTAGGAGAGGGAAGTACCATTGCCATAATGCGCCTCGTGCTGAACATGCCCTCATGGTGTGGGCAGCTAACACTGTAGGGAAGCAAAAGGTGGAGAGATTAATCAGAACATGAAGAGTGGCCTTCTGGAGGAGAGGGGCAGAGCAGGACAAGGAGACGAAACCCTGATAATAATTTGGAGGGGGTGGCAAGCCTAGGTTTTGCTCTTAGGCTTCTCAGTGCCAGTCCTCACTTGCTATATGTCAGCTGCCGCATCATGTCGGCGTGCCGTTGGGGTAGCAACACTTCAGAAGCAACTCTCCCCAGGGAGACCACAAAGGGAGGTGCACTGGGACTAATGCGCAGACACACAGCATAGCAGCTCCGCTAGTTACTCATTTAAGATCTCCCACACATGGGCTCGCTTTGCCCCCTAGTCAGAACCAGGATGAGGGTTACTTTCTGCAATAATTCAGCCAGGATAAACCACCTGGCCTTTGGCATCCCTCATCAAGATGATTATTTCCCTGTCAGAAGAGGCCAACCCCCTATTGTTCTTTCAATCCAAGGGTCAAGTACTTCTTTAGATCCTTTTGAAGCCACAGGATGGACAGCCTAAAAAAAGAACACCACACACAAAGCCAAAGCAGCATGAGGTACAGCAAGTCCACAGTGCTATTGAGCATACCCCAGGTATGGCATCAAAGTCTACAATATACACATTTCTATACAACATATTAATGCCAGTCAGACACCTTCAGTATAAAGTCTCAAGTTATAATGTTAACAAAGATACTGTAATGGTAACACCCACCCCTCCCCAAGTTTGCTAGTTCTAAACTAATCCAGACACTGGATAACGTAACAACTGGTACACAGGTACTAGTTTTAAACCAATGATTTGTGTATTCAATATCCTATCACATATGGTACGTATATCACATGGGAATGATCTGTGTGTCTATTCTATATCAGCACGAGGAAGATGCATTTCCCAGCAGGTCCTGGAGAACTTGGTCACCCCCTCTGTCATCCTTACCTGGGATGCTAGCGAGAAGACAATGCTGCCATCTGCCACTCACAAACAACTCCCTTGTGGCGGAGCTCCACAGAGATCACGTGAAGCACCACTGCACCCAAAGGGGGCGGAGCACTGGTGCTGTCCAATCAGCCACTCCTTTTTCCTTTGAGCCGCTTTCAAACAGAACACAACAGCAGCTCCCTGCATCACCTCCTCCAAGGCCAAATCCCAGCCTGTTTAAATGCCTGCCCATTGAGGGGTTAGGAGCAGCAATGGGGAGATATTAGCGGGTCTCCCAGGTGCCACTCACTTTTTCCCCTTCCCACATGCCTTCTCCCCAGTCATCTTTCTCCCCAGGAGAGGTGAACGCCAAGGGAACATTAACAGGAATATGAGTCAGGAGGAAGTGTGTGTGTATGGCATTACCACCACACTGCTAAATCTGGCGCCAGGTTAGACTTTGACTGCCACATATGGAAACAATACAGGGCACCACACGGAGCTCAGTATAGGAACAGTGACAAAATGGTCTGGGAGAAGTTGGAGAGAGAATTGTATGGGAACGAAAGCAACAACCAAGGCAGGGAAGTACTGTATAAGCCTGCCCCTTCGAGCTTTACTGATGCATCTCAACCCTGATCTATAGCACCCCCTGCTATGCAATCCTGGGTCCCCCCCACTCAGCTTTGACAACGCACATCAATCCCAGGCTGCACTGGCTATGCCAATCCTGGGCTATCCCACACCTCTGCCAATGTACCTCAATCCTGGCCTTCATTCTCTGCTATAACCCAGTCCCAAGTAATCCTTGGGGAAAGGCTTCCCACTTTGCAGAGATTTTGGGATACAGACAAGAAGCAGATGAGGGCCCTGCAAACTCTCACCTGTGATTAGGGTCTGCAGAAGAGAAAGGTTATATGCTAAATCCACCTCCACACTCAGAGCTCATGTGCTTCATATGATCTCCATGTCACCAGAGTCAGCCTTGTTTGGAGCGAGAGATTGTCATTATAAAGCAAGAATATTCCTTTCCTCTTTACAAAGATTTGGCAATACACAGAATTAAAAATCATGGTTACAACAGATTCAGGTTCATTTCATTCAAACAGGATTCAACCAACAGGAGTGTAAAAATTAATTCACAGTTGTGCATTTAAGATATTAGTGTGGAAAACCTCACTTCAAAGAACTTTTGTGCAAAAACTGTATTGACATAAGAAACTGGAGGCATGCCTTCCTGCCTCCCAGAGACCACCAGCTAACAGGCTGGATTCTGCACTTTGTGTTGCACTTCGATGCAGGTGGAAGAGGGAAACAATACAGGCCACAGGAGCCAATGTTGAAAGATACCGTATCCTTTCTACAAATCAAAGCCTTGCAAAAGGACAAGGACTGAAATCAAGTCCAACGGTTCCCAAAGCTTTCAGCTGGTGTCTTGTTTCATGACAGTGACTGATTGACAGCTCTGCTTTGGGTGTGCATGGCACTGTACCGCAGCATCCAGAACCTGAGCTCCCCTGAATTTGGACAGCCAAGCGGAGACTCACACAATGCTATGTCTGCTCTGGGTAGAAGCTTACGGCACAGGAGGAGCTCTTGGAAGCCTGGGGATTTCCACTGCAGCAGTAATAGACGGAACACTATTTTTGCAAACACGGGTTCAAAAACTAAGACTGGTTCTTGAGTTGGGCTTGTCTTCCCTCTGCTTGCATTGGTACCTGCCACACGGCCTGCTAGCCATTTCCCTCGGAAGCCCATCTCTACTGTGTCCCTCTTCGCATTTCAACAGCCCCATGTACTCTTACAGCAGAGAGACTGGATTTTTTCAAGGAAGCCAGTCTATGGAAAGACAGCATGCCTTGTCCCTGAAGCCAATTCGTGGGAGCTCCTGTCCCCCTAGAGAGGATGTCCATTTTCCATAAAAATCACACCTGTGACCAACTAGCTTTATGAAAGTTTCTTCACCTTCTCTTACCAAATTTGGAAGAGTGATGAGGAAAGTTATGTAAAACCAGCCTGGAGAGTTTGGACTGGCAACCCACGGACAGAGACAGGAGTTACTCGCCTTTGGGATGACATGGCTTTTGTGGTTTGTGTTACAGGAGAACAAATATTTTCAAAAAAGCCACAACACAGCATGAAAGCCAGAAATCCAGTCAAATTAGAAATCTCCCCGGCAGAAAATTTCCAGCAGGTCTGAGACTAGGCATACTGCGTCCCAGGGTTACCAGGCTCTGCATCGCTTTCAACAATGGTTCACAAGTAGGAACATTAGGGCACAAAGGCAGCTTAAATAAAAGGGACCAGAGCAAGGAAACAGATCACTCCCTTTATGGGGATTAACGTCATAACATTTCATCACTCTGCTCTGGCAGAAAAGGTGCAACGTTAGCAGTCCTCCTTGAGACAGCTAAATGGGGGGCTGCTGGGGCTAGACAATTAGGTGCTGTAAATAACCCTTGAGTTGCCAGCTCCATCTGAGGCATGTGTGGCACATACGTCCACAGGTGGCCGCAGTTCTCTTGCAACGCTGTACCAGAGCCAACGGGTGGGCCAGAAAATGCTGAAGGAAACAACAGGCACACAGTTTAAAAGGAAAAAGCAGGAGCATTTTTTTAAAGTACAAGGTTAAAAAATGAGGGAGTTAAGTTTCAGGGCCGAATTTCCCAGTCTGACGATTCCACATGTTAAATACCATGCATGGAACTACCATGCCCCCGTGGGGAACTTTATTAACTGCCCTCAAAAGGGCTGGAGTGCCTTCTGTGAAAGGGGCCAGGAACTGCCTCTCCCCATGCCATCTCTCCTTGAGGGGCACAGAGGACCCGTCTGTGGTCCCTTCTCAGAGTAAACAGCAAAATTCTTCTTAAGGCCTAAAGCAAATGGGACAGACTCCCATGTAGCAGCAACACACTCTGGCTTCCCGCAAGGAGTTGCTGCATGAAATACTGCACCTTTCAGAACGTGTTTGCACAGACGTAACTTGTCTCGTAACCACAGAGAAGGTGCTTCCCACCTGGACTAAGGGACGGGGGAGGCAGCTCTGACACCAAGGATTCCACAACTGGGCTTTGCTTTTAAGCTCAGAGTCCGGTAAAGCTTACGTGAGCATAAAGGAAGAAAATGGTCCATGACAATCAGGCCACGGGACGTTCTTGGAGCAGTGCAGACTGAAAGTCAACAGAGGAACCACCATGTAGCATTTGTTCACTGACAGACTCTGCATTTTGGGGGTTTACAATATACAACACAGTGAACTCCCAATGAACGTGCTTCCCCTCCACTCTGAGGCCAGGCTCCAGGATGCCTGGGATGGGCAGGTGGAGTGGCACTGATGGCAGTCATGGAGGACGCTACTGTGGACAGCTAGAAGAACAACAGATAAAAGGGAAGAGGGAAGAAAATCCAGCAGCTCCTCAGAAATAGGGGAATTGCCTGGAGACTAACCTCTCCAATCCCTGAAGTGCAATATGCTCCCTCAAACTCCCTCCACAGATCCAGCTTGTAGTGGAAGTTCTTGGTCAGTCTTTGGGGAGATCAGAAAGGCCCTGACTCCACCATGAAATCCATCTTGCAATGGCAAAGGTTCAGGATCCACCTGGAGGATTTGCTTTGGACATTGTTGTAGCAGCATCTTTTGTCTTAACACAAACAACAATTCTGGGGGAATGGTTCGTCCTGAATTCTTTCCCAGTTATTTAATATGCCCTGCAAATATGCTTTGGGTAAAGAGAAGGGCACTCAGACTACTTCAGTATGTTAGAATTTGAGATTGGACATTTTGGGGTGCACGCTTTCAGTACAGCAGGGGAGGCAGGGAAATTGACCATGTGATTCCCAGTAACATTAATGCAAATCCCAGGGGGACAAAAATTGCCCAGTACACTACTAGGGAAATTTATCCCAGTCTGTAATTTGATGAGACTGCAGTTATGTCGATTAAAAACCCACCTTCATATTCAAAACACACAACATCTGTGGAGGTTACAAAACTGTAAATGTAACAATCTTTTTGTTTGTTTTACAAGGAACCGTCTGAAATTTCAGATATTATGAACGCATGCAACCAAAATAACCACCCCTTCCCTGAAACTCAACTGGGGAGAAAATAATGCCCATTCCCCCAAACTTCCATACTGCTAAGCCCCAAGTTCCTTGAAATCTCATCCATTCTTTGTTCTCAGGACACATATACATATGGGTACCAGTTGCTGTTTTAACAACAGGGCAACAGACAGGACCAAAAGGAGGGGTGGAAACAGGTCTATGACACTGGAGCTGATTCACAAAGTCACAACAGAGCCTATTTGGGGAAGGGGAGGGACAGCAACAATTTAAAACTCTGCAAAATTCTTTTTAAAAACATGATCTCTCTTGAAAAAATAATCAGAGCAGTTTTAAAAACTTCTTTGCGCGCATCTAGGAAGGAGGGAAAACCAATGAGGATCAAAGATACGGCTGAAAAAATAAACACGATTCTACTTTGCGAGGAAGAATTCCATCGTTCTCCAAGGGGCACTCAACATGCCCAAGGTTTGTTTGGTTTTTGTCTTGCTGTGTTCTCGTTTCTTCCTCTTCTGTTCCCAGCAAGGGCGCTAAGTCTTTGGTCTCAGAACACTGGATGCAGCACAGCATTGCAAGCACATACTAAGAGCGTTTGCAGTCAAGAAGGAGCAAGGACTGGTCCTGCTGAAGTGATGGGTGGGAAAGGATGCAGATTGTTAGCTCCTAGATGGAGCCTTCGCTGTGCATACTGTGATTGGACTTGTTGTGTGTCACGCAGTTCTGTTCATTCAGCAGGTTTGCTGTCTCATCCGGCAAACCATCATGTAGCTCCGTAAGAGTCAGTTCGATTTTAGTGTTTTCACTGTCCGAGGACTGAGGTGTCTTGTCCATCCGGGATGCCATCAGGGCATTTTGGTACTGCTGTCTTGAGATCTATTTCATGCAAACAAGGGGGGTGGGGGTGGGAAACACACACACAAAAAAGACACAATAACACTTTGGTTTCTAATGCTGGTGTCCTACAGGACACACTATGAACATAAACTCTCTCCTCTTGCCAAATTCTCCTTTCAGCCCTGTTTTTCATGGGATCGTCCCACTTTCTATAAGACAAGGCTGAGTTCTGCAAGCCTAGCAGGATAACAGAGAATCCTAACTTAATATCATGATGTGGTGACAGTTCAACGTGACACAACATTGTGATGATAATGTTGCCACGTGGTTCTATCCTGTCTCAGTGTTGTGATGCATGGATTTGTCTCACTCTCAAGAGGCCCAAGAGACTTCCAGTTACTCCTAGCTAAAAGCCATTGATGTTGTGATGCAAATTTTTAGGGCCTCATCCAAAGCCCATTGAAGTCAATGCGCTTGGGATCAGATTCTTAGAGCCCTCTGTAGGAAGGGAGTCAAACAAGTGTTGCAATTCTGACACAGTTCAGCAATTCATGGTCTCACATGCAGCGTGGGCCAAATCCTGAAGTCCTTGCTCTGATTCCAATGGGTATTTGCCTGAGTAAAATCTGAGCTCTACATAGGGCCAACATAGATCATAGAATATCAGGGTTGGAAGGGACCTCAGGAGGTCGTCTAGTCCAACCCCCTGCTCAAAGCATTAGCCATTTGAAAAGTATCTTAGGTTAGCCAGCTTTTTGGGGTTTGCTATACTGGAGTAGCATATAAGTCAAATATTTCAATACCTTTTCCTGGTACCTGACGCTCCAGAGGAAAGAAAACCCACTAATTTCACACTATACCCAATAGTAGTGCCATGCTATACATGGGGAAATGGGGAACTCCTTCCTGAAAACAGTGAGCAAACCCCTTGCACTGCATTGGATTCACCTTCCCAGTTATATCAGCATATCGCTGTCTGAAATGATGTACATGTAAGATGACCCCAACTTCTGAGCAGCAACAACAGACCGACATGTGGGTTGGGAAAATGAAGGAGGTGGGAAAGGAGTTCTGCTTCTCCCTCACTAGGATCGTATCTCTCAGAGCAATTTCAAGGCATGCGGGTGCAACATAAACTTGGGTTGCCTCTCAATACAAAAAACTAATTGGCCATTGCAGTGTATAACAAGGGCCTGTAACACTGACAGTGAACTCTCAATTCACCCTGGCCAGTTTTAAACCCTTATTAATGTAAGTCTGTAAGACTCAGTGCATCAGTTGCTTGGAGCACGTGTCTCTGTGTTAAGACAGCATCACTTAAATCTTATTCCCAGTATACCTGGGAACATAATCAACATCTCAAACATTAAAATAATTTTTTTTATTCTCTCCCTTATTTAAAGAGTTTTGAGTATCTGATTAACTGTGGCAAAGGGCAAAACAAGTTAAAGTGCACTGTTCAAGCAGTGTGCTTACAAAGAAAGTCTGAATGTAAGTAACCAATTGAAAACGGTTTTGTTTAAATTAAGCACCACGGTCATTCAGGGACAGTGGGATACCAGCTTCCCTAATCTAACGGGGGACTTCAGCTAGGTTTGAATTTCTGGTTCCATCACATTGGTCTGCTCATCCCACAAGATCTCTACATATTTCAGCACCTTGTCTGCTTATCATGATGGGACACAGAGAGCTGAAAAACAGAGCAATATGCATGTGCCCAATGGTAGTTAGCACGAGAGGTGGGCCTGACATGGGGAGTCCAGATGCAGAGATGAAGTCAAGACTTCTCCAAAGTTGAGGAAGGGGAACAAGCTGGGAGGCAGGCTGGATTCCAAGTTACATTCTGGGCCAATTTTTAGTTAGAAAAATAAATCAGTTGCAGCCACCAACAAATTCTTCATTCTTCAACTAATGAGAGCGGATTCAGATTGTTCAAAAGGCTTTACAAAACTTCACAGCAATAGATGGGCTTTCAAGACTAACTCCAGTGGAAATTTTCTTTTTAAAGCTTCCTCTGAAGTGCTGGTAACCAGAAAATGAAGTGACCAGTCCGATTTCACTGTCCAAACCGAGCAGTGGAGGAAAGTCAACCAACAGCAGAAACAGGGGAAAGCAGGCAGTTTAAAATGACTACAGCTTGCATAATCTTAGTTGCTCTTTGTAACTCAAGGACATAACAGATCTGCCATCTCCCTCCCCTTGCCTCTCAGCTCTGCAACGTAGTGCAGCTTTTCTGAGAGGGAAGCCCCGCTGACTCTTTTCCTACCTTGACAAACTGAATATCTGAGAGTGCTTTCACTGAATAGTCTGGGACGTACACCTGAAGAAAAGATGCATTCAGCTGATTGTTGCTGCTCCCCAACGTTGGTGTCACTGCTTCAATGCGATCACCTCGATTTAGAGAGTCCGAATGATTCAAGCCACAAGGACGAGGGGGTGACTTGTTTTCAGCTGAAGAATAGGAATGAAGAGAGAAAAACTTTTTAAATAAAGCAGGAAACAGTTAGTAATTAGTTCTCAAAGACATTTGTTAACCCATGATATAGCACGGAAGACTGCACAGGTACTTAAGTCATTGAGTACACAAAGTACAGTTCAGCAGCAAAATTACCATGAGTGTTAGGACATTTTAAATCCTGAGCTAACTCGTGACATCACTATAGCTAGGATAACCTGTAAATGATTATGATCACGCACATTGTACAGTGCCTTTCATCCAGGGACCTTGGAGCCATTTACCAATATTTACTTCATTACACCATTTAGTACATTTCACCTACATCACAGGGGTGTCCTCTACTATATCACATCTGGTTGCTTCACAAGGTAGGGTGCATCCACCTTTAGAGGCTAAGGGACGTGGTTCTGATGGGCCAAAGGGCTCTCTCTTTATTTCATCTGTTTCTGAAACATTCTCCCTGACACCTGCCAGGGCTCAAGGTTTGAAGGGATAACTTGGGCGGATGCAGTTCAGA
Source organism: Lepidochelys olivacea (assembly GCF_965140295.1). NCBI lineage: Eukaryota > Metazoa > Chordata > Testudines > Cheloniidae > Lepidochelys > Lepidochelys olivacea. The sequence continues at coordinate 121,991,168 of NC_140417.1, forward strand.
ACCTCTGTCAGCCAGGTGAGACAGTGGGACCAGCGAATTACTCTACTCCCTATGGAGAAACACCCAGATTCTGGAAAGGCCTTGGCGTGCTTGTCCTCTGGATAGGGCAAAATCATGACTGATCAGCTTCTTGCTCTCACTTTTTTTTAAAGTGCTGAGCTTTGCTGGCCGACCAAAGCATAGTAGCCATCCCAGAAGGGTGCCCTGGCCATAATGTACCTACTGCAAATGGTCCCTTCTGGCTTTAAACTACGAAAATACTAAAATGCTGCTTTCCTTGTAAGATGACGTTCACTTCCTTAAGTTTCCACCAACTCAATGCCCTACACGGACTGGGGCTCTACGACACAGCAAAAGAGACCCACAGCAGTGAGTCTAAGAGGCCAGGTCAACTGACTTGGGCTCACATGGAAGGGCTACAAATAGCAGTGTAGATGTTCGGGCTGGAGCCCACACTCTGAAACCTGGTGAGGGAGTTGTGTCTTGGAGGCCCAAACAGGCCAGGCCCAAACAGCTACATTGCAATTTTTAGCCTTGCAGCACAAGCCCGAGTCAGCTGACCCAGGCTCTGAAACTTGCTGCGGAGGGGTTTTTTGCTGTGAAGATGTGCCCACAGAAATGCATTCCAAAATGCAACTTGCCAAGACTTTTAGCAGGTCCTCTTCCCTGTCTGGATGCAAATACTGTGTGTGTTGATCAAGATACAGATTATCTGCAAGATCAGCGTGGTTTTGGTCCCTATCAGGCCCAAAGTTCACCTATTCCAAATTAAAGCTAAACCTGGCTTGTTCTGAAGAGCTCATTGGGTAGCAAGTGCATCAAGTGAGAGGTCTCACTTTAAGACGTCATGGTGAAAGCCTTTTTGCATGGACTTAGCAACCAGCAGAACAGCATCTTGACAGCTGGAGCCTTTCTACAAAGGAGCTTTGATCTTAAAAGGTTTCACAGTGCTCTGAGCATTGTCTCCTTCACTTAATCATAAAATTCTTAAAGCCCTCCTTGGTGGCTGGACACAGATCTGCCTTGTCATGGGCAGCACAGCCCACTCTCTGCACTGGCCACATGGATATGCAAACCATGCCGTCCTTGTAGGAAAATGAAATGTGGTTCTTCACTTCTTGCGTTCTTTTACCTTTTATCTCTTTCTAAAGTCCTAGCATCTCAGACTCCTCCTGGCTTATGGCGGAATTGAAGTGACCCTCCATTTGCCAATTGCTTTTAAAATCCAGTGGCTACTTTACATCTTTCATTTCAAAACAGCAAGGAGGAAAATAAAGGTTTTGAGAAACAGGCAATTCTGTGCTGCAATTTCCATCAGCGGGGCAATCATTTTGGCCTCTAAGAGCAATGCCAAGCTTAGACTCAGAGGCAAGCATTCAGATTTCTGTCAGCCCTCCAAGTGGATACTCCCTTGTCGTCTTGGAAAACCACTATAAGGCTACAAAGGCTATTAGCAGAAGCAACCCAATGCTACTAGGCATCTTTCTTCACAGAAAGTAGTCTGACAATATGCCATCATTCTGTCAACAGACCAAATCAGTCAGCCTTTGCTTTGCCATACTGATGCACAAAATACATATCTATGTGGCAAGAATAGCACATCACTAGTTCTTGGAAGAAAGTTTTTTTCTGAAGTAGCTTCAGCATCAGTGTGAATCTGACATGGACTCCTGAAATCCCCATTTATCAAGGGTAAGGAAATTATTAGAAAAATATGGTGTATGAAGGGGGGGAAGTGAATGGAAAGAATGCATGTGCTAAAAATATGGAGTGGATGGAGGAAGAGGACAGAACAAGAACAGCGAGCATGCAGGAGAGCACAAAAAGCAAGGGACTGAAAGCTTGGCTCTTCCCAAATTCCTACAGAAAGGATCTAACGGCACAAACCACAAGCCTAACAGCGAGTTACACATTTGGGATTAACACAATGGAACCATTTTCAGAATGCCCCAATACCACAGCCGAGAATCCTGGTATAGTCACCTCTTGTACCACATGTTCAGCAACACAACTGACATTGAGCTGCATTGTCCGTTGCCATTGCAACCAGGGTTACCATATGATTTCATTTCAAGTGGTATATCCCCTCCCCCCCTGCATTATTATTTTCCATTATTATTTTATTTCTTTCAGTTGGAAATAGCTAGGAAAAAATATCTGGCATTTATATTGGAAATAGTTTGCAAGTGTGAGGGGTACATTTAATTTGTTAAATGGACAAATAAAAAAAAGATGATCTGGGCACAGCAAAATAATTGAGCAAAAAAGATAATCAAAGCTGCAGAGTTTCAAGAAAAAAAATAAAGCCATCAAACAGTTTAATTAAAGAAAGATTAAACTTTTTCCCCTTCAATTTTAACCGCTGGAAACTTTAACTGGGCATGGAAAAAAAATCCCCTGCAGGGCAATAACCTGTAGTTTGTTTGGAATGTGCGTAATACTAATTTCAGGACAGAGGGTAAAATATAGCAGAAAGTTAAAAAGAGAGAGGAAAAACCCAGGGAGTAGATGCTGCATAAACACCAAAAGCTCAGGAAATGGCCAATGAATGAGAGCTCCTTTTGGTTTGTATATTAAAGTTTGGGGAAAAGGGGACGGTTTTGTTTTTTTAAGCACACACACACATATTGTCCTGTTCATGTTCTGGTTAGAGGTACAGAGAGACAGTGGCATTAACATGAACATGGTAACTTCAATGGAAAACAAAATTTCAGCACGGCTCAGCCTCTGTTGAGGAACAGTCATTCCAGTACACTCTGCCATTTCCCTGGGGTAGCATTTTCATTTATCTCCTAACTAGAAAAGGCACCCCCGGTGCTCACTATAGGTAAGGTTGGCTTCCATCTTCCATTCTGGATTCCTCTCCTCCCTGTTTCCAATCATTCACAAATGCCCCTAACAAGGTCTTTTTGGCCTGATACATTCCATACTTGGTCTCAGCCCTGAAGTGAAACGTTTTGGGGAAGTTTAAGCAAAATCAGCTCAAGTTCAGTCATCCGAGTAACATGGTCTTAAAATAAACAAAAACCCCAATCCCCACATATCTCATTCACACATTACGTGTCTGAATAACTCAAATACCACTATGGGCAGAACTATCGAATTTGGCTTTATTTATAAGTCTCCATAGAAATCTGTGAAATAAATTAATTTTGAAGACAGAGTTTTTGAGCATTTGAAACAGGATATTCTGTGTATAAACAATATATAATTTAAATTTTGTTTGGAGATAAGGTACCTCTTTCTCAGTTAATTTTTTTTTTTTTTTTTTGGCAGTTCAGCAGTATGCTTTCCTCCATTTTAACTCCATCTTCTGCAGAATTGAGACATTTTGTATATTTTTACATGAACCCAGGCTAGGGACCAGAATATTATCTTTAAAAAAAAATCACTCTGATACTGTATCAGTGTAGGAGTAAGAGAAGCAAGAAGCTTTTCATTACCAAATATGTTCTCTTTAAACAGTTATTACTTTTATTTCATTTTGATGTGTCTGTAAGTTTGCTACCAATTAGTAATTAGTCATAAAAGAAAGTTTAGGATACTTACCTGTTAGGCATATCTCTTGGCTGAACTTCTCTCTAACAAGTAAAGGGGTCAGACAAATACAGACTGCAATGGGCTTTTTATTGTGTCAGTTCAGGCACAAGAATGATGGAAAAGAAGCATGCGGATTTACCTGGAGAACCTGCTGCTAATAATTCTGTTCTGCTGACAACAAAGGTACGAGACAGGGACAAGGGAACTAGAAGAAGGAGAGAAAAAGGGTGAGATCATGACTGGGAAGGGGACAGCTATCCACATTGCCAGGGAAAGAGTCAATTCACACTCTTTGAAGAAACCAGAAGCACAAATCAATTGCAGAAAAGAAAAGGGGGGAAAAAGCTGATTAGGCAATTTGTAGAAATAATTAAAAAAAATAAATCAGCAGAACTACATACATTCCACTTGGTAATCCTAACTGGCATTCAGTACAGAGATCTCTATTTACATTTCAAGACCCATTCATTTAAAAACAGTACACAATGCAAAAGCAGCAACCACTTTAGCCCAAGAGATGAAGAATAAAAATGAAAACCCGGCAAGTCATCTTGGGGGAAGGCCCAACGGGGGAACTAAACACAGAAACAAAAACAGGATAGATTTCACTATTCTTCAAATTCTTTTTATCAGACCATCGAAAAGAGCCCGCAATTCTCCAAGTTTAGCCATTTTAGGGTGAAGAACATAAGAGCAGCCATACTGGGTGAGACCAATAGTCCACCTAGCCCAGTATCCTGTCTTCCGACAGTGGCCAATGCCAGATCCTTCAGAGGGAATGAACAGAACAGGTAATCATCAAGTAATCCATCCCTTGTCACCCATTCCCAGCTTCTGGCAAGGGAGGTTAGGAACACAACAGAGTATGGTTTTGCATCACTGCCCATCCTGGCTAATAGCCACTGATGGACTTATCCTCCATGAACGCATCTAGTTCTTTTTTGAACCCCATTACAGTCTTGGGCTTCACAACATCCTCTAGCAAAGAGTTCCACAGACTGACTGTGCATTGTGTGAAGAAATACTTCCTTTTATTTGTTTTAAACCTGCTGCCTATTAATTTCATTTGTTGACCGCTAGTTCTTGTGTTATAAGGAGTAAATAACACTTCCTCATTTACTTTCTCCACACCAGTCATGATTTTATAGTAACTTTAATAGTGATAATTTGCACTTAGGTGGCACTTCCCATCTACAGTTCAAACTGGACTGTACAGATATTTAAGCCTCAGCAACCTTGTACTGTCTTCACTTTCCGGATGGGGAAACAGAGGCATGAGGGTTGTTAGGGATTGGGAGTTTTAAAGAGTCAGGTAAGAGCACCTACTCTTGCTCTGCAGTGCCTCTCTCTGGCTATTACCCAGAGTGCTGAAGGGGAACAGCTTCCAGACCTACATGGAGAAATTACAGCCACTTTATTTATAAGAGTTCATCCTGGACATAAAATCTCAAAATAAAATGTACTCTCTTAACATATAGAAAAATGCATCCACAAACTAACGGCTTTGCTACTGGAAAAGGGACTGTAGAAAAAGTAATAAATACAGAGCCACTAGCAGTCAATTTAAAACAAACCCCAGATGTATGCACTTGGAGTTTGGTGAGAGGAAGACCAACATGGATTTCAGAGTAGGAGGGCCCACCCTGGGAAAGATGCAATGACACAATCTATGGTGGAGTGGTGGGATCCCTAAAAAGACAGGTGTTGTCTGAGTGCAAAAACTGGAATGAAGGAAGGAAGAACCCAGAGCATGTCAGCACAAAAAGGACACTAGGAAGTTCACACTGAATAACAGTAGCCAAAGGAGTAGCTGTGAAAGATTTTCCAGTGAAGTGTTGGTACATGTAAGGTGAGAGATGATGCTCTAACATACCCCCAGACTCAGCTGTATTGTAAGAGCTGAACCTCAAAATGGAGGGAACAGGGAGGGTGTAACACACACACACACACACGACTGTTTCTAGAGCACAGACAAAACTCTTCCAAGGATCTGTCATTTAGCAAATCTGCTGTTCAAAAACCTACAGGGTAGCAGTAAGATCTATTTAACTTCAGCACAATCATAATCAAGGAACAATTGCTCTCTACTTTGAATGTGAAATTGATAACATATATTCAGAAAAATGTCAGCTAAATGGCAACATAGATTACTGCTTACATCTCATATGTCCCAAAGAATTGCTTTTGTCTTTGGAATTTACTCTAATCATCTGCTCTTACAAGGAAATGATAATACCTTATTTATATATAGTACTTTTCATCCTAAAGGCTCTCAAAGCCATTTAACAATATATACTGAAATCATTAACCCACTTTTGAATTGCAGCTATTTCTTGGGTGGAACATGGAAGGTATTCTACTCCAGTAACACCAGAAACAAATTTCTGTGTGAGTGAAGAAAAACTTGTTCATTTGAAGCCATTCAAGGAATTTTAGGTTGGCAGAATGTAACTGCTAGACTAAACCACCAATATTTGTGAAAAGTGTTGTGGGATTTTTAATTACTTCAGCTGATCAGAATGTTGTTTTTTTTGTCTCTAGCTGAAAGGCAGCATTTCCAGCAATAAAATATGCCCCCTGGCACCATGGTGGAGGCAGTGGCTCAATACGGTCTAAGATGGACAAGTACTACCCACTGAATCACTAACATCATTTTCTGCAGCACTTGAGATTTCTGGGAGGTTTCCCATTAGACACTGAGCCAGCCCAACCTAGTTTAGCTTGTGAGATTTGACAGAATCACAGCCCAAGATGGTACAGAGAGAACAGCACACTTATAGAGACAATTGAAGTGTTACCTTTACTTCTTGTCATCAGGGTTAGCCCACAGTGAATATCTAATACATTCTTATGTGATGGAGGTGGCTTGACAGGGTACCTGGCTCACAAGATTATGGTTTTTGTAATGAGGGTTCGCCTGGGTCCCAACTTGCTTTTCTCATTGTGATTCCCCACATTTTTACTTACACATATTTTAAAGAAGATACATTTCTGTGCAAGTTGGTTGTACGGGCTGATTTTCAGCATCTTTGCATGATGGGAAAATCTCTCTTCCTCATTCCAGTATAACTGATAATTCTCAGAATCTCAGGCTTGTTTCACAAACTTCAGACTTGTCTACATGACAAGTTACTGCTCCCGCAAAGCAGGATGCCAATCTACAGTGCACCAGCTTGCCACGCAGTAATGCCCGACGTGGACACTGCTATACTCTGGGGCTTTCAGTATGCTGTAGCAGCATCCACATGGGATGTTACTGCGCAGCAAACTGGTGTGCTGTAGATTTGCACCTGGGCTTGCTGCACAGTAACTCGCCATGTAGATGATTATTAAGATATATCGTTATTCTTTCTTGATATGTGTCATTTTCATTTGACAGCACCATATGTCTTTCTAGTACTTAGTATTACTTATCCTGTTCCTTCAGCCCCTATTGTGCTGCTACTAAAAACAAATAAAAAACCCCAAACCCAACTGTCCCTGTATTCAAACAGAAAAACAGATCACTAACTAGCAGACTTCTTGTCTGCTCACAGCCTGGAATCTGGCAAACTTGTGACAACTGGTCATATTTCATGAGTTAATACCACAACCATGATCAATCTCTCCCAGGTGTGAAACACCAGCCATCTAGTTACATTGGCAGGATGTATTGTGGATGCCAGCCGCATCAAACACAACAGGGGTCTCTCCTACACAGCTCCCTCCATCCACATTAACACTGAGAGGCATGCTTGGGCATGAAAGAATTTCAAAAGCAGAAGGTAAGAGAACATACCTGGCGATGCTGTGAGGGCCATCACCCCATAATAGGAAAAAGCACCAGCTTCAAACTTCATTCCCTCTTTCCCAGCCTCCACTTCCACTTTCCCCTGTTGAGGAAAACGAGAGAACCATAATTAAAAGGGGCCTCAAGCATCCCAAAGATCCAGAGACCTTATAACAGGCTGGCACCCTGAAAGCTGCAGCCTTGCCTGAAGTGGCAATTTAGGGTTAATTCCTGCCTTCTGCTGAAGTCCGTAAAAATGCACAGACAAGGGTAGAACTTTCCACCTCAAATCAGTCCCATTGCCCCACAAAACTTTCCAGCCTCATATCTGCTCCAGCTAATTTAACTCAGCAAGGTGGACGGGCTCATCACTGCAAAGAAATACAGTAGCTTCTCAATGGTACTACTTTTTTCCACTTCCAAAGAATGTTTGTGCCCCATTAAGCCATTTACTTCGAACTGAAGGGAAGGAGTGGTCTCCAAGTCTGAGAAAGCCCATACTTACACACAGTTTGTCCATCAAGCCAGATCTACTCATTTCAGGTAATTGCCCAAAATTCACACAAGGCCCTTCCGAACACAAACACAGAAAATCTCAACTGGGAATGAGAGTAAGCTCAACATATTTTGGGAGGCTGAAGTTAAGGTTGTATGCTTTTCCACACAGAAAAGAAATCCACAATTCCTGAAAGAGTCCTGAGTCTTCTTTCTCAAGGTTCTTTTGGGTTAGTTGGTTTCCAACGGTTTTACAAATTCCACATCCCTTACTATTTGATACTGACATTTATACAGGATCTTATCAAAGGATCCCAAAACACTTTACAAACTATACACAAGTATACCACCACAGAAATGCAGCCGCTTCTGGTGTGGAACACAGAAGTTATTGAACAGCACATAACCACTCTATATCCGTAAGTCTAAGACAGAAAAAGAACAGAAGTATCTATTCTAGAAATGCATTTTTAACATTGAAAGTATAAAATTAGAAGCTTCAGTAACTACCTAGTGGGACCCTATTTTCAACGCCACTCCCAGTGCAGTGACACCACTAGTGGATTTTGAGACAAGGGAAGTAGAAATCTGATTCCATATCAAGCTGAAACTATATTTTGCAGGAGGAAGGAAGGGTAAACAAAAGTTAATTAATTACTTGCAGTGTTCTCAGTCTCTGCTGGGCTGGAGAGAAGGAACAGACTGGGTCCTCCCACATGTAATGGATAAATACGCCACTGAACCCATAGTCAGGTCAAACTGAAGCTAAAATTTAGGTTTTGTAAAAACAAGCTTACACTAAACCTAAGACCAATATCTATGTTTCCAAGTGTTTTTTTCAGTTCAATTAAAAACCATTTAAAAATAATCAGCCTTGCCCAGCAGTATTTTCAATCCAAACTATGCAGCGGTGTGCTGGAATAGTCAAGTGCAATCAAATTATCTAGTCTAACTGTCCAAAATGAGAGTAGCGCAAAAAGGACTCCAACAGCATAAACAGGTCAGAAGTACGTTTGATCTTTATAATTATTTCAAAAACATACTGTTAATAATTTGTTAAAAATACTATGCTCAGCCTAGTAGAATCAATTGAGTAATTACTGGCAATTATTCATCACACAGTCAAAGACTCCACCCCTGAAATTAGATGTATGCAGGTGGAATCCTCACTTGGGAGTCCCTTTGAAATTAATGGTTGGAAAGTTTGAGCTGGCAGTTAGCTGTAAAAATGGGCCCTCAATTCTGCGACCTAGTTATGTCATTAGTTACACACTCCAAAAATGTCACCCTTGCCAAATCTGGGCCACACGACGAGCATGTGGCATGCTGAGCAGCTTGATAGCTGAGAATCAGGCAGCAAAATTTCACATGCATGATACTAGAAGTGTCCTGCCACACTTTACAGGTCTGTCTTTGCATTTTTCCCAACATTGTTTAATGACACAACATGGATTTTGAAGAAAAAAAAAATGTTACAAATTGCTACATAATGTATTGCTGTAGAAGAGATGAGCCTATCCAGTGGAAATAAATTACAGTTCAGAAATCAGTAAATTAGACTATTTGAGATTAGATTAAAATTAACTTACAGAACTGTACATTTGTTTTCTTGTATATTTCCTATGTGAAAGAGTATTAATATACCTTGGGACATCCAGATCAGAGACTGACCATATTGCCAACCAAAGGGAAGTACCTATTATACGCTGATACTTATTGTGGTAGAACCAAACCTTAGTACCACTTTTACAGCATGTCTTTTTATACGCTCACTTGCAGATGTGCCACACAGCATGTAGAAAAGTTTCTTCTAAAAATAGCATGTTAGTTTTTACTAATCATATGCTTGCTTATTACGAGATGGTTTGTTTGTCTTAATGTGTGCTCTTTATTATGCCCATGCAATACTGCATCCTACAGCACTTGATCTATTATCTTGCCTACAGTGTATTTCAAGCTGCAGTGATCCACTGCAGAAGTGTGGGAGTTCACAGAGCTGATAATTCCTCATGGAAAGCAATCCATATTAACAAAGCTCAACTGGATACACAGCACTACATTTTTGGTGCTCCTTTCATTCTTTATTACTAAGATCATGGAAGAATAAAGACATCTTTATGTTTAATGCCACATAAGAGAGTCTACAACCCTGGTTTACAGCATAAGTTATAGTACTATAATGTTGTTTTGAAAGCTATTTTGTAAACACAACTGAACCCAGTCTACTCTGAGATTTGAGAAGTTAGCACCTTTCCAGCGAGATCCATGTTTAAATACCATTCTTGCTAGAAAGGTGCTACTGGGTTTCAATCTCAGTGTAGACAAGTATTCCTATGCGCCTTATCTCCTGAGGAGTAAAGTTCAGTGTTCATCTCCTGAAGAAATTAATGAGAAAATATACTTCCTAATCTCGAAGACAAAAGAGTATTTCCTCATCGCCTGGGCCTGTAATCTCATTAGATCACACAAATTAAGCAGGGTCAGGCCCGGGTTACTGCTTGGATAGAGGACCTCCAGGAAAACCCACAGGGCTGGAGAAAGCGAAGTTGGCAGTTCAGTAGGTGGCGCTCTTCCCTAAATTAATACTGAACGATTGTGCTGTGATTCTGGAGGTGCAGACTTTCAAACATAAAAAATGAGTTTTTGATCAGCTATCAAACATCCCACGGCACTTTTTGCAAGGAAAAAAATGCATTCACTAGAGTGTCCTGGCCAAATGTCAATTCCAGTCATTACATTTTGCCTACCAATGTTTTCCCAACTTTTTCAACTGGACACAAAATTCTTCGCTGCCTGCCCAAATAATACTGGCTGCATTTCTGTTGCAATTTTCAACAGATGATCCTTTTTGAGAAGTAGGGGCCTATTATCCACACCGTACAGAAGGTTAAAATTGAGTCTGGGAGCAGTTGAATGAGTTGCTCAAGGTTAGCAACTTAGCAAGAGTGTCAGGAAGAGAAGCCTGGTGGCCTGGCTCCATACCTTAAGAAGTAGAATAACATAACAATTTAAGTTTAGATATGGAGGGGAAGGAGTAAGGAGACAGATATCATGATACACATATATCTAGTCATGTGCCTGACCTGTAAAATGAGAACAAAGTAGTCGACAGGCTTGTTTCTCTGGTAGAGGTAGTATTCTGGGGCTTTCTTGTTCTTCTCATCATATTTCAGCTCCTGGATGACATGGGGATGTTTTAGCAGCCTTAGGAGGATCTTCTCTGACATCTGGGATGGGCCAAATGCTTCTACTTCTAGAAACACAAGATATAACTTGGCATTACACCTTACATGCATGGGGATGAATTGGCATTAGTTGTTAAAAAACATGGAAGCAGAGGCATATGTTACAGAATTGGAGTTTTCCTGTCTTTTGAGCCTCTTAGGGTACGTCTGCACAAGGATAAGGACCCAGGTCAGCTGACTCGGGTGCAGGCTTTGGGGCTAAAAATTGCTGTGTGGACACTTGGGCTCTGGAATGGACCACCCTCAGCCCGAGCCCAAACATCTACACAGCAATTTTCCAGCCTGAAGCCTGAGCCCGAGTCAGCTGACCTGGGCCAGCCAGTTTTATCCCTGTGTATACATACCCTGTGGAAGAGTTTCACGGGAAAACAAGACCTACTGCAGTTCCCAGATATTACAAATGTATTTGCCCTCCTTGAGTTAATAACATACATTTCAGATAACTGAGAATGATCTCCCCAACATGAAGAGAAAAGGAAGAGGAATCTGCCCAGCTGAGAGCTCAGAAAGCCATAGTTGTTCGGGCTTGCTCATGGACTGTGAAGGGAAGGGGTTTACAATTAGGGTCCCAAGGACCTTTCAGTTTGGTTTTGAAATGATGTTAACGTGGATTCATTATTTATTGCATTTGTTTCTAAAGGTCCCTGATTGTTCATAGACCTAGAAAATGGCTATAGACGGGCCCACTGCGTAAACCCAAAGAAGAAATAAAGGAAAGGTGCCACAGCCCACATGGGGACAGCGGCTCAAAGTGAGAGGCAGAGTGCAGGCAAATTCACACCAGTGGGATTAATGCATAGCACACAGAACACACCTTATAATCTCTTGCTCTTATTGTTCAACCTTCCCAAGGAGAGCTATTTGAAGTGAAAAAAGCCCAGCTTTTGGTGGGATGGATTAGGCCAGGGACACTCAAGAAGTAGACATGCAAATTGTCAATACTTGCTAACGCTGGTTTCAGATCAGGACTTTGGAGACACAGGACTGTCTGCAGATCCTGGTCTGCATTTAGAACAGTCCAACCAAACTGTAATATCTGACTTACATAGCAATGCCTCCACAGCCAGACTTAGATTTAAATTATAAAATCATTTTACATTTCCTAGACAAGCACAGAAACAGCACCACCAAATTAAGTCAATAAAAATCTGTCAAGACGGTGTTTGGGAACTTCCATCAAACTTCGTGCACATAAATGAACGAAGTGCTATTTGTTATTAAAGCCGCGTCTTCCTGTTGAACGGTTTTCTTTCACTGGAAGCAGCAATGATGAAAGGTGCTGACTGAAAGGACTGTACATGGAAAGCCACTGCCTACACACCAAACAGGTACAGCATGAGCAATAGCAGGTCAAGCTTCACACACGCTGCTGCTAATGGCTCTTATCTCTGATGCAGAGAGACCAACTCTATGATGAAAAGAAAATCCAGTCGCAGTAGCCTACGCAATCTATGGGCTCTCTGCAAAGACTGCCCAGAGGGGGACCAACCATCATGGTGATTTGGGAATGCAGACATCTGCCCACTAAAAACTGGACTGAAGCCACCAACTCATGCCCCAGAGGCCAACAAGAAATCCATTTTAAAAATACAATTCCACAATCTGTTCAATTTGCATTTAATTTGCAAAGAAAGATTTTCATTTTCATTCAAAGCCTCATGGAACAGGTTACACTTTCCCCCTGAAGTCCAGGATCTCTTCCCAGATGAGCCACCAAAGGGGAATTACAGTCAGCAGTCCAGTGAACTGGCCAGTTGGCACAGAGTCCTCATTAGTTTGTTCCCTGAACTCTCCCTAGTGGAGTGTACTTGCTAGTCGTTAACCTGACTGACTCTACACATGCAGTGTGGCACTTGCATTCAACCTTACCTTTCAGACCAATTTAAAGTTACTGGTCCACCCCTGGTAAATGTCTCAGAGGGTTCATGCCGACACTGAACACAGGAGAGGAGAGAATTTAAAAAGAAAACACAGAATACACAAAAGTGGCATTATTTGTCACCCCATTGTCCAGCCTCCCTCCCTGCCAGCACTGCCCACTGGCCTCGCCAGCCTCCACTGACAATCTAGCTCTCAGGCACTTGTGTGATTGCAAGCTGCAGTAAGCCGTACTTGCCTGTTGCCAGGAAACGGTGCATTGCCAGGAGGAGTTGTGGTGATATTTTAACCTTCATCTCACTGTCTGTCTGTTTGAAGGCAGAGAAGTCCTGCTTCCTGTCCCGATGTGCTACTTTCTTTTTTGTCTTGTTATCAGCTGGGGAAGGGAGGGTAGGAAAAGGAAGGAAGCAAAGTCTGTTAGAACAGGGTCCAATATGAGCTTGACTGAATGTAGTTATCTGAGGCCTTGTCTACACTACAGGGAAAAGTTGATCTAAGCTATGCAATTTGAGTTACGCAAATAGCATAATTCAAGTCAATGTAGCTTAGATCTACTTACCGCGGGGTCCACACTATGCGACGTCGACGGGAGACGCTCTCCCGTCGACTCCCCTTACTCTTCTCGATCTGGTGGAGTACAGGAGTTGATGGGAGAGCAATCTGTGGTTGATTTAGTGGGTCTTCACCAGACCCAATAAATCGACCGTTGATGCATCAATCGCCGTGCGTCAATCCCCTGGTAAGTGTAGACAAGCCCTAAGACAATCCAAACTGCAACAGCCATCTAGAATAACAAACAGGACAGAGAGACCTCCCTACAATATACTCAAAGCCGATTATATGAGTGATAAAACTTTAATTATACTACAGAACTCATCTTGCATTTGCTCCACAGGGTGTGGTCTCAGGCAGCAGCCCAGAATCTCACCAATTTCAGTGGGATGAAGGAATCTGCCTGTGGAATTTGGACTGGAGGACCATGGCCTGTATTGTTAGACCTAGTGGAAGGTCTTGTTCTCAACAGTTTTACTAATGATAAACAGAGAAATCATTTCAGTATCTTTAGCAGTCACTTTCGTTCTCCTATGCACATTATAGGAATACCTTGCAAATACTCAGGTTATTTAACTGCAGACTGAGCTATTTAATGTAACTGATACGCATTAAAGAACCACCATGGTATGCTACCCCCTGACGGTACAGATCATTATATCTATTTTCTATGTATTATAAAATATTTCACACACGCTATGTTAAAAGGTTGTGAAGTCAAGCACTCAAAAGTTAGTCTTAATTCTAGTATTTTCTATCTGTGCAACTTTCATTTGGCCTCCTTGTCCATATGTAGTATGGTACAGTCTTTCGTTACACAATCACATCCATTCTTGGGCTTCTCATCTCAGTCCCAGTCTCCTCGGGTTCTTCCCTTCCAAGCTCCTTATCTGATTTGTCGCTTCCCCTTGCCCTGGCCTCCAGTCTTAACCCCCTCTCACACTGCTTGTCCCAACTGCTCTCAGACCCAATCTACCTCTCCTGTCTCCTTATCCCACTCTTTGCCCAGCCAATGCCAGTTCTCCCCCTATACCCCGGCTCCTCGCCAGATCTTCCTCTCCCCCCAACCCCACTGGTTCTCAGTCCCAATCTCTGCCAACCTACTGGTTCCAAGAACCCCCACCTCATCTCCTCCCAGCTCCTGTCCCCTTGCCCAGTCATTTCTTGTCCTTCCCCCACATGCTCCCAGAGGCACTCTACCTTTCCCCTTAACCTCCTGGCTATGTCTACACCCCAGTCTCAGGCTATGTCTACACTACCGCAGTAAGTCGACCTATGCTACGCAACTCCAGCTACGTGAATAACATAGCTAGAGTCGACGTACCTTAGGTCAAGTTACCGCAAGGTCTACACCACAGGGGGTCGACGGGAGAACCTCTCCCATCGACTTACCTTACTCTTCTCATTGGGGGTAGAGTACAGGGGTTGACTGGAGAGCCATCTGCTGTCAATTTGGTAGGTGTTCACTAGACTCTCTAAATCAACCGCCGGTGGATCAGTCTCAGAGCGTCGATCCCAGCTGTAGTGTAGATCTGCTATCAGTTCCTTCTCCCCCAGTGGCTCCTTTTTCCATTCTACATTCCTCCCCCAAGTCTACCTCTTGTTCCTTGAGCATTTGAATCAGATGTTTCCTTCTCAACACTGCACAGGCTCCTCCATGCTACCAGGCCTCACTGAGAGCACAGCAGAGACAGACTCCCTGCTCCCAGTTCAGGTGCCCTGACCTGGTACAGCGCAGTGGCAGCAGCCCAGAACTGCATATGCCCCAGGCTGAAGCATGACCAAAGCAGATAGAATCTTTGGGAGTCTACTGAGCATGTGCAAACTGCAATTTTTCAAAGGCTTACAACTTAGCCAAATTTGGGCAGATTTTCATGGAGATGGCAAAAAACCCATCCTTGACACAAAGCCCCCCCCTACTGGCAAATTTCATGTCCCTGTCCCAAAGCATGGGGGCACTAGAATGTTTCAAACAAGAAGTTGCTACAAATTTTTAATATGGGCAAAATGAATTTTTGCTTGGCCTAGTTCTTGGAAATAGCTGAGCCATGCTGACTGAAAAAATGTGAGCCTGACGCAGAGACCCAGCAAGGAAAATTTCAGCCCAATTATAACTAACTGAAACCAGATGGAAGATGGGAAGCGTCAGGTAACCTTAATTGTAGGTAGTGCCATGACTCTTGCCTACAAAACTACACACACAGAGTGATGTTTCCCATACAAGAAGCTTGACTAGAGTTCAGGTTGCACAAGAGTTAATTTCCACCCCGTTACAACATAATCACTAAACATTAAGGAAACCTGCAGTTAAGACAACATTAACGTCAAACCCCACAGAATTTATATGCTTTACCTCCTACTCACAGCTCATATACCATGCACAAACCACTTGTACTTTCCATCACTACACTGATTTGGAGTGAATACTTGGAGTGAATACTAAATAATATAAATACAAAATACTGGTGGAATGGATTCTAGTGTTTCATAATGAACCAACAGGTCCCCTGGATGCTTTGTATTAATTTACAGCAGATGGTTTTGGATTGCCACAGCATCTTCCAGGAGGCCAGGAGAGTTCTCTACTATTTGTATTATACTGCATAAATGTACAATAGTTAAACTTTCCAAGGAAGAAAAATTTCACATGGACTTATGTTCACCAGATCTAATTTATCAGCCTACAAAGACCATGAAATACAGAGCCTAATTTTCTGGCCCCTTTCATAGCATTAATACAGTCAACCCCTTTTTATTTTCGGTATAAAATATAGAATAATCCAAATGATCTCTCTTTATAAAAAAGCAAAAAAGCTATACCAAAAAGCATAAACAGTACCTCCCACCTCTGGGAGCACCCCACTATCATCAAAGAGGCAGGTATAATACATCCAAAGGGAGGATGTTTTTGCAGTGTAAATGAAATCATAAGATCCTACTGTAAAGCATTAAGCCACAATCCTATTGAATGGACAATTAGAAGAGTTGATAGTAATGAGAGTTCCATCACACAGATGGTGAATTCTAGATGTATTATAACAACACCGCTCTTATATTGGTGCTTTTCATCAGTAGGTCTCAAAGCACTTTACAAAGGAGATCAGTAATAATATCCCCATTTTACAGGATGAAGAAACCGAGGCACAAAGCAGGGGGCATGCATGACTTGCAGAAGGCCACCCAGGAGGCAAGAGCCAGGAATAGAACCCAGGTCTCCTGAGTCCCAGTCCAGAGCTCTATCCACTAGGCCATATTGCCACCTTATAAAACACACTTAAGGTAAGAATATTATGTCTTAAAGGACTGCCATACAGGAACTTCTGGGCACCTGAATACTGATATGATACTGACAAACTGAAAATGGTTCAGAGAATAACATACTATTAGGAAGCTGAAGAGATGGACCTAGGAAAGATTCACTTAATATTTACAGAAGGGGAAAAGAACAGTGAACCAAAGGATATCTGAATAGCATAGGGGTATTTCAAATGATTATTTGTATTGTGATCATGCTTATAGGCCCCAATGTGCTAAGCCCTACACAAACACACAGTAAGAGACAGTGCCTGCCCTCAACCAACTTAAAGAACAGTTAAGACAGATAAAGGACGGGAGAAAAGAAGTACTGCATTTGTAACCCAGTTGTACATGTGGGAAATGGGCAGAGGGAAAGATTAGGTAACTGGCCCACAGTGAGACAGGAAGTCTGATGGAGCTGGGAAGGGACCCCAGATTTCCGGGGTCTCAGTCTAGGGCTCTAACCACGACACCTTCCTTCGTCTCAAAATATATTAACATTAAGGAGGGAAAGGAATTGTATTAAGTGGTGCAGGGAGAAATAATTACGGGCTGAGTAATCACAGTACTCTGAAGGAAAGTACCTCATCACTACTGTGTCCCTACCAATTCACTGGCAGTGACCAACTCTAAAGAGAAATCATCCAACTTTCCTCTACGAAAGAATGGGAGTAGTACCGAGAGTTCCCAAGGGTGACGTGGATATTAATCAAGGAGAGGCGTGGAGATCTCGACAGGCGCAATAAGGACACAGAATAGGATTGTTTGAGGTGGGGAAATGATAACTGAAGAAAACTGAAGTTTTGCTCACATAAGCCATTGGGATTGAAGGGTTCCACAAAAAAACTGTCCTGTCTCAGCTAGAGGGTCATGCACAGAGGGGGCCATATTGCAGAAATGAAAATGTCGTCAGCCAGCATGTGGATCTGTGTGGAAATTTGAGTTTCTAGATCTTAAGTAATATGTCATCACCTCTCCCAAAACAAATTAGCTAGACCGAGAACAGAGATGGGAAGAATTCTCTTTGATGTTTAAAGAAAAAGCACAAAATACTTCTACTCACTGTACAAATCAGTTTCATCTAGAATCTCAGACTTGATGATTTCTTCAATCACATCTTCTAACGTGACAATTCCCAGGACTTCATAAAAAGGGTCCCCTTCCCCTTCATTGTTGACTCGCTGTACTATTGCCAGATGAGATTTGCCTGCAGGGAGACAGATTAACAATTATGACTTTAGACTCAGAGATTAGAAATGGAATTATGAGCAAAGGATAAAAATAGACACTCATAAGAAACCGTGTTTCACACATTCTAGAACAGAGCAACCATAGCTTAAAGGGATACTGTCAGGTAGAAGAAAAAATACATCAGATTTCCATATGAAAATGCCATTCCTGTTGCTGTCACAAGTTGCCTCTAAGATTACCAGAGCTGAACAGTTAGACATATTGAACATTCCTCCCAGTTTCGCAAAAAGAAAAGCTTATGCTCAAATAAATTTGTTAGGCTCTGAGGTGCCACAAGTACTCCTTTTCTTTTTGCAGATACAGACTAATAGGGCTGCTACTCTGAATCCTCCCAATTTGTTTACCCTGTGCATTTGTCAGCACTTGGTGTTAAGTCCATTTCACTGTTTTGTTGATGGTCAGCTTCACTTCCTGTCTTGTACACCAGCACCAGGACATCACACCCCTCCACTGCTTTGCACAGAGCTTCCATACATGCATTTCCTCACACTCTAACATCAGCAACAAAGCTGAAACTGAAGTAGCAGCAGGCAGGTGTGTGCAGAGGGCAGATGTGGGGGAGGAGAGGTAGGTCCGATTGTGTTTGGTGGCAGTGGTCTGTCTCTGCCTTCTTCTCCCCCCACCACCAAACAAGAGATTGGCAGGCAAGTAGACAAGCCCATAACATTATAATTTTTTTTTTAAATGTAAGGCATACTATTTAAAGGGATTTTTTTCAGAAAACAGAGTATTTTGAAATTAAAAAGAATTCAGGTTGACGTCAAAGCACGTCAAATTACAGCAAAGAGGCTAAAGCTGAAACGTGACATGCTAGTAGCAATGAAGCTCCCTCCGATGTCATCAGTGGCCGTGCTTATTTCACAGTGCACTAACAACTCTTAAAATCTTCTCTGCCACCTACTTTATCGTTTTGTTTCATAGAACATGATAATGCCATGGACACAGAATGAAAGAAACACATTTGATAGCCGATTTCTATAGCCATCACTGAAACTCACTTAACGGCAAAGCTATGTAGAAAAATGCCTCCGACTCTGGGATCAAAGAGTTTGCCAAGACACAACCAACCAACCAGACCTACATGCTGAAGCACAGGTATAGTGGTCTCAATGTATATGGTCTATTACGAACTGGGCAATATTATGTTGCATCCCCTTTGTTGGTCTCCAGCCTGGCATCTAAGCCACCCATTCTGCGATCCATGGAACATAACCAAAATAGTCCAACTTTTGTTTCCTTTGCTCAGACCCCTTTATAGGCAATAATGTCTGGATGCATAAGGATTTGGATTATTAGACTAACAGGCATTCAAACTATTCCAACCCAGGCTCACTCATGCTCAAAGAATGAAAATATCTTGAACAAATTAGACCAGAGAGGAAAACTTATCAACGACTGATATAAACACTGCATCAGGTCAAGTCAATTCACTTCGGTAAGATTTTCACATCTGCTTTCCCAGGGACCCAACATAAGCAGTTAAAAACAATTCTTGGTGAATGCTGTCTGTCGAAAGTTAAATTCTTTTGCTATTCCCAGCTTGTAATCATTTAAAAGGAATTTTCCAAAGCAAGGTCTAATATTAGACTCAAAATGAAGTTTCCATTCCACTTAGGCGATATTCTCACCAAACTAACTACTGCATAATCGGATTGTCTTGGAGCTACTCGTTTAGATGCAGATGGACATACTTTAAATACCAGCTCCACAGAACCAATGAGTCTTATCTTGAAGGGACCTTATTCAAGAGTGAGTTATTAGAATGATTATTTGCAATTTAAAAGATCAACATGCTTAGTGAGCTGAAAGTCTCACTGATCTCTCTTTACCAGCATTTCTTTCTTTGTGTCCCTGGTGAGATTTCCAGATCTCTCAACCTCTCTCAATTTCTCAGGAGACACCACTTAAAACTACTGGGCTTTGTTCCCCGCAACTGAGATAACATTAGCTAGATACAGTGCTGTCCATGCAATAACTTTTTTGATGTTAGCCTGAAGATCTGGAGGTAACATCAACGCAAGCTCCAGAAGTCAACACATTTATTTTCAAACTAGAAGGCACCACTCTTTTCAATGAGCTGTTGATTTCTATCACATCCCAGAATGGATAGAAATGAGCATGCAGTCATTTAGATGTTAATACAACAGAATAACAGTTCTAGATCTTAATAAATAGAAGAAAGTATGCTCAACTCTATACAAGACAGAGGACAACAAAGTCCCTTTCCCAAACAATTCACAATCTATTGAATTGTTTCAGCTCTAGATTATATAAACACAGCCTTTTACTCCATATCTATTGTCCTTTCAAAATAAGGCAGAACTGGTTTATCTAATTTTACATTTCAAACAGAAAATAAGAATCATTTACTAAGTGTGAGGTCACGGAGTTAGAGACACATCTGCCAAGCATTTGCCACCACTAAACATTTCAAAGTGTAAAACATTCTCCATGACAGAATCCACCTCATCTTTGTATCTGTGGCATCCTTGTTATTTTGGTGGAAGATGCTTAATGTGGGAAGGTGAGCTATTCCATTAACCATCCGTATTTATGCAACTTTCTTTAAGGTTCCTTCCCCACTCTGAACTCTAGGGTACAGATCTGGGGACCTGCATGAAAAACCCCCTAAGCTTATTTTTACCAGCTTAAGTTAAAACTTCCGCAAGATACAACTATTTTACCTTTTGCCCTTGGACTTTATTGCTGCCACCACCAAGCGTCTAACAGATATATAACAGAGAAAGAGCCCGCTTGGAAATGTTCCCCCCCACACAAATCCTCCCAAACCCTACACCCCCTTTCCTGGGGAAGGCTTGACAAAAATCCTCACCAATTTGCATCGGTGAACACAGACCCAAACCCTTGGATCTTAAGAACAATGAAAAAGCAATCAGGTTCTTAAAAGAAGAATTTTAATTAAACAAAAGGTAAGAGAATCACCTCTGTAAAATCAGGATGGTAAATACCTTACAGGGTAATCAGATTCAAAACGTAGAGAATCCCTCTCGGCAAAACCTTAAGATACAAAAAGACACAAAAACAGGAATATACATTCCATTCAGCACAACTTATTTTATCAGCCATTTAAACAAAACAGAATCGAACGCATATCTAACTAGATTGCTTATTAGCCCTTTACAGGAGTTCTAACCTGCATTCCTGCTCTGGTCCTGGCAAAAGCAACACAGACAGAGAGAACCCTTTGTCCCCCCCACCTCCAGCTTTGAAAGTATCTTGTCTCCTCAATGGTCATTTTGGTCAGGTGCCAGCGAGGTCATCCTAGCTTCTTAATCCTTTACAGGTAAAAGGGTTTTTTCTCTGGCCAGGAGAGATTTAAAGGTGTTTACCCTTCCCTTTATATTTATGACATGAACTATGAAGGATTTTTTTTAAAAACGGGGCTGTGCCCTTTTTCACTTCTTTATGATGCAAAAAGAAGGTCAGAGGGGTTTTTGTTTTTTTCCAGGTTTATTTTTTGGCTTGTTACCTCACAAATATCAATTATGTCAAGACTGCTCTTCTCTGACTTTGCTGGAAGACGTTTTGGCAGGTCATGTTATTGAGAGAGCCAATCCTTTTGTTGAAGGGATGGGCTGTGGAGAGTAAATCTCTAGGAAATACACACTTTATCGATAATGTTAGTCAGTCATTGAAGTAAAACAGATGTTAATAAAAATACATACCCTCTCCCCACATTTTTTATAATTTTATTTTAAAAATAGTTTGACTAAAAGTCCCATCCCATCTCATCCGGCCGACTTGCACGCTCGACTCCTGTGGTATTGTCATTTCACTGGGTTCCCCAGTCATCAGTCTTTCAGCCTAGACAGCAATTAGCAGGGGAAAAAAAGGCTAAGAGGAAAACCGTATGCCTTTCAGGCCTTTTTTATACATCATAAAGATGCATTATAAGGCACAAAACCAGGTTTTTCTTCCCTTGCAGGCCACCTTTAAGAGACCTTCCAGATTTATTAAGCAGAACCAAGCTCCACCTTTATTAAAAGATTACATATATGAAGCAACCAATTTTTGGTCAAATCCTTTAGTGGTAATTTAAAAACAGGTTTCACTGCATCTTTTGAAGCTAAAACTAAAATATATACACAGCTGAGTAGTGATGTAACTCACAGAAACACCTAACCAAACAGACAATCCATAATGACTGGTTAGCATTTTAGGTACAGAACAAAATTTAAAAAGAAATATATAGCAAATATATATGGTATTCTCTTACCTCACCTAGACACCTCAAATGTGCCTTTTGCCATGATAAATAGCAGCCATGCATCTACTACATCAACCTCTTTTTACCTGCCCACTTTAAGTGTCAGTCCGGTGAGATGCTGATTCTGTCAATGCTGCTGAACTGCATAATGGCCCAGACTGCTTGAGAGAGCTGTGATCTAAGCAGCTACTGGGAGACAGGAACTCCTGAGTTCTTACCTTAGCTTTACGGACTCGCTCTGTGGTCTCAGATAAGTAGTTTCATATCTCTGCCTCAGTTTCTCCACTATAAAATGGCGGTAACAGTAACAACTCACAATCTTGCTCCAAGAGCTAACGTTTGTACTGAACTCTGAAGGTGAAATGTGTTAACTGATAATTAGGACAAGAAGGAACGGGCTTAAATCTGTAGCAAGGGAGATTTAGGTTAGATACTGGGAAAAACCTTCTAACTATAAGCGTAGTTAAGCTTTGGAATAGGCTTCTAAGTGAGGCTGTGGAATCCCCAACAATGGAGGTTTTTAAGAACAAGATGGACAAACACTGGTCACAGCTGGTCTAGGTTTGTTTGGTCCTGCTTCAGCATAGTTGGACTGGACTTGATGACTTCACAAAGTTCCTTTCAGCCCTACATTTCTATGATTCTAATTATTCAAATTATCTTTAGGGGTGACAATAGCTTCTAAGAGAGAATTTCGTTAAGAGCAAATCCCATCTAATTCTATTGTTCAAGAACTTGCAATACTTTGTTTCAGAGTAGCAGCCGTGTTAGTCTGTATTCGCAAAAAGAAAAGGAGGACTTGTGGCACCTTAGAGACTAACCCATTTATTTATAAATTGTAGTACTAGTACTCCTTTTCTTTTTGCAATACTTTGCTCTCTAGGTAGCATACCAGCATAGTCAGGATTTTGCTCTATGTCATAACTTTTGCCTTCAGTATAATAAAAAGTATTTTAAAATCCTGAAGGCCCCTAACTGAAATCTCAGTATGTCAGTGAATGTTCTAGACACAATCTTTGTTAGATGGGAGCGGATTCCTTGAAGTTTTCAAAGGGAAGTATTCCAAAAAGAACGGAAGGGAGATCAGGGTTAGAAATTATATTTGAAATACAGAACATACTTGGCCATTCTATTTCTGATTTGGGATCTTCATATTTTACGTTTGGGAATATATATGTGTGTTAGGTTTTCAGTACACAAAGATGATATGTGATCAGAACACTGATCTGGATTGACATACTACACTTTTGTAGGTGACCAAATGCAATAGCAGAATGCCATTATTAACCTCAGCAGCACCAGAATGCTCAACAATACTATGCGGCAGCTGCTATTTATACCACCACCACAAATAAAACAACTTTAAAACAGACAGATGTCAGGAAATAATTGAGCCACAAGGGAGAACAGCCACACTTCATTCTGGGCACTTTTAACTGGGAAGGGATAGAATGAGTATGAGCTGTCAAAGGATAAACTTGTGTTATGGGTGGATAACTGGAAACTCCTGTATCTCTGGAAGTGCAAGGTTTGCTAACTTTGCATCTAGAAAGAAGAGTGCCTTACGTAAGTTCCACAGAGCAGAAGCTCTGGTTTGGCCATTTTATTAAAGCCTTTTAATTCAGTATTATTAAAAAATAAGGGACAACATAAGAATTGCCATACTGAGTCAGAGCACCACTCCAACTAATCTAGACTGGCCAAGACAGTAGCCAACCACCAGGTATTTCAAATGAAAGCAATCCATCAATAGACAATTATATAATAGCATGACTACATGCAGGAAGCTTTTTCCTAACCCTATGCCGTAAATGCTTGATGATTGTCTTAAAGCTTGTAGGTTTGATCTCTTTTACATCAGATAAGATGTATAAATGAATGGGGAAGATTTTCTAAATCATAAATGACAGGTGCCAAACTCTCCTTAACTTTCAGCAGGAGTTTGGCGGCTAACAAGTATTTGTGCCTTTGAAAATCTTCCCTGACATTTTTAAGATATGATGATTTAATCCTCGTTTGAATCCTAAACTTTCAGTAATATCTTGTGGCAGTGAGTTTCACAGGTTAATTGTGCACTGGGTAAAAATTACTTTAATCAGTTTGAAGTTTGTTGTATAAAACTTCAAGTGAGTTAAAATGTTGGTTCACAGATTCTATGTCCAGAAGGGACCATTATGAACATCTAGTTACAGGTCATAGCATTCTCCCCAAATAATTCCTGTTTATCTTTACTTATGTATTCAATTACATCCAAGAAAGAATTATTTAAATTGCTTTCCCTACATTACTTTTCTGCTACATGGTGGATGAGCATTAATGCTCTTCTGCTTTCTGAAATCTCCACCCTTGTTGTTTGCTTTTGCATTTCACCCACTTTGAACAGAGAGACAGAACTATCTGTTGCACTTTCTAATTATTCTTTGTTTCACTATCTGGTTTGCATGTTCTAGCAAAACTCTGTGTGGATTCAAAGCACTGCACGAGAATATTAAAAGGTTTTTATTTAAACAAATTCAAAGGTTCAATAGATGCTTCCCTTTCCCTCACTCCAATCCTATCCCCCAAAACCAGAACACAAAACACTTTATAAAATCTAAATTTGGGAATGAAAACTAGTTGCCAGTGACCCTTTAACATCCACAGTAAAATCACCCAGAATGTGTAAAGAAATGATTAAGAATCAGATTGCTAGCACAAGGCAGATAATGATTCTTAGTATTTTATGACATACAGCTTTACAGCTTCAAAATCCTGAACAAATACTGATTAGACAAACACATCAGCTCTTTCCTCATATTCAAAATGCCATATTACAATAACTTCCTAGTATTAAACCCCCCACTCCCTACAATCAGATCTTTCTGATGTAGTGGGATAACACCAAGACAGGGAAAAATTAAACTGAGTTTCAGGGAAAAACTTCCCAACAGTGAGTTGTATTAGTAGCGGAATGGCCTCCCAGGGGAAGTGGTGAAAGGTCAGTTGCTTGGGACTTTTAGAACTAGACGGGACAAAGCCATAGATTAAAGCGTATCCCGTATCTATCAAAAAATCCTGTATTGGCTCTAAGCAGATGGAATAGAATGGATGATCTAATAGGTATTTTCCATCTTCAACTTCTAATATTCTTTCATTCAGTGCACACACACACTCCAACTCAACTGCTGTAGCCGACAATTCAATTTGCTTTTGTATGAAGCTGGTATCCCTGGTGAGGGGGCATTCTGCCAGCCGCCCTTGAAGTAAAAACATCGTTAGAGGCAGCTGCCACCTGCTGCAGTTTAGAAGGTAACTTAGCAAGCATGTCTCAGTCAAAAAAAGGGGCCATGGCCTCACCCATAAAGTAACGTGCAAGTCAGCAAAATCTACAGGAGAAGGACAAAGGTAATTCAGAACTGAGCCCTGCTGTCAGAAATGGAGTCTTAAGGAGGGATCCAGAGAAAAGAGAGAACGCTTGGGAGTCTCAAGATCAGAAGACTCTTACCACACATAGGGGACAGTGTCAGTGAAGGTCCAAAGCAAAGAAACGGAAGATATTAATCAGGAAAGACTAAGGACATCACTGCATGAAAAATGACCTTCTCTCTGGCCCATATGTACCACTGCTGGCCACTGGTCAGTCGGGCCACCTTTAACTCATCATGCAGCTTGGGCTGACTGTGATTCTAAGACTGATTAGTAGCCCCAGTTGATTTAAAGCTTGCTCAGCTGAATGGGTTACAGTCAGCGCTGGCCAGCACAGCTGACATCTATCTGGTAAACTGGTACAGCTGCCTCTCAAAGTTGTCCCCAATATCTTAGAGAATGTATCCACTAGATCATACTGTAAGAGATGATGAGATTGGAAACAACACAGAACAAGGCTCAAAGAGCATGTTACCTGAAAAGCAAATACTCTACACAAACTGTGAGGAGCCAACTTGGCAAGATTGCTGAAAGGGAGGGACACTTTTCTGTGGGGCACGTGAACTTATCAGAGCACTGACTGTTTCAACACAGAGACAGGTTAGGAATTTAAAACATCAGGGAAATACTTCAGAAGAATTAAGTAAACTAAAGCAGAGAGAAGGGGTTGCAATTTTAATAAGGGAAAATATTGAGTCTGGAGAGAGAGCTATCAGTATTTTGGCTAACTCAAAAGAAAAAAATTCAGATAAAATTTAAGGACAAACAAACATACAGCATTAAAGTCATTTTTGGTCATAGTTCATCCAGGACAATTTAAGATAGTATTATTATTATTTAGACAGTTCTGATTCCCCCACCCCACATGCCCCAATTTCCCATGGTAAAGTGGATCTTTTTGAAAGACTCCTAAAACAGACTTCATTTCCATACAGATTTGCCCCTTTACTAGTCAGTAAATAAAAATTGATTTGTCCCTTGGTGTCTAATTAAGTTTTAAAAACACCACGCTAATTTTATTATTTCCTTGTTTATGCAAGACAGTCCTCACTGATGTCAACATCTCTCTGGGACCAGTAGCAGCCATTAACTAGCAGAGATGTAGCCAGCAGGGGGAGCACAAAACATTAGGTTTTGCTAAGCTAAAACAAAGGTGCGGTAGGTATTCTCTGGATCAAACATTTCATTTTCCAGGGCTGCCACTTTTCAAGGGAGACAGGACAAGGAAGCTGGATTGGGGAGGAAGGAAGGGAGACAATTTTCTGAGAGCAGGGCCTTTCTCCGGACCCTTGTCCATTCCTGCACGCAGGCAACGATCCTCTGGGAAGCATCCACTGACTCCTTTGAGCAGAGGGTGTTCTCCAGGATTCCCCATTCAGTGTCCCCCTCTTTATCACTGTTTTGCCCTTGTGACCTGCTCCTCCACCCCCCCTTTTTGGTACCCTGTAATTGTTGATTTCTGGAGCTTGTGGCAGCCGCCTCACCTCAGGCTTTTCATTGCTTTTGGGCTCCTCCCACCAAGTCCAGTTATCACATAGTTCTGGTGAAGGTACCATGCTAAGTCCAATTTGAAAAAATAAAAGCGAAAAGGTCAGGAGATGTTTCTGAGAAACAAAGATCAAAGCCTGTGATGCTGAAGAATTCTAATTGCCTACATACTGAGGTAGCTCATATGTCAAGTTGAAGAAAGCAAGCACTCTGCTGCTCTTTAAAAGCCAGCATCACAGCATAACCTACATTTAACCCTACTTGGCCCATTTCCTAGGGTAAGTACAATTTAATTTGGGGCGCTTCTAGATCCCAGCATCCACAATGCTGCTGGATTTTAAATCCCTGTAACAGTAAAGCACTAGTGGCAGCAACAGAAACATGCTTAGACTTTAGGAAGAGGTTATCTGAGGACACTGTGCTTATATAAGGATGTAAATAGTGCTGAAAGCAATGTATCAACCCAAAAGAAAGGCCAGCCAGCCTCTCTGGAGAGTGGGTGGCGGAGGTAGGGAAGGGAAGTGGGGGCTGGGTATATTTCCTTTTTATTATCTTCTCTTGCACTTTACTTTTTGTCCATTAAGCACATTCATTTTTAAAAATGACTTTTAACATAAGTGCCTTTGCGTTTCTAAGATCTTAGATCATTAACATTCAGTTTTAATGATCTAATCGACTTTTTGCCATTTACGTTGTTCATGTTTTGCAATTAGGCTGACAATGAAAACAGCTACACCGTCTGATATTCCTGCACTCCCATAAGGCTGCATCATTTCAGTTGCAGACTCTGCAGGGGAATATTTAATTCTTAAAAAAACAACAACCTACCCTCTGACTTTTTTAAAGTGACAAATACATCTTTAATAGAAGGATTCATAAAAAACTTTAAATACAAAAGTTTAAACAACATGAGAGTAGAGGCTACAATAATGTGTGCAGTTTGGTTACAAACATGGCTAAAGTTAGTGAAGCTACTTCCAATGAACACCAGCATGAAATCAGTACCAGGACAACATGTATATTATCTTTGTATGCTTAATGTACACAGAAATGTACATGATATCAAAAACCAATTAAGCATGGCAGAGTGTTGTGATTACTATTGAAGGTTCATTTAAAATTATCTTTACACTAGACAGAAGATACCTTAGAAGTCTACCTAAATACTTACAACACCCCTGCTTTGTAGTTCCTGAGCACTATGGAATGTATCTACACAAAATCCCTTCTACGAGAACTTTTTCTGGGTTAATTTCATTCTTCTGGAGGTAAAATGAATTGCTGTTATCAAATGTAGATGTCACAAATGCAGCATGGATCACTGTGATCATTTCAGAGAGAGAGGATGGGGCATCACCTTTGGTTGGCCATAGACAAAAGGTGATCTTTTAGTAGCCGTAGGTATTTGGATATCTAAAAGTAACTATGAGTCCAGAAGGATTGGCCATTGTAAAGAATTTTGATTGAGGGGAACATTGTAAAAGTTTTTCCACAGTACTTCCCTTGCCTCCCCAGAAATCACCTCCTACTTTCAGTTTCAGCCAAGTTAATCTTCATCAACATGCTGATAGCTCCTAGACACTGGGACAGCATGGATGATCACTAGAAACCCCCTGTGAACTGAAACATTTGTGCATGTGAAAGGAAAACTCATTTAAACTATCTGAAGACATGCACAAATGATCTGATGTGACTAGTACGAAGCAGAGAATAAATGCCTGCAGTTTCAGAAGAGCTGGGTGTCTATCCTAACACCTGAGAAACAGTGTTTGAGAGATTTCAGAGTAACAGCCGTGTTAGTCTGTATTCGCAAAAAGAAAAGGAGTACTTGTGGCACCTTAGAGACTAACCAATTTATTTGAGCATAAGCTTTCATGAGCTACAGCTCACTTCATCGGATGCATACTGTGGAAAGTACAGAAGATCTTTTTATACACACAAACCATGAAAAAATGGGTGTTTACCACTACAAAAGGTTTTCTCTCCCCCCACCCCACTCTCCTACTGGTAATAGCTTATCTAAAGTGATCACTCTCCTTACAATGTGCATGATAATCAAGTTGGGCCATTTCCAGCACAAATCCAGGTTTTCTCCCCACCCTCCCCCACCACAAACCCACTCTCCTGTTGGTAATAGCTTATCTAAAGTGATCACTCTCCTTACAATGTGTATGATAATCAAGGTGGGCCATTTCCAACACAAATCCAGGGTTTAACAAGAACGTGTGTGGGGGGGGGTGGTAGGAAAAAACAAGGGGAAATAGGTTACCTTGCATAATGACTTAGCCACTCCCAGTCTCTATTCAAGCCTAAGTTAATTGTATCCAATTTGCAAATGAATTCCAATTCAACAGTCTCTCGCTGGAGTCTGGTTTTGAAGTTTTTCTGTTGTAATATCGCAACTTTCATGTCATGCATCACAAATTAAGTGTCTGAGAACGACACTGTCTATGGAAATAGAGACCTTATATAAATTTTAAAAAATGTTATTTCTTAAGTCCATTTCATCCTGACAGAAATGTTACTGTAAAACCTATCAAGAAAGGTTTTAAAGTAACACATCAAGATGATTCCAAATAAGCTGTTTGTTTACAGCCCGGTTCCAAAATAGAAAGATCACTCAAAGTTGTCTTATTGGTGAGAAGAATGATGACATTAATCATAAATTTGAACTTATTTTTCATATGGCTGATGAATTAAATGTTGTGACGGGTTTTTTCAAACTTTCCGTAAACTGGTGACACGTCATCTCAAGATCTTTTCACCCAGAGAAGATCATGTTAGCCTCCTCAAATGGTCTCATGTGTACAGATTTTTTGGGGAGAAGACAGGAGAGTGTCTGTAGATATCAATCTCTGTGATATGGAAAACTTTGAATATTTTAAAATTGTTGATTTAAAAATGGGACTTTTTCTAACTTGACACTCGCTAATAAGTGACCTAATTCGAGCCTGACTGCACCATGTTGCATGGCTCCAATGTAGGCTGTGCATCTGATTTGTCCAAAGACCTTTTAGAGAAAGGACTGAGTAAGCAAAGTTCACAAACCATATGAATCAAGGGTAACACTAAGATGCCTCATCTTTCAGGAAGACTGATTTTCTAGAGTCCCCACGCCTGATCACCCTGGGGAGAGGAAGTCACAGCATCAATCACCAGCCCCCTCTAGCCTTTGGCCAGTCGCTCTCTGCATCTGAAGAAGGCCCCACTAGGAATTACTGCAGCCTGACCGCCTGACTCCTTGACTGCCGTTCTAGCGTCTATCCGAACATCCAGAAGATGGCCAGAGCTGAAGATTTTGCAAATCCCCCTTTATCTTAAATATTATTGTTTTTTTCCCCCTTTTTTTTTATCTTGTTTTAGTAGCTGGGAGATGTCCCAGCCTTTCTATTTTTAGGGTGTGGAAGAGAAGGTTTGGCTGTGCACATGCACATGAGAGAGCATCCAGAAAGTCCATACAGAAACAGGTCCAGAAAAAAAAAAGTTTCCCATATTTAAACAGCCCTAAACATTGTCTCAAAAGATACTCACTGAAGTGTGTTCTGTCCTTTATTTAAAAGTCACAAGGAGCTGTCAAGATTCTGTTTATTGGAAGTGTTCCGTTAAAGTCTGTGTTATAAAATCGGTTTCTTTTGGGCAGAAGTTAGACACCACACAATAACTGGATTCTAAAAATGGAAACCTGACAATTGGCTCTGAGGCTGTGATTCAGACATTACATAATAATTTGGTTTCAGAATTAAGATATTTAACCAGCTTTAAAGTCACAGATTTGATTGACTCTGGACAATTCTTTCATCAGGAATTATAACCCAACAGCCACCTTCTTAGAATCATCTTTACTATTTATAAGGATTGATTATTTTTAATATTAATTTGATGATTTAATGCATATGATGGTTAAATTCCAATCCCACGTTGAGACTAATTTATTGATTTGATCTTGATTTGTGTTTAGTTTAGTATGAATAACAGCTTAGCTTTGATTATATGTTTTCTTGATTTTATTTTCTTGATTTTTAATTGTTACAATAAAGTTTATTAGAAGATACTGGGTTGTGATTCTTTCAATGAGCAACATGGGTCCAAAACCTTTGAGGTCGGTGGTGGACGCTATCCAGTTAATATAAAAGCCTGATCAGCTCCCCTAATTAGTCTTTGATTCTCAAAAGGTCCTGATCCTGCTGCCATTCACTGACATGAAGAGCAGCGCTTACTCACATCAGTGGGAACAGGATCAGACCATTAAGCCTAAACTCACAGAAACAAACATTGGGCCACTTTTGCTGAGTGTGTGAACATGTACTCCTGCACATGCACAGCATTGGTCCTCAGGGGATTCTAGCCCACAGCAAGGACTGAGTGTTACCCACTAGTTGAATCCAAAAGATGACCGTCCTTGGTTGGCTTCTACTATATGAATCTACTCAGCTTAGTTTCCTAGATGTGGGCACTAGAGCAGGTTGCTTGCAAAGGTACGTCTGTATGCGACTGAACAGTATCATGGCATAACGTCGGCTAGAAGGTGGATATTGGTATATAGGTAACCACCAAGACTTTCAGCTCTCAGGGATACTAAAAGCAGAGAGAGGACCCCTCTCTCCCCCCCCCCAAAAAAAAATCAAAGGTTTGAGATAAGAATAAGTTTCGGATAATTTGCCTCCAACTGAAAAATAGCAAGATGGTGTATGGAGGAATTACAGTCTGAGTTCTACTCCTGTCCCAAACTCCCCAGTGTTAGCATAAGTAAACATGCTCCACAGACTCCATAACTACATTTTCCCTCTGTTGTACATCCAGCCAGACAAACCTCCTTAGGGAGTTGGTTGCAGCTTCCTGATCCTGAACCACACAGCTCCAGGCACAAATTAAAGCTGCAGAAGAGCAGCTATAGTTTACGCCAATTGGGAAAATCTTTGCTCCACCATGCCCCAACCTGCCCACACAGATTATGCAACACAAATGGTTTTAGTTGATGGGAGAATCTGGCCCAATATCACTCATAATATGCTTTACATTTATGACACATTTCATTTAAAGATCTCAAAGTGCTTTACAAAAAGAAAATAAGTCTTATCCCCATTTTACAGATGGAGAAATAGGCACAGAACGGTTATGGGACTTACCCAAATCACACAGAGAATCCGTGGTAGAGTTAAGAACAGAGACGACGGTCCCACATTTTAACCACAAAAGGATGCTGCCTAATCACTCCTATACAGACTCTACTATCCTTTTAGTTCCCACCCTTGCTAAGGTGTTTTGCTGTGACAGTTATTTATCATGAACAGTTGTCTTAAGCCAGCATGAAGTCACACAAGGTTATCACACTGAAAAATAAACACCTAATAAAGTAACTGGGGTTTTTAACTTCAGGCTTCTTGGACCCAACTTCTTTTAACGATTGTATAAAACCAAGTTAATTCAGTAGCTTTCCAGTTACTGGCTGGGAGATGACCTGATACATATTAAATTTTTGTCTAGGCATTTATTCTGCACTTACTGCCGTATTATCCAAGTATGCCTCTTGGCAAATTCTTTACCAGTTTCCATAGGCATTTCTGACCCATGTCAGTGCTTTGATCTTTGCAAATGGGTGATAATTTCAGTAACAGAGCAGAAATCTATAGATATGGCTTTTTTAGACAGGCTGCCCGGTTAACATTTGAGGAGGTTTGGCAGAGCCAATCTCCTGGATTTCTTTGCAATCCTGCAGAAGCTTGTATTTGATGCTGCTATTTTATCCCCTTCCAAAATGAACCTGGAAATATCTGTACAGAGATGAGGAGAAAAATTGTTAAAAGCACCTACTTGACTTAGGTGCTTATGTCTCATTGATTTTCAGTTGCATATTGTTGCTTTTGAAAATTTTATCTCAGAACAAGGCTGACATCTGAAGGGCATAGATACTAACAGAAGAACAGAATAGGATAGAATAGGAAACTTTAATGCTCAGTCTGCCAGGATTAGGGATACCACTGACCACTGCTTTAAATCTACTGTTTTTAAAAGTTTGTTCACATAGTTTGATGAAGTTGGTGTCCTACAGGAGCTCTTGGTTCAGGTGTGTTTGTCTAAGGCATCATCTTTACTCCTTTTCTAGCACTTTAGAGGAAGTGTGTCCTCTTATGACTTTGGCCTTTAATTTGTTTATTTTTTTTAGCTAGGATTAAGCTGAATTCCTCTACCTCCCAATAAATGCTAAACTAAACTCAAACAGCTCTAACCTCTGCTAGTGAAGATATGGGCAAGTAGGTCACTCAATATGCACACACACTTCACAATTGTTTGCTGTGACTACTCACAAATCCAAACACTTTGGATTTGTATATACAAAATCTTACAAAAACTTTCAACACATATATACTGATTAAAACTCAAACTATTATATTCTGGGAGATGTACCCTAAATCTACAAAACAGTGGTACTTATTCAGTATACTAACAGTAGCAGAAAAAATATGTATCACCATATGTGGCTCACAAAGCAATACCCTACAATAATTATATGTACAGATACAGTACAAGAGAGATATGGAACAGATCACAGCTT
Organism: Lepidochelys olivacea; assembly: GCF_965140295.1. NCBI lineage: Eukaryota > Metazoa > Chordata > Testudines > Cheloniidae > Lepidochelys > Lepidochelys olivacea. The sequence goes on from NC_140417.1 coordinate 122,024,869, forward strand.
GGGCAGACGTGTTTGGCTTTAGTTAGTGAGCTGCCTTTAACATGCAAAAAACAAAAGAAATATTTCAATATCAAACTACCCTGTATTAATTACATCTAGAAAGATATGATTTGCCTATGGAATAACCATGTTATTCATCCTTACACAACTGGAGCACTTCTGCACCAAAGATCCACGTACCTGGCTGCATATAAACATTCTACAACTCTTCTTGATTCATCATTGACTAATACTGCACCTAATACTGTATATAAACTAGCAAATATAGTACTGCTATGTCAAGTGCATACACCAATTCTGTTTACAGATCCACACATAAAACCTGCACACACTTTTATGTTAACCTGTATGCTTACATATGCTTCCCTTTAACTATTCCTATGAAACAGTTTTTAAAATCACAATATTGCCACCATTTCATTAATAAGGAGGCCAACATCTGTGAACTCAAAGTAAAGCCACAGAATGACCCATTATAATAAACTGCAACTAAAAATGGTTATTCAGATATTGTTATTAAGACCTAAACCCTATGATGTGCTGTGTGAGCTAAATAACTCTAACCACCTCCTCATTTCAATCGGGGGGACAGATATCATCTCAATAAGAGGAACACTATACGCTCCAACACCCTGCATCTTTCCCATACACAGACAGAGAATTTAAAGAGGCAGAGAGAACAATAGTTCAGTTAAGTTCCACACACTGCCATGTGCACTTAAAGGTTCCATTCCAGGCCTAGTGAAAGTTCACATATCTGGTACTGCATATTGTACTGCTGTCCTTACAAGGGTTAGACAAACAGACCAGCGAATCCTGGCAAAAAGAAAATACATGCTGAGTTCATGTTGGGGCTATCACTCGGCTATTTCTGGAGCACCCGTAACTAAAAAAAGATCCAGTTCACACGAGTAGTTATTTTACCTTACTATCCCACAAGAACTAAATGCATTTTTTCCGATTACATTTTCCCACAATAAAATACACTACAAAATGTGACAAATACTCCTATAAAAGCATATTTATTAATATATACAGAAACCTAGGCATAAATAGAAACATATAAAAGGGTATGTTTATATATAGACATGTCAATTTCTAACTAAGGCTAGTCCATGGGATTGAAGTCATGTCTCAATTCATTCCTAAAAATTCTTGTTTTACAAAAATCAAATGCTGAAGTTACAGCCATCATCATATCCTGCCCCTTCATTAACAGCTTGCCAACAGTTCAGTTTATCTGAATTAAATAAGGGTCATTACATTTGGATAAAAGGGATTTTAGAGAAGAAAGGCAGTTTTCAATGGTAACGTTCCAGATACTTTTCTGGTATCTCTCAGGGAAATTAAACATCAATAGAAGTGATCTTTACAAAGTGACAAAAAAAGGGAGGGTAATTTGCTCCAGCTCTTTTCTAAAATATGAGAGCAAACGGCTGAAAATGCATGGATTCCCAATCCTGTTTCTCCTGATGTTAAAAACCACCAGAGTAGCAGCCGTGTTAGAGCAGCAGTCTTTCATCAGTCAGAAGAAGAGCAGCTGGGTAGAGAATTCAAAAACCAATTCACATTGTGTGAGTTTACATTAGCCTCCCATTAAAAAGTATCAACAGAGGAGTTGTTAGGAATAGACATCAGAGATCCTTGCATGCCAGCTAATTGCAGTGCAAGGTATAGTGGGGATTTTCTGAAATCAAGAATTAGAGTCTAATGAACTTCAGTAGCATTCTCCCATCAATATGACAGATCAGCATCACCTTTCATGCTTAGTTCTCATGCACAGTGTTACCATATTAGGCTGCTTTGATTTCTTATTTGAAAAGCAGAGGTGTTTTTCTCCCCCTTAGCCTTCCCACTATGTAGGGTAACTGTCAATCAAAGGTCTGGAGATATGTTGGACAGTGGACAAATGAATACAAGATTCTTACCATTGTACTTAAACAGTTCTCTGCATCCTAATGAATCCCAAAAGCCCTTTACAAACATTACTTATTTTACAAGTCACTCTGCCCCAGCACTGCAACGCAGTCCTCTTTGGGGAAACATAGTAGGTTCAACAGTTACCACACATATGCCAGGCTGTAGGGGGAACAGTTACACAAACTAGAATTAAGGCCAAGACACTGGGGTAAACAACCTCAGTTCACACCCTCTTGCAGAAAGGCCATGGACCCTTAAGAATCACAAATGGTCAAAATCTACATTCTACATTTCATCCAAGAGATGACATCTCTGACAGCTGAGGCATTAATGCAACTAACAGAAGAAAACCACTTACTGCATTAACCTGTTTCCTGAAGCATTCTGGAATTTCCTAAGAGGTCCCCCATCCAAGTATCACCAAAGCCAACCTGGATTAGCAAATGCTATATGAGGAGATCAAAGCTTGAGGCAGGATGACTACAGGTCACAATAAAGGAGGACACTTCTTACCAGTGGTGTTAGCAAGCAGTGGACCCACCGACGCAGGAAACACTGAGATTAAAGGTCAGACAAATAATGGCATATGATGCCTGGCACTCTTAGCCAATGAGTCTGTTCTCCTCTTGATGCTCATGTGTCACTTTCATTGATATCAATCAAAGCTTCATATACACACACAAAAGTCTCTAGCCTGCTTTCAGAAGCATATGTAATAAAACAGACTCCAGTAGGAACTCTATAATCCTAGCATAGGTTTATGGACCAGTTAATGTTACAAGACAGTTGGTCAACAGAAAGCTAGAAAGATTCCCTAGTAGAGATCTAGAGATCACGTAAACTCGGCTTCCACACAATCAGCACTGCTACTAAATTAAGCATCAGGATGATTTGGGTTGTTTTGTTTTCAAAGCTGTTTATTCCCTTTGCACATTAGTCCACAAGGCAGTGGTAGCCATGTAACTAGTGTATCTTGCAACATACTGCTCTGCTTTCCAGCTGAATGGAAGTTAGGGTTTGGCTACAATGTGTTTTAAAAAACATTTGGAGACTTAACAGAAACAAACTATGCGGGGGGGAACTGGATGAGTCTGGGTAGTTGCAAGTGGGATAGTTATTTGTATTACGGTTGTACTTAATCAATACCCAACTGACAACTGCATCTCACTGTGCTGTGCAAACACACAGGGATGGTCTACATTACAAGTTAGGTCAGTTTAACTACATTGCTCGGGGCTGCAGACACCTCTAAGTGAATGGAAGAATTTTTCCATCAACCTAGCTACCGCCTCTTAGAGAAGTAGGTTTACTAAAATGATGAAATAACCCTTTCCATCACTATAGTACCTATGCGACAGTGCTACAAAGTGCAGCTGCAGCTGTGCTCCAGCAGCATGACTAGTGTAGACATACCCAGAGAGAGATCCGGTCCCTGCCTCAAAAAGTTTACAATGTAAGGTAAGAGGAAACAACTAAATATAACACACTGGGGGAAAACATCATAAGAATGGCCATACAGGGTCAGAACAATAGTCCAGCTAGCCCAGTATCCTGTCTTCCAACAGTGTCTTCAGTCAGAATGAACAGAACAGGGCAATTATCAAGTGATCCACCCCATTGTCCAGGCCCAGCTTCTGGCATTCAGAGGTTTAGGGACACCCAGAGCATGGGGTTGTGTCCCTGATCATCTTGGCTAATAGCCATTGATGGACCTATCCTCCATGAACTTACCTAATTCTTTTCTGAACCATTTACAATTTTGGCCTTCACAACAAATCCTAGCAATGAGTTCCAAAGGGTAACTGTGTGTTGTGTGACGTAGTACTTCCTTCTGTTTGTTTTAAACCTGCTGCCTATTAATATCATTAGATGACCCCTAGTTCTTGTGTTATGTGAAGGGGTAAACAGCACTTCCCTGTTCACTTTCTCCACACCAATCATGATTTTACAGATCTCTATCATATCCCTCCCTAAATCATCTCTTCTCTAAAAGGAACAGGCCACATTCTTCTAAACTCTCCTTAGATGGATGCTGTGTCATACCCCAAATCATTTTTGTTGCCCTTCTCTTTCCAATTCTAATATATCTTTTTTGAGATAGGGCAACCAGAACTACATGCAGAATTCAAGGTGTGGCGTACCATGGATTTATACAGTGGCATTATAATATTTTCTGTCTTATTATCTATCCCTTTCCTAATGCTTCCTAATACTCTGCTAGCTTTTTTGACTGCTCAAAAATGTTGATCGGATGTTTTCAGAGAACTATCCAACGACTGCAAGATCTTTTTCTTGAGTGGTAATAGCTAATTTAGGCCACATAACTTTGTATGTATAGTTGGGATTATTTCTTCTCCAATGTGCATTAGTTTGTACTAATCAACATTGAATTTCATCTGCCTTTTTGTTCCCCAGTCGCCACGTTTTGTGAGATCCCTTTGTAACTCTTTACAGTCAGCTTTGGACTTAACTACCTTGAATAATTAGGGTTATAATAATATAAATTAGGGTTATAATAATATAAATCTGCCCACTCTATTTTCCACTGAATGCATCAGATGAAATGAGCTGTAGCTCACAAAAGCTTATGTTCAAATAAAATTTGTTAGTCTCTAAGCTGCCACAACTATTCCTTTTTTTTTTGCGCATACAGACTAACACGGCTGCTACTCTGAAACTTGAATAATTTTGTGTCAGCTGTGAACTTTGCCAACTCACTGTTTACCCCTTTTTCCAGATCATTTATGAATATGTTGAACAGCATTGGTCCCAGGATAGATCCTTGGGGGGACCCTGCTATTTACCTCTCTCCACTGTGAAAACTGATAATTTATTCCTACCCTTTGTTACTTATCTTTTAACCAGTTACTGATCCCTGAGAGGATCTTTCCCTCTTATCCCATGATGGCTTACTTTGCTTAAGAGCCTTTGGTGAGGGACCTTGTACTCGAACTTTCAGAAAGCCTTTGACACTATATCCATTGAATCACCCTTGTCCACACTGACTCCCTCAAAGAACTCTAATAGATTGGTGAGGCATGATTTCCCTTTACAAAAGCTGTGTTGACTCTTCCCCAACAAACCATGTTCATCTATGTGTCTAATTCATTTTTTTACCATAATTTCAACCAATGTGCCTGGCGCTGAAGTTAGTCTCACCAGCCTATAATTGCCAGGATCGCCTCTGGAGCCTTTTTTAAAAACCATCCTCACATTAGCTATCCTCCAGGCATCTGGTACAGAGGCTGATTTAAGTGATAGGTTACATACTGCAGTTAGTACTTCTACAATTTCATATATGAGTTCCTTCAGAACTTTGGGGTGAATACAATCTGGTCCTGGTGACTTATTACTGTTTATCAATTTCTTCCAAAACTTCCTCTACTAACACCTCAATATGGGACAGTTTCTCAGATCTGTCACCTAAAATAAATGGCTCAAGTGTGGGAATCTCTCTCATTCTCTGCAATGAAAACTGATGGAAATAATTCATTTAGTTTTCTGCTATGGCCTTGTCTTCCTTGAGTGCTCCTTTAGCACCTCGATTATCCAGTGGCCCTACTGATTGTTTGGCAGGCTTCCTACTTCTGATGTACTTTAAAAAAATTTGTTGTTAGTTTTTGTCTTTTGCTAGCTACTCTTCAAACTCTTTTCTGGCCTACCTAATTAGACTTTTACACTTGACTTGCCAGAGTTTTTGTTCATTTCTATATTCCTCAGTAGGATTTGACTTCCAATTTTAAAAAGATGGCTTTTTGTCTCTAACTGCCTCTTTTACGCTGTTTAGCCATGGTGGCATTTTTTTGGTCCTTTTACTTTTTTTTAACATGAATATACATACAGTTTGAGTCTCTACTATGGTGTTTTTAAAAAGTTTCCATGTGGCATGTTAGTCACTCTTGTGACTGTTCCTTTTAATGTCCATTTAATCAGCCTCCTCATTTTTGTGCAGTTCCCCTTTTTGAAGTTAAATGCTACTGTGGTGGGTTTCTTTAGTACAGTATTTTCCCCACTACAAGGATGTTACATTTAATTCTAATATAGTCGCTATTACCTACGCAGAGGTCACTAGAGGGAGGGCAACATTTATGTAGGCTACCAATGTGCTTAACCTGATGGTCTGCATCCTTTACACTTCTTTTTTTGTAAATATCTATAAATAAATGTCAGCAAATTTCCCTGGCCAGTATCAAATGGCAATTTCCTGTAGGCATCCCAGTAGAAGGGATCTTGTGGGAAAGATTTGAAGGAAGAGTCTAATGGCTTTACAGACTAGACTAGGGAATGTGTTCCGTGCATAGGGGACAGTGTGAAAGCGCTTGCAGGAAAAGAGAGCAGCTAAAACTGACTCTGTTTGTGCAACCATGGGGGTGGGTGGTTCAATAAAGTACAAGAGCTGTTAAGAAAGGAGCAGCAGAGTGCCTTTACTCCTTAAAATCACCCCATCAAACTTGGTAAAAATTTCTGGGTCAGATGAACAGAGTGAGACCATCTGCTAGGTACTGGGTGGGCTTCAGTGAAAGCCAGCTGGTGTTTGCAGTTCACTTCCTAAAAGGTAAAACAGACATTACATGAACTTCTGTCACTAATCGAGCCCTTTGATAGAAGTTTCAGGGTCCAAATACTGAATGACCCATGGAGACTCAACACCCCTTGAGTGTGTGGGGGAGGGGGAGGGGATGGGGAAAGGGTAGGGGGGAGAGAAAAACTTACTCTGTTCTGCCCATTCAGTACCTGTTCTGTGGGTAAAGGGCTTCAGTCTCCACGACTATCAGCCTGATACCTTTATTCAGCACTGACCTCATGCCAAAGAAACATCACTTTCCCCACCCATCTCTTGCTCCTTTAACCATCTTCCAGCAAAATATGAAGCATATGTGCAAAAAGCATAAATAAACACAGCTCCTTCCCCCATGATGAGGGTCTGATCCAATCTCTGAAACTATGCAAGTAGGAACTCAACATAAAGAAAACTCATACCTTTAACAATGGGATTTCCCCATCCATTAGCCTTTACTATCACACCAGTTTCTTTGTCATAAAGGAGGGGAAGTGGATTCTTTCCACAAGGTAGAGTTAGTCAGACAAAGAATGAGCTAGAGCAAAAAGGTAGTGATCACAAAAGGTCAAACACTAGATGGCACTGTTACTGAAATGTCTAAAGGTACTAAAGGAAGGTGCAGATAGCAAGAAGGTAACCTGACAAAGTAAATGCACTGAACTGAAAGAAAAATATCACCTCAAAGCAGCTTAAAATTTTCAAGGGGAAAGTGCACTTAAATGTTGAAGGATTTTAAGAATAATAACTGGACAGAAAACACTAGTTAATGGCAGAGGTACATTGGGGTGGGGTGAAATGGTGAGATGACAGATAGGACTATCACAAGCTCTGGGTTACTGATGTCAGCAGGTCACTTGCCCCAAGAAGAATGTTACTTACTAGAAAGTGAGCGTGAAAAGCAAGTACCCATGGGACGAGGCAAGAATCTTCCAGTTAAAAGGAAACTATGATGTTTGAGAGATATAACTGAGGATTGGACAGCCTGTGAGAGTTCATGCAGCCCAGGAGAGTTGTGGTGCTCCCCACACTATCTACAATTTGCCTCTCTCTCCTCTTCATTAACTGATCAGTTACCCCTGAAAAGAGAGGGCCTTCTATGTACAGGAATCTCTCCAAATCATACTGACTTGCCCACTGGGTTCCGCCAAGCCTCTCGTGAGAAAGTCTCCTGAACCCTGTGGACAATGAAAGCAGCCCTTTTTCCATCCCTCCCAAAGTATTTAAAGACTTTAATTTTCCCATCTCTGTTTTGGTTCATCTCTCTCTTCCTATAAATAGAGAAGGAGCAGTGCACCCATCTCCTCTTCATTTTTCGGGTGGTCTAATATTGTATGCATGCTGGAATGTTTTTCTAGTAAACGATAAGCGATGAGAAACATGTCACAGACAAAGGATGAGTGACCTTGAGCTCAGAGAGATACGAGAGAGGGGAGCTTTCTCCTCTTTCCCAAGCGGCAGGTATCTTTTCTCTGGACCAAAGGGTTGTGTTTTGGAAACAAATGTATCTATTTCTGTCATTTCCTTTAGACTTACAGTCTTCATAGGGCTGATAGTGAGACTGACTACAGTGTCTGAGAATGACAATTTGGCCCCATCAGAAAGCATTTCCAATCTAAATATGAGATTTTCAAAGGAAATGTGCTCCTGCTGCTAAGCACATGTCTGAGTGGACTAATGCTGTGATCCCAGAGCCTCCGCTTTAATCCAGTGACTCATAATCGAGTTAGCACTTTGGGTGGAGGGCCAAGTCTTCTGAATTCAATTGAACACACCGCTGAGGGACTGAAATAGAACTCAGCAGGCATTCTAGCTGCCATGGGAAAATAGTAGGGTAACTAGTCAACCCACCCTTTTGAGAAGAGCTGAAAGAAGGCATGCAGCCTTGAGCCTCACCCATAGGTGGTGCTGTGGCTAATTATACAACTATGAAAGGTCCCAAGAAAGCCAAAAAATTCCTATAAGTGAGTGAGGAAGAGCCAGAGTGGGGGGAATAAATGCTGGGCCCTATTGGTTTGGTCACAGAGCTGGCTTCATACATCACCCACTCATGAGTGTAGAACATAAGACACTACATGACCAACAGTAAAATATATATTTTAGGTTGTTCACACTGGACTGGTGAACAGGCAGGTCTGCTGTATATTCATTTCAGTTAACTGAGGGAGAAGTTGGAGGGGCACAGGGGAAGAGAGGGAAAGAATTAATGAATTCCAGAAGGCAATGGTCCTCAATATCTTTTTAAGAACAAGAACTGCAGTCAAGGGTTTTAAATGGAAACTGACTGAAACCTCAAAATCTGGCTCTGAATTTGAACACCCCAATGGTCAGAGTTAATTAGATTTGGAACATCTTAAAAATCAAAAATATCGTGCAAGGTCTGGACCAAGCTACCTCCCACTCCAAATATGTGAGCCCCTGAAAGCAGAGGATGGTAAAATGGAGCTTTGATCCAAAGTCACCTGTCCACTTTCTCACCCTGAAGTTGCAATGCTGCCTGCCAGTACCTTAAGAGAGCTGTTGGCAGTGTCACACAGACTGGTTGGCAAAGTGAATGAGAACTAGCTACTTTAACTTTCTAAGCAGTATTCATTGGGCAGTCAGGTTCTTGTAGAGCTGTCAGGGCCCTTGACTCTTGGCTAGCCTAATCCATTAGAAGGTAAATCCTTTCCAGAAAACATTCCTTACTGCCTGAAAAAACTCCTTTGGCAACTGAAGGCCCATACTTTAGAACAGGAGCCTGAGAGGAATGTTCTCTGCTGCTCCTGATGGGGGAAGACAGGACACAGCTGGTGCCCCCAGCCTCAGCATATGAAAACCTCCAATGAACAGCCCTGATTTGAAGGGGGAATGGGAAAGCTGAGCAGAGTATGGGGGGCACTCACGAGCCCAAGATGAAGGGCACCCAGACTCCCAGTCTGCTGTCACAGCCATGGACCTTGTTCCACAAGGCCCTTCCACCTCCCCTGAAAAAAGTCTGAGCCTGGACCTGTACCAATCAGCCTTGAAAGAGTGCAGAAGGGGGCATTATGGTTATGGCAGCAGGAGTTTGCCAGTGAAGAAATTTGGACTTAGCCACATATGTGGCATTTTCTGCCTACCTGGTTACAGCTCCATTAAGTGCAAGATGAACAAACAAGAAGTACAGGTCTGCGCCCTCAATCACTCTGTCTAGCAATCTGAACAACAGAGGGAAATCCACTGGGGCCCAGACTGTGGAACGAGAGGAACTGGACCCATTTCATGCTTCTTGATTCATCATAAGAGCAGCCCCAAAAAAGGTACAATCCAGTTTTTAAAACTCTTCCGCAGAACACCTTCAAGGGAACAGTTTGCCAAGGCCTACACAAAAGGTGCTTCTTTAAATACATTTTCCTACATTCTTCCTTCCTACCTCCCTACAGCAGAAGAAGTTTTGAAATACGGAGAGCTAGCTCAAGTCACATTATCCAGGCATGTTGCTGTTAATAGGCTTTTGACCACAGCGGGTGCACACCATCTTTCTTGCGTGCACATGTACCAAACCTGTTTATCAGCTAGGGCAATATGGTTCACTCTAGATGATGGAACAGCCCTTCACCACTGCTTTGGTACTAAAAATAAGACCATAAAAATATAAGTTTAGAACAAAAAAAAAAGTGAACTAATGGGATCCCACTCCTAACATTTTTCACCCATTCTTGTGTTTAATCCTGTAAAGTCACTGTAACTCTAGTGCAACTTCTCAAATATGCAGGGACAAATTTGATTACAAAGCAAGTACGGTACGACGGTTAACTGTTCTCCAAACAGAGCCATCATTAAGTTGATTCTAAGTTACATTCATTAGCAGATGATGCCTTCTGGGGACACAGTCAAGCCCAATGCACGACGTACTTTAGAAGTGTTGAGAACCTAGGAACTTTCGTGTTGTTTTTATTCTTCAGATCACATAGAAAAAAGTCTAACACACTGCTGCTAAAAATGTTAAAGGGAACCACATGATATTACATAAAAGAAACTTTACATTAAAAAATTTCTCTCCTCCTGTTATTACAAGACATGCCCAAGATTACTGTAACCAGTAATGGGAAAATACTTTTTTATTCTTACTTTGTGCATTTGACAGCACTTTGTTTATGGTCAGCTTCATTGTTTCCCCTGGCTGTATGGGTTTTTCACTCAGCAACATGGAAGCAAAAAACAAAAGAAGGAATCTTATAGTAAAACCATTCGGAACTAGTAGGGAGACCCAGGGGCACTTATACACTTGTGCTTGCTTTAAACTCAATTTTATGGAACTGACTAAATTTCAAGCTGGTGGTTTCCTATTAAATATATCAAAATTAGATGCTATTTCTGAGCCACCCCTCCTCCTTCCCTCTCAAGAAAATTATACTGCAAGTATGCCCAGTTAAACAGGCCTATCTTCTTCTCATCCTCCAAATTTCTCTGATCACCCATAGTTTGGAGGACCAGCAAAGACCAGCTAGCTACCCTCAGAAATTCTGGCTACAGGGATGAATATATTACTGAATCCAGGCACAGTACTTCCTCTGCCCCTGTACTTGGCACTGTGAAAAATAAGACACATTTATTCAATGTCCAAATGCTTGACACTTCTTTTCACGGGGACTTATGATATAGCTTACATAAAAAGGGTTCAGACGTGCTGGAAAATGGAGTCCTTACAGATTACAGTTGCTTACTGAAACATGAGGGCACTGCAAGCTGCTCCATTTTATGCAGATACAGCCCTTCTACACTTGGCAAGTTGCCAAAGTGGCTGTCAGCTTGGCAATGTTTATGCCTTCCTAGTTTATGGCATCTTCAATAGCCAGGACCAGTGATCTAGTGCAAGACCTTTAAAAGAAAACATAACCATTCTAGAAGTCTGAGTTGTCAAGGTTCCTTCCCCACTCTGAATTCTAGGGTACAGATGTGGGGACCTGCATGAAAGACCCCCCTAAGCTTATTCTTACCAACTTAGGTTAAAAACTTCCCCAAGGTACAAACTTTGCCTTGTCCTTGAACCCTATGCTGCCACCACCAAGTGTTTTAAACAAAGAACAGGGAAAGAGACCACTTGGAGACATCTTTCCCCAAAATATCCCCCCACGCCCTACACCCCTTTTCCTGGGGAAGGCTTGATAAAAATCCTCACCAATTTGTACAGGTGAACACAGACCCAAACCCTTGGATCTTAAGAACAATGAAAAAGCAATCAGGTTCTTAAAAGAAGAATTTTAATTAAACAAAAGGTAAGAGAATCACCTCTGTAAAATCAGGATGGTAAATACCTTACAGGGTAATCAGATTCAAAACACAGAGAATCCCTCTAGGCAAAACCTTAAGTTACAAAAAGACACAAAAGCAGGAATATACATTCCCTCCAGCACAGCTTATTTTACCAGCCATTAAACAAAAGGAAATCTAACGCATTTCTAACTAGATTACTTACTAAATAACAAAAGTTCTGAGACTGCATTCCTGGTCTGTTCCAGGCAAAAGCATCACACAGACAGACAGACCCTTTGTTTTCCCCCTGCCAGCCTTGAAAGTATCTTGTCTCCTCATTGGTCATTTTGGTCAGGTGCCAGTGAGGTTACCTTAGCTTCTTAACCCTTTGCAGGTGAAAGGGTTTTGCCTCTGGTTGAAGGGATTTTATAGCGCTGTCTACAGAAAAGTGGTTACCCTTCCCTTTATTTTTATGACATGAGTCAAGCACAGTGTAAAATGGATTTTGAAACCCAAAATGCTATCCTTGTGGTACCACTCACACCACAGCAGGATATCTTGTTGACATCCAGTTTGGCTGTTAGAATACGCTCTGGGCTAAAATGTCGCCTATGAGAGCTCAGCCTCAGCTCATATTTCCAAATGAATTCACTAACAGTCATTGCCTTAGTCAAGTACAAAATACAGCAAAGAGAAACCATATCACAATTTAAGATGCTTTGTGCTTATTCAATCACCTGTAATGTATTTTCTGTGGCTCATGTGTTCCTAAAAAGGACTGAATGCACCAGGTACATTAAAAAGGGGAAATCAAGGCTCATTGGTTGTAATGCCATCAAAATCAACAGCTGAAAAAGCTAAGGGGAACTGCCATTTCTGAGGCCAGGGACTGGTAAAGTGGGAGATAGTCCCCAGGATCTAGTTTTCCTTCTACAGCAGCAGTTTTGTGATCTGTTGATATTTCCCTCACATAGGTAGTTCTGGCAATTAAATCTATTTTGGGGTGAATGTGATCTTCACCCCAGAAGTTGCTGTATTTCAGTGGTGCTGTATGTGTTTTTAAAGCAGTTTGGGATGCCTCAGGATATAAAGCATTACAGCAATGTATTAACAAAAACTCATCTCCTAATCCTGACATGAGTCCCAGAGTATCTGCTTAACCAAGGATTACCAAGTGTACTCTATCAATGCACAGGTAGACCGAGTCCCTACTCCAGGAACAAAGCAAGATGTGGCTTCCCTAAATGATATTAATTGACCCCCTTGCTGACAGTCTCAGCAGAGAAGCCAAGAACAGAGTAGACCACAGAGATTTAATGACCCTCTTCATCCTTAGGTAATAGGAGGTAACAGTCTGCGCTCAAGAACTGAAATGACAGCAGTTATTGCCGGTTTTCAAAGCTCGATTCACCAGGAGATGGATTCACTACAAAGGACAGCAACTCCCCAAGAGGGGAAAGGGAAGTCAGAAGGGAGCTGCACATGTTGCAACTGGAGAAATGCCAATGCTAGCCTGGTTGGGGGGGAAGGGACCACATTGTTTGAAAGCTTGTGGTTAATTACCTCTCTGTTGGCAACAGATATGGTAACCAGAGGCAGACCCACGATCTAAAATGCACTCTCCTTCAAACCTTGATTTTATAAGTAGCCACCTCTAGAATGAAGGGCAGGGAGGACATAACAAAGATAGGGAGCTTAGGTGATCACAAATATCAACTGTTGTAATTCACTCCTCCAAAACTACTGCATCTCAATATTCAACTGAGAGTGCAGGGAACTTCAACCTCCATAATGCCAAAGGAAGCTCAGTGTTATGGATCAGCCAACAAATACACATTCCCTCCAACAAAATTAGTTCAGAGCGTAACAGGGCTTTGTGTGAGAGCATGTGTGTGGTTTTTCCCAAAAATCTTCCGATTCCCTTTCCATCAGCAGCTTTCCCATCACAGAATCTGTTGTTCCACTGAAAGACTCCAGTTTAAGTACGCTTGTTACTGAAATCTTCTTTGCTCAAATCCTCTTCTCTCCCTCAAAGAGAAACACATCAACTGACACCCGTGTTCCTGGCCTCTTTTGCAGGAAATGCTCTAGTCTACTGTGTACTACATAGGTTCTTATATTATGCTCACCACTATTGTACTGCCAGTCTAGTACTGGAAGCTATTGGGAATCAAATAGACTCTGCTTATCTCATCATTCCCTACATAAGAAAGATCTTTCTTTAGGCTAGCAGCAGAAAGTATTGGATCTTGCAGCTCTAGCCCACTAGACATTTTCAGTGTAAAGCAGCAATTTCACCATTTAAAAAAAAAAAAAAAGACACGTACTGAGTAGAAATTTTATGCAAGAGCTCCGATTAGCGTGAAGGCACAAAACCACTCAGCCTTTTATAGGGCTTTAGAAGTCCAAACGCAACTTTACTGTGAACAGGGAAGGAAGAGTGGGAAGCTGGACTGCATGTTGCTTTTGGCAGAAATGGAGAAATCATGATTGGGGGTCATTTGAACTCTTCCCCTACAAGCTCTTTTACACTAGGGAGCTTAAGGAAAACTGTAGTGGAAAGTAAGAGATTCCAATTGCTACATTCAACTACAAAGAAGAGTCAAACTTTTAACATCTTACAAGTAATTTCAAAAGGTATTAGACCTAATGAACCATTGCAGTTTCCCCTGTAAAAACCTGCAGCTCTGTCTGAATTAAAGTCCAATCTAGCTGTTAACCCCTGCAATGCACAATGACCTTTTTATTTTCCACTGCTCTTGCAATTTTCCAGCAGTTTGAGTTCATTTGGGCTAATTGTCCCAACACAGAGCTGCAGATGGAAAATGTTGCTGCTAAGTTGTTCCGTTCACAGCCCTTTCGGCCTACCCTGGTTGTGTCAGGTTCTACCTATTTTCTCCGTTTCCTTTGGCAGCCCAACTTCAGGCCTCCAGTGCTACTCTACTTTCAGCAGTCACACGCCACAGACTACATGAGCAAACTCTACGAGGAGGCCATTGACCTTTCATCTGGAGTGCTCCATCAAGTGCACAGGGTTTGCTCCTGGGCACCTTTCCTTTGCTGCACATCATGGGTTGGTAGCTGAGCGGACGCACATTGAGCCACCTAGAATTGCTCTCCAGTCCTGTGTAAGAGAACACACTTGCTGACCACTTTGGAAACCGACACTCCTTGCAGTTTCATTATGGAGCAAAAGCAGTCACTCCATAGTTAACGTTGCATTGACTTTCCATTATAAATTGGATTTTTGACCCCACCTTTAAAATCCAGAAAACGGCATATCAATCTCAAAATTAGTATTTTGAATCCAGCATGGAGGCTGAATTTTTCTACTGAATTGAAAGTTAATTGGACAAGCAGTTCTTTAATTCTGACACTACAAACCGGAACTGCTAGATTCAGTTTCAAAGCACATGCACAGAAAGGAGGCCATGCTTCTACACACTTTAGAGATCTGCACGAGGGGGATGGGGATATCAAAAGGCATTTGTCATCCTGTGACCCTGCTGAGGTCTGGAAGGGAGAACCCCCCCAGGTATGTCTACACTGCAGTGGACAGCGAGCCTCCCAGCCCACGTAGACAGACTTGCACTAGCTTCACTCGAGTTAGCGTGCTTAATATAGCAGTGTGGATGTTGCAGCACAGGCCTGGGTCTGAGTACTTATAAACTGCTCTCAAATCCCCAGTTAGTCATTGGTTCAGCCAGGCTATAAATACTTAGCTCTTTTACTCTTTCCTCATTAGTCAATGCCTCCAGCTCCTTAATCATTTTTTGTTGCTCCTCTCAAAATTCTCTCAAGCTGGTTGTGATCTTTCATGTACAGCAGGCCCCCGGAATTGCTGGCAGTACTCTAGGTCCAAAGAGCTGCTCTAGGAAACAAGCAGCGTTCTTTACTACAAAAATACAAGTGTTACAGTGAGATGGATGGTTGCAGAGAAATAGAATTTACTGTATACCATATGTCCAAGTGAACACTCCAGTTTATGCCTTTTAGTGCTTCTTTAACTAGCCCCCTACAGATGGCACTGTACCATCATCTACAGCACTCCTGCTGGGCAAGTCCAAGCTTGGAGCTGCTAAGAGTTCCTAACACACAGAGTCAGCCGTGAACAGCCAGTTGATGCCACATGATGGAGTTTCCCCACTGTCGGATGATGAAAGCACCAAGGATATGATGATAGGGACACAGAACAATGACAATGGCTGGGGGGCACAATGCTCTTGTACATCAAAACCTCTCTATTTAAGATTAGGAGGAGACCTAATGGAGGGGGCAGATTATCCCACATCAGCCTACCACAGGATTCTGGCACCTTATCTGAAGCAAGTGATTCTGGCCACTGTTGGAGACAGGGTATTGGACAAGATGGACAGTGGATCTGATCCGGTCTGACAATTCCTATGAGAGGCAACAAGGGAACCTCACAAGAAACCAGGCATCTCATGTGACATACGTTGGACTGACATGTCAGATATTATACAAATGCAATAAAAACTGCAGATATTTTTCCTAAACGATGCCAGGTATTTATATTACCTTCTCTGTGACTGTTTTGCATCCAATAAAAGCACACTGGGTAGAAAACATAGTAGTAGAAGTTACCCTTTGCTCTTGGTGAGAGGAATAATTAATTGATCTGGCACTTCCCAAGACAAGTTCTGCAGAAAAGGACCTAGGGGTGACAGTGGACGAGAAGCTGGATATGAGTCAGCAGTGTGCCCTTGTTGCCAAGAAGGCCAATGGCATTTTGGGATGTATAAGTAGGGGCATAGCGAGCAGATCGAGGGACGTGATCGTTCCCCTCTATTCGACATTGGTGAGGCCTCATCTGGAGTACTGTGTCCAGTTTTGGGCCCCACACTACAACAAGGATGTGGATAAATTGGAGAGAGTCCAGCGAAGGGCAACAAAAATGATTAGGGGTCTGGAACACATGACTTATGAGGAGAGGCTGAGGGAGCTGGGATTGTTTAGCCTGCAGAAGAGAAGAATGAGGGGGGATTTGATAGCTGCTTTCAACTACATGAAAGGGGGTTCCAAAGAGGATGGCTCTAGACTGTTCTCAATGGTAGCAGATGACAGAACGAGGAGTAATGGTCTCAAGTTGCAGTGGGGGAGGTTTAGATTGGATATTAGGAAAAACTTTTTCACTAAGAGGGTGGTGAAACACTGGAATGCGTTACCTAGGGAGGTGGTAGAATCTCCTTTCTTAGAGGTTTTTAAGGTCAGGCTTGACAAAGCCCTGGCTGGGATGATTTAACTGGGAATTGGTCCTGCTTCGAACAGGGGGTTGGACTAGATGACCTTCTGGGGTCCCTTCCAACCCTGATATTCTATGATTCTATGATTCTATGTGTGAAAGGGAGAAGTACTTGGCTCACACAGGCCCATGTTTATTAGCAGTGAATTCAATCCATGGTGTATTTTACCCACTGCTTCTTAATTTCCCTGCCTCTCAGCTGAATAGATCTGTAAGATAAGCATTTCATCTCAACATTCCATGACTGCTGAATCTTTTTTGCTTTTGATTCACTACTCTTATTAGGTGAGGGCAAAATTTTACCCGTAGATGCACATATACAGTTCCTACTGACTCCTAAAGCAGATTTTCATTAACTAGTGATTTCAGGTGCTGAGCCTCAGACACCTTAAAGGAGCCTGAGTTTCATGAAGTGCTGAGCAACCACCCTCTGAAAACTGGGCTCATTTAAAGGCTCTCAAGTTAGGAGACTGAAAATTGAGGAACCCAAGTATCACTTTGCACTTTTGAAAATCTTGGACTACGATAATAGAAGACTAGCATTTTATTAACATAATGGTGTCACTGTGCCCACCACTGAAATACATCCACCTCTGGGTGAAACACAGAAGCTGTTTAACAGTACACATCAACATTCTGCAATAGTTTAAGACCTGGAAGTGAAAAAGAATACTGCAATCTATTGAAGCTGTGTAAATGAATTTAGCATCACAATGCAATTAGAAATTGACCAGGGCTAGCTGGCCTTCAGTTTTACCAACCAATCAAGAAAAGGCACCTCCATTGAGCTACTACAGACTCAGGTGACAAAGAAATACCATTTTCTGCAGCATCCCGATTGTCTTTGATCAGAACTAGCTTTGCCTAGCTTCTGAGATCTGAAGAAATCATAGCCCAGTGTATTACGGAAGTAGACTTACATCTTTCTGTATTATTGGTTAGTAATACCATCGCCCACTGTAACTTTCAACAATCAGCAGCAATCCAGGTTACTTGGGAAGCAAGGAAGAGCAGACACCAAGGATTCAGAACCTGCTAGATTTCACACTCCATATGAAGAAAATAAAGCCACAGGTAGCCATTCAAATAAGCACACAGCACTTTATCTGAGTGATGGTTACCCAACAACGGATGTTACTTAGCACAACACAGCTTTCTGAAACACTTCAGTTCAAGGACAAACTGAAAAGATTCTTCTATCACAAGATGACTTAACTAGGGTGCTTTATCACCCACAATTTGATTTGGGTTATAGATGGATGAAATCATGAACTGAAATATGTTTCTAAGTTCAAAATACCTTCCCCTTGGTCATTTGTTAATGTAAGAAATACTTTATTTTGTAAAATAAATACAATTTCATATGATAGTTATTTTAGTAGGTCATAGTTTAGAGTATCTGTCTTCTATTCCCAGCTCTTCCACTGATTTTTGCTGTATGACCTTTGGAAAGTCACAGCCTCTCACTGTCTCAGTCCTAACTAACCAAACTGGGCTACCATGAAGTTTAATGTCCATATAATACTCGGACTCCCCTGAGGACAGTTGCTATGTATTAACTACAAAAAGAAAAGGAGTACTTGTGGCACCTTAGAGACTAACAAATTTATTTGAGCATAAACTTTTGTGAGCTAAAGCTCACTTCATCAGATGCATTAACTGTATGTGGAAGGAAGATAAATATATTTCACATCCAAAAGAAAAGCTGAGGGAGGGAGGTTGACAGTTCTGGAGCCCCAAACACCTGCATCAGCTCAGTGGTCTGGGGCCCCCACGGTGGCTGACAGCTGAGGGGCCCCCACTGCCTGCGGTGGCTCAGAGCTACAGGGTCAGCAGCTGACATCTCTGGGGCCCCAGAACCCAAAGCTGCTGAGAGCTTCGGCTCCACCACCTTGGGATATGGTGCTGAAGCTGAAAATGTCACAAAAGTCTCTGAAAGTCATGGAATCCGTGACCTCTGTGACCAAATCTCATCATCCTTACAACACAAAAACAAGGAGACATTTAATGAAATTGAACGTGTGAAATACAAAACCAATAAAACCAAGTACTTTCTCAAACAATGTACAATCAGATTGAGGAACCCATTGCAATGTGGAAGTCATTTAGGCCAACGATTTAGAAAGATTTTTTAAAACACTTGACATTTATATGGGTAACGAGACTATCAAGGGTTGTCATATCTAACCCTAACAAACATTTTGGAAAGGGTTTAAAACCTCATGCTTCAGGGATTCAGCTACCCTGTATTAGAGATCAGAATATAACCTAATCTGGAGATCAGATTATCCTACACCTGTTACTGTAGGGTTCTTACACCTTCCTCGGAAGCATCTGGTTCTGGGCTCTGTCAAACAGGATACTGGACTAGATGGACCTTGAGTCTGATCTCAGATTAAATGTTGTCCCTCCTAATTCTGAGCAGGGCTTTAGAGAGTGGGAAGAGGGGCAGGGAAGAGAAGACTGCAGCTTCCCTTCTGCAAGAAGCAGAGAGATAAGCACCCCTTCTTTCCCCAGTTCCTGAAAGCCTTGCTCTCTCACAGCTCCCCCAGTTTTGGTTGGTGTGATGAGAGCTCCCCCTCCTGCTTCATTCTATTTTAACAACTGCTTTTGACAAGTCCCCAGGAAAGAGATCAATTCCCATACAGCTAAATTAAACATTGGCTGGGAGATGTTTTGGAATCAGAATTAGTAATGCCTGAATCAACACCCCCCCTCCCCCCAAGAGAAAATGCTAAATGAGTCTTGTCTTCCTAAATATTTAACCATAACCATCAGTAGTGACTAAACAAACAAGGAAATGCTCCTAATGAGGCTTGCGCCTATTTTGGGAGGCTGAGTTGTGTAAGCAACTCACCTCTGAAGTAATGAAGCCGTTTCCCTATTCCCACTTTCCAAAGTGATCACATTGGGGCAAGTATCAAGTGGCTTATTTCTGATTTCCTCCCTCCCCAATCACACACACAAACTATTACCCTGGCCAAACGGGAGAGGATAAGATAACTGCTGTTGGCTCTTTGCAAGATGGTCACAGTGCTAGATAACATGTTTTCTGGGGTTGCAAAGCTTCTGGGAAGGTGCCTTGAAAATTTTGACTAAAATACTCTAGGTGGTCCCTCCATATTGCAAAGTGAGGGAGCTCTCTTCCAACCCTAGACCTGAATCCATCTAGCTTGTGCCAAGAAATGTGTGGGTGGGACAAAACAAGTTCTACTGGCATACAGTGACTG
The DNA here is from genome assembly GCF_965140295.1 of Lepidochelys olivacea. NCBI lineage: Eukaryota > Metazoa > Chordata > Testudines > Cheloniidae > Lepidochelys > Lepidochelys olivacea. The sequence continues at coordinate 122,045,057 of NC_140417.1, forward strand.
ACGGGAAGACAATAACATTTATGGAACGGACAGTCCAGGGCAGACCTCTAGAGAGTACTTTTCTTGAGAATGCACAACTGCACAGACCAGCTTGAGGAATGTGAACAGGTGGAATTTCCCGTCTGCTCTGAACAGAGCATACAGTCAACATCTAGTCCAAGTTCCCCCTCACTGGGATTTGGCTTTATTGATAGCGAAATAATACCAACATAAGCCTCAGCCTAAGCTTACTCCTTTAGCCTGGCTGTTTCTAGGGCTTCCCCGCAGAGTCTTCTCTGTTGCAAACCCCAGTCCAGAGATCAGACCCATCTTCTAACCTCATGGAGTTAAGTTGCCCATATCACAGTAAGTCAGCCACACTTACTCCGCAACTTCCAGAGGGGTTCTAATAGGGCCGAATCAACAAGAGAAACCGGACCTCCTCTTACAAGCACACAATCATCCCAAAGAACACCTTTTCCCAGAAGACTTTGCATTAACAAGATTTGGAATTCTGAGGGCATGAGCTCCTCCCTTCTCTTCTCAGTTCACCAGCTCCAGTAAAATTCAGGAAAACTGCTAAAATAACAAGTTACATGAGAGACACATGAGCTAGTGAGCTACATGGCTGGAGATCAGGAACTTTGGGGTACAACTCCTTCCATGGCTTTGAGCAAATCACTACCGCTAACCATTTCCTCATCTCTAAAATGAAGATTAGAGTGTTATTTAAGTGGCAAGTAATAAATTAGCATCATGATCCCCATGTACATATGGAGTTGTGCTGTACTGTGTCTTCCTGAATTTAGGTTTCTCTTCCTGCATCAACAGCAACACAGTGAAAAATGGGAACAATACAATTACTGTATTATGTTTCTTCACATTTTATCTCAAAAACTCAATTGGCAGAGAAGGGGGAATGAGGACTGGACACGCCAATACAATTAGTCACTAAGTTCACTTCCAAACAACATCAGGACGGGGGAGGGAAGAGAGGAGGAGAACCACCATTGATGACACAGGCTGCATCAGGATCTGTCCCACCCTCCAAATCCTTAAACCCAAGAAAACAAGTTAAGGGGGGAAGTTCCCTGTGTTCCTTGTCCCCATCACATTCCCTACAATGTTGCTGCTAACACTACAACACTCCATTGGGCACTGAGTCATAGATTTTTAGGCCAGAAGGGACAATTATGATAGTCTAGTCTGGTCTTCTGTATAATACAGGACTGAGACCCTCATCCACTAAACTCCGCATCAAGACCATGACTTCACTTCTGTTTGAGCTATAGCATATCTTTCAGAAAGATATTTAATCTTGAATTCAAGACTGAAATTCAAGTGATGGAGAATTCATCATATCCCTAGGCAAGCTGTTCCAATGGTTAATTACCAACACTATTAAAATATTATATTTTATTTGTAGTCTGAATTTGTCTAACTTCATCTTCCAACCATTGTATCACTATATATTTCTATGCTAGACTAAAGAGCGGTCTACTCTCAGAAATCTCTTCCCCATATAGGTACTTGCAGATCATGACCAGGTCACCTCAACCTTCTTTTGGATAATCTAAATAGACTGAGCTTCTCAAGTCTTGAATTACAAACACTGCAGCTAGGAGGTATCAGTCCCAGGGCAGGCAGACATACACATACTTGCTCTGCTCGAGCTAGTGTCTAAAAAATAGCAGGGGTGGTTGCAGTGGCACAGGCAGTGGGTCAGGCTAGTCATCCGAGTATGTACCTCGCATCTGGGATAGGGTTGACGAACAAGCTCTGCTGTGACTACTCTGCTATTTTTTAGCATGCCAACTTGAGCATTATGCCTCCTAGCAGCAGTATAGATGTACCCTGTAAAGGCACATTTTCCAGACCTCAGATCATTCTTATGGCTCTTTTCTGAACTCCTTCCCATTTTTCAACAACCTTTTTGAAGTGCTGACACCAGAACTGGCCGCAGTATCTAGCAGTGGTCTCATAGACAGTTAATATCACCTCCCCACAGGCCCCTCATTATGTACCTGAAGGTCATGTTTGTCCTCTCTGGGTACATTTATACTGCAGTCGGAGGTGTGATTGCAGCTCATGTAGGATGCCCATGCTAGCTTTAATCGAGATAGCACGTCTAAAACTAAGAGCGAGGATGCAACGGCATCGGAGGTATCAGCCTGCCCAGCACCTGGGCTCGTGTGCCTTTTTTGCCCCCTAGTGGCTAGAATACATTTTAAGCTTTGTGAGTCTGATGTTGCCTCTAGTCCTTTAGCCCTAGTCCTTTAGCTCAAACAGTTGAGGTTCATACTTTTAAATTCAAATCCTGAATTCTGGAATGACTCGAGTAGGGTCACTATTACATACAACAGAGTTACTAGAGAGGAACAACAAACCCCAGCATTGCGTTAATGTGTGTTGCACACTCTCTTAGCCAAGTAAGCTAGTCCCTAGCTGCAGAGATCCCCAGAAATTTTAATCCCTTTGTGCATCTGTAGGAACTGATTCCAAGATTTCTGGATCTAAAAACCCACCACCCTCCATTGCTTGAGCTAAAGGACCAATCTAGTTAGCTGAAAAGCTGTAGCAAACTCAAAACCCTCTACAAATGATTTAGCCACTAGAGGGTGACAGCTAGCCATACTCCATTAGCATGGGCAATCCTCCTAGCACTGGAAGTTCAGCAGTTCTAATCCCCATGTATATCTGCTGGAACAGAACCAGGGACCTCTGGATCTAAAGCACGAGTCCTAGTGCTTGAGACATGGGAGCAGGTCCATTAGCTCAAAGGCAGGAGCAGACTCAAAATACTGTATGTGCTCTAGCCCCAACAGGGACACAACAAGCCACAGAGTGTTAGGGTGGGTCACAATTGCATCGTCTTAAATCCTCTACTGTTGCAGCAAGCATCATGTTGAAAACCTTATTCGGTTGCAAACCTTCTGCCATTACATCCACATAACTTCTATGATGTAATTATATCTTATGTCATCAGTAACAGTGTCAATGCAATTTCTGCTTATATTCAAAACAGCTCCTACTAAACATTAATTGTTCATAAAAACATGTTGCAACTTTTATTAAATCATCCTCCCAACTACTCTTAGCAAAGAATCACACAAATTTAATCTAATAACTCAGACTGCTTCAGCATCTTTTAAAGAGGGGTCGAAGAAGACATTATACATTGGAATATTTTTGGTCAGTTGGTGCTTATAGAAATAATTATAACTAACCTCATATTGGACTCCCCTCCCCCTCCATAATCCCACAGAAAATGCAAGCGGTTCATAACCACAATAAAGCATTTGAAATCGTTCCTCAAGCTCAACACTGAGATTTTAAGTCTTGTTAAAATGAAATTCTAAATGTAACCTCAGGAAACAGGAAAATGGTTTATTCACTGAAGCACATTCTCTTGGTTTTGCTGATTTTCCTCTTATCATTGCACCCTTTCAAATGTCTCCAAAGAAACTGGATTAAGTAACAAGCTAACAGATCTTCCCCAGGCCCAACCAGCTTGTTCACTGAACAGCGTGCCTCCTGGGATCTGCAAGTGGTACCTTCAAATAGCCAAAGTCTTCCCTTTCCCTGCTACCTGGTTCTGGAACTCAACCAACAGGGGACGAAATTTCAGGGCTGCTCTCTTCTACCCTTCCCCCCTCTACCCCCACCCCAGCACACCCCCTGGGCGGGGGATTAACAGAATAAGATCAGGGTAGTGATGGCCCAGGACATTTATCATTAACATTTATTTTTTTAAGCTTTAAAAAAAAAAATAAAACAAGTGTTTTAGTGGAGGTTAAGAACATGAAACTGTCCCAGCAGGTCTGTCAGAGACTGTGTGTATATCCTGAAGATGTTACAACTAGTTCATGCAACTTTGCAGGAATTTCCTAATTACAGTACCCTGTTTTAAATTAACTTAAATCCAATTTTGTCGCTTGGTGTTTTCATTCCATTGAAGGGATTTGTCGTTCTTGTACATCTGTGGAATGTTAAAGATTTTTTTAGAAAAACATTTTAAGCTGTCTCCACTCCCCTTCACCCCATTTTATTATAGCTTATATAAGCCATAATAAAATGAATGGAATAAATACAATTTAGGCCTAACAATTTTAAGGGTGCAGATTTTTCTGTCCACGTCAAAGAGTTTTTTTGGTCAACTATTATAGTCAAGAGGACCAGAGTTGTTAGTTTTGTTGCCTTTGCAGCATAGCTGGGTGATGTCTTTTGGGGAGGCAGATTAGTGGAAAGAGGAATTTTCTATCCTATAAAGAGATCAGCTACTATAGGCAAGGCTTCAATTCTGCAGACACCTATGAACATGCTTAACTTTAAGTATGTGAGTACTCCCATTAACTAGGCGGTGTTCTGATACAACTATTTCAGAAAAAAAAAGTCACAACCCTAACAGAAATAGTTATACTGGTACAAAAATCAGTGTGTGGACCAGGCCTGAGTGAAGAGAATTCCGTTCCTCAGTAGCAGGGAATGGAATTCCAGGAACCTGAAACTTGGATCCAAAGATATTTTGCAACCCATGCTGGATTCTCTACTGCTAACAGAATGCCCTTTGCTAAATGTAAGTAAGCAGGATCAATGGGAGCAGGACTAGGGACTTACTTAAGGTCTAAACTCACCTGTTTCCCTCCACTGAAACTGATGTAAGTATCAAAATTTCAGGGTTTTCCTGCTCTCACTGCATTGCTTTAGAGGTCAGTCTTCTGCCTGGAGAGTTGTTTTTCCGTTTTAAATAGAATTTCTTTCTGTGCCTGCTTCAGCAATTTTCAATCAGGAGACAGCAAATAACAGCAGTGAAAAAAATGATCTTCAAGGAGCCTGGCAGATGGGGAACTATTTACTTCAGCAATTACTGACCATTGACTGCACTACAAACAGTTCTTTTATTATAAAATTTCAGTTCCTTTGGGCTCCATCCTGAGCAGTGCTGAGCACTTACTCCCGAATGAATGGGAGTTATAGGTGCTCAGCACCTCCGTCAATTCACACCCTGATCCTACTGGTATCTGACATTAGACAGTGTTCCAACCCCAAGCATTTACAACTCATAAGTCAGGACCTAACAAAAGCATAAGATTGGCTTTAAAATCAGGTGGTTTTTTAAAAGTATCAGTTTTGAGGAGTTGGGAGGCAGCCTTCTGGGTTCCGAGTCTTCAGGGGTCATATTGTCAAGCTTTTCTCCACTACACCACATTGGCTTCTTCTTTTTTTAAATGAAAGTTGAGATTCACTCACCTAATCACATGACCCCAGATGCATATCCTCCCCACCACCAAGCGTTACCCTACAAATCTGAAAACCCAAGCAGCACAGAACATCGGCACCACAAAATCAGGAAATGCAATTTACATTAAAAAGTGACTCAGAGAACTGAGTCAAAAGAAAGATGCTAACGGCTCCTAAGAGGAGCCATTTCTTTCATTTCTGATCACTGGTTTTGGGCAAGTGATTTGAAAAACTTAATGGTCCTGAAAGCATGTCTGCAGGTGCCACCAAACATTCTGTGATCCCAGAAAGCAGGGAGATGAGACATCAGACCTTCAGATCCTGTCATTCTGCAAAGCACCTTGCTCCTCCATGCCCACATGTCAACTGGAACAGGATTTTAGCAGCTGCTATCTCATGAACTGCTAGAGTTAGAGATTATTGCTTTACACAGAATTTGAAAACTTGGATTCCAAAGCTGCTTTCAGAGGGAATAAAACACTGGTTTCTTGCTCTCACGGTTCTCAAGGTATCAGCCTCTACAATCAGGTCAGAGTTCAACTGGGGAAATCAAGAAAGATGGTAATAAGGGTTATGGGAATTAAAGTTCTAATATCTTCCAAACTAGCAGAAATAGAAATACATTTATCAGCGGAAAGGTGGGTTTTCCAGCCTGCCAGAGATACACAGCAGCCTTAGTGGCATACAAGATATCGGACCTTAAAATGGTCATTAGCCTCTCAGTCTCACTGGGTTAGTCCATACCTAACAACAGTAAGCCCCAGGTCAAGGTATTTTTCAGTTGTTCAGCCCAAGAGTCTTAACGTTTGTTTCTCTTCTTTGCAGCCATCATGCACAGACCCCTTCTGAATTCACCACTATTATCCTTCAATGGAAAAGTGCTTTATATAGAAAAATCCTCAAGGACAATATGCAGGCAAAAAGCCAGCCCCAGATTTGGCATGTGCCTTTCCAGGGGTCAGTGACCCTGACACTGCTACATGTTGTTAAAGCTCCTTAGTTTGATCCCTCAACTTTGGAAACTTGCCACGTTTTTGCATAATTCCCCCTCCTCCCAGCCATGACCTTCCTCCCCTCCCCCCACTCCCTGGGTTAATTTTACATCAGCCTCCTGGAAAACAATGGTGAGACAGATGCCTGTAGGCCGAAGCTAGCTGCAAACACAATTCCAGAGGACCAAAGCAATTAGCATTTGGCAGAGAGTTCCATTTCAGCTCCAAATCCCATGGCCAATTTCACCTTCTCTCCACCTCCTAGAAAGGAGAGCACTTCGGGGAGTCCGTGCTGGGCTCAGAGCAAAATAGTCCTGCTTTATGTAAGATTCATTTTGGAATCAGGGGAGCTGAGTTCGAACTGAGTGGGTTCTGCACTAAATCGGAGGATTCGGTTCTCCACTGTTTCTTTTGTCATTTCAGTTGTTCTGTGTACAAGGGCAGAAGTGCCAAGTGATCACACAAGCCTATCATCACAGAGAGCAAGGAAAAATCATAAGCTGCATCTAGTCCACCTCCGTCACCCCAGCCAGTAAAGGACTGTTCATCCCTGACAGAGTTTTCTTCAGGGCTTTGCTTAGTCCAATTTTAAATAATCCAAGCAAGGGGGAGCAGATTATTATGCGATTCATTCATTTTTATTAAACGCCAACGAAACCTGTAACCTCTCAAATGCTGGTACGTAACACATGTGCAAGGCCACCCAGTTGAATACATTCCCTGGCTGTGTTCTGCAAGTCCACACAACCGGGCAGTGCCAGTATACTGTCTGTACATCAGTCTATATGCTGGGCATGCTAAGTGGTTTATATGATTATGGTGTATTTTAGTGGACAAGGACCATCTGGGCTGGGAGCCTATACAGCACATTTTTTAAAAAATAGAAACTAAGGTCCACGAGGCAGTGTGTGCCGGAAAGATCCTTGGGAAGGCTCTCCATGGCCTGCCCCACAGCCACTTATGGCCCATTTCCCAGATAAGCTGAGACCCTGTGGAGAGGAGGATGGGAGGAAGGATGCATTGACTCATCATTCTCCCACTCAGGGCTAGAGGAACATTTACTTTGCTGCATGCTGGGATGTGACAGTAACCTGCCACACGCTAGCTATTCACATGGACCCTGCTGACACGCACAAAAAGTTCTTTAGTACATGTTGATCAACTCCTGCTTTGAAATGGGAGAAGATCAAAGCACACAAGGGAAATGTTAGTGTGCGGCAGCAGGATCCACACGGACAGTTAGGCTAGTGCAGGACAGAGTCACACACCAGCTTCCCACAAACAAAACGTTCGAGTAGACAAGCCTTCAGAAAAGGCAGTGGTCTTCGGCAGCGGAAAGGGGAGACAGCACTTGGCTCCCAACTTCCATCACCTTCAGAGTAGAAGGAATTTCTTGGGGAGAATAGAGAGGAGATGCTCACTTATTGAATCTTCTTCTACCTTTCTCCATTGAGTTCCTTTTGACCAGAAAGAAGTGGGAAGAAGGGCAAACTCACAGCCTGCCCACGTCCCTCCAGAATGGCAGGGATGGTCCTTGTGAAAGTGGGTTTGGAAGAGACACAGCCCAACTTCTCCTTACTCTCAAAGAAGCAGTGACCAGAGAAAGAATCACGATCCCCTAGAGCAGAATAGCTCAGCTACATTGGACTGACTGAAGCACAGTGATTACTGTGAAGATGGAACTGATATCTCCATGAGCTTTTTTGAGGTGAGAGAGGCAGTTGGGTACTGGTCACAGTTAAAACTCCCCCAGGATTACACTCCCCCAACTCCAATTGGATTTTACTTGAACTGACTATATACAAACATGGAGAGGGGCTGGTCTTGTGATCAAGACAGATGATGGGAGACAGATGACCTGCCCTCTAGTGAGCACAACTCTAGAAAAGTCACTTCCTCTTTATATCTTGGCTTTCCCCATCTGTTAAATGCTGTAATACAGACCTACCTCACAGGTCACTGTGGGGCTTAATTCATTAGTGTCTGTAAAACATCTTTTGACCTTGGAGAAAAGGTGTTAGAGAAAGCAGTAAAGACTTACCTTTATCTTAGATTTATATAACTGCTTTCAGCTCAAACAGCATCCAAAGTGCTTTACAAAGTTTACAAACTATGTATACAAAACATTACATCCACCACCAATATTCAGCCACCTCTAGCTTGGAACACAACAGCTTTTTAATACACAAAGGAATGCTACCGAACAGTTCCACTTAAGAAGTGAAGAACTCCACTCCAGTTGCAATTACAGAGCTCATTAGAAAACTAGAACAACCCAAATAAGAATTTGGGCAGGAAATAAGGACAAACTTTTCTGAAAGACGCCGTAAAACCTCTAATAGACACCAGAGGTCAGGATCTCAGTACTACCTCATACTAAATATGGCATCTCCAGACTCAAAGCACCCACTGACACCATGTTTGGGCACCGGCTCATTATTGCCTTAGAGGAAAGAGTGACACCTCCTGCTACACTAAAACCTCTTTTTGTAGCATTTGCTTTTACTTTGAGGTCTTCCATCCAATATCAGTATAGCTCAAACCTGCTTAAAATTGTGCAAAATAATGGGATCACTGCCTGAAATAATTTGGATATGGGATGCAGAGGGCACTATTTTTTGTGGAAGAATATCATGGTTTAACTGAAGGGAGTCCTGATACATCATGAACTGCGTAACAAAGGCTACCGTGCGTGCTTGTCAGCAACACAGAGCCAACAAAACATCTGAAATATAAACTCTAGAAAAATCAGAGTTCATATGAGAAAATGCTTGACTAATGACCCCTAACTACAGGAACATGAGCACTAACTAGCCATGCCTGCTCCAACAGTACAGTGTGCTGGGCTGATTGCACACTGTTGTGTGTGCACCAAAGGAGTCAAAGACACTGGTTCCTAATGTTCCAAACGTTAGTGAAATTGGCCACTTTAGTCACCCATAGAGAACATTTATGCAATATCTGCCTTCACAATAGATTTAATATCAATACACTGGGCACAGATTGGAACCTTTATGAACACAATGTTGATCATTAACCCTTAGAATACTAGCATTTTCCTGCCACCTAAGTAAATCCCTAGAAGAAGGTCAGTTGGAATTGACTGAAAGTAGTTCCCACCCAATTGCTCTTCGGTGGCCTATGTGAAATGAGTTTGTTGATCTCCAGTTTCTAGTGGTCAATAGTTCACATGATGAAAGTACCACCAAAATAGCTGGCATCCTTTTTGGCCGTCTCAGTAAAGACAAAAGGACGGAACGGGCTTGGAGACGAGTCTTATGGGGCAGTGCTGAGGTTCAGTGATGGCAAGGTGAGGAGGTACGTGTGCTGTGTGTTGCTAGCACGGCCTCTGCTCTATTTGTTGGTTAGATAAATAGAGAAGGTCAGTCTCCGAGGGCTGTCAAACCAATAATTTTCACCAATGCTAAAGTATCTGATAACTTTTTAAAATGAATACTTAGAAGAACTACATTAAATATTCAATACATTACCCCACGGGGGCATGCACCTGTAAGCAACATGATTTTCTTTTGGAAAAACATGATTAAATCCAAGCACTATTCTAGTTGACTAAATGGTATCTCCTTTGCATGGCTCCTGTAGCACTGTCTTCAAAGGGTTTGATTCTGCAATGTGCTGAGCATCCTCAGCTACCCCTGATTTCAACAGGCATGAGGTGCTGAATGCCCTCCTTAGGAGCATACTGCATCTTGCAAAATTGAGCCCAAGAGCAGCTGTAAAAAAGGCTAGTGTAAGCTGTCTCCCCAGCGGAATCACCATTCATTTTAATCAGTTAAGCACTGTAATAAGATTAGAGGTGATTGGATTGAGAGTAGTGGGACAAAACTCATCTATTAATCCTCAAAGCTTACTATCCACAGCTCAGATGCATTACCCTTTATGAACAGGATGGGCTCAAACTCAATTTTACAACATGTCATGTTTAGAAAGGAAGAGGAAGTGAACATTAATATCTTGTAAATACAAGATACATCATGCTCCCTGACTCTGGATAACTTGTGCCACAAGCTTACTAGACAGCAGAAATGCAGTTTTTATTAGTTGAATAGCTCCATAGCTGTGCACTCTACAAAGGTGGGGAGGGGGAAAGGAATCTGTCCCTACAAGGAGGGTTCAATTTCTCCAGGAGAAGGGGAAATTTTTATAGGTACCACACAGAGTAGATTTATTTTGCATCCTTGATTTCTTTGATTTGTTGAACTTATTTTTTATTAATTTAAATTCATGTTTAACTAGAAACTCCCTCAGATGTGAGGGCAGGGAAGGTGAGTATATGCGGAAGGCAGAATTCTCCCACAAAACCTAGCCAGAACTGTTCTAATGTCCTGGCAGAATGCTGTTTTACAGAAGCAGCTCTTGTATTCCATTGAAGCTATCCAGGTATTCTTCTGCAACATCTCCCCAGTACGCAAGCATCTCAAGTCATTTTACAATGCAAAGCAACAAGAATGGAAGCATTTGTCTGCTCATTTGCTAAGGTCACTTATTCAGAGATCCTATGAGTGTGGAAACCGACTTAAGACAGCAAAGTTAACTTGCAACCACCAAAACTTTGCCATTTGATAGAAACATCCATTTGGAGATAGTCATATGTGATTCTCCCACCTCCTGCCCCCCCCAATACAAGACCTGGATTCAGAGTAACAGCTGTGTTAGTCTGTATTCGCAAAAAAAGAAAAGGAGTACTTGTGGCACCTTAGAGACTAACCAATTTATTTGAGCATAAGCTTTCGTGAGCTACAGCTCACTTCATCGGATGCATACTGTGGAAACTGCAGAAGACATTATATACACAGAGACCATGGAGGGACTGAAGTCGTTAGGCAGGCCAATTAACTGCCCAGGCTACACCTGAGTAAGGAGACAGGGAACAGGTCATTAACTGGAAACGAGCTCAGCTGGATAGGAAAAGGAGGGGCCTGTATAAAACCCAGGAGCTGTGAGCAGCAAGACATTGCAAGGAAGTAGTCTACACTCACTCTCTTGGAGGAGGGAGCTTGGGCTGGCAAACCCAGAAAGAGGGGGAAGCCAGATAAGTAGGAAGCAGTCCAGGGAAGGAGCAGTGAGGGCTGAGAGAGTAAAGTCCAGAACTACTGGGTTGAGGGTCCCTGGACTGGAATCCAGAGTAGCATAGAGACCTGGGTTCCCCTACCAGCCACTGGGAAAGTGGCACAATCATGGCACTACTGGACAACACTTCCTGAGACTGTGCAGGCCAGAGAGCCGAGTCACAAAGAGGAGGCTGCGGTTCTTGGAACAAGAGGGGCCACTGGGTGAGATGAAGATGGGAGGGACTCTGCCGGAGGAGAGTGCAACATCTAGCCAGAGCTAATCCCCAGAACGGCCAGGAAGAGGTGCCATCTGAAGCCTGTGACACAATTTATTAAAGCTCATCTGTGAAATGAGGCTAATAATGATATGATTAAATAACCTGTCCAGCATTACGAAGTGAGACTCAGTAGCAGAGCTAGGTGAAGCCCAACTGTTAGTCCCTGCTCCAACTACTGTATCAAACTGCTTCTCAATGATTCTACTAAGCCAGTTGTTCCCAAACTTTAAAAACCTGTGAACCCCTTTCACTAAAATGTCAAGTCTCAAGAACCCTCTCCTAAAAATAAATATTTCCAGGGATTTTCTCCTTTACCTGACTATAAATTATAAAAGCAGTGATCTTGGAAATATAAAATTTGTTTTTATGACATGCTTATTACACACTATTTATTGTTAATTATTATTTATCATTACAGTATTTTTATTACATTATGAAAACGGCAACACTCTTCCATGATCTCACTTTTGTAGCTTGTATCACTTTAAATAAGCCTGTTCTAAAACAAGGTTCCTATGTTTCATCAAGAAGCATCAGATGTGAAACAGCATGAAGGTATTTAAGAAGCCAACTCAGAGAGTTCCTCCTACACAAGCATTCAGGTCTTGAGCAGTCCAGGCAAACAACGCACGTTACAACAAAGCTTAAACTTGTTCTTCATAATAATTTTAAAAACAACACTAGCTGCCTATTTAATTTTAAAAACAGCAAAAAATATCCACCTCCCTTTCCATTTTTATAAGGAGTCTTGAAGTTTAAATCTCCTCACTGTGATGATATGCTTGCTTTGATCTGCTTAGCTCTTAGAAGTCCAGGGGCTCCAGGCTACTGGCCCCATACTGCCCAGAGTCCCTAGGGACAGCTCTGTCCGCCATTATGGAATTTTTTCCCGAGAACCCCCTGTAACATTTTGCGAACCCCAGTTTGGGAACCACTGTACTAAGCTACTTAAATTCAGCATGAATCACCTACTCTTTTCGAAGATTACCATACGATTTAACATCCTTTCAGAATTCCATTCAGATATATTCTCCCTAGAGTCAATATTCATCTCTTTTCCCTCTCCCATAGGCCACCAGTAATCAGATCATGGACTAACCTCCTAATAAACTTAATTGAACAATTCCGGCAATTATAGAAATTCATAGATACTTAGAAAACGAAAACTTCTTACTTTATTTTGCTTGTCCAACGTTAAAAAAGACAGCATTATTGAGTTTTCAGAAATTTAGCACAAAAACAATAGATATCAGGGATCTTGAACGTGTTAAAGACTTGGGGTTGTAGTTGCACAGTTAAAGTTATACAGTATGACACCTCCATTCTTCTGTAAGAGAGGATGAACATACTCAGGGTGGAGGCTCCATGCATTAGCATTCTTTATTGCCCAACTCCCTTACTAACATTCCCAGAAATGTTCTTCCACCATTTCAGACCCATGTAAAAGAAGAAAGATGAGTCTGAAAAGGACTAAGTCATCAGCAATTAGAAAGTCAAATGGAATAGGTGCAAAACACAAATTCAGAGACATCCACTTGGTCTCTTGTTGACCTTTGCATTAAAAAAGATTCTATTATTAAGTCAACTTGTAGTGCTTAGAAGCTCATGCATTGAGTGGGTGTCCACTGACCTATCATTTCCAAGGACATCAATAGAGTCTAGAATTTCTGAAACTGGCAAAGTGCTGGACTCTGCATGAGTCACAAAGGCTGAAGCATGGCAATTTGTGACTTCTTTTTTTGTTCCGAAGGCTATAAGCCAGCAGGGCTTCTACTGTAATTATTGTTCAGGGAGACACATTAGGAAACATGCTCAGCATGCAGGCTCTTTTCCCTAAAGCAAGCTTTTCTATCTTAAGATGTTAAAGATCCCTCCAGCATGCTGATTTCTGAAACGTGAGAAAAATAAGAGCAAACTGAACTGCTCTTAAAGCTAGTGCAGCTGAGCATTTCTAAGCTTATTCCACTACTGCAGGTGAGATAAGGCACAAAGCAAGAGACAGCATGCAGCATGTACCAGCCTAGAATGAAGACTGCAATGACACAGTTGTTACTGATCACACAAGAATGCAACTAGATAACGTCCTTCAGCCAAAGATCTCGAAGTGCTTTAAAAAAAAAACACTGATAGTTCTACAGACATCCCTGTGAGGAATAAACCTCTCGGTGTTTTCCTTTACCACTTGTAAAATGGGAGTAAACAATTAATCCAAAGCCATACAGCAGATCAGTCAAAGTTGGGAGCAGAACCCAAGAATACTGACTATCCCTTGCTCTGACCATTTCAGAACATTTCCTTCCCTGGAGGGTTACAATGGAAATGCCTCCACAGTGCGTGATGTGAACTGCAAAGACGCAGATGACTTGGCTACATGCTCACTTCATATCATACTCTTCAGAGCACGAGCACAGAAACAATCCTGACAGGAAGACAAGTACAGCAAAACGTACATCGTATGTGCAGCAAGTCTGCATTTCTGTAATGGGAGAGAAACTCCAACCAGCTACATTATAGTAATTGTTAACATAATGCCAACATGAAGTTACAGCACAGCCACCTAATACTAAATGAAGAGAAAGTGGAAACTGTTGACCTTAAAGTATTAAGTGCTCTTCACATCAATTATGTATTCCAATGAGGTTAGTGGAGCAGTTTCCTTTGGCTCAGCACTAGACGAAGCCTTAGGCATAATGTTCTGTACCTGATACCCACACAACTGCCATTTACATTAATGAGAGTTCGATGTAAATCACAGGATTATACCCTTTAATGTAGCTGTTCTTACATTTACAATTAAGTATCAGTAAAAACAAATTATTGTGATCTCTTTTTTCAGGGACGTGATAGTAAACAATAATTCTACACACAGCAGGCTGGTGCAGTTAACAGCGCACGTTTAGCCAACTGTAAAAGCTGTTAAGAATTTGGACCCTAACCTTTTTGTGCTCAAGGAGGTCCAGTACCAACAAGCCTAGTACTTTCAACTTCAGTAACATTGTTCTTTCAAAGTTCTTTGACTAGTTTCTCTGCATTTCCACCCGTGCAACCAGCCAGCACTGCTGTATCAGACAGAGCAGACTGTTTTCCTAAAATGGGACACTGATCTCTACCCCCAACACAAATTTTTATTTTTTTTTCTGTTTTAATATCTAATTTACTGTCACCATTCATACTGTTTACTTTTTTCATTTCACTCTGTTTGGACAGCGATAATCATTCTTCACCTGAGGAATAGCACTTCACAAGACACCCCCTAGGACTGTTCCTATTTTACAGATGGGAAACTGTGGGACACAGAGGCAATGTGACTTGCTCAAGATTACACAGGAAGTCTGGTGTGGAGCCAGGAACAAAACCCTGGCGGTCTGATTCCCACTTCTGTGCTTGAGCCACTAAACTATGGTCCACCTTCCACTTGACTTGCACTAGCTAATGGCTGGGTTCCCAACACTGCAGAGGAAGAGAGTTAAATAAAAATAAATCTTGCTATTGACGTTTTTAAGAATTTATTTTTTTCATTTAAAATAAAATCTAGCTCTGGAGGCTAAAACTACATGTCAGAGTCCCTTCAAACTTGCTCTGCAATATGGCTGCCGCGAACACTGCAGCAACAGGAATATAAAGGAGATGGACACTATTTGCACTGGTTCCCATCTTTTCAGTATCCCACAGCTCATGAATAGAGAAATCTGTATCCACTTTCGATCCGTGATCCACAAACATAGTCCGTGAATGCAGATATCTGCATATATAAAGTAGACATTTGCAGAGCTCTACTCAAACGGTCTCAAAACTTGGATAATAAATAACTCACCATGGAAAGAAAGTGGCTACTGGCCTTTTTCTCTCTCTCTCTCTCTTCCCAAAAGGGATTCATACACGAGGAATATTTACATGGGGCAGGTTATAGAACTAGGGAAGACTGTAATAAACCCTAGGTAATAGCAAGCCTGGAGATTCCCATCCCTATCTCTAATATCACCCTCTTCCCACCTTTACCCCTTTTTGTTATTTTTGCTCCTTTTTCAGCTCCCTTCCCTAACTCCCAAAGCTACATGCTGATCAAAGTGGGTGTGTGCGAGTCACCTTGTGGCCTCAACAGGCTGGAATGGCATGATCTCATAGCTAAGCAATACAAGAGCAAAAGAAGAGCACTTATAGGCCACTAGGCTGCTGCCCAAACATCCCAATGGCTAGCTGCATGAAGGCCCACTGTGACAGCAGGGAGGGAAAGCAGGCAGTATCCCAAAAGGCCATCTGCAGCTTTCTCCATGTCTGAAGAAACATTTGCCGTGGAGATGTGAGGCAGATCTAGAGCTCTGGAGCTTTTCCCCTGAGCTCAGAAGAGGATAAGATAGAACAATAGCTATCAGATTTCTTCAGCACTAGATTTAATCCTGCTGAACTGCAGCTTTCGAGATGAGGCAATGAGAAGCCTAGTCTTGGTCCTAATCTTTCATTTCCTACACTAGTACAAGGCCCTGGAGGAGTCTGACTGCCAGCCACAAGAGGCTAAGGCACAGGCTGCTGTCACCACTTCAGGAAGGCAGCATTTCATGTGGTTATTGCAGCTGTACAAACTCAACAGGCTACAGCTACAATTCAGTGAGTGAAGCATTGTTAACCTTGTGCTATCAAGCTATACAAATAACAGAGGAAACAATCTACTAATCCGGAGCCAGTTTTTGACTGTGCTAACCCATGTGTCAAAAGGAGTGGTTCTGCCAACCTAGGCAGAAATCCCAGTGCCAAGGCAAAGATGTTTCTGGTTTGAACGAGCATACGGAGTTCCAGAAATTCTTTGCTGTAACTCCCTCTGATACTTGCTCCTTTTCATCAAGGTGATCTACTTCAACAGCTATATAAGTTGGCTAGTGTTTTTCCTGGGCTCCTTTGCAGCCCTGCTCAGGTTTGGTTTGGCTGGGCTCCCCTCATGGGGCGGGGCAGGCCAAATCTGTGTGAGTGGCGTTGTGCCCTGGCACCTGGAGTCGCAATACCACTGACTCAAATATGGTAGAGCTAGCCCCCCGGCATCATGGAAGAGGAGCAGCTGGGCCAATCCTGAGCAGTGCTGCGACCCGTGCACCAGGTTGCAGCGCTTGGACGAGGGAGCAGAGCAGAGCCTAGCCAGTCCCATGGGATAGGAGCCACTACTGTGGGATGAGTGCTGAGCAGTCTCTGCAATCGCCTTCTAAGAGAAAAGACCCATTATCCCCTCACTGATACATTCTGACAGGTTTCAGAGTGGTAGCCATGTTAGTCTGTGTCAGCAAAAAGAACAAGGAGGACTTGTGGCACCTTAGAGACTAACACATTTATTTGGGCATAACCCACTTCTTTTAGCCCACGAAAGCTTATGCGCAAATAATTGTGTCAGTCTCTAAGGTGCCACAAGTCCTCCTCGTTCTTTTTGCTGATACATTGTGGCATCCCATTTTTAACCCACAGGTTGAGAAACCCTGGCCTAGAGGCCCCAAGCAAGGTGGGTGGGGCCTGAGGAGGAAATTAGTAAGAAGAGGTGGCAAAGGAAGAGGGAGGGGGGATAATGGAAGGAGGTAAGGGGGGAGGCAAGAAGAGAAGTAGGAGTTAGGGAGGGAAGAGGGTGAAAATCAGCCTATCACCAGAGGGAAAAGCCTGTGCAGACCAGAGACTGCAGAAAGCAATCTGAGAGCACCCTCAGCATCCCAAAGCCCCTGCTGCAACTACTTCCATTTGCTGCTGCAGGCAGGGACTCTGTCCCCCAGCTGATCCCACCCTGGAGTTTCTTTCTTAATCTGTCCCCTATTCTGAGCAGTCCTTTGCAAAGGAGCTCGTTACTTGAGTACCTAATCCAATCAGCTTTTGAGATCACTCAATGTCTTATTTTCAGTCTCAAATAGGAGGTAACCATTCATCTATAGACAAAGTCCTCTGGAGCTCAACCCTACTGAATAGCCTTGTAGGATGACTGGGATGCCTCTACTGGCTGGGTCAGATCTTCCAACTGAAGTGTTAAATCAAGGCCTATTCTGTACACTGGACTACTCAGATAGACATTTAAGATCTCAGCAGCAGAAGCAGCTCGTGCACCAATTGCTGCACTTGGTGGTGGGAAGGAAAAATTGGGCCCAGCCAAGGCCACTGCTCCCTACCAGCAGACCCTGGACAGAACTCTGCAGGAGAGATCCCTACTCCTCCAGGGGCAGTAGGACCCATGCTGTGCCTTCCTTTCCCACAGCCACCTGCACTTTAAGAAAGAAACTATAGGGAGAAACCAGCCAGAGAAGCTGCAGAAGCAGGGATCCATGTACATGGATAATGTTTTCTACAGTTTGATTGACTTCAGGCAGAGAAAGTTCAATTCACTATCTGCTCCAACCTCTTCCCATCCCAGCCTCAGTCTTCCACTCAGTCTCCCTCTACACCTGCCCCTCAGGCCTTTCTCCCTTCCCTCTTACCATCTGCTCTCTCCCTCTCACTCCTCTCCCTTTCCTTATCTTTTTGTTTCTCTAGTTACCCCCCTGCACACACTAAACCACCCCCCAAAATAGCTGTGGCCCTAGGATGACATTGGTTGCAATCACAGTGAACACTCTGTATGTTCTATCCCTTTCTCCTACCTTTTGCTGGTCTTGCCTATTGATATTGCAAACTCTTTGAGGCAGGGACTGTCTGTTACAGCACCTAACACAATGAGGCCCTGATCTTAGTTAGTCCCTAGACATTAGTGTAATAAATATGATAATAATTATGCTGTCCCAGGCAGCCTGTTCTCTCTCTCATTTGAGAGCAATGCCCGAGAGATTACTGAACTCACATGCACTTGTTCCACTGCTGAGATAGATAAACTGTCAATGGCCTCAAGAAGAGTGACTCAAAGAAAGCTATTGCCATTGACTCATTTTTAGAGTGCTCTAATCAGGGATGACAACACTGAGGGTTATTTACCAAGACAATATATAAACTGCAACTGTTACATCACCTCAAGGGAAACAGAAATTATCTAGTTCTAAAATCTTCCCAATTGAAATGCAATCCGATTAATTTCAGAGTAGCAGCCGTGTTAGTCTGTATTCGCAAAAAAAGCATAAGCTTTCGTGAGCTACAGCTCACTTCATCGGATGCGTTCAGTGGACACTGAATGCATCCAATGAAGTGAGCTCTAGCTCAGAAAGCTTATGCTCAAATAAATTGGTTAGTCTCTAAGGTGCCACAAGTACTCCTAATCTGATTAATGCAACTGAAGTCACAGGTTCTCCTTCCATCACAAACATTTGAGAACTTTTAGTCCTGCTTTTGATATACACCTGCCTTCTTAATGCTAATGCTAATAGAGTGATGCCTGCCCAGTAGCTGCTGCAAAAACAAGGATGTTATTTCATCCTCTACTGTAGGAGCTACTACAAAGAACACATTCAAAATCCACAGGTAAGGCAAGACTTGCTTAACAGAGGTCCAAGTACCCAGTGACCACAGAATCATGAAATATCAGGGTTGGAAGGGACCTCAGGAGGTCATTCAGTCCAACCCCTTGCTCAAAGCAGGACCAATCCCCAACTAAATCATCCCAGCCAGGGCTTTGTCAAGCCTGACCTTAAAAACCTCAAACCAAGGAGATTCCACCACCTCCCTAGGTAACACATTCCAGTGCTTCACCACCCTCCTAGTGAAAAAGTTCTTCCTAATATCCAACCTAAACCTCCCCCACTGCAACTTGAGACCATTACTCCATTTTTGTTGCCCTCTGCTGGACGCTTTCCAATTTTTCCACCTCCTTCTTGTAGTGTGGGGCCCAAAACTGGACACAGTACTCCAAATGAGGCCTCACCAATGTCGAATAGAGGGGAACGATCACGTCCCTTGATCTGCTGGCAATGCCCCTACTTATACAGCCCAAAATGCCGGTAGCCTTCTTGGCAACAAAGGCACATTGTTGACTCATATCCAGCTTCTCATCCACTGCAATCCCCAGGTCCTTTTCTGCAGAACTGCTGCCAAGCCATTCGGTCCCTAGTCTGTAGCGGTGCATGGGATTCTTCCATCCTAAGTGCAGGACTCTGCACTTGTCCTTGTTGAACCTCATCAGATTTCTTTTGGCCCAATCCTCTAATTTGTCTAGGGCCCTCTGTATCCTATCCCTACCCTCCAGCGTATCTACCACTCCTCCCAGTTTAGTGTCATCTGCAAACTTGCTGATGGTGCTGTCCACGCCATCCTCCAGATCTTTAATGAAGATATTGAACAAAAGCGGCCCCAGGACCGACCCCTGCTGCACTCCGCTTGATACAGGCTGCCAACCAGACATCGAGCAGTTGATCACTACCCGTTGAGCCCGAAAATCTAGCCAGCTTTCTATCCACCTTATAGTCCATTCATCCAGCCCATACTACTTTAACTTGCTGGCAAGAATACTGTGGGAGACCATATCAAAAGCCTTGCTAAAGTCAAGGAACAACAACACATCCACTGCTTTCCCCTCATCCACAGAGCCAGTTATCTCATCATAGAAGGCAATTAGATTAGTCAGGCACGACTTGCCCTTGGTGAATCCATGCTGACTCTTCCTGATCACTTTCCTCTCCTCTAAGAGCTTCAGAATTGATTCCTTGAGGACCTGCTCCATGATTTTTCCAGGGACTGAGGTGAGGCTGACTGGTCTGTAGTTCCCCGGATCCTCCTCCTTCCCATTTTTAAAGATGGGCATCACATTAGCCTTTTTCCAGTCGCCCGGACTTCCCCTGATCGCCATGAGTTTTCAAAGATAATGCCCAATGGCTCTGCAATCACATCCGCCAACTCCTTTAGCACTCTCGGATGCAGCGCATCCAGCCCCATGGACTTGTGCTTGTCCAGCTTTTCTAAATAGTTCCGAATGACTTCTTTCTCCACAGAGGGCTGGTCACCTCCTTCACATGCTGTGCTGCCTAGGTGCAGTAGTCTGGGAGCTGACCTTGTTCATGAAGACAGAGGCAAAAAAAGCATTGAGTACATTAGCTTTTTCCACATCCTCTGTCACTAGGTTGCCTCCCTCATTCAGTAAGGGGCCCACACTTTCCTTGACTTTCTTCTTGTTGCTAACATACCTGAAGAAACCCTTCTTGTTACTCTTAACATCTCTTGCTAGCTGCAACTCCAGGTGTGATTTGGCCTTCCTGATTTCACTCCTGCATGCCTGAGCAATATTTTTATACTTCTCCCTGGTCATTTGTCCAATCTTCCACTTCTTGTAAGCTTCTTTTTTGTGTTTAAGATCAGCAAGGATTTCACTGTTAAGCCAAGCTGGTCGCCTGCCATATTTACTATTCTTTCTACACATCGGGATGGTTTGTTCCTGTAACCTCAATAAGGATTCTTTAAAATACAGCGAGCTATATTATCTATATCATTCATCCATTATCAGAGATAATGTCATCACGAAGTGACCAAAAGGAGCATGGAGAGACAGGTAAAAATACATTGCATAAGACATGGACAACGTACAAGTTCAGCAAGAGAATACACAGCATGAAGGAGTGCAGTAAGATTTTTTTTTTTAACCTCCCACCCTAGCTTACTGAATGTCCCAAGATGACAGGAGCAGAGATCAAAGGTGAACAGACAGAGGTTACCTTCTAACAGAGGGTACACTACAAACCATTCAGGTCCAGAAGTGTAGGAGAATCCCCCAGACAGTCAAACCAACACTGAAAATTTGAAGACATCTGAATGCAGTAATTTAACTTGGAATTTGGTCACCACCTAGGCTATACAAACCTACTCCTCTGAAAGTAGCTACAGAATCTTTAGTGACCAACACAAGTTATCATGAACTCTTGGCCTCCATCCCAGGAACAACACCCATAACACAGTGTCTCCAAGCACCATGCTGCAGCAGTAGGAAGAACCTACATTTGCCATCCAGTTATTGGCACAGAAACAGCTTGTGGGATCCAACACAACCACAGGTCAGGGTAATAAGGATGAGCTTTTTGCTGCATTCAAAGTTTTAAAAAGATACTGGACTCCTTAAGGTGACACTATGGAAACAGTCATGGGAGATCAGGGTTTGGGGAGTTTTTTGCTTAATTTTGACAGTTTTCCTGGAGGAAAGTTTACATTTAACTTATCTATTAATGCCACAGACTGTAGGGTCTGAAAGACAGTACAAGGGGAAGGGAAGAGAAACACATTTTTCTTGTTTTGTTTAAAAAGTAGTTTTAAAAAGTGAGGGTAGGAGAAACAGTCCTCGTGGAAGTCCACGAATGTTCACCCAGCTGTACCATATAAATGGTTTAGCCAAGGGACTGAAGTCTCTCACTCTGGAGCTATTGAGTTAATATATTTTTCAACGGTTTTTAAATGCACATTCTTCAAACTCAGGGAAGAGCTTTGATTTACGACAGATTCTAGCCTTCTGGAACAGAAGTGTAAAGAAAAGTAGCTACATACTGCATTGAAGTTAAGAAAGCTCACCCACTTCAACTATACCCAAAATTACGCCTAGCTAAATTCAGTTAGAACATATTATGAACTAGTGTGCTACCCAGCTGATTTTTCTGGTGAACCATTTCATAATTATGATGGCAAACACAGCATCTCTAAGGCATAAAATTAAGGTAGCCCGACTTGAGCATTTGTAGGATAATTATCTTCTCATTCATAAAAATATCTATCAGCCATACCATCTTCAGGCTGTTTTCAGAGAGACCACAAACAAGGCCTGAGCGAAAGACATCCAAGAAGAGAAATTCTACACAGGAGGGTAAAGCTACACATCAAAATGCAGAAAGCTGCTTATTCATCCTTTTTAAAAATCCTTCCTTACTCTGAAACCTTCCTTAGAACCTATCTCTGCCTGATGCCAACATATCACTCCCATCTGTCACGGATTAGGCTAGTAGAAAGCTGCAAATTCTGTTTTTCGGCTCAGTTCTGTTCAACTTGGAGCATTTCGACACTGCAATTAAAAATCCATGGCTGGCCCGTGTCAGCTGACTGGGGCTCGCAGGGCTCCAGTTAAGGGACTGTTTAATTGTGGTGTAGATATTTGGGTTCGGGCTGGAGCCTGGGCTTTGGGACCCCATGTGTGGGGAGGGTCCCGGAGCTCAGGCTCCACCCGAGCCCAAATGTCTATACCGCAACTAAACAGTCTCTTAGCCTGAGCCCCACAAGATGAGTTAGCTGACACAGGCCAGCGGTGGGTGTTTAACTGCAGTGTAGACATCCCCTTGATGGTTCTCATCCTCCCAACTCATCTCCAAGTGCAGATTGTGAGGCTGCTGGGAAGACGCTGTTTAGTTACTTGTCTGTACAGCACCTAGCACAATGGGGCCTGCTCACCGGCTGTATTACAGTAGCATCTAGGAATCCCAAATAACCAGGGGATTACCTGCTTTATTACTTCTGTAGGCCAAGCTTATCGCACACCAGGAGCAGCTTGAATCCCTCCATTCTCTCCCACAAGCTCTGTGCAGGCCACCCTTTCATTCCCACTCTGTCTCCAGGGCTCCTGCATCCCAACACTACACTCATGCCAGTGGCTCTTTGCCCCCTTCCCATTCCTTCTTCCTCACCATTCCAGGGGCTGCAGACATTTGTATCTGACTCCCCGCTCGAAAGTTCCTTTCTTTTCCCTGGATTGGAAGGAATAGGCAGATGGCTGATGGCCTCTCCCTCCCTCACCATGGAGCAGACTTTCAGGAGGCAGCACACTAGGAGAGAGGAAGGAATGAAGCCACCACCTCTCCTGACTCTACCTCCTGTTAGGTGGCAGGAGTTCCATGTGTCCCCCACTTTCCCCCTTTTGATTTTCTCATTTTCCCCAAAATCAATAGCCTAGCACAGGGGTCGGCAACCTTTCAGAAGTGGTGTGCCGAGTCTTCATTTATTCACTTTAATTTAAGGTTTCGCATGCCAGTAATACATTTTAACATTTTTTAGAAGGTCTCTCTATAAGTCTATTTATTATATAGCTAAACTATTGTCATATGTAAAGTAAACAAGGTTTTCAAAATTTTTAAGAAGCTTCATTTAAAATTAAATTAAAATGCTGATCTTATGCCACCAGCCCGCTCAGCCCACTGGCAGCCTGGGGTTCTGTTCATCTAGGCCGGCAGCGGGCTGAGCGAGGTCTGCGGCCGGGACCCCGGCTGGCAAGGGGCTAGCAGCCAGAACCCCAGACCGGAAGCGGGCTGAGCGGCTCAGCCTGCTGCCATTCAGCCCGCTGCTGGTCTGAGATCCCGGCCCTGCCCACATAGAGTGGGTACCTACCTTCTCACTGGTTCTAGCCCATTCTCTTCCTCTCTCTCTACACCTAGCTGAGGGTGGGAGTGCACTGAGCACAGGGCTGGGGGTGAAGGAGTGGGCCGGGGGTTGGGGTGTAGGGCCTTGCCAAGAGCTAGAATGAGGGAGGGGGCTCAGGGTTGGGGCAGGAGGTTTGAGTGTGGAGTACTTACCTGGGCAGCTGGGGGTATGGGGTGTGCAGGGGTCAGAGCAGGAGGCTGGGAGTGTGTGAGGGCAGTGCAGAGGGCAGGGGGTTGGGGGTGAGGTCTAGGGTCATGGGGGTGCTCGCAGCCCGATTCCACACCCCTTCCCCAAGGCTCCGTCCCCATCTCTTCTCCGCCTCCTCCCCGAAGCAGCCAGTGCACTGCGGCACTGCTTCTACCCCTCCCTCCCAAGGGCCATCAGCTGATCCGGTGGCAGGGAGTGAGAGGAGGGGGGGCAGGAACCCAGCACACTGGGGGAAGGGGGGGGGGGGGAGCTTGCCTGCCCTGCAGCAGTAGCCAGTAGGACTAAGCTTCTTCACCCTGCCCCCGCGACGGGGGGGGGGGTGGGGTGGCAGAGGAAGCGAGCCGGGGTGGGCAGGATTTTTAATGGCACGCTGCTGCCTGCCAGGGTCCCAGCCTGGGTTCGGCAGCGGATTGAGTGGGGCCGGCAGCTGGAACCCGGCAGGCAGCAGCGTGCCATTAAAAAATCAGCTCACGTGCCATAGGTTGCTGACCATTGGCCTAGAACATTCCCAGAAATTCTGAAATTGATCAGATGCAGCATTCAGAAATGCCACCATGATGAATATAGGGCCTTGCAAGATCAGCCAAAAACAATCTGTTGATGTTGCAGTAAGAGGTGGCCTTCTTGCCAGGTCAATACAAAACAAATATCCCAGTTAGATGCATCCTGCAATTAATACCCAGAGGGTTGCCCACTTCTGGTCATTAGAGATCCCATATCTTTTTTTTCTTTTTTTTCTAAAAGAACTATTAACACCATTGCCATAGCCAAACTCCAGTTTAGTTAACATTCTGCTACTCAAAATTCCCTCAGTTGCTTCAGGCCCTTACCATAGCCTTTATTTCTTGTTCTGCACTGTGTAGTGTAGCTTTGCTGTGAACTGTTAAACAGATTTCATGTTCCAGCCCAGAGGCAAGTGCAATTCCATTGGAATTTATGCAACCAAATAATTGACATAAGAAAACTAGGAGTCAGTACTTGTGAGTCCTACTCCCACCTCTGCAACTAACTTGCTCTGTGATCTTAATAAGTCACTTCAGCTCTATATGATTCTGTTTCCCTTTCAGTAAGATAGGAATAATCAGGAATGTTGTTAGTTTTATAGAGAACCCCAGGTAGAAAAAGAGCATACTACTATTTCAATGGTGGTGTGACGCTGGCAAACCAAGTGGCAGCTCATGCCAAAGTCCCCATGCAAGGGGACACTGCCAAATACATAGCTGGACTCAGGCTGGATCACCTGTGTGCTAACACACTTAAAACAGATATTTGAATCACAAGAATGTGTTTAGTGCTTAGTCTCTATTGAATGCTTGTGAGTTGCTGCATGCATTAATCTCTCTTATAGCATCTGTATCCCCTACTGTAAGGTAATATTTGAGCAGTTGCCTTGTGAGCCTCTGTGTGCGTAAAACACCAGACAGCAGAAAGACATTAACTAGTGTGAAGACTGATTGTCAATAAAAGGTGTTATGTCCTGCCCAACAAGAAAGGTCCATTGACCGGTTGTGCCCTCCTTCCTGTGATGATGAGTCACGCAAGTAGATTCCTCCCATCATCTGAGTTTGCGGCTCAGAAAACATGGCAGGAGGGAGATAAAATTCCCAAACAGAAGAAACTGATTATCTCTATCCTATTTGGACTTTAGGGGGCTGGGTTTACTCTGCATAAACAAGAGATCCCCAGTGCTTAGCCTGGGTTAGCCCTAAAGGACATATAGAGCTTCCTTATTATAGAAGCTTCTACTACCTTTTGAAACTTAAGATTGGAATTATTTGTGTATATGTTTGTTTACCTGTTTTAACTCTGTAAATAACTCTTGTTTCCTTTTCCTATATAATAAATCTTTATATAGTTTACTATAGGATTGGCTACAAGCATGGTCTTTGGCGTAAGATCTAAAGTGCAACTGATGTAGGGTAAGTGACTGATCCTAACATTGCTGTGATTTTTGTTGTGAGGGATCATCTATCACAAGGTACACTCTCCTGGATGGCAAGACAGCACTGAAGCCAAGTGTGAAGCCACCTTCATCTCTTACCAGCGGGTGTGTTGGGGGAGGAGAGGAGTAGACACAAGAGCTACCAAGAAATGCAATTAGGGTAATGAGATCAATCTGATGCACTGCTTGGTGGAACTTGCAGAATGCAAATACTACTCCTCTCTAGTCGAGAGAGAGACACAAATGACATTCTTGCCACCCCAAATTTACAGTTTAATAAAAGACATTGAAGTCTATGGGTGGCAACAGTCAGGCTCCTGAGGGAGCTACTGCACGCCAAAACTTGTGTCCAATTCCTCATTTGTAAAATGAAAAGATCAATGCTCATGCTGTGAAGTTTATTGTAAAAAGCTCACATCGGAAGCACGTGAGAAGTATTTACTATTATACCAATAACCTAAGGAAGTGCAACAGTGGGTATGCCACATGGCTGGCTGGGGCAAGTCAACACACATTCTGTACATGAATTGTGTGTTTTTAAACAGGGTCTGAACAGACCTAAAGGAAAAGAGTGTTTTGATGGCTGGAATTGAGTGGATTGCTTTTGCTGCCTGTTTCCACGACTTCCACTTCAAACTTCACCTTAAATGCAGTATTTATTGTACTAAAATATCAAACAGTTTAAATGCCACAGCAGAAAGCTAGCAGAAAGCAGCGGATTTCTGTAGCGACTGAAGAATGGATTGACTAGCCAAGTAGAGCTAAAGAACAAGGAGGACCTTGCAGGGGATTTCTTTCACATTAACAGGGGCTTGAC
The DNA here is from genome assembly GCF_965140295.1 of Lepidochelys olivacea. Taxonomy (NCBI): domain Eukaryota; kingdom Metazoa; phylum Chordata; order Testudines; family Cheloniidae; genus Lepidochelys; species Lepidochelys olivacea. Next base: position 122,071,846 of record NC_140417.1, read on the forward strand.
CAAAGCTTTCAGGGAACAGACCAGATTCAATGTAAGGCAACTGCTGCCACCACGCTCAGCTGCTGGGATTTGTGTTTTCTCTTTAGTGGCATACAATGAAGTTTCCAGAGGTCAATCGCAGGTGCTGGCGCTCATGCACACACATTCGCTTCCTGTCCCGCAGAATGAATAGCAGAAGAAGTTGACTACAGGAGCGTAATGACCTACTTTTACTAGCAATCACAATTTAGACCCATCTTTCACTGATAAAGAGCCCACACTAACTGATGTACCTGACTCTAATTTGTACTCCCCCAAATATGTCAACCCTGGCCTGAAGCACTCCTGCTATTTCATTATCCTTTTTGATTCTTGAGCTTAAAAACATGTGGAAGTTGTGATAAGACTTTTTTTTTTTTTAAAGGAGGACAGGCCTGCAAGTGTTCTGGAGAGGCATCACCAGAGTGATGCACAGTGCTCTCTCCAACAGCGCACAGAGGTCTTTAAACATCTGTTCACTCGGTACATGCACTTCTAGTAAGGAGTACATAGCTCCCCTATGGTCAGGAAAGCAGCCAAGTACAAATATCACCTTACCCAACCCTGTTAGTTTTAAAATGTTATTCCCTGAGTGGGAAACCAGAAGGTATGATATTAGAAGATTTCAACACTGACTTGATAAAACCAGCCAAGTGGGAGTAAAGAGTAAAGTGGGAGTAATTTTGTAGTAAAATTATACACTTCCTCCAGAACGAGAGGATCACATACACCATTGCTCACACAGGCCAAGCACTGCGTGTTAGCCAACTTAATGTGCAAATAGCTTTTCGGGTTTAAGGACCATCTGAGAAGGTATTCAGGAGGCAGAATCTCAGAGTGGCTACCACCAGTAACTGAGAATTTAGCTGTGGAAGTTGTAAGAGCTGACATTTAGGAACTGATCAAATGCGGTATTTCAAAAATTATCACATTACATCCACAGAGAGAGAAATACCATCAAACTGAGGGTAGATTTGCTTCACTCAGCCAACAAATAAAACCAAAACTTTACTACCAAAAGGGTTTGTGTTTATACAGTGGAGGAAAGCTTCTCTATAAGAGCATTCTGCAGATACTGAGTATTAACCCAATGCCATGATGCCTTTCCCTAAGGGGCCTCCTCTTACTCTGACGTCTGGAAAGTGAGAGGCCAAAAACTACCACGGATAGTATTGCTGATGGTATATAAAGACCTTCATTGTCTAGAACAGGGAACCATTTGTATACTGGGGGTGCTGAGAGCCATTGAACCAGACTGGAAATGCTATATATGATAGAAACCACTTCAAGGCAGGGGTGTGGCAGCACCCCCGAAACCCCTAGTTCCAGCACCTATGGTCTAGACCCAGAGGTTCTCAAACTGGGACCCTCAGGGGGTCAAAAGGCTACTACATGGGGGTCACAAGCTGTAAGCCTCCACCCCAAAGCCTGCTTTGCCTCTTATAATGGAATTAAATATATTTTTTTAAAAAGTGGTTTTAATTTATAAGGGGGGTCGCACTCAGGAGGTGTGCTATGCGAATGGGGTCACCAGCACAAAAGTTTGAGAACCAGTGGTCTAGACCCAAAATATTTGGTCAGCCTTTTCCCATATGTTTTGCCAGGGCAACTGAGGATGGCTGGTTGATCCTGTACACTTAATCCTCACTTAATGTCGTCCCAGTTAACTTTGTTACGTTGCTGATCTATTAGAGAACATACTCATTTAATGTTGCACAATGTTTGTTTATAACATTGTTTGGTCATGGGGGCCTGGAACCAGGGTGGGCTGGCAGCCCCCCCATCAGCTCCCCTCCACACACACACCCCAGCACCTCCTGCCTGCCAGCGGCACTGCAGATCAGCAACTCCCTCCTCCTTGCCCGCACCTCCCGCCTGCAGCAATCAGGAGTCTTGGGGGGGGGGGGGAAGTGGTGGAGGGCAGAGGAGTGAGGACGCAGCGTGCTTGGGGGGCGGGGGTGGGAAGAGGCGGGGCAGGGTGGAGCTTGGCATGAAGAGGCAGGGTAGGGGTAGGCCTGGGGAAGAGGCAGGGGTTGAGCACCCCCTAGCACATTGGAAAGAAGAGCAAGAGGAGCAGCTGGATGATCCATCCTCTTTCACCCTTTGACTCCACCACCTCAACCAAGCTTCACAATCATCATTGCTGAGTACAGTATTAAATTGTTTAAAACTTATACCTGTATATGTATATAATGTCTTTTGGCTGGCGAAAAAAATTTCCCTGGAACCTAACCCCACTCCCCATTTACATTAATTCTTATGGGGAAATTTGATTTGCTTAACATCGCTTCACTTAAAGTCGCATTTTTCAAGAACATAACTACAACATTAAGCAAGGAGTTACTGTCTGCCATTCCGAGATTCTCTTTTGGTTCATGGGCACCATCTACAAACCATCCTCCACTCCTGAGGGACTCTGTAGCTGTCTTGAAGATTCTGTGCAAACCCTTTTCTGGGTGCATACTTTGGGCATTTAGGCCTCCTTTCTCTCTCCCACTCCTACCCTCCAAACACACACAGCTGCTCCTTCTCACACTGCTTTCTTTTGTAGGTCTTTTTTCGAGGAAATAGTTGGTTTCTCAGGGTCCTGAGCTCAGACATTTAAACAGAAGCAGCTTATGTCTGTTCATATCCAGAGAAGGGTGATTTATTAGTAAGGATATGATTTTGTCACAGATTCCGTGACTTTAACAGACCTCCATGACTTCCACTTCAGCTTCAGCCACAGGCAGGACTCCAGCTGTCTCTCTCACACACACACACACACACACACACACCCCATGCAGGGCTCTGGCTTCCATGATTTACGGTTTATTGCCTACATAATACCCATGAATTTTAATAAAAATCCCTGTGCCAAAACTTAACCTTATTTATAAGGCATCAATAAATGCTACGTTAAATGATGTCTATGAATGAGATTCGTGGACTAGATTGTGTATCTGAGGTACATGGCATTCTGTTAGTTCTACCTATTTAATATGCCAAAGGTTACTTTGAGATATGGATGAATATTGTATTTATTCCTGTAACCAAGTACTCATCTTGACTTGGTCAAGTTGCACTATTTGTGGGGTTGGCACAAGTTTGCAAGCACTCAATTATCCAGAGGAGCACGTGTGGCTTATTTCACTGTTTAAATTAAGGAGATTTTGAATAGATTTCAAGGGAATTTTAATCACTTGCTTTTTTCTCCTCCCCCTCCTACAGCAGGTTGCTCTCTGTACAAAATGTCAGCTTTTTGGCAGAGAGCTAAGCTGAGAGCTCCTTCAACAGTACTTTTCATAAACAATTAAACTCAAGTTTGAAGATTGCCAACCGGTTCATCTAATGGTATCGTTCTAGGAACCCAGCAGCCTGGACAGCTTTCGATTAGGGCCAAGAAGAAATAATGAGTTCTTAAAGATTCAGTGGCCACGGTAAACGTGTAGAGGAAAAGCTACTCCCTCTTGAAATGATTGTGTTACCATGCACACAAGTTTCTGTACCCACAATTCATATGGTGGGTTTATTGTGCCTTTCCTCCTCTTTTACTAAACACCACTACAAAAAAGTTTTAGTGTAATATAGCTTTAATAAATATATTTCTCACAATTTTTGCTCAGACAGTTTCTGCACCTCCCATAGCTAGAACAGCAAAAGCCAGACTACACAAATGAGTTTCACTTTGATAGGTACACATTAAAATACAGCAGCTACACTGTTTGCAATCACAAGGGAAGGGAACATTCAAGACAGTTTTTAAATCTAAGATTTTGCAAAATGAATTTCCACATCATTCAACCGAAATTTGAGGGCTAAACTATCTAAGTTATGGATGTGAACACAAAAGAGTACTGCAGCCTAAAGTCATGAAGACTTCATTAACAATCCACAATAAAGACCTACAAGTAACTAGCTGTATCCTTACAGCATTTACACAGCATTACCACTCAAGATTCAAAGGCGGCAAGGGGCCTGCTTAGGAGTGGGTTGGAACTTAAAGTCAAAAACACAGTTATGAGCTGGGATCCCCAAGAAAGAAAATGTTTATTTAATTGTACTCTATTTCTCATAACAGAGGCATCAATGGTCTGGACATCACTGTTGGACTGAACCAGCTATTTCACCCCACTAGTAGTATCCAGAACAGTGGAAGACCATGTATGAGTGGGCTTTTACCATAACTTTCTCTCTTGGCCCTGGTCTACAGGTGTGTGTGTGTATGTGTATGTGGGGGTGTCATCAACCTAAGATACGCAACTTCAGCTACGTTAATCGCGTAGCTGAAGTCAGTGTATCTTACGTCGACTTACCTGCCGCTCCCTGTCAACTCCGCTTCTGCCTCTCACGAGCTGGAGTTCCGGAGTCGACAGTGAGCGCGTTCAGGGATCGATTTTATCGCGTCTCATCTAGACACGATAATCGATCCCCGAGAGATCAATCACTACCTGCTGATCCAACGGGTAGTGAAGACGTGTCCTTGGTTTCACCTCAACCTCTTGTTATCCTGCTGAACAAGTAGCCCACAAAGAAAAACAGGGAGCTTCAAACACAAAAAGTAGAGATAGGGTTGCCACAAATTATACATTATCATTTCATAAATAATATTTCTATTTAGATTTTAGTGAGAGATTATACAGTGCCAACATGAAACCTGAGATTTGAAACAGGTAGTGGAGCCAATAAAAAAAATGGCATGAATGAGATATCATTATGAGTGGTTGGTATTCAACGTGTTTCAAGGGAATGGTGAGAATATTAGTGATGACAGAATTATTCTTCTACACCTAAAGGAAACAAACGTGAGCATTTTTGAAGCTAAATGTAACCACACAGATAAGGGACTGTAGCTTTAAAAAGTAAAACTGCATAACTGGAGGTCAACATTTTTTGGTTTTAGTTTCAATCTAAGTATCATTAACAACTTTCTATTCTTTGTCCAGGTGCCTGCTAACACCTCAGTAACCTATTATTTACTGTTTGTTAAGTGGTAAGCACTTTCTTTTCTTCAGTCTTGGATATTCTGTGTTTTAAAACTCTTGAAATCTAAAATAAATAAATCAGACACAAAATACAGAGACAAAGCCAAAAAGCAAAACATTCTTTTTGTGACTCAGAGTCTATATTAGTGGCAGAATGGTTACTTTTCCGGGTTAGCATGGCTGCTATGAACTTTTGTGAGTAGTAAGTGTTAATTTTAGGTAGTGTGATACTGACTTTGGAAAGGAAGTGGGGGAGTGGGGGGGGGAGAATGAGTATTCCTGAACTTGGAGCTTGGCACTTAAAAGAAAAATTGATTCTCACATACCACACATTGCAGGAGTCATATCTGGAATTTAGTCTACCCATAAATTCTGTTTAATGATGTAGGATCAAAGGATTACCCAAGTTTTGCAACTCACTGAAGTGCATTCTAGATTTGGACATAAAAAGATTTTAAGTGTTTAGTTCTGAAGTCAAGTATATTGTGACTAAAAAAGAAAAATGAAGGTTTATTAGTTTAATGACGTTTCGGAGCCAAATTTACTGTCAGCCATTATGTAATCATCCCTTTTGATTTCCCAAGGCAAGGATGATGTGTGGCCTGCCAAAGACAAACCTTCATATTACTTAAAAGCTGCAATAATCCAAGTGAGAGGGATTGACCGGGAAGTGAAAATAATAAATGAACGAAAGTTAACAAATGTTTTCTGCCTGGTAGGGAAGTGCTGAATTTTCCATGCTGAGTCAATAAAGGAAAGTTAAGAGGCCTTCTTCTCACAAGCAATAGAGCATCAAGGAATTCCATCCTTAATTAAATGTGAACTGAATCAAAAGTAACTGGAAACTTTACCAACAGGAGTTTTAGGTCTACTCTTCCAATTTAAGTGGAAACTCAGCAAGGGCAGTACACAAAGCCAGCCCTCAACCATGGGGGCCCCATTTTGGGGGACAAGCAAAGTATCCACTTACAAAAAGTATATTTGAGTCAGAGTTAAGGTTATCCAGTGGTATATCATCCCCTTCCAGAACACAGAATTCAGGAAAACTCAAATCTTTGAAAACCAGGAAACAGAGAGATTTAAAGTATGTGCCAGTACAACTTTAACTCTGCCCTGCTGGAGCTGGCAATAGCCAATGAGAATTATCTGCAAGCACTCCAGCTGCGTTCACTGTGTTAGTGAACTGTATTGAATGATGGAGAGCCTCAAAAAGCTCAGCAGAGCTGTGAATGTGGTATGAGGCAATTCGGAGGGGAACGATATCCGGGGGCGGGGGGAGGCCCGAGGGGGAGGCTGAGCACCTCTCCCTGCCCCCTCATCCTGTTTGTGAGACAAAGGAAATAGGTGTAAGTACCGTAGTAGATGTGGTTTAACTCGTTTCAGCACTCAGTCGAGTAGCATGTGTTACTAATTGTACTCAAAGCTGTTTGCCATAAGGACTGTTAGCAGTGAAGGGTGGGATATGAGAGCCGTCTATGGGTTTAATAATGGGTCAGTGAAAGTATATTGTTAGATGGCACCCTGGGAAGGGGGTGAACAGGTGGAATTCTTTCTGTGGAATATGCTAACTGAGAAGGTGAGGGGAAGAGGTGTGAAGTGGCCCATTATTCTCAGTGTGGTGTCCTCGGCTAAACAAGAACACCTCATGGAGATGAATACAGCCTGAAACACTAGCTCAGATTTGCCAACTGCTCAATTCACCTCAGGCTAAATTCTGCATTTAAAAGGCTACACTACAGCACATTGTATACCTACACCGACTGGAAGGCGTCTCCTGTCCATTTAGGTAATTCACCTCCCTGAGAGGTAGTAGCTAAACCAGGGATTAGGCAGTATGGCTATGTCTCAGGGGTGGGGATTTTTCACACCCAAGACATGCAGCTATACCAATGTAAGTTCCCAGTGTAGACCAGCTCTCTGGAGGTGTGCTCTTCCCCCGTGTGTCGTCCATGCTCATGATATGTACCAAGCATGCCTGTTCTCAGCTCCCCATGCTAAGAAGCTCAGACACTCCCTAACCCTGAGGAGTAAGGCCTGCCCAATCCCCACACACAGAAACATTGTTTGAGACTGACAGGCCCTTTGCACCCCCCTCCTCCACTCCCCTCCAATCCCCACTCACTCCCTAGGGCCTAAATTCCCTAATGCAGCTCCCCTACTCCTCCTCCCTCCCCTCACCGCAGCACCAACCTCCTCTCTTCCCAACAAGCATACACATGTAATTTATTTTCTTTCACAAACCCAAGCCCCTTGTGAATTATCTACTGTAGTCAGAATACATTTTCCAGAAGTTAAATAAAAAAAGAAACCACCACCAGAGAGCTGGAGGGTACCAACATACCTACAGATGGTCATTCTCGGTTTTCTCCCAGGGCAGGACTTGAAGTTACATTGCCTCAGTGTAGCTTAGTTTCAATGCCCATAGCATCTGCCCCTAAGCCGCCTTGGTCACACACAAGTGGACTGGTTAGGAACCCTCTTACCTAGTCTTTCTACACATTGCAAATCTGATGGGTGTGAGAGACTTTAGCATATGCCAGTCAAGAGCGCTCAACTCTTCCTTCAATAATGCTTTCAGTTATTGCTTCCTCAAAGAAGGAGCGAGTTCCAGGTATGATCTGAGATAAGCGTCAAGTGACGGAGATCAGTTGGTGGACAATTAGAGCCACACGTGCCAAAAGAAGTTGGTAAAATCTGCTGACTTCATGAAATCCTGTTTTTACTGAAGGTCTATCTCAGGAACTCCTAACTCAAATAACCCCAAATTTGCTTCACTAACCCTGCCCTGTATCTCATAAGGCACAGCAAATTCCAAGGCAATCTTAGTAAGCATGCAGATTCTGGCATACTTTGAGTGGACCTTTAAGCAGAAAGATTTCTCAAACTCAACTATAACAGAGCTGGTGCTCCACTATGATATTAGGAAAGTTGTTTCACAGACCTAGACAAAAACACTAAGACTGGGCTCCAAAAGTCAGATCACTTTTGGACCCTCTTTTAGGTTTTGTTCTGTATTTGCAACCCCTTTGGCTGCAGTGCTGTGTAAAGGTATGAGGACCTGAAAGTGAAACTGACTAGAAGCGGACACATTTTACTTGTCCAACCCTAAGAGAAATGCAGAAACTAAACAAAGCATGAACAAAAGTGTATTAGATTTCCAAACCTTCAGTTTTAATAATCAAACTATAATCTGTCATTCATAGACAGAAAATTGTATTTAAAATGTTCTAACATGACAGCATCATTTAATGGACAAAGACACACATCCAGAGATATTAACAGGAAAGACTTGTGTATTTAGAGTGTTAGTGAAGTAATAGACAACTCTCCTGCCAGCTTTAACAGCTGTTACATGTCACTATAGCTCTTATGGTAGGTACCACTCCTAACCGGAAACATTTTACAGGCTGGTCTTTTAGATTCTGGGTGATTTAAGATTAAAGTGAATAAATCCGCTTAATTCTGGCTGTAATTTTTTTTAGAACACTAGAGACTCATTAACTAGTAATGCAGTAATGAATATTTGTGCAGTAACTTGCTGCCTTGGCAACAAGGGACTGTACTTATCAAGCGTGAAATTAGCCTTAGAAAGTAGCCTTCTGTGGAAATTTAAGTGGAAGCTGTTGTAGCACTGTAGTTTGCTATTCAACATTTTAACAGTTATTGTGAGCCAAACCAGAAAAAGAAGAGTAAAGTAAAAATAAATCTCTTCTTACTTACGGTGGTGAAAATTAAGAGTAGCTCCACTTAAACCAGATTATACTGGTGTAAACCCAGCCTGAGAGGAGAATCTTTATTGCTGGAGTGACACTTACTACTCTGCTGTAGTTAAGGATCATACTCAGTTTTCTAGGGGGCAGTTCACTTATAGGACATTTCTACAGCACTCACTATAATTTCTAAATGCCCTTGATATGAATATTCTAAGCAGAAATCTGAAACAAATCTGGTTTGAAGTTGTGTAGGCAGTTAGTCCATCAAGGGGATTAAATACCGCAGGTAATTAAAAAACAAAAGGAAAATAAAAGACCAGCACATTTAAGTGTTCAGTAAATGTTTGAAAGTGAATTTTAGTGCTCTTGAAAAAGCTTCACTGGGGAAAATGCTGGAAACTGGAGTAATCTATCCACAAATACAGCCTAGGTAGCTGAAGGGCAAGTTTCCCTGCATTCTGACCCACCAACGAGACTCAAGACCGTCTGGAAGGGACCCACAGCTAGTGGCAAGAGGAGAGAGCTGAGTCTAAGGGCAGATCTACACTTAAATCACTGCATCTGTGCAGCGGCACTGCTGTAGCACTTTAATGAAGATGCTCTACGCCAGTGGTTCTCACTCAGGCGTACGCATACCCTTGGGGGGTACACAGAGGTCTTCCAGGAGGTACATCAACTCATCATCAACAGTGTACTGTAACACTTTTGTATTTGTTTGATTTTGTAAGTAAGCAGTTTTTAAGTGAGGTGAAACTTGGAGTACACAAGAAAAATCAGACTCCTAAAAGGGGTACAGTAGTCTGGAAAGGTTGAGAGCCACTACTCTATGCCGACAGGAGAGAGCTCACCTGCCAGCATAGTTAATCCATCTCCCACAGGTAGTAGCTATGTCAACGGGAGAAGCTCCCTCACCAACATCACACTGTCTACACCAGGGGTTACGGTCACTATTACAACATCACTCAGGGATGTGGATTTTTCCTGCAGCGCTTCAGTGTTGACACTATAGCGAAAGGAACATTTCTCCCATCATCACACGTAAACCACCTCCCTGAGAGGTGCTCGCTAGGACTATGGAAAAATTCTTCCATCAACCTAGTACTGTCTACACTGGGGTTAGGTCAGCTTCACAACATCTCAGGAGTGTGCATTTTTCACACCCCAGAGACACATAGCTAAGCCAATGTAACTTTTCAATGTAAACCAACCCATAGGTTTTTCTGAGAATCAACAAGGAATCTAGCCATGTCAGTTGTAATGCAAACGCCTGCTCACCAGGAACTGCAACAGAGGCCAATAATTTGTTTCACTGGGCAGTAAACAGAGGGATGACATCTATTGGTCACTACCAACCTATACAAGATTCAAATCAGTGATCTAGAAGCAAGAGGATCTATATTGTCACTTTTAAACTACACTACTTTTCATATATTTCTTAGTCAGAACTCATGTTCATTATACCGCATGCTGCAGGGTGACCCAGTGTATTATTTCTTCAATATGCAAACTCTCACTGACATTAGAGATAGTAGGTATAGTCCATTACAGACATTAAGAACAGAAGAATGGCCAGTAGTTCAACTAGCCCAGGATCCTCTCTTCTGCAGCGGCTGGTACCACATGCTTCAGACAGAATGGACAGAACAGGGCAATTATCAAGTGATCCTCCTCTGTTGTCCCATCCCAGCTTTGGCAGTCAGAGGTTTAGGGGCACCCAGAGGACAGGGTTGCATCCCTGACCATCTTGGCTAATAGTAATGGATACCTAGCCTCCATGAATGTATTTACTTCATTTTCTAACCCAGCTATACTTTTGGCCTTTACAACATCCCCTGGCAATGAGTTCCACAGGGTGATTGTGTGTTGTGTGAGGAAGTACTTCCCTGTGTTTGTTTTAAACCTGCTACCTGTTAATTTCATTGGGTGACTCCTGGCTCTTGTGTTGTATGAAAGGGTAAATAACACTTAAGTATTGACTTTTTCCACACCACTCATGTTTTATAGACCTCTGTCAGGAACCCCCCTTAGCCATCTCTTTTCTAAGAGGAACAGTCGCTGTCTTTTAAATCTCTCCTCCTATGGAAGCTGTTCCATACCCCTAATCGTTTTTATTGCCCTGCTCTGTCCTTTTCCAATTTTAATATATCTTTTTTGAAATGGGTCAACCAGAACTGCACACAGTATTCAAGGTGTGGGTGTACCATGGATTTGTATGGTGGCATTATAATATTTTCCATCTTCTTATCTATCCCTTTCCTGATGGTTCCCAATATTCTGTTAGGTTTTTTGATTGTCACTGCACATTGAGTGGAGGTTTTCAGAGAACTATCCGCATTGACTCCAAGATTTCTTTCTTGAGTGGTAACAGTTAATTTAGACCCCATCATTTGATATGAAGAGATGGGAATATTGCCCCCCCATGTTAATTACTTTGCACTTATCAACACTGAATTTCATCTGCCATTTTGTTACTGTCATAAATATAAAGGGAAGGGTAACCACCTTTCTGTATACAGCGCTATAAAATCCCTCCTGGCCACAGGCAAAACCCTTTGAGCTGTAAAGGGTTAAGAAGCTAAGGTAACCTCACTTGCACCCGACCCAAAATGACTAATGAGGAGACAAGATACTTTCAAAGCTGGAAGGGGGGAAACAAAGGGTTCTGTCTGTCTGTGTGATGCTTTTGCCGGGAACAGATCAGAAATGCAAGCTTTCCAACTCCTGTTAAGTTAGTAAGTAATCTAGCTAGAAAATGCGTTAGATTTTCTTTTGTTTAATGGCTGGTAAAATAAGCTGTGCTGGAGGAAATGTATATTCCTGCTTTTGTGTCTTTTTGTAACTTAAGGTTTTGCCTAGAGGGACTCTCTATGTTTTGAATCTGATTACCCTGTAAGGTATTTACCATCCTGATTTTACAGAGGTGATTCTTTTACCTTTTCTTTAATTAAAATTCTTCTTCTAAGAACCTGATTGATTTTTTATTGTTCTTAAGATCCAAGGGTTTGGGTCTGTGTTCACCTGTACAAATTGGTGAGGATTTTTATCAAGCCTTCCCCAGGAAATGGGGTGTAGGGCGTGGGGGGATATTTTGGGGGAAGACATCTCCAAGTGGGCTCTTTCCCTGTTCTTTGTTTAAAACACTTGGTGGTGGCAGCATACTGTTCAAAGACAAGGCAAAGTTTGTACCTTGGGGAAGTTTTTAACCTAAGCTGGTAAGAATAAGGTTTCATGCAGGTTCCCACATCTGTACCCTAGAGTTCAGAGAGGGGAAGGAACCTTGACATGGTGGCAGAGCGGTGGGATCATTTTGAACCAGAAGCACAGCAGGATTTTAAAAGGTTTTGTAAAAGGTGATTGCAGCTGTTGATTCTGTGTCTCTGCCTGCAGGACAGAGCAGCAGGCATAACAAAAAGATTTTCTGTAGGCCGAGAACAGCTATCAGAGACAAAAGGTATCGGGTTACAGACAGCAAAATTTTACAAGCCAGGTTTTTTGTTTTTGTTTTCTTTAACTTTCGGGTGTAAAGTTAGTTAAAAACAGAGGTTAGGATGACAGAATGCAATGTTCAACAGAAGCTGGAATTAGCCAGATTTGAGGCTGAAGAAAGACAAAAGGAACATGAAAGACGGGCAGAACTCAGACAGATGGAAATGGAGGCAAAAGAAATGGAGGCTGCCCACAGGAGAGAAATGGAGGCAAGAGAAAGAAATGGAGGAGAGGGAAAAAGAGAGGAAGCATGTTGAGGAGGAGAAGGAAAAAAAGAGGAAGCATGCAATGGAGATGGAGAAGGCAAGGGCTAAGCAGAATCTACTGGATAACCCTAACAATCCTTCCCCAACAATCCACAAATGGGAGCGACTATGTCCACAGTATGATGAATCCAGTGATATTGCTGAATATTTTCTCACCTTTGAGAGACTGTTCACTCTCCATAAAATTCCTGAAGCTCACAAGATGACCACACTGGTCGCAAAATTGACTGGAAGAGCTCTGGACATATTCAATAAGATGCCAATTGATGAGGCTTCTGACTATAATAAATTCAAGGATTTGGTTTTAAAGCAATTTCAAGTTACACCTGAAACTTACAGAGTAAAATTTCGAACCCTTAAGAGAGGGCCTGGACTAAGTAATGTGGCTTATGTAAACCAGATGACAGATCTGTTTGATAAATGGCTCAACGAACAGGCCGTAACTAACTTTGGAGGAATGCGGGATTTGATGATACAGGAGCAATTCCTGAATATGTCCAATGTCCAAGGAGGATATAAAACAGTGTTTATGGGATAAGAAAATGGACTCAGCAGGAAGTCTTGCTTCTTATGCTGATCAATGCGAGCAGTCCCAGACCACCAGAGAGATGGGGCAACCCAGAACAAAATGGGTGGATGGAGGAGAGGGGAACAACCTTGATCGCAGTTGGAGCGGATACCAGAAAGGACACCCTCAGACCACACCCTACTACCAGGGGCAGCCCAAGGCCCCAACTACACTGCAAGGAACACTCCAGAATGTCTCATTATCATCATTCCACCAAGTTTCTGTGATGTCTATTATATCAATTTCCTCATTTAATACCAGGCAGTCAAGTTCACCCATCTCAGCCTTTACACTTCTAACATTTGTCTACAAGCACTTACAAAATTTGTCTATATTTATCTGCCTTCATGTGATGTAACTGAAAGGGACTCTGTTTTGTTTGACTGTTTCTCTTCAGTTTCTAACTGTACTTTATCAACTTCTATCCTTTCTTCTTTATTTGGATACAAAGTATCCCCTTTAACAAAACCTCCCCTAAGGGAGGTCTCTGTCCAAACTGTACAGTACTAGCCTGCAGAAGTTACGTGACATGGCTCGGGCTGGAAATTTCTATTTTACCAGTAAAATCAAAGCCATGAAACCATAGGATGAGGAATTTAATCTGCTTATTGTAGTGTACTTCAAAGAATGCGGGTTTTTTTTGGTGGAGCTGAGGTATTCTGTTCATTAATCCATTTTGATTTTGGATGTGTTCAAGAATTACAGTAATGCTGGAATAGCTATGATATTAAAACCCAGGAAGACTCAACAGCTGAAAACCAACAGCCTTGGAGTGCTGGCTGTAATGGAATGCACCCTTGTATTCACAACCTACACTACACCCTACTGTAGTGATCTTTGTACAAAATATGGTTTGGAAGGTAACATTTGAAAACTAAACCTGCTGGTCAATAATATGATAAAAATGTATGTAGTAATATTACATATAAAGTTATGAATCCCCCCCACCTTCCCCGGAAGATGTTGGTGATGTGTTCAAACCCACATAACCCAAATTAGGCAGAACTGGTCAAGCACGTCTCAAACAAAGGAATGTGTATTTACTTCAATTTACATACAAGTTGGAAACAATGTCCTCAGTAAGAGGGGGAAGACAGAAGACAAGGAAAATCTGCATTTCAGCTTACAGAGGTAAGAAGAAACAGCATGGAACCTCCTTTCCTCTGAGTAAATTTTGGTTTGAGGGGTAACCCTCAAGAAAATGTACCTCAAAGGGGGAATGGTCTATAAAAGTGAGGGGGAACACACACCCCAAGTTCTCTCCCTATCCATCTCTCTCTTTTCACTTAAGATGCCAAAAAGAAACAAGTCTAGTTTGTTAAGTTTAAAAAGCATTTTATCTTTATTTTTCTTGTAACCATTTCTGACTTTAATGCCTCATTATTTGTACTCAGTGAAAATCTCTAAGTACGTAAATAAACTTGTTTTATTCTTTAATTAAAACTAATCCAGTGTTGTGGATTGTGTGGGTACTCCATTTAAGGTAGCAAACTGTTGTACGTGGAACCCGTTAGAGGGGCAATAGACCTAATATATCTGGATCATCCAGGGGAGGGCAGGACAGTGCAGAACACACCTTTTTGAGGGAAAATCCAGAACTGGGAGTGTATTAGGGTCACCCTGCAAGTAGTATCCAAAGCTGTTGGAAGATAGATACACAGGGTGTGACATGCATGCTGTTTGGCTGTTTGTGAGGAGCCCAGGTTGGGAGTTACAGCAGCAAAGCAGTGTAAGGCATCCCAAGTTGCAGGGCAAATAGTGACACTGCCCCTCACTGGTCCGGATCGCAACCCAGAATGTCAAACTGGCCTCAGTTTAAAACTCTCTAATCTGAATGGCAACTACTACATGAGTGTTGGCAAATCACAGCTGCTAGTTAGTCCTGGAAAAAGCATTGTAATACATGCAAGGTCACTCTGTTCAACAATTGCTAGGCCTCATTCAGAGCCCTATGCTGGGAACCATTTCCTTCTAAAGCAGGACTGCAACAAAATGAGGAAAGGTCTAAATATATGACAGGTTTCAGAGTAACAACCGTGTTAGTCTGTCTTTGCAAAAAGAAAAGGAGTACTTGTGGCACCTTAGAGACTAACCAATTTATTTGAGCATGAGCTTTCGTGAGCTACAGCTCACTTCATCGGATGCATACCGTGGAAACTGCAGTAGACATTATATACACACAGAGACCATGAAACAATACCCCCTCCCACCCCACTGTCCTGCTGGTAATAGCTTATCTAAAGTGATCATCAAGTTGGGCCATTTCCAGCACAAATCCAGGTTTTCTCACTCTCCGCCCCCCCCCCCCCCACACACACACACAAACTCACTCTCCTGCTGGTAATAGCCCATCCATCACTTTGGATGGGCTATTACCAGCAGGAGAGTGAGTTTGTGTGTGTGTGGGGCGGAGAGTGAGAAAACCTGGATTTGTGCTGGAAATGGCCCAACTTGATGATCACTTTAGATAAGCTATTACCAGCAGGACAGTGGGGTGGGAGGGGGTATTGTTTCATGGTCTCTGTGTGTATATAACGTCTACTGCAGTTTCCACGGTATGCATCCGATGAAGTGAGCTGTAGCTCACGAAAGCTCATGCTCAAATAAATTGGTTAGTCTCTAAGGTGCCACAAGTACTCCTTTTCTTTTTTCTAAATATATGGTACCAGGAAATGTCTTTGAAAATAAGACCACCAAGAGGAGACATGTCTACAAATAAGACACACACCCTGGGGCATGAATGAGAGAAACATGATAAACTCAATCTGGATAGAGCAAGGTCATTATGGTGGACAGGGGAAGCAAGTGGAAGAACTGGATGAACTTATATTGCCCCCTCATTGAGGGTGTACACCCACTATTGCATCCGATGAAGTGAGCTATAGCTCACGAAAGCTTATGCTCTAATAAATTTGTTAGTCTCTAAGGTGCCACAAGTCCTGCTTTTCTTTTTACGGATACAGACCAACACGGCTGCTACTCTGAAACCAGTCATTATTTGTTTTGTTTAGAGTCCCTCTTTTTCTAGGGAATCAAACAGCAGCAGTGACCAAAACTGCTCCTGTCTCCTCCATCATCTGCACTTGACAAAGCAACTGCATCCTTATTTTCAGATGCTACAGGGATCTTGCCTTTGGCACCTCTAGATTGTGCTACTTCAATACATTCTATGGGACTACACCTTTCAACCCATTCCCAACATGGTTTTAGTGCATAACACGGCACTTTGTTTGAGTAGAGTAATCTGCCAGCATTCTGTGTTCTGCAATGGCTACCCACTGGCTTTTGGGTGGAATTTAATAGGTGTTGCTTTTGATCTATGAAGTCATAAGTGCCCTGACACCATCCTACTTGAGAGATCAATTCTCTCCCTCAGACTAATATTGCAGCTGAGATCAGCAGAGCCAGTGGAGCCAAAGGCACAGAGTCAGAGTTCACACCTCAACCCACTCTGCTACTGTCAACAGTTTGTTGATTTTCAAAGCTTCTACAAAATCCATTATTTAATCAAATGCCGGGGGATCCTTTTGGAAATTTAAGGGGGTATGGAAGATTATATTTTGCTTCCTGGAGACTGTAGGTATGAAAGGGAAGAGGCATATTCTGTTCTCTTCTTAATGATGTAATCAAATTTTTAACTGATAACAGGAGCTCCTAGAAGCCATGAAGATGTTCCCATGTATGATTTAAATTTAAATAAAGGGGGAAAAATAGGGAGCTTGATTCTTCACATGCCAAGTGCCCTCCCCTGAAGGTCAGTGTGTTATGTACATCACAGGCCACAGACAAACAGTTTACAGAGGGCAGGGATCAGTTATTAGTCAAAGATGGAATCACAGTTGGGGATGGGGGTCGGGGAATAGTTTGAACACTAGGAAAAGTTCTAAGAAGGGTTCCAGGAAACTTGCTGCCAAGGGAGGTAACTTTCATTGGAGATACTCAAAGCTAGACTGATAGCTAACTGTCAGGGATGGTTTATGGATAATAAAGTCAATCTTGCCACAATGTAAGCACTGAATTGATGGCACATAGGAATCCTTTCCCACCAAATGACCCCCATGATTTCCACACTCCAACTTTACATGCTTGGTACACCCACAAGTAATAGCCATCGTTGGCCAGAACTCAACCATTCAAAACAAGGAAGGAGAAGAATTGTTTAGCCTGGTCCAACAGGCTACATCTAGGAGTAATTGGATTAAATATAAGCAACAGAAAATTTAGAAAGATTAATCAGTGAAAATCTTTCTGACAAACTCTATAAAACTGATCTCCCAAGGGAAATGCTGGGAGCTCTGCCCATGAGAATATCTGCAGCTTGTCTGGACAAAGCACTAACATACTGAGGGAAGTGGGTGGGGTGAGCAGGTAGCGTTGGAGTAGACGGCTCAATTACCATAATGCTTAATAGGAATTCCAACACCCCATAACAGAATGTATCAGGATAACTTTTAACAAGAGAACTCAATGTTTTGCTTATTATCTATTGTATAGGACAGACTGCCATCCAAGCCAAAACAGTCTCATACACAATCAAATAAGATCATGTAAGGCAGCCACGTGCTAGTTTTCACAGGAATTAGATACTCTGTTCAAGAAAGAGGCAGATAATGCTATATACAACTTCAGCCTGAAAGAACCAGCTCATCCATGACAATCATTTAGTTGCACTTCATTGAACAGACTATCTCAAAAGACACGGATCAATCAAGATATGTAACTTCATTGCCAGGAGGCAAACGGATGGGCAATGTAGAATTAAGTGGACTTACTGCTTCGTGCTCACTATTGTAAATAATTTTTGAAGTCCTGTAACACCAGAATGTTTCCCATTGATGTCACATTTACAGCCTGGTTTAACCACTGTGGTTTAATCACCAAAGGCGCAGTTTTTTTTAAACTCCTTCCTTGCCTTTTAGATGAAATCAAATCTCTTTTCAACTTCCTATAGTTAACCTTAATACATCTGATGAAGTGAGCTGTAGCTCACGAAAGCTTATGCTCATATAAATTTGTTAGTCTCTAAGGTGCCACAAGTCCTCCTTTTCTTAATGCAAGAATGACTAACTACTGACCCATCACCGTACAAGCAGAAGGGACAAAATCCAGGCTATATTGAAAAGAACAGAAAAAGTCCCATTCAACGGAGTCATAATTTCACCCAAGAACTATAGTAATCTCGGGGCTCTCTCCAGTTTATAGCTTCTTGATGTTCCTAATCAGCAATGAGTGCTCAGCAAAAGCCTTTCATTAGTGAAGTTACCTCAATAGCAAAGGGAATTCTAAAAAGCTGCCTAGCAAGGTTGAACTGGTTAAGAGACTCCCGGGTGGACACTAACATTGTCCAGCAGACTGCAGGGAAAAGGTCACTGCCCAATAGTGCAACGGGTGTCATTTAATGCTGTGCTCACTTCCCCACAAAAGGTAACACAAAGCCACAACAAAAATTTGAGGATCAGAAACAGGAATCGTATCAACCCATTTTATTAAAACAGTGATCCCACAATGGAGATTTCCAAGAAGTGTGACCATATTGCAGTAAAGCAAAATCATCCAAAGGGACTTTACAAATTTCACGGAAAACTTTACTGCAAGATTTTCAGTGCTGCTAACAGAACAAAGATTTTAGTGTGTACTCCACTATATGTACAGCTGACCCTTGTTATGGTTATGCACGCTGGCCAAGAAGAATCTTGTCACAGTTCAGGGCAACCGAACCTGTATTTCTCCTCTGTGAGTCAGTGAGGGCACCCACTTTCAGACTTCAGGCGCCCTAGCCATTGCCTTTCTTGGGTGGAAACCCACATCTCTACGCCACCTGATCAGGGTATTTGCAAGGCTGAATGGTTCCCTGCCTTCACTGTGTTATTCCCAGCAAAAGACAGTCTGCCTAAGCAGACAAGCTGCTTGCTTTCCCTTCAGACACTGTTAACAGTGTAATGTGTACATTTACGCTACCACCGAGCTCTTTCTATGCAAGTTTAATTATCCTTTGGATAAAAGCATTCCAAAGGAGACATAATAAAAGCATTCCAAAAGAGACATAATAAGAACAATAAAATACATGCTAACAAGCAATAAGACAATAAGACAACAATAAGACAACAGTGGCCAGCATGACAGGCACTGGTCTCAGCACTCCAGCAGCCTAACCATTTTTTTGTAGACATCAAAAGAGAGTTTTTAGGAGGATTTCAAAGGAGAACAATGTGGGCTTTGTGAGCGTTTGCAGTGCCCTCCCTCAAAGTACAAGAGGCAGCATGGGAGAAAGCATGAAGATGCATGTTTGAAAATGTAACAAGTGGACAATAGAAGCTTGCATCATGGGCTGATCAGAGTGGGAGCCAACCTTTCAATACTGAACGAGAAATGATAGGTAGCGTGAGGATATGCCATGAAAGTAAAGAAAAGCAGCTTGTGGTTTGGTGTGATAGAGAAGGGGGAGCCTGTCCAGGGATGTTAAGAGAGGGGTGATATGGTCAAGGTGACAGCCTAGGGGAATGATTTTACAGCTGCATTCTGAACAGATACAAACAGAGCAAGGCTACATTTATCAATCAAGGCAAGAGAGAAAGATGTTGCAGTAAATCGAGATGCAAGATGAGAGCCTGATTGAGGGCTTTAGTTGTGTGGATTGACAGAAAAGGTCATATCTTAGATATTCTGTAGAAAGTATTTGCAAGACAGACACAGCTTAGATTGTGAGGACCTAGCCAGGTCTAGGTCAACAATGACACCCACGTGTTAGGCAGGATAGTGGTGTTGTCCGCAGTGGTCGAGGACAACGTATACAATAATATAAAGTAAACAAGGTCAGGTATTGACCACTGAGTCCTCTAATCATGTTCTGAGCAGAGTTAGATGACAGCAGTAAAAACAGCTGTGACTTTTCTACACTATACATTTCCACCTCTGCTACAACCAGTTAGACAGCATTGGTAGTAAGTTTGAGGACTTAGGTTTGCCAAGGAAGACAAAACCACAGTGACGCAAATGGTCAGGATTTCAACCGCAGCCCTTTAGTGGAAGGCAACACTTCCAAAAGCACATCATGCTGGGGGCCTGAGTTGTTTGTTGAGGAGGTGCCAGCCTTTTGACCACTGTCTGTATTTCTTTACCATTACCTATAAAGACTCTGGATTCCATGGAAGCTGCAATCTGAGTACTAGCCAGGTCCAAATGTGCTTAGTCTATGAGATCAAAAACCAAGATGCTACAAGTAGAAGCAAATCCATATAAACTCTAAAATCATGTACCCAGCTTTCCCCCTTTTTGTCTGACTAATCAGCTCTTTTGCAAACTGAAAATCCACAATTTCTGGAAAGACTACCTTCTGCATTGAGCCAAATGATTATGGTCCTTTCCCTCCTTCTCCATAAAAGGGAGTGCACAACACACCGATTCCATTTACAGTACCTTAAGCCACACATGCCAGACCATTCCATCTTTCTTTATATCCTTTTACTTTTGTACAAATCTAACGAACAATTCAATTACAATATGGAATCTCTTGGGGCTTAACCTTCACTGGAGCAACAGTAAGAACAAGTTGTGCAGTTACCTACTCTCTGTATCTCACCAGAAATAAATGATTTAAGATGCGCTTTTTAAAATTTGGCTGTATTCTCCACAAAACAGAACTTCAAGATTCAGCACATTCTGAAACTGAGCAACTGCATGATCCAGTTTTTTTTTAAATGCATACATAGTCAAAGCCTACATTTCACCAAGGTCTTTTTGAGGCTGCAGCACTGGGGAGAAGTTTGGGGGCAGGTCCGTAAATGAAATCAAAGCAGAGTAAGCGAGAAAAGCATGTTTTGGGAAGACAGGAAGAATATCAACTTAGGGTTGTTTTGCGGGGAAAAAAACACAAGACAAACAATCCCAAGTAAAATGCATTTCTCATGATCTACAAACAATGCAGAAGTTTTGTCTATAGTCTAGACAAGAGGAAAAAACAGCTTCCTTTCTTGCTGGATAGCACAACTAACAAAGTGTAGCACTGTTCTGACCAAAACAGCAGCTCCATTTGAAATGATTATCACACAATCCAATGTACACATTAATATTTAGAGCTCTCATTTTGAGGCACATCCTGAAACTATCCCCCAGACATCAACTTTTTATGGATAAGGGGTCAGACCCTGGCTCCACTGAAGTAAATGGGAGATTTGCTATTGACTTCAATGGAATACAGGATTTCACCCAAGACCTTAGTCTGGTATCGTTGAGTGAAAAGGGTCAGGAACCAATGCTGGAGTACTGTACTCCTATATTGTAGAAAGGCAGGACACTAAACTGATGTGTTTACTGAAATAGTAAGTCAAACTCAAGTGTATTTATAGTTGATGGTATTCAAAAACATTGAACATTTTGGCATATGTTCTCCAGAGGTGCTTTGTTTTGTTTTTTCACTACTCACCTCTATCTATTCCATAAATTACTGCTCCCCAGACTGAATGTTAAATCAGAGTGCCTATAAAGTAACTGGGAGGACTGCTAACTCTATACTTTCCCACAGAGCTACATAGGCACTCAAAAGCATCTATGAGGTTAAAAACATGTTTTCCCATACACTTCTTTGCAATAACAATGAGGGCAGTGTCGAGCTAACCCAGAGCTGAACAACAAAACAGTCATATCTGCAGTCCTGCACATTCTTGGCTATAGCTGTTTACAGGTTTGTGATTCATAATTAATACCCCCAATGACAACAATTACTTGTGTCTGAAAGCCCTAAAGCCACAACGAGCTAATTACCAATCAAAGCTCTACAGTCTCAGTTAAGCTGTGGGAATGTCGCTAGGCACAGCAAATAGCCCAATGGTGAGCAAAAGTTTAAACTCTCTGGGAACTTTTTTGATAAATGTTCTACAGTTTTACTCTTCCTCTTTTCCTCTCAGCCCCCCCAGGCTAAAACACACACACAGCAAATAACAGTG
This sequence comes from Lepidochelys olivacea, assembly GCF_965140295.1. Taxonomy (NCBI): domain Eukaryota; kingdom Metazoa; phylum Chordata; order Testudines; family Cheloniidae; genus Lepidochelys; species Lepidochelys olivacea. The sequence continues at coordinate 122,093,803 of NC_140417.1, forward strand.
CAGAGAGATTAACGTCAACCAGAGGCAGAACATTCTCTAAAGGACCCTAAAGGAACTTCAGGGCAATCTTCATTCCTATTCAGGTGACAGCAGATATTTGGAGCAATATTAGACTCTGGTCATCCAGAAAGGATGTCTGATTTGCATTCTTCCTCTTCAGGACAGACCAGCTGGGATCCTCCTGAATTTGTTTGGTCTTTTTTATACAAACTCTGTAGATGAACTAAGTACCATGTTGTCCAGGAAGAACTGACACTAGAGTTCCTTGAATGATAGATACACCCCTTCCCCAACTCACTCATTCTCTTAGTTGAAGTGTGACAAATAAAGGAGACACAGGGATAAGTAAAGAGGCCACCAGCACTTCAAAGGGGTTTTGTGAAGGCCTGTAGAACTGATTTTCTTAGTGAAGTCCGCTCTTATTGATGCGCCTAGATAACAGTGATAGTTACCTGCAACTGAGAAAGTCTAATAAAAAAAAAGATGGTATGAAAAAATATTTTAATTAATAACCAAGGGTTAAGCTCTAAGTTGCTGGTTTAATAGAGACTTGGTCCTTATGGAATCAAGCAAAATCAGAAGTACTTTTTGCCAGGCATAGGGGGCACATTTAAACTACTGTCTGCACGCACTAAGTGAATCTCCAATCCTCTACATCCACACAGGCTCTGAACGTGGAGAATTTCTGAGAGACTTTAATAATCAGTTAACCAGCTCTGGAGTGTATCCATATTGAAAGCTCAGCCTCCATGATTTGAGATTTATTGGAAGGTGAGTGGGATTCTAAGGAGCCCAATGAAGAGGACCACTGAAAACTGGCCTCCTGTCTGTCTTGTCTTCCAAACCCCTCTGATGATGAGAAAACAGGGAAAACACATAACAGTGAAAAGGTAAAGTAGTCTGTCAGCCACAACTTGGGATGTCAATGTCAGCAGTAAGACACTGGTTACTTTATGCTGATCCCAGTTGCAAACAAGCCTATGTGAGGGAGAAGCCAATTGGTAGATTTTAGTAAAGATCTCCTGGTTCACCTCCCTCTTGTCCGCTGCCAGTTCATATCAACTACACCACATTTACTATGTGCTGGGTGTATGTTAGGACAGTCAAATCTTGATTTCCGGATACTGTCCTGGTGGCATCTCCATTCAGAGCGTTTTTTTACGCCTGATGGTTTATGTACACCGTTCTCCAGGAGCGATCTGCAGAGTGCAAAGCAAGTGATGTCTCTGGGCATTTTGTGAAGCAGTGCTTCAGTGACATTGCGGAGTGCTTTTGGGGGGAGAAGCGGGAGGCAGAAAACAGAGTAGGGATAGCTCAGTGGTCTGAAAACGGTGCTTCTCTGAGAAGTGCCATTCTTCAAAAGGAAGAACTGAAGAGTCTGATGAGGCCAGAGTAGATCATATCTTACCACCACCATTATGAGTATCTACTAAAGATAACACTGAAAGGCAGTTACCTAAACAGAAAAAAGATTTTTTTTAAAAAAAGATGATTTAAGAAGTTTTCTTACTGAGAGCTACCACTTGTGGTATTTTCAAAGTGTATCTTAAAGTTTGATAAAACCAAGAAATTCCAAAGAGATGCGTCTCTTTTCTTTAATTGATATTCCCTGCTTTGCGAAACTTCCTGTAAGTATAATTTTTACAACAGATATTTCAGATCATATAAATATAAATACCCTCCCTTTCACAGGTTAGGCTACCAAAAAACAAAAAAACAACAACAAAAACCCCACACAAGCTTTGAGAACTGTGGGAACAGGTGATACACCAAATGACATAATTATGATCATCAACAACAAAAACGGTTTCTCAGAATTGCAGAAAGTGATAGTGACCAGGTCTGATAAATAAAGGCAGGATTCCCCAAAACTGTCATGCATGAAAAAGACAATTAACATTCTCTTCTGCGTAAGTCTCAGCATTTATCAGGGATGTATGCATAACATCTTCCAGTCTTCCATAGGGTCTATATAAAGAACATATTTAGATGTTGCTCCAAAGATGGCCAGTTATTTTTTTAAAAATGAGTTATAGCCAGGGAATAGATGGAAGAGGAGAAGCAATCTCTTGGAAATATTCCTTTTTACATGTTATTTAGAACCCATCTGCCTGAAGCAAGATTGGTCCCAAAGAAACAAGGAAAGGTTTAATTGGCCCTTTAGTCTTGAGGACATCTGGACTGACAAGTTAAAGATTTGTTTACTGGAGGAGAAGTTATGTTGAGTTTTGCCCTGCGACAATGGAAAAATTCTTCTGGGCTCCAGATGGCCAAAATGATCAGAAGAATTGCCCAAGTTTTCTGGCCTAGCATGTCAGCATGTACCTCCTTCACAGAGGGTTTCATCCCTATTAGAAAAGGTGAGCTGAGGAGGTAATCTGTGAGAAAGCTTGAAGGTGGAGTCTCTAACCAGGATTCTTTTATTTCGCAAGCTACTGCAGTGGTATCTGATCCCTACCATGACTCACTTATATGGTGGAAGATTAACCTCTATCCCAAGCAGAGTTTGAACAGCAGAAAACCAAAAGAAACGGGCAGAAGCACCAGAGTTTGGGAACTTTCCCTTGCTCTAAAATGCTCTTAGTGTAGATCGGCCTTCTGGCTTTAAAGCTTAAACTACTTTCTGGGATGCTTTTCTCCCTTAGGGTGTACTGGCCTTTGCCTGAAGAATTACAACTGATGATGATGCTGGAAGGAGTTACCTGAGGGTGCAGTATATAGGGTTCCCATCACTCTTGTGCTCAAGGCAACTTTGTAGGCAAAGCTTCACTCTAACAACGACAGCGTGCAGGCACAAAGCAGCTTTATATGGGATGGATAAGATTAATAAATAGTTAAAGAGGATCACTTTCCCTCCTCCTCCCCCATCAATGGCTGAGTTGTAAATTAAGGAGACAATTGACTTCACAGTTAAGTTTGCAAGACCTTTTCCATTCTAAACTTGACTGTACATTATCATGTTGGATGAACTCCTTGTCGAGTATCAGATACCATGCATCAGACATCTCTCAGCAATTAAGATGGGTTATTTTTTTTTAGCAGCCAAAACTATCTGTTGTACCTCCAGGAAATTACTGAAGGGTGGATGAATAGCCGTGGGATGGGATTAACAAGGCAAATCAGTGATGTGATGATGCGTATATAATTGCTTCTATAACTGAAAACCTCAATGTGACAAGACCGTTTTAACATGAAATCAAATTCCACTCACAACTACATAATTTCTTTATACTGTTTGTCTACTGAGCTTCACTAGTTAGTATATGCCTGAAAGATGTAGGATTATTCCGGTTAGTATCTGATGAGCTATTTAAATATTTAAATGCTGGTCACTCAATCCAAGCCTTAGGCAGAGACGGGAAACCAGATAATTCAAAACAGCCGCCTGCCAAGACAGAAGTTGAAGAGCTCTCCCAGAAAGCAAAAACAGGCTAAGTCCCTCTGTGCATTCCTGGAAAGCAGAGGAACAAGAGCTCCTGATTTTCTTACCCTATGCTTTCCCGTCTGTCCACTATTCAGTCACCCTTTTGGGGGCTGCAGGTGAATTTAACTGTGGCAGGACCTGAGCAATGAAGGTCCTTTAGCAATCAAAAGGATAGTTTAAGGCCAAGCTGCATAAAAACTCAATAGCCATTAGCAGAGGAGAAGGGGGAGGAAGAACCCCAAGAAGACAGATGAAAGGTTGCTCTCCCAAAGGGAGGTCTGCCTGTCAATTGCAGCTGTGGAGACAGAGCAAACTGACAGACATTTCAGTGGTTGGGCCAATGACTCCCAGGTCTGGTTCTGCTTCCAGACTTGCAAAGAGACTGAAGGATCTGTAGACCTGATTATGAAAGCAAGTGTTATTTTACAATACAATAGCTATACAGTCCCCCACAAAATAGGATCATCTTCTTTCAAGTTACCACATGAATTTCATAAGGTTGGGGAACATTTTCTAATTTTACATTGAAAAACTATGACTCAATTTTCCACCTTCTACTCAATATTAAAAGCAATTTAAAACTTGTGATTCTCTCAAAAAATTCTCATTAGATTTAGCAGTACCCTGGCAAAATTCCAGTATAAGTAATTAGATTCAGGGTATGTTTACACTGCAATTAAAAACCCACAGCTGGCCTATGCCAGCTAACTTGGGGTCGTGGGGCTCTAGCTAAGGGGCTGTTTAATTATGGTGTAGAGTAGACATTTGCGCTCAGGCTGGAGCCCAGGCTCTAGGACTCAGAGGTAAGAGGGTCCCAGAGCTCAACTGCAGCCCAAGCCAGAACATCTACACTACAATTAAACAGCCCCTTAGCCAAGACCAAGTCAGCTGACACGGGCTAATCTCAGGTTTCTAATTGCAATGTAGATATATACTCAGTGTCCCTGAATTACTCTGCTGATTTAATGGGATATGGTGCTCTTCACTTCCTGTCCCTAGGTCACTTTGCAATTAGAATTCTATTTCAGGATGTTTTGAGCAGTATTTTTATTGGCCTGCTGCCATATTATTAGCTTAGACTTTGCAAGCTAAACAAAGTCCTGGTGGGTCACTACATGGATGGGACACCTCAAGAATGCTGCAGGAAGAGTTACTGGTGATTCAGTAGGATGTACTCTTTCCTGACTTGAACAGAATTATCCGGCACATAGACAAAAGTGATATGTTAAGGAAGAGTCAACAAGGCTTTTGAAAAGGGCAAATCATGTCTCACCCACCTATAAGAATTCTTTGAAAAGGGGTCAACAAGCACATTGACAAGGGTGATCCATTGGACATAGTGTACTTAGATTTTCAGAAAGCCTTTGACAAGGTCCCCCCAAAGGCTCTTAAGCAAAGTAAGCAGAGAAGGGATAAGAGGAAGGACCTTTCATGGATCAGTAACTGGTTAAAAGATAGGAAACAAAGGGTTGGAATAAATGGTCAGTTTTCACAATGGAGAGAGGTACATAGCGAGGTCCCCCAAGGACCTGTACAGGGACCAGTGCTGTTCAGCATACTCATGGGTGATCTGGAAAAGGGGGTGAATGGTGAGGAGGCAAAGTTCGCAGACAATACAAATTTATTCAAGATAGTTAAGTCCAAAGCTGACTGTAAAGAGCTACAAAGGGATCTCACAAAACTGGGTGACTGAGCAACACAATGGCAGATGAAATTCAGTGTTGATAAATACACAGTAATAAACATGGGAAAACATAATCCAAACTTTACATACAAAATGATGCGGTCTAAATTAGTTGTTACCACTCAAGAAAGATCTTGGAGTCATCATGGATAGTTCTCTGAAAACATCAGCTCAATGTTCAGCAGCAGCCCCAAAAAGCTAAACAGAATGTTAGGCACCATTAGGAAAGAGATAGATAATAAGACAGAAAATATCATAATATCACTATATAAATCCATGGTACGCAGCACCTTGAATACTGTGTGCACTTCTGGTCACCACATCTCAAAAAAAAAAATAGAACTGGAAAAGGTACAGAGAAGGGCAACAAAAAATGATTAGGGGTATGGAAGAGCTTTCACATAAGAAGAGCTTAAAATGACTGGGACTGTTCATCTTAGAAAAGAGATGACTGGGGGAAGGGGGAAAGAGATGATAGAGGTCTATAAATCATGAATGGTGTGGAGAAAGCAAAGAGGTAAGTGTTATTTGCCCCATCATATAAACACAAGAACCAGGGGTTACCCAATGAAATGAATAAGCATCAGGTTTAAAAACAAACAGAACACACAGTCTGTGGAACTCATTGCCAGGATATGTTGTGAAGGCCAAAAGTATATCTGGGTTAAAAAAAAAAAAAAGATAAATTCATGGAGGCTAGGTCCATCAATGGCTATTAGCCAAGATCTTGGAGTGGCAGTCAGGGACTCAACCTCATGCTCCAAGTGTTCCTAAACCTCTGACTTTCAGAAGCTGGGACTGGAAGACGGGATGGATCACTCAATAATTGCCCTGTTCTCTTCATTTACTCGGAAGCATCTAGCTGGTCAATGTTGGAAGATAGGATACTGGAGTAGGTGGACCTATGGCCTGACCCAGTGTGGCCACTCTTATGTCACAAACCTAGGTGCTAGGTGCACTTTGATGCTGAAGATCTTAACACATGTAGTGATGGAATAATCCATAGCAATTATCACATGAGTAGGAAGAAAAGGAGTACTTGTGGCACCTTAGAGACTAACCAATTTATTTGAGCATAAGCTTTCGTGAGCTACAGCATTATGGACAAATTAGACACAGGAGGTCCTCCCTCCCATCAGCAGCTTTCCCTTAAGAATATAGGATTTTCTGACCAGTGAGCTCAAAATGCTTTACAATCACCACATTTCAGCAACTTTGAAAGAGGCAAGTCATATTCAAAATCCTCATCCCTCAAGTCATTCAGCAACAGCTCCCATTGACATTAGCAATAGAATTCAAGAGTCACTTAAAATTCCCATCTAAGGCATGCAGAAGGTCAGCAGCAAAAGGAGAGACACACCAAGTTAACAATGTTAACATGTGATGGAAATATCAAGCTGAGGATAAAGAAAAGTCATCATTATTTTGCAGTGGAAAAGTTTAAACTATAAAAAAGTGACCCACATGACTTATTAAATAGACTATTCTGGGACCATGGAAAGAAACAAAACAGATTTCCCTTGAAGCAAGACACACCACAGTGTATCTCAACCATCTACACACAACTGTCCATGAAGTTCAAGTAAAACATGTTTGCCTTGCTGCCAATATGTCAACCCAGTCAACCAGATCTTAAGGTTTGACCTTCTACCCATTTTGACAATGTTTCCAAGCTAAACTACAAGGCATCTATAGCCAAGCTTGAATACTTCTGTGGCAGGGAAAGATTAGGGGATGGTAGGAGACTATTGTGCTGCAGCATATCTCTAACTAATGAAAACTAAACTAGGGTATAGTGCACAGAAGTGCATAGCAAATGGCCATAATGAAAGTCAATTAAAAGGAACAGAGGAATTTTGGCTGTCAGTTTTCTGTAAAGTCAGGCTTGTTTCAGGACATCTGAAGTCCAAATTTTCCACCAAAAAGTCTGTTCTAGAGAGTGGTAAAATCTGATCCTAAGCAGGAAACGACCATGGCCCAGAGCACACAGCATAAATCTGAGTTGGGAGACCCATTTTCTATTACCAGCATTGCCACTGACTCACAATGTTGATTTCTGGCAAGTCACTTTATCTATATTCCCCTGCCTAATGTGAAGGGTGATACTTACTCAACTTTGAGATCGATGGATGAAAAGTGCCATATTATTATTTGTATTTCTGTAGTGCTTAGGAGTCCTAGCAATGGACCAGAACCCCTCCGTAGAAACAGAGAACAAACAAAAAAAAGTCCCTGACTCAAGATGTACTATATAGATACTAGTAGCAAAGGGAAAGGAGTACTTGTGGCACCTTAGAGACTAACAAAAGTGTTAGAGCATAAGCTTTTGTGAGCTACAGCTCACTTCATAGGATGCATACATGGTGGAAAATATAGTGGGGAGATTTTATATACACAGAGAACATGAAACAATGGGTGTTACCATACAGACTGTAACAAGAGTGATTAGGAAAGGTGAGCTGTTACCAGCGGGGAGGGGGGGGGAGTGGAGGGGGGGGGCATTGAGGTATTTGGCATCTCATCACAACCTGATTAGCAATGAAAGTCAAGGATTGTCAACATCAAGGCTGTAGCTTTTGAGTGGAGGCCTAACACATGCTTCCTCTATAGCAGAAGCTCTCAAACTGGGGGTCAGCCCCCCCAGGGTGCATGGAATGTATTTGGGCTGGAATACAAAGCTGTAGGGAAAAAATTTACTGCACGCATTTTACCCACAGAAATTAATAACTAGCAAAGCTGGTTCCTCCAGACATATCAGGTCCTCAGATGGTGCTGTTCATTTTAATGGATTTCTGTTAAGCTTGCAATAGCATTATACAAAGTCATTGCCATCTGTACATTAACCCATTTGCTACGACACAGCGTGCACATTTAATTGTAAGCATTGACCACAATCATAGTTTTGCTTTTGCTCTTATTACAATGGCTTGTGGACTCTGTTTAAATCAATGCCTTACTGGTTTTAATATTTAGTGAGAGATGCATGGTGATTTTTTTTTTAATCAGTATATGTACTTGTGTGGTGGGGGAAGGGGGATAAACTACTACAGGCATAAAGAAGGGGAGCGCGATCAAATACATTTGAGAAACACTGCCTTTCTTAAGGGGGACACAGTACCAAATACAGCCTCCCACTATCTCACCCTGTTGTAACAAGCCCCAGATCCTGTAGGGTTCCAACCCAAAGCCACAGAACAACATGTTGACACCCCACCACCTCTCTGAGGTTTAACAGTTCCATCCTATTCCCCACCTCCTGAAGCTAAAGGACAGGGCATTTCCAACCCCAGTATTTTAATTTCTCCTTCCCTTATTGCTCCATCCACATAGGGAATCAGTTCTTCCTCAACAATTCAAACCAACCTCCCCACACTCCTGCAGAGAGCCTTTCACATACACAGAAGGAGGGACATCAACCTAATCCAGTGTAGAACTCCACCTTTGAGAATGGATTAAAGGGTATGGTCTAGTACATTGGTTCTCAGTCTGTGGGTCAGCACCTCAAAGTGGGTCGCCAGGGCTGACTTAAACTTGCTGGGGCCCAGGGCCAAAGCCCAAGCCCAAGGGCTTCAGGTGAAGGTTATAGGCACCCTGCCTGAGGCTGAAGACCCTGCGCTTCAGCTTTGGCCCCCCGGCCTGAGACAGTGGGGATTTGGCTTCCCCCCCCAGGGTGGCAGGGCTTGGGAGGGATCCGGTTTCGGTCCCCCCTCCTGTCAGAAGTGGGTCCCGGTGCAATGAAGTTTGAGAACCCCTCGTCTAGTATAAGAGAGAGGAAAGAACCAACTTCCCGAGCCTCACCCTAACCTCACTGGTCATGCACATCACCATGCACAAAGAAAAATAAAAACAAAAGGTTCCCTTGTCTTTGTTCCACCAACGATGTGACGGTAGTCCTAGCCAGTCCTGGTGTATGGCTGGGTCCCTCTAAGGGGCATCCTAACCCTTAAGGGCTGTTTTATTTTTGATCTGCTTCTCGCAACAGCCTTGGTGTTATCATGCCTTTGGACTCCCATTAGACAAAGGCCCTCCTATTCGCGTACTCAAGGTCAGACCACAAAGTACTTTAAATTCAGACCACAGGACACTCCTTTTTTTAATCTCAGAAGATTTTACCAATCAATCTTTTACAGTCTAAATCAAGACAGACACCTCTGTATTAAGAATTAGCAGTTTCTACAAGGCTAACTTGTATGTAAATTAGGCTATGGCTACGGCTACACTACGAGGCTTTTAGCAACACAGCTATACCGCTACAGTCGTCCCGCTAAAAGGCATGCAGTGTAGCTGCTGTTACAAAAAACTTCCACCCCCCCACAAGCGGCAGCGACTTTGTCAGCAGGACAGCGCTCCTGCCAACAAAGCGCTGTTCACACTGGCACTTTGCATTGGTAAAACTTCTGTCGTTTGGGGGGACGGTGAGTTAAAACCCCTGAATGACAAAAGTTTTACCGACTAAGTGCCAGCGTAGACAAACCCTTCGGTACAGTCCTTATGCTCCAGGAAAGATGCCAATGCAGCCTTCCTCAGGGATGTTTGGTGGACCTAAAAACAAAACACCCTCATTCATGTTTTTTAAAAAAGGACACCAAGCCTGAGACTTTAAAGTTATACCTCCACCTTTCCTTTGAGGTACATGGTGCAGTCTTTCCACTCCCTTTTGCTGCTCTATTCTAACAAACAGCCAGGGAACTGAAATTTACAAGAAAACTGCTCTTAGAGAGTGGGCACTTTAAAGCTGCAAAGCCAAGTGAAGCACGCACACACTCATGCACTTTCCAACATCTTAAAGGACTTCATTTGACTTAGACTTTTCAGTATCAGTTACTCCACTGGCCTGATTAAAGGCTCAACTTCTGACAGGATTTGGCAGAATTCTGCAAGAGACTGGATTAGATCTCCAAAGTCAAGAGACATGTTTAATTTGGCATTAAAATCCACAATAGCATTTCCAGAAATTTGAATTGTTCAGCAGATAATTTAGTAAAGCAAGGGTAAGCCTTATGTAAACTGGCTATTCCAAACCTACGACAGTTACATTATGATCAAGTCAAAGGAACAGCAAATATGAACACTACTTTTAATTCTGGCAAGTCTAGATAGCAGTAGGGAGCTTTGCACAACGAAGTAGGGACCCATTTTGCATTCTCCTCCATGGCTTTTTAGCTGAGCTTTAACTCCTTCTGTGTCATTTGGCAATACAAGTGACACCTGTAAGACCAAAGGCCATACAGCATCATGGGAAAATTCACTGCCCTAGAGTGCTCCAAGGGCTCCACCTTGCAAAGTACCCAGCAGTCTGACCCCCATCCACCACAGCTTGTAAGCACATGCTTCACTTTAAGCACACATATACGCACTGACTTCATCCAAATCAGAATTCTACAATTAGGGACCATCCCTAGTTCAAACACCAAACAGCTTCTGGCTTGCCCACATACTCAGAATTAGCCATTAGTTGGATCTAATTCAGTACTGGAAAATGTTTTGAGATGCCTTACGTGCAGTTATTTTATTTTGATTTCTACAACAGACACCAGTCCAGTGCTCTGATTATTATGAGTATTATACAGACCATATAAATATGTGCAAGTCCGGATATCTAGCCTCAACCCACAGTCAAGAAAGAAATACTCATCCCCCCTAAATACCATTCACTATGTTCTTGCCTTCCCCAAAGCCTGTGATAATGCAGTATGCCCCAGACGTCAATAAGTTCCAGCTATTTGGGACCAAGGGGTTATCAGCCAGATTCTATTGTGTTCTTGCCAAAGGTTTCTTGGATTGCATGTCCTTATTCTCTCCCGGACACTGGAATCCAGACAGATGATCGTACCATTTCCCACTTCCCCAGATGAGTTTGGGTAGTTGCAAGAGATCAGTATAAAGTGCACTCATCTGAACTGTGGTCTCACCTCGAGGTCCAAGGGCCCCAAACTGAACAACAGTTAGGCAGCAGGTGTGCCAAGACCATTGCCGATCATGATGACCAGCGTTGTCTCACTGTTTCCTTGTATTCCTCTGTCTGTCTGTCTCCATCTATTGTCTCTTTTTATTCTTATATTGTAAGTTCTAAGTGTCTTTGCTCGGTGCTGGACCATGACTGAGGCTCCTAGGTGCTACAGGAATACAAATAAATAATGGTTTATCATCCAGTAGACAGGACGGGGGCGGGGGGGGAGCTTAACAACACAACACAATGATTGTTTGCCAGAATCATGTTAGTTAGTTCTACAATTCCACCCCACCCCCAACTTGTGTATGTTTATTGTAACTAACTAGTTTTTGGGTGGAGGAGCCTGAAGAGAAACTAAAGGAAGTGGTTCGAGCCAGCAGCCAATCAGAGGAAAATGAACCTTCTAAGCTAGATTCTGAGGATAGCGTTAAGGTCCATGATGAGGCTGCTTTCTGCAGTTGTGCTGACTGGAGTTTCTCTGGTCCTTGGAATTGTCTCATTTGTTCTTCCCCAGGGTTCCTTTCTTCTCCAAGCCCACACAAGTGGGATACAAGGAGGGACACCACAAGGTCCTAGACCTCGGAGAGGGGAGGGGATCTCTACTGCGCCATTCTACGTCCAGGGAACACGGGGGTGGGGAATGTATGAGGCAGCACTGGCTCATCAGGATGGATATGTTTTATAGCCTGATCTGCCTCAGTGGAATGGGATTTTTTAATCACTCACTTCAATGAGAGCTGGATTAGATCCTTATTACAACCCTTTACTAATCTTTCCCCCTCCCTCCCCACAAATGAGTATGCCTCTTTAGTTGATGGCACAATATTTGAAATCCCAATAATGTTTGAATTTTAGGAGCAGTCAATTGCAACTTCATAAATTTTACTTAAAAATAATAAAAATAATAATCAATCATCATCATCCCAGGCCTATAACAGGAATACTTAGGGCTTGTCTACACTTACCGGATGATCAACACCGCAGCAATCGATGCATCAGCAGTCAATTTAGCGGATCTAGTGAAGACCCGCTAAATCGACCACCGATTGCTCTCCCGCTGACTCCTGTACTCCACCTGATCAAGTAAGGGGAGTTGACGGGAGAATGTCTACCATCGACATTGTGTAGTGTGGACCCCGTGGTAAGTAGATCTAAGTTATGTCGATTTGAGTGGTTTCAGAATAACAGCCGTGTTAGTCTGTATTCGCAAAAAGAAAAGGAGTACTTGTGGCACCTTAGAGACTAACCAATTTATTTGAGCATGAGCTTTCGTGAGCTACAGCTCACTTCATCGGATGCATACCATGGAAACTGCAGCAGACTTTATATATACACAGAGAATATGAAACAATACCTCCTCCCACCCCACTGTCCTGCTGGTAATAGCTTATCTAAAGTGATCATCAGGTTGGGCCATTTCCAGCACAAATCCAGGTTTTCTCACCCTCCACCCCCCCACACAAATTCACTCTCCTGCTGGTGATAGCCCATCCAAAGTGACAACTCTTTACACAATGTGCATGATAATCAAGTTGCGCCATTTCCTGCACAAATCCAGGTTCTCTCACCCCCTCACCCCCCTCCCAAAAACCACACACACAAACTCACTATCCTGCTGGTAATAGCTCATCCAAAGTGACCATTCTCCCTACAATGTGCATGATAATTAAGGTGGGCCATTTCCAGCACAAATCCAGGTTCTCACATCCCTCCCACCCCCATACACACACAAACTCACTCTCCTGCTGGTAATAGCTCATCCAAACTGACCACTCTCCAAGTTTAAATCCAAGTTCAACCAGAACATCGGGGGGGGGGGAGGAAAAAACAAGAGGAAATAGGCTACCTTGCATAATGACTTAGCCACTCCCAGTCTCTATTTAAGCCTAAATTAATAGTATCCAATTTGCAAATGAATTCCAATTCAGCAGTTTCTCACTGGAGTCTGGATTTGAAGTTTTTTTGTTTTAAGATAGCGACCTTCATGTCTGTGATTGCGTGACCAGAGAGATTTGAGTTACGCTATTCATGTAACTCGAATTGCACAGCTTAGATAGATTTTTCCTTTTAGTGTAGACAAAGCCTTAGAGAATACCTGCCATTTGGAGGATATTAAAATGCTTAAAATAATTAATTTAAGCTCAACATCTCTGCACAGTCCCCTTTTACATAGAGGGGAGCCAAAAACCGAGTTTAAATAACTTGTCCAAAGCCACAGAATCATTGTGATTGAGTTGGATGGAGAACCCAGATCTCTCAATTCCAACTCCTATTTTTTTCCAATCAGTTTGCTACAAACTATTGGTGTTTCTACCATGGCTATCTGAATTACAGGGAACAATCAGTCTTGAATCAAAATTAGTTTCTATCAGCAGCTTATAATTAATGATTTCAGTTAAAGCAGATGGAGACCAGCTTTTGTCTTCATGCTGAGTTGGTCCTACTCCGGTGAAGGCAGCACAGGAAAATTGTTTTGACAAGCCAACTGAACAAACATGATATTGGAAGTCACTCAGAGAGTCTCCTTTCCGCAAGAGGTCTATCTGAACCTGATCAGAAGGACAAAGTACAAGTGACCTGCTGAAGTACACATACTCTGTAAACAGAAAGGATTTAAGACAGAAAAATTAATCCCTGGACAGGAGACAAGGAGTTCACAGCTCGCCTCACGACTAAGTTGAGACATCGAAAAATAGACATCCAATATGGCCACTTTTCTTTAAGTGGATTTTATGCTAGTGAAAGTTGTTGGATTGACAGCCATGGAGTGCACTGATCCAGCAGTGACCTTGTCTACACTACAGAATTTTTTTAGACAAAAGTCAGGTTTTGTCGACAAAATAGCAGAGGTGTACACACAACAATGCTCTTTCCGCCGACAAAACTGTCCTGCTTTGCTGACAAAATAAAACAACCTTGATGAGGGCACAGAGCTTTTTGAGACAAAGTTATAACAACAAAGTGTCAGTGTAGACACTGTGCTTGGTTATGTCGCTGTAAATGGCCTCCAGGAGATGTTTCACAATGCCCATCCTGACCACTTTGGTCAGCAGTTCGAACGCCACTGTCCTGCATCCAGCCCTCCCTCTTTAAAGGCCTGGGAATTTTTGAAATTCCACTTCTTTTGCTCAGCATGGACAGCTCACATTACATCTTCCCAGCTGACCATGGCGGCTCCACGCAGCAAATGCTCTTCTGCTTGGAGCACACCTGAGTTGTTGGATCTGCTGGCTCTGTGGGGAGAGGCGGCTGTGCAGTCCCAGCTCTGCTCCAGCCATAGGAGCTTAGATATTTATGGTCTGATTTCTCGTGGCACATTGGATAAGAGCTACAAACGGGACATGCATCAGTGCTGTGTAAAGATAAAGGAGTTGAGGCAGGCACACCAGAAGGCAAGGGGTCATACCGTCGCTCTGGTGCTGTGCCAAAGACCTGCCACTTCTATAAGGAGGTGGGCGCTATACTTGGCGGCGACCCCACCTCCACCGCCAAGAGCCCAGTAGATACCTTAGGGAGGCGGGGGGCTGGATACAGTGGACTCAATCCCGAGGATGAAGTTGTGAACGAGGAGGTCAAGTTGGAGGATGAGATAGGACAGGGTCATCTGGTACCGTTGCAAGCCAGGACTTCTTCTTGGCCCAGGACGGTTCAAGCCAGTCCCAGCACTCCATCTCTGGTGCACATGATGCAGGAGAGGGGAGAACATAAGAATGGTCTGACCCAGTATGGCCAAAGGTCCATCCAGCCCAATATCCTGTCTACCGACAGTGGCCAATGCCAGGTGCCCCAGAGGGAGTGAACCTAACAGGTAATGATTAAGTGACCTCTCTCCTGCCATCCATCTCCACCCTCTGACAAACAGAGGCTAGGGACACCATTCCTTACCCATCCTGGCTAATAGCCATGAATGGACTTAACCTCCATGAATTTATCCAGTTCTCTTTTAAACCCTGTTATAGTCCTAGCTTTCACAACCTCCTCAGGCAAGGAGTTCCACACATTGACTGTGCGCTGAGCGAAGAAGAACTTCCTTTTATTTGTTTTAAACCTGCTACCCATTAATTTCATTTGGTGGCCCCTAGTTCTTATATTATGGGAACAAGTAAATAACTTTTCCTTATTCACTTTCTCCACACCATTCATGATTTTATAGACCTCTATCATATCCCCCCTTAGTCTCCTCTTTTCCAAGCTGAAAAGTACTAGCCTCTTTAATCTCTCCTCATATGGGACCCATTCCAAACCCCTAATCATTTTAGTTGCCCTTTTCTAATGCCAGTATATCTTTTTTGAGATGAGGGGACCACATCTGCATGCAGTATTCAAGATGTGGGCGTACCATGGACGTATATAAGGGCAATAAGATATTCTCCGTCTTATTCTCTATCCCTTTTTAAAATGATTCCTAACATCCCGTTTGCTTTTTTGACTGCCGCTGCACACTGCGTGGACATCTTCAGAGAACTATCCACAATGAATCCAAGATCTTTCTCCTGATTAGCTGTAGCTAAATTAGCCCCCATCAGATTGTATGTATAGTTGGGGTTATTTTTTTCCAATGTGCATTACTTTACATTTATCCACATTACATTTCATTTGCCATTTTTTGCTCAATCACTTAGTTTTGTGAGATCTTTTTGAAGTTCTTCACAGTCTGCTTTGGTCTTAACTATCTTGAGCAGTTTAGTATCATCTGCAAACTTTGCCACCTCATGGTTTACCCCTTTCTCCAGATCATTTATGAATAAGTTGAATAGGATTGGTCCCAGGACTGACCCTTGGGGAACACGACTAGTTACCCCTCTGGTAAGTGAGCTTTTTGAGTTGATGCTGCTCGGTTATGAGGTAGAGCTGCCCTTTGCTTTGTTATATGCTAGAAGTGGGTTCAGGAATAGAAATATAAAAGAGTAGCTTTGTCTTCTACATTCCCCCATGCAGTTACAGAGAGGGGTGGAACAGTATGCTACTGCACCCCAAGATTTCACATGAATCCTCTACAGAGAGCTCTAGGAAACTTTCCTGGAGGTAGTCGCCAATACTCTGCTGAAGGTTCCTTGGCAGAGCTGCTCTGTCCTTCCCCTGCTATAGGGCACTTTCGCGCACAAATCACTGAGACACCAAAACGGTACACAGTCAAGCCGCATAGGGACCTGGTTTGAAGCCGCACGCATGCAATAGATGCGTCTCTGAGTCCTTGATTATCCTCAGGAGTGAGATATCGGCTTCAATAACCCCCAACTGTGGAAAATGGTGTCAGAATTTACAATTTTGTCCCTAGTCACTTGCAGTGATCTCCTTAAAAAAAAACTGCCTAGACCCTTTGCCCCATCTTGAGCATTCCCTGGGCTGAACTTACCATGTTTAGGGCATATGCTGAGCTGTGTGTTGGCCAAGAGACAGCAAGAAACTGATTTGTATTTTAAAAGAGGTGTATTTTATTATCATGATTCGATGTTGTGAGTGCATTAAAAGTCATGCTTCTGTTTATTGTTTTTTTGTGCTTCACCAGATGTGGCCTTCCAGGGATCCCCCTACACATCGGCAGAGCGCCTCCGCCAGATAAGAAAGTGACCGAGAACATGTTTTGAGAGGTGCTGCAATTCTCAGATGCAGAAAAGCAAGAATACAGGGCACGGAGAGAGACTGCAAATGAAAATCATAAACTAGATAGGCAGGACAGGAAGGAGAACCAGAAGCATACTCTACAGGGCCAGGAGCCGATGATAAAAGTGATGGAGGAAGAAACAGATGCTGACGTCCCTACCCATGGTGCAGGCAAAATACGTGTGCTCCCTCCTCACCACCACCACCACCACCCTGCAGTAGATACAGAACTGGTTGGCATGCCCTCCCCAAAATCCTCCCACGCATTCCTTGCATCTTCCCAACCCATTTCAGGACCCCGTTCACTCCACCCCTTTGGACAGCTTCCAAAACGATAGCTGGAGTTACACACAGCTATGAGAGCCTATATCAGGATAAGCTTTCGTGAGCTACAGCTCACTTCATCGGATGCATACTGTGGAAACTGCAGAAGACATTATATACACAGAGACCATGAAACAATACCTCCTCCCACCCCACTCTCCTGCTGGCAATAGCCCATCCAAAGTGACCACTCTCTTCACAATGTGCATGACAATCAAGGTGGGCCATCTCCAGCACAAATCCAGGTCCTCTCACCCCCCCCCTCCAAAAACCACACACACAAACCCACTCTCCCCCTGGCAATAGCCCACCCAAAGTGACCACCCTCCCCACAATGCGCATGACAATCAAGGTGGGCCACCCCCAGCACAAATCCAGACCCCCTCACGCCCCCGCACACACACAAACTCACTCTCCTGCTGTGTGTATATGGGGGGGGGGGGCGAGAAAACC
Organism: Lepidochelys olivacea; assembly: GCF_965140295.1. Lineage (NCBI taxonomy): Eukaryota > Metazoa > Chordata > Testudines > Cheloniidae > Lepidochelys > Lepidochelys olivacea. The sequence goes on from NC_140417.1 coordinate 122,111,245, forward strand.
CGGACCCGCACTGGAAATGGCCCACCCCGACCTCCACACACACTGCAAGGAGAGCGGTCACCCCGGACAAGCCACCATCAGCAGGAGAGTGAGCCCACGCGCGCGGCCCCCGGGGGAAAAAAAGGGGGGGGGTGAGAAAACCCGGACCCGTGCTGGAAATGGCCCACCCCGACCACCACACACACTGCAAAGAGAGTGGTCACCCCGGATGGGCCACCACCAGCAGGAGAGTGAGCCCGGGCAGGGGGAGGGCGAGAAAACCCGGACCCGCGCTGGAAAGGCCCAACCCGATCACCACACACACTGCAAGGAGAGCGATCACCCCAGACAAGCCACCACCAGCAGGAGAGTGGGGTGGGAGGAGGTATTGTTTCATGGTCTCTGTGTATATAATGTCTTCTGCAGTTTCCACAGTATGCATCCGATGAAGTGAGCTGTAGCTCACGAAAGCTAATGCTCAGATAAATTGGTTAGTCTCTAAGGTGTCACAAGTACTCCTTTTCTTTTTGCGAATACAGACTAACACGGCTGTTACTCTGAAATATATCAGGATATTGCCCTTCCCTGTTATAGCCCTTTCCACCAGAGTTTTTGGTTTCTTGTTAATTGGTATTTAATAAAAACACACTCTCTGAAAAATAATATTTAGTGTCTCCTACACACAGTGGTTTGCTGTTGGAATTAATACACAGTTGTAACTGGGACAACTGCAAACTATAAATCACAGTCAGAAAGCTATCATCAAAATTTTTGTGCACAGTGGCAAATTAAAGCATGGCAGTGTTATATAGAAAGACAGATTACTGGTGTTCACTGTCAAAATGGTGCCTCAAAGCCTTCCTGATCCAATAGTCCCCTGTTGTGCCCCTCTAATAGCCCTGGTCTCTGGCTGCTCCAAATCAGCCGCCAGGCAATCCACCTCTGCACTCCACCCTGCAGGAAACTTTTCACCTGTAGCCTCACAAATACTATGCAGTGCACAGCAGGCTGCTATCAAGGAAGTATTTTCCTCATTTAGGTCTAGCCTGCCGTAAAGGCAGCATCAGCATGCTTTTAATCTGCCAAATGCATTCTGCACCTGCTCAGCCTATTGTTGAAGTGCTCATTGCTGTTGTCTAGGTTTCTCGTGTAAGGCTTCATGAGACATTGGAGTAAGGGGTTTGCTGAGTCTCCCAGGATCACTATGGGTATTTCAACATCCCCCATTGGAATTTTCTGGTCTAGAAAGAAAGTCTCTGCTTGCAGCTCTCTGTTCAGACCCGTGTTCCTGAAGATGCATGCATCATGCACCTTCTCTGAGTACCCCACATTGATTTCAGTGAAAGGAACACAGTGATCAACAAGCACCTGCAATACCATAGAGAAGTACCCCTTTCTATTGATTTATTCGGTGAAAAGATGGTCCAGAGCCAAAATTGGGATGTGTGCACTATCTACTGTCCCACCACAGTTAGGGAATCCCACTGCCGCAAAGCCATCCACTATCTCACTCACATTTCCAAGAATCACAGTCCTTCATAGCAGAATGCAATTAATGGCCCTGCACACTTGCGTTAATGCAGCCCCAATGGAGGACTTCCCAACTCCAAACTGATTTGCGACTGACCAGTAGCAGTCTGGAGTTGCCAGCTTTCACCCAGTGATCACCACGTGCTTCTCCACTGAGCTCTCATTTTGATGTCCTTGCAGCACAGTTCTGGGGCGAGCTCCACACACAGTTCCAGGAATGTGGCTTCCCTCATGTGAAAGTTCTGCAGCCACTACTTGTCATCCCAGAGCTGAACAACGATGCAATCCCATGACTCAGTGCTTGTTTCCCAAGCCCAAAAGCGATAGTCCACCATGTGCAGCTGCTCTGTGAATGCCAAAAGTAATCTGGTGTGGTTTCTTCCCATGGCACACAGCAGATTAGCTACCTCGGATTCCTCTTCAGATTGGTAGCCCATGATATACCTGCATGACCAGCCACGATATGTTCATAACAGTGACCACAACAGTACAGAGCAATGCAGAATCCATCCTTTCTGACAGAAATGGCGGGTGCACAGTAAACAAGGGCCACTGAAAAATGGCATGAAACACAGTCAGGAGCCCATGGAATGATGGGACAGAAAACACTGCATCATGGGACAGTGAGCACGCACCCATAACGCACTGCGATCCACTCTGTCTTCCCACAACTCTTAGCTGCAGAAGATGGTGAATAGCACACTTGGATAGCCACCCACGGTTCACTGCGCTCGCTCACTGTCGATGCTAAAGCACCAACTGGGGATGCACTCGGCTGACAGAAGGAGCATTGTGTGGACATGCACAAGCAATGTAACAATAGCAGTTTTGGATCGTGGGCGTAACTTGTGTCGACAAAACGCTGTAGTATAGACAAAGGCAGTGACAGTGCAAGCTGTCCCCATGCTGCTCCTGCTTTGACTAGAAGGGAAGGAATTTTAACATTTTTGAGACCTTCCATGTAATCACAGATCAATGTCTTTTTTTGGTTGAAGTTTTATGGAGAGCTAAGACATTTGAACAATTTTTAAAAATTGCATCTGAAAAAGTAATTATGCACCCACGAAATTCAGTGATGGAAACCTCAGCAAGAAGACTAGCTGAAGAGGATGGAGAGAGAAATCCCAGCCAGAGGTGTCCAGCCACCCTACCACACTGGAGGCTGTACCAACCCTCATATGAGTCATTCAGTGCTGAAGGGAGCACTCTGGACAATGAGTCTCTGCATCATTCAGTCCAGAAGTGTCACTCCTAAATCAGCAGCATGAATGGTCAAAGCAGGGGCTCATCTTTTTAATGTTGTGACCTCACATTCAGTCACTCAGTCCTTCCTCAGAATCTTTGCACCTTCCCAGTCTTATCTCCTGGAAGAGCCGAGTGCTGAAATGCAGTTGATGGGGCACTTCTAGAATCTGAGGACAGCCACTATGCAAGTTATGCCTTGGCTGCACTAGAAAGGATTTGCCAGTATAGACGTAGCAGCAACCTCTCCTCGTGAAAATGCTTTCTACCAGCAAAATGAAAAACTGCATCTACAGCGTAACTGCATCTGTACCAGGACTTTTGCCAGCACAGCTTTGTTGGCGGGGTGGGTTTTGAGGGGGGGTGGCAGCAGGGGGCATTTTGTCATTAGACAAATGGCTTTTACAAGCCCTATTTTATAAAACAATGAAATTAGAGTAAGAGCAGGAAAAGCAGATTAAGTGGCCAAACCAAACAGAAAGAAAGAAAAGGCTGGTGTGGCTACCTGATGAGGGACCAGCAGGATCTGCAAATTAGCCATGCTGATTATAAAGCATCTGGCAACATAACTAATCTAGAAAGACTGACAACAGAAATCCCCTAGAGAGAAAGATGGATGAATTTGCCTAAAATTAAAGCCTAGGTCTGTTGACTGCAATTTAGCTTTCTTCCCTCCTGCCCCATCTTAAGTAAAAATGCAGTGGAAAATCAGATATAGTAGGCAAATCCAGTCATTTGTTTAAACCTCCTTAGCAAATATGCAGTTAGAGTTGAAAGCCTTCACAGAAGCGGGTTTTATGGAGGGATTATTTGAGCAATCATCTGGCGCAAAAGAAATGGGACAGTCCTAGGTATCATTCTCTCTCCACCATTCTTTAATGTCATCAACCGTCAGGACTGTGCTAAAAAGTCATTTTTTTCTAGTGGAAAGAGGTCTTGTCCCCAGTGTTTTATCACGTGTGGTCTGAAATTGTGTCATGTTAAGTTATTGACATAAACATGAAATATTTGAAAGCCTTTTATACACTAGAAACATGTAGCTCTAATTTCAATCTATGAATGAAATGACCAGCTAGCCTAACAAAACTAATCAGATTACCACTTTTCAGGAGTCTTGATAATCAATTTCTAGACAGTGGATCAAAAAACTCTTGGACTTTGTATTAGTTTTTGGCTTATAGATGTCAGGTGTGAAAATTGTGGACTTTGACAATATTCTAGACCAGCGGTTCTCAAACTGCGGGTCGGGACCCCAAAGTGGGTCGCAACCCCTTTTTAATGGGGTCGTCAGCGCTGGCATTAGACTTGCTGAGGCCTGGGGCCAAAGCCGAAGCCCGAGCCCCACTGTCCAGGGCTGAAGCTTAAGGATTTCAACACTGGATGATGGAGCTCAGGTTATAGGTGTCCCGTCTGGGGCCAAAGCCCTTGGGCATCAGCTTTGGTCTCTCCACCCGGGGTGGTGGGGCTCAGGCTTCGGTTCCGCCTCCTGGGGTCGTGTAGTCATTTTTGTTGTCTGAAGGGGCTCACGGTGCAATGAAGTTTGAGAACCCCTGTTCTAGACCATGTTTAATCTTGAGAAAAGAGAAATTAAAAGTTCAGCAACAGGGCATTGTAGTAACAAATCAATACCATGAGTCAAGTTAGTACTTCTCTAACACGGATAATAGAATAATTTGTTAGTGTCGGTTTGCTCATGAGCAAAACATTTGCACATTTCTTTTAAAGTAGCAGCAGCACAGCAACGATGAATTTGTTCTAAAAAGTAAGACTAGTCACAGATACAGCAGATCTATCTTGGCAGGTACAGCACTATCTGTCAAGTTCTGCCTTCCCAAAGCACAACAAAAGTCCATTTATAAATACTGAGATTTTATTTTGGATCCACAAAGGACTACCTTAAGGGTGGTGCCTTAAAGGGGTTTTTAAATGGTGATCAGTCAGTACTTTCTGAAAAACCCCCTTTTAAAGTGTCTCAATTTGGGCCCCCAGGAATGGAGACACATAAAAAAAGCGTCATTTTCCAAAATCTTAGCTTTAATATATATAATGCTGTGACACTTCTTTCTTTTTCCCTAGAGTGTGAATGGTAGCACAAAAGTAGAGGTTATCTCAGATACAAAATCATACTGAAACTTGTTAGGTGATCTTACCTATACTGCAACCACAACCTTAGATTTTAAATTTTTCATTTTTCTAGTTTCCTGCACTATCTTTCAGTGCAAAAATGGATGTCTTGTCACTTTTACTTGACAGTTTCAATTTCTTATAGTAGGATTCTGTATTGTTCAGGTTGCAAAACACTGCAGAAGAATGCTTATGTATTGAAAAAAGTATTTCTAGAAGTTCTCGAATTTCACAGAAACACTCTATTAGTCTTAGGTTCTGAACAATATCTCTGAGAAAACCATGGAGAAATGGGAGAGGAGTGTGTAGCAGAAGATTGATAGAAGGTATCTTGAATAAAACAAAAACATACACCAGTCAGAGGACTGAACCTTTAGGTGACAGAGACTTAATCTTTATGAAGGTCATCCTTTAGAAACTGGAGGATGTCTGACAAGCATGTAGAATGAATCTGGTGGAGAGTCAGACAGTTCCCCAAATCCTCTTGTAGCGTTCTGAGATTTTAAACTAGAAAAATAATGAATTCCTAGGAGCGGTCAGACTTTGTTTCACCAAAATCCAGTGCTTCCTCTGTCCATGGGGAAGATTCCAATGTTTGCAAACTGCCATTTTTGTGCCCAGGGATCTGCTGCTGGCCCCACTAGCCTTAATTTCCAAAAGGAAACAGGGAGGGTTCCTATATGGTCCCATAAATTTATATTTAAAAATACATAAACTGAGAGAAGATAGAGAGAAAAATCCCTTGAAATTCCTATGGTACCATTTGTATAACATTTAGAATTCACGTGTCTTAGGTGGCACTGGTCCAGAAGAAAGGAAAGTGTTTAATTTTCTCCTTAGGCATAAGACTGTCTAAGATTCCAAGTTTACATTATCTTTTGTCATTTGAGCTGTTGAAGGAAAATCTGTGTTGACCTCTGTCCTCCGAAGTTGGAAAAAATACTTCCTGGCTTCACAACAAAACAACAGCTTGAAGGATTGCCTGTTAAGTGGAGCGCTCACCCTACATCAAACAGCTGGACTGAGAAAATATTGTTCAATTTGGATGAATCCTTCAATGCCTCAGCAAATAACAGTCCCACTCAAGAGAACATGAATGATATTACTACAGTTTAAAAAATGGGGGGAGGGGTTCCAGATGTGATTTAGGGTTTTATGGCACCTTACACCAAAGCAAGAGGACTGAGTGAAATTATGCAAGGTCGTCATCACTTGCAGCTAATTTGGCTCTGAAATCAAAAGGTTTGTTTAGGGGCTCAGCAGTACTGGAAAAATATAAACTGATCATTTTAGATTTAATAGAACAGTGAAAACATGACAACATTAAGAAGTTCACTGAAGAGATTCCTTCCCCTTTTGGTTAGAGCATTATAATTAAAAATACTCTCCAACAAGTTGGCTTAGGTTTGGGCTTTCAGGCCTGGATGTTTGACATGAAGCTGTAACTCCTGTTGCAGGATTCAGAGTAGCATCCGTATTAAGTCTGTATTCGCGGAAAGAAAAGGAGGACTTGTGGCACCTTAGAGACTAACAAATTTATTTAGCATAAGCTTTCGTGAGCGACAGCTCACTTCATCGGATGCATTCAGTGGAAAAAAACTTTACAGAAATCTTCTAGGGCAGTGCTTCTCAACCAGGAGTCCGGGGCCCCGGGGGGCCTTTAACAGGTTTAAGGGGTCCGCCAAGCAGGGCCAGTGTTAGATTCACTGGGGCTCAGGGCAGAAAGTGGAAGCCCCGCTGCATGGGGCTGAAGTCCGGGGCCCTGAGCCCCGCCACCTGAAACCAAAGCCTGAGCAACTTTGCTTCATGGGAGATCTTGTGGCATGGGGCCCCAGGCAATTGCACTGCTTGTTACCCCTTAACGCCGGCCCTGGCTTTTATAGGTAGAAACCCCGTTGTTGTGGCATAGGTGGGCCATGAAGTTTTAGCATGTTTGGGGGAACCTCAGAAAGAAAACTGTTGAGAATCCCTGCTCTAGAGGGTACATCAACTCATCTAGAGGTTTGCCTAGTTTTACAACATTAAAAACACTAGCAAAGTCAGTACAAACTAAAATTTCATACAGTTACTTGTTTATACTGCTCTGTATACTGTACAAAGAAGTATAATATTTATATTCCAATTATTTTATAATTATATGGTAAAAATGAGAAAATCAGTCATTTTTCAGTAATAGTGTTCTGTGACACTTTTGTATTTTTATGTCTGATTTTGTAAGCTAGTAGTTTTTAAGTGAGGTGAAACTTGGGGGTATGCAAGACAAATCAGACTCCTGAAAGGGGTACAGTAGTCTGGAAAGACTGAGAGACACTGCTCTAGCATGCATATGGAGGAATTCAAGTTTACCTTTTCCTGCAGATTCCATTGGTTAGAATGGTCTGCTGACAAAAAACAGGTTGCTACTTCTGCTCTCTAGTGTTAAACCAGCAGAAGGCTGGAACAGTTTGTCAGGCTGGGCAATGTTTATAAGAGCATTGTGGGAGCTGGCCCACTGGCATAGGCAAGCAGGTGGTATGGACTAGGATTCTCTAATGCATGCCTGAGGAAAGCCAATGGAAGGTGTAATAAAATGAGGAGTTGGGGTGGGCTGTGAAGACACTCAGAACTGCAAGCAATGCAAAATTCAGATCATAGAATCTGCAAGCTGCTCTTAAAAAAAATAAATAAAAAAACCACACAACAGGCCATCAGGTTCAGATTACTAAAAATCGAATCCAGATAAGTTCCCAGCAGTTAGCATGAAGAAATCCCCACACTCTAAACCTCTGTTATGGAGAAAAGGTGGTAAAGTCTGCTCTCCACGGAGTAAACTTGGATCAGAGTGTAATGTTGCAGCAATCCAGTAGAGGGAGACTGAATTCAAAGGAAAATAGCATCAACCACCTCCCTAGGGGTGGAAAGAGCTGCTCCAACCCCTGTAAGTTAATTAAGTATCCAGAGCAGTGGATGCCCATAAGAGGGGGGGGGGGGGAAAGCAACCCAAAGCAAAATCCTACTCTTCAATCTACAGGGCAGTTTTGACTCCACTATTCTGCTGATATCAGTAGAGCAGAAGAGGATGAACAAACTGTCCAAGCAGAGTCCTCCCACGCTAAGCCAAGCTGTGGTTATCTCCAGTCCCCTTTTAGAAATCAAATCAGCATTTTGTACTGCAAGGGACTGCATCCTTACTGCTGTGGAGGGGGTTGTCATTCCTGTAGGGCATTAACCCAGCCTCTCCTTTCACTCAGTCACAAATCCAACACAAGCTATCAAGAGCCAGCTTTATAAAACCAATTATAAGCTAAAAAAAAACCAACAACCAGTGAGACAATCTTGTGCAAAATCTTTTTGTTCCAGAAGATTTTCCCGACATTATGTAATTTTTAAAATTATTTCTGCTCCTAACCATGAAAATAAATATAGGCTGATCTCATTAAAGCTTCCCAAAGCCTTTGATGTAATTTTAATATGTTACTACACTTCTGTTCCTAGAGCTCTCTTGGGCTGCACTGACACAGTTTTGCAAATATTCTGCTCACAGGAACTATAGAACATAAGTTGGCATGAGTCAGCCACCTGCTCCGTGCTGTTTTATTTGGAGAATAGAGTGGGGCAGGGGCAATTTTTTTAATGTTACATTTTCTTGATACAGTTTAACTTTCTTTAATATTTATAGCTGGTTTCATCTCTCTTGATATGGGAACTGCAAATACTTGACCTAAATGTGATTTGGTTTCACAACAGCCTACGTCCCACTGTTGAAGTGCTGTTTTGTAACTTCTTACAGTACCACCCTTCAGTGAATCCCCACAGATACCAATATGCCTCCTGAAATACCAGGATTTTCCCCCTCTACTACAGGCGACAACATGGTTTTAAGAGGCTATGCAGTTTTCTGCACTGTGAGTAGGTGCTATACTGAGCAGTGGCATGGACCCCAAGGAACCTGGATCAGGCCTAAGCAAGTCCCATTACATCCAATCAGAATCAAAGATTTTCAAGAACCAGTTGCTGGACAATCAGCAAATTGTGTTACAACATTCCAAATGCTGTAGGCAACAGCTGATTCAATATAAAGGCTCTTTAAACATTCATGGGAGCCAAGTCCACACCCTTTGTCTAAACGCGGCTTTCTCACATTTTTCATTTGCTAATAACTATTTTAATTTTGTTCCACTGTAAGTTTTGCATCTACCTTAAAAATAAAAGCACCATGCCATAAGTTGCACATAAGATATTCTTTATCTCACTCCCCAAGTTTCATCTGTGACAGTGAATGAAAGTGAAAACTGAACCCACTCATGACTCAAAGTAGCTGTTTAATTTGGAAGTACCAGAGATTAATGATATCATACATTTGATTTTTCTTAGCGGGACAGTAGTTTGTAGAAAACCAAAGACACTGATTTACCTTAAAACGCTGCACTGATTTATTCACTGCAACCAGCTGACAAAAATCAGTGTCAGTCTGGGATAAGTAAAATCCTCTGGGCTGCAAAAATAGATTGTTTGACAGACCAACCAGAAACACAGTTTCTCTCCAGTCACCGGCACACAGGCTGAGAAGCCACAGTTTGCCCTGGCTTCTAAGTCAAAGAAAGCTACAATCCTCCAACTACTTAAAACAAGGCACAGCAATCAGAATTTTCAAAGACTAGAGAGCCCTTTGCCCAGTCTGAGAGCTTAGGCTGTGTTTGTGCTAATCGTGGAGGAGAGGACAGTGCAACTGGCTTTAGTGCCCTAGTGTTTCAATGCCTGGGGAGCTTTTTATGGGATACAATCCCCACTCCCCATGCAGATATACAGCACCAATATAAGCCACTTTACTAGTGTGGTGTGTGTACTCTAGAAGGGGGTTTTCACAGGTGTGCTACATTGGTGTGGCTACCTCAGAGATAAAAACTCCAACACAGATGAGACCTAAATGGCTTTCATCTCGGTCATTGCACCATGGCATTTGCATCACTGTGTAAGAAGTTTTTTGCCCAAAAGATACAGATAACTTTGTATTAGTTTGGTAGATGAGTGGGATGCAAATATTGTGTGGATTTTGCAGCAAGGAGTAGGGGACAGGAATATGGATGTTAGGACAAAATTTGTCCTTAGTGTTCCTTTCAGAGTGGCCAGTATTACAATTTACACATTGAATTTACAAATTCAAATCAGTGAAAAGAGGGAATTATCCCTTTCCACACAATAGGGATGACAGAGGGAAACCAAGAAACTCTTTCACAGTGGCAGAGCCAGTAGCAGCCTCAACTTTGTTCAGGCTCACTCTCAATTAGACTTTGGCATTTTCCATCTTTGTTCCTTTCAGCATACTGTAGTTGTTTAAGAACAGGCTGGTGTGGAGAAAGGAAGTGGGGGAATATCACAAGGCACAGGCTTCCCAGTTTGCAAAAAAGGGTGTTTTGTCTTATTAGATCTGTGCAGTGAGTAATTAGACTTTCTGGCTCCCAGTCCTGTACTCAGTAAACACTTTCAACCGAGATCTCTTCAGTGATATAGTAATGACCCTGACGGCAATTCTCTAGCCGTGGAGAAGAGGACTAGATTTATTTCCACCGTGTACATCCCACAAGAAAATGCCACTGAGTTGGAGATCTAGCATTAAACTAGAGCCAGTTATATTGTCATCACCTCTGTCACTAGCACCCACACAGCTCTAGAGTTCTCAGGTTAGAACAATGTATTGTTAGTCCTGGGAAGCTTTGATCCAATAAGGAGGAAGATTATCAGTTACCTGCAGCATTCACCACTGAATTCAGGAATGGCAGCTTTATGTGAATTACTGTTGCACTTGCTTCCAGGGAAAAGCTCAGCGACGCAACACACATTGGAGGACACAGAGTTCGTATGACACACAAAAACAATTAAGGAACCCAACTCCCAGGTATAAACTGCAGCCACCAAATGGGGAATTAGGTCACAGGCAGCATACCAGGTAGGCACAAGGAAGAAACCTGCTGTATTTGAAGATTTCACACCCATCTCCCATACCAACCTTTACGTGTCCTGGCGGCAAAGCAATTATGGATTGGAGACCTGATTTCCGCTTAAGTTTTACCGATACAGCAACATTGGTTGAGGGTAAATTTTTTTTTTTTTAACTGACATAGCTATGCTGGCAAAAGCCCTGGTGTAAGCATGGTTATACTTATATAGTTGTGCTTATAACACCATAAGCTAAACCAGTATAAGCACATGCACACAGGCAGAAATGCATGCACACTAGAGGATTTTGCTGTTATAACTATACAAGTGTAATTATACCAGTAAAACCCTCCTCTAGTGTAGACAAAGACTGAGACTCCTGGTCATGACTCCCTGCATTAGGGGAGCCACTGCGCTTTACCTTGTGCCATATATTCTTAGCTTGACTACATACTAAAGGTCACCAGCCATTTGCCCTACATTTACAACAAGGTTAAATAAAGTGACGGTGTATTTATGACATGAAATGTTTCAGTGCCGCATCACAGCATCCAAGAGAATCCCCAGCTAATTTAGGTGTCATTACAAAAGGGGGGACAGACACATTGTATTAGATAGCAAACATTCCATTATTTCTGCTTTGTCCTATGCCTGTCACTGAGCTTCAGTCCTGGTCAATCATGATTACAGGAGCAATGAATGAAAGCAGAGATCTGTTGGTGCTACACTAGTCACATGTTCTGTTGACATATACACATTGGCTTGGCTCCTTTCCAGGTACTGTACTGATCACTGTGGTGGACCACATGTCTCCCAACTTGCATGCAGTTTGCCCTCCCCCTCTTCCCTGAAAGATCACATTATCTTGCAATTCCACAGTACACCACCTTACAAACTACAATAAAAAGGAATATGCCTAATTTTAGGCCCACTATAATGTTGCAGACTTTAAGATCACTATTCAAGCAGGGATACAAGGTCTGGAAGAATCTTTGATGAGACATTGGGCACAAAAGTAGTCTTCAGTTTTTCTGGAAGGGGCATAGGAAGGTCCTCGCCAATTCAACTTATGTTTGATGCCACCACCAACACCCCTCCAAAAAAACCCACCACCACCACCCATCTCAAAAACATCATCAAGTCAGCCAATCCTTCCAGACAAGGAGGGCTACACATAAAACTAACTGGAAACAAAGACACTCCTAGGTTGCATAGATGAGGAAATCACATGGGAATGAAAGGTTCCAGAGTAGCAGCCGTGTTAGTCTGTATTCGCAAAAAGAAAAGGAGTACTTGTGACACCTTAGAGACTAACCCATTTATTTGAGCATGAGCTTTCGTGAGCTACAGCTCACTTCATCGGATGCCGTAGCTCACAAAAGCTTATACTCAAATAAATTGGTTAGTCTCTAAGGTGCCACAAGTCCTCCTTTTCTTTATGGGAATGAAAGAGATTCCCCAAAACTAGGCTCCCAACTGCTGCTAGCCAGAGAAGCAAATGATGCATATTTTTCTATAGGTCAGTTAATACCGGCTATGGAAGCTAAAATGAGCTATAGCAAGCACAGCTCAGCTAACCCCCCTAGACTGAAGGAAAGAGCTGTACAGAGATACTGATTACTAGTCCCCAACAAGGAGGCTCAGAAGGAGGAGCAGCAATGTTTCCTCCACCTGCCCTGAACCTCTCCCTTGGAAGCAGGAATTGATAATCTTTCCAAGTGAGAGTTACAGAGTCCTGCACGGCCAGGATTAAGATGTAAAGGGGGAGGAGGGGGAGTCAGATGGTTGGAGCCAGCTGGCCTGTATGTGGCAGAGATGAAGGTAAAGTTTTAATTTTGCTTCCATGGATTTTAGCAACAGCCAGGACTTACTTAATTGGGATTGCTAAAAATAGCACTTGCATACCTAACCACACAGGACCACATGCAGTTCTGTTTTCCTTCACTAGATCAAAAGCAAGCTGAATTCCTCAGTGAAGTAATAAAGGAGGCCTGGACTGGTGGTTAAAGCACAGAACTAGGGGTCAGGAGATCTGGATTTGATTCCTAAATCTACAGTCATTTCAGCTCTCAGTGCCTCAGTTTCCTCATGTATGTTGGAAATAACAAAACTTGCCTCCCAAAGATATGGCAAAACTAGTTCACTAATGCTTGTAAAATGTTTTGAGCGTCTCTGCAGATGCTATAGTAGAGCAAGTATAGTGCAGTTGCTGTGATTTAGCTGACACCCACACCACAAAATCAAGTATCAGTTTGGCAGGTTGCAGAGAATAACCTATTTCCCCCACTCCCCAGCTTTCCTCAGGGCCATCTGTAAAGAAAAGGCAGTGACGGACAACTGCAGCAGGATGGAAGCTATGCACACAGATATTTTAACTGGGACTGTTGATTAATCACAGTTAACGCACGAGATTAACTAAAAAAAAAGAATCACGATTAAGATTAATCGCATTGTTAAACAATAGAATACCAATTGAAATTTATTACATATTTTGGATGTTTTTCTAAATTTTCATATATATTGTATTGTGTTGTAATTGAAATCTAAGTGTATATTTATTACAAATATTTGCACTGTAAAAATGAAAAATTGTGTTTTTCAGTTCACCTCATACAAGTACTATAGTGCAATCTCTTTGTCCTGAAAGTGCAACTTACAAATGTAGATTTTTTTTGTTACATAACTGCACTCAAAAACAATGTAAAACTTCAGAGCCTACGAGTCCACTCAGTCCTACTTCTTGTTCAGCCAATTGCTAACACAAACAAGTTTGTTTACATTTACAGGAGATAATGTTGCCCTCTTCTTATTTACAGTGTCACCAGAAAGTGAGAACATGCATTTGCATGGCAGTTTTGTAGCGGGCATTGCAAGATATTTACGTGCCAGATATGCTAAACATCCGTATGTCCTTTCATGCTTCGCCCACCATTCCAGAGGACATGCTTCCATGGTTTCCAGTAAAAAAATAATGTGTTAATTAAATTTGTGACTGAACTCCTTGGGGGGAGAACTATGTCCCCATCTCTGTTTTACCCACATTCTGCCATATATTTCATGTTACGGCAGTCTTGGATGATGACCTAGCATATGTTGTTCATTTTAAGAACACCCTCACTGCAGATTTGACAAAATGCAAAGACGGTACCAGTGTGAGATTTCTAAAGATAGCTACAGCACTTGGCCAAAGGTTTAAGAGTATGAAGTGTCTTCCAAAATCAACATTTGCAAGTTCAACTTTCATGATAAAGAGATTACACTATATTACTAGTATTAGGTGAACTGAACATACTATTTCTTTTGTTTTTTTACATTGCAAATACTTGTAATCAAAAAATAAATATAAAGTGAGCACTATACACTTTGTTTTCTGTGTTGTAATTGAAATCAATATATTTGAAAATGTAGAAAACATCCAAAATATTTAAATAAATGGTGTTCTATTGTTTAACAGTGTGATTAAAAAAAATTAACTGTGATTAATCCGCGAGATTAATCACGCAATTAATCATGATTAATATTTTTAATCACTTGACAGCTCTAATTTTAATACTTTTATTAAATACTTCCTTGCCTGAGCACACTGGCCAGTTCAGAGGAGTTCTACCCTCTCGGGACTGGCCAGTGTCCTGGCTTTGCAGGAAGTTGCTAGGACTGTGTGGCAGGGAAGGAGATGGGAGAAGGCTCTGAGTTCTGCAAGTTGAGCCATTTCCTCCCTACTCTGCCTCCTGTGGCTCAGAACTCACCTGACACATCCCAGGAGACTTCCCTCATCTTCCACTACTGCTGCATCTCACCCTCTGCCACACATGGAAGCAGCAGATTCAGGCAGCCAGGTCAGGGGCAGGGATTTCCTGCCACAGAGCAGTCCTGTGCTAAAGAGGCTGGCCAGCAGGAAGGCAAGCTAGGCAGCGCCACTTTCATCACCCACTGGGTCAGGCTGTACTCTCAACAGCAAAGGGAGCCAGAAGAGAAACAAGCCTGGCACAAATGGAGAGGGAAGACGACACATTTCTGAGACCCCATCCCTTACAGTAGAATTCCAAGGATGAGTATAATACACCTAACAGTTAGATGGGAGGGGTTTCCTTCCTGATGCCTTCAACAAGTTAACTTGCACTTCCCTCTCACATACATCCACAAAAGCCTCCTGCCAAGCTGTCATCATGGGCCATGATGCCAAAAGGCATAGAAGCCAGTGGCTTTAAGGCCAGCACTTACTACTTCACCCGTATTTGAAAAATAATATGCCTGAGAGCTATATCACCCTTTTAACAATAAGCATGCAGGAGCCTCACCTTGCAAGTGGACACATTCATTGAGTACCACAGTTAGTTTTCTAACAATTCCCCTACTGCTACAAAAGCCATAAACGCTGCAACAGAACATTTGCAAGCAAACCTTAAGTGCTCTACAGGTTTCTGCTATCTTTATTAAATGAACTCTCCAAGGAGCACTTTTTTTTTTTTTAAAGGACACATTAGTACCAAGATGTCAAGCAAAACAACACCACCAACACAAGGAGAGATACTGAGATTCAGTAAGTGAGGTCTTAAAGACACAACATGAAATATTTAAAAGGGCACTATCAGAGCAAATCTGACCCCAAGTTTAGGATTAGTAAGAAAGATTTTTGCAAAAAAAACAAAGGACCAACAGAAAAGTTTCTTCTCCACTCTTCTACCTCAAAAAGCCCTCATATTTGCATCCCAAAAATTGCAGCCACATGCTAGTGCACGAGAGCCTACAATGAAACTGGCCTGAAAACAAGGGTGGAAACTAGGGTGTTTTACTTGTCTAAAGAAAGACAAAATTCAAAAAATAAAGGGAAAGCAAAGTAATGTTGCCATAGGGAACAAAAGAGGTTTTCAAAGCTACACTGAACAGTCACACTCACACTGCAGGTTTTAGAAGGAATTCTGTTTCCTCTCCGAGGAGCCGTTTAGGAGTTGTACAACAAGGAAAAGGGCTGGTCAAATCCAGACTTTTTATAAGCTCTGCATTCACACTGATGCTATCAGCTAGTCAATCATGCACATAGTAAGCAAAGGAGCTTTTATATATACTTTCCCTATTACTATATCCAGAACATGCAGTTCTGAAGCACTCAAAAGAAAGGAAGACAGATGGATTACAATGTAACCCTTGTACTAGAAAGTGATTAAGGAACCAGCATTACAAAATTCAACCACTAAACAAGTTCCAGCCTGGACATGAGGAACCGCCATAAGAACGTAAGAATTCCCACACTGGGTCAGACCAAAGGTCCATCCAGCCCAGTATCCTGTCTACTGACAGTGGCCAATGCCAGGTAACGATCTAGTGATCTCTCTCCTACCATCCATCTCCACTCTCTGACAAACAGAGGCTAAGGACACCATTCCTTACCCATCCTGGCTAATAGCCATTAATGGACTTGGCCTCCATGAATTTATCTAGTTCTCTTTTAAACCCTGTTGTAGTCCTAGCTTTCACAACCTCCTCAGGTAAGGAGTTCCACATATTGACTGTGCACTGAGTGAAGACGAATGTCCTTTTATTTGTTTTAAACCTGCTACCCATTAATTTCATTTGGTGGCCCCTAGTTCTTATACTATGGGACAAGTAAGTAACTTTTCCTTATTCACTTTCTCCACACCACTCATGATTTTATAGACCTCTATCATATATCCCCCTGTCTCCTCTTTTCCAAACTGAAAAGTCCCAGCCTTTTTAATCTCTCCACATACGGGACCCGTTCCAAACCCCTAATCATTTTAGTTGCCCTTTTCTGAACTTTTTCTAATGCCAGGGCAATAAGATATTCTCTGTCTTATTCTCTATCCCTTTAAATGATTCCTAACATCCTGTTTGCTTTTTTGACTGCTGCTGCACATTGCGCGGATGTCTTCAGAGAACTTTCTCCTGATTAGTGGTAGCTAGATTAGCCCCCCTGCCCCATCATATTGTACGTATAGTTGGGGTTATTTTTTCCAATGTGCATTTCTTTACATTTATCCACATTACATTTCCTTAGCCATTTTGTTGCCCAATCACTTAGTTTTGTGAAATCTTTTTGAAGTTCTTCATAGTCTGCTTTGATCTTGACTATCTTGAGCAGTTTAGTATCATCTGCAAACTTTGCCACCTCACTGTTTACCCCTTTCAGTAGACAGGGATGTGCCAAGTATCACGCAACTTCTGAAACAGCCAAACAGATGAGCCTCAAAATGTGGAAAGGAAAGGCCCAGAAAGATGGCAGCTCCATTAAGACAGCAGATCCCAAACTCATGCACTGCTTTCATCAATGTTAAAGTTATCTTCAGAATTCTGGAAGCCAACATAAATCCCCAGACACCAGAGTAACATGCTACATCGATTGCGTGGGTAGTCAAGTTCCATAAGCAACCATTGTGTTTTATACTTTTGAGAAGCAATCCTATTACATGGCATTGAACTCTTTCTAGTATAAGGTTATTGTGCAGACTCAGCATCAGAAAAAATAGGCTTAATCCTTCCAGCGATATCAGAATTTGGCCAACTACAGTACTGCTATAACATCTAAATGTGAGTCCAGCCCAGCATTGAGGCATTTTAAGGATAGCGGGATTGGTTCAACACCAGATGACACACATGAAGAAAGATATTGAGACTGGCCCAGTAAATAAATTCAAAAATTCTAACAGATTGTTTTACTTGTGTCCTCAATGGATGTGCTTACCTCACACATTCATTAATACTAGTACCCTAATCATTCTGCAATGAGAATACTCATTCCTGGATGTCTCAAAAGTGACAATATACAAAGAGGCTGGAGTAACCCAAGCCAAGATGAAGAGGAAACCTGCAAATACTAAAGAGAACTGCGTCCTTAGAGGACAGATGTTGCTCAATAGCTCTAAATTAGATGTCACACTGGAGTCTGCCCAGACACATATAAAGACACACTAGTAAGTGCCAGACACCTGGAACATTAATGGACCCAGTCATCTGCTTGATCCACAAATCGTGGTGGCTAGAGCCAAAAAGTGATACTTCTTAAGTATCAGGAAAAAGCATAGTTGCAGGATGTTAACTAGAGCCGTTTCATCACTATATCCCACCGGCAACACAAATCACAAGTCCAATCTGTTGATTAATATCCACAACTTTTGCCAAAAATATATTGGGGGAAAATGGCACATATGAACTGGGACAAAAGCTGTCAAGTTAATTTGATAGCAAAGGTGGCATACTGAATCAATGCCAAGGCCTCCAGGCATCTACAGAGAAGCCAAGTAAGATTAAGTACTAGGCCAAAAAGTGGACATAGATGCCCGAGATAGAAGAATGCATAGGGACAGCCATGGCCACCTGACCTGAATTTCTCAGAATTTCCTAAGCAGAAGATTCAGAGAAACAGTCCAAGGCAGCTCTCCCCACCATGGAGACAGCAGAAGATCAGCATTTTGAAGACTTGTCATAGTCTTAAGGATGTTTGACAGATAATGGAAAATGCCCTAAGATGCCCCAGTAGTAGAACACCCAAGTAGAAACGAAGAGAGGAGGAGGAACCGGCTGGATCAAAGGACCGAATGTTAACTCGGATATAGCGCACATTACCAGCTCAAATGTAGCCCAGATTGGTAATCACTAGAACCTGTTTGTGGCAGCTCAGGGGCTTATATGAATTAAAGTCAATGGACTCAGATCAATTCTTAGGGTGCAGGTCTAAGAGTTTTCCATTATACCCATCATCATAGCACATCAAAATCAAGCTATCACGACTGGCACCCTAGACAGTTTCTGCACATTTAGCCTGTCGCCTCTATGATAAGTCAACCGCCGCTCCAGGTCATAATCGAAACACTCTGGTGGAGGAATTACAGCATAAATAGAGGCAATATACATCTACTCTGTGTCTGGAGGTCTTTAGGAGCACCAAAGCAGCTTAACAGATCACTGAAAGTAAGTGACGGAAAAACAAAAACACAGTAAAATGCACTAAAGTTTAAAACATGCACTAGGTAACTTTTAGTGTGCACCAGCATGGTCCACATGGATACTTAGCGCATGACACATTGGTGCACACTAGAATTTACACCCCCAGCTGGTGTGTACTAATGCACATGTGAACCACCCCTGAGTCAGGAGTGTCCTAGTTGCAGGAGGAAGGGGGGCAGAGGAGAAGACATGGAACATTCAGAGGCAAGTTATACGCCTCTATCAATATCCTAAAGTTAGAGCAATATCGTATTGCTCTGCTACTTCTTGAAATGAGCATTTGCATTAGATCACTAAAAATGATTTAGGTATCTCGATTTCAAGTATCATTTCCCTCTTAAATTTTATACCATGGCATATGTAACTTATGGAAAGAGGCATGACATTTATATTACTTTGCACTATGTGAGAGGGGGAAAAAGTAATAGTGGAGCTATTGCAAATCTTTGTACACACACGAGGAGGTATACTGTAAAACCTATTACACTTCTACGTGCCACCATTGTTCAGCAGCCAGCAGTGCATTTATTAAGAAAATCTCCTCCCCCTCTCACCCCACTTTCTAGATGCATGGCACTCAGCCCCTCCGACATTCAAGTTTGTTTTCTCAGCATTCTGATAGAAGTTTATAGCATTTAGAGGGAAGAGATCAAAGCAAAGAGAAATGACAAGAGCTTTGTTTAATTTAGTTTTATTGTCATCTTCTAAAAAAAAGTTGTGATGTGCCAAGAAGTGTCCTGGTGCACGTGATACACACATGCAAATGGCTGTCATCGAACTCTGTGCCTCTGATGGAAAACTGCCTTCACTTTGTGCCTCTGGTTGCACTTCAATGCAGTCAGCTATTATAAAAGTCAAAGATTATTTCTTAGATTTCCAAGAGGGAAATTAGGAATTTAACAGTAATACACTTATTCCAAGAATTGCAAAACACTTCACAAACTGCTAATAGCAGCGAGTGAATCTTCTGGATCATGTCTAATTTTAAAGCTTAACTGCAAGTCCAATCCTTTAAGCATTCAGTTCTGTTCTATGTGGGTTCCTATATCATGCTCATCACTGAGTATCTAAGAGCCTGCCTCCACAGTATCCGAGCATCCTTCCCCTCATGAGTCCACTGGCTTATTAACTTGTTGCTGTAGGGTCAATGACAGGCATGGCAGCCTAGAACTGCCTTGTTTGACCTGGGGGACTTCTGGCACCAATTTTTAGGCTCAACAAAACCTCACTCAAAGCACTAAGACCTGTATTCAGTGAAAATACTCTAAAGTAACAGACTCAAGCAGAAAAAAAAAAGAGCTAGGTTAAATCGTGGGCCTCCTGACCTTCGCACCCAAGGAGGGAGAAAATCCACAGAATGCCTGACTTGAAGTCAAACAGGTTTGACAACCACTCACCCGCCTTGATGCGGAAGGTAATTCACTCAGGGTATGTCTATACTGCAATTAGACACCTGCAGGTAGCCCATGCCAGATGATGCAGGCTCACAGTGCTCGGGCTAAGGGGCTGTTTAACTGCAGTGTAGACTTTTGGGCTCAGCTACAATCCAAGCTTTAGGACCCTCCCCCCACAAGGTCCTAGAGCCCGGGCCACAGTTCAAGCCTGAACCGCTACACTACATTTAAACAGTCCCTTAGCCCATGCCCCACAAGCCCTAATCAGCTGGCACAGGCCAGCTGCAGGTTTTTAATTGCAGTGTAGTCATACCTTGAGCGTCACAAGTCAGGAGGAGGTGGTGGAAGCTGCATGTGCCTAAGGAGGACCACAGTTCACTGAGCACATGACTTCAACTGTTACTTTAAAAGCTGTGCATTCCCCTACATTCTTTCTGCCTTCTCTGGCTGTTCCCACTCTTGCCTTCCCAACACTCCCTTCCATCTCCTTGTTTGTAACCCCACTGTATAGACAAGCCCAAAGTAACACACTCTACAAGAGTGTGATTTCTAAAGCACACTGTTATGCAGACCTTCCTGGTGTGCTTTAACAGAGTGCAGTTAGAAACAGTACGACATGAAAGCGCATTAGGGAATCTTTAATGTGCTCCAACAGAATCTACACAAGCCTATTAACCGGAAACACATTAGTGCGCTTCAGGCATCCTACTCTTGGAGCACACATTACCCCGCCCTGTAGACTAGCCCTTTGTTTCACTGCAAAATAAAACTAGTCTGTCAGAGATTAGAAATCCAATAGGACTTCTGCAGTGGTGGAACTGGAAAAATTAGTCCCAGAATTCATCTGCTATTGGGGAAGGATGAACAGCCCCTCCCAATGCCAGCCACTTCCTTCCCTGGGGCTCTCACCTCAGATCCTTTTCGCTGGGATGGGGGTTGGTAAACAGCTCTCCATTCCCCCAGTCATATCTACATCTCTCAAGGGGGGCAAAGGTGGTGTCACAAGCACTCTGCTCTACTTCCTTTACCTTACCACTAGGTCAGGGAAGTTTCCTGAGCAATTCTTTAGGAGACTGACTTCAAAGGGAAGGGGAAATTTTTCCCCAGTGATCTAACTAGCAGTGGAGTTCCTTCTTCTGCTCCCTTACGCACAGATGGAGCCAAAGAGAGAAGCTCCCTGCAAATCCAGCTCCTCTTTAGTCACAGATCCAGGCTGAAGCACCTTGTGCTGCTCGCCAAAGTGAGAAGCTGGAGAAGGGAGGCAAATGCTAAAGATGATCATACGTCAGAATGAGAGTTGGGGTCAAGTCTTTTCATGGCAGCACATCACTAAGCTTCTAGTACAAGTCCAGCTCTAAGTTTCTACACTGACAGCCACTTCCAGCAGTCTTGGCGGGAGCCATGAGTGGAGTGTGTGGGGAAGAAGTGATATTGACTGCAAGGGACTGGACAGTTTGAGGAACTGTTAATAGAATACAGAGACTTTCACTCTGAGGTTGCAGGTTTGAATCTAGCCTAGATTGGCCTTGAAAGATGTGAAATGAAGTCAGCAAGTCTCTTGTCCATTCACAAAGGGGTATACATACACAAAACATTTAAGCCACCACCACACAATTGCTGTTGACCGGTCCATTTGTTGGCAGACTCAAAGGAAGCTAGAATGAATGGGTCTTGGAGACAGCTTCTGCTGTACAGCCGGAGAAATGATCCCTATAGACCAGGATTCAGTGGGGGAGGGGGAAAGAAGAAGTGAGAAGAGCAGGGGAAGGATGAAGAAGCTTGCACTGCCTCTACCTATGCTGTATCTGTTCAGCAGATGAATTGGGGCCACAAAAAATGGAGGATTATTGGACCAGCACCTCTCCAGAGTGCTGCATCTCACACAAAAATAAAAACAGGGAAAAGACTTACCCAGTCATTCCTCTCCATGCTCCTGTTCCACCAGTGGACAATATTGAAGGAAACAGACTAGAGAACACATATTTGGATGTTCTCTCGTGCCTCTCACCAGAGGTATTCAAAACCCAGAAAAGGTACTTAAGAAGCATACTTGGGAGGCAGGGAGGTATTATATCCCCATTAGCATAGTGTTAAAAAAAAATTAAGTACATCAAAAGCAGGAAACCTGCCAGACAATCAGTGGGGCCAGATGCTAAAGGAGTGCTCAAAGAACACAAGACCATTGTAGAGATGCTAAATGAATTCTTTGCATGGGTCTTCACTGCAGATGATTCCAGGGAGATTCCCACACCTGAGCCATTCGGTTTAGGAGACAATCTGAGGAACTGTCCCAGATTGAGGTGTCAATAGAGGAGGTTCTGGAAGACACTGATAAATTAAAACAGTAATAAGTCACCAGGATGAGATGGTATTCACCCAAGAGTTCTGAAGGAACTCACATGAAATTGCAGAACTACTAACTGTGGTGTGTAACCAAATCACTTAAGTCAGCCTCTGCACCAGATGACTGAAGAACAGCTACCTCGTATAATGTGGCACCTTAGAGACTAACAAATTTATTTGAGCATAAGCTTTCGTGAGCTACAGCTCACTTCATCGGATACAGACTAACATGGCTGCTACTCTGAAATCTAGTATAATGCTGACTTTTTAAAAAGGCTCCAGATGCGATCCTGGCAATTACAGGCTGGTAAGCCTAACTTCAGTACCAAGCAAACTGGTTGAAACTACAGTAGAGAACCGACATATGACACACAGATGAACATGACATGTTGGGAAAAAGTCAACATGGCTTTCATAAAGAGAAATTATGCCTCAACAATCTATTAGATTTCTTTCAGGGGGTCAAACACGTGGACCAGGATGATCCAGTGGATATAGTGTACTTGGACTTCCAGAAAGCCTTTGACAAGGTACCACACCAAAGGCTCATAAGCACACTAAGCCATGGAGTAAGAGGGAAGGTCCTTATGGATCAGTAATTGGTTAAAAGACAGGAAACAAAGGGTAGAAATAAAGGGTCAGTTTTTGCAGTGGAGATAGGTAAATAGTGGGTTCTCCCATGGATCTGTACTGTTCAACCTATTCATAAATGATACGGAAAAGGGGGTAAACAGTGAGGTGGCAAAGATTGTAGATGATACAAAGTTACACAAGAGAGAGTTAAGTCCAAAGCTGACTACAAAGAGATCTAACAAAACTGAGTGAATGGACAACAAAATGGCAGATGAAATTCAATGTTGATAAGTGCTAAATAATGCACACTGGAAAACAATCCCAAATATACATTCACAAAATGATCTGGCCTAAATTAGCTGTTACAACTCAAGAAAGCTCTTGGTGTCATCACGATTAGTTCTCAGACATTGCTCAAGGTACAGCAGCAGTCAAAAAAGCTAACAGAATGTTAGGAACCATTAGGAAACGGATAGCTAATTAGACAGTAAATATCATAATGCCACCATATAAATCCAAGGTACCTCCACACCTTGACTATTGTGTGCAGTTCTCGTCATTCCATCTCAAAGATATATTACAACTGAAAGTACAGAGAAGGGCAACAGAAGTGATCGGGGTGTGGAACTGCTTCCATAGGAGGAGAGATTAAAAAGACTGGGATTGTTCTGCTTAGAAAAGACAGGACTAAGGGATGTGGTGATAGAGGCCTGTAAAATCATAAATGGTGTAGAGAAAGTATTTACTCTTTCACATAAGAGAAGAACCAGGGGTCGCCCACTCAAATTAACAGGCAGCAGGTTTAAAACAAACATAAG
Source organism: Lepidochelys olivacea (assembly GCF_965140295.1). Taxonomy (NCBI): domain Eukaryota; kingdom Metazoa; phylum Chordata; order Testudines; family Cheloniidae; genus Lepidochelys; species Lepidochelys olivacea. The sequence continues at coordinate 122,135,126 of NC_140417.1, forward strand.
GAAGTCCTTTCTTCACACAATGCACAGTCAACTTGTAGAATTCGTTGCCAGGGGATGCAGTGAAGGTCAAAAGCACAACTGGGATGAAAAAAGAATTAGATAAATTCATGGAGAATGGGTCCATCAATGGCTATTTGCCAAGGTGGTCAGGTCTGCAACCCACACTCCGGGGTGTATCTAAGCCTGCAACTGCCAGTAGCTGGATCTGGATGACTGGGGATGGATAACTCGATAATTGCCCGGTTCTATTAATTCCCTCTGAAGTATTTGGCTCCAGCCACTGTTGTACGACAGGATACTGGGCTAGACAGATCATTGGTCTGACCCAATATGGCCATTCTTATGGGGCAACTGAAGCACAGAAGTGTTAAATGACTTGCTCATGATGATGGCAAAGCAAGTTTCTAGTGGTGCCACGAACAGAACAACCCGGGGTCCCTACCTGGCTAGAGAGCCTAGACTCTGATTGCCATTAGTGCAGGGTAAATAGGTAGCTCCTCTCTGTCTTCCCAAATGGCCACAGATGGATTTCATGTGGCATAGCAAAACTGGAAATATTTAACACCCATATTCAATTAAAAACTGAGTTTTTACAATTTGAAAATAAAAACCAAGAAGCACAGGATAAAAGGATTATAGTGCCTCTGACACAGTAGGAAAATTATTAAAAACTCATGTGCCAGAGCAGGATTAGACAGCATGTGACATTGGACTCTATGGCAGTAGTTTTAGTAACCATTAGGCTGTTCAGAATAAGCCACCATGTACTAGGCAGTTAGTCTTGTACTAGGCAGTTAGTCATACTTTCCCACCCCTTGCCTGGTTGATAACTTCATGCCCCACCAATGTTCATTCTTCTTTAGTGTACCATCTTGTGCCAGAGATTCATCTGCAGAAAGAAAAGACCTACTGGGCATGAGAAACAAATAGCTATCATCATGATCTGCCAAGGGCCTCGTGGCAGGCGGAGCAAAAATATGATTCATTAGAGTGACTGTCAGCCCACAGCAGGTTAAACACATCAAACACCAAAGAATCTTAGCAGAAGAGTGAGATTAAGCTGTATAAGTGTTGTGCACCTTATGTTTCACTTATACGACGGGACCATCTAGATCAAACACCTCTCAATTATAGCAATTACTTAAAACTTACAGTCTCTTTAGAAAAGGCAAAGGAAAGAGGAGGAAGTAGTATTCCCCATTTCACAGATGGGGAAACTGAAGCAGAGAGAGAGCTATGTCCAAAGTCACACACCAAGTGCAACAGAGCTGGGAACTTGAACTCAACTCTCTCAAATTCCAGTCCACTGGCTTAACCCCAAAACCATCCCTCCTGTCCTGGATTCTTGCGACTTTTGGGGGATGGCATGGTATGGGGATACCACCAAAGCCCTCAGCACAAAGACCTTTCTTCTAGTAAAGAAGAGCAGGAAACTGACCTATCTGGAGCTCATTGGGTTGCTTCAGGCATAAATTGCCATCCCAAAAGTCATCAGGAGGCACTCCCTAAGGACCAACTTGGATGCCTCTGCTACATTCTCAGACTACCCTCAGGGAGCTGAGCAATGCCTGCAGTAATCTTTGTAAATGTTGTTAAACAGTCAAATGCTTTTAGAACTACCATCAGGCCACCACGCATTCTTTGACATGTGGCCTCACTAATCACTGTATCAAAAGTGGAACTTGCATGCCAGAATTGGGTTTGATTTATTCAGAGTTTGGGCCCAAATCCCGATTTACAGTCAGCTACTTAGTATCCTCCTGCTCTAGGTCTGTACAGAACTTTTCAGTTTTTACAGTTCCATCATTTGCGCTAATAGCTCTTACCTCTTCCCCTTGTTTTGTGACAAATTCCAGCAAAGAGATGCATATTCACACGCTATTTTTTCATACACACACACACACAAAATTAAGGCCTCTGCCAGAACCAGATTCTTGTCTCATCTGCTCAAAATGGAGAATGCCCCTGAGGAAGCTAGAGGGTCTTTTGGTGAATACTGGCTCCAAGAGCATGTTTTTTCTGTCTCCACCTGCTGGTTTACCCTGCTGTCTGGACTGAAACAAAGAATGTAGTGGAGCTAGTGGTAATATTAAAAGGATAATAGTTACCAGCCCTCTAGCCTCCACCAGGCCCCATCCCAAACTGCTTCCGACAAGCTTTCTTCATCTGATAAACTTATTTATGATCCACTCAAGCAGTTCTTAACTATGAATCTGCAAGTTCTCCTCCTCCAGTTCTTTTAATAGCTTGGGGTGCACTTGGGGTGACTCAAGTCCTAGTGAAAGTATGTTCTTGACTTCCTCATGTCACCTTTTCTCCTTTTGGAGGAATTAAGAAACACCCATTAGCTGAGGATGATCTCGCATATGTAGCCGCATGCCAAGTCCTAGCCTACCTTTAGTCTTTTGCACCAGGTTAAGTAATTTTTTTAGGTTTGTGGTTTCCTGATCTTCCCCAGAGCCAAGCACTGTGCCACATGGTGGCTGGTCCCTTTAAGTGAAGTGGGTTGAGAGGCAGTAGTTGGAGGAGGAAATGCTGCAGAAGGGGAGTTTGCTCCTGAGGGAAGGGTCAGGTTCTTGGAACCCTTTGGAAAGAAGGTAAGCTGGTCTAAGGAAAGCAGATACAAACTGTGAAAAAGACTGCAGTTAGCCTGGGCTGGAACCAGAAGGAACACTAGGACACCACTGTGAACTCTTTGGAAAGGTGGTACACTCAGGGAGAGCTCATAAAGATTTTGAAAGACCGATTACCCTGGGACAGGAGGCTATCACTTTGAAGGGACAGTGAGGGCTGAGCCCAGGAAAAGAAGCTGAGTACCTAAAGAACCTAGTGCAGAGGTCAAGGAGTTAAGTGAGGCCTTGAATGTTCACTTAAAACTGTGGACAGAATTATTCAGAATATTAATGAATAAAGCAACAACAGTGGTTGCTTTATACATTAAGAAGGTGTCTGAAGCGTAACTGGGGAGAACCTCGGATGGGGCACAGTTCATATCTGCAGTGCCATATTTGGGCTACAAGGGTGTTCAGAGGCATTCTGGTGACGAGTATCAGAATGGAGATCAAATCCTCTATTTATTAGAATGATTACCTCATGAGCAGTAGTATGGTAAGCTCCCCTCTAAAATGGTCCACCATCTCTAGATGAGGGAGAATTTGTCACTATACTGTAAGACCCTGTAAGTCTAGAACCTAGGCCTGCAGAGATACCAAGCAGCAGACATCTTCAGGCTCCCATTCAGTGGCAGCTGTAACCAGCTTGCGCTCCACAGTCCATGAGCTGACGTGGACAAAGACCACACTTCAAGGGGCCTGACAGGCCCCTGAAGAAGAGTTCAGTATAAGCTTGAAAACTTGTCACTCTCACCAACAGAAATTGGTCCAGTAAAAGATATTACCTTACCCACCTTGTCTCCAATATCCTGGGACCAACAAAGCTACAGCAACACTGCCTACAACATGATGTTTACAAGGATCCTTTCAGACAAGGTGAACCTGACCATACAAGGATAATGTAAAAGACTAAATGCAAACATCTGTCAAATGCAAGCTTGGGAGGAGGGGGGAATACTGTTAGCTTTTCAATTCTGATCTTCAGTAACAATATTCAGGCAAATACGATTTCAAAGTTAGTCAGGCCCCTTGCATTTCAGTACATTACATGAATGTCTCTCTAGTGCACAGTATCTTTCCTGTTTCCAGATTGGTCTGTAACACATAAAAAGTTCCCCTTCTCTGACCACTTCCCTTCAGACTTCTGGGATGGAACTTGTTTGTTCCAGGGGTTGACAGCGCTGCTACTCTTGGAAGCTGTCTTCCAGTAAAGAAAAGAATCTGGAAGTACATGAGGTTGATGATTTAGAGGAAGAAATGCGGTAAAGCCTCTTGCAATTGGACCCTGTTCAACCAGCAGCCCAGCAACAAGTTCAAACCCAGCTTTCAGACTGGAGTCAGTAATGCAAGTGCCCTGAACACTCAGATAGGCATGCTGCTGCTCTCTCCCCATTCTGAAAGGAAAGGCTTGTTTTGAAACAAGCACTGTCCAATTCAAAATGCCTGTTCTGAAAAGCAAAGAACTTTAACTGACCCTATTCCTTACAGACAGGAGATATTTTTTCCAGATAAACCATTCATTCTGTACACAGAACAGGTGTCATTTTGTACAGAGTAAGAAGGAAATGCTAATTCCTAGTGGCAAAGCACTAAACTTGGTCTGGGGGAAATCACCATCTTTTTCTCCCTCCCATACCTTTAGCGGGAGGTAGAGATTATTTCACATATTTGTCAGTTACACAAAAGGTCACTGAAGCACAATCATTAATATAGTCCATCAAATTGCATTTGAATGCTAGTGACATTCTTCCATGCAGACAGATGCTCTTCACTCAGTGATCTCAAAGCTCTTTGATAAAATGGGGTAACTCGATTAAGAGATGTAGGTACATAGGCGTGAAGTGACTGTTCAAGTCAGATAGGTCATGTCAGAACAGTGGGCTCCCTCGGCCGGCATACAAGTCAAAGCTGATACTGGCACATCACATGTAGGATGCTTTCAAGTTAAAAGCTCGTGTAAGATGCCAGATGAGCTGCCTTAAAGACTGGAGCCCTCTAGCTATACGTGCTGTACCAGCTTGCCTCAAACACTGACCTTAGAGGGGACTGCCCTCTACGGGTGTGAATTCAGTGTACTATATTTAGCTTTCATTAGCCCTCTGCTGAGACTACTGACAGAGGGACGAACTGTGATGATCTGGTGATTTGATTTCACTCCATCACATGGCAGCTTTCAGTCAATACCAATACAAGTTAGATTCAAATGGATGAGCACTTGGTGAGAGGTCACAAATCATCCTGCACCACCTTGGGCCTCCGGGTGCCCAAGAGGAAGGCCCCTAAATAAAAGTTAGGGCTGGTTGCGATGAAGGAGCTTCTACCACAAAGAATAGGACCCACAAAGTGTCGCATGTAGGTAAAATGCCACAGCATTGCATGGACCTGAGAGTTTCACTTTCACCTCCAACACAAGAGAGGGACACGCTATCAGCTACTCTGAAAATTATCATCTCACTTTTCTTGAAAGTAAGTACATGTAAAAGGAAATACTCTACCCAGCTAACAGAACAAGAGACTACATTTTTGTCTTCAGCAGCAGAGAACTATTACAGCACAGCCTATAGTGTGCATACAAAATACAACAGCTGTGGAATTCAACTTATAGATGTTTACCTTCACCATTCAGTAGCTTTGCTTTTTGTTGGTTCACTTGCCCTGACCCACCTTATGAGTTTCCTAAGTTGTACGCTCCTCTGGGCAGGGATCTTGCATTTGTATATGTCCGTTAAGTACCCAGGTCACTGCTACCACTTAACAAATAAGCCTCCTGTTTAGCGTTCTAACGTGACTTCGAGAATGGCAGAGTTTACACATCGAGTGGGCGCAGTTACAATTGTTGGCACAATACGATGCTAGGATCTGAGACAAAAATATTGTACTAATGTGGTCAGATTCTAAAAAGCATGCTACATGATTTTCCATAAGAGAGATTTACTATTTAACAATCACTTCTGTAGACACAATTGCTTCTGAAAAATCCAATTCACATGGTGCAACTAAGGAACTGCTTACACCAGAGGGAAAGCAAAGTTACACTCTTTAGTGAACAAAGTCCATGGATCCAGCCAGGAAGCTATCACCAATGCTTTCAAAGTAAGCAGTAAGAAAGACTCTTCTAGACTATGTGCTAGCAGTAAACATCCTGAGTGCTTTGGATGAATGAGAATACTAAGCAGGAGTAAAAGCAGTCTCCATACAATGACAGAGGACTATCATGCAGCAAGAAATCGCATCCCATATACTGAGTACAGTATCTCAGAGTAACCAATTCCATACAGCATCTGTAGAAGAATCTGTGCACTGGATTTCGCACTCCAGCACTGCCCCAGTCCTTACTGATGGGAACATCCCCACCCCCTACTGCCCCATCCCAAGTTTCATATGCTAGCTAAAGGCCGGCATTTGTTTGGTAAGTTTTTCCATGCCTCCTATATTTAAAGAAGTTTTTATTCTGTGACGGCTTTAATATTAAAGCAATTAGAATGGATGTCAATAGACCTATCAAGGGTATAGAGAGAGAAATCAAGCACTCAAATGAGGGACAGTTAGCCTTAACTCTGCTCCTTCGTGCATATGCCTGAACTTACAGGTAGATACAAGAACATTTTGACAGATAAGCTAATATAACAGGAACCAGGATTTACCTAGCCTTGGGCAAAAATAAGTTAATATCCCTTGAAGATCATATCCCACCATAAGCACCAGAGCTATGGGAGAGGGTAAAGTTGTGAATTCATAGAATCATAAGGTTGGAAGGGACCTCAGGAGGTCATCTAGTCCAACCCCCTGCTCAAAGCAGGACCAACCCCAACTAAATCATCCCAGCCAGGGCTTTGTCAAGCCTGACCTTAAAAACTTCTAAGGAAGGAGATTCCACCACCTCCCTAGGTAACGTATTCCAGTGCTTCACCACCCACCTAGTGAAAAAGTTTTTCCTAATATCCAACCCAAACCTCGCCCACTGCAACTTGAGACCATTACTCCTTGTTCTGTCATCAGCTATCACTGAGAACAGTCTAGATCCATCCTCTTTGGAACCCCCTTTCAGGTAGTTGAAAGCAGCTATCAAAACCCCCCTCATTCTTCTCTTCTGCAGACTAAACAATCCCAATTCCCTCAGCCTCTCCTCATAAGTCACATGTTCCAGTCCCCTAATCATTTTTGTTGCCCTCTGCTGGATGCTTTCCAATTTTTCCACATCCTTCTTGTAGTGTGGGGCCCACTGGACAGTACTCCAGATGAGGCCTCACCATGTCAAATAGAGGGGAATGATCACGTCCCTCGATCTGCTGGCAATGCCCCTACTTATACAGCCCAAAATGCCGGTAGCCTTCTTGGCAACAAGGGCACACTGTTGACTCATATCCAGCTTCTGGGCAACTGTAACCCCTAGGTCAGGGGTCCCCAACGCGGTGCCTGCGGGTGAAATGGGGCCCGCCGGGGCAGTTGTGTGTCCCCACAGGACATCGTGCCACTGAAAGGCTGCTGCTGAGCGCGGCCGCCGGAGAACCAGCCACTGAAATATGGCAACGCTTCTTGGCGGCATTTCAGCGGCGGGGCGTCTGGAGCCCGCCACCGTCTTCTGGGAATAGGAATACGCTATTCCTACAGAAAGTTTGGGGACCACTGCCCTAGCTCTTTTTCTGCAGAACTGCTGCCTCACCATGTGGTCCCTAGTCTGTAGCGGTGCATAAGACTCTTCCATCCTAAGTGCAGGACTCTGCACTTGTCCTTGTTGAACCTCATCAGATTTCTTTTGGCACAATCTTCTAATTTGTCTAGATCCCTCTGTATCCTATCCCTACCCTCCAGTATATCTACCACTCCTCCCAGTTTAGTGTCATCTGCAGTCCATCTGATCATCCAGATCATTAATGAAGACACTGAACAAAACTGGCCCCAGGACCAACCCCAGAATTAGGCCTGCTTGTAGGATACTAAATTCTCTAGAAGTCCCCTACTGGTTATAAATGTAACATTGTACCAGCCCTTACTTGCGGTCAACAAGAGTCCTAGCTGACAAGAGCTGCTGCATTCACCTCTTAAGGCAAAGACGTCCCAAACTTGGATAGCAAGGCCTGCACTGGAAGGCTGCCCAACACCCAGAGCCACACCCACTTACCATGCTACCTTACAATTTTATCAAAAACAATTCACACTGACAGAATATTTTTTCTCTGTAGATGGTTAAAGACTGCCAACTCCATGTTCACCAGCAATAAAGCTGGCAATTGATCATCCTGGTCTCTTATATGGGGAGGGGAACAGAGGCTCATTTTCAGCCATGAAGGACTGCACCTGGAACTTCGCAGTGCAAAGGTCAAGCAGAAGAATTCCTGTGACATTCTTGGGAGGGTGGGAGGCAGAAGGAAATAAAAAATGGTGATATTTTGTGGTTCACTTAAATGGGTTCACTGGCAGCACATAGCCTAGTGAAGCGGCAGAGTCAGCCTTTTGTTACTGTGATTACTGATGGACAGATAAAATAAAGCTTTGCTCACCACTATAAAGATCGGAAGTCTATATCTGCAGCCTGTTCTTTCATATCACCATAAAAATGTTACACCACGATAGAGAATTAGAGAACGATTACATTCGCTCTCTTTCCAGTAGAGAACCATGGGAAGGAAACAAAGCACAGCATTTTAGCAAGACACAATATTCAATGTACTGATACTCCTGAAATCTAAAATGAAGCTAGTTTCATACCAGACAAACTGGCTGAAATTATAGCAAAGACACACAGACAAACGCAATATGTTTGCAAAGAGTCAACAAGGCTTTTGTAAAGGGAAATCATTCCTCACCAATCTATTAGAATTCTCTGAGGGGGATCAACAAGCACTTGGACAAGGGTGATACAGTCAATATAGCATACTTGGAGGGTAGGAATAAATGATCAGCTTTCACAGTGGAAAGAAGTAAATAGCAGGGTGCGAGGATCTGGACTGGGACCAGTGCTGTTCAACATATTCATAAGTTATCTGGAAAAGGGAGCGAACAGCAAGAAGGCAAAATTTGCAGATGACACTAAATTATTCAAGTCTAAAACAGACTGTGAAGAGTTAATGGGATCTCACTAAACTGGATGACTGGGCAACAAAATGGCAGATGAAATTTAATGTTGATATATGCAAAATAATGCATACTGGAAAAACAATCCGAACTATACATACAAAATGATGGGGTCTCAATTAGCTGTTACCACTCAAGAAAGTTCTTGGAGTCACCATGGATAGTTCTCTGAAAACATCTGCTCATGTACATCAGCAGCCAAAAAAACAGAATGTTAGGAACCATTAGGAAAGGGATAGATAAGAACAGTCATCCTGGTTCAAACCAATGGTCAACCTAGCTCAGTATCCTGTCTTCCGACAGTGGCCCAACAATTAAATGCAGCCACCTCTGAAGATGACTGGGCCTCTGTTTTAGCACTAAGTAGTACAGTTTGGGTTAGCAAATAAATTATTGTATCCCATTAAAATTGCAAGGGGAATTGAGGCAACCAGAATTAGATTAGCCAAACTGACATTGGGCCAAGATAGTGGGATCAACATCACCAGCAAATTAGCAGCACCACCAAATATTTAGTGTCCACAAGCGGACACGTCCCGTGGTTTAAATCTCATCAGCACTTTCTGAAACAGACAGCAGTTCTTTGGGTAGCCTCCCAGCCAAGTACAGTCTGCTTTCTTATGAGGTCACAGCTCAAATTGGTGTGATATACAAACAAGATCATCCACAAAGTATTTTCCATCAAAAGTCTTTTCAGATCTGGTTGGCTCTTACCAGCCTTTAAAAGAAATCTTAATTTCAAGAAAATTTATGTTACCACAAACAAATACAATGAACAGCCTTGCTATTATTTTTTTACTGGCCCTTTTACAGAGAAGCAGAAACACTAATATGGGTGAAAGCCCAATGTTAGGACTTTTAAATACACTAGTCTTAATTCAAGAATAGCCAAGACAAGCACTTCAAGACAGTAAGTATTTTAACTTCTGATCTGCCAGAAAATCTGATTTTGAGAGAAAGAGTGTATATATTACATACACACATTATGTAATTTAAGATATACTAGTATTCACCTGGAAGACAGTCATCCTGTGAACACCCTGATCAGTGAGGAAATGGGCCATGCACTTCCTATGAAGTTGTTCTGTTCAATGTGAATTGGCTATGAAAGTTCTGGCTGGTTCCCGGGTACTTAAAAGCAAGACAACTGCTCTAACTCCTCCCAGGCTAATAAAGGGCCCTCTCGGGGTCCTCTAGAGTGGAAACCCAAGAGACAGATGGTCACAAACAATGGAGAAAGCACCTTCAGAACTTCTGCAACAGACTTGCATAAGCAAAAGAAGGAGACAACTTGGAAAGGAAAAAACCAAAACAAAACCCAAACACCTGAAGCCTCTCTAGATCAGATGACACCAAGGAAGTAAAGGTAACATGGTGGCGAGCTACGTGTAAGTGAGGGAAAAGGGGTGTCTAGTGCAGAGACTGAAGGACACTATGTTCTGTTCCAAGTATGTCAAGTACATTATTGCTGTGTGAGCTTGGGTCAAAGGATATCACTGTGAACTACACCTTCAAATGCCAAAACTGGCAATTTCATCTGGAATGCCAAGCTGAGAACTGCTTCTTTGCATTGCCAAGAGCCTCTGCCTTAAGAATTTGGCACACTATTTTGTGGAGGATGAGAGACTAAAGCCTCTGGCAGGCTTGCTCTCCCACAGCTGTACAGGCTTTGCAGTTATATTTCGTTTCAGGAAACTCTGAGTTAGAAGGAGTCTTTAGTCATTTCTCTGCCTGCACTCATGCTTAAATCCTGAGGACCCTGCAGATAAAGTCTGATCTTCATTAATAAACAAAAAGAAAAGGAGTACTTGTGGCACCTTAGAGACTAACCAATTTATTTGCACATAAGCTGTAGCTCACGAAAGCTTATGCTCAAATAAACTGGTTAGTCTCTAAGGTGCCACAAGTACTCCTTTTCTTTTTGCGAATACAGACTAACACGGCTGCTACTCTGAAACCTGTCATTAATAAACAAAGCACACATACGCTTCTGGAAATCCTGTGCTTCCTGATCTACCCTTTCCCTATTCCACCAGTAACAGACCTGGTCTATTACTTATTTTAATATAGTTCCCTTCCTTCTTCCACCTCTTTAGGCCCCCTGCCATGGTCTTTGTTCAGCACAGAGGACCCCCCTGTCCTGCTCTTCAGCACACTGGGCTTCACATTAATAAGCTCCAGTTCATCTCAATCCTAGCAGAGCTGAGGGAGAAACTGGGTTCCACTAGCAGACAGATTACTACAGATTACAACCAACAAAACAAAAAAACCACTAACAAATGCACCTGAATTGATCAAGTGACCTCGGCAGAAGCTAGGTTGGACTGGCCAGCTGATTTGGGGCTGTTAGCCATGTGCTGGTTGCTGCAGCTCATTAGGATTTAGTATTTACTCTACTGTTTGTAACTGGCAGGCTGCAGTTTTGGACCTTGTCAAATCCCTGCGAGTTCCAGGTCACACTCACCAGACATGGCATGGTTCAGAGCACTGCACTGCTCCAATGTCAAGGGCCACTTTTATGAGCTCGATTAGTGGAACTGGGAAGGACTTGAAGTTAAAAGTGTAGTCAGTCAACACACAGCTTTGGAAATCCACATCTCAGAGCTCTCATCTTTCATTAGCTCACATATTAATGGAACAAACAGGGTTAGGACCAGACGTATGCACATTCTGCAACACACTTTATAGATCCTTTAGTCTAAGCCAGCAGTTTTCAAACTTTTTGCATTGAGCCTCCCTTTGAGTTACAATTTATGGTTGCGGCCCCCAACCCAGACAGGCTGGGTGGCCCTCTGAGGTGAGTCGGGGGTGGAGGTGGCGCTCCCTCCTCAAGCCCTGTCACATGGAGTTGGCCCAAGCCACCTGGCAACACTGTCCCGAGCCACCTGGTGTCACCATTCCCCCACCCCAAATGTTCCTGCGCACCCCCTGGGGGGGAAGAAGACGTGTGCCCCACAGTTTGAAAACCTCTGGTCTAAGCCCATATATGCAACCTAAGTTAATTTAAATGCCAACTGATGCCTTAACATTAACGTACAATGCAAACTGTTTAGATGAGGTGGGATTTCAAATTCTCAAGATTTTAATTCCTTTACCTTCAGCACTGGAGCAAGAAACTTAGCAGAATGTCTGCTTCCCAAATGGAGAAAGAGCAAAATCAGTACCAGCTATTCAAAGACATATAGACTACGTTGCAATCTTCTAAATAGGCTAAAGATGTTTAGAGCTGGCAATATAATTTGCAATGTACCAAGCTAAACCAGCTAGTCATCTCCACATACTCCTCCACCATGTTGCATATTTTGAAGTATTCAACAAAGATTTAAATGCAAGCCAGAGCCTGCTCAGCAAGATGTGAAAGAGTTAAACTACCTCATTTCCTTATTTAGGACAGTGGCCCATATTGCCAAGTGGAAGGATTGCTGATGAATTCCACTGTAACCAGATAAATGCTAATGGTTCTGAGAGCATTTCAGTGGAAGAACTCTGATATACCAGGCTGACGGAGCGGCCATTATTTGTCCCACGCCCCTGCTTTAGTACACAGTACTAAGGAGGTTGATAAGTTTCTCAAGCTCTTATTTCTTCTCTCACATTCTTCCCCAGGGATCTTGTGGTAAAGATAGTATGTGATTATATAGTGAAAGATTATCACAATTCATATGCACAACAGAGTCAAATTAAGGATGCACAGTAACCCTTAATTCTGGCATTTTGTAACTCATAAGTGCTTGACTTTCCACTCAATATTTCTTTTAACATAGGTTGCGTGTGTGTAATTTTCTAGTTTTTGAAAAATGCAAACTGAAAGAAACAAATTCTATCACGTGGCAACATTTTGACACCAGATGGTTCAAAAGCAGAGTTGGAACCATCAGCTCAAGTGCTAGAGTCCTTCTGGGGACTTAATGGAGTACTGATGGAGGATGACAGCTTACTTCCGCTATGTGGACCAGCACAAGAGGGGGATGGGACACTACCAGTAAGTTTCACAGCTCCATGCTGACAACAGAGGAATGGCAAGACTCAGGAATCTTGGGTACCATTCCAGGCTCCGGAGAGGAATTTGCTCTTGTACTCAGACACTTCAGCCTATTTCCCTCCCCCCATCTTGACCCATTCCGTCCCATCCCCTCCAACCTGTCCCCGGACCAGTCCTGTCTCTTTCCTCACTCCACCTATCCACACTCTCCCAAGTTCTTTGTCACAAGTCTCATCTTCCCACTTCATGGATCCTCATCCAACCTGTATCTCGCCCACCACAGCCTCCAGCTGCCTTCTACTGCCCACACCTCCTGCTTCCATATGCTCCCACTCCAATTTCAATATCACCCCCCCACTCCCACCAACGGCTCCTTTTCCTAGCCTCTTTGCCCAAGCTTGCCAGTTCTCCCCAGACACCCTGATTCCTTGTCAGAGCTTACCTCCTTGCCCATCCAATCCTAGACTCCCCACCCTGGCTCCCAGTCTCCTTGCCCATCTAGTCCCAATCCCAGCCTCCACACTCACCCAACTCTTAGTCCGTTTTCCCTCCTTCTCTACGAGCCTCCAGTCCCCACCCTCACAGGCTCCTTGTCCCAGCCTACTACCCAGGTCCAACTCTTGTCCTCTACACATTCAAATTAGGTAGCTTACTCCTCCACACTGCCTGAATCCAGCATAGGGATCGCTAAAAGCACAGGAGAGACAGGCTCCCTGCTCAATTCAGGTGTTCAGCTTCAGCTCTGGTCAATGCAGCTCAGACCTGCAACTGCAGGAAAGTCCTGCCCAGCCCACTGAGGACAGAATAGTTAGGGAATTTAGCTGCAAAGCTCTAGCAAGCCTCTCCTTAGCATGTGAGAGCTGCAAATTTTCAAAGACTGCCTTATAACATTCCAAGAGGACAGTGCAATGGATTCAAATTAAGCGACTATGGGTTTGGATTACAGAATACTCTTGCATCCTACGAAGTGGGTATTCACACATGAAAGCTTATGTTCCAATATGTCTGTTAGTCTATAAGGTGCCGCAGGACTCTCTGGCGCTTTTACAGATCCAGACTAACACGGCTACCCCTTTGATACAGAATACTCTTAGACACTGAAGTAACTACATTAAATTTGACTGTGCTTCAGTTGTAGCCACTCAAGTCCATGGACACTATCCCCTGCCATGTTACAAGGGTATAACTTTTTTGTAATCCATATCAGTCTGCTGGAGCCTGGAAATTAAGATCAGCCTCTTCATAGCACTCCTGTGCATCACATCTTCATTACATATTCGGTTCTATTGCACTAAGGCCTGTGAGACCTCAATAGGCAATGGACACTTATTTTATCTTTACTAGAAGAGGAAAAAAAAAAAAGATTAAACAAAAAAAATGAGTGGAGAGTTTCATTCAAATCACAGAAATAAAAGGACAAGATGTAAAGTATCCTATTTAATATTTACATAAACCAGACCATCATATTGCCTTAGAGACTTCTGTCCCATCCATCAACATGGATATTCAGAGACTCTGGGCAACAAAGCTTCAAATATCAACAGTACATATGAGATATATTCATGGGAAAGAAACCGCTCACAGCCTCAGGTTGCAGTGTGGCCTACAGGCAGTCAACTAAGTCAGACTGGAGAGGAACAGTAGAGTAGTCTACTCTGCAAGTCTCCCTCCCCTTCCATTCTCAATTGGATGTTCCACCCCTCTGTGTCAGCTACTGTGGCTATTTTTCCACCAGCACATAAGAGATTCAAGTAAGTAACCTCCATGAATATTAAACAGATATTCTATGCAGAAGCATCAATAGAAAAAAAACAAAAAGAGACTGTCAAACTACACAGTGGAGTCATCTTGCAGTTGTGAGTCATATTCTTTGTTACTGCATAAGGAGACCAAGTATTGCCATGCCCCAATTCATGGCCCTCACCATTTCAAGGCAAAGCAAATATCTCTGGAAGCAACACCTCTTTTTTCGCCCTTTAAGCGTGGCCACCAATAACCTAACCACGGTGGTGCTGCGAGGACTTGCCACTGACAGCAGTTATTTGGATGCTCCTCATCTCCATGATGCAGGTCAGTTCCAAGACAAAGAAAGTGACTGACAAAAATGGCATGATCTTCCACCAACAAGGAAGGGACATAGCCTGTCAGTAAATTCAGAATGTCCTACTCTGAGGTCGAATTTAGCAGCGTTAAATCGATGTAAACCTGCACCCGTCCACACAATGAAGCCCTTTATTTCGACTTAAAAGGCTCTTAAAATAGATTTCCTTACTCCACCCCTGACAAGTGGATTAGCGCTTAAATCGACGTTGCCGGCTCGAATTTGGGGTACTGTGGACACAATTCGATGGTATTGGCCTCCGGGAGCTATCCCAGAGTGCTCCATTATGACCGCTCTGGACAGCACTCTCAACTCAGATGCACTGGCCAGGTAGACAGGAAAAGAACCGCGAACTTTTGAATCTCATTTCCTGTTTGGCCAGCGTGGCAAGCTGCAGGTGACCATGCAGAGCTCATCAGCACAGGTGACCATGATGGAGTCCCAGAATCGCAAAAGAGCTCCAGCATGGACCGAACAGGAGGTACGGGATCTGATCGCTGTTTGGGGAGAGGAATCCGTGCTATCAGAACTCCGTTCCAGTTTTCGAAATGCCAAAACCTTTGTGAAAATCTCCCAGGGCATGAAGGACAGAGGCCATAACAGGGACCCGAAGCAGTGCTGCGTGAAACTGAAGGAGCTGAGGCAAGCCTACCAGAAAACCAGAGAGGCGAACAGCCACTCTGGGTCAGAGCCCCAAACATGCCGCTTCTATGATGAGCTGCATGCCATTTTAGGGAGTTCAGCCACCACTACCCCAGCCGTGTTGTTTGACTCCTTCAATGGAGATGGAGGCAATACGGAAGCAGGTTTTGGGGACGAAGAAGATGATGAGGAGGAGGAGGAGGTGGTTGTAGATAGCTCACAGCAAGCAAGCGGAGAAACCGGTTTTCCCGACAGCCAGGAACTGTTTCTCACCCTAGACCTGGAGCCAGTACCCCCCGAACCCACCCAAGGCTGCCTCTTGGACCCAGCAGGCGGAGAAGGGACCTCTGGTGAGTGTACCTTTTAAAATACTATAACATGGTTTAAAAGCAAGCATGTGAAAGGATTACTTTGCCCTGGCATTTGCGGTTCTCCTAGACGTAGTCCTAAAGCCTTTGCAAAAGGTTTCTGGGGAGGGCAGCCTTATTGCGTCCTTCATGGTAGGACACTTTACCACTCCAGGCCAGTAACACGTACTCGGGAATCATTGTAGAACAAAGCATTGCAGTGTATGTTTGCTGGCATTCAAACAACATCCGTTCTTTATCTCTCTGTGTTATCCTCAGGAGAGTGAGATATAATTCATGGTCACCTGGTTGAAATAGAGTGCTTTTCTTCAGGGGACACTCAGAGGAGCCCATTCCTGCTGGGCTGTTTGCCTGTGGCTAAACAGAAATGTTCCCCGCTGTTAGCCACAGGGAGGGGGGAAGGTTGAGAGGGTAGTCACGCGGTGGGAGGAGGCAAAATCCGACCTTGTAACGAAAGCACATGTGCTATGTATGTAATGTTAACAGCAAGGTTTACCCTGAAAGAGTGTAGCCACTGTTTTATAAAATGTGTCTTTTTAAATACCGCTGTCCCTTTTTTTTTCCTCCACCAGCTGCATGTGTTTCAATGATCACAGGATCTTCTCCTTCCCAGAGGCTAGTGAAGCTTAGAAAGAAAAAAAAAACGCACTCGCGATGAAATGTTCTCCGAGCTCATGCTGTCCTCCCACACTGACAGAGCACAGACGAATGCGTGGAGGCAAATAATGTCAGAGTGCAGGAAAGCACAAAATGACCGGGAGGAGAGGTGGCGGGCTGAAGAGAGTAAGTGGCGGGCTGAAGAGAGGGCTGAAGCTCAAATGTGGCGGCAGCATGATGAGAGGAGGCAGGATTCAATGCTGAGGCTGCTGCAGGACTAAACCAGTATGCTCCAGTGTATGGTTGAGCTGCAGCAAAGGCAGCTGGAGGACAGACTGCCACTGCTGCCCCTCTGTAACCAACCGTCCTCCTCCCCAAGTCCCATAGCCTCCACACCCAGACGCCCAAGAACGCGGTGGGGGGGCCTCCGGCCAACCAGCCACTCCACCACAGAGGATTGCCCAAAAAAAAGAAGGCTGTCATTCAATAAATTTTAAAGTTGTAAACTTTTAAAGTGCTGTGCTTCAAGTGCTGTGTGGCATTTTCCTTCCCTCCTCCACCACCCCTCCTGGGCTACCTTGGTAGTCATCCCCCTATTTGTGTGATGAATGAATAAAGAATGCATGAATGTGAAGCAACAATGACTTTATTGCCTCTGCAAGCGGTGATTGAAGGGAGGAGGGGCGGGTGGTTAGCTTACAGGGAAGTAGAGTGAACCAAGGGGCGGGGGGTTTCATCAAGGAGAAACAAACAGAACTTTCACACCGTAGCCTTGCCAGTCATGAAACTGGTTTTCAAAGCTTCTCTGATGCGTACCGCGCCCTCCTGTGCTCTTCTAACCGCCCTGGTGTCTGGCTGCGTGTAACCAGCAGCCAGGCGATTTGCCTCAACCTCCCACCCCGCCATAAACGTCTCCCCCTTACTCTCACAGATATTGTGGAGCACACAGCAAGCAGTAATAACAGTGGGAATATTGGTTTCGCTGAGGTCTAAGCAAGTCAGTAAACTGCGCCAGCGCGCCTTTAAATGTCCAAATGCACATTCTACCACCATTCTGCACTTGCTCAGCCTGTAGTTGAACAGCTCCTGACTACTGTCCAGGCTGCCTGTGTATGGCTTCATGAGCCATGGCATTAAGGGGTAGGCTGGGTCCCCAAGGATACATATAGGCATTTCAACATCCCCAACAGTTATTTTCTGGTCTGGGAATAAAGTCCCTTCCTGCAGCTTTTGAAACAGACCAGAGTTCCTGAAGATGCGAGCATCATGCACCTTTCCCGGCCATCCCACGTTGATGTTGGTGAAACGTCCCTTGTGATCCACCAGAGCTTGCAGCACTATCGAAAAGTACCCCTTGCGGTTTATGTACTCGGCGGCTTGGTGCTCCGGTGCCAAGATAGGGATATGGGTTCCGTCTATAGCCCCACCACAGTTAGGGAATCCCATTGCAGCAAAGCCATCCACTATGACCTGCACATTTCCCAGGGTCACTACCCTTGATAGCAGCAGATCTTTGATTGCGTGGGCTACTTGCATCACAGCAGCCCCCACAGTAGATTTGCCCACTCCAAATTGATTCCCAACTGACCGGTAGCTGTCTGGCGTTGCAAGCTTCCACAGGGCTATCGCCACTCACTTCTCAACTGTGAGGGCTGCTCTCATCTTGGTATTCATGCACTTCAGGGCAGGGAAAAGCAAGTCACAAAGTTCCACGAAAGTGCCCTTACGCATGCGAAAGTTTCACAGCCACTGGGAATCGTCCCAGACCTGCAACACTATGCGGTCCCACCAGTCTGTGCTTGTTTCCCGAGCCCAGAATCGGCGTTCCACAGCATGAACCTGCCCCATTAGCACCATGATGCGTGCATTGGCAGGGCCCATGCTTTCAGAGAAATCTGTGTCCATGTCCTGATCACTCACGTGACCGCGCTGACGTCGCCTCCTCGCCCGGTATCGCTTTGCCAGGTTCTAGTGCTGCATATGCTGCTGGATAATGTGTGTGGTGTTTAATGTGCTCCTAATTGCCAAAGTGAGCTGAGCGGCCTCCATGCTTGCCTTGGTATGACGTCCGCACAGAAAAAAGGCGCGGAACGATTGTCTGCCGTTGCTCTGACGGAGGGAGGGGCGACTGACGACACGGCTTACAGGGTTGGCTTCAGGGAGCTAAAATCAACAAAGGGGGTGCCTGTACATCAAGGAGTATTTCAGGCAGGACTGCACGGAGGGTTCCAATAAGAAATGGTGCACCTAAGTTATTGTTCTTATTGGAACGAGGAGGTTAGCCTGGCCTCTGATTGATACATGGCTAGATTTACCTCGTTGCACCTTCTCTGTGAGTGACTGCAGTGTGATCTAGAGGAATGAGTCCCCTAGACAGGGGAGGAGGCAAATGAGTACAAAACAAATCTGGTCTATTTCTTGTTCTGACCCACTCCATCTATCTTTTACATCTTTGGCTGGCAGCAGACGGTGCAGAAGAACTGCATGCCATCCACATCTCATGGCTGCTCGGCAGAAGATGGTACAGTACGACTGCTAGCAGTCCGTATCGCCTGCCCGCTCACCATAAGACGGTTCAATAGGACTGACTGCAGGACTAAAGAGAATGACCTGGTCAAGTCACTCCAAATTTAGTCCCTGCACCCATGTCTGCCCAGGCGCTCCCAGCCGACGTGGCCAGGAGCACCTCGGACATGACGATGACGGCTACCAGTCGTACTGTACCGTCTGCTGCCACAAGGCAAGGGGTTGCTGCTACTGTGTAGCAATGCCGTACCACGTCTGCCAGCACCCAGGAGACATAGGGTGACGGTTACCTGAGCGGGCTCCATGCTTGCAGTGGTATGGCGTCTGCACAGGTAACTCAGGAAAAAAGGCGTGAAATGATTGTCTGCCCTTGCTTTCACGGAGGGAGGGAGGGAACGGGGGCCTGACGATATGTACCCAGAACCACCCGCGACAATGTTTTAGCCCCATCAGGCATTGGGATCTCAACCCAGAATTCCAATGGGCAGCGGAGACTGCGGGAACTGTGGGATAGCTACCCACAGTGCAACGCTCCGGAAGTCGACTCTAGCCTCGGTACTGTGGAAGCGCTCCGCCGAGTTAATGCACTTAATGCACTTAGAGCATTTTCTGTGGGGACACACACACTCGAATATATAAAACCGATTTCTAAAAAACCGACTTCTATAAATTCGACCTTATTCCGTAGTGTAGACATACCCTGAATTTCCACCCGAGGCGTTAGTCACGTTTCCCTCATTTGTTTCAAAACAGGCTCTTGTAGAGATGTTCATCTCTCAAACTTTTGCTGCTAACAAATCATCATTCCTTGGTGAGGAAGTGAACAGCTATTCATTACATTAGACAGGACACACTCAAGACGGAAGACAGAAAGACATGCAGAGTTTGAAAGGACTGACTGACAGTGACTCCTTAGGGTCTTGGGTGAGGGGAGAGCACCTGTTACTTATTATCTAATCAATTAGTTCTTTCAGCCATGAGAGCTGACTTGTTTTAACACCTGTGCTTAGAACTGATGGCTAGGGAAGGAGGAGCCAGATAGTAACCTGGTTAATTCCCCAACTGAAGTGCAGACTCACTACCATCTGCTTCCTTGGAGGCTGTAAGGGTTTCCAGACTTCATAAACAAGTGCAGGAACAAACAGGTGACTGCTTGTTCCATCTGAGTGCAGACCCAACAAGCTACTGATCATTTGTAAATTCAGAGAATCCTGTGAATGTCACTGATTCAAATTGCAACTGTTCAAGGAAAGTTTTAAAAAGCTGCTGATTTGCTTAAACCTCTCTCTAGTAGTCTCCTAACCTGGACCTGATGCCCCCTATCACTTCTGAGCAGAGCCTACATCTGTGATTCTGACATGGGGAGGCACAGAAGGCAGGGCTGACTCAAAACAGCATGCTCCCCTCTTTCATAGATACTAAGGTCAGAAGGGACCATTATGATCATCTAGTCCAACCTCCTGCACAACACAGGCCACAGAATCTCACCCACCCACTCCTGCGAAAAACCTTGTTAGTATATCATCTATCCACTTGTTAGTATATCAGAAAAAGCCCTGTTGTCAGAGTCATGAAGAAATTATTCCCTAGGGCCTGCAGAAGCCTCACACCAAGGTGGGGGTTCCACACCTGTCTGGAAGACAGGAGAACTGGTGAGTGCTCCCCAACATGTTGTTCTACTCCTCACGCTACCATGCCAGAGCAAGGTCTGCCTGCAGCAACCTATATCTTCCCTCTATACAGTGTGGGAATGAGCACATGGCCCCAAGAAGTCGTGCAAGTCCAGCAGCAGCTGAAGCCTCTGGCAGCACAGTAACTGCAAGAGCTATGCTGTCAGAGAGACATACTGGGTCAAACCAATAGCCCATCTAGTCCACCATCCTGTCTTCCGACAGTGGCCAATGCCAAATGTTTCAGAAGGAATGAACAAAACAGGCAATCAGTCAGAGGCAAGGACACCCACAGCATGGGGTTGCATCCCTGACCATCTTGGCTAATCACCATTGATGAAACTATCCCTCCATGAAATTTAATTCTTTTTTGAACCCAGTTATACTTTTGGCCTTCACAACATCCCCTGGCAATGAGTTCCACCGCATGACTGGGAATTGCATGTAGAAGTATTTCCTTTTTGTTTCTTTTAAACCCGCTGCCTATTAGTTTCATTGGGTGACCCCTGGTTCTTGTGTTATATAAAGGAGTAAATAACATTCTCCATCCATTCATGATTTTATAGACCTCTACCACAACCCCCCTTAGTTGTCTCTTTTCCAAGATTAAAAGTCCCAGTTTTCTTAATCTCTCCTCATATGAGAGTGGTTTCACACCCTTAATTGTTTTTGTTGCCCTTCTCTGTACCTTTTCTAATTCTAATATACATCTTTTTTGAGATGGGGTGATTAGTACTGCACTCAGTATGCAAGGTGTAGGCATAACACAGATTTATATAGTGGCACTATGATATTTTCCATCTTACTATCCCTTTCCTAACTGTTCCTAAGATTGTTAGCTTTTTTGACTGCTGCTGCCTATTGAGTAAAGGTTTTCAGAGAACTATCCACAATGACTCCAAGATCTCTTTCTTGAGTGGCAACAGCTAATTCAGACCCTCATCATTTTGTATGTCAAGACTCAAGAGGAAGTTTGGTGCCACGTGGCATTTGCCCCTCATATAGATCCCAGTCTGGGGCTAGAGGCAAGAGGAGAGAAATCTGCAGTCTCAGAATGCTAAAAGCCTCCTATTTCATGACAGCAAATTCCCATCCCACTGCCCTCCACCAATGTCCCATTCCCCCCAAATAAAACATTTCACAAACTCCAAACTGAGCCTCTGTATTTCCACTTCTTTATGCACGTTATTTCTCTATAAGGCCCATGGAACCCTTTTATTAACACTGCAACAGGCAACTTTAATGTACATTGTTTTCCAAGAAACAGTTTTACAAGCCTCTTATAATCTCCATGGGGGATTTATTCGGATTCTTTTCTTATTTAGGCCTATGACCACAACATTAAATCAAGAAACTAACTGCACAGAAGAAACAGATCCTTGTGGGTTAACTGGTAGAAAAATGGACATTTCACATCCATTAGTCAAGGCCTGCCCATGTGAGAAATTATAAATTACAGTTTGGCTTGACTGGAGCTCATTTTCTGAATCACATTTCTCAGCCACTTAAAAATATTAGGAAAATAACTGCACAAAGTTTTGAGCTATAGCTATATCAAAGAGGTACCTAGCTTGAGCGTAAACAGAGTGAATATCTGACTTGATCTACTGTTGCATGAACTGAAGACAAGGAAAATACATAGTTTTGCATCCTTATGGCTCTAATCATCCACTACTCTACCCTTCCAATAGAGAAGACAGCTAAAGTAGAGTCCTGATATACTTACGATTAAGAACACACCCCTATTATATAGATCCTGTGCACTGGGTAGTGCCTAGACTAGGAACATGGGCATCAAATATATACACTACTCAGAGACAAGATGTCGAGTATGTGAAACCAAGCAAAGCTCCTAGATCACTGTTAAATCTGACACGAGTTCCCGGGAGGGGAAATTCTCAGATTCCAGGTTAATTAGCACTGATTTTAATGAGGAATCAAAACACTTTCTAGAACTGCTCTGTAAATATGAAAACAAACATAACAGCTGCATTGCTGCAGAACTGTAACACACGGTTATCTTGCATTACCACTACATTGATGGAACGGGTTATTCATTCCCCACTCTGATCATCAGATTAATACAGTAGCAAACAGATAAAACAAGATCAAAACACAAGATTCAAAGTCCCCAGATCTCCTACTGCAACAGATATTGAGAAACTGCTGCATACCAAAGCTGTAAAGGGCACCATGAAAGCTGCTGTACAATGGTTCATGTTAAGCGTGCCAGTTTTAAACTATTAGTATTACAACACAATTCTTGCAGCTTTGGCATGCAGGGCGCTAGAAACAGAACGCTTTGGATTTAGGATCACACATGCTAAGATCAGCCAGCAAGAAGAAACAGCAAGAACAAATGCCAGATAGCATTTGGCTAGGGCCTAGGGAAACAGTGTCACTAAAAACACTTGTCAACTGCGAAAGGGATGCAAGTGGAGAGATGTCCACTAGGTTCTTTCCAAGACATAAGATTTTCTTCTTTCACTCCCCACCATGGATTCTAGGCCACTGATTCAACTCCTTGTATGCTACATTCCCTTGCTCCTCCTTACAGCGACAGAGCTGATACCAATACAGAGTGGAATTATTCCAGTCTATGGGACCTACCCTCCCATTAATG
Organism: Lepidochelys olivacea; assembly: GCF_965140295.1. Taxonomy (NCBI): domain Eukaryota; kingdom Metazoa; phylum Chordata; order Testudines; family Cheloniidae; genus Lepidochelys; species Lepidochelys olivacea. The sequence goes on from NC_140417.1 coordinate 122,158,322, forward strand.
GGGAACATAGTTCAGCAGTAGTAACAAGTGTCACATATATATGCATGCCCTTCTTCCTGTGCACTGACAAAAAGTTATGTCCCCTATGTCTACCAGAGAGGCCTCAATTTATATTGTATTCTTTCAAAACAAACAGAGAGAGAATGATGCGCTAAAACAGTGTGTGCAAGTCACATACAGAAGGATCTGACAGCAGTTATTCAATGACTTGTGGACAAGAGCAAACTGTTCCATTTTCAGAAGCTTTTTTTGAAACCATCCTCTCAAAGAGAAGCTCGTCTTCTGCTTACTATTTTGTAAGTGACGTTTATTCATACTCTAAGGCGTTAAATGAGAGTGGGTGGTGGTGCAGTTCCATTTGTTTCATATTTTTAACTACACTCAAAACATTATAGATTTATAATTTGCTCAGCACCACACCATACAGGAGCACAGCCCCGAGGTCAGATCATGTATAAAACCATCAATTCCTCTTCCAAATGAATCTGGGGTATATACCCCACAAGGCCCCAGTGCAGGTGAGTTTTTCCAGCTTTTTCTTGTAAGTTTCCATTTTATGTTATTCAGTTTAGAAACAGAAAAGAAAAAAAAATCCCTCTTAAAAATGAGCTTCAATCCCTGTCTGACAGACTAACGTGTTTTCAGAGAAAACAGGTCATTTCTTTACCAATTTAAGTACTCACTCTATGACAGAACTGTAACATTTACTTGCCCATGACAAGAAATTGTACACAGCATATGGGGAGGGGAAGGAAAGGGATGATTAAGATATCTTAAGCTTTCTACGGTGCTGGAAATGAATGAAGTGCAGCATAGTAAAATAATTTTCCTTAAAACTAGCTAAATTCCCATGAAAATATGCAAGTGTCCCCTAGAGAAGTGTTCCCCAAAAGGTTTGGGAAATTCTTGCAGAAGTCAGAACCTATCAGGCAAGTTATCAGGTGTTTACGCTAGTTTCAAAGGGCACAAAAGAAGCACTTCTTCTCCAGCATATCTATGCTTGAACAGGAGTCTGGGTTAGGACAGACCTATTATTTTAAGGAAACATTTCTTGGGGGGCGGGGGGGATTGATTTCAGTTTTAAATGGAAAAGGCACTAACACCATGGCTTGTCTACACAACAAAATTGACAGGCATACCTATTCTGTAATAGTTTAGCTATTCCAAAGTAACTTCCCCATGTTGGCACTATTCCAGAAAAGTCACTTATTTCAGAAGATCTGAATAGCCATACTGGGTCAGGTCAATAGTCCATCTAGCCCAGTATCTATCTTCCAACAGTGACCAATGTCAGGTGCTTCAGAGGGAATGAATAGAACCAGCAATCATGGAGTAATCCATCACTTGTCATCCACTCCTAGCTTCTGGGAATCAGAGGCTGAGGATACCCAGAGCATGGGGTTGCATCCCTGACACATCAATGGCTAATAAAGGAAAAAGAACAAGAAGATAGTTTCAGAGTAGCAGCCGTGTTACTTTGTATTCGCAAAAAGAAAAGGAGTACTTGTGGCACTTTAGAGACTAACCAATTTATTTGAGCATAAATTGGTTAGTCTCTAAGGTGCCACAAGTACTCCTTTTCTTTTTAAGAAGAGAGTTGTTAAACGGTAACGCTAATAGCCTTTGATGTATCTGTCCTCCATGAACTTATCTAATTCTTTTTTGAACCCTGTTATACTACAACATCACTTGGAAACAAGTTCCACAGGCTGTGTGTTGTGTGAAGTACTTCCTTCTGTTTTAAACCTGCTGCCTATTAATCTCGTTGAGTGATCACTGGTTCTTGTGTTATGTGAAGGAGTAAAGAATACTTCCTTATTCACTTTCTCTATAACATTCATGATTTTATAGACCTCTATCATATCCCCCCCCCCCCATCTCTTTTCCAAGGTCAAAAGTTTGTCTTTTTTAATCTCTTCTCATATGGAAGCTGTTCTATACCCTTAACTATTTTGTTGCCCTTCTCAGAGTAGTGTGTTCACATGGGGGAGTTATTCCGGAATACCTGTGACATTCTGTATGGAATCTGGGGGACACTTTCTGTTATCATTCTTGCAAAATTGCAAGGAATCTGACCAGATATGCCCTGTAAGGTATCTTGAAAATTTTATGTTTTGCAAAGTATGATCATCTTGTTTATATCTTTGTGTCACCTTTGTATTAGGAGTTACAGATATGTAATGTATATCTGTATTTCCAAACTTGTGCTGTGTTTCTGGGTGACACCCCAAGACAGATTGACATCAGCACTAGGCTTGCTTCATGGCATATCAAGGGACATCAGCTGTACAATGAACCCATTGAAAGCAGCCAAGGACTATACCTTATGACTCAGCAAAGCATGCAGGGGCATGCCTATGGACAGAACTCTAAGGCCTTTCAATGCCCTGATTTCAGAGTAACAGCCGTGTTAGTCTGTATTCGCAAAAAGAAAAGGAGTACTTGTGGCACCTTAGAGACTAACCAATTTATTTGAGCATGAGCTTCGATGAAGTGAGCTGTAGCTCACAAAAGCTCATGCTCAAATAAATTGGTTCGTCTCTAAGGTGCCACAAGTACTCCTTTTCAATGCCCTGAGTTTGCCTGTGAAACAAAGGAAGTACCAGATACATGACAAAAGGACTGTAAATGGCAGCTGCTTCATCTGCATTTTGTCTTCAGTCCTGCTTCTTACCTCTGGAGGAACTTTGCTACAAACAATCTCTGAACAAAGAACTGAAAGACCCATCCAAGCTGTGGATGTGTTCCAGAGGGACTTTCAAGCCAGCAAACTCACCAATACCGCTAAGAACCTGATATATGGACTTTGAAGTCTTTTTAGGTATGTGATTGCTTTACCATTTAACAACTCTCTTCTTGCTTTTTTTCTTTATAGTAAACCTATAGTTTTAGACACTAAAGGATTGGCTGGCAGCGTGGTATTTTGGGTAAGATCCAAACCTATATTGACCTGGTAAGGTGGCTGACTCTTTGGGGTCAAAAGAACATTTTGTAAATGTGAGCAGAGTTTTTTAAATAACTTCTCATCATATTGGACCTATGTGCTGATTGTGAGCCAGAGAACTGGAATGCAATACAGGGGGCTGTGAGATTTCTTTTTTGCTTCTTGATAACCAATGTGGGGGAATCAGAAGCACAGTTTGTGACTGGTTGGGGGAGTTACCCACCAGTCTTGGGAGTAACACTGAAGTTATCTGCTCTCCCTTTTGCAGCCTGCCCTGACCTTGGCAATTCCAGTGACAGTTGCTCTAAGCACACTGGGTCAGAACCTGTGCTGGTTAATTTCCCCATGTATACAAAAGTCCTCAGTGACTACAATGGAAAGATCTCCAGAGTACATCTTCTAAGATACACAAAGGAAGCAAAAGATAACCTCTTTTATCATAATCCTCATGAATCACAACAGGGAATATTTGGTCACCCACACTGAAAGGGCTGAAATTCTCAAATCTGCTTCTCTCAACAACCAAACAAGGAACCACAGGCTAGCAGCAAACTGGTGGGATTTCAATTCCTTCAGCGAGAGAAACAGCGCTTTCAAAGTCATTTTGACTCCTTGATACGCACACCGCTACTCAACCAAATTTAAGACCATGTGACCCTGACCTTGAGTTAAACAATTAAAGAGGACTGAATGGCCTTATAGAAAAGAACACTATTGCTAAGAAATGTGAAATCAATATTAACTAGCCAAGAGTTAAGTTTTGAAGCTAGACAGCACATAATTCAATTTTCCAAAGCTCTTTTACACTAGAGAATCTACAAGTCAAAGAGTCAGGAGACAGGCGAGTCGCTCTTCCCCCTTGATCAGCTACAAAACCGCGGGTAGGAAATGGTCTGTAAAGCTTCAAATTACTAGCTCAAGTAGGCAAGGTGAACAAACCAGACACTTACTAATGTTTACCAACTAAGATAGCTCATTTGTTTTTAATGAAAAGGAAATCCAAAATTTGCAGCTTATGGAGTCTGCCTTTAAACCCCAGTAACCGGTTTAAATTAGAAATCAAAACATAGGGATCATTTAAAGCTTAGCACACAAATCAGATGCTGAACAGAAATTTAAATGGCAGAGCTTATTGCCTAGAAAAATCCCAGGTGCAATTTACAAAGTTCATCTAAAGTGCAGAAGTTACCATGAGAAAAGGTTAACTCTAATATTCCCCTATTTACCTGGGCATAATGCTCCAAAGAGCTCCTCCTTCAGTGAGGTTATCTCCCAGTGACTGAACTTTTCAGTAGTACTTTGATCACAGCTCCCAGGGTATGACAGACTTCAGGAGATCCACACTGCTCTGCGTTTCCTAGCAAGGGTCTCCACAAACATGCAATTAATTTGGAACTTCATTTTTCCTTTGGAAAAATTTCCCTCCACAATGTAAGCAGCCGCTCTATTACTTTACAGAGGAACAGAGTTGAAACTTGCTGTACCATTGTTTACGACAAAAGAAATCCAAAACAGAAGGACAGATGTGTCTGCCAGGAAAACTCACCCCACAACTAAGGCAAGACTGGAAATTCCTGGGGTAAACATTACAAAACTGCAGTGTAGCTTTGATCCAACATTTAGACAACCAACACACGGGCTATGTTACACACCAGGACGTGTAGATCAGTAAGGATTGTGCATACCCGCGGCTACCAGGCAAAAGACCTGAGGGAAAGGGAGTGGGGGGGGGGGTGTAACCCTGGCGTGTGGCATTAACAAGCAAGTATAATATAATTGTAAGACACGTGCAAAAAGCCCTGAAGCTATTTATGAGCTACAGACCCTAAACGTCAATCAGATCAGCTGGGTGAACTAACACAAACAAGCATGCCACAGAAATAGCCCAGCTGAATCTATGAATGAAGTTTAAAAGCCTTGTTTATCTCAGCACGTGTGCAACGCCCAGAAGCTTTTAGGGATCTACAACAGCAACCCAATTTCCTTACTCTCAGACTAACTGAAAGAGAGTGTGGACCACAAACAATTGGGGGGGTTGCAGATCTATATCAGCAGAGCTCCTATATGTGCACATATAAATGGGGAGGGGGGGGCAGAAAGAGGTTTACCAGGAGCCCCACATCTATGCAGACCCACACATCAGCCTTTGGGGAAGGGGGATAGACAAATGCCCATCTGCAGCATACTCCTCTACTCTCAACCCAGCTTGCTAGGGAGGGTAGCCACAGATGCCCTCAGGGCCCCTCCCCCCCCATTCTCCATGGCCACGGCCCCACCTTTCTTGAACTCCTCCAGCATGGCATCAAGCTTGGTGTCATTGAAGACAAAGTGCAGCGGGTGGTTGTAGAAGCGAGTGATGGTCTTGAGCGGGGTGCAGTCATCTGGGTCCACAAAGGCCAGGTCCTTGACGAAGAGCAGGTCCACAATGTTGGAGCGGTCGCCCTCAAAGACAGGGATGCGGGTGTAGCCACTCTCCATGATCTCAGACATAGTGTTGAAGTCCAGAACAGCCTCGGCGGCGATCATGAAGCAGTCTCGGAGTGGGGTCATCACATCCTCCACCGTCTTGGTGCGCAGCTCCAGCGCCCCTTGGATGATGTTGAGCTCCTCCTTGACCAGATCGTTGTAAGGGTCGGTGACCCGCAGCATCTCAAGCAGCTTCTCACGGTTGTAGACCGTGCCGATCTCCTGGCCCAGCACACAGTCCAGCAGCTTGCTGACAGGGTAGGAGGCCGGAAAGGTCATCATCATGAAGAACTTGGTGAGGAAGATGGTGTTGGCACCCACAGCCAAGCCATGACGGGAGCAGATGGCCTGTGGCACGATCTCGCCGAAGATGACGATGCCGATGGTGGAGACCACCACGGCCACCAGCCCGGAGCCAGCGATGTCATCCAGTAGGATGGTGAGGGTGGTGTTGACCAGCACGTTGCCCAGCAGCAGGGAGCACAGCAGGTAGTTGCCCTGGCGGCGCACGGGCTCGATGCGCTTGGCGTAGTTCTTCTCCTTGTCGGTGCCACAGTTCTGCACGATGCGCAGCTCCATGGGGTCCAGGGCCATGAGGCCCAGGTTGAGGCCGCTGAACATGCCGGAGAGGCAGAGGAGCAGGGAGATGAAGATCACCTGCAGCCAGAAGGGCAGCAGGAACTTCTTCTCCTCGCCCACGATCATCTTCGTGTCCTCGCCGTCGTGGTAGATCCAGGTGGTCTCGGTCCAGGGCGGGGGGCCGGCGGGGCCGTCGGCCCCAACCAGCCCGCCCCCGGGGGGGCCGGCGGCCCCCAGCGCGGCCGGGCCCGACACGGAGGTGCACAGGTAGTAGGACTTGCTCTTCTCGGTCTTGCGCAGGGGCTTGATCTCGATCTCGATGATGCCCGAGGTGCGGCGGTTGAGCACGATGTGCGGCAGGATGATGATGTCCGAGGTGCGGATGCCGCAGCGCTGCGGGGAGCTGCTCTCCGGCGGCCCGTCCTCCTGCTCGGCCGGCGGCCGCCCGCCCCGCCGCCGCTCGTGCTCGGTGAAGGCGATGCGGGACCAGGTCTCGTTGTTGATGTTCTGCCCGTAGACCCGCAGCTTGACCCGCGTCCGCTCGCTCACCCGCAGCGCGCCCCCCTCCATGAAGGAGACGTCGTCCGTGTCCTCCAGCCGCAGCCCGATGATCACCGTCTCCTCCGCGTCGCCCGGCGCCCCGCCGCCGCCCCCGGCCGAGGAGGAGGAGGAGGAGGAGGGGACGCCGGCGGCGGCGGCGGCCGGGGGCTGCTCGCCCAAGCAGCCGCTGAGGAGCAGCAGCAGCAGGACCCGCGCCCCCCGCCCGCCCCCCGCCATGTTCCGAGCGGGCAGCGCGGCCGAGCCCAGCGCCATCTTTAGTCAGGGATCAGAACCGCCGGGGCCAAACATAGCGGGACGGCAGCATCCCGCGGCGGCGGCGGCGGCAGAGGCTGCCTGCGAGAGCTGACAGGCGCCGACTGCCGGACCCTGAGGGGAGTCGCTTCAACCCCTATCCCAGGGCCGGAGCCGGCAGCGCGCGCGGCCAATCAGGGCAGGCACGGGACCAGCGGGCGGGGCCCCGAAGCCGCCCCCCAGCCAATGCCGAGGCGACAGGGGCAGGGCCCTGCCGAAGCCTGCCCCACCCCCTCCTTGCTGAGTTTCCAACCGGCGAGCGCGTGACTCCTGTGTGTATGCGAAAGGGAGAGGGGCGTGGCTACCGGAACTCTGCGAGCCAATGGAAGAGACTCTCTGCCTCAGGGGGCGGGGACTGCCAGGGGAGCGACCCGTGTAGGCGCGCGCTCCTCTGCGAGTCTGTGCCCAAGCGGAGCTGGCGCGTGCTGGCAGGGAGCTGGACGGGGACTTGGTAGCCCCGGGGCCCCGGCAACCACCCGCCCCCAGTCGCCTTCGGCAACGGCTCTTTAGACGGGTCTGAAGCTTGAGTGCATCTGTCTATCAATGCTTCATGCATTCGCGTGTGCAAGCGTGCATCCGTCCGTGCATCACGCCGCTCCATGCACACTATGGCGCACGCACAGACCTGCAGACCTCGGCCTGCGGAACCTTTGCAGCGGACCATGGAACACGAGCATCTCCGTACACGTGCGCCTAAAAATGCATCCATACGACTGTGCGACTTAGCGCTGCATCCACACGTGCCTGCAGGTAGTAGATGCTTCTGCTCGTGCGTGCATCTCTCCCTTTTGAGCATGCATCTATAAATCCATCTCCTTAACCAACTCTTTATTTACCCTGAGATAATACACACGGGCTTTACTGACCTCCCCGCCTCTGCACGTGGAGCTGGGATGTAAGTCCCATTTCCAGCGGGCATGCTCACGCTAGCTGCCCCCGCGCAGGTACCCACAGCATAGAGGCAGGTCTGCATTCATGGCAGATGGCCGGCCCCGGTGCTCTGCCTTTGCTATCCCAGCCACGCTACTATTTCTAGCATGTTATCTGGATGAGAGAGCTAGCGCCAATATGTCTGCCACAGCTGCCTGGGAATCACATCCCCACTTCCAAGTGCAGAGGTAGCCTTTAACACTTTGCTCTGCGCAATCATCCGTTTAATAAATCCGCGTAATTCTGCAGGGGTCTCTCTACTAAGCTATTTAATGCAGGCAGCTATCCATCCATCTACTGTAAATGTGTGTCAGCCAAAGAAGCAGAATTAGAAACCAGAACGGACAAGAAGAGTCAGCTATTCAGATACCAACCAGCAGCTCCTGCAATTGCAAAGTGAAATCGCTGTAGCTTGCCTGAACATCGCTCCTGCTGAGGTATGGGGAAGGGACAGAAGCCTCCCCCGGCTCCAGTAACTCTATTTTCATTCATTGGCTCGGTGTATATTACGCTAAACCCTTTGCGATAAGCAATGCTGCAGTCAGAGCTTGGGTCTACCACAGGACGGGATGCGTGCTCTAAAGGGTTATTGCTTTGGGGTGTGTTCCTCACAGGACCAGGAGTAGTTTTAGCAGTTCTCCAGCGCAGAGGCTCTGAATGCTTGTGATAGTTGTGCAGCTCCCCCTAGTGACAACAATAAGTATTTAAAAATACGGTTAACATCCATAACACTTTACAAAACAAGAACAAGGAGGAGTCCGGTGGCACCTTAAAGACTAACTGACTTAAATCTGTTAGTCTTTAAGGTGCCACCGGACTCCTCATTGTTTTTGTGGATACAGACTAACATGGCTACGCCTCTGATACTTGGTACAAAACAATGTGTCTGGCATGATAAGGGAACAGAAATAGAGGGGAAGGAACCTGGCTGAGGTCACAGAGCCTGTGCTGGAAATATTTCAGCATCTAAGACCTTTGTTCCAGTGGAACAAACCAAGCAGCTACTTTCTCAACACTGGGCTATCTAATGGCTCCAAAGAGGGCAATACCACAGCATGAAGCTGTCAGCACAGGGACATCTTTGGCCCCACGTTCAAAACATCTGATAGTCTATCCTATGAGGATCCATTGGTACCATCTCAGCTGGCCTCAAACACAAGGGCAAGAAAAGAAACTGCAAAAGGTCTCCAGTGTCAGGCTATGCCGAGCCTTAAGTCTGAGGAGGAGGAGAAACATCATAATGAGTCCAGGAGGCATACTGTACAATTCCTATCACAGTAGCATAGTGCTGAGGCCCCCTTCATCTTTTCCTGAGCTGCCAGTCTTGAGGTGGCAATGTTAGTTTTTTCGTTAGGTGGAGGGTGGGTATCTTCGAACATTGCCAGCTGGGCTTATTGTTATATCCCAGGGCAATTGCTCTTCTGGGAGGGGTTGAAGTCATCAAGCACCATCTGTTCCAGGGATCAGGAATGAGTCTTTATCAAGATCTCTGTTCAGCACATTGTACATGGGCAGCCACGCTGCTGCTGCACGAGGTGGGCTAGGAGCCTCAACAGGACAACTTCGGGCAAGGATGATTTGGCGCGTCCTGATCACCCTGCTTATACGTTGCATCCCGTGGTCTATCCTGTGACCGTCAATTTAAATTGTGATGCCTTTGGAGCAAAGACCATGCCAGAGTATCTATTTGGACAGAGCTTAGCACAGTGAGGCTCCATTCCTGGTTGGGGCTTCCAGCTGCTGTTGTAACTGTGATGCCTCTAATAATTACTAAGGATGAAAGTCAAGTAAGAATAAACAAAGGAAACAATTATGCCGCAGATCAGAAACCACAATGTTCAACCAGCCTCAGACTAGTTAGCGAAGTTCAACATTAAATACAATGGTTCAGATGGCAACTGGTCATCTGCATTAGACACAAAGTGTATTGACTCCATACTCAGACACATAACTTTCTGCTCATATTTGTTTAGATCCAGCTTTAAATTGCAATCTCAAACCACACTGTACACATCAGATTCAGCTGCTTGTAATGAGATCCTTAGCCAAGGCGTGTACATAATTATATTTTGCATTTTACGTTAATTTGTAGGTTAGCTTAACTGAAATTAAAATGCATTTCCTTTACGTAGTGCTGGTGAAAAGGGTTGTTTTGGCAGTTCTGGAGAGTGAACCCTTCTATTTAACCAGTAAATGTTGAGTTCGCACTTAAGCTCAGTCAGAGGATGAAGGGTAGACATGAAATAGGTAGATGTTAAGAAATGTTGTTTCCCCAAACCAGCCAACACTTGTGACAAAAGACTGCTCACCAGTCAATAGTCAACTGTGCATCATTTCCAGGTATTAAGGGTCTGATATTTGTTTAGCTTTGAGCTGTAGCAGAGGTCTCTGATTACCACCTGCCAAGCTATTATCAGCAGGCACAAGACCAGTGGCAAGATTTCTAACCAAAGCCATTCTAACCAAAGTCAGGCTGCTATCAAGCCCTCCATGCAATGAGGAGTTTGCCTCTCTTCCCATGGGTGTTTCACTGTTATTTCTCTTCTTGTGCTTTATCCCTTTCTCCTCCCTCTGTCTCACATGCTGCTCATCTCACGCACTGAGGACCTGGCCTCTTAACTTTTCCTCCTGGCCTGTTCTCTGTTTCTCTACCCACAGACCCCAAATGCTGTCCTTGCCTGTCTTCAAACCTCTCATTCTCTGCTCCTTCAGTTCAAATGGACTAATGCAGCTTCCCAACTGCCATTACCAGAAATTTCTCACAACTGCCCAGTTCAAACTCCACCCTCGCCAGCCATGCCTGGCTCCCCGATTTCAGCCTGTGACCCCCACCTGCCACTTCCTGCTCTCCCAATTCAAAATGGTTCTCAACTGCCACTCGTTACTCCTCCAGTTCAAAGGCCAGGCTGAGCTCCCCCACTTTGAGTTGAGACTCTCAAATGTTCACACCCAGCTGCCCAAATCATCCTCTCAAATACTCCCCTCAGCTGCCCAGTTCAAACAGCCCAATTCCCCATTTACCCCCCTCACCGCCCAATTCAACCAAAGCGTCTCCATTCAAACTCTGCCCCCCCCCCCAGTGGTCATGCCTGTCACTTCTCTCATCCTAATTCAAACGGTCACTTTCAACTGGCAAATGCAACCTCCCATTTGACCAGTTCAAACTGCTAAGGAACCTTTCAGTTGCAGAGCTGCTCATTAAAGGGGTATCACCTGAAACAGCCTACTGGATTTTTGAACAGTAGGAGAGGAAAAACATAGGACTCCAGCTGTCCCCTATTTATCCATTAGGATGCAGGTTTAAATTAACTGACCATAGTAATTAGTTTCCTGGAATCCATTTATTTTGCAACATTTGAATTAGCTGGTTCTAGTAACAGATGCCTTTGGAGCTTTTCCTGGCAATCCTACTGTGTCCATTCATGGCGCACGAAAGTATAATGAGACCAGTACAGCTATCATATCAGCACAGCCCACACACACAAAAAGGAACTTAAAAGGAATCTCCTGCTTTAATGAGACAATGCACAGTAACATGGGTGTTAGGAGCAGAGGTGGGCTAAATTTTTCACTGACCAGTTTTGGCCAAAATATTTTTTTCAAGACTTAGATGACATTCACAAAATGGGAGGAGGGGGTGGTAATGCCTCCCTTGTAACCTTTAGCCCAGTGGTTAGGGCACTCACACAGGAACTAGGACACCTCAGTTCAATTCTCCACTCTGCCCCCATTTCCACACAAGGAGAGATATAACCTGACATGCAGATCAAATGATGGGTCGATGACTTCATCTGTCTTGGAAGTACAATATGTACCAACTGCCAGTTCACTAAAGAAGGGAAGGCAAGAACTGGCAAAGATAGTGGCTCAGTGTCCTGTTTGTCAAACATCTGGAAGAAGATGGAGAAGAAGATACATCTACACACTAAAATTATATTGTACTACACTCTTGCCCTCCCAACAGTACTGAATGCCTCGTTGTCTGGCACATGGTGAAAGTACGGACCAGGAAGCTGAATGCCTTTCACCAGCGTTGTTTAAGAATACTGGGAATTCCTTGGAGAGATCGTGTAACCAGTGTGGAAGTGTTGCACTACATGGGTCAGTAGGCTGAGGACTTAACAATCAGACAGACAGCTGTGGTAGTCTGGCCGTGCCATCAGGCTACCCTGTGGCAGAAGCACAAGGTACACCTTAGATTGGATCCCATCTGGAAAGAAGAGACGGCATGGGGGACAAAGAGTGACCTCTCAAAGCATGATACAGAAGGATGCTGCCGTCACGGAGACAAAGATGGAGTCAGACGTCTTGCTCTGGACAGACAGCAGGGGGGAAAATCAGTTGTCTCATGTACCACAGGAGATTCTAGAACAACTAAAGCTGATGTGGAGAAGGGATTTGAACTTGGGTCTCCCCCCATAGCCTGAGACAGGAGCCTCTGGGAAACCCCCATATTCAAAGCCCTGGCCCACATCAGGCATGAGGCAGAGGGGAGGAGAGGAAAGGAAATTGAACTTAAGTCTCCCGCATCCCAGGTGAGTGCCCCTAACCATGGGGCTAAAGATTATAAGGGCGGCAGCTACCCCACCTGCCATTTTATGAATCTACCCTTTCATTTCCCAGAGTGCCTGGAAACTAAACCAAATGTTTCATTTCATATCAGACAAAACATTTTCTTCAATACACAGCAAATCTTGCCAATTTTGTTGATTCGCCAACGTTGTTTTGGGTCAAACTGGTTTTTGTTTTGTTTTTTTTTGGAATTGCCACCAACGCAAAAAATCAGTTATTCGCCCATCTCTAGTTAGGAGGGTTAATGTATTGTTCTGGGATCCGTGGATGAAAGACGCCGTGGTAGTAATTAATAAATCATTTGTGTTTCTATGACCACAGGTAAGAATAGTAAATGTTCCTTTTGGAATCCAGCCATCTGTGACAGATTAGTTACTTTCAAGCAGCAGCGGCTATTGCTTGGCTATTCCCAGACTGGCCTAGCTGACCGCACAGCTTTACCACAAACCCTCTTGTTACATTCCCATCACAGCCTTTGTGTGTCATTACAAAGAAGTAATTAAAAACTAGCCTGCCAGGTTCCCAGCCGCATGAGCCCACTCCCCTTCCTGCAGTGCTCATGTCCCCACACCCAATGTGACATTTCTTTTCCTTTGGCATTCCTACGGGCCGAGCATTTAATATTGATGAGGAGCATGTCTCTAATGCAGGCTTTTTAGCAGAGGGCCCAGGGCTCAGCTGCCCAGGACATCTCCCCTAATCAAATTAGATTGAACATTATATGCCAAGAATTACCATAAATGGGACTGGCTTTTTATATCTCCCAGGAGGAGCACTGAAAGACTCCACATGCCCTCTGTGGGTGTTATGTTTAATGTATTAATATATAAAATGGCTGAAAATAGAACTTTAGGCCCCAATTCAGAAAAGCACTTAGGCGTGTGCTTAACTTTTAAGTACAAGCTTATGTTGCATTGACTTGAATGAGCAGGGATGTGTCCATGAATCAGGGACCAAAGAACATAAGATCGGCCATATTGGGTCAGACTAGAGGTCCATCTAATCCAGGATCCTGTCTTCCGACAGTGGCCGGTGCCAGGTGCTTCAGAGGGAATGAACAGAATAGGGAATCATCAAATGAGCCATCTTAAAATAGAAGCACCATCAGTGCCTTAACTAGAGTTACCACCACAATGCTGCAACTTGAGAATAAGAGGATAAGTCCATTGCTGCCAAAGACTGCATGGTTGTCACTATGCTGCCCACCGTGACTGCTTGAGTTTCCATTAGCTATTAGCAACGTAGGGCCCACAGTTTGGCAGTTCTTAGCCACTGCTGGGTATGGAATGGGGAAACAGATTACAAGACAAGCCCATTACAATGCTTAGCACTTCTGGAGTATCCTCCACCTGAGGATTTTACCACACTTTTCAACCATTAAGTCTCACAACCCCCCTGTGAAGTAGGTAAGTGTCATCAGCTCTATTTAACCAACTATAAAACAGAGGCACAGAAAGGTTCAGTGATTTGGCAAAGATCCTACAGCAGAACCCCAGCTCTAGGCCCTAGAGAATGGTTACACCAAAGTAACTTGATTAGCCAAGAGCATCACGGAGATGCCCTAAAGTCCCACTCCTCTGGGAAGGGGGTAAAAAACAGAAGTAGTGCTCGGAGCAGGCATGGCCCTGTGCTGCATGCCTCATGAGTGGCATGAGTCCTATGCAAGGGATGCCTCCATTGCATCATGAGTCCTATGCAAGGGATGAGAGAGAGAGTGTGTGTGTGGTATGATCCTCCCAGAGGAAGGACTTGGTGCTTTGGTCTGGTAGAAGAAGGGAAAGTGGCCCAAGCCACTATCTTATAAAGCCTTTGATCCTCTACAGCAGGGTTCTCAAAAGGCCGCCATTTATGGGGACCACAGAATGAATTCAGAAGGGTAGCTGTATGGGATGCAGGAAACTTGGCAGATCATCTGCGTGTTCCTCATGTAGAATGATTGTGCTCTATTCATAGAATCATAGAAGATTAGGGTTGGAGGAGACCTCAGGAGGTCATCTAGTCCAATCCCCTGCTCAAAGCAGGACCAACACCAACTAAATCATCCCATTGAGTACATGGGCAAAGATCTCAACAGATGAAAGCTTCTGCAATCTGTGTACCAGGTTGGGCCCATTTGTTCTCACAGCTTTCGGCCCTGAAGAATTCCAAGAAGAGGCCCTCTGTGCTCATTTCCAGGTGATGAGCCTCTGTTCAATGCCTACCACCACAAGGGGAACCAGTACAGTTCTGTGAAGTGCTTCCTCACAGTTCTCCCCAAAATACCAGCAGACGATGGACAGACAAGGTTATGCAAATGCTCTGGCATTTAGCTGTGGCCTTTTTACATATGCACGGTGAGCAGGGGGAGTGCGGGGGCTGGAGTCGCTAAGAGTGCCTCTATCAATAGGGGAGCTGAAAAGCTCTGGCAGGATTTCATTACTTTTTAATGAAGCCCGTTTCACAGGTAGGAAAAGACTCAAATCTGCTCTTTCATTGTCACTCCAAAGATTTTCTTTGATGACAAAAATAATGACAGTGAATATGCCAGCAGGGGTTTGCTTGGGTTTTTCAACACATTTATGAGAGTAGCAAAAGAAGGATAAGTTTGGGGTGGTTTATTAATTCCTGAGATCAGGACCTTGATCACATTATCAATAGGTGGTTTTAATAAATACAAAATACTACTGTCCCTTACACTAACACCACATCTTTCCTCCTAAAAGATTGCAGTGTTGTTTGCCAGTGATGTACTCGGGAATCACTCCCCCACCAGTGAAGTGCCCCCATCTCTGGGGTGGTGCACCACAGATAGTTAACAGTACAGCAACACAACTCCTCAAGACAGAAAGAGGAGATTCATGGGTCGTGTACTAGTTATGCAAACTGGATGTAGCCAGGAAACCAGTGTCAACACCCATCACATGGTCAGAAGCTTCATTTTATGTGTTCTCTGGCAGACAGCAGTGACAAGACCAGGTTTCCCCAGCTCCAGGCACCTAAGTCTCCCAAATCATAAAGTCCAGCCCCCTTCCAGGCAGAACAAAAAGTCCAACAAGACAATGAGTCATCCAGCAACCTCCTACTGGGTCTTCAGCCTGATTCCAGACTCAATAGCCCTGCCACCATGGCCTTCCCTCTACCCTGGTTGCAATCCAGGGACCCTGTAGCAAGCAGAGAAAAATCTACTTCTATTCCCTTTGTTTCAACTACCTGGAGCACTTCCTGCTTTGGCCCATGCCCTTTCTCTAGACCCCCTTCCCTATCCACCCCACTGCTGACCCTACTCACTGCAGATCTTTCCTATTGGCGAGCTGAGCAGGCTGCCTCTGACAGGAAGCCTCAGTACACATCCTTGGGGAGGCAGTTAACTAGGCACAGGTGGGGCGGAGCACAATTCCCAGGAAGCCCACCCAGCAGCACAGCCCCTCTCACCTCACCACCACACTGAGCTTGTAACAATGCAGAGGAAAGAGCACCACCTACCAAATCATTATCACCGCTTCCAGAAGCACCTGGATTTTCCTGAGTGGTCTCCTATCCAAGTACCAGCTCAGCCCAACCCATCTTAGCTGAGGATCAAAGCCCAGGGCTAGATGGGGACAGATTTGTTTAGCTAGGGAAGCATTTGGCGTGCGCTATACTTCATCACATTTAGCTTGATGGTCTTTTCCCTCTTCTTTCCTCAGTGGGATGTGACTGGAGTTGGATGTCACAGAATCCCAACACCACTTCCCATAAACCCTTGTGTACAAGGATCTCCGCATACATGCCTGTCACTGCATAGCCCACACATGCATGTAGGAACCAGGCAGACCCATGCTAGCCACATTCTGCTAGATGTGTTGCAACTATCTGGGTAACTGCGCATTGGCTCCTTGTGTCTTTCAGCTGGGGGTCCTCTGAGAGGAAGTGCTAACAGTGCAATGGCTGGGAGGAGGGACAGTGGCCAGCTGAGCGGATTTTACACAGCTGTTCGATCGAGCAGTAAAAATGCGAGACAGAAAATGGGATTTATAAGAAAGGTGGCTGGGAGGTGAAAAGCTTCACTGCCATGGTGGGAAAATTAGGTGTCAGCAGCAGCAAGAGCATCTAACTGGTCCACCCTCCCAGCACCCACCTGGGTAACCAACTCCACATGTTGCTGATTTGCGTGTTGTTCAGGGGTAAGCCCATGGCTATGCAAAGGGAGAGTAAAGCTGCCGGTGAACCCACTGATCACTCCAGGCACTGACTAATTGGTGTCTCTCAGGGAGTTAAGCACATGCTTAAGTGCTCTCCTGAATCAGGACCTCACTCAGTGGAGAACAAGAGATCTTTCCACCCCATATTTCACTAGGGACAGGCTTTCAGCCCCCACCTTCATGGACAGAGGATAACTCAGAGCTCACTTATCTTGGCAGGGCACTGCTCATGCTGTTCCTCTCGCTTCTCTCAGGGTATGTCTACACTACAAAATTAGGTTGAATTTATAGAAGTCGGTTTTGTAGAAAGCGTTTTTATACAGTCGATTGTGTGTGTCCCCACGCAAATGCTCTAAGTGCATATAGTCAGCGGAGTGTGTCCACAGTACCGAGGCAACCGTCGACTTCCGGAGCTATCCCACAGTTCCCGCAGTCTCCATCGCCCATTTGAATTCTGGGTAGAATCCCATTGCCTGATGGGGCTAAAACATTGTTGTGGGTGGTTCTGGGTACATATCGTCAGGCCCCCCTTCCTTCCCTCCTTCCGTGAAAGCAAGGGCAGACAATAGTTTTGCACCTTTTTTCTTGAGTTACCTGTGCAGACGCCATATCACGGCAAGCATGGAGCCCGCTCAGCTCACCGTCACCATATGTCTCCTGGGTGCTGGCAGACGTGGTACTGCATTGCTACACAGCAACATTTTATTGCCTTTTGGCAGCAGACAGTGCAGTATGACTGGTAGCCGTCGTCGACGTAGTTCTGGGTGCTCTTTTAACCAACCTCGATGAGGTCAGGGGCGCCTGGGCAAACATGGGAGTGACTCAGCCAAGTCATTTCCCTTTTAAGTTTCGTCTCATGGCGATTGTGTCCTACCGGCAGTGCACTGTCTTTTAATCAGCAGCCAGCAGAAGATGATGGCCAGCAGTCATACTGCACCGTCTTCTGCCAAGCACCCAGGAGATGACGATGGCTAGCGGTCGCACTGCACAGTCTGCTGTCAGCAAGATGTATAAAGATAGATGAAGTGGCTCAAAACAAGAAATAGACCAGATTTGTTTTGTATTAATTTTCTCCTCCCTCCCTCTGTGAAATCAACAGCCTACTAAACCCAGTTTTGAGTTCTATCCTTGAGGGGGCCATTCAGTTTCTTGCAAAGCCACCCCCTTTGTTGATTTTAATTCCCTGTAAGCCAACCCTGTAAGCCATGAAGACTGGAGAATTTATGGATCTAAAGGTAGAGGAGGCCTGGGATTATTTTAAATCAAAGCTGCAGAAGCTATCGGAAGCCTGCATCCCAAGTAAGGGGAAAAAATTCATAGGCAGGAGTTGTAGACCAAGCTGGATGAGCAAGTGTCTCAGAGAGGTGATTAAGAAAAAGCAGAAAGCATATAGGGAGTGGAAGAAGGGAGGGATCAGCAAGGAAAGCTACCTTCTTGAGGTCAGAACATGTAGGGATAAAGTGAGACAGGCTAAAAGTCAAGTAGAGTTGGACCTTGCAAAGGGAATTAAAACCAATAGTAAAAGGTTCTATAGTCATATAAATAAGAAGAAAACAAAGAAAGAAGAAGTGGAACCACTAAACACTGAGGATGGAGTGGAGGTCAAGGATAATCTAGGCATGGCCCAATATCTAAACAAATACTTTGCGTCAGTCTTTAATAAGACTAAAGAGGATCTTAGGGATAATGGAAACATGACAAATGGGAATGAGGATATGGAGGTAGACATTACCATATTTGAGGTAGAAGCGAAACTCAGACAGCTTAATGGGACTAAATTGGGGAGGGGCCCAGATAATCTTCATCCAAGAATATTAAAGGAATTGGCACATGAAATTGCAAGCCCATTAGCAAGAATTTTTAATGAATCTGTAAACTCAGGGGTTGTACCGTATGATTGGAGAATTGCTAACATAGTTCCTATTTTTAAGAAAGGGAAAAAAAGTGATCCGGGTAATTATAGACCTGTTAGTTTGACATCTGTAGTATGCAAGGTCTTGGAAAAAATTTTGAAGGAGAAGGTAGTTAAGGACATTGAAGTCAATGGTAAATGAGACAAAATACAACATGGTTTTACGAAAGGTAGATCATGCCAAACCAACCTGATCTCCTTCTTGAGAAAGTAACAGATTTTTTAGACAAAAGAAACGCAGTGGATCTAATTTACCTAGATTTTAGTAAGGCATTTGATACTGTGCCACATGGGGAATTATTAGTTAAATTGGATAAGATGGGGATCAATAGGAAAATTGAAAGGTGGATAAGGAATTGGTTAAAGGGGAGACTACAACGGGTCCTACTGAAAGGTGAACTGTCAGGCTGGAGGGAGGTTACCAGCGGAGTTCCTCAAGGATCGGTTTTGGGACCAATCTTATTTAATCTTTTTATTACTGACCTTGGCACAAAAAGTGGGAGTGTGCTAATAAAGTTTGCGGATGATACAAAGCTGGGAGGTATTGCCAATTTAGAGAAGGACCGGGATACCCTCCAGGAGGATCTGGATGACCTTGTAAACTGGAGTAACAGTAATAGGATGAAATTTAATAGTGAGAAGTATAAGGTCATGCATTCAGGGATTAATAACAAGAATTTTAGTTATAAGCTAGGGACGCATCAATTAGAAGTAACGGAGGAGGAAAAGGACCTTGGAGTATTGGTTGATCATAGGATGACTATGAGCCGCCAATGTGATATGGCTGTGAAAAAAGCTAATGCGGTCTTGGGATGCATGAGGCGAGGTATTTCCAGTAGGGATAAGGAGGTTTTAGTACCGTTATACAAGGCACTGGTGAGACCTCATCTGGAATACTGTGTGCAGTTCTGGTCTCCCATGTTTAAGAAGGATGAATTCAAACTGGAACAGGTACAGAGAAGGGCTACTAGGATGATCCGAGGAATGGAAAACTTGTCTTATGAAAGGAGACTCAGGGAGCTTGGCTTGTTTAGCCTAACTAAAAGAAGGTTGAGGGGAGATATGATTGGGCTCTATAAATATATCAGAGGGATAAATACCAGAGAGGGAGAGGAATTATTTAAGCTCAGTACCAATGTGGACACAAGAACAAATGGATATAAACTGGCCACTAGGAAATTTAGACTAGAAATTAGATGAAGGTTTTTAACCATCAGAGGAGTGAAGTTTTGGAATAGCCTTCCAACGGAAGCAGTGGGGGCAAAAGATCTATCTGGCTTTAAGATTAAACTCGATAAGTTTATGGAGGAGATGGTATGATGGGATAACATGGTTTTGGTAATTAAATATTCATAAATAGGCCCAATGGCCTGTGATGGGCTATAAGATGGGGTGAGATCCCAGTTACCGAGAAAAGAATTTTCTGTAGTATCTGGCTGATGAATCTTGCCCATATGCTCAGGGTTTAGCTAATCGCCATATTTGGGGTCAGGAAGGAATTTTCCTCCAGGGCAGATTGGAAGAGGCCCTGGAGGTTTTTCGTCTTCCTCTGTAGCATGGGGTCACTTGCTGGAGGATTCTCTGCGCCTTGAAGTCTTTAAACTACAATTTGAGGACTGCAATAGCACAGATATAGGTGTGAGGTTTTTTTTTGTAGGAGTGGTGGGTGAAATTCTGTGGCCTGCATTGTGCAGGAGGTCAGACTAGATGACCATAATGGTCCCTTCTGACCTAAATATCTATCTATGAATCTATGTGGTCAGTTGCCCCTCCCTCCGTCAGGGCAATGGCAGACAATCATTCTGCACCTTTTTTCTGTGCAGACGCCATACCACGGCAAGCATGGAACCCGCTCAGATCACTTTAGCAATTAGGAGCACATTAAACACCACACACATTATCCAGCAGTATATGCAGCACCAGAACCTGGCAAAGTGAAACCGGCCGAGTAGGCGACATCAGCACGGTGACAAGAGTGATGAGGACATGGACACAGACTTCTCTCAAAGCACGGGCCCTGTGGGCATCATGGTGCTAATGGGGCAAGTTCATGCAGTGGAACGCCGATTCTGGGCTCGGGAAACAAGCACAGACTGGTAGGACCACATAGTGTTGCAGGTCTGGGACGATTTCCAGTGCTGGCGCAGTTTACTGACTCGGTTAGACCTCAGCGAAACCAATATTCCCACTGTTATTACTGCTTGCTGTGCATGCCACAATATCTGTGAGAGTAAGGGGGAGACGTTTATGGCGGGGTGGGAGGTTGAGGCAAATCACCTGGCTGCTGGTTACGCGCAGCCAGACACCAGGGTGGTTAGAAGAGCACAAGAGGGCGCGGTGCGCATCAGAGAAGCTTTGAAAACCAGTTTCATGACTGGCCAGGCTACGGTGTGAAAGTTCTGTTTGTTTCTCCTTGATGAAACCCCCCGCCCCTTGGTTCACTCTACTTCCCTGTAAGCTAACCACCCTCCCCTCCTCCCTTCGATCACCGCTTGCAGAGGCAATAAAGTCATTGTTGCTTCACATTCATGCACTCTTTATTCATTCATTCACACAAATAGGGGGATGACTACCAAGGTAGCCAGGAGGGGTGGTGGAGGAGGGAAGGACAAGACCACAGCACTTTAAAAGTTTAAAACTTTAAAACTTATTGAATGCCAGCCTATTCTGTTGCTTGGGCAATCCTCTGGGGTGGAGTGGCTGGGTAGCCAGAGGCCCCCCCAACCACGTTCTTGGGTGTCTGGGTGTGGAGGCTATGGAACTTGGGGAGGAGGGCGGTTGGTTACACAGGGGCTGTAGCGGCGGTCTGTGCTCCTGCTGCCTTTCCTGCAGCTCAACCATACGGTGGAGCATATTAGTTTGATCCTCCAGCAGCCTCAGCATTGAATCCTGCCTCCTCTCATCACCTTTCAGCTTCAGCCCGCCACTTACTCTCTTCAGCTGGCCACCTCTCCTTATGGTCATTTTGTGCTTTCCTGCACGCTGAGGTTGTCTGCCTCCGTGTATTCATCTGTGCTCTGTCAGTGTGGGAGGACAGCATGAGCTCAGAGAACATTTCATCACGAGTGCATTTTTTTCGCCTTCTAATCTTCACTAGCCTCTGGGAAGGAGAAGATCCTGTGATCCCTGAAATGCATGCAGCTGGTGGAGAAAAAAAAAAGGGGACAGTGGTATTTAAAAAGACACATTTTATAGAACAATGGGTACACTCTTTAACGTAAACCTTGCTGTTAACATTACATACATAGCACATGTGCTTTCGTTCCAAGGTCGCATTTTGCCTCCCCCCCACCACGTGGCTAGCCCCTCCACCCTCCCACCTCCCTGTGGCTAACAGCGGGGAACATTTCTGTTCAGCCAGAGGCAAACAGCTTAGCAGGAACGGGCACCTCTGAATGTCCCCTTAAGAAAAGCACCCTATTTCAACCAGGTGACCATGAATGATATCTCACTCTCCTGAGGATAACAGAGAGATAAAGAACAGATGTTGTTTGAATGCCAGCAAACATACACTGCAATGCTTTGTTCTACTATTATTCCCGAGTAGGTGCTACTGGCCTGGAGTGGTAAACATGGTGGATGGAATAAGGCTGCCCTCCGCAGAAACCTTTTGCAAAGGCTTTGGGAGTACATCCAGGAGAGCCTTGAATGCCAGGGCAAATTAATCATGCTTGCTTTTAAACCATGTGTAGTATTTTAAAAGGTACACTCACCAGAGGTCCCTTTTCGGACCCACCAGGCGGAGAGGCAGCCTGGGGTGGGTTTGGGGGGTACTGGCTCCAGGTCCAGGGTGAGAAACAGTTCCTGGCTGTCGGAAAAACCAGTTTCTCCATTTGCTTGCTGTGAGCTACCTACAACCTCATCATCATCATCATCTTCCTCGTCCCCAAAACCTGCTTCCGTGTTGCCTCCATCTCCATTGAAGGAGTCAAACAACACAGCTGGGGTAGTGGTGGCTGAACCCCCTAAAATGGCATGCAGCTCATCATAGAACGATGGAGTACGTCTTATGTTTTGGGCACTCCTTGGCATGCCCTACAATGCTGCTGTTTGTGTTGGGGAGGGAGAGGATGGTGGCAGATAGCAGAGTCCCTGCACAGTCATAAGCCCCTGCTGTGGGGCTCAGAAGGGGAACCTGCTCACTCCTTGCCAGAAGGAGCTCTCCTTTGATGTCTACGGGCCCAGAATGAAGAGCGCGCTAGTTCTACCATGGCCCTGCCTCCACGGGCAGAGTGTCATGACTGGGGTCTGCGCAGTTAGGCCTAGTGGTCAGGGCTGATGCCAGAGGCCTAGGTCAGGGGTCAGACCAGGGTCAGAGTCTAAGATCAGTAGCCTGAGTTCGGTCTGATGTCAGGTTCCTAGTACTGATGCAAGGAAGTGGGACTGGAGTCAGCGTTCAAGAGCAGAAGCTGAGGGTCCGAGCAAGAGCCAAGTCCAGCACCACAGCTGGCAGGGGAGTCCACCTCTTTGCACAGATATTTCCTGGGCCTCTTCGTGGGCTTAAATAGGGTGTGTGGACCAATCAGGGGCCACAAGGGAAGCTGTCAATCCGGCCTTCTGAGGTGGTACTTCCTGTGCTGTTTATCCCCACAGGGACTATGGGGTAATGCATGGAAGCTTACCATGGCTGCCGGATAGCAGTGTGGAGACATGGGATGTCCCCCGGATCTGGGATCTAGTCCCATCCCCGCTGAACCTCGCCCAGAGCTCCTGAGCACACAGGGAGGCATGGCCAAGCAGACTAGCCTGGCTACTAAGCAACAGTTGGAAGTGGCTCTGGTTTTACTGAAAACCCCAAACAAGCCAGTACTGCATGGCCCAGTGGGGAGGTTAGGAAGCAGCACTCAGAAACAACAGCTAGGAAAAGACGACGATCAGGTCCAGTCAAAGAGAAGTAGGCTCTTGTCCAGACTGGATTTGGGTCAGAACACTGTGATCAGGGTCAACACCCTGACTCTTGAGGAAAAAAAAGCAAACCAACATCTCTTCGGTCACCTTCCAGGCAAGGTTCTCAAAGCACTTGACAAACCTCACAATGTGCTGGCAAGGTAGGGAAACATTTAGCTTCATTTTACAAAGGGCCACACGGACAGAAGTGACTGACCCCCCCATCCCACAGTGAAGCCAGGAAGAGAGTCAAGACCTCCCAGTAACCTCATGCCCAGTCTTTCCTCAAATCATAACCTCAGTCTTTCCTCAAATCAGGCAATTCCAGCAATACGATGCCTTCAAATGCAAGGCTGGGTAACTGGCTCCACAGGGAGAGCATCACTTATGGAGTTGCCAATGTTCTGCAGCCCCTAGATTTGGGGTGGGGAAGAATCACGAAGAACCAGGTTAAGCAAGACGCCCTGCACGGCACCGCAGGAGAGATTTTCAGAGGCAGTCCTCCCCCTTTGTGCTGGCACAAAAGCCACACAGCCCCTGGATACTGCCTTGCACCTGTTAACATTTCTGTACCAGGCCATAAACCCAGGAACAGCAGAGGAAAGAAGATACAAATTCACAGGCCCTTATAGTCTGTCAGCAAGGCGGACTGTATTACAGCTGAACATCTGTGGGAGGGGCAGGAGAGGGGGCCAGACGCTGTCAGATGAACACTACAGCAGGCAGGAATGTGTACAGACTAGCCAATGGCAGGGAACAATGAAGTCATTCTGAGTATTAGTATTACGTAGCGCCCCAGTCATGCAGCGGGACCCCACTACTCTAGGCACCATAGGAACAATGTCACTATAGCAATCAGTGAGATAGTCAGTGGTCTCAGTGCACCAGCCGCTACCTGGGGTCAAGTTTCCTGGAGGCACCCCGGCAAAGAGTTTGAAGGAGGGAGATGAAGGAAGTTAGTTCTGTGGATGTTTCCGGGGAGCGTCCCAAGCATGAGGGGCAGCATGCGAGGAAGCATGAAGATGCTTGTTTGAACAGTTACCGTCGACGATGCATCACGAGCCAATCAGAGTTTGGACAGACAGGTGTGGAGTGGAGAGGTAGGTCTGTGAGTCATCAGCATAGAGATGGTAGTTGAATTTGTGTTTATGCTGAGATTATCCAGCAATAAAGTTTAGAGGGAGAAGAGAAGGGATGGAGACCAAGGACGGCACCCTGTGGAAGCCCAACACTCCCCTCACGGTCTGATCCAGGGCAGGGTTTCTCTATAAGAGAAGGCAGCTGCAGAGGCTGTGCCCGACCGAGGGATCCAGGTCTCAGGGAGCCAGGTGCTGGATAGAAACCTGGATGTGAATGGCTGTGATCTTTTCAGAGATGTAGTGGGCATTCCCATCAGCCAGAGAAGGGGAGAGGGCTTGGCGTGAGATTAGAAATGGTGGCACCTGTAGAGCATAGGCGGAAGCGGGCCAGAGTGTGGGAGAGCCAAGGCCGAGGGAAAGAGGATCGGGTACAGCGCGTGGGAACCCTGGAGGGCTGAGGGTAACCAGGAAGAGGAGCTGGAACCCGTGCGGGGAAGGGAGGGTGGAGAACAGAGGTTACGATGCAGAAGAGGGTGTGGTAAGAGCCACGGGAGTGGCAGAGGGAGAGACGAAACAGGAGGCTTCTTACTAGCTGGTCCTGGCTGAAAAGGAGGCATTGTTGGTGTGGGGCAGTGCAAGCAGCACGGGAGAGAACTGCTAGCCAGCCCTTTGATACAAGGGCATCCGCAGCACAGCAGGTGAGCATCCTGAACTGAGCAGAGACACCAGAAACGGGGGGGATGGGGTGTCTCGTGGGAAGCCCTCAACTCTGCGCTGATTTAGACGGAAATGGCGTAGTCAGCTAAGTAGCAGCTCCACAGAAGCTAGACGCTCCCACAGCCACGGAGGTGAATCGCTGCAGAGCTGGCTATGCCCGGCCTTCCAAGGTAAATCAACTGGGTGGGTTCTTTGTACGAGATTGTAAAAGAAATTCTGCATGGACATTGAAGATTATAGGGCCCTTTCCAAGTTCAGGGCTTGCCCAGTGTCTTTGGCCAAAGTGTTCCCTCTCCCTCTATTGCTGGGCACCCGTAGCGGTCTGTCTCTACCCCAGAGGTGGCTGCGTTTCAGGGGTGATGTACCTAGGGTAGAACCTCACTGATCTCCATATTCTGTAAGACACACTCACGAAAGATGCCTTTTCCTGACTCTCTGCAAAGATTTAATAGCAGGGTCTTCCCCATGAAGTCTACTACGAGCAGCACTTTATGACCTAAGTCCTGAGAGCACCCACAATGCCCACGGAAGTCAATGCTCAGCTCCTTTCAGGATTTGGCCCCATTCTTTTTAAGGTATGTTACTTACAATACTTGGTTCATTTAATCTGAACTCTCCCAGTTAAATAAAATTTGCAACCATTTCCACTCCCCTCTTGTACTTTCCAGTCTTCTCATCCTTCAAGCTCCACTATATGGTCCCTTGTTGAGAGTGGAATTAGGCATGCCACACACTGTCACCATGTTGTGTTCTGATTCTGACCTGACCCGGCTCTGAAGTCCTGTTGTGTTCTATGCTTTGCAATGGTCAGAACTTCACCCTGGCTTAAGTGAATTAATGAGCCTCTGATGCATAGTGTTTGCAAAGCACCTTGGGAGGGAAAGCATCCTGTACCTGGTAACAATATTGCCAAGCTGCCTGCATTGGCTATGCCCACTGTAATCGGTGCAATCTCCATGCTGTATATGGCCATGAGGAAAAGCGTATTTTTCTGGGCTTACAACAGACACCAACATTAAATTAAACCATCCCACTCTGAGACTGCAGCTGGCTCTTCACTCCTCACACAGATCTGCAAAAACACCCTCTGTGTGAGGATGTCTGCATGCTTTATAGACAACTTCTTAATGGTCATAGCCTTTGGCATGCTAAGCATTATTGTCCTCGTTTTACAGATGGGGAAACAGAGGTTAAATATTTGTTGCTGACGACCTCTGTCTCCATTAATGCAATTTCTGGCTCCTGAAGCCCAAAAAACAGGCAGAGGCTTCAGGAGAATTTTAAAGGAAAAATGTGTTTTTACAGTGTGAAATTGGGAGAAAGATCATCAGCACATGGCCTGCCTTGTGGCCACTAGGTGTCAGTCTTTGCCCAGCTCCCAGTCCTCTTCCTGTCACATATACCCCTGCAAGGTTAGCTGTATTTACAAATGCAGCTGCCAAGTTTTGATTCTTACATTCTTGCACAAGCCCAACTATTTCAACACAGTATAAAATAGGCAAGTCCAGCTCCTCTTCAGTTGTCATGATCAATGTGGAGAGGGATTTACCTGCTTCCCAGCAGCAGTCCCTTTCAACGCTGCAATGCTTTACTGTCCGCAGAAGGGAACGGAAGGAGCTATTTCGCTCCAGATCCTCATTCTTTTTAAGAGTCCCCCGCCCTAACCACCGTCCCCCCTGCCAGTCCCTGAGACTTCAGATCCAAGCGCTAAAGGGGGTTCTGCAAGCCCACAGTCCATTTACAATGCTCCTCTCCCCCCAACACCTACAGAAAGACCTGCAGTGTTTGGGTCAAAAGACCCATACAGCTGTTAGGAAGCAGGGAATGGGGGGACGGGACAGTAGGGCGGTCCTCAGACATGAGCAATAGACGGCCTCTAGAGGCTGATGCTAGAAGGCGCTGAGTGTAACAGCAACTCCGCTGTCAGGGGGATTCACCATTTGTAACCCCAACCTACCGCAGGCCCCTGCAGCCAGGAAAGGAAGGGCATTCTCCTACCAGCTGTGTGGGGGGCATAGCCCTGCTTACCAAGCCCACCCCACAAGAGGCCGAGGGCTCTCAACTCCCACTCACTCCACCAAGGGAGGGCGCTCAGCCCCACCTAAGGCAGAGCTTTCCTCTGGAGATGGGATCTGCCCCTAGACTAGCTGTGGTAGGTGTTGGGCCCATGGCCCTGGAAAAGCAATTCCCTGCTATTATTCACAACTGCTCTCTCTCAGCCTCCTCTCCCCTACACCCGGACCCCAGGCGCCTCTCCTCCTCTTCTCCTCCATCCCGCCAGGTGTCTGCCCGCAATTTGGCCTGGATGCAATGTGAGATTTACTGGCTGCCAGATGCTGCCACTGAGCACATTACACCTTCTTACACGAGGCTGGGGCCTAGTTTGACCTTCCCTGCTCCGAGCTAGCAGCAGAAAAGAGAGGCTTCCTGTAGTGCTTGGCCCATCTAGCCCCCCAGGTCAGGGCTGCCAAAGGGAGCGGTTCCATTTGAATGGCCAGATATGTAACCAATCACCACATCCCAGGCGCAAAGAGCAGCTGGGTGCCTTCAGCACGCAGCCTAAGAGTGCTTACTCAGGGAAGAGGCTGAAGGCAACAGAGCCAGGAACTTCCACTGTGGGAAGGAAGAATGCATGCAAGGGGGTGCATTGCACAATACCATGTGGCTGCCAGCTTCCCCAGCGCACCAGGAGGGTTTAGGGGCAGAGAGGGGCTGGAGCTGCACTTCCCACATGGGTAAGCCAAGGAGAGGGGACAGTGTAAGCCTCAAGGCAGGGAACAGCTCCAAGGACACACTGCAGGCTGAGAGGAGCGTATTCCCTCATGCTGTGCCCTGGGCCTTACAAGGGGTTGGCTGGTCTCAAATAGCCTCAGTAAATAATTTTGATCCCTGGGATCCAGCCTCATCAGAGTCTATTCTGAGTTAGACAAAGCATTGGTCAGTTTCGTGCCCCTGCAGTTAATTAGGTCCCATGATTAGATCTTCCTCCTGGCTTGAACAGAGATGGGTTTGCTCTGAACAATTAAAATGGTGCCTACAAATAAATGGGCTATCTTCTGATTGCAGCCATGCACCAGGGCTGGAGCCTGGGGGACGGCTGGGGTTTATTTAATCTCATTCCACAGTACCCGCACAGTGCTGCGAAGCCGTGAAGTGCTCAGCATCATTACCCAAGTTATTAATTTTTAATTGCTTTGCAGTGATGAGTAACAAAAGCGGCTCTGATTCTTCAGCTTCTGCTTCGCTGGCTCTGGCTGCTGGATGCTCAACTTTTCAGCAGCACTCTTTGGGGCCACAGCAGCCCGTCGCCTTGGGAGCGAGGTCCTTTGCCTCCAACTGCTCCACTAATTGGAATGGATCAACAATCTTTTCCTACAGCAAGGAAACAAAAACAGCACTAAGTCAGATTTGAAGGAAAGGCTGCCACTGTCAGGCGGTTTTCCCTGGTGCTGGGGGGAGGGCTGTGAACTCCTGGGAATCTCCCCATTGTCTCACCATTACGCAGCCCCCATCAAGTATTGCTAGTACCCTCTCTCTGGCTGAGCAGGACTGGATGGGACCCCTTCCTGCGCTCGTCCAGCCCCCTCTTCAACTGGCTGGCGAGCTCATACCTCAGACCCTTCCTACCATCCCCTGCTCCCACAGCTTTTAACGTGAATCCAATTGTTGGGCACCCACAGAACCACCTCCCTCTTCATTCCCCTACCGCTCCTCAAAGCCACACGTCTTCCTCCGAGCCTCGCAACAGCAGCCTCACCAGCACAGGGAGAGTCACAAACCTCAGCCCCAGGGGCCCAGCCGCAGGAATTTTGTGCCACTGAGCTAGTTGGCTGGCAGGCTGCATGCTCCTGGGGGCAGGGACCATGTCGACCGCGCTGTAGCATGTCAGCAATGAGGCAAACTGTAACACTGCTCCCTCCACTTGGGCTGTGACTGCATCAGCGCTCCAACTAAGCAGGCTGGGGTGAGGTCAGTCCAACCATCAGCCACAGCGGTGGTGGTGTATCAGTAGACGGAGCTCTTCCCTCTCCCATACTTACTTCTCACTAGAGCACGTGGGACTCCCAGCCAATCCTATTGTGGGTAGCTGCACCCTGCATATTTCAGCAGCTCTGCCGCTTCTACTGGATACAACCCCCTACTCCACTGCCTGTCCTGCACCATCACAGGGGACTGGTCAGATCCTTACGTGGCCTGCAGCGTTCCACCCCAGAGGTGGCTGCCTGGGCAATGGGAGCCCCGTGAGGATGGAGCGTGCAACGCTGCACAGCCTATGGGCAGCTCTATCAATGACGACTCTCTCTGAATCTGACTGTTCAGGTTCCCCCCAGGGAGACGTGCCCCTGACCACAGCAACATGCAGGACTGAGCCAAACCCCCAGTGCTCTCTTTCGGTTCACAAAGGGGAATCCAGTCCCAGTAGGAAAAGGAGAGGCGCAGGGGGAAGGAAGTGGGAAGCCAAGCTGTGACATCAGCCACTGGCATCAAGGGGCTAAGCTCTTAACCACTAGCAATATCCCCGAGAAGAGACGGGTATCAGTCAAGGGAACATTAGCAGGCCACAGGGCTGAAGGTATTTGAATTCTTCACCCGCTGGGTGGGCCAGAGTTAGAGTGCTGGAGAAAGCGGATTGGTTTAGAGAGCTCAGCCGGGGGTCTCAGGCACCAGCCCAATGTCCAGGCTGGGAACGCTGCAGGGAAAGGTGAAACTCAACCCGGCTCCCATTGCAGCGGGAGGAGCTGTAATTTCATGAACATGTTTCTGTTAATAGGAGGGTTTGTAAAAAGAATCCTCCCCTCCCCCAGCCCGCCCTTTGTGAGTTAATCCAGCCAACCCCCTCTCCCCGCAACGTGCTCTGGCCCTCACACTGTGAAGGCTGGGGTTTCCTTGTTTCAGTTATTAACAGCCTCCCAGCCCTGGGCGGAGGGAGGTAAACTGCAGATGCCAACCCCACGCAGTCAGACACCAGGAGTCAGCCCCTGCCACCCACAGCATCAGCGATTTGGAAATCTCTTTTGCTTCTGCTTTTTGAGCCCGTAAGGCATCACTTTGAGCTTTTCTCTGCAACCAGGAGGGCTAGAAACATCTGTGTCAATAAAAGCCAAGATTCTCCTGTAATCACCTGCCTACGGGAGTTGAGGCTTTAAGCAAAACATCAAATATTGCAAGGCCAGCAGTAAAATCACTAGAGCTGGCAAGACTGCTGAGATGGGTACGACGAGGTGAAGAGACTTAGCCGAGGCAGCACAGAGAGGCGATGGCCTGCCCAGCTTCCATGCCTGAACTGGTATCATCCTCCCTCCCTTTACAGTACAGACAGAATTCCTTTAGTCCTACCCTACCATCAAGGCTGTAAGAAAGCTTCTCCTAGCTGCTTTCCCAGCCTCCCCGGCTGTTTAGGCTAATGAGCCACGAGCTATCACCAGTGGCATAAGCCCCTGCTCCACTTGCAGATCCCTGCCATTGCTGGCTGGCCAGTAAGCACACCCGGATCCTTTCGTTAGTTGGAGAACTAACCCTTAGCCCACCGCACCAGCTGTCTGAGCTGTGGCAAAAATACACTCCTGGAGAGAAATCCACAAAGCAGCCCCGCACAATGCTGTCCTTAGCTGGGGCTCCTAGGGCATGACACTTGCACCCAGTGACAGATGATCTGCGGGGCTCTGCTTTGCTCGGTTGCCATGAAGAGACAAAGAGAAACAAAAAATGTGCCTGTGCCTTTAAGAAACAACTCCAAATGTGGCAAGGTCAGCAATTATGAAGCCCTCAGTCCCTTGAGCACATTCCTGTCTGCACAGGGCCTATCTTTCCCCTCCGATAAGCCCAGCAGCCTATCAGCCACCTGCATCAGCTCTCCAATTCACTGGAATATTTTCAGTGCTGTGCATGAGATCCTGTCTCCTATGCTCCAGGGGGAGGCTGGGAGGTTTTTTAATGGTCCAGCCTGTCATTCCCAAGAGTGATGAATGTCACAGAGCCTTTCGCAGGATGCCAAGGAAATTCTAGTCCCCACGACATCGTTTTCTTTTTTTAAAACCAGTCTGGCCTTAGCAGAGATAGGAATCTATGGCAGGGCTACAGCGCACACTCGGGGCAAATGGATCATCAGGGTCAGATGGTTCTGAAGGGGCTGAAATGCAAGGTCAGGGGAACTCCCAAAAAGGTATGTAAGGTCAGGAGCACAGTCTAATAGTTAGAGCCACGGACTGGTAATGACAATGTCGGGTGCTATTCCCACCACTGCAGCCATGTGACCTTGGGCAAGTTACTTCCCTACTCTGTGCCTCAGTTTCCCCATCTGTATAAATGGAGGTGATGCAACTCACCCTTCTCCCAAGAACTGTACGAGGGTTCGTTCACATTCGTAAAGTGTTCAGAAAGCCATGGATGTGAGTCTCCAGAGAAGTGCAAAGTACACGAGTGGGTTGAGTTTCAGAGGCACTGAAAGTCCGTGAGAGTTGGGTGCTTGACATCTGTGCCTCTAAGAATCTCCCCCCAGCTCCCTACAAACAGTTTGTTTCAGAAGAATGGAAAGTCACCCACTTGGTGCCCAGCCCAAAACAAACGAACCCTGGGTGAATGGACTCAGGGAGCGTCAGGCCAGAGAGCTCACTTCACTAAAAAGAAAACTGACAGTGTATTTACGGAGAGAATCATGAACACGCACCCCCTCCTCAGCCCACTCATGCAAACACCTCTGGGATGGTTTAATTGGCCTTTCAAACAAGCTAAGGGGCTTCAGAAAGAGTTAAACAGCAGCAAAGAAGGGCCCAGCAGCTCTAATTTACTGGCCTTCCCAAGCGTCTGACTGCATCCGGCACAAGAAACTACTACGGAAATAGCCTCGCAATCAGCACGTCCACAGGGGAGTGCTCTGCCCACATTTACTCACACCGCTCCCCAGCAAAGCCTTGGTAGGGATGAGACAGAAGAGAGAATTGCTGCCTCTCTGCCTACAGAGGTTACCCACAGGGGCCGTATTGGCACCAGCCCTGCTTAATGAACCAGATTCATCCTCAGGGCCATGCCACTGACTGCCTCAGAACATGGGAGCTCTCGGACACAAGCTGTGAGGTGCTGAAATCTGAGCCAGAACTAAAGGAGGACTGGACTTTTAAATAACTAAACGACCCAGTTATGAATTAACGCCCACTAAAACAGACTAGACCTGGCAAATTCCTACGGACATTTCCACACGAACAGCTATTTAAGTTTGTGACAACGAAATGGGGTTTGTGAGAAACTACAGAGGAGCCAAAGCTTGGAGCAACACTACTATAGCATTCCATACTACAGATCCCTTGCGATGTCTGGGGATCAGGACCCCCAAATACGACAGTACCGCTCTTGCGGGGAGTGGGCCAGTACGATGGCAGAGGAGGGGCGCCGTTTCTAAATGCCGGGTATGTCCACGTTGCAATCAGGGGCGTGGCTGCAGCTCGTGTGCACATACCCAAGTAGCTTTAATCCAGCTAGCTCATGTCCCAAGAGCAGCGATGCTGGGCGGCACAGGCCCGCCAGGGAGCCAGAGTACGTACTCGGGCAGCGAGCCTGCGCTGAAATCTGTGCTGCTTTGGTTTCCCTGCTATTGGCACTCCCTCCAGCCAGATTAACGCTGCTCAAGTACGTCTACGCATGCTGCTGCAATCGCCGCTTTGACTGCAGCACAGAGAAAAGCAAGGAAGCGCTCTGAGAAATTGCATCGGCAGAGGGCTGGCTGGTGCTAGAGCTAAAGCGAGGAGCTCAGCCTGGTACACAGCAGGGAGTGGAAGGAGTGTAACATGGGGGATTCCCCAATTGGCCTGAGCCTGCAGGACCCTGGGGGTTAACAAGTGCTGACTCATTGGGCCTCAGTAGCCACATAGAGGAGGGCGTTAGGGTTAGAGGCAGAGATGCACTAAGGGAAGAAACCCTGGGGCCACCCCACTCTGGGGAGAAAGGTTAGGCAGGGGTTGACGTGGGATTATTTTTGCCATTACCTTGTTACTAACCCAGACCATAAGAGGGGTGATGCTTTTCTGGCTCTCCACTGAACGTGCAGCTTTTGCATATAGGGACGGAAAACAAAAGACAAGCTGCAAAGGCAGGGTCCCCCTGCCTCACGACACTCTTGACAGTTTCGGTTGCCTCACCTCCAACAGACTGAAAACATCCAGAGAAAAGCAATGGCAGTTGTGACTGATGGGATCTATCCAATGACTCGAGGGAGCAGTGAAGAGTTATAGGCACCACAGGGCACTGGGGGGCAGGACAGCAGGGCCCCCCAGGGGTCAATTGCCAGGCAATATTACTACACTGCTGTGTCACAGGGCTTTCCCCCCTTCCCCCCACTCTGACTGGCTGGCCATTGTTGCTCCATGCTTATTGGCTAGTCATTTTTTTTCTTTTGGCTTGGCTGGTGTTGCCAAAAGCGTTTTCCAGGTAATAAAACAGCGAGGGCTCCTCCTGCAACAGGGCTTGGAATATTACTGTGATGCGATAAAGGCAACAATACAATACTGCACCAAACTCTGGGTGGGGGAGACCCCTGTCTCCATGCAGAGCCACACGGATGTGGGGGTCTGGCCACATAGAGCTGATGGCATGAGCGAGGCCTAAGATCATTTAGGCGAGAAAGGGGAAGAGATTTCCCTGACACACAACGCAGGGAATAGCAATCATCAATCCATCTATCCATATTCTGACAGCATTCCATATTCCTAGGAAAATGAATGAAGCAGAACGGAAGGACCTGCAAAGGAGGCAGGGTGCTCTCTGGCCTAACTGAGCTCAAAATTAAGGGTTTGTTTAAAAAATAAATAAATAAAAAAGAAGCTCTGTTAAATATTTCCATGGAGCTCCTGGCCTGCACAGTGCTTTACACCATGAACTCCTGATACGGTCCCTGCCCTGAAGAGTGAGGTTCAGATCTGCTAGGCATTCAGTGCCCTCAACTCCCATCGGCTCACCACTCCTGGGGTCAGACCCTACATTAAAAAACATAAGAACTGATGACAACAAAGGGAGGAAGGTTCCATGAAGATAGAGTAATCGATATCTGTGTAACCCTTCTGCGAGGTGGAGCCAGCAGCAACAAGGGCCGGGTTCAGTATCTAGGGATTCCTTTTCAACAACACAAAACCGGCTCGAGCCCCCACCCAGTGACCGGGACAATTACACACCACCCTCTGGCCGCCTCTAAGAGGCAATACTTCCCCTCTCGCAAGCACCGAGTCTGAATGTAGCAAAACCTTTTAATAAAAGAAGGGAAGTAGCAGCATTAAATTGGAAAAATCTTGCAACTGGGGTTCATAAACATAAACCATGAGTAAAAAGACCCACCCTCAAATAAGTTGGGCACGGTCCTTTTCCCTTCAGGTTCTGAAGTCCAGCAACCCAAAAGTCCCTTTAACATGCCAGTCTCTTCTCTGCACCCCACTCACCGTTGCTGTCCTTGGCCAGTGCAGCCCGAGTTCAGAGGTTTATCCGCAGAGTTCACTTCCCACCCTGGGTGGAAGCAGCAGGTTAGGAGGCACCTTACACACTCCCCTGCTCGGGCACTTGCTTGTCGCCCCAACAGCCAATTGCTGCACCTCTCTATGGGGCTCTGCTCTGGCCCTCTCCTGCTGGCTGCGCCTCTCTGCCAGCCTCCCATTCACTAAGATGTCTTCAGGGCCCCCCACCTAACACAGCTCTCAGTGATTTCAGCTGTCAGTGGGGACAGTCTCTTGCAGTACAAACACTGTCCCAAGGCAGGTCTAATACTTAGACCTAGATATCAGTGATTTCAGCTCTTCGGTGTGTGACAAGACTCTCAATGGAGTCTAAATTAGCTCTTATTATACGGTGGAGAGAGGAAGGGTCAAATGATGTCTAGGGCCCTTAAACAGGGCTCACACCACCAGGTACAAGTACCTGTCCCCACCCTCTCCCAACGCATTGGGCATTGGAACCCATGTCCCCTGCCTCGTGAGTGCCGTTCAGTTGAGGGCGAGTCCCTCCACTGGGGTATGCCAAGTACAGTTCTGCTACCCTCAGTTCACACAACAGGGATAACACCACTTTATTATTCCTGCCCCAATAACAAGACTGGGGATTCAACACCAGCCACAAGTGATCATTTGGGCAAGCAATCCCATCATGCTGAGCACCTAGGCAGAGTGGGTGTAACCATGCAAAGGAGATCAGCTCCTGAAGTAGTTTTCCACAGCTCGCCACTAGATGTGAGGGGAGAGCTCATTCAGACTCTGCTTACACTTGTAAATTCTGGATTCCAGACATTTGAATGGAGAACACAGTAGGGAAAGAGAGGTGACACCACCAATAGAAATGTTCAGTTAAATTAAGAACAGAATCAGTGATTTTAAAACAAACCTAGCATTTTCCTTTTCAGTGTCTGCAACCCAACCATTGGGTATGAGGACCTGAAAGTGAAACTGACTAGAGAGGGAAGGCCAGCTGGTCAGCCGCAGTAAATCACCTGACTTCAACTCTTGCTGATTTTCAATAGTGGAGGCTCAGACAGGAAAACCAAAGTGACCAGTCTGGGATACATTCACCATCCAAGTCAAGAAAAATGCCAAATATACCTGCAGCGGAATCAGTGGTGAAAAGCACATTCCAATGTCAGATGTATCGCTCCAAGGTATCAACTGTCATTTAGGCACAGGGGCTTTGTTTAAAACTATGACACTCCTTAAAGCATACAAAGGGAAATGCTTCTTTCTGCAGTACATAGGCTGCCAACAGAACTCCCTGCCACATGACTCTAAGGGGCTGATTATTTTATGACCACTAACCCTGGTAACTATGCAAGTTGGAAAGCAGCCTCCTACACCAGGGCATAGGCTGATCACCTGTGGAGGATTAGGAAAATCTCCCCTACCAGCGTTGCAGGTGGCAAGGGAGGAGATTCACATTCCTCTCTGCAGCAGGATGCTTGACTAAAGATTGGATACAGGATTCTTCTATTCTTAACGGGGGGAAACGTGGCTGTAAGGGAGCTCCTGTACCACCTGGAAGCGGAACACGCGGGGGAAGATGGGAAAGCTCGGGAATTCCCAAAATGCTACAGGGCAAACCCAATCCAAGGAGCAGAGTCCAGAGGATGGCAATAAAAGATACAGCCCCACACATTTCCCATCAGACCCTCAACTTAACTGTCCTCCCTTCCTCCTTGACATGCTCTGTCCGGGTTCTTTTGTGGCCCCCACCAGGTAACGTCAGAACACTTCCCTCCCCTCAGATGTCATTTCCTTTAACTCACTTCTCCTCCTTCAAGTCGAAAAAGCTTTTCTGTAATGCCAGAGAACTGCGGGAGCCAGCTCCAGCTCCTGCTAAGCTCTACAGCAGCCTGAGGGGCTGTGCCTAGAGGGCCACACAGCTGACTCCACGATGACTGTGCACTCCACGCTGACAGCAAGGTTCCCTGTTACAGCAGGGGAACCTCAGGGCCCTGCTCTGCTGGCAAATGGACCCCTTTGCTCTAAGAGCCCAGTGGCAGGTTGTTATAGGGAGGAAGGAGCCTACAGAACATCACTGCAAACCTCTCTCCAGTACAGCCCTTCATCTGAAAACCATCTCCTGCTTGGGGAAAGACAAGAACGTTCCTCCCCTCCCCCAGCACACACAAGGTCACACTTCGAGGACACACAGCCGCTTGGATTTATCGTCTTCCCCTATCAATTATTCCCATTTCACGGACTCGTGGCAGGTCTAAGGACTCGTCAGACATCTGCAGGCTGAGTGGAAGGTGACAGGAGGAGGAGAACAGTTTTCAGCAGATAAAGCAGCTCTGAGCTGTGGAGTCAGGGTTGGCAGGCTAGGGTCAAACTCCCATCGAGCAAGCTGGATATGCATCTGCATGGGGTGTGGGTGGGGCAGCGAGCTGGCCTTCAGGAATGGAAGAGCATGCTGCAAAAAACAGCACAGGCAACCCTAAATTAACAACAGCCTCTTACATGGGGCCATGTGTTACCGGGGAATTGGCCTCTCAGCTCCCTCCCGCAAGTCAGAGCTCCAGAAAAGTCTCCTTGTGCTGCCCTGGGCTTCCCATGACCAATCTGACAGCACAGGACTTCCCTCACTCCAGATCAGCACTCTGATTTCCCCCTCCCCACAGCTCCGAGATGTGCATTGGCACCTGGCAAAGCATCCCAATTCCACACACTCCTAAGCATTTCTCCTTAAGGATCCCAAGATGGCATCACAGTCTTAATTCCTGTACTTAAACCTTTTTCATTATTAACTCTTCAGGCTTTAATGGCATATTCAAACGCATGAGGATCTTACGGTTTGTAGAGCTGCTTTAGCTGAAATGGATCCCAAAGCGCTTTACAAACTGCAGCTGATACAGAGGATATGCATGGAGCAGTTCAGCCACCTCTGGTCAGGAGGGAAGGGGCAGATATGCAATAGCACTAGATTATAGTTTAGGACAGGAAGTGAATGCTGTAGCCAACTGAAATTACAGGGGGAATTTTGCAAGGCAGACCGTGATTAACCCACCATACAGAGGTTAACACCCTAGTACTTGTGAAAAATGTCTTGGCTTCTGTGAAGCATTGTTGGACAGGACCTCGGGTTTATTAGCATCTCCAGCAGCACAGCACAACCTAGCACCAAGTTTTGGCATTGGGAAATGGGGTATGGATAGGTTAGGAAGGACAACACCCCCAGCAACAGCACCCCTTACCACTAGGTTAGGTCATAGGGTCCACACTAACAGAGGGAAGAGCTCCCCGGGCTGTGTCACCAGCATCCCTTCCTACAGCAAGAAATAATCTCCTTCCCTCATGAGCCCAATTCATCACTGGGTTAACTCCCTGGAGGGCCCCTGGGGGCTGTGTTTACTCTAGTTCCAGGGAGCATCAACAATGTAATTCAGCAAAGAAGCGGTAACACTGTTTGCACATGCAATGGGAGCGGCAGAACAGCGAGGACTGAGTGCTGCTCAGCAGGAAGCAGTTCCTCTCCGCTCACAGGCACCCTCTGCTCCTGCCAAAGCAAAGAGGATTCCCAGTCCCGTTACACACATGCCAAGAGCTCTCTGCCCGTCCCACCAGGCATGGCCACAGAGGCAGACGCTTTAAGTCGAATCACAGCACCTTATTTAGGCTGGCTGGAGCTCAGATTCGATCAAAGGAGGAGTAATACCAGCACCCCCCCGCCAAGGCCATGGATGGCGGACGGGCTTAGGCTGTGTTTTCTTAAGAATCGCTGCTGCACTCTCCAGGCTGTACAGGGAGGACACATGTCTGCTTCTGGGCAAACCACCCACCTTCCCAAGCAGTCCCTGTGCCGGCAGGCTCAGTGGAGCGGCCAAGGAGGGAATGAACCTTGGAAAAAATCCCTTCAGCCCCTAGAAGGGCTGCTTCAAGTCAAGCATTGACACACCGAAGTCTGTGCTGGACCTGCTCAGTGGAGAACTGCAGAGATCAGGGCTGCCAGGCTGGCACTTTTCCCCAGCACTGAATTCTGGATTCAGAAAAGATGCCTTCTCTGAGCCAGGTCTGCCAGAGAGAAGTTATTCTTTGATGTCCACAGCACCCTCCAATAGCGGGTCTCAGCTAATTCAACCACAACCTCCTCTGAGGTCTGGAAACAAAAGCATAGAGAAAAAAATGCAACTTGTCCAAGGCCACAATGCAGGTCAGCAGCAGAGCCAGGTGGAGAAGCCAGAACTCCCATCTTCCAGTAATCCCTCTTCTCAGATGGCCCATCAGGAAAAAGTCATCTTAAGGTCTAGAGCTATCTAGGAAGTATGGATGCAGTTATGAGCTGTACCAACATTCTCTGACACCTTCTGTTCCAGAACATCCCAGGGGGCTTTGCAACTTCGACTGACGTGCGAAGTAATCCTATAGGGATTACTTCATCCGCCACTGAAATGCAACCACTTCTGGGGCAG
This sequence comes from Lepidochelys olivacea, assembly GCF_965140295.1. NCBI lineage: Eukaryota > Metazoa > Chordata > Testudines > Cheloniidae > Lepidochelys > Lepidochelys olivacea. Next base: position 122,197,308 of record NC_140417.1, read on the forward strand.
AACATGGCTGCCAGTAAAAAGCCCAAGAAACATTACACAAGAACTGACAAAAGGAAATGAAGCACACAGTATCCAATGTATGTAGCAGGGGAAATGCACGGGGGAGCAGGATCAAATTGCACTGGGCTCAAGCCCCCCAGCCCTGTTAAAGGGCCATGAGAGGATCTTTAATGGTCCAGGAGGCCAGGATCTCAGTTTTACATCTTATATAATTATACAGAGACACCTTGAATAAATTCTTTTGTTTGTGCATGGATGGAGCAAATTGTATTTCATTTGCACCTCCCCTGTATCCTAATCCATCAAACCCTGCGCAGCTTCAAACCACCACCCTCTGGTAGCCAGAATGGGGTTAGCCCTGCTTATCACCAGAGAAGCTGACTCAGAGCCTTGCTCCTACCAGACTTTGATTTGGAGAACTGCCTTAGCTAACCGGCTCTGCATGGCCACACCTGAGCTGGGAAGGGCCCCAGATCCAGACAGGGGACAGGAAGGGGGAAGGAGGGAAAATCTGGGAGTTGGTTTAGCCCAGCTCACTCTGAGCCGGTCCCAGTTTGCCAGGAGCTGACTCCATGAACTCTCCCCCCTACCAGCCTCCATTCAGACCCCAAACTGGATTATTCACTGGCACATGTCATATGAAGCAGCGACGCTGAAGCCAGGAAAATCTGCCCACGTGGCATGAACAGGGAGACCCTTAGGTATAGTAGCCGCCCAGCTTGTCACTAACCTTTGGTTTGGCAGGACAGCAGCCCCCAGGTGCCGGTGCCCTCCCTGCAGCCAGTCGGATCAGGAACTCCTCAGCAAACCTAGAGCTCCGAAAAATGGCTGCGGTTTCTGCATCCACTTCCACAACGTCCCCTTCCTGGGAAACAGAGGGGACATCACACACAGCCGAGAAGAACGCGGCAGGACCCAACACCCACCAGGCTTCCAGCTCTGTAGTGAGAGACGGAGCAGGCTGGGGGCACGTGCATTTGCAATGCTGAAGGGAAACCATCAAAGCAGGAGTCCCCCCAGCGCAGCAGCTCTGCAAACAACCCCACCGACCGCCCACAGTCACTTTGGGATCTAATTCAGAATCACACTGCTTCTTTTCCCCAGGCCCTCCTTCGAATTGCCCCAATCAAAACCACAGGCCTGGCCTCTCTACTCCCCTCCCCATTCATCCTGTGCTGGCCTCTTCTCTGTCCCATCACACAAACTTGCCGCTAGCGGCGCAAGAGCCTTCTTCTCTGCAGCTCCCACCATCTGGAACAGCCGCCCTGTGTCTGGCCATCATCTCTCCATTCCCTCCCACTCTTCTCTTGCGTCAAGTGTTTTTACGATACAGGATGCTGCTTGATAAAGCTGCGTTGCTGAATTTTGGAACCACCTCCGCTCAGGGCCCCTTCTGTACAGGGCTGCTGAGCAGCAGGCTGTGCCATGCTGCAATCAGGCAGTGCAGAAGGGGAAGTGTAAGCAAAGCCATGAGCTCCGGACTTGGAGATCCGGCGAAGAGATGCAGTAATGCTGACACAGGCATGCCAATTACCTAGGCCTGGGGGGCTTCCCGGTACCTTGAATGTGAAATTGGCATCAAACTCCAGCTCTTTCTCATGCCCAGTGATCCCGCCATTGTAAATAACCTGACACTGCTCGGCTGGGCCTTTCTTGGGTACTTTGAAGAGACGGAAAGTCGCAGAGACAAACCGACAGTCACCTGAAAGCAAAACACCAAGGGCATGGCTACACTTGCAGATGTAGAGCGCTTTGAGTTAAACCCACCTTCGTAGAGCGCTCCATACTCCAGCGGCAAGCCTCACGCATCAGTACCATTGTTCATTAAACTCCAGTCACTTAATTCTTACTGTTAGTGATGTGGGAGAGGGAAACCGGCCCATGTGACTCTGAGATCTCAGGCTGAGTTTGTAGGGCTAGGCAGCTAGAGAAGCCAGCAGTTCTGACCTGGAATCACTGACCCCGCCCAAACATGGCCCCTCATGATAGGTCCCACTTGTCAGAGAAAGGAAGCAAACTTTAAACAGAGGCCACATTCCATTCCACACCTGGCTGAGTTCCACTGAGGGCTGGAGTGATCCCTGCCTATCTCTCAGGGGTGCTGAGAGGCAGAATTTCTGCCTGTAAGATGACCCAAGATCCTCGGAGAAAGGGTGCTGTGGAAGGGCAAACTGGTTGCTAGAGACAAACAGCACATTGCTCTGGCTCATCCTGTGCTTTCTCACAGCCATATTATGGGCTGGAGTATTTAGTCTTTTCTATTCTTGGGCTTTAAAAAGCCCCAATTGCCTCTTTTCTACATTTGCATTTCCTGTCGCTCACAGATGGTCTAGCCTTGGGGCTATCAAACGAAGTCAAGGCTTGCTGGGGCTGCGGTCAATGGCGCACTCCCCACTCAAGCATTGTTCACTTGCTGCAGATGATGGCACATGTAGATTGCAAGCTCTGTTGGTCAGGGACCGCCTTTTTATGTTGTGTTTTTACAGAGCCAAACGCAGTGGTGGTCCTGGTCCATCAGCTGGGAATGTGCTTTCCAGCCCTGGTAGACGGACTCTTGCGAGCTGAGGCTACACCACTTTGCTTTCTCCTAGAGTAGAACCATGGAACCCTAGCCTGTACTGCTAGGGCGGACCAGGGGTCGATGCTCGGCCAATGGCACTCACTCACCAACGATGCTCTCCAGTTCCTTGTTATTGATGGTTATTCGGCTGGCGGTCACCAACCGCGGTGGGCAGAATCCAACTTCCTCAGCAATTCTGTAGAGGTCTTTCCACCACAGGGCTCCTCCCAGGCACTCGCCTATGATCACAGAGTAATTACATGTGTGGTGCAGCCAGCCACGTCAGGGCAAAATGAGTGGCGCACAGCCTGCCATCAGGTTTTTAATAGGGCTGTCGATTAATCGCAGTTAACTCACGCAATTAACTCAAAAAAATTAAGTGCCATTTTAATTGCACGTTAAACAAGAGAATACCAATGGAAATTTATTAAACATTTTGGATGTTTTTCTACATTTTCATATATATTGTATTCTGTGTTGTAACTGAAATCAAAGTATATATTATAAATATTTGCACTATAAAAATGATACAAAGAGAAATAGTATTTTTCAATTCACCTCATACAAGTACTGTAGAGCAATCTTTGTCCTGAAAGTGCAACTTACAAACGCAAAAATAATTTTTTTGCGCGTAACAACTGCACTCAAAAACAAAACAATGTAAAACTTCAGAGTCTACAAGTCCACTCAGTCCTACTTCTTGTTCAGCCAATTGCTAAGACATACAAGTTTGTTTACATTTATAGGAGATAATATTGCCCTCTTCTTATTTACAATGCCACCAGAAAGTGAGAACAGGTGTTCACATGGCACTTTTGTAGCCGGCATTGCAAGGTATTTACATGCCAGATATGCTAAATTTTCATATGCCCCTTCATGCTTTGGCCACCTTTCCAGAAGGCATGCTTCCATGTTGACGACGTTCATTAAAAAAAATAATGCATTAAATTTGTGACTGAACTCCTGGGGGGAGAATTATATGTCCCCTGCTCTGTTTTACCCACATTTTGCCATTTATTTCATGTTATATCATTCTCGGATGATGACCCAGCGCATGTTGTTCGTTTTAAGAACACTTTCGCTGCAGATCTGACAAAACGCAAAGAAGGTACCATTATGAAATTTCTAAAGACAGCTACAGCACTCGACCCAAGGTTTAAGCATCTGAAGTGCCTTCCAAAATCTGAGAGGGACGAGGTGCAAAGCATGCTTTCAGAAGTCTTAAAAGAGCAACACTCCGATAAGGAAACTACAGAACCCAAACCACCAAAAAGGAAATCAACCTTCTGCTGGTGGCATCTGACTCAGATGATGAAAATGAACATGCGTCAGTCCACACTGCTTTGGATTATTATCCAGCAGAACCCATCATCAGCATGGACACATGTCCCCTGGAATGGTGGTTGAAGCATGAAAGGACATGTGAATCTTTAGCGCATCTGGCACATAAATTTCTTGCAACGCCGGCTACAACAGTGTCATGAGAATGCCTGTTCTCACTTTCAGGTGACACTGTAAACAAGAAGCGGGCAGCATTATCTCCTGCAAACGTAAACAAACTTGTTTGTTTCAGCAATTGGCTGAACAAGAAGTAGGACTGAGTGGACTTGCAGGCTCTAAAGTTTTACATTGTTTTATTTTTGAATGCAGTTTTTTTGTACGTAATTCTACATTTGTAAGCTCAACTTTCACGATAAAGACATTGCACTTCAGTACTTGGATTAGGTGAATTGAAAAATACTACAATATTTATTTTGTTTTTTTACAGTGCAAATACTCGTAATCAAAAATATAAAGTGAGCATTATGCACTTTGTATTCTGTGTGTTAACGGAAATCAATATATTTGAAAATGTAGAAAACATCCAAAATATTTAAATAAATGGTATTCTATTATTTGACATCGCGCGACTAATAGTGATTAATTTTTTTAATTGCTTGACAGCCCTAGTTTTTAAGTGAGCCGCAGGGCATGATGGGACAGGGCATTCTGGGAGATTCTATCAGCTCTGGGTAGAGATCTCTCTTGGGAAAGTTAAAGGGTATCAGTTCAAATTCCAAGGCACCTGGGACACAAGAGGCAGCATGTGAGGAGGGGATCCTTCTAACCAGGTTCCTAACTTCCAGCCTCCAGCTCACACCACTAGTCCTTATTACCTCAGGTCAGGTAAGAAAATCACTCACCCCAGAGGACCCTGTGTTTCCTGACGTCCTCTGGCAGGTTATGGCTGGCATAGACATCGCTGAAATACATCTCCCCGCCAGCCTGGAAAAGACCAATGCTTAGCCACGGCAAGAGCTAAAAATGACACCAGCCCCTGATAGGGACAGCATTCACCAGAGACCACAGACAGGACAGCTCGGCTGGGGCCACCCTTGCTGGCAACGTGATTGCTTATTCCAGAGCGATTGTGTCTGCCCCAGCATTCCTGGCCAGCGCACCCAGACAGCCCAATGAGTCAAGGTCTCCAAGATAATCAATTAAGAGCAACCACCCCTCTGCTCCACCACCTTTGGCTCTACCCAGATTAAATTCCACCATCACCCTCATTTTGTTTCATAAGCTGAGTGTGAACATGGTGCTCAGGGGCGGAGAGGCTGAGATCACAGGCACGTTGCAGACAGGTGCTGGGCAAGATTCCCTGACAGCTCTGCCAATACAGCCCAATCCTGCCCTGCAGCACCCCCTGCTGGCCCAGTCCTCAGGCACCCCCTTAACCTGTCCATCTGGGACTCATGGGCAAAGACTTCCAATTGTGATCTACTATTTGACGGTGGAGAGGATGTGGACAAAAGGAGAGCAAGGGAGCAATCACTACACTGTGCCAGACCAATGGACATCTAGACCAGTATCCCATCTCTGGCAGTGGCCGGTACCACTGCTTCAGAGGAAGGTGGAAAAATGGACAGTTACAGAACAACCTGCCTAGAACGGAAGTCTCTCATAACCTGCTCATCTGTTAGCTGCTGACTTCTCCTTTCATCATTCATATAAACATCTAACCAATTCTTGGACTCTGCTAAGCTCTTGACTTCAGTGATATCTTGTGGCAATGAGTCCTGCAAGTTAACTGATCATTATGCTAAAAAATATTCCAATCTTTAATGCGTTGTTTTTCTGTGTCATTGGTCGCCCTCCTGGTTTATAACAATGGGAGAACAGATGCCCATTGTTAGTTTGAGTACCTCTATTGCCTCCTCTGTTGTCATGCAGGGTGAAATCCTGCCCGCTTGAAAATAAAGGCAAAACTCCCACTGACGTCAACGAAGCCAGGATCTTCCTCTCCCATGAGCCCCAGAGCTCATCTCTCCTCATATGGAAGTCTCTCTGGGCCTGTGTTCCATTTTGCTGCCTGTCTGTGGACCCCTCTTGCCCCAAAAGGCAGGATGGGATGCAGTGTTGCTCCCCAAACCCCCTGGTGCTCTCTCTCACACACACACACACAGAGCGTATGCCCCACTGTTGTGTTACCTTTAGCACTCGATAGGCCTCCTGCAGAACTGCTCTCTTATCAGGCGAGAGGTTAATCACGCAGTTTGAGCTGGACAGGAGATAAAAGCTCAGTGAGGCACCAGAAGGAGGAAAGCATTGTGGGTTTTAATCAAATGTTTAGGCCTGACCTTGCAGCTGAGAAACACGGCAGCTTTTGATCTCTAACACTGGCAGGGAGTAACGGATGTCTGGACACCTTTCACATCCCCCAAAGGAGACTAGAGGGTCCTCAGCCATCCTTCAGCAAGCCTCAAGGAGTGTTTGCAGAGCTGAGGCTGGCTGATAGGATCTAAATTTAGTGATGGAGAAGACTCACTAGTCTACCCTCCACCCACCCCGAACAGGCTAGGGCAGGAGTGTTGCCTGCAGATCAGTGTATTCCCTAGTACATCATACTATCTGTGTTTAAACCCACACCATCACTTCAAACCCTCACTCTCACTATTTGGGGCTGCACTCCTCATTTGAGACCCTGTATTTAAAGGGCCCTTTTCAGGTTAAGAACATCTCCTTAACTGTGGTAATATCAAGGGTGCCATTTCAGATTTTGGTGGGTGAGGGGCAACTTTAACTGTGATTGCAAGGGCTACTTAGGCACCTGAAAACCTCTAGGGTTGTTGTTTTTTTTTTTTGCAGATAAGAATTTAGAAATTAGCTGAGAGGAGCGCTGTATCTAATTCCTATATTAAAAAAAAGAGGATTTAATAAATATTAGACCCACTCAACTCTAATAACATGTTCTCACATCTTGTGTCAAGTTATTTAAGGAACACGGGTTAGGTTTAAAATTGTAATGTATATTCTTTGTTACTAACTCTTGAATACAAGAACTGAAACGACTGTAGAAAAATCTGGATGACTTTCTATCACTTTTTTCCAGTTCATCAAGCTAGGAATAGATCATTTAACTTTGGAAACATCCTACTAGGGCAAGGCCCCGTGAGTTTATACTGCACCTGCCTGCCTGGGGCTCTGGAAGTGTTACCGGGGTGAAAGTAACTTAAAGGACTTACTGGTATGCAGGGCGGCCAGGGTCCTGGACAAGGTGGGCCTTTTGGGCCTCCAGAAGGGGCATGGCCTCGGGCAGAAGGGGCGTGGCTAGGGCCAGACTTCCCCAGCCAGCCCTTCAGTGCTGCCCGGCCTGCGCTGCCTGGGGCTCCGGCAGCAATTTAAAGGGCCCGGGACACCAGTTGCTACCACACCAGCAGCTGGAGCTCCAGGCCCTTTTAAATCACTGCTGGAGCCCTGGAGTAGCGGAGGTGGCCAGGAGCCCCGGGCCCTTTTAAATTGCCAGGCTCTGGGGCAGCTGCCCCTTCCCTCCCTCCTCATCAGCGGCCCTGTCAGTACAGCGCTCTCTCCCAGTGCTCTGCCGCGACTACACAAGCCACGTCAAAGCGCTGCCGCTGTAGACTCAGCCCTAAGTTCTGCAGAGGAGAGGTGCCCAAGGCAGGGAATCAGTATTTTGTTTAAAACAGAGGCAGGGTGATTAAGATAAGAAAGGGCTAGTGATTAAATTAAGGATCTGGAAGTTTAGCCTGAAAAAGAGGGTGGCAGGGTTGTTCTAGAGAGAACACGGTGGGGGGGGGGTCTCACAAAAAATACAGCAAAGCACTGAGCCTAGATAACATTCAGAAAAGGGGGAGATTTGGGGGCGTAGCTGAAAAGAAGGGGTCAAACCCAGAGCAGGGCTAGCAATGTATAGAGAAGTTCCCACTCTCCCTATAGTACTTATGTGGCCCAATCACCATAGTATCCGAGGCTGTGCCTCACAATGTCTAACCTATTTCTCCTCCCAGCCCCTCGGTGAGGTAGAGCAATGCTATTATCCCCATTTTACAAAAGGGGCACTGAGGCACACACAGACTAAAGGCCAAATTTTCAAAGGTATTTAGACACCTAGTGAGATTTTTCAAATGCACGTAGGTCGTTAGATGCTTTGTAAACCCCATTAGATGCCTAACTTCACCTTTGGGTGCCTAAAAACCTTTGAAATTCTGACCTTAGAGCACTGGCCTGGGGTCAGAGAGGAAGCCCATGGGGGTTGTAGAACCCAGGTCTTTCAGCTCCCTATCCAGCAGGCCAGCCTCTCTCTCTGGTACATGCTGCAAAAACAGAGAGGACTCAAATAGATGGGAGCAGAACCAAGGTGGCCAGTTCTCTGAGACTCCAGCAAATGGTCCCAGGATGGATGCTATGGTTGACAGCATGAAAAGCAGCACAGAGATTAGGAAGGATGGAGAATGAGAGTCAGATGAGAGGAGACCATTTAACTCCCCATGGGTGGCAGGTTTTGCCTCATGCTGGGCTGTAAAGCAATGGCTACTGGGCAATTTTACATTTTAACTGAGAACCATTTTGTTCAGTCATTTTTTGTTCTGAGTTTGATAAAAGGAAGGAACGAGAAAGTGCTGTAGGAGTATCCGATGTGTTTATGCCTCAAATTCTTAGGGTTTCAGCTGTATTCAGGCCAATTCCAGAACAAAGAACAGAAACTGCATCCACAGAGTCCATAAAGTTGATGATTATTGTCATGATTTGCATTAAGAACATAAGAACGGCCATACTGGGTCAGACCAAAGGTCCATCAAGCCCAGCATCCTGTCCCCCGACAGAGGCCAACAGCAGGTACCCCAAAGGGAATGAACAGACAGGCCATCATCAAGTGATCCATGCCCTGTCACCCAATCCCAGCTTCTGGCAAACAGAGGCTAGGGACACCATTCCTTCCCATTCTGGCTAATAGCCATTGATGGACCTATCTTCCATGAATCTACCTAGCTCCCTTTTGAACCCCATTATAGTATTGGCCTTCACAACACCCTCTGGCAAGGAGTTCCAGAGGTTCACAGTGCATTGCGTGAAAAAATACTTTCTTGTGTTTGTTTTAAACCTGCTACCTATTAATTTCATTTGGTGGCCCCTTGTTCTTGTATTATGAGAAGGAGTAAATAACACTTCCTTATTTACTCTCTCTATACCACTCATGATTTTATAGACCTCTATCATACCCCCCCTTAGTCACCTCTTTTCCAAGTCCCAGTTTTACTAATCTCTCCTCAAACAGAAGCCCTTCCATACCCCTAATCATTTTTGTTATCCTTTTCTGAACCTTTTCCAATTCCAATATATTGGTTTTGAGATAGGGCAACCACATCTGTAGGCAGTATTCAAGATGTGGGTGTATCATGGATTTATATAGAGGCAATATGATATTTTCTGTCTTATCATCTGTCCCTTTCTTGATGATCCCCAACATTCTGTTCGCTGGGCACCATCGGTGTGCTCAGCACTGTTCAGAATATGCCAGAAAATCCAGTCCCTGAGCCAATGCATAGAAGATGTGTAACTCTGATATTTAAGTATGAAGTGTATAGTTATTGACCACAGTATGATGTTTATATCTATGAGCGGAGGCACTGAAGGCAATAGACGTTTTAGTTGATTAAGGACGAGAAGATTTGACTCTCCAACTTTCTTTCTAAAGGAAGAGCTGCCCAGAGCTCCAGTGCCAGTTTATTTTCCTTTCCTGCCTGCAGTGGCCCCGATATACCTCAGAAGTCTACGTTTTTCTCAACTTTAAAATACAGAACTTTCTTGGTGTTTGGTTCAAAATATTTTCCTGTGAAAATTGCAACTCAATCGCTGTAGTGTTGTATTTAAGAGCCTTCCGGAAAGTAACTAGCCTTTAAACAGAAGTAAAAGCAGTGTTGTCAACTCTCATGATTTCATCATGAATCTCATGATAATGGTTTTCCTTAAAGCCCCAGCTCCTGGAGTCAAGTGGATATGTGATGATTTCAGCCTTTATTCTTAAAGAAACATTAAGTTTCCAGTCCTCGTGGCTGTGGAGAAAGCTTCAAAATGTGACCCCAGTGCACCCTAAAGGCCCAGAAAGCAGAAGGCAAATAAAAAGAACCCCAAATCTGTTATTTTTACATAATCTCATGATTCTTGGTGAGCCTGGCTCAGGATTTTTGAACATTTGGGACTAGCAATACTGTGAGAGTGACCTGAAAGTGTCAGTTTCACTCCTGTTTAAGATTAGTTTCCAGTCTAGCATTTGTAGTGAGGTAACACCCATGGGTGAAAGTAAGCCGGTACGATGCACAGGTAAGAAAGTAGCGGCTGGTACACAGCTGATGTTAAAACACTGCCATGGCAGCACTTTAATGTGGCTCGTGTAGTCGCGGCAGAGCGCTGGAGAGAGCTCTCCCAGCGCTCTAAAAATAAAAACCCACCTCCATGAGGGACGCAGCTCCCAGTGCTGGGGCACTGTCTACACTGGTGCTTTACAGCACTGAAACTTGCTGTGCTCCGGGGGGTGTTTTTTCACACCCCTGAGCAAGAAAGTTGCAGCACTGTAAAGCGCCAGTGTAGACAAGCCCTTACATTTCACACTAATGCTGTGCTATAGTTAAGAACTCCATCTGGGAGCTTGCACACCTCTTGAATGAAAAATGGGGGAGCCTCCCATCCTCCCCTGCCCCCGCAACTGGAACCCTTGGATAATACCATCACCTGAAATTACTAAAACTGAAGAATCAGACCATTTTTCACCCTTTTGGCCAGCCCTTTATTTACTGCATCCCATGGACAGCTAAATCAGTCTGGCCAATTTAACACGTGCATCTAGTCAGTTTTACTTTCTGATCCTCATGTACTAACCTAATGCTGTAGTGTCCTTGCAGCAAACACTGCAGTGGGCTGTTTAAATGCTAACAAAAAACTGTTTCAATTGAGCATCTTAAAAAGGTAAATCAAATGTAGGGACATTTCTAGTCATCTTACATTCTATTAAACTTTGGGCCAGATGTTAACTTGGCATTTTCCCTTCAACAATTTTAGAGCTAAAACCAATTATTCTGTTGGACAAGGGTCAAGGACATTCGATTAGAGGCATCAATAAATGGAACAAGTCTGATCTGCCTCCTATTCCCAGCCCTATCCTGGGCTCTGAGACGCCACACGGTTTGAAACTATGTTTCACCTTTTAGTTTGACTGGATCCAGCCACCTGTCCTTTCTGTGGGCACTGTTTGTTTGACAACACAAAACTCCAGCCAGGTATCCAGGCCTCAGATTAGTGTTTACGATGTATTTTTTCAGTGTACAACCCTGAACTGAAACCCAAAGAGTTAAAACCTTGGGCAGGGACATGGTTCACTGATGCGTGGGAAACAAGTACCCAACCCATCGTATAGACCCCTGCAGGAGCTCTGAGAATGGTACTCACATAACTATATCATAACTCTCGTCTTTAAGGCCAGCATCTCCCAGCTTTTCCATGTAGCCATGGATGAAGTCCACGTTAGGCACCTGGTAGCCAAATTTCTTCATGTGATAGTCAACGTACTTCTTTGCCACTTCTACCTGGAAGAGGGAAACAAATAAGCAGGCTGTAAACTACATAAACTCTTTAAAATGTTTCTAAAGTCTCTTCCCCTTCATGTGGCAGAGGGCCCGCATATTCTCATTAGGGCCCTACGCATCTCCCTTTATTTCCCTCCAAACCCCAGCCATTTTGAGTCCTAGATCACGGCTACCAAATCTCCTGGCCAAAGAAGAACAGATGGGATTCCCTACAGAGACTAATAAATGGCAAGACCAAGTCTCGGACTGGCCAGGGATGGGGCGGGTGGGGAGTCTCTCTATTTGATCAACAAAGTGTGGGACTAGCAAAGACTTCTGATCAACATAAAGCCCAGCAAGGGGCTGTGCATGTTGTCTTCACCACAGCATTCTGGGAAGGTAGGGAAGAGGCCAGTACTCATGCCAGTGTCTCATGCCTGATGATGCAGGGTATTATCCCTGCATCTCCCTCCCCCCCACCCCACACAGGATAGCACATGCTGCGTGATGGTCTGGAAGGTGGAAGGAGTGAGACGATAAATGGCAAAATACATTTACCCCATTTCCACACTCAGGTCTCTAATAGGGCTAGGAGAAGCTGAGAGTAGGGAAAGTATGACTCTCAGTGACTATCAGAGGCAGGATCTCAATGACCGAGCAGCTACAAAACAATCACTCAGTGTCTTGCACTACAGGTACTTAAACCTGACCCACACGTGCACTGTATTAAACCTTGTAGCTTGCATGAAGGTAAGATTATTAAAAGCCAATAGCTAAGGTTACTATCTGCATGCAGCTGAACCCCCTACATCGGGCAGTCCCCATATACCAAAGGATCAACTTTGAACTCTAAGCACCATGCAGTTCTGCCTTGGTGGGACGAAGTTATTTTCACTTCCAAAGCTGAGAGCCATGAAGATAAAGACCCGGACTTTGATTAGCACTATTCAATTCGAAAACATACCTGGGCGTCAGTCATGTCTATTCCAGTGACATGCCCTTTCTCCCCAACTAGTTTACTCAGCATATAGCAGTCCCTGCCACTCCCACTGCCCAGATCCAATATCCAACAGGTCTCCAGGCACTCTGGGACCACCAGGCCACAGCCATAGTACCTGAGGGAAGAAACTCTCGAGATCAGTGATTCTTGAACCACGGAATCTCACCACACCTCAGTGGTGTGCAAGGGAAGGCTTTTTAGATGGGGTGGATGAAAATGTGTCATGAAGAGCAAACCATCAGGAACAGCCAACCCACATATGCAGATATGGATTAATTAAGCCTCACTGCTTATCTCCATTTTATATTGGGCAAACTGAGACACTGAGATGTGTGATCTGCCCAAAGGCTCTCAGCGAACAAAGAAAACGACAGGCCAAGGAAAGCATTTTCTGGTCGAACATCCTGTAGCCTGACCTTGGAGGTTAGAGCAAAGGTTTTTACCAGAACATCTAATGGATTTCTGATAGGGGATATATGACCTGTAAGGAGAGTGACATTTTTATGTCTATTAGCTTATCTTTTCATCTCCAGATTTGAATAGACAGGGTTTATGGGGAGCTTTTTAACTTTAATGTTCTTTGTGTTAATTTTTCCTAACATTTGCTGCTCATTGTAACTTTAAATTAATGACTTTGTGTCTAGAAATGGTTACTAAGGTTGATTGGAATTCATTGATTCATTTTAAAGCTCTAAACTACATTAATTTGTTTCTCTCTCACTAATTTGTTCTCTGCATTAATTTGTTCCTCTCTGCCTCTGCTTTTGGTAGGAATTTTTCCTTTGAGCTGGCAACCTCCAGGCCCCAAGGACTGTGGAGGTGGTAGGCTGCCTCCAACCAGGAAGTTATGAGAGACATACAAAGATAAACTGGCTACTTTCTTCCCCACTGTATTCTCTGGATAGAGTGACACCACTGGGCCAAAGACTGTTTCAGTGAAGCACATTGAGTGAGTGAAGCTCTATTAAAGAGTCAATTGTCAATTCTTTACCTTGACACTACATCATCATGGACAGACTTCAGAGCCTCCTTTATGAACATGGGCAAAGACCTAGCCAAGGTGATGCAGGCATTGGTTTGCAGATCCTCTGATTTCTGCAACTTTTTACCATAATAATCCTGAGATGGGAACACAAAAAGTCCATATATCTCCATAGCACACCAGAGCCTACAGATTCTAGTTACCACCCTGCCCCCACCCCAGGGTTACTCTTGCTCCTCTTTGCAGGGAGGATGGTCATGCAAGACAGTATCAAAAGCCTTACTAAAGTCAAGATATACCACATCTACTGCTTCCTCCCTATCTACGAGGCTTGTTACCTTGTCAAAGAAAGCTGTTAGGTTGGTTCGACATGATTTGTTCTTGACAAATCCAAGCTGACTGTTACTTCTCCCTTTATCTTCTACCTGTTTACAAACTGATTACCTGATTATTTGTTCCATTATCTTTCTGAGTACTGAAGCGAAGCTGACTGATCTGTAATTTTCCAGGTTGTCCTCATTCCCTTCATCCTTTTTTTTTAAAATAGATGGGTACTATATTTGCCCTCTTCCAGTCCTCTGGAATCTCTCCTGTCTTCCCTGAGTTGTCGAAGACAGTCACTAACAGCCAGTTAGCTCCTTGAGTATTCCAGGATGTATTTCATCAGGGAGGGAGCACTTAATTGCTGCTATAACCAGGGCTCAGGTCATGGGCTGGAGGCATAGGCTGGAGGCATAAGAGGCTTGCGGAGGCTGAGTGCCCCCAAACAGGGCAAGAAATGCTGTATGCAGCGCACCTCCCTTTGGAGGTGTGCTGGCCCCGCTGCCTTTGAAGTGCCACCACTGGAAGTTCCCAAGAAGTGGGGGAGCCACCGGCACCCGGACTATGGCCCTGCCGCACTCTGCCCACGCTCGGCCTCCTCCCCCCGATGCCCCACCCTCACTCAGCCTCTTCCCCCCCGAAGCCTCCCCCCACCTGCTACTTGTGCCTCGCCAGGGAAGAGGGTGGACAGGCCCAAGCAGCAGGCCAGGTGGGCCTTGGTGAAGGAGAGGAGCAAACGGTTGTAGGAAGAGGTGGAGTGGGGTGTGGCCTGGGGGGGGGGGAGAAGAGGCCAAGCGGGAGCAGAGCAAAAGGCGGGGCCACGGTCCAAGCACTCACTCCCATTTCTAGGGAGCTTCCTGCATTTGCGCCCAGCCTCCCCAAAGGCAAGAGTAACACGCGGCCTCTGGCTCAGGAGTAACGTATGGAGGAGAGAAGGGCAGCTGGAGTCGATGGGGCAAGCTCCAGTGCAGGATAGGCCCTAGCAGTGCCCTCTCCTCCACCCGAGCTCTTACCTGTACCTCTCTGTAAATCTGCTCTGCAGATGGGGCAGCCACTGCAATGAGAACCACCAGAAGCCTGGGTCAGGCAACCTGATGCAACAGTGATAGGCGCCAGCGTCGAGCCCACATAGAGAGTGGCACCAAGCACCCCTCACCGCGCAGGGCAATGCAGCGCTGGGGGGGGTCCCCCACAACACCTCCTGGGGGGGCAAACCCCTATCCCCAGAGAGACGCGCAAGACAACCCCTCCCCCACCCCGAAACCCTCCCTCCCCACCCTGCCCTGCTGGGACCCCCTCCCACCAGAGAGCCTATCCCTAGAGAGACCCGCAAGACAACCCCTCCCCCACCCCGAAACCCTCCCTCCCCACCCTGCCCTGCCGGGACCCCCTCCCACCAGAGAGCCTACCCTCCCTCCCCACCCCACCCTACCCTGTTGGGACCCCCTCCCACCGAAGCCTACTCCTCCCCCACCCAGAGACCCTTCTCCCCACCCCACCCTGCTGGGACCCCCTCCCACCAGAGCCTCCCCCTCCCCCACCAGGAGACCCACGCTCCCTACTGGGACCCGCTCCCACCAGAGAGCCTACCCTCCCTCCCCACCCCACCCCACCGGAACCCCCTCTGACCAGAAAGCCTACCCCTCCCTCCCTCCCCACCCTACCCTACCGGGACCCACTCCCACCAGAGAGCCTACCCTCCCTCCCCACCCTACCCTACCCTGCTGGGACCCCCTCCCACCGAAGCCTACTCCTCCCCCACCCAGAGACCCTTCCCCCCCACCCCACCCTGCTGGGACCCCTTCCCACCAGAGCCTCCCCCTCCCCCACCAGGAGCCTACTCTCCCTCCCCACCCCACCCCACTCCAGCCTGCTGGGACCCCCTCTGACCAGAAAGCCTACCCCTCCTCCCCTCCCCACCCCACCGGGACCCCCTCCCACCAGAGCCTCCCCCTCCCCTACCAGGAGACCCACACTCCCTACTGGGACCCACTCCCACCAGAGAGCCTACCCTCCCCCCCCTCCCCGCTGGGACCCCCTCCCACCAGAAAGCCTACCCCTCCCTCCCCACCCCACCACACCCTACCGGGACCCCCTCCCACCAGAGCCTCCCCCTCCCCCACCAGGAGACCCACGCTCCCTACTGGGACCCGCTCCCACCAGAGAGCCTACCCTCCCTCCCCACCCCACCCCACCCTACCCTACCCTGCTGGAACCCCCTCTGACCAGAAAGCCTACCCCTCCCTCCCTCCCCACCCTACCCTACCCTACCCTACCGGGACCCACTCCCACCAGAGAGCCTACCCTCCCTCCCCACCCCACCCCACCGGGACCCCCTCCCACCAGAGCCTCCCCCTCCCCTACCAGGAGACCCACACTCCCTACTGGGACCCACTCCCACCAGAGACCCTACCCTCCCTCCCCACCCCACCCCACCCTACCCTGCTTGGACCCCCCCCCCACCAGAAAGCCTCCCCCTCCCCGCCCTGCTGGGACCCCCTCCCTCCAAGCCTCCCCGTCCCCCACCCAGAGACCGACCCGACCCGACCCCCCACGCGGGCGAAATGCCCCCAGGCGACCCGCAGAGGCCCCGGCCCCGGAGCGCGGCGGCGGCGCGTACTGCTCGGCCGGACCGTCGGGCCGCGGACTCTGCCCCGCCACCGTCAGCAGCCTCGCCCCGCGCTCGGGTCAGGGCCGGGCTACGAGGGAGGCGGGACTTCCGCTTCCGAAGGGGGGCGGAGCTAGGGAGCCACGCCCCCTCCCGCCCATCTCCCTGCCGGCAGCGGCCGGGCCCCGCCCCCTTCCCAGCCCCGCCCCCTTTGTGCCCCCTTCCCAGCCCCGCCCCCTTTGTCCCCCATTGCCCCCAGGTTTGCCCAGCCCCGCGTGCTGGGCTGTCGGGCTCCGTGAGCGCCGTGCCAAGGCTGCCAGGTGGTGACGTGGTTCCTTCTGCTTCCCCCCCCGGAACGCCTGGCAGACCCGGCCCCGCTCCAGCTGCCGCCATCCGGGCTCAGCCCCCCGGGCAAGGGGCCCATTCAGCACCCCCCTCCCATGCCCCCCGCCCCCGGCTGCAGTGCGGGTCGGTGGAGAATTGGGACCATGGGACATCAGGCCCTAGTCACCTCCAGACACCCAAGGGCAGGATTCAGCGGGAAGGGCCGGCCCAGCGACCCTATTCTTCACACCCCAGAACACACTGTGGAGATCCCAGCCCGGGGTGCTGGTTTTCTGGGCCAGCTGGAAGTGTTGCATAGGAAGCACATTCACCCCAGGCAATGAAGCGGCGTGTGGGGCTTTGCACGGATGCCGGTTTTGTTCAATATCTTCATTAATGATCTGGAGGATGGTGTGGATTGCACCCTCAGCAAGTTTGCAGATGACACTAAACTGGGAGGAGTGGTAGATACACTGGAGGGTAGGGATAGGATACAGAGGGCCCTAGACAAATTAGAGGATTGGGACAAAAGAAATCTGATGAGGTTCAACAAGGACAAGTGCAGAGTCCTGCACTTAGGACGGAAGAATCCCATGCACCGCTACAGACTAGGGACCGAATGGCTAGGCAGCAGTTCTGCAGAAAAGGACCTAGGGGTGACAGTGGACGAGAAGCTGGATATGACGAGAAGCTGGCATTGCCAGCAGATCGAGGGACGTCATCGTTCCCCTCTATTTGACATTGGTGAGGCCTCATCTGGAGTACTGTGTCCAGTTTTGGGCCCCACGCTAAAAGAAGGATGTGGAAAAATTGGAAAACGTCCAGCGGAGGGCAACAAAAATGATTAGGGGACTAGAACACATGACTTATGGGGAGAGGCTGAGGGAACTGGGATTATTTAGTCTGCGGAAGAGAAGAATGAGGGGGGATTTGATAGCTGCTTTCAACTACCTGAAAGGGGGTTCCAAAGAGGATGGATCTAGACTGTTCTTAGTGGTAGCAGATGACAGAACAAGGAGTAATGGTCTCAAGTTGCAGTGAGGGAGGTTTAGGTTGGATATTAGGAAAAACTTTTTCACTAGGAGGGTGGTGAAGCACTGGAATGCGTTACCTAAGGAGGGGGTAGAATCTCCTTCCTTTGAAGTTTTTAAGGTCAGGCTTGACAAAGCCCTGGCTGGGATGATTTAGTTGGGGATTGGTCCTGCTTTGAGCAGGGGGTTGGACTAGATGACCTCCTGAGGTCCTTTCCAACCCTGATATTCTATGATTCTATGATGCTATGGCTGATTTAGGAACAGTGGTGATGGTGTCTGCAGGCAATCCAGTCCTCCACATCTACTGGAAAGGTGGTGGTGGTGATGTAGCACCTTGGGGCCAACAGGCATGTTGTGACATTTTGGGGCTCACCCAGACACGTAAAAGCACACATAAAGCTGTCAACACCTGCCCTATAACCTTGGGGTACCTTAAAGCAGCTATGACTCAGATCCCAGTAGCCAGCCCACAAGCACAAGGTCTCACCCCGACGTCCAGCAGCCTAGTTACTCCTTGTAAGGTAACACCAACAGCCCTTAATCCCATGTCTCCCCAAATCTGATCTTCCAAGTTCTTAACTGACAGACCCTCAGACTTTTCCCCTCCAGTTCATCATCCCTGAAGGTGTGAAACCAGCCCCCAGATACCAGTTTACTTTGGTACACCCGCCCCAACAGTTTGTACAACAGAGACCTGCTTGGGGGTAAAAATAAACAAAAAGTTAATTTAATAGACTAACCACAGACTCAATGACGAAATAGTAAGGGAAGCAAACATGTACAAGTTCCACAGCAAATAAACATGCAGAGGAAACTTTAAACTTTACGCTTCCATTGTAGATAAAATCCTTTTTCTCATACAAGCTACCTATTGCCTTTGAAGGATCCCAGCATACCTCCTAACTATATAGAGGATCCAGCATTTCACAGAGAGTATCCCGCCTACAGCCTGTCCCTGTTTCTGGAAGACTTCAGTTTCAAGTCTCCCTTTCCCTTCCCCCACTTTTTTGTCTCTCCTGGCACCGTGACTCATGGTTAAGGCTATGTTTTAGTCAGGGGTATTTTTAGTAAAAGTCATCGACAGGTCACAGGCAGTAAACAAAAATTCACGGCTCGTGACCTGCCCATGACTTATACTATATACCCCTGATTAAAACTTGGGCCAAGGGGCAGCGGGTGCTCTTTTGGGGTGGACAAAGGGCGCTGCGGGTGCGGGGGGGGGGGAAGCAGGTGGCAGCACACAGCCCGGGACCCCTGCTGATGCTGGGCCGGGCAGCAGCACACGGCCTGGGACTCCCACTGGACCGCTGCTGGGGGGAGGGCTGGCAGGCTCTCTACCCAGCTCCACGCAGCTCCCCAGAAGCAGCCGGCATGTCCCTGCAGCTCCTAGGGGGAGCAAAGGCATGGGGGGCTCTGCACGCTGTCCCTGACACAAGCGCCGCCTCCACAGCTCCCATTGGCTGGGAACTGCAGCCAATGGGAGCTGCGGGGTGGTACCTGCAGGCAGGAGCAGCACACAGAGCCCCCTGGTCCCTCCGCCTAGGAGCTGCAGGGACATGACAGCCGCTCCTGGGGAGCCCCCCCCCACGCCCCAGAGGTAAGCATCACCCTGCACCCCATCCCCCTGCCACAGCCCATAGCACCTTCCCACACCCAAACTGCTGCTGGCCCAGGGCTGACCAAGCTGTTCGGGCAGCTCTGGAGCCAGCCACACTGGCCACTGCAGAAGTCACAGAGGTCCCATGACACATGCAGCCTTACTCATGGTTATTTAGAATGGAAGAAACTCTAGCCAGGATGTCTCAATGTCTTTCCATTAACTTTAATGATCCACCATTTCCTGGGCTAGACAACAGATGGGTACCCGAAGCTGGGCCAAGTCTACACTAACACTTATGTTGGCAAAACTTTTGTCCCTCAGGGCTGTGAAAAACACATACCCAAGTGACATAAGGTTTGTCAGCATAAGAGCTCACGTGCACAGCACTATGTCAGCAGGATACTCTCCCACTGACAGAGCTACCGTTTCTCATTGAGCTGGTTTTATTAGGTTGATGGGAGAGCTCTCCCCCATCGGCATAACGCAGCTACATGAGTACTCTTACAGCGGCATGGCCTTAGCTTTGTGTAAACTGGCTTGGGAGATGCCCCTCCCAGCCTTACCTCTCTGCTGTGAAGTGGAGCAGAAGTTTACAAGCAGAGTTTTCTATATCCACAGATATATAAATGAATAACCAATCTGTATAAATATCTCATAATGACCAACAAGTTCAGAGAATTACCCGCTTTCATAAACGACCTTCCCTGATACACTTCTATAGTACAATGTGCAATCAGTTGGTTCAACAGTTCATGTCTGAGGTTTAAACCTTCTGTTCTCCCATGGGGTGTCTGGATCCTGACGGTCACACATGTACCAGGAAAAGATGGAATGGTTCAGCCCTTCTCACCCAACAAAGCAATGCTGCAGATGTTCATCTTGAGATGACAGACCGGCAGGATGACATGGGGAGAAACACTGCAAAGGGAAACTGGTGAAAGAAAATCCTTGACCTCCACATTCAATAACAAGCCTGCCTAGGGTCTGGAATTTCAAGGCAGCAGCTGTTGCAGTTTTAGTAAGAGTCAAGATAATTTTTGTTTTTACAAAGCAGGTGTCAGCACTTACAGGGGCTTGGAGCTATATTCTGCTCTCAGAGCTGCATGCACAGCTCCCAGTTAGGCTACTGGAGTTAACTGGTGTGTCTAAGGGCTGAATGAGCTGTGGTGTGTCAGAGGCCCAAAGAAAGATTATTCTGCTCTCAGTAGTTGCTAGGTGAGCATCCTGCTCAGGATCACTGATTAGCCAATGAGTTTGTTCTCGTGATGGTTTCCATTGGTCAAGTGCGCGCCATTCAATATCATGCAAGGGACAGCTGGATGCAGGTGATGCTCTGGAACAAATGCAGAATACGCCTCTTTATGCTATTGAATTTAGTGTTGCATAAAAACAGCGATTTTTAAATTCCTCTCTGGGCTTTTCTTAACAATTAACCTAACACACCATGTGCAGAAGGAGCAAGCATAACATAAGATATAGCACTAACCGTCAACCTATTCAGGTCATTGGATCTGCCAGTATCCTCTGGACTAGTTTTCCTCAGCAGCTAGCTATAGCACTGTATCATAATGACACTCTCACTATAGGCTTTATATTAAAAAAAGAGATTAAAAATATCTAAATAGGAATGCAAATCTCCTCAGAATTAAAAAATAATCAATCAAAACAGCAGGTGTGTTTTTTAAACCTTCCTCTGCCATGTAGAAAGCCCAACCTAACTGCACTGCACAAGAGACTCACAAGTGAAACTGACTTCTGAAACAGACCCAAAGGAAAGCTCTGCATACATAGATGCTGGAACTAGGGGTGCTGCACCCCCTGGCTTGAAGTGGTTTCCATAATAGACAGGGATTACAGTCTGGTTCAATGGATCTCAGCTCCCCCACTCTACAAATTGTTCCAGCACCCCATCTGCATAGCTCGACAGCTTGTCTCTTTCGCCCATAGAAATAGGTCTTCTCTCTCCCTATAGAATCATCATCATATAGAAATATTTCATCTCATCTCACTGATCAAGCTCCATGGAATTTCTAAAAAGTGATGAAAAGCACAGTCAGTGAATAAAGTGCTTCTCCTATGACTAAGTGGAGAGGCTATTAGTAACATGGAAAAGCAATTTACAAAAAAACCAGCAACCACAGACAACATATTTGTCTTGGACCCAAATTAAAGTCAATGGGAGCTTTGCCACTGAGTTTAATGGAAGCAGGTCCATTGATGGCATCCTTTAAAACACACTATTAGTACCTCACAGCTGTATATCTGAATAGTTTACTGATTCTGTACAGAGTTACAGAATGAATCCAAGGCTGCTTGATCAAGAGCCATAACAGCAATGAAATAGGAAGAATGCAGTTCAAGGCCAAAACAGACAGCAGATGTACTGGCAAAAGATACAACATTCCAACCCTGTGTTTTAGATTATATACAGAAACTAAGGAACAGTACAGTGCTAATGACATTCATGAAACAGATATCCTATTGGACAGGTGACAAAGGACCAGTACAGCGCTAATGACATTCATGACACCCAGGTGACAAAGGGCCAGGCAAGTCGTCAGATGCTGTATGTACCTACACACCTGGGTTTGAAAATTCTGGCCCATATTAGGTTCCCTAAAGCCATATTTAAGCAACTGATTTCCAAAGGTGATGTGTGTATGCAGCTCCCACTGACCAAACTCGTAGTGGTGGCTGCTCAATTCTCCAGAAAAAACAAGAAGATTGTTTATGTGTCGAAATGTGAATGTAGGTTCCCATGTGAAAATGCTGGCCCTGCTTTCTGTACTTTGCGGGTGGGGAATGTAAACTTGTGTGAAGAACGCTGGGCAGTGCATCTCCATCACCGCACCTGTTAACTCTGTGAAGAACAGCTCTATATTCAGCAGAAATTATAGATGGGGGAATTCACCCTAGAGCAGAGGACCCAAGAAAGCTATATGGGTTTGAATGGGACCCAAGTCACGTGTTTGGCATTGGGCTGAATATAAATAACAACAGACGTTGCCTTTGATTCATTAGCTGAACATGCGCAATGCCTTGGGGAAAGGAAAACCCCTATTCAAATAGTACTTTGCATAGAAAAGAACACAGACATGAACAGTGTTAGTCACAGGAAAGTTTTGGTAAAGTCTGCTTTAAATTAAGCGCAAGCAAGTGATCTAGCCTTTGGTATAGGGAGAGAGTTTGTGATGAGCAGGTTACAGAGCCGTCCCACGCCTATCCACAGCCCTGCACGTTCAGTACCACACACGCTGCATTTTCACAACTGACTTTCAGCACAGCTCAGCCTTGCAATGTAACTGCTGAAGCAGGAAGAGACTCTGAAGCTCCACCGACACAGGTCGTCCCATCAGCTCCCGCTAGGTGTGCTGGGTATTTCGGTTCTCCTGCTTCATTTCAGAAGGTGACTCAGCTGGTCCTGCAGATTTGATGAATGCTCGACACTGGGGACCAGACAGACGGAAGTGTTCAAAGTCAGATCAGCTCCCCAAATCTCTGTGTTTTGGTTGCTAAATAGATGCACATGCCATTACCACTTGTGCATGAGGGAACAGAACTGCTCTGTTAAAGAAGTTAGGAGGGGAAAATACCTTGTGAATCAGACAAGAGCCATGAGAATGACTAAAGGATTAGAAAACATGCCCTATAGTTATAGTCTCAAAGAGCTTAATCTATTTAGCTTAACAAGGAGAAGGTTAAGGGGTGACTTGATCACCATCTATAAGTATCCACATGGGGAACAAATATTTAATAATGGGGTCTTCAATCTAGCAGAGGAAGGTATAATGCAATCCAACAGCTGGAAGTCAAAGTTAGACAAATTCAGACTGGAAATAAGACGTAAATTTTTAACAGTGAGTGTAATTAACCATTGGAACAATTTACCCAGGGTCGTGGTGGATTCTCCATCTCTGACCATTTTTAAATCAAGATGGGATGTTTTTCTGTTCTCGGAATTATTTTGGGGACGTTCTGTGGCCTGTGTTATACAGGAGGTCAGACTAGATGATCAAATTGGTCCCTTCTAGCCTTAGAATCTATGAATCATCCAACCCATACCACATGCCATCACAAAGGCGAATTGTCTGCAAAGCCTGTGACTGGACCAAAGCCAAAATAACTCAGCACATCTATAAGCACAGAGCAAAGCTTTTCTTTTGCTCAAAAACCATCACAAATCAGAAACAGTGGCAAGTGAGGAACAGTTACAAAGATCCCAAGTGACCTGCATATTCTACTTAAACCCTGCTGAGAGGCTGAATGTCAGACAGGGGGACTAAACTGAGCCCTGATACAAGTGGGCATAATGCACCTAGGAGGCAATGAGGGCTCCATCCACTTATGCCAGAGCTAAACTGGACCCCGAGCATGGAATAAAGAGCAACCAGGATCTGGCTTACGATGCCTAGTGCATTTCATCTGGAAGGATCACAAAGGACTTCACAAACGAAATTACTAGTTGCGGAGAGAATGAGTAGGGTTGGTGGCAACTTAAATTTCTTCATAACAAATTTTAAAAGAAAAATTTTGTTTCATTCAGAATTTCAGGGTTTTTTTTTTTCAATTTTGCAATGAAAAAATTCAAAACAAAAAGTACATTTCCATTTCAAATTTCAAAATGTTACTTGCATTTTTCCCCCTTTCTCCCCTTACACTGCTGCTAAGATACCATGGTGATGGGAGCTTGAGATAGGAACTTGGCCAGGATACTAGGATGAACACCCGACTCCTGCAAAAAGCGCAAGTGATCATGAGCAATCAGTGCCTTGGTGTTGTATCTCATCCAAATCCCCGCTAACAGTACAGCATCCCTGAGAGAGGAAAGATCGCCCCCTACTGAGTCATCAACATGACTTCATGCAGCACCCTGAGTTTTCCTTGGAGGTTCCTTATCCAAGCAATGACCTAGTGTGACCCCGCTAAGTTTATGAGCTGATCGTTCCCTTCTTTGTACCTTGGGGCCACATTCAACTTCCTCTGGAGAAAAGAAAACATCACGCCATGCTAGGACATGCTGCCTTCATGTCATTGCAGATTTACTTGCTGAAAATAGAAAATCCAGCCAGGCATCATGCAAACTATGAGAGGGAAACAACATGGACTATCTGCTGAGGGTTAGCAAGAGAGGTATAAGCTTAATAAATCGGCTAATAAAACAGGCTATACTCACTTCTTCTGAATAGCTTCTTGTCTAGACGAGGAAAGAAGAGAAAAAGTATTGTTGGAAAAATAGCAACAGGGCTAATTAAGTGCTGGTAAAAGGGGCTTGACTGACTGCTCCGAAAACTGAAACCATCAATTTGTCTTTAGAACAGGCCCAGCAGGGGCAGCAGCAGGGCAAGCTGCCCCCACACTGCCCTGGCACCATGTCTCAACCCTGACCTGGAGGACAACCTCTTCAGGTGAGAGGGGAGTCCTGTCTCCATGACCTATTCAGTCCTCAGCTGATTGCTAATGGGGGTGCGTGCAGAGGTGCGGACGCCCTCACCCACTAGGAACTTGATGGAGACTCATCAACTCATGTCTCACACACACCGAACAGCCATCACATGGTGATGACTACAGGTGACTAGCGTCCTGGACAGAATTCATACTGGTAGCCTAGAGCTAGAAAGCATCATGTTGAATATGGAGATTTTTTGCTGGCACTTGTCTGCTTCTATCCCATGTGACTCATTCAAGTGACCATGGCTCATGCAGTTTAGCACCAACACTTAACACCGAAGGGGACGTTGCAATGTTTTTTATCTGAACAATGTCCCTTTAACAAACTGTAGGCCAGCACGGTGAGCTAGTGATACAGGGTTCCAAACCGTGGCCTGCTCAGTCCCAGCAGAGAGGAGGACAGGAGCCCTCCCTCATGCTGGAATGCCCCATTTTGGCCAGCGCTCAGACCAGGCTCCATGCAAAGCCACCAAAATGTGGGGCCTTTAAGGGGAATGAAAGGGGTTTCCATGAGATCAGCCCCCCCAAAACCCAGAGTACCCAGTGCTCCCTACTTACTGGTACTGGAGATGAGTGGTTATGATAGCCATCTTCCTTAGACTCTGCAAAGCACAAAATGAGGAATTACGGACCTTCTCTGTCCTGAGCATCTCGGCAGAATTAGTGTGAGCTGTTCTAGAATGATGACAACTCTGCATATTCCTGCAGCAGCTTTTCCCCCCTCCCCATCCCTCATCGCAACCCAATGGAGTTTATAGGCTGCACGGGAAAAGTTCACCTCCCTCACCCTGAAACCCAGCTACCTCAGGGGAGCTCTTGAACAACTATCACAGATAACCCCGAAAAGACCATTTCTCCTCTGCTCTTTTCAGGCTCTTTTGCTGCGCTCATCTTGGCAGCACCTGAGCACTTTCCATTAGTGCATTAAGTGATGGGACTGACATCTATCGTGTGTGGTTTGTTCTCTCATTCTCTCCCCAGGATGCAGGGAAGGGTCGTATTTTGGTAGGATTTTAAAAAAATACACACACACGTTGCTATGTGTTTCTGTTAGAGGAGGCAAGGTCAAATAAACGCGCCTTGCACTTGGATTGGGCTCATCGGCCTGACCTCTTGTATTCAGCCCTGTTAAACACTACATCATTCCCACTAACGCTGTATCCAGCCAGCTCTCAAATTTCTGCTGTGCTACTGCCTTGACCAGCTCCCTTGTGAGCCTAATCCACTGCCCAGAGGCTTGTGTTATTCAGAACTAAACATCTCCTGCATTAGCTTCAGGCCACTGCTTCTTGCCTCGTCATTTTGACCTTGCAAGGACAAGCTCACCAATCCTGGAATACTACTGTGTGGAGCTGCCTCCCTTGAAAGCAAATATTCTCCCACAGAGATGTGAGAGAGTAAACAAGTCCAGAAAACAGCAAAGGGGTCATTTCTACCTGATCTAGCAAATTTCACTTCAGGACTTCACTCATCCGTCAGTGTCATGAAATGTAACAAGCCAGGGGCCTACAGGAGGTGAAATATAAGTCTGCAGAGGGTAAGCTAGAAAGGGTGCAACAATAATAAAGACTCTGAAGCCCTTCAGTAATGGGATAATTCAGCACAAACTACTATTACCGCTCTTGAGGTCCAAGCTACTGTGTCTACTAGGAAGGATTCTGGTGTTGTGAGCTTCAGGGGAATCCCACAGTTTTGCCTCTGCAGTTCAGGAAATCATAGCTGGCAAGTTCGGTGAAGAATTCCTAGATGTAGCAAGCCCATCCCACTGCATCAATGCAAGACTGGCCTATAGTGAGCTCTATTAGAAAGAACTACACTACAACAAAAGAGTAATAATCTGCACTTCTATAGCACCGTCCATGCCACGATCTCAGAGTGCTTTTCAAGTCCCCGTGAACTGAGCTTAACAACACCCCTGAGAGGTCAGGGGACATTATCACCATTTTACAGACAAGGAAACTGAGGCCTGGAGAGATTAAGTGCCTGATTTTCACGGACTTCAATGGGAGCTGTGTGTGCTCAGCACCTCCTGAAATTAGGCCATAAATGACATGCCCAAGTTCATGCAGAAAATTGACAGCAGAGCCAGAAACAGAACCCAGGTCTCCAAAACCATGCTCTGATGTGTTCCCAGCCTCTGTTTGCCAGATGCTGGAAATGGGCAACAGAGGATGAATCACTTGATTACCTGTTCTGTTCATTCCCTCTGGGGCACCTGGCATTGGCCACTGTCGGAAGACAGGATACTGGGCTAGATGGACCATTGGTCTGACCCAGTATGGCCGTTCTTATGACTCCTAGCTCTGTACTTCAGCCACAAGATTCCCCTTCCGTACTCTGCACTGCCTTGCAGCCCCACGCTCTGTGCCAAAATCCAGTCATTCCTATTAATCAGAAATGCCATTACTTCAGCAGATAAACGTTCCTTACATCTTCCGAGTGCAGGATGGCATCTTCTTGCATCACCATGTTTCTAGCCGCATGACCCAGGAGCTGAAAAACAGACACGCAAACTGCAGGCAGAAGTCCCGGGCCACCGGGGATTTCTTGTGGCTGCCACTCAACAGATCAGCACACAGAACTGATTGAATTGGGAATTCACTTCACTGGGATTAACTCTGCAACGATCGTGCCTTGGATGAAACAGACCAGCAGAGAATGGGGTTTCCTGCAGCATCTTTCACAAAAGAAAAGGAGGACTTGTGGCACCTTAGAGACTAACCAATTTATTTGAGCATGGTTCGTCTCTAAGGTGCCACAAGTCCTCCTTTTCTTTTTGCGAATACAGACTAACACGGCTGCTACTCTGAAACCTTTCACAAAAGAGGTGACAATGCGTTTTACAGTGAGATATGGTGTCAGCAGTGACGGTGATGGTGTAGGCAAACGCAGCAGCCAGTGCACTCAAGAATGGTTCGGCAGTAAAAACCCGTTTGACTAGACAGGGGGTATGCTGGACTTGGGGATCTGCCATCTCTGGGTCCGGAAGTATTTTCCACTCCCTAACTCTTGGGATTTGAGGACGGCCAGGCTCCAGGTCTCCAACGCAGCGAAGACGCCAAATGCTGGCCAGCTCTGGCCCGCATTCTCACGGGATGGGTTTCCTGAGGTCAAGGTTGCACGTGTGGGTTCTGAGCCAGCGCTCCACACCCACCTCAGGTTCTCATTCATCCCCTGGGCCCTGCCCCACGGGGCAGATTATGCTCTGCCCAAGGAGGGGGCAGAGTGACCGCTCCCCGGGGGGAAGGCTCCAGGTCAGGGCCTGTGTCCAACGCACACGAGCTGTATTAATCCAGAGCCCCCAGGGGTGTTTTGCCGGGAGAGCTGAGTCACACTCGACCCCTCCGATTGGGGCGGGTAGCTGGGGCAGCCCCACCAGGCTCAGGAGGGCCCCACTGATGGGGCCGACCTGGGCGCAGCTCGCAAGGGGACACCTGCGGGGTCCCCATCCGCCGCAGGGATGCCAGGGGTGCTCGGAGCGGAGAGGGGGAGAGAGACCAGGGAGGGGAGGAGCAGGTCGCTCCAGCCAGACCTCGGCCCCCTTCTCAGGCCGGGGGGGGGGAAGAGGCTGGGGAGCCCCCAGGGCAGGGGGCAGTTCCCAGCATGCACTGCTCCGCCCAAGCCCCGCTGGGCGTGTCCCGCAGCACAAGGCACCGACGTGACATTTTGACCCCGCTCCAGCCGGACCCAGAGACCACGGGCCCCGGCTTCCAGCCGGACTACACTTCCCAGCACACCCCGCGGCTGGCGCGCTGCATGCTGGGTGTTGTAGTCCCGGCGGCGGGCCCTCACCTCGGAGCTCCGCGAGCCTTTCAGCACCTGCTTGGTGAGGGCGATCACGTCGGTGCCGCAGCCGGTCACCCTGTCGATCAGCAGCCCCTTCACCGAGCGGCCGAACCGCGCCTGGGCATCGGACGCGCCCCCCGCCGGAGCCGCCGCCATCTTGGGGCTGCCACAGCCTGCGCCCCGCCCCCTCAAGGCCGGGCGACGGCGAGCGCCGGAGGACAGACTAGAGGGGAAGGCGAAGCAGGGTGTGGGCGATTCCTGCCTCGCCATGGGGATGGGGCTGCCCTGCTAGGGGTCGGTGGCACCAGCCTCCAGAGGTCCTGCCTGGTGGCCCAGGTCTCTGCAGCAGGGGCAGCGAGCCTTGCAATGAGGGGCATGGCCCTGGCTAGTGACCCTTTGTGGAGTCCCATGGCACCCCGCCCTGGGCGAGGTCCTAGGCCACATGTTTTTATTGGAGGGGGTTTGCCAACTCCCTGCACTATTAAAGCAGAGTTTCCTTGCAGAATCCTTGCTATGGCAGCCCGGGCACAGACTGATTTCAGCCGGATCCCTCCCAGGTCCCGTATGGGAAAGGAGACAATGTCGCTCCCCTTTCCTCTCTCCCCACCACCCTACTCCCTTGCAGTGATCCAGGTTTCTGGGGCAGCTGCTCCTAATGACTCAGTTGTATGGGGATGTGCAATCCCTGATCACACCCTGGCCCCTTTCAAACAAGCTGTTCCTCAGCCCCAGCCCCTCCACGTGATTTTTGGCAGCACGTTGTCAGTGTGGTGGGGAAATTGAGGCGGCGGAAGGGGGGGGGCAGTGTTCTGCAGCAACAGGTTCAATAGTGAGCTCTCCACCGTGACATACGTGTGCCGAGCCACAGGCAAGGAGCCTCAACCCCCCAACACACAGCTGCCCTGCCCAGTGTTCCCAAACTAGGGCAGGCAACGACATAGAGGAACTTCCCACCCCCAGTGGGGCCCTGCCCCAAAAATAGACAGCATCTGCCGGTGGGAACACTGACCTGACTCCCCCATCCCGTATGACCCCGGGACTTTCCAATGGCCATGTGGGACCATGGGGCAACTTCAAAAATCAGAGCCAGCTGTGGGATGTCCTGCACAGCAGGGGGCTCTTGAGAGGTATGCCCGGTGGTTGTGCCCTTCCTGTTGATCCCAACCAGCTGGCAGTGCTGAGCCCAGCTCAGAGGCTGGGTCAAGCATGCTCAGTGTCTGCCAGATGCTTAGTTTTGTGGTCCCCAGCTGCAGGGCTCTTGTCTGTGGGGATGGGAACAGGGTACGGATAACGCTCAAATTCCTACCTTGGCAAATTTCTTTACAACCATGTAGCTAATTCTCCCTAGTTGAATGATTTGAAATCAGACACCTCTGCTGTCTTTAAAATAAAGGCACCCGGGACAGCAGCCCAGCACTTGCCAGGATGACCAACACTAAAATAACAATCTTTTGGCCTCAGCCCAGCCCTCCTCATCTACCCTTTGCTAACAAGCAAGTGTGTGCAGTGCTCCTGGGCCAGCTTGCACTAATAAACCAGCATGTACAGTGCAGCAGAGCCATCCAATTCAGCACTTGTGAGCAACCTAGAATAACAAAACTGCCTTGGGAGCCAATGACCTGTATGTGCCCGGCTGTTGGTTACTGCGCTTCTCGTTGATTACTAAGGCTTGTCTACGCTACAGGGGCTAGAGCAGCGTAGCTACGCCACATAGGTATGTCAGCGTAACCTGTAGTGTAGACGCTGTCTGTACTGATGGAAGGGTCTTTTCTATCACTGTAGGAAAACCACCTCTCCCAGCAATGGTATTGAGGTCGGAGGAAGCATCCTTTCATCAACCTAGCTGCATCTACAAGCTCAGCTTTGCTACAGCGGTCAGCAGCATGGATTTTTCAGACCCCTGAGAGCCATGGCTAAGCTGACCTAAGCTCTAAGCATAGACCAGGCCTCAGTGTGCACAGGAAAAATTCAAAGCGTCCACTTCACTTCAGAACTATAACAATGCGTCTTACTTACTTTTCATCAGAGGATCTCAAAGTGATTTACAGACACTAGGGAATCAGTCGTCCCCCAAGAGGCAGGGGAGTATAATGGGGGGAGGGATAGCTCAGTGATTTGAGCATTGGCCTGCTAAACCCAGGGTTGTGAACTCAATCTTTGAGGGGGCCATTTAGGGATCTGGGGCAAAAATTGGGGATTGGTCCTGCTTGGAGCAGGGGGTTGGACTAGATGACCTCCTGAGGTCCCTTCCAACCCTGATATTCTATAATTAACTCCATTTTGCAGATGTGTAAACAGGCACAGAAGGGCTAAGTGACTTGCCCCAATTCTCATAGCAAGTCAGTGGCAAAGTTGGTCATGGGACCCATGAGTCCTAGCTCCCAGACCCCTGCACTGCCCACTGGCCAACACTCCTTTGGTATCATACCCCTCTTCCCAAGCTTTCACTTCTTGAGATTGCTTTCCTTCTTACACAGGCTTGGGAAGGACATTGCTGGTCTTTGCCCAGGGAAACATGTCATCTTTTTTCTCGTAAATAAACTGCTTACCAGCTGCTTTAAAGACAGGATGACTGCTAACATACTACCAATGTACTGCTGTTAATATAACTTTTTGCACGGCTATAGCACTTGAGAGTCTCAAAGGAGATTAGAGCAGATGATCATGTGCCTCAGAGCTCCCCTCACTCATTCTCATAGGTAAGTCTTATCCTTTTTATTTGGGGGAAACTGAGGCGCAATGCAGGCTTACATCCCCTCCCCTGTATTGTCATTTGCATTACTTCCCCTCCCACTGCTCCCATCTCCTTCCCCCAAGTAGTAGCTTTACAAACCCTTGGAAAAGTAGTTGACTTTGTGCACCTCTTCGAGGCCACTCTGCTGAATCTGTCCCCAAGGGTACAGTGGAAATCAGGTAGCATCAGAGAGAGAACTCGGAGCTCGGCCAACACGACAAGCCATTAATTGCAGCACATGTGGTTTATCTTCACTCTGGAACATACCGTCTTGTCCGTGCCATTTAAGTGTACGCTCTGAGTACTGTCCCGGCCATTACCTTGAGGTGTTCAAGGGAACCCAGCCACCGAGGACAGCTGTTGAGGCCACCAGAATGGAAAAGGGGGGATGCTAGGAAGCTGAGACAGCATCAGCCTTCCCAACGGTAGGTGGAAGGATGTTATGGAGTCTTGGATCCATGGCAAAAAGGAACCTGACCAGACTTAAACCAGATGTAAACCCAAGTAGCCTCAGCAAGATGCTCATCGTAAAGGGGCAGCTAGTCATTCATAGAGCCAAAGGGTTAGAAGGGACCACAAGGGTCAC
Source organism: Lepidochelys olivacea (assembly GCF_965140295.1). Classification (NCBI taxonomy): domain Eukaryota; kingdom Metazoa; phylum Chordata; order Testudines; family Cheloniidae; genus Lepidochelys; species Lepidochelys olivacea. The sequence continues at coordinate 122,229,131 of NC_140417.1, forward strand.
CTAGTCTAACTGCCTGCCAAGATGTCAGATTTGTTGTGGCTAAACCATCCAAGACAGATGGCTCCAGCTTCCTTTTGAAAACCTCCAATGACAGAGCTTCCACAACCTCCCTAGGCATCTGTGCCATTGTCCTACTGTTCTTACAGTTAGGAAGTTTTTCCTGAGATTTAATCTACCATGCTGTAGTTTGAACCCATTGTCCCTTGTCCTGCCCATTAACACAGTAGCAATAATATTCATAAAAATACGTTGCCCTTCTACAGAACTTTCCATCCCACCATCTCAGACTGCTCCACAAGTTAATTAGACTGCACAATACCCCTGCTGACGTATGTTCCGCACTCTCCAATCTTAGAGCAGTTCCCTTTCATGGTGACGGCTGGATCCGGCCATTAAACCCAGTAGGTAGGAAACTGCCCTCCGGAAGACCCCTTTGAGCCCCAGTGTATTGTAACCCTGGGTGGCAGCAGAGCGGTCTCGTCTTCATTCACGTCAGGCCGGGTTCATTTCCCTCGAGCAGAGGGAGAAGTTGCACTCACGGTACATGTACACAATACCCCGAGACTGAGCCAGAAAACAAGGCGCTGCTTTATCACACAGCTCACAAGCTGTAAAAAGGCAGAGGTGAATCCGTACTTAACCACAGCACTACACCTCACGTTGTCTAACCCATGGGGAATCGGTGCAAAAGGAATCCACATTCATTGCTAAAGATTCAGGGCTGCTAGGCCCACCTTTTCCAGGCTACCTTTCGAGAGGAATCCCACTTTCCCCACCACGCGGGATCCTGCCCCGCTCCGTCCTCTGCCTCGGCTCTTCTTCCGGCTGGAGACCTGTCCCCCCCTCATTGGGTCAACCCCTGGCTAGGGCACCGCCGCATTCACCCAAAGTGCTGTGTTCACCCAATGGGCTGCCAACACAGCAGTAGCCGTTATATGGCACAAGGACTTTTTTAACGTCATCTAGTCCATCTGCCATTGTGGTACTTCCTACGCACCTGGAAAGGCCATGCATCAGAGCAGGAAGAGTCCTTTAAGGCCATTTCAAAAGAAGCCAGTTCCCTTATGAGTTGTTTCCTGTTTGATCGAAAAATAACTGCCTTTCTTTCTATACAGTGGAACTATGTAATGGTAGAGCCTTGGTATTTCAAAGCACCCCAGAGGCACTTGCTTTTCCTTCCCACTCACTGGAAAGCTGCACGGCTGGGTTCAGGTGAGACACCTCTGTCAGTCTAATATCCCTCAGCGACTCTCAGCTTAGCTGTGCTTCCAGTTGGGTTTTCTATCTCAGTCTGCGATCTCAGAGTATAACTGAGTTCTTCCCCTCCCACTCCCGCTCCCCGCATGCATCACCCTGTCTCCCACTTACACCTATGCAACCCTGTGGGAGCACAGAAGATTCAAAGAAGAGCCACGAGAATGATCAATTGATTGGAAGCCATGCCTAATAGTAACAAACTCAAGGAGCTCAATTGGTTTAGCTGATGAAAGAGACTGTTAAGGGGTGACGATCACCGTCTGCAAATACCTATGTGGGGAACAGAAATTTGATATTAGAGGCTGCTTCAGTCTAGCAGACAAAACCATAACAAGAGCTAATGGCTAGAAGTTGAAAATGGACAGCCTTAGACTAGCATTAAAGGTGCTATTTTTAACAGGGAGGTAATTAAACACTGGAACAACTTACCCAGGGTTAGGGTGGATTCTCCATCACTAGCAAATGTTAAAAATCATAGTTGGCTGTTTTTCTAGAAGACCTGCTCTAGTTTAAACAGGAACGAATTCAGGGAAATCCCATGGCCTCTGTTATCCAGGTCAGCAGGATGATCACTTGGGGAATGGACGCTGTTAATGTACCTGTTGTGGCTAGCCATAAAAGCTGTCCTTCTGTGCTATTTAGTTATCTTGGCTGTTCCCTATAGCCCCTATGCAGATACTTTGGCAATATAAAAACACAGCCGTGGTCCCTTCTCAGAGCTCTGATATTTGGCGTCCTCTTTAGCTCCTTCCTCCCAGAGTATGCAGTAAATCAGGCAAGAATTCCACAGGGGAGGATGGCTCTAAGAAGTGGGTTTTAAGGAGGGAGATCCAGTGGTGTTGGCTCCCTACTGATTCAGGGGGAAGACCACCCCTCTACTGGATTTCCAACACCACTTCCTGCAGCTCTTCCAGCAATGTGCTGCTGAACTAGCCCAAGGCTGCTTAGCTCATGAGAGCTGCCCAGATCCCTGCACAAGCAGGCTGGTCCCCATGGAGTTTATCTGCACTAAGGAAGGGCTCATGATTATTAAAGCACTGAATTAGGACTCTGAAGTCCTGGGTTCAAGTCCCACCTTTGACCAGTCTCTTACTCCTTGAATGGTCCCCATCTGTACAATGGGGTCAAAATCTTCCTTTGTCTAACTGGATTGTAAATGGTTAGGGGCCAGGATTGGCTCTCACCATGCAGCTGTACAGCACGTGCTCCAATGGGGCCACGATCTGACTTGGGGCCTCTAGCTGCTACCGTAATGCACATAACAATAAGAAAGTCTTGCCACGCATCCTGGCAAAGGTAACTCTTCCTAGGTTAGCTCTGACCCTATGAGGCACTGCTGATCCTCCCTGCCTGCCAAACCCACAACCCATGTTGATATTGCTGGGGGTTTGCTGGGATTTTTAGGAGCTTGCAAAGACCAGCTCAATTAGCCAAACTTACTAAAGACGGATTCTGCTCTCGCTGTGCTGGCAGCCGGGAGGCTGGCTGCGTTCCAGCCCAAGTGAGTGGTTATCTTCCAAGCTATTGATAACACAGCCCTCCGCAAGGCAACAGGCAACCCCAAGCCAAGGCAATGTCAGCGAAAGCCCTTATAAGGGACCGCGCCTCACTTGCTCCAGGGAGAGCCGACAGCCACAGCGAAGGACAATGGTCCCACTCCTGGGAGTGCTGCTCCTGATGCTGGCGCTCCTCTCCTTCTGGAGACTTGCAAAGGGGAAAGCAGAGCCCAGGCCCAGGTACCCCAGGAGCCTGCCTTCCCTGCCCATCATCGGGAGCCTACTGCACCTGACCGATAACTGCCAGTTCCATCTCCTCTTACACAGCCTGCAGAAGAAATACGGCAGCCTCTACTCCCTGCAGATGGGCTCCCAGTACATGGTGGTGGTGAACCACTACCTGCATGCCAAGGAGGTGCTGCTGAAGAAGGGAAAGACCTTCGCTGGCCGGCCCCACACAGTAAGTAACCCACATGGCCCTGTCTCTCTAGCTGCCTGGGAGAGAAAGGAAGCAAAGCCTAGAGAGTAGAGCACAGGGGTGGGAGACCTGGGTTCTAGTCCCAGCCAGCTTGGGGTCCTTGGGCAAGGCACTTCTCTGCTGTGCGCCTCAGTTTCCCCATCTCTAAAAGCAGGGGGATAATACCCCACCTTGCGGTGCTTTGAGGTCATTGAATGACAGGTGCTAAACACACTAGGGCAGTGGGTCAGACCCTTTCCACTATGGTGACCCCCACATTTCCCCTCCTTCCCATCTAGCCAGAAAGAAGGGGAGGGGTGATTGTGAGACCCATCCACCCCCTGACTCCCCAACCCGTTCATAGCCCCCAGTTTGAGGTCCCACACAGGGGGGAACCATGCTCCTGTTAACCCTTGAGCTGCTGTGCAGGAACTAAAGCCTCTTTATTCATATGGGTGGCACCCTCATGACAAAGGTGGCTGGTTCTCGGGGTACCCAGGCTCGTGAGGCACCTGGTTACCCCCCAACCTCCAGCATACAGGAATCCTGCATGTGTTTAGCTGGAGGCCAGCTCCTAACACCATCAGCCTGTTAGCCAGCCAAGCACTCTCCTCCGGGCTAGGTCTTACTTTGATTTGCAGGGCAACAATAGGTGCACCCCACTCCCCACATCCCTTTGAAGTGTTGCCCTGGACTAGCCAGCCCCTGACACTGGCTACACTCAGAAATCCCAGGCTTGCTGTCCCCAAAGGCACAGTATATGCACCAGATGGTCAGATTCAGCCCTAAACCAGCGCTTGATTTAACATCACAGCCCAGAACTACATTTATAGTGAAAACACAACTAAGTTTGTTATCAGAGTTTAGAGCTTCAGGAGCTGGTGAGTAAGGAGCCTGGAAACAAAGAGGTGCACGTAAAACAAAATGATACCATACTTTCCAGAGACTAACTCACAGGTTCACCTCCTGCCTACAGCAGTTTCTCTCACCCCAAATTTTGACCGAGGCTGGTTCTGATCCAGTTTTCATGGGTATAAATGCACTGCCTGTTTACTTCCTAGGTGCAGGAGAAGGGGGTGTCCTCTTTGTCTTCTCCGTGCATCCCCGAAGTTCATTATCTGTCCTCAGAAGCAGTATCACCCCTCACCCCGGCCGTCGCTTGTTTTTTCTGTGTGCTCGTCCCTGTTGCGTTCATGTCTCTCTGTTGACTTGGAATGTCGATCTGCACCCGTTGTGTCAGCTTCCTATGCTTTATTTACACGCCGACAGAGAAACAGGGGAACAAACATCCTTTCTCTGACAGAAAACCTGTCTGGCCAACACTGTCTTGGTACAGACGTTAAAACGTATTTCCAGTCTCTGGGCTTAACGCCTCACGTAGTCTCTGTACATACATGTCACAAGGCCTCTGATGACCAGTGTGACCCCAGCTTTCCCTTTAGACCTCACCAAACATTCTTTGATGAACCAGAATATACAGCCCAGAATCCAGCTATGCCTGTAACCCCTTGTCAGCTGGCACTGAGAGGGTCTCTTGGGTCACAGTAGGGTTACTTCAGTATGTGACAGTAATGACCCCACCGTGGCAGCATCTCTACTCACAGCTGGCTCCTGAAGGCCGCTCAGCTTTTCCCCTCCTTTGCTTTATTTATCCCCACAACATTAGAGTGACCCTGCTGACCCAGGCTGTGTGTCCCTGAGGAACCTCCTGCCCTGACCACATTCCCTTTCTGGTTTCAATGGGGGAGGGCACGCCACTTCTAGTCCCAAACTGTTGGGTGGTACTGGCATGCACTGTTAAAGTGGGGCTGCGTCCCATCCCAGAGGTGGCTGCATTTCAGTGCTGGGTTAAGTTGCTCTGGTACCTGCATAACATGCAAAGCGCTCGTAGATGCTCTGGGATGAAATGTGCTCTAGGGATGGTTTCACTGACTCTGTGTAGGGCTTTACAGAGCCCCAAAGGGCCAAACTTACCATTGGTCCAAGAGGTGTGCAAAAGGTGCAACTCTGCCAGCCCCAGTGGCGTTGCACCTGTATAGGGCCAGAAAGTGTGGGGTGGGAGGAGGAGGGCTCTGTGGAGGTGGAAGACTGCTCCCCCAACACTAACCAATCAGACTGGAACTGCAGCCAAGTGTGCAGGGCAGGAAGACATGCTCCCACACCACGCTGCTGCTCCATCAGCCTTGTAACTCCAGCTGCAGACAGGACAAAGCTCAGGCACCAAACCCCAGAGACCTGCGGGCCAGAGGCCAGGCTGCCCCATTTCCTCCCCTGTCGAATCCCAGCCGTGCTGTTCCTTAAATATCCAGAGGGGGCCTCCAGTGCCCAAGACAAGGTGCTCCTGTGTGCCATGCAGGTTACAGGCACTGTCCCCATTGTTCATCCCGCAGCGCCCTGGACTTGGAGGCAGCCCCATGTGTCCGCCCTGGCCATGCAGAGCACTAGACCTTGGCTCAGCCGTTTGGGCCCGGGAGGAGCTGGGCACTGCACAGCTGCTTCAGGTCAGCTCCAATGCTCAGGGTGGCCGGGCCCGCAGGCAAACAGAATGGGCTAAAGCAGGGTGCAGAAGAGGCAAGGTGACATCGCTGGCTCCCAGGCCAGGCTCCCCCCGCCCCGTCTCACAGTCCTGCCAGCAGAGGAGATTGCTATGTGCCTCTCTTTGCCCTCAGGTGACCACGGACATTCTGACCAGGAACGGCAAAGACATCGCCTTCGCCACCTACAGCCCACACTGGAAATTCCTGCGCAAGCAGGTGCACGCGTCACTCTCCATGTTTGGAAAAGGGACGCTGGCCCTGGAGAAAATCAGTAAGTGTCACTTCCCTGCCTCTGCATCAAGGGAGGCCGGCCAACCGCGGCAGAGGGGGAGGATGGGCTAGCAGGTAGGGTGAAGTGCTGGCAGCCAGGAGAAGTGGGTTATATTCCCTGCTCCGCCACAGATTCCTTGGGCAAGTCACAGTGGTGCTCTGAGACTCAGTTTCTCCCATCTGTTCACTGACCTACCCCTGAATCATAGAATCATAGAATATCAGGGTTGGAAGGGACCCCAGAAGGTCATCTAGTCCAACCCCCTGCTTGAAGCAGGACCAATTCCCAGTTAAATCATCCCAGCCAGGGCTTTGTCAAGCCTGACCTTAAAAACCTCTAAGGAAGGAGATTTTGGTCCACACCTGCTACATCCCTCCCCAATCCCCAGACTTGTCTGGGGCCAATTGCCGTCAAACCCTAGGGGAAATCTGGGTGCTTCACATTTGCCTCCCTAAGCTAATTACGTGGCAAAGGTCACCCCCCTGCACACCTCCTTGTCAATTCCAACCCACAGCTCCCCCGGCTGTCCCAGGCCCGGGTTCCCCACACACACAGTACTGCCAGAACCTCCCAATCTCGCCTTGCAGGCCCCGTGCTATCCCAGCCCTGGGCTCTGCATATCACAGCTCTGCTGACACGCCTTAATCACCACTAGGGTCCTGCGAAAAGCAAGATTTCACTGCCTGCGCGGAAATCGCAGCATTAGCCCTGTACTGTGGCTTTTCCAACAGCAGGGTGGTGGAAGTGGCCATCCACGTGTGCTGGTCTTGTGCTCAGTGGGGCTGGTAGCACGGCAGTGTCACGGCAGAGCAGCAGTTCGGAGGGGGTCAGCAGCTGGTTGTAGGCGAGGCACATAGCTAGTGCCACTGCTGCTTGGAAAACAAGCTACGAGCCACAGCGAGCATGAAATCAGCCCACATGGATGCCTGGTACTGCCTCCTCCCTGCAGGGAAATCACATCCGTCTGGGGAGGACTTGGTGGCTGCGCTTATTCCGGGAAAATCGATACTTTACCCGTGATGCTGCTGGGAAATTTTTAAAAATCATCCACGCGTTTTCCTGGGCCTGACTTATGAGCTGGGACACATCTTGCTTTTCCAGTCTCATCTTCCTTGCCTCCCGCACAGCCCCCCTGCCTTTCCAGTCATGGGATCCCCCCACAGCGCTGCCAGTACCCCTCGATCCCGACCCACAGCCCCCCTGCTATTCTAGCCCTGTGCACGACATGCCTCCCCTTTGTCCAGTTTGAGCTACCCTCACCCCAGTTGTGCTGACACACCCCAACTCAACGCACTCTCCCCACTTGCTAGGCCCCAGTGCTCTCCAGATGCACCACCATCTCTCCCCTTCCTTCTAGTCTGTCGGGAAGCTGCCTCCTTGTGCGAGTCTCTCAGCAGTTTTCAGGACACCCTCCTGGACATGGCCCCGGAGCTCAACCGAGCTGTTACCAATGTGGTGTGCTCGCTGTGCTTCAACTCCTGCTACAGGCGAGGGGACCCCGAGTTTGAGGCCATGCTGCAGTATAATGAAGGCATCGTGAACACGGTGGGCCAAAAGAGCCTGGTGGACATCTTCCCCTGGCTGCAGGTGAGAGCTGGAGGGGGTGGTTGAAGAGGGGAGATGGTCAGTCGCTCTTAGTCCACCTCTAGTTTGCCCCTCCTCGCTCTTCACTGGCCAAAGTGGGCTGGCTGGGACTCTCCTAGTAGCCCATAGAACCTCTCTCTGCTCAGCACCAGGGTGGCTGGAGCTGCGCCAGGCATGAATTCACTGAAGTCAGTGGGTGACTATAGAATTGTCACTACGTTCACTGGGTGGTCGGTAAAACAACATCCAGTGGCCAGTTGATGACCTTGGTACGTTGGTGGATTTGCACAAAACACAGAGCACACAAAACACCAGAACTTAACAAAAGCACCAGGCAAAGGTTGTCGTCTTGCTCCCTGAAGGACATTCCCCAGCTCACTGTGGCAGCAATGTGCTGGCTCTCAAACATCGCTAGACATTTGTAGTTGTTGCTACCTACCCTAGCCATTCAAAAGAAGAAGTGGGTGACTCTGGACCACAGCGTTTCGCTGCCCAAACAGGGCACCTGACACCAAGGGTCCTATGGACCCCGGTGGGCCACCTGCCCCCCTCTAGCTGGACCTGCTGGGAGACCCAGGGCTCTGGAGGAACAGGGCTAGTTTGGGAACCAGGGGGGACTTGCTCTGGATTGGGATACACACCTGCCACAGATGAAGTGGAGTGAATGGGTGTCACCGCTGGTCTTTCCTCCTGCAGGTTTTTCCCAACAAGGACCTGGCGTTGCTGAGGAGTTGCATCGAGGTCAGAGACCAGCTGCTGCAGAAGAAGTTCAAGGAACACAAGGTAGGTAGCTCAGTGTGGCCGCTCACAGGCTGCACAGACATGGGGCCAGGCCTGGGGAGGGGCTCAGACCTGGGACCCAGCCGGCGGGCAGGGGGATGTATTGCTACAATCTGCACCCCACGTTTCCAAATCATTGAGGCCCTGCCAGCCCCAGTGGGGAAGCAGCAGGGACCAGTGAGGGATCTGCACCCCACATTGCTGATCTGTCCCCAGGCAGCAGGATCCCCAGCTGACCAGCATGACCCTGGGGATGGGAGTACACAGCACCTGCTGTGACAGGTGGGGCTGTATGAAGGGAGGGGTTTACAAGTGCTTCCCCACCCATTACAACCTCCACCTTGCTCTAAGGAAAAGAAACTTTTCCCACACCCTCAGTGCTTGGTGTACAGCGGGGAAGGGGTTACAGCATGGGATTGCGTGCCCCAGCCCTGCTAGCGCACCCCCATCCTGAACTCCAGTACCCTGCTGCTACCCCAGTTCTGGGCTCCCCACACTCAGCTCTACCACCACACCCCACTCTGGAGTGGGTAGAATAGAAACGTCCTGCAGCAGTGCAGATCTAGGTCCAATTCCCAGCTCTGCTGCTGACCCAGTGTGCAGCCTGCGCCAAGTCACGGACCCGCCCCATGCCTCAGTTTCCCACCTGTAACATGAGGCTAATGCTACTTTCCAGCCACATTGACAGGCCTAGTGAATAGGAGAGCTGGGTTCTGCCGCTGGCCTGCTGAGTGACCATGGGCAGGTCATGTCCCCTCCCTGTGCCTCAGATTTCCCATCTGTAAAATGGGGCTAATAGTACTGCCCCCCCTCCTTTGCAAAGCACTGTGAGACCTACTGGTGAGAGCGAGGTGTTACTATCCGGGATTAGTATTGTTACTCAGTCATTTCCCCGGCAGGGCCGAATGTTGCCCTGGTCCCCAGCCCCTGCTGGGCGGGGGAAAGGAGTGCTGGGGAGGTGGGAGGTTTAGCCACAGGTGGGGGGCAAAGAAGCTGCTCCTGTCCATCTTGAATGGCCACCTTCACATGGCTTGGAGTGTCAGGCCCACACCTCCTCATCCACTCCTGGTGGGGGTCCTTCTGGGTAGGACCCCCTAGGTGGCTGTCCCCCCTAGTATGAACTGACACTGAGGAGTAGAGGGGGGCCAGGAGGGGCCCGGCTGCTTAGCTCCCCTTGCGGCCACCTCTGACCCCTGCTGTCCTGCCCCCCTTGCAGAAAGCGCTGGGCAGTGACTCGGTCAATGACCTGATGGATGCCCTGCTCCGCGTCCAGCTCAACATGGAGAACAACAACAGTCAGCTGGCCCTGCCGCTGGAGCTGACAGACGACCATATCCTCATGACCGTGGCCGACATCTTCGGGGCGGGCGTTGAGACCACCAGCACCGTGCTCAAGTGGGCCGTGCTCTACCTACTCCACTACCCGCAGGTGCGCGTGCCCACCCTGCCCACGTGGCCCTTCCGCCCCGCACCCACCCCCAAGCACAGAGCCTGCTGGAGAAGAGCGCTCAGATGTCCCTTTCTAGGGTGCCCCCTCCTCCAGGCCATTCCTGGAGTGGCCCCAGGGCTGGCTGTTGAAGATGGAGGGCGGGATGAGCGTGTCCCCAGCGGCCTGGTCCACAGGCATTTCCTGTTTGTCCTAGACTAATAACCTCCTCTGGAATAGCTATCCCTTACCTGGCTTGGGCTAGGGTCCCCCTCAATGACACCGGGGTCCCTGGAAATCCCGCTCAGACCCAGGCAAGCATTTAACAGCGGTTGTTTGGCCCACCAATCTTTCACATCTGTCCTGCTTGGAGGGGCCAAACAGGCGGTTTTGGGTCAATGTTGTGACAAAGCCCGGCCCCGCCGGGACCTATCGATTGGGGCTCTGCTGTGCACCAAGCTAGGGACAGATTTCAGACAGTCCTGACAGAGAATCTCCATTAGCTTTTGGCCTTACAGGGCCCGAGACACACAGTGAGGGGTCCTCATTCGATCCACTAGGGGGTAGTAGTATATGTACCCTACCCAGGTCATTTAGTAGCTGGACCAAAGTGCCATGCTTTGCCATAGGGAGACCTGTAGCCCTTAGCAATCCCCGCCCTTGGCTAATGCTGGCCTGGCTGGGCTGTGCCCTCAGGTGCAGAGAAAGATCCGGGAGGAACTGGATCAGAAGATCGGCTTCGAGAGACACCCCCAGCTCAGCGACAGGCAGCAGCTACCCTACCTGGAGGCCACTATCAGCGAGGTCCTGCGCATCCGGCCTGTCTCCCCTCTGCTGCTCCCACATGTGGCCCTTACGGACACCAGGTGAGACTTCTCTGGGCACATCCCAGCTCATGACCCAGCCCTGTCCCTCCTTTGACAGGGGGAGGAGGTGATGGCAGAGTGACACACTGAATTATTCTCTCTCCCACCACATTGCAGCATTGGGGAATACACCATCCGAAAGGGAGCCCAGGTCCTCGTCAACCTCTGGTCCCTTCACCACGACGAGAAGGAATGGGACAAGCCAGAGGAGTTTAACCCAGGTGGGTCCTTTTCTCTGGCCTTCCTGGCTGAAGCTTTGGGCTTAGTATCCGCACCTGCCCATCTCTGCCCCCCAGGCCGAGGGGGTCATTGCTGAGCCAGGCTGGGTTGAGAGGGAAGTGCCAGACTTTGCCTCTCTGTTGCCTCCCAAACAAAGCTTGGAGCTGGCTGCGGCCCAGATCACTGGCGGAGAGAGCTGCGGCCAGGGGCTCATTCTAGCTTGGGGGGCTCCCCGGGCTAGGTGGTGCTGCCCTCCCTCAAGTCCCCAGTCCCCATCCTCCCAGATGGAGGACAGCGTGGGGCTGTGTGGAGCCTAGTGACGCTGCTCCTCAAGCATCCAGAAGGGGGCGCTGCTGAGCAATGGGACCCGCTTCCCTCTGGGCAGTGCTGGGCCCACAGGTGACCAGCTGCACTGGAGCCTCCTGCGTGCAGCACCAATTTGGCCCAACTTGGATTAACCTTACGCAGGCTGGACTGTGCCAGGCTAGAGCTTCTTCCCAGGAGACAAGAGCGGTCAGGATCAGGGGGCACACAGGGGCTGGCAATAAATCAGAGAGGCTCCAAGTGCAGAGGCCTTGTCTCGCTCCTTCGAATGGAGCAAGGGAATCAGGACAGGCCCAAGTGGGATGGGGAGTGTAGAAGACCGGGTCTAGGGTGCAGTGCTCACGCCTTCAGGTTGCTGCTACAAATTGGGCCTAGGCACCACAAGCTGGCACCAGGGCACAGCCCTTTGGATGGACGTGTGAGATGAGTTTGGCAGGTCTCTGCCCTTATGAGAGGCACCAAGTGCACCATGTGACTGGGCCAGGATACACCCTACACCTCTCCCTCCGGGCTGGGGCTGTGGGGGAAAGCCAGCACTTCCTGGTCCTATGCCAGCTTCAGCCTGGAGACCCTACTTCCCCCACACAAGTGGGGGTCTGCCCAGGCCCTTTGGCCAGTAGCTGAACATGAAGGAAGGGGGGAGAGCTGGCTTGATCCTGCTGTATGTAACCCTTCTGCCCGTCAGAGTTGGCAGCAACAAGGGCCGGGTTCAATATCTAGGGGTTCCATTCCAATAACACAATGCAAACCGGCTCGAGCCCCCACCCAGTGACCTGGGACAAATATATACCACCCCCGCTGGGCGCCTCCAAGAGGCAATACTTCCCCTCTCGCAAGCACATAGTCTGAGTGTAGCAAAAGTCTTTTAATAACAGAGAGAAACAATGTGGCATTATGTTGGGGAAACACCACCAACCGGATTCATAACACAACCCATGAGCAAAAACAACCCCACCCCAGGCAAATTGGGGCATGCCCTTTTCCCTTTGGTTCTTGAGTCCAGCAACCCCAAAAGTCCAATGCCCCAAAAGTCTCTGTCCCTGGTCAGGGCAGCCCCAGAGTTCGAAAGTTTATCGGCGGAGCTTTACCTCCCAACCTGGGTGGAAATGGGACGGGGGTAAGAGGCACCTTACGTGATCTGAAGCTGACCGCCCCATAGCTCCATAGCGGCGCTCCGCTCTGCCAGCCGCCCCACAAAACTCCTTCGCGCAGCTGCACTCCGCTCCACCAGCCGCCCCACGAACTCCTTCGCTCAGCTGCGCTCCGCTCCACCAGCCGCCCCACGAACTCCTTCGCTCAGCTGCGCTCCGCTCCGCCAGCCGCCCCACGAACTCCTTCACTCAGCTCCACGGCCCACAAGCAGCTCCTGCCATCCACACACTGCTCCGCGTCGAACTGCTTCACCAGCCGTCCCGCAAACTGCTCCACAATATATCTTCAGGCTCCCCCACTACTTAACACAACACTCAGTGATTTCAGCTCTTAGGTGAATTCAGCTTATAGTAGGGGAGCCCCAGTGCTGGTGCACTGTCAGCCCAAAGTGAGCTCAGCAGCCTATAACTAGACTTCTAATGAAATCAAAATTAGCTCTGATATTCCACAGTGGAGAGAGGAGGAAGTACAATCAGCATGTAAGGCCCTCACCAAGGGGCCCATGCCACCAAGTATTAATACTTGTCCCCAGCCTCTCTCCATTCACACAGTTTTGGAACCCATGACCCTTGCCTAGCGAGTGCTACTTAGATGATGGTGAATCCCTCCATCGTAACAAAAGGCCACGTACAGTTCCAAGCACAGTTCCCATAATCAGGGTAATAACAATTTATTCTTCCTGCCCCAATAACAGAGACACTGGGGATCCCACAGCGGCCAAAGTGACCATTTGGGCAGCTATGGTCTCATTCTAGGCGTGGTGGGTGTGCCTATGCAAATGAGATCTGCCCCTGAAGTTCTTTTCCACAACTTGCCACACCTCACCACCAGATGTCAGGGTGGAGCTCATCCTGACACTGCTTACATGTAGAACAGCTCCGTCCCCCAACCACAGTCCCAGGTACCCCACACATAAGGAAACATCTCACCAACGATGCTGTCCCACCCTTTAATGAGGCTGCTGCGCCCCCTGCAGGTCGCTTCTTGGATGAGGAGGGCAATCGGATCTACTCACCCTCGCCCAGTTACCTGCCCTTCGGAGCCGGGAGCCGGGTGTGCTTGGGCGAAGCCCTCGCTAAGATGGAGATCTTCCTCTTCCTGGCCTGGATCCTGCAGAGGTTCACCCTGGAGGTCCATCCGGGCCAGCCGCTGCCTGCGCTGGAGGGCAAGTTCGGCGTGGTGCTCCAAGTGCAGAAGTTCAAGGTGAAGGCCAGGCTGCGGGAAGCCTGGCGGGATGGCATGTAGAGCTGCCCGCACCATGGACCCAGCCAGCCGCTCCAGGGACACAGCATGGGAGGCAGCTGCACTGGGCAAGTCTCTGTCCAACCCCAGGGATGTTTCTATCCCCTAGACCAGGGGTGGCCAACCTGGGCCTCTGGAGCCACATGCGGCTCTTCAGAAGTTAATCTGCGGCTCCTTGTACAGGCACCGACTCCGGGGCTGGAGTTACAGGCGCCAACTTTCCAGTGGGCCAGGGGGTTGCTCACTGCTCAACCCCTGGCTCTGCCACAGGCCCTGCCCCCACTCCACCCCTTCCCGCCCCCTCCCCTGAGCCTGCCCTGCCCTCGCTCCTCCCACCCCCAGCCTCCTGCATGCCATGAAACAGCTGATTGGGAGGTGCAGGGAGGGAGGGGGAGGCGCTGATCGGCAGGGCTGCTGGTGGGTGGGAGGCGCTGGGAGTGTGGGGGGGGGAAAGGAGCTGATGCGGGGCTGCTGACGTAGTACGGTGGCTCTTTGGCAATGTCCACTGGTAAATCCTGGCTCCTTCTCAGGCTCAGGTTGGCCACCCCTGCCCTAGACGGATGAAAGGGGCGCCGGTTGGGTCATTATTTAGGCAGGGATGAGCCCAGTGGGTCAATGCCCCAAAGGAAACCGCTGCTGGTGCCAGGGTATCTGAGCCCCTGCAACACCATTCAGAAAGCTGTACCTTGGCTGCATGGCCACGATACACTGTGCTGCTCCCTCCTCATTGCTCTGCCATGCCTGCGGGGGGCGGGGGGGAATATCAGTCCCTCGGGGGACAGGCAAGGTGCAGAGGGAGTGAGTTGGTGGAGGGGCTTAGGGGACTAGCAGAGGCAGGTTTCCTGTTCCACAGAAGCAGACGGGGAACGCCCCCCATAAAGGGGCCTTGGCCCTCTGGAACCCAGCTCAGCCCCTTAGGGGGCTGAAGCTTATCACCCCAGCACAGCTCCAGCCCTGTGTGTGGTGGGGAGGGCCCCAGCAGCTTGGGAAGGTGCTGGGAGCCCCAGGCGGGGTTGCCAGCCCTGCTCAGATCCCCAGCCCAGAGCCTCAGTTACTGCAGCTTCACCGGCCGCCTTGGTCTCTGGCCCACACCCATTTCCAGAGAGGATCCGTCCTTCCCCCAGATCAGGTGACAAGGCTCAGGTGCCAGGTGAACAGGAGCAGGGCAGCTGGCAGCCCTGTCCCATTGGAGAGGAACCGCCACTTCAGGAAGGTGAAACAGAAGAGCAGGTGAAGCTGGCTGGGGCAGACCTGATTCTCTGACTGGCCAGGATTTTCAAAGGCGGGGTAGGCATGCAGTTAATGAGTACATTTGCTCTGTGGTTTATGGCAAGTGCAGCCCTGGATCCCTACACAGGAGCTGTCATGCAGTCGAGAGGAAGCCTGGCCCAGTGGTTAGGGTGGCTAGCCTGAGACTTGAGAGACTAGCTTCAATTCCTGCATGAAATTCAGCAAGTCACTTAGTCTCCCTGTGGGTTCCTTCCCGTCTGTACAATGAGTGTAACAGCACTGCCCTACTGCACAGGGGTCTTGTGAGAAGAAATACATTAGACTGGGACGGGGCTCAGATACAGTTGTAATGGAGGGCCAGATAAATCCCTTACATCTTTTCTACACATGGAGTTATTCTGGACTAGCAGTTCCACTTCGAGTTCACACCCAGCCTTAATCCAGATTAAGATTCATGTGTAGACAAGCCCTTACACAGACAGTAGCGTAACTCACACGTATACTCTAGTGTAAACCGTTGGTCTGTGTATTACATGCTCTCTGCCTGATGTGCAGAGGATGGAGGTCTGTTACAGCTCCCACCTGCCCAGAACCCCCAGAGGAAGTCACTGGTTCAATCCCCAGTGTCAGCCGAGATCTTGCAGCCATCACACTAACAGACACACATTGCTTAAATTCAAAAGGTCCTATTAACCTCCTCCTCCTGGAAAAATTGGAAAGAATCCAACAAAGGGCAACAAAAATTATTAGGGGACTGGAACACATGAGTTATGAGGAGAGGCTGAGGAACTGGGGATGTTTAGTCTACGGAAGAGAAGAATGAGGTGGGGGATTTGATAGCTGCTTTCAACTACCTGAAAGGGGGTTCCAAAGAGGATGGATCTAGACTGTTCTCAGTGGTGACAGATGACAGAACAAGGAGTGATGGTCTCAAGTTGCAGTGGAGGAGATTTAGGTTGGATATTAGGAAAAACTTTTTCACGAGGAGGGTGGTAAAACACTGGAATGCGTTACCTAGGGAGGTGGTGGAATCTCCTTCCTTAGAAGTTTTTAAGGTTAGGCTTAACAAAGCCCTGGCTGGGATGATTTAATTGGGGATCGGTCCTGCTTTGAGCGGGGGGTTGGAGTGGATGGCCTGCTGAGGTCCCTTCCAACCCTGATATTCTGTGATTCTTCCCCACACCTGGTTCAAAAATAGGCTGTAGGTTTGTGCCCCACACTGCTTCCCCTAGAGAGAAGCTGTAGGAGGAGAACTAGCTGCATGGGGTTTGAGCCATGTATTTTCACTAGCTACAGCTGCTTCAGAGCGATTGTACTGATGGCACAAAGCCTGAATGCATCCCTTAGCTAGTGAGAGACAATGTCATTCCCAAGCGGCCTTTGAGACAAAATTTCATCCAAAGTGCCCCTGCCTTCTCTGAGCTGGGCCACCCCAAAGGATCAGGACTCTGGAAATCCAAGTGCAGGGATTTTCACCAGTGCAGGGCAAGTTCAGCCTGGGAATGGCTCCTCTTTTTCTCTTTTCATCTGATGGAAACATGAGGGCAGCTACAGCCGCGGTGCTTTGGAAAGCTAATGCAGCCTATCAAAAAGGCAGCTGCGACCCTGGGGGCGGGTCAGTCGAGCTAGAGAAGCGTCAATGCCACTGAACAAGGCACTGAGGAGGCCTCATCTGGAATACTGGGTGCAACTCCAGAGAGATGAATTCAGAGTGGCACAGGTGCAGGAAAGGCCTCCGAGGACGGTCAGGGGAACGGAGAGCCTGTCGTGTAAGAGGGGACGAAGAGAGCCTAGGAAAACAAAGGCTGAGCAGGGCTCTGGCAGCTCGCTATAAATACAGCAGGGGAGTGGGGTAAACGCCGGGGAGGGAGAAGAGCTAGTGCCATTAACGGACAATGCTGGCAAGAAACAAACGGGGATAAAGTGGCCATGAACAAATTCAGACTGGAAATTAGTGGAAGGTTTCTACCCAGCAGAGTGTGGGAGGGTCTGGAGCAGCCTCCCACCAGGGAACAAACCCCCTAAGCCAGCTTTAAGTGTATGTACTGGGGTTAGCTAGCAGGAGACTGACCTAGGAGGTCCCTTCCAGTCCTAGGCCCTGTGATGTTTGAGGGAGGGGAGCTGATCCCAGGCTGCACCTGTCACAGCTAACACCACGTGGCTCTTCCAAAGAGCCCTCAGACCCCTCTCGCTCACTCCGATGGCACTGTAGTAACTGAGCACCTCACAATCCTCCATTGTTTGTTCTCACAGTCACTCTTATCCCCATTTTACAGATGGGGAAACCAAGACACAGGGAGACTGAGGCAGAGCAGAGAATATAACCCACTTCTCCTTAGTCCCAGGCTAGGGCTCTAACCACTAGGCCAGCCTTCCACTTTCCTACAGCTTGTGCTCCTGTCCCCTTGCAGCCATAAAAGGTTCACAAAAATAGCTCTGCTGTCCTGAGCAGATTCCAACATGGGTAACCACATTCTGTCTCTCAGTTTGTCCTGCTATCCTAATTAGCCATGTAAGGTTGTCGTGTGCTGGTAGACATCCACCATATTCCACCCAAAGGTTGGCACTGTCAGTTGTAGGAACATGACTTTGGTCCACATTATTTATATTACAGTAGCACCCAGCAGCTCCAGCTGGGATCAGGGCCACTTTGAGCTCTTAGACACTGTACAGACAGTCCTGAAGTTCTCACACTGGCAGCATTAGCCCCAATTTACATATGCGTAACTAAGGCACTGGGAGATTAAGTGACTTGCCCAAGAACCCACTGGAAGTGTGTGGCAGAGCTGGGAATCAAAGCCATCTCTGCCCATTCCCGGGCAAGAGTTTTAGCCACAAGACCATCCTTGCCCCCTGTAAAGTGCGTTGCTATATAAATAAAGGGTATTATCACCTGTCTGCTGGTGCCTTTTAACATTTACCCTGCAGCGAGCTGGCATTTTCACTCTCTGTGGTTTTATGATACACAGCTATTCAGCAATCTGGTTGGATTACAGCATGTCCTCAGTGATCGGGATAACCTTTTAATAGAGTAAAGAGTCTGTGTTTGCTCTCGCCGTAAAAAACAGCCTGTACAAGAGGGAGCCGTGCAATTAGATTTTTCCCCCCCCCATTACTTGAGCTCTTAATATTTAACTAAATAGCAACAAGGCAACATCTTAGAACTAGAAAAAAACAAACAAACCAGCAACAGCAGAGGGTGCAAAGAAAGAGATAAATTCTTCCCCTGTATTCAAAAACAGGAGCTGATATGAAATAAATAACAAACCCACACAGATTCTCCCCCGACTCTCATATAACTTTTTATAGACATTGGCAGATTTTAAAATAATGTTTATTCGGATCCCTCAGTATGTGTGTTACTGACACAGTGTTACCCCAATGAAACCAGAATGATTTTGTTAGCACTGGCAACAGGGGAACTTTCACTTTAAAAAAAATAAAATCATGTTTTAAGTTCTGTTTAATTTGTGTTCTTAAGAAAAGGTCTGGACAAATTTCTGTTGACGATGAGATTTTATAACACACACACACACATCTCTGCCCATCAAGTGACATGGCGTTAATGGTACTGAACTCCTTGGTTAAATCCTTTAAGATCTGCAAAGCACTGTATAATAACTAGGGATTATTATTATTAATCTGGAAAGATGCCCTTTTGAGAACATCTTCTCTGTATCAGAAGTGGCCAGGGTTGTCAAAGCCACTTCAGTCTGTGAATCTGATCCTGCACAGTGCTTCACATGAGCAGGATCTGTGCATCTGCAGGGGAATCGTTGAAGGAGTGGGGCTGGCGGGAACTTCAACGCCTCTGAAAAACCAAGCCCTCACTTTCTTTGCTTCCTAGAATCCCTGTGTATCTTCTGTCTCCTCCTCAACAGTCCTGTCCCCGAGGAGTGGTAGAAGGGAGCGAAACCAGGAACATAGCATTTTCAAACTTGATCCCCGGCCCATGTGGCAATGAGGTTTACCCAAGGCATTAGCTAGATGGCGCCATGCTCATATGTTGCTTGGAAAAGAGAGGACTAAGGCGGGATATGATAAGAGGTCTATAAAATCATGACCCGTGTGGAGAAAGTAAAGAAGGAAGTGTTATTTACTCCTTCCCATAACACAAAAACTAGGGGTTACCAAATGAAATTAATACGCAGCCGGCTTAAAACAAACAAAAGGAAGTATTTCTTCGCACAATGCACAGTCATCCTGTAGAACTCTTTGCCAGAGGCTGTTGTGAAGGCCAAGACTATAACAGGGTTCAAAAAAGAACTAGATAAGTTCATGGAGGATAGGTCCATCAATGGCTATTAGCCAGGATGGGCCGAGATGGTGTCCCTAGCCTCCGTTTGCCAGAAGCTGGGAATGAGCGACAGAGAATGGATCACTTGATGATTACCCGTTCTGTTCATTCCCTCTGGGGCACCTGGCATTGGCCACTGTCGGAAGACAGGATACTGGGCTAGATGGACCTTTAGTCTGACCCAGTCTGGTCGTTCTTATGTTCTTAATTTTTGTTGGGAACCCCCTTCAAAAATAGGCTATTCAGCGCTGCAGCTTTGTCATGGTCATAGGCACCAACTTTCCCCGGCGCCGGTGTGTGCTCGCGCCCCCCCTCCAGCTCCTCCCCGACTCCACCCTTTCCCCGCCCCAGCCGTGCCCCCATTCCAACTCCTTCCCCAAAGTCCCTGCCCCAACTCCGCCCACTCCCTGCCCCATTGGGCCCCTTCCCCAAATCCCCGCCCCAGCCCCACCTCTTCCCCGAGCATGCCTCATTCCCCCTCCTCCTCCTCCTCCCTGCCACACGAAACAGCTGTTTCACGGTGCAAGCACTAGGAGGGAGGGGGGAAAAGTGGGCACACAGCACGCTCACGGAGGAGGCGGAGGCCGAGCGGAGGTGAGTTGGAGCGGGGGGGCGGGGCGGGGAGTTGCCGGTGGGTGCTCCAGAACTCCGAAGCATAGACCAGGCCTGTGTCTGCAGGAGGAAAAGGAGCCATTTGAGGTCATTCCAATGACTCCACTAAGGGAAACTACCATCCCCTTCAGCCCTATCCCCGCTGTCCTATGTGGTGGGTAGATGACTTGTGCCTGCCCACAGTGGGGGGCACAATTTAAAATGGAAGACACGTGTCTGCCCCGCAAGTCTCCTCTGCCCAGTGACACTCTCCCTGCCCTGAGCCACTGCGGCGCTCTCCCGGCCCCATGTTACCTGCGGGGGTGGGGAGAGGAGTTTGCGTTCCTCCCATGCCCCCCCACGCAGCGCCTTGGACCATCCCTGACAAGATTTTGCTAAGTGAGCTGCTCTGGTTCAAAGAAGGAGGACTTTGGGGAAGCTCTGGGCCTCTTCTGCAGAGCTCAGACTAGATGATCACAGTGGTCCCTTTTGGCTGTACAATCTAAGACCTGCCGGGGAGGAGATGCAGGCACATACCCCCTCCCCCAGCCAAGTAGAGGAGCAGGCAGCAATCTCTGTGCAAAAAGTCTGCCCTGGGCAGGCGCCTGGCATCTGGGAGACACCAGTGGCATGGCAAGCCAGATGCAGCAGGGAAGCTGGATGTGAGCAGGGAGGGACACAGCCAGGGAACCACATGCGAAGCAGGATGTGACTGTCAGATGCTGCAGCTGGGAGCAGGTCAGTGCAGGACACATGGGGAAGCAGCAGAGGCGGGGCCGGGGCCAGTGCAGAGGGGCCCCCATGAGACACAGCACTACCTGATCCTGGCCTGGAAGCCTGCAAGCTCCTGTTTGCTTTCAATGGAGGACTAGCCTAGAGAGGCACTAGACCCAGAGAGCCCTAACTCTCAACTGGACAGCCCCAGGGGCCCACATAGGACCAACTACCACTCCCTTTGAACTGCAACTCTGCAGCTAGGCTAGTGCCACTTCTCCCTTTCGTGCCAGCTGGAGTAAAACACCCCTTCCCTTTAGCCATGCATCTGAATGGTAGGACGAGTGCCACCCCCTCCCAGGCCTAGCTGATGAAGCATGGACAGTACTTGCCTCTGAGCTGTGGAACACCTGGCATGTTACTGGCCCTGCAGAGGTTTGGTGCCCTCCAGCACTGAGCAGCTCTGAAAGTGCTCCCTGTGTGGCCAGCCCCAGGAGTTTACAAGCCAGGAGTCAGGCCCCAATAATCACGAGGTTGACTTCAAAAAATCATATGGTTGAGCCTGTGGGCATTGCAGGGGCAAGCTTTTCTCTGTGACGCCGAGCACTCGAAACACACGTGGGTTTTGTTTTGTTTTAAATAAAAGCCAAGATTCTCACACCATCACCTGACTCTAGGAGCTGGGGCTTTAAAAAAACCCACCAAATATCATGAGGGTTGTCAACACTGATCTCCCCTCCTCAGCACAAACCTGGCCTGGGGTCCAGGGAAAGTAACTGACCTCCCAAGCCCACACAGGGAGTTAGTGAGAGAGCAGGAAACAGAACCCAGGGCTCCTGATATGCAGCCTCCTAACTCTGACCACTAGGAAACACACCCCACTATGGAATTAGCTTGTAGGTTAATAAAAGCCATTAAATGAGGTAGGATCCTTTCCCTTTATCTCGATCTGTGCCCATCACAGTGGTAACAGGGCCTTTCCAGCCACTTACTTTCATTGCTCTAGCAATAGAGTAACCTACTTTGGAAGTATCTAGGTTAGTCGCTGCCATCCAGAAAAACATGAGCCAGACTCAGCAGCAGAAACGAGCCCTTTCCCCCTGTCTGTCAGCAGCGCCCCAAGGGCCCAGCCAAACCCCAGTGCTTTCTGGGTTTGTTCAACCCCCAAAGCCAGAGTGAAATTGTCTTGGGGAAGTGAACCTGCAAGAAGCAAGACACAGGGAAAAAAGCATTCTCTGATTCTGTAGTGCTCGTAGAAAATTGTGGATGCAGACAATAGGCAAAATGAGTCAAACCCTGGACCAATGGCACCACAAGCCCCTGCCACTTGTCTTGAACTAAAGGAGCTAACTCATTAATTATTCGCAAAAAGAAAAGGAGGACTTGTGGCACCTTAGAGACTAACCCATTTATTTGAGCATGAGCTTTCGTGAGCTACGGCTCACTTCATCGGACGCATGCCGTGGAAACTGCAGCAGACTTTATATATACACAGAGAATATGAAACAATACCTCCTCCCACCCCACTGTCCTGCTGGTAATAGCTTATCTAAAGTGATCATCAGGTGGGCCATTTCCAGCACAAATCCAGGTTTTCTCACCCTCCACCCCCCCACACAAATTCACTCTCCTGCTGGTGATAGCCCATCCAAAGTGACAACTCTTTACACAATGTGCATGACAATCAAGTTGGGCTATTTCCTGCACAAATCCAGGTTCTCTCACATCCCCCCCACCCCCATACACACACAAACTCACTCTCCTGCTGGTAATAGCTCATCCAAACTGACCACTCTCCAAGTTTAAATCCAAGTTCAACCAGAACATCTGGGGGTGGGGGGTAGGAAAAAACAAGAGGACACAGGCTACCTTGCATAATGACTTAGCCACTCCCAGTCTCTATTTAAGCCTAAATTAATAGTATCCAATTTGCAAATGAATTCCAATTCAGCAGTTTCTCGCTGGAGTCTGGATTTGAAGTTTTTTTGTTTTAAGATAGCGACCTTCATGTCTGTGATTGCGTGACCAGAGAGATTGAAGTGTTCTCCGACTGGTTTATGAATGTTGTAATTCTTGACATCTGATTTGTGTCCATTTATTCTTTTACGTAGAGACTGTCCAGTTTGACCAATGTACATGGCAGAGGGGCATTGCTGGCACATGATGGCATATATCACATTGGTGGATGTGCAGGTGAACGAGCCTCTGATAGTGTGGCTGATGTTATTAGGCCCTGTGATGGTGTCCCCTGAATAGATATGTGGGCACAGTTGGCAACGGGCTTTGTTGCAAGGATAAGTTCCTGGGTTAGTGGTTCTGTTGTGTGGTATGTGGTTGTTGGTGAGTATTTGCTTCAGGTTGCGGGGCTGTCTGTAGGCACCCCTCAGACAGAGACAAACACCTACAAGATCTCTGTCAAGCTTTCTTACAACTACAATACCCACCTGCAGAAGTAAAGAAACAGATTGATAGAGCCAGAAGAGTTCCCAGAAGTCACCTACTACAGGACAGGCCTAACAAAGAAAATAACAGAACGCCACTAGCCGTCACCTTCAGCCCCCCAACTAAAACCCCTCCAATGCATTATTAAGGATCTACAACCTATCCTAAAGGATGACCCAGCACTCTCACAAATCTTGGGAGACAGGCCAGTCCTTGCCTACAGACAGCCCCCCAACCTGAAGCAAATACTCACCAACAACCACATACCACACAACAGAACCACTAACCCAGGAACTTATCCTTGCAACAAAGCCCGTTGCCAACTGTGTCCACATATCTATTCAGGGGACACTATCATAGGGCCTAATAACATCAGCCACACTATCAGAGGCTCGTTCACCTGCACATCCACCAATGTGATATATGCCATCATGTGCCAGCAATGCCCCTCTGCCATGTACATTGGTCAAACTGGACAGTCTCTATGTAAAAGAATAAATGGACACAAATCAGATGTCAAGAATTACAACATTCATAAACCAGTCGGAGAACACTTCAATCTCTCTGGTCACGCAATCACAGACATGAAGGTCGCTATCTTAAAACAAAAAAACTTCAAATCCAGACTCCAGCGAGAAACTGCTGAATTGGAATTCATTTGCAAATTGGATACTATTAATTTAGGCTTAAATAGAGACTGGGAGTGGCTAAGTCATTACGCAAGGTAGCCTGTGTCCTCTTGTTTTTTCCTACCCCCCACCCCCAGATGTTCTGGTTGAACTTGGATTTAAACTTGGAGAATGGTCAGTTTGGATGAGCTATTACCAGCAGGAGAGTGAGTTTGTGTGTGTATGGGGGTGGGGGGGATGTGAGAGAACCTGGATTTGTGCAGGAAATAGCCCAACTTGATTGTCATGCACATTGTGTAAAGAGTTGTCACTTTGGATGGGCTATCACCAGCAGGAGAGTGAATTTGTGTGGGGGGGTGGAGGGTGAGAAAACCTGGATTTGTGCTGGAAATGGCCCACCTGATGATCACTTTAGATAAGCTATTACCAGCAGGACAGTGGGGTGGGAGGGGGTATTGTTTCATATTCTCTGTGTATATATAAAGTCTGCTGCAGTTTCCACGGCATGCATCCGATGAAGTGAGCTGTAGCTCACGAAAGCTCATGCTCAAATAAATTGGTTAGTCTCTAAGGTGCCACAAGTCCTCCTTTTCTTTTTGCGAATACAGACTAACACGGCTGTTACTCTGAAACCTACTATTTCTGGGCGCAGTGAACACAAAATACGGATGCAAGACCCAGGACCTTCTACCCTCCGGCTAATTGGAAGCCTTCGAGGAGGACCACGGGGAATCCCGAAGATGGATGGACTTCGGCGCAGGCGGGGAGACCCTCTGGGATGCTGACCACCAGGGAAGCAGCAGGACCCTTCACAGGTAAGGTGGATTTGCCGTGGTGGGGGATGGCGAGGGTAGGCCTCTCCTTCCTCAGTCTCGCTACGGGATGGCTGGTGTTCTTCTCACTGGCTCTGGAGCGGTGGGAAGACCCGACCGTACACGTGCTGCCACTGGACCGGACAGCCCCGCGCAGACGCTGAGCAAGGTCTTATATAGTCCCTAGAGCGGGAAAGTTCTGAGGGAACGGAATGTTGGGAGCTGGCTCCAGCGGGAAAAACTGGTTCTGTCCGGTTTGAGCCAGGGGAATCCAGTGTCTTAGCTGTAGACAAGTCAGCTTTCAAAGATGGAGTCTGAGGGTCACAGTTCATATACTCCATGTTGGATTTCATTAAAACCAGTGATTCACATAACATTACCTCATAAATACAATTAAGACAGCTAATGGAACACATTAATCAGTACCAACATTCCTTACTTATTTATACCTAACACAGGGTAGAATGAAGAGATGTTAAGGAACTGGTTGAAACCAACCCAGATTAATAAGGGGGGGCCAGAGAGACAAGACCAGCTTGAAGGACTCAGAGAATTCCCTTGCCTCTCAGCTGGGAGGCTGAGCAAAGACCCCCACTTGAGAACCTGATAAGTGTAAGGGGGGGATGGGTAAAGTGCTGGCTTCTGGAGGAAGCTGGGAGCTCTCTCACCTGGAAACGGACTAGGAAGGCAAGCAGAGTGGACAAGTCTCTAGCAGGGCCTGTCTCAGCTGGACTTGCTGAGCCGAGCTCATGGTGTGAAGTTGGAGGGCTGAAGCCCAGCGATTCAGTCTCAGGAGATGGTGAGGCTTGATAGGAAGAGTGAGACCCCTCAGGGGTCTGGCACAAAGGGGTTCCTCCAAGAGACTGTTCCAAATTTGGGAGCGTGGCACTGATCCCATGGATCCGGGACACCCCACTGCAGCCGACTAATTCCCCAATCACCTTTTACTAAGATAAAATCCTGCTGATGCCTCACAGCAAGTGGAGCCAGAGGGAAGCAATGCTGCTTTCCTAAGCACATATTACTTCTGCATGTTTCCTTCCCTAGCACGCGCTTGACGTGCAGAAAGGCAAGCCCCAGCCCCAAAAATGTACAGAGCAACTGCCTGATGCAACTCCCTGTCCACGGGGAGCTGGATTGGGTCCTAAACACACACAGTGCAGACGGAGGGGTGGGAGAGGAGACGTTAGCACATATTACATTTCTTGCAGTTTTCTACTCTTCATTCTATTCACCCCTCTTCATCTCACTCACTGAACACAAAAAAAGGCTAATCCTCGATTTCCCCTATTCTTAAAGGATTAATCTTAATCCATCTGCCCATCCCATCTCTTTGGCCTACTACCCCTCCCAGCAGCCAATGCCCCCCACCCTCTTCCCAATTTCCCTGCAGACATCACCAGCTCGCTCAGGTTTGTCTCCACTAATGCCCCTGGGGTGGAAGCAGACCCCTGAGACTCTGAAGGGTTCAATTGCTGAATCAACACTTATTATTATTTGTATTACTGCCGCACTTCGGAGCCCCAATCAGGGACCTTGTGCTAGGTGCTGGACAATCACAGACTGGCCCTGCCCCCTAAGAGTTGACAATCTAAGTCTAAGAAAAGCGACAATCAATGGCATAAGGACAGATAGGAGAGTACAAGAAAACGATGAGACAATATAGGTCAGCACGTGAAGCGCTGGTCTGAGCACTCTGGCAGCTTTGCAGCTGTCCAGGTTTTTGTAGGCCTCATGGCAAAGGAGAGTTTTGAAGACAAATAATGAATTTGGATTGTGAGTGTTTACAAGGGAGTTTCTGCCAGGCACAAGGGAAAGCTCCGGAGAAAACATGTAGGTGCTTGTTTGGACATGTAACGAGTGGGCGATGGAAGCTGATGTCATGGGCCGATCGGCGTTTCTCTGCTCCTGTGGCCTCTTCTCCCTCCACTTGCAATTTCATAATAATGCAGTCCCCAGGCTGCGCTAGCGTGCCAGGGTGCTTAGACACAAGGGCAATTGGTGCACTACAGCCATGTACAGATGAAGGGCTGTGATTGGAGATGGGAAGAAGGAGCAGAAAAGGTGAACTTTGAGAATTGGGCGATGGCGAAGACCATGCAAGTCCCTCTGCCAGCCAAGATGAGCCAAGTCCATCCAAGACCATAGGCACATAATCGGGGGAGCTAGCCCATCCCACCACCCACACTCTGATGACTACATCCTATTTTTAGCATGTTAGCTCAATGAGAGCCAGGGCTTCAACTTGAGCCAGTAACCACACACCCAGCAGTAAGGGTAGATGCCTTATGGGACAAATGTTCTGACGCAGATGTTGTCAGCAACAAGCCAAGGGAGAGAAGCATGGGGAAGATCGGGCAGGAGACAACAGAAGACCCATTCTCTTGACATTTTCCCTTAGATGGGAGGGGGGGGTCAGGGGTCAGCAACTCTTTACACATTTCCTGGGCAAGAAGAATTACACTGATGCAAGTTGAAGCATGTGCAAGGTATTAAGTGCTGACAGCTCACAGCCACTGGCTGCATTGGGAGAGGATGTTTATGTCCTAGTCTTTATAAATACTTTATTTTTCTCATTGTACAAATACCTGATGGGGAAAAAACAACCTGCTGCCCAGGCAACAAGAGTGTACGTGGACTCAGACCATGGCAGCACTTTCCAGACTGCAGGCTCCAGATCTGAAATCCTGGCCCCACTGAAGTCAGTGGGGGTTTGGCTATTGACTCCACTGAGACTAGGGTGTCCCTCTGTGACTCTAGAACCATTGGGTTAAAAGGGACTGCAAGGGTCAGATAGTCTAAGCCCCTGCCAGATGCAGGGTTTGTTGTGTCCAAACACTTAGCTCATCTCAAATTGGAGGATTAACCCAGAGACAACTGCCCAGCTTGCATCAAGGGTCGGTCCTGGGGCCAGTTTTGTTCAACATCTTCATTAATGATCTGGAGGATGGCATGGATTGCACCCTAAGCAAGATTGCAGATGACACTAAACTGGGAGAAGTGGTAGATACGCTGGAGAGTAGGGATAGGATACAGAGTGACCTAGACAAATTAGAGGATTGGGCCAAAAGAAATCTGATGAGGTTCAACAAGGACAAGTGCAGAGTCCTGCACTTAGGACAGAAGAATCCCATGCACCGCTACAGACTAGGGACCGAGTGGCTAGGCAGAAGTTCTGCAGAAAAGGACTTGGGGATTACAATGGATAAGAAGCTGGATATGAGTCAACAGTGTACCCTTGTTGCCAAGAAGGCTAATGGTATTTTGGGCTGTATAAGTAGGAGCATTGTCAGCAGATCGAGGGACGCGATCATTCTTCTCTATTCGGCATTGGTGGGGCCTCATCTGGAGTACTGTGTCCAGTTTTGGGCCCCACGCTACAAGAAGGATGTGGAAAAATTGGAAAACGTCCAGCGGAGGGCAACAAAAATGATTAGGGGATTGGAACACATGACTTATGAGGAGAGGCTGAGGGAACTGGGATAGTTTAATCTGCAGAAGATAAGAATGAGGGGGGATTTGATAGCTGCTTTCAACTACCTGAAAGGGGGTTCCAAAGAGGATGAATCTAGACTGTTCTCAGTGGTAGCTGATGACAGAACAAGGAGTAATGGTCTCAAGTTGCAGTGGAGGAGGTCTAGGCTGGATATTAGGAAAAACTTTTTCACTAGGAGGGTGGTGAAGCACTGGAATGCGTTACCTAGGGAGGTGGTGGAATCTCCTTCATTTGAGGTTTTTAAGGTCAGGCTTGACAAAGCCCTGGCTGAGATGATTTAGTTGGGGAGCGGTCCTGCTTTGAGCAGGGGGTTGGACTAGATGACCTCCTGAGGTTCCTTTCAACCCTGGTATTCTATGATGATTCTATGATCTATGTGAAATGGCTGCTTTTGAGAGATTGTTTTAGGGAATGCCTAAGGGATGCTAGTGTAGGAAGTGGAGCCAGACCCACATGCCTTCTCTTCTGCTATTGGAAACCTTTACTGACCTCAGGCCTGTGCTCCTCAGGTGACCTACCTCTCTGCTACAGGTTTCCAACCCCACCTAGGCTGGTTACCAGAGTGACAGGGAGTGGGGCAGGGCAGCCCGGAGAGGAAGCAGAGGGGAGGAGAAGGATGGAGCATTTTGTGAGGCATGTAAATGTGGGGAGAGGAGCTTTGTTCAGTTTGGGTTCCTGCCATTGGTGATATCAGACTCCACTCCACACCTGGGGGCGTGGGAGAGGGACTACACCAGACTTGTCCAAGTTGCCTCCACTATCATAAGGGCTTAGCAGAAGTTAGCAGGGTTTTCCGAAGGCTCCTATTTCCCTCTTACTCTCTGGGCAGCGGCCGAGGCCATCGCAGTTATTAGCTCAGCTCAGAACTTCTTAGAACAGACAGCATTTATCCAGAAACTAATGTCTCGCCAGTGAAAAGGGCCAGCTGGTAATGTACATCAGTTAAACAAATACAGGGACGATCCTGGAAGTCGTTATTTAGTTTGGTTCCACTAATTGTGATTTCTGGGACAGAATGGCCGTCGGCTGCTCAGAAACCAGCTGAGGAGAACGGTGAAGCCTTCTATTTCGATATAATTCTGCTTATGTAATGACATCAGTCATGCTGTGTCTCTTCCAGTGTCTGGGCTGCTCAGGATATTTGCATGGGGAAAAACAGGATATGAGTGTGTGTCTCTGAAGAGTTCAGATGGGGAATAGGCAGGGACGTTACGAAACAAAAGATCCTGCTTTCTTCATTCTTGCTAACTAAGGATGTTCGTAAGATGAGAGAAACAGAAAAATGTGTTTATGACAGCAGAAAGCTTGAGGCTTTTCACGTCTTTTTCCATGAGGCGTCATAACGGATGCTTTCCCGCAAATTGCACTTGGCACCACATGAAGTGAGAGTTTGGAAATCTTAACGACCCTGTAGAAGAATAAAGCCAAACCTACTGTAAGCAGATTTCGTCCTGCATCCTGGTGGGAATGCAGAGATGAGCAATACGTGATTATATGGGGAGGGGTTCGCAGGATGGTTTGAGAAGATGAAAATATGACCCAAGATCTGTCCAGGTCTTTATACGGTGATCAGCACCGTTTTACCGTAGCATTGGGATAGCCTGGTTGAATGACCATTTACTTAGGGGAAAACATAAGGACACGAATATTTCAAGGTTTTAAACATACAAGGGAAAAGAGGAATGGTTTGGATGATATGTGTTTGGGGAGGGCAATACCTCAGGCCATGTCTACATGAGACACTAACAAAAAACTTCCTACTGATTCAGCTGCATCAGTGCAGTAGGTAGGGCACTGAACTAGAACTCTGGAGACCTGGGTTCTATTCCCAACTCTGGCACATCACTTCCCCACTCTGTGCCTCTGTTTCCCCTCCCACTCTTTGCAAGTTCTTCAAAGCAGGGGTGGTCTCTTGCAGTATGTTTGTACAGCACCTAGCACCACAGAGGCCTGATCTCAGTGGAGGCCCCTAGGGATGGTTATAATGCAAATCGCATAGAATAGCAATAGCATAATAGCATAGAAAAGGTTCCAGTGATGTCCAATATTTTTAGACTGTCAGTTAAACGTGCTCTCTGACTGGAGGCTGGTATGCCGAGGGAAAGGAGAAGCAAATTTATCCCTGGGGTAATTACTGACTTCCATAGTGTGAAGACATTTTTGAAAAATTGGAAGGCAAATCCTACCAAGGAAAACAGAAAGGAGCATAAACTCTGGCAAGTCAAGTATAATTAGCCAGGCTAAAACAGAATTTGAAGAGCAACCACAAATGACAAAAAAAAAAAAATTATTGTTTTTTGTAAGTTAATCAGAAGCAGGAAGCCGGCCAAACTATCAGTGGGGCCACTGGATGATTGAGGTGCTAAAGGAGCACTCAAGGAAGACAAGGCTGTTGCAGAGAAGCTAAATTAATTCTTTGCATTGGCCTTCATTGCAGATGTCAAGATTCCCACACCTGAGCCATTCTTTTTAGATGACAAAATCTGAGGAACTGTCTCAGATTGAGGTGTTAGTAGAGGAGGTGTTGGAACAAACTGATAAATTAAACAGTAATAAGTCACTAGGACCAGATGGTATTCACCCAAGTGTTCTGAAGGAACTCCAATATGAAATTACAGAATTACTAAGAGTGGCATGTAACGAATGGCTGAAATCAGCCTGAGTACTAGGTGACTAATGTGACACTGAGGTTTTAAAAAAAGGTTTCAGAGGCAATTGTGGCAATTACAGGCCAGTGAGCCTACCTTTAGTACCAGGCAAACTGGTTGAAACTACAGTAAAGAACAGAATTATCAGAGACACAGATGAACCCAGTATGCTGGGGAAGAGTCAACACAGCTTTTGTAAAGGGAAATCATGCCCCACCAATCTATTAGAATTCTTTGAGGGTGTCAGCAAATATGGACCAGGCTGATCCACTGGATATAGTGGATTTGGACTTTCAGAAAGCCTTTGACAAGGTGCCTCTACAAAGGCTCTTAAGCAAAGTAGGCAGCCATGGGGTAGAGGAGGGAAGGTCCTCTCATGGATCAGTAACTGGTTATAAGATAAGTAACAAAGGGTAGGAATAAAGGGTCAGTTTTCACAGTGGAAAGAGGTAAATTATGGGGTACCCCAAGAAGCTGTATGGGACCAATGCTGTTCAACATATTCATAAATGATCTGGTAAAAGGGGTAAACAGTGAGGTCACAAAGTTTGCAGATGATAGAAAATTACTCAAGATAGTCCAAAGCTGACTGTGAAGAGGGATCTCTCAAAACCGGGTGACTGGGCAACAAAATGGGAGATGAAATTCATTATTGGTAAGTGCAAAGTAATGTACATTGGAAAACATAACCCCAACTATATATATATATAAATGATGGGGTCTAAATTAGTTGTTACCACTCAAGAACAATCTTGGAGTCATGATGGATAGCTCTCAACATCTGCTCAATGTGCAGTAGCAATCAAAAAGCTAACAGAATCATTAGGAGCCATGAGGAAGAGGTCAGATAAGACAGAAATATTACACTGCTGTTATATAAATCCATGTTACGCCCACACCTTGAATGCTGCATGCAGATGTGGTTGCCCCATCTCAAAAAAGATATATTAAAATTGGAAAAAGTACAGAGGGCAACAAAAATGATCAGGGGTATGGAGCAGCTTCCATATGAGGAGAGATTAAAAAGACTGGGACTGTTCAGTTTAGAAAAGCGATGACCTTGGGGCAGTATGATAGCGGTCTATAAAATCATGAATGGTGTGGAGAAAGCATATGGGGAAGTGTTATTTACTCCTTCACATAACACAAGAACCGGGGTCACCCAATGAAATTAATAGGCAGCCAGTTTAAAACAAACATAAGGAAGTACTGTGGAACTTGTTGCCAGGGGATGTTGCGAAGGCCTAAAGTATAACTAGGTTAAAAAAAAGAATTAGAAAGTTCATGGTGGCTTGGTCCATCAATGGCTATTAGCCAAGATGGTCAGGGATGCAGCCCCATGCTCTGGGTGTCCCTAAGCCTCTGACTGCCAGAAGCTGGGACTGGACGACAGGGGATGGATCACTTGAAAGTTGCCCTGTTCTGTTCATTCCGATTGAAGCATCTGGCACAGGCCACTGTCGGAAGGCAGGACACTGGGCTAGCTGGACCACTGACCTGACTCAGTATGGCCGTTCTGGTGACCCAAAGGATGGATTTGGGCCATGGCTTGCATGCAATACTTACAAAGCTTATTTATTTAGAGGCTTTCTAATGGTGGTGGTCCTCAGAGTACCCAAGCACTTTACTAAGTGACTTTTATCCTTTGTACCCTTGCAGGGAGGAAGGGAAGTACTGTCCCTATTGTACAGATGCAGAAAGATGAAGTCACTTGCTTAAGGTCACACAAGATGCCTGTGGCAGGAGCAGAAATTGAACCCAGGTCTTCCTATTTGCAGTGCCTTAAGCATAAGGCCAACATTCCTCTCAAACACACAACTTTCAATGTACCTAAAAGTTGGCCTTAACCTTCACTTAGCTCCTCCTGCTCCGTTGCCAGACCTGTATCCCCCTTAGTCTCTCCTCCTCCCCCAAGAGCATGTACTTTTCATTTGGGATCCTTCTGTGACACACTCATTTCAAATTACCCAGAGTCCCCTGCTGTACAGAGACTGCCAGGACTCAAGAAATCTGGACTAGGTGTCTAGCAAACAAGTCCTCCAGCTGCACCCTTACCTGGAGAGTGTGGTTGTAGGCATGGGCAGGGCTTCCTCTTTCATGGATGGGAGAAAACGTCTGTCCCTTGGCTTCCATGTCCAAGTTGGTAGCAAGCCGGTCTGGCTCTGTCCAGGCACCAATGCAATTCTTGTTAATATCATGAGTGCCTTTGAAGCCTGCACTCCTTGAAATGCACATTAATTAATGCTGGAGTTAAAGGAGGCTGGACTGTAGAGGCACTATCGTGCAATACTTTCTAGAAAGCACCAGTGCCTCACAAGTGCATGATTATGTTCTCTCTTCTCATTCCCCTCTCCTTTTTCCTACAGAAAACCTAGGAAATTAAATGCAAACACCTCTGTTCATGTAATACTAAGGTTGCATAGATAAAGGAAATGCAAAGATTAAGGCTCCTACAGCAATGTTAATTCTGCCACGTTTTTCCTCCTGTATACAGTATAGCATGTTTAATATAGATTCCTCCCAGGGAGGTATTCAGAGAGCGCTCACCCCTGGTACTGAGCATCATGTTCAATGTACACTACCCCCAACAGAGAAAGTGCAATCTGGCCAAGTTAGCAAACCTGCAAGACCCTTCACTTTTACATTTGCCAAGTTTATTTGGATTGTCAAATTGTAAGGTTGCAAAAGCCCCCAAATTAACGCATTTCATAAGGTCCAGAGAAAGCTGAATTTTCTCCAGTGACTAGTCCAGTAACTTTCTTACTTATCCCTTAGCTGCGGATGGCAGCATGAACAATGGCGCAGTGGAGCTCGGATGCCAACGCAGCGCTTGCAGCAAGGTGTGGTTTATTAAACGGAATTCAGTGTGACGCTAGGAAAGTAAACTGATTGGAACGAAATGTAATTACAACTCAGAATGGCTGCTCTATGAATGAGAAGCAACGGATCAGTCAAGAACCCAGCAAGCTAATGCGATGTGCTGACCGTGTTTTTTTCTGCATTTAGAGGATTCGAAATGTTCTTGATCATTTGCAGCTTTAGAAGAGACCAAGGCCCCTCACGGTTGAGCGCTTTGTGAATTCCCGAAGGCAGATAAAGCAGTAGAACCTCTGAACATTTTGGAAGCTACAATTAAAGAATACAAAGGTGCTATGGTACTAAGCTAATGACAGTGTGAATTAATATATCCCCCTTCTGGGCAAAAGACCGTGGAGTGCTTTATGAAGGTGGGAAAGTACCATTTTATGGAGGTGGGAACCCTCAGCCTGTCACATTGCAAGTCTGTGGCAGACCCAGAGCTACAGCCTATGTCTCCTGACTCAGGGAAGAGCCTTTCATACACCAAGCGGGTGAAGTGCAGCAGACTTAGCCCTTGCTGCTGCTATTGACTCGAATGAGTTTTACCGTCGACATCAGGCGGAGTGGGCCTTTCGGTGGATCCCAGTCCAGCCCCAAAGATGGAATCAGCTGCTCCTGTTTGCTCTGGCCCATACATTCATTCCAAACATGGCGTGGGCAGAGAACCTGTTAATGATTTTGCTATTTTCACCTAGGTGCCAGGAGGGCTCACGCCCCAGAAGAGCGCTTTTCAGTGAGAGTCCAGCTAAGCTCGCTGTCAGCAGCGCTGCCCTAATGGGGCTGAAAGGACTGGAAAGGGAAAGGGTTCCCAACGGCACTAGGCTGCCTCCAGAGGTACTCACCTTACATACAGTTGATCCAAAAGGTCAGCTAAAAAAAAATAGTTAAGATCTCTCAGTTTCTAGCCCTATAGCTCCAACTTTGAGTCAAACACCCAGCAAAAGGTCTTCAATATGCACAAGAAGGTTGCGGCTCCGTCCTTGCCAGACTTTCACTGCCGCAGACATTCCTTTGGCATTCATTTCCTCTCTCTTTTTGGTCCTGTTTGACACAAGGTTACGCAACGCTCACTGGGGATGGGGTAAGCGAGAGCAGAGAGCTATTTTCCTGCAGCAGACAGAGCACTTGCCAGACAGGGTGGGTGATAACTTTCAAATACCTGCAGGCCCCTCCGCTCCAGGCACCCGGCCAGATGAACGGAGCCAGCCCCAACCCTCGGACCACAGCTGTTCTCTGATCAAAAACAAATCAAACAAGAAATGCTGAGTCTTTAATTCCACACGCCCAGCCATCACACTGGCTTCAGCGGGGTTGCCGCTGCCCCAGTTTGCCCCAGAATGTGAGAAAGACTGTATCAGACCCACAGTGAGTCCCTGTAATATGGGGTGGTCGCTACTGGAACATCCACTCCTGGCCTGCTTTCCCCCTCTTCCAGGCTCCCTAAACAAACTCAGCCCAAAGAAAATTCCCCACCTGGGGTTGAATTGATTCAGCCCTCATGTGCACACGAGCCTTCCAGGCCCCCAACCCCAGGTCAGTGTCCCTCTCCCCTATTTCACCGAGCTGGGTCACAGCTCAATGTCACTACAGGAGCCAAACTTGCTCCCGGGAGCTGCTGCTTCAAGCCAGCTTCTCAAGTTTCTGTTTTTGAAGCATCCCTTCGCTGCAGCCACCTGAGGGAAATAGCTCCTCTTGCACATGTAACCCCTTAAGTAACCGGAGTTGGCTCGCCCCAGACACTCCAGCCATTAGGGGGTGATCCCAGATACGACCAGCACCTGCCGATGGTTGGCAGGGGCAGAGTGAGGGCAGCTGGCTTCAGCAGTTACTGGGCTGGCCCAGTCCAAGCCAAGCAGCAAATCTGGGGGCAGGAGGGATGTGATCCCGCATGCCCCCCCCCACATCGGGTCTGAGCAATCCCTCCCCCTCTTCCAGTCCCATTTGCTAAAGC
Organism: Lepidochelys olivacea; assembly: GCF_965140295.1. NCBI lineage: Eukaryota > Metazoa > Chordata > Testudines > Cheloniidae > Lepidochelys > Lepidochelys olivacea. The sequence goes on from NC_140417.1 coordinate 122,264,411, forward strand.
AAAGATTAACTTTAGAGGGCAGGTGGTATTGCTACTGAGTTGCCTCAGTTTCCCTGTTGGGTATGTGTGTGTGGGAGGTTTAGCTCTCTCCAAGGGCTGTCTAGAAAGATGAAGAAAGGAGACCACGAATCAGGCCACCCCCTGGGAATCCTGTCTAAGGCCCCTTCCTAGACACCACCATCCATGTCTTGGCTACACTGGCCCTCTTTGCAGGACTCACCCACCAAGCTGAAGGGAGATGGCTGGCTGGTGTACAATCCCTGCAGCCCCATTTGCAGCATGTGAAGGACGGTGGCTTTAGCCCTGGCGCTTCATGCCAGTGGAAATGACTAATCTCCCTGCATTCTGGCTCACCGGGGGGGGGGGTAAGTGGGGCACTGGTGGCAGGTTGGGGGAGGACTTGAGAGTGTCTGGGTCCCTGCAACAGGTTTCATTTCCAATGTCAATCCATATGCCTTGGAGCAAGAGATATGGGATCAAGGCAAACTGAATAAGCCTGATGGGAAGCATGACAATGAGGGTTATAGGGATTCCATCTGCAAACCTAGAGGAGGAGGAGTTTTAGAGGAGATGCACGGCTGAATCGCAGCAGAGAAAGAGAAGTGCTTGTTTCTTGAAATCCCATCTTAGTGTTTCCCCATTTTGCTGGCCTTGGTGTAGGCATAAAAAGCAGATGGAACCATCCCTTGGGCTGGTGTTCCACCCCCAAATGAGCTTGGCCCTCCAGCAAAACTTGCTCATCAAGTACGTGCGTCAGAGAGAGAGAGAGAGCGCGAGACAGAAGCTCCGTGCCCTTTTAAAATCTTGAAACATTTAGAAAGTAGGCAGATTAGTGACGCTCCCAAGGCCATTGGTACAGAGATCCAGCAGCCTCTTGGCTCCTGATCCAGAATGAGAGTTCAAGGCAGGTTATGGCTGGCTGCTCCAGATGCCACTTGCTCACATGTTTAGCACCGTCTGCTAATTTCGCCTGGGTCATAACAATGATCCAGTTTCTCAGGTTTCCTAGCGAGCTTTTATGGTACTACTTGAGAAGCTGATAAGGGCTGAAATACCCCTCCCCTTCACCCTGGCCCAGCCCTTGAAATAGGCAGACACGATCTACTAAAGTATCAAACACTAAGGCTATGTCTACACTCGCACTTTTGTCAGTCAGGGATGTGCTCTCCCACCGACATAGCTACTGCCGCTCCTTGGGGGATGGGAGAGCTCTCTCCTGCCGGCATAGAGCGCCTAAAGAGGAGACCTTACAGCTGTGCCGCTGTAAGGCCTGTAGTGTAGACCTGGGCCTCTCACCTTTCTTTCCAAGCCAAGGAACAGTCAGCTGGTCACTAAATTCAGAGCATGTGACATGAGGGTGTGCCCCGAACACAGCACAGACAGAGGAACAGACTGCGAATCTGAAGTGATGATGGACGGAGGAGCAGAAGCACAAAGTAAAGACAGATGATGGTTTAGGAAATTCTGGATTTGGATCAAAAATTCTCTGGATTTAGGTTTAAATTAATCTGCTGGAATAGATTTTCAATTCTGGACGTTTGTGTGTGTTGTGTTCTCTCCCCCCCACACACACACGTAAAATTTAAAACATGTAATAATCCTGTAACCACATTATGAGCAATTACAGAACAGCCTTACGATGTGTGTGTGTGATCACTGATGTTCCACTAAAGTCAAAAATGCCCAGCAAATGAGGCACAGGGCTGACATTTCAGATCATGATATCACAATTCCACTTTCCAGGCAGTGCATATCAGGGTGGCTAAGTTCTGATAGCTCCAGTTGCATTCTGCCTAGCTAAATTCTCCTGCAGCTTCAAATGGCTCTTCTCTTCCTGTCCTAACGTGATGGATGCTGTGGGTTGCCGAGTGCCGTTGAAAAGTTACTGGGGTTTACCCCAGAGGCAACTGAAGTTCAATAGTGAGTGAACTGATCCTGGTATAAAGATTTTTAAGACCATAGAATCCTTCAGAAATAGGAAGAGTGAGTGTGTGTCTATTTTAACATTACTATCACTAGCCCCTGAAGCCTGTTGTGAATATTGCCCAGCGTGTTGTCTGCATATATTGTTTGAAACACAACCACAAGCCAGACACATTAACTCACTGTCTACATGACACACACGTATCCACTCCACCCTCCCCCACTTTCTGCATGCCTGGTATTGAGCGAACCTTACTGCTCTGAGCGTCACAGACAGAACCAGTGGGTGTAGGTTTGGGTTGGTTGCTCTCCACCTGCAGAGATACCCTAGGATCGTTTTCTGGAGCCAGAGTGCAATATTTTGCAAATTAAGATCAACTGAAAGCTCAGTCATAGCTTTCAGGGGGGAAAAAAAACCTATAGAAAGATATTGAACGATGAAAAATTAGAGAGATGGTATGTCTCACTGAGCCTGGCGACACCCTTAATTGCCAGAGATTCTGGTGCCACCCTCAGCACCATACGGTCTTTGCTCAGGATATAGAAAAGCTAGTCTAAAATACTGGGATAAAGACCACGGCTGACCACTCCATTCCCCACATGCAGGGGAACTGGGAAGGGGTATACAAACCGCACAGTGGCCAGGAAAGGGTTAATGAGCTGCAGTGGGTTCCGTCAGCCCTACCCCATGACCCCTGGCAGGCTCGGAGGAAGGGGTTAAAAGGGGAGAGTCCGGCTCAGGTGGGGCTGGCGGGGCAGGAGAGCAGAGCTCCAGCTAGCATTCAGAGAGCCTGCTGCCCGTCACAGCCTCCCTTATGCGGGACTTCTTCGCTACCAGCACCTTGTTTGCTGCTCTGGGGTGAAACTGCAGCAGGGGCAACAGCCAAATAACCCCCTTCTGGTTTGGTTAGTCATAGTCGTGGTTTGTCCTGAGCTCAGGAGCGACCCTGGTCCCACGGGATGGGGAACACAAACAGCGACCTAGAGTCCGCTGTGACCCAGCGAGTGAGCGAGACGGGCAGTGGCAGCCCCAACAGGCCCGGCAGCTACTGACAAGCTGCTCTGGGCACCTGGTGAGGATGCTCCCAATCAGTGCGTGGCCACCACCCAGATCTGGCCCCTTGAGGCTCTGCGGCTACAAGTAGCCTCCTGGGGCTGGCTCCCCACAGCGTATTTGATCAGCTGGTTGGGGACATGCAGATACCTCTGGAGATGGCAAGAATGAAACTCTCTCTCCTGCAGGCTTGTCCCCTTCTCTCCAGGGAAGCTGAGGGCAGGAGGAAGCCAAGGCAGACAGCGAGCCCCTGGCTGAGGGTGCAGGGAGGAACCTTGCTCCCAGGGGCAGAAGGACCAGCTCCCCATGGATGTTGGCGGCTTCTCCCCAGATGACTTGAGAGAGAGACTAGAAGGCAGGAAACTGACGGTGGTGGGGAAGCGTGAGAAGGAAATGGAGTTGGTGGCTGCAGGCTGCTCCCATCACGAACACTAGAGCTCTGCAGAGCAGCTCTCCTGCTCTCTGACATGACTCTCCAAGCCATGCCCTGCTCCCTGCCCCAGGGCGCGCAGCCCCACAGCGGGCAGCCCCACAGCGAGGTGCTACATCTGCAGGAGGCACGGCCAGACGAGAGCACCATTCCCATCAGTGTCTGCCAAGAGCCAATGGTCTGCTTCTCACGCGAGCACCCTGGCACCTGTGCAGACGCTGCCCATACCTGGAGCGCAGCTGCAGGCAGGTGTGGATGGCAGAATGCCAGAAACAAGCTGATCTGGGCCAAAGTCCCCATCCAAATAAATGGGACTGAGGCCATAGAACTGGTCTGCTCAGGGTGTGGCCAAATTCTTCTCCTGGACCACTCAGTAGAGGCCAGAGCCCCCGGGAGAGACTATAGTTTTACATCCATGGGAAGGCAAAACTCCACTCAAGCATGCAGGTCCAACTGATCCTACAAGAATGTACAGGGACCCTGTAGTAGGGCTGGCCTCAGCCCTCACTTACCCAGCTGTTCTAGTTCAGGACTGGGAGTACTCTGGGGCGGTATGGAAGAGATTTGGAGAGCCCTCTGGTACTATGACCCAGGCTGCCTCAGCAGACCGGGGCCAGGAACCCAGGAAGCTGGTAGGGAGTAGGTGAAGAGGCAGGACCTGCAAAGGGGAGCTCCAAACAGGAGGCCCCCTTAGACTCCCAAGCAGGTGAGGAGCCAAGGGTGCCCCCTTCAAGAATCAAACATTTTAATGTGCGGTTCCGACTTTGCAGGAGGACAATCGAGAGATGACACACTGAATCAGTTGGCCATAGTGAATGGAGAGGTGACAAATTTCCCCCCAATCAAACCAGGCGATTCCTGTGGTTCAGAATCTGAGCTGAGTGGCTTTACTATCCACAGGAGGACAGTCAAATGGGGGACATATGGGGACAGCTCACAGTACTGCAGCCAGAGCATCAGGATCTCTTACGATTGGCTCACACACCATTGGCAGGACACTTAGGCCAGGAGAAAATCCTACTCAGAGTCAGAGTCCATTTCTTCTGGCTCAGGATCTGTAAGGAGATCAGTGAGGTCTGTGGCTCTTGTCCCGAGCATCAGCCAGTTCCTCCTAAAAGAAGTTTCAAAAGTTCCTCTAGTCCCTCTCCCTTTGAATACACAAGGATGGACTTGGTTGGGCCCCTGGAGAACAGTGCCATAGGGCACCACGCTGGTGACACTGCATTATTCCATGAGGTGCCTGGAAGCAATCCCAATACACACTAGGAAGGCTAAGACCATCGCGACTAAATTGATAAAGGTCTTTGCCAGGGTAGGGTGTGCGCTGGGAGATCTTCACCGACCCGGGGACCAACTTAATATCATGGCTGATGAAGGAGTTACGTAGCCTGTCAAAGATTAAAACCATCCAGACCACCTTGTACCACCCTCAAATGGACAGTCCTGTGGAGTGCTTATACCAGACACTGAAAAGAATGCCCAAGAAGTTCTTGGCCTAAGCCAAGGATCAGGCCAAGGATCTGCAGCAGTAGGATCAACTGTCACGCCCCGACCCTCCCCCGTTTGCTGTACTGAAATTTCTATTTTTTTTTGCCCTTTGAACTCCGATATGGGGGAGAACCCTCCAGTATCTTAGACCTAGTAAGGGGGATGTGGGAGGAGCAGGCTGCGGGGCAGAAAACGTTAATTCAGTACATATTCCAACTCCGCAAGAGGCTCAAGGCCCCGGCCACTTTTCACAATGGAGAATCTCATTCGAGCCCAGCAGGCACATGAGTACGTACACAATGGGGCTCGCCCTAGTGTGTTTAAACTCAGGGATCATATACCCTTATTACTCCCCAGTTTTGTGTCCAAGCTTTCGGCGAAATGGAAGGGGTCCTGCGACATAGCATAGCAGGTGAAGCCAATGAATGATGAGGTTAGGCAATCAAATAAGAAGAAATGGACCTAAGTTTACCATGAAAACCTCTTGAAACCTTGGGATGTCCAATAGCCTTGTTCATAGACCCTTATCTGCTAGAGTTAGGAGCCCAGGCAGCATAGCCTAAAGTAGGGGAGAACCTTCTGCCAGCACAGAAAGTCCAAGTGCAGCAGATTCTTTCCCTTTTTTCACCCTGAATCAGGGTGAACACACTTAACCTATCACGCTATCGAAATCAAGCAGGTCACAGAGGTAGACACACCCTCTGGCTCCTTTTCAGGAAGATGTGGTAAGTTGTTCAACAGGAGCTCCAAACCATGCTGGAACTGGGAGTTACCGAGTGGAGAAGTCCTAGAATGTTGGCCTTCAAATTAGATGGCACCTCCCAGTTCTGCATCAGTTTCTCCCACGCCCAGAGAGGACAAGATACTAGAGTGGTAGGGTGAAGCGAACTACACCACCACACTGGCAGATGCTTCTTGCACCCAGATCCCACGAGAAGACTGCCTTCTCTGCTCTGTATGGGCTCTATCAATGCCAGGTCATGCCATGTGGCCCCCACAGAGCACCTGCAACCATTCAGCAGCTGATGGACCGGGTCCTCCAGCCACAGGCCCAATACGCTATGGTTTATTTGGATGACATGTTCATTTATTGCTGTGGCCAGGAGATCCACTTAAATAGTGTGGTGGCCATCCTCAGGTACCTAGAAGACACTGGGTTGATGGCAAACAGAGCTAAGTGCAAAACAGGAAAGGAGAAAACCACCTACCTGGGATACATGTTGGGGAAGTGCTAGGTCCAGCCCCTTGCCTATCAAGTGCAGACCTTGAAAGCCTGACCTGCTTCCACCACAAAACTGCTACAACAGTTCCTGGGACTCTGGGGTCCTATCTCTGGTTTGTACATGGATTCTCCACCACAGCAGCCCCCATCATGAGGCTAGGAAGGGCTGCTAGTCAGAAGCTTGTGAAATAGCCTTGCTGACACATGGATGGGTAGGAAATCAGTCTAACAGTCTTGATATCTCCTGCTATACATTAGCTGGAAGCTGAATCCCCAAGAGATGGCATCCTCCATCACTGAGAAGGAAGGCCTGGTCATAGAGTCACAGAATATCAGGGTTGGAAGGAATCTCAGGAGGTCATCTAGTCCAACCCCCTGCTCAAAGCAGGACCAATTCCCAACTAAATCATCCCAGCCAGGGCTTTGTCAAGCCTGACCTTAAAAACCTCTAAGGAAGGAGATTCCACCACCTCTCTAGGTAACGCATTCCAGTGCTTCACCACCCTCCTAGTGAAAAAGTTTTTCCTAATATCTAACCTAAACCTCCCCCACTGCAACTTGAGACCATTACTCCTTGTTTTGTCATCTGCTACCACTGAGAATGGTCTAGATCCATCCTCTTTGGAACCCCCCTTCAGGTAGTTGAAAGCAGCTATCAAATCCCCCCTCATTCTTCTCTTCTGCAGGCTAAACAATCCCAGTTCCCTCAGCCTCTCCTCATAAATCATGTGCTCCAGCCCCCTAATCATTTTTGTTGCCCTCCGCTGGACTCTTTCCAATTTTTCCACATCCTTCTTGTAATGTGGGGCCCAAAACTGGACACAGTACTCCAGATGAGGCCTCACCAATGCCCAATAGAGGGGAATGATCACGTCCCTCGATCTGCTGACAATGCTCCTACTAATACAGCCCAAAATGCCATTAGCCTTCTTGGCAACAAGGTCACACTGTTGACTCATATCCAACTTCTCATCCACTGTAACCCCTAGGTCCTTTTCTGCAGAACTGCTGCTTAGCCAGTCGGTCCCTACTCTGTAGCGGTGCATGGATTAAGAAATCTGTAGTAGTGCTGATGAAGTGGATTATAAATCTGGTGATGAAGTGGGCCATGGATATGCTCTGATATTATCTCTTGGAAACCCATTCACCCTGATCACAGATGACAACTTCCTGTGATGGCTAACCACCATGAAAGACAAGTACCTATCCAGCTGTACTCACTCAAAATACAACATAAGGTGGGAAATGCCTGCCGAAACGCAGACTTATTCTCCCAAGGGAGGTGGGGAGAGCTGATGGTACCCTGGTACCATCCCGAAGGGGAGGGTGTGAGATAAGAGACATCCCACACTGGCCAGGAAAGGGTTAACGAACTGCTGTGGGCTACCTCAGTCCCACCCCATGACCCCTGCAGCAGGTGTCAGGCTTGGAGGGAGGGGTTAAAAGGGAAGAGCACAGTTCATTTAGGGCTGGCTAGGACGGAGAACAGATCCCCAGCCCCCACTCTGTGTGAGGGGCCTGGCTGGAGCCAGGAACTTCTTGAGAGCCTGCTGCCTGTCAGAGCTTCTCTGAGGGGAGGTAGGCCTGATGTGGGACTACTCTTTGCTACCAGTGCCTTGCTTGCTGCTGTGGGGTAAGACTGTGGCAGGTGGTGCCCTGTGTGAACAGGGTGGCAGCCAAATGAACCTGTTCTTGTTCCTTTACACCTGGCCACGTTTACACTAGTGATTTTCCCTGAGCCCATCTGAGACCCAGGTCACAGGATCTTTCTACCACAAGGGTAAAGATGGTTTGGAAAAAAACAAAAAAATTGGTTTGTGCCCTTTTTGCTTCTTTATGATCTACGAAGGCAGCCAGAAAGGATTTTTCAAGCACAATGGAAGACCTTGTTTCTCACCTTAGAAACGTCAGGACTATCAACTCACTTTCCTTTGTTGCTGGAGAGGATCTTGAAGATTGAGAGAACTGAAGTGGGAGCTTCCTTATCCTTAAACTGAAAAGGCAGAGTGTTGCAAACTAACAAGGAGAACTTTTCTCCTAAATGTCTGTGAGGCCACCTTCAACACGTGGGATTTAGTGAGGAAATGTTGAGGAAGGAGAAGGTGGCGGTATAGGATTCTTATTATTAAAATCCTGCTTTCTGAAAGTTGTTAAATGCTTTTTAAGCTTTCTTGAAATATGTGAGGAAGAGAGTTTAACAATTTGCAGGTCAATTCTGTAAATGGACAGATTTTAGTTCTCTCCTCAAAGGGAAGAAATGATCAATGAGCACAGCAGCTAGCAACAATTCTCCATGGGGGAAGGGTGAGGAATAGAATTCCTAGGCTTGCAGCAAACGATCAGTTCCCTATTTGTATGAGCCACTGTAAGTCTGGTCATACTGTACAAAGAGCCAGTCAGAACAATTAATGTGCCATGGAGTATTTTTTAACCACATGCGCACACCATAGCATAGAACGGGCTCTGACGAATCTCAATGAAAGACTGTTTCAATGCATCCTATTGTAGAAATTGCAATTCTAGTTCCAGTGAACATCTGCTTAATGTAAGGCTGTTTGTTGGGGGAGGGGAGAGAAACGGCTGCTCTTTAAAAAACGTTGCTCATTACAGATGAACAAGCAGAAACTAAAATGCACGATCTTCAGTACAGAGGTAAAGTATTTAAATGAGAAACCTTGAATAATCCATATTTGTTACCAGCAGAACATAGTGTATGTCAAGTAAAATGTAAACACGGATTTTTGTTCTCCGTTCACAAAATGACACACATGCGAGTTATCAGAAAAGGTGTTATATTTGGTTTCCACGTTACTGAAAACTGATTTTGGTTTCGATCAATCAAATCTGAATGCCTGCGTTAAGGTTTCAATTTCCCTCCATAACAGTAATGATCGAGATGACCATAAGTAAAGGAAAGCTAGAGGGGAACCCAAGCACACTTCATATATAGACTGAGTCCTGCCCTCTTCCACAGGAACGCTCCAGGGAATGTTAGTTTCAGCTGTTTGTTTTTTTTTCCCTTCCCTTTATACTAACAAAAACTCTACTGTTTATTAAAGCAAAGCTACAGTAAATTTTCTTGCAGTCTTACAGCAGGTTTCATGTTACCAGTAGGACATGCATGAATGTATTGCAGTCACACACACAACGCTCAGACATTATACAGTAGCCAGTTGCCACCTTAAAAAAAAAAAGAAAAAACCCTAGACATTCATTTCTTTTAAGTGGTCAGCATTAGAATCGCACCAAACTTTTGGATTAAAAAAAAAAAGAATACTGCACAGGTCTCCGCTGTAAGTAATCCTTTTGCAACAGACAGAGGTTTTTCTCCATTTGTTCAACATGCATCACTGAAACTTGAAGGCACACTGGCCAAAGACAGCCCTGGTTTTTGTTTTATCATCTTAACTAAAGTGCTGCCCTAAGGGTACAAAAATAAAATGAAAAATAAAAAAAAAGGCCAAACCTTTTGCAGCACACAAGCTGAATGTCATGTAGAGAGACCACAGTACTTGGAAAGGCAGCCCAGCTGCCTGGATTCTAACTCATCGCTGTGCTCTGAGAGGCATTGATTAAAGGAATATATTTGCCTTTAAAAAAAAAAAAAAGAGTATGTAAAGGCAAACTCTGCGACCCTTTTTGTAACTTGCATGCTATAGACTAATATTCTGTCTGGAAGAAACTGGTCCTTCAGTTACCAGCATCAAGTGGGGAATCTCCTACACCACTACCTGTTGCTGAAGCACCAAAGATTACAGCACTGTTCTGATTTAGTGATTTATTGTTTGGGGGAAAACTTGGATTATCTCTACTCCCTCAAGAGCACTAATCAAACCAGAACTCTTGGGCTGCTGACTGCCAGTGCTATCAGAAGCTGTGTGCTTCTGGGAAGACACCTGGAGGGTGGAGCCATACTGTATTTCTTATCCTCACAGGGTTAGACTTGCTGAGCTTTATGACTTGCAAGATAAAGCAGGTTCTGGAAAACTAAAACCAACCAAACAGTAATAATCCACCACCAAAATCATCATTAGGAAAGTTCCATTTTACCAAGGTCTCGTTTTGAAACTGAAGTCCCTACTACGTGTAGGCGGAGGGATGCGATTTTAAAAAAACAGGAGCAGTTGCCCACCCTCCCAAGCAGTGCTTTTGGGGATATTCCCAAAATTACATCGGGGGGGGGGGGGAAAAGCTTGCATGACCTTTTTTAAAGTTGTTCTTACTCCTTTTATAGACTCTCCCTTATGACTCAGCCACTTTAGCTGGGAGGGTGATTGGTATGAGAGTTTGGAGAGTCCTGCTCATTTATGGTGTTCAGGAGGACACACACCGGCTGCTGAGGCAGATGGTGGTGGTTATGTTCACGGTGCTGCTCCTCGGAGGCACTGAAAAGCCCTTCTTCCTCATCCCCATGGAGGCGGCCACTGCAGCTGTCACAGAAGTCCAGAGGCCCATCCAAAGTATCGTCAATGAGCCCATCAAGCTCCTTGAGGTCATCGTCATGGTGGCCCCGGTTGCAGACGCAGACTTCAATTCCCGAGTCGCCAGTGAAACGGCGGTGTCTGCTGGGTGTCTTGTCCTTGGCATCGGGAATAGCCCTGTTATGGTCGAAGCTTTCACAGCTGTAATCTTTAAGCAGTTCCTCCTTGCTCTCGGAATCCTTATCCGGGAAGGACACAGGATCGGCCATCTCCTCCAACTCAGGGCCGGTGCTGGAGCTGCCTGGCTCGGTACCCTGCATTTTGGTGACAGTTCGTTCAGCCAGTGTCATGGAGGATTCAGGGTCCCGGACACGGAGGGACCCAGTGCTGTCAGTGCTGCTGTTAGTGCCACCTGGCGGTGGAGGAGAGCTTGTCTGTGCGGGCTGGAGGTTTCTTGGCGTATCCGGGACTGTGCTGTTGCCACCCGCTGGGACGCACTGCTGATGTAAGGCACTATATGGTGGGGGAGGGGTTGGAGGTCGGTTCACCACTTCCTCATAGGGAGGCAGTAAATAATTTGGCAAAAATCCTAAAATCGGGAGGTAGAAGTTATTTCATGTGCAATTTCATGAAATTTGTTATTTAAAATAGATCAATGTCATTCACGTAATTTATGATACTTTGCCCATCTCTAGCAGCTTCTAAACCAGCGGTTCTCAAACTGTGGGGTGGACCTACAGGGGTCGCCAGGGCTGGTTTAGACTTGCTGGGGCCCGGGGCCAAAGCCCCACCACCCAGAGCCAAATCCCGAGGGTTTTAGCCTGGGTGGCAGGGCTCAGGTTACAGGCCCTGCTGCCTGGGACTGAAGCCCTTGGGCTTTTGCTTTGGCCCCTCAGCCTGGGGCAGTGTGCCTGGGTTTTGCCCCCCTCTTCTCCCTCAGGATGGTGGGGATCAGGCGAGTTCAGGCTTTGGTCCCCCCTCCTGAGGTTGTGTAGTAATTTTTGTTGTCAGAAAGCGGTTGTGGTGCAATGAAGTTTGAGAACCCCTGGATTCTAAACCAAGCAACAATGAGTTAGCATCATCCCCTACGTGAGGAGGTAATTATCGCATTTTAGAGAATGGGAAACTGAGGCACAGAGAGAACGTGACTAGATCAAGGTCAGAGGGAGTCTGTACAGAGCTGGGAGTAAAATCCAGATCTCTTGACTCCCAGTCCCATGCTTTAGCTATTAGACCACCCTGAACAGTGCACTATAAATTACAGCAGAGAATAATCCTGTATTGGTTGCAGGAAGCCGACTAGGTGACTTCACAGATTGCTAGGCTGGGGTTCTCTAATCACTGGTGTTTACATTTCAAAAAAAAAAAAAATCAAAGATTTCACCCCCCTGAAGCTTTTTGCATATGTAAGAGGAGGCAGCAACTAGAGTAAAATTAAGAGACTTGGCCCCTATGTTGTTTTAATATTGGATTCAGTATTTCTGGTGTGGCCAGAGTGAAACCCTATCACCACGAGTGGCGAGGGGAACACTATATTTGTGCTTATAATGGACCCACAAATCAATTAAAGGTTTTCCTAAGGAGACAAAACAGGCTGAAGTGGACTGAATTAAGCAACTGATCAAAACACTCTTTAAACAGTATAACTTCAAGGGAAATGTCCTTATATCATAATGCATCAGGGCAACTGCATTCTCTCCTCTTTCTGCCAATATAGCTCCCACAGATGCAGTAACAATGAATCTGTTAACTCACTGGAAATCTAGCATGGTCTAGTAGGCAGAGTATAGGATTGGGAACCAGGAGGGTCACAGCTGAGTCATCATTCCCACCTGGCCCCTGAGTGACCAATCTCTGTCAAGCCACTTTCTTTACCTCAGTCAAACCAGCTGCAAAAATAGGTTACATAGCAGGCGTATCAAAGAAAGATCGTTCCAAGCTCTCCTGAATATGGTCTTTTAAAAACCTCTCCATGGCTCCAGGAAAAGGTACAGATAACCCAGGAGCAGAAAAATGACAGGGATAAAGGCCCTGTTGCTGGCACAGTTCTGCTTCCAGAGTCAGCAGGGCCACATGTTCCAGGCAGCTAGAATTTACCTCCTCCTCTCCACAAACCACAAGTTAGGCAGCAGCAGCCCCCAACCTCTCCCTCTGACCCAGCAGCTTCTCCCCTCCTCCACCCGACATGGTGAATTCTTTGGTCTTTACTCTTTCAAAAGCCAGCCTGCTCCCTGTTGCATCTAGGAAGATCTGTAGGAAGTACATACGGAAATAAAATGGCAGAGCTGAGTAGTTATGGGCTTCCCGGTAAGCAATCAGGTTAATCTCGTGTTGCCGCTGCTGTGCCTGGAGGCGGTGTTTGGCACGCCGATGATGGCAAACGCAACAGCAGCTAAGTATGATGATGACAGTCCACACCAGCCAGAACCCTGGGAACAAACAGGGAGGGAAGAACCGGTTATTCACAGTGCAATTCATTTCCGTGGGGGGAGAAATGCGAAGTACACACAAGATGCAGTGGAAAAGATTATGGGATAATATTTAAAGCAACGAGGTGCAAACCTAAAGCTGCAACGTCTGCAGATGTTCTATATGTTACACTTGTGTTCAAAAATATACAGGTTACAACTAGGCTCCACAGCGATATATTGACCCTAACAACAAACTGGGCAATTTTATACGTGCTTCAGCACTCGAAAGAGCAGAGTTCTGGGAGAGATCACGAACATGCTGGGGACACAGCTCCAAGCTGTCCAGGCACCATGCTTCCTGTCAAACATCTAACCCATCATAAATGTTTGTTCTAGGCAAAAAATATGGTTCCATATAGAGCTGATGATGGCAAAACAGATGACTCTAGACCAGAAGGATACTTCAGCTTCAAACGATAGATCTCACCCAAGCAGCAGTATACATCAGCACTGAGTTTCTCTTTTCCCCGGGGGTGCCGCGCCCCCACTCCTCTCCCTCCCCTGAGGCCCCGCCCTTGTTCCACCTCTTCCTGCCCCCGCTCTGACCCCTCCCCAATCCCCAGCCTGCTTGCTGCTCTCCCCCTTGCCCCAAGCCCCTCCCCTAGCTGCCAATCAGCAAATTGGGGGTGCCTTCAAACAGCTGTTGCTGGTGGGTGCTGAGCACCCACTATTTTTTCTGGGAGTGCTCCAGCCTCGGAGCGCCCATGGAGTCGGCGCCTATGGCAGTATATGAAGGGCCCTGACAAATGTTAGACTTCCTTTGTAATCCAAGGACAGAGAACAAGTCTGATATTGATCTGACTGGAGACTAACATTTCTCATTAGTAAATTACCGAATATGTAAACTTTGGTGTGACCTGGCACACATGAAGAGGGTGCACGAGGACGACGACCTTGAGAACTTCACCTTCTGTGGCTGCCTAAGAGATGGGATATGGGAGGCGCTGGTGAGAGGAGACAGGTCGGGGGGACTAGGGCTTGTGCCTCCTGCATGACATGGGGTTGGAACAGGGGAGCCACAGCAGTGCCAGCCCCCACAGGGCCTCCCGGGGTCTCAGCTGGGGCCAGCTCTAGGGCAGTGTTTTTCAAACCGTGGGTCGCCTTGCTTTGGTCATCACCGCCAACCAGGACGTTAAAAGTCCCATTGGCGGGGCTGCCCAGCTAAGGCAGGCTAGTGCTTACCTTTTCCAACACTGCGCTGTGGCCTGGAAGCAGCCAGCAGCGGGTCCGGCTTCTAGGCAGGGGGGCCACGGGGCTCCGCGCGCTGCCCCTGCCCCGAGCACCGGCTCCGCACTCCCACTGGCTGGCTTGGGGGAGGGGTGGGAGTGGTGCCTGCGAGTGAGAGTGACACGGAACCAGACCTGCTGCTGGCCACTTCTGGGGTACAGCGTGGTCCATGGTGCACCCCAGCTGAGCTGCTGACCGGGAGCTGCCGAAGGTAAGTCCGTGCCCCAACCCTGCGCCCCTGCCCTAAGCCCCCCCCCCCCAACCTGGAATCCCTTCCTGCACTCCAAACCCCTCATTCCAGGCCTCACCCCAGAGCCTGCACTCCCAGCCCAGACCCTCTAATACACCCCGACCCCCTACCCCAGCCCAGAACCCCTCCTGCACCCCAAACTCCTCATCCCCAGCCCAGAGCCCTGACCCCCTCCTGCACCCCAACCCCCTGTCCCAGGCCAGAGCCCCCTCCCACACACACACTCATTCCCAGTCCCACCCCGCAGCCCTCACCCCCACACCCCAACCCTCTGCCCCAGCCCAGAGCCTGTGGCCCCAGCCCAGAGCCCTGACCCCCTCCTCACCCCAGCCCCATACCACAGCCCTGAGCGCTGCCAAACCCAGAGCCCCTCCTGCACCCCAAGCTCCTCATCCCCAGCCCCATCCCACAACCCTCACCCTCAACCCTCTGCCCCAGCCCTGAGCCCCTCCCACACCCCAAACCCTTCATCCCCAGCTCTGTTGGGTTGTGGGCATCTACAATTTTCTTCAACTGGGTCCCCAGCAAAACAGTTTGAAAACCACTGCTCTAGGGTGCAGGGCTCAGACCTCCCCACTCTGGTATTAACGAAATGGGTGTGAATTGAGTTGTTCACAAAAAGCAGATCTTTTTCTCATGACAGAAGCAAGCAGGGAGCAGGCAACAGAACACTGGCATAGCATGTCATCACTTTATTTTGTATTCCTTTAATTGCACAGGCTGAAAAATTATCTATTGAATTAAGAAAAGATTGACACACACCCAGTGACAGCCAAATCTCTCCAAAGACTCAACTGGAAATTCAACCCTGTGGGATAGGCCTCTCCTGGGATTAGGAGGAATAGGGGTTGGGGGGAAGGAGGCTATCCACCCCCTGTTGGAGGGTAAAGGACCCTGCAGCCCCCCCCCATCCTACTGCAACTGTGGCTGCAACTTCTGAAAGAACTCTAAACTTTCTTACATCCTTACGTAGGACACTGAAAAACTCCATAAAGGCCCAAAAATCAGTGAGAGGCGAAGTTTGTTTTTGTACCTTTCCCTTTTGTTTGAATTCCCGTGAATGTGAGTAACAAACTTCTGAAACATAAAACAAAATTTCCTTTTGGAGTCCAGCACTTTTGATAATCCAAAAGGAAACTTTTCAAAAAAAACCCACACCAGTGTTTTCCACTGGTTGTGGTCACTCCTGCTTTCATTTCTCTCATTCTGGACACCATAAAGTCAACCGTTCAAACTCTCTGGTTTTTGTGCATTAACACAATGCTTTTTCACAAGGGAATTTTAAAACAAAACTCTTTTTATCCACCTCTCTCCAAAAAGCAAACCTGCCCCAACCACTCTACACCAGGACAATAATTCTAGAAATATCTGTTTTACATAGGATTCTGCCTTGCTAGCCACAATGTTTAGGGGTGTTTGGTTCAGATTCATCTCTGGTTTATTCTTTTTAAACCTAATTTTTGGCCTAACTTACTTAGCAGCGCCCCTTTACAAATACACACACACACACACACAGGTGCTGAGAGCATCTGCATAGTTAAGGTTTACTTTTAGAAGGTGGGGAGAGGGAGCAAGAAAAACCTAGAAATCTCTGGAATGAGCAATCATTCATTCCAAACTTAGGACAGAAAGTAGTGTACCCACTGCACTAACTTTGAATAATTTCATTGTACTCAGTTCAAACAAATACAATCTACTGTGCCTCCAAGCTCTTAGAATGGCGCCTTGTCTTGACAATGGGAGATACACAAATCAGCCCAAATTCCTATCTTGGCCAAGCAAACGAAATACTGGATCTCTCTTTCATTATACAATTAGATTTCCATTCCTCCAGGAAAATTATCTTGTGCCCAGAAGTGTTGATGTAGGAGTACTCTGCATCTCCTAATATCTGTAGGTAAGTCCTGTTTAAAGCTCCCATGCAGTTTTTCTAGCTAGTCTACTCTGCCGGGCTTACTGTAAGGGTGACAGAAAAGAATGTGAAAACAATGAGGAGTCCTTGTGACGCCTTAGAGACTTTTATTTGGGCATAAGCTTTTGTGGGCTAAAACCCACTTCATCAGATGCATGGAGTGAAAAATACAGTAAGCAGTATATATATTACAGAATGTGAAAAGATGGGAGTTGCCTTACCAAGTGGGGGGTCAGTGCTAACGAGGCCAATGCAATCAAGGTGGATGTCACCCATTTCCAACAGTTGACAAGAAGGTGTCAGTATCAGCTGAGGGAAAATGACTTTTTGTAGTGACCCATCCACTCCCAAATTTGTTAGTCTCTATGGGTATGTCTACACTATGACATTAAGTCGAATTTATTAGAAGTTGATTTTTTAGAAAGTGATTTTAGACAGTCAATTGTGTGTGTCCCCACTAAACGTATTGAGTCGGCGGAGTGGGTCCACAGTACCGAGGCTAGCGTCTACTTTCGGAGCATTGCACTGTGGGTAGCTATCCCACAGTTCCCGCAGTCTCCGCCGCCTATTGGAATTCTGGGTTGTGCTCCCAATGCCTGATGGGGCAAAAACATTGTTGCCAGTAGTTTTGGGTACATGTCGTCAGTTGCCCCTCCCTCCGTGAAAGCAACGGCAGACGATCGTTTCGCAACTTTTTTCTGTGCGGGCGCCATACTGCTTTCAGCAGCCAGTGCAGTAGGTCTGCAAACCATCGTCATCATCCACCGCTTCCGCTACCACTCTGCTCTCCTGGTGGTCTTGCAGGGCCACTTCCGCTGCAACTCTGCTCAGCTGCTCTTGTCTCGCCATACCACGGCAAGCGTGCAGCCTGCTCAACTGTTGTGTCCTGGCAGCAGACGGTGCCGTAGGTCTGCAAAACTGGTCATCCAACCACTGCTTCCCCTGCAACTCTGCTCTCCTGCAGACACCATACCACAGCAAGCATGGAGCCCGCTCAGATCACCGTGGCAGTTATGAACATTGTAAACACCTTGCGCATTATCATGCAGTATATGAAGAACCAGAACCTGCAAAAGCAGGCGAGGAGGCGATGGTAGCGCGGTGATGAGAGTGATGAGGACATGGACACAGACTTCTCTCAAAGCACGGGACCCGGCAATTTGGACATCCTGGTGACAATGGGGCAGGCTCATGCGGTGGAACGCTGATTCTGGGGAGGGAAACAAGCACAGACTGGTGGGACTGCACAGTGTTGCAGGGCTGGGATGATTCCCAGTGGCTGCGAAACTTTCGCATGCATAAGGGCATTTTCATGGAACTTTGTGACTTGCTTTCTCCTGCCCTGAAGCGCAAAAATACCAAGATGAGAGCAGATCTCATAGTTCACAAGCGAGTGGCGATAGCCCTCTGGAAGTTTGCAACGCCATACAGCTACCAGTCAGTCGGGAATCAATTTGGAGTGGACAAATCTACTGTGGGGGCTGCTGTGATCCAAGTAGCCAACGCAATCACTGAGCTGCTGCTATCAAGGGTAGTGACTCTGGGAAATATGCAGGCCGTAGTGGATGGCTTTGCTGCAGTTGGATTCCCTAACCGTGGTGGGGCAATAGACAGAATGCATATCCCTATCTTGGGACAGGATCACCAAGGCAGCCAGTACATAAACCAAAACGGGTACTTTTCAATTGTGCTGCAAGCACTGGTGGATCACAAGGGACGTTTCACCAACATCAAGCTGGGATGGCCAGGAAAGGTACGTGACGCTCGCATCTTCAGAAACTCTGGTCTGTATGAACAGCTGCAGCAAGGGACTTACTTCCCAGACCAGAAAATAACCAATGGGGATGTTGAAATGCTTACAGTTATCCTTGGGGACCCAGCCTACCCCTTAATGCCATGGCTCATGAAGCCGTACACAGGCACCCTGGACAGAAGTAAGGAGCTGTTCAACTATAGGCTGAGCAAGTGCAGAATGGTGGCAGAATGTGCCCAGCCTTCTGTTGCTTGGGCAGTCCTCTGGGGTGGAGTGGTTGGGTGCTTGGAGGCCCCCCGCCCCGCGTTCTTGGGCCTCTGGGAGAGGATGCTATGGAACTTGGGGAAGAGGGTGGTTGGTTACACAGGGGCTGCAGTGGCGGTCTGTGCCTTTCCTGCACACCTCAACCAAATACCGGAGCATATCAGTTTGATCCTCCAGTAGCCTCAGCATTGCATCCTGCCTCCTTTCATCATGCTGCCGCCACCTTTCCTCTTGATCTCGCCACCTCTCCTGTTGCTCCAGCCATCTGTCCTCACGTTCATTTTGTGCTTTCCTGGAATCTGCCATTGTTTACCTCCACGCATTCTGCTGGGCTCCTTCAGTGCGGGAGGACTGCATGAGCTCAGAGAACATTTCATCGCGAGTGAGTTTTTTTTGCCTTCTTATCTGCGCTAGCCTCTGGAACAGAGATGCTAGTCGCAGTGTAGAAATATCTGCAGCCGCAAGAGGAAAAAAAGGGAGATTAAAACTGAAAAAGACACACTGGCCATTTAAAAGGAGGAGCTGATGTTTTTGGGTTAATGTGCAGCACAAACCCAACTAAACCCCCCCGACACCCAATTCTCTGGAATGATCACTTCACCCCTCCCCCCACCACGACAGCAGGGATGATTTCTTTTCAGCCACAGGCAAACAGCCCAGCAGGAACGGCCACCTCTGATGTCCCCTTAATAAAATTCCCCTATTTCAACCAGGTGACCATGAATAATATCACTCTCCTGAGGATAACACGAGAGATAAAGAACGGATGTTGCTTGAATGCCAGCTAACACTGGACACACGCTGCCATGCTTTCTTATGCAATAATTCCAGATTACGTGCTACTGGCCTGCCGTGGTAAAGTGTCCTACCAGGATGCAATAAGGCTGCCCTCCCCAGAAACCTTTTGCAAAGGCTTTGGGAGTACCTCCAGGACAGCTTCATTGAGATGTCCCTGGAGGATTTCCCTCCATCCCCAGACACGTTAACAGACTTTTCCAGAAGCTGTACTGGCCGCAAATGCATCCCAAGTCTTTAGGGCAAATTAATCATTAAACACTCTTGCTTTTAAACTGTGTATTATATTTACAAAGGTACACTCACCAGAGGTGCCTTCTCCGCCTTCAACATCCGGGAGCCCGGGGTTGGGAGGGTATTGGCTCCAGGGTGATAAACAGTTCCTGGCTGTCGGGGAGAACGGTTTCTTTGCTTGCCTGGTGTGCGCTATCATCTTCCTCGTCCCCAAAATCCTCATCCCTGTTGCGTAAGACTCCCTTGCAGGAGTCCACGTACAGGTGTGGGGTAGTTGTAGGGGCACCCCCTAGAATTGCATGCAGTTCATCATAGAAGCGGCATGTCTGGGGCTCTGACCCCGAGCGGGTGTTTGCCTCTTGGGTTTTTTTGGTAGGCTTGCCTGAGCTCCTTAAGTTTCACGCGGCACTGCTGCGGGTCCCTGTGATAGCCTCGGTCCTTCATGCCCTTGGAGATTTCTTCAAATATTTTGGCATTTCGTCTTTTGGAACGGAGTTCTGATAACACAGATTTGTCTCCCCATACAGCGATCAGATTCAGTACCTTCCATGCTGGAGCTCGTTTGCGATTCTGGGACTCCATGGTCATCTCTGCTGATGAGCTCTGCATGGTCACACCACGATGGCCAAACAGGAAATGAAATTCAAAAGTCTGCAGGGCTTTTCCTGTGTACCTGGCCAGTGCATCCGAGTTGAGAGTGCTGTCCAGAGCGGTCTCAATGGAGCACTTTGGGATTGCTCCTGGAGGCCAATACCGTCGAATTGCATACACACTAACCCAAATTTGACCCGCTGATGTCAATTTCAACGCTAATCCCCTCGTCGGGGAGGAGTACAGAAATCGATTTTAAGAACCCAATAAGTCGACAACAATGGCTTCATTGTGTGGACGGTTGCAAGGTTAAATCCATCTAACGTTGCTAAATTCGACCTAAACTCCTACGACCTAAACTCGTAGTGTAGACCAGGGCTATGGCTACGGCTACACTTGCAAATGTAGAGCGCTTTGAGTTAAATCAGCCTTCATAGAGCACAGTAGGGAAAGCTCTGCAGTCTGTCCACATTGACAGCTTCAAGCGCACTGGCGTGGCCACATCTGCAGCACTTGCAGTGGCATTGGGAGCGGTACGTTATGGGCAGCTATCTCAGCATGCAATTGACTGCAACGTGCTTTTCAAATGGGGGGGTGGAGTGTGACAGGGAGTGTGTTGTGTGTATGTGGGGGGACAGAGTGGATTTTTGGGGTGCTGAAAGCATGTCAGCATGCTGTCTTGTAAGTTCAGACAGCAGCAGACTCCCCCTCCTCCCCGCCCCTCTCTCTCTCTCTCTCTCACACACACACAGCATTCCACAGTAATGCTTTGTCTCCGCGCCAGCTTTCAAAGGCCATATCCGCATTCCTAGGCATGTTCAAAACAATGACAAGAGCGGCCACTTGACTTAAGGGGATTATGGGACGTTTCCCGAGGCTGATCAGAGCGCAGTAATGCAACACCTTGTTCACAGTGAAGCCCGGGCATTTCACCCACTACGCACCAAGTGTTAATCTTCTCGCTGAGGTGGAGTACCAGGAGCCCTCTAGCCGTGGAGTCAGAGAGCTCTACTTGTCTTGCCAGCGTGGATGGGGAGTGAGCTGGGGCGCCCAGGACTGCTTTAATGCGCTCTAACTCACAGGTGTAGCCAAGCCCTATGGTGCCACAAGGACTCCTTGTTGTTTTTGCTGATACAGACTAACACGGCTACCACTCAGAAAAGAATGTGAACTTTTGAGTAACAAGAGTGACAAGGAATGTCTCAATGTTCCATCCTGATGTCAGAATTTTGGTATTTCTCTCTCCCCAAAAAGAAAATGAGTACTTGTGAAACTTTAGAGACTAACAAATTTATTTGAGCATAAGCTTTCGTGAGCTACAGCTCACTTCAACGAAAGTTTATACTCAAATAAATTTGTTAGTCTCTAAGGTGCCACAAGTACTCCTTTTCTTTCTGCGGACACAGACGAACACAGCTGCTACTCTGAAACCTCTCTCCCCCAGTCACTCCCACTCCAAAGAGGCCTTTATCCAGAGTACTGAGGATTGCCCCACTCCAATCTCCAACACTGCTTGGAGGGGCTGATTTGCAATCAGCACCTTTCTGGCTGAAGATGAATGGACAGAACTCCTCTTGAAAGAGCTGCTATCCACTCACTCAAGCCCTAGCTAGACTAGGAAGTGAGAAACCAGTCATTGAAATCAGGTCTTTCACATAGCATTATTATGGAGTCAGCACTATGGCAGGTCTAGATTTCATTTAATCTCGAGAAGAAAAGAGCAAGGAAAGAGGAGAGGAGAGAGATATGGAGAAAGTCATCCAGAGCCATACTCAAAAAACAGCTGCGAATTACACCCACCCTTTTCCAACTGTTACAGGGTTGCTAAAATAAACACAGAAGCAGATTACTGTAGTACATTTTATCAGTTAATTTCCCGAAGAATTATTCCCATACTGGTAAGCTGTGCATGTTCAGTTAAGATGTGCTGGAGAGATGCCACTGTTAAGCAATTGCAGCTGAGACAGCAGAATTCTTCTATTGGGATAGCTGCTCCCTCCCACGTCTTAGTCCTCCAGATACAAATAAAATATTTCTAAATAAATCTTATTGCAAAGGAACCCAAAGTGCTTTACAAGACAAACTGATAGACAAGCTGGATGGAGGGGCTCAAGTAAAGCACAGTTACCTCTGGGGTGAAGTGTGGCAACTGAATAACACAGCAATATCACACAACAATTCAGGATAGTAAATTAATGCTGGATTCCACTGAAACTGCAGGTGGACTTTGAGGGAGGCAGAACATAATTAACTTGCCTGTCATCTGACCAATACACCAGGAACACCACACCCTATTCTTATGGAAAGGATCATGGGATTGTTCTTGACCAGAAGCAGTCAAGACTTCTGCTGTATTCCTCATATGAATTTCTGGAACCAGAGCCAGCAAACACCATGCGGAGGGATTGGTTCACTGACCACCAACACTTCTTGCATCCTGTAGGTATTCATAGGTGGCCTCCCCGCCATGCCCCAATTACTGACTCAGCCCAGGCCAGAATAGCTTGTTAGATGAGAGGATCATAGTGCAAGATGTTAAAAGTTGCAGGCCATAAAAATCTTAAAACGTAGCAAATATGTAGTGCAACGATTTATCTGAAGTGAAAGTATGAATATAAGGCTAAGCGCAAAGATGTCTAGTAAGATACACTGAAAATACTGTGCTTACGAGAGGGGAAAAGCACATTAGGGAGTGAACTATATGTGAGTGCACTGAGTGTTGACTGACCTGGAACGAGCAACGGTGAAAATGTGAACAGAAACACAGGCAGGATCATGCACAGAATAGGTTGTTCTTTCTGGAGGTGGGGGAGAGTAGGGGATTTCCAAAGTCACCCACACAAGACTGGCCACATAGCAATTATCAGAAAACCCACAGAGATGAAAAATGATGAGAGAATGATCTACTGGTTGACCGGTGGCGATCCTGAGCTGGCAAAGCACGGCTGAGCACAGTGGCAGCAGCTGCGCTCCTAATCTGGAGAAACATTCATAGATTCCAAGGCCAGAGGAACCATTATGATCATCTAGTCTGACCTCCTGTATAACGCAGGTCACAGACCTTTTAGAACCACCACCAAACCTGTAAGTATGGCCTGCATTTTGTTTCCTACCCTTGGGACATGAACACAAAAGAAAACGTGTTTTCCATTATGCACAGGATAAAATATACTTCTGGAGGGACTAAATAAAAGCCTTGCAAGTGTTGTTTTAAAGACAGAGAGAGCAAGTCTACCTCATACAAACAATGGGGGAGATATTCAACAGGCAAAATAGAAGTCTGGCACCCAACTTCCAATGAAAGTCAATACAAGTCAGGCACCTACCTGCCCTCTGTGCCTTTGAAAATCTTTCCCTGATGTGTTTCAACAACTTTCTCCCTCCCACGTGGAAGACACCTGCTGGCTTCATTTTGGGCTGATCAAAATTATCCTTCCAAGGAAGGTGATAAAAGAACAGGCAGGGATTAGGCTACCCTGAGATGGAAAGTGCCTTCTTTGGAAGAATGACCAATCACTTCTTGGCCTATTGGTCGATAGCATCAAGATCTTTCAAATAGACAGAAATGACAGAGCGGCTCATATTCTTGGTTAAAAAGATGTACAGGACAATCATCAAATTCACGGAAGTTTCTGAATATTTCTCAGTTTACTGAAACAGTTCTGTCAAAAACAGAGGCTGCCCTCATCTCAAAAAAGGTCTGCCTCTGAGACATACTGGTGTCAACAGCAATCTGTGGAGGATATGGCAATAGTGATGCAATCAAAAGTGTTGATTGCATCAGTAACAGCCAGGGAGTTAAGTTTTTCCACAAGAGCTCTGTGCCACATAGTGTCAAAAGCTTTTATTAAAAGATATTAAAGACAATGACATTAGTTCCATACACAGCATCAAACACACTGTCCAGGTAACAACAGTATGAATTCTGAGCTTAAGACAGCCAAAACAGGTGCCATACTAGGATTTTTGTGGGTGGAGGTTCTGCTCCCAATACAATCAAACCCTTTTCTGCTACACATCGGTATCTTTGGAGATAGAAATCAGGGATGGGATGGAACACCTACTCCTCCTAGGAAATAGTAACCACTTCAAAACTACCACTCTCAGAGTCAGTGTTCCCTATAAAATATTCTGGGCCAATGGCCATGGAATTGCTCAGATTTTTTTTTTTTTTTTTTTTTAAAGCCTAACCTATAACAACATTTCACCAAGAGGGGAAGAGGTCATTTTCTGTCTGACAACAGGAGGCACAAATACCATGTTCACCAAGGGCAACATTCCAAGCAAAGATTTCACTGAGGGAAGCTCCTTTTATCCAGTACAAAATGGAAAACATGTTTTCTTTCGTGTTCGTGTTGCAAGGGTAGGAACAGAATAATCTGCCCTAGAGATCACAGTAAACTTGGGTAAATGCCACTGTTCTGTTGGCAAGAAACTCACTAAGGCCAAGCCAAAAAACACCACAGAGTGCTTCTCTGTCTGACAAGCACGTTGGGTAATCTTGGCATCACAATATCTGGTCCAAACAGGAGGGGATGTGGGGCAGTTTCACTGACTGAAAGGCATACTTCCAAGTAGCAACATCTTCCTCAAAGATGCTTGAATAAAAGCTAGTTGAAGGGTCAATATTTTTGTCACCCAAGAACGGGAGACCACTTTAATCAATGTTGCAAGCTTGGTGCACTGGAGTTTTGCAGATTGTGTCAGGAAAAGACATCTCTGATCACAAGGCCATGTCAATATCCTGCCTTTTCAGAGAAGAAGCTGCTCCAAATCAGTGCTGTCTCTTAAGAAGGGATTATGAGGCTACTGACAATGTACGTTATCATACAACAGCTGAAGCTGCCAAATGTAACAAATATTTGTAGAGTGGAATAGTCAAAACTCCAACCCGTTTTGTTGCCCTCAGAGCTGCTGACTTGAACATGTGGCGATGGAGGTTAACTGCAGCTAATTCTTAGCCTCCTAGATGGTGGTGAATATACACATGCCGCAACTACTGTATAAAACCTGGACACAATAATACAATAATAAAAGACATAATAAACAGTTCTGAACATCCCTGCTTGTAGCTTCATCATCTTTCAACTAGAGTCAATATGAGGCAGCAAATCAGCAAACGCTATTTAAGTCTATGTCTCTGTCCTGGGGAAAGACTACCTAGAGATAAATAACTTCTTTATGCTCCAGATGAAATAACAATGCTAGAGGCCTAGTGAGGACCAGCCTAGGGCAACTGATCCCCAGTCTCTGTTACTAGAATACAAACAGCAAGTTGAACAATGGCCTCAAATGAATCCAAGGTGCACATCAAGTTTCAGAACATGTCCAGGCCACTGGAAAACCAACTCCAAGATAACATTTTACACAGGCAAACCAAAGCGGTGAGAGGTGCAGAAGAAGGTCAGAGGTAAAATGACCACAGGAGGTATGTCTACATTGCAATTAAAAACCTGCAGCTGGCCCATGCCTGCTGACTCAGGCTAGCCAGACTCTGGCTAAGGGGATGATTAATTGTGGTATAGATGTTCAGGTTTGGGCTGGAGTCTAGGCTCTAGGACCCTGCAAGGTGGGAGGGTCCCAGAGCTCAGACTGCAGCCTGAGCCCGTCTACACCGCAATTAAACATCCCCGTAATCTGAGCCCCTTAGTCCAAGTCAGCTGGCACAGGCCAGCCATGGGTGTCTAACTGTAGTGTAGACATACCCTAGGAAGGGTTCCTAAGGAACTATCCTGCCTTTCCTTGATGTTTAAGAGGTACTACATCAGAGGTGGGCAAACTACGGCCCGCGGGGTTACGTGCAGGCAGTGAGCTCCTGCCGCTCTGAGCAGCATAAGGGGGTGGTGGCAGCAAGTGCAGCGGTGGGGGGGTTGGGCGGGGGGCCCTGGGGGGGCAGGGAGGGTTGGATAGGGGATGGGATCCCAGGGGGGAGGGAGGGGCAGTCAGGGGACAAGGAGCAGGGGAGGTTGGATGGGTCGGGAGTTCTGAGGGGGCGGGAAGTGGGAGAGGGCTGGGGCCAGGCTGTTTGGGGAGGCACAACCTTCCCTACCCAGCCCTCCATATAGTTTCGCACCCCAATGTGGCCCTGGGGCCAAAAAGTTTGCCCACCCCTGTACTAGATTATAATAGTCCAGACTAGGCAAGACTGCTGCTGCTCCTATATAATAAAGCAATCAGTAAAGAGGGCCAAAACCTCTGTACTGTATATTTCCTCCTCTACCCTTCTATGAGCTATTACCAGCAGGAGAGTGAGTTTGTGTGTGTATGGGGGTGGGGGGGATGTGAGAACCTGGATTTATGCAGGAAATAGCCCAGCTTGATTGTCATGCACATTGTGTAAAGAGTTGTCACTTTGGATGGGCTATCACCAGCAGGAGAGTGAATTTGTGGGGGGGGGGTGGAGGGTGAGAAAACCTGGATTTGTGCTGGAAATCACTTTAGATAAGCTATTACCAGCAGGACAGTGGGGTGGGAATAGGTATTGTTTCATATTCTCTGTGTATATATAAAGCCTGCTGCAGTTTCCACGATATGCATCTGAGGAAGTGAGCTGTAGCTCACGAAAGCTTATGCTCTAATAAATTGGTTAGTCTCTAAGGTGCCACAAGTCCTCCTTTTCTTTTTGCGAATACAGACTAACACGGCTGCTACTCTGAAACCTTCTATCTGTGACTCTTACCAACCTACATTAAACAGCTTAAGATGATTTTGCCTTCTGAAACTGGCTATAAATGGTGAGAAAATAAGTGACAAAATTTCAGAAACATTAATAGTGACAAGTTTTTAATTTAATTTCTCCTTCTCTATTTTAGTCTAGGCTACCTAACGGCAGCAATGGATTGAAACACTCGCAGATACTGGAGCAGCAGAGCTATCAAAGGTACAGAGTAGGAGAGGCAAGCCAGATAAGGAGCTGAAAGAAAGGTAAGGTGTAGCAGAAAACTCTTTAAAGGAAAACAGACACAGTTATGCCGAAGGACAGCTGGGGGCGAAAACGAAAGAGGATAAATCAAAGGGAATGGGAGACTAAAACTCTTGGACATGAATCTCAGTTACAAATCCTCCCTGGAATATGCACGTGTTGCAGCATCGCAAAGGTTTTAGAAACTAACAGTCTCAGCACAAATATCCTGACTGAGGATTTTGTGTGTGTGTGGGGGGGGGGACCAACAACAACCCTCTCTCAAGGTTCCCGGGAATGCATGCAGAGGGTTAGTGAGAACATGGTTCAGAACAGCAATAATATAAATGGTGCTGTCTGCAAACAGAGAACGTTTTTCATTTATAATCCTTCTCCCAGTGGCTGCATATTAAAGATTTGTTTTCTTTCAGAATTGAGGTGATCAGTATCACTGCTCAGGGGTAAAAGCAGCAGAGGCAACTGAGAGGAAACACAGATCTAGATATAATTCTAACTGCCTAGAATTCTTACTTACTGAGCACCTATCTGTATAAAGTTCCATAGAATAAAACTGCCAGTAAAACACTATGGCTGCTCAGGTTTCAGAGTAGCAGCCGTGTTAGTCTGTATTCGCAAAATGAAAAGGAGGACTTGTGGCACCTTAGAGACTAACAAATTTATTTGAGCATAAGCATTCAGTTTTTTCCACTGAATGCATCCGATGAAGCGAGCTGTAGCTCACAAAAGCTTATGCTCAAATAAATTTGTTAGTCTCTAAGCCCTGGTCTACACTAGGACTTTAGGTCGAATTTAGCAGCATTAAATCGATGTAAACCTGCACCCGTCCACACGATGAAGCCCTTTATTTCGACTTAAAGGGCTCTTAAAATAGATTTCCTTACTCCACCCCTGACAAGTGGATTAGCGCTTAAATCGGCCTTGCCGGCTCGAATTTGGGGTACTGTGGACACAATTCGACGGTATTTGCCTCCGGGAGCTATCCCAGAGTGCTCCATTGTGACCGCTCTGGACAGCGCTCTCAACTCAGATGCACTGGCCAGGTAGACAGGAAAAGAACCGCGAACTTTTGAATCTCATTTCCTCTTTGGCCAGCGTGGCAAGCTGCAGGTGACCATGCAGAGCTCATCAGCAGAGGTGACCATGATGGAGTCCCAGAATCGCAAAAGAGCTCCAGCATGGACCGAACGGGAGGTACGGGATCTGATCGCTGTTTGGGGAGAGGAATCTGTGCCATCAGAACTCCATTCCAGTTTTCGAAATGCCAAAACCTTTGTCAAAATCTCCCAGGGCATGAAGGACAGAGGCCTTAACAGGGACCCGAAGCAGTGCCGCGTGAAACTGAAGGAGCTGAGGCAAGCCTACCAGAAAACCAGAGAGGCGAACGGCCGCTCCGGGTCAGAGCCCCAAACATGCCGCTTCTATGATGAGCTGCATGCCATTTTAGGGGGTTCAGCCACCACTACCCCAGCCGTGTTGTTTGACTCCTTCAATGGAGATGGAGGCAATACGGAAGCAGGTTTTGGGGATGAAGAAGATGATGATGATGATGAGGTTGTAGATAGCTCACAGCAAGCAAGCAGAGAAACCGGTTTTCCCGACAGCCAGGAACTGTTTCTCACCCTGGACCTGGAGCCAGTACTCCCCGAACCCACCCAAGGCTGCCTCCTGGACCCAGCAGGCGGAGAAGGGACCTCTGGTGAGTATACCTTTTAAAATACTATACATAGTTTAAAAGCAAGCATGTGAAAGGATTACTTTGCCCTGGCATTCGCGGTTCTCCTGGATGTACTCCCAAAGCCTTTGCAAAAGGTTTCTGGGGAGGGCAGCCTTATTGCGTCCTTCATGGTAGGACACTTTACAACTCCAGGCCAGTAACACGTACTCGGGAATCATTGTAGAACAAAGCATTGCAGTGTATGTTTGCTGGCATTCAAACAACATCCGTTTTTTATCTCTCTGTGTTATCCTCAGGAGAGTGAAATATAATTCATGGTCACCTGGTTGAAATAGGGTGCTTTTCTTCAGGGGACACTCAGAGGAGCCCATTCCTGCTGGGCTGTTTGCCTGTGGCTAAACAGAAATGTTCCCCGCTGTTAGCCTCGGGGAGAGTTGAGGGGGTAGCCACGCGATGGGGGGAGGCAAAATGCGACCTTGTAACGAAAGCACATGTGCTATGTATGTAATGTTAACAGCAAGGTTTACCCTGAAAGAGTGTAGCCACTGTTTTATAAAATGTGTCTTTTTAAATACCTCTGTCCCTTTTTTTTTCTCCACCAGCTGCATGTGTTTCAATGATCACAGGATCTTCTCCTTCCCAGAGGCTAGTGAAGCTTAGAAAGAAAAGAGTAAGTGGCGGGCTGAAGAGAGGGCTAAAGCTCAAATGTGGCAGCTGCGTGATGAGAGGAGGCAGGATTCAATGCTGAGGCTGCTGGAGGACCAAACCAGTATGCTCCAGTGTATGGTTGAGCTGCAGCAAAGGTAGCTGGAGTACAGACTGCCACTGCAGCCCCTCTGTAACCAACCACCCTCCTCCCCAAGTTCCATAGCCTCCACACCCAGACGCCCAAGAACGCGGTGGGGGGGCCTCTGGCCAACCAGCCACTCCACCACAGAGGATTGCCCCAAAAAAAGAAGGCTGTCATTCAATAAATTTTAAAGTTGTAAACTTTTAAAGTGCTGTGCTTCAAGTGCTGTGTGGCATTTTCCTTCCCTCCTCCACCACCCCTCCTGGGCTCATCCCCCTATTTGTGTGATGAATGAATAAAGAATGCATGAATGTGAAGCAACAATGACTTTATTGCCTCTGCAAGCAGTGATTGAAGGGAGGAGGGGAGGGTGGTTAGCTTACAGGGAAGTAGAGTGAACCAAGGGGCGGAGGGTTTCATCAAGGACAAACAAACAGAACTTTCACACCGTAGCCTGGCCAGTCATGAAACTGGTTTTCAAAGCTTCTCTGATGCGTACCGCGCCCTCCTGTGCTCTTCTAACCGCCCTGGTGTCTGGCTGCGCGTAACCAGCAGCCCGGCGATTTGCCTCAACCTCCCACCCTGCCATAAACGTCTCCCCCTTACTCTCACAGATATTGTGGCGTGCACAGCAAGCAGTAATAACAGTGGGAATATTGGTTTTGCTGAGGTCTAAGCGAGTCAGTAAACTGCACCAGCGCGCCTTTAAACGTCCAAATGCACATTCTACCACCATTCTGCACTTGCTCAGCCTATAGTTGAACAGCTCCTGACTACTGTCCAGGCTGCCTGTGTACAGCTTCATGAGCCATGGCATTAAGGGGTAGGCTGGGTCCCCAAGGATAACTATAGGCATTTCAACATCCCCAACGGTTATTTTCTGGTCTGGGAATAAAGTCCCTTCCTGCAGCTTTTGAAACAGACCAGTTCCTGAAGATGCGAGCATCATGTACCTTTCCCGGCCATCCCACATTGATGTTGGTGAAACGTCCCTTGTGATCCACCAGACCTTGCAGCACTATCGAAAAGTACCCCTTGCGGTTTATGTACTCGGCGGCTTGGTGCTCCGGTGCCAAGATAGGGATATGGGTTCCGTCTATGGCCCCACCTCAGTTAGGGAATCCCATTGCAGCAAAGCCATCCACTATGACCTGCACATTTCCCAGGGTCACTACCCTTGATATCAGCAGATCTTTGATTGCGTGGGCTATTTGCATCACAGCAGCCCCAACTGTAGATTTGCCCACTCCAAATTGATTCCCAACTGACCGGTAGCTGTCTGGCGTTGCAAGCTTCCACAGGGCTATCGCCACTCGCTTCTCAACTGTGAGGGCTGCTCTCATCTTGGTATTCATGTGCCTCAGGGTAGGGGAAAGCAAGTCACAAAGTTCCATGAAAGTTTCACATGCGAAAGTTTCACAGCCACTGGGAATCGTCCCAGACCTGCAACACTATGCGGTCCCACCAGTCTGTGCTCGTTTCCCGAGCCCAGAATCGGCGTTCCACAGCATGAACCTGCCCCATTAGCATCATGATGCATGCATTGGCAGGGCCCATGCTTTCAGAGAAATCTGTGTCCATGTCCTGATCACTCACGTGACCGCGCTGACGTCACCTCCTCGCCCGGTATCGCTCTGCCAGGTTCCAGTGCTGCATATGCTGCTGGATAATGCGTGTGGTGTTTAATGTGCTCCTAATTGCCAAAGTGAGCTGAGCGGCCTCCATGCTTGCCTTGGTATGGCGTCCGCACAGAAAAAAGGCGCGGAACGATTGTCTGTCGTTGCTCTGACGGAGGGAGGGGCGACTGACGACGCGGCTTACAGGGTTGGCTTCAGGGAGCTAAAATCAACAAAGGGGGTGTCTTTACATCAAGGAGTATTTCAGGCAGGACGTCACGGAGGGTTCCAATAAGAAATGGTGCACCTAAGTTATTGTTCTTATTGGAACGAGGAGGTTAGCCTGGCCTCTGATTGATACATGGCTAGATTTACCTCGCTGCACCTTCTCTGTGAGTGACTGCAGTGTGACCCAGAGGAATGAGTCCCCTAGACAGGGGAGGAGGCAAATGAGTACAAAACAAGTCTGGTCTATTTCTTGTTTTCATCCACTCCATCTATCTTTTACATCTTTGGCTGGCAGCAGAAGTGCAGAAGGACTGCTAGGCATCCTCATCTCTTGCCTGCCCGGCAGAAGATGGTACGGTATGACTGCTAGCCAGCCTCATCTCTTGCCTGCCCGGCAGAAGATGGTACAGTACGACTGCTAGCAATCCGTATCGCCTGCCTGCTCACCATAAGACGGTTCAATAGGACTGACTGCAGGACTAAAGAGAATGACCTGGTCAAGTCACTCCAAATTTAGTTCCTGCGCCCATGTCTGTCCAGGCGCTCCCAGCCGACGTGGCCAGGAGCACCTCGGACATGACGATGACGGCTACCAGTTGTACTGTACCGTCTGCTGCCACAAGGCAAAGGGTTGCTGCTACTGTGTAGCAATGCCGTACCGCGTCTGCCAGCACCCAGGAGACATAGGGTGACTGTTACCTGAGCGGGCTCCATGCTTGCCGTGGTATGGCGTCTGCAGAGGTAACTCAGGAAAAAAGGCGCGAAACGATTGTCTGCCCTTGCTTTCACGGAAGGAGGGAGGGAACGGGGGCCTGACGATATGTACACAGAACCACCCGTGACAATGTTTAGCCCCATCAGGCATTGGGATCTCAACCCAGAATTCCAATGGGCAGCGGAGACTGCAGGATAGCTATCCACAGTGCAATGCTCCGGAAGTCGACTTTAGCCTCGGTACTGTGGAAGCACTCCGCCAAGTTAATGCACTTAATGCACTTAGAGCATTTTCTGTGGGGACACACACACTCGAATATATAAAACCGATTTCTAAAAAACCGACTTCTATAAATTCAACCTTATTCCGTAGTGTAGACATACCCTAAGGTGCCACAAGTACTCCTTTTCTTATGGCTACTCAGTTAAGCACTCAAAAATGATGAAATGCCAAAATTAAGATTGCACATGCAACCTGACTCGGCTAATTGTGCACATGTGTTATGATTCATTCTTGTTACAATGAGGTTATTCTTCCAACGTACTGTATTTTCCTACTGCCCTAAGTTGTTGTTTTGGTTTGGTTTTTTTAAGCCCTTTAGGGACCCTTTGCCTTGTCAGGCATCAGACTCAGGGCATGTCTACACTTATTGTGGATCGATGTTGCAGCGATCGATCCACTGGGGGTCGATTTAGCCAGTGTAGTGAAGACCCGCTAAATCGACCGCAGATCGCTCTCCCGTCAACTCTGGTACTCCACCAGAATGAGAAGCATAAGGTAAGTCGACAGGAAAGTTTCTCCCATTGACCCAGCGCGGTTTAGACACCGCAATAAGTCAACCTAAGCTCCGTGAGTAACGTAGCTGAAGTTGCATAACTTAGGTCGACTTAACCCCGTGGTGTAGACCTACCCTCAGACTTCAACTCCAGAAGGGATCATTGTGATCAGCTTGTCTGACATCCTGCACATCGCAGACCACAGAACCTCACCCACCCTCTCCTGTAATAGGCCCATAACCTCTGGCTGTGTTACTGATCTCCTCACATCTTGATTTAAAAATTGCAAGTTAGAGAGATTCCATCCTTTCCTCCAGTTCAAACACCAGCAAGTGACCCATGCCCCATGCTGTCCAAGAAGGCAAAAACACCCCAGGGTCTCTGCCAATCTCACGTGGGGGAAAATTCCTTCCGGATCCCAAATGTGTTAGATCCTGAGCATGTGGGTGAGATTCACAAGACAGGCACCTGGGAAAGAATTCTCTGTAGTAACTCAGAACCCTCCCCATCTAGTGTCCCATTTCTGGCGGCTGGAGATATTTGCTAATAGTTACAGATAGGCCACATGCCATCACAGGCAACCACCATAAACTCAAACTCAGTCTTGAAACAAGTTAGGGTTTTTTGTCCCTACTACTACTTTTGGAAGGTTGTTCCAGAGTTTTACTCCTCTGATCGTTAGAAACCTTTGTCTAATTTCAAGCCTAAACTTATTAATGGCCAGTTTATATCCATTTCTTATTCTGCCAACATTGGCTCTTAACTTAAATAATTCCTATCCCTCTGATGTATTTATAGAGAGTAATCATATCTCCCCTCAGCCTTCGTTTGGTTAGGCAAAACAAGCCAAGCTCTTTGAGTCTCCTCTTATAAGGTAGGTTTTCCATTCCTCTCATCATCCTAGTAGCCCTTCCCTGCACCTGTTCCAGTTTGAATTCATCTTTCTTAAACATGGGAGACCAGAATTGCATGCAGTATGCCAGATGAGGTCTCACCAGCCGCCTTGTATAATGGTGCTAATATTTCTCTCTCTCTACTGGCAATACCTTGTCTGATGGACCTAGGATTGAATTACTTTTTTTCCCACAGACGCATAACATTGGTGGCTCATAGTCATCCTGTGATCAATGAGTACACCCAGGTATTTCCTTTCTGTTGTTTCCAATGGTCATGTCCCCAGCTTGCAATAAAAATTCTTGTTTTTAGTCCCTAAATTGATGACCTCAGACTTTGCACTATTAAATTTCATCCCATTTCTATTCCTCCAGTTTTCAATTTTATCCAAATCTTCTTATGTGATATTCCAGTCCTCCCATGTATTGGCAATACCTCCCAACTTTGTGTCCTCCGCAAATATCATTAGCACACTTCCACATTTTGTGCCAAGGTCATTAATGAAAATGTTAAATAAGATTGGTCCCCAGACCAATCTAGTATTTGACTTTATTGACTCAATGACCAATAACTATTGAGGATGGTCGTGTGGTAAAAGCACAATGATAGGTGTCGGGAGACCTGAATTTGATTCCCAAAGCTGCTATACATTTCTTTTACTTTGGACCTGTCACAACTTCTGAGCCTCAATTTCCTCATCTGTAAAATGGCGATAACTACCTCATGTGTATCCTTTTCCTCCTTTCTCCATGCTCAAAGATGACATTTCAGCTTAAACATTCAAAAAATGTCACCTAGAGACAAAGGCCAAGCTCAGAAATTTCCAGCAAATTATAAGCAAATGAAAAGGGGATTAGAATGGATATTGTTAACAACCTATTTACAGTGGTTACTGCACTCTCACTATTTACCACTTGGCTAGCGCCTCCCATCTGGGGATTCCAAAAGCACTTTAAAAACATTAAGGCAATTCAACGCCTCTGCAACGTAGGTGTTCTCTCCATTTCAAATCCTCATCTAAAAGAAAGGAAGGCTCTCTTCAGAGTGACATTCTCCCATTTCATTTTCTCCCTGTGCTTAGCAACAGATAATTCAGACTATATAGCTATATTTTTTTGGCACCAAGGCGTTCAAACTTTGTTTTACTAAGGGATGGGTGGGGAATCTGGACCAAGCTGTTATCTAATTTTAAACACAGCCCGTCCACCTGCTTGACATATCATGTTCTTTATTCCTCCACTCCACCCCTTAACAAAATAATACAATGATTTTGCTTCCTATTCTCCCCCTGTCCCCCCACACATACCATCATCTCCTTTAATTGGTTCATAACACCACATACTTCTCACTCCCATTTATTTCTAGAACTTTTCAGGCCCCTGATTTCTAAACCAAGGCTCCCTCCAAGTCCTGAAAGTGGAAAGAAAACCTGTTTACAGGAACTTCTCCCACTGCCCACAAGATGGGATCATATTACAGGAGGCACCTCCGGCTGGCCAGGACTAAGTTTCTTTCCATTCCAAAAAACATCCTCTCCTGACATCTCTCTCCCAAGGCACTGTGGTAAATAAATCAAGGATTTGTCTCAGCAAGACTGGCAAAGAGGCATGGAATTAGTTTTCAGATGCACAGGGGTGATGGAGGCCTGAACAATGTTCCCTGTAATTTTTTCCATTTATGTGCGGAATGAGTTTTGTTACATGCACATGTGCGCCACCAGTAGAAACAAAAAATCTAGATATAATATATATTTTAAAAAAGTTACCATAGGGATAATTACTCCAGCCAGGACAGGTCAGACATTTTAGAACTCACTACTAAAGAATTAAATTTACGCAGCATGAGAGAAATAAAACTATGAAATGCATAGACCAGTCAAAAACTAAAACAACAGCACTTTGAAAGAATAAAATTACAGAGAATATGGCTATGTCTACACTACAGCTGGGATCGATGCTCTGAGATCGATCCACTGGCGGTCCATTTAGCAGGTCTAGTGAAGACCCACCAAATTGACAGCAGATTGCTCTCCAGTCAACCCCTGTACTCTACCCTTGAGAAGAAGAGTAAGGTAAGTTGATGGGAGATTTTCTCCCATCGACCCCCCGGAGACCCGCGGTAAATCATCCTAAGGTACGCCGACTCCAGCTATGTTATTCACATAGCTGGAGTTGTGTAGCGTAGGTCGACTTACCGTGGTAGTGTAGATATAGCCTTAATGTGCATTATAGGAAGTACAAAGAAGTAACAACATCACAAGTATGTGTTGCGAGGTGAGTGTGTGAGAGACAGAGTGCGTAAGTGTGCATGGGAGAGAAAGACAGCAACAGGAGTGTGTGAGACAGTATGCGTGTGCTGGTTTCTGGAGAAGTCTATAAAGAGACAGCACACGGTCTCTCAAGGCACTCACCTAAAGGCTCAGACCACAGCAGCTCTCCTGCTACTGAGCCCTATTCCCTCTCCCCCGCTCTATGGAGATGGGGTACATGGGGAAGGAGGAGGCAGGGGAAGGGGGACACCCTGACATCAGCACTCCCCCACACTCTGCACAGCAAGCAGGAGGGTCCTGGGAGCCTCCCTGTTACCTTCCCCAGGGAAAAGGGGCCAGGCGCTCCAAGGCAGAGGGCAGGAGTAACGCAGCTGCAGAGCAGTGAGGGGATGGAGCGCCTGAACACACGCCGCTATGAGCGGCACTTGATTCACTCCTGGGCGGCCACGTGACCGCGCAGCTTAGAGGGAACACAGATCCTGAAAAGGTCAATATGAACTGAAACTTCTCTACAGCTATTTCAGTATATGGATTGCACTGGTTAACGTCAAAAGCTTTATCAAAATTTGCAATGAGCATAAAGCAAGCAACCACAGTTTAAAATGGCAATTTAACCATTCATTATTAAAAATTAATATGAGTCCCCATGCTGGCTGTGTGGAGAGCAAAGCTGTTGCCATGCATGAAATGGCTGTTAAGAACTGTGACAAAGTTCCTCCTCTAGCTTGGTGGGTCTTGCGCTTATTAGCAGATTTGCTTGCCTCAGAGATTCACAGCAGCCCTCAGTTTGGCCGTTTTCATGAACCCACAGTCCAGGTCAACTTCTCCTGTGTCTGACCAGGAGTTGGGAAGTTTGGGGGGAACCCGGGCCCACCCTCTACTCCGGGTTCCAGCCCAGGGCCCTGTGGAATGCAGCTGTCTAGAGTGCCTCCTGGAACAGCTGTGCGACAGCTACAACTCCCTGGGCTACTTCCCCCTGGCCTCCTCCCAACACCTTCTTTATCCTCACCATAGGACTCTCCTCCTAGTGTCTGATAATGCTTGTACTCCTCAGTCCTCCAACAGTCCACGTTCTCACTCTCAGCTCCTAGTGCCTCTTGCTCCCAGCTCCTCACACGCACACCACAAACTGAAGTAAGCTCCTTTTTAAACCCAGGTGCCCTGATTAGCCTGCCTTGATTCTAGCAGCTTCTTGATTGGCTGCAGGTGTTCTAATCAGCCTGTCTGTCTTAATTGTTTCCAGAAGGTTCCTGATTGTTCTGGAACCTTCCCTGTTAACTTTACCCAGGGAAAAGGGACCTACTTAGCCTGGGGCTAATATATCTGCCTTCTATTACTCTCCTATAGCCATGTGGCCCAACCCTGTCACAGAACAT
This sequence comes from Lepidochelys olivacea, assembly GCF_965140295.1. NCBI lineage: Eukaryota > Metazoa > Chordata > Testudines > Cheloniidae > Lepidochelys > Lepidochelys olivacea. The sequence continues at coordinate 122,301,707 of NC_140417.1, forward strand.
AAGAATGGCTATACTGGGTCAGACCAAAGGTCCATCTAGCCCAGTATCCTGTCTACCAACAGCGGCCAATACCACGTGCCCCAGACGGAGTGAACCTAACAGGCAATGATCAAGTGATCTCTCTCCTGCCATCCATCTCCACCCCCCGACAAACAGAGGCCAGGGACACCATTCCTTACCCATCCTGGCTAATAGCCATTAATGGACTTAACCTCCATGAATTTATCCAGTTCTCTTTTAAACCCTGTTACAGTCCTAGCCTTCACCACCTCCTCAGGCAAGGAGTTCCACACATTGACTGTGCGCTGAGCGAAGAAGAACTTCCTTTTATTTGTTTTAAACCTGCTACCCATTAATTTCATTTGGTGGCCCCTAGTTCTTATATTATGGGAACAAGTAAATAACTTTTCCTTATTCACTTTCTCCACATCACTCATGATTTTATAGACCTCTATCATATCCCCCCTTAGTCTCCTCTTTTCCAAACTGAAAAGTCCTAGTCTCTTTAATCTCTCCTCATATGGGACCCGTTCCAAAACCCTAATCATTTTAGTTGCCCTTTTCTGAACCTTTTCTAATGCCAGTATATCTTTTTTGAGATGAGGGGACCACATCTGTACGCAGTATTCAAGATGTAGGCGTACCATGGATTTATATAAGGGCAATAAGATATTCTCCGTCTTATTCTCTATCACTTTTTAAAATGATTCCTAACACCCCGTTTGCTTTTTTGACGGCAGCTGCACACTGCATGGACGTCTTCAGAGAACTGTCCATGATGACTCCAAGATATTTCTCCTGATTAGTTGTAGCTAAATTAGCCCCCATGATATTGTATGTATAGTTGGGGTTATTTTTTTCCAATGTGCGTTACTTTACATTTATCCACGTTAAATTTCATTTGCCATTTTGTTGCCCAATCACTTAGTTTTGTGAGTTATTTTTGAAGTTCTTCACAGTCTACTTTGGTCTTAACTATCCTGAGCAGTTTAGTATCATCTGCAAACTTTGCCACCTCACTGTTTACCCCTTTCTCCAGATCATTTATGAATAAGTTGAATAGGATTGGTCCTAGGACTGACCCTTGGGGAACACCACTAGTTACCCCTCTCTATTCTGAAAATTTACCATTTATTCCTACCCTTTGTTCCGTCTTTTAATCAGTTCTCAATCCATGAAAGGATCTTCCCTCTTATCCCATGACAACTTAATTTACGTAAGAGCCTTTGGTGACAGACCTTGTCAAAGGCTTTCTGGAAATCTAAGTACACTATGTCCACTGGATCCCCCTTGTCCACATGTTTGTTGACCCTCTCAAAGAGCTCAGATTAGTAAGACACGATCTCCCTTTATAGAAACCATGTTGACTTTTGAGCAACAATTTATGTTCTTCCATGTGTCTGACAATTTTATTCTTTACTATTGTTTCAACTAATTTGCCCGGTACTGACATGAGACTTACTGGTCTGTAACTGCCAGGATCACCTCTAGAGCCCTTCTTAAATATTGGAGTTACATTAGGAATCTTCCAGTCGTTGGGTACACTAGCTGATTTAAAGGACAGGTTACAAACCATAGTTAATAGTTCTGCAATTTCACATTTGAGTTCTTTCAGAACTCTTGGGTGAATGCCATCTGGTCCCAGGGACTTGTTACTGTAAAGTTTCTCAGTTAATTCCAAAACCTCCTCTTGTGACACTTCAATCTGTGACAATTCCTCAGATCTGTCACTTACAAAAGACGGCTCAGGTTTGGGAATCTCCCTAACATCCTCAGCCATGAAGACTGAAGCAAAGAATTCATTTAGTTTCTCTGCAATGACATTATCATCTTTAAGTTGCTTTCCATATGGGAGAGACAAGCTTTCAAGCTTAGAGCTCAAATGCTTGTCTCTCTCACCAGCACAAATTGGTCCAATAAAAGATGTTACCTCGCCCACCTTGTCGCTCTTAAATCCTGAGACCAACAGGGCTTCAACACCACCACTGCTTTCCATATTGTCATTTAACTGCCCATAACATTTATATAGCACCTCTCATCTTGAAGGATCTCAAAGCGCTTCACAAGATATACTTACCCAGGGTCCTGCTGTTCTGTGATTTCTGTGGCAATGGATGAAGTCTATAGATGCAGAGCTGGGCTCCAGAATCTGAACTTTCATTTAAAAAAAAATTGTTCCCATGGATGCAAAAAACCCTTGAAAAATGTAAACTGAAGTGATATCTGCTTGGGCCTGCAGCCAGCCTGAAGTAACAGCTCTGAGGCAGGAGTTGCCCCATTGAGATAAACTGGGCAAGCCTCAAATCTAAAAATGCCAGTTTGAATCCCTATATTGTTACCTATTCCCCAATGAACACTTTAGCACATATATCCAGTTAATGAGTTTACTCACCTCATAATCTTCAACTGCCTTCCTCATTTTCCCCAGCCAAATGTCCCAAATATTTGGATCCCAGATACCTAATTCTTCAGATTTCCTGACTGCTTTTATGATGCAGTGAGACACTGTCAATGCAAAGAACTGTCACATACTGATGATGTGGGCTCAGTGTAAAATAAACTGAGTTTAATATTAAAAAAATAACAGACACTAATATGCTGATTGCATTGTTTGCTTTCACTTCAGTACAATCTCCATTTTAAAACATAAGCTGTCTTCTGATTTCCATATTTCTTCCAAAGAGCAGCTGTATTCAAGGGCCCTGTTGCAAAATTTAGGTCCAACAAATTTCCAGACAAAGGACGAAGCATCAGGAATTACTGCCGTTGAATCTGGAGAGATTGGAACTCTTCATGTTTGTGTTACTACACTTTACATAAGTATCTCACTGTGGGAAACTGAGACTGCCAGTATCAGAGGGATTAAGAAGTAGGTACAACAGTTACATAAAAGCAACAAGACTACAGGGTGTGGCGATGAATAGTATCAGCACATTAGAGACGGGTGATCAATTCACAACAGTTCCAGAGGGTTTGTGCGCAGGCCCTCCTTTCTACCCAACCCCTTGGTATTCTAGAAATACACAGAATATCACCACCCCATTTCTTGCGTTGTATTAGGTGGAGTGATCATTCTTACTTCCTGTCCTTTGAGCCTCCCTTTTCCCCTACACCTCTGATAAGAATCCTGCTATCTGGTATCAGCTTCTCTCTGTTTGGTGCCCTCCAGCAATGGGCTAGTCTACACTGGGACCTTACATCGGCATAGCTATGTCTCTCGGGTGTATGAAAAATCCACATTCCTGAGAGATGTAGCTATGCTGTCTTAACCCCTGGTGTAGGTGATGACTAGGCCGACAGGAGAATTCTTCTGTTGATCTAGTCACTGCCTCTTGGGGAGGTGGATTACCTATACTGATGGGAGAACCCCTCCTGTTGGCATAGACAGTGTCTACACTGAAGTGTTACAGCGCCATTGTAGTGGTTTAAGTGTAAACACACTCTACATCTGACATCTCCAGTCCTTGTGAGTCAGCAGATGTATTTGCAGCATAAAGGAATTCTTGCCTATATTTTGTCTTCTAATTGATTTGGAGGACATCTCAGCTCCTTAGGTAAAAAACTGAGCTAGCAAGGAGTGTAGACAAGTGTATGTTAATCAGGGCCCCACAGACCTACTCTATATCCATGGAATCTGCCCAGAATCCATTCCTCACCAGAGGAATTGTGCTCCAAATCTGAACTTTTTAAAAAATAAGATGAAATTTCTAGTTCTGATGCTTAAGAAAACCTTATAAATAAGGCTACAATTATGTCAAGGAATCCGTGACTTCCAGAGATTTCCGGGACATTTCTCGCTTCAGTCCCAGGGCGGCTCTCAGCTGCTGCTAGCGGCGCCCCTCTCCCTCCCCGTGCAACTCCCAGCCACTGGGCAGCAGGGGGACCCGAAGCACCCAGCCTCTGCAAGGAGACCCCACACAACTGCTGCAGTGAGGCTCACAAGAGCTCCCAGCCACAGCAGCTGGCAAGGACCCCTGGAGCTGCCCAGCTGTGGTGGGCGTGGGAGAAGAGGACCCTGGAACTGCCCAGCCGTCGCAGGTGCTGGACCTTCCTCCCTCCCCATTTTGTCACAGATATTTTTAGTAAGAGTCAGGGACAGGTCACAGGAGTCTGTGAATTTCTGGTTATTGCCCGGGACCTGTCCCTGACTTTTACTAAAAATATCCGAGACAAAATCTTAGTCTTACTTCTAAACAAAGTGAATCAAATGTAAACCAACCCAGTGTTGTACAGTACTTCTGTTGCAGATAGCCTAAAATAATGAAAGATAAAGCTGTGCTTATCTCTGAAGCCAAACAACTGCCTGAGCCAAATGGAGAAGGTTTTTTTGTTGCAAACTCCAAGTACTCTGTCATGGCTGTTGGTAGGAAGTACCACTGCCATTACACCAGAAGATGCCAGGTCCCTATTACCACAACGCTCTAGCCCAGCCCAAAGCAGGGATCCAGTTGTTGTCTCTGCTGCAGTACACCTGGATGGCAACATATAAAAGGAATTTAAGAAGGAAACCCAGAAGAAGGATCAGAAAGGCTCATGGTCATGCAGATTATGAAAGGAGTCTATAAAAAAAGGAAGGACTTACACCAGAGTTCATAGTAGTAGTTGCAACACTGTGACTGTCCACAACAGTGACCTGTTTCACATATATAACTTTGATTGTTGACACCCAGGCAGGTTTGCTTGTCCTAAAATTAAAAACAGAGACACACAAGTTACTAACATTATATTTTTAAAATATAACTATATAACGCCTTCCACACAAGGCTCTCAAAACATTTTAAACACATGCATTAGATTTCTCAAGACACTAGTGAGGTACATAAGTATTAATGCAAATTTACACAAACAGAGAGAGAGCGAAAGCACTGCCCAAGTCTTCCATAGCTGAGAAGAGAACCCAGGTCTACCAACTGTACATGGTCCAATGCTTTAACGACTAGACGACATTGCCTTTTATTACACACCCTCCCATTCATTTTTAAGGTATCCCATTTTGTGCTCTGGACATTTTGTACATAGGAGAGAGAGATTTTGTTCCACATTTTACTTTGTTGTGTTGCTGAGGCTGTGTGTCAAGCAGAGGAAATGCTTTATAAATAGAGAATGTTGTAATCTGAGTGAGAACTGCTTGAGTTTATTTAAATCCAAGTGGCAATTACAGTATATTCTTGTAAAATTCGGCTCTGAAATTATTCTCTTACCATTAGCAGCCTAGTTTATATAAAATCAGCTTTCCAGTAAAGCTGCTTCCTGGAAGCTTCAGCATTCTAGGAGTGGAGCCAAATCAGCTGTACTTTATCACTTTGCAGTCCTCCCTCGCTGTGGTTCTCAATCTGCGGCCCAGGTAACACATTGTGGGCCGCATATGTGACCCACAATGACAAAAAGGTTGAGAACCACTGGTTTACGTGTTACTACAAATAGGACTACAAGCTTAAGTGATGTGTTTTCAAGTACACACCATAATAGGTGAAGAACATCGGTCATATTCTTGGTATTTACCAAGGCTAACAGGTTCACTAGATACCCTGTGTATTTTTTTATTCCTTCATTTTAGGGTTTGTTTGTTTTTTTAACCAAGTGATATTTCACTTTCATTGAACATACCACTTGGACCAATTATAGTTCATGTCAATGAAACCCCATACGCTATTTTTTTTTTTTTTAAAAAGACGACATTCTATTTTTGGATTCAAGGAACATGTGAGTATCATTATTAAAACATTCCCACCCCTCCCACCAACCTAATCAAGAGTTAGCACACTCCACAAAAGTCACACTTCTGGCTTCAACTCCCCAAGTGCCTACATCGAAGTAGCAGTGTAGTTTCTAAAAGAAAAGCCTCCTACGTCCCCTTACACAGCAGAAAGAGCCCTCCTCCATTTCTTCCATAAGAAGAGTTCCCAGAAGCCTTCCAAACTGTAAAGGGGTTTTTGAGCATGTGCACAGCTTCATGAAAACACAGAACAGTGTGCTACTTTCCCTTACTCTGAACTGGGGAAGAGGCCATGAAAAGATATCAGCAGCCCACCTGCTTAATAGGCAGAAAGAGAGAGGGCTGCCTGTCCTGCTAGCTCTGCAGGGGCAGCAGAACCTTCTGCCAGACAGACCTCCCAAAGAGCTCGGCTGCAAGTGATTGCTTTTTCCACTCACAACCCCGCTGCTAGACTTGCTTTGAAATCAACCTTGTTCAATCATGAAGTATTAATGCAATTAAACAGTGTTAAAAAGTGCCACGTGTTTTACGTTCTTTATTGGAGGGAATTTTTTTTTTTAAATGCTAGATGCAGAAAGCAGATGTCCCACACCTCGATAGGACGAAAAGTATAGAATCATAGAACCATAGAATATCAGGGTTGGAAGGGACCTCAGGAGGTCATCTAGTCCAACCCCCTGCTCAAAGCAGGACCAATCCCCAACTAAATCATCCCAGCTAGGACTTTGTCAAGCCTGACCTTAAAAACTTCTAAGGAAGGAGATTCCACCACCTCCCTAGGTAACGCATTCCAGTGCTTCACCACCCTCCTAGTGAAAAAGTTTTTCCTAATATCCAACCTAAACCTCCCCCACTGCAACTTGAGACCATTACTCCTTGTTCTGTCATCAGCTACCACTGAGAACGGTCTAGATCCATCCTCTTTGGAACCCCCTTTCAGGTAGTTGAAAGCAGCTATCAAATCCCCCCTCATCCTTCTCTTCTACAGACTAAACAATCCCAGTTCCCTCAGCCTCTCCTCATAAGTCATGTGTTCCAGTCCCCTAACCATTTTTGTTGCCCTCCACTGGACGTTTTCCAATTTTTCCACATCCTTCTTGTAGGTCTTTTCCACCTGTAATTTCTAAGATGATAGTCAAATGTTCAAGTCATTCTGCTGAGCTATCATAGAATTTTACATTTCAATGTCTTTAACCACAGCATTTGTTTCCCAAAGTGCAATTATGGTCAAGGAAATAACTAGAAATGGCACATCTCACAATGTCTCTGTGGCTAATGTATCCCAAGTCATATCTGTCCACTTACTAACCATTTTTTCCTCCTATTAGCCACGCAGCAGCAATGCTATTGGAGAACGAACTAGATTCTTTCCTGGCTCATGCATCAACAGAATTGAGACTTAAGGTCTAACTGAAAAAACTGTAATACTGTTGATTATGCACAAGGAAGAAAATGCAGAACTTGATTTTCAGATCAGAAATGTGGGTTTGCAGCTCTGACAAACTCTAAAGCAACATTATTTGTGTCAACCAAACAACTATGAGTTAGAGTCAGAGATAGGCCAGAGCTGGAATCCCGCACTGTCATTTTAAATGTTGCTTTGCACCAGGATATACATTTCAAGGAATTAAACAGCATTTATTCCAATACATATTTTCTTTTGTTCAAAGTATAACATTCAAAGAGCAAAAATTAAGACTTTGCAGCAACCACCTGTAACAAAGATATAAACCTCCCTGGACAGTCTCACTTACTTAAAGCTCAATTTTGTTTTGGGGGATTTCATCATAAGTTGTTCAAACCACATCATCATCTCTCTCTCTGAGTTCCCTCACTGACTCCCCCTTGTCTACAAAAGTCAAATTTAAGACAACTGCTCTTTCCAGCCCAACTCTGCACAATATCATCCTTGCCTACATGTACTTACAGGGGGCACTTGGTGACCCTGAATGTTTTGTCTTATGAAGTATGTTGTAACTACCACCAGGCACTTTGTTAAACTTTGATTTCTCACTGCATCCCACTTTGTCCCTTTACTCCTCAAGTGATGCAAACCTAATTTAGAGCCCCCCCCCCGTCCCCACTCCCCTGTGATATTCAATGTCTTGTAGGCACAGAGGGCTGCATGGAATATCATATTTTCCTCTGTTTATATGCCAGGCTGCCACCCACTTAACTCAATCACACAGCCTGAAAACCCTCTTTTCCCACAAGGCCTGCAAATGTTAAACTTACTTCAATAACATGCCATTTCCATTCCCATCTATATTACATGAAAGATTTAAATTATCACCATCCCAAATCTCCGAACGTGTTCTCGCTGGAACTTTGTGATTTAGGGCAAGCTCTTCTTGGGCAAGGGCTGTATCTTTATTTAACATTTGTAAACACTCTGTTTAGACTATTATTTGGAACACTGAACACATGGTGCTTATATAATAATTAAGGTAGCCTCCAACTGCAGCTCTTTTAAATGAAGATTAATTTTTACAAAATCTCAGCCACTGAATTATTAGTTACCAAGATACCCAAACAATGTGACTTATATTTCAAATGTCTCCTGGGCAAACACAATGTACCTTTATTATTATTATTAATTATTAAAGTGAGGCATGAAAGGAAAAAAAAACAGGTATGGGCAAGACAAAGGACAGGAAGAATATTTTTGTAATAAGAGAACGCACACATGCAAAAAATTATTGTCTCATGGAGGCAAAAATTAAAGGATTAATGCATTGTGCTACAGTGCTTGTGTGTCTAGCAGCTATTTTTAGATGAGTAGCTGTAAAGGTCATTTTAATCAGAGAAAGGACTTTCTGTGCTACTAATAATGGAACCATTAGATAGTTGAAGCTTAAAGCATAAAGGACACCAGCAAATGCCGCTTTATGTTTTGTTCTTGCACTCACTTGCTTGATCATCAGAAATTGGGAGCGGAGGGGAGAGGGAAGTGGGGAAACTTACCTGACCAATTTTTCCCCCTTGTTTTATTAAAGCATTATTCTTTCCCACAGCTGCAATGCAGGGGTCCTATTGGACACGACTGGCTGTGTCTGGCTGTCAAATAGCAGCAATTTGCAAGCATGCTTCTCCCACCTCAACCTTCACTTGGCTAATAGCAACCATTCTTCTCTGCTGCTAACCTCATCACAGTTATCCATTTACGGTCACCTCCAGAATAGATTCCTGCAGTGGAGTCTACACCGGGCTACTCTTGAAGGACATTCAAACTTCGGCTAGAGCAGAAAGTGCCCGTCTGCTTACTTAGCATTTTATGCATGCACCCATTACATCTATTCTGCAAAGACTGATTGGCTTCCAACTAGTTTCCAGGTACAATTCAAGGAGTTGGCTCATAAAGCCCCGTATACTCTGGGTTTAAGGAGTTGGCTCTCCCCATAAAGCCCTGTATACTCTGGGTTTTAGGCTATCCTCCAAGAGCCAGACTTTCTGGGACACATGAGTTGGGCCAGCATTAGCGGGTAGCAAGCAGGGCAAATTCTGAGGGCCCCATGCCACAGGGGGCCCCGCACAGTAGGGCTTAGACTTCAGCCCCGAACTGCAGGGCCAGGGCTCCAGCATCAGCCTGGTGGGGTTGGGGTTTTGGCTTCAGAAACATTGCAGAAATTCACTCCTTAGTTTCTGCCCTGGGCCCCAGCAAGTCTAATGCCATTCTTGCATGTGAGCTGACCGAACGTTGATACGTACCATTTTGGGGGCAGGCGTTTTCAGCAGAGGGCCCTCAAGCCTGGCACTCAGTTCCTACCAGCCAGCATAGCAAGCTGATGGGCATGCTGCAAGGCCCATCTATTGCTCAGGATTTTTCTGAGGTTGAGTTGGCAGAGTCTGAAGATCCTTTCTGTATTATTTTGACACGTTAATCTGGATTATTTTTGCACTACACCTATTGCATTTATAATACACACTATATAAATAAATAAAAGTAAAACTTGGCTATTTTGGTTTGTTTCCCCATAAATGATAAACCCATCGCGGTGTTGACAACTCCACAACTAACAGGGGATGTGCAAAGCTGTTTTTATTTACAACTTGTATAAATAGTGATTTAAAACTTTATAGTACACTACTTTCAAAACTGTATTAATAAAAGGCTAATTAGGATTTCTATAAACACTTCATATTCAGAGTGCTTTACAAACAATCCTTGTAAAACCCATCTGGAGGTGGGCATATGGGGAACTTGAGGCAGCATCGTTAAGCGATTTGTTTAAAACCACAGAGAACACTAATGCATCTGTGCTGGGATGAGGAATCAAATTTCTTACTCCTAGTTCTGCACTCAGACCTCACTGTGTATCCAAGTCAAACTTAGGGAAGGTCAGTTTTGAGGCTAAACTACTTAACGTCTCTAACCTTCACACATATGCTACTTGAACTGTCAGTCACAGGCGAGCAGTAAATGAGATTACATTGTATATAACTATAGAATTAGAGAGACAAGGCGGATGAGGTAATATCTTTTATTGGACCAAATTCACAAGCTTTTGAGCTTATACAGAGCTCTTCTTCAGGTCTGGGAAAGGTACTTGGAGCAGAGCGTCCCAGCTAAATACAAGGTGGAACAGATAAGGAGTTAATACACCGCACAAGAGACCAGTCAAGATGAAGTGGGCAGTAACACATCTACAGTCATAGAACAAAGGAGGGTTATAGTGGGTTACAGATAGTTGTAATGAGCCATTAATCCAGTGTCTTTATTAAGTCCATGCTTTTTGGTGTTTAGCTGAGTTATGAATTTAAGTTCCTAGGCTTGATTTTAGAAGGTGTTGGGCAGGTTTTCTTGGATGATGATGTCCGAGGGATTTTTTTTCTCTCTTTACTACAGAGGCCATATTCATGAGCCACTATTAGTCAGAATTAAGGAAGTAAATCAGAAAGCCTTCAGAAAATGGATAGACACAAACTTTGGATTTTGATTAATTCACAATCAGCTCTTATACGATATATTTTGTAAACCTCCAACAGTAACAAAAGGGAAGAATGGTCGTCTACCAACACACGAAAAGTATCTAAGGGCTCGTCTACATTACCGGCTGGATCGACGGGCAGCGACCGATCCAGCGGTCGATTTATCGCGTCTAGTCTAGACATGATAAATCGACCGCCAAGCACTCTCCTGTCGACTCCGGTACTCCACCAGCGTGAGAGGCGCAGGCAGAGTTGACAGGGAGCGTCAACTGTCGACTCTCTGCAGTGAAGACACCGCGATGAGTAGATCTAAGTACATCAACTTCAGCTACATTATTCACATAGCTGAAGTTGCCTATCTTAGATTGATCCAGCCCACAGTGTAGACCAGACTTAAGAATCATCAATCATAAAAACTCATAAGTAAATCCATCAAATGCAAGTTAATGTCTTGATTTGATTAGGTTTCACATATCAGACTATAACTAGCCTTTGGCTAGTCCTGTCCATCATCAATACCTCATGAGAGAGTACGCACAAGGGAACTGAAATAATCAGTTGTCTACGTTCAAATAATGAGGGCTTATGTGGCTGTGGGTTTAATGAACTAGTTTTTTTACTGCTGAAGATTTTTGCTGAAATGTTGACTTGTGACTCAGGGCACAAGTGCAACTACATTTAGTGGTTCATCACTGCCCTCAGTTATGCACATCATAAATCCATGTTATAATCTATCATGCTCAAGATAATCTCAGAAATGTAAAATGGTACCCAGTCAAGACCAACCTTCACCGTGGACCCAGAACTGTGCAGTGGAGACCCCCATATATTCTGGAGGCACTAGGAGCCAGATGATGCCCCCACTATGGTTCCCTGGGGGAGAACTGCAAAGGAGGAGGAGCCAGCCAGAGATTCCAGCTGGTAGAAGCAGGAGCAACCAAAGCAGAGACTGCAGCACACTCCACTCAAAACTGGAGGTTCTCAGACTTCCTCTGCCCTGTGCTGATCAGCTGTTTGCTCCCATCCGCCCCCTCCCTCCTCACAGGCTCTTCACTTTAGCTTCCCTCCACAGCCACTCCTCCTACCCTCGTCTCCCCTGCCACGTGCGCCTCATCTTCACTTCCCCTTCCATTTAGCCGATCTATCTAAACTTACCCCACGCCCACAAAAATCATGGAACTAACATGCTGTTTTTGCTGCCATCAATTGTTCACTCTGCTTCTGTGTTATACACCCCTTCCCCCATCCTGTGACTGTCTTGTCTATTTAGACTGTAAACCCTTTGGGGCAATGGGCCATCTACTAGTGTGTGTGTGTGTGTGTGTGTGTGTGTGTGTGTGTGTATATAGAGTGCCTAGCACAATGGGGTCCCACTCTTGGATGGCCCTTAGGCAACACCTTAATAAACCTGATAAATAACAATAACCAGCTAGCATTGCAGGCCAGGACTGAGATGCACTGGCAGAACCATAAAGCACTGGACTAGCTCAGGGGATGCAACTCAGGACTGCATTACATTGGCCAGGCTGTGTACGTACTGTTGCAGGTCAGGATTGAGGCATAATTGTGAGAACTATGTAGTGAACTATCCAGTATCATTATAGATCTTCATTTCTGTACATGCTAAATTCCTCAGACACATGGAAGAACGGAAAAATTAACAAACATTTGCATTTAAGTATTGTGACTTTGCCAGCATCATTTAATGCAAGCATGAATAGGCAGGCGTTGGGTAAAGGTGCAAACTATGATAATTATGTAACAGTAATTACTGGAATCTGTGGAATTGATCTGTGCCACATCACACGGGCAATAATCTCTTGTAAGCCTGACCCAAGTCAGGTGACTGGGGCTAGAGAATAAAGAGAAGTCTTATCAACTCTCCTGCATGCTATACCTTTATTACAAATGGCAACATGTTCAGTTTTACCTTTTATATATGAAAAATGCCAGATAAAAGGAATATTTTGAGACAAGTGAGCATCAAATGTTGATAGTGTAATCAAGTGCAAAGAAAACATACATCAAAGCGGCCCCAAACACAAGAGAAGGGCCCCAAACAGGAGTTTCAAAATACACTGCTTGTTGCTTTACTACTGCGGGCATCATGAGAACAATATTTAACAAACATTTAATCACCAAGATTAATTGGCCACAGTGGACCCAACCTTCGCCACCAAAGCACAATGTTAGAGGTTTTATAAACACAGTTCACCTTCATGAACAAGCTGGCTCACTCATTTACTTCTGAGCTTGAGAGAGACTCAACCTTTCAAAAGGGTACACTGTCACTTTAAAAATCATGCTGTATATTTATATCTAATATTAAAGTCACTTTTCACTTTTGTCTATAGAAACTTTCATTTTCAGGTGTTTAGTGCTGCAGTGTCAGGGCTGTAAACGTTACATGGAAATGTTTACTTGTTTAACAACTTTTTTTTTTTATGCCTTGAAGGAGGAGTCCTTGCTGTGTCCGGACTCCTCCCCATTGGTGATGTCATTTCCAGGAAAGAGCTATTTAGAGAACTTTTCAGAACTGGCTTTTTTTTTTTTTTTTTTTTTTTAAGTTGACAGTATTTAAAAGTTTAAAACAATTTTTTTTTAAAATAAAATTAATCCAACATTTTATTTGCCTTTTGGTTTGAGTCTTTAGGTTGTACTCAGGTCCAGTTTCCCTCTGCAGCCAGGAGGGTGAAAAACGCACTTTTAATGAAAGCTGGGATTCTTACAAAATCAAATGCGGTCAGGAGCTAGAGCTTTAAGAAACACCCAAATACCACACCTGAAGAAGAGCTCTGGGTAAGCTCAAAAGCTTGTCTCACCAACAGTAGTTACTCCAATAAAAGATAATACCTCACTACCTTGTCTCTCTGACACAGTCTTTGCATTCTTTTATATTTTTAAGGGGAAGTAAATATTTCATCTTGAGTGCTTTTTCTACCCAGTTGTCCATTTTTGCTGCTATTATGGCTTCCAATTTTCCTTCTCAGCAGCTCTTCCCTGGCAAAAGCACTTCACTAGGAAATGTGGGGCCAAAGAATAAATAGCCACTCAAGAAGTTCTTCCAAATGGAAGCAACTAGACCAATTTATTAAGGCCTGCAATGAGTGGAGTTAGAAAGGAGGCTCCATATGCACATTTCCCTCCCAAGATCTTATTCTTCCACTTCATCCATATTTAGTCCATTTGTTAGACTCAGTTCTGCTAGGGAAGAGGTTACATTCAGTAAAGCATGTAACTGAATCAAAGCAACGGAGCAAAACTTGATGCTGTTTTAGCTCAGATGAAAATATTTGTAAGATTCACAGAAGCTGAGAAATCATACAAACTCTTTTAAAGGGCAAGATCAAATTAAACGACTTGCAGAGATCTATGACCCTAAATATTCAAGAGAACATTTGCATGAGGCTCTCAAAAATAAATTCAGAGCCTCCAACCTTTGTACATTAGGTTTAAAGGAGTGATCTGAAATAGGATCCTCTTATAAATCAGCCTTTTTAATTAGATATTTCAAGAGTGAAATTTGAACCTTCTTTATCACAGATAAAGGTCGTCACTCACCAACATTTTAAAATTAAACGGGGCATAATTTTTCTAATTTGCAGTGAGTTTTGAAACAGATTCAAACTTTTTTTTTCCTGTGCGCTTTTCATTATGTGGGTGCGTTTACAGTAAAAATGTGTACACCTATTGTCCAGCTGAGAAGGATCTGGAATTTTCAGCCCTTTATCATGAAAGCCAAGGCACTTCTGTCTACACTACGCTCTACCACTGTTGCCAGGATCAGCTGAGCACCATGTTGTTGGAATGCAGATACAGATTTTCCAGTGTAAACAAGGCTTTGGGGACCATTAAGCAGTCCTGCTAGCCCCAGACACTACGGAAGTTGTTTCTCATCCTTGCAAAAACTTGATTGGGCCTGGCTGATATATTACATAGCAGTGCAGAACACCATGATTAGACCAATAAGGAGCACAAGTTCTTGAGAAGACTGTAGCTGACTTAACCTTGCATGCATTTACATTCTTCTTCACTGTAATATACACATCAAAGTTTAAAAAAAAAGTGAAGACCTGGAATCATTTTTTGAAGAATAAACAAACCACTTTTCTTCACTGTTATCTACAGTGATAGAGGATAAAAGGGATAAAGTTTGGGTTTAAAGTTCTACACAAGAGGACACAATGATATTTTCCAGGATTACTGTTTTTCATCGTCAAAAATCTTGGTAAAGGAGCTGGAGTGAGTAGAGTTTCTGCCTGACCTGGCAAATCGTGCAAGGTTGCTCTTCTCTAGAGCAAGCCCCTTTACCAAGATTTTTGATAATGAAAAACAGACATTTTACTTGCTTGTCAAAAAACTTGCCCAGTTCGGATAAGAAGAACTTTGCAAGGGTGGTGAAAGGGACCTTCAGCTCCAGGCTGGATTAAATATTTAAAACTTTTTAATTGCTGATAAACTATTGGTCACTCAAAAGCAAGATACTTTAATCTTTTCAAACCTGATCCAAGCCCACTAAAGTCAATGGAAAGATTCCCATTGATTTCAACGGGCTCTGGATGCAACCCTACTTTATTTAGTACCAAGAAAGAACTGAATTGAGAATAAGGCCAAGATACTGCAACAGCACATTCTACCAGCAAATAGCACTCATAAGCCCCGACCACAGATAAAGAGAGGACTAAAAAAAATGTTTATTCTTGTTTCCCTACTAAACACTCAAAGACACAACACTTCTCATAGACATTTCACATTTGCTATTTACAGGACTTATTACTTAAAATGACCTAGCAAGGATGGCCTGGGCTTTGATCCTAACAAGTTTAATCACACAAATGGTACAGTACTTGACATTTTATTATATGTATTATGCAGCTGTACCACATGGTGACGTCACTAGATCACAAGATAAGCGGATTCAGCCCAATATTGAACCAAACTCCTATCATGGTGTCAAGACAATGTAAAATGTATTGCTTGCGGAGTGTCCCTCTCTTTACAAAAGTGGAGGTTGTAACTGCTTGTGGCCATTCTGATCTCCATAACACTTATGTAAGTGTCCTGGCCAGATGTCAACTGGGGTAATTTTAATTAATTCCCCCTACAATTTGATATGAATACCATATTTTTCACTTCCTGTCTCAAAAACGGTTCTGTAGTCCCCATCATGGCCAAGTAAACAGTTGTTCAATTTCATACCACAGGCAACTCCACTTCAGTGGTGTGTGACGTGATTCCTACACTTCATTTATATACAGGAAGTTATCCCAAAGCATTTGACCATCTTGTCACCTAGAAACTGAAGTTGGTGTTTTACCTACACTTATTTTTTCATTTCATATGTTCCCAACACTGTTTTTATCCACAAATGAAGAACAATTAAAATATACAGAAACCTGTTCTTGAGACACCACCAGCTGTTTCCACTTCCCGTTTATGCATTATGTACCTGGGGTGTGTTTTTTAAAATGTATACCGCAAGTGGAACAAAGATAGATAAGCAGCCTGGTCTCCAACATTAAAATGCCCTGTGTTGAGCTAGACAGATGAGTAAAGGGAACTCAAGAGCTCCTAAACTCTGGTTTAGCATGCTACCTAGTTTATCATGCAATAATCACCCTCAATTTTTAATTTTATTTTGGGGGTGGGGGGGAATACACTTCACAGATTTAGAAAAATAATCTTAAAAATAAGATACATGGACATCTGATGCTGACCCCACTTCACAAGCTAAACTGATCTTGCAGAATTTTATTACAGATTGAAGATTTACTTAAAATCCTTAGAATAATTTCTTCAAAGATTGAACAGCTCTTCCAGTCCGTACCTACTACCCACACAACTTTCAATCACAAAGGTCTTTCCTTCCACAAAGCTATGACAGCATTGTATTCCCTGTTCAAAACTCTCAGATTTTCAAGCAGATTCTATCTGGATGTGGTTTGCTAACAAGTGAACCATTATTATAGCCATTATGTACAACTGCAAAGGGTCAATGGGTTAGAGGTAGATTATCATGTAAAACTGTTTTAGAATCAGTGAAAGAAAAAAAACCCACTACCCTACATTTGGAGAAAAAATAAACTGGTAACTGATAAACAAAGTGACAGGGCTACGTATGCAGTAATTTGCTAAACGTTAGACCAGGGGTTCTCAAATTGGGGGTTGGGACCCCTCAGGGGGTCACAAAGTTATTACATGTGGGGTCACGAGCTATCAGCCTCCACCCCAAACCCTGCTTTGCATCAGCATTTATAATGGGGTTAAATATATAAAAAGTGTTTTTAATTTATAAGGGGGGTCACACTCAGAGGCCTGCTATATGAAAGGGGTCTCCAGCACAAAAGTTTGAGAACTGCTGTGTTAGACTCTGCTGTCCTTTTAAGCAATAGAAAGTGCCCAGTTTAAAATGCCTCACATTTGCTTGGTATTTTAATACTAGATTAATAGCTATAAAGCTATACCTATTTATTGTACATTACCAACTTCAGTAGTGTTGAGGACAGTTTACAGTTAGATCTCTAGACAGACATGCCTCCGAGACCAAAACAAGTTTTAGAACTCTCAGAAGCTTAAGAACAAATAGTTGGCAATGTATTCCCAGCCAGGGAGCGGTGGGTCAGTTGCTACTGTTTCTCATTCCTTGTTACATTACCAAATATAAATTCATTGTTTCTTGTAAAAACAACAACTTTCCAAAGCTATTACATAAGTCACCAAATCCAGGATCTGTGCCTTGCTAAAACGGGCATCATGTACATGTTAACTCTTTGCCATTTTCTGTTTCCTCTCTTCAGTGAGTTATTTTGCTACACAGCATGACTCTGGAAAATAAATATTACCCATATATTAAAAAAACTCTTCAAACACTGACAGAAGTTTAAAGCAATGTAAACACATTTCCATATTAGGACCTGTGGAAAGTACATGTTAAAAAAAAACCACACACACACAGGAGAATCCCTCTTTGTTGTGAATCTAACAACAACAAAAGTTCGTTCTCCCGAACTGAAGTTTTGTTCCTTCTTTGCTAATGAAAAGAAAGTTCTCCTGCAACAGCAACACCAAAACACACACACACACACGCACACTTACTTACCTCTCTCCTTGGAAAGTGAGAAAACATTTTCTAAAAAACCAAGTTCTCCACCGGAACCAGCAGCAACCAAACCAACCAAAACTAGTTACCTGTCTCAGACCCAAGAGGAAAGGCATTCTGCATTCTCATCATCCACACTAATGCTTTGGAACAAAAGAATTTTAAAGTCCCTCAACAACCATTTCCTCATCTGATGTGCGCAGGGTGCGCCTGCAATCCTATTTAAACCAGGGCTTTCCTGGCTGGGAATGTTAAGTAAACAGGGTCCCAGAAGACAGCATGCACTCGCTCGCTCTCCGCCCTTCCCCTCTTTCTCCTCCCACACCCTGTGACATCTCAGACGCAGCAGAGCTGTAGTGTTTGGCAAGGGGGAAATGACATCAGTTCAGGCACTGCAAAAAACTGGAGACAGCTGCTGATTAACAAGAAAAGGGCTTGCTACAAACTTGAGATGCAACTTGGTATTTAGCAACCCTGCTCTAGGCAGAGGCGTTAAACGCTACATTTTGGGTGAACAAGGAGAACTATCTTGGCTCTAACCAGATACCCCAAATGAAATAAATACCTGTATTAAAGAACAGCTCTTCAATGACATTTAATTAAAATTCCTTACGCAAAAATACCTCAATTTCTCCTCAAAAATGGCTGTCTAGTTTGGATGTAGCTCCTTTGAGCAGCTTTGTAGTCTGCACTAACAGGCAGCATTTGGGGAAGATGGATCAAAACCAGAACCATGTTTGAACACCCCCACACTTGGAGGATTTGGCTAAAATGGAACACCGATCTAAACCACTCCCCTGGTTTTGCCCACTTTGATTTTTTCTTTAAAGAGTTCTTACTGCACTACTGGCAAATTCACCACCACCAAACCCCTCGCTTACTAAATGGCAAAGCTTCCATTTCTTTCAGTGGGAGCAGGATTGGGCCCCCAAGCAAGCCTACAAAGAGGTAATGTGGCAGCTATTTTTATCCTTGCCATGCCGTGAGAGCGCGTTGCTGTCCCAGTGTAGTGCCCCTACTTCTGGGCATTAACCAGCTCCACACTGAGACCAGTGGGAGGTTGTACCTCGTAAACAAACTTATCTAGTCACCAAGAATGCCAATCTTGTCTGTCCTCTCATAAACAAGTGGTACAGCAAGTTCTACAGCAGTAGGGGAGATGACACAGCAGACGGTAATCTAAATTTAAACTGTCTATATCTCCTTTAAAAGTTCAGCAACCACCCCCCCTTTTTTTTTGTTTCTCTTAAATCAGCAGCTGCTCTCATCTGTCATATGCTAAACTAGAAAACTCACCACTTCCATGTGCAGAGGCAGCAACTAAGCAGGCATTTAACAGAAGGGGAACTTCTCTTTTATTTGATCCTCTCAACCTCTAGGCGGCTACAAATTAAAGATATTTGGGGAGTATCAGAGCAGGAGTCCTTTATGTACAGAAGCCTATTAAATCCCTTAATGGGAAATAGTGGATTTTTAAATCATTTCAGGTCTTAAAAAAAAAAAAAAGAAAGAAACTACTTACAATTCTTATAAATTCAGATTTTTAATTGCATTACATTTTTAAAAAGCCTTAAAAACAGCCAAACCGTTCACAAGCAAGTTTGGTGAGAACTAGTCTCAGACAATTACCACCTTTTCAAACTTTTTAGCGCTCCTGAGCCACTGTTACCATGTTCTCTTGGAAGTTCCTGAATTGTTTCCCAACTGAGCACATAGTTCTGGGGGTTCTCTGAACACAAACAAGAGGGAGAAATGTAGTAAGTATCCTTCATACTTACACAGCACCTCATCCAAACGTTAGAAAGCACTCTACAAACACTAACTAATCCTCTAAACATACAATTCAATGTTACATGGTGCCACTCCCACCTTATCAACAGGGAAACCGAGGCACAAAAGTTAGTAGTAAGCTGCATCTCCTCAGCTTTTGGATTTTCTATCTTTTGCAAGTTATCAGAACTTTAAATGACCCGTCCAAAAAGTTACCCCGATGTCGATTATGCCACATGACACGTCTATAAACTCATGGATGAAACATTCAAACCATCAGAGGTTGCTTTGCCAAGCAAATGGACAATACCAATGATACACAGGAGCACATTCCTGTTTTGGTGATGGATAGTTATGGGCTCTTTTGCCAACATCTGAAGCTTCTGGTCCTGGCCACTGCTGGAGACAGGACACTGGACTAGGTGGACCTCCAGTCTGATCTAGTCTGGCAATTCTGATGTTCCTAGTGTTAAAAGTTGACACCCTCTGACAACTTCAACTGATCCTCCCTTTCTTTAGCAAATCACAGAAGAGTCTCCAGTACATATTCAAAAGACAAGAGCTCAGCAGTAAATCTAGTGACTCAAGATCCAGATTCTAGATACACAGTAGTAGAAAAAGGAACAGGAGGACTTGTGGCACCTTAGAGACTAATAAATTTATTTGAGCATGAGCTTTCGTGAGCTACAGTGCCACAAGCACTCCTGTTCTTTTTGCGAATACAGATTAACACGGCTGCTACTCTGAAACCAGTAGTAGAAAAGGAAGTAACCGATCTTAAAAAGTAACGAAACAGCTTCCCAGCTTACTTAGCACCACTCCCTCAGCAGGGGGCTTGATGCTCTATCATTAGAATAATAGAATATCAGGGTTGGAAGAGACCTCAGGAGGTCATCTAGTCCAACCCCCTGCTCAAAGCAGGACCAATCCCCAACTAAATCATCCCAGCCAGGGCTTTGTCAAGCCTGATCTTAAAAACCTCTAAGGAAGGAGATTCCACCACCTCCCTAGGTAACGCATTCCAGTGCTTCACCACCCTCCTAGTGAAAAAGTTTTTTTCTAACATCCAATCTAAACCTCCCCCACTGCAACTTGAGACCATTACTCCTCGTTCTGTCGTCAGCTACCACTGAGAATAGTCTAGATCCATCCCCTTTGGAACCCCCTTTCAGGTAGTTGAAAGCAGCTATCAAATCCCCCCTCATTCTTCTCTTCTGCAGACTAAACAATCCCAGTTCCCCCAGCCTCTCCTCATAAGTCATGTGCTCCAGCTTCCAATCATTTTTGTTGCCCTCCGCTGGACTCCTGCCAATTTTGCCACATCCTTCTTGTAGTGTAGGGCCCAAAACTGGACACAGTGAAGACTCTCTCTTCTCTCCGTGGGGTGGTTCTATGCTGGGAGCCATCTCACTGCTTGGCCCTTCCTTTTGGCTTTTCTTTTGTGTGTTGGGGTGCCGGCACTAGCTTCAGCAAAGATGCTGTCAGTGCCAGAGGAGCTGGAGCTGACGCCGATGCCATGTCTGTTGGTACTGGTGCCAAAGTGGTAGCTCGCAGATACGGTGTTGAGAAAGTGACAGCCAATGCTGATGATCCTGGCATTGAGCTGATCGGAATCAACGTGACTGGTGTAAAATTCGATGCATTTCTCTTCCCTGCCTTTTTTGCACCCCTAGACCCTGCGGTGTGGTGTCTGCTTGAAGGGGCACTTGCTGAAGATGACCCTTTGGGTTACTTAGAGGTGGCTGACTCCTCCAGGTCTGAGACCATGAGCATTCGTCAGTCAACCAGGTGTAGCTTCAGCCACATGTCCCTCAATTTGCGAGTGATTGACAAGAAGTATTTTCACTCTGAGTGCTTATCAGGGATGTGCCTCTCCCCCTGACAGAATAGGCATCAGCTATACTGGGGAATGAAGTCTGGCAGCGCTTAAACCCTAGTTTAGAGGTTTAGAGTCTGCCAGGGTGGTAGGCACGAGGCCCTTTGTTCCACTTGCAGGGGCGTGTCTGGGGAGAGGTGTCTGTTTTGTTCTGGTTTTAGGAAACGTTCAAAGTAGAGAACTGAAGATAAGGAGGGGTGAAGTAGTATTTGTTCTCCAATTCAATCTAGAAGATGAGTTTGAAACAAGAAGAAAAGACCTTGCCAGGTTCAGTCTTGCTGCCTCAGGTGGTAAGAGGGAACAGAGGGAGGGTGGCAGCTGCAATTGCTCCAGTCCTTTATGCCCTTGCACAGAAGCATGAAGTGGCACCCATGGCCTTGATGGACGCTGCAATGCAAAAAGATCCCATCTCATATGCAGTGAGGTCCACACTGACCCATAGTTGAAGAACACAGTGTTCCAGCTAATGGTATGCCAATGATTTTATATGAAGTAACAATATTTGCTATATTACTCTCCACTGCATTTCTCATGCATCCTAACATTGTGTTTTTCTGACCACTACTGCACATTGAGCAGAGATCCTCATTGAGCTGTCCACAATGATGCCCAAGTCTTTCTCTGGAACAGATACAGTTAATTTAGAATCCCACAGAGTGTATGAGTATTTTAAATTATTCCCTCCAGTGGGCATTACTTTGCATTTATCAACATTGAATTTTATCTGTCATTGTGTTGCTAATTCACTTAGCTTAGGGCTGGTCTCCACTACAGGGAGATCCCCGCTGCTACAATCGATGCAGCAGGGATTGATTTAGCGGGTCTTCACTAGACCCGCTAAATCAATCCAACGGCAGAGTGCTCTCCGGTCAACCCCAGTACTTCAACTCTCCGAGAAGAGTAAGGGAAGAGGACCGGAAAGCCTCTCCTGTCGACTACTGCAGTGAAGACACTGGGGTAAGTCGACCTAAGCTATGTCAACTTCAGCTATGTTATTCACATAGCTGGAGTAGTGTAACTTAGGTTGACTTACCTCCGTAGTGAAGAAAAGCCCTTAGATCCCTCTGAAGTGCCTCAGTCTTCTCTAGGCTTGATAATTTATCACCTGCAAGTTTAGGAAAGCAGCAGGAAATCCAGAAGAGAAGGTGAAGATTTTTTCTTACCATTCAGTTTTACAAGAAATATACAGGCTCTACTTCCTTTTATATTGGCTCTGGGAATGAGCATGAATATGTTTCCAGCCAAGTATCAATTCTGCATGGTGGATACTTTGAAGAAAACTGAAAACTCTGACTTACTGGGAGATAATAAATGTAGGAAGAAGAGTCAGCAGTAATTGTCTCTTCCAAAGCACCACCACATTGGGTGTTACACCTTGAAAACAACACTGTGAAGAATAAAACAGCACAGACTACAGCTAAGCATAGGAAAAGCTCCCTGAAGAGTTCTAAAGAAACCACAACTCAATCCAACCTGAAGTACTCTCCTGGACATACACCCCCACCCCTCATTCTGACAATACACTTCAATCTTGACTTTTACCACTCGTCATTATTCCAGTCGTGGGGGTCTCAAACAGGAATGGTTGTGTTATAGAGACAAATGCTGATAGGGACTCCGATGACATCACCAAACCAGCCAGTTAATCCGCTGGTCTACTTAGCCCCAGGGTTCTCTGAGGTTTCTGTTGCCATCTAACAAGAAACCAAACCTGTGAGTAGACTGCTGTAGGAAAACAGAAATACTGACAGAGCTCCAGCATAAACTTTGAGGGGAGCCTCTCCAAAAAGAATTAGCATGCACTGACCAGTACAGTGCAGGTTCTGAAGAGCAAGGAGGAAAAGACTTAAATAGAGTCTCTTCAGGTATCTTCAAAGAACCTAAGCAAAGTTTAAAAGAATAAATGGAACCTACAGTTTCAATGCTCAGGAAAGCTCAACACCAGTTATTCAAAAGAACAGCAGTTTCTGAACATACATTATACTTAGACACTGCACTTCTAAATTATTGTACAAAAGCCTGGCTCAAAGTAATAGAGCAATCCGGTCTTAACTTCCATTCTCCATTACTGAGATTTTGTTTTCAAGCATACATCGGGGGGGACGGACCAAAAAGCTCAATCTTAAAAATACACTCACACTAAAAGTTTTCTAAATTGCCCTACAAAGCATTTCCTATAATGTACTTATAATCCATTTGACTATGTGGAAGAAGAAATTTGATCTGTTTTTCCAAACACTGAGCTGCTCTTTTTGAAATGTTAGAACATCTAATACAAATTAGGATGGATTGAGGGACTGACATGGGTGTTGTTATGAGAACCGATCTGGACTAATTTAGCACAAGTGCTTACAGGAAACAGCAGGAAACATGTCAAGATCTTACAATCTAATGTCGCATTTACTACGTTCATTGTTTCTACTTTGGCTCATGTTTTTGCATAAACAAGGAATACTGTAGATACCCCACTTCTCCCTCCCTCCTTCCCCCCCCCCCCCCCGCCAAAGAGTGGGCAAACCCTTCCTTTCTAATAGAGACTGCTGGATGTAGTTCCCTCCAAATCTGACCAAGGCTATTGCTGGGTGCAAAGGATGACTGGAAAGCAGCTCCCCACCCACAAAGCCCAGGGCCTGTTTTGTCATTCAAAATGGACTGCTAGAGAATATGAAACACTCTCTTCACAGGGCTGCCTTGCCTTCACAGCTCTTGTGCTTCCTTCTAGCCCAGAAAGCTTGGATTCCAACTGCAGCCCAGACCACTGACCGTGGACCAGCCCTTTCAAACTAACACAGTGAGTGACTGGGTTCAGCATATCATGATCTACCCTCTATCTCTAACTCTTAAATTTTCTTTTCTCTCATTTCTGTGCCTTTTGATTTATCTACTGATGCATTACTGGCCTTATAGCCAAATGCTTTAGTTTACTCAAACTTTCTTGAGCATGAGTAAATGACACCATTTATTGTATCATGTCCAGTATTTAATTGTGCAAGGCATTTTAGGACACAATTTGTATGAAAAGTGGAAGACAAAGTATTATATGAAACATTTAAAGTCAGTTTAACAGTAGAAAAGGAAAGCAACATGTTATTTGGAGGATGGGGAAAGAAAATATGTTTGTACCTATTGAGTACTTAAACCCTACCAGAATATATCAGATGACAGATGCCTTCCTTTCCCCTCTATCCACATACTCCCTCCCCTCTCTACTCAGCTGTCCCCTAGACCTGGAAAATCTATTAGTTTACCCAAACAAAAGTTGCCACTCAAAC
This sequence comes from Lepidochelys olivacea, assembly GCF_965140295.1. NCBI lineage: Eukaryota > Metazoa > Chordata > Testudines > Cheloniidae > Lepidochelys > Lepidochelys olivacea. The sequence goes on from NC_140417.1 coordinate 122,326,369, forward strand.
TCCATCTTCTCTGCTAGGCAATATACCAGCAGCTAATTCAAACTACTGGGATTACCTAAAGTAGTGGGCAGACGCAAAACGTATCCCCCATACCTGCTCTGTTCATATAAAAAATACCTGCCTCGGTCAAATGAGTGCAGCAGGTCAGCAGACAGATTTAGATTCGTGTATAGAGCTGGAGAGAGTATGGACAGTGTGTAGGACACTGGACCAGAAGGCAAGAGAGCTGGGTTCTGTTCCTGGCTCTGCAACTGACCCGCAAGCTGCTTCACCTCTTTGTCTCTATTTCCCTATTGGTAAAATGGGAAGAATGTTACCCTCCTTCTTTTGTAAGGTACTCCAAGATCTACAACGAAGGGTGCTATATAAGAGGTAAGCAGTATTATATATGCCTCACAATCTTGACAATGACCCCTTTAAAGGAGCGACAAGTTATCCAAATATTCCCCATGTCTGTATTTTGTTATGAGCAGCTTCCCAGCAGACTGCTGGGCTCTGCGTAACTAGTAAAATAGCAAATAGAAGTTATGCCAGTAACATTCATGCTTCAGCAATAACCAGAGCACTGCACTCTACCCAAGCACTGCTAACATTAATATCCATCTCTTTTACTGCAGTGGTGTATCCATACACCAGACAGTTTGGGCATCACAAAGGCACAACTTTCAACACCTCTCCCTCCTGCATCATCACCTTTGGAACATCTATAGCGTCTCCACTTGGATAATTTATGCTCAGTTTGTTTATGTAACACTTATTTTATATACTTAAGTGATTAAAAAGCCCATCAACAAATTATCTAGAAGAAAAAGGCTGACCAGAAAAACTTCCTTTATTAGTATCAGCGAATAGGTTTCACCTTGCTATACTGACTACTATAAGTTTTACTAGAGCTCATTCTCCCTCTGGAACACTAAAGGTGGAGAAAGCCCAGTAATCACACTGCAATGGGTGTAAGACACAGGAGGGGGGTGAATGGACCAGCCTGCCCTAATCCCCGTGAACATTATGCTTGAGGTGAAGATACTGGATTGGCTACAGCAGAATGCACGACAGGAGGGATTCCCTTAGCTGAAATCTTTGGCAACCCCATGCCCTAGACAGGTTTCAGAGTAGCAGCCATGTTAGTCTGTATCTGCAAAAAGAAAAGGAGGACTTGTGGCACCTTAGAGACTAACAAATTTATTTGAGCAGAAGCTTTCGTGAGCTACAGCTCACTTCATCGGATGCATGCAGTAGAAAATACAGTGGGGAGATTTTATATACACAGAGAACATGAAACAATGGGTGTTACCATACACACTGTAACAAGAGTGATCAGGTAAGGTGAGCTATTACCAGCAGGAGAGAAAAAAAACCTTTTGTAGTGATAATCAAGGTGGGCCATTTCCAGCAGTTGACAAGAACATGTGAGGAACAGTGGGGGTGGGGGGAAATAAATATGGGGAAATAGTTTTACTTTGTGTAATGACATCCACTCCCAGTCTTTACTCAAGCCTGTGATTAATCAGTCACACTATCAGAGGCTCGTTCATCTGCACATCTACCAATGTGATATATGCCATCATGTGCCAGCAATGCCCTTCTGCCATGTACATTGGCCAAACCGGACAGTCTCTACGTAAAAGAATAAATAGACACAAATCAGACGTCAAGAATTATAACATTCAAAAACCAGTCAGAGAACACCTCAATCTCTGTGGTCACTCGATTACAGACCTAAAAGTGGCAATTCTTCAACAAAAAAACTTCAAAAACAGACTCCAGCGAGAGACTGCTGAATTGGAATTAATTTGCAAACTGGACACCATTAAATTAGGCTTGAATAAAGATTTATTTATATTTATTATTTATAAATAATAGCTGGGGATTCTCCAGTTGTAGGAAAAGCCTCAAAAGCATGAAGTTTTCAACCTGATGAGAGTGGCGTCTACAGTTGCCAGTAGGGTTAGAAACCAAACCTGCCTGGGCCAGAAAGGGGCTATACAGATCATGGAACATTTGTCTCTTCTAATCTTGACCAAAGACCTTTGAATAACAAAAGGAATTGGAGAAAGGAACATGTGAACTCCTGCCCCTTCAAGGAAAGAATGGAAAATAGGTCCACTGACAGTGTCATACTTAATGTCTTCTACAGATCACAATGTGTTTCTCAGAGGAATGGTAAATAGATCTTTCAAGCAAACACTATTAGAAAAAGATCTGCCACATCATCCTAGATGTAATAACTACCCACAGCTGTCTAGTACTGATCAGCTGAGCTTGTCTGCAGTGCAGGCAACAGGAAGCAATATCCTGTTCCTTCCTTCTTAGGAGACATAGCTCAATTTTCCACAATTAGATTTAGAGCTACCTTTTGTGATACCACATCTCCGAAAGCCCACATTGCATTCAGTGCCACCCTAATCTCCAGACATGCATTTGAATGGATTCCTGGAGAAATTAAGTCCCTTGAATATGGAACACACCACATGATCTCCCCATTACAAACAGGACGCACCCATGGCTACTACAATCTAAATCCGTTAATTTGGAAGTCCTTTTCCTAGTTACAGGTTTTCATTGGACTGCCATTGCATCAGTCTCTCTCTACCACCTGAAGTGGGTGCAATTATTCTGCTGCTCGTAACCACTGAAGGTGCCTCAAGTAAACACATTCCCACAGGTACTGTTGAACGCTATTGTGACCATGAGGTGCAACACTGACAACACAGGTCTTGCTGAAACCTCTTGGCCCTGTCAAAGTCATCTTACCAGATCCATTGTATCCTGGTCCCTTGCAGGAAAAGAAAGGATCTGAGAAAAGAATGATTTCTGAGGGGAAAACTGGTGGTGGGGCTGCTTTGATCCATTCTGGAGTGCTGCCTTTGATCAGTCAACCATCCAAACAGGGAGAACATGCACTCCCCATGTTGATATGCCATTATGATCATCAAGTGTTCAGTAAATACATGCAATGCCAATGCCAGCCCAGAAAGCAATATCACTATCACAAGTACAAGGCACTTCTCCAGGCACCAGGTACATCTTTACATGCACATTAATGCCTGCAAAGCCTAGAGCAGAGACCCAGAGGTCACTTTCTTCTAGAAGAGAGACTTGTTCTCAGATACAGAGTTGGAACTTTTACCAGGTAAGTGACTCAGGATGGGCCTGAGCCTGTTGTTTTTTCCCCTCTCTATGTCTCAGGGAGAGCCTGAAATGAAACCACTTCCCTCTCTTTACCAAGTAGCATGGAATCAAAGGAGTTTTTTTTGCCAAGAAACACTGAATTTCCTATAGTGTCTCTTCCTAACGTAGTGCTGGACTCAAGGGCAGTCTTGACTGGGGCAAGATAATTTTTCTGACCCAAATTTGGTAAGCCTATTTGAGAATAATCAATCTCTCTCTCTCTAAAGATGACCAATGGCCCTCAGGGGTATTGTATTTTTAGTTTAACTTCCAGCAGGAAGCTCTCTGAGGTGCTTACTAGCTAATGCAATTTTCTAGGTGACTTATCTTCAACAGTCTTCACAAAGAAACTGCTAAAAACATTTAATTAGTGCCAGTGAGTGTGAGCAAAAATTTTGATTGAAACTTATGGGAAAAGTATGAGTAATGTTATCTTATATTTTTTATTTTGTTCTCATAAAAATTTTGATCTTCACTAGAATATGAATATGAGTATGAAATGCATATGAAGTGGTATTTCGGATAGTAAGATTCCACTTTTAAAGTAAGTTAGTAAATACTAATCTATAAATTAATAAGAATATTCACTGATAACCCTAATGGGAGTGGAAATACCATGGTATGTGCATATTACCAGATTTGATCTCGCTCATTTTAGGGTAACCAGAGTAATTCCAAAGAAGACAATTAATTATGCTAGAGTGACGGCAGTAAAACCAAAAATATGGCCCAGTATGCATGTTCTGTAAAGCCTAATAAAAGTTTAATTAATTCTAGTTTGTATCATTTGGCTAGTACAATGATAGAAAAAGCCTATATTTGGAAATATCTGTTCAAGGGACACAGCCACGGTTGAACCAGGAATCCTCAGTTCTGCATCATCTGACTTGACTGGTTTTCTCAACTTAAATGTTGCATTATCAGCAGTATTGTGGGCAAGGAAAATGAAATATTAATGCAAAAGACTTCACTGCTTATTAAGATTTTAAATGTACAAAGTCGGGAAGTGAAAAGCTTCAGGTTCTCATTGCAATATTACACTACTTTACACAGACTGGAAATAAAATGAAATTTTTATCAGTTTTACCTCAGCACATACAAAGCAGCTACATTAACAATGCAATCTTAAGGCTGAGCAGTTAAAAACAGAAGAGCCAGGAAAAACAAGAGTTCAGGTTCCCACAGCGATGTTATTTTGGCCATGTTACACATCCTGTATGTTTTCCACTTCATATTTAAAAAGAAGAAGAGCATTACAGTCTGTAGAGTTAATGCTTGAGCTAGAAAACACTCAAAAAAGTTCACTGACTCTTTGCTGTTACAAAGCCTCTATTTCAGCCTTTTAACTTTTTCAAAATAGAAAAGGTATTTACAGAATTATAAATAAAGCAACCTTCAAAAACTACAGAATAAAGAGTCATATGTAATTTTGAACCAAGCTGATTTGACCACCTCCTCTAAACTTTGTCCATACTGAGACATTATTTGCCATATTTCAGCCTAGAGAATTTTTTGGACCAAATTATGGAACCACAAAAATAGGGACTTCACTAATATCCTTTTGTCATAAATATAAAGGGAAGGATAACCACCTTTCTGTATATAGTGCTATAAAATCCCTCCTGGCCAGAGGCAAAACCCTTTCACCTGTAAAGGGTTAAGAAGCTAAGGTAACCTAGCTGGCACCTGACCCAAATGACCAATGAGAGGACAAATCTCAAATTTCAAATCTGGAGGGGGTGTGGGGAACAAAGGGTCTGTCTGTTTGTGTGATGCTTTTGCCAGGACTAGATCAGGAATGCAGCCTCACAGCCCCTGTTAGTAAGTAATCTAGATGAAAATCTAACGCATTTCTTTTTGTTTAATGGCTGGTAAAATACGCTGTGCTGAATGGAATGTATATTCCTGCTGAGCCTTTGCCTTCTCCACCTCCAGTGCACGCTTCCTCTCTTTTTCCTTCTCCTCCATAGCTCTCCTGTGGGCAGCCTCCTGGGCTTACTTATCGAGTTGTTTTAATTCGACCAGTCTCTGGTGTTCCTTTTCTTTCTCTTTTGCTTCCAGTCTGGTTAACTCCAGTTTGCATTGTGACTTGCTTTCTGTCATCCTAGCCTCTCTGTTTTTAACTAACTTTACACCCGAGAGTTAGAAAGAAAACAAAAACAAAACAAAAAAAAATGGCTTGTAAAATTTTGCTGTACTGTAACCTGATATCCCCCCCCCTTTTTTTTTCTTTTTTTTCTGATAGCTCTTCTCAGCCTACAGAAAAACCCTTTTGTTATGCCTGTTGCTCTGTCCCCCAGGCAGGCAGACAGACTCTACAGCTGCAATCACCTTTTACAAAACCTATTCAAATCCTGCTGTGCTTCTGGTTCAAAATGATCCCACTGCTCTGCCACCATGTCAAGGTTCCTTCCCCACTCTGAACTCTAGGGTACAGATGTAGGCACCTGCATGAAAGACCCCCTAAGTTTATTCTTACCAGCTTACGTTAAAAACTTCCCCAAGGTACAAACTTTGCCTTGTTCTTGAACCCTATGCTGCCACCACCAAGGGTTTTAAACAAAGAACAGGGAAAGAGACCACTTGGAGATGTCTTCCCCCAAAATATCCCACCACGCCCTACACCCCCTTTCCTGGGGAAGGCTTGATAAAAATCCTCACCAATTTGTACAGGTGAACATAGACCCAAACCCTTGGATCTTAAGGACAATGAAAAATCAATCAGGTTCTTAAAAGAAGAATTTTAATTAAACAAAAGGTAGGAGAAACACCTCTGTAAAATCAGGATGGTAAATACCTTACAGGGTAATCAGATTCAAAACATAGAGAATCCCTCTAGGCAAAACCTTAAGTTACAAAAATATACATTCCACCCAGCACAGCTTATTTTACCAGTCATTAAACAAAAGGAAATCTAATGCATCTCTAGCTAGATTACTTACTAATTAACAGGGGTTGTGAGGCTGCATTCCTGATCTGTTCCAGGCAAAAACATCACACAGACAGACAGACCCTTTGTTCCACCTCCCCCCACCCCCTTCCAGATCTGAAAGTATCTTGTCCTCTCATTGGTCATTTGGGTCAGGTGCCAGCTAGGTTACCTTAGCTTTTTAACCCTTTACAGGTGAAAGGGTTTTGCCTCTGGCCAGGAGGGATTTTATAGCGCTGTATACAGAAAGGTGGTTACCCTTCCCTTTATATTTATGACACCTTTATTCAGAGGTACAATCACATAAGAAGAAATATGGGGAGGAGGGATGCAGAAGTGAAAATCATGAGCTTTGCAGTCAGATTGAGAGGAATGCCAACAGAAAAGCAAAAAAAAGTTTTGTGCCTGGGAAGCTGCACATTGGCCTGGAGCAATGAACTGCAGCCAATGGGAGCTGCGATCAGCCAAGCCTGCGGATGCGGCAGGTAAACGAACCGGACCCCCCCACCAGGGGGCTTACCCTGGCGGGCCGCGTGCCAAAGGTTGCCGATCCCTCACCTAAACCAATCCAGGCAAATAACATAATAGTCCCATTCCAAATGACACTGACAGGGAAAAAAGTTCCATTTTTATTCAGCAAGGTCTGGCTCAGCCTTACTTGACACAGGAATACCTCAGAAGCTTAAGGTTATTTTCTATTGATATTTTGTTACATTCTTCTGCATCCTTTTTTTCCCCTCTCTCTCCGATAAAGAAAATATGAACATTATTTTACACAAATACCTATCTTTTCTTAAAACAAAGCATGGTCTTTAGATTATAGAAAAGAAAGAACTTGGATTTGGATGACCTGGGTTCTAGTCTCAATTTTGCACCAGATTCTGACCTTGGCAAAGTCACAGGTTTTCTAGTCCTCAATTTCCCAGTGAGCGGAATGGGGATATTACTTACATATCTCAAAAAGAAAAGGAGTACTTGCGGCACCTTAGAGACTAACCAATTTATTTGAGCATGAGCTTTCGTGAGCTACAGCTCACTTCATCGGATGCATACCGTGGAAACTGCAGCAGACTTTATATACACACAGAGAATATGAAACAATACCTATTCCCACCCCACTGTCCTGCTGGTAATAGCTTATCTAAAGTGATCATCAGGTTGGGCCATTTCCAGCACAAATCCAGGTTTTCTCACCCTCCACCCCCCCACACAAATTCACTCTCCTGCTGGTGATAGCCCATCCAAAGTGACAACTCTCTACACAATGTGCATGATAATCAAGTTGGGCCATTTCCTGCACAAATCCAGGTTCTCTCACCCCCTCACCCCCCTCCCAAAAACCACACACACAAACTCACTATCCTGCTGGTAATAGCTCATCCAAAGCGACCACTCTCCCTACAATGTGCATGATAATCAAGGTGGGCCATTTCCAGCACAAATCCAGGTTTTCTCACACACACACCCCCTCCCCCACACACATACAAACTCACTCTCCTGCTGGTGAGCTATTACCAGCAGGAGAGTGAGTTTGTGTGTGTATGGGGGGGGGTGTGTGTGAGAAAACCTGGATTTGTGCTGGAAATGGCCCAACTTGATTATCATGCACATTGTGTAAAGAGTTGTCACTTTGGATGGGCTATCACCAGCAGGAGAGTGAATTTGTGTGGGGGGGTGGAGGGTGAGAAAACCTGGATTTGTGCTGGAAATGGCCCAACCTGATAATCACTTTAGATAAGCTATTACCAGCAGGACAGTGGGGTGGGAGGAGGTATTGTTTCATATTCTCTGTGTGTATATAAAGTCTGCTGCAGTTTCCACGGTATGCATCCGATGAAGTGAGCTGTAGCTCACGAAAGCTCATGCTCAAATAAATTGGTTAGTCTCTAAGGTGCCACAAGTACTCCTTTTCTTTTTGCAAATACAGACTAACACGGCTGTTACTCTGAAACCTTACATATCTCAGAGGCAGCTTATTTCATTAGAGCTTGTAAAGCACTTCAAGATCCTTATATACAAGGCACTGCAGATGTACTGACTATTATATATTCTTATGCTAAGTTAGGCATATTAACTAATTGGTATACAGTTGCAAATAAATTTTATGACTTCCAGTTGTTCTTGTCCAAAGAAGGTAATTTTCCTTGGTTTTAGAACTGGCCACTCACCAACTCAAACATGCCAACCTTTTAAGCCTGTGGTTTATCAGCTTCCCTTAATCAGGGAAAACTTGATACAGGTAGAAAGTCATCCTCTGCACTATGACAGTGAATGACCCTAAATAACTGAGCAATCTTCAGAGAGTAAGAGAAAATACAGGCAATTGGATTCAATTCTCAATGTTCTATGACAGTTGTAAAAACGAGGACAAGGACTGAATGGGTAAAGAGGACTGAGGCCACATCTATACTACAAACTTTGGTTAACGCATGCCATCATACAGCTGCTGAAGTTAATCACTTGTACACATGATACTTGGCTGCTTGCATCAGTGCTGTACACCCTCACCAGGAGTTCTTGTGTCTATGCAAACCGCAGTACACCACTGGTAGGTATCGCAGTGCTGGGAGCTACTCCCCTCGTGGGGGTGTTATTTTTACAGCGCTGTTATCTCTCCCAGCACTGGTGCTGCGACTACACAGACACGTTAATGCACTGCTGCGTGAAGACATACCCTGACAGGTGGAATCGCATCATAATGCAGGTATGGGATGACACAGGCATATGGACTCCAGAACAAGAGCTGCACTGACAGCAAAGAAGCGAGTGACGATCACACTCTGGAAGCTTGCAATGCTGGATTGCTACCGGTCAGTAGCAAATAATCCACAGTGTGGGCCATTGTGTCCTGCTGTCCAGGACTATGACACTCAGCAGCGTGCAGGACATACGGGATGGATTTGCAGCATAGGGCTATAGATGACACATATACCCCTATTTTGGCACCAGCCCACTTTGCCCTTTATTCCCCGCTTGAAGTCAAAATTCTCTCTACAGCAAGCAGTATGGCTTTACTTTAAGTGAATTTAGTCCTGAATCTTGGTGGAAGGTGTTACCTCTCTGTAAAGCCCTATAATTGTTACCAGCCTAGACTGGATTTGAATGGATAACCTGGACGTGAAAAGCTCCGTATCTCATTACCAATCCCTTGGCCTGTACTGATTCCAAATAGCAAATACTGAAATCACAGGGGATTATGGCTCTAGGAGGAGGAATAGCAGCAGGAGCAGATAAACTCTTAAGAACAAAGATCATGGGTTATGCAAATATATCAAGCAAACAGAGAAAGACTGAATACAAAAAAGAGTGGTCTCCAGGTGCAATATACTACTTTGTATCTCAGTCACAGCTAACACAGATCACAGTCATTTAAAATAAATAAACAAATAAAATCACATTTGTCTCAAAGTGTTCTAAAATGAAGGCAAGAGACCTTTTGGCTCCATTCAAACACACACAACCGCAACCCCACCCACCCACAACCTGACTCAATACATTAGGCAAGTAGTATTTCACAATACCTATGCCACAGATTAGAGAAATCCTGGACGCTACATCTAAGGCTATGTCTACTTTGGCACTCTTGGCCCTAAAACTTGTGTTGCTCAGAGGTGTGAAAATACACTCCCATGAACGACAAAAGTTTTAGCAACAAAAAGCACCAGTGTGAACAGTGCTTGTCGGCCGGAGTCGTGCTCCCGTTGACGAATCTACCGCCCCTGGCTGGGGGTGGTTTTGTTTAGTCCTTGGGAGAGCTCGCGCCATTGTGAGGTGCGCTGTGCAGACATAGCCTAAATTTGTAGAGCCCAGCATCTAACGTCTACCCTCCAAGAGCTATGTTGGCTCGCACTACCCAATGAACACTCACTGCATTTAGATCCTGGTGCTATGCCAGTACAGATACACGCCAGCCCTAATGATGCAAGAGGAAATTCTCACCATGTTTCAAAGTGGCATCAGCAGAGAGAGGTCTAAAGGAAGTATCTTATATCGTTTTATTTTTTTAAACTTTGCAATGTCATACCTTCCAGAGAGGTTGGCAGACTAGGAGATAGCCACAAACAACTAAAAATTTTCATCAATGGAGTAGATACTACTCGATACCTTTAAATGACTACTATATGTGCAGATTTACTGCTTTGTTAGATTATCTCCATAGACAGCAATGGGCAAGAAACATTCTGATCAGCAGCACTTCCCTTAACCTCTTTCTGGTGAAGGATGTTCCTTCCCTGACTAGCCATGACCTCCACTCTCCCCTCATCCCAAAACAGGGATGCCTTTTGAAAACCTGTGTGGCCGTCAATCACTAACACCAGTGACCACACATAGGAAAAGAACCATTCACCTGCTATGGGGACATTTTTGTTCCATGTCTGTATGGTGTCTAACACAATGGGGTCTTGGTCTATGACTAGGTTCTACGGTAATACAAATTAATAATAATTTGTTGCTTTTTGTTATAGTCGAGCCACTCTAGCCGAGATACACGCATCTTCCCCTAAGCCCCTCCATCTCACTCTCACATACAAAACATCCCAGCAGAAAAGAATCAAACCCACCATATTAAGACTAACTAGAGGACATGATTGTATCCACGAGCCGTGCATTTTAGGTCTCCTTGTGAAATCCTATATACCAAAGTTCACATTAAAAATAGTTTGCAGGAAGGAAAGAAAAAATATAATATAAGTTAGACAAACAAACAATCAGAAGACTCGGACAGGCAGTGATGACACTTTTTAAAGTGTTAGCACAGATCACATTATAAACTTTGAAATGTTCTTGCAAGTGACCTTGTTTCATTTACACATTTCTGATTAACCCTTTTGCATCTTAGAGTCTAACATATAATCTCTGTTGTTGCTTAAATCATCTAGCCTGCCAAAGAAAGCATGAGCCGCCTCAGAAGCAGAATGACGCACGTAAAACAATAAATACTAATCCCCAGTGTGGATTCCACGCAACTGAATTTGGTCATAGAAAATGGGATCAAAAGTTCTAAAACAGACATGCACTGGAGAAATTAGAAATCATCCCACAGTCATATCCAAAGTCTGGAGCAATTCTTAAAAGAATAATTGCTGTCAAGTTAAGAGAAAGGAGAGCAGAAGAAAGCCAGCATGTATAAAAAGTAGCCATTAGGCAGCGTTTTGTGGACACCTTAAAAATGACACACACAGCTTATTGATCAGTGTTATCATTAAACCATATATGGTACTCCATCCATAATCATTCCTCACTTAAAAGCTTGAGAGAGAAAAAAAGGTAGGCATTAGAAAGCCGAGAAAACAAACATAGTGGCTCTGGCTGACAGACTGGGGGAGGAGTGGAGGGGGCCAGACCAAAGGGACTTCCACTGAGAATGCTCTACCCCAAGCATCCAGACATTTAAATCAGCAAAGCCCTGGCAGCAATGAGCAAATATACAATACTAGCTAGCATCTAGGGCCTCCAGGAGAAAGAGGTACCAATCAAAAGTAATTCTGTATACATCCACCAGGATCCGCAGGTGAGTCAACAAGACTTCAGGGTCAGCGGTATCAGACTGCTGCTGATAGATCTAAAAGGAACTGTATGGACACCCAACCTTTGTCTGTGACTAGAAGCTCACCAACCAGTGACTAGCATAGTTTCTGCGCCAGACCCATGGTCAAACACTCAAGGAAGTCTGAGGATTCCATTATCTGCTCTATCTTTTGTAAGCACCAAGCAGAATGGGAGGGTGGGGGAGATGTTGGTCATTAAACGCTTCCTTAGACGCTCAGAAATAAACCTCTTTCCCTATACGTTCCCCCAAACCAAAACCTAAATTTAGCAAACATTATTGTGCGTTTTTAGAGAGGGAAAGCCAAAATGGTTATTTTGTTTACTTCTTTCTCTGCATTCCAGCACCATCCAGGGAGTCAAAGATATGCACATGCCTGAGTGCAGACACAGATACAGTGAATGCTAGTTATGCACAACTTCTTGGTTTCCAGTAAAAAGTTGCCATTATCCAAGAGTTACTACTAAATGAAGGTGTTTTCAAGTGCACTCACTGCATATATACATTACAATTATACAATATACTACAACCGTCTTTACAATGAGTAAACCAAACATTAAAAATGTTGATGTAGTTATAATCAATGCTCAAAGTGAAACAACACTGTAACAATTTATCCAATGTTTGCTAATAACCAGCGTTCACTGCTCATCTACTCACACTTGCTCAGCAAAGGGCTCACATAGGGCCACCAGAACCCAAACACCATCAGCAAAACACAGGTCCACATTGTGACAGGTTACCCCCGCCCCCCACTCCAGGGTGCCACCTGATGTACTGGAGTCCCACTGAGCCCGCCCACTCCACCAGCCTGGGCTCCCTCACCCTGTCCTGCTGAGCCAGGCCCTCAAGCCTCCTCTAGCATACACACAGATAGGTTTCAGAGTGGAAGCCATGTTAGTCTGTATCAGCAAAAACAATGAGGAGGCCTTGTGACATCTTAGACACTAACAAATTTGTTAGTGTCTAAGGTGCCACAAGGCCTCCTCGTTGTTTTTACACAGGTTAGGACACACCCAGCTGCAGAAAGAGACAACACTGAAAAATCAGCTCTATATGGGACGAATCAGCTAGGGGATTGCTCAGCAACTCCAGTGCACACGCCCTCTGGGATGCAAACCCAAAATTGTATGGTCTTGCGCTGCACAGAGAACTGTGCAACATAAGCTCAGGAAAATCACCCCCTCCCTCAATGTGGAGGAAGATATACACAGCTTTTTGCCCCAGTTATGAATTGCACAAACTGGTTTAGAGAAAACAAAATAAGTTTATTAACTACAAAGGATAGAATGTAAGTGATAAGGAAGAGCAAACAGATCAAAGTGGATTACTGAACAAATAAAAACTAACATGCAAACTAAGCTTAATATACTATAAAAACTGGCTACAAGTAAAAAGAAAAGGAGTACTTGTGGCACCTTAGAGACTAACAAATTTATCTGAGCATAAGCTTTCATGAGCTACAGCTCATTTCAAATAAATTTGTTAGTCTCTAAGGTGCCACAAGTACTCCTTTTCTTTTTGCGAATACAGACTAACACGGCTGCTACTCTGAAACCTGGCTACAAGTAGTAATTTCTCACTCTAAATGTTGTTTTAAGCAGGTTGCAGAGTTTCTTGAAGACAAGCTGCTCTTGCTTACAGCTTAAAACTCCTGATATTCCTTTCACAACCCAGGCACCTTTCCCAGCCTGGGTCCAATCCTTCTCCCCTCTGCTTTGTCCCTTTCTTAGATGTTCTCAGCAGTCATCCTGGCTGGGGAATTCAGTGAAGAAAGAACCCCGATCATCTCACTCCCCTGTCTTTAAATAGGATTTACATATGGCGGGAATTCTTTGTTTCCCAGTTTGATTCCCCAGCACGGTGGAACATTTCACATCAAAGCATTGTTTTAAGTTAGGTCAAAATGGGGGTCTAAATGAACTGCCTGGAATTCTGTTAAGGATGGCTTCGCTCAAAGAAATGACCACCATACAAAGAATGTTGTCATGAACACACATTTCAATTAGTGCTGGGGTTCTCAAACTGGGGGTCATGGCCCCTCAGAGGGTCATGAGATTATCACATGGGGGGTTGTAAGCTGTCAGCCTCCACCCTCAAACCCCACTTCACCTCCAGCATTTATAATAGTGTTAAATATAAAAAAAGTGTTTTGAATTTATAAGGCGGGTCGCATGCAAAGTCTTGCTGTGTGAAAGGGGTCACCAATACAAAAGTTTGAGAATCACTGACTTAGTGGGTGAGAAACCCTACTTGTAAGAGTTATACTGAGCCAGTTATCTACATACAGAAGGCAAGACAGCTCAGAAAAAATACTTATGAGTGACAGAACACATTAAGGGACCCTTTTCTCAACATCATTCCACCTTATCTGGCAGAATGAATATCATGTCTGCAAAAATTGCTTTACTTATTCTGCTAGAAATGTTCCTTAGAAGTGTTAGGAATATTTATTTCAGGTGGGTTTTTCTGCTGAGAAAATGACATTTATTACAGAATCTCCAGGCTGGCCTGACTTGCTGAGGAATTACATGTTAAAGTCAGCTGCACAAGAACTCATTAAAGTGAAGTTTTGAATTAAAATGCTCTGCCTTAAACAAGAGACTTTGTTGAATATTCCCACTAAATAATACCCTACTGTTTATGACTTGTAGATCCATCCTCAAACCACTGATTTAATATGCTAACTACACAGTAAAAGTTTGCACAAGGTCAATCAAATGTCAATTATATGCAATGCAGATTATAACATGGTGAATGGTGTCTGAAAAAAATCAGAGAAATGTTTATGCAGTTCAGGCCCAAAGTTTAGTTTTCATATGCTTTTATTAAACATTATGTAGCACCATGACTTTGCACATATTAAAAAAAAAGACTATCTTCACCCCCAGAAAATTTACCATCTAACTTAGACAAAAAGAAGAGGGTATTATTACACCTAGCAAGAGAATCATGCAAGGGCTGGTATTTTTAAACGGATGCCCACCATGGAAATCCAAGCAGGAGTAGCCAGTTTTGAGATGGATTGAGGAGGGCAAAGATATCTGATGCACAAAAAGGATTCTCCTGCACAGGACTGGAAGCCCAAATACAACTGCATTTCAGCATGCTAGCACATCAAAAGTAGAACCTGAGACAGTCTAGTTTCACTGTCCAGACACAGTGAAAGTCAAAATGTCATCTAGAAAAAGTATATTTGGTTTTGAAATTCCAGGTTGGCAGGGGGTGGGTGTGCGGTTGGCTTTTTTTTTTTTTTTTTTTTAAATGGGAAGTATCCCTTTAAGACATCTCAGGAATTCTGTCTTCCCTCAACTCCCAGGAAGGGTGTATGTGATAAGCGGTCCACTCTAAGAAGCTAAAACCAATCAGATAACTGTTTGCTCTAGATGTTCCAGGCACTTTTAAGATAAAAAAAAAAATCTGACTGACAAAGCAGTTTATGGTGCCAGTTCAGCTTCTGTATTTCCTTTACAACTGGACTGTTTGTATTTGAGTGATCTCTTCCTCATTTCACTGCCCTTCTGATCTAACCTGCTGGTTTAGTCCCGATTTTGTGACTTCACCATCTGCTGCCTTCAAAGTGAATTTGATGTAAGAAATTCACCCTTTTAACTTCGCTACAGGATCAAATCAAACATGAGCTGTGAAGAGGAAAACCTTTCACCCTGAATTCTTCTCTACCATATGTGAAACGTGCCACATGGGGCTTGTAGAGGCTCAGAAACTTAACACTTTTATAGTGCTTTACGCTTCTATTTGTTTATGGTAGCATCGCCATGTGCCAGGAACTTTGGAATGGTCCCTACCTTAAGGATAACAGTATCTAAGAAAATACATAAGAATTCAAATCAAGGCTCCACAACTATGTATAATAAAGTTTGTCCACTCTGAACTGGACTCTGAACATCTTGGGACAAAGATATCACAGAAGAAACCCCAAGTTTCTTAATCACTAATTGTATTTTAAACCTGAAGGATCCAGTCCTATACACTGGACTCAAGAGCAGGAGATGAAAATGTATTTTACTTGCCGCATGCTGTACAAATATTACACTATTCATCTCACAATATCGCTGTAAGGAGACACAGCAAGTATCATGGTTTTGTGAATCTGTATTAAGCGATCTGCAACAAGCTTTGTATGAGTAGCGGATAGACCAGGGGTCTCAAACACATGGCCGCTGGCCACATGTGGCACACGGAGTTATTTGCTGCAGCCCGCCAAGCTCCCTGCGCCCACCCCAAGTTATTTCCTGCGGCCGCCAAGCTCCCCTTACCTGTCCCCCCTCCAGCGCACCATGACCCCGCTCCTCTGCCTACCTCCAGGTGCTTCCCGCCGCCAAACAGCTGTTTGGCAGAGCTTAGTGCTTTCCAGGAAGGAAGGGGGAGGAGCGGGGAGCCGCAAGCTCAGGGAGGAGGCGAAGACGACACAGAGCAGGGGTTGGGATTTGGGGAAGGAGTTGGAATAGGGGCAGGGAAGGGGCGAAGTTGGGGTGGGGACTTTGGGGAAGGGATGGGAAGAGGCGGGCAGGGCCTCATGGAAGGGGTGGAGTGGGGGCAGGGCCGGGGGCAGCGGTGGGGGATGTGTGTCAGTGATGCGGCCCTCGGGCCAATGTGCTAGTCCTCATGTGGCCCTTGTGGTCATTTGAGTTTGAGATCCCTGGTATAGGTATTGTTATCCTGAGATTAAGGTACTTTTGCCTCATATTATCGCTACCACACAACAGTTACGGTTCGAAACAAGTGCTCAGCATTCTGATCAGACATCCCATGGTGCACTGCTCCACTGCTGTGGTGTATGTATTTTGGCATTTCCCACCCTGCACATTGTAGGATACCTACTGGAAGACAATGGAATTCTGAAGTTTGGGGAAAGGGGGAGGCATCAAACTATATTCCCATGATCTCTCTCTTTTCATCCCATCATCCATTTGGGTTTTGCAAGTCAATGCCGTTTTCAAAGTGCTGATAGGCAGCATGGAAGAAACATTGGCGAGCACTGCAATCTTCAGGATGATGAATATAGACAGGCTGCAGCAAGCATGTCTACAATCATGCTTCATGACTTCAGAAGCAGGCCATCTGAAAAACAGAGGCTGACATCCAGGAAACACTTCTCCTAGATATTTTCCAGAAGCGCCTTCACTTAGAGTGCCACTTTTGGACTTGGACAACTAGCACTGACTAGTGGGACAGAACAGTGCTATAGACCTGGGATGACCAGCAGTGCTGGCAGAATTTCAGGATGTCAAAAGCCACTTTCATATAAACCTGTGCAGAGCTCTTGCCAAGGCTGCAGTGGCGGGACACCCATGTGAGAGTTGCCCTCAATGTGGAGAAGTGTACAGCTAGTACCATCTGGAAGTTAGCCATCCCCAACTACTATTGATCAGTAACTAACTAGTTTGGTGTTGGTAAGATCAACCACTGAGGCTGTTGCCATGGAGGTTTGCACAGCTATCAAGGAAGTGCTTTGCCCCTGATTCCTAAGGCTAGGCAATGCATGGGAGGTGAATGGTTTTGCACAGCTGGAGTTCACAAATTCTATTGTGGTCATTGAGGGGATCCAGGTGCCTGTTCTTTGCATCTTCACCCTCCAGCACCAGACCGTGGAGTTCAAAGTTATTTCATCCTGGGGCTGCAAGGCCTGGTTGATCAGCATGGACAGTTCACCAACATTAATGTGGGGTGGTCTGGAAATGTCCATGATGCCAGGAGCTTTAGAAACCTGAGACTTTCCTGTAATGGAAAAAAATTGAATTTTTGGTTCAGTAGTCTTTGTGGACTATGGCAGTGCCAGACATCAGTCATTCTGGGAAACCTTGCTTACCCTCGGCTTCCCTGACTTACAAAGCCTTCTACTAGGCAATTGGATGGGAGAAAGATACACCATAAGTAGCTGCAGAATAACAGTGGAAGGTACATTTGGGAAACTGCAAGGTAGATGAAGGAGCCTGATGTCAAGACTGATGAGAAATCTCCCTCTTAGGATAGCTGTTCTCTGTGTCTTACACAACTTCTGCCAGACCAAGGGGGATAGCCTCGTAGATGGTTGGGAGACTTGCTGAATGTTTTGAACGGGCAGAGAAGATACCTCTATGACATGCTACAGGGGCACAAAGTCAGGCATACACTGTGCTCCTACTTTGAGGCTAGGGGTCACTTGTCAGAAATGTGTATGCTTTTGTTTAAGGCTTAAATCAGGATTACTACACACATATATTAACATGCACGTGCCACGCTGCAAAGCTTTGGTCGTGCTATAAGTGGGGATTCTACTATGCTTTGTGGGGGTTTTAACATAGTGTATGTGTGGAGGTGCACGTTTTCATGAGTTGTTCTAGATGCACATCCCAGACTACAAAAACATTTTGAATGTATTTTTAACAAACTATACACCAATATAAATGTTTAGATCAGTAAAAAATGTTAACCTACATAACAATATGCAAATAGTAAATGAAAAAAATACCACAGACAAGAGTTGCATGCAGACAAGTTTCTGCTTTTAAGGTCACAAAATGTGCATATGTAGGCCACTCAACACTGTTGTCTGCATCTTTGATGTGGGAGGGCCTCTCCCTTGTGGGTATCTCCCACTGTCTACTATTTTCTTTGTTGTCCCATGGCACAGAATGTCTGGAGCAGGACCTGTTTCTGAGCATGGTTGCAGGGGACACATAGGCTGTGAACCAGTCCTTGACCAGAGAGCTAGCATGTTTTCTAGGAGGGCTGTTTGCCCACCCATCCCCAGCAGCTGTGCTTGTGAGGACCATGCCATTTTTCTGTCTTTTTCCCTCTCTCTGTCATGCTCCAGGAACTCTTCCTGCCACTCCTCTGTCTTTTTCTCTCTCTCTTTGGATGCACCTAAGAGTTCTTTGAACACATCATCCCTTGCTTTCCTCTTCCTCCTACAGAGTTTGAACAGCTGTTCACTTAAAGTTAGCACCCCTGTCCTTAGTTGCCACAAGGTATCAGCTGCTCTGGGGGGAGAGGGAGAGGGAGAGAAAAAGAACAGCTCGTTATTGTCAAAATTGAAGTCTCAATGCCAGCAGAGATAAAATGTTGCTTTTTCCTTGATTTTGGAACTCTATTCCCACAGCTCTTCCCAGTCTTGCGTGAGCTCAGAAATGGTAAGACTTTTCACAATCATCTTTCATAGAATCATAGAATATCAGGGTTGGAAGGGACCTCAGGAGGTCATCTAGTCCAACCCCCTGCTCGAAGCAGGACCAACACCAACTAAATCATACCAGCCAGGGCTTTGTCAAGCCTGACCTTAAAGACTTCTAAGGAAGGAGATTCCACCACCTCCCTAGGTAACGCATTTCAGTGCTTCACCACCCTCTTAGTGAAAAAGTTTTTCCTAATATCCCACCTAAACCTGCCCCACTGCAACTTGAGACCATTACTCCTCGTACAGTCATCTGCTACCACTGAGAACAGTCTAGATCCATCCTCTTTAGAACCCCCTTTCAGGTAGTTGAAAGCAGCTATCAAATCCCCCCTCATTCTTCTCTTCCGTAGACTAAACATCCCCAGTTCCCTCAGTCTCTCCTCATAACTCCTGTGTTCCAGTCCCTTAATTATTTTTGTTGCCCTCCGCCATTTGTTGCCATTTTGTTGTCTTTGTTTGTGTAGAAGCCCTGGGCCTGTGATGTGTGGTTGTTCTGCCAACCTGGGCAAATGGATAATAAATGTGAGGTCGACTGTGGGTGTTGGGAATAGGGGCTCCTCTGCAGGTGTCCATACGTTGAGGAACCATCTCCTCAAAAGGCAAAGGATTTTGATCAAAAAGTTAACGGGCAAACAGAGAAAAATATGCCAGGCAGCTGTTTGACGGGGTAGTATCCCAAAGCTTGGGCAGGAATGGAAGGGAACCATAAGCTGAAGGAGCAGTGCTGAGAGTGCTGCATTGCTGTGAAATCTCTGTGCAAAATTAGAGCACTCTTTAGCTTACGTTCTCTTTAACCCTTGCAGATCAGCATAAAGTGCCCTGTAAAACAAACGATGTCCTGCTTACAGTATCTTTTTGAAAATGTTTATGTACCACACATGACTTTTCCGGTGTAACTCACACTGACTAAAAGCTGAGGGCATCAATGACGGCACACATCAGATAAATGCTTGGTGCTTTCTCTTTTCTGCACTTGCTGCTACAATAGAACTGCTTTTATTTAAAACCATCTCATTGGTAAGCCACACAGTGCAGCCGGGGGGGGGGAGAAGAGGGGGTTGCGTCGATTGGGGAACTAAGACTGGGTGGGAGTGGAAGGACAACAGGCAACACAGTGGCTAGCTGGAACCGCAAACAAGCTATGGTTGTGTTTCCGCATCGATAGAAAAGCGTTGTAGAACGTATACACTCTCCCGCACAGACAGCAGTATGAGCAATGGGTGGAGGGCTTAAAAGCCCAGGTGATGGAAAATGCCTATACAAACATGGCGGAGTTGAAAACACATGAGGCGGAAAGAAGGTAGACCAACATGGCAACACCCTCAATACAGCTGTATTATAATAGATCACACAATACTTACTGCAAGTGATCCGTTCCCCAGGTCAGGTATCTTCCTGTGATCCAGACCATTCCTCAGGCTGTGAACTGGCCAGCTCCTGAGTCTCTGGGACTGCATTTCCCTCTTTGGACTTGTACACATAAGTTATGTCAAAGTAAGCGCTAAAGTCGCTCAGGGGTATGGAAAAGCCACCCCCGAGTGACGCAAGTTACACTGACCTACAAGCCAGTGTGGACAGCGTTATGTCAGGGGAGATGCTCTTCCGCCGATATAGCTACTGACGTTCAGGGAGGTGGAATAATTATGCCGATGGAAGAGAACTCTCCCATCGGCATAGAGTGCTTGCATTAGAGTGCAACAGCAACGCAGCTACATTGGTACAGTTGCACCGCTGTAGCAATTATAGTGTAGACTAATCCTTAGTTCATCAAGTCAACGATATCAGAGATTTCGTTATCAGTCTCCTCCCTCTTGGTTTGCGCCTTGGTTGACATTGGCGGAGCGTGTCCTCAAAATGCAGGGGTTCAATGGTGAGATTTCCAGCAAGTTGACAGTCCTATTCATTATAGAAGCTGCAGATGCTGCAAGCTCTCCCAGAGGTCCTATTATTGTACTTCACACTCTTATAACCCAGTCGGAGTTCCTTTCCTTTATTGAGGCATTGGCTTAAGTCCCAGTTGTACCTCCCTCTCTTTCATTTGTTTGGACAGCTGCTTGTATATTTGTGCATTTCGGTGGCTAGAATTCAGATGGGCCTGTATGTGCTCCTCTCCCAATAGGGCAATGAAGTCTTCGACCCCAGCCAGAGGCCACACTGCAGTACAAGTCTTGACTGATCAGCATTGAGGAACAGGACAGCTTTGCAATCTCCACAAGAGATAGAATTACAAGACACAGAACTGCACCAGCATTTAAACAGGGAGGTGACCTCCAGCTATAATGACCCCAGGCACTAGAGAGCACACAGGTAAACAGACAGGCCAACCCTGAGCCAGCAAAGCAGCGTGAGATACCAGCAGGAGGAATTGGCAGATGAACAACAGTTTTGGGATGGGTAAAGTCATTCCACATCTCTCAGTAAACCCGCTTTTAAAGTGGGCTGAATAATGCATGTTAAAACACCAGATAAGCAACAAAAAAACTGACTGTGGAAGCAAGACCCTTTAACACGAAATAATGCAAGTTAACCTGCAACAAGTTTCAAGTGTAGACAAGCCCTTCGTTTCACCATCTAAACTGCAGATACTGAGGCAGAAAGGTGAAGTGATTTGTACAATAATGCTTCACAAGCAAGTCAATGGCAGAACCAGGATTAGAATTTGAGAGTTCTTAATAGCATCCTTGTGCTTTTCCTTTAAAGATCTGACAATATACAAAATAAATCATCTTTTTAAAGTGTTACAAAAGATAAAGTGCTATTTTAAAGTTCGCCCTCATGAAAATGTACCTCCTTTAAGAAAGCCTGGCTGTTCAGCCCCCTCTATTACCACAAGCTTTACACTAATCTCTAGTTTACATGTTCATCAAGATACTGCACCCTCAAAGGCTCTTAGTTTGGAATTGACAAGATGTCTGGTTTTTGGGTAGGGATGAAAAATGCTGACAAATGCAGACTCAGCCAGAGGACTTTATATGCAATATTTGTACAAGCCAAATAACATTTTTTTAAAAACTATTTATATAATTAAATGTGAGAATTAAAGGCATAAACAAGCTAAGTTTTACCCTGCACCCAGTGCTAAAAGAAAGGACAATGACTTACAAAGATTACTGGAAAACCACTTAAAGTTGTGCAAGAGATAAAAGAAGTTCTTTTCATAAGAATTTTGACAAAGATTGTGTGTGTCACTCATTTAGGAATCTAAATGAATGTTTAAAAAAATTGTAATGGCAGTTTAAGTGTTTAGGCTTCAAAAAATTAGATTCTTCTATACTGGAGATGCAGGACAGGAACTTACAGAACCAAAATGGAGAGAGCTAGGACACAAATGGAGGAAAGACCTGAACAACAGAAAAAAATAGGCATTGGACTGAAATCCCCAGGGCAAGAGGCAACGAGCAGACCGAGCACAACATGGAAACACAGAACAGAACTGAAAGCCATCAAAACGATAACAGAAGAAGCTCAGACTGCAGTGAGAGCCTGTCAAAGATGGAAGCGATGGTGAAGAGCCTATGTTCCGCACGGAATAAAGAGGCTAGGGTGACCAGACAGCAAATGTGAAAAATCGGGACAGGGGTTGGGGGGGTAACAGGAGCCTATATAAGAAAAAGACCCAAAAATCGGGACTGTCCCTATAAAATCAGGATATCTGGTCACCCTAAAAGAGGCATAAGTCGGTCAAGTCAGTCATACTGGATATGCGGCAATAGCTCACCAGAAGCCCACCCAGATGTTTATTTTCCTCCACTTGCACTAATACAAACACACCCGTCATCTAAGGTCTCTGTAAGTTGCGTGGCTGCACAGCAGCCTAGTAAGCAGCCCCGGCGGACCTGCCACGGTGGTGGAAACAGGCCCCCGTGGTCCCCGACCTGTTGCGGCCGGGGGGCGGGAGAGAGACGGGACAGGCGTCCCGCCCCCAGCCTGAACCTAGTCCAGTCCTCAACCTGCCATGGTGGGGAGGGGCGCCTCTCCCCCCCAGCCCAGGTGCTGCTGCAGGAAGAAAGAGCTGGGGGGAGGGCAGTCCTCTCTCTCCACCATAGCCCCGGAGCAGCCTCCACTCCAAACCCCACATCCCTAGCCCCAGTTACGCAATGCTGTGCACACATGCAGTGGAGCGAATATTCCTTTCTGATCCTTGTGGCCATTAACTTACACCTCAACCCCTACTAATGTACAACAAGACATTTAAATGTGTGACATATGACCTAAGCGTGGAACACCTGGAGTAGCAATCAAACTTATTTTTAACTTATTCTCACTGTGTGGATCAAATGAACAGATCTGCACTCTCTTACAGGAGAGGAGGTTAAGGAACAGTTCCCTACTCAAGGGTTTTCAGAGATGTTCCCAGCCCAGGCTTCTCATAGGACATGAGGGGAGATCCCTGACCAGGCTGCCCCCAAATTCAGTAAATGCAGGCCAAACTCGCTTTAGCTGGACTGCGTTGGTAATGTCATCATGCTACCACCACCCGACCAAGGGCGCAGACGGTCCTCAGCTCTCCTCCTCCAGCAGCTGTAGCCCCTCCCACTTCTCCTCGCCACACTTCCCCTCCAAAAGGGGAGAGAGATCTCGGAACGAACGATGGTTAGGGAAAAGGGAAGGGAGAGAAATGGGGCCCCATTACAGTTTTCACAGGAAGGAAGAGACAAGTTGAGCCTCAAACCTATGAAGAACACAGCAGCCAAGGGCCACCTCTTCTTCCTCTGTCTGTGAAAACCATATAGGCCCCAGCTGCCTTCCTTGCCCAGAAACCACAATGGACTCCCTTCTTCGGAGGCCTTGCTCTACTGCTTTGAAAGGGAAGGGGGAGCAGAGAAAGAAGCAGAGGGCTAACTGCCAAAGATGGGTCACCTTCTCTTCCCAGCCCTGCTGGCTCCTGAGGTCTGCAGAGCATCACCTAAACTGGCAGTACAGCAGCATACAAAGGCCAAATCAGCTGCAATGCAGAATGTACAACAAAATGTTGATTCCTCAAGAGCTCTGGTTTGCACGATATTTGATAACTCCTTCGTATTCAAAGCTAATAAAATGTATTATTGCTCAAAAAAAATTAGTCTTTACAATCCTGCTACAGTATTTGACTATGAGCCCCTGTTGAAGTGAACTCCCCAGGATGACTACCGTACTCCGACTATTCTGTTCTTTTTTTAAGCCCAGGATTATAACCTGACTGATTTCAACGCTTTAGGGTAGTGTTTCTCAACGACCAGTCCACGAGGACCTGCGCTGGTCCCCGAGATCTCCCTGACACAGTTTAGGAAGGCAGCAAGCCAGTCCCTGGTATCAAAAAGGTTGAAAAAAACTGCTTTAAGGCATAGTATTCATTGGTGATAGATGAAGTTTATCCTTAATCCTGCTCTACCACTTCTTCCACTATACTTCTTTCCAGTCAGCATTGAACCAAGACTGCAGCATGGCATGCAGAGGTGCTTTGTCACAGAAGTTCTGTTTTTTGTACTAGATGTATAATCAAGATACTAACCATTCACCTAATCATTACAAGATACCATGGCACGTTCTGCAAATGTAATGGTGTTAATCCCAGCATACCCAGCATTTTTGCCAAATTCTAATCCAAGTATTTACATTCTGCCCCTAATTTCCCCACATCATTTCAGATGGATAAAAGAGTCCCTTCAATTCCAGTTCTGAACTGTTGGGCAATGTTACTGTGTACTATTAAAGAACTTCTGCATTCCACCTCAGAGGAAGCGGCATCAATTCCTGTATATCGTATGTAATATACTGCAAGCAAGCAAGATGGAACTAAGCCTCACTGAAAGTAAATGAGACTTGTGTCCTAAATCAATTGTCTCTCCAATATCCATGGGCCAACACAGCTATAACACTGCAAACCTACCAATTAGGTGCTTTTGAAAATTCCACCCAGAGTCAGTAAATGGCTTTAGTATCTCTGCTTCAAAAAGGGTTACGAAATTACTATGCCTAATAGAAACCTTAGCATTTGTCTCACTGATTCAGACACTGCACAGTCTGCACATAACGGGTTCCCAGGGTCTTCAAAGGCCCTGAAGTAGGACGTTCATTTTCTAAATACACTTCTACTGCTATCACTTTCCAGTTTCCAACAGTTCTAAACACTTCACAGGGAAGATATAAAGCAATTTTTTATTAATACAAATTTATCCAAGTTTTACAGGGAAACAAAGACCATTTAATGCTTTGGTTCCCCATTTTCTAAAATCTTTGAGACTGGAGTCCACAGTAGGAAGATTTTTGTTTGAAGGTATTACACTGTATTATGTATGTCAAAGTCTCCATTCCCTGTCATTCTGTTCCTGCAAGTGTATCTGCTTTGTTACAGGCCAATGAACACAGATGAGTTTTGGCTGTGATTTGTTAACTCAGGGAACACAGCCTTGAAATCTTGATTAGCAATCACTTACCACACATGCCTCCTATCAGCCCAAAGCTATGTGGCAACAGAATTGAGATAAAGCAGCGAAGAGCAAGACCACACAAAACTTGCCTCTTACCTCCCCCATTCTAAAAGCACTCAAAACTTATTTTTGGTATTGCATTTTTCAAGCTTCAGCATGCTGATGTTTGTAAGGAGGGTCTCTGCTTCAATCATTCCATTAGATGAAAGCTGCCCACAGTCTTTTCAAGTGTAGAGAATGATGGGAAGGAAAATAGTTTTGGACTTCTATGGTGACTTGCATTCATCCTTGTGAGGCAGGCATGTCTTTTCATTTCACAGATGGAGAAAACAGTCACCAGAGGTCAAAGGACTTGCCTCAAGACACAGAGAGAGTCTATGGCAGAGCTAGGAATATAATCCAGAACTCCTGATTCCTAGTCTCATGGCCTAACCACTAGATTACACACTGCCAGTAAGAGCAAGGACAGGAATACAAGGACAGGTTAACTTAAGTTTTTTTGTTTTTCTGAAGAGACACAAGCATAGGAGATGCAAAAAAATTCCAGATGAGACTGACAGGAAAGGGATCAAGATCTTGGGCTGATGTAGAGGAGCAAAAATAAGAAATTAAGAAAATAAGTTAAGAGGTTACTGTATTTTTGACACTGCAATTTGAAACAGACTGAGGTGAAATGCTAAGTGCTGGCAAATGGAACACAATCACGGGTGACGAAACATCTGCAAAGGCTATTTTATCTAAACTTCAGATCACAAGAGACTTAAGATTCAAAAACAGTCAAAATGACAATAGAAAAGGAGTACTTGTGGCACCTTAGAGACTAACCAATTTATTTGAGCATGAGCTTTCGTGAGCTACAGCTCAAAATGACAATAGAGAGTTAGTTTGAAGACAGCACTATATAAATTCAGCCCTCCTCCGAAGCGTTAACTGTTTGGAAAGCAGTCTGCAGACTGGCAAATGAGTCACCCAGTAATGAAAGGTTTCAGAGTGGTAGCCATGTTAGTCTGTATGAGCAAAAACAACAAGGAGTCCCTGTGGCACCTTAGAGACTAACAAATTTATTTGGGCATAAGCTTTTATGGGCTAAAACCCACTTCATCAGATGCACGGAGTGAAAAATACACTCCGTGCATCTGATGAAGTGGGTTTTAGCCCACGGAAGCTTATGCCCAAATAAATTTGTTGGTCTCCAAGGTGCCACAAGTACTCCTTGTTGTTTTTGCTAGTAATGAAAGGAACTCATCATATAGATGGAGACATGTGTCATGATCCTTGGCTCACATTCAGGCACAAAGACACATATGAGTATCCAAAAAGTACTAGATGCCTTCTAAACACATAGTAAGACATGGTCCCTGCCCTAAAGAGGTTACCATCTAAAACAGTTTTGTCTAAGGTTATTATTGTTAAACATTTAGCAGCCTGTTACACGACAAGATCCTAGGTTTTGCCAGATTGGCTCAGATCTGAGATCCATCTAGTTCAGTATCTTGTCTCGGACAGTGACTGGTACCAGATACTTCCGAGGAAGGTGCAAGAACCCTGCGGTAGCAGACTTGGTATAGTCTGTCCACAGTCTCAACCTGATCTATGAGATTAGACCTCTTGGAACACTGGGTGGTTCCAGACAACTGGAACAAAGCTAATGTTGTCCCAGTACTACTGGAACAACTTACTAGGGGTTGTGATGGATTCTTCATCACCGACAATTTTCAACATCAAGACTGGATGTTTTTTCTAAGAGAAATGTTGTAGTTCAAACAGGAATTAATTCAGGGAAGTCCTATGACTAGGGGCCTACCAACTTCATGGCTGTGAAAAATGCATCATGGACTACGAAATCTGGTCTCCCACCGTGAAATCTGGTCTTGTGTGTGCTTTTACCCTGTACTATACCAATTTCACAGGGGAGACTAGAGTTTCTCAAATTGGGGGTCCTGACCAAAAAGGGAGTTGCAGGGGGTCAGAAGGTTATTTTAGGGTGGATCGTGATATTGCCA
The DNA here is from genome assembly GCF_965140295.1 of Lepidochelys olivacea. Lineage (NCBI taxonomy): Eukaryota > Metazoa > Chordata > Testudines > Cheloniidae > Lepidochelys > Lepidochelys olivacea. The sequence goes on from NC_140417.1 coordinate 122,353,607, forward strand.
CCCTTACCTCTGTGCTGCTGCCTTCGGAGCTGGGTGGCCGGATAGTGGCAGCGGCTGGCTGAGGGCCCAGCTCTGCAGGCAGCAGGTCAGAAGTAAGGGCAGCAATACCATACGAGGCCATTCTTACTTGTGCGCTGCTGCTGGCGGCGGCTCTGCCTTCAGAGCTGGGCTCCCAGCCAGCAGCTGCCGCTCTCCAGCTGCCTAGCTCTGAAGGCAGAGCCACCGCCTGCAGCAGCGCAGAAGTAAGGGTAGCAGTACCGCAACCCCAGTACAATCACCTTGCGACCCCCTCAACTCCTGTTTGGGTCTGGACCCCTACATTTACAACCCCGTGAAATTTCAGATTTAAATAGATAAAATCATGAAATTTACTATTTTTAAAATTCTAAGACTGTGAAATGGACCAAAATGGACAGTGAATTTGGTAGGGCCCTACCTATGACCCGTGACATACAGGAGTTTAGCCTAGATGATCACAGTGGTCCCTTCTGGCCTTCTAATCTATTAATCTTAGAGAATGGATTAAGCCCTGAAGCATGAGGTTTAATATTCCTTCCAAAATGCGTTAGTATTAATCATAAGCACTGGATATTCATGATATCCATATAAGTGTCCAATCCCTTTTTGAATCTTGTTAAATTCTTGGCCTCATCATCTTCTTGTGACAACCTTCACAGCCTAATTATGCATTGTGTAAAAAACGTATTTTATTAGTTTTGCATTTTCCACATTCTAATTTCACAAAATGTCTTGTGTTATGAGGCAGAGAGAAGTTCTTGATGTACCTTTTTATACCTTCAGCATTTTATATTTGTCTTCTAATACCTTCTTATCTGTCTCTGTCGCGGGGTAGGTACACCCCAGTCACAGGATGGCAGGTTGCGTGCGATAAAGGGTTATGGCTCAAGTGGCTAGTGTAGATACTGCTGTTTTAGCCCATAAAGCATGGCAGTGCAGCCTAGCAGCCAGAGTCCTTGGGGCTGCCCTTGCTCTCAGGGCAGCATGGTCTAATGGCCAGAGTCCTTGAGCAGTGCCCACACCCTGCGACAGGTGTGGGGCAGGGTACGGGGATCCGGGCCCACCATTCTCAACTGGGTCCTGACCCAGGGCCCTAAGAAACCAGTAGTCCACGGTTCAGCTCAATTTCCTATTTTAACAGTTGTGTTCCCTGGGTTGCTTCCTACCTCTGTTTCCTACTCTGAGTTCTCCTACAGGTGTCAGCCTTCTGGCCCACTCTCATCCCCCAGGGTCAGCGGGGATTCTGCCGTCGATCCAACTGGCTTGGCCTCCATGGTCCGTAGCGCCAGCAACAACCTGGCAGGAGCCCACAGCATACATCCATTCTCCTCCTCAACCAGCCCAAACTAAGCTGGGCCACTCCCTTTTATATCCTGTCTCCAGGCTAAGCATGCCCATCAGGAGTTGGGGGACATGGCCTCTTCATCTCACAGTGTGTGGTTAACCGCAGCCGGATCAGTGCGGGGGAGGTACACCCAGTCACAGTCTCCTTTCTAAAATAAACAATCACAGTCTTCTCAATCTCTCTTCACACCAGTTTTCTATATCCTTGTTTATTCATCACCATTCTCTGAACCCCACCTAATTTTGTGAGAGAGAGTACCTTAATAAAGACATGATAATGTTCTTCATACCATTCCTTATTCATCTTAACATCTTGTTTGCTTTCTTGACTGCAGCTGCACATCGAGCAGAAGTTTTCATTGAGCTGTCTACAATGACTCCCAGGTCCCTTTCATGCACAGATACCGTTAATGTAGAACTCTGAGGGGTATGAATAATTAAATGTATTCCTCCAAAGTTCATTACTCTGCATTTATGAACACTGAACTTCGCTTGCCATTCTGTTACCTATTCACCTAGCTTGTTTAGATCTGTCCAAGTTCACCACAGTCCTGTCTGGTTCCAACTGCCCTAAATAGCTTTCTCATTTGCACCTTTTGCTACCTTGCTATTCACCCTTTCCGGATCAATAACATAATTAGACAACACTGGATCTAGTATGAAACCGTGATGCGCCCCACTATTAAACTTTTACCATGATTAAATTTGATTATTATTTAATCCTACTCTGTTTTCTGCCCAATATAAATTTAAACACGAAAAGGATAATAATCTTACATTTACTATATGTAATGCCTCGTATCACAGAGGATACCAAAATGTTTCTGAGTAAATGAAATACAATTACATATACAAGAAACACCTCAACTACCACTGAAACACAGCTACCACTCACATTAAATGTGACCCGCGTTTAAGAATGCCAAGCAATACTAAACAACAGGCACTCAGACACCATTGTTACAAACAATATAAGGGATTAGAGATGGATGTTTAGGAAGAGAAGAATTTTGAGAAGAATAAAATTTGGTAGGATATTTTAGGTAGGCAGGCCATATAAAAATCCTTTGATGGAATCTGGCCAGAATAATACATATATCCAGCAGCACTATGCCGAGCTATTGGTTCAGAAGAGACTCGGAGAGAAAAATGCCACCTACTGGATGATGTTGAGATTCAAGCCCTGACCTGGCCTGACCTTGCTTGGCTTGTGAGGTCTGACAGGATCAAAGAACAAGGTGCTATGGCTGACAGCCATAGTTAGCTATAACCAGCCCTGAATTTTCTGGGTTGTATTTTTAAATAAGTTGTTTTTGTTTTTAATCAATCAATTTTTAATTGTAGTGGATTCTCAGACAGATAATTATGATTCCGAGTTAAAAGCAGCCCCAATTACTCTAAAAAAAAAAAAAAAAAACCACCACCACCACCACCAAGGACTTACCCAGGATACATTTTACTTTTTCAAACCAGATTTTACATTTGCTGTATAGAAATAAATTTACGCCTCAGCTCAGATAGCTTGGAGAAAATAATGTAATACTGTACATGGTTCTGAGTTCACAGCCATGTATGAAACAAGAGTTTGAATTGATGGGAAAACATGCTACACACAGGTGGACAGCCAGTTGAATTATGGTGCAACTATCACAGTACATGGAGTCCTTAATCCAACCTGCAGAGTCACTTAGAGGTTCCCAGTCTGAGCAAGGACAGAATGTACTTTGATCCCCACTGTCTCCTGCCAAAGCTGCAGAAATCAGTGAGCCAAAACCAACAGTCTCAAAAGATATTGTGGCAGAGGTGTAATATGCCCTATGGTTATATACAGCAGATTTCATTCTGAAGGATCTCAATGCACTTTTAAAAATATAGGAATAACTTCACTCTCTGAATAAAAGTGGCTAGGCCAACAAAGGTCTTTTGGAGTCTAAGGCTACGTCTACTCTAGCATTTCTGTCAATGTAACTTATGTTGTTCATGGGGTATGACAAAACACCCCCGAGTGACATAAGTTACACCAACAGAAGGGCCAGTGTGGACAGTGCTATGTCAGTAGGAGACGCTCTCCCACTGATATAGCTACCGCCACTCATTGGGGCTGGCTTAATTATGTCAAAGGGAGAGCTCTCTCCCATCAACAGAGAGCGGCTACACAGGAGATGTTACAGAGGCAAAGCTGCATCAGTACAGCTGTGCCACTGTAAGGTCTCTAGTGTAGACATGGCCCAAAAAGAAGGACCTGTACCCTGACCACACCCATTGGTGGATTATGGAGCTTTTTCCTTGCTCTGATGTTTCAGGCACAGGCCTCTATGTGAGGCAGGATACCAGCTCAAACCCCAGGTGCTAAATGCAGCCTCAGCCCAGGTGAAATGTGGCAGCCGTTTAACAGCATACACCCATGTTATACAAAAGTTTAGAACATTAAATAGAAATGCTGTACTATGATAATGCTTGACGTAGCTTCAACTGCAGAGCTGAGTTTTGCACTTAAAGCAGGGATTCAGCCTCCTTCTTATGTATAAAGAATAGAAAGTATCATCCCCAAAATTAGAACACTGATATTGAACTTGGCGTGAGACATTTTACAAGTAAACCCATTACACTGAGAAGACTTGTAAAATGTGTCCTTTAAGCTCTCTCAGACTTTTTTTGTCTCAAATGATCTTAAGACTGGAACAACACAGGCTCTTCAAACTTTTCATATTAGTTATACCTCATTGAAATCTGTGCATAAGCTACATTTGACAGAATATAGTTGTAATTAAGCTAAGAAATCCATACATGCTAGGCATAGAAATGTACAGTAAAGGCATCCAAACTACTTTTATTCTGCCCTATACTGACATAATACAACACCACAGAATTATGATTAATGCATTTTAGAGTTTATGGTTCCAGATTTGATAAAACGGATTTTAAAGATATTTATTTTTCACTCCCCCTCGCTTTATGGTGTCACTTCAGAGCAGAGTTAAAGAATGCAAACCATCTTAACTGTTTGATTTCCTTTTCAGTTTAACCTTAACTCTGAATTTCTTGATATGTAGTGGGGTTTTTTTGGATAACTGCAATATTTTAACCCTTAATTTACTAATACATACTCTCAAGATTAATTCCAGTTTACTGGATACAAGGAAAGGTCAAGGAGGCAGAGAGTGGTTAAGCAAACTGAAGTTCAGATAGTATAGAGCAATAAAATAAGAGTAACTATAGGAAATTTTTTGGTAAAGACTATAAGCAGCATGGACTATTTTTAATCCGAAAAGCAGAATCATCTGCAACAGAGCATGCTCTTGGGAACTTTTGTTCAGTGCAGGCTCAACAATAAGAGCTCAACCTACTGAATTACACAACACATTCCCTGCAATAATACCCCACCATTCTTTAGTCTCCCAGTGCCAGTACCGCCCATCCTAGCTTTACGCAATGTTACTTATAAGATCTGAAGGAATCACAAATATAAGGTGGCATGGATGCAGGTGTACATGAATAAAATTTTGTTATAAGCTTATTTTCAATATTTCACATTTCTGATTACAATTCGTAGTAGGCGGTGCAATAACACTAGGTGTTTGAGATGCAGAGGTAACCTAATATCTAAAATAAGCAATGTAAGCCAATTTTATATAAACAAAAACTTTACAAAGGAAACTTATAAAATATCTTCTTGCCTCTATCTGGTCACCACAGGAAATACACATTACCAAGAACAGTGTGCCTTCACTCATGAAATACATAAACTTTTTAAAGCACCCCATCCACTCTCCTGCTGTCTTCCTCCCCCGAGCCCCACTTCTCATATCCACCAAGGTCTATTTTGCTGTTGTATTGATTTGAAAGATTAGACGTACAAATTGCATACACAAGTAGTCTAGGAACAAACTTGCTTGTATTACTGTTGCCATGTCTTCCCTCACCAATTCCTTCTTGTTTGAGACACACTGAGAGGCAGTGACTAACAAAAAGAAAAGGAGTACTAGTGGCACCTTAGAGACTAACCAATTTATTTGAGCATAAGCTTTCGTGAGCTACAGCTCACTTCATCGGATGCATGTACTCCTTTTCTTTTTGCGAATACAGACGAACACGGCTGCTACTCTGAAACCAGTGACTAACAAGTATCTTTTACTCACTTTACAGCAGCTACTGCATCTTTGTTTGTATATAAGGGAACATAGAGGTCCACAGTTTTCTAGAAATAATTCCTCCCTCTGAATGGCCCACCGCTAAGATATGCCATTTGCACAAAGTTGAAAATTTTATTTACATTAGCTCCCAAAGGAAGTGGTAGAAGCACCAACACTTGGATCAGTAAAAACCAGACCAAAGACACAGTCGAAAGTACACAATAGGGTACAATCTTGCACTAGTCCGCACAGGAAAGGACATAAGATTAAACAGATCTACAATTTCCATGGTCACAGATAGGCTGCATCTGAAAATATTTAGAAGATTCTGGACATTCAGCACTCCAAAACAGCAGCCTTCCTGCCACTCAGCAAAACAAGATTTTCAATCACCTTGGTAAATATACACAATCAGGAGGAGATCATAAATGTTGTGGTCAATTCTCCCATCAGTGGGTCAACACTGGGTGTCCCGAACAATATGTTTTGAGATGGGCGCATCTCTGGGTGAGAGTCCATGATCTGGGTTACATGGAAGGTCAGAATACAGGATAATAATTGCCTCTCCTGGACTCAACCCTAATAATCTGTTGAATTTATTTCCAGGGTTGCGGGGTTGGCTGGTTGGCTTTTTTCTACCCGGGGTCCTTCGTTCACCACACACTAAGAACCGGCGGGGCTGACGTGGGGCAATGGAAGAGAACATGACAACACAGAGGCAAAAAGATTCAACAAAACCTGGGAAGGGAAGTAGGGAGGGCTTCGACCCAGCTCCTGGGGAGCTCAGAATAAGGGGAGAAATCTTCACTGCGGGCAGGGCAGCGCGTTAAGAAAATCAACAGCGCACAGACGAAGGTGAAAGCAGGAACCCGCTTAGGCCCCTTTCCCAGGTATGAGGGGGGTACACAGGCATGGGGGGGGGGGAGTGGAGCCTGCTGGGCCAGGCCCCAAAGTAACCCCCCCCCCACAGGGAGCTGCATCCCGAGCACACCGTGCAGCCCCCCTTCGCACCCCTGAGGGGTCCCCCGAGGGCAGCTCCCCTCCTCGGACGCCGGGCCCCCAAGCCTGTCGCCCCCCACAGGCCTCTCGCTGCCCCCTCAGCCCCTACCTGGGCGGGCTCCACGCTGGCCGGCAGCCCCTCGGGCAGGACCTGGAAGAGCAGCAGGGCCATGGCGCCGAGGAGCCTCCTCTCCATCCCCCCCCCCCACCCCCCGCCTACCTAACCCTACCGCGCCCGGCCCGGGACGGGAGCAGAGGGGCGCCCCGGCTGCCGCCCCGCCCACCTGGCGTTCCCATTGGGCCGCCCCACGCCCCGCTCTGCCTGTCATTGGCTCATGTCATCCGCGCGTGACACCCCCACCCCAGGGGTTGAGCTAATCCCGTGCGCCGCCATCTTGAGTGCGGCCCGGGAAGAACTTTTTTTTTTCCGTTTTGGCCGCCATCTTGAGTGAGGCGGAAGCACATGGAAGGGGCTGCTGCGGAAAGGGAAGCTCGGCGCCTGACATTTAAAGGGCCGGCGGTGGGAGGTGGATGATGGCCCAGGGCCCCCTCCACCAGCAGGGCCGTCTGGCCTGTGCCCACCCCACCCCGTCCCGGCCCTTCCCTTCCCTTCCTCCCCCAACTTGTCCCCAACTTTGTAAGGAGAGAGATCACTTTAGATAAGCTATTACCAGCAGGAGAGTGGGGTGGGGGGAGAGAAAACCTTTTGTAGTGGTAAACACCCATTTTTTCATGGTTCGTATGTATAAGAACATCTTCTGTATTTTCCACAGTATGCATCCGATGAAGTGAGCTGTAGCTCACGAAAGCTCATGCTCAAATAAATTGGTTAGTCTCTAAGGTGCCACAAGTCCTCCTTTTCTTTTTGTCCCCAACTGTGTCCCTGTCACCCTGACCCTGTCACCCCCTCCTTTTCCCCCCGATTGTGTCCTCATCACCCCCAGCTCCCCGCCTGTGTCCCTGTCACAGCTCTCCCTTCCCATCCTCCACGCCTGTGTCCCCATCACCCTTAACTGTTACACCCTGACCCTCCCCCAACCACGTCCCCATCACAGCCTGAGCCCCCGACCACATCCCTGTCATGCCCCAACTCTCCCTCCTGACCATGTTCCTGTCACTCCCAGACCCTCCCTCGACTGATCATGTCATGGATTGAGAACTGGTTAAAAGACAGGGAACAAAGGGTAGGAATAAATGGTAAATTTTCAGAATGGAGAGGGGTAACTAGTGGTGTTCCCCAAGGGTCAGTCCTAGGACCAATCCTATTCAACTTATTCATAAATGATCTGAAGAAAGGGGTAAACAGTGAGGTGGCAAAGTTTGCAGATGATACTAAACTGCTCAGGATAGTTAAGACCAAAGCAGACTGTGAAGAACTTCAAAAAGATCTCACAAAACTAAGTGATTGGGCAACAAAATGGCAAATGAAATTTAAGGTGGATAAATGTAAAGTAATGCACATTGGAAAAAATAACCCCAACTATACATACAAAATCATGGGGGCTAAATTAGCTACAACTAATGAAGAAAGAGATCTTGGAGTCATTGTGGATAGTTCTCTGAAGACATCCATGCAGTGTGCAGTGGCTGTCAAAAAAGCAAACGGGATGTTAGGAATCATTAACAAAGGGATAGAGAATAAGACGGAGAATATCTTATTGCCCTTATATAAATCCATGGTACGCCTACATATTGAATACTGTGTACAGATGTGGTCCCCTCATCTCAAAAAAGATATACTGACATCAGAAAAGGGCAACTAAAATGATTAGGGGTTTGGAACGGGTCCCATATGAGGAGAGATTAAAGAGGCTAGGACTTTTCAGTTTGGAAAAGAGGAGACTAAGAGGGGATATAATAGAGGACTATAAAGTCATGAGTGGTGTGGAGAAAGTGAATAAGGAAAAGTTATTTACTTGTTCCCATAATGTAAGAACTAGGGGCCACCAAATGAAATTAATGGGTAGCAGGTTTAAAACAAATAAAAGGAAGTTCTTCGTCGCTCAGCACACAGTCAATGTGTGGAACTCCTTGCCTGAGGAGGTTGTGAAGGCTAGGACTATAACAGGGTTTAAAAGAGAACTGGATAAATTCATGGAGGCTAAGTCCATTAATGGCTATTAGCCAGGATGGGTAAGGAATGGTGTCCCTAGCCTCTGTTTGTCAGATGGTGGAGATGGATGGCAGGAGAGAAATCACTGATCATTACCTGTTAAGTTCACTCCCTCTGGGGCACCTGGCATTGGCCACTGTCGGTAGACAGGATACTGGGCTAGATGGACCTTTGGTCTGACCCAGTACGGCCATTCTTATGTCCTTATGTCCCTGTCACACCCTGACCCTCCCTCCTCTGCTACCATGTCCCCATCATGCCCCAACCGTATCCCCTGTATGAAACAACTTCATCCTTCTCCCCACCCAGTATGATTGGTACCATCATCCACTGCCTCGGGAAGTGAACTAGACACCCTGACAGGTCTGGTCCGGGCTCTGGCCTCATCTATGACAGTCAAGACAGACCCAAAACGGCTGATGGCTCCAGTGCAGGTGCCCCTGCTGCTATCACCCCAGAGAAGGACACGGGAGGGCCATGGTGAGGGAACAGGTCGGGAAGCTTCACAGTGCATGGGCCACAGGAGGCTCCATGTGGGGTGGGCCTAGGACCCCAAATTGCCTTGATTCCTTCCTGTCCAGAGAACATTCTGCTTGTGCCCACTAAAGGAGCTGAGGACCCGCAAGCCTGAGAATCCCACCCCAGCAGTCCCCCTCCTGAACAGGGTCAGGGGAGGGAGAGATTGTGGGTGTGGGAAGGGGATCAGCATGACAAGCGAGTGGACACATTCCCACTGTTAAGGTGTAAGGTTGCTCCTGCCGTGTTAGCTCTGCCATATTGCACATGCTGCATTTTCAGTGCCCCATATTAAATAACCGATAATGCTGTGGCAACGCTAAAGGAAAGAGGAATAGAAAATGTCGCTTGCCAGAGCTTAGCTTAGGGAAGGTCCTGGCTTTTTGATGTGCAGAAAATCCTACCTGTCTCTTTGCACTAATGTGGGGGGAAATTTTTGCATGTAATTCCCATTTGATTTGATTTTTTCTTTTCAAGATACAACGCTGTCATGTTTCACGTTTTTGGCCATCAGTTCGCTCAGGACTTGTGCTCACAATTGCTCAGTAAAAACATATCCTTGCTTTGCAAATAAATAAATAAATAAACCCTCTGTCCCTCCCAAGGCAGCAGTGTTTGCTCAGCTTATCGCTAACCCCCTCCCCCAGCAAAACAAACAGCATGTGTTCCTCTTGAGGCGGGTACAGAGTATGCCAGGACTCAGCGTGACAGGGTATGTGCTGAAGCAACATTCTTGGAGGAGTGAAAACGGTGGTGGCAGCATCGGCTGGTGCCTGCCTCTGTGTCTTTTGCCTTCTCTATTCCAGTTTGCTTTCTGGCCCCTCTGCCTTGGGCCTGCTTTTCACTTCTTTCTGAGAAAAGTCTGAGGTGGAGGACTCAGACTCTGGGCATCTGATTGACTTTCTGCACCCAGAGTATGAGATCCCTGAGAGACCCACCTTTTTCTGAACAGTGGTGCCTGCCTGTCATTTAGAGGAGGTTGAAAGGGAATCCTCAGACTTCTCAAGGAAGATATTTGGGGGTATCATTCATGGTGCCCTGATAACTGGTCCAATATGAAGTCCATCCATGGTGCTGGTCACTCGTCTGAGGCAACTACTTGGAGAAGATGGCTGCACTCTCATTGCCAGCTGCTGCACCTCTTGCTGCTACTAAGCTCACTTTCTCTTGCAAGCTTTTAGTTCTGTGGCCAACTCCACCAGCAGAGCCTTGTGCATCAGCCTTGTTTGTGTGGTCCTTCTTCACAAAGACATACCACTGAAGCTACTGGACAGGTAATCCACCTGGAGACATGGCTAAAGGCCAGGCAACCTAAAGCTGGCTTGTTTATGATGTTACCAGCTTTGCCCATTAATACGGGGTATGCTCATTTATTAGGGTTACTCTTCGGGGGGGCAGGGGGCTGTATTTCTATTGATGTACTGCTGATGTCACTTGTGTTCTCATACAGAGCTCTACTTCTCCCTGCTGCAAGTGCCCTCCCAGTGGAGCTATCCTGCAGACCTAGGTTCCCCAGGGCTGGGTTCTTCCAGCCCCAGCCTCAGACAAGAACACACACATTAACAGAGGGTGTCTGAGAGGAGCGGGTTACTCAGCACTCCCAAGCTGACCCCTTATATATCCCCGGACTCAGTAAGCTGGGTCAAGCAGCACTTCCAAGCTGCCACCCTCATATGTCCCAGGTTCAGCCTGTGTCTATCCCCACTTTTCATGTTACAATTGTTCTGGTAGTAACCCACTCGATGAGCAAACCCCACAGGATTTTTGGGCGTTGCAGGATCTTTTAGCTTAGGTACAAGGAGCATTGCTGCAGAGCAAATGAGGAAACCAAAAAACACCCACGGGGTGGGGGAGGAGGGTGGGAGGGAGGGAGAGAGAGAAGCAACCAGCTTAATCATGAAAGTTATTTATTGCCAGGTAATAACCATACGGGAGCCAAACAAACAAAACAGTTATAATATTAAATCTAACTTAAACTTGATCATAAAAGTCAGATTTAGAAAACTATAACTGATCACAAAATTCAGGGTCAGAAGGCTATACCTAAAGAGAGAGAGGGAGAGCTGGGTTCTCACAACACCAGGAAGCTTGAATCGATTGGGGGTCCCAGGTGATGGTGGTCCCCCTAAGCGCGTCATGGCTGCAGCATGGGAATTGAACTAGAAAATTGTTGTCCCCATCTCTATCAAAGGGGATTTATCAGCCTTAGACACCAACAGTGTTTGAATGTTAAGTCCATCCAGCCGCTGCAGTCATGTCAACAACAAAACTGAAGCACACAGAGTTCCCGCAGCAGGGAGGAGTCCCTTCAAGAAGCTAATGACCTCAATGGCGACGTAGGCTGGGCATGTTTGCTTTGAATAGCAGCGGCACGTTGTGTTACAAGAATTGTCTTGTTAACAACAAGGCACGAGGCACCTTGGCTCCAAGCAGGCACGGCTGGTGCGTACACCGCCGAGCCGAGGCAGGGTGCGTTTGCCACGGGCTCAGCACAATTCCAGACTTCAGGTGAAATTGCTCTTGTGCAACTTGCACAAAAAAAAACTGCCGGCAGGGAGAGGAAAGAGAAACAATTCTCCTCTTCTTGGGCCTCTTCCCTCCCCAGGGGAAACTGGCCCTTATTTCACTGGGGATTAGAAATATCTGAGATGCCAAATTATCTCCATTATTACTAACAGCAGACCGGCAACCAGGAACCTCCTCCCCAGACTCAAAGCCATCGTCCGGCTGACTGGCTGTGACCTGTTTGTTATTTCCGAGTGCCCAAGGGGCGGGCTAAGGCCCTGCCCAGCAATGAGACATGGTCCCAGCCCCCAAGAGCTTATGATCTGAAACCCTTATCCTGCAGTCAGGTCCACGCAGGTGCGCTGAAGGCAAGGGGGCCCCGCCTGAGCCCAAGGATCCAGAACCAGCTGCAGGATCAGGGCCTAAATTCAGACCTGAAAGCGAGGCTCATAATAAAAAAAAGGGATGGAGGGAGGGGGAGAGAGGGATGAGATAAGGGGAACCATGAGCAGACCATGTGGTTAATCAATAAGACACTCAATTAGGGCTTTTAACAATTGTTCACTGGCCTCTCTTAAGGGAGACATCGAGGGAGGTGTTTGGGGTGAATGGGTTTTGGGAGGGTGCCTCAAGCAGGGGGCAAAGACCACAGATGGCACCAGGGTAGCATGGGTGAAGGGGGAGGGGAAAGGAGGAAAAGGAGACCAGGGCGGAGATATAGAGGCCAAATGGCCTGAAGGCCTTCAGAACAGGCCAGGACACTTGGGCTCACTGCCTAGGACAATGGGGAGCCAAGTGGAGCTGGGCATACAAAGGCATGGGAGGCAGTTGATTAGGGACACAGCGACTAGGATAGACTGGAAGGGGCAGGCCAGCCGGGGAGATCAGAGTAACCAAGCCAGAAGGGAATGGGTGAGCAATTTTGCCAACAGGAGGGAAGGCACCGTTCAATTGGCCATTGGGCTCAGTGCTGGTCTTGAAATGTTCAGAGCAAGCAGAGGGTCAATCTCAAGAGTTCAGCCTTTTCGTATTCACACTGATCTCCAGCACACATGCCTGCCTGCTGCTCATCTCCTCCCAGCAACAGCAAGGTCATTGTACAGCCACAACTTGCTGTGAATCAAGGATGGAAGCTACTGCTCCACAGGGTGGTCACAACTTTCATCTCCCGTTAGGCCGGGGGGGCATTGCGAACAGCCCGGCCACACTTCCTGGCCACAGCCCGGACTGCTCTTTGTCAGGCAAGGCCGAAGGGTGTGCTGCTGTCACGCCCTTTCCTGGCCAGGTGGCCACTCGGCTACAGCTCAACTCACACAGCCTTGGACATTAGAACCTGCTCCCCTTGGGCCAGGACAGCAGGGTTATTATCCCAGGCTCTCTAATTGCCACCGGCAGCGTTCCGCAGGCAAGGGCAGAAGAGAGGCCGGCCAGCATCTCACCTGGAGGATGGCACCTCTAACGGCCGCCAGCATGCCAGGCCGCGCTTGTGTGGCGGAGACGCAGTCGGCAGGGAACTACTTGCTAAGTGTGCGTATCCCCCTGACAGATTTAAGTCCTCACCCTTGCACAGCAATAACCAAATTATCGGGCAGTTGTCATGGCAGATTGTCCTGACACCCTCTCGAGCTACCCCTTCCCCAATACACGACCCCAGCCACACGTCCTCACCCCACTAATAAAGACGCACATTCCTTCCCTCCCCCACCCCGTGACGCATGCACCTACCCCCCCCCCACGCTTATGAGAAAGCTGGAGCTGAGGTACAGTTCAGTAACTTAAGGGCATAAAACATCACAGGGATGTTGTAATTATCCCAGAACTGAGCATTAGAACACCAGGAAAGTCAGCATTAAGCTTAATTTAAAAGAAATCCAATCATGTTAAGATATGAAAAGACAAGTTAGGGCCCCCAAGCACCCTTAACTCTGCCCAGTAATGGCATTTAGGGGTTGAGGGAAGAGAAAGAAAACTGCATCTATCAATTTAATCTAATGTTGGAGAACAAACTAAAATGTCTTAATTGTAACCAGATGCTTATTGCATGGAATCACTAGAGGGCAGCAGGGACTTTTTAGTCTGTGGTGTACGGCGCCTAGCACAGTGGTGGGCTGGTCCACATTTGGAGCTCCTAACCCCTATGGAAATAGGAATAATAAATGACAATACAATGGAAATCTTAGCAGAGGAGTCCTAGTGCAGACAAGGTCTCAACCAGTTGCTAAAACTAGCGCTGAATTCCAGCTAGGGAGGTTGACCGTGTCTCTCCCCAAATTACCCCTGCTGATGCATTTTAATATGGCATTATTTTTCAGTTCCTGTCCTAAAATAGAAAGGCTGCTATTTGCTACAAAACAGCTGTCAAGTTCCATCCCAGAGGTGGTTGCACTTCAGTGCTGGGTGAAGTGAATCCTAAGGATATAGACACACACTCACGGACATCTTTGTATATCCGTTAGTAAAGTGCTTTGGGTGGGAAGCACCATCAAAATGTCACCCATTCAGTAATTCTATTAGCTTCGCAGGGATCAAATTGGAACCTCAGAATCGTGCAGGGAGTGGTCTTGTATGCTCATGCGAGGGCAGAATTTGGACTCCCAACATTCAGATCCTCAAAATGCTCCAAACCGAAAGGCACTTCAGGCTGAAAACGTCAGCAGCCATCACAAATACACAGAGCATACACAAATACACAGAACCTTGTAGGTTCTTTAAAGCAAGTGTCCACATAAAACACAACAGCAGAGTCGGCGAGTTTTAAAAATCCTCAGATTTTATTTTTTCCCCTCTCCGTTGTTTGTAACAACTTCTCCCAGTCAAAAGCTTACAACTAACATTTCCTTACCCAGCAGGTTTCTTGTGAATCCTGAATTTTTCCTGCCTCTCCTTAGAGGAGGTTGAAATTGACAGAGATCCCACCTTGTCCCCACTCTGTGCCCCAGTTGCACGATACCAGCACAGCTCCAAGAGTAGCTTGTGTTGAGTGCTGGGTAGGAGCTACACAAACAGTGGTGATCAGCGGTTCTTCCGATTACAGGCAATGGGATGGTGGATTTAAGAAAAAGAGAGAGAGGATAAAAGCATCAGGCCATTTCACACTCCATTGTATGGACTGTAAACCAAGACAAATCTGGGACCTAAACACTTGAGGGTGAGGGACACATTTTCAAAACACGCACGCACAAGGACCAGCAAGTGCTCGATCTGCACGTGCAGTTATCTGTTTGCACTGCTCAGATGCTGAGAATCCAGCCGTACATGTTTACAGAAAGGCCATGGCTGTTTAAGACATCAAATGTGGTTGCATATTAATTAGTTATTTAGTCAGAAGAGGCTGGTACCTTCTGAAGGCAGGTGAACAAAGACCAGGGCCAAATTCTGACCTCACTTAATCTGGGGTGTAGCTGGAATAATGGCAACTGTTTAACTGAGAGCAGAATTCAGTTCACAGCTGCAGGACAGAAGCTGGCATTGACTGTACTGTATATGACCTGCAACACGAATGGCAGAGCCCATCCTGCCTCCCTGAACAGAAGAGAGATAGCACCATGTGTATATTACCCCAGCTACCCCCATCCTGCTAAGCAGGGGGAGCAAAGGCAGGGGAGGGAGCCGTCTAAACAGGGGAACAGAGCAGTAATCTGTCACAGAGAAAGGGGCACAGGACTGCAAGAACCTTCAGCCATGTGGCTGGACCCGGGCACCTGGCTGGGATACCTACAGCAATCAGACCAGTTCTCAGGCACTTTGCAACAGGTGGCATCAGTTCAACAACTAAGAGAACAGGATCCTGGCATGCCAAGGTCGTTCCAGCCTCCAGCGGGTCAGACCCAATGGGAGGAGTTAAGGCAGCAGGAGGTGCTCTTCCCTGGATTAGCCAGCGACAAGGAGGAGCCGCTGCTAAGGCCCAGGGGTCTGTTGACCTATGGTGCCCAGTGACGGCTTTGCTGAAGAGGGCACATTTCCAATTCTGTTCACTAGCGGGCCAACACCAGTGCAACAGATGTAGCGCCCCCCGCAGGTGTCAGTCACTCAGAGACAGGCCCCAAATCTGTCTGGGGGAGCAGAAGATACAGGGTTAAACCAAAGAGGAGCCAGAAGTCACCTCCAGATCTGCCTCTCCCCCCCAACCCCCAATAATTTGGCAGCCAGGGTGGGGGAATCCAGGTCTGATTGGTATGTCCCGAGCCCATCTCCAGATTACAGCTCTGCAGCTGCAGGTGGCCCTATGGAATGCGGTGCAGGGCCGTGGACGGCTCCCGAGGTAGATGCTCGATTTACAATCCCTTGTTAAAATAGACGTAAGGCACGCAGTCCCCGTGCGTGGCCTGGATGCAGGCTCGGAGCTCCGGCTCCAGGCTAGACAGTGCCAGAGAGCTGCAGGGAAAGGAGATGGACAGTCAGGCTTTGATTTGCTCTGCATTTCTTCTCCCAGACCCTGCTGGAAGTGTCCTTGGTCTGGGAGCGGCTTTCTCTCCGGCTGGCTGGGGGGGGGGAGGAGGGGGGGGTGGGCAGGAGGCAGGCCTTCCTCAGCCAGATCTTAACAGTGGCCATGGAATCAAGTCACTGGCTGAGATGAGCTGCCCTCAGGGCAGGCAGCAGAGTGCACAGACCTGGGGAATCCAGCCCCATCCTGCACCCTGATCCCAGCACAGGGGGCAGAGCGCAGAGACCTGGGGTATCCAGCCCCATCCTGTGCCCTGACTTCAGTGCAAGAGGCAGAGATGGGGACTCATCTCCCCCCTTCCCCACTCAGGACAGAGTGCACAGTGTGGGGATTAGCATCTGTGCACAGGTCAAACCCTTTGCAAGGGCAGCACTGGCTGCAAGCCCTCAAGATCACCAAGTTCCCAGGGACAGGCAAGGCCTTTCCAGAAGATGCCTGCACCCCCCGGGGTATTCAGAGGATAGGTCAGGAGAGGGGTTCTCAGGGAGGGAGAATGAGCGCGGCTGGTACCATCTCTGTGGGAACAGCGAGCAGGCAACCGGCACCATGAATAGGAGGCTGTAGGACAGAGAAAACCAAGCGTTACCATTGACAACTCAACATCCACTCTCAGAGCAAGAGCCAACCCTCAGCGACACTGACAGCCCCCACAAGAGTCACCTCTCCTGGAGGGTGCAAAGCTGAGAGCTGGACCACTCATGGTCATTCGAGCTCCCACGAGGTGGGGCATTAGCCCTGGGGAATCCTTGTTCCGCTCCGCACCTCCGCTCCTCAAAGGCCCCAGCGTGGCTTGTGGGACACCAGCTAAGTGGCCAGGTCACAGTGGCTGGCTAATTTCGGTGCTGGGTGGAGCGATCTAGCTACGCACCCCCATAGAGCACCCTGAGCATTGCTCTGGTGGAATGTCATGTTGGTGCCGGGGCCAAGGTTCAGTTCCCAGCCAGGCTGATGAAGTCCAAGGCGGCTGATTAACACCAAGGTGTAGGTGAGCACATTGCCCTGGACTCTCATACAAACACCAGCGAACTGGCCACCCACACTCGGCCCAGCAGAGCAGCTTCTCGCTCTGGAGCTTCCTTCCGTGCAGCTCTCTCCAGCAAGGTGGCTGAATGGTGAGTCCGGAGATCGGGGTTAAATTCCCAGCTTACACCCAGACTCCCAGCATATGTGACCCTGGGCAAATCCGTCTCATGCCTCAGTCTCCCGCAGCTGTAAAATGGGGATAATGCTTCTCTTCCTCCAGGAGACCCAGTGCTGATTTCACAAGACACTCCCATGCTACAGCGGTGGGGGTTGGAGAAGCCGAGGGATGGACGTACCCAGTAGGATGAAGCCTGGGCCCCCAACCCCCGGTGCATGGCAGGACCTCCCTTGTTGGTCCCCCTGTCCCAATGCCAGACTGCTCCCGCTTCTGACTGTCACAACTGCTCCAGGCCTGATTCTCCAGAGTGCTGGCAACCCCTGGATTCCCCTGAAGCTGGGGAAGCTCGGAGGCTCTGAGAGCAAGGGTCTACGGGAATCTGGGGGATGGTCCCTGACAGGGCTCAGGAGAGCCCACAGCAGTTAGCATTGCTTGGATCCAGGGGATTTAGACACAGAGGAGAGGGAATACCATTGGGGAAGGGACAGTCCTTCGCAGTGTAGCAGGGACCTGGGTTCAACCTTTACCAAGGGGGACCTTCTCCTTGGGTCCTTCCCCCTTCCTCTGATCCACAGCATGGCAGTAGGACCTAGTGTATTGCAGATCCTTGATCTGCTCCTGATGCTTCTTTCTCCTCCACTTCTGGAGATCAGTCACCCAAGGATTCAGCAGGGGCCTGTCTACATTAGAGATCATCACGTGCTGTGCTGGAGTGAAGTGGGGCGTGGCCCCCCATATGACTCAGCCGGGTTTCACTGCTTCCATTAAGGATGTGACAGGCACCCTACACCAGAGGAGCGAGCAGCTTCTCCTCCCCGGCTGTTGGGGCTTATGATACAGAGGGACGTGGTTAGAGCAGGGAATGGCGTCAGGATGCCTGGGTTCCATTGTCTAGTTCTGCCTCACTTTGTGGTGCTAGGCAAATCGCAAACCCTGCCTCCCCGCCCCCCCCACATTTGTGTCTCTGTTTCGCCAGCTCTGAAATGGGGATGTAATAATTATTACCTGCCTCAGAGGAGCACTGGGAGAATCCATGAATGATTTATTATTATTACTGAGGTTCTTATCTGTGGCAGGGAAGCCCTGGACTCTGAGCTTGACAGAAGGTGGGAAAAGAATGAGATTTTCAGAGTCCCTGCCTGGAAAGAGCCAGCTGTCTGCTCCTGTTAAGGCCGCACACTGACTGGGTTCTTTAGACGGCTCTTTTCTGAACCCAAAGCCGCAAGGCTGGAGCAGAGGAAAGGTGGTGATTCGGGAAGGAAGATACTTACAAGCCCCCGGCCAGCATCACTTGTAAAGGTGCGTGGAGGACCTGAATTCTCTGCAAAGAAATCAGCCCAGGAGAACGTGAGCCTGGAACGTCATCCCTAAAATTATCACAGCCAATGTCCAACCCAGCCCGGGGAGAAGGAAGCCTTCCCCCAAAGAGCTCAACGTGCTTGGTAGTCTGGCAAATCCTTTGTTCATATCCCGTATACTCACATGCTTTCTGGGGCTCCCTTAGGGTCATCTGGAGCTCTAGTGGGCCCCCATAACTCAAAATGATAAGGGGGCTGGAGCACATGATTTATGAGGAGACGCTGAGGGAACTGGGATTATTTAGTCTGCAGAAGAGAAGGATGAGGGGGGATTTGATAGCTGCTTTCAACTACCTGAAATGGGTTCCAAAGAGGATGGATCTAGACTGTTCTCAGTAGTAGCAGATGACAGAACAAGGAGTAATGGTCTCAAGCTGCAGTGGGGGAGGTTTAGGTTGGATGTTAGAAAAAAAATTTTCACTAGGAGGGTGGTGAAGCACTGGAATGGGTTACCTAGGGAGGTGGTGGAATCTCCTTCCTTTGAGGTTTTCAAGGTCAGGCTTGACAAAGCCCTAGCTGGGATGATTTAGTTGGGGATTTGTCCTGGGGGTTGGACTAGATGACCTCCTGAGGTCCCTTCCAACCTGGATATTCTATGATTCTATGACAAGGGCCAGCAGGGGTGGGGGGAAACTGAGGAAAGAGCACAAGCGAGAGATCCCAACCCCTACAGATGGTCCGGGGGGAAAAGGGAGAAAAGAGGGGGTAACAGGGCCATGGGGAGGTCTGACCACCAGGAAGGGGGAGCTGGATATGGATGTGGACAGGACGCCACTGCGTGGGGATGATGGAGGAGGAACTCAGAGACTCCTGAAACACTCACCTTCATGAAGGAGAGCTTCTCCAGCCGCTCCATGAGAATCGGCAAAAGAACTAGCCAGAAAGAGAGAGAGAGAGAGAGATATTTTATCAGCCCAGCCGCTCCATTCTCTGCCAACAAAGCTCACTGAAGAGCCGGGGGCCAAGCAAGGCGAGATCCAACCACAAGGAAAAAGCCGTCACGGGAGGTGAGCCCTTGAGGTCTCCCTGCCTGGCTCCCAATGGCCAGGGACATGCTTTGTATCAGAACCACCACACCAGTGCTCCCACTGCCAGTCGCTTACACCCAGGAGGGCCAACATCCCCGCCCCAGCCTGCCTTCTGACTGGGGAACCGAGCAAGCACCCCTGCTCTGAGCCAAGGGCAGGGAAAGGAAGGGGGCATCTCCTACTGCTCTGCAGAGCGTCCCGGTGGCAGGTACCAGAACAGCACTGAGACTAGGGGAAGATTTCCATCCAGCGGCTGAGTCATGGGGCCCGTCAGGGTGCATGGAGGGGGGAGGAGATAAAGAACAAGGGGGGGGGGAAATCCCCAGGGGTTGGCGTGGAAGGGAATGGTCCTTTAGACCAAACAGGCAATATTTGGACTGTCTGTACATTGCCCTCCATCAGAGGGTCTCGGCACACTCTGCAGACACAAAATAAACCAGGTGCGCTGGCCATTGTACAGATTGGGAAACTGAGGCAGACAGAGAGTCTGGGTGTCAGAGCCGGGACTAGGCCCCAGACGTCAACAGTTCCCAACCTTCTGTTCTACGCACTGGCATATCCTAGGCACCAGCCTTTCTGCGCCCAAAAGGCTCCCAGCCCTAGTCTTACCCCTCCCCTGCCTCCCGCTAGCCCCTGCACTGGTGGGCTTGCTGGCTGCCTCCTTCGTCTCCCCCACAGATTGCAGGGGAGGTGTCGCTGGTGCTCACCCATGCCAGGCGCTGCCATGACGATCCTGGAGACCACCACCTGGGTAATCCCCTTGGCCGCTGCGACCTGAAAGCAAGAACAACCGTCAGCCAAGCCTCTCCAAGGACTACATCTGACGGGGCAGTAACATAGCCAGCTGGGCCGGTCCGTGCTCGCTGCTCCAACGCCTCCGTGGGTCGCTGGGGGAGAGGGGGTGTCCAGGTCTGAAGCACCTGTGTCACCTACTCCAGTCCCATCCCCCAGCCTGCCCCAGCCCCAGGGAACGTGAGCAAACATGGCTGCATTGGCCTTACGATGGCAGAGTTAGGACCAGAAAGTCGGCAAGGCTGGGAGCTCAGACTTTTCTGCAGTTTGTCTCATGGGCCCCGCACCCCACCCCCATTCCCGCACCAGCTGTGGCATCAGCTCCCACGGAGACGTGATCCCGGAAAAGGATTCAACGTTTTTTCAGGTGGCTCGGCGCCACACGAGCAAAGCAGCCAGGCCATCAGAACCCATCGGTAACAGCCACCCCGCCCTGCTCCATGACGTACCCTGGAATAGCCCAGCTCACGGTCCTTCTCGTCCGTCACCATGATCCCGTTAATGAGCTCCCTAAACACAGACAGGGAACCATGAATGCCTCAAACCCAACCTCCTGGCTCACCCCTGTCCATACCCCGCATGAAAACAGGGTGGGCCCTCCTCTCCTCCCCCCAATAGTGCCAAATGGTCCACACCTCCCCCCCGCCCCCGGCTTAGCACAACAGCCTCCCCTCCCCCAAACTCTAGGCCATGCAGGCACCTCCAAAATTTGCTCCCCAGAGGTTTATAGGCTTTGGCCCTTGACCCTGGTGTCATCATGCAGCCCAGTGCATTGTGGCTGTAAAATGCTATCCAGCTGGAAGGGCAGTCATCTGATCTGAGCGGGGATAAGGCAGGGTGGCGATGGAGAATTGGGCCCTTTTCAAACCTTCTGCCACGTGGGTGAGAACCATGCGAACAAGGGCCGATAAGGAAGGCGGAAGGGTGCAGTGTCTGTTTTTGTTCTGTTTGTACAGCTCGTACCACAGTGGGGTCCTGGCCCATGCCTGGGGTCCCTGGGTGCTACAATGTTCCCTCCCCTAAATCACCTCATTTATCATCTGTTTCCCTGGGCTTGAGCACCACCCCAGGCTGGCATTACCCGCAACAACCCCAGCTAGACAGAGCACGGCATGGACAGCTCCCACCCAGCTTGTCTGGCACAACTAGTGCCCCTTCCCTGCACCCTACTGAAAGATGCTACCGTAATTCAAACAGGAATTATTTCGGGGAGGGTCCCTGGCCTGCGTTACCCAGGAGGTCACACTTGCGGATCACAGGGCTCTCTCCTGGCCTTGGAATCTATGATCATTCAGAGGAAGTAGAGTTTTGCCATGGTGACTAAGACTCCCGGCCCATCAACTCCGGGCTTCTTCCTCAGACAGCGGCCAACGCCTGATGCTTCCATGTGACACTTCCCCTATACTGCGCCGGCCTGTTTCTACCCATATAGACCACTTTGTGTTGGTCTATATCCACTCCTGGCCCACCACTCTGCTGCCAAATTAATCTGAATAAAGCAGTTGCCACCTCCCCTAGCAAGACTCGTCTGTCAGCGTTTTAATACATGATTCAGAAAATGTGTACCACTAAATCTCTGGCAGGGAGATCAGGTAACCGGCTCTCCACCATCCCGATGCAGGATTTAATCGCTAAACACCAGGGCTGGCCTTCTCCGGCCATGCAAGGGGTGTGGGGGGGGGGGGTGGCGGAAATGAACGGCTTGTGCAATGCTGCCACCTATGGGAGGCTGCTGGAAATAGCACCTACCCATCTCACAGGAACACGGCGGGAGGGCGATGACAGCTCTGCTATACCCCGGGCCCACCAGCCTCTCCAAATGCTGGAGGGCAACTGAAAAACCCTCCAGAGGAAAAGAGGGTTTTGCCACTGAGATTTTGTTGGTCCTGCTGAGAGTTTAGAACGTGGGGGCGGCTCTCTTAGGCACATAGGCAGGTGCTGGCTTTTGGGAAGAATATCAAGCGTGTACATCAAGCTTCATACAGTGTCAAAAGCTGTCCAAATATTAACAACCTAGCTCAGTACCATCACTCCCATCACACCAACGGGGAAACTAAGGCTGAGAGAGGGGAGCCACCTGCCCTCACAGCAAGCCAGTGATAGACAAGAACAGAGCCCAGGAGTCCTGGCTCTCAGATCTAGGCTCCAACCACTGGTTAACACGGCCTCTCTCCTCATTACAAAAGTCACCTCTGCCTGTGGTTCAAGATCCCACATCCTTGTCTGGTTGTTGACAAGGTGCCACAGGCCGGAGCACATCCCAGGAGAACAGAGACAGACTTACTGTTGCCTCATCATGGGGATGTTCACACAGTTGGCGGCAGCTACGGCTGCGAATGGGACCCAGCGTGCCACGAGGGGCGGAGCTCTCTAGGAAGGAAAGAGACCGAGGTGAGCACGGCCATCACAACAGCCCTGGAACGGCCTTCAGCATCCCCTAGGTGAGAGGAGTTGCTGGGCCAGCAGGAAGCCAGCAGCCCAACACACAGCATGAGAACTGGTGCCCTCAGCAGGGAGGAGTGAGTGACTCTCGGGGACTGAGCCCCAAGGCCAGGACGGACTCTCAGAAGCAGATGTGTAGGGGAAGCTTGCTCACTGCCGCATGGGCTAGGCCTTCAATGAAACCCTCCAACCTGCAGGTCCATCAGCCGGCACCTTTCACCCAAATCAGACCCAGCCGCTAAATCAGGTGGAAAAAAGTCCTGAGACCCAGTTCCCTTATTCAACCCACTGCCCTGTGCGACAACAGCCTGGCCAGCTGGTATCTGTGTCCGGCTGCACCTGGAGCTCGTGCTGGAGTACTGCCGAACACATCAACAGGGCTGGGAAGATCAGCACCAAAGGCCTCGCAGGGAGCATGAGAGCCAGATCCTAATGAGATGGGTTTGGGCACAAGGACCTACCCAGAAACCTGCTGGTATCTTCACAGGGAGGGAGAGATGGTCCCAGCATGGCTGTATGCTAGGGCGTGGTTGCAAGGGTGCTTCGGACAAGGAACTGGGGCGTGTGCATCAAAACTAGGCATCAGGGTTGTGACCGCCGTGTTATTAAATGGGAGGGAGGAAGGGCCTAGTATGGGAAAGGAGTGGACAGGAAAAGTCCAGGTCCCCTGCTGTGTAGGTTGAATGCCAAATCTCTGGACCTTTAAAGGGGCTGTTGAGTCAGCAGCTTGTCCGTGGAAAGGACACTCCTGCAGAAAGCCTTTGGGGAGAACACGGAGCGGCTGCAAGTTTGCTTCTGCATTCAGCCTGGGGCTGGCTTACGCTCGATTGCAACAGTCTTCAGTTGCCCAACACGTCAGTGGCGTCCACGTACACAGGGAAGCTACTCCGCTAAAGGGTGGGGGGGAGCCACGGCTGAGCGGGCACTGGCGGGGACCCGTGTCTTAGTGGCACCATCGGAGAAGCGGATCTGACAAGCAGCGGAGCCAGCAGCGCCCTCGAAGGCAAGTCCCCCTGTCTGCAAGCAGAGAGCCTCCCCCACTGCACCCATGCCCTCCGCAGATACCCCCGCTCCACGGTGTCTTCCCCACCGCACGTACACACAGCAGAGCCCCCCCACGGTACCTTGGTGTACAGGTTGAGTCCCACTGCAGTCACCAGGGCTGTGCTGGTGGCAGACACGTAAGCCACTCCGATTTGCCTAGACAGTAATTTACAGGGGGTGAGGGGGGAGAAAACACATAACTCAGCAAGTCCCAGAGGTTGCCTGAACAAGCGCCTGTCCCCTGGGAGAAGCTGGGGGGCAAGAGGGGAACATCCTGAGGACTCCCCCAGACAGGTTCAGGACTGGCTCCTGGAAGTCCCACATGGAGCTCCCAAAGGGCTGCGGTTCACACCCTTGGAACGTTTCCACTTGGGGGAAAGAACGCAGGAAGCGCGGCCTCATGGGTAAGGCACAGGACTGTGAGGTGAGGAAACAGGGTTCTGTTCCCAGCTCAGTTAATCTCCCCGTGCCTCAGTTTCCACATCTGTGAAATGGGTTGATATTATGTCTCTCGATGTTGGTATCACGCCTTCTGACCCTCTATGGAAAGTCAGAATATTCTTCTTAAGGAGCTGAATCCTGTGGCTCATTACATGCCCAAACTCTCCTCCTCGGCACATGCAGATTTAGGCAGCTCCTGCAGTTAGTAACCATCCAAAGACACGCAGCCACCTCTGGGGTAGAGGGCAGCAGCCACTTGGTGCACACAATGCTGCTCTGCGATGCAAAGAGAGGACGTGTTGGGCCAAGGACACCAGGGCAGATTGCTGTCCACGCAGAGCGGAATGGACCTTGGTGACTGCAATGCCCGGTCCACTCCAGCTCTCCTGCAACTCAGCATATCTACCCAGGTGGGATGAAGGCCTCAGGGCCTAGTGTTCCCCAGCTGGTCATCTCTAACAAACTCCTGCTAACACAGAGCCTGGGGAGGGGGACGCGTCTAGGGGCCCACGGGAGCGACAGCTCTTCAGTGAGGTCAAAAGACTCAGGTCCAGAAATCTAAGCCAGGCAGCCTCCAGCCTCATGTGCCTTTAGACTGTGCCCCGGGGTTGATCCTGGGCATGGCAGCAGGAGCGCTATGCCAAGTCACCAGTGCCACAGCCCCTCAGCTGCTACCTATTCAGAGACAGCCTAAAGACTCCACGGACCAGTCAGGAGCCCATCTCACCCAGGGCCTGGGGAGGAATGGCAGGATTGCTCCCAACAGGGCATTTCCTCTCCCGGCGACAGGGCGGATACCTGGTTGCGAAGCCCAGCAGGCCCTGGGATGGTGCGGGGCAGATACTCACGTGAGCGAGATGGGGCAGGCCGCGTTCCTGTTGGTGTAGTTCACCAAGGCGTTGAACGACTGGTTCACCCACTGCCAGAAAACCACCGCCGGGACCGACCTGTCAGAGGGAGACACCAGAGCTCAGCCTGTGCATTCTGCCCTCCCGCCGCCTGCCAAAGCACCGAGTCGCAGGGCTGAGCTCGCCCCTTCCCAGGGCTGGGGAACTGCTGCAGGCTGCGGTCGGTGTCCACCTCTCACAGCAGCAATGTAGCCCCATCCCCGCAGCTGTCAGGGGTTGGCAGGGACGCTCGGGAAGGATAAACACTGGGGGCGATACACACAAGATACCCAGACCCCACTGCAGCTGCACGCACTGCCAGTCTGGAGTCAGATGGGGACAGTCTTTGGGGGACACAAGACAACACACACCCAACCCCTCCCCACCTGTCCTGAGAGGGCTTGACAAAGAAAGAGTGAGAGCGTGTGTGTGCACGCAAACAAACATCACCCCTATTTTGCCAAGAAGGAAACCGAGGCACAGCTACCTGCCTGCGGTCCCACTGGGAAATGAACCCAGGAGTCCTGGCTACCACTCCACAGAGCCATGTTGCCTCCCACTAGAGCAGCAAGGTGACCAAGCAGTGGGCCTGGGCTCTCAGCTAGGCAGGGAGGGCTCTTGGGGGATTTGTTCATTCCTGCCGAGCTGTGCTGAGCCCAGGGGTGAGGCTGTGGTGGGCTCCTTCCCCTGGCCACTCACTCCACCAGGCACCACGTCAACCTGGCCGAGTTCTGCTCCACAGCCTGGCGTGTCCCTACCCCTCTGAAGGGAAGGACGGTCTGTGGTGACGGCATGTGGGTGGGACTAAGGATCCTGGCAGAGATCCTCAGCTCCGCCAGCGACTCATGGGCACTCCTCAGGCTTCCCACTCCCTGCATCTCAATTTACCCATCTGTCAAATGGGGGCAGAGGGGATTCGTTCCTTGTCTCACTCGGGTTGCCAGCATGACTTTACTGTCTGAAAAGCACCTAGGGATCTGTGGGCAGAGGGGGATAGAGATGAGAGGATCTTTCACAGACCAGTTGGGGACAGGAAGCTCAGCCCTTTAAAGGCCAGGAAGGGGATAAAGATAATGGCTGAGAGTATCCTGAGCCAGTTTATTGCTCAGGCAAAGGGAGACTCCACCTTCATTAATCCGATTGGTCACTATCTAGGGATTCGCAATCCAGGTAGCCAATGGCAATATGAGTTTAGAAAAGAGGAGGCGCTAAATGCCTTTTTGCTCCTCCCCTTGCTAGTGAGGCGGTCTTGTCAGGCTCCTCCCAGAGGAGAGCAAACCAACCCGCCAGCATCTGACTCTACAGTAGAGCTGCAAAAAATCCCAGCTTTGGTCCATCATCTGGAGTCAGGCCAGGATCAGTCCCTAGAGAACATTCTCGTTGAACGGCATAGGAGGGACACAGAGGAAGGCAAACATGGGGGCACCTTTTAATTCCACTGACACACACCAGAGAAGGAGAGGTTTTTCCAAGAGTGAGAAAGAAAACATTGTGCTACAGATTAGGAACGGTCTCTCTTGAACAGTGGGACTCGCTGGGAGAGGTGGGATCCGGGATTTCAGAGGATACAAAGGAACCAGGAGAGGCAAGTTTAAAAAAAAAAAGAGCAGTAAGAGCCCAGGACTGGCTTTGGGTTAATAATTAAAGGGTTTTTAATCAACAGCAGAATCGGTTAATAAGATAAAGAAGAAAAACATGCCAGTGAAGCAAAGGACAGATGAGGTTTCAATTGGGCAAAGGGCTCATTTTTTGCACAAATACTTGGATGTATTAGAGGCCGGGACAAAGATTTAAATCTAATGAAACAGAAATGTTAGCAGCCTTTTTTAAAAAAGGTGTCTTTGTGCTGGGTTTTAGCATTTCCCTGCCAGGTTGCAGACACCAACCCAGCCCTGTCCTGCTGGAAACCCACAGTGAAACTGATCAGAAGGCAGGACAGTGAAATTGACCAGTTTACCTTTCCCTCCCTTTTGAAACTAATAACCCCAACAAAAAAAAGATGAATTAGCAGAAATGGTGACAAGTAATTTCACTTGCTGTAACCTCAGAGCAAGGACACGTTTCCTCCACGAGCTCAGGGTTTCTATGGTGACCACGTTTAAGCTCCCAGGGCTGGGTGGAAGGGCCGGAATTTCAAAACATGGCGGAGGAGGAAGCTGTGGGGGTTTGGCACAAGCCTGGACTGCGTAGCTATCGGTGCAGGTATTCAGGCATAGGCCTAAGTTAATGCAGTGAAGTAACAATCTTGCAGGCCTCAGTCCTGTAAGAAAATAGTTTAGCAAAACAAGGCATACAGCCCCAAAGACTTAGCATAAGCAGTTAACTAGGAATAGACCTAGATCATAAGATATAACACCATGGAGGGCTGTCTGACCCCAAGAATGCCATGGTAACTAATTGGCATCTACACCAATAAGCTTGAAGTAAATGAATGGGTAAAGTATGGGAGAAGGGCACCCCCACATTAGTAGGGCAAGGAAATACAAAAAAAGCCCTCCTGAACATGCATTAAGCACAGCGGTGTCAGCATCACACATTATAAAAGTTGTGTCCCGGCCCGTACATGTATGGGAGATGTAACGCGTGGGAGATGCCAGGATGACAACCATTGGTGACACTGAGGGTGAGGACGAACAGACACTCTAAGTCCTTCTGCAAAGGACGGTGGGAGTATACAGATGCTCAGCTGCCCTTTCTGTATTATCTCCATCTACCGTGCTGGGATGGAGTGTTTGCAACTTCACTAACTGTGTTAATAAAACTAATAGAAATACAGAAGGTATTTCCTAAGAGTGAGTGTTGCAACCGCACACATTGGGGTTCCCAACTGAATGGTAATTTTAATACTACTGGGCCTGATCTCGGGAGTGTTGATAGGGAATTCTTAAGTAATCAATATAATTAATACACAATCTCTAGATCAGGTGACAACTATATGGAGAGGACAGGGAGGACTGAGAGGCTAGCCCCAAGGTCGAGGGCAGGCACATAGTGCAAGGAATACAACCTGTAAATAACATTCTAGCAGCCTATGAAGAGTAGGCCCATCTGTTTCCCTGCATGAAGATCACCAATGTTTCAGGTCAGGGGTCATATCAAACATGGGACTGGACTGGACACCCTGGGGAAATTACCTTGCCCACATGGTTTAAAGGTCTCAGTCATGTTAATAGTCCAGGAGGATGCTGCACTGAGTGGTCAAAAAGGCTCAGAGATAGAAGATCAGGTTTCTCTTCACGTTTGTCACATCACAGGCCCAGCCCTTGCATCTCCCTTCTATCTAGGTGTTTATGCCATGCCCATTACCATGGCATCCACGCTGGTGGGATTGATATTAGAATCCATGGTGCTGCTGAGTCTGTCCCCCTGCCCTTTGCCACCAGGAGGGAGCTAATCCATCCGGTCTGATGTGGCTTCCTGCAACTCATTGCAGTCAATTCCCTGCTTAGCCTAACAGGGACAGCTTTAAAGGGGGACTGGGAAAGGGGCTCTGGCTGCTCCCCTGCAGCCCCTGACCTGTAAAACTGCAGCATGAAGCCAGTGATGGCCATTCCCCCGGGCACCTGAAATGACATCCTCCCAATCAGGTTCATCTTCTCGCCAGAGTCTGGGTGGAACGCAGAGTCGTAGAGCTTCTTGGCATAGAACAGCTGTTCCTGGCTGGTTCCCGGGGGTACCAGCCCAGCCCTGCAGGTAGCAGAAAGAGCAACGTCCTGGGAGTTTGTCAGCTCACCATCCCCACCTAGTATCAGACTCCTGCCAATCTCCAGCCTTCACATACTGCCATGCCTGCAGAGTGCCTACAGAATGGGCTTAGGTGAGCACGGCTCATCTAGGGGCAAGGATGCGTTTGGTATATGCGCTGAAAGGGGAGCATCCATATTCTCCATAACCTCCTCAGTATCCCCGCACTACGCAAGACCCCTGCTCTCCAGCCCCACCACCTCTAGGATGTCCAGTTACCATCACCACCTTACCTACCCGGAAGGGCTGCATGAGAACTCCTTATGGGGCCTGTTGGTGCAGATCTTTAAGAAGCCAAAGACTCTGCTGAGCAATGTGAGATGCCCCCCTGATCCCAACCCCTGGGGCTGAGCACATGCAATCTACTGGCTGGCATGGGGTGGCTACTGCTCTCTGCTGGACCAAATGTACTGTCTGCTCAAGCACATGCTACTATGTCACCCCCTTGTGGTGAAGATACCACTGCTGAACAGAGAGGGAAGCTTTCCTCACCACAGGGGTTTACCCCCCACATATAGCAAAGGCAGGCTGCAAACAGCCTTCTACCTTCATTCAGATCCAGTGGCCGCCTGGCCATTTACCTGCAGCTTTCCACCAGCGCCTTAGCCCTGTCCAGCTCATGTTCCGACACCAGCACCGTCCGCGGGTCTGTGATGTTGAAGAAATGCTTTAGGCGCCCCACAAAAGTGTTCTGGTCCCAGCGTGGGGCGTCAATGCTAAAATTGGTCAGCCTGATCATCGTTTTAGCGGGGATCTGGAGGGGAAAGAGAAAGGGGAGAACTTTTAAGAGGAAACCTTCCCCTAACCTCCCCAAGGTTCCTGTACCAGAGTATTGCCACGTAATCGGCCTTCACAGCCAGCACTTCTCCGTGAAATGGCCCGGTGAGCAAATGCGGGAGAAGATCCTTCTTCCCAGGGCCAGGAAGAAAACCCAGTGCGTGAGAGTTAGGGTAGGCCTCAGGAGTTGCTCAATCCACTAGCCCAAACTGCCTTTCTAAGCAAAGGCAGTGGTGCAGGGCCTGGCCACCACCTGGTTCTGGCTCAAGCATCACTGAAGCCGCTGGCCATTCAGAAGCCAGCTTCATTCTTGGAGAGGTGCATGAGCTCACATGCTCACTGCCGGACATCCCTTATTTAGCCTTGGGCATGCAGAGCGCACATGATACCACTGGGGGAGAACGGGGTGCCAAGAAACATTTCTGCCTCTACTTAGGGCATTAGCTCCTCAAGGCAGGGATGGTCTCTGTCCTGTGTATCTGCACAGCACCTACTAGCACAGTGGGCTGGAGGTTTCTGGGTCCCACCACAATACAGATAATTATGTAGTCTAGTTTTCCACACTATAACATCAGCTCAGGTATCCCAGCTGAGCTCAGCGGCCTGAAGAGGTCAGAGGGGACAGTGACGCATGACACGGGCAGAAGATGGTGGCTTACATCCTCAGGTCACCAGTCTTAGTCAGTCCCAGGCTGGTGGCAACCTGAAGCTTTTATTCAGCCAATAGCTGTTCAGTGGCCCATGTGAAATGAACGAGCCTAGGTGCACCTCACTCAAACCACCCTCAAAATGGCAGCTTAAGTTAGTTGCCAATTTAGCTACTTTGTCACCAGATTTAGGGACTTTTTTGTTTCCCTAGCTAGAAAATAAGTATCAAAGTGACCAGTGACAAATTTAGCGACTTTTACTGCCAATTACGGTGACTTTCAGAGAAAGAAGTCACCAATATGAATGGTCACAAAATCATTCACAAGCAGCTTGATAGCATTAATACAATTCATTCCGTGCTCTTCTTACTACATTCTGGTGGACACCACATCAACGTCATTACGTCTCAACTGAGCATGTCCTTGGAAGGAATTGCATTCCAGGGCTGCTTGGGCTGAGATCACTGTAATCTGCAGGCAAGGAAAAGAAGTTCGTGGAAGCTAATTAAATACTTTGCTAAAGCCAGGGGCACTTTGGAGAGAGCAGCACATTAGCCAGGGCTTGTTTTTACCTAAATGTTCTTTCTCACCGCTCCATAGTAGGTAGCATGGCCTGTGATGCAGGGGAAGACAGCTAATAAAGCAGGCTGTGTGTGGGAGGCAGGTTAGCCAGCCAGGAGAGCCGCACAGATGGAAGGTGGGGTGGGAGGAGACACGGCCATGTGCCCCAATGTGCCTCCAGGGAGGAAGCCCTTACTACAGGATCAAAGGTGGAAATAACTTGATTTCAGTTCCCCTTTACTTCTTCCCCTGGCTTGGCCTGGGGTTAGCTGCCTAGTTGTTTTCAGAAATCAAACCCTGGAAGCAGGGGGAAAGGGTCCGGCTACTGGATTTTTGTTTTTAACCTACTTTCTTGGCTCCCTGCAGGGCCGAGCTCACGTCAGGAGAATGCCCTCTTACCCCTGGCTCTGGGCTCCCTCTTTCACTAACCTGTCGGCTCAAATCCAGGCTGGCAAGAAAGGGAGGCTGGGCTGAAATTCACTGACCTGGGCTGCAGCATACAGAGCACCCTTCCCAATGAGCAGAGGGCCACTGGCTCACGTACAAACCTTAAGCCCTTTGCTGAATAGGCTCGGAGAGGGGGAGAACATTTAATGAGGGCCAGGGGAGGTTC
Source organism: Lepidochelys olivacea (assembly GCF_965140295.1). NCBI lineage: Eukaryota > Metazoa > Chordata > Testudines > Cheloniidae > Lepidochelys > Lepidochelys olivacea. Next base: position 122,385,154 of record NC_140417.1, read on the forward strand.
TGCCCTTGCAGCCAGGCCCCCTTAAATGGGTGGAAATTGGACTCTCAATTAGGCAAACAGCAAAGTCCATACAGCGGGGGTTTGTAAATCTTCCTCTTCCCCTCTGGATCAAATTGCTGCAATTAAAAGCACAACAAACAAACAAAAACCCCATAGTCGTGATAACGTGGCATTGCTTTATAAATGAAACACACCAGATTAAGAAGGGAAAATATTCATTAGCCCCAACGCATAGCATCCTTCCTATCTATCGGACACGTTTGGCAGTGCTTAATTTGTGCTGGAGCTTGCTGGGACTGAGGGTAGCTGAGCCCTGGCCCCTCTTTCATCACAAATTAAGCACTGGGCATATCTAAACCTGCAAAATATCCTCATCCCACTGCAGCCCACGGCGGCTGGGATTGGTTAATTTCAGCCAAGCCCCACTTTCTTGCCGGCGTGGATTTGAGCCAACAGGTCAGTGAAAGGGGGAGCCCAGAGCCAGGGGTAAGAGGGCATTCGCCTGACCTGAGCTGGGCCCTGCAGGGAGCCAAGAAAGTAGATTTAAAAATAAAAATCCACTAGCCGGACCCTTTCCCCCTGCTTCCAGGGTTCGATTTCTGAAAACAGCTAGGCAGCAAACCCCAGGCCAAGCCAGAGGAAGAAGTAAAGGGGAGCCAAAAATCAAGCTAGCTCCACCTTTGATCCTATAGTAAAGGCTTCCTCCCTGGAGGCCTGGTGCCCCCACTCCATTGGGGCACGTGGCCCTCTCTCCTCCCACCCCACCTTCCATCTGTGCGGCTCTCCCGGCTGGCTAACCTGCCTCCCCCCGCTCTGCCAGCTTCATTAGCCATCTTCCCCTGCATCACAGGGTGTGTTACCTACTATGGAGCAGCAAGAAAGAACACATGTGGCTAAAAACAAGCCCTGGCTAATGTGCTGCTCTCTCCAAAGTGCCCCTGGCTTTAGCAAAGTATTTAATTAGCCTCCACAAACTTCTTTTCCTCCCCTGCAGATTACAGTGATCTCAGCCCAAGAAGCCCTGGAATGCAATTCCTTCCAAGGACATGCTCAATGGAGACGTAATATTGACTTGGTGTCCACCAGAATGTAGTAAGAAGAGCATGGAATGGATTTTAACAAATCTATAGAGCTGCTTGTGAATGATTTTGTGACTATACTCGCCTGGGCGCACGCACACACACACCTGCCTGTGTATATATTTCTCTGTTGAATACTCTGGAAATTTTGTTTAGTGCCATTTTTGACTCCTTTTGAGTGCTTCAACAGCTACATCTAGTGACTTTTCAAGATCTGTCTGGTGACTTCCTGCTATGTGGAGTTGGCAACATTGCCAGGCTCAGTGTCTGGGCTCCTCAATCCCGGCCCTCTCTGCTCTGACCTTCCAACTCTGGCGGAGGGGATGGGGGGAGGGTGGTGTTACAACTGACACCTGCTCCCTAGGAACTGTACTAGGATCCCAGAGCTCATTGCATGGAAGCTACCACAGAGCCATCATGACCTTTGCCTTGAACTGAACCAGCAACCTACAATGAGAAGAGCTCCTTGCCCCATAACCGTTCCCCTGAGCCAGCCTGGCCCAATGTCAGCCAAGCTCTGATGTTGCAGGATAGTAGAGGTTTCAAATGCTTTGCCCACTGGCACTTTATTTGGGATTTTTTTTTTAAACTCCCCACTGATAAACTCCTAGAGAAGTCCAAAGCCGCTGGACTTCTGGATTGGAACCCTCTGGAAGTTCACCTGAAAAATACATTCTGCCTTAAAGAGAGATTTCTGTCCTGCTGCCAGGAACAGAGCCACCTAGCTACCCAGCAGGAGAGTGAATTCATAGCGCATCCTTTACCAACACACTATTTCCTTACATCGCGCCATCAGATGCACCTCGCTCCCCAACCCCACTTAGCACTACTGCAATATTAAGGTTGATAATGTTTAGCATTCATTTAAATATGTCTGTCCACATCCTTCATGGACACTATCCAATTAATCAAAGACTTTCAAGCTTGCAGACTTCAGGAGAAGTTAATGCTGCTCTTAGGACGTTATCTTTGGCACATTGCACATCCTGCTTGTTTCACTAGGGGATTTAACAAGCAAGCAGTATACTAAGTTTTATATTTAACAAGGAACACCGGAAGCTAAGACACTGAATTTCAGCAACACTGAGGAAGAAGCCGTAACCTGGCATTCCTAGTCATCTTTTTTTCATAGATTCCAAGGACAGAAGGGACCACTGTGACCATCTAGTCTGACCCCCTGTATAGCACAGGCCTTCTGAGCACTTGATACTGTAAGTTTAGTGTTGGGTCAAGACCACTTTTTTGCAATTAATTTCCCTGTGTTTTTAAAGCCAAAGGAGACAGCTGAAGGTATTTTGCTTGGGCAATTTGCAGTCTGTGCTAACAGAGCTCGTAACTTCTTTGATCCCAGGCCTATGCCAGAGACTTTTAGCCCAGCGGTGCACTCCGTTTATAAACAGCGAGGCAGCAAGGTTTGCAGATGATACTACACTGCTCAAGATACTTAAGACCAAAGCAGACTGTGAAGAACTTCAAAAAGATCTCACAAAACTAAGTGATTGGGCAACAAAATGGCAAACGAAATTTAACGTGGATAAATGTAAAGTAATTCACATTGTATGTATAGTTGGGGTTATTTTTTCCCCAATATGATGGGGGCTAATTTAGCTACAGCTAATCAGGAGAAAGATCTTGGAGTCATTGTGGATAGTTCTCTGAAGACATCCATGCAGTGTGCAGCGGCAATTCAAAAAGCAAACTGGATGTTAGGAATCATTTAAAAAAAGGGAATAAGACAGAGAATATCTTATTGCCTTTATATAAATCCATGGTACACCCACATCTTGAATACTGTGTACAGATGTGGTCCCCTCATCCCCAAAAAGATATACTGGCATTAAAAAAGGTTCAGAAAAGGGCAACTAAAATGATTAGGGGTTTGGAACAGGTCCCATAGGAGGAGAGATTAAAGAGGCTAGGACTTTTCAGCTTGGAAAAGAGGAGACTAAGGGGGAATATGATAGAGGACTATAAAATCATGAGTGGTGTGAAGAAAGTGAATAAGGAAAAGTTATTTACTTGTTCCCATAACATAAGAACTAGGGGCCACCAAATGAAATTAATGGGTAGCAGGTTTAAAACAAATAAAAGGAAGTCCTTCACTCAGCGCACAGTCAACCTGTGGAACTCGTTGCCTGAGGAGGTTGTGAAGGCAAGGACTATAACAAGGTTTAAAAGAGAACTGAATAAATTCATGGAGGCTAAGTCCATTAATGGCTATTAGCCAGGATGGGTAAGGAATGGTGTCCCTGGCCTCTGTTTGTCAGAGGGTGGAGATGGATGGCAGAAGAGATCACTAGATCATTACCTGTTAGGTTCACTCCCTCTGGGGCACCTGGCATTGGCCACTGTCGGCAGACAGGATATTGGGCTGGATGGACCTTTGGTCTGACCCAATATCTTAAGTTCTTATGTAAATACTGCAAACTTCCTCCATTCTTGGTGGACTTTATAACTTCCCTGGATATGGAATTATTTGGCCTGTAGTGTGTACAAGATCCTTCAGCTTGGTTAATGGACTCAGTAGGTTTGTCGTTATCAAACCCCGCAAGAAGACAGACATTCTAAAGAAAAATCTGCAAGATGGGCAACCTCTGAGCTTGTTGGCTGATAAATGCCAAGTATTCTCATTGTTGTATTCTAGAGAGCCAGCAATTGTTGCAGTACTGGCCTAGGAGCTAGGAAAGCCAAAGTTCTAATCATAGTGACATAGGCCTGGAAGGGACCTCCTGGATCTGGACCTGTTCAAAAAAAGAGGAACTGAAATTGGAACGTGGGTGAGCAGAATTGGATTGGTTTTTCAGAGGACGCCTGCCCAGTGCAATGGTATTAATACTTTCCCATCGTTACGAGCATACCTCCTAGCATTGCATTTGCCTTTTTCACAGCCTCATCACAATGGTAGCTTGTAGTCATCCTATGATCAATGAATACACCCAGGTCTTTCTCTGTCACTTTCAGCTGCAGAGCCCTCAGTTGATAGCAGAACTTATTAGACCCTCAGTGCATGACCTTGCATTTTGTACTAGAAATAGGATAACATTTAATATTACTCCAGTCTTCTAGATCATCCAGTTCTTCTTCTATAATATTCCAATCTTCCTCTGTATTGACAGTGCTTCCCAATTTTGTGTTTTCAGTAGATTTCACTAGCTCACTCCTACTTTTCATGCCCGGGTCATGAATGAAAATATTAAAGATTAGACGAAAGAACGAACCTTGAGGAACTTCACTAGAAACCTCCCTCCAGCCCGACAGTCCTTCAGCACCGACCAATGCCATCTCCCCTTTAGTGATTTCTTTACACATTTTACAATTTTGTACTAATCCTCATCTTGTCTAGTTTAACTAATAATTTCCTGTGGCGTTGTATCAAATGCTTTATTGACATCCAAATAGATTAGATCTACCGAATTTCCCATCATTTCCCTTATTTAAAGAAATATCAGGTTCATCCAGCACTATTTTTGGTAACCCTGTGTTGCATTTCATCACATTTTCCCTTGACCTCTATGTTGTTAATTTTTTGTTCCTTCAAAATTTGTTCCAAAGCCTTGCATACTGCTGAGCTCAGACTAATGGGTCTATGGTTTCCCAGATCAGTTCCTCCCCCCCGCCTACTTTGTTAAATATAGACACTATGTTTGCTATTCTCCATTCATATTCTACCACACCCAATTTGATAGATGTATTAAAAATCCTTGCTACTGGACTTCTAGTTTCAAGTGTCCATTCTTTCAGTGTTCTGGAATGACGATTATCTGGGTCCCCAACCAGAACACGTTAAACTCTTTGAGCTTTGCTTCCTACCTCAGATGTGGTTATTTCCATTTCTAGATGCTCATTCACACTAGTCATCCTGCCTTTGTCACCCCATGTTCTCCATCCCCGGCCTTGCTAAAAACTGAGGCAAAGTTTTGGACCATACCTAGTGTAAACTTAATTTCTACCCCATCATCACTGCATGGCAACCCCACTTCTTTTCTTGCTCTTTTTATTTATATAGCCAAAGCATCTTTTACTATTTGTTTTAATGTCATTTGCAAGGTCTAACTACTTTTGGCGAGTTTCACTTTCTCCCTACACTTTCAACACCAACATGGAGCTTCTGTTTGCTGATCAATCTCTTTCTCTTGTTCTCGTAGGCTCTGTTTACTCCTAATATCCTTTCTGAGCTGGTTCTTCAACCAGCTAGAACTGGAGAGCTTCTCCACAAGTTTTTCTCCCCCATGCTGGGACGCAAAAACGATGTGGAATTTGTACCTCAAGACTTAAAAAAAAATTCCAAGCCCGTCCTGCACATTGAAATCTCTGAGCTTTTCAGGTCAGTTAACTTCACTTAATTCCCCCAAGATCTGCCCTTTTGAAATAAAAAACCTTAGTTACCAACTAAAAATCTGCAAATGATCACATACAGGAATAACTGTCAGAAGCATTTGCTCTCCAGTCTATACTCAGGAAATTAAAGTCTCCTACAATGACAATTTCAGGTAGTATTTCTCTCTCTAACATTATGACTCCAACACAAACGTATAGGTCCTCCTAAACTTTCTGTACCTCACTGTTTCCTATCATCTTAACGAGGATCATTAAACTTACCAGCCTTGCCAGGTTGAACTGATGTTTGTGCAATGCTCTGAAGATGAGAAAAGCCATATGAAATAGCCAAGTATTGATATTCGGGGAAGGGGGTGACCCTGATGGCCCAATTCAGAAAAGGAGCAATATGAGGATCCTTTGGATTGGAAGGATTCTGCTGCCCCCTTAGAATCACCACTTACAAGACAAATTAAGCCCGTGGTACCACTTTCTCTACTGGCAAAGATGAAGTGATAGGAATGGGAGAACTTAAACACAACGCACCCCAAGCTTGTAGGTTTAAGAACGGATTAACCTTGAGCCCAATCCGAGCTGCTAGCTCTTACCTTGAGGATGCCACCTGGGCATATACTATTTATTTTAGAATTAAGTTATTGTTTGGCTTTAAAGTAGCCACGTAACTGACTGCGACTGGCTGAGAGTTTCATGGACTTGAACCATGAAGACTTGAACCTTGAAATGATGGACAAGGCTCACAAAAGGAACAGGGCGGTGATCTGCTCTCAGATTTTATAAAGCAAAATAGCCTGCTAAGACTTGGCACCAACACAGCTTTTCCCACCTGCAGATCTCCCTGCAGTCGACAATGAGAAGCAAGTTTTGCTCTCCCCATTTTACAGACAAAGGTCACGCAGCCAGACAGTGGCAGCGTTGGGGATCATCCATGGAGCCGTGTTATGTTTTAAATGAACGTTTCTCCAGATCCATTTCCGACACAGACTATGTCTAGTCTAAGCCCTCCTTTGAGCTATGCAATGGAACCCACACCTATGGGTGTTTGGCATCTAACAATCTACTACTTCCCAGTAACAGATGTTCCTAACGCCACGCCTGGGAGAGTTGTCACACTGCAGGGCCTCAGGGAATCACAGGAATGAGAGAGAGAAACGGATTCTCAGTTCCTCTTCTCCATCCTCGCTGGGGCAGTATCGGTCCCCACAGAGCACTGTGCAGCCCAGTTTCGGACATCCCAGGAAGCACGTGTCCCGTGGCTGACTAATTCCAAAATCCTGTGGATAGATCCATTGTCACTGATAGTTCCAGTGTAGCAGCGGGAATCCTAACTTACCATTTATCAGACAATCTCAAAACATGGCAACCTGGCTAACTTCAGTGGTCACTAGGGATGGAGACGCCCCATGCCAAACCCATACTCGACCAATGCACTTGACAGCACTCATTTTACCACGTGCCAACATGGGTGCATTTTTAAATGGACTGGCATCACCCACTGGGGCCATGAGGGCTGCAGCATAAATTACTTCAGCAGCTGCCCAGTGCTGTTGTCCTGGATACATTGCTGACTGGTCTAGACGTCTCAATGGAAGGAAGGGGTGTAGCCTCAAAACGGGAGGAGACAGCTGCCATGCTCTACTGGCTGGGGATGATGCTGGGGAGCAGGAAACAGACAACGTCCTTTTGAGCCACCAGCCACATTCTCTTCGCTCCACTCCTGCGGTGGCTTCCATTCAGCCAGCCAGCTACAGAGCACCTCACCTACAGGTTGTCTCCCACCTCGTCTTCACAGCTCCTGGAGAGCCACCCATGTACAGCCACCTCTGAGTGGCAGAGATCCCTTTGGTGAGCAGGAACTGGCCAAAGCAACGGCAGGAGAGAGATGCAATCAAGGGAGAGGGATGAAAGGTTGGGCAGTGTGCAAATCCAGAAGCAGTGCAGTCCAGTGACTAGAGCAGGGAGGCAGGAGCTGAGCAACTGGCCCTGCCAATATCATGTAGCTTCCTTGGGCATTGTTGGGGGGGGAGGGGGGCGCGTGTGAGAGGAGGGGAAGTCACTCGAAACACAGGTGCAGCTTCCGAGTCTGGTTCTGGTGGTGAAAATATTGGGGGAGGGAAGGAAAAATAAGACAGACTGGAAAATGAAATAATCACTTTGCTTGTCAGTTTGTCCCAAGTTAAAGCCCACGAAGGATCCTAATTATTAATCAGGACTTCATAGAGAGTCCAACGACCCTGTACTGTGCAGGGGAATGTGACTTGCCCTTGCAATGCTAGAAAACAGTCCACCAAACTGAATCAAGCTTACAGGTCTCGGTGCTGAGCTTGACCTCTGAATAAATATTAAACTTCTTTTATAAATGTGCATCATCCTCTCAACATGCACAGGGTATTCCATTCACCAGGGGACTGATCCAAAGCCCACTGAAGTCAATGAGACCCATGCATTCATTTCAATGGGATTTAATCAGGGGAAGAAGGTGGTGTTTGACACAGTACAACATGACACTCCCATAAGCAAGCCAGGGAAATGTGGTCTAGATGAAATTAATGTAAGATGAGTGCACACCTGGTTGGAAGACTGTACTCAGAGCAGTCAATGGTTTGCTGTCAAACCGGTAGGCAGTTGCTTGCGGGATCCCACAGTGGTCAGTCCTGAGTCCAGCACTATTCAATATTTTCACTGATGACTTGGATAATGGAGTGGAGAGTACGCTTACAAAATGTGCAGATTACACTCTTGTGAGAAGGGCTGCCTGCAGTTTGGAGGACAGGATTTGAATTAAAAATGATCTTGACAAATTGAAGAATTGGTCTGAATTCTACAACATGAAATTCAATAAAAGACAAGTGCAAAGTACTTCACTTAGGAAGGGGGGAAAAAAAATCAAATACACAACTACAAATGGGAAATAATTGGCTAGGTGGTACTACTACTAAGTATCTGGGGTTATAGTGTATTACAAATTGAATAAGAGTCACCAATATGACGCAGCTGCAAAAAAGGCCAAATATTCTGGGCCACATTAAAGGAAGCACTGAATGTGAGACATAGGAGGTAATTGTTTTGTCCCGCTCTACTCAGCACTGGTGAGGCCCCAGCTGGAGTACTGTGTCCAATTCTGGGTACCACACTTTAGGAAAGAAGGGAACAAACTGGACAGAGTCCACAGGAGAGCAACAACAATGATAAAAGGTCTAGAAAACCTCACCTATGAGGAAAGGTTAAAAAAACTGGGAAAAGAATACCAAGGGAAGACCTGGTAACAGTCTTCAAATACGTTAAGGACTGTTATAAAGAGGATTGTGATCAATTGTTCTCCAAATCCACTGAAGGCAGGGCAAGAAGTAATGGGCTTCATCTGCAGCAAGGAAGATTGAGTGTTAGATTTTAGGAATAACTTTCTAACCATAGTAGTTAAACTCTGGAATAGGCTTCCACAACCTATCACTGGAGGTTTTAAAGACCAGATTGGGCAAACTCGTGTCTCAAGGGTGGTCTATGTTAACTTGGGCCCAGCTCAGCACAAGGGACTGGACTTGATGACTTCTTGAGTTCCTTCCACCCCTACAGTTCTAGGATTCTAAAAACTTTAAAGTACATGGGGAAGGAGAAGCAGCTATGGAAGAGATACACCTAGCAGTGAAGGAAGAAATAGACAGAAAACACTGATGGTAAAAGCAGACCAGGGAGAAAAGCCAAATCAGAAAAGACAAAACATCTTGAAGAAAGAAGGGACTGATGGTTTTGCAGTGAACGTGCAAAGCTTGCTGTCAGGCCTCCTGGGTTCTATCCTATCTATCCCTAGCTCTGCCCTCTCTGTGCTGCCAGTTTCTTCATCTCTAAAAATGGGGATTATCTACCATATGGGAGAGTCATGAGTTACAAACATGAGTGATTTAAAGGTCTTTGAGATTCTTGGCTGGAGGGAACAACGGCAGGCAAAGAGTTAATTTAAAGGAGAGCTTTGAAAGAGGAGTCTGAGGGGAGGGGAGCTATACAGGCTCCGAAAGAGAGAATGAAGGTGTAAACCAGACAGATGGAGATCAGGGCTGAGGGAAACTGATGTAATGAACCTCAACACCTCACTGGTGCAATGCCACTGATGCCATGATGCTAAGGATGTATTTAGCTCAGAACATTTCCATTGTAGAGCGTTTGCTTTGTCCAACATTGTGACTAAGTTTTAATGATGCTTTGGCTGATTTTATGCCTTTCCCCCCACCTTTGGATGGGGTGGACACAGTGAACCAGTCCCTCACCCCAACAGCAGCTGCCCTCCCCCCCAAGGAGGTTAGAGATTCCCCCTTACTTTCCTTTCAGTGAACCACGGAAAACAACAATCTAATTCAACATCTCTCTTTCTGTGTAGAAAAAGTATCAGTAAGCAAGGAGAGAGGAAGGGGATGTGGGTGGGTAGCCCCGGCAGGGATGAGGGGGGAGAGCAACAAGGTGAGGATTTCACCACCTCTGGCTGTTGTCCAAAGCCCGGAAAGGACATTTCCTTTCAGTTCCATCAAAGGAGAAACTGGCTCAAATCAACATTCAGCCACTTGGAAAGGTCCAGAAAAGTTACCATGGACACAGCAGAAACATTCCATCAAGCAACTGATGTGATCAAAATGCCGTTAACCTAACAGAGCTTGAAACAGCTACTGTGGCAGGGTGAGGGGGAACAGAGGGGGCTGCGTTTTTCAGAAAACTGGTTTAAATAAACACAGAGAACCCAGCCACTTAGCAACTCGCTTTGAGAGATTTCAGATGATCCAGGAACTTGCTTCGCACCCCTTCATTATGCCCAGAGTCTGTTTAGAGAGTCACCAGTTGCTATATTCCCAGGGCTGTCAACTCTTCCCGCTGGATTGGGTTTCAGAAGATTCCTTCTCTTGCAACAGAGGGTTTTGCTTGCATGGTTTCAATGAGCTACAGTTTCAAGTCTCAACCCTCCATCCCCTACAACAGTGACGTGTGGCAGGTTCTCCCACACCCAACTGGCTAGCCCAGGCCAACACACACTCCCTCTTCCCCGCTTCCTTGCATGAGGCTGCATCTGGGCACCCATGGTTAGCCTGATGTGACCCAGGTTACAGCAGGTAAAAGGTGTCAGAGGAAATCTCTGCTTGCTCCCAGTCAATCACTTAAGCCCCAGCCATCAACTCAGGCACTCTGAAACATTGTGGAAGAAAAAGCTTTAGGGTTTGGACAAAGACCCTTGTGTGCGTCCTGACAGCAGAAACTCTGGCCCAGCCGCTGACCAGCTCCCATTGGGATTACTCACTGCCATGGGTCCATCCAAAATACAGCAACCAAAGTTACCTTCCTAGGTCACAGCCTGTTGTTTTGCCCACACCACACCCACACCCCTTTGGCTCTCCCCACTGGCCCCTTTCCAGGTTCTACAACTCCACTTCTCCCCGCCTGTCTGAGCTTATCTAGTCCCCTCCACTCTGCCAAGGCTGCGCCTATTGCACAGCCCTGCCCTGGCTCTCTCAGCTCCCCTCGGGGTTTTCACTCTACACCCACCCCCATGAAACTGCACTGCCCGCCCCCGTCCCCCTTGGATACCCTAGGCTTTGCACTGTACTCCCCTTCCTAGTCCCTCTCCGATAACGTCCCTGTCTCCACACACAGCTTATGCTGCACCTGCCATGTCCTCTCAGATTCTCTGGGCTATATACTGCGCCCTCCCCTCCACCAAAACCACTACACTCCTCTCTGATCACTTGGTTTCTACCCAGCACTGCACACCCCCCTTCCCCTCCCCTCCCCCATCCACCCCCCAACAGGGTAAACACTGCACTCCCCTCCCCCAAAGCACTGCGCTTCCCTTTCAGACCTCCTGGGCTTTACATTGCAATCCCCACAGCACTGCACTGCCCCCCCATTTCAGAGCCCTGGAACCTTGCCCTGCCTCACACTGCACTCCCCCCCCTTCAGACCCCCGGCGGCTTGCCCTGCCCCCCCCCTTCAGACCCCCGGGGGCTTGCCCTGCCCCGCCCCCCCCCTTCAGACCCCCGGCGGCTTGCCCTGCCCCGCCCCCCCCTTCAGACTCTGGGGGGCTTGCCCTGCCCCGCACTGCCCCCCCCTTCAGACCCCCGGGGGCTTGCCCCGCCCCACCCCCCCTTCAGACCCCCGGGGGCTTGCCCCGCCCCACCCCCCCTTCAGACCCCCGGGGGGGCTTGCCCCGCACTGCCCCCCCTTCAGACCCCCGGGGGGGCTTGCCCCGCACTGCCCCCCCTTCAGACCCCCGGGGGGGCTTGCCCCGCACTGCCCCCCCTTCAGACCCCCGGGGGGGCTTGCCCTGCCACGCCCCCCCCTTCAGACTCTGGGGGGCTTGCCCTGCCCCGCACTGCCCCCCCCTCAGACCCCCGGGGGGGCTTGCCCCGCACTGCCCCCCCCTTCAGACCCCCGGGGGGGGGGGCTTGCCCCGCACTGCCCCCCCCTTCAGACCCGCGGGGGGGGGCTTGCCCCGCCCCCCATTACACCGCACTCTGACCTCCTGGGGTTTACCCGGTGCCCCCCATTGCACTGCCCTGCACCCCTCTGCCCCCCCTCCCATTGCACCGCGCCCCCCAGCTCTCCGGGGTTTGCATATCCCAGGGCCCCCGGCCCCCTACCTGCTGCGGCCCCCAGGCCAGAGCCCCTCTCCCTCGCTCGGGCCCACGTGGCTTTCCCCGCCCCGCTCCCTCAGGCGTGGCCCCTGTCAGCCAATCAGAGCCGGCCGCCCCCCCCCCTTGCCAGCACCAGCGCAGGACCCGGGACGGGAGCCAAGGAGGTTTAATACGCATGCGCCGAGGAGGGGCACGACGCGGCCGGCAGGGGCCGGAATCTGTGTCCGACCCGGCCCCGCTGCCGCTCGTGCGACGTGCGTGCCGCGGAGAAGGGTGACGCTGTACGTAGGAGGCGGCGCGCATGACGCAGTTGCCCATGGTAACCCGGGAGCCGCGTAGGTAGAGGATGGTGAGTGCGAGATGTGAGGGGGGGCAGCCAGGGGAGGGTCCTGCTGTCTGGGGGAGGGGCCGGGGGCAGCCTGGGTGGGGAGAGGGATTGGGGGGGGCAGCCTGGGTGGGGAGAGGGATTGGGGGGGGCTGGGGGGGCCAGGCTGGGTGGGGAGAGGGATGGGGGGGCAGCCTGGGAGGGGAGAGGGATTGGAGGGTGCTGGGGGGGCAGCCAGGGGAGGGTCCTGCTGTCTGGGGGAGGGGCCAGGGGCAGCCTGGGTGGGGAGAGGGATTGGGGGGGGCTGGGGGGGCCAGGCTGGGTGGGGAGAGGGATGGGGGGGCAGCCTGGGAGGGGAGAGGGATTGGAGGGTGCTGGGGGGGCAGCCAGGGGAGGGTCCTGCTGTCTGGGGGAGGGGCCAGGGGCAGCCTGGGTGGGGAGAGGGATTGGGGGGGGCTGCCTGGGTGGGGAGAGGGATTGGGGGGTGCTGGGGGGGCAGCCTGGGTGGGGAGAGGGATTAGGGAGTGCTGGGGGGCCAGGCTGGGTGGGGAGAGGGATTGGAGGGTGCTGGGGGGGCAGCCAGGGGAGGGTCCTGCTGTCTGGGGGAGGGGCTGGGGGCAGCCTGGGTGGGGAGAGGGATTGGGGGGGGGCAGCCTGGGTGGGGAGAGGGATTGGAGGGTGCTGGTGGGGCAGCCAGGGGAGGGTCCTGCTGTCTGGGGGAGGGGCCAGGGGCAGCCTGGGTGGGGAGAGGGATTGGGGGGGGCTGCCTGGGTGGGGAGAGGGATTGGGGGGTGCTGGGGGGGCAGCCTGGGAGGGGAGAGGGATTGGGGGGTGCTGGGAGGGCAGCCAGGGGAGGGTCCTGCTGTCTGGGGGAGGGGCCGGGGGCAGCCTGGGTGGGGAGGGAGGGATGGGGCTAGGGTGCTATGGAGAGGGAGGGATGGGGGTCCAGCCTGGGGGGAAGGGGTGGGGGTTGGGGACCAAGCTTGTGGGGGAGGGTGGGAAGGGGTGGGATGCTGGGGGGCCCAGCCTGGCTGGGGAAGGATGGATGGATGGATGGAGGGGGGGCTAAGGTGCCGTGGAGAGGGAGGGAGGGAGGGATGGATGGTGTCCAGCCTAGGTGAGGCAGGAGGGATGGACTGGAGGGGCTAGCCTGGGTGGGGAGGAAGAGGTGGGGGGCTGGGGATCTGCGAGCCAAGCCTGGATGGGAAGGGATGGATGGGGTGCTGGGGGTACTATGAAGAGGGAGGGATGGGGGGCCAGCCTGGGGGTCTCATTGGAGGAGAAAGGACCAGCAGGTATTCAGAAGTTTCTGGCATGCAGTGCCAGGGTGAGGAGGGGTTGACACAGCTGCTGCAGGGGAGCACCCCCATCCCTCCAAGAGGTGGGCTAGCCCTATGGCAGGATGGTGTGTGTGCAGAAACTAAAGAGTCAAGCTTATGACAGTGGGACAGAGGATGGGTGAAAGAGGTGAACAGCCTCCAATAGCCCCACGTATAAGGACTGCATTCAGTCCTCAAATCCATAGACATGGCCTGGTTTGCACACACTGGTTCAAGGCAACCACATTTTCCCTAATTGAGTTGCTACACGGACAGCATACTAGGAGCATAGCAACTTCACTGTGATGGTTCTGCAAGCTACATTCCCCACCCATCCCAGCCTGCAGCATTCCACACTGCTCCATCATAAAAGGTGTGGAGACAAAGGCCAGGGCCCCTGTTCCCTTTTTGTTCAGTTGATGGTGGGTCATTACTTACTAGACACAGTGGTCATCACAGAAAATACATCTGCTTTAAAGATGAGGGCAGTTACATAATGGAATGGAGCACTCCACCAACTACACTTGGGCAGCGGCTGCTGACAGATAAAGTTGCACTTTTGCTTTGTGAAGGTCTCAAACTGATACAGTCTGGGATTTGCTGAATGGTTTCTGAGCATTTATTGTGTGTGTGAGATGGGGTGGACAGGAGGGAAGTAGGTAGTTTCCAGTGCATGTTTTACTTAGCATTAAACAGAAAGATACACAAATGTATTTCCCATATATAAAATCAGTGTTTCCCAGAGTGTGTGGTATGGCCCCTGGGGGTTCATCAGAGACTAGCTGGAGTGGGGAGAGATGCGGGAGCACCCCAGCTAAAGACCCTGACATAAATTGTTCTCCAGAATCTCAGCTTTCATTAAAAGAAACAAAACAACAAACACTAAGTCTCTAGCTGTTATGGCTGTGAAGAAAACCTTGAAAATGTGAAGGGGGTGAAACCACTTCAGAGACCAGAATTTGCAGAGAGCCTAGAACAACAGCCCTCAGGAGTGAATTGCCCCATTGTTTTCAGTGGTTGCTTACTCTGATGCCAATAATGAGTTAACAATGTTGACATTTAAATTATTTCAATGCACATCAAAGCATCTTAGAAATGAGTAGAAGTTTAATATTATGCAGATCTATTCCAGCAATTCCCAAAAGTGTGGGGCAGAGGGCATGAAGTACCAGCTGGGGAAAGGAAGTGAGGGCACAGCAGATGTATACATTGAGAGATGGGTAGATTGTTAAACTTCACATGGTGGGACTGCAGTGAGAGCCCAGTCAGTTTTGTTGTCCTAAAAGAGGGCTCATCTTTTGAAAGTTTGGAAAATATTGTGTTAAATGGCACCTGTGGCTTACTTGCTACTGTAAATAACTATATTTACATGTTTACGGCACTTTATTAACAGACATCAGGCAAAGAGTATAATAACTTTGTACTTACAGGGCCTTTTATTCAAGGTCATTTATTCATGCTCTATCATGATGTTCAAGTATTATCCCATTTTGCAGATTGGGAAACTGACTCATGGAGAGGTTAGGTGACTTGCTCAAAATTATTATATGGAGACAGGGTAGTTTCTGCATAGTTAAAAGTGGAGTCAGGCACTTAAGACTGATTGTGATCTATTCTTTCAAACAAAACCACAATCCATTTATTGTCAGTAGTATCCTTGATACCTAGAATTTGTTCCAGAAATTGAGAACTTTCTGAGATAAGACTTGGAAAGTGACTCCTTTTAGAAATGTTTGCATATGGTCTAATAGTTTGTTGGTGCTTTTATCTGCACAGTAAAATTACATTACATCATAGGGTTTTTTTAAAAGAGTACGTCTTAACATTGACTCATATACAGCAGGTAGTTATCAAAGACAGGTATACTGAAATATGTACAAACGTGTTCCAAAAGCTAGACACAAGTTTCAAATACCAAAACCAACAGAAGGAAGAAAAGCATGCAGGCATTGTCATCATTGACACCCATAGATAGAAATTTTGTGTGGTTAGTCTCTAAGGTGCTACTAGTCCTCCTTTTCTTTTTGCGAATACAGACTAACACGGCTGCTACTCTGAAACCCTTTTCCTAAGGAAATCTGCATGTGACATATTGCTAACAAATTTAAAGGAAGCAAAAGAGTTTGATTTCAATTATGCAAAGGCATGCACAGAAGGACCCATTCAGATATCTCCCAGTGGCCCAAAATAGAAAACTTTGTATGACCTCTTTTGATAGAAAACTGTGTCAGTGGGTTTGAGCAGGGAAAACTTTCTAGGTGATTTGACTCCAGCAAAAGGTAAACTTTAATGCAGAAAAAAATGTATGAATTGAATGACACCATAGTCTGGAATTTGCGCAGCAAGTAATTGATTTTGTTTTGACTGTGTTAGAAGTATTGAATAAGCTGTGCTAAATAGATTAAGGCTCTTTGGTTGTTTTGAAAAAGGCTTTTATGTAGCATCTCTAGTTAGGCAGGCTAAGAGAAAGTTAATCAAACATCATGCTTCAGGGCATCAGCTAATTAGCTGCAGTAAGGAAGGATTCCCCACCCTCACACACTGTGTACAGAATTGCACAATGGACTAGGAATGAAACATCAGCTACTAGCCACTGCTGAAGGCATATTAGACTCGATAGACTGTTTGTTTGATCCCACTCTACCAAATCCTATATAAATACAGTGAAACCTTCACTAATCTTCCTCAAATAGGCATCCTCTGTCTTACGGAATGCTTTTAGAGTTGTTGTTATTACTCTTTACTGTAGTGTGTAGGAACCCCAGTCTTGGACCAGAACCCCACTGTGCTAGGCACTGTACAAACACAGAACAAAAAGAGAGTTCCTTCCCCAGGAGCTTACAATCTAAGTGTAAAACAAGAGATAACAGGCGCATACAGACAGACCAGTGGGAGAGTACAAGGAAACAATGAGACAATATTAGTTAGTGTGATAGGCAGTTTTTTTGTAGGCATAATGGAAAAGGAGGGTTTTGAAGGAGGATAATGAGGTAGCTCTGCAGATGTTTACCAGGAACTCTTCCTAAGCCTGACTAGCAGTGTGAGAGAAAGCAGAAAGGCACTTGTTTCAGATTTAACAAATGGGTAATGGAGGCTTGCACCATGGTCCAATCAGAGGCAGGAGTCAGCATCTTGATAGAGAATAAGAGAGGATAGGTAGGATGGGGTTAGGCCATGAAGGGCCTTAAAAGTGAAGACAAGTAGCTTATGTTTGATGTGATAGAGAAGGGGGAGGCAAAGGGTGGGGTGACATGGTCAAGCAGTGGGCTAGGAGAATGATCTTTATAGCAGCATTGTAGTTCAGTAGAATTTTATTTGATCTTTTGTTAAATGCCACGCTTACTAAGGAAACATTTGCTGGTCACTGAGGGCACTGATATTCTAATCATCTGAGCTTTGTGGCTAATACAACAAAACAGAAAATATTTGCTTCTTCTCCCTAATCGGGATACAACTCCACCCCGCAGTTACTGACAGGCCCTACATCACCTTATTTCTAGACCATAGCATAAAGTGAAATAGTTCTCTCCATTACATCCTTTATATTGTCAACTCTGATATGATATTTACACAGATAATTTCGCAAAAAGAAAAGCAGTACTTAATAAGTACTTAAAAAGGAGTACTTAATAAGATAATAGCTTATCTTATTATTACCAGCAGGACAGTGGGGTGGGAGGAGGCATTGTTTCATAGTCTCTGTGTGTATATAATGTCTTCTGCAGTTTCCACAATATGCATCCGATGAAGTGAGCTGTAGCTCACGAAAGCTCATGCTCAAATAAATTGGTTAGTCTCTAAGGTGCCACAAGTACTCCTTTTCTTTTTGCGAATACAGACTAACACGGCTGTTACTCTGAAACAGATAATTTCAATGCTCAGTTCCCCCTAAATCAACTTCTAATTTGGCCTATAAATGTGACTCTTCCTCTCAAGAGCTTCTATGGCACAGGATGTGGTTGCATGCACCAACTAGTTCTAGAAATCCACATAGCTTGGATTTAAAGCTGAATAAACCTGCCAAACCTTAGGACTGTAAATGTCATTGTATTTTTATATACATGTATTAAGAAAAGTTTAGCGCACGTAGCTATAACAAAAAAACTTTGGATAGTTCAGTGAGTGTTTTCAACCTAGAAATTATATATTTTCATAAAACCACATATTTGTATTCTCAGAAGGATGCTAATGAGACGATAATTTTCTTTCATATCCAATTTCCTTTTTTTGAATGCTGTATATCTCTGTATTTGCCACCCAACAGTGTAGAACCCAGTATTAAATTTTATATAATTTCTTGGTAATTATCCAGTGGTTTTGTGTTTTGCTTTTTTAGTATCTCCACCCACCTTCCAGAAAATGTAGGTATCTTAGTGGTGCTCTCAGGTGTCAGTCTCTTGTTGGAGGAGGTCCTGTGCCTCTCTGTACAAAGGAAGGATACTTTGGTCTCTCGTTCAACTCAGTCAAAGACTAAAACAGATTATTTGCTTCATACATGCCACCACTTCTGGAGTTGCCCAGTATGGCTATCCTCATCTAAAAGGTGTAGCCTGGCAAGACTATACACCCTGTCACACAGTGGCCTCCACAGTTTTCCCCCTCCATATTAAAAATGCTGCAATCTGTTCAGTTTTATGCAGATTACATGTAGCCCTCATGCTCCTGACAAGTTGCCAGTGCAGCTCTTCAGCTGGACAATGTGCTTAAGCCTCAGCTGAAGACTTGTTCTGCTACTGAACCTGGGAACCCACCACATCACCCATCTCATCCCTTAAACTGCCAGTACACAGCTGCCCTGCCACTAATCCAACCAACAGATTGCTTTTTTTAGTATCCTTGCCTTGCCTGCTGGAACATCCATATCACCACAGCAGTCTCCATAACACTGCTGTTTACTGCCCACGTTTATGGTTTTCCCATTCAAAAGTTAATTCAAATATTTTGTTTGCAAGTAAAAACCTGTCCATCAGCATGTGCGTAGTACAGGTTGCACGTGCCACATGCTGGAGTTATGCAGCAAGTAAATTAATTCTTACTTTTTCTAGTCTGCTAAACCATCAAGGAGCACTTAACACCTTTTTAGCTTATGTATTTAGTAGGGCTCTCAAGTGATTGATTAATCGCGGAAACAAAAAATTTTATCATGATTAATCGCACTGTTAATAATAGAATACCATTTCTTTAAATATTTTTGGATGTTTTCTACATTTTCAAATATATCAATTTCAATTACAACACAGATACAAAGTGTACAGTGCTCACTTTATATTTATTTTTGATTACAAGTATTTTCACTGTAAGAAAAGAAAAGAAGCAGTATTTTTAAATTCACCTAATACAAATACTATAATGCAATCTCTTTATCATGAAAGTTGAACTTACAAATGTAGAATTATGTACCAAAAAACTGCATTCAAAAATAAAACAATGTAAAATTTTAGCGCCTGCAAGTCCTCTCAGTCCTACTTCTTGTTCAGCCAATCGCTCAGACAAACAAGTTTGTTTACATTTGCAGGAGATAATGCTGCCCATTTCTTGTTTACAGTGTCACCTGACAGCGAAAACAGGCATTCTCATGGCACTGTTGTAGCCAGCGTCGCAAGATATTTATGTGCCTGATGCGCTAAAGATTCATATGTCCCTTCATGCTTCTGCCACCATTCCAAGGGACATGTGTCCATGCTGATGACAGGTTCTTCTCGATAACAGTCCAGAGCAGTGTGGACCGACGCATGTTCATTTTCATCATCTGAGTCAGATGCCACCAGCAGAAGGTTGATTTCCTTTTTTGGTGGTTTGGGTTCTGTAGATTCTGCATTGGAGTGTTGCTCTTTTAAGACTTCTGAAAGCATGCTCCACACCTTGTCCCTCTCAGATTTTGGAAGGCAGTACAGATTCTTAAACGTTGGGTCAAGTGCTGTGGCTATCTTTAGAAATCTCACATTGATACTTTCTTTGCGTTTTGTGAAATCTGCAGTGAAAGTGAAAACGAACAACATGTGCTGGGTCATCATCCGAGACTGCTATAACATAAAATATATCGCAGAATGTGGTTAAAACAGAGCAGGGGACATACAGTTCTCTCCCTAGGAGTTCAGTCACAAATTTAATTAACGCATTGTTTTTTTAACGTGCATCATCAGCATGGAAGCATGTCGTCTGGAATGGTGGCCGAAGCATGAAGGGGCATACTAATGTTTAGCATATCTGGCACGTAAGTACCTTGCTGTGCCGGCTACAAAAGTGCTGTGCAAATGCCTGTTCTCACTTTCTAGTGATATTGTAAATAAGAAGAGGGTAGCATTATCTCCTGTAAATGTAAACTAATTTGTTTGTCTTAGCAATTGGCTGAACAAGAAGTAGGGCTGAGTGGATTTGTAGGCTCTGAAGTTTTACATAGTTTTGTTTTTGAGTGCAGTTATGTAACAACAACAAAAATCAATATTTGTAAATTGCACTTTCACAACAAAGAGATTGTACTACAGTACTTGTATGAGGTGAACTGAAAAATGCTATTTCTTTTGTTTATAGTGCAAATATTTGTAATAAAAATAATATACTTTGATTTCAATTACAATACAGAATACAATATATATGAAAATATAGATAAACATCAAAAATATTTAGTAAATTTCAGTTGGTATTCTATTGTTTAACAGTGCAATTAAAACTGCGATTAATCTCAATTTTTTTAATTGCTATTAATTTTTTTGAGTTAATTGCATGAGGTAACTGTGATTAATTGACAGCCCTAGTATTTAGGTATTTATAAGGCTGAATTTTTAAACATTCCCACAGATTTTACTGAGTGATGCTTCTCCCGGATATTAAATATCTATTTACTAGAATCAGAATACATAGATGTAACTTTAGAACAGTAACATTTTTGAATGACTGCTAGCCCAAACTAGAGTTTGTGTCTTGATTTAAATTGGACTGCATTTTAACTGCACACATGAGCTCTATAATCTGTATACAAACAGAGCTGCTAAGCAGAGTCCACATCTATATATTGGTTTGCTTTTCTTCTAGCCTTCTAAATCAGCTTACTTTATACCTCAGAGAATACTTTTATTTCTATAAATAACCCCTTCTCTCTTGGCTAACCTAGATAATCCTGCGATCAGCCACACAACAAGAAGTGTCACTTGAATAGAATATGGAACGACGCTGATCTTATTTCTTGTAGGCTGTTGTGTTAGTTTGGAAGTTCATCATTCAGCAATAGGAGAGGATCTATTAACATTTGTTTTTCATTCCTCCCCTGAGAAGTATTTAGTGGTAGATAAGTGATGCTTTGTAGCTTATTCTTTTGCATTTGGTTTCTTGTAGTTGCATTTAAAGTTAAAAAGATTCCCAATCTTGACCTGCTCTGGGAATTTATTGCTTTACTCTTAGCAAGCAAAAAGAAAAGGAGTACTTGTGGCACCTTCGAGACTAACAACTTCTCTGTATGTATATATATATCTTCTTACTATATGTTCCATTTTATGCATCGGATGAAGTGAGCTGCAGCACACGAAAGCTTATGTTCAAATAAATTGGTTAGTCTCTAAGGTGCCGCAAGTACTCCTTTTCTTTTTGCAGATACAAACTAACACAACTGCTACTCTGAAAAAGAACAGGAGGACTTGTGACACCTTAGAGATTAACAAATTTATTAGAGCAGAAGCTTTTGTGGGCTACAGCCCACTTCATCGGATGCATAGAATGGAATAGATAGTAAGAAGATATATACACACAGAGAAGGTGAAGATGCCATACAAACTGTAAGAGGCTATTTAGTTAAGATGAGCTATTATCAGCAGGCGATAAAAACTTTTGTAGTGATCATCAAGATGGCCCATTTAGACAGTTGACAAGAAGGTGTGAGGATACTTAACTTAGGATAATAGATTCAATATGTGTAATGACCCAGCCACTCCCCGTCCCTATTCAAACCCAGGTTAATGGGATCTAGTTTGCATATTAATTCAAGCTCAGCAGTTTCTCTTTGGAGTCTGTTTTTGAAACTTTTCTGTTGCAAAATTGCCACCCTTAAATCTGTTCTTGAGTGGCCAGAGAGGTTGAAGTGTTCTCCTACCAGTTTTTGAATGTTATGATTCCTGATGTCAGATTTGTGTCCATTTATTCAGTGTACATGGCAGAGGGGCATTGCTGGCACATGATGGCATATATCACATTGGTAGATGTGCAGGTGAACGAGCCCCTGATGTTGTGGCTAATGTGATTATGTGTCACTTGAATAAATATATGGACAGAGTTGGCATCGGGCTTTGTTGCAAGGATAGGTTCCTGGATTAGTGTTTTTGTTGTGTGGTGTGTGGTTGCTGGTGAGTATTTGCTTCAGGTTGGGGGGCTGTCTGTAAGCGAAGACTGGTCTGTCTCCCAAGGTCTGTGAGAGTGAGGGATCATTTTTCAGGATAGGTTATAAACCATCCCTGACAGGTGTTTGTCTGACCTGTTCCTAGAAACCTCCAATGATGGGGATTCCACAACATCCCTTGGAAGCCTATTCCAAAGCTTAACTGCCTTTATAGTTAGAAAGTTTTTCCTAATATCCAACCTAAGTGTCCCTTGCTGCAGATTAAACCCATAACTTCTTATCTTGCCTTCAGTGGACGGGTCAGCTAAGAGCATGTCATGCACTTGCCACTTGGCATCGAGAAGATTCAATATTTCAGGATCATCATCATCATCGAACCAGTCTGCATGATAGCATTTTGTATATCTATCGCAGCTCACAACAGCATTATAGATTGTATCATGCAGGGACAACCTTTCAGCAGATAAGTCATCACTAATTGTTGGAAGAGTTAGCTGTGTTGAGAATTGTTCAGCAGTTGATGGGTCTTTCAGCCAGGCAACATTTAGATACTTAACTGACTAGTTTTTACACATTTTTGGCTGAATAAAAAGGGAAAACTTTGATCAATAAAGACGGTTGTCAGTCCCCCAGTCTGCTCCATGTAATACTCAGGTTAGGTGTACATCTCATAGGTCCCGCTGTCAGGCCAACACACACAGTGATGTCACCCTACCATTTTGTATTTGTTGGTAGGCCAGTAACTCTGTCACAGAAGGAAATCAGGTTGATTTGTTCATGACAAATCCATGCTGGCTATGCCTTATAACCCTATTATCTTCTAGATGCTTTCAAATTAATTGTTTAATAATTTGTTCCAGTATCTTTCCAGATATTGAAGTTAGTCTGACTGATCTATAATTCCCTGCCCTCTTTGTTCCCCGATAAAAGATGCACCACCACCACCACCCACAGTGCTGCTAAGTGGTCAGGCAGGAGTTGGCATGTCTCCTGCAAGGCCAACCCTTGCTCTCCAGTGTGCGGTTTGTAAACCTCATCACCTGCCCTTTTTAAAGAGAAGTCCTGTGTTTGCCCCTCTTCAGTCCTTTGGGACCTCACCCGTCCTGTGTGAGTTCTTGAAGATAATTTCTAACGGTTCCAAGATTGTTTCAGCTAATTCCTTAAGTGTCCTAGGTTGAATTTCATGAGGCCCTGCTAACTTGAATACATCTAAATTATCTAAATATTCTTTAACCTGTTCTTTCCCTATTTTGGCGTCCATTCCTTCCCCTTGTTCTTAATATTAATTGTGTTGAGTATCTGGTCACCACTAACCTTTTCAGTAAAGACTGAAGCAAAACAGACATTAAACACCCTTGTCTTTTTGATGTCGTCAGTTATTAGCTCTCCCTCTCTGCTAAGTAGAGGACCTACGCTTTCCTCCATCGTTATTTTGCTCCTAATGTATTTAAAGAACATATTCTTATTGCCTTTTATATCCCTTGCTAGGTGTAGCTCATTTTGCGCCTTAGCCTTTGTTACTAGTTGTGTGGTTAAACTTGTATTTTTTAAGTTGTCAGCGTGTTGATGAATAATTCTGAAAGCCTATGTACTTGATTGACCTCCTACCCCATCCTTTGCCATTACTCATCTTAGATTGTAAATTCTTTGGGGTCAGAGTGTGTCTACCTTTATGTATTAGGCAGCACCTAATACAAAGCAGTCCTATCTGGGTGCTACCATCATATATATATTTAACAACATATAGTACCTTAGATAGTATACATTTTCCAGTTTTATTAACTGACAACGTATGATAGGCACAGACAGTATTAAGGCACAAAAAGGTAGCATTAAGGGTGAGATTTCAATCTTACTATTGCATTTCCAGACTTGAGAGCTAGATGGCTTAACCTTTGCATTATGCTATCACTTCTTAAAAGCATCGAGTTGGGACTGACATTTGTTAACTTTCTACTTGCATCCTACAAAAACATTCTTTTAAATAACTCCTCAAAAACTTCCCCTGTACAAGGGATGGTGTATGTTCATTTATTAGTTGTGTCAGATAGTTTAGTTGATTGATATTCAATTAATGCCGATAGTACAGGTGGTCAGAGGTGGGGTCATATATAACTTTGGTTTTCCAGTGTTATCAGAAGCTTAGCTGGGATGATCTGTGTAGTGAGATCTTCCTTTGGAGCTTATTAATACCATCCTTGTGCAGAGCAGAGTATTGTAAGTGCTCAGAGGTGGTGTTTTAAAAGAGGTGGAAGCTGAGGCAGCTAGGAGCCAATACACCTGCACTGGAATAGGATGCTACATTAAAAGCCTGCTTTCTAAAGAAAAGTGGTGATAGCTGATTTCACTGGATCCTGAAGTCTTGTATCCACAGCATAGGATGGTAGTGCAGAGACAATACCAGGACAAGTTTCCCATTGCCCTTAGCCAATGTGTCTCAACCCTGATCTAGAGGGAGCCATCTTCAGGAGCAGTCTCCATGGCCTCAACAAAAATATTTAGAACTTGGAACTCTTCCCATCTACAGAGCACTTTACAACCTATAACTAATTCATCCTCATACCATCATCATGAGATTGGAAAATATCATTACCCCCATTTCCAAAACTAAGGTTCAGTGATGTGCCTGGAGGGCCTCTGGGTCTGAGCTGGGATTTGAAGTGTGAGTTCCTGGCTCCAGGTCCTATTGGTCTCAGCACAGAGCACACATGGCTGCCAATCAATGCCTCTTATGGTAGTTTTTTTTATGGGAACACCTGACCAGTAAGAGACTGCACTGAAAACGAGATGACCCAAAACGGATGAAGAGGATTTTCCTTCACAGACACATTCCAGAGAGGAGGATGATTCTAATTAGGTGTGATAGCAAGATTCCCACTGGGGCTCTGTTGTGATAGGTGCCATACAAACACATGGTAAGAGCTAGTCCCTGCCTGGAAGAGCTTACATTCTAAACAGGCAAGACGAAGAAAGGGTTTGGGAGGGGACAGAGAGGCACTGAGTGATTAAGTGACTTGCCTGAGGTCACCTAGCAAATCAGTGGCAGAGCTCTTGACTCACCATTTGTTGCCCCATCTACTTGCTGCACTGCCTCTCTATTGTGTGTCTGTGCTTGTCAGAAGGGTTCTGAATCAAAGCAGGGTAAGTGGTGGTCCTCAGTTATATGCCAGCACCTAGAATGCTCTTCTGCTGACCGTTATTTCATAGCAGTGCAGGTGTCTGATCATTGGCACCAGCAAAGGTTTATGTTGTGTTCATAGATTCATAGATACTAAGGTCAGAAGGGACCATTATGATCATCTAGTCTGACCTCCAGCACAACGCAGACCACAGAATTTCACCCACCCACTCCTGCGAAAAACCTCTCACCTATGTCTTAACTATTGAAGTTCTCAAATCTTGGTTTAAAGACTTCAAGGAGCAGAGAATCCTCCAGCAAGTGACCTGGGCCCCATGCTACAAAGGAAGGCGAAAAACCTCCAGGGCCTCTTCAATCTGCCCTGGAGGAAAATTCCTTCCTGACCCCAAAAATGGCGATCAGCTAAACTCTGAGCATATGGGCAAGATTCACCAGCCAGATACTACGGAAAATTCTTTCCTGGGTAACTTGGATCCCACGAGCTCTGTTATTTTTCTAGTGGTTTGCATTGTAAATAAACCGACGTGCCGATTCCGTTTCCTAATCCCGAATGATACTGTCAGCTCGAGGGGCTGAGCCTGGCTAATGTTTGAAGTTTTCTTAGCCATGAGGCACAGTGATCTGAGATACTTTTGTTAGCTGCTACATCCTCAGAAACCTGAACATTTCATTTGCCCAGCATGTTTTAGAGGACTAGTAAATGGGGTTTTGGATAATCAGGGGTGTTACTGGGTAAGGGAGTCATGACAGAGCACATAGTAACCTAGAAAGAGGGAGATTTAGATTAATGGGGTTTTGTTGGTGGTAAAAATAATACAGATCACCTGGTGGCTTGACTGCAGCTCATTAATGTACCTCATCCTTGGGATATGCTCTCTGGCACAGTGAATACTGAATAGGCTACAGGAGTTGAGTTGGACAACACAGCCCTTTGAATGGCCCCCATCAGCTGGCATGCTGAGTGATATTAGTGGCAGTTGTGTGCTTCTAGACCCAAGGTGATGCTGCATGTGGGAGTGAGGCACTGAGAGAACAGAAGTGGAGAAATGCAAGAATGAAAGGGTGGGGCAAGTCCTCAGATCCTGTTTGCGCTGGTGGTGGGATCTGCTGCCATGTACCATGAAGCAGAGGGAGGAGGGCAAGGCTGTGGAAGGGGAAAAAGTTTCAGCATGGGAAATAACATCTCGGATTTCCTGGCTGCTGCAGGGTTTACTGTCAATTCTGCGCAAACTGAAGAGTGCACCAGACCAGGAGGTGAGAATCCTCCTCCTGGGACTGGATAATGCAGGCAAGACCACGCTCCTGAAACAGCTGGCATCTGAAGACATCAGCCACATCACACCGACACAGGTAAGAAAGGCTCTTCCTGGGCCTGCAGGCTGCTGTGTGTTCTGTTTCCATCCCACATGCCATGTTAACCATATTTCAGGTACAAGCTATGCCTATGAAATGCTAAAGACTGCACACAAAACTAAATTAGAACAGTGGGGGAGGTTTAGGTTGGATATTAGGAAAAACTTTTTCAGTAGGAGGGTGGTGAAACACCTAGGGAGGTGGTGGAATCTCCTTCCTTAGATATTTTTAAGGTAAGGCTTGACAAAGCCCTGGCTGGGATGATTTAGTTGGGGATTGGTCCCTCCTGAGGTCCCTTCCAACCCTGATATTCTATGATTCTATGGATATTATCATTATATTGGTGTGTTTTCAACTGCAGAAAGGGAGCCAGCCCCAAATGCGTGTATAGCTGGAGAGCATAAGTTTTGCACCCTTTGAGCCAGATTCTGACCTCAGGCATGTTGGTGTGTATCTGGACTAGCTCCATAGAGTGCAGTGGAATTACTTGGGATTTACCCGGGTGTAACAGAAATCAGATTTGTTTTAACAAACAAAGAACAACTTGTACGTTTCTCTCTATGCTCCTTGCCGCTTTCCCCCTGGGCATTCCCAGAATCCCACAGATCATGTCATCCCTAGCTGTTGGTTTTTACTCCCCCGCTTCAAGGCTCCCCATTGGGGCAATTGTGTCCCTCCAGTCCAAAATGCCATCAGCACCACTCCTGACTTGACCAGAGGAGGCTGCTAGAGAGCTACGCAAGGTGCTCTTCTCCCCAGCTCCCCTAGAAGCAGAGTGCCCTGCCTCGCAGCATTCCCAGCCCCCGACATCCCAGAGCAAAAGCCCACGCTCAGATTCCAAGCTCTGATCCCCTGGGTCATGTGGCAGCACGTTGCCAGGCCACAGCACATCCTGTTTTTCCAGTTGAACACCCTTTCAGTTGGAGCTTTAGTTGATGAAACAGACCCTTCAGATATGCAGCTGTTCTTTTAAGCTGAGCACTAGTGTTGTGTCGAATGAAGCTTAGTCCTCTGGCTTTGGGTTAGACTGTACTGTGTACTCAGTTTTCACAGGCTTAAGCCTGCTTCTGACAGTGCCCTCTGTTTTTTCCCTTATCGGCATCTCTCTCTCACCTCTTGTTGTATCCACCCTTCTGAGCACTCCAAAGACATTAACAGCAACATATGTCTCTGTAGCCATGACAGTGTCAGCCCTTGATCCAGGAACATATGCAAGCTGACATGCATAAGGCTGCTGTTCTCTTTCCTCTTCACCTCTCCCGCAGCTGATCCATCTGAACAGCAACACGGCCCTATCTTGCCATGCTTTTCAGCAATGTGATATATAAGCTGCTAATGATACGCTCTCATGAATATGATCCTGAGATTCAGTGTGTGGTTTTACTTATGCTCATTACAGGGCTTTAACATTAAAAGTGTACAGTCTCAAGGTTTTAAGCTGAACGTGTGGGACATTGGTGGACAGAGGAAGATCAGGCCGTACTGGAGGAACTACTTTGAAAACACTGATGTTCTTGTAAGTATTGGCCACAGCTGAGTGCTTGTTAATGCAGTGGCTTTCCAGGCAGAAAGACAGGCAGTGCTAAACACCCTAATTCTGAGTAACGCCATTGTTGGCATAACATTAATCATTCCGAACCCATTGGCAAGACTGGACACATGGTGAAAAATGGGGGAATTGGCAGAAACATTTCACATTTATTTTTGACTTTTCCAGCACATTGTGCTGATCACTCCTATACATGCTCAATTACAAGTCTCTCTGGTATTAATGGCATAATGTTAACATGATACTTTGTACATCTGTAGCAGTGTACATTGGAGAATCTTAAGGCATTTTACGGGTACTAATGAATTAAGCTACAAATAGTGAGGTAGGTTCAGTATTATCCTCCTTTTACAGATGGGGAAACTGAGGCACATAACAGTTAAATGACTTGCCCGAGGCCAGCCAGGAAAGTCTGTGGAAGAGAGGCAGAAAGATAATGCTATCTTTAATTACAAGACTATCCTTCCATACCTATTTGAAGGTTAATGTTTGTAAAACTCTGAACGTGAAAACCTTAACTAAATGCTTAATTTATAATGTAGGGCCTTTACAGTTACAGGATGCAACACATTGTGTCTTAGAGCACTGTACAGAATACATACAAAATGCAGCCACTTCTAAGGGCAGGGTGGCAGCCAGCTGGCACCCACAAGCCTGCACAGTGGGGGAAGAGGAGGAATATTGGCCAGGGATATTGGGCAAATCCCCCACTCTTACCAAAAGTTCTACAGATTCTGTAAAAAAAACAGGAGGACTTGTGGCACCTTAGAGATGAACCAATTTATTAGAGCATAAGCTTTCGTGAGCTACATTCTGAAGAATCTGTACAGATCAGCAAGGGCCTTTGATCTTGAGGTACATCTGACAGACACGGCCCAGCTGTATGTCACTCAAGTTAACCCCCATGGAAGATTTAAAAGCTGAATTGTCTCAGCCAACAACAGAACCTGTGTTGCCACTAAGTTTAGGAAATCCAAACCCAATGCTTAGATCGCTGAGGCTATATCTACACCACACAGTTTTCCAGGTGATTGGCACCCAGGTATGAGCACCTGGGTTAGCCTTGCCTGGGTGTGAGCATCCGCACTGCAGAGCTCGAACTGCGTTACTGCGTCCTCATTGTTTCTGCATTCATCTGTGTGTGCCTGGGAGTGAGTCCCATGGTTTTGTGTTGAGACGCCCTAGGATTCTTTCCCAATTGGTTGCATCAATTGCGAGAGAACTTGTCTGTCCTCTGGCCTGGGGATTTGTGGAAAGGCACTGGAGAGCTGTCAGCACTTGAGTGACTTAGCCTGCATCCTCATTTGCAAAGTGGGTGAGTTCCAGCCTGAGTTAAAGCAGGGCCCAAGCTCTAACCCACACTCCCAACCAGCTAAGCTCATCTGAACAGTAAGTTGTTGCTATCACATTGTTTTACAGATGGGGGAAACTGAGGCACAGGTGGACTGTGACCTGACTGTGAACACGTAGAAAGTCTTACATTACTTAGTCCCAAAGAGTTTACAATCGATCTTCTTATATGTTCACACAGCAGCTAGCACAGTGAGGTCTTGGTCAATGACTGCGGCTCTTAGGAGTGGTGCTACCTCAGTACAAAATAATAATTAAAAGTCAATATCAGAGCCAAGAACTGGCTCTTAATCTCCTGCAGTGTGCCATGCTCTAATCACTAAACATGCTGCCTTTCACCAAGGCGCTGCACAATAAAATACACAACAAATACCAAATAGCTGGGCTACTCAGCATCACTGTAACAGGGGTAGAGTATGGGCCTACAGAGAGGGGGCCAAGGTGAACATAAAAAGACATCTAGCACAAGGGTGAGACCTTACAAGGCTGGGTAGAATTAGTGGGGGAAGCAAAAGTGGATGGGAATCTGGGAGGCAGTGACCATGAGTTGGTTGAGTTCAGGATCCTGACGCAGGGAAGAAAGGTAAGCAGCAGGATACGGACCCTGGACTTCAGGAAAGCAGGCTTCGACTCCCTCAGGGAACGGATGGCCAGGATCCCCTGGGGGACTAACTTGAAGGGGAAAGGAGTCCAGGAGAGCTGGCTGTATTTCAAGGAATCCCTGTTGAGGTTACAGGGACAAACCATCCCGATGAGTCGAAAGAATAGTAAATATGGCAGGCGACCAGCTTGGCTTAATGGTGAAATCCTAGCGGATCTTAAACATAAAAAAGAAGCTTACAAGAAGTGGAAGGTTGGACATATGACCAGGGAAGAGTATAAAAATATTGCTCGGGCATGTAGGAATGATATCAGGAGGGCCAAATCGCACCTGCAGCTGCAGCTAGCCAGAGATGTCAAGAGTAACAAGAAGGGTTTCTTCAGGTATGTTGGCAACAAGAAGAAAGCCAAGGAAAGTGTGGGCCCCTTACTGAATGAGGGAGGCAACCTAGTGACAGAGGATGTGGAAAAAGCTAATGTACTCAATGCTTTTTTTGCCTCTGTTTTCACTAACAAGGTCAGCTCCCAGACTGCTGCACTGGGCATCACAAAATGGGGAAGAGATGGCCAGCCCTCTGTGGAGATAGAGGTGGTTAGGGACTATTTAGAAAAGCTGGACGTGCACAAGTCCATGGGACCGGACGAGTTGCATCCGAGAGTGCTGAAGGAATTGGCGGCTGTGATTGCAGAGCCATTGGCCATTATCTTTGAAAACTCGTGGCGAACCGGGGAAGTCCCGGATGACTGGAAAAAGGCTAATGTAGTGCCAATCTTTAAAAAAGGGAAGAAGGAGGATCCTGGGAACTACAGGCCAGTCAGCCTCACCTCAGTCCCTGGAAAAATCATGGAGCAGGTCCTCAAAGAATCAATCCTGAAGCACTTGCATGAGAGGACAGTGATCAGGAACAGCCAGCATGGATTCACCAAGGGAAGGTCATGCCTGACTAATCTAATCGCCTTTTATGATGAGATTACTGGTTCTGTGGATGAAGGGAAAGCAGTGGATGTATTGTTTCTTGACTTTAGCAAAGCTTTTGACACGGTCTCCCACAGTATTCTTGTCAGCAAGTTAAGGAAGTATGGGCTGGATGAATGCACTATAAGGTGGGTAGAAAGCTGGCTAGATTGTCGGGCTCAATGGGTAGTGATCAATGGCTCCATGTCTAGTTGGCAGCCGGTATCAAGTGGAGTGCCCCAAGGGTCGGTCCTGGGGCCGATTTTGTTCAATATCTTCATAAATGATCTGGAGGATGGTGTGGATTGCTCTCTCAGCAAATTTGCGGATGATACTAAACTGGGAGGAGTGGTAGATACGCTGGAGGGGAGGGATAGGATACAGAAGGACCTAGACAAATTGGAGGATTGGGCCAAAAGAAATCTGATGAGGTTCAATAAGGATAAGTGCAGGGTCCTGCACTTAGGACGGAAGAACCCAATGCACAGCTACAGACTAGGGACCGAATGGCTAGGCAGCAGTTCTGCGGAAAAGGACCTAGGGGTGACAGTGGACGAGAAGCTGGATATGAGTCAGCAGTGTGCCCTTGTTGCCAAGAAGGCCAATGGCATTTTCGGATGTATAAGTAGGGGCATAGCGAGCAGATCGAGGGACGTGATCGTTCCCCTCTATTCAACATTGGTGAGGCCTCATCTGGAGTACTGTGTCCAGTTTTGGGCCCCACACTACAAGAAGGATGTGGAAAAATTGGAAAGAGTCCAGCGGAGGGTAAGAAAAATGATTAGGGGACTGGAGCACATGACTTATGAGGAGAGGCTGAGGGAGCTGGGATTGTTTAGCCTGCAGAAGAGAAGAATGAGGGGGGATTTGATAGCTGCTTTCAACTACCTGAAAGGGGGTTCCAAAGAGGATGGCTCTAGACTGTTCTCAATGGTAGCAGATGACAGAACGAGGAGTAATGGTCTCAAGTTGCAGTGGGGGAGGTTTAGATTGGATATTAGGAAAAACTTTTTCACTAAGAGGGTGGTGAAACACTGGAATGCGTTACCTAGGGAGGTGGTAGAATCTCCTTCCTTAGAGGTTTTTAAGGTCAGGCTTGACAAAGCCCTGGCTGGGATGATTTAACTGGGAATTGGTCCTGCTTCGAGCAGGGGGTTGGACTAGATGACCTTCTGGGGTCCCTTCCAACCCTGATATTCTATGATTCTATGGGAGCTGTGAGAGAGCGACCAAGGCTTAACAAGGCTGAAGAGGGGGAGGTCCCTTCTCCATTACGGGCTTTCAAATACAGCAGAGCCAGCTTAGTCAGCGAGCTTCTGTGTAGGCTATCAAGGCACAAAACACAGGGCGGCCATAAAATAATCACGACTGCTCCGTCAGGGATTATCTATGGTGCTGTGTATGGTGGGCAAGCACTATACAAGTAGGCAGAAGTCAGCACTGCAAAGCAGCAGCCAGGGAGCCTTTGACTGCTACAGCAGACACTTGAAGTCCGTGCATGGTGAAGATCTGTCTCCATGGGTATATTGAAGATATATGAAGATGCGTCTCCATGGGTATATTGCAGGCCATGTGACTCCCCGTTCTTCCTTGCCAAGCTTGTAGCAGCAATTAAACCGCCACATTCCCATTACATTTACTGCAAGGGAGGGGAGGTGGGAAAATAAAGGGTAATTCTAAGCCCGGAGGAGCGGAAAGTACCCCTCCTCTCTCCCCCAGCCTACTCAATACAACAGGAAAACCCTGTTTTGTAGAAGGAGTAAGGAAATGGGCAGTGAGGAAAAGGACCGGTTTCAGCACTGGTGGACGGGAAGGTAGGCGTTGCACAACGGCTGGTAGCAGTCACTTCCTGACCCATTTCCACCACCGTTTGCATGGAAATTGCGACGCGTTTCCACCAGACTTGATATTGGCCTATTGTTTTTTTAGAAAGCACATGAAATGCAGGTGAATGTTTTTCTCACACTCTGTTCGTGCTGGTACAGCATTTACAAAGATAATTTAAACTCGAGTTGTGCCACCGAGCCCATGCTACCCCCAGTAACCAGTTCAGATGGGCTTTGCAATGCAGGAACTCTGGGGCCAAGATAAGGTGCAATCGCAAGACTCCTTCCTCAGCTCCATTCAGATTTGCATTGCACAAAGGGAGAGGACCCTCCAAAAATGTTTGAAAACCATGAAGTGATTGCACATTCAAATCAGTGCAGGTGTGTGTGAATGGGAGATACTCCAGCTCTACACACCTGTGATATTTGGAAGCTTAACCCAGTCAAATAAGGTGCGGTCTGTTTGGATGATTGCATATTCAGACACACACCTGCAGCGATTTTGCATGTGGCTTTCTGCTTTGGAAGTAGGCACTTTACATGTACTGCGCTGGTTGGCGTTGTGCTGTGCACTGGAGGATTGCCTGCAGCCCTGTCACCGCAAACTGTAATCTAGTTAGATCTTGCAAGTTAAGCGCTGATAGGAGACCCCCCAAAGAAAAGCCAGTGGCTGCTAGAGAAAGGATTGGTGAGTGTTAGGGGGCACTCCTTGTGAGCGCTGAACTAATGCCCCAGCAGTGTGAGCTGGGGACTCTGGTACTGGAGAGGTCATCTTTCAGGTGAGATGTAAGGCTCAGTAGCTGACCAGTCATCCTCACTACACATCCCATGACACTTTCTTCAAGAGCAGAGGTGTCAGCCCCAGTGCCCTAACCAAATTTCAGTTTGAAGAATTATGTTCTCTCCCATAACTACCTCACTTTTGGCTGGATATGGTGGTCCTCACTTCCTGTCCTAAACAGTTATGTAGTGTTCCTGTGCGCAGTAGCTAAACAGATAGCATTTCACCCTAGAGGAGGCAGCTGTTGATATTCCTTCTTTGTAATTTTAACAAGTTTTCCAACAGTAGATAAGATATGGCATCCTCACTGAGGAAAGCACTTAATGACATTTTAAATAGTTATTTACTATAGTTTATAATGTTTCATTTAGTGCTTAGGAAAGATGTTGAAATGACACCAGATCCCTCAGCTCGTCTACTGAGCATGGACCAGTATAGTATGGGCAGCGGCATTGTAAACTTCCTATGCATATGCTGTCCTCCACCAGTGTGCATCAGCTCTGATTTGTAAGGATCATGAAACCACAGTAAGTAGAGGAAAAAATGCATGAGGTCACCAGTTACCTCTTCCCCTGGCAAGCATACGAGTTTTCCTCACAGCATATTAAGTTCCTACTAACTCCAGCCTTTCCCAGTCAAAAAGAACAAACAGAATGTTGGGAATCATTAAGAAAGGAATAGATAATAAGACAGAAAATATCATATTGCCCCTATAGAAATCCCTGATACGCCTACATCTTGAATACTGCTTGCAGATGTGGTCGCCCCATCTCAAAAAAGATATATTGGAATTGGAAAAGGTACAGAAAAGGGAAACAAAAATGATTAGGGGTTTGGAACACCTTTCATATGAGGAGAGATTAATAAGACTGGGACTGTTCAGCTTGGAAAAGAGACGATTTAGAGAAGATATGATAGAGGTCTATAAAATCATGACTGGTGTGGAGAATGTGAACAAGGAAGTGTTATTTACTCCTTTTTGTAACACAAGAACTAGGGGTCACCCAATGAAATTAATAGGCGGCAGGTTTAAAACCAACAAAAGGAAGTATTTCTTCACACAACACATCATCAACCTGTGGAACTCTTTACCAGAGGCGGTTGTGAAGGTCAAGACTATAACAGGGTTCAGAAAAGAACTGTATAAGTTCATGGAGGATAGGTCCATCAATGGCTATTAGCTAGGATGGGCAGGGGTGGTGTCCCTAGCCTCTGTTTGCCAGAAGCTGGGAATGGGCAACAGGGGATGGATCACTTGATGATTCCCTGTTCTGTTCATTCCCTCTGGGGCACCTGTCATTGGCCACGTCCAGAAGACAGGATGCTGGGCTAGATGGACCTTTGGTCTGACCTAGTATGGCTGCTCTTATGTTCTTATGTTTGGAGACTGTTCTACAGTTTAATCAATTTTGCTGTTAGGAATTTTTTTCCCCTGATATTCAGTCCACATTGTCCTGGAAGCATGGAGTCTCTGTCTGACACTGCAAGCAAGGGGGCCATTTGTGGTGTGATGGGGGGAATTATGGACACCGATCCCCTAAGAACCAGACTGACACTCATTCCACTGAACAGCAGTCCGCAACTTGCAGTCACTCCTGGTCAGGGATGGATTCATATCAATGACCTGGAAATGAAAGGCCCCATGTTTCGTTGCCAGGCCCCTCAGTCAGCTGGGGACCCCGACTCTCATGTCACACATACACACATCTACCAGTACCTGAACCATTGTGGAGTTTCTTTTCAATTGTCCTTAGCAAGCTACTGTTTGGGGAAGGTTGATTTTGGTCAGTGTAATCCTTCCTGTGTTACATGATATGCAAACACTAAGGCTCCACATTGATTTAGGCCTGTCTATTGTTTTAAACAACTGAACTGTTTCAACCACATTAGCGATGAACAGGGGCATAGTTCAGAGGGATGGGAGCAGCTGGCTTTACTAAATGCATATCTAGCAAGAACTTCAAGGAGCCTGAAAGACTGTGTGGAGCTAAAACCTCTTCCACAGGTTATGCCACTTGCATTTACCCCCAGAGTGTTCAAAAACAAGTTCTTAGTCTGCCAAGGAAGGAAACTAACTAATTCAGTGCTGGTGAAAGATGCCGAACTGACCCACATCTCCATAAAACAAACAGGCAGAGCATAATCAGTAGAAGTGCAAGCTCCTCTCACGCTGCCCCCTGTCCAATGGTCTTAGCCCTGCCCTGGAAGGAAATTCAATCTCCATGACCAATTCAGTCCATTTCTTCGCTGTCAACACAGTCAGTAGTGGTTTATGTGGACACATTACCACTGGGAGGCAGCCTGATTTACTGTACTGAGCACAGAGCTGGGAGGCAGGAGACTCCTTTGTTCTGATCCCAGCCCTGCCAGCAACCCCCTCTCTGACCTTGACCAGTCCACGACCCTTTTCTCCCCATCTGTAAAATAGGGATAGTTGCCTACCTTCTGGGGTGTGGGGTGGGGTAGTTACTGTTTGTACAGCACTTTACATAAATGTTTGTGCCTGTGTAAATGATAAGGATTGCTATTGGGAACTGGATTCAATTCAGTTTTATACAGGCTACTACATCCTTCAATGTATTCCAAATAAAGTAACTCCTTCGCCTGTTTCCTTTGTAGATCTATGTCATTGACAGCGCAGATAGAAAGAGGTTTGAAGAAACTGGTCAGGTAAGTAACTTATGTTCAACTCTCTCTGAAGTAAGGTTCATTAATGCCCTTTCCATACAGAAGTTAGGAATATACTTGTTGTTTGTGTGTGGAAATTTGCATTTCAAGTGGGGCTTTCCTTTCAGCATCAGCATAAATTATTAGTTGTCTATTAATTTGATGAAGGGGCTACCCTTGGTTCACCTCTACCAGAAAAAAATGGAACCAAATGTTTAAAGCCTAAACCTTTTCAGGTCCTTCTGAATCTTGCCAAAACAAGATCATAAGGAATCATGTTCTTATGATTTCCACTTAAATTTGTAAATATTGACTTGAACGTTTCTTGGGTCTGATCAGAAACATTTAAAAAGTTTTGTAACTCAATTCTGTTTTATCCTGGTTTTCAGAATGCAAGTAAATTGCTTTTTTGGCCTAGAATCTGATCCATGATGCAACTCATTCTTGCACAGCAGTACAAGATCTCTTCTCCCTCCTCCCCCAAAACAAGGACAGTCTGTAGCGGTTCTTGAGCCATCCACTCCCCAACAAGCACATGTTTTACAAAATACCCTGCAACATGTCATGCAAGTGAAACTAAAGTCTGGCCAATAAAACCTATCGTCCAGCCTGGATTTCAGCATTCCTTCAGTAGGTAGCACAGCTTCCTTGTGGGAGGGAGATTTTTGTTTCTGAAACAAGATTCTCTTTTACGAGTTACAGTTCATAAAACTTGGATCAAAAATCGAAGCTTGTTACTAGCATCATTGCAGAGGTTCAAATATATTAGAGATAGAACCACCTGATTTCAAGGATGAGTCAGGGCAATAACTCGATGTATTTTGTGTTGGTTTCCAGAGAGCAGGGATTGGCAAAATGCAGAGTTGTAGCCTTTAAAACAACTGTTAATTTCAAACTAAGCTAAAGACTCACATAACCTGTAATTGAAAGAACTTGCTTCTGAACTCTGAGCACAGATGATTGTATACTCTCTTGCTTTTTTGTAATAGGATCCAGGTTTCACTGGAACACTCACTTCCAACATTTGCCCTAAATATAACTCTAATTAGAGACATGATCATCCTCTGGTGGTTAAAGGCTTCTCTCCCCCCCATAACCCCCTTTTTAAATGATATAGGAGCTGGCCGAGCTCTTGGATGAAGAAAAGCTCAGCGGAGTCCCTGTGCTCATATTTGCTAACAAGCAAGATTTACTTACGGCTGCCCCTGCTTCGGAGATTGCTGAGGGACTGAACCTACACACGATCCGTGATAGAATCTGGCAGATCCAGTCTTGTTCAGCCCTCACAGGAGAAGGTGTGCAGGTGAGGTGATAGAGAGGGCTTGTTGTGCCAACATACCTTACTGAATGAGGAGAGGCTGTGTGGTGTTATGAAGGAGGCCAGTGATCACAAGGGCTCCTCAGAAAGCAGAATATCTTAATCAAGTTTTAGGAAGGCATTTATTTATTTTAAAGAGATGATGTCAGGTTAATCATTTCATGAAACATGTTGTCTTACCTGTGCTGTTAACTCCTTAGATTACTACTGCATAAAACTTTCAAAATCAAATTTACTTCCACTGATGCTGGGTTTTGCTTCAGCTCAGACAATGGAGAGAGGCTGGTCAGTTTCACTTTGGTCCAGCCTAGAGCACAAAAGAGCTGCCCGATGGTGGGACCTACTTATGATGGTAGCACCTGATGTGGCTAAAACTCTGTAGACTAGGCTGAGCCACGTCCCTGAATCAAGACTGAAACATGGTTTTAACTTTGTTGGGTGCTACCACGTAATAGCATACCAGGTCGTACAACACGGTAATTTTTTGTAACATAGATGGGACTTGAGTTTAGTCGGTTTCACGCTTTCGTGCATTAGTATAATATTTGAATATTTGGGTTGCAAACACTGTGGGAGGCTGTTTACATTCCAACTCAACTCTTTTACTTAGAATTTAAAAAAAAAAATCTGTCTTTACAGAACCCAAAGTGTGGGCCTAAATATACCAGACAGTAGCCTTCCAAGAGCTTTTATTTATTTAGCCAATATATAAACTTCGCTGCATTTGTAGCCAAGCTTGTGAAACATTTCAGCCCTATCTCTGTTTTGAAGTGGTGCTGTTACAGGGTATTATAATGTTATACTATCTCAGTAGGTGACTTGGACTTGCTGTTTCCTAATGGATTTTTGCCCCACAATGGCTATTATTCAAACATAAAATACTCTTGAAGAAATAAAGCAAAAAGGAACACAAGCTTATATTTCAAATGTGTACATGCATCCCCATGTCACCTCCTCCCTCTCCCCACTCACCCGCCCGCCCCAGGCTCTCACCCACTTTGTTGCTCCTACTCATTTCTCCAGGAGGGAGCTGTGTTGGCTCAACAGCTGTAAACATGATTGGGTGTGAAAGCATTAAATGCTGAAAAATGAGGATTATCAGCTTCACCTCTATTAGCTGAAAAATGCTCCTCTCCCCAGCTGATCCAAGTCTTTCTAGACCTACATGGCTGCTTTCCTATTGTCTGCTTCTTCTCATTGTGCCTTCAGATGTGTGCAGTGCACCTGTGTGTATCTAGTAAAGTCTAATACAACCTAGTACGTGGAAGTAAAATCCACTCCTGTGCTTATGTCCATATAGCAGAGGCCAAGTCATTAAGTATCTGCAGACTTAAATATTTTGTTCATCACCCTAACCTAAGTGAAATGCATTTAGATGTGAGCCAGATAATGTCTCACTTTGTCACCCCCATTTTCCGGTACTGTAAAAGATGGCAGCTTATTACAGAAATGATCATCCAGTGGGAGGGTGGGCAAGTCATAACCTGCCCTAGAGCCTGTAGAGTGAATAGCCATCCCCATTCCCAACGAGCTCAGAGAGGAAGGATGGTCCAATGTTTAGGACACTTGTCTAGGACTTGGGAGACCTAGATTAAAGTTTCTGCTCCACTCCAAACTTCCTGTGTGACACTGGCAAATCCCCATGCCTCAGTTTCCCCTCTGGACAATGGGAATAACTGCCCTGCCTCAGACGGGTGTTGTGAGGAGAAATCCATTAAAGATCATGAGGTGCTCAAATGTTGCAATGATGGAGGCCACATAAGTACCTCAGATAGATATCTAGATAGGCAGACAGCACTTCACCTCCATGGCGCCATAAACACCATCAAACCAGACAGCAAGACGCTCTTGCTTTGGCCAGGAAACATTTCTGGAAACACAACTAGAGCAAGGATTTTAGATCTCGGTTGGCTCAGACTAGGGAGGAGTCATTTATCCTGCCTTTTGGGTGTGTCCCATGAAACCACAGAGGCAGGCCACCCCCTCAAACTGTGGGGAGGGGTTGGGATTAAGACAAACACATGAGGTTTGTGTTACAGTATCTCTGCACCGTGCTGTCATATGGGGAGTTTAGATCCCTGTGCACTACTCTGAGAACTTCTCAGATAATGTTGACTTTAGTGACAGAAAAATAAATGAAGATGCTGGAAGCCAAGAAGCATCCGGTATTTAGAATGAAAGCAAGAGAACAAGCCTGCTGCCATTGCTGGCAGTGGAGCATAGTATCCAGTTAGACCTGAGAGACGGTACCAATGGATTTTGATAAGAGGGGTTTCTCTGGAATGAGTATGTGCAGGAACTGAGTTCATAGGGAAGGTTTGGTGAGGGCCCCAAGGAAGAACAATGAGCAAGGATAAATAATGACAATAACCAAAGGGGAACCAGTTTGAAGGTCATTTAATTAGTTTAGTTGATAGTGCCATGGTGTATAGAATTGGGTAGTTAAGACTGGGGATTTCAAGGTTAATGAGATTAGATTATGGTTAATAGAATGATATAAATTTAGAGAATTTAACTATTATTTGAAATAGGTTCGTTAATAAAAATGTTAATTAAGAAGGGAATCTGCGTTGTCATCTTGTCCTTTAACATTAACCTTTTGGGACTTGAGAACGGTCACAGCAGCTTCCTTGGAAAGCCATGAATAAAAGTGACTGGGTTAGAGGGAACCCCCACAGGTTAGCCCCCTGCACCAAGCTGTCACCCACTGGGCTGCCAATAGCACCAGCTTGTTTCCGCTTCCAAAGAACAGAGTTTCATTACCTCCTCACTCTCCTTAGTGAAGCTGTGGACACATCGTTCATTTTGTTCATGAGACTATGGCATTGTTCAAAGAAGAGAGACTTCCATTACGCTCTGAGTGCATTTGAAGCAGACCCTTACTTTGTCTGTAATTCAGAGCTAGCAAAGGCAGAAGGATTGTCTCTCTGCAGTAGTGATTTGGTTTCTGCCTCACAATCTGGCATAAAGACTCACCCGGTTTGCAAGTGAAAGCTCATGTTTATATACCATTGACAGCGTAGCAGAATAGCAGAAGCAGTGTAATAAGTGGGCTGTGTATGGTATATGGTATGAGGTGGTAATTGGTTCTGGTGACAACAGGGGACAGGGGAAGCAGTGCCTCATAACAGTGATTTGTTGGCAGTTAGACGCTCTGGGGCAGGGGTGGCCAACCTGGGGCTCCGCAGCCACATGCGGCTCTTCAGAAGTTAATCTGCGGCTCCTTGTACAGGCACTGACTCCGGTGATGGGGAGTCGGTGCCTGTACAACAGAGATGGGGTGGGAAGGGGCAGCCACATGTGTTTCATTTTGCTATCTACCTGCCTGTTGGGCCTGCTTAATAAGAATCCTGAACGTTTGTTGGACGTGATTCATGCCTTTGGACCAGTCTGCATTGCACAGTTTGCTGCATCATGGGACCATTTTATAATATCCCTGAGATGGGACCAAACTGTGCTACTGCCCTGTAAAGGCTAAGGGCAAGTTCCTCAGAATGGTGCAGAGGGTCCTTAAAGCTGTCCTAAACGGGCGGGGGGTGGGGAATCTTCCATTGGCATAATGCTGGAACGCATTATGCTCTGCTCAGCCTCACAGCAGTAGTGGCCCCTTGATGCCATTACAAGTCTGTGGAAGTTAGAGCAGCCTTTAAACTACTCTAATCTGTGTCAGGGCCAGTTTGGCCCCAGGATTATGGGAGGTAGAAAGGTGGCCTAGAACCACCTGTGCCTATCCCTCTTCAGCTGAGCCCTAGTATTGTACTATGTTAATATCACAGTTTGGCCCATCCACCCAGGCAAGAGGTATTATGAAGTGGCCTTTGACAGTATAATGTGCTGCATTAATAGGCCCTGAGTTTGTTTTAAGGCCAGTATGCACAGGGACTTACCATATTTTAGCCAAGTTAGACACACCTTTAAATTGCATTAAAAACCCATTTGGATAACAGTAGCTATACCACGGTGGACAGAGACAGGGGTTGCAGGGGATAAGGAACAGCGAAGCTAGGAGCAGAGAGCTTAGTAATGTTTAATGTGGGAGCAGAGAGGGAATTGTCAGAACTGTGTCAGGAATACAAGATTACAGGAGTCTAAAAAGAAATTTACATCTAGGCAAAAAATGTGTAGCCACTTGTAGCAGGATGATAGAAGCAGCAGCCTGGAAATCTTAGGTACCGGGGCAGGATATTAGCAGTGTGGACAGAGAAAAAAGTAACATTTGAAATAAGGAGTATGCTGAAAACATCCAAGATAGCGAATTTTTAACTCCCCTGACCCAACTGATTATGGCATACCCAGGTTTACCTGAAGGAATTAAGCCTTATTGCCCCCAAGGTCATGTTTAGGGGTCAGAAGTTTGTGACTGTGTCTGATCCCTGGTTTATCGCATGGGAGCAGACATCAGAAGGTTCCTAAGAGGCGGAAGGGACTTGTTCACTTGTATTTGAGGTCTTATTACTTTGCTCTTGTAGCTAAATTGCTGATAGCATGGGGTTTAAAACAAGTTGAGTGCAGTCAGCCAATCCCAGCCTGCAGCAACCCTCTCCAAATCTGCCAACACAGCTCACCTCTGGCCTGCTACCCCAGCTACTATTCCAACGTCCAGTCTGTCCTGAGTAGAGAGTCTGCCAGTCATGGCACATTGCGTGGTGCTTTACTGTATGCCTGCTCTGCAATCAGAGGGGTGTCTGCAGCATAGCCGAGCTAGTTTCAATCTCGCTAGCTCCAATAACAATAGCAGGGAAGCCCTGGCAGCACAGGCCATACCAATGCACCAGGACCCTGGGTGTGCACTCTGTACTCCAGTGACTAGCCCATGCTGCTGCCCACTGCTGTTACTGGAGTAGCTAGTTCAAGGTATGTCTACATGGGCTGCAGTCACACCGCTGTATTAGAAATGGAAAAGATTCAGAGAAGGGCAACAAAAATGATTAGGGGGATGGAACAGCTTCCATAGGAGGAGAGATTAGAAGGACTGGGACTGTTCAGCTTGGAAAAGAGACGACTATGGGGGGATATGACAGAGGTCTAATAATTTGTGAATGGTGTGGAGACCATGAATAAGGAAGTGTTATTTACTCCTTCATGTAACACAAGGACCAGGGGTCACCCAATGAAATTAATAGGCATCAGGTTTAAAACAAACATAAGGAAGTATTTCCTCACACAATGCACAGTCAACCTGTGGAACTCGTTGCCAGGGGATGTTCTGAGGCCAAAACTATAGCAGGGTTCAAAAAAGAACTAGATAAGTTCCTGGAGGATAGGTTCATCAATGGCTATTAGCCAAGTTGGGCAGGGATGCAACCCCATGCTCTGGGTATCCCTAGTCTGATTGCCAGAAGCTGGGAGTGGACAACAGGATCACTCGATGATTGCCTCTTCTGTTCACTCCCTCTGAAGCACCTGGCGTTGGCCACTGTCAGAAGACAGGATACTGGGCTAGATGGACCATTGGTCTGACCCAGAATGGCCGTTCTTATGTTCACTGATTGCAGTGTAGACATACTCTGTGTGAGGGGCCATCAGTCTCATTCATTCTTGTGACCAAAATGCAGGATTTGAATCCAACTCTTCAGAAAAGAAAAGCTAGGAGTATCCACTCGCAATAATCCTCCTCATTGACTGCCATGCACAGGATATGTTGCCCATATGTGGAAAGGAGCCTTGTCACTATCGTTCCATGAGATGCTTTGCAGTGTAGTTTCTCCAGCGTTTTAGCCAACATGAATTTGTAGCAAGGGCTCTGTGGGTTGAGGGGACTTATTCAATAAGGTGCATGGACTTTTCCCGCAGTTCAGTGTTTAGCGTCTTTTTTATTGATGTTTACTAGCTGTTTGTAAATGAATAGAGACAGTAAAATCCGAAGAATTCTAACTCTCTCCCCATCTATGGCATTAGATTTAATATCTGCTTGGGAAGGGAATATTACTACTGTATTCATGTTCATTCTTAGAATAACTGCTAATGCCAAAGCATACTGCTTCAGAAGAGTGCAAAGTTAGTTATTATTTGTACTTTATGTATTTTAGTCACAAGGGTGTAATTGTTGTTATTGTAGGGATGAGGTACTTTTCATAAAGAGTCAATTTCAAGTACGTACAGGCAAGAAAATATAAGGACAAGGGGCAGAAGAAAAATTGCTCTCATTGTTTTTAAATCCTCTATGGACTTGGTCCTGTCTTTCGTACCCACCATTTTTCTTCCCCTCCCTGCTCCCTCTGTACCTGATGCAAGAGTCTTCTCCAGCTCACCGCCTCCCATCTGAAACAGCCTCCCTGGGTGTCTCCACCATAACAGCTCTCCTTCCCATTTCAAACCTTCGCTGAAGGTTTGTTGTCCCATATCTATATTTTTCTTTTCCCTTCCATTGTATTCACCTCTCTGCAAAGCATACTGGGATACCCTCTGTAGGAAGGATGCCACACACAATAAAGTTGCAATAAAAACATTTAAGTTATCTTTAGTGCTTGCAGATAACAGTATTTTACTCATGTTTCTGATATAGCAAACATTTTTTCCTACTGGGACATGTTAATCCCTCAGACCCTCCCCCATGAACTAATTAGATATTAAAATTAACTCGTTCTATAAAATGGCTTTAAAAGCCATTCCTGCTTTAAAAGTTAGGTGACTTAGGTTTGGATTTCAAACCCCTTGGAGTTCATCTTTTGTCTCTCACAGTGCTTTGTCATTCTTTTGCCCTCGTTATATGGTTGATGCAGTTTAGGCTCCCGGCCATGGTAAATCCCAACATAAACTCGCTTTATGATCCGCGCCTCTCGGGTGCTCCAGTGGGCTGATTTCCCCTCCCTGAGCTCCCTAATGGCACCGGGCCGAGTTTTAATCACTGTAAATTCAGGTTCTGGTCAGATTAGCTGGGAGATAGGATGCGCATTTGTTGTTTTGCAGTGATGTATTGTTTATGGGATTACTGTGCTGAATAGCAAAGGGTGTCAGCTGATATTTATTACTTTAAGCTGTCTCAGCTGTTCTGGTTCAGCAAGTAAACCTAGATTCAAAATGAATGAGG
Organism: Lepidochelys olivacea; assembly: GCF_965140295.1. Taxonomy (NCBI): domain Eukaryota; kingdom Metazoa; phylum Chordata; order Testudines; family Cheloniidae; genus Lepidochelys; species Lepidochelys olivacea. Next base: position 122,429,717 of record NC_140417.1, read on the forward strand.
GGCTCTGCTTGCCTTGTATGCCATGATGTGTGCAAATGTGATTATTGCTTCAGACACTGGGGAAGCTGAAATCATTCTGGGAGCATTTTTTACCCTTTGCAAGCAGTCATGCAGATTTCTAAAGAACACAACCGAGCGGAGGGCTTCAACATATCTCCGTCTAGCTCCACTGTAAACCTATGGCCTCGTGTACCTTGAGAATCTCTCTCCAAAGTGATGCGCTTTAAACCACTAAAGCATTTAAAGCATTACATGTTTTACACATAGGTTTTACATTGTTACTGAAGGGAAAACACAAAGCTCCTGGGCCTTAAAATGAATTTACTCTCGACTTTTCCCATTTGGTCAGAGGATTTCTGACAATTTGTTGTACACACTGATCTCCGCTGCAGTACTAAATAAAAATGAAGAAAGTGACCCTCCCTGAGGTTAGGCTTAGAGCCATTATTAGAATTAGGCCTCTGTGTGTGTGTGTGTATGTATGTCCCATAGTAATCTGATGCACCACTGGGTTTGTTTTATAATTTAAAACTGCAGCAAGGGTCAGTTTAGAAAACCACTGGACCTCTTCCAATAAGAACTACCCAATGGGACAGCTACCAGGGTAAATTTCTATTTTCAAACTGAGATACCTTATGTGCTCCTGATTAAGCCCTGAGGATTCAGTATCCTCTTTAAAACCTTCTGTATGGCCACCATCTTTCTGGCTAAGAGCTAGACAAGACTCTATTCAGAACCAATCTATGAATTTCCTTTCTTTGCCAAAAGGGGTTGCTGTTGTGTGCCAACAACACTCTTCCATTGTTATATGCAGCATAGTTGTCGCCATGTCAGTCCTAGGCTATTAGAGAGACAAGGTGGTGAGGTAGTGAGCCGGTACGACATCGTGCATCAACTATGGGAAAGGGACTGAGAGACTTTTTCCATTGGACCATATGAACTGGAACCATAAACTCATTGAACATTAAATCCCACCAAATGAGGGTAAATCCATCCTCATCATCATATCCACTCATTATACTCCACACCTGAACATCGCCATTATATGGACAACATACCCCCATATCTCAATGTTTGTACTTTTACCCGTTAAACTTTTACCCCCAATCGGGGAGACTGCAGATTATGTATTCCTTACGCCACCCATTCCTAAACCGAATTTCGCACCCCTTGATAATCTGTACCTTATTCCCTGATAACCAGAAACTTCTGTGCTTAAACTCTGTACTGTTTTCTTTTTATTTCAACATTATCTTAATAAAATTATTAAATTTCTTATTAGATCAACTTCTGTTGGTGAGAGAGCCCTGAAGAAGAGCTCTGTGTAACCTCAAAAGTTTTCCTCTGTTACCAACAGAAGTTGGTCCAGTAAATTAAAAGATATTCTCTCTCCCACCTGTTCTTTCTTACTGACGCTCTTGGGAAGATCAAGCTCTTAACCTATTTCTCCCACTCTGTGCTGGCCTGAGAAATAAGAGAGCAGGAAACAACATGCAGCCCTGCCACTGGACAATGCAGAAAATTACTAGCAGGCTGCTCAAATATTTTTAAGGTCTAACGGCTTTAAAGGTGTAGTGATAGTTAGCAAAGTGACTCTACGAATGACCCACTGGGGCTCCCTGTCCTCTCTCTGCTGTCTCCGATCTCATCTGCCCAGTTTACAAATCCAAAGATGGATTTTCAAACCTCAGACCTGAAAATCCAGCTGGCTTCCTCCTTTGAACATCATCTTTCATACTAACTAAAGACTCTTCACTTGGACTCTAGGGGGCAGTTTAGAGGGTGCACATGGCTGACGAGAATCCAGCTCGTGCACTCGGCAGGGCTTTTAGGTCAGCCGCATGAGCAGGTAAAATGATGCTTTCTTTGCTGGAGCATTCCCTTCAAGACAGATCCCAACTTGCTTTATGGACAATAAACTAGGACTCCCAGCAGCCCTGTGTGGTAGAGGAGTGTTATCATCATAGATGGGGCAGTCTGTCTATTTAACGTACTTATATGGCCCCCATCACAGGTGCATCTGAGTGCCTTACAGTCCTTACTGTATTTCTCCTCCCGACACCCCTATGAGGCAGAGCAGGGCTGTTATCCCCATTGTACAGATGGGATCCGAGGCACAAAGAGACAGGAAGTCTGTGGCTCAGCAGGTTATTGGACCCGAATACCAAGTTAGCACCCTAACTCTAGGGCCAGTGTCCTCTAAAATTGACATACAGGAAGATTGAGTTACTTGCCCAGGGTTGCAGGAGTCCATAGCAGAACCTGGAATTGAGCCTCAATCTTTTTAATGACAAGTCAGTCCTAACTCAGAGGACTCGGACACAGAGGTGGAATGAGAAGACAACCCTTTTTTACTGAGTCCCTTTTCTGACCATAACAGCTCTGCGACAGGAGCCACTGAACAAAGGGGAATTTGCAGTTTACGTGTCGCATTGTGGGGAATTATGGGGAGAGTGATACAAATATGTTTTCCAAATGACAGCTTGAGGATTCCTTATCCCCTTCCTTGACTAATCTGCCTTTCTCTGTGTCCACCTTTTGTCCGAAGGACGGCATGAACTGGGTCTGCAAAAATGTCAATGCAAAGAAGAAATAAACCCCCCTGAGCTGCATGGAAATGGAAGAGCTGTGGAAGCTGAATTCTATCCTGGAAGCACTAATTTGCTGCTTTCTGACCAAATGTTTTTTCCATCTGTGCACAGCTACAGCTGTTAAAAAAAGGGAACAACAACAGTTCAACCCACGGCTGGAATTGGACCTTTACCTGCTCTTTAGTACAGTTATTTTTCCCAATAAAGGAATTGTACTTGCCCCCCCCCCGTATAAATAGTATTAACTGTCTCCACACTCCTCTGATTAGAAAATGTGATTTTAAACAAGAGTAAGCTTGTGATTCAGGTTAGAGAATTCCAATAGGCTGGGGGCTTGTGTTTGGGCTTCTGCAGAGCCAGTATAGTCACCGAGATGATCACAGCATGCCCTGCACCCCACTGGTTCCACAGTCATCCTGGCCATTCTCAGATGTCAGTCAAACCTTTTCCCCAAAGCAGATGTTGTTTCGGTAGCAAGTGTGGGTTGTTAAAAGACGCACGTCATTTTGTGTAAGGTGGGTTGAATTCTCATGTCATCCCCTGCCCCCTGTAGCCCTAAAAAGAACCTTCATCTTAACCAGATACAGCAGTGATGCTGCACCCCTCCCTAGAAGTGGGAGAGGAGCCATGTATGTATAACCTAAGCTTTTGACAGTTTGAAGGCAAGGAAGGGGTAGCTTTTCCTCCAGCTAAAGTAAAATGCAGACCACTTCACGGTGGCAAATACATGGTTACCCATGTTCAGTGCAAGGGTGGGCGGTTATATTTTTGAAATTAGTCTTGGTATGCCACAAACCCTGGCCATCGAGGTAACTGTGCAGTGAAGCGCAGTTAATTCCATGTTTCAGTTCCTAGAACAAGGTAAAACCGCTCCCACTTTTCTCTTTTTTGAACACACAGTGTATTTTCTGCCTTCTCTAAAATCTTTCACTTCAGGAAATGCACTGGGACTTGTGGAGTGAAAATCTACAATTGCTTTGCAGTGGGGATAGCTTTCTGCAGTTGATCCTAGGTATGAGGCTGGAGCCATGAAATGGCCACTGTGGGAAAGAATCTCCCAGTTTAGAATTAATCCCATGTAGGGGTAGGGATTGGAATAATGGCAGATAGGAAGCAGGAAGGAAAAGCTTGTTCTAAGACGATGAGTTGTTTTCCCTTGACTGACAAATTCCACAACTTCTTCAGTCCAAATGGATGTGTCAGAGGTGAGATGGGGGTACTAACTGGTAGGAAGGAAAGGGTGCTTGTCCCCTGTAGGTCCCCAATTCAAATCCAGCCCAAGTTGACAGGGACTAAGAGTCACTGGCACCTGAAAGCAGTTGCGTCCAGTGCAAAAAAAAAGCTGCTGGCTCTCAGTCCAGCTAGTTTCTAGCATACAGATTTACAGATTGTTTAAAAAAAAAAAAATCCACCATCCTGATTGGCAGCATTGCTTGCAGCCCAAGCATGAAGGCCAAAGAATGACCACAGCCGTGCCCTGCCCTCTCATCACTAGGAGACAGCTTGGCGGGCAGTGTGGGAAAAGGTTGCCCTGCCTGTACCCTGGTGATCCTGCTTTCTGGAGAGCCAGAGTACATCTGTCTCCAAACCCAGAAGGAGAATGGTGTGGAGATTGAAGTGATCTAGCCCCAGTGTAAAAACCAAAAGACTGGGGAATAAAACAGGCTCAAGTGAATTCCTAAGCGATAGCGAAATACGCAAGGGGACATGGTTCTATCTTTGTGCAGAATGAGCAAGGCAGCATGAGACATGCGGGCAGATCTGTTTAAAATCAGCTTGCTCAGTGACTCTCACCTGCAGCTGCAGTACCTTATCCGGAAGCCCAGGAATCTTCGCAGCACATGTTCCCAGGGGCTACTCGGAGTAACGCATCGCAGCATGTGTCTGCCTTTGCTTTATTGTTAGTGCATCCTCCTGCTGTAAACAATCGCAGCTCTCTTACAAAGAGCGAGGTTGTGCTGTTTAAGTGGCTAAATGCAAAGCTTCAGAATATGGGCTCCCAGCCTTGAAATATGTCACCTTTGCGGCATTGAAAGTGTAGAGTTTCTGAAATGCTTCCGCACCCCTAAACGTCAACAGTTTTAAAAAAACCCACACTACTGTGACCTTAGGTCCCTGCCACTTTAAAAGAGCCTTGAGTTAGGCTCTTCCCTTCTCTTTTATCACGTCTTTAACAAGCAGAAAACTATACTGGCTCGTTTCTTTTCAGCTAAGAAGCAACTGATAATGGGTGTCGCAATTAACTGTTTGCATTTGAAAAGATTTTCCTTTTTTTCCATAGTCAGACATATATACACTTGGAAATTGTATTTGTTTAATTTTTTCCTAGAGTCTCAACTTGGAGAGGGGAAATTGACTTTGTTGGTCATTGAGTCCAGAAATGGCTTGCTGGATCAATAGATATATGCCTGCATGTAGCGAGGCATGCTTGCATCTTTGGTGCAGGCATCTACGCACACAATGCTCCCTGCTAAAATCCAGCAGACACAAGTAATCAATCTGTTCAGGTAATAATGGAGAGAATGTGATAGTGTGAGGGGCTACCGGAGTTTTATTTCCATGTGTGTAGCGGGACTTAAGTAGACCATGCCATACTGATGACCATAAACTTTCTCCTTGTGGTAAACAAGCCTCCATGCATCCACTGGATGGGAATTTAAAAGTACTTGAGACACAATTCACCTGCCATCTCTTATTTTAATATGTTTACAGTCCATTCAACCCTGATCAGCTAAGCAAAGCTTCTCTCCTCCCTCAACACCACCTGTCTAAACACAAAGCATAAGACCGGTTACAACCATCCGGAACACCTGCCATCGTTGAAAACAAATCTCCATTGCACCCGCCAGGGTCACATTCAATTTATGCCAATTATGGTGTTTAGGTTTTGTCCTTCTGACTATGTCTGCTTTTTCCCCTTTAAAGGAAGTTTCTATGGAAACAAACTGTCTCATTGGCATGGGTGGAGTTTATTCATAGACTTTATAGCTTCAGAGATTTCAAGGCCAGAAGGGACCATTACGATCATCTAGTCTGACCTCCTGTATAACACAGACCATTAAATCCCACCCAGTAATTTCTACATCAGGCTCAATGATTTGTGATTGAAGTAGAATCTCTCTTTTAGGAAGACATCAAGCCTTGATTTAAGGACTCCAGGTGACAGAGAATCCACCACATAACTTAGAAGGCTGTTCCAATGGTTAATTACCCTCACTTTTAAAAATGTACATCTTATTTCCGGTTTGAATTTGTCCAGCTCAACTTCCAGCCATTGGATCCTGCTAATGCCTTTGTCTGGTAAATTAGAGAGCCTTCTGCTAGCGCTATCTGGGTTCTTAGACGGGGAAAGATGGTGGAACAGTTAAAGCTCTGGATGGAACATCAATAGTTCTGGGATAACACTGGCTTGAGACATACTAAGTTCTCCTTTTACCCATTTTCCAACTATATTCTGTGCACATTAGGGATTTTTGTATTCTTTCTAATTGCAAGTGATCACTGTGCTTTCGTTATTAAATATATTTGTATAACAATAGCACCCACTAGCTTCATTCAGGATCACACCCCATTGGGCTAGGGCTCCGTACAAACCATACATGAAGATGCATTTTCTTCCCCTAGAGAGCATACGGGCTAGGCTATCCAGTTCTGTCTTATTGCAGGATATAATCTGGCCCAGACACTCTCTAGTTTGTTCCTTTTTTGAATTTGCTCAAAGGGATATTTGCAATATTTGGTCATGTTGTAAAATTCAGTGTATAATTTAGATGTCTTTGTCAAGAAATAAAAATTGAGTAGAAACAAGAAGCCAGTGTTTTGAGTTTATATTTAGTTTTCAGCCAAGGGTTTGGGTTTTGTGTTGGGTCTTTATTTTTCAGACCATCCTAAAGGAAGACTTCACTTTTAAAGAATCCTATTCTCTATAGAATGCCTTCAATATTTCAGCTCTGCCTCTTCTCATCAAAGAATTAGAGATTAGTTATGAGTAGAATGCCTCACAATTTTTGAAACAAGTCGTCTTTTCCCCCTGAAAAATGGCTTTTTATCCAAAACCAACATTTTTTGAAAAAAAAAACAAAAAAAACCCTGGCATTGGACTTTGCTGGGTTGTTGGTTTTTTGGAGGGTTTTTGAGTGCGCCAAAGATACACTTTAAAAAAAAAAAAAAGCTTGATGCTTTTATTGAAAATATCAAAAAGATTAACAAGTTCACCAACAGTTTGGATAACATTTGATCAAAACGATTAAAAAGCAAACTTTTTTGTGTGTGGGAAACCAGAAAATGGTTGAGTTTTGAACACTTTGAAATGAAACCACGTTTGACATTTTGGGTGAAACTACTGGATTTTACCTGTTCCTGCAACACTACCCCAGGCAAACGAGAGAGATCAGCAATCGGAGCTTTCTGAAAGGTTGAGTGTATGTTCCCTCTATACTCAGGACAGCTAGCAGACTGGCAAGCCATTGGAAAAAACATTATAGATGGTCACACCATATTTTAGGCCCTTTTTTTTTGGACTGATCCTTGATATTTTTAAAGCAAACTAGGAAATACTTTCACATCTCGTTTGCCTAACGGATTGGATGTGAAAAATATTTCTGTGGCAAGTGAACACGCCAGGAGTTGTCTGAGCTGTCACAATGTTATATATTGTCCCCCCCCAATTCTCTGCATTTTCCCTCTCCTGTTTCTATTTACAGTAGGCCTTGATGTAATTTATGACAGGTCTGCGTGTGACCTTGCATGTGTCTGGTATAGCGAACCACAGATACCCTACATGCAGAAGCCTTGCTGTGACATTTACATGATGAATTTAGTGCTCTAAAAGGAGTTGACTGTACTGGAGGGGAAAAATAAAAAACAACCCAGCAAGCCACAGGCTGAAGGAGAAATAAAAGAACGTTTTCCATTGCTGTTTAGCCAACACGTCTCTCTTGTTCACACCATACCGATATCCTTGACTAAAACCTTTAGCAGAATGTGGGAGTCTTTTGGGACTGGAGTGCTGGAGATCTCACTCTCCCAGCTACATCCCCAACATCACTAAGCAGACACCCCGCTAGTACATCTCATCTACGGCTTGCGGCAAGCTACCAAGCCAGAATGTTTCTCTGTAACAAGCATCCAGGCTGCTTTCAAATAGGTCCCAGCAGCTTTGCCCACTGAGCTGCCGCGCTGCTACGCCAACCAAGTAATTGCAATTAAGATTTTTTTTTTTTTTTTGGTACGTGGAATTGGGCTCATGTTGAAGGCTTTTGATTGGCTTGCAGCTAAATTGCAGTTTAGGGCTCAGTTGGTTGCATTTAGGGTTGTTGTGGTTTTTTTATTGCAATCTGTTCGCTTATTTCCCTTTCCAGCGCTGGTAGGAAACTAAACTCTGGTAAAATCTGCAGTCAGTGTGCACTGAAGCTGGAGTGTGGCTTTAAAGGGTTTCTGTGCTTAGAACAGTGTAAGTGTGTGTGTGGGGGGGGGCGCGTACACACACCCCCACACACACATGCGTATTTCACATTTAATGTGGTGGGAGAGATGTCTGTCCCTGATCACCATAATGAAAGGAAATCTGACCCTACAGAGGACTTGCTGGTACTAGATCTTCTCTTTGTAAAGCACCATGACCCACCACTTGACAGTCAGACACTACAGCCATGCACAGAGTATAAAAGGATAGCGAGATATGGCTCTGTATAAATACTCCAAAAAGAAAGGAAAACTGTCGAGTAACTTAGGGCCAAAATCTGATCTACATTAGAAGCTGTCAGGGAACGTTCTACAGCTAACTCATTCATGGGAGAGATTTTTAAAGAGACTTTACCCTCGTGGCCTGACCTTACGATATTTTTTGTTGTGCTACTGCCAGCCAGCAGAGGGCGCACAATCTGAACCCGCCTACAACTGGGTGGAAATTGACGTCTCTCAATGGTGCTCTTGTCAACAAAGAAGAGCCATTTTGGCTTGTGCTCCAGAGGAGCGTTCTTAACCAGGGGGCGGGAAGACGGTGCTTTCAGAATCCAGCAGCTGGCCTGCTCACTAACACAGCCTACAAGGAATACGTCACCTCAATTTATCTCTCTCTATGCTGGCTCCCCGGTGAACAGAGGCCTGATCAAGATGGCGGTCCTTTGGTTTTGGTCCCAACTATCTGAGAAATCACCTCCGCAGCGAAGAGATCACATGATGGCTTCGCTCTGCTGGAAAAATCAAGCTGTTGGTAAATAGGGGAGGACTTGTGTTGGCGAATACGGGCTAACCATCCTCCTTGTGTTCACAACTACGTGCAAACCCATTTCTTAGACTCATCCCACTTCGGGTTTTCTACCACTGCTCATCACCACAGCAGCTGGGTGCCTTCCATGTAAAATCAATAGCAAAGTCCCTAGTGGATTTTCATGGGGTCTCTGGTACGTCTCCCTTTTTGGGGGTCAAGACTCTGCTTGGAGTACAGTTTTTTGGAGGGAGGAGGGTAATAGAGGCTGGGAATAGAAGGGGGCACATGAGCTTTCCTGCAAAAACCCCAATGCATCAGCATTCTCAGACTTAAATAACTTTAAGCTTATTCCTTCCAACAGAACTGGAAGACAGAGATTTGTACATTTTCTTCAGTATCATGATGATGGGCCACCTTATGAAAACCTAGACAGATTTCAGGCTTCTGATAGTCTCCCAAATAAGAGCGCTGTACAAACGATATTGGAAAATATGAATGCTCCTTTAACCGTAGTTGTTTGTAGCCCCAGGCTCCGCCACATTGGCCCTCCTTCTATACAAATGTTTGGGGATCCTTTCACACTTAAGTCATGAAACATTATCAGTGAATATATTTGGGCAGAACAGACTACACAGGGGGCAAAAGTTCTACTTGTCATTTCCTGGCACAGCCAAGTGCACATGCCAACATTTCAGGAGAAACCACAGATGCCTTTGTCTTCTCCAATGGAATCCTCTGGGCTGCAGGAACAGAAGCTTTAGAAGGAGAGAGATTTTGTTGTAAGATCAGGAGGGTGGTGGCTGAGTGAGCATAGCCATGTCCCCCTCTAGTGGCCAGCTGAGGGCCTGCTACTTCGTTGATGAGTTACTTGTTTAGCTCGAGTGGCTAGGCCAACTCCCATTGTGGGAAAACTCCCGCTGGCTTTAATGAGAGTTGGCTCACATGGTCAATGCTGAAGGCCCAGCTCTCTGCTGACAGCCATTATGAGCCATCCCGGACACAAGCAGCGAGAGGAGAAGCAACGTACCCCTCATCACCACCAAGAGGCAGCAGCTCCCCTCTCCTCCCATGATGGCCCCATACATCACGTATTTGGGGTGCAAAGGCGGCACAGGTGGGGGAGATGGCAGCTAAGTAACAGTGCTGCTGTGAAAACCAGTCCCTCCCTTCAACAGGTGCTGCCCCAAGAGGGTTTCAGCTCCATCTCTACAATGGGGCTCTACAAAGCAGGGCTTCTCATGGTGAATGCACTAGTCCAAGGCAGCTGTCCCACTCCCAGCTCCCTCCTGACCCCCCAGATTTTACGTTATATTCTCAGTCGCCTCCCCCTAGCACCTGTGAGGCCAGAGACAGCTCGGTTTATCCTAGAGGGCTCGGAGACTGAGGGGATTAGGCCGATCTGAGGGCTGGGGGGGGATGTGGATTAGAGGGCCCCACAGGGCTTCTGCTGTTCATTTCACTCATTTTAAAGTGAATGTACTGCTGATGGGCGAACGCCAGGCTGGCAGCCCCGAGCCCGTGTCCGTGCCTGGGAGCACTGGGCCAAAGGCCCCGAGCCCGCAGCCCAGGGCCAGCGTGAAGATTGTCCTCGTGGCTGACACATTGGGTTCAATCCCCAGTGTCGGCCAAGAGAGCAGCTATTGCACCTACAGAAGGGGAGACGCTGTCCCCACTTGGCTGAGTCTCTTCCTCCGGCACCGTTCCCAGCGGCTGGAGCAGGGAGCCCCAGAAAGGCTGTTGCTTCAGGCTGAGAACTGCAAGCTGAACACTGCTGCTGGCATGTGCTTTGCCCTCCACGTCCCTGACCACTGCCTGCCCCCACACCCCTCTGTGTGCTGTCCCTGCTGCAGCCCTGCCCTGGTCCGGCCACCCGGCCGGCCACACGTCGGGTTGTACGCCGGCCAGTCCTGGGTTTGTCCCCTGACCAGTCCAGATATAAAACTAGTCGTGGGTTCGTACCGAGCACGGGACGGAAGTCGCAGCTATTCCAAAGAGGGCATTGCTCCACGCCTGCCGGCCCAACCTTACACCATGTGGGCGGGGTCACGTCAGCAGGGGGCGGAGTCACACCATTCTCCGCAGTACCGGAATGTCCAGTGTTCTGGGGATACGTCTGTCGCCACCCTACCGACCACAGCGCTGGGCCCCACCTCGTGCCCCCTGATCATCTCATCATGCCCCGCCCAGTGATCTAGGCCACCCACCTGTATAGCGCAGGCCCCCAGCACCACCCAGGCCCTGCACACTAGACCCAACAACTGAACACAGACTAAGTCAGGGGTGGGCAAACTTTTTGGCCCAAGGGCCACATCGGGGTTGCGCAACTGTATGGAGGGCCAGGTAGGGAAGGCTGTGCCTCCCCAAACAGCCTGGCTCCCACCCCCTATCCACCCCCTCCCACTTTCCACCCCCCTCAGAACCCCCGACCAATCCAACCCCCCCTGCTCCTTGACCCCTGACCACCCCCTCCCAGGACCCCCGCCCCTAACCACCCCCTGGAACCCCACCCCTATCCAACTCCCCCTGCTCCCCATCCTCTGACTGCCCCCCCAGAACCTCCACCCCATCCAACCGCCCCTGCTCCCTGTCCCCTGACTGTCCCTCGGAACCCCCTACCCCTTATCCAACCCCCCCAGCTCCCCGCCCCCTTACCATGCCGGAGCCAGCCGTGTCACTGCACTGCCCGACAGGAGCGGCGGGCCAGCGCGCTGCCCGCACGGCGGTGTGGCTGCGGGGAAAGGGGGCAGCGGGGGAGGGGCCAGGGGTGAGCCTCCCCGGCCGGGAGCTCAGGGGCCAGGCAGGACGGTCCCGTGGGCTGGATGTGGGCCCACCCCTGGACTAAGTACTGCAGCCCACAGCAGCCTAGACTATTACGTACCACAGGCAGAGAACAGGAGGGCCTGAGGGGCACCAGAGCCTGAGATCCCCACAATGGCAGGGAAACAATTACGTGAGATACACCTAGATAATCCTGCAAGTGATCTACACCCACACGCTGCAGAGGAAGGCAACCCCTGCCCCCCTCTCCAGCCCCGAGATCCCTTCCAGTCTGACCTGGGGGGAAATTCCTACCTAACCTCACACATGGAGTTGTGTTTGACACCTGAGCATGTGAACAAGAACCGGCCAGCCCTAAGCACCTGAGAGAGGGAATGCTCGGTGCCACCCCAGGTCCCTGCCCCGACCCCTCCTTCTTCCATCTCCAGCCATGGCCAGCCCCGATGCTCCAGAGGAAGGAGACCAAAAACCAACCCCAAATACATTGGAGGAGATTTCTTCCTGATCCCTGCAGGTGATCGGCTGAAACCCTGAAGCATGAGCGTTAGGAATAAAAAATGAACACCAAAAGTGCGTCCCAGGGCCCTTGAGCCGTGCTCCCCAACTCCCCCACACAAACAACCCTGTCGTACAATCGCACTCATTGATTTATCCTGCTCTCTCTCAACACTAAATACATTGTTTGCCCCCATGACTCCTGTTGGGAGGCTGTGCAAGAACCTCATCCCTCCTGATTTCCCACTTGAATTTTCTCCTGGGCCAGCCTTGTCCTTTAGCTTCATCAGCTTCTCCCATCTCCAGGCAACCCCCTGAAAATTGATGACCCATTGCACAGGTCTCTGTTCCGCATGGAATTTCCACTCCCTCCCTCCCTGGCTTGTGATCTTCCATGACTCATGCAGCCGCCTTCGTATGGGGCAGCAGAGCCGGCGTTGCTATGGGAAGCAAAGTAGAGCAGATCCTTAGCTCTGAAACAAGGACCCCCTACCCCCAGGCAGGTGTCCAGGGATCGCTTTGGAGCCTCCTGGGGGGCTGCAGTGAAGCTGAGTTTGCTCAGTGGTTAAACACCACCTCTGCCAGGCACGTGATTTTTTTTTCAGCCCCTGGGCGCTTGGTGCACTGCCCATCACAATTCCACTGCAGACACCTTCAGCACCCCTGTGAGGCAAGTCTTGGACCAATCCCTGGCCACACTTGTCCCTGCTGTCTGCCACAGGCATACAGACCCTCCCACTCCATAATGCCCTTGAGCTAAGGAAGAGGGGCTAGGACACACGGCCAAACAGCTCCAATGGCACCTAGGAGAGGGCCAAGTCATTCAAGGCCCAGGTCCTGCCTCCCTTCACGCATCTCAAGCAGCACTTCGCCTGGCGAGGAACCCACACCCATAGCACACGCAGCAGAGGCAGGGCCAGAACCCGTGTCTCCCGCAGCCCAGCCTGGCGCTTTAACCCCTAGGCCACACTCTCTTTCCCATACACCAGTCCCCTTCCGCGCTGGCTTTTCAGGATTAGCTTGGGCTTTGTCTGTGGTGCCAGGAGAGAACCGCCCCGGCCTGAGCAGCCACCTGCTGGCTCCTAATTTGCGCCAGCTAACGGACTCTCAGCAGGGGCAGGGCCGGGGTCGATCTCCAGCTTCGGAGCCGGCGCCGAGCTGAAGCCACCTTAGGGCCCAGCAAAAGCTGCTGACTCAGGAGCAATCAGCGAGGCACAGCTGCCCGGGGGCGGGGCGGCGGCTCTCCACACTTTTGCCTCTGAATGTCCGGATAAACTCCCTTTCCCCAGCCGTCCCCCTCCCGCTCACTCCTAAACAGTTGGCCCTAATGAACATACGGCCCAACAGCTGTACGCGGTTATGCATATGCATGGCTCTCTCTATATTTGAGATCACAGCTGTCGCTTTTCTTCCTGCCGAGCGCCGCGCCCGACGCTCGCGCTCTTTGGAGTCTGACTTGACCTATTTTGCAGGCAGAAGTTTTTGTGCGATGATGATTTACCCACTTGGGGCTTTTGATTCCGGCTGAAACATCTTGATTGAAGGCAAACAATGGCAGCTTCTCCAGCGAGCGGCGCCGCGGTTTGCTGACACCGCACGACTGGGCCGGGCCAGCTGAGCGGGGCAGGACCCCCGGGCCCGGCCACTGGCGCAAATGAGGGCGGGCAGTGCCCTGGGGAGATACAGCTCACCACCCGCTGCTTAGGGCGTTGCGATCCGCTGAGAAATGCGGGCAGCCCAGCAGCTGCCTGCTTGCTGCAAGGAGCTAGACTCTGCAGCAGGAACATGCTAGGTGCTTTGTAATTACCCTGGTCTGTAGCCTCGCCTGTCCTAATCAGCATCCTTCAGTTTCCTCTTCCGGATAAGGCCCAAGTTCTGTAGATTGGTTTGTTATTGGATGGTGGCCTGGCTAAGGCCCAGGCTGGGCGCGGCGCTGCTCCGTTATTGGAGGGAGGCCCCGGGCTGGGCACGGCGCTGGTCCGTTATTGGAGGGCGGCCCCGGCTAAGGCCCAGGCTGGGCACAGCGCTGGTCCGTTATTGGAGGGAAGCCCCGGGCTGGGCACAGCGCTGGTCCGTTATTGGAGGGAGGCCCCGGGCTGGGCGCAGCGCTGGTCCGTTATTGGAGGGTGGCCCCGGCTAAGGCCCGGCCTGGGCGCAGCGCTGGTCCGTTATTGGAGGGAGGCCCAGGGCTGGGCGCAGCGCTGGTCCGTTATTGGAGGGAGGCCCAGGGCTGGGCGCAGCGCTGGTCTGTTATTGGAGGGCGGCCCCGGCTAAGGCCCGGCCTGGGCGCAGCGCTGGTCCGTTATTGGAGGGAGGCCCAGGGCTGGGCACAGCGCTGGTCCGTTATTGGAGGGCGACCCCGGCTAAGGCCCGGCCTGGGCGCAGCGCTGGTCCGTTATTGGAGGGAGGCCCCGGGCTGGGCACAGCGCTGGTCCGTTATTGGAGGGCGGCCCCGGCTAAGGCCTGGGCTGGGTGCGGCGCTGGTCCGTTATTGGAGGGCGGCCCCGGCTAAGGCCCGGGCTGGGCGTGGCGCTGGTCCGTTATTGGGGGGCGGCCCCGGCTAAGGCCCGGGGTGGGCGCGGCGCTGGTCCGTTATTGGAGGGCGGCCCCAGCTAAGGCCCGGGCTGGGCGCGGCGCTGGTCCGTTATTGGGGGGCGGCCCCGGCTAAGGCCCGGGCTGGGCGCGACGCTGGTCCGTTATTGGAGGGCGGCCCCGGCTGAGGCCCGGGCTGGGCGCGGCACTGGTCCGTTATTGGAGGGCGGCCCCGGCTGAGGCCCGGGCTGGGCGCGGCGCTGGTCCGTTATTGGAGGGCGGCCCCGGCTAAGGCCCATTTTACAGCCTGGGATGGTGAGACACAGAACCAAAGCAACTTGCTCAAGGTCAGACGCGGAACCCGGGTGTGGACATTAACCACAAGCCCTGCCTTTCTCTCCTGGGGAGAAGGGCTTTGGGGCCTCATCCAAAGCCCATGAAAGTCAATGGGCCTCTCTCCAGGGGCTTTGGATCAGCCCCCTGGTGGGCTGGCTTTGAACGTGTGCCCTAAAGGTCTACGGGCATCCAGAGCCCCTTGCTGGTCCCATCAGCCACTGGACAAAGCCCTGGCTGGCATTTGTCAGGGGCCCATGGCGCAGGGCTGGGTTGAATGGTTTCCTACTGCAGAGGTCAGCTGTGACCGCAGAAGCAGCAAACGGGGGAGGCCCCGATGCTCAGAGCTACCAGCTGCGCTGTCCTTGGCTGGCTTCTCCTCTAACAAACCTTCTTTTTAAATCTAGTCACAGCAAAACAGTTCGAACATTGCCACAGCGTCCGTATCTGCTGAACGAGTTGTGCCATACCCTCGGGAGCCGAGTCCCCGCCCCACGCCCCGGGCTCAGCGAGACGGTCTGCGAGCCCCCGCACCCTGCAGCCCGGGCTCAGCGAGACGGTCTGCGAGCCCCCGCACTCTGCAGCCCGGGCTCAGCGAGATGGTCTGCAAGCCCCCGCACTCCTACTCACTACTTCCAAAGTGAAAGGGAGTGTAAATCTCCTAGTCCCCCCCGGGCCACAGCACTAACCATTGCAGAGCTGGCAGGGTCTCAGCTGAGCTGCTGAGAGCCAAGACTACCCAAGTACACAACAGGGGGTGTGTGTGTTGTGTGTGCTCGCGTACATGGACACTGTGCATGGGTGTGCTTTCACAGACACCGTGCGGGGGAGGTTGGGACTGCAGTCAGGATCGGAAGGTATTGGCAGAGGGCATTGGCAGCGCATGGTGTTGAGCAGAGGAGGGATGGGGGGGGGGCGGCCCGGGGAACCATCCCCCCATGCTGCAAAGGAGCAAGACGGAGGCCTCTCTCCACTGGGTTTCTCCATCTCCCTGGGGGACTCTTCTCGTGTGTCTGTTCCCACCCTCCTCCCCCCACATGCCAGGCGCAGCAGGTCCCAGTGTTACTTGGCCCAGGTGGGCTTGGCCAGCCAGGAGACCATAAGAACGACCAGACTGGGTCAGACCAAAGGTCCATCCAGCCCAGTATCCTGTCTGCCGACAGTGGCCGATGCCAGGTGCCCGAGAGGGAATGAACAGAACAGGGAATCATCAAGAGATCCATTCTCTGACGCTCATTCCCAGCTTCTGGCAAACAGAGGCTAGGGACACCATCCCCACCCATCCTGCCTAATAGCCATTGATGGACCTATCCTCCATTAACTTATCTAGTCCTTTTTCGAACCCTATTATAGTCTTGGCCTTCACGACATCCTCTGGCAAGGAGTTCCACAGGTTGACTGTGAGTTGTGTGAAGAAATACTTCCTTTTGTTTGTTTTAAACCTGCTGCGTATTAATTTCAGCTCCCCCTCACCCCCAGTGATCCGCCACCTTACGAAAGAGGCAGGCTGGGAGCCGCACAAAGGGGGAATTAAACCCACTGGTACCTCCATTCCTTTCCTCTAGCCCTGCAGCAAGACATTAGCAGCATCCGGAACTGAGCCCAGGTCAAACGGCCCAGGAACCCCCTTTGCTCTGACCACTAGGCCACGCTGCCTGCCCAACGGAGTGAGGGGAAGGGGACCCAGGAAGTTTGGACAGGGCACCCCATGCCTTGGGCTCCACTCAAAGTACCCCAGCTTCTTAGTCTACTCCCTGGAGGAGCAGGTCACCACAGGCCCAGCCCTTGCTGGTTGTACAGGGATGGGCCAGGCAGTGCGAGGACCCCCTGGATTTGTTACTTTGTCCTGCCTTTCCTCGACTGGTGTATTTATGAGCCCCACTGAGTCCCTGGAGCAACGGTAAAAGCACCTAAAGCCCCTGGCCAGCATGCAGCCACTGGGCAGCTGCTGAGGTGGTGGGGAGCAAACCCCTAAATCCTTGGGTCCAGGAGCAGAAAAGCCTCGGGCCAGAATCAGACAAAGCCGGTTTGTATTGGTTTTGTTTGAAGTGTGTCCTTCATCTCTGTTCCTACGGCAACAAGGCCCTTCACCTCCTGGCCCAGATGTAGCAAAGGAAGTAGCCGGGGGAGGAGAGATGCAAAAAAAGGGAATGAAAAAGAAAAAGGAGGAGGACGGGGGAGGGGGGGATAAAATCAGTGTCTGGCTTCTCTGTGCGCTTTCCTTGGTCTGGAGCAGCCGGCTCCGGGTCCCAGTGGAGACGATGCTCCCTCACTGGGGGACCCGTCTCCCAGCAGCTCCAGCACTAAAGGGTTCAACTGAGTTTGTGCCTGGAGATTTATTTTTCAAATCGTGTTCACGCCTCAAAATCTTGGCGTGCTTGCAGCTCGCCCACCCCCAGCTTTCCCTGGGCTCAGATCTTCTCGGGAAGTTGACTGGCCTCCTCTCCCACCCTCCAAAATATCCCTCCACATCATGTTCTACGTCAAACAAAGGAAGCTTTTGTTCGACTGAGCTCCGTTTGTTCAGGGGGTTGCTCTAAAGAAAGGAGGTGCTGGCCCTTTAAATGAGTGTCTTTCCCCAGAGCCTTGACAGTCAAGTCGTCCCCTCCCCCCACTTGGCCGTGTGGAAAATCTGGAAACTGAGGCTGGAATGTGCTGAGCAGGATCTGATCAGACAGAGGGAACTGGATCAAAGGCAGGGGCACGGCCGAAGGGCTCGGGCACAGGAACAATGACCCAGTGAGCAGCACTTTCTGGCATGAGCCACCACAGCAGCAGAGCCTTTGAACATGAGCTCAAACGTAAATCGCCCTGACGCAGCAGAGTTCAGCCTCTGGAGAATGGCACTTCCAAGTGCTGCAACCCAGGGACGAGGGAGCCCGGGGATGGGGTTTGATTGTGCTCCTGGACCATTCCGAATGTGCACCAAACCCAACATCCACCAAAGCCAAGGAGTGGAGCTAGGCAAACAAATTATTCAATCCCACTTCCCCCACCAAGAGTTTTGATGACTCCACTTAACGTTCCTCTCTACACCTGGCCCTCCACAATTTCAGTATTTCAATCAATTTGCAAACATCTAGAAGATAATAATGTGCTAAGTAACAGTCAGCATGGATTTGTCAAAAACAAATTGTGTCAAACCAACGTGATAGCTTTCTTTGACAGGGTAACAAGCCTTGTGGATGGGGGCAAGCGGTACACGTTGTATATCTTGACTTTAGTAAAGCTTCTGATGTTGTCTCACATGACCTTCTCATAAACAAACCAGGGAAATACAACCTTGATAGAGGTACTGTAAGGTGGGTGCAGAACTGGTTGGAAAACCGTTCCCAGAGAGTTATCAGTGGATCACAATCACGCTGGAAGGGCATAATGAGTGGAGTCCCACAGGGATCGGTTCTGGGTCCAGTTCTGTTCAATATCTTCATCAATTATTTAGATAATGGCATTCAGAGTACACATATAAAGTTTGCGGACGATACCAATCTGGGAGGGGTGCAAGTGCTTTGGAGGATAGGATTAAAATTCAAAATGATCTGGACAAACTGGAGAAATGGTCTGAAGTAAATAGGATGAAATTCAATAAGGACAAATGCAAAGTACTCTACTTAGGAAGGATCAATCAGTTGCACACATACAAAATGGGAAATGACTGCCTAAGAAGGAGTGCTGCGGAAAGGGATCTGGGGGTCATAGTGGATCACAAGCTAAATATGAGTCAACAGTGTAACGCTGTTGCAAAAAAGGTGAACATCCTTCTGGACTGTATTAGCAGGAGTGTTGTAAGCAAGACACAAGAAGTAATTCTTCTTCTCTACTCCACGCTGATTAGGCCTCAGCTGGAGTATTGTGTCCACTTCTGGGCACCACATTTCAGGAAAGATGTGGACAAATTGGAGAAAGTCCAGAAAAGAGCAACAAAAACGATGAAAGGTCTAGAAAACATGACCTGTGAGGGAAGATTGAAAAAACTGGGTTTGTTTAGTCTGGAGAAGAGAAGACTGAGAGGGGACATGATAACAGTTTTCAAGTATGTAAAAGGTTGTTACAAGGAGGAGGAAGAAAAACTTTTTTTCTTAACCGCTGAGGCTAGGACAAGAAGCAATGGGCTTAAATTGCAGCAAGGGCGGTTTAGGTTGGACACTAGGAAAAACTTCCTAACTGTCAGGGTGGTGAAGCACTGGAATAAATTGCCTAGGGAGGTTGTGGACTCTCCATCACTGGGGATTTTTAAGAGCAGGTTGGACAAACACTTGTCAGGGCTGGTCTAGATAATACTGAGTCCCGCCATGAGTGCAGGGGACTGGACTAGATGCGAGGACCCTTCCAGTCCTGTGATTCTACAATCAGGGCTGGCTCTAGGGTTTTTGCCACCCCAAGAAAAAACATTTTTGGCCGCCCCCACTTTTTTTTGTGCCCCCCCACCCCAGGCTCTGCCCCGACTCAGCCCCTTCCCAACACCCGGCCCCGCCTCCTCCTCCAGGCATGCCACATTCCCTGCCCCCATCGCTTCCTGCGGCTCCTGCCCCCCCAGAACCCCCCGCCCTAGCTCACCTCCGCTCCGCATGCTCCCCTGAACACGCCGCCGCTCGGCTTCTCCCCACTCCCTCTCAGGCGAGGGAGAGGCAGCGCGTTCAGGGGAGCAGGAGGAGTGGAGGTGAGCGAGGGTGGGGGGCAGCGCAGGAAGTAACGGGGGGATGGAGGAACCGCTCCCCGCCCCAGCTCACCTGGAGCAAGGGTTGAACAGTACGTGGTGAGGCTGGGGCCACACACGTTGCATGGGGAGAAGCCCAAATATTGAATAGCTGCTCATTAAGGGAGCACTGGCCATCCTGGGCACTGAATGAAGCAGAGGTCCTGTGGAAAACACGGTGCAATTAACGACTGCGTCACAATGCACATGCACGAGGGGGCTGAATGAAGGTTACCCAGGCCACCTTAATTCGGGCATTTCCAAGCTTTCGAGTGCTCGGCTTTGCAACCTAATGTTCTTTTAATGTCGGTTTGGATGCATAGCAACAATTCTAGATAATGCCACCCAGCCCTTCCCTGTACGCTGCTTTGGATCTTACAGAGACTCGAAAGAGGCCTCTTAAATCTCACATGTAAACATCATTTATTCTCCAGGATTTGACCAAACTCTGCAGCCATCGCATGTGATCCAAGGACTTGAGACCCACCCACAGGTGCCATCACTCTCTGGCTGTGGGGGGGTCTGGCTGGCATTGAGACGGGGTAGATGCTAACCTATCAGCCTCTGGAGTCTGGGCCAAGTTCAGAGCAGATACATGCTCTACCGAATGCCGAGTCGATGCGGTGGTGACCCGGGGCCATTCCGTTTCACAGCCACACCTCAGAGATGTGCTTAACCAGATCTAACTCCCTTGGGACATTTACTCAGACCGCAACATCAATGAGTAGCTTGGCACAATAGGCAGCATTTGCTCTGGTGAGACTGAAATGCCGGGGGGGCTACAGGGCAGCACCAAGCTATATTGTCATAGCTCAGGGGTGCTGGGGTCCCAAGTCTGGAACCGCAGGGGAGCTGCAGGGCAAGACTGAGGGGCAGTGGCAGAGCAGTGGGGGAGGCCAGGGCTGGAATTGGGGGAGGAGGGGCTGGGATTGGCATTGCTGGGGGAAGGGGAGCCAGTGCTGTAATAGCAGGGGGGGCTGCAGGTCAGGGCTGAGGGACATTGGCAGAGCTGTGAATGGGGGAGGAGCCCGGCACTGGGATAACAGGGAGGCTGCAGGTCAGAATTCATAGATTACAAGGCCAGCAGGGACCACTGTGATCATCTAGTCTGACTCCCGTATACAAGAGGCTATATAAACTCCTAGAGCAGATCTCTCGGAAAAACATCCCAGCTTGATTTAAAAATGGCCAGCGATGGAGAATCCACCACGACCCTTGGTACATTGCGCCAGTGGCTAATTACATTCACTGTTAAATATTCACACCTTATTTCCAGTCTTCATGGATCCAGGTCTTGTCCTGCAGGTTCCCTGTCCCTACAAGGGGATTGTGTTCTACCTTTCTGTGCTAGCTTGAAGAGCCCGGTATTAAATATTTGTCCCCCACGTAGGCACTTATAGACTGACCGAGTCACCCCTTAACCTGCTCTGTGTTAAGCTGCATGGGTATCCACATAGCAGAGACTAACCTCCCAAAGTCCTCTGCCAGCACAAACTGGGATCAGCAGAAAACCCGAGAGGGATTCCTTGCGGGGAGGGGGGCAGGATTTTCTTTGGTTGTTCCAAACTCCTGGTCAGGGATCTGGAGGGTGCATGTCCCAGACATTCCATCTGCAAAGCTGCTGAAAGCCCCAAAACTGCTGCAGCTAATGGCAATTCCCCTTCAGCAGTGATGGGGCAGGGCCTGGGAGCCTGTGATGCCGATGTGATCGCTGCTGTCCCGGCAAGTGGGAGCTAGTGTTGCTGGGTAGCCGAGCCCAGCTTCTCCAAGGAGCAGGGCTCAGGAGGCTGAGGTTATTGGGCTGAGCGGTGCTGTCATCTGCACAGAGAAGGGAAAGGGGTAGAAATCTGGGGACCATAAGAGCTTGTAGATCCTTGTTGAGCTTGGAGGATGAGGTTAGTCCATGCATCTCAGGGCTGTTGAGCCCCCAAGAGAGGTCAAGGGGTTTAAATACTTGCCAAGGGCTTGGAGATGCCTGGATGAAAGGAGATGGAGAAGCCGTGGCTTCACGGCCCACCCCGCTCTGCTCTAGCTGCTGCTTGTGGTCCTGGCTCCCTTAGGAATGCTAAGAATCCCCATCGCTTTCTGCTGCTTCTCCTGGGCTTGTCCTACTGACCTCTACACCCCCAAAGGGGGCAGGATGGGGCTCTGCGCTGAGACTCAGGGGACCTGGGTCCCATTCTCAGCTCTGCCACAGACTCCCAATCTGGCCTTGGCCACATCACTTAATCTCTCTCAGCCTCAGTTCTCCAGCTGTAGAATGGGGGACAACAATCCGCTCTCTTGCCTGCACCCCATGTCTGTCTTGTCTATTCAGACGGCATTGGGGCAGGGCCTGTCTCTTCCTCTGTGTTCCTGCAGCACCGAGCACGAGGAGGCTCTGATCTCTGTCGGGTCTTCTAGGCACTAGAAATAACTAATAAGGAGGGGACCTAGGATTGACCAGATCAAAGCACCGGCCCGCAACGTGGCGTCTAACAGCAGACAGTACAAGGAGAGATGGAGGCTTGAGGCAGAAAAAGCGATTGCAATGAGTAATGTATAGCCCAATGCTTCCACACAGGAACCCCACTGTGCACCCACCCAATGCAAGAAGGGATAAAATTCCTCCCCGTGATCCATCCATCTCTGGGCTCTGTCAGCGACCTGGCTCAGTTCTATTTGAAAACCAGGCCTTCGAGGTTTGGGCCCTTTTTTCTTTTCTTTTTTTTTTTTTTTTTTACGGTGTTAAAACAACAAACTAGAGTGCTAAGTCCATTATGGGTACATTATGCAAAGCGATGCAAATTGCAACATAAATCAAGCTGACAGTCAAACTAAAAGTTGCCCAGACATTCCCTCTGGACAGCGCTTCGTGAGCAACTGAGCGTATCTGCTGATGTCAGTTGCATAATGGTCTTTGGATCAGGAGCAGGGCAATCCTCGCTTATTACCGCATTCCCTTCTCCCCAGAACCTTGCTCTGCCTGCCCAGTGCAGAGACGCTCGGCAGAACATAGCTGCCTTTCCTTTCCCCTTGGCTATCAGGGGGTGCAAATACCTCAGGCAGGTGGAGTGACTGATACCTAGAGCAGCGGGGGAGTTCCTGCACTGTTATGATGCCGAGACCAGTACCGTTAACCTCGCATGGGGTTTTATTTTCCATGATTTGCTGCAGAGAGGAGTCAAGGACTGGTTATAAGCGGAGCCCTGTGGATTAATTGGGCAGATTTAGAACTCACCCCACGCAGCAGAACTATGAACCAGAGTCTAACCCAGGGGTCTCAAACACGCGGCCCGCAGAGCTATTTGCTGCGGCCCGCCAAGTTCCCTGCGCCCCCCCCAACCCCCCCCAGTTATTTCCTGCAGCCGCCAAGCTCCCCTCCCGCCCCACAGCGCACCGCATCCCCGCTCCTCTACCTACCTCCAGGCACTTCCCGCCACCAAACAGCTGTTTGGTGGCACTTAGCGCTTTCCAGGAGGGAGGGGGGAGGAGTGGGGAGCCACGTGCTCAGGGGAGGAGGCGGAGAAGAGGCAGGGCGGGGTGGGGATTTGGGGAAGGGGTTGGAATAGGGGCAGGGAGGGGGCGGAGTTGGGGTGGGGACTTTGGAGAAGGGGTTGGAAGGGGGGAAGAGGCAGGGCAGGGGCGGGGCCTCATGGAAGGGGTGGAGTGGGGGCGGGGCCAGGTGCAGGGGGGAACAGTGTCAGTGATGCAGACCTCAGGCTTCATGTGGCCCTCCTGGTAATTTGAGTTTGAGATCCCTGGTCTAACCTTTCCTGGGGTGAGGTGAGGGGAAGTAAATGACTGGTCCCGAGAGAGTTTTCCAAGCAGAAAGTGATTCATAGAGTTCAAGGCCAGAAGCGGCCATTAAATCACCTGACTGACCACCTGTATAGCACATTGGCTCCATTTCCCTCCGTACTGAGCCCACTCACTTGTGTCTGGCTGAAACCCGTCTTTCAGAAAGGCATCCAGGCTGCATCTGAAGACATCAAGCGACAGGGAACCCACCACTTCACTTCCCGGTTTTCTAACTGGAATTTGCCTGGCTTCAGCTTCCAGCCACTGGGTCTTGTTCTGCCTTTCTCCACTAGATTACAGAGCACCTTAGTTCCTGGTAATTCCCCTCTGCAAAGGGACTTATCCACCGTAATCAAGTCACCTCTCCATCTTCTTGTTGATAAACTAAACAGATTGAATTCTTTAAGTCTCACTCGGAGATATTTTTTTCCAGCCCTTAACATAATTTTTCTGGCTCTTTTCTGCATCTTTTTCAATATCTTTTTGAAAGTGGGGACACCAGAACTGGGTGCCCCTGTCGCAGAGCTAGTTGACCTCTTGGGCATGTGCCAGACTGAACCCCCCATGCACTGTCCCTAGTTTGAGGGCTCTAGGCACACTCTTGGGGTGCAGATCTCCCTGCTGAGAGCTGAGATCTCCACAGACCAACTGCCTCACCCCAGGACCAGAACTGGTCCCCAAACTCCCCCATAGCTTCAACACTCCCACACCCAGAACTCAGCCCTGCATGCATTTTTGAGTCCACGGGTTAAATCTTCGATGGGCGTACGATCAGTGTAGCACATACCAGTGCACACGCACGCACAGAGACTTAGCACAGGATTCTAAAGCACCATTCTCTCTTTTAAGTAAAGAGCAAAGGGCAGAGAGTACAGATCATTTAGAAAACAACACACACCCATAACGCAACGCCCCTCGCTAGCTCACCCTTCCCTGGGAAGTCCCTGGGGGACGGGCTGAGTTCGGATAGGGTTCCCTCCTGCCTTATCAGGCTCCTGCTGCAGCTCCCCTCTCCTTGGGCTGATGAAAATGGCCAAAGACACCAAGCAGAGCAACTCCTGCCTTCTTACAACCTCCCAGTCCTCTCAGGTGACTCCCAGAGCAGCTTCAGAGGTGAACACAGACCCTACTGGGTGACTTCTCCCCAACAAACCTGTTCTCCTGGGTGACACCCAGCCTGTTGTCTAGGATGTTTGTATTTGAATAGTAGACCACCCTGATTTAATGATCCTGTATTGTATTACTGCTCCTTGGGACTTCAGTCCACCATGGGGATAAAAGGACAGAGAAGGCAAAGGGCTGCACATTCAAAATGAAGTTTGCGGTTTGGTCAGGATACACACAGAAAGTTCATAATCCCACACAGAACTCAAACTGTACAGACATTACAAAATGTCCACAACAGCATTCCAGTATCGGGTCTCACCAACAAATTAAAATCACCTCCCTGTGCCTACTCACCACTCCTTTGTTTATGCACCCAAGGATCACATCTTCTTTTGGCCACAGTATCATTCTGGCAGCTCAGGTCAAGTTGCTTGCCCACCACAAGCCTTAAATACTTTTCAGAGTCTTTGCTTTCCAGGACAGAGTCCTCCCTATTCTGTAGGGCTGGCCTGTGTTCCTTGCTCCTAGGTGTATAGGTGGAAGAGGTGTGAACTTCTCCCATTCATCTCAATGGGGTATCAACTTGGAAACAATTGTCTGATGGTTTTAGAGTAGCAGCCGTCTTAGTCTGTATTGGTAAAAAGAAAAGGAGGATTTATGGCACCTTAGAGACTAACAAATTTATTTGAGCATAAGCTTTCGTGAGCTACAGCTCACTTCATCAGATCACTTAAAAGTCAGCTTGTTAACTATTCCAGTGCTGATCCTTTCAGTTCATTGTCATGAAGTGTCCAGCCCTGCTGATGTATGCATGTGGCATATTCAAATTACACAGAATCTCAGTTTGTCTCCTAACAGGTATGTTTCTAGGCATTGTGGTTGGGAAGTAAACCTGGAACATGTGAACGGAGCATAACCAATGCAGTGACGTCTGCCTGAGTCTGCAGACAGCCTGAAAAATAACTCAGAGAGGTGTGAACAGGCCAACCCCCATTAATCCCATTGGAACATTAACACTGAAGTCTAATGAAGACACATAAAATGTCAGCATTAACTATTTCATTGCTCTTCATTTTAGCAGATGGAATGGTGAAGGGAAGACGGCCATAGGGAAGGAAATGCAGGAGGAAGAAAGGAGTGACACACACACAGGGAAGAGGAAGAGAAACAAAGGGCAGGAACAACACTGGCCCTGAAGGGGAGCAGATGTCCCATTAAGTGGTGCTGAATGTGAGAGCAAAGCACTGAACAAATGGGAGATGGAAGTTTAGGGACTTTATGGAGTCCCTAGTCTGCCCTTGATCTTTGGGCAAACCTCCCATTGACGTCTGGGGCGAAGTCCTGAATTACACTCCAGGCCATGCAACATAGCTTGGAGCGCCAGATGCCTCAGTTCCCCCTCTGTACAATGTCCTACCTTGCAGGGGGGTTGTGAGAGTAGATATACTAAAGATTGTGTAATGGGGACCGATAAGTTCCATACACCAAGCCAACTGGTAGTGGCATCAGTGGAGAGAGAGGATGATGGAGCATGGGAAGAGAAGGCTTCCCCTTGAGTTCATATCATTGTCTAGTTAAGTAACAGACGGCCTGGCACCCGCCAAGTCAGCAGTGGATAAGAGGGAGTGCCACATGGTTGGGAATGCTGCAGTCTCTTTCTCGGATCTAACTCAGCCCGCAGACAGGAGACAGAACAGCACGTCCTCAGGATGCTTGCCGAAAGCAGCGCTGACGTCTCAATAGGGAGGTAGGCACGCTTCCCTCTTAGCTCGTAACACACAAATGCCCAGCAAACCAGGGCCGGGGATGCTGTGCTGCTGGGGGTGATGTCAAACCAAGGACCTGGGCAACTGAGTTCAGGGAAGATCCCAGGGCTTCCACCCCGCAGCGCAAAGGTGCTCCATGCGGCGTCTTAGTCAAATTCGAGCTCGAGCTGTCGCAGCACGTTCTGAAATTCCTCAGCCACGTTAGTGAGGGAGAGGGCCACTTCAGGAAGAGGGAGCATGGCCTAGTGGATAGAGGCACTGGACTAGAAATCGGGAGACCCGAATGTCACGGAGTCACCGGGCGATGCTCTGGAACTACTCCATACAAAGCCAGGCAGGAGGACTCTGGGGAAACCTCCTCTCCCCAGGGCAAGAAGCTTACACAACTTTGACTTTCCTGGGGCTGACCTGGGCGCATTCAGCATCCCCGTCCACACCGTGCGCTTCCCACAGCGAGTCCATACAGGCGGGGCTCCTGGGGAAGCTAGTGGGTTCTGCACCCCAATTCCACAGTCAGACGTGACTCTCAGCCAGCCAGTAAAACAGAAGGTTTATTAGTCGACAGGAACATGGTCTAAAACGGAGCTTGTAGGTACAGAGAACAGAACATCTCAGTCAGGTCCGTCCTGGGGGGCAGGGAGGCCAGAGCCCCATCTGAGCCTCCCCCCATTTCCCCAGCCAGCTCCAAACTGAAGCTCTGCAGCCCCTCCTCTCCTCTGTGTCTTTCCCTGGCCAGGAGGCCACCTGATCTCTTTGTTCTCCAACACCTTCAGTTTGCACCTTTGCAGAGGAGGGACCCCCAGCCATCAGTTGCCAGGAGACAGGGTGTCAGCCATTCTTTCTGCAGACACCATCACACTGACCCTTTAGGGCTCTCCCACAGTCACACACCCTTATCCCACCACCTGGATACTTAAGAACTGCATAGGGGAAACTGAGGCACCCACCCATTATTCAGAGAAAACATTAAGAACATTCCCACTTCGTCACACTGCATTCTAAACCTAGCTCTGCCACTGACCTGCTGTCTGTGACACACCTTGGGCTATTCTCGGTTTCCCATCCCACCCTTTGTACACCTGTCTATTAAACTAAGCTCTTTGGGGCAGGGACTGGCGACCCCAGTTTGTAGTGTAGACATGACCTGTGTGTTTGTACAGCTCCTAGCAAAATGGAGCCCTGATCCCCATTTGGGGCCTCTAGCTACTGTCTCAAATCTAAATAACAACACACTGTTGTGTTGTGGGGCTATCAGCTGTTAAACAGCTGTAGTGATCTTTATATCGCTGCAAAGTACTCTGAGCCTTTAAGAAGGTGCTGTATAAAATAGTATTCCATCCTTGGAACTCACTGCCCCCACGACAGTGATTTATGTTATATGGCGAGGCTATTGATTTATTCTTTATGATAAACGACCCAGAGCCTGGCTAATTAATATTCCTTCATAATTTCCAAGAGCTGATGATGTTATCTTAAACAGCTCCCCAAGACGGGCTTCCATACTGATGAGGTTGATATATGTGTTTAAGCTGATGACATCTAAATATGCTTCCCATCATATTTAAGCTCTATGTTTAACTTCTAATGGACCAGGAAGATTTCCTCTGAAATAGAATTTTAAATTAAAGGAATTTTAGGAGCCAAGTGAGCAGGGCCTGTTGGGGAGCTAGTTGGGAGCTCCCTTCAGTTCCTGGATATTCATCGACCAAGTCCAGAAGGGTCCATCATGAGCCCCATATCCGATCTCTTGCGTAACACAGGCCAGAGAATTTCACCCAGTAATGTCTGCATCCGGCCCAATAACTTGTGATAAATTATACTGACAAGCAGAATTGTGCCTGGCTTTCCAAAATCATGAGATGGGCCTGCCAAAATTATGAGATTGTCTTAAAAATCATGAGATTTACATAGTAATACCGTGGGCGGGGGGGGGTGTCTCTTTCTTTGCCTTCTGCGGTTGCAGCTGTTAGGGGTTACATTTCTCTCTGCTAGGCATTTCCTTTTATTTGCGAACAAAAGCTGAGTCCTCAGCCCATCACCTGACTCCAACAGTTGGGGCTTTAAGAAAACCACCAACTCTTGTAAGACTCAATAAAATGGCAGGAGTTGGCAACACTGGAAAAGGGACAAGAAATTAATTTAAAGATTCCTTAGGTTACAAACATTATCCTCTAGATTCACACTAAAATCAGATTTACAATCAAACTTATTTTTTCCATCCTTACCCTGATAGTTTATTTAGATTTATGCAAATGCTACAAAAGGGCTCCTATCCATATGCCCTGGGAGCCCTTGACATAGCTTAAAAGTACAGCGAAGTGCAGCTATACAATGAATTATAACTTAAATGCCAGTGAGCCAGGCAACTTAAAACCCGGAAAGTCATCTCCCTTTCCAACAATTCCCCCACCCTTCTGATACTTCCCCCAACCCTACCCCATTTTTAAAAACCTGAGAAAAATGAAAAGACCTGGAGGTGATCAGACTTTGGTTATTTTGGACTAGGAGGAAGGAGTGAATTCTGAAGTCCGGAGATGCTCAGAGAAAATGCCCTTCCCAATAGTAGCTCTTCTTGTTTATACCAACTTGGTGCAATTGGATCAGCTTGGGCTTCGGAACCAGACTGGACTGCCCAGGCCCATGTCAATTGCACCTCCTCAATCCCACCGCACTCGCGCGGTTTCTCAGGCACTAGCCCAAGGAACTGTATTTGGCCTCAATGTTCCAAAGTTTTACACCTAAGCTAAATTTGTGGTGGTAGGAGGCCCAGTATCGAAAGCTACACTTCCATCC
This sequence comes from Lepidochelys olivacea, assembly GCF_965140295.1. Classification (NCBI taxonomy): domain Eukaryota; kingdom Metazoa; phylum Chordata; order Testudines; family Cheloniidae; genus Lepidochelys; species Lepidochelys olivacea. Next base: position 122,458,799 of record NC_140417.1, read on the forward strand.
CCTCTCACCAAAGAGGTGACTGCTCCTATCCTGTCTGCACACAAATAAATTGCAACCTTTTAATTAAGCTCCTGGTGACGAGTTATCGAGGCCACAAACTAAAACACCGAGAAGTAGCTTCTGGAGCCACTGTAGTTATTAGACTTCGCCCTCACTCCAGCCCTGGTTCCCCAGATGTTTGCAACCAGATCCAGCTGTTCTTCATCAGTCTTTCTCGATCAGTGTCACCAGGCCCTGGTGTCGTGCTTCCACCAGGCCCTGAGTCCTTCACCAGACACCAATTTTGCTCAGCCAGCTGCTCATTTTTCTTTCTGCACTCTGACACGTTTTCACCCGGCTCCTAATCCGTCTCTCTCCATTCACAACTCAAGCCGTTTATTGATGCTCTGTTTCTAACCCGCCCTCCCCCCAACCCCCATCAGGACAAAGTAGCCTATCAATTCAATAACATGCCATGTCCGGTTTCCCATGCACCCTCCCTTCCCCCGTCAGCATCCTGGGAAATCTATAGACGAGACTCAGTGCAAAGCAGACAAGGAATGCTTACACGTGAAAGGTCTCGCTAACCAGTACGGTGGAAATGTTCTCTAGCCAGGATGCAAGCCCCAGAGAGAACGCCATGCTGCTAAATGCTTATTTTGCCTCCATGTAAAACAGTGAGAGTCAAATTGACGGGCAGCATGATCTAGGGGCTAGAGCTGTGAGACCTGGCAGCCCAATTCCCCCACTGATTATTTATGATTCGTATCGTGGTAGCTCCTAGGAGCTGCAGTCAGGGACCAGAAACCCATTGCTTAGGCACAGTGCAAACACAGAATAAAAAGACAGTCCCTGCCCCAAGCTGTTTACAATCTAAGTAAACTCAGTGTGTGATCTTAGACAAATGATTCTACCTTTGTTTCAATTTCTCTTTGTCAGGTGTGTGAGTGTGAGTGTGTGTGTGTGTGTGACAATTCTCACCTCCGAACAAATTGTGGGACTTAATTGTTTGCTCTGAGCTTTGTGATATTTGGCTCAAAAGGGTGGGACAAATACAAAGTATAATTAGGCTTAGAAGGGATTAGGTTTTTATCCATGTGTCAGCAAACGTCAATTTCACCGTACACACACAAACCCACCAAAAAACATTTCCATTGATAATCATCAAAACGTACAGCTGGGCAAAGTAAGAAAAATACTGCTTGAGAACCTATTAGAGTTTGATTTAAGGACATTTACTTTGTAGATGTGATGTGATGTGATGTGAACAGTTTTGTTTTAAGGGTTATAAAGCTTTCACTTTTTGAATTTCCATATCTACTGTCATTAGATAACTATTGGCTGACCTACCCATCATTTCCTGCAACACTGAAATAGATACAAAAAACAACAAATGCCTTAACATCCAGTATTTTGCACAACTGTGAAAACTGAAATTGATAAAATAGAAAATATGCTTAAAAATATAAACATTGACATTATCTTTTGAAATGATCAAAAAATAGAGCTGGAATTCTGCCAAGCCAAAGTATAATGATAAAGCAACTTCAAGGCACATTTCAACAACTACGCCAGAATGGATCTTTCCTCTGCTCTTACAATATCCCCAGACCTTTCAATCCAGTCCTAAGTCGTTTCTACTTCCAAATGGCATTCTGTAATACCATATACTACCGTAAGGCAAACCAAACTAATTAATGTCTGCCACATACATGAACAGACATCCGCTCAGCTGCACTTCCTCCATGTAGCACACAGGAAGAGAAATCTCAACCTTCAACCCCAAACGCACAGGCCTCTATCGCACGAGGTACAGAGATGCCCCCACTCGCTGCAGCCCCTAGAGAGAGACATTGAACACACCTGATTAGCTCTGAGCGTGAGCCTCTGGGCGGAAGGGAATGGCACACTTATAATACTGTCACATCGTCAAAACACTGTACTTGCATTGATTGACACATTAATTCTCAACACGCCACCCCCCCACCCCTCAGTGAAGTAGGAGTGTCTCACCCCACAGAGGAGGCAGCCAGGTGAAATGACTTGACTTGCCCAAGATCGTAGAGGCAGTCACATGCAAATCTGGGATCAGAACTCTTAGCCATTGTGTCACGGTATGGATACGGAAAGGAAAAGCCTTATAGAGAATTGCTGACTAGAAAATCCTCAAGACTTACCCTTGGCAGAGATGCTCCTTACTCAGCCGACTCACCGGCCTGGAAGATGCAGCTGGTCACGCACAAGACAGACCTGAAAGAGATTTCTTTAAGAGCTAAATTAAAAGCACTTTTGCTCAGAGTTGGTCATTCACGATTTTCACAGATCCCCAGGCCAGGAAGGACATTGTGACCACCTAGTCTGACCTGCATAACACAAAGGAGTTGGTGTTTTTTTTAGTCAAACAGCAAACCTGCCACCCCCAGGTCAGACAAAAGGAGAGGTTGGAAAGTGCTCAGAAATTCCCAGCCGCCACAAAATACTTGAGAAACAGCGTCCCTGTTTTATGTCTCTTTGTGGTTTAAAGAGCTGTGTTTTCTCCCCTGCTTTGGCCCATCATATCTGAAGCGAGTGAGACTGACGAATACGACATGCTCAGAATCCTGTCCTTGGGTCATGGCAGGATTTTAAATCCTAGACGGAAGAAGTGGAGTAGAGACCAAGACATAATGGACTGAATTCCATGTGGATTTGGGCTGTGGCAGGGCAGAAGATGAGTGCGTGTCTCTGGCTTATACACTTTATTTTAGGGCACTGAGACTTCCACTTTAAAATGACTGACTTACTTTGAACCCCTGGCCTCTTGAGGACAGCCATTTTGAAAGGAAAGAAAAGGACCTACTTGGCCTGAATTTATAGGTTACTTGGGGAATGTAACGATTGGCTGTTCCCCGCCCATCCACCCAATGAGCTGGATCCTAGGGCACTGCTGGGATACTAGAGAACCTGGAAACCACAAGATGCCCTGTAGTGTTTGCGTGCACCTCAGCTCTCTGGAATGGCAACTAGTGTGTGTGGGAGTGTGACAGAGTGATTGTGTTGTCCTAGAGTTTTTTACAGCCCCTGAAGCATGAAAGCCCTACCACTGCGAGAGCAAGCAGAGATTCCCCTTTGGTTCCAGTGGCAGGAGTCTTTGCTTTATAGAACACAAGGTACCGAGTTCTGTTCCTGGGTTTGACTGAAAATCTCTCTGAGTTAGGCCTGGTCTATGCTTAAAACTTAGGTCTACGCAGCTCTGTCACTCAGGGGTGTAAATTTTACACAGAGATATAGTTAAGCTGACCTAAGCCCTCATGTAGACACCACCAGGCCAACAGAGTCTTTCCATTGTATCCTGAGTCTTCCATGTCCTTGCTTGTTTTCCTCTTCGTCCCTGGTTTTCTTTGCTGGTTGTTCTTCTCCCATTCTTATCAGATGTCCAGCCCACCTCAAACATGCCCTCTCCAGCCCATCTATCACTGAGGGTCCCAGGTTCATCTTACCCCTCATTTCTTCCATGCACACTCTGCCTACCCTGCACTTGACTGCATTCTCTTCAGTATATTATTTTCTACTACTTGTATCTTCTTTTCTTCCATCTTGGTAACTCCCACTGTTTCCAAACCCTAGAGCCAGCAGGGACAAACACATGCCGCATACACTGTTCCTTTCAGTTTGTTCCTTATTTGCTAGTCCCACAGCATTCCTTGCAGCTTTTTCACAGCCGCTGCCAGCGCACAGGGAAAGGGTTCTTCGTTTCAGTTCTCCTCATCTCTCTCCAACGGCACTAAGTTTACTTCCCAAGGGCTAGGGTGACTAGACAGCAAGTGTGAAAAATTGGGACAGGGGTGGGGGTAATAGGAGCCTATATAAGAAAAAGACCCAAAAATCAGGACTGTCCCTATAAAATCGGTACACCTGGTCACCCTACCAAGGGCAAAAATTCTTTCTTCCGAATCAGCTTCTCTCCTGAAATGTTAATCACCAGCTCTTCTTGCACCTTCCCAATTTGCGTAACTCCAGCTTTCTTTGTGTTCTTCAAACCATGATCTTCCAACACAGATGCCCAGTCTGATCCCACATTGAGCAATTCCTCTTTGCTGTCAGCCATAGGGGCCAGGTCCTCAGCATACATTGGTTCTCTGTGGCTTGGTTCTTCTACTGATTCACTTCATAACTCGGATGGAGAGAAGTGGACTCAGCACTCTGCCTTGTCTCTGTTGCACCGTCCCCTCAGAACTCTCGGAAATTCCATGTATTGTTGCCTTAGGTTCTGACCCTCGATACTGCTTCTCTATCCTCTCCACTTCTTGAAGTGCCCCTCCCATCCATCTCAATACTCCAAACACCGGTGGAATCAAGCCATATGCTTTCTCAAGACCAACAAATGCTCCACAGCAGCAATGCCCTCCGTTGATCATTCTTTCAAACATCTGTCTCACTGCAAATAGCGGGTCTAGAGTTCTCCTTCCCTTCCAAAAGGCATGTTGCTCCTCTCCTATATTTTCCTCCACCTTGCCTCCAAAACTCTCACAAAGACTTTGAGAGGCTGATGTAACAGGGTGATCCCCTGATAAGCGTTTGGATCATTTGCATCACCCTGGCCCTTCCAAAGAGGCACCATCGATCCTGCTCTCCGGGTACCCAAGCTTGATCCCAGCAAACACCTAGTAATGCATAAAGCCACTTGACTCCAGTCCCTCCAACTGCCTTGATCATATCAACAGTTATCTCATCGCCACCAGCAGCCTTACCAGTCTTCACTTCACTCAGTGCTTCTTCTGCCTTGGCTCCAGAGCTTGACACCTTCTGTGGCTTCCCCATAACTGTCATCGGCTTGCTTTTCATTTAATATTTTTTCCATATCGCTGCCACCACTTATGGGCTGGTTCCCATGCTCCACACGAAAAGGATGGGTTTCATTGTTCCACTTTTTTTGCCAACCCCAAACCTCAGTTTCCTGCTGCCGCCTTCCTCCAGCCTGCTGTACAATTCCTCGTCAGCCTCCAGTCTTGCCTTAGCAATGGCCTTTCCAGCACTGTGCCGTGTGCAGAGCTCCCAGGATGGCAATGGCATGGCAGGGCAATGAGTTAGTACAGCTCCTCCAGCTGTTGGCCTCCCATTTATATAACAGCAGCTGCAGGCGGCAATGGGAGGGACACTGCCCGTGGGGTCCAGTCTTGCTCAGTGAGAGAAGACACCAGTGAGTTAACCCTTCACGGTGCAGGGTGTGTGAGAGATTCGACCCCCTGCCCCCACCCCCCATCAGCGGGGGGCAACAGCTGCTTTAATCCCCACTCCCCCTCCCCATCCCATCCTTCTGCCTCTGATCCCCAGTGTTGCTACAGACATCTCCGCGGGGGTGACGGCTGCTGCATGGGCCCTAGCGGGGCTGCTGCCAGCAGTAGCTGTGATGGAACGAGGCAGCTGCGGGAGAGCAGGTGGGTGAGCCTGCCAGCTGGCAGTCTCCAGAGCCGCCGAGTCTCCACGCACTGGCCAGAGGCCGCACTGGGTCCCATCCATCCCCACAGCTGAGACCCAGCCCGAGGGCCGGGGGGGCGGGGGGGGGCAATGTTTTCGGGAGAAGCAAGAGGGAACCTGCCCCTGGGGGAGCTCGTGGAAGTAGCCTCCTCGTAGGCTGAGCCAGCTGGAGCTGAGAAGCGCCGGTCTCCCCTCAAAGCCATCTCCTCTTCTTTCTGGGAGATCCACCGAGCTGGTCTCAGATGGGGTTCTATGTCCTGGCAGAGCTATTGGCAATCCCAGGGAGGAGCGTCGGGCCTCCGTGGGGTTGGACCATCCCCACCTGTGCTGGGAGGCTCTTTGCTGGGGCTGGGCCAGGCTGAGCCTGTCTCACTGGGAGTCACCTCGCTGACCACTTTCCACCCAGCTCTGTGCGGGTGCGTGAAATGCGCTGCTAAACACTCTCTTAGCAGAGCGGGCGCTTCCTGTACTAAGGAGCGCCGCACCTGGGACCGCCACTAGAGGGCATCGTGATGCACCGCATTGAGCCTGAGCTCCTCCCACAGCCTGGCCCTCCGGGCCGCTGCCGTTCAGCCTTTGCCCTGGCAGCCTCCCCGGCGGTAGGGAAGAGCCAGGACTCGGACAGAATGAATGCAAAGGGGATTCTTCACTGAGGCCTCTGGGCACAGACAGGGACCCCGGGCACAGGAGCTAAGTCCTGGGGTGGACTTAGCCGCCATAGAAGAGCCTGCTGACTCCACAGCGTCCCCCAGGGACAACGCTGCTGCCTCCTAGTGGGGCAATACCCCAGGAGTCCCACCGAAATCAAGCCTGGCCTTTGCACTCTATTCATGCAGGGGAACGGGGGGAGAGGGGGTGTCCTGCCCAGCCCCTGGATGACGACCTAAAAACGCCCCCTCAGGTCCTTTATGGGGGGACTGTGCTTCCAAGGCCCGTCCCTGGCATCTGAACAAGGGCTGCTGGCTGCCCGCGGAATGGGTTTCCTTCGCTCTCCCTTCCCTGCACTGACCCCGTGGCTATGGGGGGAGGCGAGGTGCCGGGGCGGTGAAAGACCCCTGCCCCTTCTCACTGGGGGGATATTCTGCTGAGGCTGCGCCATTTGGCAGCTGGGGTCCTGTCCCCTGCAGGGACTGCCCCTCGCTACTTGAAAGGAATCATTCACAGTCGCAGGGCTTGGTCCAGCTCGGAGGCTGATAGGGGATTGCTCCAGCCATTCAGAGACTCCCCATGTTCCCCTCGCGTGGGCTCTCTGTCCCTCCACTCAGGTCCAGTTCCAGATGGCTGCTGCTCGTGCCTCTCCTGCTTTTGTCTCACGCTCCCTGCCTCTGTGTGAGGGCCAGCCTGCCTCCCTTTCGCTATTATACAGCCCCTCCTGGCCTGAGCTGCCCGAGCCTCCTCCAGTATAAAAACTGACAGGAGATGAGGGACCGAGTGACGATCCCCTCAGCCTGAGCCACGTTCCTGAGGCCAGAACATGCTCCCCATGGCCAGCACATGAAGCAAGGCCGGGCCAGCGCCTCTCAGAGACAGGCCCAGCATGGAATCAGAGGCCAGCTCCTAGCTCCGGGGAGACATGCTTTCCCACCCCGCAGGAGGCTGGGAGATTGAAGGTCAAGGAAAGGGAGGCTGGATCAGCAAAAGAGAAATCCCCTTCTCCTAGTGAAGCTTAGTGACAAGCTGGTCTCTTTTGCAGAGGCTAAGGCCCCTGTGAGCCAGGGAAGTGGGGTAGTCTATGGCGTTTGTACAGGGCTGGATAATGGCTCCGTGAGATGTTCTGGCTGGAGTGCAAATCACTTAGCGCTTCTGGGACTTTGGTATGCCTGTCTGTGACATGGGGATAATGATCCCGACTGTCTGCCTGGGCGGTTGGGAGGGTTAACCCATTCAAGGGTGCGAGGCACTTGGCCACGTGCAGATGACGGGGGCTGTAGGGGGGCGGGGGGGGCGCGCTGGAGCCGGAATGCAATCACACGCTAGCTCTGAGCGAGCGAGCGCACTAAGAACACCCAGTGGGGCTGGGGCTACACAAGAGCCGACTGCAGACCCTAGACGCGTACTCAGGGGAGTGCTAGGGCTGCCTGTGCTGGAAATTACATCGCTAGCTCCCGGGTGGCTGTACCCTCAGGGGTGGCAATAGTGACCCCCCTACACCTGCCCCGAAAAGCCAGCCGGCAGCAAAGGGAGGGGCTGCAGTGAGCCTTAACAAGGGGAAGAGTCATGATCGCACTGCTCATCGGCTTCAGCCAAATGACACTTTCAGCCATTCAGTATTTAATCAAATACTTCATTAGACCCCCCCCCAACTAGACCCCTGGCTGGCTGGACGCACGCACACCCATCTAGCTAATTTCTAGCTATACGTAACCCTTTTGCCAGGTAGCGTCTCCAAACAGCTCGAGCCCCTACCCAGCAATCGGGGAAAACTTACCCCTACCCCTCGGCACCTCTAAGAGGCAACCCGAGCACTGAGTCTGTGTATAACAAAAGAAAACTTTTACTAAAAGGGAAGGGGACCCGAGCACTAGCCCTGTCTAGCTGATCTATCTACACCCATGTTAAGCTCGCACTGCCCTGGCTGATGCGTCAAACTGAAACACTCTCTGGCATCATCCCCAAGGAAATCCCAGCTCCGTGGCAGGCCATATTCAAGTGCATCTGGTGCAGTGTGAATGGTGGAGCAGGCAGCCAGGGGCGTTCTCCGTACATGGGTCTGGTGCCATTCCGTCAGTACACCCCCACCGGCAGCGGGCCCGGCTCTGCTCTCAGTGACGACCTTCAAGGGCTAAATCCTACTCCCACGGGGATCAAGAGCAAAACGCCCACTGGGGTCAATGGAGGCAGGACTGGCCCTAGCTCTGCAGTAACTTCCTTGGAGTCAGTGGGAACTCCAGCCGCTTTATGCTCAGATTTATACACCAGGCCCCCAGCATAATAAAACAGGCTGAGCAGAAACAACACTTCTTGCTACTCTAGCAGCATCCAGCTGGAAACATGCTTTCCAGACACCCCTGAGCTAAGCTGCTCGTTGCCCATCTGAGGTGGGTCAGTATCATAGCCCCCATTTTACAGATGGGGAAACAGAGGCACACAGTGGGGGTGGGGGGCAGGACCTGCCTAAGGCTAGACAGCAGAGTGGGGAATAGGATGCAGGCGTCCTGCTCCCCTGTCCTGTGCCTGAGCCAGGAGCCCCTCTGTCCCCATTATAAAGCCATTGAGGCTGTCAAAGTGATGCGAGCGCATAGCTGAATGTCCCATGTTGGAGTGGAGGATAATGCTGGCAGGACCAATGGACGAGGTTGTGGGAGTGGGGGCAGGGGAGGCAGATGGCTGTTTTCTGCTAAAAGTGACTTAGTGAGAGAAGAAACTCGCTCCTAAAATAGGGGCCATTAATCCTGCTCCCGTCAGGTGGTGACCCAACAGTCAGTGACTCCAGGGGAAGCAGGCTGTGGCCCAGGAGCGTTATGAGTTCCCATGATAATGCTGCTGTCACCCCTGGGACCCCACCAAGCTTTCCAAGCACTGCTGAAATGCAGCCACCTCTGGGATGCAGTGCGGCAGCCAAGTGGCCCTCCAGCAGACATTGAAAACAGCATTTTTGACCAAGGGCACCATGCAGCATGTTGGTTTTAAAGATCTCATGTGACACTGCATTTCATTAGACATGGTTTTCTATCTTGGGAGGAGCAAGGGCTGAGCTGACCCTTTGGGGATTTGAACCTGGGATCATAAGGAGTTTATATATTTCAGGCCTCCGGCTTAGCTTACTAAAGCCCTCCCCTCCAGCATAACCACTATAGTATCACTACCTGCAACTGGAGAGCTTGCAGCATACTGAGTAGCTGCTGTACCATGTTTACATGGATCAGATCAGCACCCTAGGCCTGAGTATTTTCATCACAGATTTTAAAGTGTAGGGAAAGAAGAGATACAAATAGGGACATGGACCGGTCAGGTTTGGCTGAAATAAACCTTCCCCTGCAGTGTTTACAATCCCAGCATTACTAGTGCATGAGACCAGAGATGAACTAGACAAGGTGAAATGGGCTAGCCTACGTTCGTTCATTGGCCAAACTGGGAGAAACGCAGAAAGTGAACAAAGAGCGTAAATAGTGAAAAGCAGCTTGGAGTTTATACATCATTTCAGCTGTCATAAGCTGCCACGTTATGCACGATGTGGAGAAGGAACCTGGTATATGATTTTTAAAGCGTCAGCATAGCTAGAAACATACGCTCCCTTACAAGATTAAGCCGTCCTTGGGCATCATTTGTTTTAAAGGTTTAAATAGAACAGGGGCGGTGTGGAAGAAGCAGGGAACCAGAGATGTTAGATTTGATGCCTGGTTCCGCACAAGACTTTTGCCTATTTGGTGGCTTGGGTGCATCAAAATCAAAGATGGAAATGAGGAAGGAAGAGTCCATTTTATTGGCTGGCTGGAGAGCATTGCAAAAAATCACAGTTGTTAATCAAAACTAGGACTAAACCACTTTGGCAACATGTGGGCTGCAGGAGGCAGAATGACAGAGGCCCTAAATGAATTATCTCTGGCTTAGGCATGGCTGGCTTAGGTCAGATTTTAGGGACTGCTAGCAGCCCACTCGGTTCTGCCTGCCTGCCTCTGAACGGTTTCCTTTCAGAGAGCTCTTTCCCTTGAATTAGAAACAGAAAGTGTTTGGGTTTCGTTCCTGTCCTTTCAAGCTACGTCGATTTTGTGGCAGAGTCTGAGAGGTGAGTGTGTGTCAGTGTATTTGGGGAGGTGCAGTGCTCGGCACAGGCTGTCTATGCAATGGGATATGCTGCACTGGGACAATACAAGGCTTCAGCTTTCCCAGGCAGCTGGCAATTGCGCTCTTTCCCCTCAGATGATCAGCCAGCGAGATGGTGCAAAGGACGAGAGGCTATCAAACTGGGCAGGTGGAGATTCCCTGCAACAGGGCAGAGCGGAAGTGTCTCCAGCCTGCTCATGCAGCTTGGACTGAGCAGAATTCATCACATAGGAGGCACGTGGTGCTGGGTTTTCAGGATGCTGATGACACTCCCACTGTATGTTAAAAAGTAAGTTAAAAATTACTTAGACCAGTTAGATGTCCTCAAGTCACCAGGGCCTGATGAAATGGACCCTAGAATACTCAAAGGAGCTGACTGAGGAGATATCTGAGCCATTAGCGATTATCTTTGAAAAGTCATGGAAGACAGGAAAGATTCCAGAAGACTGGAAAAGGGCAAATCTAGTGCCAATCTATAGAAAGGGAACTAAGGGCAACCCGGGGAATTACTGACCAGTCAGCTTAACTTCTGTACCCGGAAAGGTAATGGAGCAAATAATTAAGCAATCAATTTGCAAATATCTAGAACAGGGGTTCTCAACCGTTTTCTTTCTGACCCCCCCCCCAACATACTATAAAAACTCCACAGCCCACCTGTGCCACAGTAAGTGGTTTTCTGCATATAAAAGCCAGGGCCAGCATTAGGGGTTAACAAGCAGGGCAGTTGCCCAGGGCCTCACACCACAGGGGGCACTGTGAAGCTAAGTTGCTCAGGCTTCTGCTTCAGCCCCAGGTGACGGGGCTCAGGGCCCTGCGCTTCAGCCCCATGCAGTGGGACTTAGGCGTTCTGCCCTGGGCCCCAGCAAGTCTAACGCTGGTCCTGCTTGGTGGCCCCCCTGAAACCTGCTTGCGGCCCCCCCAGGAGGCCCCAGACCCCTGGTTGAGAACCACTGATCTAGAAGATAATAAGTTGATCAGTAACAGTCAGCATGGATTTATGAAGAACAAAAGAGACTGTTCTCAGTGGTAGCAGATGACAGAACAAGGAGTAATGGTCTCAAGTTGCAGTGAGGGAGATTTAGGTTGGATATTAGGAAAAACTTTTTCACTAGGAGGGTGGTGAAACACTGGAATGGGTTACCTAGGGAGGTGGTGGAATCTCCTTCCTTAGAGGTTTTTAAGGTCAGGCTTGACAAAGCCCTGGCTGGGATGATTTAGTTGGGGATTGGTCCTGCTTTGAGCATGGGGTTGGACTAGAGGACCTCCTGAGGTCCCTTCCAACCCTGATAGTCCATGATTCTACGTCAAACCAACCTGATTGCTTGTTACCCTGTCAAAGAAAAAGCTTCATGGATAGGGAGGAAGTGGTAGATGTGGTATAGCTTGACTTTAGTAAAGCTTCTGATACTGTCTCCCGTGACTTTCTCATACACAAACCTGAGAAATGCACCCTAGATGGAGTTACTATAAGGTGGGTGCAGAACTGGATGGAAAGCCTTTCCCAGAGGGTAGGTATCAGTGGTTCACAGTCATGCTGGAAGGGCATAACGAGTGGGGTCCCGCCGGGATCAGTTCTGGGTCCAGTTCTGTTCAATATCTTCATCAATTATTTAGAGCAACCTTTCAGAAGTGGCGTGCCGAGTCTTCATGTATTCACTCTAATTTAAGGTTTCGCGTGCCAGTCATACATTTTAACGTTTTTAGAAGGTCTCTTTCTATAAGGCCAAATTATAGAACTAAACTATTGTTGTAGGTAAAGTCAATAAGGTTTTTAAAATGTTTAAGAAGCTTCATTTAAAATTAAATTAAAAATGCTGATCTTATCAGTTTAGTGTGATCCTTGCCCTTGCTGAGTTTTCCAATGTCTGCCATGTATCTGGATACTTTAGGCTGCACATGGGCTTCTGAGTGATAAGTTGTTAACCAGCTCCGAGAGGGACAGTGGACAGATTTCATGTGTGAAAATACGTGCTCACACAGATATGTAGATCCAAATGTTAAAAGCATTGCAAACACAATTTTCTTCAAACAGTTAAATTTCACTGGCAGGGACGTCCAGCAGGTCAGAATAGAGGCCCCATAATCTCTCTCGGTAGCTTCAAGTGCACTCGGCAGATCTATACACTTTGATGCCCACAATTCTGAGCTTTATAACTGAATGAGCTGCATTTTGAAATCCTCAACCCCCATCCACTGAAATACTGACAAATCCAAGTCGCTTTCGTTGAACTTTTCAGGTTTAATTAGAAAACAAAGCATTGGGCCAAATCACTGAAAATCTTGAAATCTGTCAGAAAATTCTGATCCAGTTCTTGCATGTACATTCTAATCTCAACATCCAATGCAGTGCACTGGTCCATGTGGCGTGACAGTGATGTAAGCAGCAAATCAAGATTTAAAAATGGCGCACAGTGGCATTGGAACAATTTTTAAGGTGGGGGTGCTGAGCTGTGCCCCTTCTTCCCCTGTGTGCACCCCCTCACTGCCCCAGGCTGGGGCCAGGGAGCCACAGCCGAGGGTGTCTGCAGAGCCCCGGGTTGGTGGCCAGGACCCCAGGCCAGCAGCAGAGCCCACCAGACGGGTGGCTGGGACCCAGCTTGCTTGCCGCCTTTGGCATGCGTGCCATAGGTTGACTATCCCCGATTTAGATAATGGCATAGAGAGTCCACTTATCAAGTTTGCGGACGATACCAAGCTGAGAGGGGTTGCAAGTGCTTTGGGGGATAGGATTAAAATTCAAGATGATCGGGACAAACTGGAGAAATGGTCTGAAATAAATAGGATGAAATTCAATAAGGACAAATGCAAAGTACTCTACTTAGGAAGGATCAATCAGTTGCACACATACAAAATGGGAAATGACTGCCTAGAAAGGAGTGCTGCAGAAAGGGATCTGGGGGTCAAAGTGGATCACAAGCTAAATATGAGCAGGTTAGACAAACACCTGTCAGGGCTGGTCTAGATAATACTTAGTCCTGCCACGAGTGCAGGGGACTGGACTAGACGACCTCTCGAGGTCCCTTCCAGGCCTATGATTCTATGTCTGTGTCTCACCTGATGCAGTTCAGCCGCTCAGCCAGTGTCCAGTCGAGACTGGGGCACAGCTGAGAGTGAGCTAGTGAAGACAGAGGGGATGAGTGTGTGGGAAGCTGCTGGAGGAGATGGCAGAGGTAATCTCAGCCCCTTTGACTGAGGGAGTGCAGCCTCCATTAGTTACCAAGGCTGGCAACCTAAGGGCGATTCTAGAAACCCCCCCGCCCCCCTCCGCTGTGAAACGCTCCCAGCACAGCAGCAACCCAGTCAGCTTTCACCCGCTGCATCTGGTTGGGAGGCTGCGACCTTGCCTTTTGGCTGCAGAGCCGGCCACCCTCCTACAGACCTGTCACCTCGGGTTTAGACCGTTGCAAGACGCTCTGTGTGGGGCTGCACCTTAGAACTGTTTGGAGGTTGACGCTGGTGCAGGATGCAGTGGCTCGCTTACTGAGCGGGGCATTTTGCTGGGAGTGCCCGAGCCCCGTGCTCTGGGATCTGCACCAGCTGCCTATTGGGCTCTGGGTCGAGGTTAAGGGGCTGGTTATGGCCTGGGCCTGACCTCTCTCCTTGGACCACACTGCCACAGCTGCAGCCAGTGGAGATGCCTGAGCTGGTTCCCACACATTCGAAGAGAGAGATGGGGCAGCCGGCAGGCCAGCTCGGGGCAACTTGCTGCCCTGCTTGATCCAAAATAGCCTGGATTTGGTGACCTGGGTACCCTGCCCATGGTGGGATTTGCAGAGTGCTGAGCGGGTGCTCCCAGAGTGATGAAGCAGTGGAAAGGAGTGGTTTTGGAGGCAGCTGGCCAGCCAAGTGCCTCCTTGATGGATTGTTTCATGCGACTGGGGTTACACCGGTGGTGGGCAACCTGTGGCGTAATCTGAATGCGGGCCGCGAGACATTTTGCCGAAGTTGACCATCTGCAAGCATGGCCCTCCCGCAGCTCCCAGTGGCCGCAGTTCACTGTTCCCAGCCAATGGGAACTGCGGGAAGTGGCGGGCCGTGGTGGGCCACAGGTTGCCCACCACTGGGTTACAGTCATGTTGAGCAGCAGGGCACCTTGAGCCTGGTCTCAGTGTCTATTTTTGTTATTATTTGATGCAATGAAACACAGTCAGTTATGGCCCGTGGTTCACCTCTGGGTGCCCGGCTACTAGCACTGGGCACTGCGATTAAACGAACCAGGGGCCTTTGCCCAGCTTTGCTGATGTGCCGGGCGATGGTTAAAGTGCAAGATGCCATCCACAGAAGCCTGCAGCTGGCTCATGGCAAGTTGGGCCCAGGTTGTAATTTCCAGTGCACACAGGAATGTGGCCAGCCAGGGACACGTTCTCCTCCAAGCGCGCGTGTGCAGATGGCAGCTGCAAACACGGTCTAAAAGAAAGAGGGGGCGTTGCAGAAGAGGCATATTGTATCGTCACTGGCTGGCAGAGATTAGGAACAGGTCAGTTATACTGAAACTAAGACAATACCCAGCATCACTAGCAAAGCTTTCCCTTGCAAAACTGTGCCCCAGGGGCTCTCTGGTCCCCCAGTGCAGGACAACCGGGGCTAGGCGTGACCCCAACACAGTAAGAATGGCTGGCACACATTTAGACACTTGTTCGTTTTCTCAACCGCAAGAAAAGCTGACTTTATAGTATTGGAAAACTAAGCTAACGCAAACATTATCTGGTTTTCAAATTTTTGAGTTTTCTTCCCCTTTCTTTTTATTTCTCCTGCCCGCCCCTTTATTTTCCAAATTGATCACTGGAAAAGGGGCCAGGGAAGACCCAATCACTGGTTGGGAGGGATATGGGGGGCGGACAAAAAACAACCAACCAGAAAAGTCTTTCCCCATAAAAAATGAAAATATAAAATATGAAAGTTTTCCACTAAAAAAACTTGCTTTAAAAAGGTCATTTTTCACTTTAAAAACGTTTCAAAAGGCAAATCTCCAGCAGCTGTCCTTGGCTGCTCGGTAGACTCGCTCCTGCAATTCATCATTAATCACTGATAAGACCCCAGTACTCCTTCCGAGCCAGCTGGCCCAACACAGCCCAATCCATAGACCATTCCACACGCCAGAGATACACCAGGACTTGTCGGGAGTGTTAGATCGTTATAGAATCATAGGACTGGGAGGGCCCTCGAGAGATCTTCTAGTCCAGTTGCCTGCATGAAAGGCAGGACTGCATATTATCTAGACCATCCCTGACAGGTGTCTGTCCAACCTGCTCTTAAAAGTCTCCAATGACCGAGATTCCACAACTTCCCTGGGCAATTTATTCCAGGGCTTAATCACCCCGACAGGAAGTTTTTCCTAATGTCCAACCTAAATTGCTGCAATTTAAGCCCATTGATTCTTGTCCTACCCTCAGAGGTGAACAATAAACTTTTCTCCTTCCTTCTTGTAACAAACATTTTATGTACTTGAAAACTGTTAGCGTGTTTATTGTGCAGCACGTCCATCATGGAAAGCTATAGGTAAGGGCAGCATCGTGATTCAGGTCTCAAACCCCCCCCCCCCAAAACAGATTTCTTTTTTAAAAAATGTGGGTTCTTTTAATTGGCCTTCTGGGTTTTGAGCCTTTAGGTCGCACTTGGGGCACATTTTCAAGCTTTTCTCTGAAACGCTGAGGCCCAGAAACTTGTATTTTTTAAAATGAAAGCTGAGTGTTGCACCTAATCACACGCGGGGGCTCTGTGAAAAACACCAAATAGCACCAGGCTTGTGACAAACCGGAAGAGCTGGAACATGGGCAGGGCTAAGTTGACAGGACCAGGAGATCTTTCTTATCAGCTCTTATCAGAGTGGAAGAGGGAATCTCATAGCTGTGTTATTATAGATCGGCGGGCAAGCTGCGTATGCCAGAAAGGTTGGAATGAATAGCCAGTACACATGGCTGTCCTTCCTCCTGAGCCAGCGGGCTGGGGTAAAGCAGGAACAGTCATGTCTCTCTGGTTGCTCATTGGGCCTGGTTAGTCAGCGAGTGATTCACTCTTCACCTGGCACACGTTCATGTTGACTCACCCTCGTGCCACCGAGCGGCCGCTTTGCCAGAAGAGCGCTTGGTATGAAAACAAGCAGGTGCTGGGGCCAGCCTTTGGGCAGCACAGTGTGACCCCCTCGGGCCTGGTTTTTGGAGGTGCCAAGCACCCCCCAGGGTGTCCCAGTCACCAAGTTCAGCATGATGGACCGGACTCTTGTTTGGACAAGAAGGGATAAAAATCTCAGTCTTAGAATCATAGAATATCAGGGTTGGAAGGGACCTCAGGAGGTCATCTAGTCCAACCCCCTGCTCAAAGCAGGACCAATCCCCAACTAAATCATCCCAGCCAGGGCTTTGTCAAGCCTGACCTTAAAAACTTCAAATGAAGAAGAAGATTCCACCACCTCCCTAGGTAACGCATTCCCAGCGTTTCACCACCCTCCGAGTGGAAAATGTTTTTCCTAATATCCAACCTAAACCTCCCCCACTGCAACTTGACACCATTATTCCTTGTTCTGTCATCAGCTACCACTGAGAACAGTCTAGATCCATCCTTTTTAGAACCCCCTTTCAGGTAGTTGAAAGCAGCTATCAAATCCCCCCTCATTTTTCTCTTCCGCAGTCTAAACAATCCCAGTTCCCTCAGCCTCTCCTCATAAGTCATGTGCTCCAGTCCCCTAATCATTTTTCTTACCCTCCGCTGTACTCTTTCCAATTTTTCCACATCCTTCTTGTAGTGTGGGGCCCAAAACGGGACACAGTACTCCAGATAAGGCCTCACCAATGTCGAATAGAGGGGAACGATCACGTCCCTTGATCTGCTGGCAATGCCCCTACTTATACATCCCAAAATGCCATTGGCCTTCTTGGCAACAAGGGCACACTGTTGACTCATATCCAGCTTCTCGTCCACTGTAACCCCTAGGTCCTTTTCTGTTGAACTGCTGCCGAGCCATTCGGTCCCTAGTCTCTAGTGGTGCTTGGGATTCTTCCATCCTAAGTGCAGGACTCTGCACTTGTCCTTGTTGAACCTCAGATTTCTTTTGGCCCAATCCTCTAATTTGTCTAGGGCCCTCAGTATCCTATCCCTACCCTCCAGTGTATCTACCTCTCCTCCCAGTTTAGTGTCATCTGCAAACTTGCTGAGGGTGCAATCCACACCATCCTCCAGATCATTAATGAAGATATTGAACAAAACCGGCCCGAGGACTGTCCTTTGAGGCACTCCATTTGATACCGGCTGCCAACTAGACATGGAGCCATTGATCACTACCCGTTGAGCCTGACAATCTAGCCAACTTTCTATCCACCTTATAGTCCATTCATCCAGCCCATACTTCTTTAACTTGCTGGCAAGAATACTGTGGGAGACCGTGTCAAAAGCTTTGCTAAAGTCAAGGAACAACATGTCCACTGCTTTCCCTTCATCCACAGAGCCAGTTATCTCGTCATAGAAGGCAATTAGATTAGTCAGGCATGACTTGCCCTTGGTGAATCCATGCTGACTGTTCCTGATCACTTTCCTCTCCTCTAAGTGCTTCAGAATTGATTCCTTGAGGACCTGCTCCATGATTTTTCCAGGGACTGAGGTGAGGCTGACCGGCCTGTACTTCCCAGTATCCTCCTTCTTCCCTTTTTTAAAGATGGGCACTACATTAGCCTTTTTCCAGTCGTCCGGGACTTCCTCCAATCGCCATGAGTTTTCAAAGATAATGGCCAATGGCTCTGCAATCACATCCGCCAACTCCTTTAGCACTCTCGGATGCAGCGCATCCGGCCCCATGGACTTGTGCTCGTCCAGCTTTTCTAAATAGTCCTGAACCACTTTTCTCCACAGAGGGCTGGTCACCTCCTCCCCAAGCTGTGCTGCCCAGTGCAGCAGACTGGGAGCTGATCTTGTTCGTGAAGACAGAGGCAAAAAAAGCATTGAGTATATTAGCTTTTTCCACATCCTCTGTCACTAGGTTGCCTCCCTCATTCAGTAAGGGGCCCACACTTTCCTTGACTTTCTTCTTGTTGCTAACATACCTGAAGAAACCCTTCTTGTTACTCTTAACATCTTTTGCTAGCTGCACCTCCAGGTGTGATTTGGCCTTCCTGATTTCACTCCTGCATGCCCGAGCAATATTTTTATACTCTTCCCTGGTCATTTGTCCAATCTTCCACTTCTTGTAAGCTTCTTTTTTGTGTTTAAGATCAGCAAGGATTTCACTGTTAAGCCAAGCTGGTCACCTGCCATATTTACTACTCTTTCTACACATCGGGATGGTTTGTCTCTGTAACCTCAATAAGGATTCTTTAAAATACAGCCAGCTCTCCTGGACTCCTTTCCCCCTCATGTTATTCTCCCAGGGGATCCTGCCCATCAGTTCCCGGAGTCAGTCAAAGTCTGCTTTTCTGAAGTCCAGGGTCCGTATTCTGCTGCTTTCTTTTCTTCCCTGTGTCAGGATCCTGAACTCGACCATCTCATGGTCACTGCCTCCCAGGTTCCCATCCACTTTAGCTTCCCCTACTAATTCTTCCCGGTTTGTGAGCAGCAGGTGAAGAAGAGCTCTGCCCCTAGTTGGTTCCTCCAGCACTTGCACCAGGAAATTGTCCCCTACACTTTCCAAAAACTTCCTGGATTGTCTGTGCACCGCTGTATTGCTCTCCCAGCAGATATCAGGGTGATTGAAGTCTCCCATGAGAACCAGGGCCTGCGATCTAGTAACTTCCGTGAGTTGCTGGAAGAAAGCCTCGTCCACCTCATCCCCCTGGTCCGGCGGTCTATAGCAGACTCCCACCACGACATCACCCTTGTTGCTCACACTTCTAAACTTAATCCAGAGACACTCAGGTTTTTCTGCAGTTTCATTCTTGAGCTCTGAGCAGTCCTACTGCTCCCTTACATACAGTGCAACTCCCCCACCTTTTCTGCCCTGCCCTGTCCTTCAGCCCATCTTTATCCATCAAGGTTAGGATGTGATCTTCATTGTGGGCAGCTCATCCCACATCGTCCTACTGTGGGGTCCTTCCTCCAAAGCGCCGGAGACGGGATCCACCCCTCTGAACGCAGAGCCGTCCTGTCGCTGAATTGTTTTTATTTTAAATACAGCTGCAGCCTTGCGTGTGTACAGCTGGCGATAAACAATGGGACAAAGGCTCTGTGTGTATGTGTGTGTCCCAGCGATGGAGGCCAGGCAAAGCCCCGGGCAGGAAACCCCCAGCCCTCCGCAGATCCTGTCTGCGACTGACCCACAACACACACTCAGAGGTGGCAGGACACGGTGTTCTTAAAGGGACCCCATCCCTGCTAGCCACCTTGACCAAAAAAAAATTGCTGTCTCCTGCCTTCAGTGCAAGGGAAAGGAAGAGCTGCCAGGGGCTCACAAGGGTCTGTGTGTATGTGGGGGATGGAGAGCAGCTTGATTGATACACTCGGGTTTTCAGAGGACGGGGAGCAGGGGAGTATTGAGGGGAGGGGTGAAATCTCTCTCCCTGCTGCATCTGGGGCTTTGATGACCCCCTAAAGGCCACAACAACCCATCTCAGGCCCCATGGCCGGGGAGGGAAATTGTATTTGCCGCTTCGATGCATCCAAGGCCCCCAACCCGCTGCTTTCCTTGGTCTTCTACCCTGCAACCTTCCCCTGACCTGTATCCGGTCCTTCTCCCTTCTGCGCCCCCCAGGCCCCATCTCTCCATGGCCACCCCGCCCTACTCTCCCCTGAAATACTTTTATCTGAGGGCCCCCCCATTCTTCTCACCCCTGGGCCTCCTTTTCCTCAGAGCCCCCTTCCCCCATGCAGAGCCCCCCCGACCCGAGCACTCTGCCCTTCCAGACAGCCTCCATTTCCCCACCCCAGGTGGCCTTGCCACACTGCCCTGTGCCAGCTGGCACCCTGGGTCCCCCCATCCCAAAGGGGCCACCTTTGCCTCACCTCCTGTCTCTGCCCCCCACAGCAGAGGGTGGGTTCCGAGAGGGAAGGCTGGTTGCGGGGGGCGCGATTCCTCTCCGCTGAGCCAGCCACTGGGAGCCATAGGGGGAAGAAATGGGCCAGGGGTGGGTTATCCTCCCCCACCCCCGCCCCGTTAAGCCCTTGCAAAAACTCTTGGGTGACTCAGAGCTGGAGCAGGGAGGCGGTTTCCAGGCAGGTTTTCGGGGGATTATTATGAGCCACGCAGCTGTTCAGAAACTGTTCGGGGAATACAGAATAGCCACTGATTGCTCACGTTCCTAGGTGTCTGCACAGCACTGGAGCAGAGCGCATGGAATGAGATCAGAGCCAGGCTCTGCTGGGGCCTGTCCTTCACTCCCCTCTCCCTCCCTCCCATGCGGGCAGCACACAGGTTCTGCTCCTGCGGCTGGAGATACACCCGGCCAGGAGCCACAGAAGGGGGCTGGGCTTTGCTTTAGACCCGGCTCCCACCAGAACCAGTGTCCGGTGACCTGCCAGGCTGTGTGAGTGACTGGGGCATGGGGTGTCACGCCTAGTGGTTGGCGCTGGAGTCAGTAGCCAGGAATCGAAGCACAGAGCCAGAGCCGGAGGCAGTAGCCAGAGCCAAAGATCTGAGCCAAAGGTTCCTGGAGCAAGGCAAGGCAGGGATAATGCTGATGCCCAGGCGGCAGCAAGGCTGGGAACCTTCACTGCTAGCCTATGAGCTGGGCCGTCGCCAGCCAGGCAGCTTTCTGCAGGCCAGCTGTGCTCAGTAGGTGGCCCGGAGGCTAGCACCGGGGGTGTCTCAGCACTGGGTGCTGGTTGCTGTTCCCAGGGCCTGTGGGGACCGGGCCTCCGAGGCACTGCCTCAATGATCAGAGCCGGCCAGCCAGGGGAAGGGGCTGGGACCGTGCTGGCTTGCTGCTTGTTCCTTGGCTGGGCTCCGCTTTTCTTTCTCCTCAGCCTTAGCCAAATGCAGACCCGGCCTGACGCAAGAATTGCAGCCTGGGTGGAAAGTCCCCAGGAACTCCCCTGCCCCTCAGCGCTGCCCGTGTATTGGGATTAAAGCGCAGCAGCTGGGCAGCGTGGGGGAGCTCCCCAGCCCCGGCCTGGGCTGCATCTTTCCTGCGGAAAACACCGGACTTCAGCCCCCAGGGCTGCTGAGCCAGCACCTTGCCCCACAGCAATCCCTTCGATGGAGCAGCAGACAAGACCGAGCATGGGCATCTGGGCACCAGGTGGACGGACAAACCACCTTTGCCTTGCAGAAGACATTCGAGGCCTGCCTGGAGGAGAACCACCTTGAGAATGCAAACCCTGCCAGGCCCAATACGAGGGTGAGGGGCACACTATCAACACCCAGGGCCAGATCCACTGGTGGGGTAAGCACCATGGAGCCATGCGCACTTACACCAGCCAAGGCTCTGGCCATAAGGATGTGCAGCTTGAATACGCAGGATGGTTGCATTAGCCGGGAGTGCCCCAACCAGCCATGAAAGCGACCCCTTGCTGTGGGCTATGGAGGTGCCAAAATCTGAACCTTTTCTCTGCAGGGACATTGACTGGAATAGCTCCCCATGGGGACTCGATTATAGATTTAGTGACATTGATTCAAGAATTTTGGATTAGTCACTTTGATACCAGCATATCCCCCCGGGAAGCGATTCTAGACAACTTCCCCACGTCGACAAGCCACCAGTCAGGCCTCAGTTTCCACAACCGAGGGGGCCAAAGCCAGCTGTGACATGAGAGGCGTCACCCCTTCTTCACTGACCATTGCTTTTCCAGTCACTTTTCTCTTTCCCTTCTGCCTCTTGGTTTCTCTCCCCATGATCATGACAATGTATAAGCTACAGGACACACATGCTGTGCGTTACAACCCAAAGCTTCCTTACTTTCCTGATGCAGCCAGGCCAGCAAGAGCTGCAGCCACTGTCCTTCCCTCACCAAGCGCTCCTGAGTGTGTAGCCTCCCTTTTAAAGCAGCAGAGATCCTACTGAGCATGCCCAGTGGATTTTCTGCCGCTAGGAGGCGGGGCTTTGAAGGAGGCGGAGCTGAAGCCCTATAAGTACAGCTCTCCTTCGCTATCAGAGGCAAGGTGGGGGCTATCCTGAGAGGTGATAATGAGCAGCGGTTTATTTGCAATCAAAGACGTGCTGGAGCTCAAGCAATTTTTTTTATTTTTGTAAGTGACGTGGCAAGCCCAGAGGTCCTGGGGCTATGAACTGCCAGGCCCAGAGGTCTATTGGGATCCAGGAAGTGGGCGGGCGGAGCTCGTCCACTACGAAAGGAGCCCCCCCCCCCCAGCCTAAAGGGGAGATCCACAGGGCCTGGAGAGCTAACTAATTACAGGGGACAACTAATGAAAAACAGGGACAGGAGTGCGGTCAAACCAGGCCCAGAGGTCCCAGGGCTTAGCCCTGACAAGCCGCTGCACAAATTAAGCACCGGTGATAAGTATTGCTGGGAGTTCAGTACCTTTCGGGATTTGGCTCTATGTACAGAGTTCAGATGCTTTAGTGATAAAGCTGGTCAAAAAATGCGGGTTTATTTTTCCCCTATTGAAAGTTTAGACTTTTTAGTGAAAAACTGAAATATTTCGGCTGAAAACTGAAATGTCTCCCTCCCGCTGGGGAACCTCATGGGCTCCCTGCTCAGACTACATCTCCCACAATGCACCACAGTCTCCCCTCCTGGTGGAGTTCTGGGCTGTGGTGCATCATGGGAGATGTAGTTCAGCTGAGGCACCTGGCCCATAGAGGAGAAGAGGGACGTGAAACCATCCTGGCAGGAAATATTTTGCTCTTTGGCTATTGGGGCTTGTTGACGAAAAATTGAAGTTTTTGACAGAAAGCAGGCACTTTTCACATAAGGTTTCACTTAGTCGAAAAGCCAGGTCTCCCTTGGGAAACAGTTGAGACAGAAAAATCCTGTGATAAGGACTGAATAGGGCAGGCCTCGTTTGGGATTGTTAATTCTGAACACTCGCTCCTTCTACACCCAGGAAATTCCCCCAGCCAACCACATCCGCAGAAGCAACAAGTCCTCCTTGTAATGGCTGAGCTGGCCCAACCTGGGAGTCGAATAGGGTTGCCAATTTCAGTTGGACGTATTCCCGGAGGTTTCCTCACATGACAATCTTTAATTCAAGATGAATCTTTAATTCCTGGAGACTCCAGGACAATCGTGGAGGGTTGGCAATTCTAGATGCAGTGCCCTGGGAAGGCTGTGAAATTCTTCTCTGCCTCTAAAATGGTAGCCCTGCCTCAGTGGTGTGGCTTTTCCCAGGCCCCGCCTGCCCTTCTCTCACTCTGTGATGGCACTGCTTGGGGAGGAAGGCCACAGCCTTCTCCACATTCGTGATCTTGTGCCTACGCTGTTGCCTCCAGCTGGTGCCGCCTCCCTCGAGGAGAGGGTTCGGATTTGCCTCAGCTAACAGCGCTGAGATCCAGCGTGGGGCATCTGAACTGAAAGGACAGCAGCTGCACAGAAATCAAGAGGAAATAATAAAACAAAGGTGTCCAGCTGCCTCCGTGGTGCTATGGAAAAGCAGGCTGTCATAAATATAAAGGGAAGGGTAACAACCTTTATGTACGCAGTAATATAAAATCCCTCCTGGCCAGAGGTACAGAATCCCCTTACCTGTAAGGGGTTAATCAGTTCAATTAACTTAGTTGGCAGCTGACCAGAAGGACTAATGGGGAAAGAAGATACTTTCACATCTGCGGGGAGGCTTTGTTTTTGTGCTTGGTGTTTGTTCTCTCTGGAGACAAAGAGAGAGACCAAGCAAGTAATCCAGCTCCTTCTGAATGATACATCTAAATTTACAGGAAGAGTAAGTAATAGCAAGGAAATGCGTTAGAGTATCTCTTGTTTTAGCTTGTGTATTTTCTCTATGCTTAGATGGAGGTTTATCCCCGTTTTTTGTAACTTTAAAGTTTTGCCTAGAGGGGGGAATCCTCTGTGTTTTGAATTTGATTACCCTGTAAAATTACCTTCCACCCTGATTTTACAGAAGTGCTTCTTTTACTTTTTTTTCTTTATAATAAAGTTCTGTTTTTTTAAAGAATCTGATTGGTTTTAGTGTCCTAAAAACCCAGGGATTTGGTCTGGGCTCACTTGTACCAATTGGTTAGTATATTATTCTCAAGCCTTCCCGGGAAAGGGGGTGAAGGGGCTTGGGGGGAATATTTTGGGGAACAGGAACTCCAAGTGGTTCTTTTCCTTGAATCTTTGTCTAACTCACTTGGTGGTAGCAGCAAATACTGTCCACGGACAAGGAGGGAATTGTGCCTTGGGGAAGTTTTAAGCTAAGCTGGTAGAAATAAGTGTAAGGGGACTGTTGCCCCCCTACTAGCAGTCAGTGGGGGTGTTTTGGTTGGCTAGCTCCCAGTACTAAAAGGGGAAGGGTCTATGGGAAATCAGGACCCTGAGACTGACAGTCCCCAGGAACAATGGGGAGAGGCCAATGCTCCAGGTCAGCCTGAATGACAGGGCGAGCAGGCTATTCAGGGAGTCAGGAGGCCAGGGAGGTCCAGTCCTCCATTTGAGCTGGAATTGGCTGGGTCAGACAGAGTGGGGCCGAGCTAAGGAGAAAGCAGGGGCCTGAGCTGAGCTGGGGAGCTGAGCTGGGCCAGATCCAGCAGCCCAGAGAGAGCAGACTTGCCCTGGGAGGAGAGCTGCAGCAACCAGAGCCAGAGGGGCCAGAGCAGCAGCCCAGGAAGCAGGTCAGTGCTGGGAGCAGAGTCACAGAAGCAGCCTGCAGAGCAGACCTGCCCTGGGAGCAGAGCTGCAGCAACCAGAGCCAGAGGGGCCAGAGCAGCAGCCCAGGAAGCAGGTCAGTGCTGGGAGCAGAGTCACAGAAGCAGCCTGCAGAGCAGACCTGCCCTGGGAGCAGAGCTGCAGCAACCAGAGCCAGAGGGGCCAGAGGGGCCAGAGCAGCAGCCCAGGGAGCTGGGGGCAGAGCAGCAGCCGTGCAGAGACCGAGTGGTGGGGCTGGGGCTGGAGCAGTCCGGAGCTGGGTGCGGTGAGCAGCTGGGGAGAGCGAGGGGGACCCTGGGCAGCGGGCCCCGCACAGGGAGATGCCTCAGCCAGGAGGCTGCAGGCCAGACTCTGAGGGGGATTGGTAACCCTGACAGGGCGGGGGCGACACTGGGAAGAAGGGTCCTGCCACCTAGAGCCTGAGAGCGTGTGGCCACCACCAGAGCGAGTGTCCAACCCGCAGCATCCCCGCAGCACGGCCAGGGCCTGAGCAGGAGGCCTGGGGCTTACAAGGAACAGACTGTGAACTGCCCTGACATTCCAGAGACACTGTTTGTGATGTTCCCTGCCACAGAGCGGGGTGATGTGTTTCCTTTAACCTTTCCCATTTTCCCTTATTCTTTTCAAAATTAATTGTTGATTAAATAACTTGCATTTGCTTTAACTTGTATGTAATGGTCAGTGGGTCAGAGAAGTGCCCAGGGCAGAGAGAGTACCCCGGAGCGGGGACACCCTAACCCTGTCCTAGGTGACCACAGCAGGGTTGGGGGTCGAGCCCCCCAGGAATCCTGGGCCCAGCCTTGTTGGGGTTACGAGGACTCTGCCAGACAGGAGAGTGGAAGGGGAGTCCTCAAGGGCAGGGAGGCCACTGGGTAAAGGAAGTGAGAGCGAGGACTCAGATCCTTTCGCTAGCCCACTTCACTGGGGTAGTGCAGATGCCAGGAAAGTTCCCCACAATTGCGGGACTATTCCCCCGCTTACATAAGCTTTCATGCTGGTCCCCACATCTGTACCATAGAGTTCAGAGTGGGGAGGGAACCCTGACAGAGGCCCTGAACTTGAGTTACAAAGGGAGAGTTTACTGTGCAGAAGGCCTTTGTCTTACCTCTCTGATGCTGTCTTATTCCCACCCCAGAAATACTGCAGAGGGGCAAGGCTTGTGCTTTCGGGGCGTGAGCCAAACCCCACTGCAGTTACTGGGAGTTTTTCCATTGACTTCAATGGACTCTGGCTCTGGCCTTTTGTGCTAAAGGTCCCCGGCTCGATCCCAGCCGATAACCGATGAGGGATTGGTTACAGAGAATCATTATGACCTCATAGTCCCGGTGTGTGGCAGCCTTGCTGAACAGTAGCTGCCCTGTCCACCGTCCTTCTCTCCTGTGGGAGGGAGTGGCTTAAGCAGACCGTTGTTGAATGGCCCAAGAACCAGACAAGGCCCCTCTGATGTATTGATCCAACCCCCACACCGCTCTCCTGCAACCTAGGGTTACCATACGTCCGTATTTTCCTGGACATGTCTGGCTTTTTGGTTCTTAAATCGCCATCCTGGAGGAATTTTTAAACACTAAAATCGTCCGAGATTTTGCCATTATTATTTTTCCCCAAAGAAGGGTTGATCATTCAAGAAAGAAAGTGAATGTTGATCACTTGAGAGAGTGCCCGCTTTTTCCCCCTAGCTTCCAGCACTTGCGCCGTGAAACAGCTGTTTCGCGTGGCTGGGGGGGAGGAGGAGGAACGTGGCACCCACAGGGGAGGAGGTGGGGCTGGGGCAGGGATTTTGGGAAGGGGTTGAAATGGGGGGCAGGGAAGGGGTGGAGTTGGGGTGGGACCAGGGCGGCATGAGCAAATCCTCAGCCCCCCCACCGGAGTGTCCTCTTTTTTGAATGTTCAAATATGGTAACCCTATTGCAGCCTCCCCTGCAATCCGTCCAGGGGCCAGCTTCAAGCACCAAGCCAGAGTAGCTCCCTGTGCACCGAGCTGGCTGCATAGTGAAACTGACCACGCTCACAGTCCGATTCTCTTTGCAGGTGCAGCTGCTTGGGTGAAAGGGCTTGATGCAGGAGGCTTTGCAGGCAGTGACTGATGAAAGGAAAGGAAATGAACTAGGATTGCCTAGGGAACAAGAGCAGGTTTCCTGCTGCTCAGCGTTCGAGCATCAAACGGGAGCGAGCCACAGAACAACAGGCCCGAGTTACACACACAGTTCTGCCAGCTAAGCAGGACAGGCTCCTCCCTGCCCATGACCTTGGGCCTCAGTCCCCTTCCCGCCCCTCCAGCACTCCCCTGCAGCCCCTGTGCGTTCCCTGTTTATTCACGTGCAGCCAGAGCAGAAGCTCAGGTGAATGGCACCTCCAAGGCGGCCGGCAGGCAGGTGGACAGACAGGCGGACGCGCCAGATAGATCCGTGCTCCCAAGTGGCTTCGTTTCCTGCGTTGTGGTTTGTCGCTGCAGGGCCTGTGCTGTGGCATTTCCTCCCCCCACCGAGTCGCCACCAACATCCCCCTGCCTGAAACAGATCCCTCGTTGTCGGACGCTGTGACGGCAGCATTGCGTCTGCTCCTTGAGACCCTCCTGTGTCCTGGTGTGCACGTGTGTGGGTTGCACTGAAATGGGAGGCATGCTAGGCCCTCTGCCAGTGGGGGTGTAGCTCTCCTGGGCTGACCCAGGGACAGAAATCATTGTATTCTGGCAGGTCTGGGCTAATCCCCGCTGTGCTAAAGGGTTGGGAGCTCCCCAGGCTGCCTGGCAGAAGAGCACGTGGTGGGGATGGAAGTAGGTTGGTCCTCAGATGAGGCTCACAGCAGTAGGAGAGGATCTGTCTTGAAGGATCTGGAGCAATGAGGGACCCAGTGGCGGGGTCAGATTCTTCCTGGCTCTCACAAGGACAGGGAGTCTCATAAAGGCACCAAATACCCTGGCTGCAATGGCATGACTCCAGGAATGTCACTGGCCCTGAGTTTTCCAACGTTTCCTGCTTCGGGGTAGGTAGGAAATATCCAACGAACAGCCCCGTGCTGCGCATTTTGCGGCCGCTGCTTCCAACCCTCCAGCGCTATCCCACCGCTGTGGTGGCCCGAGCTGGCTCCTTTTGTTCACAACCTCCCAGCAGAGCTGCCTGGGCCTGAACTGATCCTGGGGCTTGCATGCCAGTCCTGAGAGCCGGCTCCCAGCTGAGCACAGCCCGTGTGAGGAAGCTGGCTCTGCCACGTCCCGTGCTGGGTCTGCTACGTGGCCAAACAGGGGGCTCCCCTCTCCTGGGTCAGCCCAGCACCTTCCATGACATCCGAGGGAGTTAGAGGTTCAGGATCTAGCTACGGCGCAATCGGGGTGCGGGGCAACTGCAGCTGGGCTAAAGACAGCAAAAATGCAGCTTTAGCAGAAGCCGTACCAGCCTGCCCAGAACCGTGGGTACCTACCTGAGGTCCTCCTAGGCTCCATGCCACTGCATCTTCACTGCTCTATTGGGCCATGGCGCTGCAGTCACCCCTCCGGCTGCAATGTAGAAATGCCCCGAGACACATTCTCTGCTCCCTTCACGTGGCTTTTATCCTGCCTTGGCCTAGAGATGGCTCCAAAGCAGAATGCCCCTTTGAACTCACGAGCCGTCCAGCTCAGGGTCCAAGCTAGAGCTTGGGCTTTTTGCATTTTCTATCAATGCAATAGCTCCGCCTAGATTTCCGAGCAGCTTGTCTTTCCTCCCCTCAGCTGTGCTCATCTGGGCCCTTTGCTCCGCCTGAGATGGAAAAGGCCGTGGGGGCTGGGGAGGAAGGCTAGCAGCCGGGAGGCAGCACATCAGAACTGCTGACGGAGCCAACTCACGGGCCATGCTTAGCAGGTGAGGCTGGCTCATTCCACAGCACGCAGTGATGATAATGCAGCACAATAACCTTGCAACAGTGACGCAGAGGACTTAAGCCGCAGGAGCAGCAGCGACCTTGGGGATTGAAACAGCTCTTAGAGCCAGCGACGGGTAGAAGAGAGAGGAAGGGCTGGAGTGCAGGAATGACTGTCCCATTCCACTCCAGAATTAGCTGCATTTCCATGGTGATCACTGGACACAAAGGGCCAGATTCTGATCTGATTCACGCCAGCAGCTCCCTTGCCCTGAATGGAGTTGTTCCTGATTTACACCAGTATGAATGAGAGCAGAGGTGGGCTCGGGGCTGAAAGCAATGGGATTCTTCTGTGCTCCATCAACATGGTGTTAATAACTGGCCATATTTATAGCCACCCCAGAAATAGTTCCATTTCAGCCGTGGATGAGCGATCTCCGTATATGTAGACTGCAAAGCAATGATCCATTTCTGTGCTAGATACATGTGTTAATAACAACAGAACAGGCTTAAAAAAAATCCTCTCTCTGGCTGCTGCGTAATGGGCTGTCGGATTCTCTGAGGGAGGCCAGTACAAGCCAAAGTGCATCGATCTGCAAAGGGACTGACAGAGTTTCCATTTTAAAACAGACCTCAGCCTATCTGGGCTTCAACCCCCGTGGTAAAATACCCTGTGTGGTGCCTGGTCTGACATGTAGTGAATTCTATTCTTGGGGGGAGGGGAGGGAGATGGGGGGGTGGTGGGGGAGTGTTCATTGCAAGCCGCTGTTGTGGCCTCTCCTTCTTCTGGCCCCAAGAGCCTGACTGCATAGGAGCAGTATGATGGTGTCGGGCTTCAAGGCAGCTTGGAGCTGCGTGGGCCTAGCTGCGTGGTCAGAGATGCCAGGCCGCTTGCTGGGAAGGGAGGGGGCAAGGCAGGAAGGAAGGCCCCGTCAGCCTCCGTCCCAGCCCCAAGGCAGATTACTCTGAGCGCATAGGCAGGATATAGCATGGCCAACCCCACACGTGAGTCACATCCTACCACACCAGGTTTGCTTCATTCCTGCTGCAGATGAGGTCACTGGGGCGATGACTACGCCATGGAATCTCTGCCCTCCGAGGCCCCTAGCGTCAGCGCAGCATACGCCGACAGAGGACGTTTTCTGCTCCAACTCCCACCCAAGCACCAACTCCCCAACCAACCTTAACTCTGCCCACCGAAGCCCTCTTCTGGCTGCACGGCCGTGGCCGCACTGGGGTGTGATAGGCACCGACGCCGTGGCTGGAGCACCCACGGAGAAAAATTAGCGGGTGCTTAGCACCCACCGGCAGCCAGCTCCTCCCTCTCCCCCAGTGCCTCCCGTCCGCTGGCGGCCCCTGCTGATCAACTCCTCCCCCTCCCTCCCCGTGCCTCCTTCACGCTGCAGAACAGCTGTTTCGCAGTGAGCTGGAGGCGCTGGGAGGGAGGGGGAGGAGCAGGAATGGTGTGCACTCGTGGGGGGGCGGAAAGCGGCAGGGAAGAGGCGGGCAGGGGTGGAGTGGGGGCGGGAAGAGGCGGGGGGGCTCGGGGGAAGGGGTGGAGTGGGGGCAGAGCCTGGGGGTTGAGCACCCCCAGGGAAAATTAGAGGCTAGGGCCTGTGGGTCAGGGGAGTGGTTTTATCACCCCCCACCCCGACAAGCCATGACAGTGTCACTTCAGACCAGGCTTAAATCACTAACCAGCTTCTGTCCCGCTGTTTCTGTCCTTTCCAGGCGTAGCTGTGTGATCGGCTAAGCCTTTCCTCCCAGAAGCGGAGGATGGCCCTGAAAGCGTCGCGGCGGGTGAGAGGCACCTGTGACCTCACTGCCCCCAGCAGCGGCCGCCAGATGGGACGGGAGAGCACTGACACGACCATGGCTGAGGGCGGAGGAGGCTGCGGGCACCCTGTTGTGAGGGGATAAATACGGTCGCATAGACGCACTGAACTGGGGTAGTGGGAGCCGGTCAGACGAACGCGTAAGTCAGTCCCTATGTAGCCCGGACAGGTGCCTCGAAGACGGCTGATGTGGAGAATGCCCCCAGATCAGCCTTACACCCAGTTTTGATTTCCGCTTCTTCCCACCACTCCAGCTTTTCACCAGGTCTGTGATCCCATGGGAGACATGGGTGGCTCTAGCCACGCTTGGCTTCTCACCAGGGCTAATATGAACCAGCAGCTGGCTGTGCCCAAGACTGCCACATGATGGTCTTCCTGGAGTCTGGCTCCAGCCCTCATTCCGCTGTACAGAGGTGACCCCCAACCACCTGTCTCTGACAGGGAGGCCAGGTGTCCTTCCACCCAGCTCTCTGTGAGCTAAGGTGTCCCTGAGGGCATTGCCCCATGCGGCAATGCACGCCCCCATGGCATTCTGTGCCTTGCAGTATGGGAGAGCTGCCCAACTGTTCCCAGACTGTGCCAGTAGAAACCCAGTTAGGCAGCATGGCTGGTGGCAAAAGCAGCTGTGGTAATCAGGGCAGATGAGTTGGTCACACGTAGTTACCAAAATATGATTGCTCGTGCAGTGCAAAGAGAACCAAAGTGGGACCATCTTACCCAGCTTGCTAGGCAGAAGGGTAAAGAAACCATCTCTATTGAAACATTGCCTGGCATAAAAATACAGATTTTAGATCTTTTTGAAAGAAAGAAATTGTACAAAAATCTAATAGTAAACTGACTTTCCTAGGCTAGGTCTGGCTACATGTCACTTTTTAGCTGTGTATTAACACACATTGGCATGTCAATAAATTCTAGTGTAGACAGGACACAACCCTTTGTTACTAGACATGCTTAACCCCAGGCTGTCCTCACAGCGGGGCAGAAATGTTTGGTTCATAGATTTTAAAGGCCAAAAGGGTCCATTATAACCATCTCGTCTGACACCTTATTTCCAGTTTGAATTGATCTAGCTCCAACTTCCCACTCTTGGAGCTTGTTTGTACACTAGCATATTCAATCATGTTAATGAACACGTGACACAACAGGACTCGGGTATTCAAGGGAGACAGACCCGCGGTCCAAGTGCAAAAGGGAACGTAAACAGCAGTGCTGCCGGGATTCGATTTTGACACTCACCAGTGTCATTGTTAGTGAAGGGAAGGAGTGATGGACAATATCATTTTTAATTGGCTGTGTCTATTTAACCTGTTAGCAGGGTTTCCTGCTGCTCCTTTTCCCATTTCAAAAAATGACTCTCTGCAAGACAGATATCTAGACTATTGTCCCTCCTGGATGCCTGAGGTCACCTTTGTATAGAACCGTCACAGAGCAACCACCCCCCCTCCCTGAAACCCCCCCCCCACCTCTCTATAGTTTTCTGCATACTGACTCTAAAGAAACACATGGAAACTTGTGACCTGCTGCAAAAAAGAGAGAGAGGGGAAAAAACCAGATATTTTATCAAAAGAGAAACTGAGGCAGAGAGGTGAAGTTCCTTGGCTGAGGTCACCTAGGGAGTCAAAGGCCAGGGCAGGTCACAGTTTCCGTGCCTCAGTTTCTTCAATTGTAAAATGAGAAGAATGCGCCTGTAGCAACTCCACAGTGGCTTAGAACGTCCTGGGGGTCTCTGTGCTGTACCCCACGATCACCAAGAATGTCAGGGAAAAATCTCTCCTCCAGAAGCACAGGACTGTACAGGTTGTGCTAAAAGAGAACTCCCATGAGCTGTTTTCAGTACAGGGTCTATGACACAGAGCTCAGCAGTGCTGATTGCAGCCAGCAGAGGGCAGCAGAGCCCAGACACACTGGGCAATGCACTGCAATACAAACGCTCATTTGAGTTTCCTGGCATTAGCTGTTCGGTTAGTGACGGCTGCGAGGCTGCTCCTTCTATGCCCTGTTCAGCCTGGCTGGTGAGGCTTCCAAGAGGTATCATTACGCGTCCCTAACCCACAGGCTGGCAGTAAACGCTTGCGGAGGACACCAGCCCTATGGAGCAGGTTGCATGACAAACACTTTGCAGCTGCCAGAGGCAAACTGCCTGCAGCCGGGAGCCTTCTGGTCCATGTGAAAGTGCCATTGGATGGGTGTCAGCCCAGAGCGGAGACGCGCTCAGCACACGAGGGACAGATGTTGGAGGAAAGGAAGGTGGGGGAGGACAAAGCAATGACATAATGGGGGAGGAGGGGGGAAATCTAGGGCTAGGCCCTGCTGCCATCAAAGCCAGAAGCTCAACTCCCAGCTGACTTCAAACAGCAACAAGGAGCCTTCCCTGTACCATAGGCCTAATTCCTGCTCCAACCTGCTCTGAATGAAACAGCAATTGATGTGTCCTCCCCTCCCTCTTCCCAGTACAGCAGCTCCCTCTCATGGGAACACCGTGGTGGGGGAAAGTAAAGGCTTCTCTTTCAGTGCTGCCATCCCGCTTGCACCTCCGGTGTAAACAGATATGCTGACCTGAGTAAAGCGAGGAGGACTGGAGACTCTGCAGCTGATTCAGCCAAGCCCTTAAGCGCCTGCTTCGCTGTATTCCCTGTTGAGCAAAGCCCTTCCCCTGGGACCTCTTTGGGGGCAGAGATGGCTGCTTTGTTCCATTTGCACAGCACCTAGCCTGTGTGTAAGGGTTTGCCTGGATCGGGGCCCAAATGAGCAACCCCAGCACTTCGCACTGCGTGAGAGAGAGGAACTACTTCGGTTGACAAACCCCGCTCTGCGGAGAGGGGAACTCCGCGGCGGCCTGCTGGTACATCCCGGGAGACAGCAGAGGGAGCACGATCAGTCTCTCGTCAAAGCCAACGAGGGTACGTCTACACTGCCATAACCCCGCCACGGCACTGGGTCTCAGAGCCTGGGTCAACTGACTCGGCTGGATCCCAGGCTCTGAGACCCAGCCCCGGGGTCCTTTATTGCAGCGGAGACAGACACTGAGAGTTCAGCCATTGGGGCCAGTGGATAAGGCAATGGGCTAGGACTCAGGAGACCTGGGTTCCATCCCTGGCTCTGCCGGTGCCCTTGGGCAAATCGGTTCTCTTCCCACCCACCCACCCACCCACTCACCCTCCCTCCCTCTGCCTTGTGTATTTGGGTTATGAACTCTTCCGGGCAAGGGCTAATTCTCATTAGGTTTTTATACAGTGCCTAGCACAATCAGGCCTGGTCTTGCCAGGGGCCCTCTAGCTGCTGATGTAATAGACGTAATTCTGTAGGATCATGGGAGCAGGCCACAGCTCTCTGTGAGCACCAGTCCTCCACTACACCACGCCAGCCTGCGAACCTTGGTCTCTTGGGAACCGGAGGAAGAGGAGAAAGGAGCCAGAGGAGGGGACACGCTGAATGAGGGGGGACAGAAAATACCTTTATTCCATGTCTACATGTTCAAATGCAACAGGAAAGAGAACGCAAGCCCCAGAGGGATCTGATCCCTTTGTACGTCTTGCCCTGGCCCCCTCCTCCGTTGGTACACTCAAGCTTAAGCAGCCCCTGCTTGAGGGTCTTTCTGCACCCCATGCACCCGTCAGTAGCCCGTGGGGAGAAGCAGCAGTGCATCACATTTGCACACGGCAGGTCGGGGAAAAAAGACTGCAGCCGCAGTTCCTGTCCCGATACCGTTTGCGACCAGCTGGGAGACAGCACGGATTGATAGCCACACACAGGCAGGATGGATCAAAGAAGGGCCCAAATGGGAAATCCAGGGCCAAACAGAGCCAGGCGTTGATTCTGATTCTGTTTGGGCCAGAGCAGCCAATGCCCAGACCCTGGGTTCCGCAGTGCTAGCCTAGACCACGCCTGCCTGTTCTCTCCAGCATGCAGCCCTCCACCGGGGGCTGGGCACATGGGAAGCTGTCACCAGTTCAGGAACCACAAATGTTCCTGGACCTCACAGCCTCCTTCCCACGCGCCGGTGTCTGAAGTCAAAACATCAGCCGAGCTCAACGCAAATGTTCCTCCAGGAAGGAGTCTGGTGTCCCGACAGGGCCAGGCCAGGCCAGACACCACTAATGCCCATGTAAGTCAGGAGCGAAGTCAACAGCGCTGAACCCGCAGTCACCAGCTCAGAGCAGAGCTGGATTTCACAGGCTGCGCCTCCCAACTTGCTTCTGCAGCAAAAAGGGGGAGTTCAGTGGTTTGTGGAAGTCAACTAGAATTAGAGCTTGTCTGAACGGCTCCCTCTGATCTGCCCCCACAGCTTCCAGGTCAGCTGGTCTCAGTACGAGCTATGCTATAAAAAGCGGAGACATGAAACGCCCACTCATCCATGGGACCTAAATCTCTTGGTCCAGACCAGCTGTGGGCCGATTAGTTGGCCACAACCGGGTGTGCAATCCAGCTCCGGATGTGCCAGGGCGGCTCTGAACTGTATCCATACTGGGTTCACTGCTACTTGATAAAGGCAGGCAGATCCTTACACCGTAGTCAGCAAGATTTCACTCTAGTCCATGGGGACAGCAATCTCTGTCCTGTCCACATCCCCCAATAAACCTTGCTTGGTCACAGCTTTTAGAACGTTGCATCCACACTTACAGCGCTGACACAGAGCTCCGGGGGACTGATTTATATTGACAAAACAATGGGTCTGATTCGGATCTCACGCTCTGTCAGCGAGAATCAGGAGTAATTACACTTTAAGTCACTGGGTAGAACCAGGATGAGGGCCCAGTTCTGCATGCACTTATTACCTGGAGTAGCCCTTATGACCAGGTGTAGCCCCACTGAAGTCAAAGGGCTGCCTTCATTGCTGTGCCAGGTGTACTCACGTACTCCTCCCAAAGTGAATGTGAAACCTACCAGATCAGAACAAGGGAAGGCACCCACCCATTCAGCACCCAGATGAAGTCAAATCAACAGGACTTAAGCACACGTTCAAGTGTTCTGCTGAATTAGGAGCAAAAGGCCGACACAAGGGGGCTGAATCGCCTCTCTCCAGCGCAAATGAGGAGTGACTCCGCTCCAGTCAATGGATTTACACCACGGAAAAACTGGAGTAAGATAGGAGGAGAATCAGGTAAACCATGCAAGGCAACGGAGAAGCAGGCCAACCGCAACAATCCAAGGCACTGAGCGCTGCAGAATCAGGCCCGACACAAGACCAGAATCGGGCCCCTTGATTTTAAAAGGGCTTCTCCAGATTTACCTCCGTGTGAGCGGCCCAAAGCCTGCATGCATTTGACCAACATTTGTGGTGTTCCCCCAACCCAGGCGCTGCTCATCGGATCGTTTCCAACACCTGAATTAGAGAGACAAACCCACCAAACCGGAGAATAGCCGATTTCTAAAATGAGGTCACAGCCTTCTTTTGGAGCAGAAACGGGCCCCTGTTCCCGGGGGGGGGGCGCGGGGGAGGCAGAAGGGGCAGCAGAGCGAGGCATTTGCACTAAGTGATCACATTTATTTGAATATTTTTTTTGTGTTCTAAAATTGGTTACAGAATAAATACCTGTGCCTTATAGCAGGAAGTCCACTTTTTTTTTTTTATACAAAGTGCTTGTTACAGGAAGTTGCATCAGCGATACACGGGAAGGGGCGTGTGCAACTTGGCGACGCTTCCCCCCCCCGGAAACTAAAACAGAATTTTTTTTTTTATTTATTCTTTTCTTTTTTTTTTTTTTAAAGTTTCTTTTCCCTTTTTTTGTTTGTCTGTTTGTTTGTGCATTAAATCTCCTGCCATTGTGTATTTACAAATCTCCGAAAGAAGGGGAAAAAAAAAATGCCAGGATGCATGATAAGTGGCCTTTCCACACACACACACACACACACACGCACACAAAAGATAAGCCTTGTTTTAAAAAAAAAACAAACCCAAAAATCTACAAGTATCGTTTCTTACTGAATCAATGATATAATTTTTTTTTTTTAAAGGGAAGGAAAAAATAAAAATTAACCAAACCAAAAAGAACCCACAGACACTGAAACAGAAAAGGAGCCACCGTCCCTCTAAGTTTTCCAAACCAGAAAGTAGCAAGTACGTGTGAAATTCGAAACCAGATGTCTGACTGAAAAACCTCATTCATTTCTTCCTCATCTTTTTCCAGGAAGGGGAGGAATTTTGAAAAATTAAATTAAAAACCAATATTAAAAAAGAAAAAAGCGAGATGAGAGAAAAGAGCCTCCCACATTCCGAAGAGGTGGGAAGGAAGAAAACTGGGTGCGATTTAAAAAGAAAAGCAAGAAAACTGGATTTTTATCTCCGAATGTGTAATTAACAACACTCTGTGGGGAGTCTGATGGTTAACTGGTGACGTAGTGTTTGGTGGAAGGTTGGCCGTAGACTCTATAGAAATCCTGGCGCCCGTGCTGCTGGGATGCGTCAATCCATTCCCTCACGGCAAGTCCGGGAAGTGACTGAGGTACAGCCGGAGCAGGGGGGAGCGGGTGGGAGTACTCCTGCGAAGAGACTGTCCAGGGGAAGTGACCCGACCTGGGGTACGGCTGGTGCCCGCTGTGATTGGACACCGAGGAACAGTAACAGTTATCCACTGAACAGACCAGGATCTTGCGCCCGCCGTACTGGGATAGCACAGACTGCTGAGAGGACGTGCTATTGGGATAGTGAGACGGGTTGAAGACCGAACCAGAGTGGACTGGCTGCGGGCCACTGGGCAGTCCAACAATGTGCTGCGTGGAGCTACAAGGCACCATGGGTTGTGCGGACTGGCCCTCGCCAGCGGAAGCCCCCTGGCTCATATACTGGCTTGCCACAGTCCCAGACGATGGCTCGAGAAAGCTGCCTTCGGGGAAGGCTGCGGAGTGCTTCCGTTTCTCCGCTCCGGAGTTGCTGACGCTGCACGGGTACATGGGGATGCTCTGTAGGAATGGGACCGGGGTGCTGAATGGACCTGGATGGGGAGAGAGAAAAGACAAACGGCCCGATCAGAAGCCACCGCTGGAATTCAGGAGCCGGAGGGGAAAACGAACAATGGCTCAGAGAAACAACAAGACCATAGGCGCCAACTCCCTGGCTGGAGCCACCCGCCGAGCAGCTCCTCCCCCTCCCCCACAGCACCTCCCGCCCACCGCCAATCAGCTGTTCAGTGGCAGGCGGGAGGCACTGAGGAGGAGGGGGACAAGTGGGGGTGGCAGGAGGTGGGGAGGGGCTGTAGCTGTGGGGAAAGGGGCGGAGTGGGGGCAGGGTCTCGGGGCGGAGCACCCCACTGGGGACAGCTAAAGGTCGGCGTCAGTTCCACCCCGCTCTCCCAGCATTCCCTTCTCCCTGGAGACTCCAGCCCTGCCCGAGGCGTCGCTGCCATGTTCCAGAGAGGGCGGGCCCCTGGAACCGGCCCCCCAAATCACCACACTCCTCCCGAGGGAGGGAGCTGGAACCCGCGCCCTCGGCAACCATCTGAAGAGATGGAATTTGCCCCGTGCACCGAGGCGACTGCCCACATGGAAGGAGGCGGGAAGGAGGGGCTGGAAGCTGGTTTCAGAGCCGCAATCAAAGCTGCAATTACAGGGCCATGGTCCAGTTCCAGCCCTCCCGAAGCCTGTTCCCAGCCCAGAAGCTGCATTGATGTCAGCCAGCGTACAAGGTGAACCCCGGCTGGGTCTCTTGGAAATGCAGGGCTCTGTACACCAGCCAAACATGACCTCACCCTCCTTGCCGAGCAGCTGCTGGCTAGGAACGCTCTGCATTAGTAGTGCAGCCCCAGGCCACGAGTTCAGGAGACCCTGCCTGGGGGCGATACTAGCCATCACGTGCTGTTAATTACCCTGGGAACTAGAGGGAGCCATGGGGTTTGCAGCTCCCATGCTGTGTCCAGCAGCCTCAATACAGAATCCCATCTACATCCATTAGAGAGGACTTCTGCCTCCTCTTTAACTAAAGGGGTGCAATAGCAGAAATCCAGAGTAACACCACTGATTCCAGAGCCATTTACAGAAGAATAGGACTCAGATTTCTGCCTTGTAACAGGGCATCCAGTTCTAGGAGCCCGCGCAGACCTGCAGGCCTCTTGCTAACAGAGAGGCAGAGTTATGTCTGCGGACTCACGCTGGCAGCCAGACCAGGCGGCCCCTATCAGCTCCAACCTAGGGGTATGAAAAGAGACATAGGGAACTCTGGGCAGGGATAAAGGGGTCCTGCAGGGACAAACTTTTCAGGACAGCCAGTTGAGGTTTCTTTTGTTGTTATTTAAGTTAATGCTAAAGGCAAATGGCAGGAAGGTGCCCAGATACCATGGTGATGGGAACCAGGGATAGACAGAGGCAAATTTGGCCCAGATCCTGTATGTGTTCTGTGATTGGAACAGGGTGGGAAAGTCCCCTGCCTGCATAGCCGTTTTCTGTCACTATTTTGGGAGAGCTGGGATAGTAATTAAAAAGACCAGCATCTATTTAAAAGAATTCACTCCAGTCCCCTTTTGTATTGGCTGCCGAGCAGCCTTCAAAAGACACTGCATTTTACTGGCACGAATGTTTGCAGAAAGCAATCCTGAAATGCACAGCAGTTGCACATGGGCACCTGGCACTGAGTTGTGCTGCCTTTTTTTATGTCTAAATCTGCTCGGCCGTCAGGGAGCACCCGGGGAAACTGGTACAGCCAGCAGCTGGGCACACCATTTCATCATCACTGCCCGATCCTCCATCCTCCCACATGCCCTCCCGCCAGACCCTGTTCATTGTCCTCCTTGCTGGGTTAACTCTACGTTAGCCTGGAAGATCCTTGGGCCGGGTGAAGCCCCAGATGCGCCCATGGCACTGTATATACACAACAAACAACGCCATCACCAATGGAAATGGCATGTAGGGAGGCACAATGCAGTTATCCAAGCGGGCCAGAGCACCGGCACCATCACCTGTCCTGGGAAAAGGGCCCAGGGATCCCTAAAACCAGAACTCGCTCATCCCGGTGATCCAGATCATAGTCACAGGACAACCTGTGCTGGGAGCTAGTTCCGCTCGTCGCCTGGTGGCTGCAGCAGACCCAGGGAAGGGCAGCAGAGCGGCAGAGGATGTTTCCTGATGGGTCTGCCGTCCTTGCAGACACACACAAAATACAGAGGGCTGTTTCCTGCATGTAAACCCCCTTCCCGCACAAAGGGCCGGACCCTGACCATGCTCACGCAGGCATCAATCCTGAGCCCCTGGAGTTCCTGTGGCTTTCCTGCAGCAACACAGAGGTCAGAGGTCACAAAGGGGCTCTGGGCTGATTTAAACCTTCATGCAATTAACGCACAAGCATGGGCGCATTCAATCCCTGGCACATTTTTAGCCTGGGGAGCTGCCCTGTTTCCTTCGGTAACCCTGGAGATGCCGAGCGATGGTTTGCCAGCACCACGCTCCAAAGAGCGGATCGACTCCAGCCCTGGGCTAACCCTGCTGACCTCAGAGCAATGACACGGGGGGGAGGGAGGGAGATCCGGCTGCCTCTTTCCCCGGATCACGGTGCCACACGACAAGGCCCATGGATCAGAGGGATGTCTCACCTTCCAGCAGCTTCCTCAGCTGCTTCTCCTTCTTGGCGATCTCGTTCAGGAAGAGCTTGGAGTTGAGGTGGCCGATCTTGGGAGGTGGCAGGCTGCCGCCCGTGCAGTTCTGAGTCCTTTACCAACCCGCAAGGAGAGCGAAAGGACTCATTAAAAGCGTCAAGCTTCCCCTCCTCACCCCCCACGCTCTGCCCGGCTCTCATCTCTCCCCAGGCCTTTCCCAGCGGCTGACAGCTGCCAAACATCTGCCGGGCAGCCTCATCTGTAATTAGCTCCGCTTCAGCCAGGGACAGAAAGGCCTTTACATCAGCCAGTCCCTCTCCTGGGGCTTTGGCCAGCCTAGTTTTAAAAGGCCCCCGTGGTGCGACTCCCACATCCCCCGCAAGCGCTATTTCCATTAGGAGACGCCCCCGTAGCCTGACAGGACACAGGCAGGAAGCCGCTCCTGATATCCAGCCTGCATTTCCTTTCCGTTCAGCCCGTTATCCCCAGTTACATCCCAGGGTACCAACCGACATGGCGCCCCTCCCTTCTGGGGGTCTTATGCCCTGTGATCACGGCCTCCCTACTCCCAGCTCTTTTAATCTCTCCTCCCAAATCAGTCTGTGGCTCTCCTCGGAGCTCCCATTCGGCAGGAGGCAAATGCATCCGTTCGGGTCCTAGGAAGGGCATGTTCTTCCTCGGGGTGCCCTGCGTGCGTCTCTGCGGCCAGCAAGCAGGCGAGGACCATGCTGGAGAGACCAAGAGGCACACACTGCAGGGGTGGAGACCGCAAGTCCTAGCAGTGCTGGTAGCTAGGCCCAGGGATGGATCCACTGACCTAACAGTGGTGGCACTCAGCCCCTTCTCATGAAGGCTCGCTCTTCTGGGAGAGCGTGTGACTTTTCTCCCCACCTTCCTCCCGCCCCAGATAACGGCTCCGGATCATACATCCACCACCACCACGCTTTCTCCTTCTAGTAGCTCTAGAAGATCTCAGAGCGCTCTACACATGACAATGACTCAAACCTCCCAAACCCCTGTGGGGTAAATTCTTAGCTCCATTTTGCAGATGGGGGAAACTGAGGCACAAGGCCGGAAAGTGACTTGCCCAACGTCACTCAGTGAGTGTGTGGCAGAGATGGGGCTAGAACCAAGGTCGGGCGACGCCTAGCCCTGTGTCTAAGCCACACTCTGTAGCCCTGCAACACAGCCGACAGAGCCTCCAATCCCACCCTTGCTTGAGAACATGAGTTGCCAGGAATCATAGAATATCAGGGTTGGAAGGGACCTCAGGAGGTCATCTAGTCCAACCCCCTGCTCAAAAGCAGGACCCATACCCAATTAAATCATCCCAGCCAGGGCTTTGTCAAGCCTGACCTTAAAAACTTCTAAGAAAGGAGATTCCACCACCTCCCTAGGCAACGCATTCCAGTGTTTCACCACCCTCCTAGTGAAAAAGTTTTTCCTAATATCCAACCTAAACCTCCCCCACTGCAACTTGAGACCATTACTCCTCGTTCTGTCATCTGCTACCATTGAGAACAGTCTAGAGCCATCCTCTTTGGAACCCCCTTTCAGGTAGTTGAAAGCAGCTATCAAATCCCCCCTCATTCTTCTCTTCTGCAGACTAAACAATCCCAGTTCCCTCAGCCTCTCCTCATAACTCATGTGTTCCAGACCCCTAATCATTTTTGTTGCCCTTCGCTGGACTCTCTCCAATTTATCCACATCCTTCATCCGGGGAGACTGGCTTCTTACCTGTCCATTAAGATTTTCACGGACTTGGTATTCTACAAGGGAAAGGAGAAACCCTGGTCAGTGACTGCTGTGTATCGTCTCAGCTGTGTCCCGATGTACCTCTCCCAGGACCTGCAGCCCCCGCCCCACACACACACTCTCCAGGCCTGGCTCTCTCCTGAGCAGAGATGATGCCAAATTGCCGCAGGGGGCGTGAGATGCGGTAAGTCACCCGCCAGGAGCTGGGACAGGACACAGTCACCTGGCAGTGGTGTTACACTTCAGGAGGAGGATCACCAGGGATGAACGACTAACGCAGCACTGCCCCGTTGTGCCCACCCCCAGCTAGCTTCACCGCCACTCCCCAAAACAGCAGCCTTCGGATTCACCTCTGGGAAGGGATCTGGGGCCCTGGCCCTTCCCACTGGCTCCAGCGCTCCCCTCTATCAGGGTGTAAATTCCTGCTCATCCGCTGGATTTGGTCAGAGATTTTCCCGGCTTCCTTTAAAGCCTCCTTACGAGGGAAGCCAGCACAGGCTGCAGACTCATGAGGAGCTCAGGCGTTGATCATCCGCCTTAAAGGAGGAGCAGAGCTGTCTGGGGCCTGTGAGCAGGAGATTACTACCAGAGGAGGGTGAGGAGAGGGGAGATACTGGCCCAGCTGCTCCCCCACCCCAGCTTCAAGGCCAGGAAGGGCCCCTTAATCAGTCGGAATCCATCCGGGGAGTGAGGTGAGGCAGAGGGGTCGAGCCAGTTCGTGCACCAGCTCAATCAGGGTTTAAGTGGAAGGCCCTAAAACCCACCCAGGCTCAGGAGGGAGGGAGATCCTGAGGGTCCCCCTTTTCTGTTTAGCGATGATCCACAGGGCCTACCCCCACCCCTAGCTCTGCTGTGCGACTTGGGTTTTGTTCCTGGCCCATCTTTTGTCCTCTCCCTCCCCGGGCTGACTGATTATCCCCACGGGCCATGACAGGGGCAGGGCCAACCACTGCCAGCCTACCCCAGGAGAAACCAGCTAATCCACAGCAAGGACCGAGGAGCGTCCTGGCTTACAGCCAAACAGGCATGTGGGCTGGAAAAGCTACTCCGGCCATCAGGAGACCGGGGCCAAATTTAGACTCTTAGGAGGAGCAGATCCTGCCTTGTCCCTGCTCAGGAGCCCCCTCCCCTAAGGTGCTCCACTACTCTTCCAGGCTGGGAGATGGGGGTATTGATGGCGTGGGGAGAGCTGACCCGGGGAAGGGGTGTGGGAATCACGAGGTTACTCTGCTCCCAGCCCATCACTAAACCTGAGTCTCTTTGTTCTGGGGTCACGATGGGGGTGTATGGTCAGGCCAGGGACCCTGACAAAGCAGTTGCTGTCCCAAGATGTCCCCCATCCCTCCCCTACTGTTAGAATCCGGCCACCAGCCCCGTTATCCCAGGGGCTCCCCCTCTGCCTTCCCATGGCCAGCTGGGCCCCTTCTGGCACCTTCATGAAGTTGATGTCCTCGGTCTTGTCGAACATGACCTGGACGGAGCTGAGCAGCTTCTTGGCCTCCTGCATGCGCTCGTTGAGGTGCAGCACCTGGGCCGCGTTCTCATTGCAGAACTTGGCCTGGGCCTTTTCCAGGATCTCCATGGTCTTGCGCAGGTCCTCGTCCAGGAGCTGGTGCATCTTCTCGTACTGCAGGCGTACCTCGTCCTTCAGCTGGCTCACCTTCTCCTGGGGGGGCGGGAGGGGGGGGCCGGCGGGGAGGAGAGTGCCCAAGGTCAGACCCCGCCACGCCCGCTCGCTGCAGAGCCCCGCCCGCCGCCCTCGCGGAGGGAGAAACGGGGACAGGGCCTGCTAGCGCTTTGCCGACGTCCCCGGCCTGCCCCGCCCCTCCCCTCCCCCGGCCTGCCTCCTGGCGGGCCAGCCCTTCGGCTTTGCCTCAGCCCATGGACCAAGATATTTAGGGCTGTGGAGGTATTTACAGGAGGGAACAGCTTGGCCCTGTGGGTCAGGACGCCTGGGTTCCATTTCTGGCTCGGGGGGTTGGCAGGGTGAGCTGAGTGATCACAATGGATTAATTAATTAGTGCCACCCACCCAGGTCTAGCTTCTAACAACCCAGAGAACAGCCTTCCCCTCCATCCAGAAGCCAACGCAACCTGCAGCCGCAGGCCTCCGTGCAAGGCCTCTGCCATGCCTGGGAAGGCCCGTGATGGGTGGCGGAGCAGTTCCAGGGCCACCTGCCAGCTGGACCGTCGCTGGCAGTGCAGCCGAGTAGCCTGGGAATCGCAGAGGTCCCAGGGCGGCTGTGGAGGCTCAAGGCCTCTGCTGGGATAGCGAATTCCCTCCAGATCCAAGCAGATCACCTGGGATCTATGGGGGCTCAACTCCGCCCCAGAGCAACCAACTCCACCAGCGAGGGGAGCTTTCTCCAGGGCCCGTTCAGCCCTTAGTTCCTCAGCCGAGCCTGCCCACGTAGGGGCCAGATCCCGCCGCGCTCACTGGCTGGAGACCCCCCTGTCAGCTTCACCGGAGCCGGTGAGCTAGAGCTGAAAGGCTCTACGTGCCCCCTGCTCTGCCTGGGTCCCCTCGGGGGTGACCTGCCTTGTGGTGGGGCCATAAAGAGGAGGGGGATGGACCCAGCAGATTTTCCCCTACGTAAAATATTAACCTCGATCTCCGAAGTCTCCCCTTTCCTGTGGATTTCAGCACTCCCCTCTGACGTCCCTATATAAGGGTCTCGCACCTCTGGGTCCCATGCCCTGCTCCGAGGAGACGCTGGCATCCCACTTGGCTTGGAGTGCATTAAGACGGTTCCCTCCCCCACCCACCCAACACCCCCCCCACACTCCTTCCTCTTCCATGGCCCTGGGGGAGAGCAGTGAAACCCCCTGTATCCTGAGGGAGCTGGGGGCAGGCAGAGGGGCTGCATAGACCAGCAATGAAAAGCTCTTGTACCAAGAGACTTTCCCCACTTCCCCAACCAGGGCTGCTTAGCTAGCACCTGGGTAATGAGGCAGAGAGAGACAAACCCAGCCCCCCGCGCCTGAGCAGGGCGCCCCTCCTCCCCTGAGAGGGTAGCCCCACATCAGCCCCTTTTCCCCACATCTTCGCTTTGCCCCGGCTTCACTTGGGGGTCCATTCTGGGCACTGACTCCCCTTCCCTCCCTATGAATCCTAATGAATCCGGATGG
Organism: Lepidochelys olivacea; assembly: GCF_965140295.1. NCBI lineage: Eukaryota > Metazoa > Chordata > Testudines > Cheloniidae > Lepidochelys > Lepidochelys olivacea. Next base: position 122,503,754 of record NC_140417.1, read on the forward strand.
CCAGCAGCTCTGGGAGACCTCCCACCAGCATCGGGCCGCTTCTGGATCCTCACAGCAATGGCAGCTCTGGGCTGACTGCCCTGGCCCCGAGCAGAGAGTTAACTCCACGCCGGCTGGACCTCTGTCCCCCCTAAGCCCGGCACCGCGGAGCCGCAGCCTCCTCGAGGACGGCGGGCGATGCCCGGGCAGCCCCTGGTGCGGGAGGACTGGCTCGTGCCCTGCTGCCGCAAGAGACCCTGCCTTGGTTGAAGGGCGCGGCCACGAGGGAGGGAAAAGCACCAGCTACCTCGACCAGCCGCTTGTCCGACTCCAGCTTGTAGAGCTGCTCCTCGATGTCCTGCTCCCTCTCCTCCAGGCGGTCCTGCTGCTTCATCAGCATCTTCTGCAACAGAACAGACGGCAAGCGGCCGTCAGTCACCGGGGCAAGCCGCAGGGGCACGTGAGGGAAGACAGACGCAAACGGGATCAGCGGTACAGAACATCAACGGGGCAGCGGAGGTAGCGTGCTGGCTACCGGGTCAACCGTTCAGGGGTATGAAATTCTGATCTACAAGGTCCCATCCTAAGCAACCCTCCCCAGCTAGCAGGCAGTGTCCGTCCCTGATTCGCGGCCTCTCTGTAGTGCCAGTCTCTGCCTAGCTGGCTTTTTGGGGGTAGCAACGATCATGGGAGGGGCTTGCAGAGCGAGAGAGACATCCCCGCCTCCTCCCTCATGGGAGGCTTTATATTGGTTCTTTCTTGGTGGCTTTCGTGAGCCGATAAGAAAACTCCTCTAGACTGAAAGCCTGTTTGTGCCTGGAAACCACCTTGGAACAGCCGTCCAGAGGGTCGGGTTTGAAAGGTCAGCGTTCCCTCTCCACACAGAGGGCCTGGCCACTGTGGGGTCTGACCCGTTTCTGTTTCAGACCCTGCGTTTTGGCTCCCCGCTACAAGTGACATTGCACAGCCCTGTCACAGGGATAATGACCATCACAATTACCCAACAAGCCGATACTGACTGAGTTTGGCGGGACAGACGTTCTGGCACCCCCCAGGAGCAGATCTGGGGCTCTGGCTGGCCTGGAGAAAACAGCACCCCTCTATAAACTGAGGGAGGCGCTGCTGACTGCACTCATAGCCGCCTCCACTGAATATGCAAAGATATTTATCCACTGTCCCTTCCAGGCCTTTGGAGAAACAGAGCTGTGCTGTATTCCCAGGGTTTCCCATACAAGACCCCTTTCCCACAGCCACTTCTTATAGGACCACCAGGTCTGGCTGCGAAGAAGAGTTGACACAATCGGAAGCGGCTACCAAGAGTAACAGCCTATACAAGATAAATGAAGAAAAAAGTGCATCTCGTCTGCTCCTCATTCGTTCTCCTCCTTCTGTCCCTTGTAGCCCCACTTCCCCATTATCCAGGGACAGGGTTTTGGTCTAAGCAACCAAGTAAAGAATCCAGGGAATAGTAATACTGGCGATAAATTTTACAGGCTGGCTGAGCATGTTGTAGCCCTCTCTCGTGGCTGCTAAGGATAAGAGCCTACTACCACCAGCAGCTGACTGAGTTACTCCTTTAGCTCTAGAGGTAGAAGCCGATGCATAGGTACAGAGTTTGTAAGTTCAATCCCCACTCATGACTCCCGGTACAGCGTGTTACATATATGCTGATCTTACTACTACTCAGTTACACTTCTAGAGACCTTTCCCTACATGGGAGGATCCCAAAGTGCCATGTAAAAGAAGGGTTACTCTCATTTGATACACAAGGAACCGAGGCAAAGAGAGATGTCCAAGGTAACAAAGCAAGTCAGTGGAAGAGTTGGGAACAAGTGCCAGATCTCTTGATCTCCAGTCCAAATCCCTATATCCCCCGATTATTTTAGAGGTGATGATAGAAGGAAATATTTATAGTATAGCCTCGCTGATCAGAGTGAAATGTGCAGTGTGTTGGAACAAGGCAGTATCCCTTTTAATAGTTTGTGAGCCCTCTAGAGGCGCTCACTGTGTTCTATGCTGTAGACACTGCCAGAAACCAGTCAGAACAGCTGGGTGTCTGCCCCTTGGCCTCGCATGTTCATGTATATTTACTAAACATGGTTATTTGGGACCTAACTGTGCCCCTGTGGTTCCTTCACATTGTTTCTGTGCTGTAAAGAGTGAAAGACACAACAAGATGGGTGATAGGAAGGTAGAGCAGATAAACAGCGTTTCAGATGAGGGACCTTCATCCCAAGAGATGGGAGAAGGTGGCCTCATTTCTGATACACGTGTTTTTTTCTGGATAATAAAGATTCAGCTAAACCAAGCTTGCGAAATCCTACGGAGGTTTTTTTGGCTGGGGGAGTGAAATATCACGATACGTTTTCCAGGCTGATCGCTGTCAAGGTGGAATCCGTGGCTGGGCTGGTACATTTTCGTGTTGGGTTTCAGCTACTCCGGCGAGAGAGGAAGCTCCGGCAGGTTCCTCCCCGACGGCAGTGCCCTTGGAGAGAAGGCCCATCCTCGAGAATTTAGGGATGAGAGAGGAAAGAACATTTTAAAAGCTGCCCTGCAAGCAGCTTCTATTTTCTAACGGGGGAATCTTGTTCTGGGAAGAGGACCATGTATTTTCCAGCCTCAGCCAGATGGAAGAGACACACACGCACACGCCCTAAAAGACAGAATAAATCAGAAATCCAAAAATGGCTACAACCATATGAGTCATCTGCTAAACAGCTTGGCTCGGAGGCCCGGCATTCCGGCCAGAAGGCGAGCAATGAGCCACTGGTACAGGATCAGCGCCGGGCAACTCCAGGCGCTACGTCAGGGGCGCCCAGCCCGTAACACACACGCAGAAGAATTCTCAGACATTTGCCCTTAATTCTTCCTGCGTTAATCCCTTCAGGAAAAGCCACTGCACTCCTAACCTGACCGAGGAAGAAGGGAGGGGCAGCTGGGAAACTGACCGGTTGGAAGAGAAAACACGGTACAGCAACGGGGACACGGAGGGAAATGGCAGCTAAGACCAATTTTGAGGGGATTATTGCTAATATAAACCAGCACTCGGGGATTTATAATCAAGTAATTAATTCCTGGTCTAAGCAGGGGGAGGGAGGGCGGGAGAGAGGCGGAGGACGGAGCTGCCACGATTAGTTGCATTGCAGGGAGAGGCTGAAGCCTTCAACTTATTTTGTAAGCAAGAATTTGGAGCCTCCTCGATTCGGTGTTTTTCTGAAGGTCTGGGGCACCTGCAGCCTCGTTAACACTTGGATAAGTCAAGCACTAGTAGAGGAGTGGGCCCCTTCTTGGGTTTCTTCGCCTCCAGCCTCGGTCCCTTAATGAGACACTGACGGGTCAAATTGGCCCTGAATCTAGGCTCTGGATCAAACCAGTAGCCCCCAGCGGGTCCGTATGCAGCCCCCACTCTGCTCTCCTGGGTGGGGTGGGGCGGGGCGGGGCATGAGGACCTGAGGGGGAAACTGACTTGCAGCACTAGTGAGCCTGACTAGATGTGCAATGAACAGGAAGGGGGTGTGTGTGTGTGTCAGGAACAGCAGAAGCACCCTAAAAAGTGTGTGTGTGTGTGGGGGGGTGCCACAGGTGCCCCTGCCCCCACTTCCCCACGCCTTCTCCCTGAGCCCCCGCTCCCCATTCCCCTCAAGGCCCCACCCCGCCCCTTCTTTCCCAGCCACCCCTTCCCACAAGACCCCCTCGCTTGTTCCTCCCCACCCCCTCCCCCAGCGCTTGCTCTTATAGCTATGCCCTTCCAATTTTAAAAAGTGGGGAGGCCATGGCTCCCTGGTCCCCCCTGTTCTGGTGCCCCTGGTGTGTATGTCTTTAGGTGGTTGTAAGAAACTGGTGTTGGGGGTTGTGGGTGTGTACATACACACACACACACACTTACAGCATTATTAATATTTATATTGCAGTAGCATTGACTAGCCACCAGGGAGATCAGGGCCCTGCTGCGTTAGGCGCTGTACAAATGCAGAGAGCCTCCCCGGCCCCAAAGAACTCACCATCTCAACAGACAAGGCCAAGTGGGAAGGGAAGCAGAGGTACAGGGAGGGGACGTGACCTGCCTCCGGTCACACGTGTCAGTGGTGGAGCTGGGTCCCACCCAGTAGAGGGAAGTGATGAGGGGGGCAGTGAAGCCCGGCGGATGGGGTATCGGCATATCTCACACACAGCGGACGACGGGCATTGACCAGCTGATTTCCCCAGTCCCATGCCAAGCAATGTTTGCCGCAGACATAAGCCAACTACCTTCATCAAATGCAAGATCTCTCCAAAGGACCCTGCTGATTTTCGTGGGTCACTTCTTCCCGGATGACTGGCTCCTGGTTCTCCTCAATCAACATGCAGGGAACCAGCCCGAGAGCAGGCCCTCCCCTCTGCATCTGCTCACGAGGTTACCTCACTGCTTGACAACGATTTCTTTGCCTTTGGGATACCCTTGGGAAGTCAGATCTAACCACGAATCACCACTGTCCAGGCCAGGAGTTGACAAACTTTGCCATGTCCCCAGCTTCCCCTCAGGGGAAAAATCCCTTCTCAGGGGCCTCCCAGAAAGCCAAGCGCTTCATGAACCCTCTACAAAAAGCCATTACAGCCTCTGCAGCAGAAAGGCAGCCATGGAAACAGAGGCGACGCAAGCTCCTCTGGGACGCTAAGAAACCCCCAGGACAGCCTCCGGCGCAGCTCCGGCTTGCACGCCCGTCCCGATCCCCAGCCTCACGCTGCACACCGCGAAACCTGGGCCATTCCCAGGGCCGGACAACGGCGCAGCAGCCTGATCAGAGCCTTTCGCGAGGCCACCACGACAGCCTGCCGGAGCAAGGAAGGAAGTGGATGGCTCCATTCAATTCTCCTACAGTGGCCCAAGTAACGGGCATTCTGTAACAAGACATGCTGCACAGAACGCAGACGTGACTCCCGGCCTCCAGCCACAGAGCAGGAGGAGGATGTTGTTGAGGGGGACGTCTCTCCACAACCAGAGCCCCGAACACGGACGACTCCTGAGAGTCCAGAACCCTGTCGAGCTCCGTGGTGACTGGTCAACGCGCCGTGGTCATCGACTGTGAGAGGATAATAGGATTTTTTTTTTTTTTTTTTTAAATATGAATGTAGTGGGTGAAATCCTGGTTCCATGGAACTCAATGGGAGCTTTGCCACTGATATCAATACATCGACGTTCCTAGCAAGGAGTAGTTAAACCAGAGTTCAGTCATCTGACCGCTGGGGAGTTTAAATGTGGGAGGCGTGCAGCGCCGTCAGCAATCCATTCCAGGAAGGTCCACCCAGACCTCGTGCAGTACAGGTTGGGTTTTTCATGCTGCAGGCTACTGACCCATGAAGCTACCGGGGCTGTCCCCGCTCAGCTGCCTCGATGCAGAATCCCCTTCGCATTCCCCACTCCTGAGCCCTGGCTCTTCTCCCACACTCCAGCTCCACCAGAAGCCCCCCACACACATCCTGCAGCAGGCCCCCCGGAGCCCGCGGGAAAAGTTCCCACTGACCTCAATGGGACTCTACATCCCAACGTGAGAATGGGGCCCGAAGCAGGTCTACCGGCTCACAGCTGTTAGCGCTGCACAGCAATGCAAAAGATCTGGGTTCGATCCTCGGCCCAAGCCTCTGGAAAGGCAAGATCAACACCCTAAGCACTTAGGGCCTGTCCTGTCCATGTGGCAGCTCTTTTAACTATTTAACCCCTATCTATCTGTACATCCTTTCAACCCTTCCGCGCAATGCTGCCAACTCTTGTGATTCCATTACAAGCCCCACAATACGTGGTATTTCATCTCAAGCCCCAGCTCTTGGAATCCTGTGATTACATGAGAATCACTGCTTGCTTGCTGGAAGTTCCCAGGCCTCACTGGTGCAGAGAAAAGTTGGAAAATGTGCCATGAATACAATCTAAAGACTCAGAAGACCAATAAAAGAACCTAACATTTATGACGGTTTGATACAGCTCACGATACAGTTGCACCCACAGCAACAAGTTCCAATAATAAAAAATATAGGCAGAAACCACCCCTTGCTGTATTGATGAGAGCAATTTCCTCTCTCTGTAATATGGACTGAGCTCTTCAGGTATTTTGAAAAGGAAAATATATCCCTTCCCTCTCCCCCTGACTTCCTGCCAAACAGGTATTTCTGAATTTGGGAACTACCCCCTCCTCCCAGCTCAGCAGGGATCACCACTTAATGGGTGATCCCCCCCCCACAAGATTTGCAGCAAAGTCTCAGTTCATGCAGGACTTTCCTGTTGGGATAACCTGAGCCCCTTTGCATCTGTTTGATGTCTGGCTATCTGTTTGCATTTCCCAGCGTCTAAGAAACCTTACGCCCTTTCTCTGAGAAATGGGACAGTGCAGCCATTTGCTGGGATGGCAGCTGATCAATTTATTCCATTTAAAAAACAAAAACAAAAAGAACACCCCTCATCCATAAAAAGCAATAAACTCCTCACAGTTTACACTGCTCCACAACGTGAATTTTGAGGAACAAAATGTACAAAAGATAAAATGAAGATTAATAATTTCCTTTTTATTTCAGCGTAAAGAGGTGGGTATTTTGTTTTGTTGTGTTTTAAATTTAAGCCTTCCCCTGTGGTGTTGTGAACTTAAGTACAGGGACATGAACCTAGTGGCCTATGAAAACCAAAAGTGAAACTGACCAGAAACACTGAGAGAAACTGACTGGTCCAGTTTCACTGCTCCAGCCAAGTGAAACGCAAAAAGAGAATCAACCACATCAGTGGTGAAAAGTAGATCTGTTTGTTTAGGCTCTTTGAGGCTTAGTAATTCACGGTGCTGTCAGTAATACAGGGAAGGATTCTTATTTTATATGCAAATTTTGACAGTGTCTTATTAATAAATAACATTACTAGCCACAGAAATCCCCACACGTAAGGAGATGCTGCCCCAACACTTAACGCAGTCTCTTTTATAGTCCAATGTGGCAAGGGTTGAGTCCTGCACGGTGCTGGAGGAGCTGGGTGCTGAGCACATAGGAAGAAGGGTGCTCACCACCTTGCAGGGCTGGCCCCCACTGTGTTGAATCTATTGTTCGCTCCATGCATAGTTACCACAGCAGTAACTGGTTCCTTAGCAGCCGGCAATACATTGGCTCACAGGCGGAAAGCGGAAGCAGTTCCAGCATCAGAGCACAATGGATTTCTGAATGGAGGGAAATACTGTTTTACGTCCTCAGAGTAGCTTGCCAGTGGGGATCCCAAATTAATCGGAGCCTGGGCTGAGTGGACGTACTACAATCCCCAGCAGCGCAGCACTCCCCACCTGCCTGTTCTGTTAGCGTAACAGATCATTCCCCCGCCCCCAAAGTAGCTATATAGCTAGCTTTGATCCCACCGTGACAAGGGAAGGATGGGATCATACTCTGCAAGTATAGGAAGGCCACAAACACCAAGCTGTTATTAAAGGTAACCGGAGGAAAGAAAATCCAGGTTAATTATCAGAGGATCTATGTTGGTCCGGGCTGCGTGAACACCTGGGAATGTTTACTCGGGTTAGTGGTGTTGAGGTCCCCTGCGATCATAAACAGGAGTGAAATTTTGTTCGCGGGAAGAGAGAGAATCGCAAATGCACATTCAAACCGATAACTGACCTGGCAGCACAAGGATCCTAAGCGCTAAGTCACCACCAGCAGCTCCCAGGTGGAGCTCCACTGACAGAAACCGATCGCCGGGTCGTTCAGACCAACGGATACACTGGTAAGAATCGAGGCCTGGGAGCGGGGAATTGGTGAGCAGGAAAGAGAGGCTGCACTCGCTGAGAAAACGGCTAACTCTAATTGCAGGGCGCAAGCGTGGAGGAGGCTCGGCATTTCCTGAAAACCAGGCCCCTTTCAGGGCACGTCTACACTGTGACAAAAAACACCCCACAGTAGTGATGCTCAGCACCTGGGCCAACGGACGGGGGCTCACATCACGGGGCTAAACGTAGCCCTGTTGAGATTCCTGCTCAGGCTGGGGCCCGGGCCTTGAGACGCACCCACCCCTTGCCAGGTTTCAGAGCCCGGGCTCCAGCCTGAGCCCAGGCTCCAGCCTGAGCCCAAACATCTACACGGCTACTTTAGTTCCACGGCATGAGCCTCCCAAGCCCCAGTCAGTGACCAGGCTGAGACTCGCTTTCACGGGCTTTTTGCAGCATAGATGTACCCTGTGATGTCTCAAATTGGGCCCCCCAAAAACAGAGGGACCTTAAAGCACTAATCTGTTTTGAAAATTTCGGCTAGGCTGTCTCTTTCTCTCATCTCTACACGTCTAGAGCACAGTGGGCGCACGGGAGCTGGAATCGCAAATCTCACTGAACAGCAATAGGATTTGCCTATAAAAATTCCAGCTGTCATTACGCACACCCCCACCCCCACCCCCATAGATACACTATTCTATTACATTGTATTGTAATCGTATTACATTGCTTGTATTAGCATCTAATCATGGATCAGGGCCCCATGGTGCTGGGCACAATACATGCACAGAGACCTGGGGGGAGGTGATTTTGGTACTAGGGACTAAAACTTCATAGAAATTATATATATATTTTAAGCTTCCAGAGAGAAGGAAACAAAACAAACAAAAACAAACAAGGTGTACTAGGTAAAGAGAGCAAGGCAGGGCTGTTATCTGCATTTGATAGATGGAAACTGAGGGCCAGAGACACTCAAATGGCTCATCCCATAGTAAATGAACCAGGGTCTTCCATGTTCTAGGTGAATACCCTAACCACTAGACTATCCTCTCTGCAGCAAGCAGCTCGTACACAGTGTTTCTGCCAAATCCATTCAATAGCAATCCTGCGACTGACCTACTTTCAAGTGTTGAACAGTGCTGAACCCTGGTCAGATAACAATCGATACCCCCAGTAGCACCCCCCAGCCCTGCCTGGAAGCTGCCATCGCTAACCCAAGGTGACAGCCCAGCCTGGGAGAGTTCGATGTCTGAGCTGTACCCCGGCAGAAGCTGAAAACTACGTGCTCAAATCCCACTCTCACGGAAGTCAATGGCCAAGCTCCTATGGAGTTCTACTGGAGTGGGTCACACCCCAGGCCGTCCTTGGAAAGCTGCTTTTTCCTGCTCTCCAGATCACAGAAGTGAGAATTCCCGAGCACGCCCTTCCCCTTTAAAACAAAGGGGATCAGCCTCCTATCAGGGGGCCCTTTCGTGCTTTTGCAGCTACCCAGACTAAATTAAACTTGCAAGTTAATCTGCTACACGATCCACCCCAGTGAAGCACCCTCCCCCAACAGGTCATCTGGTGGCAAGAACCAAAAAGCTTTGTCTACCTGAGGTTCTTCCATAGCACCTCTTGCTGGGATCTCTGCATCGCATCAGACACGAACCGGTGACCATCAGTGAGAAGGGGGTCCTGTCCATTTCCAAGGAAGGCTTGGCTAAGTCCTTACTAACAAACCCCAACGATCACTAAAGCAGCATTTTAAACTTCTACATTTCGCTTCACACTGGTTCTGCCCTTCGTTGACATTTTTGCTCCTTCATTGAGCTTGGGGCAGTACACAATCAGAGGAGCCCCCGTTTCTTTTTGGCTCGAGTGAGTTTTGCTCGCTAGTGCTCATGCTGTGGCAGAAGTCTGGGCTGCAAGTGCCACAAGGTAATTTGAAATCCCCCCCCCCACACACACACGTGAAAGCTTTGGCTAGCACAGTTCGTGTGCTGTGATCGCTGCTTGCCACACTGATCAGAACTATTTTGCTGTCCTCTTGTGCCTCACCCTGTCTGTTGGTTATTTGTCTCTCCTCTTGTAACTTACGAGGACCATTCTTTTGTTAGATGTGTACAGTGCCTAGCACCCTGGAGGCCTCAATCGCAGACTGGGGTCTCTAGAGGCGACCATAAGGCAAACAATAAATGACACACTTTCACTGAACCACGAATAAAATTTATATTCTGATCAGAGTTTATTACAGTATTTGTTTTAAATACCCGAAACCGTTAAAATAAATAAATTAAACTCTATGCCACCTGACACTGTCCCTTTAAACACCACGGGCTAGCTAGTCCAGTTGTCTCACTCTACAGAGGGCAAGTGTTGTAGGGCTTTGATCTCGCTCTCTTCTTGCTCTGGCTCTCCTCTTGCAGCCAAATTACAGTGCTGAGCGCCCAAGTGAATAAGGTCATTGTTTGCAACAACCGGAAAGACAGAGCTGAGGGAACACCACAGGGCCAGAGGGAGGTGGGGGCGGGGGGCAGAAGGAGGAAGATGCAGCAAGAGCAAAGAGGTCACAATCAGAGCAACGGCTCCAGATACCTTAAATCGGCCAGAGGTAAAACAGTATCTGGGCCCCACGCTGAGACCTGAGTCCGGCACAGCGGCCCTGCGGGAAAGCGGATACTGGCTGCCCCAGTGTCCCAGCATAGCAGTGGGGTTAAGTCACAAGCACTGAATTTTAGAACACAATGAACTAGACACACACAGCACACACACACGCCCCGCTCAGGCTGCACCCAACACCAGCTGTAGCTCACGAAAGCTCATGCTCAAATAAATTGGTTAGTCTCTAAGGTGCCACAAGTACTCCTTTCCTCTGTGGTTGCTGCTTTTCAGCCCTCACCACAAAAAAAGTGAATTTCCTAAGAGAAACGCATTCATAACTATGGTGACCCCTTCCCATCCAGTGGAGGACTACAGTGCCCCAGCCTGTAAACAAGCAATAGACTTTATATGGAGATCACTCAGCCACCACTAAAATGCAGCCATCTCTGGGGTGGAGCACAATGGCTGTTTAACAGCATGCTGCAGCACGAGTGCAATTTATGACAGGACATGACGAACACTATACCCATTTGAAACCACAGAAGGAATTTTAGGGGGGCCGGAAGTAAACACCAGGCTTGGAATTTGGCCAGGACACTGGGGTGAACACCCCACCTACTGCAGAAACTTTAAATGACAAAGCGTGTTTAGGGTCCCCAATACAGAAGACAGGACCTCCTGCAGCAGAGAAGCCCTTAGTCCTATGCTGGGGCATTGCTCCAGTACTGTGGGGGATCAGTGACCCCGAAACCCCTTCATGCCTCTCATTCAAACCCTATGCAAGCCCAGCCCCACTTAGTTCATCAGATGCGATGCGCTCGCAGCCCGAGGTGATGTCTCTGTACAAACAGCCTAATGGAGAGAAGGAGTCATAGAGTCATAGAATATCAGGGTTGGAAGGGACCTCAGGAGGTCATCTAGTCCAACCCCCTGCTCAAAGCAGGGCCAATCCCCAGTTTTTGCCCCAGATCCCTAAATGGCCCCCTCCAGGATTGAACTCACAACCCTGGGTTTAGCAGGCCAATGCTCAAACCGCTGAGAAATCAGCATGCAGAACTTCACAGCCTCAGAGCCAGGAAGCCTCAGAGCTAACTCCTTGGGCAAACCTTGGGACCCCACCTGTCCCCATCTGAAACAACCCCAGCCTCTGAAGGGGTGAAACACTCTAAGCTCCGGATGAGTGCCTACGACTGATGCAAACAGAGGCGCCCTGGCCCTTTAATTATCTCTCCAACCCTCAGGAGACTGACTGTAGGCCGATCCATTTACATAGACAGGAAGGAAATGTTTTCTGGGTTTCATCTTACACAAATTTACAGTAACCAGCAGTCAACAGAGGAGGTCTTGGGCGAGCTGAACGCCTCTCCTCCTCCCCAGCTAGCTAAACACATAGATCATCTATTTTCAGGTCTGGCCAGTCTCACGCTACTTTCGGGTGGATCCAAATCTCAGGCCAAGTTCCACCAACGCTATCAGGAGAGGGGGGCCCGCAACACCCGCAAGGGCTGAATGTCCCCCTAGGAAGGAGACAATGCAAAAATGGGTCTTAAGAACTGACCCACCCCCGCTCAGCTACACCTCAAGATCACTCTTGCAGTTGGATTTCAAAGAGACCCATCTTGTTTTGCAAACCATTACGGATGCATCAAAACCACACTGCTTGCACCGATCTGTTCTTCCTGTCAGGACAAGCCTTTTATAAGGAAGTCAGGTGTAATTTTATGGAAGCCTTGTAGCCTGTGATATGCAGGAATTCAGACTCCACAATCACAGTGGTTACCTTCTGGCCTTGCAGTCTATTCAGTTGCATTTCGGCTTTTGGTGCTTGCAAGTTTAATGATTTGACAAAGGCACCTCCCTGTTTCCTGGTCAGCCTTGTAACAAATCCAGGAAACACTTCCGGGAGGTCACTGGGCTGAATACAGCTGGACCACACGGAACTTCACACTCCCCGCAGGGAGAGAACTCAGATCCCCCTGCTCTAAAACGACAGGCCTTGCCCACTTGAACTAAAGGAACATCTCCCCTGGCATTGAGCTGTATAGGGCCCATGACACACGGAGGAGCCATTTGGTTTAAGGTCCTTGAACAGAATACGTTATGTGATCACAAAACTATTTCTAAGTGGAATTTGAACATGATTCCCCAAATGGTTATGCCGTGTTGGCATAGCGGTGTTGGTCCCAGGATATTACAGAGACAACGTGGGGGAGGAAATCTTTTTTTACTGGACCATCTTCTGTTGGTGAGAGAGACAACCTTTTGAACTTCCACAGAGCTCTTCTTCAGGTCTGAAATGTGTGTTAACTACTTACGCTAAACAATCTGTCCCACCTGGTATTTAGCTATGGCACTTAGTATGTTCGCCAGCCCTGAAGAAGAGCTCTGTGGAAGTTCAAGAGCTTGTCTCCCTCACCAACAGAAATTGGTCCAATAAAAGATATTTCTTCACCCACCTTGTCTCCCCAAATGGTTGCGCTTTTAGTGACTTCTATGTTTGCACAGAGCCCTGCAGATCTGCCACAATTACAAAAAAAAAAAGATTGATATCTGGGCACTGAAATTCCACAGTTAGCTCCAATGCCTTTAAAATCAGCATGTTGAGTGGTGAAGTCGTGACCAAATGCCTCCCTGTCGCCTTTCCAAATAACCACCTTTAGCTGGCCTCAACGGAGGATCTCAAAGCACTGGACAATCATTTAATCAACCATCGTGACACCCCTGTAAGCTGGAGCCCCTTTCTACCCGTGGGAAACTAAAGCATGGAGAGCGGAAGTGACTTGTTCAAAATTCACACAGCAAGTGAGGAAGAGAACCCAGGAGTCCAGCCACATTCCTTCTCCCCGCCCCCCAGTAAGATGCAACAATATGCTTGTATATTTCGGTCTGCTTCCAGTCCTTCCTTGGAGTCAGGACTCACAACCACAGCGCGACATGGATCAAGGTCAGCTCTTGGCCCCAGAATACCCCACGGCTGTGACAGATGTCGTGAGATGCTACCTGGACAACACCTGGGGTCAAGCTCTGCCCTCACTCGCACCTGTCCGCACTGGGGCCTGGATACAGAGTGCAATTTTGATGCTCCCTGCTGGGACACATGGAAGGAGCCCAGTGGGAGAACGTTGGGTGGGAGAGGGCTGAGAGCCCGTTTACTGTCACCGCTTGCTGCTGAAATACCGCACAGCTCTGGGAAGAGGAATCTGAATTTGTGTTGCAGCCTCAGTGACCTCATGTCCTTAATGGTATGTCCCCTTTTCCCCCATCCCATCAGATTACCACCTGCAGGCCGGGAGGGAAGAGGAGGGGGCCATGGATGCCCGCAAGATCCATCTTACCGCTAGCTAGTTTTGGGAAAGCTCGGTGGGGAAAAAAATTAGAGGGCACCATGAGGTCTGGATTGAGGTTCACCTGCAGAACTGGGGGCGAGGGGGACTTGCCCTGTACTGGCCTCCAACTCAGCTTGGTATGAAATAGCAGTCGCGTGCCCGGGTTTCCTCCGGGGTTTGCCACTGCCAGCCCCGTTTCCAGTCATTGCTCCCTGCTGTTTCCACGCTCCCCCCCCCCCCCCACGCACACACAACACTAAAGCAAAAGGCCCTGCCGCACCCAGTTAATCACACTCTGCTCCCCAGCACAGTGGATAGCGACGGGGATAGTCATTGGTCACAGCTCCCGACATGCTGGAGAGCTCGTAAGACTTTCTAATGAACTCCAGGGGCAGCCTTTCCACCACGCAGGGTCTGGATTCGCCAAGGGGGTGGGGAATTATTGCCCTGCTGGGGTCTGTGTATCACTCCAGCCCTGCCCAGAAATCTACCCCCTACAAATCCAAACACACACAGGCAGAACATCCAGTGATCGGTGAGAAACTCCCACTCCTCCTGTCTAGATGCTGCCTACCCCTCTGTGGACACCATGTGCAAAATGGCTCAGAACAAGGCATCCAAGGCATCAAAGGGCCCAGCAAACACTGCTCGGTCCCACCCATAAACGGGAAGCAACGAATGACAAACAGAACAAGCAAAAGGAACTCCTTTTCCCCCAGCCTGGGAAAGCCAATTCACAGAGGGTCAGGGAGTCAAATGCGGCGGCTGGATAATTTTATGGGCCATAATTTTCAAGTCACGCATGGCAAGATGGGGGTAATTAAATTTCATGCTTCAGGAGGCTGAGGTCAGGAAGAAATTCCCCACCCCTCCCCATGTGCACAGTGCCGTCCAATCATGGTGGCCTCCCTCTGAAGCATCACACACGCTGGCCCCATAGTCGGGTCGGCCAAACGCGCCTATGGAAGATCTTCAGAGGTACTGAGGTACCTAACTTCCACTGAAACCAATGGGAGTTAGGAGCCTAAATACCACTGGGCCTGCCTGCCTTCCTTGTGTTGCGGCTCTACCCATGTCACACCCACAGAAGCCGCTCTGCAGCCTTCTCTCTCCCCTCTTACCCTGCCGCTGCAGTCGCAGAAAGAGACAAGCCACATTTCCCATGGGGTGGCCTGCGAGTGCCCTTTGCTGAACGCACTTCCTGGGCACCGGTACTGCCGCGGGGGGGGAGGGAGGGGCGCCACCTGGTAAGAGTCCTGCCCGTTCCAATGGCCCCACAAATTGGCCCGTTTTCTTTAGAGAGGCTTCCAGGCTGCTATGGGGAAAACGTCCCCTCTTGGAACCATGTGGGCCATGGACCTTTGCTGGGTCACCTGGTCCTCAGCGGCATTGTTGGGGGTCACCCCTCTGGGGTGGTGAGCGCCCGAGACAGGAAAGCCACAATCAGCGGGTTCCAGGGGGAGACAATGCAAGTGATTGTGATTGCACAGCCAGGCGGATGATTTGATCCTTTCCCGGCTCTCCCCTCAGGCTGCCACCCCCTCATGCAGGCAAAGCCTTCCTCCAACCGCTGCAGACCAGTGCATGCTGTCAGGCCTGTCCTTAGCTGGCCAGGGTCCTTTGCCAGAGTAGGAACGGGGGAGTTAAGAAGGATAAACAGGAGGGGAGAAAAGAGGAAGAGCAGAAAGCTCCTGGCAGGAGTGAATGCAGGAGCCCTCCCCCGCACCCAGCGCTCCCCCCTCCTGCCCCCCCAGTCACCCTAGCCACAGGTAAGGTGGGGACAGTGGGTTTATCCTGGTCACATTGGTGATCTCTCTGCTCCAACCAGCAGCTCCTTCCCTCAGTCCCAGCACGGATACCATGAGGCTGAGCACGGAGCTGCAGGCAGGGCTCTGCTAAGGGGAACCAGACAAGCATGGTACCATCAACGTGAGCCCCTCGTGCAGAGACACTGCACCAGCGCGATTCACCCCAGTCCAGGGTAACTCTACTGCCTAGAGCCACAGCCTGAGGCTTAACTCAGGTGCGACAGACAGGACAAATCTCTCTGTGGTTAGAGGACAGATCGGACAGGGAGAGGACGTCTCAGCTCCATCTTGGGCTGGCCAGACACACCTCCTCTTCTATCTGCCTACCCTTCCCGAGCGCTAGATGAGAATGCTTTTCCTTTCTCATCAGGCTGCTCTCCCCGACAGACGCATTAGAAGAAAACACCGTCCAGGTTCTGCAATGCCATAATCCAGGGACAGGTGCTTTATATGCATATAAAATACCCCCGGCAGAGCAGAGGGCTCCTGCATCAGCCACTAGCCTAAAGGAACGTGGCAGAAGGCAAAGGCTGGCAAAGAGAGGAAGACAATATATGTGGGATGGGGGAGGCAGTGTGACCTAGTGGATAATGAACAGGCTAAGGACTCTGGAGACCTGGATTCTATTCCCAGCTCACTACTGACCGGATGTGTGACCTACCGATGGGAACGGATTTGCTCCGTTTCCCTTCCCACCTTTTGTCTCCCATGTTTAGATATGTACATGCTCTCCGAAGCAAGGACGGTCTCTCACTAGGTTTGCACCGCACCCAGCTCAAGGTGTTATCGTCATGCAAATAATAATGCTAAGGCCGTGGTCACATTGCAGTGAGAGGATGTGCTGTCTCCAGGTCTACAGAGAGCATCTTCTAGTGACGTTGGCTGATTTTCGATCTGCAATCGACTTACATTTTTGCCCTGGCAGAATTCCAAAACCCTGAACACCCTGAATACTAATGGTTAGCTCTGCAGCACGGAAACATTGCAAGAGATAGCACTGCCCCCAGAGTCAAAAATAAACGCGGATTTTGTAACTGGGATAGTTCACAACGGCTGCAGATTTTGTTGGTTTTTTTTTTTTTTTTAACGCTGCATCAGGCATCATGGACTAACGAGTTCTTTGCAGGGATCCGGGTTTCAGATACACATACTCATACTCTCAATCACAGCCCCATGGTCCAGCGGGGAGAGAGAGAGAGTCTCTCTCTGTAATTTGCCCTCAATCGATATTTATGGAAGGAAAAATATCCCTCTTTATAAATCCTGATGATTAACAATGAAAAATTCCCCCTTTCTGGACCACGGGGAGGGAAACTGATCAATATTGACATTTCCCAGTGAGGAGATCAGCCTCCTGACCATAATTACGTGACAAGCAGCAAAGTCTCTCTAAGGGCATAACAACATCCCCCGCCATAAACTTCCTAAGGGGGAGGCCCCACCACATCAAATCAGAGACAGCTACTTTCACTTGCCCAGTCACCATGGCAACGGGATGGAGAAACCAGGGGCGACAGCTAGGCTTTCGGGGAGGGAGGGAGGGAGGGGAAAGAGGTCAGCAGCTCTGAGCCTCATCGGCGCAAGGACCCCAGCGGCCTCTGGCCAAGCGAGCAGCTGAATGGCTAACCGTAGGCTCCTGTCTGCTTTAAAGCAAAGGAGACAAGAGAGATGAGGGGCCAGCGGAACCGGAACCGCTCTGCAGAAAGCAGGGACGCGAAGGGCAATCGAGGGGTTACATGGCCCAAAGCAAGATCCAAACCGTTACGGGTACATAAACCGCACTAGGATGCCCTGGTGGGGAGATCGCACCCAGGTGACTTGCCCCCCCGACCGCTCGTCATCCCAGGTCTTTTTGCAGCAACACTTGGCTCTTCTACAGCTGCCTTTCACCAGCAGATCTCGAAGCCCTTTGCAAAGGGGGTGGTAACAACTGTCTCCCTGTGGTTGATGGGGGGCATAGGGGACTCAGGAGTATATTTTTAAGTCCTTTTATAATTCTGGAGGCCCAGCTTGACTGGGATGTATCACGCCTGGCCCATGAAACGAGCAAGAGGCAGGGCCTGGATTAGAACACAACCCTGTATCCACAATGTCCAGTCCCCCCACCCCATCTAACTGCTAGAACACGGGTTTAAGGCCACGGAGAGACCCCCTTCTCAACCCCTGGAGCACAGCCCCTCCGAATGCACGGTGCTTAGCCCTGGCGGGGCTCCAGGGCACAGCCCCACACCCCGCTCGGCTCCATCGGCTCCTTAGCTCATCACTTCTCTCTTGTGCTTTTTAACGATTAAGAGTTGTATTGATTTTCAGCAAAACAGAAATACCGGGGGGGGGGGACCCCACAGAGCACAGGAGAGAAAGAGGAGGGTTCGCAGAAAGGAAATCTGGCCAGGAAGAGAGGATGAAAAGCCCAAGGAAAAAGAACAAGACGGCCATGGTGTGGTAAGAGACGAGGGCTGCAGAAGAGGGATTTATTCCTACAGTCAGCGTGTGACCATATAGCACAGAAATTATGATTTATAATGTGAATTGTGGTAGCACTGGGGAGCCCCAGTCACTGGCCAAGCGCTGTACCAACACAGTAAACAGGACAGAGGCTGAAGTCAGCAAACGAGTAAGGGAGTTAGGCACGAAACCCCTTGGACTTTTAAAGCCCTGGCCAGAGCCCTTTACAACAATCAAGAAAGAGCTGGGGGTGAAGTCCTGTCCTCACTGACGACAATGGAAACAACTCCCACTAACTTCACCGGTTCCCGTCCCTGGATTTTCCCTAATTCTCTCTTTCACAAGCAGCTGATCTCTCCTGGTGGGGCCAACCCAGGGAAACAATGTGACACCAAAGCCAGCAGCTGATCTCTCCGGCTGGCTTGAACATAATCAGCGGATGCCTGGAAGTCCCGGGGTTCTAATCCCAGCTGTGCCACCAACTCATTGCGTAACCTTGGGCAGCTCACCTAACTCCTCGGGGGCCACTCTGTGTCCTCAGCTCTAGAATAGGAGATAGCAATATTAGGCGGGTTTCCAAAGGGACAGGTAGCAGTTAAGCGCCTAACATCTTCTGGGAGTCGGGTGCCTGGAATCTCTCGCCCTTGTTGTGATGGCTGGCGAGGTTAAGGTGTAAATGAGCTAGAGATAAGCCTGACCCCCTGAACCGAAGGGAGCTCTGAATCCAAACCCTCAAATCCTTCTCTGGCCCTTCTCAGAGCCCCGCAGCGCAGGCTGGGAGCAGAGAGATGCTGTGCTGCTGGTAAGCCGGCGCTCCGCAGCCTGCTATCAAACTTCCGACATCTGTTGGCTGGATGGTCCTGCTCCCAGCTTCGCTTCGGGTCCCCTCCTCCTCTGCGGAAGCAGGCGAGCCCCTCCTCCCCCAACTCCATTCCATCCCCTGCCAAGCCCAGGCAGATCCACCCTGTACTTCAGAAGACGTAAACTAGGTCGCTCTGTGGCTTACCCTCTTGCTGAGTGGTGCTGCCAGCCTCCCCCCGCCCCCGTGCACTGTGCTCTCCAAGCCACCTCCTCTGGCACGAGGTAGCTCTGCTAATACGGCCAGGCTGGGACGTGGGGCCAGATTCGCGGCAGCACAGAGAGGCCCTGCTGGATTTCCAGAGGGCAGGGTAACCAGTAACCAGGCAGGCTCTCAGAGGGACAGGAACTCAGGAAATCCTGCACAAACCAGCAACCTGGTTCTCGGAAGGGAAAGAGGCAGATCTTCCTGCCCAGCTGCTAATAGGCGGCCGGGGGTGGGGGGTGGGGATTGTAATCAGCAGTCCTTTCCACAACTGCGAAGTGCAGGCCAAGATTCAGGGAGCTCCTGCCTGGAAAAACTAGGTAGCCCAGACTGCGGTTGGACAAAAGGAACCACAGGGTCTGCCTGGGGTCCGGCAGCCTAAATAAAGAAACCCCCTTTCTACGGGCTACAGCCAAGTCCTGTGTCTTCTCCATGCAGGGGCAGGGTGGAACCTGCAGGGCCTTTCTCCGTTTATGTTTTACTGTGAAGCAAAACACTTGGTTTCCTTGCTGAGCAGCCTCCAAGTGCAAGATCCAGCTACTCCTCTGTTGCACAATCCCATCCCCAGCTCCACCAAGCAGAGGTTGTCTGGTCTCTGAAGGCAATGTAAAACGGCATTAGAACCCAGTCCGTTTCCTGGTGGGCAGAAAGCGTGCAGAACTGGGGACGTGCAATGGCTGAATCATCCACATGGCAATGCTGCCTTCCTTTATTTCCAGTCCAGACTAGACAGGCAGGCTCCGAGGAGCGTGAGAGGGGAAGAGACCTTGAAATTCTCTGGGGAGTTTGAACTCCTCTTCTTGTATCCCAGCAACTCCACTTCCCTAATATACTCACTGCATCAATGGTGGATAAGCATAACAGCCAAATGATTTTGCTAAAAGGTTGAGCAGCGAAATAATCACTTGTGCTGCCATTAGGCTTCAGAGTTAACACAGCCACTAGGTGTGCGCAAGGCATGACCTCTCAGAGCTGTTGTTTCAGGCTGCTTGCAGCTATCACTGCGTGGGTTACATTCAGATCAACTCCACGCTCCTAATGGCTCGAGACCTGACCTTTATTTTCCCCAATGCAAATCTAGATTCTGCAGTCAAATTCTTCAACACTGTGAATTCCGCAGCCATGAAATCCTGGGAAACACAGGCTGGGCTGGCTACCGCGCAGGGAAAATAAATCAGAGAGAGGAACGGGTGGTTTTGTGGCTCAGACCACAGGAAGGAAGAGTCAGGAGACCTGGGTAACCTCAGGCAAATCAATTCACTTCTCAGGGCCTCAGTTTCCCTATCTTGGGGGTGTGTGCAAAAGGGTTAATTAGGGTTTCTAGAGTGCATTGAGAGTTTCAGATGGAAAGCACAATAGACCACAATATCTCAGCCTTTAAAATGCTTCACGCTATTTCGCTCTGTGCCGTTTAGTGAGCAGAGAACTCTGTCCTCCACTGCATTTAGTCACTAACCGCGGCAAACGCACCCTCATCTTACTGGGGGAAATTAATCATTGCCAGAACTCCTGTGTCCCTCCAGCCTGAGGGCACATGGCAACCCACACACAGGGACTGAGATGGCATCAGAGGAAGATGGGATCATCTAAATCCATCTTTATCTGTTACCTAAGCCAGGATTTGAACCTGACAGGCTACCCATCCTCCATCCCCGCATCTGTTCTAATTCTTATACTAACAATGGGCTGAAAAAATCCTTATGTTTTGCCCGCACCTCCGGCTGATGGTATTGGCACCTCTAGGGAACAGAGCAGGCAGCAAAAACTGGCCCACCTGTCTCAGTCCTGACACGGAAGGCCCTGCTCCAGGGGCGGGCGCGCGGTTCAGTCTCCATTCAGTCTTCAAGCACCCTCTGCCAAGACCAGCAACAAGGGGATTAGTCGCTGCCCACTGTGGTGGGCCCTTTGCCCTTCATTGGGAATTGGGTTGAGACCACCAAGCAAAATGAGAGAGCAACGACTTTCAGTTGTCTCTAGAGCCTGGGTCTGAAGTGTCCACTCTTCGCTATCCAGCCCCTCCGTCCTGTCTACACTAGAAAGCTTGCGCCATTTTAAATAAACTGATTTTTAAACTCACTCTAGTTAAACTGATGCAAAACCCTAACGTAGATGAGCTTGGTGGATTAAACCCTCACGCAAAGAGATTTAAATTGTCTTGGTAAGTTACCAATTTTGACTACATCGATATGCACGTGGGTTCAACCGGCTTAAATGCATCTCCAGGAGGGGGTTCCGCCAGTTGAAAGGGACAGCTTTCCACATGGATTAAGTTAAACCAGGGCAACTCTTCTAGTGCTGATGTGAGGCAACATTTTCAGAAGTACCCAGGAACCTCGTCCCATGTTCAAAAGTGACTCAGGCATTCAAGAACCTCGCTGTAAGTCAGTGGGATTTAGGCACCTAAACATGCAGATAGGAGCAATATCACTAAGTGCCTAACTGGATCGTTAGGTGCCTAAATACCTTTGGCAATCTGACCCTAACCCCTTTTGAATAGGATTTAGGCTCAGGCACTTTTTGAAAATTTTACTGCATCGTCATTCACTTTATACAAACACTCCAGTTTTAACACGCAGTCCCTTGGTGCCTCTGACAGTTGCAAATGGCTAGTCCAGCAAACAGCAAACCTGCTGCCTCAGCTAAACAGAGAGAAACAAACCAGAGGAATCTGAGAGCCAGCTGGACTCGGCAATCAAAATGAAAAATTAAATCAGCGTTTGCACTTCTCCAGCACCGGCCATCGCAGGATCTCAAAGCGGTTTACAAACATTAATTTAGGCCACACCTAGTAAGGGACACCTGGGGACCATGTGACAAACGCTGAATCGCACTAGCCTCTGGAGCAAAACCCGACAGCTGATTAAACAAACAGAAGTTTATAGCACCGTGAGATTTCTGCCCATGAAGCTTGGCATTTCAACCATGAAAAGCCATTACCAATTACAATGTTGCTGAAGCTCAGGACCCGTCAGCTGTCTCCTTTAAAGCAAAATCAGCTTGGATATTTTTTTTTGGGGCGGGGTGGGGGGGTGTTTGCTCAGAATTCTAAAGGCTTGGATTAGGATCTTTATGAATCCCATAGTTAGAATGTGCTGAAAAACGGCCCGAGAACACCAGATGTTCCAGCCAAGCTGCCAACGAGCAGCTGCTTGCAGCCTGTTTTTATTTTAAAAAGCAAAATGATATAGATCTAGATTAAAAAAAATTATATAGATTTTAGATACATGCATGCCTCATGGTACTGATTGAGGCTGTGGGTTTTGCTTCTCTTACATGAGAATGGCAGTGAAGGGACGGATCTCTGCAACAACCCTCCCTTGAAACCTGGCCCTTCTCCTGCTAGGAAAGAGTCACATTACTTTCTGAGGGGGGAGGTGGATTTCTGAAGGTCTGTCCAAACCTGCCAATAAAAAGAAAAGCACCACAAATAAACACCATCTAACTAATGGTGCCAGCACCCGGATTTAATGGCATCACCTCGCTGGCATTGTTTATCTTGAGATGCACAGGAGGGCTGGGTGTGTGTGTGTGTGAGTGAGTGAAGAAGGGCCAGTCTGGGTTTTTATTCAGATCAGTGTTAGTTGAGGGATGCAGGGGGAAAGTCTGGGGGGAGAGAGAGGATGATCTTGTGATGAAGTCATAGGAATAGGAGCCAGATCTTTGTTTATTCTCAGCTCAGTGACAGACTCGCTGGGCACAAGTCACTTAACTACAGTGCCTCAGTTTCCCCATGAAATGGAGATAATTATATTTACTAATTTCCACTTACCTGTGCCCATTTAACACTTTGGGGCTCCCCTGCCACCAAAACTCACAAGAGCAGAATCCCACACACTTTCATTTTTCGCTCATGGTAAGTTTCCCCACCCCCAACATGCTATAAAAGGAACATGTACGGAACCATGGGGTAGCAGTTTCAGAATGAGGCGCTGAAGGGATACAGAGCCTCTCCGCAGAATGGAGACTGACTAAGTCATCCTGATCATCCATCTGCGGAGGAGTGGGGTCTAGTGGTTAAAGCAGGAGACTGGAAATCAAGATACTATCAAGATCTGCCGATGACTCCCTGCATTGATCACTTCCCCTTTGTGGTCAGTTTCCATGACTATAAAGTGGGGATAATAATGCTCTGCCATGCTGGAACTTAAACGTTTGTAAAGTGCTCTGCGATCCTCCAGTGGAAGGTGGTGGAGAAGGGCAGCATCAGTCCTATTAGTAAAGTAATACCAGAAAATCATTTCACCTATCTTTATTCTCCACGTTTCTTCACATTTTGAGGCGTCTGTTAAGACTATTTATTATTTTGCCCCAGCTTCCATTAGAATGCTGGGGAAAACCAACCCTAGCAAGAAGAATCCAAGGCAGGACCAGAACCTGACTCTGAAGTTAATACTGCAAGCTACTAGCACTGAATGGCACAGGACAAAGGAGTTGTCCTGTTGGAACAGCCCCATAGTCACTCAAGTCCAACCACTTGTCTCTCACCGTGACCACTGTTGGATGCTTCCAAGGAAGGGGACAAACCCCTAGCTGAAATACACCTGGCCAGTGGTACAATGTCACTCCATGGGGAAACCCCACATGGCGATTACTTTACAGCTTGAAGTACAAGGGTACAATGCAATACCATGTGCTTTTTTCTTCCCTGGGCAGGTGAGCTCAAGCCATTAAATTCAGATCTGGAGTCAACGGGGCCAGGATTGCAACCCCATAATTTATACACTCTCAAGGGTGGGGTATTCAGATCTGGAGTTTTGACTGCACTCCAAAGCTAACCCTTGCTTAAGTAACTTCAGATTCTGTTCCTATTGCTAAGCATCTGCTCCTTTGATCAAACTTAAATTATTTGCCTCACTAATATAATGTGGCAGGGAGTTCCAGAGGTTAATCACATGTTGTGTGAAATAATCTTCTCTATCCATGGCAATACGCTTCCTGCGCATCAAGAGAGAGGATATAAGCACCCCCATGGGGAAAGGGGAATTTTACCTCGCTCATACCAGCCTGTCTGATATTTTCTGTCCCATTGCAAGTGCTCCATACCTGTCCAGATCAGGTCCAACAATGATTCGTTACACTTAGCACTGCACAGCCATTAATGAATCTTTGCCCTTAGTCTTAAAGCCCTCAACAAATACTTGACATCAGACTATTTAAATCTTGCGCTCACACAGAAGGGACCAAATTCTCTGTTGGCATAAACAGGCCAAACCTTATTGACTCCCACGCTGAATCCAGGCCTATGCTGGGAGGATGGAGGCTAACGGGGAGCAGGCGTGATTGAAGTCCAGCCACAGAGCAAATGCAGCTCATGGAGGTTCTGGGCTAGATCCCCTTCCCACTGAAGTCAATGGCAAAACTTCCATTGATTGCAAACGGAGCATCAGTCAAAGGGGTGACAATGACTATGTGTCCCAGCATGCAATGCTCCCATCTTGCTCTCAGGAGCCAGGCTATGTAGAATATTGTATTCTGGGAGATGGAGTCCCACTGTCGTGCCGGGGGCAGCTGAAAATCTGCATCATTTTGGTAAGAATCAGGTATGGCCAATGCAGCCTCCTGTCTCGGAAAAATTTGGGTATGACCACCGTGTCAGTCTCCTTGCCTTTTAAGTTAGGCCTGAGTGAAGTTCATTAACCTACCTGTGCTCAGGTGTAAGCGTGTCCTCACCCGAGAGATGCAGCACCCAGGCAGGAATGCTTCTTTAATGAATAAGGCCCAGG
Organism: Lepidochelys olivacea; assembly: GCF_965140295.1. Classification (NCBI taxonomy): domain Eukaryota; kingdom Metazoa; phylum Chordata; order Testudines; family Cheloniidae; genus Lepidochelys; species Lepidochelys olivacea. The sequence continues at coordinate 122,528,381 of NC_140417.1, forward strand.
ACTGGGAGCCAGCAGATCTGGATTCTAATCCCTATTCTACCGCTGGCTTCCCAGGCTGAGTTTGAGTCTACACCCCAGGTTTTCTGGGATTTGGCCACTGTTGCTCAGAGCAGGTGGCCTACGCGAGGCCTAGTAAACTAGCTCAGGGCCAGCTCCACAATGGTATTTAGGCTCCTCATTTCCACTGAACCGGTATACTAACACTCAAAGGGACCGTAAGGCCATCTCGTCTGACCTGTAGACAGATCGTAGGGATTTCCCCAGTGCTAGAGCCCAATCCTTCCCACTCAGCCATGTGACTTCGGACCAATTCCATTTAAGCGAATCGAGTTACATGTGCAAGCAGGAGGGAAATCAGACCCAATAGCTTGGGGTGGTGGAGGGATAGCTCAGCGGTTTGAGCATTGGCCTACTAAACCCAGGGTTGCGAGTTCAATCCTTGAGGGGGCCATTTGGGATCTGGGGCAAAAATTGGGGATTGGTCCTGCTTTGAGCAGGGGGTTGGACTAGATGACCTCCTGAGGTCCCTTCCAACCCTGAAATTCTAAGATGAGAGCTTGCCTAATACAGGAGGGAAAACTCATGTACAAGCTTCACGGTTCTTAATTCCAGTGGCGCACACCGTAGATAAATTTCATGCACACCCCAGATTGGAGGGGATACAAGGGAATTGTTTCCTGTGTGCTCTGCCCACACACTTTACTGCTCATAAAGACGTCACTGAAAGCACCAAAAGGGGTCATGCCCATGGGACAGTCGATGGGTATTTTGCTGCTTACTAGGGGTGCTTGATGTGAACGAGCCTGGGCCGTCACCATGGGTTGAGTGTTTCTTCCCAAGCCAGGCATCTGCCGGTGAGCCTCTGGATTTCTTTACCCCTAATTGAGAGTGGCACCTTCCTCCCCTTGCTAGGCCAGCGGACAGGCCATTCAGGAAGCCACGGATCCCTTCTGATGTCATGAGGGATTATTTTGCACAAAGGCCACGCCTCCTGGGAAGACATGGGATGGAAACTCACTGTGCCTATGGCAACTGGGGCCTCTAGCTAACACCATGTGGTTGATGAGCGCACCAGTATGGAAGAACAGTATGAGCTCACAGCTGGGAAAGGAAAGGTTAGGTTCTACTTCCCAGTGTCTTTACTATCAGGCCAATGTGCCTAGGAGACCATCAGTTGCTCGACCTTATCACAGCCGCATCAGTTTGCGCCCCTTTATGATGTTCAAAGGAGAAGTTTAAATTAAAAAAATCTGTTCAATGTTTTTGTTTTTTTTAAAAAAACACCCAAAATACCAAGTCTAGGAATTATTTATGCTCCAGGAATTATTTTGGGAAGGTTCTATGGCCTATGTCATAAAGGAGTTCAGAGTAGATGATCATCATGATCCCTTCTGGCCTGGGAAATCTATGAAGTCCCGACTTCCTCATTTTTGTTGAAAAATTTAGTAGAATTGTGACATTTCAAGAGATTAAAGTTGAGCAAGGGAGAGCTGGGGAGGGGTTTTCCATTTGCACTGTTTTAATCAGGGGTAGTCAATAGGCAGATGGTCGGCCAAATCTGGACCTCCAGATGCTTCTGAATGGGCCCTGAAATCTTTTTATTTACTTATTTTTTAAATCATTTTCTCTGGAGTTTAGACCTTGACTATACCTTGACCAAGAAATTTGGACCTTGATAAAAGTAATTGAGTATCCCGGGCTTAAACCCTTGGTTTTGCTCTACACCTGTTTGAATTCAAACACCCAATACACAATTGGGAGAAAGGTGCTCTTTGTGAAGGCATCCAACATAACTGCTCCTTCAGGCAAAGGCTGTGTAAACACTCATCCACAGTTCTCTAAGTACTCCAAAGAGATTGCCAGCAAAAGCAAGGGAGACAAGGGTTTAATTAATTCTTAAAATGTCAGGTTAAAAACAAAACAAAAAACCCAAACACCCCCAAAACAACCGTACAGTTTTTTCTACGCATCATGAAGAAGGAATAAAGAGCACAATTGTGTTTTCCTTCCTCTTTGCCGATCACATTCAAGATCAACTGGGTGAGGATTGCTGGCCATCCTAATCTGCCCATCAACTCATGAACACACCTGTCATTTTGCTCGCTCCCTTGGCCAGTAAAGAACCTTTTTTGAACCCCAGCTACACTTGCATTAAACCAGTGTTAACTGGCTAAAATACCAAGAGGGCCAAAGGGCATTAAAAATCCAAATTCAGACCAGGCCTACACATGGCCAGCTGCAGTTCCTACTGCACAAAAATCCCTGCAACTTCTTACTATCCATTTCCAGGATCTTGACACCCTTTTTTGCGCCCACCTTTCTTTACGACCACACTCCTCCCTTGACTAGCACCAGCGATGCCAGGTTGAACAGTGGTTAAGCTGTTGTTAATTAACCCCAAGAAATTTTTTTTCCTCCCTGAACACAACCCAATTTGCCTTGCAACCCTGAGAGACCCCCACGCTCAGATGTGGAGCTGAATTTCCTTTGTCTCAAACTATAATCAGACCGCACCTCTTCCCGGGGAGCGTCAGACCCTTGGCCATTCTCAGGGACTGAGAGGTCCCGGCCGTTTGATGGAGACCATGAAGTAGTGGCAGGTGTTTCAGACATTCCTTTTCAAGAGGTATGATTAGTAAATATTGATCTGGAGATCTTCTTGCATCGCATGCTCCTTGGGGAAGGTAAAGCGTCTCCCTCTGTGTTTGGGAAGCACATTTTGGGTACTTGCCATGATAATCAAATGATTATAACTGTTGTGTTTTAAAATTTTTTTTTTTCCTGCTAGCATCCGGATGCCTGTCATTGGTTTTTAATCTTCCCTGATTTGTTAGCAGCCTTTGACACTATTGATCTTAAGATCTTCTTGTTTTGATTTCCAGGGACTGGTGCTCAGGGGTTTGAATCTAGCCTAGTCAATTACCTCAAGTGATGGATTGCAAGAATTTCTCTCTAGTTTTGGAGAGTTAAGCTGAGGTATTTGAGGGAACCATCCTTGGACTTCGATTGTTTATCTTGGGATCTGCAAACCTACCCTGAGTTTGATAAAGCTACAGTGGATTTCAGTATCCTCTCTCTGAAGATGATATTAATATATCTAAAGATTCTCCATCAGAATACACTCCACTTCAGAGGTGTATAAAGCTGGTGGAGACAAGCCTGGGAAATATCCCCTGCACAGGGGACCTTCCCAGCTGGCACAGAACTAGCATAAGAACTCCTTATGAAAGGAGACTCGAGGAGCTTGGCTTGTTTAGCCTAACTAAAAGAAGGTTGAGGGGAGATATGATTGCTCTCTATAAATATATCAGAGGGATAAATACCGGAGAGGGAGAGGAATTACTTAAGCTCAGTACCAATGTGGACACAAGAACAAATGGATATAAACTGGTCATTGGGAAGTTTAGACTTGAAATTAGACGAAGGCTTCTAACCATCAGAGGAGTGAAGTTTTGGAATAGCCTTCCAAGGGAAGCAGTGGGGGCAAAAGGTCTATCTGGTTTTAAGATTAAATTCGATAAGTTTATGGAGGAGATGGTATGATGGGATAACATGATTTTGGTAATTAATTGATCTTTAAATATTCATGGTAAATAGGAAACAGGCCCAATGGCCTGTGATGGGATGTTAGATGGGGTGGGATCTGAGTTGCCCAGGAAAGAATTTTCTGTAGTATCTGGCTGGTGAATCTTGCCCATATGCTCAGGGTTTAGCTGATCACCATATTTGGGGTCGGGAAGGAATTTTCCTCCAGGGCAGATTGGAAGAGGCCCTGGAGGTTTTTTGCCTTCCTCTGTAGCATGGGGCACAGGTCACTTGCTGGAGGATTCTCTGCTCCTTGAAGTCTTTAAACCACGATTTGAGGACTTCAATAGCTCAGACATAGGTGAGAGGTTTATTCCAGGAGTGGGTGGGTGAGATTCTGTGGCCTGCGTGGTGCAGAAGGTCGGACTAGATGATCATAATGGTCTCTTCTGACCTTCGTATCTATGAAACTCTGGACTAGTTCAATTCTGTCATAAAGAGTGGCCAGACTGCACTGTGGTCCTGCTTCCCACGGCCATAGAGGTACACGTAAACCAGAGCAGCCCCGAGGAAGTTGGCTATCAGCAGAAATAGAAATCGGGTCTCCTGACTCTAAAGTACAGCCTCTTTGGCTCCAGGAGAGTCTCCGTTAGGATTCTGTGGAATTCAACAGTACAAAGTCTATGACACCTTCTCATTCTCCCTCCCAATGTCTTAACATTATCTCCATTTTAAAGATAGGGAAACTGAGGCAGCGAGGTTAAGTGACTTGCCCGTGGCCATAGAGGGAGACCATGTCAGAGCAGTGATTCAAATTCAGGCCTAATTTCTGGATTCGGGTATACTGCCATTTTCTGAAGCAGGGATCAAAGAAGAGGCCAATTTTCTTGTGCCTATGTATCTTCACTGAAACCCTGTTGTCTTCCAGCATGCCCTTCCACCGGGGCTGCAGCAACGGCTCTCAGAGACTTGGTTTGCTCAGATTTAAAGTTTGCTCATCATGCCCTCAGTTCTACTGGGAAATTCTGGAGGTCTTATTCTCTCTAAAATCTCTTTTGACCATTTGTGCTCCCAGATCCTTACCAGGAGCTCCTGGCTTCACTCACAACTGTGTTTATTCTGACCTAGGGACTTAGTCTTCCTGCATTTCTAACAATCAGAGCCTGACTGCTTGCAGAGGTTTTTCTTGGCTGTTTCCAGATTACCTGGATATTTGCATAAGCGGCACCTCAGAAATCTGGTTTGACCTTCGACAGGTCAACATTTGCTCCCTTCCACTGGCAGAATCTGGCTCGGGCAGCTGCAGGCTAATGGAGTGCCTGGGGGCTGGGAGCCAGGACTCCTGGGTTCTCTTCCTCACTCAGCCACTGGCTCACTGCCGTGGCCTGAGGCAAACCAATGTCTGTTCTTTCATTTCCCCACAGTCCCAGAAAAGCGGGAATAATTGACCCTTATTCCCCCTTTTTTCAGGTGCTTTGAGATCTTTCGCGAAGAAGTGCTACATTCAGGTTACGTATTATTCTAGGGGTCTCTTCAGTCTCCCTTAGGATATGGCTACACTGGGATTAAAAATACCCATGGCACCCTGCCTCAGATCCCAGATCAGCTGATTCAGGCTCACAGGCTGCAGGCTATGGGGCTAAAAATTGCAGTGGGCTGGAGCCCGGGCTCTGAGACCGCCCCGAACATCTACACTGCAATTTTATAGCCTGGCAGCCCAAGTCTCACGAGCCTACTGCAGCTGATTCAGGCCAGCTGCGGCTGTGCAGCGAGTCTTTTATCACAGTGTAGACGCACCCTTCGACTCTCTCTCCCCAACCCCTCCATCATCCAGCGTTCCCCTTTGCATGCCTCGCCTCTCGGGCAGATCATTCTGTTCTTGGGGGAGCTTCACCACTTAGCTGGAGGTTGAGTTTTTGTTTGTTTGTCGAGTCTGTGTTTATTATTAGCGGGCCATAGTACACTCCGGTGCATGGAGATTGGTGCCGTTTAAATTAACAGGTAACAAGAATCACAAGCCAACCTTGAAGTGAATCAAGGTCAGGAAGGAAACCTGGGCCACTGGGGCCCCAATTCAGCAAAGTACTTAAGCACTCGAGTAGCCATGCTGACTTCAATGGGTGTCACGTGCCTAAGCTGCTTGCTGAATCGGGGCCAGAAGCTGCACGCTCCAGTCTTGGCCACCTTCTCAGCACCGCAGCGTATATGGTGATGGCGTCTGCACATGGACTAGCGGTTAGAAAACAGGACTCCTGGCTCTGCCCCTGACTTGCCATGTGACCTTGGGCAAGGCGCTTCCCCCTTCTGCGTCAGTTTCCCCAGCTGTAAAATGAGGATAACGCAGCCCACCTCACAGCAGTGCAATTAAGCTCACTTCCCCGCTGTACGTCGAGTGCTTTGAAATCCCTGGACAGAGGCCAGAGACAGGCACATTGTTACAGCTGCTGGGTTGGAACGTTGGCCTGGGGCGGGGTAGTCACTACCGGCTGCGGCGGATCAGCACCTCCTGCTGGCTAACACGGGGAGGTTAACAGGGCCACGCACGGGGAGGCAGCTTACCCACACCTCCTACCTGCGGGAACAGCACAGAAGGGGCGAAGAGAGAAAACTGGGGACCCTGCATGGTACAGGGATGCAATCTTATGACCTCATCCACAAGGGTCTTCCCTTCGGAGCCAGGCGTGAGCTACGAGATGTCCCAAGCCACCAGCTCCAGAATAGCTCTATTAAAGTCAAGCCGAGGCTGGACAGGCCCTCAATGTCAGAGCTAGAATGGTCTGTTGGCCTGCCCAGCCCAGCCCCCCACCCCCCTGCTCCACTGGACATCAACCCTGGAGCAAAAAGTGTCATCTGGCTGCGAAAGTCAACTGAAATTAAACCAACCAGGGGCCAAATTTCCCCTCATTCGTCCCTCCCCCAACGCTGCTGGCGGTGATGGAGACCGCGTGGCTTTATTATTTATCGCCCCCCAAGCCTGTTGGAAAGCCGAGCTCAAATGAGCTTTCGCCGTCAGAGCCCAGCGTGCCCGGCCAAGAGAACAAAGAGACAGGCGTGCGCGCACACAGAGAGAGAATCCCTTTGTCTGCAAGCAGGGATCCTCACCCAGCCACATCAGCTTCCACTGAGCGACCTGCAGTTTGTGCCGATGCCGGGGTGGGGGGGGGGTAGTTTACACCTGCATCTCATGCCTGCTGCACAACCGTGAAGAGGCCAAAAGAAACCCCAACCAACGCTCATCGGTCCGTGGCAGAGCATCAACCTTCCAACTCAGCTGCAGCAATCCCAGCAAAACATCAGAACGGACTGGAGGGAGGTTCCAGGGGACAGGATATGAAACCCACACAATAACTGGGCTCAAAGCAGGGTTTATATCAACCCCACGTATTTCTAGGGAAACTGCCCGTTCAATTTAATAACCTCTTTTTAAAAATAAAAAAAAAATTAAAAAAAAAATGGTCCAGCACTGAACCAAAGCTTCAGAAGCCAGGTCACCTTGAGGTTTTCGAAAGCAGGAGTGCCAAGGGGACAAGAGGATCCTTCCTTGGAGGACATGCTAAGGGGGAGGAGAGCCCAGCTCTCCATGAATCCACTAGACGATACACTCTGTCGGCCTGCCAATATTCACTGATATTTTAGAGAGCATGCGAGTGCTCGTTCCCCAGCCAGAACTTCTGTGTCTGCCAAGCGCTTCATCTGGATCCATCCACGGCTGAGAAGTTTCCAAATCTGCTTGTAGATGTGTCCAAAAAAATAAAAGGTACAAACCAAAGGATAAAAAGCATCAATGGGGGTGGGGGTGGGGGGGGAGGGAGGAAAGACAGGGGAGAGAACCTCAGGCTGAAAAATAAAACCCCATTTTTCCTGGCACATCACCACCAGAAGACAGAAATAATTTAATTTAGTTCGCAATGTCTTGCTATGTCACTATATAGCACCCAGCACAGGCGAACCCCAGTTTTGGCTGTGGTCTTTTGGTGCTGCCGTAATACAACCAATAAGAAAGGGGAAGAGGTTGAGGTTGTGACTGAATGCTGGACCTGGGGCTGCAGATTCTCCTTTGCCGAAAACAACGGGGTTTGGACAAGGACTATTTTAACGAGTTTGATCTGGAGGAGAGACAAAATACTTAACAAACCCAGGATTTCGTGGCTGACACTATGCTGCCCTCCAACAGCTGCTCAGGACTAGTTCTCTTTTCCTCCAAAAGCACAGGCCCCTACCCCTTGAGCTAAAGGAGAATCTTCTTTATCAGTACAGGGTTTATGACACACAGCTGAACAGTTCTGATTCCATACAATAAAGGAAGTGGCGTACACACCCAGACCGCACTACCCAGTTTACTGCAACGCTTCTGTCCAAGGCACTGTGCAAACACAGCCCGCATCTATGGTATAATAAATGTTAGCCCCATTTTATAGGTGGGCAAACCGAGGCACAGAGAAGTGAAGTGGCCTGTCTACATTCACATGACAAGTGAATGAAGGAGCTTAAGATTAACTCAAGAGTCCCTGGCTACAAGTCCACTAAACACCATCTCTCTTAACAAGGGGCTGACAACTCCCCCCTCCCCCTTAGCCTACTGCTGCTGCTAAGGCAGAGAGGGGACAGTCTCCAGAGATACCAGCCTGGAGATAAATAAAAAGCAGACTGGATTCTGCCCTGGAACCCACGGGAACAACATGCATGACCCAGAGCAGGATCCGGCCCCGAGTGCTGAGTAATAAATCCGTATGTACACGTCCGTTTGAAGTCGGACAGAACGGCGGCCGCTGAGTTCCCAGCGCTCCGCGCTGATCACATTGCCAGGGCAGCACAGAAGCGGATTATAAAACACCACACCGGCTAGCAGTTCTGCAAAGCTACCTAACGGCACTGCCCTCTCTTGGCTATTTCATTGTTTCAATGTTAGCCCCTCCTCTCCTTCCCCACCTTTTGTCCCCCACTCTAGGGGAGGATCTGTTGCTGTCAGGCCCAGTTCAGCTCTGATTACGAGTGCAAAAACTGGTAGGATCACTGAGGTGTGCTAAGGAAAAAACAAAAACAAAAAACCCACACACACCCACACACACAACGGAATAGGCCAATGCACTGCAAAGTAGTCACAGAGCTCTTTGCTTCCCTCATTGCTCTAACCTATTGCCACTCTTCCAATAACCTGCTCCTCCTGCGGCCAGCTCTTGCTTATGCTGGTCTGAGCCAGGAGATCACCCGGGCACACCTGCTGAGCTCAGTGGGGCTTAAGCAGAATCAGGTCCACAGGCTCCTGGCGGGGGAGGGAGGGGGGGAGGGAGAGCTGCTCCTTTCTGCCTTTGGCCCAAACCAGCCATTGAGAGTGGAAAGTTTGGGAAGGGGGAGGCCAGGGGAAGAGTCTTCAAAACCTCTCTAATATTTACTCAAACTCCTTCGCTCCTTTGATTACAGCTGGTCAGGGAGGGTGTCAAACGTCCCCTCTCTTCCCCATCACGCCTCTGTTGTGGAGGGGGGGAGGGGAGGGAAAGAAATTATACTTTCAAATTAAGGCCTCTTTTCTCTCCTCTCTTTTTCAACCAACCAACCACCCAGCTGGCCCTTTCCTCCCCCAGCCAGATCACGTGTAGCAGAGAATGGTTCTCCATTGCCCAGCTTCTCTGGTGAATGGCACTCTGTGAATACCACAGGTTAGCCTCAGACTGAACAAGATGCTGGACCAAGTTTATTACAACAAGGGTATTTCCGCAGCCATCAAAAGCTCTGTTTATACCCACAGGTTTATACTGGAACAGACCTGGCCAACGCTCCACTGACTTCCTATTTCACAGTTGCCCTCCCTTTGCTTTTGAAGCTCTCCAAAGCAGGCTGCGTGGTGTGGTAGGAGCTACAGAGAAGGTCCTTGTGCTAGAATTTGTGACACAGGAAGAGCAGTCAGAAGGGGGGGGGTTCTATACCCAAGCTGTCAGGGACTCAGTGGCTGGGCAAATCATCCAGTCTTTCTATGCCTCAGTCTCCCCATCTGTAAAATGGGATAATCGCTAAACCATGGGTGGAGGGAGGACCTTAACTTGCTTCTGGTTCTAAAGCACTCTGGGAGCCCCGATAAAAGATGCTATGCACAGTACCACATGGACCTGTCTCATATGCGGATGTAATCTATATACACCTACCCCTAACACTGTCCCTCCTCCACTGCACATGCCTATGTGCAGTCCCAAATTACGGCCCAAGGGCCTTTGCCTTTCCAGCTCCTACCACACCAAGGCACCTTCTTCCATCCTTCCCACTTCATCAGCTCCACGTCTTGTATCCGGTCTCTGCCAAAAACCTCTCCCCAACCTCTGCCTCTTAATTCCTCTGGTAGTTATTTTTCAGTTAGCTGTGTATAAAGCACTTGGGGATGGGGATTTGTAGCAAAGCAGGCACAAGCAACCAAGCTGCCTAGGTGCGACTACATTCCGAGGCCTTAGTATAAATGCAGCAAGGAAGACAAGGGGGAGGGTATAGGAAGAGGAAAGAAATATTTCAACCCACAGCCAAGGAATTCAATAGGGAAATTCAAGACAGTTTTAGTTGACCGATGGCCTAAAGGTATCGTCTTGCTTTGGGGGACTCCGAGGATCAAGACAAGTTCATGCTCGGGGTAACTTCCCAGACTTCAAAGGCTTTACACCAGGGATGGCTAGGCGCCCCCAAGATTCCTCTGAAGTACCCTTTCCTGCTATCTTATGCATTTAATTTCCTGTCTTCTAAATTGGCAGGAAAACCAAGGGCAACAGCAAAGCCCACACAAACCAAGGACTGTTAAAGACACAGAGATGGGGCCAGGGAGGTCTGACGAGATCACCTATGATGGCCTAAAAAGACACTGCACACAAAGGCAGAATCCCAGGGCACAAAAAACCGTTCCCATTTGGCAGCCCAGAGCCAGAACAACAAGGGGGTGCTGCAGGTCAGGACTGAGGAACATCGGAAGAGCTGTGGGCAGGGAATTGAGGGACATCAGCAGAGCTATGTGACGGGTGTCTCGGACCAGAATAGCCAGGGACTTCCTGTGAGTACGGAGGCCCACTGGCGTAGCTGGGCGGGACCTAGTGCCGTAACAGTCCTGAGTCTGGAGTGAGGCACTTTGCAGAGCTCTGCGGGAAATGCTTGCACAGCATCTGCCCCCACTGACCAGTCACGAGTACTAAATTATACCAAGCTCTAGGCAAATATGTATAAACACTACCCCTTCAATGATCTGCACCTCACACACACGTCTGATAACAAAACACCTGGAAATATACACATGCCTATTAAATCAAACCCTATGCACTATAAGCTACAAAACCTGGTTTTGTTTTTAAAATGCAACCCACCTCAGCTCTGCCTAAAGCGTCCCAGTTCTAGCTGGTGCCAGCCACCTGGTATTTAGAGGCACTCCAGTTCCAATAACATTTTTTACCATTGGGAGAGAAGGACCCTTTCAAGGGGAAAAAAAAATTCCCCCAGCTCCACAGCTGTCTATCAAACAGAGGTCTGCAGAGCTCCCGCTCCGAAACCCATTGTGTAACTGGCCATTTTTTGTCCTTGCTGGAGTGCGTCAGGGCAAATCGATAGGGACAGCCAGGAAAAGGGGTGGAAAAAAGCCACCATGGACATTTTCCACAGATCATCTGCAGGGAGGGCATGGCCAGCCACTGCTTTGCCTGGACAGGCACGATTAACAGGTCACACGTATGTCAGGCTCTGTAGCCATTTCTCCCAGCGGTGGCCTGACTCTGTACAGAAATTTCGCTTCCAAAAAATCTTCCCCGGCAGGAGCTTAGAATTCAGCACTGTTCCCCCCACCGATCCATGTCAGACTTTTGGCAAATACTACAGGTCTCCTCCCTCCTGGATTTTAAAAGAGAGCTGAAATCAACTCGGCTCTTTGTGTGATTAAAACCAAACAACTCCCCACCCCACCATGTCCATCTATAAAGCCAAAACCATCTTCCCTGTGCAATAGCCAAATCAGCACTGCTCTGGAAACAGGGCCGTACTGCCTTAGCACCTGAAAGGGGAGCACTGAACATTGTTTTCAAAAGGTCTCACCAAAATAATACTGGTTACATATAGATCTCCCATTCTTCTTAAAAAAATACTACAGCTATTCAGAACACAGAAGAATCCCCCCCACACACACCCCAAAGCTGTTCTACCTATAAGGCAAGTCAAATAGCAGGATTAAAAACCCTGAGCATCCCTAAAAAAAAGGCCAAAGCACAGGGTATACATGGCATTTTAACTCTGTACTGTCTGCTTTGAGATTCCCAAGTGAGCTTTGATTCAGGCTAGTCTAAATCAATTGCATCCAGTACAGAGATTAGGATGAACATGGCAACATTTGGAGAACGTTTGGGAGGAAAAAATGTTTTGCTGGTTTTGTTTCCTATCTTCCTTCAAATCCCCATTAGGTGACTTCAGAATCGGATATAACTTTTCTTTAATAGACAAACAAAAAAACAAAAGAACAATAAATTGTTCCCAAGATGGGGTTATTCTGCAAGGTTGGAAGGAGATTGCATTATAACCGGGGATAAAGGTCAGCCCGGGAAATTTAAGATTTCAACAACGAAAGCAGGACCTGAAGAAAACCCCCCTCATCTTTTGATTCCTTCATACAAACAAAATGACAAGAAACAAACAGAGGGCTTTTATTTTCATGCCACAAAACCAGGAATTAAAAGGAGAAAACATCTCAGGGTGGGGGGAGATATATTACACACATTCGCAAGCAAAAGATTAACCACAAATGATATGTGCTGCTAATATCTGTATTGCAATAGTGTCGGTGAGCTTCAATCATGGACCAGGACTCCACTGTGCTTGGTGCTGTACACACAGAGCAAAAAGACAATCTTTGCCCTGAAGAGTTTGCTATGTACATACAAGACTATCTGCCTTTGCAATTCTGAATGTGTTTATTCGAGACACACCTGCCCCTTCTCCCATACAGTCTTATCTGTGCCCCTGCAACGATCTCGCCTGACTCGTGCTCAACGTACTGTTTATATTGCAGTAGTACTCAAAGGTCTCATCTAGATTGTACAGCACCTAGCATGACTGAAACCAAACACACTGAAAATGACAGCCCCTGCACCCAAAGAGCGTACAGTCTCCAAGACTTGACCTAACAAGCAGAGGACACAAACAAGGGGTCACAAGCCTTGGGCTTGTCGAGGCAACCATCACAACTTGCCATCTGGCTAGCTGTGATCAGGTTACCTTCAAAGGCCTACCATGCCGACTTCAGCCCCAGGCCCTTGCTACAGACACAGAGCTGGATCCAGAGTCCCGCTACACATTGATATTAGGAAGGTGACAGAGCAGAGAATCAGGCCCAGAGTCATCAAACGTCTTTGTTAAGTAATTAAAAAACAATCAAAAAAGGAGCTACAAAAAGATCCATGAGGAATATCACATGACCAGTTCCTCTCAGACACATTTCCCCCCCCAGCCGCAGATCTCACTAGCTCCGTGCTATTAGCCATTCATCAACGTCATTATATAGCCCAGGTTTGGGGTTTTCTGCCATCCCTTGTTGTGCTGTGGCTAACCACACTCAGACAAGCAATTCCAAGGGAGTCAAAGGGAATATTCGCCTGAGAAAAAAAAAATCACCAGATCTGGCCCTTAGAGTCCAAGATCCTGAGGGCAGGAAGTTGCCAGTTCCTATTTGTCTGCAAAGCACCATGCACATTAAACATTTAAATGGGCAGATCCCAAGGCCCACTGACAAAAGGTGGGTTTATTGCTATTTTATTGAAGGGAGAAACTGAGGCACAAGACCTAGGTCACACAGTGAGCAAACGGGAGAACTGGGAATAGAAGCCAGATCTCCTGACTCCCAGCTCTGTGCTTTATCCACTGGATCAGAGTGCCTCGCTTATTCAGACAAACTCAGGCTGATGACTTGTAGCAGTGTTGATTAAGAACCTCAATATTTGGCCTAATCTATGTAAGGAATTTATCTGGTCCCCATTACAACATCAGAGCACTTCACAATCTTCAGTGCATGGCCCTGTAGAGGGGGGCCAGTGCCATCATCCCCACTGCACAGAGGAGAAACTGAGGCACACAGGGGCTAAGTGACTCCCCTAAGGTCACACAAGAAGTCTGTGGCAGAACAGGAAATTGAACCCTGGTCTCGAGCCTCAAGCTAGTTCCCTAACCACTGGACCATCTTTCCTAAATACTAAAGGTTTGCAGTGAGACTGAAGTGTATTCCTTGCCTGGCTGTAGCTTTGCAACCTGCAGTTTAGCCAGGAAACGCCCTGAGGGGCTAACGCAGAGCCAGCAGAAGGTATCCTTCGAGCAACAACACATTTTAAAAGTGGGCGTGGATGAGATCCAAGTCTGCTGGGAACCCACCCGGAAAATTCCTTGGCGCGACGCTGCGCAGCGGACCGCCCCAGTGCGTGGGTTTCCCAGCCCAGCCAGCCACTCCCGGCTCTGGGATGAAGGTATCTTTCCTACTTGGCTCTGCCCTTTTCCCAGAGAGGGAAGAATTAACAGAAGCAAACAAATGCTTCTCACAAGTCTGGCTGAGTCTTTGCCCTTCCTCAGGGTTGCGGGGAAGGGGGGGGGGGGGAGGAGAAGAAAAAGAAGAACCACTAGCAGCTCCATGCAACTCTTTGCTTTCCCCAAAAAACCCGGAGGGGGAAAAACCACTTTCCTGTGAGCTCACACTGACTCCTCTCCGCAGAGAATCCCCCCCACCCCCCGGGCCTGGCCATCCAACTGGAAAGTAATCACGTTGCGCTTTTTATTTATTACCCTTTTTTTTTTTTAATTGCTAAATGGTGACTCATTTTGGCAGCGTTAAAATACACAGGAAATCATCCCCATTTTACAGCAACCACCATTCGATTCACTGTTAAATATTTATTCCGCGCACTGCAGCCCTGGGAGGAAGCAGAGGGCCCCACTGCCCTGAAGCAGTTGTACGGGAGACAGCAGGACAGAACAGGAGAGACCTCGGGGCCAGCCCAAGGAAGACAGCAACACTGGGGTGGGTTGATGGCCTATGCGCTTGTTAGCTGTCCCCAGTCTCCACAGCTAAGGGGAGGGACTAGACCCCAGGATTAGGGCAGGAAGGGCTCCACCAGGCCACGCTGCCAAACAAGGCTCAATATACAAAACCCCCTATTATTCCAGTTCTGGGCACGATCACACAAAACCCCAGTGGTCTGTGCTCCTCCCAGGATGGGCACTGGTCCCACCCGTCCCCACCACAAACTCTTCATTGTTCAGCCAAATGTCAGCTAAGTGCCCACAGGCAGAAAAGCTGGTGCATTAGCCCACTGCGCCCCCATGCTGCCCCCTCCCTCCCCGGGGCTTTTGGAGAAGCCTAGTCACTGGTGACACCACCCCCAGCTGCTCAAGATCCTGCCCCTGCCTCACCCCTCCTCCACAACACCCACCTCCAACCGGTTTCAAACATCACAAGAGGAGGGAGACTTTGGTGGAGCCCGGGTGGTGGGAAGAGAGAGGAGATGCTGATTTGACACTGATGAGGGATGCATTGTAATCAAGGCATTGCTTGCCACCCCTGGGAGCAAGCTGCCTGAAACCAGATTTCAAAGCAATTCAACCTACGAACCCATCTGATTTCCCTTCCATCCTCACTTATTTGGGAAGCAGAAGAGGGCAGGGCCTTCGGAAAAGGTTCTGGAGGCAAGTCCTCTAGCAAAGGGTCTCTCTCTGCTGATGTTTTGTTCTAAACCAGGGCGATTATGTTCTGCATTCATCCGCTGCAACAAATGGCCCAAGGAGGGGATCCTTTACGCTATAACCACATACCCATAATTAGCTGCATCAGCAAGTTACTCCTCTTCGTTAATTAGTTTGCAAAGCAGTTTGAAGGTTTCAAGTCCTATTGTCACCAGTGGGTGACAAATGACTTCAAAAGATCCCCATCAAATACCTCACTGCTTCCTTTCCCCCACCTCCACTCCATTGTTTGAATAACCCCTTGAAAGCTGAAAACACAAACCCCATACCAGTCATTTTATCACCCACCCCTGTTTGACATGCACTCCCCCCGCCCCCTTTCTCCTCACCCCCATGATGCCTTTCCAGCTGAGCTTGAAATTAACGTCTGCTTTTGTAGCCAGACTAGTCCACAGGATATGAGACACAGTAGGTAGGTTGGTCCAGTCAAAGATATTACCTCACCTACTTTGTCTCTCTCATGTCTGCTTTTGTTTACTTCCTCATTTGTACCCCAGCACCACTGAGGAGCTGGGAACAGGGCACTGCATCAAAAGGCAGTTGCAGAACCATCAGGGAGGAGGAGTGCAAGGAGTTATTTTGTGTAGGTCCTACGTAAACACTGGCCTTTTCAAAAAATAAAAAGATTTCTCAATGGCACAGCAGAGGATTAAAAATGAAGTAGAACAGGGAATAGGTGGCAAATTCCTCCCCTAATGACTTTAAACCAGGTGGATTTTGTGGAGGGGAGGGGACTCAGATTTGACTGTGCTCACTTGAGTCTGGAATCTTCACAATTGAGTAAAAGCCCTTGATCCAAAAGAATCACCGTGGGGGGCTAGGTAAAGGTTCAGACAGGCAATGCGGGGCAGTGATTCGCTTCCATCCCACTCTTGAACTGGAAGAGATCCATGAAGTCCCTTTGCCTTGCCCCACTAGCCAGTCCCAGGTCGGTTCCAACGACACATTTTTAAGGACTTTGACCATCTCTTTTAGACTGGAATCTCCTCGGGGCAGGGACTTACTTGCCTTTGCTTGTCTCTTGGGCAGCACCATGCACACCACGGGCGCGCTGCAACCAGCGCAACCATCGCAGAGAAAGAGACAAAAAAGGGACAACTATGGGGTCCACTTACCCGGATCTCGTTGCGCCGGATTTCCACGTCACACACCGAATGGCCCTGGTGGGCCCCGCTATAGTAGCAGCAGAATTGGCACACGGCGACCTGCTCCGCTTCACAGTGGTACAGTCGGTAGGCGTTGTGCTGGGGGCAGCTCCAGGCCCGGACATCGTCCGCCTCCACCAGGAGGTGCCCCCGGGCCGTGGAGGGCTGCTGCAGGTGCGTCTGCACGTGAGATTGACAGCAGGGGGCCTCGCACCTCAGGCAGATCTTTTGGGCGGGCAGCGGGGGGCCCCTGCGGCAGAAAACGCAGTGCAAGACGGAGGGGGTCTTCTCCAGGTTGAGGGAGTTGAACTTTTCCACAATGTTGGTCAGTTTCAAGTTCTTCTCCAGGTTGGGTTTCTGGTTGTAGGCCTGATTGCATTCCGGACAGCGCACTAACCCAGTCTCTTTGGCCCACGCCTCCCCTATGCAGCCCCTGCAGAAATTGTGCTTACAAGGAAGTTGAACAGGTTCCACAAAGACATGCAGGCAAATGGGACATATAAGTTCCTCTTCAAAACAGTTCTTCCAATTTTCAGCCATTTCTACGGATAGATATATATATATATATATATATATATATATAATCTCTCTCTTACTATTTCAGTTTGATCTACAGATGCCGATGGAGAGTGGGCTTTTCCCCCTGCAGTGGGAAGCCTGCCGGTAAACTGCTATTGAAAAATAAAAAAATAATAAAAAATAAAAAACTACAGGATATTCTAAATTTCAAAGTAAAATAACCCACAGAGCAGAGTCCTACGAAACTCAAACACTAACAAAAATGTATATATACGATCTGATTAAGGGCCAGTGTTAGCTGGAAAAAAAAAACAAAAAAACACAGAAGCTTTCAGGGTTTAAAGCCCACAATTTTAACAACTCTTAGGAGCAGTTTTGTTTCTTCTGATTCTGGAAGGTGAATCGAAACTTACTGAAGGTTGAAAAAAAATCCATACAAAATCCAGTAGCAGAGTCCAAGTTCCATTAAAAACCTCCTAAATTTAGAACTCCGGATTTGATTTTTCTTGTCTTCGGTTTGCAACTGACATTCAATATTTTAAAGGGACTTTTGTTCACCAACCCAGTCAGAAGCCCAAGAGAATAGACTGCCTCCGATTTCTTTTCCCCCTTCCTTTTCTCCCTGAGGGGAGCTAGGAATTAGTCTTTTTTTAAAAAAATAACATAAAAAAATCAGAGTTAAGATCCAAATGGAAGGAAGGAGGAAGATTAAAAAACAATGAAACAACGAACTGGATTCTTTCAACTGCCCCAACGATTTTCTTCTAACCCAGCTCAGCAGCAAAAAAAATTCTTTCGGTTGCTTTGGAATAGTGAGATCTTGGACGGAAGAACACAGTGGGAAGACGGGTCAATCATTCAGATGAAATTCCAGACCAGAGCCAAAGGAACCCTCCCTATCCCTTCCTCCTTTCACAAATAGGAATGAGAATGAAAGAAGAAAAAAAGGTTTGGGAGAGGGGAAAAAAAGGCCCATGAAACAAAAATCAACCTGTGCTCTAAATTCTCACTAGGGAACAGGTTTAGAAAAAGAAAATCTCGTTTCAGGATCTGGAGAGATTCTGATTCAAGGTAAAAACGTCCCCAAGTAGAAACAATAAGACAAAACAAAAGCTCAATATTTGGGAGCGAGCTGGGTCGCTGGCAGGAAAACAAGCATGCCTTGATCAAACTGAAAAGGAATTTCTCAACTGCTAATGAAGAGCCCTTCCCCCTCCTTTTCCTTCTCTTCTCTGTTTTCTCTCTGACATGAAAGCTATTTCTCCTTTCAGATCCAGCCTGCAAAAAGGGGGGGGGGTGAGAAAGAAGCTGAAAGCCGACTGCTGAAATGTACAATTCCAGCAGGATCTAGTCAATTCTCAGCCATTTTGAGTTGCCGCTCTCAGTTTGGATTTTAAAAATATAGCGACAAGAGAAAGGAGGGTGGATTTAACAAGAAAAAGTAATAAAAACAATATATAAAAAAAAAATAACCGATCCGGTAGACGGCACCACCCTGTAAAGTATGCGCCTGATGTGTCAGTTTAAGGAGGGGAAACTCCACATTGAGTCGGTGCAGCAGCAGCAGCTGCTGTTGTCTTTTGGCTTTATCATCAGATCAAAAAAAAAAAGCCAACAGGCTCATCACGGCCACCTCCAGCCATCTTGGTTTTTGTTGTGTTGTTTTTTTCTGTGTGTGTGTGTGTGTGTGTGTGTGGTTTTTTTTTTTTTTTAATAATCTTTTTAATAAAGACAGCCGTCTCTTCTCCCCCTCCCTCCGCCCCCAGAACCATAAAAAAAAAACCACACACCAATCTGGCAGCACCCTGGTTTCAAGGCTCTCTCCTCTGCCCTACCCGCTCCTCCCGGATTCTTTGCCCCACGCAGGGGGAGGTGGAAAAAACAAACCGACTCCCCTACAGAATGAAACGGGAGGGAGGGAGGGGGGAAAAAAAACCACACACACACACACCCCCCCCGGCCGCCACGCAACAGCCCCAACCCAAGCGGGCTCGGCCCCGATGTCACACGCCCGCCGGGGCAGCGGCTCCCCTGGGCTGGGCCATAAAGAAGGAATAAGGCCCCCTGACAGCTACAGAGCCATCGTCAAGCTGCAGCTCCGGAGCCAGGCTGCCACATCCCCGGGGGGGGGGGGAGATGCGTGTCGGGGAGGGAGGGGGGCAGAGCAGGAGAAGCGGCCCCCACACCGCCCTATAAATCCTCAAGATGCTACGGGGGGGGGGGGTGCGCGGACCCCAAAGTCCTCGGGATTTTTGTGGGGGGGGAGGGGGCTGGAAATCGGGAAGCGGCTCCCCGTGCGGGGTGGGGGGGGGCGACAGAGGCTGCAGGGGGGGGGAGGAGGAGGAGGTGGGGGGGGCAGTCCGGGTCCTCTTCGGGCTCTCGCTGCGCGGGGGGGGCGGCCCGATCCCCCCCGCCCCGAGCAGGCGCCCCTGGGGCCGCGGCGCCCCGCTCGCGTGACAACCCTCGGGGAGCGCGGGGGGATCCGGTCCGGAGGGTGCCGCGGCCGCCGCTTCCTCGCCCGCTGCCGCCGCCGCCTCTCACGCCGGGGCCGAGCCGCCGCCGCACCAGCCTCTCGCCCGGGCCCCGCCCCGCCAGCCCACGTGACCGCCGCAAGTCGCTACATTGAAACACCGCCGCGTTCGGGGCCTCCTGCCTTAAAGCGGCCGCGCCTGGGCGCCAGAGGTGGTGGGGGGGGGCCCACCGCTCTCCCCCTCCCCCTCGCCTGCGACCCTCGCTGCCCCCCTGGCAGGGTTAGGGCTGTGACCGTGGCACCCGGGACCCCCAGCCCCAGGCGGGTCCCGCAGCAGCAGGCAGGGGACCAAGACCGCCGCTGCCCCAAAGAGCTTCCAATCCTTGGCGGGAGGGATCTGCCGGGAATGACCAGGCCCGGGGGGTTAGCACGGGAGGCGGTGGACGGGAGCAGCATGCCTTTCCCGGCCCCGCGCGCAAGGCAGCCGAGGGGTCAGGGCTTCGGTGCATCAAGCGTTCAACTCTGGCCAGGGGCACGGGCGTACAGCCATCCGCTCTGGCCCCCATTCCCACAGCATCTGGGGCCCTGATCCTCCAAGGCACGTAAGGGGGCATCGATGCAGCCAACGGCAGCGAGCCTCCGAGCCCGGCTCGACAGACTGAGGCCCGCTTCACGGGTAGCGCAAGCCCGAGGCGGTCAAGGTCAGAGGCTCACGGCTGCAGGTGGTGTGAAGACATACCCTTAGACACGTAATTCCCATTAAAATCAATGTGAGGTAGGTGCCGAAATACCTTTGGGGAGCTGGGCCCCACAATCTTTAATATATTTACCCTCACAACACCCCCGTGCAAGAGGGAAACGCTATCATCCCCATTTTACAAATGGGGGACTGAGGCACAGAGAGACTAAGGCCTAAGCACCAGACCATGTTGTGTGAGATCAAAGCTCTTCAGTTTCCAGGAAAATACATGGTTTTTCTAGCTGCCCACCCTGCAAACTCCACCTGAGATCTGAGAGGTAGATGAATGCATTGCCAACAATACAGATTCTGGAGCTAGGACTTTGTAGGGGTGTGTGCGTTCTTTCTAGGGGTGCATGCGTTCTTTCTAGGGGTGCTGGTTTTTAAGCATAGCAGAGTCTTATAGATTTGCATACAACCTTGTAAAGGCCTCCAAGTTTTCTGCACCCCATGAGAAAAGCAGTCTAAGTCCGGCCAACCCCAAGTGTTCCAAAATCATGAGTCACCCCCCCAAAAGACTATGAGATTGGCTTCAAAATCATGAGAATGAAACCAAAAATAATGAAGTTTCGCTACTTTTTATCTTACTTCTGTGTTTTGAGCCCTTGAGCTACACTTGGGTCATGTTTTTGAAGCCCACACCTTACCCTTTTTAAAATATGAATAGTCACATGAATCTGGGAGCTGGGGCTTTAAGAAAAAAACCCCAAATACCATGAGAGTTGGGATAAAATTGTGAGAGTGGGCAACACTGTAAGTGTCCCTGGAGCCAAATTCTTTTGGGAATTAAATGCTCACCCCACTTTTTAGGAGTGATCTCGCAGTAATTCTTCTCTCTTTCCTCAACGAAGATAAATGATTGAGAAATATTTCCAGCTTTGCTCATCAGTGCTGATCACAGCGAGCTGACCTGCACTTCACCGCACTCTGCATTTAGCTTCATTGCGGCTCGGGATTTGGTGAAGCTCTTTTCATTCAGGCCAGTCCATGGGCTTGTCAAACCCAAAGGGCTGGGGAGCACTGAACTTTGGCAGTTTTCTTTTCCTGTTATTGATGCTGGTTCAGAATGAGTTCATCTGTGACACCGTCATGTGCCAGTGGCAAAGAATCCTAGAAAGTGTCACTTTCTTCCAACATGGAACATGGACCTTTATTAGAATAAGCAACTCAATGCTAACCCTAAAGCTCCTCTGTTTCTCTCTGCTTTACTGTAGAGCTCTGCCTATAATCTCCCCAAGCCTCAGTGCTGCCTGGCGGATTGCTACAGATTTAAAGAAACAATACACATAATGTCACTGTTTTGTTAATTCTTTTGACCATGAGCAACGCAGACTAGAATCCAGATCTCTCTCTCAGTGCTGTGTTGGTTCTGCAAGGAGAAGAGGAGTATAAAGCAGGTGCTCAGAGTCTAGAGTGGTGAAGACCATCGAAGTACTGAGGAAGACACAAGGCCGGCTCTATTTTTTTTGGCACCCCAAGCAAAAAATTTGCTGCTCTAAGCTCCGAGAGCGCAACTGCCCAAGCCAAAAAAAAGGGGGACGGCCGGAATGCCGCCCTTGGAATTGTGCATCCCTCAGTACGTGTTTGCTTTGCTGGTGCCTAGAGCCGGTTCTGGGAAGAGAGAAATAGTAAGCACTCATTTTACTCGTGAAAGTGAGCTGATCTGACTGTGAAAACACACGGGCAGCAGGTCAAGTGAGGAAGGAAGAGCCAATAGTCACTTGCTTTCAAACTGGGGCCCTACAAGCTCTGTATAGTCTGTCCTCACCAGGGTTCATAACCACATTTGAAACGGTTGGTGGTGGCGTGCGTCCATGCAATGGTTTAAAACACAGATGGACTAGAACCTAGCAAGCTGGAGGGTGACAAGAGCCATTAGTAGTTTACAGCAATTGTTCCCAAGCCCCTCCAGGTACTGATTCCGTAGGCCTCAGAGCCTGTGGCTGGCCCGTTCCTGCCTTAATAGCGAGCCGCTTCAGTTGGGCCCCGATGTGCTACTGCATCCCACTCAGCTGCACCCACCCTCGGCCAGGTTAGAGAGCGCACAGCAGACCAGGAAGCAGCTGCTGACAATCTATAGAAACCTTCACACCATTTTACAGACTACAATATGCGGTACCTTGCCTCAGGAGAGTTGCTCCGTGTAACCGACATCAGGGTCTGAATGCTGCCATCTCTGGGGTGGAGGGTAGCAGCTAACTGATGAAAAATAAGGAGAATCTACTTCAGTTAAAGACAAGTCCAAGCCCTGACGCACGCAAACGGGATGATGAATCAAGCTGTCAGCCTGGCAAATGAGTACAACTGGGGCCAGCCTCACACACAAGCTGAACGCACTGTCCCAGGACAGCTCACCTAGGGCCTGCGTCCCTATCATGCTGTGATACCAGTGTGGGATGGAGAACCTCATCTCCAGCCACACCAGGGAGCAATTCGTAGATTGATCCAGCCCTTCCAGCAGTTGGTTCTAGCTTGGGGTCCTGCGAACTGCAAGACTGGCCATGGGTACCAAAAACTCTGGAAAGAGCCGAATCCTCATGGGCCAATCCAGCTCCCAATGAGCATTTTGCCCTAGGGTCAGGACTGGGCCATTATTTTGTGTCCAAACATTTTAGCTGTGCTTTGTTCTCCCCAGTTTTGAACAATTTATGTTTTGCCCACAAGGTCTCTTTAAAACCTAAATTCCTACCTGTGGTTTTTTTTTTTTCCCCCTTTTCTTGGAGATTGGGCAATTCTCCTTTTCCCTTGGAAGAGAACATAGGGGTGTGTCTGTTATCACATCTCTCCTGCCAGTCTCCTTATCAGCAGCTGCTTTTGCAGGAGGAGGGGGGTTGTATATCCGACTCCTGCTGAATGTGCTAGGGTGTTGGAAGCAAAATATGTTTCCAATGTAAACACATTTCCCATAAGGAGAATTGAAAAGGCAGAACTCAAGAGCGGCTTAAAAAGGGAACATTTAGATTAAAAAACCACGTAGTGCTTTCTGCTGAATCAAGATACCACTGTAATGCATGTTAACAGGAGGAAGCACTACCTCGTGATTAAAGCCCAGGACTGGGAGTCAGGACTCCTGGGTTCTATTCCTGACTCACTGTGTGACCTTAGAGTAACAGCCATGTTAGTCTGTATTCGCAAAAAAGAAAAGGAGGACTTGTGGCACCTTAGAGACTAACCAATTTATTTGAGCATGAGCTTTCGTGAGCTACAGCTCACTTCATCGGATGCATACGAAAACTTATGCTCAAATAAATTGGTTAGTCTCTAAGGTGCCACAAGTCCTCCTTTTCTTTTTGTGTGACCTTAGGTAAGTCACGTGACCGCTCCGTGCCTCTCTTTGCCCAACGTAAAATGGGGATA
The DNA here is from genome assembly GCF_965140295.1 of Lepidochelys olivacea. Lineage (NCBI taxonomy): Eukaryota > Metazoa > Chordata > Testudines > Cheloniidae > Lepidochelys > Lepidochelys olivacea. The sequence continues at coordinate 122,551,866 of NC_140417.1, forward strand.
CCAGTGATTTACTTCTCAGTGGGTTGTGAGATTTAATTTGTCCCTGTTTGTAAAAATGCTTTGAGATCCTCGGAGAGAGGAAACTAGAGCGTGGCAAAACATAGTATGCTCATTATTACAGTGCTGTGCTAGCTTCTTTCGCATCACAAAACACAGCCATCAGGCTGGCAGATGGCCCAGCACAATATAAATACAACCGGACCAAGTGCTCATCTGCCCCGATGGACGCATGATTCAATGCTGAATTAAATCCAACGGCTATGCGGGATGTGAAATCTTCTGCCTTTGCTAACTTGACCGACTTTGGAAGTGTCTGCAAGTCATTGCAACCCAGTGGGTGCTTGGTGCCCCTTGAGCTGTGCATTGGTGGGGCTGAATCCAATCCCTAGCGGACAGGAATCTGCATCGCAGAAGCCACCAAAACCCCTGGCCCCGTTGATAGCAATTTGGGCACAGAGGCCAAGCACTGAATGAACCCTGCAGACTGACCCCTCTTTACACCTCTAGAAACGGTCACGCCAGAATGGACAGCCTAGTCACTGCCACCCTTCCCGCTCTGCGGAGAAACAGGAGACATTGGTCCCCAGCACGGGCAAACTGGCACAAAACGACTGAATATATTTCCAAATTCACTGCATTCATCTGAACCTTTGCCCAAGACTTACAGGGTACGTCTACACTTGCAGCCGGGAGCGTGCTTCCCAGCGTGGGCCAACAGACTCAAAACACCACAGCAGCAGCGTGGGCTAGCCACTCAAATCCAAACCCGCCCAAGCCCCTGAGTATGTACTCAGGCTAGCCTAGGACGCTGTGGCCACACTGGTTGTTTTAGCGCATTTGCCTGAGCAGAGCCAGCATGTGTCAGTCTGGGGGGGGCTGCGACCCATGCTCCCAGCTGCTGTGTAGATGCCCCCAAAGATCCATACCAGCCGCACCTCTTTTTTAGCCGGGTCAAGTAAATTCGATTTGTAATCTAATAATACTTCCCATCCAAGGATCTCAAAGCACTTTGCACATATCAATGCAGCAGGTCATTATTCCTGTTTCACAGACGAGGAAAATGAAACCCAGGGAGTCTGGCCGGCATTTTCAAGAGCAGTCCCTGCTTTTATGTACCTGGCTTGTGACACCTGATTTCCAGCATGGCTGAGCTCTCATGCCTCCTGTTGAAATCAGTGGCTCAATCCCTCTGAAAAATCCAGCCTGAGGTGTCCACCTGAAAATCAGCAACCCCGCTGGAAACTTGGCTTTAGCTCAGTTTCCCAAGGTCAGGGAGGATCAAATCCGACCTCCCTGACCCCCAGTCATGTGCCTGAACAAGAAGACCAACTTTCCTCTTTAAGCAGAGTCTATTGGGCAGCAAAGAGACTCGGGCTCCGAGAGCTGCAGTTTAAACTGTACTCAAGTTCAGTCACTCGTGAATGAAATTGGTTTGCTGGGTTCTTTCCACACTTCCCCATTTCATAACTTTATGTAAAACTTTGGTGCAGTTGTGTGAGAGCCAGTGAGCCGGGGCTAAAACCCAGTCAGGACGTACCTCTGTGGGCCTGAGACAAACAGCCTGTTTCCTTCCCGAAGAGCCCTCTTCTGTAACAGGAACCCCAGACACAGAATAACAGCACTGAAGATTTGTATGTACCACCAGGTTCCGAGAACCCAGCTCAGGGTTAGTCAGAAGAGTCTCGCTATTTGCCTAACAAATAATGATCAGAAGACAAGCTCTGTGTAGCTCAAAGGCTTGGCTCTCTCACCACCAGAATTTGGTCCAATAGAAGATATTACCTCCCCCATCTTCTCTCTCTTACATCCTGGGACCCACCCAGCTACACCGCCACTGCTTACATATTTACCTAGCAGTCATTTATGCTACAGATCTACCCTAATGCAAACTCTCTCCTGCTTCCCACCCAGGCTCGTTAAAAAAAGGGACCGACTGAGGGTGGTTGGGAATTTTTTGTCAGGTAAATCAGGAGGGGAGTGAGTGGAAAGGCAAGGTGAGGAAACCCAGCTTGGATGGTCCCCGAATGGGAATCTCTAGAAGTGGCAGAGTCAATCCAGACAGCTGCTCATGCAGTTCACGCCCTTCCCTGGTGGAAAGCTGAAGTCAAGGATGACGCTGCCCTTACGGAGGGACTTATGAACGTGCTGAAGAATAACTGGGACTTTCCCATGATGTGCATCCACCCCCACTCTTTACGTTCCTCTCCAAAGAGCTCTCTGCCCTAAGCTCCCTTCACCTCAATGCAGCTCTCAAGGGGCAGATCTGGTGCTCTCAATACCCTAGCAAATTACCCTAGTACCCCGCTTGGACGGCTCTCGCCCAGGGGGCTGGCAGTCGGGTTGCCAACTTTCTAATCCCACAAAACCAAACACCCTTGCCCCGCCCCTTCTCCAAGCCCCGCCCCCCCACTCACTCCATCCCTCCATCGCTCACTCTCCCCCACCCTCACTCACTTTCACTGGGCTGGGGCATGGGGTTGGGTGCAGGAGGAGGTGGGGGCTCTGGGGTTGTGCCAGAAATGAGGGTTTTAGGGTGTGGGAGGGGTCTCTGGGCTGGCTGGGGCAGGGAGTTGGGGTGCGGGAGGGGGTGTGGGGTGCAGGCTCCAGCCGGGCAGCACAGCAGATCTAAGGCAGGCTCCTTGCCTGCTCTGGCTCCACGTGGCTCCCGGAAGTGGCTGGCATGTCTGGCCCAGCTCCTAGGCGCAGGAGTGGCCAGGCAGCTCTGCACCCACAGACGCCGCCCCTGCAGCTCCCATTGGCCATGGTTACCGGCCACTGGGAGCTGTGGAGCCAGCACTCGGGGTGGGGTCAGAGCATGGAGCTTCTCTGATCGTCCATGTGCCTAGGGGCCTCCGGGACATGCTGGCCACTTCCAGGAGCCACGCAGACCCAGGGCAGGCATGGAGCCTGCCTTAGCCCCGCTGCACCGCTGGCTGGACTTTTAACAGTCCGGTCAGCAGTGCTGACTGGAGCCGCCAGGGTCCCTTTTTGACCAGGTGTTCCAGTCGAAAACTGGATGCCTGGCGACCCAAGGCTAGGCCAGAGGTTTGAGAAGGAGCTGCAGCACGTAAAACTTTTGCACCAGTTCCCCTGATGAGCAGCAAGAAAGCAAACATTGATGGATTACTGGCTGTGCTGTGAGACACGCTCCAACATGCATGTATTTGTTTGCCGAGGCGATTGAAACAGGCAGGCAGACTCTTTGAGCACACAGAAGACAAATTATCCAGAAGGCCCAGCTGGGACCGTGACCTAGCAAGCGCTCACGACAAACTAGTAAATCTAGTTGCAGCAGAAAAACCAGATAAAGGGGGTTGTAGTTGAACTGGCATCATTCTAACAAGCCCAGCACACATTTAACATCTGCGTTCTGGGAAACTCTGGTGCACAACAAAGCTGGCTTATGGGCAGACTCTATAAGGCCTTGTGTTAGGTGTGGCCCCCTAACGACCTCTTACCCTGTCTTAAATGAAGTGCGTGTTCACACATCAGTTTGAACAAGGTTTTGTCTCCACCCACGACAAGGATTCACCCAGTCACGAGCAGTGCAAGCACCATAAAGGTGGGGGGGGGCCCACAGGTGCCCAAACTGTGGCCCTACCCCCTGTTCCTGCACCCCTGCACCCAGTTCATAACAATATCTTTAAATACAAGGACAGATTCTTGGCCCTCTGCCACTCAGGCACTATAGAAACAGGTTGCAAAGCAGGCTGGAGCACAGAATCATAGAACTGGAAGGGACCTCCAGAGGTTGTCTAGTCCAGTCCCCTGCACTCATGGCAGGACTAAGTGTTATCTAGACCACCCCTTACAGGTTTTTGTCCAACCTGCTCTTAAAAATCTCCAGTGATGGCGATTCCACAACCTCCCTAGGCAATTTATTCCAGTGCTTGACCACCCTGACAGTTAGGAAGTTTTTCCTAATGTCCCACCTGAACCGCCCTTGCTGCAATTTAAGCCCATTGCTTCTTGTCTTAGCCTCAGAGGTTAAGTACAGTTTTTCTCCCTCTTCCTTGTAACAACCTTTTATGTGCTTGAAAACTGTTATGTCCCCTCTCAGTCTTCTCTTCTCCAGACTAAACAAACCCAACTTTTTCAGTCTTCCCTCATAGGTCATGTTTTCTAGACCTTTCATCATTTTTGTTGCTCTTCTCTGGACTTTCTCTAATTTGTCTACATCTTTCCTGTAATGTGGCACCCAGAACTGGACACAATACTCCAACTGAGGCCGAATCAGCGTGGAGTAGAGCGGAAGAATTACTTCTCGTGTCTTGCTTACAATACTCCTGCTAATACAGCCCAGAATGATGTTTGCATTTTTTTGCAAAAGTGTTACACTGTTGACTCATATTTCGCTTGTGATCCACTATGACCCCCAGATCCCTTTCCGCAGTTCTCCTTCCTAGGCAGTCATTTCCCATTTTGTACGTGTGCAACTGATTGTTCCTTCCTAAGTGGAGTACTTTGCATTTGTCCTGATTGAATATAGATTTCCTCCCTATTTGTCAAAATCAAACCTAGAACAGCCTCCCCTAGTAGCTTTCTCCACCTTCTGAAATAAAAAATGGTCTCCAATACATTCCAAGAACTTGTTGGATAATCTGTGCCCCAGATGTCCCAGCAGATGGCTGGGTAGTTGAAGTCCCCCATCACCACCAAGTCCTGGGCTTTGGATGATTTTGTTAGTTGTTTAAAAAAGCTTCATCCACCTCTTCTTCCTGGTTCGGTGGCCTGTAGTAGACCCCGACCATGACATCACCCTTGATTTTTACCCCTTTTATCCTGACCCAGAGACTTTCAACGAGTCTGTCTCCTATTTCCATCTCAACCTCAGTCCAAGTGTGCACATTTTTAATATGTAAGGCAACACCTCCTCCCGTTCTTCCCTGCCTGTCCTTCCTGAGCAAGGTGTACCCTTCTATTCCAATATTCCAGTCATGCGTATTATCTCTCCAAGTCTCCGTGATGCCAACTATGTCTTAGTTGTGTTTAGTTACTAGCATTTCGAGTTCTTCCGGCTTATTCCCCATACGTCTCGCATTAGTATACAGACATCTAAGATACTGATTTGATTCCCCCCTGCCCAGTTCTGTCTTGTCTCTCCCTTATCCCTGTTATAACAGCTCGTGCTCCCCCCAGGTTCCGACCCTTCTCCCAGGTCTCCATGTTTTTGACTTACCTGTGGGCTTTGGTCACCTGCCCCCGTTGAGCCTAGTTTAAAGCCAACCTCACGAGGTTAGCAGCCCAAGCTCTGGGACCCTTTCACTGCTATTAAACAGCCCCTTAGCCCAAGCCCTGCAAGGCCAAGTCACTCAGCAGACAAGGGCCAGCCCCAGGGTTTAAATTGCAGTGTAGACAGACCCTGAAAGCCCACAGGGAGCACGCCAGCTCAGTGAGTAGGTGCTGATTTTACACACTCTCTCGAATGATCAGCCATTTACACGCTCTCTTCCTCAGTTTCCCGACCTGAAAAATAGCATTTATTTAATGCCTTCCCTCCCAGGGGCTGCCCTAAGGTTCAGGGAGCTGATGTTTGTAAAGTTCTCCAAGAATGACGGCAATCAAAAAGAGTCTGGGGCCAGATGAGGAATGCTAGAGCTAGCAGACTTGTAAGGAGGTTCTCATAGCCTAGGTCAGGAGAGGCTTAATTGAGAGGGTTTGCCATTTATTAGGGAATAAATAGAAAGCATAAGCAGCAGAGGGTGGAAGCAACCCTGAGCCAGCTAGAATTTCATCGCTGTTGAATAGGCTCCGTCTTTGGAACAGGAGCTTTGATTGCTACCCACCCCCTACTCCATACAGACCAGTCAGGCTGTTTAAAGGGCCATTAATACAGATTATCACAGGGCTCTGTGTCAGGATCTCACAGCCTTGCTCATACCGTATGGCACTCACCACCTATACTCCTTGGAAACCGTTCCCTGAGAATCCTCTATGCCAGTCCCAATAGCACCTCAAAGAAGAAGCCACAAGTATTGACGCATGGGTTCCTGGCACTTGGGGTAGCTGGTGGCTGAGTAAAGATCAGAAATGGACAAGAGGGGGCAGGCCCACCTATGCGGTGCATTGAAAATTCTGTTAAAATTGTCGGCTGACACTTTAAATTGAAGGGGGTTTTCCTGGTCCTGCTTGCAGTTTAGGTGGCTCTGTGTGGACGTGTGCAATTCAGACCTAGCAGCAATCACTCTGCAGAGAACCAGGTTAGAATAAGGAAGGATGAGTTGTGTCACTCCATTTTTAGGGAGCAGCCTGCTTTCTCTCTCTCTGTTTTTCGGTTCTTGTGTGTTATCGTTCCGAATTCTAAGATATAAAGTCATGTTACATTACAACTTTCCAGCAAGAGTATTTTGTTTTTATCTAACTTCTGTGTGTGTGTGGGCCTGTGAACCTAACAACTTCCTGGCAGAAAACTGCTGTGATCCCTTAAAAGGTCATGCCCCAACAGCACAGAGTTGCTGCTGTGTGTGTGTGGTACATCATTTGCCTTTAACGTTAGAATGCAGTAAAACAAGGTGTGGCTGCAACCAGGCCTCTTTGTACTGAGAACTTTTCAGTGCACACGCTGTGCAGAGTTTGGCTTCATCTGCAGGTGGATGAAACCCCATAAGAAAACCCATGATAGCACAGGAAAGGATGCTAGCAATGCAGTAGATTGCACTCGTCCCTCTGAATGCAACATGGCATTAAGGGGCGCTGAGGTTCTGCCATCTAAACAATACTTACAGCCAAAGTTCTGAGACTTTACTTTCATTACAGTTTTATTTGCAAAAGTAAGGGTAATGCCCAAGTGTGCTGGCCAAATGTTAGCTCCAGCATTGCCTTCCTGGGCACCTTAAATTTAGCCCTGCTGTTTGACTTGGATATGGTATTTTTGACTTCTTGTCCTGAACGCCTGCAATAATGTTGCTTTGTGGTATTAAACAGCTGCCATTTACCACCTCAGAGGTGGCTGCATTCCAGTGATGGGTGACATGATCCCTCTCTGGTGCCTTTACTTACTGCTTAGGGTGGTGTGAGACTTAATTAAGGTCTCTAAAGTTCTTTGAGCTCCTTGGATGATTTTTGTTTTGTTTTAAAGGATAAGGCCAACTGAAAGAATCTGTCTATTTAAACAGCAGAAAGTAATTTCTTGTACAGCACTGGAAGCCTGGGGCTGTTCTCCTCCTCTTGGATTTTACAAGCTTTCTTAAGACTCAGATCTGTAGGAGCTGGGCAGGGTGGCGGGTGCTGTGTCAGAGGCTCTGTCAGCCGGACAAATTATTAATAAGAAAAACCTTCCCTTGGAAAAGCTCAGCTCAAAACTATTCATGACTGTTGCTTCTATATAAACTCCTGCACGCCCTGGCAATCGTGAGTGACAGCCGACCGGCTCCACCCTGGAAATGGCACAAGTCACTCCCTGGCAATCCCCACTGTGTCCGGAAGGCATGGGGCTGCGTCAGTGAAGAAAATGTTCAACTTTGATTCTAGCTTTGAAAGTGCAGGGAGTTCGTTCTGGGGGAGGGGAACCTACATGGAGGGCTTGTAAACGAGACAGGCGACTAGCACAGGTGAAAGGCAAATGCTGAGCAAGCGTTTTCCATGCAGCTCTGCCAACACTGACTTGCTTAGCCCATGCTTGGCACAGCTCAGCGCGGCATTTCAGCTTTGGCCTGCAGCCCCTCCCAGTAGTCCTTATGAAGTTCTACCAAATACCTCAACCTTGACACGCAGCCCCACTGTTGCTCCAGTCCTGGGCCTCCTGCTCAGTAACAAAGAGCAGTCCTGAAGCGTAGCACCCACTGCTGGTTTGTCCTGGGGCCACTCCTCTCTCCAGTTCTCCCTATGCACCCCTCCCCCAACACAGAGCACCCCTGCCATCTAATACAACTTTCGAGAATGCGCTGCTTTAAATGTAATGCTGCAAGCACCTAGATCCTAAGGTAGCGAGTCCCTTATAAATACCTAAGATGACACACAGACAAACAGGCCCTGGATGCATTCATGTGTGTGTTTCATTCTTCCATTAGCAGACTGCAATCATGTTGATTCTAAAAAAGGAAGAGTTGGTGCTAAGTCGTTAGATATGTGCTTTGACCCATGTTATATTTTAGACTGGTAACAAAAGGGTTAATTATCTCAGCATGTATGAACAAGGATTGAACTGGAGTCTATCAAATCTGCTGCTTTCTTATTGGCTACAAGTGCTGCAGACAAAAAAAAAATCATTGTTTCAACAAATGTTCTAGCCTGCACCTGCTGTGTTTGTTCAGTTAGTTTGAAGACACAGCTCTGTGTACAACAGCAACTTGAGAGTGGGGGTTGCAGCTTCTGGAAGCTGGTTAAAGGACTGCTTTGATCACTCTCACACGTCAGAAAAAATATTTGTCTGGGTCATAAAAGCAAAACATTTTTGTAAGGAAATTCAACCGGGTCGTTGTCATTCTTCAACCACACAACACGGCTCTTCCTTGGATTTTTATATGAAGAAGTGGCTTGCCCTTTCTTACTGCTTCCACCTAGACACCACCATAAGCTGGGTTCACAGCTACACGCCCATGGGCTGGGATCATATCATAGCTAGTAGGGATGGACCAGACTGAGAGGAGAGAGCTCAGAAAAGAAAATAACCCAGCACACAGCAGAATGTGGTGTTCATGATTTGTGGGCAGGGGCACTCTGCCCTCTGATTCAATATTAAATCCAGTATCCCATCATGGTGTTAGGGGGTGCTAAACTGCTACAGAGGCTATCTTTGGGCAAGAGTCCCAATGTAACCAGAGGCATGTCACTTAGCCGCTCTGTGCCTCAGTTTCCCCATCTGCAAAAAGAGGACATTAGCAGCTCCCAAACTCCCATGGGATGCTGTAGAGCTAAATGTATTAGCCTTTGTAGAGTGCTTCGGGATCCTGAGTTAGAACGTGCTGCAGGAATGCAGAATTAATTGATAACAAATCAGCATCCACCTGGGCATTCCTGACTGTCACTATGTGGCACACTTGGAATGGCCCAGCAGCAGTGGGAATCAACTCTGATGCTGCTCAAAGGGAATGTGGACACAGAGCTGGGAGTGGGGGGGATTCCCAGCTTCAGGATTCAGAGTAACAGCCGTGTTAGTCTGTATTTGCAAAAAGAAAAGGAGTACTTGTGGCACCTTAGAGACTAACCAATTTATTTGAGCATAAGCTTTCGTGAGCTACAGCTCACTTCATCGGATGCATACTGTGGAAAGTGTAGAGGATCTTTTTATACACACAAAGCATGAATAAATACCTCCCCCCACGCCACTCTCCTGCTGGTAATAGCTTATCTAAAGTGATCACTGCTGGTAATAGCTTATCTAAAGTGATCAATGTGTATGATAATCAAGTTGGGCCATTTCCAGCACAAATCCAGGTTTTCTCGCCCCCCCCCCCCCACACACACAAACCCACTCTCCTGCTGGTAATAGCTTATCTAAAGTGACCACTCTCCTTACAATGTGTATGATAATCAAGGTGGGCCATTTCCAGCACAAATCCAGGGTTTAACAAGAACGTCTTGGGGGGGGGGGGGAGTAGGAAAAACCAAGGGGAAATAGGTTACCTTGCATAATGACTTAGCCACTCCCAGTCTCTATTCAAGCCTAAGTTAATTGTATCCAATTTGCAAATGAATTCCAATTCAACAGTTTCTCCCTGGAGTCTGGATTTGAAGTTTTTTTGATGTAATATTGCAACTTTCATGTCTGTAATCGCGTGACCAGAGAGATTGAAGTGTTCTCCAACTGGTTTATGAATGTTATAATTCTTGACATCTGATTTGTGTCCATTTATTCTTTTACATAGAGACTGTCCAGTCTGACCAATGTACATGGCAGAGGGGCATTGCTGGCACATGATGGCATAGATCACATTGGTGGATGTGCAGGTGAACGAGCCTCTGATAGTGTGGCTGATGTGATTAGGCCCTGTGATGGTGTCCCTTGAATAGATATATGGGCACAGTTGGCAACGGGCTTTGTTGCAAAAAGGTTCCTGGGTTAATGGTTCTGTTGTGTGGTATGTGGTTGCTGCTGAGTATTTGCTTCAGGTTGGGGGGCTGTCTGTAGGCAAGGGTTGGCCTGTCTCCCAAGATTTGTGAGAGTGTTGGGTCATCCTTCAGGATAGGTTGTAGATCCTTAATAATGCGTTGGAGGGGTTTTAGTTGGGGGCTGAAGGTGACGGCTAGTGGCGTTCTGTTATTTTCTTTGTTGGGCCTGTCCTGTAGTAGGTGACTTCTGCGAACTCTTCTGGCTCTATCAATCTGTTTCTTCACTTCCGCAGGTGGGTATTGTAGTTGTAAGAATGCTTGATAGAGATCTTGTAGGTGTTTGTCTCTGTCTGAGGGGTTGGAGCAAATGCGGTTGTATCGCAGAGCTTGGCTGTAGACGATGGATCGTGTGGTGTGGTCAGGGTGAAAGCTGGAGGCATGTAGGTAGGAATAGCGGTCAGTAGGTTTCCGGTATAGGGTGGTGTTTATGTGACCATCGTTTATTAGCACTGTAGTGTCCAGGAAGTGGATCTCTTGTGTGGACTGGACCAGGCTGAGGTTGATGGTGGGATGGAAATTGTTGAAATCATGGTGGAATTCCTCAAGGGTTTCTTTTCCATGGGTCCAGATGATGAAGATGTCATCAATATAGCGGAAGTAGAGTAGGGGCATTAGGGGACGAGAGCTGAGGCAGTGTTGTTCTAAGTCAGCCATAAAAATGTTGGCATACGGTGGGGCCATGCGGGTACCCATAGCAGTGCCTCTGATCTGAAGGTATACATTGTCCCCAAATGTAAAATAGTTATGGGTGAAGACAGAGTCACAAAGTTCAGCCACCAGGTTAGCCGTGACATTATCGGGGATAGTGTTCTTGACGGCTCGTAGTCCATCTTTGTGTGGAATGTTGGTGTAGAGGGCTTCTACATCCATAGTGGCCAGGATGGTGTTATCAGGAAGATCACCGATGGATTGTAGTTTCCTCAGGAAGTCAGTGGTGTCTCGAAGGAGCTGGGAGTGCTGGTAGCGTAGGGCCTGAGGAGGGAGTCTACATAGCCAGACAATCCTGCTGTCAGGGTGCCAATGCCTGAGATGATGGGCCGCCCAGGATTTCCAGGTTTATGGATCTTGGGTAGTAGATAGAATGTCCCAGGTAGGGGTTCCAGGGGTGTGTCTGTGTGGATTTGATCTTGTGCTTTTCCAGCTTCAGGAGACATTCTCGCGCTAGCCCTTGTTGAGGTAGCAGCAGGGGCTAATTGCACTGAGTACATACCTCTCTGAGACTCTAGGTATGTACTCTGGATGACTAGCTCGCAGTGCCAGGGCTACACGCGTATTTCTCCTCAAGCTGGGAATCACACCCCAAGCTCAAAGTGTAGATGCACTGTAAAGCATTGGCACCCATCCACTTGAATTAAAGGAGAATCCCTGTGCGCTAGTAACAGTAAAGGGCCATGACACATGGGACAGCTGTTTTTATTCCACCCAGTGGGAGGCAGTAGTAAATACACACACACACACACACACACACACACACACAGAGCAATGAGGATGATCCCAAATGAGGTTGAGACTCACAGGATTTAGAGGCTGGGGCTCAAGAGGCTGACACAATAGTCTCATTCCTGAGAGGCAGCCCCCAGCTGTACTCTCTAATGTCTTGACATTCTGGGTCTGTATCCAGAAGAGATCCGGTCCAGGGTTCCATTCTACACAGATCTAGATTGCCTTCCCTCGCCACCCCCTTGGGAGCAGGGATGCTACAAATAGCAACCTATGAAATAGCGCAAACAGAAGCCAAAAATGACCCCACCCTGCAATCGTTAAATAGCATTTAAGGCTACAAGAGACTATGAGGATCACCTAGTCTGAGCTCCACTTAACAAAGGTCAGAGAGCCTCACCCAGAAATTGCTGCATCAAGCCCAGACCTTCTGTCTGCGCATGTAGCATGTCTCTTAAAAAGGCACCTACACAATTGCAGTGTAGACATTCTGGCTGCAGCCCCCGAGCTCTAGGGCCCTGCCACCTCCCCGGGTCCTAGAGGGACTCAAAAATCTTCCAGTGATGGAGAATCCACCCCACAGCTAGGTCAGTCTGGCTGCTTTGCTGGAAGAGATGCGTTAGCCAAACCCCAGAGGCTGGGCTCAATACAGGGGGAATCGGGTGAAATCCTCTGGCCTGTGATACACAGGACGTCAGTATTCGATCAGACAGTCCCTTCCTGCCTTCAAAGTTGTCCCAATGGTTAATTACCCTCACTGTTAACATAAGAATAATATTAGAAAAGCTTTAAAAACAGAGAGACAACTCAATTTGTTCACTGAACTTGAAGCCTTTCGTGTGTTTAATTGCTGGTAATTCTTGTTACTGGGGCTTCCTGACCAGCTGAATTAGAATTCCCCTCTCGCCTGCCAATCCTTTCCCAGACCCAGTGGGGCAAGGACTATAAAGGATGGAAAGGGGTAATCTGTGGTGGGAGCCTTGACTCTAAAACTCCATGGCTCCAGTGTGCAGAACTCAAAGCACTTTACAATCATTAATGGCCATTAACTTTACACAGGGAATCTGATAGACAGAGATCAAGTTGCACATGGCAAGGCCCTGGGAATAGAACTCAGATCCTTCCAACTAAACAAGGTAGTGCTCTTACCCTCTCCTTGAGGCCCCTCAGTTCCACACTTGATGCACCGGGCGCAGCAGAAAAGGATGTGTTTATACTAAACAGAGGTGTGGTTAGAGGCAGTTGGTCGGGGCGGCTTTGCTATATGCATATATGGCACCGTATGCACCAGGGGATATAACCCTAACCCTGTCTGCATGCAATAGGCCATGCATCTAGGGTGACCAGATAACAAATGTGAAAAATCGGGTCGGAGGTGGGGGGTAATAGGTGCCTATATTTGATAAAGCCCCAAATATCGGGACTGTCCCTATAAAATCGGGACATCTGGCCACTCTACTTTCACCAGAGCTAGAGTGGTCACTGTACCTGTCTGCTTCCTAATTTCCCCTGCAGTGACAGATGATCTTAATGGCACCTAGCTCGCTGATAAATTGACCACTCTCATCTATGTACTGGGAGCCACCTTGCTGCTTTCAGTTCTGATGGGGAGGGACCACCACATCCGATGAAGCGAGCTGTAGCTCATGAAAGCTTATGCTCAAATAAATTGGTTGGTCTCTAAGGTGCCACAAGTCCTCCTTTTCTTTTTAGAGATCAGAAAGGAATTCAGTCTCTCTGGCCCTTTAAATCATTGGCTTCTCTGCTGAGCTGCCAGTTAAAGCTACTGGCTCTGGGAGGTATTGGATGCCTGCCCATTTCAAACTGATGTGAGTCCAGCAGCTTATTTCACGCATGGTCCCAGGCCACCAAAATGCCCATTGGCTGGCAACAGCTTTCTTCACTAGTGACCTATTCTGGGCTCAAACAGGCATCCTAGCAGCAAAAGGTTCCCCAGCCCAAGGCATCTCAATCCCCCAAACCAGCTTTTATGTGCTGTAAATGTCTCGGGCACTGTAGGGAAAAATTGCTTCACATCCAGGAAGCGAAGGTCGCTTTGTCCCTCGGCATGCATGAAAATGCATTTTCCTGCTGTCTACAAAGAAGGCTGATGTACTTGTGCCTGGTGGATCGCATTAAGAGCTCGCCTCTGCTTCCCAAAGCTACTTGCGCTATATTTAATCAGCCCACAGAGCTACAGAACCGATGTTTGCTATTTAGGGCCGCAGACCCTTATAATCTGATTGGAGAATGGAGCTGTTTGCACAGATTTACTGAGTGAGGGTTTATTAAAGTGACAGGTCCCTTCTCCACTGCTGCCCAGGACGATGGTCACTGGCTCTGAGCAGAGGGTTCACTTTAGTTTGCCAGAAATCTACTCTTATAAACCTTTTTTAAAAGGCCACAGATTTTTGCAACTAAACTAAACAGCCAGGGGCAATTCTGAAAGTCCTGACTCAGACCTGACTCCTGTGGCTAAACTCCCGTTAAAGCCAAGCGGATGGCTAGTGGCTTGTGGGACAAACTTCTCCTCCTGTGTTGAGTAATATGGTAAAGGCTTCAGCTGAAGTTTTGAGACTGGGTTTAAGGTTTATGGACTAAGTGAACTCACAGGGTGGCATGAGCCAGGATTCAAATGGCTGCAGCCATAAATATGTCCGCTTAATGGCAGCCCCTGGAACATGTTATGAGAGAGTGTCATAGAACAGAAATTACTTAACACGACACTTGTCACTTCACGGCCCCGGTCTGAGAGAGACACATCTCTTTGTCCCTCACAAACACACCCCCACACAACAATCACACAGACATACACCCTGCAGACACACAGGTCTACACATACCTCATAGAGACACACATCTTTGCAGAAATACAGCATTCCGACACACACACGCACCAGTCACACACCACCCAGACACACACGCACCACTCATGCTGACGCACACATACACACACGCAAGGCACACACCACCCAGACATACACCCGTCGCACACCAGTGACACCCCACGGGGACACACACACAGGCATGCACACACCACTCTCCCATGATCACACACGCACCCTCACATACCCCAAACTCTGTCTCTCACACACACCAGTTGCACAGACACACACATGCACACACTACTCGCCCCCATGCACAATTGCACTAGTGCACACACACACACACACACACACACGCAGAGGTGTATGCCTTCCTGCTGGTGAGGGTGTGTGCTGTACACACGTGTGCTGCACACACAGTACGATCTTTTCAGTGGGTTTCTCCCACCTGCCCTGGCGCCTAAGGCGTGGGAGGCTTTGCCCTTTTAAGAGCCAGCGCTGCCATTTGAAGGGACAGGCTCCCATCCTTAATGATTAATAAAAGAGGACTTAGAGCCAGCCAACAATCCACCGGCTACCAACATCAAACCACACAAAGCGAGCCCCTCACCCCTCCTGTCCCCCCCTCGCCCTGTCCCCACTGCTGGCTGGGCCCAGCGCAAGAGACAAATAAATCCCTTTGTAGCTAGGAACCAATGCAGACAATAGCTCTGATGCTGAACCAGTTATGTCTGTATCATCCCCTCACCAGAGCTTTGTCCTTGTGCAACGAGCAGGCCAGCGGGGCTTAGCAGGGCCCCCAGTGGCCTTCCCCCGGCCTAGCCCGGCCCATCCTGGGGCACAAGGCAGAGCCTTTCCTGGCCTAGCAAAAGGGTTGGTTTGGTCTGGTTTTAAACAGAGGCTGATGGGTTGACATGGTAGGAGGTCTCCCCCCGCTCCCCCGCAAGCTTGGAGAAACAATCAAGGATGGACAGATGGATCCAGCTAGATAACCCCCTGGCACCTCAGATTGAGCTAAAGCTCCAAGGGATGGTGTCAATTTCCCCTTGGCTGGTGAGGTTTCTTTCTGTGCAAATGCCTGAGAGCAGAGCAGCTGCCCCAGAGGAGTGACTCATTTCCTGCTCTCCTGTCACGTTCTGGTCAGGCCAGTTTGGCAAAGTCTTTGCTCACTTTCCCCAGCTCTCTGCTCCTCCTCCGAGATCAGGGGTGTGCGTTCGCTCAGGCCCTGGCAGAATGAGGCAGGATTTTCAGGAAACTGCGTCAAAGCCACACACACAGAAGAAGAAAAAGAAGAAGAAGAAGAAGAAGAAGAAAAAAGTACAGTAAAGTGTGTTGTTGTTGGGAGAGAGAGAGAGACAAGCTCAAACTCCTCCTCTTCCACGCACCTTCAGTTTCTCCAGGGGAGATGACCCAATCCAGAGGCACAATGGGGGAGCCACAGGGGTAGAAGGACAAGAACAGGAAAAGTTCAGCGCGCTGGCCCCTGCAGAACACTAGAAAACGCAAAACTACAGATGTGACTCCTCGGCTAATTGTAACTCCTGTCTCCCACAGTCCAGATATTTAACAGTCGTATTATTGCTTGTCTACACTAGGATTTGGATGGTGTTTGCCAACACGTGTCAGCAGCCCAATATAGTCACGCCAGCGTTCCTTTAACGTGCGTAAAACTGGTCAAGTTAAAGCCTAGACCTCCTCAGCTTTAGCACCTGTTAAACTGGTTGAAAGAAAAGGAGGACTTGTGGCACCTTAGAGACTAACCAATTTATTTGAGCATAAGCTTTCGTGAGCTACAGCTCACTTCATCGGATGCCCACAAAACACAGAGAGAGCTGCATACGCATCATAGAAGATTAGGGTTGGAAGAGACCTCAGGAGGTCATCTAGTCCAACTCCCTGCTCAAAGCAGGACCATCCCACAATGGTAAATAGGTTGAGAACCACTGGTCTATGCTAATACATGTTAATCGCTTAGCAAACACCTTCCAAACCCTAGTGCAGACAAGGCCTGTGTAATACACTACGGTGTGGCGTGAAAGCTCCGATATCTCACAACCAGGACTGGCTCTAGGCATCAGCAAAGCACGTGCTTGGGCCGGCACAATTCCAGGGGCGGCATTCCCGCCACCTTTTTTTTTTTTCTTTTTTTGGGGGTGGCTAAAAACCTAGAGCCGGCCCTGCTCGCAACACTTGAGGGCTAGAAGTGGGCTCTTTATACAGTCGGAAAGAGAGGATTTTCCAGCAGTTACTTCTCTAGCCCAAGCAGGTCCAGCTCTATCTGCTCGGAAAGCTGAGATGAGTGGAGATAAGCTATTTGAGGGATATTTCCTCAAATGTCATTAGTTCAACTTTCCTTTCCAGGCCTGGCTCTGTAGGTGGAGCAATTAAAAAGGGGTTTAAACATTAGATGGGGAGTGGGGTTTATTTGAACAGGTTTTCTGTTAGATGCGGCATTTCTAAAAAGCGAGTTGGAGTTGGGGGAAGGGAAGGGGATAAAGGTTTTATTGGCACCTGTTTGGCATGATTTGCCTAACTCACTCATGCGGATAGAACCACTTCATTCTGGAGCCACGCACGGCCCTAGATGCCTAGACACCACGGGGATGGGCACATGGGAAATACTGAGAGGCCTCCTTTCCCGCTTTCCTCTCCATGGGATTCCACCAGCAGCAGGGTGCACAGCAAGCAGCCCCTAGTGCAAGGGTGTCCAGAGTGTATGGGAATGTATGAAGCAGTCAAAGCTGTAATTACAGGGCCATGGCCTGGTTCCAGCCCTCCCGAAGCCTGTTCCCGAGGACTGTTCATACTCCCCTGGATGAGCCCAAACTTTTTGTCTGAGCTGTTTATGACATCTCAGCACTTGTTGGGTAGGGAGGTTTGTTGAGGAACAGCACATTCAGTTAGAAATATACCCTCACAATAGTCCTCTGATGAATTTGGTGCCTTGCATATAGAACTCCTCCTCATATTTCCAGAGGGCTTAACTACGTACTCAGGGATCACTTCATCCCCCAGTAAAATGCAGCCACTTCTGGGCAGAACGCAGCAGCTGCTGAACAGCACATGGCAACACTTCACAAATGTTTAGCACACGGAAGTAACGGCTTCTTGCTGCCCGCCTCAGCGGAGAGCTGAATGGACCATGGAAAATGAACTCCAAAAGGTACACAAGAGAGGGGCCAGCACTGACTACCTTTGAATGCCCTAACCGGGTGGATCAGGTACCTATTTAGCGCTGGGGGAACTAGAGGTGGCCTTTCAGCATGAGATCAAATGAGATTCAAACCCACGACCTTCAGGATTGTAGTCAAGTCTTACCGCTCAGGCTACGTCTATATATACAGCATTTAAACACCCACTGCTGGCCCAGTCAGCTGACTCGGGCTCGCGGGTCTCAGGCTGGCTGAGACATTTTGTAACTTTTGACAGGTTTCAGAGTAGCAGCCGTGTTAGTCTGTATCCGCAAAAAGAAAAGGAGGACTTGTGGCACCTTAGAGACTAACCAATTTATTTGAGCATGAGGTTTCGTGAGCTACAGCTCACTTCATCAGATGCATGCTCAAATAAATAAATTTTATGCTCAAATACATTTGTTAGTCTCTACGGTGCCACAAGTCCTCCTGTTCTTTTTGTAACCTTTGTAATCTGTATTTATGCTTTTTAAGGACCTGTTTCTCTGCCGTTCCTTCCTCTTCTACATGGGTCATACAGTTAAACCCTGCTGCCTCCGAACAACTAGCATCACATGCATGTTAATAAACTCACTGCCCTGGAAGTTACTGAGCGCTCTAACAAAATACTATTTTAATGCTTCAAACTTATATAGCACATTCCACCTACCCATCCCAGCACGCTTTGCAAACATCCATTTAGCCTCACAGCGCCCCTGATTGGTAGAGAAGCGACTCCCCCCTGCCCTTTTACAGATGGGGAAACTGAGGCATAGAAAGGTGAGGTAACTTGCCCAAAGGGATAGAGCTGGGAATAGAATCCAGACCTCCTAATTGCCAGTCCAGTGCCCTAACCACCAAACCAACTCTCCTCACCAAAGACCAAAAGTTTTGTTTGCCCAAGAGCAAGCCCTTTAAAAGCACAAAGATATCGGTGTAAATTAGGCCAGGAATGCGTGCTAGTCAAACATGAGTGCTGGTTGTGTACCAGGAGCAATTATGGATCTAGACCTGTGTATATTTGGAAAGGACACAACACAAAAAATACGGTCCTTTCAGGATGACTCCTTGAGATCAAAGAAAGAGGATGGTCTACTGACAGAGGGCTCAGGCGGCTTGAAACAGGGTCAAGCAATGTCTCTTGCCACCTTCAGTTTGCTAGGAGATTCAGGCAAGCATTGAAGCATGTGCCAGGTGATTTACACACCTATAGGGATGCTCTCCTGACTCGACCCCTACACCCGCTGAGTCACTATTCCACTCTCCCCAGATGAGTCCCACAGCCAGAAGCTACGCGCTTCCTTCTCCTGCAACACAGCAGGCAGCCAGTGGGGGCGCTGCAGAGCAGTTGCCACCGGGCAATAGTCGGCTTCTGCTTACAGGCTCACAGCTTTAACATTGTGGGGTCTGCCTTAGGGGACACATTTTCCATTCGTAACCCAACACACCTTTTCCTAATACAGTCACCCACCCCTGGGGGGGGTCACAATATAGGCTCCGGAGGTTGGGCGTCACCACTGTATTAAGTCCACTGTATTAATCTGATTAATGCTGTCTCTTCCTATATGAGGGATCAGACCAAAAGCTACCCTTATGTCGGGTGTTTCTAAGGTGCCCATCACCTTGGTATCTGATACCTGGAGCACAAGCATTTATTCATTAGCTATAGTCAGGGTGGCCAAATCAACATTCCCCAGTTGGGCCCCCTGCTGTCACTAACACCTCTGAGCCCCCACCCAGCCTCCTGCCCCACTCACGTTCTTCTGTCAGACTGTCCCACAGCCACCTGCCCCCATTTCCCTCCAGTATCCTACCACTTACATTCTCTCTCCCTACCCATTTTTCCAGCCCCCATCTCCCCTGCACCCACATTTCCCTGCTCCCCCCTTTACCTCCTGCATCCCCTTGCAGTCAGCCCCTCTCATCCCCAGATTCCCACCCATCCCCTCAGTCTACCCTGCTCTCCCCCAATTCCTCTGCAACCCTCCTGCAAGGCTGCTCGCAGTTCCCTGGCCAGTTTCCTAACCACTGAACCCAGATCCAGAGGGCAGCCTGGCTTCAGTCCCACTGGGAAATAATGGGAGATGGCAGCCATCTTGACTAGGAGCAGTTTGCTTCCACAGGCCTGAGAGGAAATGGTAGCCATCTCTGCTGAGGGCAGCCTGCCACCATTTTGGATAAGGGCAAAAATCCACACGAAAGGCTGGGTTAGAGCTCAGCTGAAAAGCAATCTCCTCTCCGAGAGAGACCATGTGGAATTAACTTCTGCGGAGCCAGGCAGACTCCCCTGCCCTTGACTGTACACGACAGGCTTAATCAGGTCTTCGGGAGACACACTACCATATCCTCTCTCCAACCTGAAGCCAACAGCTGATGGACAAAGTACGTGCGGCTCCTAACAGAGCAAGGAAAGATTCCCTAAACGCTTCTACTGACAAACAAAAGCCATATAGACACGGGTCTGTGGCTCCAGCTTGCACCAAGGCTGATTTTGGGGCCCTTTGTGGGTCGCGTCTCACAGATCATTTAGTGCTGGCCCATTGGCGCTCTCCAGAGAACAGAATCCTGATCACCGGCAGGAAAGCCAAAGAGAAGCTGATTTCTAAAGAGCGGGCTTTGGAAGTGGCTCTTGTAGACTCCTTTGTTGGCTGCTTCAGCAGAACAGCCAAGGACTGAATGGAGACTGAGCGCTATAAGCGACTGGAATTCTGTCGCAGAATTTCCTTGCGTGGGGGTGGGTTTGGTCCCATGAGCCCTAGCAGCCAAATAAGATAGCTTTCCTCCTGTGATCACTTCATCCAGGCCAGGCCTTGCGGGCTCTGAGTCAGGCATGTCAGATTCGGGGGGAGGGATAGCTCAGTGGTTTGAGCATTGGCCTGCTAAACCCAGGGTTGTGAGTTCAATCCCTGAGGGGGCCATTTAGGGATTTGTGGCATAAATTGGGGATTGGTCCTGCTTTGAGCAGGGGGTTGGACTAGATGACCTCCTGAGGTCCCTTCCAATCCTGATATTCTATGATTCTATGATACCAAATCCACATATCACGGCAGGGCGTGACATGCTGGCTATTTTGCTGGGGCGCGAGTTACTAAGAGGAAAACACATGACCGGCGGTAGCCACAAAACGGTTCCATTGTTCTTGGCTGCCTTTTAAAAATCATCCACAGGTTAACCCAGCCATTAAAAACCAAACACCCCACTAATGGACCAGAAAAATAAAAAAAGGGCCCAAACTTGAACACCGGAACCTTGTGGAATTGAATCTGGGTCCATCTTGTGCAGCCGGCTCCATTCACCATCACAGGCCACCTCAAAACCTGGATCCAAACACACTGCAAGTCGCAGGTCAGGATCATCTCTAGGAACAAACATCTCTTGTTTTACAGTAGGTCCCAATCAGGAGCAGCACCTCTCTTGTGCAGGGTGCTGTACAAACACATGTAGCGACACAGTCTAAGCAAACAAGTGACATATGAAGGGTGGTAAGACCATGATACAAAATGGGCTGCATGTTTGTAATTTTCTTTTTAGGGTGTGCCACTTATCCCCATCTCCCCATTATGAATGGGCTGGTTTCCTATAGGCACCATGGAAGAGGTGGTCCTAGACACTGACTCTATGGATGATCTGGGGCTGAAGCACCCACAGGAAAAAAAAATGGGGGTGCTCAGCATCCACCAGCTACAGCTTGGGGGAAGGCGGAGAGAGCAAGCGGCAGGCATTCAGGGGCCTTGGAGAGAGGGTGGAGCAGGGTCGGGTTCAACGGGTAGTGATCAATGGCTCCATATCTAGTTGGCAGCCGGTATCAAGTGGAGTACCCCAAGGGTCGGTCCTGGGGCCAGTTTTGTTCAATATCTTCATAAATGATCTGGAGGATGATGTGGATTGCACTCTGAGCAAATTTGCGGATGATACTAAACTGGGAGGAGTGGTAGATACGCTGGAGGGGAGGGATAGGATACAGAAAGACCTAGACAAATTGGAGGATTGGGCCAAAAGAAATCTGATGAGGTTCAATAAGGATAAGTGCAGGGTCCTGCACTTAGGACGGAAGAACCCAATGCACAGCTACAGACTAGGGACCGAATGGCTAGGCAGCAGTTCTGCGGAAAAGGACCTAGGGGTGACAGTGGACGAGAAGCTGGATATGAGTCAGCAGTGTGCCCTTGTTGCCAAGAAGGCTAATGGCATTTTGGGATGTATAAGTAGGGGCATAGCGAGCAGATCGAGGGACGTGATCGTTCCCCTCTATTCAACATTGGTGAGGCCTCATCTGGAGTACTGTGTCCAGTTTTGGGCCCCACACTTCAAGAAGGATGTGGATAAATTGGAGAGAGTCCAGCGAAGGGCAACAAAAATGATTAGGGGTCTAGAACACATGACTTATGAGGAGAGGCTGAGGGAGCTGGGATTGTTTAGCCTGCAGAAGAGAAGAATGAGGGGGGATTTGATAGCTGCTTTCAACTACCTGAAAGGGGGTTCCAAAGAGGATGGCTCTAGACTGTTCTTAATGGTAGCAGATGACAGAACGAGGAGTAATGGTCTCAAGTTGCAGTGGGGGAGGTTTAGATTGGATATTAGGAAAAACTTTTTCACTAGGAGGGTGGTGAAGCACTGGAATGCGTTACCTAGGGAGGTGGTAGAATCTCCTTCCTTAGAGGTTTTTAAGGTCAGGCTTGACAAAGCCCGGGCTGGGATGATTTAACTGGGAATTGGTCCTGCTTTGAGCAGGGGGTTGGACTAGATGACCTTCTGGGGTCCCTTCCAACCCTGATATTCTATGATTCAGGAAGAGGCAGAGCAAGGGCGGGGCCTCAGGGGAAGGGGTGGAGTGGGGGCAGGGCTTCAGGGTGGTTCAGGTGTGGGGCACCCCCAGGGAAAAGTAAAACTCAGTACCTATGGTGGATGGGTCTTGAGATCAGGTTTGAAGGCGAGGGCAGTGACTTACAGCTGATGCCTGGGACAGCGCTCTGTGTACAAAGGGCAGCGTAGAAAAACACTGGGTGATCCTTGTGTGACAAACTGATGGACAGGCAGGCTTGCAGTTGCTGTCTGAGATGCATAGGGTCAAAGGCATCATCTCAGATTTGTGCTCACAGGTACTTATCTTGTCCCCATTACTGTCATATTGGTACTTCTCACAATCTTTAGTGTATTTAGCCTCACAACACTGCAGTGAGGGAGGGCTGTGCCCTCATCTGCTTTAGACAGGTGGAGAACCAAGACACAACCAGACAAAGGCTCAAATTCTCAAAGGTATCGCAGTTCCTGCTTCATGGAAGTTAGAAGCCTAAATACATTTGTGGAGCTGAGCCTAAGCCTCTTGCCCCCAATCACACAAGAAGTCAGGGGTGGGGCCAGGAACCAAACCCTGGTCACCTGAGTCCAAGGTTAGCGGCCCAACCATTGACCCAGACTTCCTCTTCTGAAAGCAAAAATGCAGAAAGAAGGAAAATTCTTATGGCTTTAGTTTAAAAAAAGTCTCACTTGAGATTAAGTTCTAATGATAGTTTATAAAGGGTTAATACACGATTAGGTGTTTTAATAGATGGTTGATCAAACAGAGTCCAGACAAGACAACAGGTGTCTTATTGCTGGGGCATATAAACATTTATAAACACCCTCTACCAATATGCTTCTAAACCTCCATGACACATCCTGCTCATGGGGGTGACATGCCGATCACGTCTGTGAATTGTGTATTAACTCTTTACAAGCCATTTATAAATGGAACCTTAATAGTAAATGTGATAAAAATATAAGGGTCAACATTTAGAGAGAGCCTGGGTTGGATGGGCAGCTTGGAGGTTTCCCTGTGGAAATCTCTGTTTCTCTCTCATCAGGAGAGGTAATCAACCCTGCCTGTGTTCACCTGCAGTCTCATCATGTCGGGTGCCTCAAAGGGAGGTGTCATTGTACCATCTGGAATAGGCCTTCCTAGGCCAAGGAAAGCCAGACAACTCCAAAACAGAAATCAAACACAAATTTTTAACCACTGGAACAAACTACCAAGGGAAGTGCTGGATTTATCACCTCCTGAAGTCTTCTGCTCAAGACCAGAGGCCTTTCTGGACCATATGCTTGAGTCAAACACCATTTATTGGGCTGAGATACAGGTGTGACTGGGTGATATTCTCTGGTCTGTGCTATACAGAAGGTCAGACTAGATGATCACAATGGTCCCTTCTGGCCTTAAATGCTATGAATGTATGAAAACATCTTCTGCCGCTGTTTTGAACTCGGGTGCCTCCCTAAAGCCCTCTTGCCGAGTTTCATCTTATTATTTGCAACACAATTTCCAATCAAAGCACCCCGATGACGCCTTTGAAGGCAATGACTGGCATTCCCATTGCTGATCGTGTTCCCAATGCCTCTTGCTCCTGCTCCGTTGCCCATAAATCATCAAGGCAGCCTCCCATGCATCAGAGAAGACCGATCAGCGACTTGTTGGCTGGCTCAGAGGCCTAGGACGGAACTATTTGCCAGGCATCTACAAATTCATTCTGGTTTTGATTATTTCCCTTTTGTTCTTTAAAGGACTCTCACGGTATTCTTCACATTAAAAAAAGTCTTCTCCCAGCTCATTCCATGGGAAATGCCAGACTGGAGCAGCTCTAGGGTCCATGTAGTCCAGTGGCCTGGCTCTTGCTGGAGTCAGCGATGTTTCACAGGAAGGTGAAAGGATTCCTGAGGCACACAATTATGGAAGAAGCCACTCACAGGAGAAGGTTCATCCAAATCCCAACCAATTAGTGACTGGCTTAGGCGTTGCTGCAGGAAGGTTCAATATCCCTTTTATTCATTTTAATCTAGTCTGGATAATCTCATTCTCCAGCTAAATAGATTATTCTCTTTTGAACCCTAGCAAGCTCTTGACTTCAGCATCCAGTGGCAATGAGTTCCACAGGTCAGCTGTAAGGTTTCCCGTTACTCATTTGCTAGGGCTGCCTATGAGGACTGAATTACATGCTTTGGATTGTTATTGTAGAGTCTCTCATGAACACTGGGTTTTACACAATAGTTTGTTGTTGTATAGTGGCTCACAAATGCACAGTTGAGCAGTGGAGGGTGTTTCGTGTGGGCTAGGCATGCACACTCCAGGGTGTTATCAGTGGGTCGCTCCTGCATATTGGGCTGCTGCCCTGGAGTATGGGAGAAAAAAATGGTTTCAGTTTTCTAAAAATCACCAGCTACATGAAATTTGCAAACAAATTAAGAATAAATATGAAGCAGGTTACTATTTAAAGTGCCCACTCAGGCTCAGAAATAGCTCACCCCAAAGGTGTTTTTGTGCACTTCTCCTCGAATTTGTATTTGGAGAATTTTTTTGTCCATGTGTTGATTCGCATTTTCCTCCATCACGAGGTGTCGTGACTCCGAGCTGCCCTTCCAAGCCGTGGTCCAGAAGGCAATCAGAGATAAAGCAGGAGCAATTGGAATGGCCTTTGGGTTTCAGAGTCTGTGCGTGGGAGTGGAGGGTGGGTGGGGGTGAGGCTTAATTAGCTGCAGTTTGTTTGAAAAAAATGTCAAGCACTATATGAATGCTGAGGAGTGTAACAAACACGCACGCTGTCTGCTTGGAACGTCATTGCAGGAAGGGGGCTGGAACGCCGATCACCTTGTTCCAAAATCCCAAGCTACTGCTACTTGAGCCGTAGGAGAACCTCCATGAATGTCTACCAGTATGGAGCTTATGAGACACAGCGGAGTAATACCACTTGTACCCAGCAGCGAGCTCTGCCACACATACATACATATGCAAGTGCATTACCATGTTCTCTTAACTACTGTTAGGACAATTCCCCTTTATAAACTGGTTGTAGGCTAAATCTACAGGAGCGAGTTGGGCAAAGGAGGGAGCACGTGCCAGGAGAGTACAAAAGCTTTTATCAGGTGTCCTGGATGCTGTGTTGAGAGATTATGGAGAGAACTTTAGCACTCGGTGATAGATCACAGCATGCTGCTCTTCCCCTTCGTCTGGGTCTGAGATCTGTGCAAGGGGTTTTCAGAAGAAGAATTCCTTGTCCCCCACCACGTGCAGTGGAATTGCTGAATTTAACGACAGCTCCCACAAATCCTCTTTGGTTTGCAGTGCAGCTCCCACCAGGGCAATGAGATTTTGCCTTTAGCTGTTTATTTTCATTGCTGGTTGCGCTTAGCAGCAGTGACACATTGGCCCAAAAGCCCGATTAGGCCCCGAGCAGCTCCAACTTCACCAAGCAACATACCTCAGCCCTGACCAGAAGGGACCAGCTCCAAAGAGGAGAAAATAGTTGTCTGCTTGGCAGATTTGCTTGAAAGTGACACGGCTGGAGCAAGCGGGAGAGGGTGATGAGGACAGCTGCTCACTAGGATCTGGCCTGAGGATCCGACCAGCATCCCACAAAATACTCTGATCTAGTCTACTGAAATAAACAGATTCCCCCGCCTTTTGAGTAGGGACCAACAGGAGATGTTTGCAGCTATTAGTTTCTCTCTAAAGTATGAAATACACTTGGGTCTCAGCAGCGTATTAAGCCGTGAGTTGTAAGGTTTTTGGAGCAGTAATCATGCTAATGGGGCTCACGACTGCTCTAAAAATAGATAAAATGGTGGCAATTGAAGTGCACCGGGATACGACATGCAATGCCTCTGGATGATATCAGATCGATTAGTACAGCACGGTGAACTCTGTACGCTACACGTCGCAGGCTGCGGAGTGGGTTTTTTTCTTCCTGATGGTGAGGCAGGCAAGGGTAGATAAGATCAGAGAAAACTGAGAGAGAAAAACAAAAATCTACCACTTCACCATCGGCACCCTCTCTCGGATGGGTCAGGATTGTCCCCTCCGGTTCAGAGGCAGTGTCGTCTCCACTAGACAGAGACTCTGGAGACTCAGGGCGCTATGCCTGGCTTTGCCGGGCTTGGCGAACTTTGACCTTTCTTCTGCCGCTCCTTTCCTTGTCTTGCGCAGAGCGGGCCTCTGGCTGTATAAATAATCACACAGTCTCTTCTCCAGTGCTTTGATCAGTCTATGTTTAAATGATTCAAGCCGCTTGCTTTAGGCAGCTGTTCAGCTGCCTAAGAGATCTCACTGCTAGGAATTATCCCTAAGCGTCACCCTTTGTTTTCCTTTTTGTTCCCATTGAGTCGCCTTGGGACCAGTTCTCGGCCTGGATGTTCAGATTGTATCGGCAGAGCCGTTTCTATGGCGCTCTCCTGCATACACCTGCTCTAATCCACTCACTTTTTGGTGAATGATTTGTGGTTAGGGTGTGGTAAATTTGAGAAAATGAGAGTTATGGGAAAGCAAATTACAAATACTGTTCCCATGCGGTGAAAAGCTGCACTTTGAAATCTGAGGTTTCAGAGTAACAGCCGTATTAGTCTGTATTCGCAAAAAGAAAAGGAGTACTTGTGGCACCTTAGAGACTAACCAATTTATTTGAGCATGAGCTTTCGTGAGCTACAGCTCACTTCATCGGATGCATTCAGTGGAAAATACAGTGGGGAGATTTATATACATCGAAAACATGAAACAATGGGTGTTACCATACACACTACAGTTACCATACACACTCTATGTATATAAATCTCCCCACTGTATTTTCCACTGAATGCATCCGATGAAGTGAGCTGTAGCTCACGAAAGCTCATGCTCAAATAAATTGGTTAGTCTCTAAGGTGCCACAAGTCCTCCTTTTCTTTTTGAAATCTGAGGCTGTCCGCGTTGTCCTCGGGCACAGCTGGAATGGGACAAGGAGGACGTGTTGCCTTCTACTGGGCTGGCCCCACTGGCATTACCATTGGCATTTTCACCCCCATATCTTCTAAGCCAGGGGTTCTCGCACTGGGGGACATGAGGTTATTACGGGAGGGTTGCAAGCTGTCAGCCCCTGCACATGCCGGGGCTCCAGCTGTCAACCCTGCGTGGGGCTGACAGACGGAGCCCTTCAGAGCTGGGCAGCTGGAGAGCGGCAGCTGCTGGTCAGGTGCCCAGCTCTGAAGGCAGTGCTACCCCCAGCAGCAGCGCAGAAGTAGGGGTGGCCTCGTACGGGGGGGGAATTGTCACTTTTTGGGGGTGGTCGTCACAGCCTGAAATATTTTCAAAGGGGGTCCCAGCAAAAAGAGTTTGAGAGCCCCTGTTCTAAGAATAGTAAGAGAGGAAGCAACATGGGCTAACAGAGAGTGCCCTGAGCTGGGACTCTGGAGATCTGGGGTCTATTTCTGGTTCTGTACCCTTGGGTGAGTCATTTCCCTCTCCTTGTCTCTGTCTAGCTTGGAATTTCTTCAGGACTGAGACCCTCACTCATGACAAATGTACAGTCCTAGCACAACAGGGCCTCTAAGAGCTACTGTCGAACAAGTTCACAATATAAACAAAAATGCTTTCCCCCTTCTTTATATTATAGCATCTACCTTTGGTAGCACCAGGGGCACTGCCCTGGAGCAGAAATACGCTTCCAAGTTTTCCTCGTGTCAACAGGGCCTTTGAGGCCGAGTGTCTCAGTCTGGTTTGAAAAAAACTGCTTTTGATTTCATAAAGGCTATGAGTGTTTGTGAATCACTTTTTACTTTACTTTTGCAAAGTAAAAAGTTCCATGAAATCTACAACGAGGCCCTTAACAATGGACGAAGGGCACACGTCTTCTCACCGAGCTGCAGGCATGCTGCTTAGATTGTGGAGTTACAAACTCCCCTGATCAAAGGCCTCTACATTTCAGATGGTAAGATCTGCAAATGTATTTTCTCTTTTGTTTTTAAAGCTAAGAAATCAAATGCAAAATACTGTAGTAATGGAATGTCATGCCTGCACAATTAAAACCACAAATTTAGTCTGGAAAGACCAAAGATAATTCATAAGATGATAGATTTTAAGGCCAGGCGGGATCATTAGATCATCTGGTCCAGGGGTAGTCAATAGGCAGACTGTGGGCCAAATCCAGACAGCCAGACACTTTGAACAGACCCCGAAATCTTTTTATTTACTTATTATCATCATGACTGTTCTTTTTTATTATTCTTTTCTCGTGAGTCTGGACCTTCACTATACCTTGACCAAGAAATTTGGACCTTGACAAAAAATAATTAACTACCCCTGACCTCCTGCATAACACAGGCCCAAGAATTTCACCCAGTCATCCCTGACTTGAGCCCAGTAACTTGGGTTTGACTCAAGCATCTCTTCAGGAAAGGCATCCAGTCTGAATTGAAGGAAAATCCACCTTTGCAATGGTAAATCCCCTATACATAGGAAGTGATTTTATTTGTTTTGCTCATTAACCGGTTAAAACAGATTCACCTACTACCAAGCATGCATCCGATGAAGTGAGCTGTAGCTCACGAAAGCTCATGCTCCAATAAATTGGTTAGTCTCTAAGGTGCCACAAGTCCTCCTGTTCTTTTTGATACTACCAGTGAGTTTGTTAAATCAACTGCAGCTCATGAAAGGAAATGTCCGACAGGAAACAATGCTAACGCTATTTGGCATTTCTGTAGCACCAAAAGCTCACAAAGTGTTTTACAACATAGACACACAAGAATGGCCTCACCCACCTCTGAAATGCAGCCAGCTCTAGGGTGGATCATTGCAGCTGTTTCAAAGCACATGGCAACCACAGGTTAGGACACTGAGTGAAGAATACATTCTCCAGTCACTAGTGCTGGATGAATTTGAGAGAGGAACAATATTTAGCTCTTATGTAGGATCTTCTATCTGGAAAGCTCAAAGAGCTTTAAAGCAAGTAAATAAGAAAGAGAAACAAAGGATACAGAAAAACAAAGGGACCTGCCCAAAGTCACAGAGCAAGTCAGTGGTAAAACCCAGGTCTCTTGTTTCCCAGTTCAGTGTCCTATCTGCGGCCTCTAGGTTTAATGCTGCTTAAAGGCCTGAATCAAAATCCTGGATCCAAAGAGCCTCAAAAGTTTGGTGAAACATTAATCTCCCCACTCAGACTACACTGGAAGTATGGTGAATTTGGCACCTGGCTATCAACATGGCAGTTTGGGTCCATTTCTACATATGGACCATGTGTAGGCTTGGCAGAATTAATTTTTTAAATCATTTAGACAGATAATATTGATGGTTAGTTTGAAGCATTTTTTCCCCAATTTTTATCGATTTAAATGTTCATGGTTGTGGTCAATTTATTGGGGAGTCAGACAACAGGGTGGATTAGGCGATAATTATTCCATGACAGCAGAAACTGATTTCAAAAAGAAAACGCTTTCTAACCGCTACAGCACAAATGGTCACCACCACGTGCCAAAATATACAAAGTTTTACTTATAGCCTTCAATCCAACTCTACTAAGTTCTCAAGCAGCAGTTCTCTTAATTGAAATGTATAGAGAGGCAAAGTATTATTGACGGAAATATTTGTCGTCAGTTTGTGCGTACGCGGTGAAATCGACGTTCGCCAATAAAAATCCAAGCCTAACTATTTGCATTGAACACACGCAGAGGGTGAGAGAGGAGTGTGTCTGTGTGAATTAACCCCAAGGTAGTTTTGCAGTGAAGTATTGCATTTTCTGTATTGTACCTTTTAGACAAATTCTGAACAGCAATAGACCAAGGGCTAGTTTAGGGGCATTTCCCTTCATAGCATATGACGGCTGAGCCATGATACTATCAACCCCCAAAAGCTACTATTGGTCAGAAGTTTTGAACACACAATGAGAATCGCTTGACTGACAAGCCCTTCTGACCAATTGTTTCCAGAACTCTGACTATAGCAACTAATTGTTTAGTTTTTCATTGTGGAAAAATAAGCATATCAAGAGAAGAAAACGATGCAATTTACTCGAGGGGCAGCGTTGCCTCATGGGCTGTGCAAGGAGCAGGAAGCCCTGGGTTCGAATCCCACCACTGCCACTCACTCCTGCAACCTCAGCCAACACCGTGCCTTTCTGTGCCGCAGGAGCTCTCTTAAACCATGCTCCCATGACCAGTCAAGCTACAGAATTCATCAAGACTTATGCAGCTAAGGAGGCAGCACCCAGTATATTTCAATCAACACTTGGTGAAATTTACCCTGATCTGCCTCCAGCCCAAAAGCCACGCAGCAGCAGCTGCTGCCTGCCTGCTTTCCGTTTCCCTCTTCCTTAGGCTACTGATGTGGGCAAGGTCAGCAGGTGCCTGATCCTGTTTTCATAACAGTCTAATCAATTCAAACTACTGCCCTCACCCAAGCTGGGACCTTTCAAGAGCTGATCAATTACACGCCAAGTTAAATCTTTCATCATCTGCTAGCTGGGACTGGGCCAGTGTCAGGTTTACCTGGGGGAATCAGGGAGGATACCCCAGCTGTGTTTGCATGTGCTCAGCGGCAGGCTGTATGGTGGGATGGGTAGGGAGGCGTGGTTAAGGAGATAAACTCCTGTTTCATGAGGCGTGCAAAGCTCTGGGATTTGGTGCTGTCGGAAATGGAATTAATATAATCATTTCATTCATTACTATCAGCAGAATTTCTGGCTCCGTATCACGCAGTGGATACTCAAAGGGCACGTGCGATTGGAATAGAGAGCTCCCAGGGGTGGGGCCATGCTGGAACATGCCACATTTCAGTCTGGTATAAAGTGAGATCCCCCAAATGATCCAATGCAATGCTAGAGAGTATTAGGGGCAAATAATGCTGATTGCTTTCTGTGCTACTCTTTTTGAGGTGAGGCAGCCAGAACGGAAGGTGGCATCCCAGCTGAGGTTTATACAATGGCAAAGGGCTATGAAAATTACTAAGGGGCTCAGAAACGTTTTCATAAGAGGAGAGAGTGGAAAGATTAGGTTAGTGCAACAAACAGAGGACATGTAAATTAAATAATGAATGGGAGAGAAAGAAGGCTCCTGTCCAGTCCCTCGTCATGTTAGAAACAAGGAGACAGTCAGTTACATTAAAAGGTAACACATGTAAAAGACAGCGTGCCGTGAGCCTGTGGAACTCACTGCCACAAGAAGGCAATAATGTAGTACTGGATTAAGATTGCGGAGATGTGCAGGACTCACTGTATAAAAATCTCTGGCCTTCATTACACCAGAGGTGAGAGAGTGGGTAATCAAAATGGTCGCCTCTGGCCTCACAGTCGATGTACAGGGATACCGAGAACAGCTGCGTTTACACTAGCTGGGATAAAACATAAAATAAATACAAACCTCATTCTTCAGAGCACAAAACAAGCCCTGGCTGGCAGGGGTAAGGAAGACAGGTGCTCTCCCACTCCGTTGGGGTGCTCGCACACTTCCTCTGGTTCCATAGCGCTGCTGGGGACAGGACACTGGACTAGAGGGAGCCCTGCTCTGATCCACGACGGCAATTCCCATGGAACTCTGGGCACCGGAGCTGCACCAGGGGGCCCGCTGTTCAGTCAAATCTCTCTAGTGCTCTCTGGCTGGTGCTCTCTCTTCTCGTCTCTCCTTGGTTTCCCACCCTGCCGCCTGTGCATGGCCAGCTGGCTGGAGAAGGGCTGCACCGGTTGGAGCGTGGCTCTGGCGAAGCCGGCGTTCGACGCTATCCAGCACTGCACCCCAGGGCTAGCAGGTCACGGCGGTCACTAGAGAAGATGCACTGCAGGGGAGGGAAACCAGCATGCAATAAGAAAAGAATGCCAGCAGGCCCAGGGCAAGCAGTGTGGCCCAGGGGCCAGGCTGTGTGCAGAGCAGTCTAGAAACGCCATACTGAGCAGATGCAGAAGCGGGAGGGGAGCCCCTCCTGCCTACAGGCAAGCAGCCTGGCCACACCCCTGTGCAGCTGCCAATCATGGAGGCAGGAACTCACAGCTGCAGCCAATAGGGGAAAACAAGGCCTGCTATAAAAGGAGAGGGCTCAAAGCAGGAAGAGAGGCAGAAAGGCCTGGGAGAGTGAAGGGGTAACAGTACCAGGCTGCCTCCAGAAACAGCCCACGGAGACTGACACACACCACTAGGCCTAATTAGGGGCCTGGGCCAAGAACTGTCCTGACCAGGGGCTAACCAGAGAAAGCCAGTCAGGGTGCAATAGAGACCCCCTGAAAGACCACATCAAGGATCAATGTCACTGCTGAATTAGGCCTCTGGAGACCTGGGTTGTAGTCCCAGCTGTGTGCCCTTGAGCAAATCACTTCTGCTTCTGTGCCTCAGTTTCCCTGCCAACTTTTGTTTGTCTAGTTGATTTTGCTTGGAAGCTCTATGGGACATAGACCGTCTCTCCCGCTCTGTGTACAGCACCTAGCCCAATGGGCCCCCTGAGCAATGTTGGGATTTCTACGCACTACTTTAACACAAACAATCATCGGCTAAAGCTGCCCCACGGGGTGGAGACTGAGTTCAGACCACCAGGTCTGCTGACGCTCATGGCTGGATTTTCAAGAGAACTTGGCATCCACTGAGCAAAGCTAGCCTGCAAATCTAACCGCTCTCAAAAGGCGTGCGCCGAGCGTGGGTGTAGAGTCCAACCAAACATCCTGGTCGACGTGTGTCTATTCTGTTCAGAGCAGGGTGGGAATTCCCCTTACTTCCAGGCCAGGGATTGAATGGACCAGAGAACCTGAAATCAAGGAGGAGGGAATCTCACGTCACTGTCTCCCACGTGACACACGCTCCGTCAAGGCATCAGCCTTCGGGCCTATCCAAGCGGCTCCTGAACTGAGCTAAAATCACCCCCCCCCGCCCTGCCCCCCAGCCGATTTTGTGCAAATCCCGAAGTGTGGCAGCCCGTTCCTGCTTTCCAACATATTATCCTTGGGATGAGGCAGGTGAACTGGAGCAGGCCAGGGCCAGGAGGTAAATAACAGGAAACAAAGAAAGCATTCGAGCTGACCCCAGCGGCCCAGCCTTCGCCTGTCTCTCGTGCTGTTTGAGTTAGAGTGAGTGATGAGGTGTTGTGGCAAGACAGAGCCATTTTTTATCCAACACAAACTTTGCTGGACAGATGGAGCCGTTGTTATGAAAGATATTCGGAGAATTCGTAATTGCTCTAGCTTTTGGGCATATCAGCGTCTCCGCGAAAGATTTCAGTGCCTCGGCAGCGGAGCGGGGGGAAGGGCGCCAAGCCCTCGGCTCAGGAGGGCGGCTTTGTATGGTTGCTTCATATGCAAAGCCAAGAGGCAGGTCAGGGCTCGGTCGGGGTTCCAGCTGCCCCCCCCCCCGCCCGGTCACCCCCTTTCAGAGGCGATTGTCCCTGCAGAAAGGAAGGAGCGGGATCCCGGACTCAGCTGCTGCGATTTAGTCACAACACAGGTCCGGGCTTTTGAATTTGCGGGTGGGTGCTCCTCTCTGCCCCCCTCCATGTGAGCAGTGGGTGTGGCCTCAGGGGGAAGCAGCCACATGGGGGCGGGGCCTCGGGGCAGAGCATGGGCGGGGCCTCGGGAGGAAGAGGCTGAGCATGGGCAGGGTGGGTGGAGCAGGGGGCAGGGCCACGGTTGGGTCGCACGAAAGATTCATCCGGCCCCGTGGGTGCTGAGCACCCCTATTATTTTTGGTGGGTGCTTGAGCCCCGCAGAGTCAGCGCCGATGGTCACAAAATTGGGAATTGGTCCTGCTTTGAGCAGGGGGTTGGACTAGATGACCTCCTGAGGTCCCTTCCAACCCTGATATTCTATGATTCACAAGTACTAAGAGAGAGAATAGGATAAAGAGAGTCGGTGCAAGAAGCACGGGCCTAACGAGCTTGTGCTCAACTCCCCACCCCCTCAACCACTTTGATCCCCTTCCCTCGGTGGGTCTAATCCTGCAAGGTGCAGGACACCCCCTGTTGGTGACCGAGTCCCACTGAGTCCACAGGAGTTGAGGACGCCGAGCGCCTCAGTTCCTATGGACTTAGTCACCAATAGGAGGTGCCCTGCAAGCAGGATTGGATTGTAATATTTACGGAGCAGGGACTTGGGCTTCTTCATGTCTGTACAGCGCCTAACACCCTGCTGAGGCTACAAGCACACGCTGGGGGCTCTCAGACTGCGGCGTGCACAGCCCTGGCTGGTGATCCCAGAGGCTGTTGCCCCCCCGCCCTCGTTCCAAGCTGTTTCATAGCTAAAAATGCATGACTCCTTTCCCAACAAACGGCTCCTGTGCAAGCAGTTCCTGTGGC
The DNA here is from genome assembly GCF_965140295.1 of Lepidochelys olivacea. Classification (NCBI taxonomy): domain Eukaryota; kingdom Metazoa; phylum Chordata; order Testudines; family Cheloniidae; genus Lepidochelys; species Lepidochelys olivacea. Next base: position 122,586,385 of record NC_140417.1, read on the forward strand.
TGGCACGGGGGCCTCATGCAATGGGGTGCCCACGAAACAGACCCCACATTAAAACGCGGCCAGGCTGTGAGATTAAGATTCTCTTTCCCTTGCAAAGAAGACGTGGCTGCCACTTGGGCCCCCTGCTGATGTACCCCTGGGACGGAAGCTGCCCCAATGGGATGATGATCTGCACTGGGATTTTCCTAGGAGAATTAAGTGCCCAGCTCCTTAACAGTAACAGCTAGCCCTTCTCTAGCACCTCCTGCCTGAGCCCCTGCTTCCCTTTTTGGGTTCCCCGCAGAGAAGAAGTGAAAGGGACGTAAAGGGAGGGGTGAGCGCTCTGTGTAACGGGGAGGAGCTCTGGGTTTATTTGATCCGATTGGTGTGGGGCAGTTTGGGCCCATGTGTGCCCACTAGCGTCACCAGATGTCCCGATATTAGGGGGCTTGTCTTATATAGGCCCTTATTCCTCCCTCCCCCGTCGCGATTTTTCACACTTGCTACCTGGTCATCCTAGCACCCACAGCAAGATGTGGGAGCCTTTTTAGAACACGGGGAGAAAAAAAAATGTAATAAGCACTTTGCAAAGCACTGCACAAAACTTAGCTGACCCTCCCCCCGGCAGGAAGCATAAGCCCCACCGAGCAGAGTAGCAGGCGGGGTGTGGGGGGTGATGTGCTTCCCCGCCATGCACCGAGCCAGAGGGTGGGCCAGGGTTAAAACTCAGGAGGCCCTGGGCTTTCAGCCTTGTGCTTTGGCCACTATCCACGCTGCCTTTAGACACAGAACAAGGGCAAGCGAGGAAGCACCGCCCAGTGCGTGTTCCCCAGCCCTTACCTGGACAGACATAGGGATGAGAGTCTGTGTGGTCCACTCGGTCCTTGGCCTGGCTGCTCAGGTTGCCTACGAAGGTGCCGATTGCCACCCGTGGTGTCCGCTAGCCTCTCCCTGATACACACAGGGCACCGGTAGCCATTGCTACCGGGTGGGAGTGGGTGAGACGGACAGCTCTGAACTGCCGCATCCAGCCCTTGAGCTACCCGGCCCCCACGCTCTGCTCCGCTCGGTCCACGAAGGAGGAGCAGCAGAGGGGGAGGCCGTGAGGTGAAAGCTGAGCGTGGGGTGGGTGGGAGGTCTCCAGGGAGAGGGTTTTGGAGTGCCGAAAGCAGGCAGAGAGATCCTGGGATCTATATGGCAGTTTTAAGGCCCACGGAAGTACATGCCTCCTTTGCCTGCAGAGACCCTGGGGGGTTTCCTGTCCCTTCTGCCCAGAGATCAGAATCTCACCTGCAAAACAAGTGAGCAGAAAAGGGGGCCAGGGCAGAGGCCAGGGTGAAAGCAGAACAAATGAGTGAGAACGGGCATCCCACAGCGGTCACCTGGCAGGGAAAGGAATTAGGTGTAAGCAACTGGGGCAAGGTGGACGCCATGGCCAGGGAATGGTTGCAGTTGTCCTGAGCAAACCCAGCAAGGACTAGAGCTGCTGGGGGCGAGTCCCCTTCCTTTTCCGGGGAGGAGAGTAAACAGGATTTCAGGGCTGGTTCCCCAGGAGCTGCCTGGCCATACGGACGTGGAGAACTCTCTGCGCTCAGGGACAGCAACAGGACACCTTGAACCCTCTGCACCAGCCCGTAAGGGCCACACTGCTACTTCCGCACCTGTTCAAACAGGAGCCCGCAGGCGCCCACGTGTGTACGGGCAGCACATACAGAAACACACGTGGGCGCCCGTGTGTACACCCGGGACCATAGCCATGTGCACACAAGCAGGTGTGAATGCAGCCTGGTGCAAACACACACACACAAAGCGGTGCACACAAGCACAAAGCAAGGCCTCACACGCCGAGATCCAGCCACAAAGAGGCCCGGACATGTGACAGCAGCCATCTTGGATGACGCACCAAGGACCTGCAAAACTAAAAGTAGGAGCTGCTGCAGGGTGAGCTAAAAACACCAGGTTGCTTAGCTGAGGCTGGACCAGGCTCATCTCTTCTGTGGGTCAACCACAGAGGGGGCCCCAGCACACATGCCCCAGCAGGCAACACATGCCACACAGACGGTATCGTCTCCCTCTCACACACAGGGTTTTGCAGCCTCCTGTAGGCTGGCCTGTGATTTACCCATCACCCCTGCAGGATCCTGCAGCTCCCAGCACCGCCTGGCTGGGACTAACAGTTCAGAGCAAACCCAAGTCGGGTCATTTCTAAGTTCCAAGATCCCAGTCGTCGTGTCCTTCCTTAAGTCAAACCAAGGCAAATTCCACCTCCCTGGAGAGCAAGTAGCCTCCTGGCGCTGCCTTTATCCGCCACCTGGCCAGAGATCTCCTCCCCATGGCCTGCTCTCCCTGCGGGCAACACCCGCCCCAAACACAACCCGCTCTGCACCTGTCGGAGCCTGGTCGGGAAATACCATCGTGGCTGGAAACAGCAGCCACCTCCCCCCACCTCCACAATTCCCCACCCCCACCCCCGGTTTCCCGTGACTGTCACCATCTTGCCATGGACTGGGTGGGTATCCGCGTTTGGAGCCATGGTTGTTCCACTCACCAGCCAGCTGAGGGATCGTGCTGAGTGACGGGACGGAGGACTCCCTTCCCTCACCAAGTCCCAAAGCTCGGAGGTACGATCGGCGAGCCTTGTGGCATCCATGAATCAGAGCTGGGGAGAGGGACTTGAAAGAGGCTCTTCCCAGGGGACTCCGAAGCACACATCAGATGGTAAGCTCTTTGGGGCAGGGAATTGCGCCTTCCTTTGGTTTGTGCAGCACCCGGCACATTGCGGGCACTGCCGGAAACGAATAATGAAGCCAAACTAAGCCCAGAGCTCGACCTCCTAAGTCGCTCCACAATCTTGTCATGAGCATTTAAACCCAAACAAACTCTGACGTTTACATAGGGCCTACATCAAATCAGTTTCTCTAGAAGCAAAGAGCTAGTTGTCTCCTGAGGCCGGTGATCTTGAAACCGACACTTGGATCACTACAGGGGGACCAGGAAACCAGCCCAGCTGGTTCGTTAGTGTCAGAAGTCCATCTCTGGTGAAGGGCACCCTGGAGACCTCAGGAACTCTGGAATATCCTTAGAGGAGGAACAACGTCAGGACAAGCCATGCTCGCCGCAGCCCTGGGCCGGAGGGGCCGTGGATCGGATCTGGGAGGAGTCGGTCTCCGTGGCCTATTCAAATCCATGCTGAGGCTGCCAGCAAAGGGGCTGGTTTGCGCCAGCCGCGAAAGGTCCTCAGTCACCGAACCACCATCACACTCTGGCTCTGGGCTGTGAACCGGCAGCCTGCAGGGGAAACGCTCCCTATCCCCTGGCCAGCCCCCTTCTGTTCTTTCCAAGGCAATCTCAGAGCGACGCAGAAAATCCCATAGCCTGGGGCCAGTCGGAGAAGGGAGATGGCTCACTGCCATCCCTCCGCCCTGTGGGCTGGGAGGGCGGCTGAGAAACTGTAAGGGGCCCTCCTTTGGCACCAGCGCCAGGGTGGGGAAGGAGTGCTGCCCTATTCCCAGCTGGGTGACTCTGCATCTCCTGTTACAGTGGCGTGACTCAGAGCCCCGCAGGAGTTCAGGGTGTTAATGCGTCAGCTCCTGCAGAGGCCGGGAGACATTCCTGAGCGCTGAGCCGCCGACCAGGCAGACCCTGACGCAGGCCCCTCCAGAAAGACAGTAAGAAAAGCACAGCACACACACTGCTCAGCAGCCCCAGCAAGGCCTCAGCCCCTGGGGCTGAGCAACCCATCACCTGTCCTGCGCCGAGGGCTGGCGTGTGGCCCCATGACCCCACAGAGCCAGTCCGACCACCTCTTCTGCCCTTCCATCCAAGCATCTCAGAGCACTTGATGGACATCAGGGGAGTAAGCCTCGCAACATCCCTCTTTTACAGGGGGAAACTGAGGCAGAGGGAGGGGACTGGTCCTGTCCACAGTAACACCATTCAGTTCTAATCAGATTTTAGTACCTTCCCCCATCCCTGCAGTATCAGGTCTAGATTTATTGCCTGTTAACATCAGCTGGCGTCCCCATCCGTGAATTCGGTCCAGAATTCTACAGAGCTCAGGGTTCGGGGGAAGCATGGCACGCTCTGGGCCCGGCTGCATTTTCATCATTCTCGTCATGGCACATCCAGTTCACCTACAAGCCACAGCAGGCGTAGATGGCTCCGCACAACAGTGGGCCCCGTGTTCCTCTCTGGCCTGAGCGGTGGGAGAGCCGGGCAAGAAGCTCAGGGCAGGGAGGCCTGGGAGAGACCCCGACTAAACTAAATGCAAGAAGGGGAGGTTTAGGTTGGATATTAGGAAAAACTTTTTCACTAGGAGGGTGGTGAAACACTGGAATGCGTTACCTAGGGAGGTGGTGGAATCTCCTTCCTTAGAGGTTTTTAAGGTCAGGCTTGACAAAGCCCTGGCTGGGATGATTTAACTGGGAATTGGTCCTGCTTCGAGCAGGGGGTTGGACTAGATGACCTTCTGGGGTCCCTTCCAACCCTGATATTCTATGATTCTAAACAGCGAAGAGCCTGGGCAATCCAGAGGGGAACATAAAAAGCCTCGAGGTAGGGAGTGGCCCAGGGCAAGTCGGAGCACAGGCAAAGCAGCAGACCTAGCTGTGCCGTGCAGGGCTCGGGGCCGGCACCCAGATGGAGGGTACGACTGGGTTCCCCTCCTGGCCCAGGGAAGGGGGCAGCCAAGCCCATCGGAAGGGTTATCGAGCCCAGCCGGGGGGCTTTGGGAGGAGCCCTGAAGACAGGCTGAGGAACGGCTCTAGTGAGGGTGGAAGGATTTTGTTTCTATTCAGACATTTTGGGAACTTTTAGTTTGGACGATTGTGACCCCAAGAGACCTGGACTGAAGAGAGTGACCCGGCCGGAGGCTGAGTTACCGAGCGCCGGAAGAACCGTTGGCAGGGGGCGCTCTAGAAGGGAGTGCTGCAATACCAGGCCTGTCCAGCAGGGGCGCCGAGTGTTGAGGGAACGCTTTTCGAAGAGGTTGCATGAGCTCGGTATCTGTCACTGGTTCAACCCTTACTGGAAGCCTATGTCCAGTCCACAGTGCAAGAAGGGGAGTTGATAAATCGGAGAAGAGCCACAAGAATGATTAAAGGCCTGGAAAACCTGCCTTTCGGTGACTGAGCTCTTTCAGTCTACCTGGTTAGCTTGTCAAAGAAAAGATAAAGGGGTGACCTGACCACAGTCTATAGGTAACTACCTGGGGAACAGAAATTTGATAACAGAGGCCTCTTCAATCTAGCAGGCAAAGGGGCTAATAAGCTCCAATAAGTTGAGGACCTGGCTGCATTCATCAGGCTGGATTGCCGTCACTCACGGTTTCTGAAGCCAAGTACCTCAGGCTCCAGGTGGTACAGAAGGCGGCCGCCTGCCTCTGCCATGATCTAGGCTGCTGTAAGCGCATCAGGCTTGTGCCCAAGTCCCGCCCAGTCACTTTCTGATGCCAGTTCAAGGCCTTAGTCCTAAATGTCAAAGCAGTTAATGGATTAAACCCCAGTTACGTCCAAGATCGAATTTTGATCTCTGAACTAGGACAACAGCTGGGCTCCTCAGGGACAGTGCAGATCTCAAAGCCCAGGACGAAGCAGGTGAGAGCTGGGGACAAAGCATTTTCCGTCAAGGGGCCCCAAGTATGGGACCTTCCAGAGGAGATCAAGCATATTCAGAGCCTGACCCTAATTAGTTGCCTTCCCACATAGCAAGAAAGACACTCAACACGGGCACCCTCCTCCCCAAAAGTGAAACAAACAAATCTACCAACCATCCCCACCCTATCCCAACAGGAGACGAGCCAGAGACTGCACCAAGTCCACTAGGGACTTGGATAGGCTTCTCATCCCATCATCTGGGGTGGGGTCCTCATGCAAGCGTCCGCTATCTTTGTCTGAGGTGGAAATAAGACGCACCTGTTTGCCATCCTCTTTGATGCAATCCATCCACCACTTCCTCTGCTTTCCATGGGGTCTCTTTCCTAACACCACTCTCCTGCCATGCTATCTTCACCAGGACCTCTTTGTTCATAGAATCATAGAATATCAGGGTTGGAAGGGACCTCAGGGGGTCATCTAGTCCAACCCCCTGCTCAAAGCAGGACCAGTCCCCAATTTTTGCCCCAGACCCCTAAATGCCCCCCTCAAGGATTGAGCTCACAACCCTGGGTTTAGCAGGCCAATGCTCAAACCACTGAGCTATCCCTCCCCCCATTTTCTGCACGTGTCCATACCAGCAAAGTCAGGCTTCTTGGATTTTGTCAGCCACATCACAGACTTCGCACATCCATCCTAATGCACCAGGGTCTTTGCTATTGCTGCTGATTTGATATGGACGGTGCACAGATTCTACAACAATAGGGGGCTGCAGAAACCTTACACCAGAGGTTCTCAAACTTCATTGCACCATGACCCCCTTCTGACAATAAAAATGACTGCACGACCCCAGGAGCGGGGACCAAAGCCTGAGCCTGCTCCAGCCAGCCCCAGCCTCGCCACCCTGGGCAGGGGGAGCCTGTAACCAGAGCCCTGCCACCCCTAGCCGAAGCCCTCGGACTTGACTTCAGCCCCGGGCCCCAGCAAGTCTAAACCAGCCCTGGTGACCCCATTAAAACAGGGTCACGACCCACTTTGGGGTCCCAACCCACAGTTTGAGAGCCACTGCTTTAGACAGACAGGATCTCATGGGGGATCATTTTAAAGTTACTTTTCCCCTTCCACATCATTAGCAGTGACGTGGGGCCAGCTGGGGTCCTGATACCAAGGGAATAGTCAAAAGGTTTAAATTGTTAGAAATCATGTTAACTGTGTTAATCATGTCCCGTCCCAAAACGGGGAAACTGCCCTGGCTTGGGAGTCTTTTCAAAGCCATCTCAGGTTCTGCTGTTAAAGTCTGATTCTGTCTCAGGGTAGGGACTCCACCTCCGCGAGAGCTGGTAGCTACGTCCACGGGAGACACTCTCCTGCCAGCACAGGGCTCTCTACGCCGGGGGCTGTCGGTGACCCTGAGCGAGGTCATTATACAGACGTTTGTAGCGTAGACCAGAGCAAAGACAAATGCACCAGGAGGGAGAGGAAAGAAAAGCAAGAGAGGGGGAAACACAGCTTCCCTCTGCGAGGTTTGCAGTTCCGCTGCTAGACGCTCCCATGCATGGCACGACCTCACGAGCCACTTGCTCTATTCCTCTCGGGCTCTGGGAGGCTGCTTTGATTTTTCCCTGTCCTGCAGGAGACAAACCATTTTCTGGAGCTCAGGAAGCATTTCCGGTCGCGCAAAGCGCTCCGGGGGCAGGTCCTGTTGCGGCCAGGGAAGCGGGACTCTTCGCTTCTACCCACCAACCTGCGCGGGGTTAAACTGGGTTAGTTATCGGCCCAGTGCTCCTCGGACAGGGCCCAAAGGGCAGTAGAGATCACCCCAGCCAAACTTGTTTGCAGCAGTTCCTCCGCGGACACTTCCTTCCATGCAGGGCGTCGGGAAGCAGGACTTGCGGCAGAGCCAGGCTCTGGGCAGCCTGACAAGCAGAACACAGCTGGCCTGCAGCTGGCTGCTTGGTTGCAGGGTCAGCAGCCCGGCTCATCAGCCACGATAGCGCCTGGATCTGCTTGTTCCCAGCCCTGCCTAACTCCTCGGATTTCTGACTCCAGCTCTGGCACCCGGCCTCTGACCCTGGGCTCAGATTTCCGGCTACTGACTCCTGCTCTAACTACTAGGCCTGACTCCTGCTCCCCCCATGAGGCACGACTGCTCACCTCCCGGTCACTGACATGGGCGGGGCTTGGCCTGGCCTGCCCCCTCCCTGACGGTGGGCTGGGGCAGCCTGACTGTAGTGTCGCTGGGCAGTTGCGCGGCCGGATTCTGGCTTCCCCGCAAGAGAGGAGCTGCAAGCCCAGGGGATCCCTGTGCGCAGGGCCGGGAGGCTGGTGTAGAACTGCTGGCCATTCCCTTTTCCCACGCCAGGAGGATAAGCGTGGAGCAGGGGGGATGCAGGAGCAGCATGGGGGATGCCTGCCCCACTGAGCTCCCTCCCAGCAAACAGCCCTTGTCATTCAGGCCTCAGCTGTCCCTATGGGGCAGGGAATAAAGGGCCGGCGAGTCAGTTTGCCACTCAATCAAGTTCCCTCTTCTCCTCCTCTGCTCCCTGCTGTCTCCCATGCTTCAGTGGGGCAGCCCCAGAGCGCGAGGGGTGGTTCAGAGCAGGCCTCAGCTGGTGGAGGGTTTTCTGCCATGGAAATGGGGGAAGCGGCTAGCTCCCCTCGGCTCTAATAAAGGACACTGCGCCCCAGGGAGCCGACTCTTAATTCCGCCCCATAGGTGGCTTATCCCAGCCCCTTGTTATTTACATTCCATAGATAGGAATATTTATTTTGCTGATTTAAAAAAAACAAGCCACATGGTGGGGGAAGGGGTTTGGGGGGGAGGAGAAGGACCTCCCCATCCCAGCTTGGCAGCTGCTCTGAGCCATTATTAATTAGAAGGGTGTCCGTTAGCAACGAACCAGCTCCTAATGAAGATCAGAGCCAGGAGGGGATCTCAGACTCCTTTGTTAGAAACCTTAATTAAATTCGCTGCCCAGAGGTGGCTGTCTCCGGCCAGAGGAGCCCCTCGGGAAGGCAGCAGGCAGCTTAGACTGACTCAGAGAAAGGGAACTTTCCACCCAGGGAGGGGAGGAGAAGCCCTCTAATTCACCCAGGTGTTAGGGTGGGATTCCTCCGTCGGCATCGGACCTCCCGCCAGGGCAGTGCCAGCTGCGAACCTGCCCATATCCAAAGCCAGCACTTAAGCGGCCCATCAGGGAACACGTGCAAATGCTGAGGGATCTATGAGGCTATGGCACAACCTTCCACAGGATGCCTACGAACGGGCAAGACCCCCATCTACGCTAAGACAATGGTTGTCATCAATGGGCCCTCCCCTCCCCAGGCGTTAAGAGCTAGCATCCAGGGCAGTGAGGGGGTGGGGCAGAGGCAGCTGTCCGCCAGCGGTCCATTTCCTAGCATGGATGGACACTTGAATGTGGATGAGGACTGTGGCCACTGCAGGACTGGAGACACTTGATAGGTCCCCCAGGGCTGGTGCAGGATGGAGTCAGCTCAGCCAGGCTTCCTGCCCTGGGGCTGGGAATGGCTTGGGCCAATTGCCAGGCCACGACCCCATGTTACGACAGGAAAGGGCCCCATTAGTCCCCTCCCATAGAGGTAAGACGTGACCCCTGAGCTAGCCAGAAAGTGAGGTAGGGTGGTCCCAACCCTGGGGCATGTGATGCCAAGGCTTGAGAACTCTATGGGTTAAACTAATCGAATTAGTTGTGAAGGGTCTAAAGATCATTATCAGTAATATGTTAATATCTTTCCCTAGACAAGGTAAAGAGAAAAGGGGGAAGGGGGATGAAATAGCCAGGGATTGCAGAGGATTCCTCATTTCCCCCACTCTTAGTCGCTACTGTTAACAAAATTCCTTGCTCCCATCCCATATCTGCACTGAGGGGCTGTGGGGGGGGGGGGAAGCCAATAATAAAAGGAGATGTTTCCAATGAGCATTGAGTGTTTGTGCTTTTAAGCCACATACAGCGGCCAAGATTTTGGAAATAAACTGGTGGCGAGGGATGCAGTATCAAGCTATAGGGCAGATAAAACTAATAACTAGGAGTTGTGTAAGAAAGATTATCAGATGCCCCAAAACCCCACAGTTCCTCAATCAAGAAAAAAAATGTCTTTAGTTGGTTAAAAAAACCACACCCTAGTTAAGATGGGAAGTGAAAGCAGCAATAAAAAAAAATTAAATCAATGAAAAAAGGAGGTACTTTATAAAAATGGCTAAATTAGCAGTCATAAAATGCAGACAATTGATAAGGGAAGCTAAATGTATTAATAAAAAAAATCTAAGGCCAGTAAGTTTGAGGAGGAGAGCTAATGTGTCAGTACTTTTAAAAAGTGAACAGGATAACCTGGGTAACCCTAGCCCAGTTGCCGTGCATCAATCTCAGACAAAATCATTGGAAGGCTACCACAGGTTTCAATGAGTGAAGAATTAAAGGATGGAGCATAAATAATTCCAATCAATGTCGTTTAATGGAAAAAAGTTCTTCTCAAGTAAACTTGATAAAGTCTTCAGATAAGATCACAAGTTTGGTTGACAAAAGGTAACTGTGTTGACATACTATACTTATATAAGGCATTTGACTTAGTACTGCACAATATTCAGATTAAAATATTAGCACTGCAAACAATTAGTGCAACACATTAAATGGATGAAAGACTGGCTAACTGATAGATCTCAAAAACATTTTTAAATAGGGTATCATCATCTATTGGGGGCCTTTCTAGGGAGATCCCACAAGGATTTATTCTTGGCCCAATACTATCCAATGACCTGGATTTGTCAAGTTTGCACACGACACAAAAATTAGTGGAAGGGTCATAAGGACAGGTTGGTTTTACAGAGAAAGCTAGATTGCATGGCCAGCTTGAACAGCATGTGTTTTAATATAGCTCAATATAGTGTCATACTTCTAGGAGCCAAGAATATAGGTCACACTTCTAGAAAGAGCTGACAGTTTTGGAAAGCAGTGACTCAGTGGTTAAGACAGTAAATCTCTGGCTGTATATGCAGGGGAACACCGAGTTAAAAGATAGGAAACAAGGGGTAGGAATAAAAATGGCCAGTTTTCCCAAGGAAGAGAGGTAAATAGCAGGGTCCCCCAGTGATGCGTATTGAGTCCTGTACTGTTCAACATTCATAAATGATCTAGGAAAAAGGGTGAATAGCGTGATGGCAAAATTTTCAGACAATACAAAATCACTTAAGGTAGTTAAGTCCAAAGCTGACTATGAGGAGTTAAAAAGGGATCTCACTAAACTGGGTGACTAGGCAAGAAAATGGCAGATGAAATTCAATATTCATAAATGCAAAGTAATGCACATTGGAAAACATAATCTCAACTATACATACAAAATGATGGGATCTAAATTAGCTGTTACCACTCAAGAAAGATCGTGGAGTCATTGTGGGTAGTTCTCTGAAAACATTCACTCAATGTGCAGAGGCAGTCAAAAAAAGCGAACAATGTTAGGAACAGGATAGATAGTAAGACATAAAATATAATGCCACTGTATAAATCCAGGGCACGCCCACACCTTGAATACTGTGTGCAGTTCTGGTCGCCCCATCTCAAAAAAGATACATTAGAATTGGAAAAAGTACAGAAGAGGGCAACAAAAATGATTAGGGGGATGGAACAGCTTCTGTATTAGAAGAGATTCCTCTTAGAAAAGTGACAACTTAGGGGGAATATGATAGAGGTCTATAGAATCATGACTGGTGTGGAGAAAGTGAATAAGGAAGTGTTATTTACCCCTTAATATAAAAACAAGGACCAAGGGTCAACCAATGACATTAGCAGGCAGCAGGTTTAAAACAAACATAAGGAAGTACTTCCTCACCCATAGCACAGTCACCCTGTGGAACTCCTTGCTAGGGGATGTTGTGAAGGCCAAAAGTATAACGAGATTAAAAAAAGAATTAGTTGACTTCCTGGAGGATAGGTCCATCAATAGCTATTAGCCAGGATGGGCAGGGATGCAACCCTATGCTCTGGCTGTCCCTGAACCCCCCAGAAGCTAGGACTGGATGACAGAGGATGGATTTGCCCTGTCCTGTTCATTCCCTCGGAAGCATCTGGCACGGGCAGAAGACAGGGCACTGGACTAGATGGACCATTGGTCTGACCCAGTCTGGACGCTCCTATGTTCCTACGTGTAGGGAAATGTGATTATCACTACATAGAGCATTAGTGAGATCATAACTAAAAGACTGGGTCCAGTTTTGGTGTCCAGGCTTCTAAAAGGGGGTTGACAAATTGGAAAGAGTTCAGAAAAGAGCCACAAAAATGATGCAGGTGTCAGAGTAGCAGCCGTGTTAGTCTTTATCCGCAAAAAGAACAGGAGGACTTGTGGCACCTTAGAGACTAACCGATTTATTTGAGCATGAGCTTTCGTGAGCTACAGCCCACTGGGAGACGGGCCTCACAGCGAGAGGCTAAAGAAACTCCATCTATTTAGTTTCACAAAGAGAAGGTTCAGAGGTGACTTGATCACAGTTGTCAAGTACCTATCTGGGGAGAATATTCTGATAATAGAGCACACTACTCTACCAGCGATCCCGAGTTGTCTCTTCAAATGAGCAGGGCTTGGTCTTAGTTGAATTCCTGTTGACACAATCAAGGTTGAGGCACATTAGGTGTCCGGCATCTGTACTCACCTAAACTTAGCCCACAAAATCCAGCGTGAGGGAGCAAGGTAGGTACTTGTAACACGTACGTGTTATTTGCAGTGTTGTATCCGCGCTGGTCCCAGGATATAGGAGCGATCACGTCACTGAAGAAGAGCTTGAAAGCTTGTCGCTTTCACCAACAGAAGCTGGGCCAATAAAAGAAACTACCTCCCCCGCCTTGCTCTCTCATGTAGATTAGGCAGCTAAGCACCTATGTATGGTGTACACCTGGATTAGATCAGTGCAGAGTCAGCACACACCTCTGCATGCACACACCTCTCTTGGAGAATATCTGTGCATTACAAGGCCATTCATAGAATCCTTGAATCATAGAAGATCAGGGTTGGAAGGGGCCTCAGGAGGTCATCTAGTCCAACCCCCTGCTCGAAGCAGGACCAATCCCCAACTAATTCACAGATTCAAAGGTAAGAGCAGTCCCCACAGAACCCTGGGGCTGCTCCTTAGGCACCTCCCCATCCAGGCACCAGCCTGACCATCACCTTTCTTAGCTGAAGTCATCAGACAAGCTCACTGGCCGAAGTAGCATGGCTGCTTCCCCCCACCAAGTCTCTGCAGCCTTCGCATGGTTGTCTGGCTGTGCAGAACTTGGTTTAACTGTGTATTTTGCAGACGCAATAGGGGATCCAGCCATCCCGGGGCAGGAAATGGGAGGTTTTCTTGTTCTCCAGTTTGCTCGGTTTCTCTGCTGGTCACTTCCAAGCAGAGGAAACACTTGGGACTGAAATTCAAGGGGATCATATAAGACCCCCCCAACGCAGTGGAGTGGCACAACGGCTGGGTAAAGATGACAAACAAAAGGTAAACAAGGGGGGAAATATGCAGCCAATTAAATTTCCAGCAGGATACAGCAGCCAGCGGTGCCCACTGCAGTTAAACGTATCCATGTCAGGCTGATGAAGCACCCACCATCCATGAAGTTTGTGGCTGGGAGCGTCCTATTAAACGCTCTCTGTGGATATTTACATACCCAAGGAGAATGCAGAGAACTGCGAAATTCATGACATTAGGACTCAGCATCCCCAGGCCCTGCAGCTCAAGGAAGCATCACAAGTCCATTGGGCCGGGCATCTGTGCTGATGCTGTTAATTACCCCACTGACGTGTTTAGAGAGCAGACAGGACTAACCTGAAAGAAGTGAAACCTCCTTTGTTCGGTCTGGGCAATTAAAGGAGCTGGTTCCCCCCTCCAATTTTGCTAACAGAAACCATCAAAGTCCAAACTAAGCCTTGCAATACAACCCCCAATCTGAATCTGAAGGCAAGCAACTGCTGCTGGGATTTCCTCTGCTACATGTTTGTGATGCCCTTATGCAACGATCCACATCTTCCCAGGAACAGGGCATGATCATCAGCAGTCCCTTCCTCTCTCTCAGTGGATCTTGGATTATGGCTTGAACCTCTTGTCAGGGGTGGAGCTGGAGTTACTGTCCCTGTTGACAGTTTGTTTCCTCTTTAGGGATCTTACTAAAACAGGCTTTCTACCCATAACTAACTAACTAACCACGGCAAGCTATTCGAGAAAGCAATGTTCCTGCTTTTCAGCATCACCAGGCATTTTCATTCAATGAAATGACTGAATGATCAGCTTCTGGCTTCTCGACAGGGGGTTGCAAGCAGGTTCCATCAGCTTGCCACCTCCCTCTTTATCTTTATGACTAGATGGGAGGGAAGGGCTCTCAAAACATCTGTTGTACCAAGGTCAAGAATCACTGGATTAGCTCATTCATCTGGCCCACCCCAGGCAAACCCAGATCGAGAATGCTGCCTCCTGACGGAAGTGGGATTGTGTTCCCCACCGTTGGTCAACATGAGATGAGATGTGGGGGCAGCCCTTTAAAAACACAAAGCTTGGGTCGGTTAGATGGACAAAGTAAGTTTGGGGCAGTGGACACAAGGACCCAAGCTTTTGTAGCAGAGGGGACCTTTAGCCTGCTGGACCAGCCAGGAAGTGGAGGACACTGACTGCTGGAGTCAAATACAGCGATTCCCTCCCTGCACTTCATGTTTGCAAAGCCCCCTGAAGATGGGGTCTTGGGGTAGAAACACTGTCCGGTGGAGGCAGACAAAGGGGTAGCTACAGCTCAAGCGGCCAGAGTCTGCAAGGTCCGCCCTTGCCCTTGGGGTGGCGCAGCCTGGAGACCAGAGTCCTTGGAGCTGCCCTTGGGCAGCTATGTCCAGCCTACGGGCAGTCCCTGCACCGAGCAGTGGGGTAGGGGCAGCCTGGGCCCAGCCTTCTCCTGGGTCCTGACCCAGGGCCTTGTTCTTTTAGTTAGAGCAGTGGTTCTCAACCAGGAGTACGCGTACCAGGGGTCCATCAACTCATCTAGATATTTGCCTAGTTTTACAACAGGCTGCAGAAAAAGCCCTAGCCAAGTCTCTAAGGTGCCACAAGTACTCCCCGTTCTTTTTGCTGATACAGACTAACACGGCTACCCCTCTGAAACCGCTCTAACTGGAAGCAGGCTATAAAAGGGAGCGGTCCAGCTCAGTCTGGACTGACGGAGGAGGAGAGTGGGTGTCTGCTGCAGGCTCCTACCAGAGAGCTGCTGGAGATCCAGACTGCTAAGGCGGAAGATGCGGAATCCAAGCCTCGGCCCGCCGCGGAGGACAAGAGCGACAGGAGCTATCCCCAAGGGAACTGACAGAGCAGGAGTCAAGGGTAGGAAGCGGCCCAGGGAAGACGAAGATTGAAATGGGAAACTGAGCCTGAACCCTTGACTACTGGTTAAAATTTCATCCAGTGACTTGTATATACTCCACCCTGAAATGTAAGTACAAGATTTATATTCCAATCCATTTATTTTATAAATTCTATGGTAGAAATGAGAGAGTCAACCATTTTTCAGTAATCATGTGCTGGGACACTTTTGTATTTTTAGGTTTGATTTTGTAAGCAAGTCGTTTTTAAGTGAGGTGAAACTTGGGGGTACACAAGACAAATCAGACTCCTGAAAGGGGTACAGTAGTCCAGACAGGTTGAGAACCACTGAGTTAGAGCACGGCCAGCAGGGGCGAGGGGGCATGGCCTCTTCAGCCCACCGTGTGTGGTCAATCCCAGCTATGCTGGTGCAGAGTAGATACGTCCTGTCACAGAGGGCTAAGAATTCTCATTATTAAATGTAAAGGAAGCCAGCTTAGAGCGGGGTGTAAAGTGACCAGAATGACCAACCAGAGGGCAGAATCAAGCATAGAGATTCTTCCCAGGATGAGTCTTAAGGAATTTTTCTAGCCCCTCTTTAAGGGCAGCTAGGCTCTAACGGACTGAGCACAGGGCTGGATGGAAGTCAGGAGACCCAAGTTATTTTCCCAAATCGGTCACTGATTTACTACAGCTTTGGCCAATAGTTTAATTTCCCCCTGAAGTAATGGGGTGGTGATGCGCACCCCATCTTTGTGTTGTGCTTTGAAGTCTATAGGCAGAAGGTCAGACTGTCAGTGCCAAGATGTAATACAGCAGGAAGGGAGGGGTGAAGGGGATTAATCAGGGAACCTGTGTGACCCCTTCTGTCTTTTGAACCCCTTGTTACCACCTGAGGAACATAAGAACGGCCAGACTGGGTCAGACCAAAGGTCCGTCTAGCCCAGTATCCTATCTGCCCGACAGTGGCCAATGCCAGGTGCCCCAAAGGGAATGAACAAAACAGGGAATCATCAAGTGATCCATTCCCTGGCGCTCATTCCCAGCTTCATGTCCCAGGAAACAGAGCCTAGGGACACCATCCCCGCCCATCCTGGCTAAAAGCCATTGATGGACCTATCCTCCATGACCGTATCTAGTTCTTTTTTGAACCTTGTTATAGGCTTGGCCTTCACAACATCCTCTGGCAAGGAGTTCCACAGGTTGACTGTGTATTGTGTGAAGAAATACTTCCTTTTGTTGGTTTTAAACCTGCTGCCTATTAATTTCATTTGGTGCCCCCTAGTTCTTGTGTTATGAGAAGGAGTAAATAACACTTCCTTATCTACTTTCTCCACACCAGTCATGATTTTATAGACCACTATCATATCCCCCCTTAGTCCTCTCTTTTCCAAGCTGAAAAGTCTAAGTCTTATTAATCTCTTTTCATACAGCAGCCGTTCCAGACCCCTAATCATTTTTGTTGCCCTTTTCTGAACCTTTTCCAAGTCCAATGTATCTTTCTTGAGATGGGCCAACCACATCTGCACGCAGCATTCAAGCTGTGGGCGACCATGGATTTATATATGGTCTTATTATCTATCCATTATCTAATAGCATGCCATGCCTGTGCCTTACTGAGGGGTTAATAGGAAGCAGCAGATCTGTTGCTTCTGGCTCGTCTCAACTGGAGGCCGCCCAGAAAGGCAGTTGCGTTGCCGTGCTCCGTCCTTGCAGCACAGAGAGGTTTCTCCCTTAAAATGTCCAATCCGCAGCAAGGCAACGAGGGCCCTCTCCCCCCTCCCAGAGGAGCGAAACGTCATGCCAGATGCTAACCTCGTCGGAAGGAGACCAGGCCAAATTCTTTGTGCTGCCCAGAGCCGTTTATATGTAATTAATTAGTCTATGGCACTTGCTGAGCTTTGCTAAGGAGGCAGCAGTGGGTAGAGGGCCATCAAACCGGTAACTGTTGCTCATCAGCTCCGGGGTGCCAAAAGCAGCAGTGTCTCTAACCGTGCCGCCCGCGAGAGCACCACAGACAGCGCCTCTTGAAGGGCATCAGCTTGTATAAAACAGACCCAAAAGGGGCAAAAAGGACTCCAGCTCCCTAGGTCTTGGGAGACAGAAACCCCGCCCCTTGGAGGAACATGAGCACGGCCGCGACACGTAAACTCCTACGGGGTTTAAAAGGAGCCTAAGCAGGAAACCAGAGAATGTGTGGGGGCCAAGCCCTGCTTCTCATCGGTTCCAGGAAGTGTTACTGACTAATCTGGTTAAGTCCACACTCAAACAAAACTTGTGTGGGCAGAGTTCAGCGAGCAGCTGAAAGGGAAGAAGGCAGCGGCTGCTGCTGCCTGGCTCAGAGGCAGTCCCAAAAGCTAGCGCACAAGTGGGTGTGGAGATGATCTTGACAATTCCTCCCTGCCCCCATAAGAAGCCAAGGCAGAGTCTTGGGGTTTTTCAAGCATGATCTAAGGCTGTAACCAAAGCAGCATATGGAGGGCCTCCCCACCCCACCTGCATCCAAAAGACAGGCTTTTGGTGACACAGAGAGGCTTTTCTTTTCTGACCTGCCTCCTTCCTCCAGTGTTTGCTGTGGAAGGGTGCCCCCTTGCTACTGTGGAAGGGTCCACCATAGGGGCCAGTGTTCCCACTGAGCTCCCAGGCCGGGGCGTGAAGAGAGGTTGCCTGCCCAAAGAAACCGCCTCAGATGTGGACCCAAGAATTCAGTTGCCTCAAGGGTGACCTCAGGCCAACCCATCCTCCCTCCCGACCATCTGCTTTTATACTGCTGCCCATCACCGTAGTATCTGGGCACGTTGCCCCTGCTCTACCTGGTGCTTAGCTCTCAGCACAACCTTCCAGCATTTGAATTAACCAAGCGCCATGGGCCAGATGCACAGCACAGAGCCGTTGTTTTAAGGGCCAGGGCCAGGCCTAGGCCTAGAGGCTGGAGAGAACGTTCACAGTAGGCCTAGGATCAGGACACTACCAACCCATCCTTGCTGTTACCTTGTCTTATATTTCAGCAGCAAACTCTTTGGGGCAGGGTGCATCTTGTCATTGCGTGTGTCTACACCCACACTGGACCGAGCACAAGGGAGCCCTGAATGCTGCTTTGGGCCATTGGGTGCCCCCCCAATACTGGTAACTTCCCTGAGGTTCCCACTTGATTGGCAGGGCTCTCCAACAGAAACAAAAACCCAGCCACACCTCCGGGCACATCCCCTCCTGCAGCGTGTCAGCCTGAACTCCAGCCAACCTGATCGGAGCAAGACAAGCTGCATGTCTTCAGTGCCCCTGGCCCTGGAATCAAGTCAGCACCCTGTTCTCTCGCACTCTCCTAGAATAGCCCAGCCCCATGTAAAGCTGAGCACTTTGCAGTGCTCAGTGGTACCTAGTACCCCAGTTCATGGACATTAACGAGTGGGGCCTTTGAAACCCTGATCGGATTTAACCCAAAAATCCTAATACCATTCAGGGTGAGCCCTGGAAACAAGGTAGTCAATTTCAGTTTTTGCCAGGGTCAGTTTCACTTGCTGGTTTTTCTCCCAGTAGCAGGATGCTGCACTGTTTATAGGACAAAGGTTATTCCTGTCGAAATGAATGGTTTCCATGGTCAGACTTCAAAAATAACCTCATGGAACCATTTCTGCTGACAACAGGATAACTTGTTTCCATTTAAATTAAGGATGATGTGACCCAACAGTATCCCTTCAAGGAGAGAGAAAGAATCTAGACCGAAAGTGGATTTCTTCTCCTCGTCCATCTTTCTCCCTTCCTTTCTAGGCGGTCATTTCCCCTCCCCCAGCTCAGATATTCCACCCTCCCTCTCTCTGACCTTAAAAGAATTTATTACTGAAGAGTGTAAAAAGATTACTGCAAAATCATTCTGCATTACTGGGAAATCATTGCAACATTAGCTCAGTGATATTTTTTTCATAAGTGTTCTATGTACTCTCTCTCCTGTCCCACCCGATTTACTTGTTCTCTGCATGCATACCCGCAAATTCCCACTGAAGCCAAGGGGCTGACGTACCCGAGGACAGAAATTGGCCCTGAAGTACTTACGTTCTCTATTCCTTTCTAACTTATGGTCTGCCCTAACAGTTTAGAACAGAAGTTACCCCCATAGACAAGAACTATAGTCTAGCTAATTCTAAGACTAAGGAGAGACTGGTTGATAATCAAGGATCTAAGTGCAGCTCTGATAATGAACATGAATCAATCCATCCCATTATCTTTCTTTTGCAACCACCCAGAGAAAAGGACACAACCAATTATGCAAATATGTTTAATGCACTTAGAATACACGGGGGGAGAAACGTTTAGTGAGTCACAAAAATTTTACAAAAAAGTCACGTGCGGGTGGATTGCACCGGCACACCAATAACAAAGTAAGAATTTACATTAGGAACTAATATAAAATATTTAAAAACCTCTGCTAGTTTAGCTTTCCATTTTTAATTTTTTTTTTTTTTTGGTTAAAAAAAAAAAAGTCCAACTACGAAGTACTGACACAGACTGTAGGAACACAGGCTCCTTGCAGACCGATTCAGTAGTGTCCCTAGAATTCTAATAAGAAAAATACACACACACACGCACGCAAAAAAGAAACAGATGAACTACAAAAATGTTCACCTCAGCTGATGGCTGCAAAAAGCAACCACAGTGGTCAGGGTTCTGTCCGTTTTATGTAACCCACAGATAAATGCTCATTTTCTCCTAGGTTATCCAGCTCAACGGCCTCCCAACAGTTAGTGTCATCAACAACAACAGCAACAAAAGCTCTATCTCTTTACAAAAATATTTATAGGTAAGGAAAAGGACTTGGTACCCAACCTGGGCCCTATGGATATAAAAGAGTCTTGAAAAAGCAAGTAAATCCCTTCGGTGTGAATATGGCTAATCATTCCTTTAAACATCTCCTCCTCTGCTTCTGAGTACAGCTAAATCCAAGCCCACTGGGACTTTAAGGGAGGGCAGGAGCAGGATTTGAATGTATTTGGGCCAGTTAAGAATCCTGCATTTGGAATGGCAGGTTCCTAAGCACAGGAAACAGTCCAGTACCGTTGAGCTGTAAATGGCTGCTTCAAGGAAAGGCAAAAGGACAAAATTAAAAGGGCAGAATCCTCAGAGTCTGTGATCAGTCGCTGCTTGAAGGACACAGTCGTTTAAACTCAATTCCCCTTTCTTCTGTCCCCAATGGGCTTCACATTCTCTAAGGCAGGTGGTATCTTGAAATTCTGTGTGTCATTGCAGAGGAAACTGGCAAAGGCATCTTGGGCCTAATCTGGACCAATATCAGGAGACTATTATACCGTGGAATATCCCCTGGATTCTAACCACTCCACTGTCAAGAAACAACCAACAGCTACAACTGTTGATGTAGGACCTAAATTCAGGGCAATGTTTTGCCCCCTCCACTGGCTCCGCAGCAGAAGAGTATTTACAGAGCTGTGCTTACAACACTGTAGTTGGGCCTTGGGGAAGGGAACAAAAACCATTTTGCTTTAACAGCCTCCCTAGCAGAGAATGGAGACGTGCAGAAAAGGAAAAATTAGTGTTTGCAAAATAGAACAATCAGCGACAAAGGAAATTTTACTCCTGCTTTTAAGAGGGTGTTGAGAAAAAATATTTTAAGTCATTTCAAAAATAAAAAAGCACTTGACAGTGTCCTTTTAACATTTACCACACAGTGAGTTCTATATTTGTGTAACACTGTTATCAGGGACCTAAAATTTCAACCGTGAATAATGAGGCACACAAGATTATTTAACACTTTTACCACCTCCCATTATCTCATGGAGGGAAGGAAATAGGCACCTTTATGGCAGACTTGAAATGACATTTCTAAGCTAATACGCCACTTTTTATGATTTTATGGTCTGTGAGCAATTTTAGAAGAAATAGAATGGTACTAGAAATGAATAAGTGGTGACGTGTATTACACGACAAGTTAATTGCCTGAGAGATACAGGTCAGTATGGGGCTCAGTTTAAAACACATCGCCAGCCACAGGCTTATTCTCGGTTTGAAATTTTGGACTGGCACTGAACGGAAGCTTTACAAAAGAAGGAAAGAGCGGGCACACATCATTATGCTATGGAAGTGTCACAAAAACAAGCAGCTGCTACAGATCTCGCTGGAAATTGCCATCGTATCGGAGACCTAAATTAGGCTTAAAATGTTAGGACGTGTTCAAAAATGTTAGATAGATAGATAGATAGATAGATAGATTCCTGTTGAAACATTTGCTCCCCATTCATCCCCCACTTCCCTTGCTTTTATTAAGCAGGGAGAAGATCTTTGCTGCTTAACAATTAATCTGCTCCTGTCGTTTAATTGAAACCAGAAATAAGGTGCATTTTATATATATAAATGAGGGTGATTAGCCATTGGAAAATCTACCAAGGGAACTAGTGGATTCTCCATCTAATGCCATCCGTCTAAAAGACGCTTTCGACAAATTCAGGTCATTGGGCTCAGTGCCTGGGTGAAGTTCTGTGGCCTGGGTTATAGGTGAAGTCAGAGTAGATTTATCTAATAGTCTGTACTGGTTTTAAAAGTCTATTAATCTATTTCCAGCCCCCTGAAGTTACAGCCCCCACCGCAGTTGTGAGAGCAATCCTTGCTAGTAGCTAGTTACAAGGCAACAAAATGGGGGTTATGACTTTGGATGTGAACATGTGAGGCAGGAATAAACAGCAGGTGCAAGATGAGCTGTTAAGCAACAAAGATTCCTTTTCCACACAGGCCTTTCGTAGTAATAAAAAGGCCAGAGAAATGTAAGAGAAGACCTCACTTCTGCCCACCACCAGAGAACAATGCGAGCAGCAGCCATGTTTCTAAATGGAGTCTGAAAGAGTTTTCCTTGGGAGGAGCTGCTGACTAGCTTGATGTGGTAAATGCACAGCACATGAGTAATGATAACGAAGCTCATTCAATTAAAGAGCCTGCAGAGTCACACAAGGGGATCGAAAGAGAAGCAGCAGCAACTTCTGTAAACTGTTAATGATTAAAACAGAATAAGAAGCAGCCACGTCATAATTTCACCTTCCATTTCCTAACAAGACAGCCATTTGCGGGCAGTGTCGGGGAAAACAAATAGGACCATTTGCTCTGTATATTAAGTGACACTATTTAGATTTAAAAAATTCTTAATTTGCTTTTTGCTTTTTATGCCAAGTGGTTACGCCTTGCGTTGATAATCAACACAGACCGAGGGCCCGTCTCCATGCGAGCGGATCCGTATGCCTCGCTAATGTCATTAGGACTGAGCATTGGAATGAGGATTTGCTCACATGGATCCCTTTGCGGAATTGGGTCCTAAATCAGATTCACTTTCGTTTTAGTTAATTTCACTTCCAGGTTTGATTGCAATAGCCCAATTTGCAACTTGGGTCACTGACACTGCAGGTCAATGTTTTATCTAACAAACCATGCATCAATTCATTATTAAGTTTAAATTCCATCCTCTAAGTATTTCTACTGGTCTCAAGTTTTGTAAACAAATGTTTATTTCCTCAAAGACAATCTTGTGCCCTGTGACCATTCAAGAGCTACAGATTATTTAAAACGTAGGGCTTTAGCATGCCATCTCAAATCATTCTTGGCAAATCTGTGTACAATAAAACCAACCTACCACTGTCCTCAAAGCCATTACACATAGCAGATATTCTATGTCTAAGCCACAGAAAATATTACAACAGGTCACGCCAATTGCAACACTTAAGGGCTCTCTCCGGTCTGCTGAGAGCCTAGTTTCTTTAATACTGTAACTGTATTTTTTTTTTAAACCAAGTGTGTGAGGGGAAGTATGTTTACAGCTCTTGGGATTTCCCTTGTTTGAAGGTAGCTGTCCCCATGCTAGACTTTCAAGGCATCAGAGGTCTGCCATAAAGGAAGTATTCCTATCTATCTGCATTGGGGCAGGGGGAAGAGAAACCTCTACACACTTATTTTAAAATGCAATTTACATCCAGATCACTGCTTCCAGCCAACACAAATTGCATGGCTTGGTTTTTGTATAATCCCTGTTCAAATCTCCACCAGCCTGAACAAATCTAAAAGCAGCCATTCTCAGCAAGACTGGCCTGGAAAACCACCTTGGAATTAACACTTATGTCTTTCCCTTTCCGAGCCATTTACTCATTTAAAAAAAATATATTCAAAAGTTCTCTTTTTTCCCATGTCACTCCTCCCCCTGTTCAAGACAAAAACAACTAGAAAAATATCAAAACGCAAGATCTAGTTTAGCTGCCAATTGATTAGTCTTTGGCATGACTGCAAACTTCAACAACACCCGGGGAAAAGTGTTATGGGTGACGAGGTCTCTAAATATTGATTAATGTGCAACTTTCTTGTTCTAAAAGAATGGAGACAGGAGTGCAACATTAGAGTCAAAAAGTTTCCTTTCAACAGTGAATCCCTTTCAGAGAGGGTGGCAGTAGGCCGTAGATTGCTATTTTAGCAGTGATTTGTTTATTTTATTTTTTTAAAATTTGCTAAACTAATTAGGAAGACCCGACTTCCTTCCCTTGGAACAAAATGTAATCTGGCAGCCAGCGAGGCTTTAAGAATAGGGATTGTGAGAAAGTGTCTTACAAATAAAAGGTACCTATCTTGCCAACTGGTCATAACTCAGATACTGATGACTATATAAAAAACGTGACATATGAACAAAAAGACATGGATATAGCTGCGATTTCCAAAGCACTCAGGTCATGTCTACATGACAAAATCATGTCAACCTAATTTATTTCGGCATACAGCCACCGGAGCTATTAAATCGCTTGTGCGTGCGCACTTCGCTCCTTGTGTTGGCAGCATGCATCCTCCCCAGGAGTGCTTGTATAGATTGTGTTGTCAGTGTGGGGCATTGTGGGACAGCTCCTGAACGCCAACAACGGTTGAGATAAGCGACACAGCGTCTACGCTGACATTGCGTTGACCTAATTACATTACCTGTGACTCTATCCCACTTGGGGAGGTGACGTTACTAAATCGGTATGGACAGGCACTTACATCATCAGGAGCCAAACTGAAGTGAAGACACTTCCACAGCTAGGTCGGCACAAGGCAGCTTATATCGACCTAGCCGTGTAGCATAGGCCAAGCCTCAAGTGTGGTCCCTTCACATCTCCCTCTGAAGCCAATGAACATCCAACCCACAGCGTCGAAGAGGAGTGAATGCAGAATGGAAGAACAAATCAGAGAGGAGATTTGGAGAAAAATCCTGCAGAGAGAAGTTATTTTACCTACAGTCCGGCACTTGCTCATGTGTCTCGTGGAAAGGTTTCAAAGAGTCTCAGTTTGAGTTAGGGCAGAGGGACAGAACTCAGAGATGGCCTCCTGGTCTCTGCCCTTTTGTGACTTCTCTGGGAACAACAGAAATTGCTGACAGGGACAAATCACCCTAGGAAAGTCCTGTTCTTTCAACTTCTCTTAATGAGACTTCGCAGCTGGAGACAAGGAAGAGGAGCCAGCACCATGGCAATCAGCCAGTTCTCCAAACACCACTGGCAAGTATTTGCCACTCTACAGCGGTCCATGGGCTGCTGTTTGAAATCTGTGGTTTAGGGCAAAGTTTTCATTCCCCACTTTCCCCCTTTTCTGATTGACATGATGCCACTATTCCCTCACAGTGAGGTGGGAAGGGGAGTCATTCTGTGCCTGGGTTGGTAGATTTGCATGCCAATTTTCAGTCTCTCTGTAGTCCACTAGCCCCTGGAAATGCATCTACAACTCCCACCAACGTTAATGAACAGAACAGACCGGCACTGCGTACACATGTCATACTAAATGGGACGCTGAAAGCCAGCCAAAGATTCTCCTGGATAAATGCAGTCTGCCACTACACAAAAAAGTCACTCCGGCTGGCCCTGAGATTGGAAACTCTGCTCTTTAAAATTATGATTTCAAGTTGATCCTTTGAGTTCAGACAAAATTACAGACTCATTTACATCTAAATTGCTTTCATAGCTTCATTAAAAGGAAGCTGTTAAGCAACGTAGGACCTGGATTTGGCTTGCCTTAAATAATAATAAAAATAATGGTACTCATACCTCTCTCTGAGAATCTTGGTCCACTTCACAGATGCTAATGGACTAGGCATCCCAAACCCCCTGGGAATATTATCCCCATTTGTAGAGGAGGAAGTGAAGTGATTTGCCTACACTCACACAGGATATCCAGAGCAGAGCCAGATCTCTCAGCTCCTAGATACATGCCTCAACCACAGGACTATACATCCAACATCAACCAGCTCCAAAATATATTTTAAAAATCTTGACAAAAATCCCACTTTGTTGGGAAGAAATTAAGACAACAAACAGCTTCTGTGAGGTTAGGGCCAGTTTTAGCCATGGCTGTTTGAACAAAGGCAGTCAGTTGTTAAAAGTTCTTGTCCCAGCCATGTTAAGACCACTGTATTGTGTACAACCAGAGATGAAGAAACAGCCATGTTAGCTTGTGAGTGGAAAAGGGTGGGGAGAGAAATTTGCACCCACATAATTAGAAGTGACAGAGTCACATTGGAATACAGTCTTAGAAAGCACTGGAGAATCTGCTTTAGAGAACAATCCAGGATTGGCAGGGGAAGGACTCAAGCATGGGGTTGCCTGCAGCCCATCGGTAATGCATCCACCAATGGCCTGCTCTTCAGTACGAGGCAGGAACCTGCAGAGACAAAAGCTCTCAGCACGCATGCTTCATCTTGGTCTAAGGGAGGCCGCTGGGACCAGAAGGGAGCTGCATGTCGGAAGCAGAGCCTGAAGCTGAGACTACCTATGGGACCTGGTTACAGCCTGCTCATCCCCCAATCCTCAAAGCAAGGTTCAAGGCCTTAGCACATGGTTACGGTCCCAAGTGCACCGAGAAAATGCTGCAGGTTGATGAGCACAGAGTCTGGTAAGATGGAACTGTGCTAAGGACAACTGTGTAGTAAGCAGGTCCCCAGCAGGGTTTGTTTTGTAGTGCAGGTAGGGCTTTCTTCCAGGACTCGGCTGGTGGCTACTCTCTGTTGATGGGAAGGGTGGATGTGATCTCCCTATTAAACGATTTAGAGCAGCCCTCTGGTTCCTAGAGTGTGGCCCCTCTGAACACACAGGTCCTTTCCCACTTCTAGGATTTGAAGGGATTCTGTACAATAGCAAGGGAAAAGTACTTGACCGTATCCCTTGACAGATAAACATTCTGTAAACAGGAGATCTCCTCCTCTGCTCCGGTAGTCTCCCTTCCTCCTGCTTGTGCAAAAGCAGAGGTCACAACCTTCTCCAGGGCTCATGCATACATTCATACGCTAGGACAGGATGTGCAAGAAGAAAGTTGCCTCTGTTTGCAGCGATACCAGAGCTAATCAGACAGAGCTCAACGCTCAGACCTTTCCTAATTCGAGTGGCAGGGAGGAGGTTTTGTTTTGTTTTTTTGACTAAACTTGAGAGTTCATCTTTAAATGAAGCCTACGAGCTTCTGGCCTCGTTAACACCATTCCATTTCTGAAAAGACAAAACAGCCCCTGGAGGAACAGTTCTGCAGTCGGTAAACGTCTGGCTAATAAAAAGGATTCCAGAGTCACGGAGAGAACATTTAATCCATGTGCTTGCATCTGGCAGAGTGCGTATGTAAATATAGGCGTACAAGGTATCGACACCCTGGGTGAAGACTGCAGGGATATCTGTAGCCAGCTAGAACAGGGAAAGAATTCTTAGCACTACTTTTCATAGTTAAATATTTCTCACTTGCACTTAAACATACGCAGGCTGTTCCCAGAGAGTTCAGCCCAGGAAAGGATGGGGAAGAAAGGGCTCAGCACTGTCCCGTTCTGTCTGGGTTGGTGTTGTGTAACTCCTCTTCTGTTTGCAGTGGTTGTGCAGCAATCTCCTTTATTTGAAGGCACAGTTCTTACTGCATTAGTTATCCGGTGAGTCACTAAGCAACGTACAGTCTCTTGGCTCTCCCCGATGTCAGGGGGGTGTAATTCAGCTCTAATGCAGAGGGTTGTCGAACACAGCGTCTGGTAAGATGGAGACTTTCAGTTTCTTTTCAGGCCAGCTGTACTCTTTTGGAAGTTTAAACTACGAGGCAATAAAGGGAGTCAGTTAATGTATTTCCCTGCAGCCTAACCCACATTAACCCAAAGCTATTCTGAAAGCAGGCAGCCCTCCATTTAAGAGCTAAGGTTTTTTATTATTATTATTATTTTAAAGCAAAGGGCCACTAAGAAAACGCTCCCCCCTCCCCCATCAGTATATTTTGGACAGCAGTGGACATTAGATAATGCAATTTGTGTCTCTGCTGCCAAAGTAAAGTTACGAGATTCCAGCCCAAGTGTTGTTCATTTCATTCGGTGAATTCTGCCAGGGTTACTGTTCCCACCACCATTTTCCCTCCCCTCCCACATCTTAGTGAAAGTCTGCAACTTGCAAGAGCATCTCCCTTTCCCCTTCACTGTGTTTTCTCAAACTGCCCTGAGGCCCCACGAGCCCCCTTTGTTTGCTTTAAAGCAAGAATCAGACAGTGGCTTTAAGATTCTCTGCGTCATGCGATATACGTGAGGCTATATGGTTCTGTATGTAGCAGGCAGAAAGTGGCACAATGATTCATATGGGCAGCAGCTAGTCATGCTGTCCTGGTGGAGGAGAGCCAGTGTTTCTGAATACCGTCCTTGGGACACTTATTTTATGGCCAAAAAAACCCTCTGGAACAAACCCTTTAACTTTGCAGTGCATGTACCATGGCTTATGTCCACACACACAGCTGCCCTGACTATTAAGTAAGTGTTGGTTGCAATATCCAGCATAGGAACTTGAGCTCAAGTTGGATTTTACACGCCACTGCTTCCAATGGCTACTTCTTCATGTGGCGGGGAAGACACAAATATTACAGCTGCTCTGGTTCATCCAGTCCTAGCTCCACCCCACCACACAGACCCTCCTGTTGGAAAGTAACCCCAAAACCTCCTGCTCCCAGAACCAGCGTTGGGCACTCTTGGACAGCTGTCTGAGGAGTCCTTACAATGCACTGGTCTGACCACGGCTTTAACGTGCATGTGCCAGAATTGCTCTGTCAAAAACAGTTTTGCTATGGGATGCACTGAACTGTTGCAAGAAGAAACGAGATGACTGGCCATCTCAGAGAGTCAGTGTTCCTGCATCAGTTTGTTTGAGCAGGAAGCAAATGGAAGGGTGTCTGCACTAAGGGTAAGCCCAGGCAGAGTAGCTGTAAAGCCATGCTGTGGGGAAGCGGGGTTTTGAGCGATCGTGGAGTTACAGGATAAGTGTCTCAGAGGAGGAAAAAGATCCGAATTCCATTTCATTTTTGCTTCCCGCTGCTGATTTCACAGAGGACAGTCCGAGTGGAAAAAGAATGTCAAGAACAGAAGGGGGGGGGGGGGGAAGGAGAGATGCCTCATGTTTTAGGGCTTCTCCAGATTACACATTTGCCCCATTCATAAACATGCAATGAACTGATCTTGAAAGCCGTTTCAGGGAATAGGATTGTCCCAGTCACTCCCAGCCTGTGCAGACAAAGCACGGGAAACTTCTGGAAAATGAATTGCTTTGTTTTTAAAATTTTGCTGCATCCACAGCCTAGCACCAGCTGATGGAAGGATTTTCCTTGATATTTGAACAGGGGCCTCTGCCTGGGGTCCCACCTTGACTAGGGATGATTGTTTAAACCAGAGATGTTAAATTCAGAACTAGTACAATGGGTTCCTTTCCCATGCAAGTTCTTGGGCCACACTCAGTGGTGAAACATGTGCCCATGTAAACTATGGCTATGTCTACACTGCAGCCAGGGGTGTGACCGGCAGCTCACACAGACTTACCCACAGTAGCTGTACTCCAGCTAGCTTGCTAAAACTAGAAGCAAGGACGCCGTGAAGTGGGCTTCAGCAATTGCCTATGAAAACACGAGCTGCCATTCACCCCCCACCACAGCGTAGACTTGCCTATGTTTGGTACAAGTGTGTTGGAGAGTGGGCATAAGTAGTAAAGGACCCCCAAATTTACCTTTCACCGTTCCAGTAATTGCATTTTTGGGGCTACATCTGCCCCCTCAGTTCCTAAGCTGACATTCAATTTTACTCCTCTAGTGAATAAAAACTGGTGCAAGTTACACGACTTTTCCAACCGTTTTATAAACCTCTGTATAACCTGCACCCTTGTTTTCGGCCACTATCTGATTTAGCCTACAGGCCCCCCTTCCATCTCTAGTGTCTCATGCACATAACAGATAACCATTCTATCATTAATGAAGAGACACAAAGACAGAATGAGTTTTTGAGGTGTTCAGCCAGACCTGTGTGGTGTTGCAGTTGGTATTCATTTCACCTTCCACTGCTGGTTCATTACACCATGAAGGAGGGGTTCTTTTCCTAGAACCCAAAATTGAATTTTTATTCTACTTAGCTGGATACCAGCAACCACCAAAGGAGACTCTCGGGAATGTATAAAGTTGACCCAAAACTCTTTACAAACTAGGATCCTGTAACTTATGAAGTCCTGCAGGATTTTAGGTGATGAAAGATCATAACCATCTAAAGAATCCCCCACCCCTTCTCTTTTAAACTGGGAAGGTTCCAAAATGGTCACGTCAGAGAAGAATATGATCAGAGAACATTTTGAAATGAGTAATGTCAAAGCAAGGTGGAAACCAGTCTTTTATCCTTTGTCTGGCACTACAGAATCACCCTATGTACAGCATTTGCTTCCCAATAAAGCTAAGGAACACTAGCCCTGGAAAAAGGGACTCCAAAACGAGCACCTCTGTGCTAGCCAGTCACTGGCACAAATGATCTTTGGCTTAGGTTGAAATGGGTAAGAGCTGGCCTGATATTCACAACATTGCTAGCAAGGTGCTTGATCCACTGCTGCGCTCATTCACAGGGCATATGTAACTGGCATTACGTCAGCTCAGGGTTGAAAAATTAGAGCACTGAGGTTTTCCTGGGAGGTGAAGCAGGGAGGGACAGGAGGGAGGGCTACTTTACAAGCCTAGGAAAGTTTCTTTAGAATCTGCAGGGAGCTATAAAAAATGGGATTAAAAATATTACATGTCATTGCTGCCACTGCTCTTTGAAGTGAGGCAGGATATTTATGTGGAGTGCAGGGGAGAGCTGGTGTTAAAATGCTCCTGGCGACTGGGTCACACGATGGGGAAAGTCCGTCACCGTGATGCGTCCCCTGCTGCTGTGGCTCAGCACTGCCAGGCTGGCCCTGTGTGTCTGCGTACCACACATGAGCTTAACAGAGGTTGGGAGGAAAGGGAACTAACTCGGGTATGAAATAGCCCCTCCCTCCCCACCCAAAAGAGGTTCTGAAGTAAAGTGGCAGCAAATTTGCTGGGTGTTCCACATTGCTCTGCAGGTCCCAGCACGAAGCGTGGCTAGCACCGTGGCTGCACAGAGAACGTACAAAGGGGTCATTCAGCCATGCTGCTGTGGGGGGCACAAGCTGCACCCCAGTGCACTGGCGAGGGCTGCTGCACAGCTCTGCTCCACTGGGGCTTTGGCTGGGGGATGGCAGCACTCAAATTGCTGTCGGGACCCCTGCCAGTGGAGGCTGCCTGGGGAAGCGTGCTGAATCAGTGCATTTCGCAGCAGCACTAACCATGGCCTCTTCGCTAGCCAACACCCCCCACTTTTGGGGCTGTGTTGGATGAGCTGCAGCTCCCCGACTGCCTCTGCAGTCCCTTTGCTTCCAGGTGGCCTGGTTTATGCCAGCAGGCTCAAAGGGTGGCTGAGCCCTGAAGCTGTGGGAAGGGCTGGAAGCTGCCAAACTCAAAAACTAACAAAACAAGCAAACTGTGCTGCTTTTCTCTCGGCCAGTAGATGCCAGATATGGGAGCAACGCAGCCTTACTTCCTCTGGAGAAGTCAGATCTTCTAAGTCTTCCAGCATTCTTTCTACGAACTCTTCAGTCAACAGGATCTGCAAGGGGGAGACACTAGTTTACTCTTTTACACTCCAAGCTTTATGTAATTGCCAAGCAACAGACTCCTTTCTTCTGCACAGAGGGGAGACTGTACATACTTTTCTTTGGCGACACAAAGGTTTGAGGCCTCTAGCTCCTGGCTTTACTCCCCCCCACAACCCCAACCACTGCAAAAAATGCTAAGATTACAAGGCAATCTTTTGCTACCATCAATTATCTTCCTACGTCTAAAATTAGAGGCTCAGCTTCAGAGAGGAAGGGGGAGGGAGGCAGGGGAGAGCAAAAAGGGGCCAAGCAAACAATTGCAAAGGAAAGCAGTGGGAAACAGAGACACTTTCATCTGGCACATTGAAGTTAAGTCTCTAGTGTAATTGGGCTACAGCTAGTGCAAGGGGACAGGGCGGGACAGCCTGGAACCTGCACAGAGTCTGCATTTTGGGCACCTCGAGGTCTCTGATCTGGAGACCTGGCTTGTTAAATGGTGTATGATTTAGAAAAACCACAGATTCAGCAGGAGAGGCATTCAGAGAGGTGCCCAAGCCAGGAGCAGGAGGTTCTGGGATATGCAGCATGGCTCTCAGACTCGGCTCCGAAAACCAGTCACTGGTCCTTCCCAAATGTGCAACTCCCCCCACTCCCAGTCAGAATGATTCCCCCTCCCCCCAGCCTTGCTAGTCGGCGGGAGAGTTTAGGGATGGGATAGAAGGGGGAAGGCTCAGGCTTTTTCCAGGGTAGGACTAGCAAACGTGAAGTTCCTTGGACAATAACTTCTGACTATACCCCCCTCAAAAAAAAAGAGGGCCAGACCCCCAGCGGGTGTAAGTCAGCATAGCTCCACTGAAGTCAGATATGCCCACTGACATCAGCTGTATTAAGGGCAGAACCAGTCCTTCGCAGGATCCTCCCTCGCCCTTCTCTTAAAAAGACACATGCCATATCAGAAGGTGCCTGCACACACAGCTTCTCATCAGCGTAGTTTTTAGAGGGCCAGAGATAAATGCAAGCCCTGCTGAGGAGGGGTGGCATGCTGGAGACAAGCAGAGAAAGAGTCAAGGACAAGGAAACCACCACCACACATGGGTCCGGTGAGGGGTGCTGGGCGTGGTGTTGCGGGGTTTGGGTAGACAGCAGGCTATTAACTTGGCAAATTGCAGCTCACAGCTCTGTTCTTTCTCTGCTTCCTCTTGTGTTCTTTTTTTCTCCCTTCACTCCACCCTTTCCTTTTACAGTCCATCCACAGCACCTCTCCATCCTACAGTGGCTGGCATTCCTGCTTCTTTGCTCTGCCTGCATTGCATTCTCCCTCCTTCTCACTCATCCTCTCCAAATCCACTCATGGGTCCCCCACTTCCTCCCCTCTGGCCCCTCAGCTCTGCATTCCCATTCTGAGAGCTCAGGCAACTCTCCCCAGCTCCCAGTGCTGAAAGGGAGCGAGGCCAACCCCCAGTTCCACCCCTTTTCTGCTCCCCTCCAGCTCCAAACTGGAGCTTATCTGAGTGCTGGCTTGTTGACAGCCTCCCTTGCAGCACAGAGCTCGCTGTGGGAAGCACAGAACGGCACTGATGCTGTGGATTCCCTAGTAAGTTCTGATCTATTCACTAGGAACCCATGGCCCACAATCTGAGAACCCCTGAATCGGCTAGATGGACAGAAAAGGCACTGGCCACTCCAGCTATTATCATACCTGGCAGTGGCACTGTACACAAAGGAAGACCCTGTCTCTGCCCGCAAAGAGCTTTCAGTCTAACTTAGAGTTTAGACTCAGCACCCAGTTTGTGGTGTGGCACGGAGCCACCCCTGAAGCCCAGCAGGAACTGCCAGTGGAGACAGTGGCATCACATCACAGACCCACACGCTCAATGAGGCTTTTTGGCTCCAATCAGATAATTCCGGGTTTATTATCGTGTAGGTTGGGCCTTAGACTCATCTCTTTGGCTGCACACTAAATCCAAACATCTATGAGCACTACAGCAGGCTGGTTTATACTACAGTGGGCAAGTTCTTTGGCAGAGATGGTAGCCCTGGTGCACACTGAACTGGAAATACCTGTTGGTCAATGAAAGGTTTGAAGCACCTAAAGGGTTGCTTACTCACAAATACAACCAAAGCCATCCATGCTCAGAAACAGAACAGTCACCTGCATGGGTAACTCAGAAGATGGTGCAGCTGGCAAGGGTTGTCTAGGGCGGGCTCTGGGACCCTGTATGTAGGAGATCAGCTTCTGTGGAGGTGTAGCCTGGCAGTGAGTGACAGGGCAGTGCGTGGAGAGTGGAGGACAGAGGATATGGAAGACGTAGCAAACTACACAGCAGCAATTAAGAGGAAGGAACCAGCACCCAAAGCAATCAGATGAGTGGGCAAGGAGGAAATACATATTCAGCAGTAACATAGATGAGCAAAAACAAGCCAAAGGGTGGAGGGGGGGAGGAGCCCAGGGTGTCAGAGGAGAGAGGGGAAGGAGAAATACATGCACACATGAACCAATCTCATTGCAGGCCAGAGAAGAACAAGGCAGGGAATGAAAAAATTCAATGGGGGTGAGCAGGGAAGGACGTGTACAGAATAAAGGGCAGAAGGTGCAGCCCCTAGGGTAAACCACCACGGTTTGGATCCTGGAACAAACGTATGTGGAGTATCTAGACTAGCATTTGCAATTATGTCCGTTAACTTCAGTTAGCCAGCAATCAACTAACTCCAGTTGAAACAAGAGCACAAAGCCTCTTAGCCAGCACAGTTCTGGTCTTGGGTGAACAGGGCCTCCTTTCCTCTGAAAGGAGCTTTGGAAGCCAGGAGCAGCCAAATGTATAGTGTGTTCTTGTGTCTCAGGAATGCCTGTAAGCCATCTTTTAAAAAATGGTTTGCTAGACCAGGCAGCTGGGGAAAATCTTCACCATCATAGTCTCTGGAGGGTGCTGGGGATAGGTACCATTAACATAGCATTTGGGCATGTCTAACTGCTGAAAAGATTTAGAGGCTAAAAACATAGCTACACTGGACACACGCTGAAACCAGGTTCCTCCCGTAGAATTAGCCCAACCAAAATGTAATAAAGGCATCAAAGCAGGAATGCACAGACCACGCAGATCCTAGCCTTGTGATCAGCAAGTAGATCTTCATACAGAAGAGAGCTCCTTTTATTCTGGTACTTACAAAGAGCCTGAAAATAAATAAAAATCAATACCAACTGCTCTCACACACACTCTCTCTCTCACACACACACACACACACACATACACACACACACACACTCCCCCCCCAGGTTTTTAGTCCTCTTAGCATGCCCAGGCCTGCAGAGTACACCACCACATTAACACACACACACGTTAGATGTGCATGATATTAAAGGTGACATTCCAGCAAATAAACAGGACAGACCATCATAGCTCTAGGCATCTAATTTAATTTCCTTTGGGATGTAAACCTTAGAAGCTCACACTGAACAAATAGGCCCTGTTCTTTGTGTATTCAGACCTGAACCCAGAGTCTTCCTTTGAGAACGTTACCAGATCTTATCAACAGGATACTGCAGGGAGATCATAAACGATGGAGCAGCTTATTCGCTCTCTGAAGAATAACACAGACACTCTGTTGTGATGCAGCTATGGGAAAGTCTGTGCAATCTGGAGGCCAAATTAAATGGTTATCTGCATATTCAAAGCTGGATGTGCCTCTCCTCAGAGCAGACCTTTCCTACTGTGAAATCTTTTGGCCATGACTGGCAAAGAAAACAAGTTCGTGTTCCCTCTGATGTCAGAGAAGCCCCATAGATACATAACATAGTATTTTCACAGTTCAGCAACTGCGCACAAACATTCCACCCTACGGACCTGCTGCCACCAGCTTCACACCCTGGAGTGTCATTCTGCCTTTGTAATGGCTATTTGCAATATTCACAAGCAACAGCTGAAGAGTCCAGCCAGTGTTTCCAAAACATTTCCTTCAACACCACACAAGCATGGACATGCCAGGAGCTTTCTGGGTCAGATCCTGAGTTCCCGCCCACAACTCACAGCTATGAGGATCAGGCTCCAATTTATACATGTGCTGTGATTCTGCAAATCCCTTGCTACATTGTCACACATATTGCGTGCAAAAACATAGAAGAGAAAGTCCACAATTTTATCAATAAACTAGGGGTGTCAAAAGTGCAACTGAAGGTCCAAAGTTTGGCAACCCCTACTGAAACTTGTGTGCGACCAGCCATGTTAAAAATGCTATGTTATGTAATGATTAAAATCTCTATGGTTATGTAATACACTGGCTTTGTGTGCGATGTCTCCCTCTAGAGGTTAGCCCCAGCAACGATAACATTCTGCGGCTTACTAAACTAATGGAATTACTCCCATAGCTCAGGTGGGGGGGGGAGGGATTGTACTTTTTATACTGAATGTCCAAGGTTCGATCCCCATGGATGACTGAGGCACCTGTAGCCTGATTTTTTGTACTTAGCCAGCAATGGTAGGGCATGAAATGTATATCGCGTGTGTCACTTAGTGCCCAAGATCAAGGTTCAGTCTATTAACCACATCTGACAAGTTGCAGATCAACCTACATACTATGATGACTGGCATCCAAAAAACATTTAAGACAAAATCATAGCCATAGATTAAAGTCTACAGGTGCAACTGCATGACTAATGCACCATCTCTCACTTCTGGGGTTCAAATCCATTGCAAGGGCTTGAACTTCTTAACTTGAAACAGGTTGGCTCTGACCCCAGGCTACAGTAGTACATTTCACACAGCTGTTTATAGTCTGCCACAGTTGGTAAATCTCTGATCAGGAAAGAGCCCCCCAAATTCAGCTGGCAAGCAGACCACAGCACCTTTCATCTTCAGAATGCCTGGCTTGTAAAATGTTGTAATATACCCCAAAGTAAGTTATATAACAAGCCCCTAAGAAATCCTCCATCCATAAAGCTGCTGCCTCTAGACTGGATGAGCCAGCAGCTCCTAAGTTTGTGGCCTACTTCCTTTCATCAACAACATGGCTAATTTCCTGCAACTCTTGGGAGCAGACAGCACTGAAAGTGTTCCTGCTGAATTCCTGCCATTAATACTGTACAGCAGAAGAAGGAATTCCTTTAATTCAAAATGCAACTAATCAAACTCCTTGTAAATAGTGCTGTGTGCCATGAGCAGACCCCCCTGCTCTCTCATCTCCCCTCCCCCTTTCATTGCAATCTAAATGAGAGACAGCACAAGCAGTTCAGGACAGAAGCCTTGTCTACTTATTTTCTGTAATGCAACAGCACTATATGAAAAAGGACACAAGTTCTAAACAGACACCCTGCTGTATGATTTCATGATAGTTTCCATCAGAGTGTCACACATGTAACTACTGTGAACACACAAGGGGGTTTTCTCTGGGGGGTGGAATCCCATTGCTATATGCCAAGGAAACTAATGGACCTTCCCTGTAAAGGAAAAGATATTTACACGTGCCCCAGGCACCATACTGCTGCATTCACGGATCTTACAATTCTGCTGGAAGAAGTATATGAAGATTTGAAATGCTATCTACCAGGAGGGTCTCTATGAGCACTAAGGAGCTGCCAGGACTCCCCAACTCTGTTTCATCAGCTTTAAAACTCCACCTAGACTTGCCCTGGGGAAGGGTACTCTTTGGAGCCTGTCAACATTGTTCTATCTTCTGGATAGGATCACTGCTGTGTGACTATGTACAGCTTGGCTCAGTGATGACAAGGGTCTGAAGGGAGACAAGAGAACAGTCCATGCATTTTAAGGGGGCAAGTGTTAAGGAGGGAAAGGACTTCTCTAGGGTGCTACCAGTGGCTGGGAGAAAAGCTAGGGAGCAAAGAGCTGAAATTAATGTATAATTTAGACTGATTAGCCGCAAAAGCTTCCTGACAGTAAGGTGCATTAAGCTGAGGGATGGTCAATTTCTCTAGGAAGAGGTAGAAACATTTGAGTCATCCAAAATGAGACTGGATGAAGCATTAGAAAACATACCGCAGGAACAATCCTCCATTGGCCTCTGGGGGAGGATCTAGATGACCCAATAGGTTCTTCTATCTTTAATGTATGATCTTAATAGGGTCTCATTAAACAATGGGAGGTGATAATACAATGTGCTTCATGGTTTGCTTGTACAATTTTATCACGTCTATAGTACTAGCATGATGGATGCCGGAGACACAGTACTATACATAGGTTATATTACAGATACAGCTGGTAGCTGTGCCTAGAGTTAAGGTTTCCTAATACTTATAAAAAGGTCCTGTTTTCACCTGTTTATAACTTTGCCACTCTAACCATTCAGACTGAAATTTCCCATGTCAGTATCTGTGCCTCACTGGAAAGGTTCTAGCAAGAATGATGCAGTCATTTCAGAGAACAAGTTTAGGAAAAATACTTTTTGACAATGTTAAAAAATTCTTACCCTTGTTATGTTGAGAAGCCCTAGTGACTCCATGCTTTGGAGGAAGGACTAGAAATTTAGCAGGTGGTCCCGCTGGGGTCAAGGATGTGCCTTTGCTGACCCCGTGAAGATCTACCCAAATTTGGTGGAGTTATAAGCCTCTGAAAATTGCCATTTGTATGTTTCAAAGAAGCTTATTAGATGCTAGTGACAAAATTCCCTGAAGATTCCATCTTCATTGAGCATGCTCCAGCCCCACAGAGCATGCTCCAGCCCAAGGATACAGGGGCTGAGCAGTACTTTTCTTGCAATTATACCTTCTTGCTGCAGGGGCCACGGTGGCACCAGAGTTGCCCACACAATATTAATTCGGACCTCTTTTGTGTACACATTATGATACAGTCTTCAATTACAGTGGAACCTCAGAGTTATGAGCTTACCGGTCAACCGTAAACTTTATTTGGAACCAGAAATATGCAATCAGGCAGGAGCGCACACACACATACACGCAAATACAGTACAGTACTGTGTTTAAAGTAAACTAACAACAAAATAAAGGGAAAGTCTAAAGAAAGATGTGACAAGGAAAGGAAACTGTTTCTGTGCTTGTTCCATTTAAATTAAGATGATTAAAAGCAGCATTTTTCTTCGGCACAGTAAAGTTTCAAAGCTGTATTAAATAAACGCAGCATTCACTACACAGCCTTACTTCATTCCCAGAGCCTGGTCCACACGGTGCAGTGAGTGAGACGGGTCCAGTGGAGAAAACTGGATCATGTAATTAGAGATTGTATCATAATTCACATGCATAAGGGAGTCAAATTATGGTTGTACAGGCAGTCTTACTTGAGGCATTTCCTAACTTCGGAGTGCTTGACTGTGCAACCTAATGGACATTTTTACCATAATGTTTTTCTTAAATGTACTACACAGATTGGCTTGTATGTTTAACAGATACTGCAGCAAACGCTGATGGGTAACATTTACATTGTGCATGATCAAAGGCTCCCTTCCTAGAACAATGACTGCCCAGAACAGCAGGGGCAGAAATCATCACCATCACTCACCATCTCTCTAGAGAGAGTAAGTGCTCCAAATAAGCAAAATAGGGGTCAGGAGCAGTGTGCCTTGTGTTAGGCAGGTAGGGAGTGCCACATTAAAGCTGAAATGTTTTGCATAAGCAAGTCCTGACTCCCAGTGTTTGAGAGTTAAGGATAGTAATTCCCAACGGCTGATGCAGGCATGTTGACAAGCTTTGACACAAGCTACCCTAGGATAACATTAATATATATTAAAGGTTTGGGCAAACTTTATTGGGACAGATTAATTTCAACAGCAAATTTCCACACATACTCTCTAAACGTATTCAAGTAAAGGGGGGGGGGGGAGCATACGTCACCCTCTCACCTTGAGCAGGTTTAAAGATAGACAAGCGAGATTTCCAATGAGAGGTTCAGCACATCCAAACGATTTGTCCCAAGAACCGTTAATACATATTAATACCATCCCAAATTAATTGTGCTGAAGCTGTTGGGAATACCAGCCTTAACTCTCTAACCCTGAGAGTCAGGATGGGCACCTCTTCCTTACCTTTTTTTTTTTTTGCTCACCTAGAGCATTGACTCTCCCCATAGGGGGAAGAGAGGTTTTGCTCAGCATTATGGTCAGGCTGCTGTTGCCTTGGGGCAGCCAGTGTTCTTGGGAAGGGCCGGAAAGCCTTGTGCAAGTCTTTGGTCATGTGCAATGTTAGCTAACACATAGACAAAATGTATAGTGTTAACAAGTAGGACTTCAGGAATACGTCTGTACCTTTATGAATCAAAGTAATTTTTGTATTCAATAATACGAGAGAGTGGAAAAAGCTAAGAAATAACCCAGCCTGACATGATAGACCCTTTACTAGAATTTAGCTTTTATAAATAATTAAAAGTTACTTGCAGGAAAAATATGCCCAGTACTTGGGAAAGGTTCCATTTTGACGGCTTCGGGAGAATGAAATAACCTAATCATCCCCAGAGCGTGGACAGCAGCAGGGCAAGCTTCCCCATGTACTCCTCCACTAATACGCCTTAAACCTGAGCTGGAAGGACTACTTATAGAAATCGGGTGTTCTGTCTCCATGGTCTATAGTCAGTCCTTGACCCGTCTTCCCAAAATGATACCAAACAGCGTCAGCTGTGGTGGGGTTTTGGTGGTTTGAACACCTGTCTATTAGGACTCATACCCAGGGCTTCCCCAAGGTATGGAAAAAGTCTACATCAGGAGAGGCTTGCCATTTCCCTTCCTCTATGCAACCCCCCGGTTTATACTCCTTCACAACAAGCAGTCACACCACAGTGATCTGCTTTCAGCCACGGACCGACTCCCTCTGGAGCCCATCAGTGCCTTTGTGTGGCTGAGGTCTTGGCAGAGTGATGCGAGGATTCTTCTCCAGGCTTTACTTTGATAGCACCAGTGCTCTCAGGCCCTGCGACTCCAAAAGCTAAGAGGAGAAACCAGACCTGAGAATTGCCACTATGTCTCTTGTGTACAACAACTTCTCTCGCCCCTCAGGCTGAAGCCAATGGACTTGTCTTTAGGACCTCACATCTTCACTCCCAATCCCTCAGCTGCTGCTCATTCAAAAAGTGATCCCCTCTTCCTTACATTAAGTCAAGTGTCTCAGGCTCCCCACCAGCTCTACACAATGTTGGCATGCCTGTCAGTGTTCCCCGCTGGGCCCTGCCTATCTGCAGTCTGACCTCCTTACCTCTGCTGGCACTAACCTAAGGGACAGGGCAGTGGCCAGCAGCAAGGGGAGCAGGTCAAAGCACAAGTGAAGATCAAAGAAGTTCCCCACTGTAGGAAGCAAGGTGGGGACTTGCTCCTGCAAGGAGCCCCACCCTACCTCCCACCAACCAGAAACCTTCCTTCCTTCCCAGCAACCCCATGTGACCCCAGTAAATCTTCAGATCCAGTAACAGACCTTTGGGAATTAGCTCGTTCCATAAGGGTTAACATTAGTTATATGCTTGAATGATGGCATAATTATTGCCGTTCTCCACCCTTTAGAGGCTGAAAGTCATTCGTACATTCTACACATGAATACATTTCAGGACGTGGTGTAAACTCAAACAAATACTGTTATGTTTGGAGTTAACACAGTCACAAGATCTTGTGTCATGTGTTGGTGAGCACAAGCACCGAACAGTGAATGACCCAAACCGAACATTCCCTGTTAATCATTGTAAGACTGCTGCCCTACCCAATCAGCTCCTTTAGGAGTTACAGATTTGCATGTATGGTTTTCTGCAGATTTGTGAACATATAGACTGCGATGCCTCGAATACTAGCCATAGCCAGCCTAATTTTGATACTGGAACAGTAGGATCCTAAATAGTGTTCAACCAGAAGTGCACCTTGAGGGACAGTGTACAATAAACAGAGAGAGTGAGCGCACCAGGCGTCTAATTCTTTAGAAATGGAGCTTTCCTCCCAAAGCTATTTTATTTTTGCTTGGCCATAAACAAGACTAGGAAATGGCTATGACATCCCACCATTGGTGGTCTTAAGATAACCAGGGTTGACCCTTGTTAATATGTGGATGGGGAAACTCCAAGGGAAATCCCGGGTGCTGGTGAAGGAAGTTGTGTGGGGATTTGAGGTGGTGAGGGTGCTATAGGATGATGTGCTGCAGTTAGTGCCCTATTTTGGGGACAATGTAAGACCGAGTTCCTGAACACGTCTGATCATAGAACCATAGAATATCAGGGTTGGAAGGGACCTCAGGAGGTCATCAAGTCCAACCCCCTGCTCAATGCAGGACCAATCCCCAACTGAATCATCCCAGGCAGGGCTTTGTCAAGCCTGACCTTAAAAACTTGTAAGGAAGGAGATTCCACCACCTCCCCAGGTAATCCATTCCAGTGCTTCACCACCCTCCTAGTGAAAAAGATTTTCCTAATATCAAACTTAAACCTCCCCCACTGCAACTTGAGACCATTACTCCTTGTTCTGTCATCTGCTACCACTGAGAACAGTCTAGACCCATCCTCTTTGGAACCCCCTTTCAGGTAGTTGAAAGCAGCTCTCAAATCCCCCCTCGTTCTTCTCTTCCGCAGACTAAACAATCCCAGTTCCCTCAGCCACTCCCCATAAGTCATGTGTTCCAGTCCCCTAATCATTTTTGTTGCCCTCCGCTGGACTCTTTCCAATTTTTCCACATCCTTCTTGTAGTGTGGGGCCCAAAACGGGACACAGTACTCCAGATGAGGCCTCACCAATGTCAAATAGAGGGGAACGATCACGTCCCTCCATCTGCTGGCAATGCCCCTACTTATACAGCCCAAAATGCCATTGGCCTTCTTGGCAACAAGGGCACACTGTTGACTCATATCCAGCTTCTCGTCCACTGTAACCCCTAGGTCCTTTTCTGCCGAACTGCTGCCGAGCCATTCGGTCCCTAGTCTGTAGCGGTGCTTGGGATTCTTCCGTCCTAAGTGCAGGACTCTGCACTTGTCCTTGTTGAACCTCATCAGATTTCTTTTGGCCCAATCATCTAATTTGTCTAGGGCCCTCTGTAACCTATCCCTACCCTCTAGCGTATCTACCTCTCCTCCCAGTTTAGTGTCATCTGCAAACTTGCTAAGGGTGCAATCCACACGATCCTCCAGATCATTTATGAAGATATTGAACAAAACCAGCCCGAGAACCGACCCTTAGGGCACTCCACTTGATACTGGCTGCCAACTAGACATGGAGCCATTGATCACTACCCGCTGAGCCTGACAATCTAGCCAACTTTCTATCCACCTTATAGTCGTTAAAGAGCCCATAACTTTTCCAAAAGATTAAACTGTTAACCCTGATGGCCCTGGTTAACTACTAGTTTAGGTAACTCCATTCTGCCTCCCTGAATTCCCCTATTATCTTTTACCCCTAAGGTATTTGCACTGTAGTGGCAGGAGGAAGTAACCAAAATATGTAGAATTTGTAAAGTGATCTGGGGCTCAGAGATGAAAATTGCTGTATGCATTTAAGATATTAGAAATTGCCAACCAATGTTTTAGATTTCAAATTCCATTCACCTAACTAGGAATAGTTCTACATTTTTAATCATTTCTGGAGCTACTGAGAGTATCATATAATAATCAGGTGTTTATTGTAAGAGAAGCTGCAGCAGTTTGCATAGCTTTGTTGTAAGATTTGTAGGCCAGAGAAACCTGCACACAGGGATTGTTTTTGAAGGAACTGAAAAGGAAGGAGGTAAAAAGAGGAAGAAGGAGGAGGAGAAAAGGCTCTTACTTGTAACCAAGGCCCATGTGCTGCATAAGGATGCTCCTCTGTAGCAAAGGCTCCTTCTACTCCTGTCGATACAAACGTGATTGCTGTATCCCCTGTAATACTTTTATATGTAAAGTGCCGTCCATGTAACAGCCTGCCCCTGGAGAACAGAATACACATACATAAATGGAGAGGTCATAAGCAGGTCAGTACAGACCCACCACAAGATATACACTGGAGTATCTGTGATCACTCTGAGGAATACATCACATCCCAGTAACCACAAATTCTCAGTAAATGTACGAATGACTTTCACAGCCTTGTCCCTTAAGTGCGGGTCACAAGTCTCTTCTGGAACTCTGGAAGAGCACATGTGCCCTCACACCCTCAGTCCCAAGGCTCCACTTCTGCATTACAATGCTTCTAGCCAAGGAAGACTGAATGGGACTTTACTAGCATCCCATTTGCACCAGTCACCCCCACTGATGCATAAGGCACAGAACTCCCAACTCCATCAGCTCAGAGAACACCAGCAGGACTGAGTACAGAATTCACATCTCTTCTGTGGTGGCGCAAAGCAGTCCCACTAGGATAATGAGCTGGTCCTAACTTCTACAAATTAATAGCTCATGTTATATATTAATCTATTACCTAGTAATTTATTAAATTTAGTCTGTGCCAGTGGACTCTCTTTAAATAAAACATTTAGGAGAAGAGAAACATGTTTGTTCATCTATAATAAATAATACTTTATTGTGATGGTGCTTTCCATGTAGGAATCTCAAGTCGCACTTAAGGCATTTTTCAGAGTAACAGCCGTGTTAGTCTGTATTCGCAAAAAGAAAAGGAGTACTTGTGGCACCTTAGAGACTAACCAATTTATTTGAGCATGAGCTTTTGTGAGCTACAGCTCACTTCATCGGATGCATGCCGTAGAAACTGCAGAAGACATTATATACAGTATATACATGTATATAATGTCTTCTGCAGTTTCCATGGCATGCATCCGATGAAGTGAGCTGTAGCTCACGAAAGCTCATGCTCAAATAAATTGGTTAGTCTCTAAGGTGCCACAAGTACTCCTTTTCTTTTTATCAAAGGCATTGAAGTTCACAGCCTCAGTGAGATGTGAATATGTTATCCCCATTTTACAGGTGGAGCTAATTAAGGCACAGAGAAGTTAAGTGACTTCCCATGTGAGCTGGTGTAAACAACTATGGATAGAATTCATATCCTATTCCCAGCCTTGTGCATTAGCCCCATGTCTATCTTTCCTGGACATCCAGGAAAAATAATCTGAATTAACTAAAGGTGTGAATTTGAAGTGGATTAGTTAAATCCTATTAAATCCCTATGTGA
Organism: Lepidochelys olivacea; assembly: GCF_965140295.1. NCBI lineage: Eukaryota > Metazoa > Chordata > Testudines > Cheloniidae > Lepidochelys > Lepidochelys olivacea. The sequence goes on from NC_140417.1 coordinate 122,630,205, forward strand.
ATGCTATTAATTAGAATTAAAGTGGCCTTAATTCTGAATGAGGGTGTTCACACAGGTGTTTAATGCGGTTTAACTAATCCTCTGCAAATTCACACTTTTTGTCATTTGGATTAACCTTCCTGGATGTACCCATGTAGACAAGCCCTTAATTTATGATGCTGCACAATTCAAATCATAAATATCTAGTGATCTCAGCCTGACCAGTACATCTGAGAGAAAAAAGTTTAGAGGCAAGTTACTGCATCCTTTACTGCATTTTTAATTTTAAAGTAGTCAACAAAAATTATAATTGTAAACTCAGTAAGAATTAGTGGCCTTCAGTTTACTCTAAAACTCAAAGACCAGAACTTTCTTACAATTTCTGACAAAAGCATTTAAACAAAAAAATCACTAGCTGAATTTTCTGGAGATTTAGACAGGACATTAACTGACAAAGCCCTGATCCCCTTCTTAGGTGCAACTTCTCAAGATACAACCTTTACAGTATATGTGCAGTGCAACATGTGCACTTAGGCGTACAAGTGACAGAATTTGCATATACAAAACTGTGTGCATAACTGATATCAAATGTTTGCATAGAACTGCACAAGTTAAAGTTGATGTCTTAAGGGACTTCTGTGACAGGACTGTAGGAGCCATCCCTTGGTTTGATAAGATACTTTAGCAGCATCAGTCTGATCAAAAAAACTCTGCCGATCAACCACCCAACATAAAACATGGGAAACAAAAAGAGTAAAACAATTTCGGCATGATGAACTTATGTGCACAGTAGAAAGACAAGGTGGATGAAGAAATACTTTCATTGGACCAACTTCTGTTGATGAAAGAGACAAGCTTTTGAACTACACAGAGCTCTTCCTCAGGTCTGTGGATGGTGTCATCTGTTTCTTATGTTTTTGGCAAAGTGTCTCAGCTATGGTCTTTTTAAATTTGTACAGGATCATCTGTATGAAGAAACAAGGCCATAAGGCAGAATTGTAGCCATTAAAGCAGAGCTCAAAGAAACCAGCTCCTCTCACCTTAGACAAAGTGGAATCAGTGCGCCAGACTCCTGGTTGAATTTCAGGTGCACGCTCTCAAGCTGCCTTGTGCGGATTAGCTCATGAGGAATGATAGCTGCTGAGCTCTCACTCTCTAAACTATCCTTACGGCTTCTAAGAGAAAAAACAGAGTGTACCTATTTAGAACCTGAGACTCACATTCCAACGATTGTCAGCCTTGTGAAAAGACAGCAGAAAAATTCAATGATTATTTAGAGCAGTTCCATGAAAGCTGTCTAACGCAAGGACACAACAGCCTGCCAGAAGGACATAGCTAATTTGCAAGCCACCCGTGTCTCCATTTTACAACTGTGGCCCACAGACTACAGATCCTAGCATGCAATGCTTCATCTTGATCCAGTGACCTTAAAAATTCTGGAAATAAAGTTTAATAAAGAATGGGAGTAAAATTATACCGTGAAGCCAGAAGCATGACAAAATGTTCTGTAAGGTACAATGCTGAATGGGCAGAGGCAAGGCCTCATAGAACAAATGGGGTGTGGGTGACCTGTTAGGTCCCACAGGCCTTGCCTCTGCCCATGCAGCATTGTACCTTACAGAACATTTTGTCATGCTTCTGGCTTCACGGTATAATTTTACTCCCATTCTTTATTAAACTTTATTTCCAGAACTTTTAAGGTCACTGGATCAAGATGAAGCATTGCATGCTAGGATCTTATTCTTTAAGAAACGGGGCTGTCCGGAAAGCTCTGTGCTGTCCTGACTCACTGCTATAGAATCTTAGCGTTAGAGAGCTATAGTAAAGAGACATAATCTGAATCAACCCCACCCTTTTCCGTCATCAGACCAACCAAAGGCTTTAGATGTTGCATAACCAGTTCTTAAACACTCTAACTTCTGCTAGCATTAAGTACAATATTCAAAGTACAAAAGCCACACACAGTTCACAGACTATTTGTAGACCGTTTTCCCTTTGAAGCAGAGCTGCTTTAAAACAATGCAGTCTTTATATTATATTTTACAAGGGCAGTACATTACACATGGTAATAATGTTTAACTTAGAGGGTACATTCTGCAATTATGAACTTCACAAGACAGAATCTTCGATATAATCAGCTAGATATCTCAAAATACCGGATCATGAACTAAAATACTTTATATGTTCAAAGAGTAGCATTATAATTCCTTTTGTGTTTGTAGAGAACACAGGAAAAGTTGGTGCCTGACCCAACGATCTTACATGCAATAAGAAAACCCCTCTCCCAAAAAGAACATCAAACAAAAAGCACTGATTGATCAGAAGGACTGGGATCAAGGACAGAAAGGGGTGGAGACAGCGAAGAAGCCAACTGGCTCGAAAGGGAAGGACATATAGAGTGCTATCAACTTACATGATGTCAGAAGAGACAGGGTTTACATTTCTCTTATCTAGTTTAAACCAGGACACAATCCTGGTTTAACAGAGGCAACACATTGCTAGGGTCTCATCTACACTACAGAATCATTGGGTTTGGTTGGGGAGAAGAGAGGAGAGGAGAGAGGAAGGAGACTGGCTGACAACACTCCAAGCACTTGTCCCCTCACAGTTAAAACATGCTTGCAATTTGATCCTGCAGGGCAGACCAAACAAAATGTTACCATGTCACAGTGCAGTTCAGGAACATAATTAAAATATGGCTTGACCCTTTCTATGCTGTAAGATGGAGCCATGTCTCAGATGCAGAATGTGAGAATCATGATGTAACAGCTTGTCCACCAAGGATGTTGATTTGGGTCTGTCTTCACTGTAGAGTTAACTCGGGCTCTTACTCCTCTCACCATCCACATCTACAACTCTCTCACCTGAGTTTGATGATACTTTAAACCTGGGCTAGCTGGCTCATCTAGGGCTATAGGCTAAAACCTAAGGGAGGCTTTCAGGAGGGCTGGTAACCTGCTCCCACTATGCAGTGAGGAAACAGGCTAAACAACTTGAGTGCTAACAGTCTTCCAATGCCTTTCCAAAATTCCAACCTGCCCACCGCCCTCTTGTGCCAGAAGGGCAGACATGTTCTCCCAGTTTATTGAGAAAGAAGCAGAGCAGCACAAAAGACCATGGTATGTGTCCCCTGCAGCCGTAGTGACACACATGGGCGAGTGCAGCACTGGTGAGGACGCAGTAAGTGGGCTTTGCACTGTGACTACTCCTATCCGGGCTAGGCTAACCCAGGTGCTGATCACCTGAATGCCAGTCATCAGATTAACTCGGCAGCGAAGACACATCCCTTTGTAGTCTAGCTGGCATCTAAACCTGAGAGTTTAAACTGGTTCATTTTTTACAGCTCCATGTAGGTGGGGCCTTAAAACAGTGGAATGGGCCAGACACTGAAGAAAACATTTTACAGTTTGATTACCCAAGAAGTGTATGGTTAATTAATGATCAATTGACCTTAACCTAAGGTTTACCTGAACTTCCTTATCAGATCTTATATACACATTACCCTGTGGGAAAGTTAGGCTTTGTCTACATTGCCAATTGAACGACGTCGTTCACAGGTGCTTAAAAAAGCCCCTCCTTCCCTTCCCCCCCCAAAGACAAAGGCTTTGCCGAGGCAAGTGGCAGTGTAAACAGCTTGTTGTGCCACAACGCACACCCTGCTCTGAGGAGGTCAAAGTATTTTCTCCGCAAAAGTGCCGACAAACAGCGTTTACACTGCCCAACTTCTAGCGACACAACTGTGCAGTGTAGACAAAGCCTTAGCCTGTCATCTAGAGCAGAGGTGGGCAAACTATGGCCTGCAGGCCACACCTTCCCGGCCCTTGAGCTCCCCTCCCCTGCTATTCCCCCCCACACACAGTTATGCCGCCAGATGGGCAGCTCAGCTTGCACCCGCCCCAGTCCTGCTGCTCTGAGTGGCATGGTAAGGGGGCAGGGAGCGGGGCGGTTGGATAAGGGGCAGGGGGTCCCTGGGGGGCAGTCGGGGACAGGGAGCTGTTGGATGGGGCAGAGAGGCAGTAAGGGGACGAGGAGCAGGTGGCAGTTTGATAGGTGTGGGAGTCCCGGGGGGCAGTCAGGGGACGGGGGGGGGGGGGAGGGAAGGGTTGGATAGGCATGGGAGTCCCAGGGGACCTGTCAGGGGGCGGGGGTATGGATAGGGGTTGGAGCGGTTGGGGGGGGTTGGATGGGGGGGTCCCCAAATGGGGTGGTCGGGGACAGGGAGCAGGAGGGGTTGAATAGGGGGTAGGATCCCAGGAAGGGCCAGTCAGGGGCAGGCAGTGGGAGGGGGCAGATAGGGGGCTCGGGCCAGGCTGTTTGGGGAGGCACAGCCTTCCCTACCCAGCTCTCCATACAGTTTTGCAACCCCAATGTGGCCCTCAATCCAAAAAGTTTGCCCACCCCGATCCAGAGTTTCCAATTATTCATTAGCAAGCCCCCCAACAGAATGTCGGCCACCAGAAACATAAGAGATTTTAGACCTTAAGTTTATTAACTCGTGTGCAATTACAGAATTGGTGTACATATGGGCATATCCAGAGTTATTCAGCAATTTTGTTAGTGAAGATGGCAGACTGGGTATCGGCCTTTTTCTACCCAGACGGGTTAATGCTTTGAGTGGCTTCTGTCCGGGAATTTAAGTTTAGAATGGGTAAGCATTTACACAATAGAGCTCCATAGAGTTTATCACAAACCTAAAGCGTGCAAGCTCTCTAGGGTTGGGGAGGTTTTTTGTTTTGTTTTTAATTCACTAGTCTGTACAATGCCTAGCACAATGGGCCTCCGATTCCTGATTAGCCCCCACAGGTGCCAATATAATAATGATAACACTGTGAAGCTGGGCTTTGTAGGTCATACTAAAAACTCTTGTTTTTAAATGCGAATGCTGCTTGTGCATTATGTGCTCACAAGACGACATTGACTAATATATCACTTAGCTGTATTTCAAACAGGTTTTCTCAGACCCTAAATAATTAAGACTTTACATTAATCAGTAACCAGCCACTCTGTTAAAAAGGGTGAATGTGTGAAGCAATATGGCAGTTAACATTTAAGTAACATCAAATAATTAGCAATCCCTTCAGCTAAAAGCCTTTCCACAATGGTTACAACTGCCGTGTTTGTTGTTTCTTTGAACGGCAGGTTGTTCCTCTGATTGTGGTTGGGGGTGGGATCTGTTTACATTAAAAAGGGTAAAGCTGGGTAGCTGAATCGAGGTTTAGGCCCTGTTTACACTGAAACTTTCTGAACACCCCATGTTCAGAACACCCCATGTGGCTGCTGCTCTTGCTCTGCGCACACATCCCCAGAGCACATGCTCCTCTGTTGAGGTAGTGGGGCAGTTGCCCACATTTTCCCAAAATGCATGGATACGAACACGGGTAGGCAGCATGATGGGTGCAGACATTGCAGGGGCCGGGTGAAAAGACTGCTTTACTGAGGACACCTCTCAATCACTGGTTGTTGTTGTTGGGTCAGTTGAAAGTCACGGCCTGTTTACCACACACTGGGCCTCTACAGCAGGAAGTCCATATGTAATGCTTCTAACGTAGACCTACCCAGCTCTCTCCATGTAAAAACCTAGTGGCTGCACAAGTAGTTTTTACCTCGATGTAGGCAGTAGATATATAAAAACTACCCATGTCTCACCTCTGCTTGGATTTTACCTCGACATAGCCAACTCAAGGTACAAAAACAAAAACAAAACGACTCACCATTTTTGCAGTGAAAACAAAGGCTTGGATTTCTTTTTAAATTGTGTCTCAGTTTTTCCATCTGTGAAGTGGACATACTTCCCTCGATTGCAATAATTAACCGAGTGGTGTTTGTAAAGTGCTTTGAGATGCTCAGATAGAAGGCGCTACAGAAAGGCCAAGAATTAGATCTGACTTTCAGATTATCGAGCGTGCAATGGACACAGAACTCTGCAAGAGACATTAACATTCTTACAGCAGGAATGGAAATCTTTGTTCTGGCCCGTAGAAAGGGTGACAGTCCAGATGAGGGGCTGATGGAATTGCTGGGGCGTTATTAATAAGAAGCTCACGGTGTAGCTTTCCCTGCCATGCATAACTTGTAGTTTCAAATTTTAAAGGAGAGTTGAGAAACACTTTGGTTTCTAGCACCAATATCTCCAATTTTATGATTGTTGTTTACCCATAACCTTCCACTTCCCCACCCCATCACCAAATAAATCAGGAGCAAAGGCTGGTGTAATTTTTATTGTTATGACAGAACAAGCTGACTACTACGTACATTGTTGCAAACTTTGTCTATTCCAGATTTAATACTTCATCCAACCCACATAAATAATTCTTGTTTCTCTGTGTCCAGAAAAAACAAGTCGGCAAAAGCCAGGGCTGGAGTGTTTGGAAAGGCAGTACATTTAAATGTAAGCAGTATCCCGGAAATGCCCCAGTTTGAGGACTGCACATCTAGCATTTTATGAAACTGGAGGGGAGTTGGAGGAGATTAAAGCACATTTCCAAGTGATTGAAGACTTGTGGGAGGTGTAAGTGTGGGCAGTTGTCAGATTAATTCTTTAGATGATTAAATTCTTTTTGTTTCTTTAAAGCTGTTTGTAGCTGGGTTTGATGTCTCCTTGTTCTGGGCAAGCGTATTGCAGCAGTTACCAAGGTGACTTTAGCTGACTTAACTATTTTTCCACCCCTCACCCCCCAGCTTCAGTTTCTACCAACAGCCCGAATCTGTTTTTCTCTTTTTAAATCTTGTGAATGAAGATTAACAGCAACAGTTAGCCAAAGCCACATCAGATTTCTAAAACTGGCTTCTGTAGCACGGGTGGGCAAACACAGATTGCAGCCTCCTCCCACTTCAAGCAGGGAGAAGAGGCCTGGGGAGACTACAGGTTCCAGCATGCGATGCTCCATCTTGATCTGAGTGGCCACGCGCTGGGACCTGTAGTCGCCCTAGGCTCTCAGCCCATATTAAAAGGCGAGGGTGACTGCAATCTGCTTCAATTTATGCCAATTAGCAGCCGCCCTTCGGGCTCCCAGAAAATTGCCAGTGCAATCATTGGTTGCACAAGTTCGGATGTGCCTTCTTTATGAAGCAAGTCATGTTATAGCAACCTCTTCTCAAGCTGTCCCAATAGCTATTTTATAGGTCTGGTTGGGGTAAGGGGACTTTCTTTGTAGAACAGCAATACCTAGTGAATAGGGTGCTGACCTGGGACTCTGGATTCATTCATGGCTCTGTCACTGACCTACATTATGACCTTGTGCATGTCCTCTCAGCTCTGGGCTTCCAGTGCCCCTCCAACCCTTTGTATGTCTTGTGTACTTAGACTAAGCTCTTCAGGGCAGGGACTGCCCTAGTATGGCTTTGCACAGTTCCTAGCATCGTGGGGCCCTGAGGACATCAACTGAATGCAGTACAAGCAGCAACAAGCCACCCCAACCCCCAAATCCATTTTGAAAGTTGTATGATAATGCTGTTAATGCACTGAGGGATTCTCCCTGTAGCTAAAACTGGACTGGAATCAGGAGATCTGAGTTGTATTCCTGGCTCTGCCACTGACTCCCTGAGGGATCCTGAGCAAACACAACTTCTCTATGCCTCAGTTTCCCCATCTGTAAAACTGAGAAAGTGCTTCCCACATAGGGATGTCATAAGAATTAACCCCTTAATGCTTGTCAAGCACTTTTTGATTCTCAGATGGAGTGAGCTATAGAAGAACAAGCTATTCTATCGGTGACAGCAATATAATACAACAGACAGTGCATTTCCAGGTGCTTGCTACACTCTGTTGCTGACTAGTCACTCAATCTTCGGGCCTATGCCAGGTGATACCCCTGAAATGTATTAACGCCCCAAAATGCACCTGCTTCTGGTCTGCGCTGCATTCGTTACTCAGGCAAGACTCCCACTGAAATTGATAGGAGTTGGCTTAAGTAAGAGTAGTAGATTGAAGTCCTCCATGATCACACAGCTTATTTTCTCAATGTGAGTGACATGCTAGAGCAGTGGTCTCCAAACTGGGGTGCACACACCCCAGGGGATCCACGATCCCAGGGGGTGCACGGCAGCAGGAGCGCCGCCATACGGCACTCCGCCGTTTTTTTCCTTCGGCAGCAGCTCTGCACGTCCACAGCTGGTGTTCCCCTGCGGCGGCACGCCTGCGGCTGGTCTTCCCGTCGTCTTCTGTTGGCGGCGTGCCTGGCGGCTGGTCTTCCCGTCTTCATCCTGGGTGTGCGTGAGCCAAAAAGTTTGGAGACCACGGTGCTAGAGGACTCACGCTGCCAGTACTAAAACATCCTTAGAGTGCCTAAATATCAGAGATGACAATTTCCTAACTCAAAAAGTGTTCCAGCCAACATGGGGGAATCCTGTATTAGATCTCATCTAGACAGTCAAAGAGGAACTGATCACAGCACTAAAACATTAATGGTAGCTTAGGTACAGACGATTATGACTTGATCACATTTATAATGTGCAAACAGAACAGAGTCCAGACCAGTACACACACTTGGTGCTGTAAAAATTCCACAAAGCTGAAAACAATCAGCTGGAGGGACAATTTAAATCAGAAAAATGAGAATGGTAATTGGGAATTGTTCAAGAAGCCCAAAAAGCCTCAATCAAGGAAAAAGGTCATGCTGGTTAAAAGAAAGTGCAGGTTACTTGCTGTAACTGGAGGTTCTTAGAGCTGTTTGGTCCCTACCTGTATTCCACACCTGGGTACGCATGCATGCCATATGCCCAAGTCCAGAAATTCTTCAAAGCAGTGCCCGTGGACCTGCACATGCCCAATAGCTCCCCTCGTGCTCCTGACTGAGGCTATAAGAGGCAGTGTGGGTCAACACCTCTCTAGTTCCTTCAATCACCGCAAATCCAACAGGATAGGAAATATAGGGGATGGAGGGCAGATAGTGGAATACAGATAGGGATGACATCTCAAAGAACCCCCAGTTACAGGAAGTAACCACCACTTCTTGGAGTGCTGGCCCCTAAGTGTATTCCACACATGGGTGATTGGAAGAGGGTGTGAGGAAGATGGCAGTAAAAGATGCTTACAATACTGCCATTCCTACCACTGCATCCACAGCCAATGCATGAACTAGTGTAGTGTATAGCGAACGTGTGGACAGAACTCCAAGTTGCTGCCCTGAAAATGTCCTGCGGTGGGATGTCAGATAGGGATACCTTAGAGAAAGCGTGTGCTCATGCAGCGGGAGGGATTCTTGCTATTTTCTAGCTCTATAAGATGCATCCTGAAACCCATTTAGAAATCCTCTGGGAGGATATGGCTTGCCCACCTGACCTTTCTGCTAATGCAATACAAAGTCTCAGATTTCCTAAGGGGATTGGTTCTTTGCAGGTAGAATGCTAGGGTGCCAGACGTCAGGGGAGTGAAGTCTCTTGTCTTTGAAGGAAGCATGGGGTTTCAGGAAAAAACACAGGTATGTATAATTTGATTGATGTGGAACTCAAACCATCCTGGGGAGAAATTGGGGTGTAAACGAAGAGAAAACTCTCTCTTTGTGGAACACTGTATTCATTGGGTCCGCCATGAGGGGTCCTAGCTCACTGACCCTCCTGGATGAAGTGATGGCCATAAGAATGCAACCTTCATGGACAGTTGGGCCATGGCACATGTCACCATATGTTCGAAAGATGGACCTATGAGTGTTGACAGAACAAGGGTAAGGACCCATTGAGGCATAGGTACAAGGACTGGCAGGAAGGTCGTGATCAAGCCTTTCATAAACCATACAGTAATTAGGTGGATAAAGATGGAACGTCCTTCCACCGGAGGAAGGAAGGCACTAAGTTTGCTATGGGTACACCTAGCAGTAATAAGAGCAAGACCTGAAGCCTTCAGGGACAGGAGATAGTTTTGAACAACCAGAATGCCTGGAGAATCTGGAAAATGTTGATGGAGTCGTGCTCAGACCAAAAAGCATCTCTATTTGGCTGGGTAGCAGATTCTAGTAGAATCCTTTATAATTTGGTTAAGGTTTCCTGAATGGGGGTAGAACATGAGTGTTCTGGTTCTGATGCCCATCCAAACACCAGGCCCTGAGGTGGAGTGAGCCCAGGCTGGGATGTTTTATTTTCCCCCAGTCCTGGGTTAGGAGATCCAGAAATGGACAGATCCTGATTGGTGGGTGGGCAGACATGGTTAGTCATTCCATGAACCAGATCTGTCTGGGTCCGTGGAATGTGAGGATACCTATACCTCTGTCTATACCTGAGACAGAGCTCGTTAATTCACTTTAACTACTGAGAACGACAATTTAATGATGAGTAAGTGAATGTACAAAAACAGTTTTTCAAAGTCAAAGATACAGGAGCAGAGTACTTTTTCTGCTGCAGTGAGTACTGCTGCTCTAATTCTTTAGGCTATTTAAGGTCTCTGGATGAAGAGAGCTAAACCCAATACAATATTGACTGACCATACTACTCCTTAGTATTTTGCCAAAGTAATTCAGTCTCAGTAACAGGAGACCTCACTCAGTTGCTCAACCTTTGTTGAGAAATGGGTCAGATCACTGGGGAATTGGGTGAAAGGCACTGGCATAGTGAATTGTAGCCATTAGTAATTTTAACCTCAGTTTGTACACTTCACTAGCTGTAGATTTATATTCTATCCTTTAGTTGATGACTTGAACCATTTTATTGATATAGTGTTTACAAATACTATTGTCCTCTGCGATGAGATTTTCACCCCACACTAGCCCTGGAGGGATTAATAGAGGCAAGAGAGGCCAATTAGCTGTAGGCTGCACCTGGAGGGGAGCTAGGATGCAACGAGGCTTAATCGGGACTGAAGCTCATCTGGGCAGAAACAGATGTGGGCTTCTATCAAGACAGGGAGCTGGCAACAGAGGGTTGCAGTGAGAAACCCTGCAGACACACTCCCTGATATATGGCGGGAGGAGGGGGGGGAGGGAGGGGGTTGGAAGAGTAGGAAGCAGTCCAGGAAAGGAGCAGAAAGGGCTAGGAGATTAGACCTGAACTGCTGGTTCAAGGGTCTGGAAGCTGGGGTAGAGGGAGGCCTGTGGGAATGGCACAGTCAGCGCAGGGGACAGGGAGACTGCTTGAGATTGTATGAAGAGTCCAGTGGCACCTTAAAGGTTAACAGATTTATTTGAGCATAAGCTTTCGTGGGTAAAAACCCCACTTCTTCAGATGCATGGAGTGAAAATTACAGATGCAGACATTATATACTGACATGTGAAGAGAAGGGAGTTACCTAACAAGTGGAAAACCAGTGCTGACAGAACCAATTTGATCAGGGTGGATGTAGTCCACTCCCAATAATAGATGAGGAGGCGTCAATTCCAGGAGAGGCAAAGCTGCTTTTGTAATGAGCCAGCCACTCCCAGTCCCTATTCCAGCCCAAATTAATGGTGTTAAATTTGCAAATGAATTTTGCTGTTTCTCTTTGAAGTCTGTTTCTGAAGTTTTTTTTGTTCAAGTATGGCTACTTTTAAATCTGTTATAGAATGTCCAGGAAGATTGAAGTGTTCTCCTACTGGCTTTTGTACGTTACCATTCCTGATGTCTGATTTGTGTCCATTTATTCTTTTACATAGGGACTGTCCGGTTTGGCCAATGTACATGGCAGAGGGACATTGCTGGCATATATCACATTAGTAGACGTGCAGGTGAATGAGCCCCTGATGGTGTGGCTGATGTGGTTGGGTCCTCTGATGGTGTTGCTAGAGTAGATATGGGGACAGAGTAGGCAATGAGGTTTGCTACAGGGATTGGTCCCTGGGTTAGTGTCTGTGTGGTGTGGTGTGTAGTTGCTGGTGAGTATTTGCTTCAGGTTGGGGGACTGTCTGTAAGCAAGGACTGGCCTGCCTCCCAAGGTCTGGGAGAGTGAGGGATCGTTTTCCAGGATAGGTCCTAGATCATTGATGATGTGCTGGAGAGGTTTTAGCTGGGGCTGTACGTGATGGCCAGTGGCGTTCTATTATTTTCCTTGTTAGGCCTGTCCTGTAGTAGGTGATTTCTGGGTATCCGTCTTGCTCTGTCAATCTGTTTCCTCACTTCCCCAGGTGGGTATTGTAGTTTTAAGAATGCTTGATAAAGATCTTGTAGGTGTTTGTCTCTGTCTGAGGGATTGGAGCAAATTCGGTTCTATCTTAGGGCTTGGCTGTAGACAATGGATCATGTGATGTGTCCTGGATGGAAGTTGGAGGCATGTAGGTAAGTATAGCGGTCAGTAGGTTTCCAGTATGGGGTGGTGTTTATGTGACTATCACTTATTTGCACTGTAGTGTCCAGGAAGTGGATCTCTTGTGTGGACTGGTCCAGGCTGAGGTTGATGGTGGGGTGGAAACTGTTGTAATCTAGGTGGAATTCTTCAAGGGCCTCCTTCCCGTGGGTCCATATGATGAAGATGTCATCAATGTAGCACAAGTAGAGGAGGGGCGCTAGGGGACGAGAGCTGAGGAAGCGTTGTTCTAAGTCAGCCATAAAAACGTTGGCATACTGTGGGGCCATGTGGGTACCCACAGCAGTGCCACTGACTTGAAGGTATAAGTTGTCCCCAAATCTGAAATGGTTGTGGGTGAGGACAAAGTCACAAAGCTCAGCCACCAGGTGTGCCGCGGCTTCATCAGGGATACTGTTCTTGACAGCTTGTAGTCCCATCTTCGTGGAATACTGGACTTCTATATCCATGGTGGCCAAGATGGTGTTTTCAGAAAGATCACCAATGCATTGTAGTTTCCTCAGAAAGGCGGTGGTGTCTCGAAGATAGCTAGGAGTGCTGGTAGCGTAGGATCTGAGCAGAGTCCAAATAGCCAGATAATCCTGCTGTAAGAGTGCTGATGCCTGAGATGATGGGGCGTCCAGGTTTCCTGGTTTATGGATCTTGGGTAGCAGATAGAATACCCCTGGTCGGTGCTCTGGGGGTGTGTCCATGTAGATTTGTTCCGGTGCTGTACCAGGGTGTTTCTTGAGCAGCTGGTGTAGTTTCTTTTGGTACTCCTCAGTGGGGTCAGAGGATAGTGGCGTGTGGAATGTGGTGTTGGAGAGTTGCTTGGCAGCCTCCTGCTCATAATCTGACCTGTTCATTATGGCTACAGCACCTCCTTTGTCAGCCCCTTTGATTATAATGTCAGAGTTGTTTCTGAGGCTGTGGATGGCATTGTGTTCTGTATGGCTGAGGTTATGGGGCAAGTGATGCGGTTTGTTCACGATTTCAGCCTGTGCACATCTGCGGAAGCACTCTGTAGAAGTCCAGGCTGTCATTTCGACTGTCAGGAGGAGTCCACACAGAATTCTTCTTCTTGTAGTGTTGGCAGGAGGGTTCCTCTGGGTCAGTGCACACTGTTCAGTGGTGTGCTGAAAATATTCCTTAAGTCAGAGACGACGAAAGTAGGCTTCCAGATCACCGCAGAACTGTATCATGTTTGTGGGGGTTGTGGGGTAGAAAGAGTCCCCGAGATAGGACAGACTCTTCTGCCAGGCTAAATGTGTGGTTGGATAGATTAACAATATTGTTAGGTGAGTTGAGGGTACCACTGTTGTAGCCCCCTGTGGCATGTAGGAGTTTAGATAGTTTACTATCCTTTTAACTCTGTAGAGAAGTGAAGTGTGCATTGTAAATGGCTTGTCTCGTTTTAGTAAAGTCCAGCCACGTGGAAGTTTGTGTGGAAGGTTGGTTTTGTATGAAAGTCTCCAGTTTTGACAACTCATTCTTGATCTTCTCCTGTCTGCTGTACAGGATGCTGATCAGGTGGTGTCTCAGTTTCTTCGAGAGTGTGTGGCACAGTGTCTCACCATCGTCACTGTAGTATGTCAATTGCAATGGATTTTTTTACCTTCAGTCCATTTGGTATGATGTCCAGCTGTTTGCACTTGGAGAGGAAGATGATGTCTGTCTGAATCTGCGTGAGTTTTTTGTTGAGGTTGATGGATTTCCACTCCATACGGCTAAATTTAGTGCCTTGCATGGTGACAAGTATCGGGGGTAGCCATGTTAGTCTGTATCCACAAAAACAATGTATGAAGAGTGACTCTGGTGAGACCCCGGAAGGGGAAGACAATTGTGGCTTAGGAGAGGAGCCACAGAACGAGTGATTGAGGCAAGGGGCTGAGTGACCAGTGGACAGGGCCTGGACAGCGGCGAGCTAATTCCCCAGACAAGCCACGAGAAGGTGCCGCCAAGAGGTGAGGAGCTGACCCTGTTACACCCTCACAGAGGGAGAGTGACCTAGAGGATTCAGGAAGGGAGCTAAGAATTAACAACTCCCAGGTTCCAATTCTGACTCTGCTTAGAACTTCCGGCCTTGGGCAAGTTAGTTATCCTCTATTTCCTCATCTGTAAAGTGGAGAGAACACTTACCTACCTCACAGCGGTGTTGTGAGGATTAATTGCCGGGGCTGTTAAGGTCTCTGCCCAGGATCTATTATGCTAAGAAATTACACAGAGAACAAAGCTTGACTCTGTGAGTGCCACTGATCTTCTACACCAGGAGTCAGCACAGATTCCTTGCAACTTAGTCTGCGAGCTTCATGGAGCGGGAACCATCCCTTCTTGTCTGTCTAGAAAGCACCTACCATGCTGCAGGTCCGAACCAGCAACTAATGCACACTAATGAGTATAAAGAAAAGGAGTACTTGCGGCACAAGTCCTTTTCTTTTTACAGATACAGACTAACACGGCAGCTACTCTGAAACCTGTCACTAATGAGTATATTTATGCATATAAGCCCCATTTTTCCCAAGCAGTGAAGCAGAGTATTATGTTATCCTGGTCCAAATGACAAATCATTTCCAAAGATTACTAGACATGTTTTTATTTAATTTCTATGAACTGACTAATAGGTGTTTATGAACGGAACGAACAGTCATTTTGAGAAACAATTGTCCAATGCACTTTTAAACCTCAGGAGTGTTTTCAGTCATATCTTTAGGAGAAGAGGAACTGAACTGTCTACAGTAATAACTACAAAAGAAAGTCCAATCTTGTGACTCGTGCTATAGCTGTCCTGAAGAGTTTAGACCAAAACCAAATTTTCTCTGAAGGAACTTTTCTTAGGACTTTGGGACAAACTGAACTGGTATTAAAATCAGTGGAATTACTCACATTTTTACAATTAAGCACGTGCTGTGCTGGATTGGGGTCGGAGTGCTGAGCAAACTGCAGGATTGAGCCCTCTCAGCAACTGAAAAGAGAGTTCTCTTTTCCGTAACTGGTGTTCTTCGAGATGTGTTGCTCATGTCCATTCCATATTAGGGGTGTGTGTGTGCGCACTTGCCACATGCACCAGTGCTGGAAGTTTTTCCCTCAGCAGTATCCATAGGGGACCGGCTCTGGCACCCTCTGGAGAGGCCCCTGCATGGCGCAGTATATGGGGCACTGCTGGCTCCCCCCACCCTCAGTTCCTTCTTGCCAGAAACTCCGACAGTGGAGAAGGAGGGCAGGTCATGGAACGGACATGAGCAACACATCTCAAAGAACACCAGTTACGGAAAAGGTAACTTGTCTTTTCTTAGAGTGCTTGCTCAGGTCCATTCCGTATTAGGTGACTCCAAAGCAGTACCCCTAGAGGGGGGTAGGAGTTCACGGACGTGTAGATTGCAACACAGCTCTGCCGAACCCAGCATCGTCCCTGGCCTGACTGATGGCATAATGAGCAATAAATGTGCCAACAGAGGACCACGTTGCGACTCTACAGATGTGCTGGATAGGGATGTGCGCCAGGAAGGCCGCCGAGGATACCTGAAAGATCGTGTGCTCTTGTCGAGAGGGCTCTGACAATTGGTGGCAGCGGAACCCCCGCCAGGTCGTGACAGGCCCTTATGCACAAGGTGATCCAATTGGAAATCCTCTGCGAGGACACCAGGAGGCCCTTCATCCTATCTGCTGTAGTGATGAAGAGTTGATTTTCTGAAAGGCTTGGTACATTCTAAGTAAAAAGCCAAGGCCCTCTGGATGTTCAGGGCATAAAGATGCCTCTCTTCACTGGTCTTGTGTGGTTTGGGACAGAACACCAGGAGGAAGAGGTCTTGGTTCATGTGGAAGGTGGAGACCACCCTTGGCTGGAAGTCTGGATGGGACTGCAACTGAACCATATCTTTCTATATGGTGGTTCGGAGGTCAAGGCTTTAATTTCCGAGACCTGTCTCACTGACATCACCGCCACCAGGAACGCGGCCTTCCATGACAGATGGGAAAGGGAGCAGGAACCCAGCGGCTCAAAGGGTGGGCCAGTGAGCCTAGAGAGGACCAAGCTAAAGCAGAAATGCTGAAAAGCAGAGATGGCCACGAGATGCACTCTAATGGAAGAGTGTGCCAGGCCCTGGTTCCTCAAATGGAGCAGGTAGTCCAGGACAGCCTGTATGGAGGAATGCGAGGGAGAGATGCTCCATTTGGACACACAGTAGGAAAACCTCATCCATTTGGCCAGGTAAGTCAGTCTAGTCGAGGGCTTCCTCCTTTCCCTGAGGACCTGTGGGACTCCTTCCGAACAGGTCCGCTCCTCTGAGTTCAGCCACACAGTATCCATGCTGAGAGGTGGAAGAACCCGAGGTTGGGGTGTAAGAGCCAACCGTGGTCCTGAGAAAGCAGGTCTGGTCAGTTGGGTAGGGGCCAGGTAGGGGCTGCTGACAAGCTCATGGGCATGCTGAACCAGTGCTGGTGAGGCCATGCCAGGGTGATTATGATAACTTGTGCCGTGTCTCTCTTGATCTTTGCCAGGGCCCTGCTGATGAGTGGAACCAGAGGGAACGCGTACATCAGGCTCCCTGACCACGATAGGAGGAAGGCATCGGAGAGGGAGTCCTTGCTCAGACCTGGTCGAGAACAAAAACCAGTGACATTTCCTGTTCTGTCTTGTAGCAAACAGGTCTTCTGCATAGACTGCTGGGCCTTGGTGGACAACCCAGAGAGAAGCAGCCAGGAGGATCGCCGCGTGGAGATAGCGAAAGCCATGGTGCAGGCAGCAGCAGCAGACGCCGCCTGGAGGGCCGCCCTGGCTGCAGTCGTGCCTTCACCGAGGATCACCCAGAACTCCTTGGAAGTCCCGGGGAGCAACCCCTTTGAACTTGGCATTGGCTTGCCACATATTGAAATCATATCAGCCAAGGAGGGCTTGGTGGTTGGCTACTCTCAGCTGAAGGCTGAAAGAAGAATAAACTTTACATCTGAAAAGATCCAGCCTCCTCAAATCTATTTTTGGGGGTGACCCCGGGTTGTCCCTACCTCTCCTTATGGTTAACCCCCTCGACCACAGGGAATTGGGGGCTGGGTGGGAATATAGGTACTCATGCCTTTTGGTTGGCACGAAATACTTTCGTTCAGCCCTTTTAGAGATAGGGGCCAGGGAAGAGGGGGTCTGCCACAGGGCATTAGAGATCTCGGAAACCCCTTCATGAAGGGGTAGAGCCACCCACAGAACATCAGAGAGTCTGAGGGCTCTTCCAGTTCCTCTGCCTGAAGCCCCAGGTTAGAAGCGACCCTCTTAAAAGGTTCCTGGTGCGCCTTGGCGTCATCCTGAGGAACTGGGTGAGGAGGCCCTGTGATAGTCTCATCTGGTGATGACGAGATTGATGCCAGTGCCGCGGGAACCTCCACATCCATTGGTGGTCCAACAGCCTTCTCCCCTGGGTCCTCCTGGATCTGCGGGGTCTTACTCCCTGAAGCCTCAAGCACCAGAGGGTGAGGAATACCAAGGCCACTGGCCTCTCTGAGGCTCCAGACACCGATCTGGCAGCCTGGGAAGGTTGGGTGAACCTCCAGGGGTTTCACGGGTACCATGGCACCAGCCACTGTGCTTGGGGTCATGGGATATGTTTTGGTGCCGATAATGTAGACAGCATTGCCGGTACCAGGGCTTGTCCTGCAGTCAGGGAACCTTGCTCCGAGCAGGAGCTACCAGCAAAGCAATCAGTACCGGGTGACCAGGATCAGGCTGAGCGGTGGCTCTTGTCCGACCAGTGCCGGTCGCTGTGACCCAAAGTTGACCTGTCCAAGCGAGACTGTCTTGGTCAGGCTCTCATGGACTGACGGCGTTCGGTAGATCTGCATCAGACACCGGGCGATCCATGCCTCATGCTACTCGATCAGTACTGGGATGTCGAATGGGACCGGGAGCTACTACGAGTTGGTTGTAGGGTGATCTCCTTCTTGTCCTGAGTAGGACGATCTCCTTCTTGGAGATGGGCGATGACGGCCTGGCGATCAGCGGCCTCTGGTGTCTGATTGGTCCCGAGATCGGTAACAGGACCTTGGAGACGGTCGGGGCTGATCCCAGAGTTCTTGCTGGATGGCGTGTGCCTCAGAGGGTCTGCGCCATTCCACCAGTGAGGTACGCTTCAAGTCCCTCGAGCAGTGCCCCCAGTGCGGGGACCAAAGAGGGCTCCACTGGGCCTGCCTCTCCAGTCCTGAGGCAGGACAGCTTCGGGCGGGCGAGTGCTAGCAGGACGTCCCTCTCGATAGGGAATGGTGCCGCTGAAGTGGGGACACACGTATAGGTCCCAACACGGGTTTTCCCCAAGACTGGGGTACCGCTGGAGCCGGCGTGGGTGGCACGGGGAGGGTCAGGATCTCCTGAGCCACTTGAAGTGCTTCAGGCATCGACGGCAACTGAACATAGCCTGGGCCCGCACCACTATCTGGGGTTGCAGGCGAAGTATGGGATGGGCTGCACCGCTCGACTTGAGCTGGGGCCCGAGATCCCAATGGTGGCATTGAGCTGCCCGGCACGGGTCATGGCTCGCCCCCAGCCCTCTCCTTTCCCTTACAGGAGGTAGGAGATCTTTCCTTCACAGTCTTTTTCGGCTTCTTCACCGAAGCCGTGGAGGGGGACCGGTGCCATCGGAGCACTGCTCGGTGCGGAGTCAGACCACTGCTCTGGTGCCAGAGTGAGTGCCGATTTCATCAGGAGCGCTTTCAGATGGATATCGTGCTCCTCTTCATCCTAGGTTTGAAGGACTTGCAGATACAGCACTTGTCACTTATGTGCCCTTCGCCTGAGCGCCTTAGGCAGGTGGTATGTGGCTCATTGGTGGGCACAGGCCATTTGCAGTGATCACAGGGCTTAAAGCCTGGGGACCGGGGCATGCCCCATCCCCTGGCTGATTCCCATTCAGGACTAATGAAGAGTTGGAAACTACTACTAAGGGTAACTAAGAACTACTAACTACGTACAACTCTATTACAGGTTTTCACAGTTCTCAAGAACTGAGCACGAAACAACACTCGCCGAAGCAGCAGAAGTTCCAGCACCATCACTAGTGGCAAGAAGGGACCGAGGGTGTGGGGAGCCGGCGGCGCCCCTTACACTGTGCCATGTGGGCGCCAGAGCCGGCCCCCTAGGGATACTGCGGAGGGAAAACTTCCGGCACCGGTGCATGTGGTGAGCACACACACCTAATGTGGAATGGACATGAGCAAGCATTTGAAGAAGCAATATGGGTCTTAGAATACAAGTGCTTCAGTTGTAATGATGCGGGGCTAGCAAATTACACCCAAGTCTGCATCCCCTCCACACAGGTTTATGCATAGAACTATTAGAAAACTAGAATGTTTTGCTGATTTAAACACGGACGCATTATTGTAAGGAGGAGTAGGAAGGAAAGACAGTGGTCAGCAACTGCAAGCCTTTGGAACAAACAGCACACACTTTACTGAATAAGGCTATTTGAGTTTGCCTGTGTCTCAGATTTTAATATTTTACTGTCAGCTAGGTGCAAATGTTATGGCCTTAAATTCTGTGGACTTCAACATGCAAAGTGGATGAGATACACTTTGCCCTGGCTGAGAGAATACTTCTGTCACATTCCTGAAGAGCCCCCTAAAGCATCAGACTTATTCACATGGCTTTCAAAAAAGCCACAATTTGATGTTTTATGTTCTGGGGTAAACAGTGCAGTGTATGATCACACACTAGTCCTATCAGTGTAGTTTCTGAGGAGCCTCACAATATTCAATATATCTATACTCAACACCCTGTGAAGGAGGGCAGAGCTACTACCCCCATGCTACAGATGTGGAAACTGAGGCACAGAGAGGCTAAGGGTATGTCTACACAGCAAAGAAAAACCTGCAGCTGGCCCAGACCAGCTGACTCGGGCTTGCGGGGCTCTGGCTGTGGGGCTGTTTCATTGCTGTGCAGACTTTGAGCACAGGCTCTCCCACCCTGCAGGATCCTAGAGGCCATGCTCCAGCTCAAGCCCGGAAGTCTACACAGCAATGAAACAGCCTCGGAGCCTGAGCCCCACAAGCCCAAAGCAGCTGGCATGGACACAGGTGCCTAGTTGCTGTAAAGACATACCCTAAGTGACCTGCCCAAGGTCACACAGGAAGTCTGCAGAGAACCATGCATCCTGTCTTTCAACCTTGCTGTCACCTAAGATACTTGCATAAAGACTGGATATTTGATTTTGTCTACACATGCAAAAAAATGGAACTGCTACCAGTTGTAACAGTTTTCGTATCAGTGGTGCTGAAGCTCTTCCCACCATCTGATCTAACACTGCTCAGAGTCCAAGGATACCCTGTGATGGTCTCTTAGGGCAGGAAGTTGCCTAATCAGGTTGGTTTCTTTAGCCTTGTCTATACTGGGAAAATGTGTTAACTAATACATTTTAACTAGCACAACAATAAACACAACTGCCCCATGTCTTAAATGAGATTTACCATTGTGCTAGTTAAAATGTATTAACACATTTTCCAACACGAGTCATTTTCCCAGGATAGAGAAGGCCTAGTTGAGATTTCACTATACTTTCTTCCACACACGTAGTGATTTGGTGGGAAAACAGCAGCAGCATGAAGTGTAAAGCTCCTCTTTATAAACCAACATCTAAGGTGACAGCAAGAACGGAAGACATGGGGGGAGCATATGGCTGTTTGATGTGTGGGGGAGGGGAGGGAGGAGCTCTTTTAGCACTGAGGGTGCTAGCTATCATCAAAGTGACTCCAGGAAAAAGACACAGCATTCTAGAAGTGTCTTCCCTTAATGAGATCCACTATTATGGAGAAACAGGGGATAGCTATCTGTTTCCAAAATGGTAACTATAGACTGAGCAAAACAACTTATTGATCTTTCAGCAAGCGAATACTGGGAAGCAGTCATTCCCTATCTTTTTAGCTTCAGGGAATTACTGATAAGATAAGGAAAAAAGATATATTCATTACAGTGGGCACTGTCAAGGTCAGGAGGTTCCATATTTGATTCACCTTCCTCCTTGCCTTGAGCGGTTAAAAAAACATGTCAATATTTATGCAGGTGTTCCACCTCTCACCCTTGCTGAAGTCCCCCTCCAATGCTCCACTGCTCTGTCTTCAGTAGAGCCCTGTTTATCTGATCCCTGAATGCCTGTCTTGTCTGAATTATAGCTGCCGTCCAACATTAGTGCTTGTATGTCAGACACTTTCTCAAACTGACAATGACCTCAAATGTTTTGCTGTCCCTGAAAAGTTGTCAGCATAGGAGTTGTTCTGCCTATTTAATTCCACACCAGTAGCACAGTGCTCAGGAGCAGTCCTATAACAGATGAGCATACATGCATCACGGGGGAAGATTTCTGGTAAATTTCAACCTTCCAAGGAGCAGATGTGATCGCCAAATAGCATCTTATCCCACAAAGTAGTAAAAATAAAATAATAATAATAAAAAAATTAAATTTCCATGGGATCACTCTTCACAGAGCAAGATGTTACTCAATATAAATAAAGATGTCAGAATCTGGCCCCGTAGTATTGTTATACTGAATCTAAGAATGATTTTTTTAAATGATGAAAAATCTCAAGTGCCTTTTTAAAAAACAGCCACGCCACATGTATTTCATGTTACTTAATATTTATATAGCATCATGAATTAGCACAGTGCTTCACAGAGACCCTGTGACCCAAAAAGATTCGATCAGTCGAACAGGGAACAGAGAGGAAGAAACAGGAAAAAGGACGAGACGACTAGAATGCAGTATTAAGAATGATATTACATTGGCTATGATGCTTCAGTTAAGAATGAAATAGCACAGGAATGGCAGCAAACAGTGGGAGGTGAAGGGAAAGGAGCAGTTTGAAGGATAGTCAGCATTTCTGACACTATGGAAAAAGGAAGATATCACGCTGACCTCTACTCTTTGGACAAAGGCACCAAGGCTGAAGTGGGAGAAGGGGCGGGGGGGGGGGGGAAAGAAAGTGATACCCTCCAGATACAACCATTCAAGGTAGGTAAACTGTGGTGCTCCTAGGCATGACAGCATTGCTAAACAGTCTTCCTCCACTGCTCTCTCTCAGGGCAAACGGTACCAATGGTAACTGAAAACGAGGTCTCAGGTTCAGTGAGTGGGGAAGCCCCCAAAAGGGAAAAATGCACGGGCTGCAGATGTCTGAGCAAGTAGGCCATTTGCTATGCACTGACCAACTCAGAAGTTACATAGGAAAAAGATCTACAGTGTTATCTAGTCCAGCTAATTCTCTGGATGATACTGCAGCTTTGTTCCCTACAATACATTCTCCAGTGCTTTTTCCAGTCCAACTTCAAACAACTCAAGCTAAGGGGCTTCTTTTGGAACACTACCCCACAGTACAGGATCTCTCTTTATTTACTATGGCATTAAACCACCCTGAAAAATTCGTCTCCCTCTGCGTTTCTAGACAGCAAGTACCCACTGTTACCCTTTCCCCTACTCCTGATGTAATGGTCCCACCAAGCCCCCATAATCTTGTTTTCACTCTCAACTCTTCTACTCTCCCCTTTCCCCACATCTGAAGAGCACGGAATCCTACTTACGGTGCTCGATCATAGTTCAACCCATTCTGTCTTTGTGTGTTTATTGGAGGTAGAACAGGTTTGCTGTTAATCTCAAGCCCCCTCCGCAGAGTCTCCCTGATTTGCTCTGTATCTGCAAAGAGAGTTTGTTTGAACATGATTTAGCGCACACACACATACACCCCCCCCCCCCAAACACCTTCTAATGAGAACCTGAGGGAGCCAGCTTCTTTTGGTGTCTGTTTCTATAAAAGGTATTTGACTGCGCTCACCCCCTTTGCCTGGGTGCAGAAAGAGGTGCTCTCCATGATACCTCAGGCTTATGAAGTGATTTCACTGCAGTCAGTTTCAATTCTTCCATTTTTATGCCCTCAACGTATTTCCAACCTTCCAGCAAGGAAGAATGGAGCCTTTGGTAAGAAGTCATCCAGAGGGGGCAACGTTAAGCAATTAGGTATCTCATCCACCCCTTTTCATAGAGAAAAAGTTCTCCCAGAATCGCCTGAATACAAGACACATCTAACTCTTAGATGCTAAGAATTTTCCAAACCAGGTGACAATGGAAGTTTATCTCTATCAGATTAATTAAAGATGACTCCCTAAACTTCTACATTTGGCTTTGCAAGCCTGTCAGTTAATTTAAACACACTCGTGAGTGGGCTCCAAGAAAGAAACGAACTGAACTGAATTTTACACGGGGCAAAAGTTCAGCCTGAAACTTAATTTTCACATTTAGCTTCAAATACACATTCAGTGCAATCCTTAACTTTTACATTTTTTCAATAATGTCTGATAGACAAATACGTTACAGGAAATTTGCATGCAAGCTTTCCTAAGAAGCTCCCCCTACTTTTGTGAAAATTTAGAGTGAAATACTCTACATAAAGCATTTCAGAATCATCTGAAGGGCATAACATAAATATGACTTTGTACAGATGTCCCAGATTTTTCATTTGGGAGACAGGGGGACTTGGTGTCTTATGTACTATGACTTACATACCCCCAAGACTGCATTTTTCAGTTAAAAAAAAGGAAGACAAGAAAAATATTAATTGATTATGTCTACAGAAACCATCATTACTTGCTTTTAATGTCAACTCCTCCTATAAATGAGACTTCCACACATTTTATTGTAATAAATCTATATGGATTTGAAAGATCTCATTTAAGCAGGACTTAAATTACACACACTCATGTGTGCACCACATCTACCCCATGTGTAACCCAAAATACCACCTCACTATAAGGAGTATCCACCAAATGTTCTCAGCCTGTTCTCCAGAGCCCCTTATTTACAGGTACCATTTGAGTTATTGTTGCGACGAGCAACGTCAGTCCAAGTTGATAGCTAATACTTGAAAACGTTATATTAGAATTAGAGCCAGGCGGGAAACACAACTATTTTGCAGAGGTGTCTGATGAACCTTTCTGGTTTCACGTCACATGGCCTTGCTTCCTGAGTTTTACGCTGGAGTTTCAGATTGGAATTAACCTCAAAACAAAGCTAAAAACTCAGTCATCTGAAACAATAAATTCCCTCCTTCTCTGAAGAGGTTGATGTTGAGCAGGGTTGGGGTTTGCAATGTACCCGAAGATTGGGCACAACATTAATGTGAACTTTCAAGCTCTACAGGAGAATAGTCCTAAGGCTATGCAAACCAAATGCTTCAAGTACATGGGGAATGTCGGGGGGGGGGGGACGATGACATGGGGGGACGCACACAACTGACTCTTACCTTTCCCAGACAGCCGTCGTGGCTGCGTTCCAATGCAAATGCTTCTACTATCTTCGTCGTCCTCTGGGGGCCGGCTCAGATCATCCCAGGCACATTTGGCGCTCACTCCACTCAGGTTCGAGCCATCTGTCTCAATCCCTTTATCGACTCTCTCCTGCTTGAAAAGATCCAAAGAGCCATGACTTTTTTGGGTGTGGTTTGGATCTAAGCAGGTGTTAGCAGCACAGTCTTGCAGTTCACCTGTTACCAGCTGAGTGCAAAACAGCTTCTTACCAAATCAGCTTCTGGGTGACTAAAGCTATGACCTCTGACAGGCTTCTAAAAGACCCAAAGCACAATAAGAGTGGATATACTATCTCTCTACAAAATGACCAGATTACTTCCACTCTTCATTCAATTCTTAACCTTGTATCAATGTTACAAACTACAGATAAACTCAATGAACGTAGCAATGAGCAATTACTTTTTGTGCAACGTTCTCTGAGGTTTTGCATAACACGCCCTTTAATTACAAACACATGAATGCCCTGCACCTCTGGAGTTAGAATTTCCCAGCACACAAGAGAGTACTCTGGTGAGTATGTCCACACCTGACTTTTTGGATGTCAGATAATAAGTGCTGACTAACTACTGTACGTTCTTAGACACCAAAAGTTTTCCAGGACACACACATTTGTTGCTAGCAACGTTCAGACTTTGAGCCGCAGCCAAAAATTTAAGTGTAGGCCT
This sequence comes from Lepidochelys olivacea, assembly GCF_965140295.1. Classification (NCBI taxonomy): domain Eukaryota; kingdom Metazoa; phylum Chordata; order Testudines; family Cheloniidae; genus Lepidochelys; species Lepidochelys olivacea. The sequence goes on from NC_140417.1 coordinate 122,655,355, forward strand.
ACCTAGTGAAGGAACTATTTTTAGTCTGGATTTCTAGCTTTCGCCACTAGGGGATGCTGTTAAGCTAAACCACTTTAAGGTTGAAATACAGAGATGAACTCAGCTTCTATTCACTGTATGCATTTGAATGCAAGTGTGGCGCTTTCTTCCTGGTTTCAATTTGTACATAGTAAAAGTGACAGTTTTGTCTGCTCCAGCGACGTCTTAAATAGAGTTCTTGCTTCAGTGTACTGACACAAGCATGCTTGGATTTTAGATGTTCTGAACTTTATTTTTCAGTCATCAGATTTTAATGGAAACTTACATGCAGTATTTGTATCCTCAGAGTTTCCCGATTGTCAGTGCAAGCCTCTGCCATTGCAGTGGTTTAAAAGGCTGACTCCAAGCTAAAGTAAAGCATCAACCACCAGCGTTTCTGTCCAGTTTTACATTGCATTACCTATGTACCCCATCCTCACCTTCAGAGGTACCTCAAGTTTAATGTCTGCAATTACCAAAATTCTTGCTTATGTTGTGAGGTCCTTGCATGCTCTGGACTGGTGACACAAGGATCAGGGCTAGGAGCCAGCTCAAGAGGGTGGAGGTCATTCTATTTATAGGCAAAACTGATGCCATCTCTAAGGGTTCCACTAAACCAGTGCAAATTTCTCAGCACTGAATCAAGTCAGGTTCGCCCTTCCCTTGCTAGCGTCCTTCAGTGGTGCTACCAACGTCTCTGCTACAACAAGTACCTCAAGGACGTGTCAATATGAGCGAGAAGCCCAGCAAACTGTGAAGCAACTTCAGTCATTCAGTGAAAGAACGGTTCTCCAAGTGGTACATACACACCCCAGTATCAGCAAGGACGACTCCTTATCTCTACCTTAGAGCTCAATCCTGCTAGGTGCTTAGCGTACTCAACTCCCACTGACTTCCATGGGAGTCTTGGGAGCACTTCGCATTTTGCAACTCCCATAACAAGAAGCATCTCTGCTAATCCCTGATGTACCTCTGTCACCCACACTCACCTGCATATGCTGTAACCTACAAAGCAGTGTGGACTGCTCTTGTGATTGTGAGATGGATTCAGAGCAGTTCACGATCCACACAGCTCAGCCAGAGGCAACCAAAACTGCTGAGTATATAGCTGTCATCTTAGGGCCAAGTTCAGCCCCGGTTTAATTGAGCACAATTCTCAGTGACTTCAAAACAGGAAGCATGTCTGCTTATGCCCGGGCCGCATTTGGTCCCAAGGCTGGCTAACAGACAGTTGTCTGTGTGAAAGTAGAATGAATTATATCGAAATTATAATTCATTAAAGAAATGCTACTTGAAGGGTTTGTTGAAATATAGTTGTCAGGAAGAGAAATATTAAGGCGTGTGAGACAATGGGTCCTCAAACTAATTAACTTAGAGCTCCTACTGAGCTAGAAGATTGGTAAACATTAGTATGCAAATAAGATATGTATGTATATTTGTCAGTTTCTGCTTCCTTTTGTCTCTTATGTTAAATTGGCTTTGGCTTAGCTGTATAAATAAGTTATCTTTAGCCTCGGGGGGGGGCTCACATCTGGGTGCATTGGCAAAGCGCTTTGCTAATAAACAGAGTGGTCTGACAAATTATGAGAGTCCTGAATCTGACTTTGACATCTGGAAGAGGTTGGGAACCACTGTGCTAAAGACAAACCTCCCCCTCCCACACAAGACAATGCAATCTAAACACATGCTAGACCCCTCACTAGTTACTGGGAAGCTGGGCATTACCAGCTCTCAGGGAAGTGGGAAGGTCTTTTCCTGAGAAACATTTCCAATCACTGTCACCACACAGTACAACTTCAGCCTCCACACCCCCATTCTGAGCATGCAGCTCTCCGAGGCCCACCACTCTCTGTATGTGTCCTCGTGCCACACATTAAGCATTGGCCTGGCATGGTACACAACACAGCAGCAGCTGCTTATCCCTGTGCAGCCGTCTGCAGAACCTCTGGTCTGACGCACAGCAGGAAACATACATTCATCTGCTTCTGTATGCACCTGGATGGGACAGGGGCAGGAGAAGCAGAGGACGTGGACTGTTTATACCCAAATAGATCAAGGACGTAAACAGATCAGGGAAAGCACAGTCAGAGCCTCGATTTGTCATGGCTGACTTGCATGTCGGGGAGTTTGGTTCCCAACCCCAAACACACACTTTTACTTAGAACCTCTATGAACAAACATGTGGGCACTAGGGGGCACCATTGTGCAAAGAATAGTCTAGCACAAATAAAATTCTTCTTTTAAGAACCTGATTGATTTTCAGTGCCCTAAAAACCCAGGGGTTTGGTCTGTGCTCACTCTGTAACCAGTTGGTTAGTATATTATTCTCAAGTCTCCCCAGAAAAGGGGGTGAAGGAGCTTGGGGGAATATTTTGGGGAAACAGGGATACCAAGTGGCCCTTTCTCCTGGATTTTTGTCGAAATCACTTGGTGGTGCCAGCAATACAGTCCAAGGACAAGGACAGGATTTGTGCCTTGGGGAAGTTTTAACCTAAGCTGGTAGAAATAAGCTTAGGGGGTCTTTCATGCGGGTCCCCACATCTGTACCCCAGAGTTCAGAGTGGGGAGGGAACCCTGTGGAATGCACAGAGAGGTAGAAACAAAATATGGCAGACAAACTTTTAAAAGTAGTAATCAAATCTTGCTAGCTGGAGTGGAAGAACAAAAACAATACTGAGGTAGAACCATAACCCCATACCTCAGGCTGTGACCTTTTCAGATCTTGTCAGCCCTGATCAGCACTTCATCGGAGGCCAGGATAAAAGGGTGCTAGAAGAAGGGGAGTTAGTGACTCAGTAAAGTGGCATTCTACCCCCTCCCTATCAAGTTAATACTGAACCAACACTCCAGTTTGGGGTTAACCGTGATGAGTGCTGTGGACTATATAAAATGTAAAACTGAAGTCCACTTGGGCTCATTCAACATCCCATTGCATTTCCCGTAAGAGTAGGGGTGTTAATTTATGCCTTGGCCCTATTCCTGTTTGGTTCATTTCATCCTGCCTTTGTTCTCTATAGATTCTAATGAAAAAGGATTCTTTACAATCTGCCATAAGCTTCTGTGTAGTGTTGCTTTCACTGTTAAACATCTATGTTTCAGCCTTGCATTTCCATGGTAGGAGATTATGTATCTTTCAAGGTTTTGTATTAGTGCCCACCACTGTCGAATATGAGCACCAAAAAACACAAGTTTGTTGGATTTATGGAACTATGTTTCTGTCAGATTTTGATTAGGATTTTAAATGTATGTGCCCCTGGGGAGAAAATGAATAGAATTTGGCTTTAATATACAAGCTTTCACATTAAAGATATTGAATAGTTACGTAGGACAATTAGACACAGATGTATGGACCATAAGACAAATGGAATAGCCAGCGTAAAACCTGTTGTATTGGGCCAAATCTTGAATTCTTTTTGAAGGCAAAATTCTTACTGATGTCAGAGAAGCACAGAACTGCTCATTTGAATCGGATCTATGGCCCAGCTAGTCCAGTATCATGTCTCTGACAGTGGCCAGTACCAGATGCTTCAGACGAAGGTGCATCAGGGTCTTTTCCTGATCTCTAGTAGTTAGATTGACTTAAACCCTGAAGCCTGAGGTTTAACCCTTCCAAATTTTGTTTTATAACAACTTCCTTGAAATCCATGTATCAGAGGGGTAACTGAGTTAGTCTGTATCCACAAACACAATGAGAAGTCTGGTGGCACCTTAAAGACTAACAGATTTATTTGGGCATAAGCTTTTGTGGGTAAAACACCCCTTTTTCAGATGCATGGAGTGAAAATTGCAGATTGAGGCATAAATATATATATATATATATATAGGCATATGAAGAGAAGGGAGTTATCTTACAAGTGGCGGATGTGGTCCACTCCCAATAATTGATGAGGAGGTGTCAATACCAAGAGAGGGAAAATTGCTTTTGTAGTGAGCCAGCCACTCCTAATCCCTATTCAAGCCCAAATTAATGGTGTTAAATTTGCAAATGAATTGTAACTCCACAGTTTCTCTTTGAAGTCTGTTTTTGAAGGTTTTTTTGTTGAAGAATGGCTACTTTTAAATCTGTTATTTAATATCCAGGGCGATTGAAGTGTTCTCCTACTGGCTTTTGTATGTTACCATTCCTGATGTTTGATTTGTGTCCATTTATCCTTTTACGTAGAGACTGTCCAGTTTGGCCAATGTACGTGGCAGAGGGGCATTGCTGGCACATGATGGCATATATCACATTAGTAGATGTAAAGGTGAATGAGCCAATGATGGTGTGGCTGGTGTGGTTGATTCCTATGATGGTGTCGCTAGAGTAGATATGGGGATCGAGAAGGCAACGGGGTTTGTTACAGGGATTGGTTCCTGGGTTAGTGTTTTTGTGGTGTGGTATGTAGTTGCTGGTGAGTGTTTGCTTCAGGTTGGGGGGCTGTTTAAGTGAGGATTGGCCTGCCTCCCAAGGCCTGTGAGAGTGGGGGATCATTTTCCAGGATAGGTTATAGATTGTTGATGATGCGCTGGAGAGGTTTTAACTGGGGGCTGTACGTGATGGCCAGTGGTTTTCTGTTATTTTCCTTGTTGGGCATGTCCTCTAGTAGGTGACTTTCTGGGTACCTCTCTTGCTCTGTCAATCTGTTTCTTCACTTCCCCAGGTGGGTACTGTAGTTTTAAGAATGCATGAAATCCATGTCCAATTTTGTTTTAAATCTTACTAAATTCCTCAGTGCACCTCAATGACTTCCTGCAGCAATGAGTTCCACAACCAATCATATGTGCGAGAGTTTCTTTTATTGGTTTTGAATTCTTACACTGAAATTTAATGGAATGTCCCCTTGTTCTTGTGTTACAAAACTGAGAGATAAGAAGTTCCTGATCCATGTTCTCTATACTGTGTGGATTATATACTTCTATCCCCTCTTATTCATCCCCTTATTAAGATAAAAATCCCCAGTTTTCCAATTTCTTCACATACGAGTTTCTCTACGCCCTTGATCAGTCTTATTTCACTTGCGGGGTAGGAGGGATAGCTCAGTAGGTTGAGCATTGGCCTGCTAAACCCAGGGTTGTGAGTTCAATCCTTGAGTGGGCCATTTAGGGATCTGGGGCAAAAATTGGGGATTGGGGGTCCTGCTTTGAGAAGGGGGTTGGACTAGATGACCTCCTGAGGTCCCTTCCAGGATATTCTGATATTCTATAATTACCTTTCTAGTTCTGCAATACCCTTTCTGAGATGGGATGACAGTACTGTCTACACTATATCAGACAAGTCCACACCATTGATTCACATCAAGGCATTGTAATATTTTCCACGCTTTTCCTTAGGTATCCTAACATCTTGTTTGCTCCCCCCTCCCAAAAAAGCTGCACATTGAGTAGAGGGGCTGTCTACAATGACACTGAGCTGTCTATAATAACACCTTCTCTCTTTCCTGAGCTGACAACTTAATCAGAATCCTGAAAGGTGAGAGAATTTTTTACCAAGACAGTACTTGGACAAACTGAGTAAGGACTTCAAGATTTGGCCCTTCATCAACAACCGTAGCACCTTTTATCTTGAAGGATCCTAAAGCAGTGTTTCTCAACAACCGGCCTGTGGACCAGCACTGGTCCCTGAGATCTCCCTGATACACTTTAGGAAGGTAGCAAACTGGTCCCTGGTATCAAAAAGGTTGAGAAACACTGTCCTAGAGCATTTTACAGCAACACTTAAAGGAATCAATTCATTCATGGCTGAAATGCAGCCATCTCTCGGGAGGAATGCAGCAGTTCAACAATGCACAGCAACACTAAACAGATAAATTCAATTTTGTGCCTGGCAACAATTGATCATAAGAACTACTTTTCATGAGAGGGAACGTTAATGAGGACACAGGAATTATCCCTAACTAAGAAGTGCTGTGGGAAGATCCACTTGAACGAGTAGTTCAACTTCACAGAAAATCGGAGGGACTACCAACAAAAGGGCGGACACATTTACTAACTAAAGACATACTTGCAGATGCGGATCAATCTCAAATATGGTCTCTCCTCTTCGCATATCTGTTATCAGCCATGGGCCTCCAGCTCTACAAAGAAAGAAAGGCAGTGAACCAAAGTTACTCACCCTCACCAGGAGCTCCCCCCAGTTATGGTGCTAAATCAGGACAGGTGCCTGGACGAAACAGGTAATGGAGGGTTTGTCTTTTAAAAACCAGCTAGAAGCCCCACCTCCATACGGGCTGCTTGTAAGACCCAGAGTGCCCAGTGATCCTTTAAATCCACGATTACATAATGAAAGTTCATTACACTGCATGACCTGGTTACTGCATGGTTGTGCTCAACACTGCTCAGCCTTGAATTGGAGACTCTCTCCTATTCCTAATGACAGGTTTCAGAGTAACAGCCGTGTTAGTCTGTATTCGCAAAAAGAAAAGGAGTACTTGTGACACCTTAGAGACTAACCAATTTATTTGAGCATGAGCTTTCGTGAGCTACAGCTCACTTCATCGGATGCATACCGTGGAAACTGCAGCAGACTGTGTGTATATAAAGTCTGCTGCAGTTTCCACGGTATGCATCCGATGAAGTGAGCTGTAGCTCATGAAAGCTCATGCTCAAATAAATTGGTTAGTCTCTAAGGTGCCACAAGTACTCCTTTTCTTTCTCCTATTCCTGAATCCTGCTGAAGTTTTCCAAAGTTCACAGCTGCTGCACAGCTCAGGAAGACAGTTAATATGGTTTGAGCCCATTTACATTGCAAGACTGAATTAAGTTTTAGCCTTGCTAGGCACTGTAGCCAAGTAAAATTTCAGTGTTTACACAGAGGCTAAATTTAACAAGATCAGTGCCCAGACTGACAAAAATATTTAGGTGCCTATTTGAATCCTTAGGTGACTAAATACCTTTGTCAATCCAGTTCTAGATCAGCAGAGTCACATTCAGTATCAAAACTAGCTTTCTACCATGGCCAATGTTCCTACATTTTGCCTGGTTAGTATCCACGGTGCACATAAATGGTTCAGAGCAGCCTTAGCATTTGTTAGCAATGAGGGTCAAAAGGCTCAAAGGTGATTGGAGACAGTTTATTGCAAAAAGAGGCATCCTGAATTTTCACATTGGGTCACAAGCAGCATAGATGGTCTACGTCAGTTTAGAGCTGTATTTTTGAACTGATTTACTCAAATTGATGCAAAAGCTCATTTGCTCATTGAATAAGTTATGGCAATCAAACATTTCTTCTTGCCTTAGATGTTCACCCTACACTTTCCTTATACACTAGATGTTAAAATGGCAACAATTAGTATTTCATATTTTCTGATATGTATTGGTGATCACTGGTTTATCTTATCACTTTGGGATTGACAGTTGTTAACTGCAAAGATGCTATTCACTGCAATCCCTGAAAATTGGGATAATCAGGAATTGCATCTGCAGTAACTAAAATCAAGGCAGCTTTTGGCTTCAAAACATGTGTATTTCTTGGTTTTTGCCCTACCCTTGGAGATATATTTGAAAAAAATGCCCATTCTAGTAGAGCTGGTCAAAGAATTGCACTCTTTTCTAACACGGCTTCTACTCTGAAACTCTTTGTTTTGTCTTTTTGAGTATTTAACAAGGAGAATGAAACAGCTCCGCACAGACTTTGAGCAGTCAGGGTCAGACACTGTTTCAGTGTCTTGGGGCCATAGGAAAAAGGCTTGCATCCATGCTAAAGTTTTCCTCCCTGGGGCATCCTCAAGGACTGTCTGCACCTGTGCTGAGAGGAAGGGTTCAGAATGAAACAAACAGATATCCGCCTAATTCTGGACTGTCCCACAAATCTAGGCTGGACTTTAGAAAATAAAGTACGTTGCTGGGGCTTTGTCGAGGAGTTTAATGGAGCCCTGGTGTGTGCATGCAAAAACATTTAATATAAAACCTTTTGATCTATTACTGCACCGCAACACCCTCCTCGCCTTTAAAGATACAAGAAAAACATCTGAATAAAATGTCTGGTGATGTGTATACCAGCAAGCAAATAGTTTAACAGTGACCTGCTGCTAATTCTTATATCAGACAACTTTTAAAACCACATCTTTCTTTGCCCAACACTGATTTTGTTTTTTGCAAGAGGGAAATTACACAAAACCAGTCTTACTAGGAAAATAAGTACCATTCCTCGTGTGAATTAGCCCAGCTGATCGGACTCAATAGGTCAATTCTAGAGATGCTGTCCAAACTTTCCCAGTTCTCTAGCAAACTAGGCTCCTTCCCTCGTTTATTTTGAGCTGTATTAAAAGGTCACCTCAGTAAATTATTCTGGCTTAGCACCTGGTTCTTTTAGGAAGAGCTAATGAGAAAATGCCACAGGCATAAGAGGAAGGAAATTAGAAGTTGAATATCTCATTCTACTCAATTCTGAACAAGTGGATTCTCGCACGCATTAATAGCCATCTCAGTCTCTGCACATAAGAAAAGAGTTGCACTGAGCTCCCACAAAGCACGTTTAAACGAACAATCTGCAGGTTCCAAATAAGAAACAGGGGACAGCACTGCCTCCTGCCAAGTGGCTTGGGGTGATTAATGAGCACTTGCTTCAGAAGTCAGGTGGGGGTGCTCTACTTACACAGGCACAGTCCGCAGCAGCTCCAAGATCCCCTGTCCGTTCCACTGCTGTGCTGCATGCAGCTCCTCAGTGCAAACCCCAACGATCTAGAGCAAGAACAAATGGACTAAACACACTGCAACAGGTGCAAACGTACCGAGTGCCAATTGGCTGGGTAAGATACGGGGCCAGGAGGCTGTTCCTTTAAGCTAGCTGGAGCGATAAAACAAGCCTGGGCTTGTGCAGAAGAACTACCATGCAGCCCTTTAAGCTGTCGTCTACATGAGCCCTGATTGTCCCATCTATCTATACCTTTCTCTGTGCTGTGCACTGAGAACATTACTACATACTTGGATCCTGCCAGCGTAGAGGGGACCAAACTGTGCACGAGCCCAGCGAAGACCAAGGTTTAGTAAGGTTCCACAATATGGTTATAACAATTTGGTCTATGCACTACGGCCCCAACACGGTAAGCGGATGGACAGGAGCAACAGTTCAGGTGCACAAGACACCCTCCTCCCTCGTTTGCTTTAGCAGCTTCAACTAGATTCAAGGAACAACTGCCACGAAGGAAAGTTCGAGCTCCTGCAGACTCAAGGCAGATTCAGTTTGCTGACTGGCTAAATCTCAAATGGCATCATAAAATATAGCTAGTTATCCACTGCATGATGTACTCCTCACTGCAGGGGAAGTGGAAAACTCTCCCCGCCCCCCGATTAAAGTGTTTGCCTTCCAGCACAGGAATTGCCACACTGGATCAGACCATAGGTCCATCTCACAGTGGCTGTATCCGTCGCCTCAGACGAAAAAGCGGGAAACCTTTTAGCGGAGAGTTATGGAACAGCCATCTGTCATGGGGTTTACAGACCCCACACAAAGACTAAGGGAGTGATGGAGCAGTTCTGGGCCAAGATGGCCCCGTCCAAATGGAGGACCTGCTTAAAAGGGGACGCTGACAGTCAAGCAGGGGGTGAGTGAAGGGGACACTGTCTGCAGGGAGGAAGCCAGTTCACAGCTTGTGGGACAAAGCAATGCACAGGAAAGGGTCTGGACTATGGGTAAGGCCCAACCAGGAAGATACAGGCCTGCCCCTCTTCATAGAATATCAGGGTTGGAAGGGACCTCAGGAGGTCATCTAGTCCAACCCCCTGCTCAAAGCAGGACTGATCCCTGACTAAATCATCCCAGCCAGGGCTTTGTCAAGCCTGACCTTAAAAACTTCTAGGGAAGGAGATTCCACCACCTCCCTAGGTAACGCATTCCAGTGTTTCACCACCCTCATAGTGAAAAAGTTTTTCCTAATATCCAACCTAAATCTCCCCCACTGCAACTTGAGACCATTACTCCTTGTTCTGTCATCTGCTACCACTGAGAACAGTCTAGACCCATCCTCTTTGGAATCCCCTTTCAGGTAGTTGAAAGCAGCTATCAAATCCCCCCTCATTCTTCTCTTCTGAAGACTAAACATCCCCAGTTCCCTCAGGCTCTCCTCATAAGTCATGTGTTCCAGTTCCCTAATCATTTTTGTTGCCCTCCGCTGGACTCTTTCCAATTTTTCCACATCCTTCTTGTAGTGTGGGGCCCAAAACTGGACACAGTACTCCAGATGAGGCCTCACCAATGTCGAATAGAGGGGAACGATCACGTCCCTCGATCTGCTGGGATTGCCCCTACTTATACATCCCAAAATGCCATTGGCCTTCTTGGCAACAAGGGCACACTGTTGACTCATATCCAACTTCTTCTCCCCTCCCACCCTGCTCCCTTCTGAGGGAGAATAACTGGACACTAACAAGAGAGCTGGGGAATGCTCAGTTGACTGTCTGAGCTGCTGGGAGCTCTTGCAGGGGGGTGGGGAGGAAGGAGGGAAGATGGCTGTGACCACACCCCGAACCAAAGAGAGAGCAGGAAAGTAGAAACAGCTCAGGGAGGCTAGTCAGGTGCACCAGGAAGGGGGTGATGGACAATCCACACCTCCCCGCCCCGGGCCCTGGGGTGGGACCTGGTGGAGTGGGGTGAGGGAGGCTTGGGTCCTTCTATCTTTCCCCTCCCCGAGTCTGGCTGGGAGAAACCAGGGAATTACAGACTAACTCGGCTGCCAAGCCTGCAGTCTGCCCGGCAAAGCCATCCAAGGACTTTGGGGACAGCTGAGCCACAGCCTGCTGGCCCCCAACTGAGGCTGCTACACCATCCCATAGGAGCAGTTTCCTCCTGACCCCTGTCATGTAGTGGTTGGCTTATACCTTCAAAAAGAAAGGTTTATATCCCATCAGTTAAAATTATTTAAGGCTGGACATTCACCTTCTCTGCAAGCATACAATTTATGTTTTTTATGCTATTAAGCTCTTTGCTAAAATATCTTGTGGTGTGGGGTTCCATGGGCTAACTAATAAAAGGAAACATGGGGCACAATTTTAAATTTGGTGCCTTTCAAACTACTCCTTGCTCTTGTAGAATGAAAATAGACAAATGTGGTTCCTAATTTGCTTTCTGTATAAGTAAATATCAATACCGATAGAGACTCATATGAACAACTACCAGTGCTTGTATGTATTATCGTAGAGCTGAGTCTTCTGTGATTGGCCCATACAGAGCTGCAGTCCATCTGTGTCCCCCTGGAGCCCCATTTCCCCTCTCCATGAGCAACCTGAATTACCCCAATGGCCCCCGCCCCTCTGTTTCAACATGCCCCTCCTACATGCCCTATGACAATCAAGCTTTAAAACAGAAAAGTATCTGATTAATTTCTTCATTTTCATGATCATTTTTTCTCCTGGATCAAAATAAAACCACCACAATAAGCCATCATACAAATGAAGGGGGTGAAATAAATGTTTCAATAGGGAATAGGATTGGAGGGCTAGGATCCATGAATGTAGGGAACAGGGCTGTGCACTACAGAAGGGATAGGGACTGCAGATCAGTGAAGAGCAAGGAGTTAGCTAGGAGCTCCATTGCTTAGCCTTGCTCCCCTGCCCCCATCTCACCCATGACCTTCTTATTGATTCCCCCATTATCTATCCCTTCCCCAGCCAGTCTTCCTCTTATACAGTAGAGCCCCAAAGTCAAGTCTTAATCTGACAGACTTCCTCAGGCCCATCACAGGGGGACTCCCTGCTGATGAACTTGAGAGAGCCAGTGCCTTTGCAGCAGAGTTGCAAGGTGTGGGTCTCTGATTACATGGGCTTCAACTCTTGGTCTCATCTGTGATCCCCTCCCCCTGTTACTAGAAGGGGATACGACAGGAAGGAAGAGAGCTCTTCCTACAGGAGAAGCTGCTTCCTGTAGCATGGGAACAATTAAAGCAGCTGGTGGATCTGAGCAGCAGCTAGTTTTACTGGCATAGTTCAGTTAGGATCTCCTGAATAAGGGGAATAACCCTTTCAATTATAAAAAATTCATAAGTGATCTAAGATGTGAGCGAGAGAGACGTTTGGGAAAGGGGAAGATTGTCATTAGCTAGACCCCACAGAAATGAGATTCAGGGCTATGTTTCAAGGAGTCTTAAAAAAAAGTTTCTTCTGCACATCAATACTTTTCTTAAACATTAGTTTGTTAGATGGAAAATTTCACTGGCCTCCGAAGAGTGTTTTGTATCAGATTTGCAGACTAGAATTCAACCATTAAGAATGCAATTAAAATTCAACCAATATGAATCTCCTGCTCTAAGTGCAAATCTCAATGCAACCTTAACTACGGTGCCACCTACCGACACTCCCATAATATTTTAGATATAAATTTAGGTCACCAGCATAAGCAAAGCATATTTTGTGGAAGTATTTTTGCTCACTAGGTTTTATTTTCCCATTGAGTTTCCAAGTTTTATTGGACCAAATACATATTATAGTTCATTCAACACCTGGCTGCATTTCAGTGGGTCAGACTACTTTTCTATCAGCCACAGAAAGGCTGTGATCTGAGAACTAGAGTGCAGGGGATGATACCTTCTGGGTTATAAGCAAAAGAAGAGTGAAAACCCAAGTAAATCCCTATCTAAAAGCCTGCTGTGACTCCTCAGTGACAAAACCTCTTGATCATTAAAGCTGCAGGAAGAAAGGTGGAAATCAGACAAATAATCATTAAGCAGAAAATGCTGCAGAATAGTGCTATTTATCATCAGGGACGAACGTGAGGTCAGCTCTGTATGGTAAGTATTAGTTCCCAGAAAATGATGACCGGAACAGCCATTACTTCTCTATACCTGTAGGAAATTAACAACCCCAAAAGGAGTCTGTACTGGTTGCATTTGAGGATCTTCAGTCAGCAACATATGCTGGATTCTGGATTCACTGTTGTCCAAAGGACTGTGCCATGACACATGGTCGCCACTACAGAAGGTATTTTCTGTGAAGGGGAAAAAAACAAAACAAAGATATTTAGTAATAAAACAGCTGCCAGTATCCACCCATGCTGGGTCTTTGAATTGTCTGCAGCCATCATCCTTAGAGAAGGAAGGTTATCTACCTAACATTAAGACATTTGAATTTACACTTAAAATTGATCTGTTTTTGATCACAGACCTGCTGCAAGCACAGAGCTCCTGACTGACCCCCACCACCACTAGAAGACAGGCTAAGAGCATTTCTCTTGCTTCCACCTATTATTATAACCCATTTAATTTCTCTTGGAAGGACATAATAATGAGAATATAATACATAAAGGCATCTAGCTATATTGTATGATTACTGAATGGCAAATCATGGCCATAATGAAGAAAAGATGCTAAATGGCACATGAAGTTTATCATCTGCAGAAGTTCATGACTAGGCTGTTACAAGTCTGGCAGGAAAGCTAAAATTATTTTCTCCCGCAACTACGTTTTAACTACTCTGGTGCTGCAATTTGAAGAGCAGAGTGCCCTCTGACCTCACTCCACAATGGTGGAAAAGTCTCTAGATGGCTATAAACATCACTCTATGCTGGGATAATTGCAATAGATTAGGATCCAGAAATTCCTCCTTACCCTTCCCTGCTATGAGTGTGTGACAATTTCTCTCCTCTCCTGCTCAAACAGAAGAGGAGAAAGAGAGAAGATTAGCTCCATGCACTGTATCTGGTGGCTGTTAGGCAAGGCATTCCAGGGGAGTGGCACAATGGAACCTGTTTATATTGGAGAGAAACTTCACTGTAAAGGTGTGATGCTTGCGACGACCAGAGTGAAGTACCCTGAAATACAATGACACAACTCAGACATTTTCACTTCAATATAAGCAGGTTCTCCTGTGAATGCCACCAGAGATAATTCTGTACATTTTATAAACTGAGAACCCTGTGTTTGGTTCTCTTCTTCATCCCATGCTTGTTGTTCTTGGTACTTTGACAGTAGGTACCAATTAACATTCCAGAGACCAAATTCTGTCCTCTAACGCAAATATGGGGTTTCCAATCTAGTCAGTGGATATGAGCACTGTGTGCATGCCTCTGAAACCACAGTCTATCACACTGCCTTCCCTTTCTGTAGGAACGTTTTATGAAGCCAGCTGTCTCAAAAGGTGGGGAGTCTGTTGTCCTCACAAGGGAATGGTCTCATGTCACAGTTGTACCAGAGGTGAGAGGAAGCATTTTCCTTTAAAAAATTCACAAAGAACACTAATCCTGCAGAAAGGAAAATGAGAATGGGTTGTGTAAAGTATTCGTGGTATCCCCTCCATACTGCACCCTCCAGCTGCACGACCACCAGTCTGGAACATTTCCTTTTAAATAAATATCTATGTGGCTGACCTCTCAATTCTTATTCACTAAGCAGTCCTGCTGACTTCTATGGCACTCTTTGGGTGGGTATTAATTAATCCTGTTGAGTAAAGGATGTTTGCCTGTAATTGCGTCATCAACCAACATTAGACAAAAAGAAAAGGAGTACTTGTGGCACTTTAGAGACTAACCAATTTATTTGAGCATAAGCTTTCGTGAGCTACAGCTCACTTCATCGGATGCATACTGTGGAAAGTGTAGAAGATCTTTTTATATACACACAAAGCAAGAAAAAAATACCTCCTCCCACCCCACTCTCCTGCTGGTAATAGCTTATTTAAAGTGATCACTCTCCTTACAATATCTATTCAGGGGACACCATCACAGAGCCTAATAACATCAGCCACACTATCAGAGGCTCGTTCATCTGCACATCCACCAATGTGATATATGCCATCATGTGCCAGCAATGCCCCCCTGCCATGTACATTGGTCAAACTGGACAATCTCTACGTAAAAGAATAAATGGACACAAATCAGATGTCAAGAATTATAACATTCATAAACCAGTCGGAGAACACTTCAATCTCTCTGGTCACGCGATTACAGACATGAAAGTTGTGATATTACAACAAAAAAACTTCAAATCCAGACTCCAGCGAGAAACTGTCAAATTGGAATTCATTTGCAACTTTGATACAATTAACTTAGGCTTGAATAGAGACTGGGAGTGGCTAAGTCATTATGCAAGGTAACCTATTTCCCCTTGTTTTTTCCTCCCCCTCCTCCCCCCTCCTCAGACGTTCTTGTTAAACCCTGGATTTGTGCTGGAAATGGCCCACCTTGATTATCATACACATTGTAAGGAGAGTGATCACTTTAGATAAGCTATTACCAGCAGGAGAGTGGGGTGGGAGGAGGTATTTTTTTCATGCTTTGTGTGTATATAAAAAGATCTTCTACACTTTCCACAGTATGCATCCAATGAAGTGAGCTGTAGCTCACGAAAGCTCATGCTCAAATAAATTGGTTAGTCTCTAAGGTGCCACAAGTCCTCCTTTTCTTTTTGCAAATACAGACTAACACGGCTGTTACTCTGAAACCTAACATTAGACAATGAGAGATTCAAGAGCTCTGGACTAATTTACTGTGGCAATGCTTAGTTTCTCCACCAGATGTCCCCACTGTTTATTCGAAAGTTAGAAGTCATCTTTTACAGCTGCATTTCTTGGAGAGCGCTGATTTGATTAAAAAAAAATCAAAATAAACTCCAAGTGCCAAGGGCAACTTGGCCAGAGAGGCTGGGTGTGGAACAAATGTGCTGTAATAAGCAAGGGAAAAGATTTCATACATTAAAACTAGAGAAGAAAAAATGCATCGGATAAGAGCTGCTTAAAAACCGTTGAACATTGCACACGATAAATTAAACGCCTTGAGCTCTTTAACTGAAGGGAATGAGGGGCACATTTTAGTGCATGGCTCTCATACCCCTTTCTTTTAGGGTTACTGAGACAACAAGAAGATTGCAAAATAAAAAGCAAGAAAGATTTCCAAGTATCAAAATTCAGTATGTTTATCCGATGAAGTGAGCTGTAGCTCACGAAAGTTTATGCTCAAATAAATTGGTTAGTCTCTAAGGTGCCACAAGTCCTCCTTTCCTTTTTGCGAATACAGACTAACACGGCTGTTACTCTGAAACCTATTTTTAACTATAACTTGAAATAAACAGTGTTTACAATTTCATGAAAGATCTTTCCAATATTTTCCAGTGAGCCAGCCTATTAACTGAGATCCGGCCGATTAACAAATTTTTTTTAATGATAAAAGCCTTTTGGTCACAGTTTTCAGGCATTAAACAAAGCCACAAAAGAGCTCATTCTTGGGCCCTGTCTTTATGCCACAAGATTTTGCACATCAAATGCTCACTCAATTCTATGCTGATCGATCGCTAAGTTTCACTGCTGGTGTTGCTTCTCCTGGGAAATCCCAGTCCATTTAGAGCAGGTTTTCAAATGCAAATGTCTCTGCTGGAAACCCACCTGTTTATGTCTATTCGAACTCTGAACACTTAGAAAATGTTTCTCTCCCTAACACACACTCTCACACCACAAAATTCACGTTGACTGCTCAATTAAACCATAAAAAACCTAATGTGCAAATAATATGATCCCCAATTTAAACCCACAAGAGCCAGGAAATTCAGAGTTTAGCCTTGAGATTCTGCTTTTAATTCACTGCACTGTAAATGTAGCCCATGAGAGATGAACTCTTGTACAGAAACCACTGCTATTCCTAGGCAAGTTTGAATTAGAGAAGTTTCAACAGCTTCAGCCAAGAAATTATAGGAACAAAAGAGGGCCAGATACACTATCTAGGTCCACTTCCTCGTGTAGAGGTAACAGCTGACACGACTGACCTTCTCCCCGGGCCCCTTTCAAATTTACCAAACTTCTGAAAAAGTGCAAGAACAATGAAAGTCTTTATTTGTGCAAGTTTAAGATGGACAAAAAACCCTAGGAACCCCAAAGCTTGTTTATAAAAGATTCTCCAATTAAAAGTTAAATTAGATTAAACAAACTAAGTTTTGGCACAGTCACGGTTGCATCAGAGCACTCCCTACCACCCAAAACCTTAAAAGCATAGAAATAAGACGTTAGAGGAAAAGTCCCCTGCATCGTTTGCCCCCCTTCAAATGGCCTATAATCCCATTGATGAGACACTCCAATACTTCATAAGGCTTCTCTCCCTTCTCCCAAGGCATGCCAAAAATGTGATGTGTACGCCAGCTTTGTGAAGTGTGCATACTCACGCAAAACCAAGCGGGAACAGGCCACAGGCACTAGCCCAGGTAAATGGGAAGCACACCTGGTGCCATGGGAGAAATACCTTTCGTGCCCAAATGTGAAGTGTTGTGTGAATTGTGGCATGCTCGAGGGGGGCTGCCTCACAGAATCAGAAACCTTTGGGAAGGGACCTTGGAAAGGTCATCTACTCCAGCCTTCCACCCTGAGACAAGACCAAGTAGAAGAGTAAGGGAGCTGACCGTATACCTGCTCCTTTGGAGCGAACCTCATCTTCCGGCTTCAGTGCATGTCCATTGTTCCCATACTATGGCAATCAGTGTACAGACGCAGGAATTTATCATCTCCAAACTCATTTTTAGGATCTTTAGTTTGTACTCAACTACATCTCTAAGAACGTTTCCTCAAGCTGGCTCTCACTAGACTCCCTCCCTCTGTCAATTTTTGTGATTTTGCAGCCACCACTTCCTATTCTTTACACATTTCCCTCCATACTAGTGCGTGACAGACTTACACAGCAGGACAGTTGTGGGGAGGGATAGCTCAGTGGTTTGAGCATTGGCCTGCTAAACCCAGGGTTGTGAGTTCAATCCTTGAGGGGGCCATTTAGGGATCTGGGGCAAAAATTGGGGATTGGTCCTGCTTTGAGCAGGGGTTTGGACTAGATGACCTCCTGAGGTCCCTTCCAACCCTGATATTCTATGATTCTATGACACCAGCTATATAGAAAATGCTGGCAAATGCACAGAATACTGCAAAAGAAAGATTTTCATAGGTGTTATAAGCTACAGTAGGCAAATTTTCAGAAATAAGTGAGTTGTTTGGTAAATCATTGATACCTCTTAGGCAGGGGTTGTCATGTCCTTGTAGCTTTTCTGGAAGCTTCCATATGGTCATAACAGTCATTATACTGCACCCATTGGCATATCATCTAGCCCCTCTGATGTGCTGTCATGGTTCCCTCTTAACCATTGACAGGCTATGCAGATTAGCATTATTTAGATATATTTTTTCCTGTTAGGATTTGTTGTAGTCAGCAGTTGCAAAAAAAACATTTGAAATCACCCTAAGGGGGTTCTTTCTTGCATCAGTTTTGTTTACAAACACTTCCTAACAATGCAAAATGTAAAATATTTATTTGGCGCTGGAACCTAAACCTGAATGATAGATGGAGGGGTTTATAATAAAAGTGGGGAGAAGCCATTAGTTACCACAAAGCAAACATCTCCTTAACTACCACCACGAGCGAGAAAGCCATCAATCACAGGACAGTAACATTGGCACCGAAAGCTAGGATCATACTAAACTGGGAGGAGTGGTAGATACGCTGGAGGGGAGGGATAGGATACAGAAGGACCTAGACAAATTGGAGGATTGGGCCAAAAGGAATCTGATGAGGTTCAATAAGGATAAGTGCAGGGTCCTGCACTTAGGACGGAAGAACCCAATGCACAGCTACAGACTAGGGACCGAATGGCTAGGCAGCAGTTCTGCAGAAAAGGACCTAGGGGTGACAGTGGACGAGAAGCTGGATATGAGTCAGCAGTGTGCCCTTGTTGCCAAGAAGGCCAATGGCATTTTGGGATGTATAAGTAGGGGCATAGCGAGCAGATCGAGGGACGTGATCGTTCCCCTCTATTCGACATTGGTGAGGCCTCATCTGGAGTACTGTGTCCAGTTTTGGGCCCCACACTTCAAGAAGGATGTGGATAAATTGGAGAGAGTCCAGCAAAGGGCAACAAAAATGATTAGGGGACTGGAACACATGAGTTATGAGGAGAGGCTGAGGGAGCTGGGATTGTTTAGCCTGCAGAAGAGAAGAATGAGGGGGGATTTGATAGCTGCTTTCAACTACCTGAAAGGGGGTTCCAAAGAGGATGGCTCTAGACTGTTCTCAATGGTAGCAGATGACAGAACGAGGAGTAATGGTCTCAAGTTGCAGTGGGGGAGGTTTAGATTGGATATTAGGAAAAACTTTTTCACTAAGAGGGTGGTGAAACACTGGAATGCGTTACCTAGGGAGGTGGTAGAATCTCCTTCCTTAGAGGTTTTTAAGGTCAGGCTTGACAAAGCCCTGGCTGGGATGATTTAACTGGGAATTGGTCCTGCTTTGAGCAGGGGGTTGGACTAGATGACCTTCTGGGGTCCCTTCCAACCCTGATATTCTATGATTCTATGATCATGGTGGGATTGTAGTTTCTTCTTTGACCTTCCATTTTAACTCTGCCCCTACAGGAAGCTAGCAAGAGCCCTTTTGTGACCAGAGGAAATAATTTTATATAGCAGGTGAGGAATTTGATCTGCACTTGCAGTAAGAATATTTTACTTAACAGATTGTCCTGTCAGTTGGGAAGAAGCCAGTTGGAGTGTTCACGCCCCAGTAGATTTTCTGGAGGCATTTGGGGGGGGGGGGGTTAAATGGAGGGAAGCATCATTGGTTGGTGCAACAGTGCAAGGTATGCCAATTGTGTAGGGCAGGGGTTCAATGAGCTACGAAACCATAAGACACAGATGGGAAGGAGGGCGGGGGGATCGGACTCATAAGACCAAGCTTTAAAGCAAGACTGCTTTTTCTCAGTAATTCCAATTGTACATGCAACATACTGGAGATGACCTAAGGTACAAGTAAAGGCGGACGGGGACGGAGGAGTGCTCTAAAGGCTCTGTTCTCTGCCAGCACTATATGTTTTAAGCATGTTATTCAACTCCACTGACGCACCAAAACCAGCTAATTTACAAAAGAAATGTATTTAACTTTTTAAAAAAAGCAAAACTAAGTAACCAGAAAAAGTTCAAAAAAAGTCTCTTTAAGGATGTATCAAATCTGCGCACTTAGAACAAAGCACAGAAAGGGTGAAGGGAGTCAGCTAAATGGAAAGCTATGGCAAAGGCCCGAAATACTTTGCCCTGGCAGGTGGATTTGAATAATGAATGGGGACTGGAAAGAAAACCTTTATTTAAAACTGGAAACTAACATTTAACGTTCGTATTTTGCGGATCTCGGAAATTCCTGAGAAAGCATTTAACAGAATAATTGAAACCAGGCTGGAATGTGCTCAATTTCTATTAGGTATTTGTATGGACTAGAGCTGATTGAAAGTGTTCGATGCAATGTTTATTCTGACAGAAAACATCGATTCTATGAAATCAAAACACTATCAATTAAAAATTTTTGATGGGAAATTATCAAAACATTTTATTTCAGTAAGGTCAAAACATCTCATTTCAACTTTATAATACAATATAAAAATCAAAACGTTTTGATTATATAATAGTTTGAATGTTTCCATTTTTGTATCATCAATATTGATACGTTTCAATGCGGTAGAAACAAAATATATTTCACAAAAAATTCAGAGAGTTCTACTTTTCATCCCAATTGTGATAAAAGCAAAAGTTTTGAAATCTCTGTTTCCTGTGGGATGGGAATTACCCTTTTTGACCAGCTCAGTGTTGATGTTTTGCAATGTCTTTAAGACAATAATGCCAGATCTACCCCACCTTTCCCTAAATCAGCGGCTTTAAAGGATCAGTACCAACTGGCTTTTACAGACCACATTAAGCAATTGAGCCCCCTTCTTGGAACAGTGGTCATAATTCAGGGGTTTGGTCTGTCCTACAGACACCGTCCAGCAGCTCCACAACTAGAGCTGGGAACATAATTCACAGGGAACTGTTCTACACCTTTGTTTTTTTGCCCTTGTTCATTAATTGTCCTTGAAGAAAATTGTGATTTTTCTCCAATATATGTTATTTGAAATTAGCCACAATTTTACAGGTTATTTTAATGCCAAGAGAAACAATTCAAAGTCACAACTGTGGCCTGGCAATATTTTGCCAACAGTTTGTTGAACATATTCAACATTTAAGAGGTGCCAATTCTAAGTAAGAAACAGATCAGGTCGTTTCAAGTTTGCTTTTCCACACCCATTCTTCAGGATCTGCTTAAAAGTCTGCCATTTCCACAAACCTTCCGGTTAGTAAACCTTTTTCACTAGAATATTCACATAAAAGTACAAAAGGAGAGCAAATTCAGCTGGTGCAAAACAAATGAATAGAAAACTTGTCAGCCTAATTTAACAAAAAGCTTTAGAACAATTAAAAAAAAAGTGTGGTCAGGTGCTTTACACAGAGAAAGAAAAGGAGTACTTGTGGCACCTTAGAGACTAACCAATTTATTAGAGCATAAGCTTTCATGAGCTAATTGGTTAGATTACCAGCAGGACAGTGGGGTGGGAATAGGTATTGTTTCATATTCTCTGTGTATATATAAAGCCTGCTGCAGTTTCCACGATATGCATCTGAGGAAGCGAGCTGTAGCTCACGAAAGCTTATGCTCTAATAAATTGGTTAGTCTCTAAAAAAAAAAAAAAAAAAAAAAAATTCCTTTTCTTTTTGCGAATACAGACTAACACGGCTGTCACTCTGAAACCTGTCATTACACAGAGAAAGTTTCAGTCCAGGGAAATATTTCTACCCTGCCCTCCCTCCCCTACAATCTCTTCTCAGCCACCTTCTCTTAGGAGTTTTAGATTGAGAGCTGCAACATGATTAGCAGCTAGGCACTAAGCATACACAAAATCTCTCATTGCAATTAGTTGAGCTGTCCATTGCATTCAAATCAGTAACTCCCTCCTGCCAAGTCAATTTAATAATGCCAGCCTTGTAGTACTGCTTGTCATCAGGTGATACTATTGCAAGGAGACTGAAAAGTTCCCTTTACACAAGTGTAATTGGCAGCTAGATCTTGGGAAAGCTGCTGGGATAGTTTATAATGTAGTTCTTTTAAGAAGCTGGTGCTTCGAAGCAAGTCAAATGTTTGTCTGCAACCTGAACATTACTCACATCAATAACTTTTATGGTCAAAGCTACTGCTTATCAGATACAAAACAGAAATGTCACATTCTGCATTTTATTGTTCCTCAACGACAGCTCCCTGTTGTGGGGCTGATACACCCCATCACTCTCTGGGGGCGGGGGAGAGGTGCATTACAGCCCCATGGTTGAGTCTGTAGGGCTGCCCCCGGTCTCTGGCTGCGTGGTCCTGGGGCCTTAGCTCGTAGCCTAGCCCTTGTGGTCAGGGCAGTGTGGCATAGTGGCCAGAGTCAGCAATACGGCTCTTGCGTTCAGGGCAGTGCGGCCCAGCAGCCAGAGTCAATGTAGGGGAGCTGAGCCATCACCCTGGGGTGGGCAGTGGCCAGGATAGTGGGACCTGGGCCAGCCCTCTCCACCAGGTCCCAACCCATGGCCCTGTTGGTGGCGGGGCTGCCCACCACCAGCTCGGCGGGGACCCTACTGAAACATGCCGAGCCTGTCTCTGGTTCTACAACCACTTCCTCACAAAGTTTTCCTGGGTCGCTTCCTACCGATTCTCTGTCGTTTGCCATCTCTGCGGTGTCCCAAGTCTGTAGTTGGGGTCTGTCTCTGGCTGGCTGGCCTCCGCGTCCTGGAGTGCAGACGTTCCTCCCCCAGGAGTCAGCAGCGAATCTCCTTCCTCGCCAGTGGTCAGCCCAGACTGAGCTGCTCTGCTGCCTTTTATATCCTGTCTCCATCTGGAGCATGCCCAGCAGAGTCGAGGGGGCATGGCCTCTTGGCCAAGAGAGAAGGGTTAACCCCTGCTGCACCAGTGTGGGGCTGACGCACCCCATCACACCCCCACATCTGCATGCCCCTCAGTATCACCACTGCCTAATCCCTTCTAATCTCCTGTGCTCATATCCTTCATTCACCATGGGCATGCGTCACAAAAACGTGAAAGGAACAGAGACAGTTCAAGCTAAATTTAACTTTAAAGCTACAAACAAAATGTATAAACACCAAAGCCATCAAGAAGCAAACCAGTCACCCAATTGCACAATCTTACACTGTCCTTTAGCCTCCTTTCCCCTGTTCTATCTCATCATGTTTATTCTAAATTTAGACTAAATTCTGCAGGACAGTATATCTTTCATTAGTCTAGAAAGTCTGGTGCAGTTTTGGTGCTGAAGTGTTGTTCAATTCGTCACTCTTTGCTTTTATTCAAAATTGATGGAAGTTGGTTGAAGGGCAAAAACATTCCCACCCCTTTTCTACAAGCAGCGAGTCATTTCTCCACGTACTTAACAGGGTCAGGGATTATCTAGTCTCCTTCTACTTCCAATTTTCAAACTCTGTTTAGGATTCTGGTCATAGTTGTGATGGATGGCATTTTTTGAAAATAATTAAACCGCACTTAGAGACTGATGGGGACTGCTGCTGAGTTGCACAGAACATGCTCTCTCTTCAGGTCCTGAGAATCTTTGAATTTTCAGCAACACAGGCCAATGATAAATTTGGCTATTATATTTTGATCACTAGATCTAATATTGCTTAGTTAGAGTTTAGCATCTTCCATTTCTTTGTTGTCTTAGTCTGGGTAACAAGACATTTATAATAAATAGATGTGATGGAGTGTGGTAGCGATGGTTACAAGATTACCACATTCCTCCCAGGGGCCAGATAAACACTGTCTGTATCACAGGATAGTCTGGAATCTCATCTCATCTCTCCAAAGTGAAAACAAAAACAAAAAAAACATGTTTCTAGTTCTGAGTTGGGACATTTCACTGGGACTAGTCAGGCACCTCAGGCCAATGTAACTTTGGGAGAAAGTCCATCTGTAGGGAGTGTGGAGGAGGAAGTATTGTGGCAAGATTTTAAGTAGTCTGAGGCTAAGACATTGTGGAATGTTAGAAGGATCCCTGATGCATTAGAGAGCAGAATGCAGGTGACACAGCCAAAACTTTAAATTAAATGCAGTTTATCATATAGCTGCAGAAATAAAGGAATTTTTTACTTTGATCTCACCACCACTACCACCCAGTATGTGTAATTTATCTCCAAATAAATTGCTTTTCTTCAGCATGGTTTTAATATTCAGTTTTGTTTCGGTTTTTTGAAGGTGGCAGTTCTTCATCTATAAATTAGATCTATTGTAGATTTTCAGAAGCGATTTGCCATTTTGAACAGCTACCACCATGTGGGAAGCATTAAGTGCAGATGAAGGGCACAACTCTGTAACATATTAGCCATCATTTAAAAAAACCCTCACTGTATTTCCAAGTATGCTCACTAATAGATTAAAGATAATCTTATGACCATACCTGATATATGAATTAGACACCTAAAATTAAGTCTAACACACTTCAGCAAACACAGTCATAGCAAATTGTTATTCAAAAAGGTAAATAAAACTGTAGTATAAAGAAGAAAGTATCTTTCCAGTCCATCTGATGGCCACACTAAATTAAAATAACCTAGGGATAATTAAATTAACCCTAATGATGGTACAATGTATACGAGGCTGTCTAATCTACATAGCATTTAACAGATGGGCTGGTAAGAGGGAAAGCAACAATGATGTAATCTGCAGGGTCTGTTGGCAGCACTGGTCTATAATTCCATTTTCAGTTTGAGTTGAATGTATTTTGGGAAAAGCTCCCACAAGGAATTAATAGAATTTAAAAACCATGATGTATATGCATTACGTAAAAAATAATTAGAGCTCTCTCTCCAGTGTTTCTCTTCTGCAGTTTGGTTTTGCACTCACTTACCTTCTGTCTGGAAAATGGAAACAGTAGGGAACAGCCATAGCCTAGGGAATATAAAGTGGTGCAAAACTGCAGAATACGTCACATTGTGCTGCCTGCCAAAGACATGCACCCTAGACAAGATGCCTAAGGAAGAATTAAATCCCAGGAGCACAATTAAACAATGCCTAAGCTGCAGGGATTCAAATTGGGCTCTTAGAAAGAAGGGAGCGTAGACAGAAGGTTCTCTAAGAAAAATGTGTGAAAAAACAGATCAGCAGTACCATAAGTACTGCTGGGCCTTTGTGGTTTGAAAACTTAGTTTCTAAGGACAGAACAGTGACTGATCTTGTATTTTCAACCTGATGGTCAACTTTAAAAAAAAAAAAAAAATGTTCTTTATTGCACAGCTCAAGCTTAAGGACTTCAAAAGTCCAGTTTGGATGTAAAAACAGACTAATGTTTAATGAGCCTTTCAACAGAGTCCAACCAATTTATACAAGTTAAAGATTATAAAGACCTCCCTGATCATCCAATTTGCCCTGACAGCAGGCTCAGAGGGCAAGGGGTGGGGCTTGTAATGCTCTACCAGCAGAAAGAGGATTCAGGCTTTCCCTCAGCATTAAAAACAGTCATTCAATCCTACTCAGAGTACTGTTAAGCAACATGGGAAAGCGACCAAGGCTGATTTATATTATAGCTTCCACTGGTAGACAATTAAAGATACTAGTTTTTCTAGTGCAGAGTAAGCCCTAGATAATACAACAACTTACACACACCTGGAGTAATAGCAATAAGAGTGCAGCTAATATATTCTAGCATTCACATCTATTTTATTGTAGAATTTTAACCATTTTCTAAATATATTAAAAGTAATTGTCTTTGCCTCTGTGCCTCCTTTAACCCTTCTCCTGCCTGTCCGATAAATTATTTCTTTGTTATGCATCTTGGTCTCTTTGCTGGTTTGTTCATTTTTTCCTTCTTCCTACAACTCTATTCGTCTTTCCCTGGCTTGTGTTTTCCTCCTCCTTTCCATGCGTGGTCCATCTAGATGCCTCTACAACTTACATCACTGTAGCAACTGAGCGCCTCTCATTTCTGGATTTATCCTCACAACACTCATGTGACGGACGAAAGCATTACCCCGTTTTACAGATGAGGAAACTGAGGCACTGAGAAGAGTAATGGCTTGCCTAAGGTCTCAGAGCACATGTGACAGAGCCAGAAACTGAAAGACTGATACAGGAATACCAAATGTCTGCTGACTGGAACACTGCAACATCCCTACTAGAGCCACTGAATTTAGCGTGCCTTCAAAGATGGATTGACACAGTGGAAGCTGTGGACTTCACTCACTCACGTACATATTGGCTATTATTGTGACAGTGTGGTGCTGCAAACCCAGTGAAACACTGAAACCCTCAAGTCTCAGCTGATACGACTGCAAAAGCACTTTATATGAACTCAACAGCAGCACCCCACTTACCTTCCTTCACCTCCTACCCTGTTCCCAACCACCACCTCCTTTCTCCATGCTCGGAGTCTTCTACCCCCAGCCTCAAAAGCCACTCAGCTTTACTCCTACAGGTGCCTCTGAGTTGTCCTTTGCTTCCTACCATCTAGGCATGGGGATATTCTCTCATCACACACCTCTCCCTAAAAATAATCAGTTGGAAGGGGTTGGCAGGAGCACCATCCCCTCTCCTTTCTGTGGACAGAAAATGAGGAGTCTGGCATGGCAGCAGTTAATAGGAGTCCTAATAAAAGTCTCATCAGACTGCATGTGGCTCCCCAGTCTCAGGCAGTGCTGCAGCAGATCCACAGGATTTCCCCACAGGTGAGCCTACAGAAAACAGCTGTGCACTGTACATTTAACAAAGCAATACACTGTGGCAATGCTGTCACTTTTTATACACCACTTTCCTGAACACTCGACCTAGCGCCCACTGATCAGCTGTGTAGCTGCAGGTATTTTGCAACTGCACTATTTGGAGAAAGAATGGAACATGTTTTAGAGAGTTACCCCTACAAGGACAGTATTTTAAATGTACTGATTAAGACGCAATGACTGAACTGCCTCAGCTGGGGTGGGAGAAAAAAGGGTAATCCCACATGAATCCCACTTTAAAAAAAAAAAAAGACACAATGACTGTTTGAATTTACTTTTTTTTTTTCTCTTAGTTTTTTAAATAGATTTCTTTGGATCACATGGATCAGTCTCTCTCATGTCTGCAGCTTAGGTCTGAAGGAACATTCACCCTTTTTTCTGATCTAGGATATCCAATGTTTAAAGTTATAAAGCGATGTTATTCTGCTCCCTTACTGACATTAAGGTCTGAGCGCCCCCAGGAGCGGCGCCAAATGTGTTCAGCCCACTTCTGTTCCCTTTGCACACTCCTGCCTCTTCAGTTTCAGCTTTGCTGTTACAGGTCCAGGGAAGAACACACACAAACTGAGCATGAGACAGGAAGTGTAAGTGACTCAACTAGGGCCGGTTAACAAAATTAGGTTTTCAATTAAAATAAAATATTTTGACCCAAAATCCAAAGTATTTTTGTTTGGAAATGCTTCCCTGGTACATCATAGACGCTGTAGTTTGGTTACCAAATGCCCCTACTCTCCACTGTGTGTCAGGCTCCCCATATCATCTTCTATGATGCACCATGGCAAGACGCTCCCATTATATATCAACTCCCCTTTCTAAGAGGGGAAACCATGGTGCATCATGGGAGCGATAGTGCAACCAGGGACTGCAGGGGAACATGATCATGACACCCCAACTACAAGTCTTCCAAGGTAACACAGCAGCCTTTCCAAAACAATAAATATTTTTGGTTTTGGCCAAAATGTGCATGATTTCAAGTTTTCACAGAAAAACCTGAAGTCTTCCAAGGGGAAAATACAAACATTTTTTAACCAGCTCTATCATCAAACCAGGGCGCAACTGTCTTCACACCAAATTCTGTCAAAAAAAATTCCTAAATCTTTGGGATTATAAAATTTTTCTAACTGTTGGTAAGAAATGTTTTTAAAAATGGCACACGATGAAGGTTCGTTACTGTGGAAATCAAAAGAAATTGCTCTTCAAGGGAGGCTCAAGAATTATCAAGCAGATTTAGGATTTTGCTCATTGTTAAAGTCAATAAAGATGTTTCCAGGCAATTATAAACGTTAAATGAAAACCGACTGAAACAATTCTGTGCATCAATGTTCCACCATTAGGCTTGTGCATAAGAACCTGAAGTTGCCAGGAATGAGAAACTATAAACAAAGGTGCAAGCGTAAGAGGAAATGAAAGAAGTTGGCAGATGCGTCAGTGAGATCTAATTTTTTCCTGTTAATCTAGTTGATATGTAAAAATGATTAACCTGACCACAAAAAGAGTCCCTTGAGAGTCTATCCCAAGCATCCTAACATTATGTTCACAAACCCCCATTAAAAAAGAGAGCAGAAAAGTCCAGTTTTCATTAACTCTGTGGTTACAGCCTCAGAACACAAACTACTGCCGTTTCTCTCTGGATGAGGGGTGTCAATGCAGACGAGCAGCTTTTCAGAGCTGCTGCTGCCACCATTTGCTCATTCCCTCAGGTTCCTGATTTCTTGCTTCTAGATGGAAGGAAAATTCTTCCTTGGATAAAGGCTCTGTCCTTCCTTGCTTTGAAGAGGGACATGGGTTGCAGAAAACAAGCCTCTACAACGTCCCCTGGCATTATCTGCAGCTCAGGCTATCTGGGCCTTAGCTATTAAAGCTGGCTGCTCCTGCTTCTTGGATGGGATAGCTGGGAAAAGGACGCAGGACCCAATCAGCCTGAGCTGCAGATAATGCCAGAGCACATTGCAGAGGCCAGTTTCCTGTAACCCATGTCCCTCTTCAAAAGCAAGGAACAGTCTTTATCCAAGGCAGAGTGAGCTTCTGCAAGGTTTTCTTCCACTTCCTTATCCTAACAGAAGGGCTACAGGGGCTTCGAGGTACTCACCCAGCTCGGGGGAGGGGGACATGACTCCTGAAGCCCCTTCTGCCCTAAAGGGGCAGAGACCCCAGGACATTATTTGAAGTATCAGTGTGCCAAGGAGACCTAGTCACAGACCAGGACTCCATCATGCTAGGCGCTGTAGAGTCCGAACAAAAAGACAGCATGTGAGAAAGCACAAAGATTCCCTTGTTAACTTTTCAAACAGGTATGATGGAGGCTGGCATCCAGGGCTGATCAGCGGCAGGAGCTGATCTTAATGAGCAATGAAAGGTAGGGTGAGGATAGGCCAGCAAGGGCCTGGAAAGTGAAGACAAATAGCTTATATGGGATGCCATAGAGAACGGGGAGTTAGTGGAAGGATGCAAAGAGGGGTGATGTGGGGATTTCCACCTTGACAGGATTCCCCAACGAGAGACCCTTCTGAGTCACCCCTGCACTTTGGGCAGAAAGGGTTGGCATTGCTCCATTTAGCTGGACCATGGCACTGAACTGGGGCCTGATTCCCCTGCTGGGTTAGTCATGTTGGACACCTGCTAAGGGGTAGTGCTCAGCTGTGCCCAAGAATGAGGGCCTGCAGATTGTCAGCATATCATGTGTGCTGCTACAACAACTGTGTCACGGGGGTTCCTTTAGGCCTGCTTCTTTCTTCTCTCTTTTAGCAGAAGTCTGCTAGGGGCAATGTTCTCCACTTGCTGGAGACAAACTACAGGAGACTAAGATGACTATATCTTTATACATGTGGCAGTGTATCATCAAGAGTCTTACGACTGTGTTCACCTGATGGCTCGGAGGAACTGTACTTCAAGCACCTGGACTGATCAGAAGAGCAAAAAAAAAAGGTGCTGTTAAGACGTCACTTTAACGCACTGCACAGACACCTGAGAAGCAGTCCGTCAAGCTCAGCTCCCAGGCAGCGATAAACTGCTGGAAGGCGAGCGTTCGTTAAAAATTTACATCCTCTGCGGTCCTACGACTGTGAGGCCCAGTGCCAGTTTCTGGGGCTTTACAGCCACTTTCCCCTGTTTTAAGAAGTGCATGGATTTCTCACCTACTCACCATGGGATTACTGGGGGTGCCAATGCATGGGGAACGGAGTCCTTACGTGCCTCCCCTCGGGGCACAGATGGCCTGCGGCGATCCTTATGCTTCAGTGTGGAGCCAGACTACAGAAATGGAGAAGATCGGAGAGAGACTCCTTCCCCCGAAGCCCCGTTCTGGCAGAGTGACGGCCCCTGGGGCTGAAAAACCAAACAGGCCCTGCCCAAGACAGGGCTCTACAGAAATATCAGCTTTTCTGCAGGGTGGGGGAAGGAGCAGAGGATTGAGAGTGCACCCCTGTATTGCAGAAAAGCTCCAAACATTCCCCTAGGGAGTGGAGGAAAGGAGAAAGGGTTTAAAACTAGGGCTATTGATTAATCGCAGTTAATCATGTCAGTTAACTAAAAAAAATTAATTAATAGCAGTTTTAATCGCACTGTTAAACAAAATACCAATTGACATTTAACAACTCTTTTTGGATGTTTTTCTACATTTTCAAATATATTGATTTAAATTACAACACAGAATATAAAAAGTGTACAGTGCTCACTTTATATTATTTTTATTACAAATAATTGAATGGTAAAAGATAGTTTTTTTCAATTCACCTCATACAAGTACCATGATGCAATCTCTTGATCATGAAAGTGCAACTTACAAATGTAGATTTTTTGTTGTTACATAACTGCACTCAAAAAGAAAACAATGTAAAACTTTAGAGCCTACAAGTCCACTCAGTCCTACTTCTTATTCAGCCAATCACAAAGACAAACAAGTTTGTTTACATTTATAGGAGATAATGCTGCTGGTTTCTTATTTACAATGTCACCTGAAAGTTAGAACAGGCATTCTCATGACACTTTTGTAGCTGCCACTGCAAGGTATTTACGTGCCAGATATGCTAAACATTCATATGCCCCTTTGTGCTTTGGCTTCCATTCCAGAGGACATACTTCCATGCTGAGGATGCTCGTTAAAAGAATAATGTATTAATTAAATTCTGACTTAACTCATTCGGGGAGAATAGTATGTCTCCTGCTCTGTTCTACCTATATTCTGCCATATATTTCATGTTATAGCAGTCTCAGATGATGACCCAGCAGATGATGTTTGTTTTAAGAACGCTTTCAAAGCAGATTTGACAAAAAAAGCAAAGAAGGTACCAATGTGAGATTTCTAAAGATAGCTACAGCACTTGACCCAACATTTAAGAATCTGAAGTGCCTTCCAAAATCTGAGAGGTACGAGGTGTGGAGCATGCTTTCAGAAGTCTTAAAAGAGCAACACTCCGATGCGGAAACTACAGAACCCAAACCATCAAAAAAGAAAATCAACCTTCTGCTGGTGGTATCTGACTCAGATGATGAAAGTGAACGTGCACCGGTCCGCACTGCTTTGTATTGTTATCAAGAAGAACTATCATCAGCATGGACACATGTCCTCTAGAATGGTGGCTGAAGATGAAGGGACACATGAATCTTCAGCACATCTGGCTTTTAAATATCTTGCAACGCAATGCCTGTTCTCACTTTCAGGTGACACTGTAAACAAGATGCGGGCAGCATTATCTCCTATAAAAGTAAACAAACTTGTTTGTCTGAGTGACTGGCTGAACAAGTAGAACTGTTTCAGAGTAGCAGCCATGTTAGCCTGTAGCCACAAAAAGAAAAGGAGGACTTGTGGCACCTTAGAGACTAACAAATTTATTTGAGCATAAGCTTTCGTGAGCTACAGCTCACCTTCATCGGATGCATTCAGTGGAAAATACAGTGAGGAGAGAACTGAGTGGATTTGTAGGCTCTAAAGTTTTACATTGTTTTATTTTTGAATGCAGGGTTTTTTTGTACATAATTCTACATTTGTAAGTTCAACTTTCGTGATAAAGAGCTTGCATTACAGTACTTGTACGAGGTGAATTAAAAAACACTTTTTTACAGCACAAATATTTGTAATCAAAAGAATAAAGTGAGCACTGCAATCAATACATTTGAAAATGCAGAAATCATCCAAAAATATTTAAATAAATGGTATTCTATTAATTTTTTTAATCACACAATTAATTGCGATTAATTTTTTTGATCACTTGACCACTCTAGTTTAAACCCTGTTTTTACACTGCTCACTCATTAACAACATGATCTACACCCTTAAGAAGGGTGGGAAGTGCTTTTTTTTTTTTTGGAACAGCGGCTTATGGAGTTTGCTACATTTACCCCAAGCAGGCTTTGAGTGGTTCTCATCTGCTTGGGAACAGTTATGCTCCTAGTCAATCCTTCCCACAGCTGAGTTGTGGATTTGAGTGGAGGGTGAAGCCTCGACACACCAGTTCAACTCAAAGCCCCATGTACTGGCAGAGCGAAGGTCAGTAGCTTGTGGCAACAATGCACAACTCACTCCGTAACACTCCAAGAGGCAGTAGGAACAGCTTTTCAGGACTTGGCTTTACGTTTGCAGGGCTTCTCTCCTACTGGGGCAGAGGGAACCCCCTAGAGAGATGTAGCACTGGAGGACCCAGTGGGTCAGAGCTTCAATGCTCAGCTGATTCCTGAGCTGAGAACAGGAGGAGCAGAGCCAGAAGATGAAAGGACATTGCTACTGCACAAAAACAAGTAAAAGTTAAAGCTATAAAACCAAGTGGTCGGGAGAAGCTGAACTGCCAGTTTGTTCCACCAATGGAGGCAGAACTTCCGGTGGTCCGAGCTGAAGGGTGGGTTTAGAGTCCTGGAGCTTCCAGCAAGACCACAGGTGCTTCTGAACTCCCCAGGTGACAGGCATTGCCCACTTACTATGAATGAGGGAAGCTGTGCAGCAGAAAGTGAATTTAACAATCCAAAATCCTTGATAGTTTAATTCAGAGGTCCCCAAACTGTGAGGCGCACCCCTCTAAGGGAGCATGGAGGAGCGGGGGGAGGGAGGGGGAAGACGCACAGCAGGGCCTAGGCCAGCCCCCATGAGGGGTGGGGAGGGAGCATCGGCCAGCCCCGCTTTGAGCTCTGCTCTGGCCCCAACCGCGGCCTCGGCTCCATCCCCAGCCTCAGCCCCAGATCGTGGCTCTGCACCTGTCCCTGCGGGGTCCCAGTCCCGCCTCCGGCCTAGGCCATGGCTCTGTTCCTGGCCCAGACCCACCCCCAGTTGTGGCCCCAGCCTTGTCCCCCTTACTCCTGTCTGCATCCCACCCCCCGAGCCGTGGCCCCACTCCCGGCGGGGCGTGGACAGGGTAAGGGGGCACGTGAGCCTGAAAAGTTCAGGGGCCACTGGTTTAATTGCATGTATGCTCCCGGGAACAGCAGGAGTGGTAATACTGCATGAACTGCAAAATCCTTTGAAGCAACACTCTGTGTGTAATCGTGCACGGCGTTTAAATCTGCACTTGTTTGTGATTTCCTCATTAGCTTCTGACTAAAGTCTTTGAGATGCATCATCAAAATCAATATGCTGTTGCAAACTAGTCCTGCTAAATGAAACAAGGAGGATGGTCCAGCGGCTAGGGCCCTCACCTAAGACTTGTGGGGCCGCCGTTCTCGTCTCAGCTCCACCACAGTCTGAGACCCCTTTGACAAATTGCTTAGTCTCGCTCTGCCTCAGTACCCCATCTGCAGAATTGGGGATGGGCACTTCTTTACCTCCCAGAAGCATTCAGACGATAATTAAAGATTGTGAGGTGTTCAGAGAGTGAATTGCTTCATATAGCATATCTAGAGATAACTCAGAAGCAGTCCCCGATATTGTATTTGCTGTTCCATTCATGACTGTTACTATTACCTGTATTATGGTAGTGCCTAGAATGTGCTATGTGCTGGCTGCACAAAGAAACAGTCCTTGCCCTGAAGAGTTCACAAACTAGAAGAAAATCTGACAGTTGTCACTGCCATTGCAACTTTTCTACCTCCTCTTCATGGACAGTGAAACCATTTTCATGCCAAAAGAAGCCAGAAGACCACTACTGCATGAGGAGAGGGGGTGAAAAAAGAGCAGAACTGTAATAAAACCCCCTTCAGTGAGCTCTGCCCAGAAAATTCACAATGTCAAAACAGTAGAGAAAAATGTTTGATATCAAAGACTAAACGCAACAGTAATAAGGCTTCATGAGAGCCCTATAGTAATTATATCATCAGGGAAGCAGATAGGTGTTTAGCTCCCTCCCCAACTCAGATCTATGTTTAATAAAAAACAAGTGTGCCGAACTGAATCCTGGGACCCAGACAGACACCCTAAGGCTTTACCCACTCTCAACTTTCTTAATTTCCCCACCACTGCTACTGCAGGGCCAGCTCTGCTGGTGGGAATATGAACATAGCTAAGCCTGTGGTGTTTTGACCAACATCTCATCTAGACCTACTTTGAGCAGGGTTAGAGGATTAGTTAAAATGCCAACAGGCAGTCTATAGTAATGTTTTCATCCCTGGAACTTCATGGGTAGTTGAACCAGTGGGAAATTAAGAGAAAAAGCTTAGCACAGACATAGCTTTAAGTGTATTGCTTGTGTAACTCTCGGAAACCTTTATTTCAAGAGAGTGCACATATCCATCCCTACAAAATTATGATTCAGAATCATTCTAGATATAGCCAAATAATTTTTCTTTAGTCTTTTTAACGTTGGTTGCCTGATTTCTGCCTCCAGAGTTATTTGTCTTTTCTAGATCACTGGCACCATTCGCACAAGCTTATCCATATACTACCACATAAACCTTCATTCATATATGCAGGGAGTGCGAGGGGAGTTCCATCTGCACACAATCAGTGTTTGGCCATCTCTCCTGTGAGTGTCAAAAATGTCTTCAATACAGGGCTCTCCCCCCACTCCCCCTCGGGTTGGGGGGGGGGCGTATGGGAATGATCCCTCTAACAGGAATTGGGCTTAGACCCAAATGATTTCACATGGACCACTACACAACTATCAGATCGTGACCATGGGCATGCTCTCCCCAAGCAGCCAAGTACTTGTGGATACATTTATTCAGATGGCTCCATGGCACATGGATTTTCACTGAAATGGTGAGTGTACTGCTGTTTACTTCTATGCACATACGATAGGACGTATGCGTGTGTGTTGCTATGGTTTAATGTGTGTGTGTTTAACATGCGCCCCCAAAAGCAGTCAAATTTAAATTCCTGTGCACGCTCCTGGATAGTGATAGGTTTTGGCCATGCCCAACTTCGGCTAAATTGGAAACAGGGACTTTAACTTACATTTCCACACCCCTTCACAGAACTGAACCATGCAGTCTACTTACAGGGCTGAGCTCTACTCACCTAAGGCAAACAACTGGCCCACAGTATATTTTATAAGAACTTCACTGTGCAAAAGAAGTTCCAGTGTTTATGTGCAGCAAAGCTAACTGCATACCTGCTTTGTTAAAACAAATATATAAGTTGATTTATTCTTTTGTGGAGTTGAAACACAGGTAATCCCCTCCATTTCTACTCTAAAGTTCTGAAATACTGCAGGGAAGACAGGGCCAGTTCTACACTGGGAACTGCATATATGTTTCAGAACCATAGCAACCAGTAAAAAATGATAAATGAGTCTGGGGTTAAAAAAAAAGCAGAGTCAGAAAAATAATATGAATAACTAGGCAACTCTTTGGCTTTATTCAGCCTACTGGGAGGAAATAAGCAACATTTTATAAAAGCTAGACAAATCTCATTTGTATTCAGGGAAGCACCCTTTTACAGAAGAATGTGCCTGCATAAAAGAGCATTTAAAACCATGCATGTAAAAACAGTCATTTGGACAAAGCATAGACTTGTAAATATTAGTGACTTTGAGGGGAAGTGTCTAGGGATTAGTGCAGGACTCTAGGAGCCAAGATCTTATGAAGTCTGACTGCTTTGGGTTGTATGACCTTAGTCAAATTACTTAATCCAAAGGAGTCTCTCTTTCTACAGAGAAAATTAACATGCCTGCCACCTTCATGGGGCTATTATGACAGACTTAATTAGTTAACGTTCATAAAGCAGGTTTAGATAGTCAGATGATGTTACTACTCATTGGAATTGGGATGAAGATGAATTTGGGCAATCATCATTTTAGTTGTGTTTGTTGTTTTTAAAGAGATGCTCAGACAGCTCCCATTGACTTTAACACAGTTGTAGGAGCTCTGCACCTCGTGTGTGTGTGTGTGTGGTGGGGAGGAAGAGCGCCTTACATTATGCCTAAGTAGTCACCATATTCAGATCCACATAACAGTGATAACTTCTTAAATCACTTACATGCACAGAAGCAAAATTCTCCACCTTGCTAATATGAAGCAAGTTTTGCCAGGCAGGTAAGTGCCATGAAAGCTCTGTCAGTTCCTCACATCGCAACATTTGTTGCCTGCAGCTCAGAGCCACTCAAAGCTGTGAAATTTTTTCCTACAGTAACTTTGGAAAAGGAGAACCCAAAAAGTTATTTCGTAATCTTTTTTTTTTTTTAAACACACTAAAGATGAAATTCTCACTGATCACTAGAAACAAGGGCCAAGATATGTCAATAGGGTTTTCTGAAGCCTAAATTCCTTTGTTCTAATTTTTATGGTAGTCCAGATGACATTGTTATTGACATGTGTGATTGGTATTGGTAGAATCAATTCTATGTAGTAAATTTTAAGAAATTTAACAGTTTAATACTTATCAATAAAGAATAATTCAGTGACAATAATCTAAGAGACTTGAGATTTGAGCTCTACTTATAAAAGCAACTTCCCTCCATGTGGTAAAGTAACAACCAAAATCCACGTTAAATTTTAGCACAGGCTGCCCTGCTTAATCAAGGTCTTCCTTTTTATCATCACTTGCATTACCCAGAGTGCCTAGAAGCCCCATGCATGGACCAGGACTGCACAGTGCTAGCCGTTGTACAAACACAGAAAAGACAGTCCTTGTCCCAAGGAGTTTACAACCTAGTGTTTATTGCAACAAAGAGCTTGTACAAAGAGGCATACTTTGTCAGTCATATGAATAACTAGACACATCATAAGTCTTAAATACTAGTGTTCAGTATTTAAAATAATTATTTTAAAACAGTCATTTACAGATTTTAAACTTTTGAACAATTTGCTAGCAGGAAAACCACAGAGAAAGTTTAAGTGTGCTTAATCTGTAGAGGTCTCCCTTTTAAAAACCTGAATTGCTGCTAATATTTTTTAAGTCAATTTGATTTAAGAAACTGACAAACATTTATTGCAAAAAGCTTCACAGACAACTAATATGATGCGTACTCTGCCTTGCTGTTTTTATGATGTACCATTTACTGGCAGATCTTTCCAAAATCCAACTGCTTGCATGCTGTAGGAATATAACTGATTTGTCTCAGGCCAAGAGACATGGAAACTGTACAAGTTCTCAGATACCCAATAGATTAATCTTTGTGCGACATGAATACAGTACTACTTTCATGTGGCAATTAGGTAGATTATTGAAAACAATTAGACTTGACTTGAGAATGAAGGTATTGCATAGTTTAATTTAAAAAAACAAAAACACTTTCAAAACTGGTAAAACTATTTTATTACTGCAGCATAGAGTTAACCACAAACCTAAAAAGCCTTGAACAGATTTTCCATTGGAGCAGTATTCCCTCCCCTACCCCACTCAGTTTGGACTGAGGCATAAATCTGTTCTACCATGAGATATTCCCAATGTAACCATGAACCATGACGAGTTAAGGTCACTGAATCGTGAACAGTTTCATTTTCAAAGTTTCTAGGATTTTTTTTTTTTTAAACTAAAAATAACAGAGTTGGAATTTGTGGTCATGGTCAAACAGTGATAAAAATCAAGAACAGATAAAGCCACAAATAGAAGTAAGATTTGCAAACTTGGCTTTGTTGAAGCAGGGGAGCCAGTGCTATTTAATCAAAAGCACAAAGCATCAAGTGTTTGTTACAATGAACAGCAAAGTCAAAGCTTGAAGAATTCTAAAAATTGGTGCAGAAGACAGATTGTCTAAAGTAAAGCAGCAATGCAGAAAAAGTGAAAGAAACACGAGTGCGACACTTGTGTGCTTAAAAGTGTCCATCACAAAATATAATGCGACTTGGGTGAGAGCACAGGTGCCATCTGTGAGAAGTGTTCTAGAATCATGGGTAATGTTATTTTAAACAGTAGTTGGTTGAATTTTGCCCTTTATCTCCTTCATATGAAACTACTCAGTAACAGTGAGGGTATAATGTCATCCCATGCCCCCATATCCTATAGGATGTGGTAAAGTATACCTATGACAACAAACTGGCTTTTATTCACAGGTACGATCTTACCTCTAATACGGTGCATAGTGAGCACTAGAGAGGTGTAAATTCTAGACCATGCTAGCGTGTTGTGCACTAACCGGCCCCTGCGGACCCTATTAGGGTCCACAAAGTTCCCCAGTATGCGTTTGAAACATGACTACGTCCACAAGGGCCAGTTAGTGTGCACTAAAATTTATGCCCCTCTAGCGCAGACTATAATACTTAGTCCTGCCTTAAGTGCAGGGGACTGGACTAGATGACCTCTCGAGGTCCCTTCCAGTTCTATGATTCTAGTGCACTGTGTAGATGAGCCCTAATTCATTAACTGGCCCTACAGCTTTGGAGCCCATTACCAGATGCGGCTTTGAGACCCCCACCCATACACTGGGCCAGTTTTATCTTTTCTACTTGTGCAGAGAGTGAAGTGCGGAGCATGACTCAAGTTGTTTTGATTCAGCAAATGCTTTAAAGGTCATTTGTAAATATTAAAACCTCCACAGGTTTAAAAAGTACTACTGATTTGATATCCAGGTCCTTACCCAGGCTGATCACGGTGGCATTTGACAGCCATACCACGCAACAGGATGGGCACAGAGTTCTGAGTAGGAAACATCTGAGCATAAGAAAATGCTGTTAGTGCCATAATGTGCCTTGGGCAGATTGTGTTTCAAGGAGAAAGAACCTACTCTGAAACAGGTGCGTTTTAGTCTTCAGGTGTATAGCATTAAAGTTTTGCCCAAGACCAAGGAAGGGAGAAAAGCAGGACAAAGCAGAATTATCCATTTCAGCTTTGCCAAGTGATCAAGACAAGCTGAAAATATTCTCATTACCCAGAAAAAAAGGACTATTAATGTCAGTTTCCGCCTCCCCCACAAGTACAACAGAGGAGGCTAGAGGTAGGCTACATGACACAAGATACAGCTGCTCTGTCAGTCATCATTATTTCTATCATCATAGCGCCTTGGAGTCCCACAGCAGAGGTGGCTGGTGGGACTGAGTGGGAGCGGAGCAAAGTACTGAATTGTATCAGGTGTAAGGGCAAGAGACTGAGCTGTGAGGGGAAGGGGTGGGTGCATTTAGATTCCCCAGGCATTACTTGTGGTGACTGGTGGGAATAAGAAGAAATCCACCACTGAGCATGCCCTATGCCAAATTCATTTCAAATGTGTCCGTCAGTGCTCTGACCCGATGTCGATGATTGAGGGAGATAGGGTCTGAGCTTTTCAGCTACAGTAAGGTAATTCAGAGACCGTTATTTACGCCAGAAAAGCAAGCGATAAGAGTTTGCCGAACAAGCTTTGTAGCAAAATAAACTGTAGTTTGATTACTCATTGAGCAACACACAATTTCCTTCTATTTTGGGAAAGAGATGGCCTCTCTAATGCTTAGTTATAGCCTCACAATTGCAAGCTTAGCTGCTACCATGAGGGACAGTTTACTTTGCAAGTTAATCCTTAATTTACATACTTTTTTTTTTTTTTTAAATTGTGTAAGAACCACAAACAGTCTATTAAAAACATTTGAAGCGTGTCTGGAACACAAGTCATGAGGGCTTTAAAGACAGCATCAATCTGAATCAACAGAGGATAATACTGAATGTCACGGACCAATTAAAAGTGAAGTACATAGCAAAGACAAATGCTCTTTCCAGAGAATATTCGAAAGCTGGTTTTATGGTTTCAGGTCTAAAAGATGGAGTTATGTATTTTGAAGAAAGCATGAAAAGTCCTCTTGTAGAGAATCTGTTCTAAATGGCTTAACACCAATTACACGTACACAACCTGTTGTCTGCTGCTCACGCAAAATACACAGAAACAAAAAATGTCACTTTGTCCACACAAAATTCCTATTACTGGATTGCTCCAAGAAATGCAACATGAAGAGATTCAAAAGTTTGTCTCTTCGACTAACATGGTTTACATGGCCACTAAGTATTTTTTTTAAATCCTGTTAAAACACTACTGTGTACACACCTCCTCCTGTGGAGAGAATGAGGACAAACAAGCGACGGATATTAGTCACATAGCTCAATGCACAAGTGGAAGGCACTCAGACACTATGCTGATAAGCGTGGTATGAGAACTTACAGAATTTTAGGGATTTGAAATGCTACAAAAATGGCCTTAAATCTTGATTAAATAATATTAACGTCGATAAGTGAGACATTAGAGGCAATTGCCAAGTAAGAGGCAAACATCTCAGAAGTGCATGAGAAAAAGCTAGCCTTATTAACACATCCACTGACAGCAAATGCTTTAGAAAGCTAAATAAGAGTTGCATACATCAGATTTAGGTGGGAAATCTTGTACTCCCACCCAGACTCTGAATCTGGGACAGCTGATGGGAATCACATGGAATACAACTGCTTTAGGAGTTGTGAGGAACCAAGGCAAAAAATCTCAAAGAAGAACAACTGAACCTGAATTGCAATGATGCAACAGTGAAAATGGGCCTACACACCACTTCAACAGCCAAATTTAGACAAGATGTCTTCATTCCACCTGGCATCAAGTGACATTCTTAAGACCAAGACAAGTGATTTGTGGGTAGATTGTTCTGTTGAGTCAGCATTTGAAAGAAAACAACCATGTGAGTATTGCTACTGAGTGCAGGGGGGTTGCACTCGTGATCAGCAGTAAGGGAGTTGACGGTGATCATATTTTTTCTGGGCCCCTCCAATTTAAAAGTCACTCATCTGACTGAAAAAACAGCACAGAATCAGAGAAGTTACGGAGCAATTTATTAGCTGGCAGAGAAACAGTTACAAATCTGTGCGTGCTTAGTAATCACTGATTTAGGAAGCTATTTTAACAGTTAAGAACCCCAAAACTGGATCAAAAAGGCATTCACTATATGCACAATCACTCCACAGAATCCCATGTATAAACACAATGTGAACTGATACTCTACCCAACGGGCCATTTACTGAACCACAGAATCGTAGAACTGGAAGGGACCCCAAGAGGTCATCTAGTCCAGTCCCCTGCACTCACAGCAAGACCAAGTTATCTACATCGGGGTTCTCAACCTGTCTCCCCCCCCAACATGCTATAAAAACTCCATGACCCACCTGTGCCACAACTGTGTTTTCTCATATCCAGTAGATTAAAAGCCAGGGCTGGCATTAGGGGGCAGCAAACAGGGAATTGCTGGGGGCCCCATGCCACAGGGAGCCCCACACAGCTAAGTTGCTTGGGCTTTGGCTTTCTGCCCTGGGCACCAGCAAGTCAGATACGAGGCCTGCTCTCTTGTTTATTTTGGCGGACCTCCTGAAACCTGTTTGCAGCTCCACAGGGGCCATGGACCCACAGTTGAGAACCACTAATCTAGACCATCCCTGACAGCTGTTTGTCTAACCTACTCTTAAAAGTCTCCAATGATGGAGATTCCACAACCTCCCAAGGCAATTTATTCCAGTGCTTAACCACCCCGACAGTTAGGAAGTTTTTCCTAATGTGCAACCTAAACCGCCCTTGCTGCAATTTAAGACCACTACTTCTTATCCTATCCTCAGAGGTTAAGGAGAACAATTTTTCTCCCTCCTCCTTGTAACCACTTTTTATGTTAAGTTCAGTTATACTGTACCACATGGGAAAGCTGACATTTCCTAGGAGATCTTCTATATCACTGACACAGCCCTGAGGATTTCCATTTGTCTCAGCTTTAACCCCTGCCTCCCTAAGACCTCATATCACAGCCATCTTCTTCCACCATTGAGCAGCTCCTCATTTGTCTAGAGGAATCACTAACAGGTAATCCCAAAGACTCCCTTTCCTATTAAGGCCTAACCATTCTGTACCTTCAAGCAGCTCACAGTAGGGGGACCTAGATCACCTGTACAGTAGCACAGAGATCTACCAGTTGGCTGCTGAAAGCAACACATTTATTTTGACCAAACAGCATTTTCACACAAGACAGATCTCAAGACTAAAATGGCAGAGATTTAATTGAATAAATACAAGATTCAAATCCAGCACTTTGATGTTCACGTAACCCATCAGAGTCAGAGTGATAGAAAACAAGGCAGCAATTGTTTAATGTTACAGTACCTGACTGGAAGACGTATCTGGCTAAGCCTTGCATTAACTCTGCCGGCCATGTAGGTGGTGCCGACTCCCCTGTCTCTCTCTTTAGTCGAAACGTCAACTCGAATCCAAAACCACTTGGCCCATCCGTTCCTGTAAATCTGGAGAGAAGGAAAAGCAAATGGGTCACATATTTCTCCTCAACAAGGGTGGACCTTAGGATTAGGTAGATGGGAGCAGCAGCAGCAATGCTGGGCAATGGTTTTCAAGAGGTTGTGCCTTTTCTTTTCCTCCTAGGACGAATGAGGAGTTGAGAGCTTCTCTAGTGGTATTTAAATGTACATGCATCCAAATGGCACAGAATCATTAGGTTAGCCAGCTCGTTTCTGCATAAAACTAATACAGTAATTCAGACAGTAAAAAAAAAAAAAATCTAAACTCTATTCTG
This sequence comes from Lepidochelys olivacea, assembly GCF_965140295.1. Lineage (NCBI taxonomy): Eukaryota > Metazoa > Chordata > Testudines > Cheloniidae > Lepidochelys > Lepidochelys olivacea. Next base: position 122,697,661 of record NC_140417.1, read on the forward strand.
GCATATGGCATGGAATATTCTGTACTGGGGACAGGTCAACAGAAGAAGTGGAAAAAGGTGAAAGCCTTACTAGAAGCACTGATTTAATCCCGTCAGATACTTCAGTGTCCGTTGTGAATGTCAGCAGCCCACTGCAACTAGCACTAGAGGTGCATTTTGTCTGGAGTATCCAGGTACGGTAGGCAGCACTGAAAACGTTAAACAGGAAACTGACTGCAGAAGAAACCGGGTGAACGCTTGGCCAGTTACTTTGGTAGGAGTTAGGTGGCAGGTTTGTTTGCTTGCATCTAGCAAGCTCTACTCAGGAGAGTAGGGCCACATTGGCAGAGGTAGGGAGATCAAGTCTGAAAAGTAGGCCAGGCTGTCCAGTGGGAAAGTAGTTTGATACGGTCTCCCATGACCTTCTCATAAACAACCTAGGGAAATACAACCTAGATGGAGCTACTATAAGGTGGGTGCAGAACTGGTTGGAAAACTGTTCCATGAGAGTAGTTATCAGTGGCTCTCAGTCAAGCTGGAAGGGCATAACGAGTGGGGTCCCGCAGGGTTCAGTTCTGGGTGCAGTTCTGTTCAATATCTTCATCAATTATTTAGATAATGGCATAGAGAGTACACTTACAAGTTTGTGGACGATGCAAGTGCTTTGGAGGATAGGATTAAAATTCAGAATGATCTGGACAAACTGGAGAAACACTGACATAAACAGGATGAAATTCAATACAGGACAAATGCAAAGTACTCTACTTAGGAAGGAACAATCAGTTGCACACATACAAAATGGGAAATGACTGCCTAGGAAGGAGAACTGCGGAAAGGGATCTGGGGGTCATAGTGAATCACAAGCTAAATATGAATCAACAGTGTAACACTGTTGGCCAAAACCAAAAAAACCCAAACATTCTGTGATGTATTAGGAGTGTTGTAAGCAAAACACAAGAACTAATTATTCCTCTCCACTCTGCGATGATTAGGCCTCAACTGGAGTACTGTGTCCAGTTCTCGGCACCACATTTCAGGAAGGATGTGGACAAATGGGAGAAAGTCAAGAGAAGAGCAACAAAAATGATTAAAGGTCTAAAAATCATGACCTATGAGGGAAGACTGAAAAAACTGGGTTTGTTTAGTCTGGAAAAGAGAAGACTGAGAGGGGACATGATAACAGTTTTCAGGTATATAAAAGGTTGTTACAAGGAGGAGGGAGAAGAATTGTTCTCCTTAACCTCTGAGGATAGGACAAGCAATGGGCTTAAATTGCAGCAAGGGCGGTTTAGGCTGTAGAATCTCCGTCACTGGTGGTTTTAAAGAGCGGTTATACAAAAACCTGCTAGGGATGGCCTAGATAATACTTAGTCCTGCCTTGAGTGCAGGGGACTGTACTAGAAGACCTCTCCAGGTCCCTTCCAGTCCTATGACTTCTGGCTTTACTATCATTAATCCTTCACTCAGAGTTCTACATTTTACACTCACACAGAAAGGAAAATGTCTGCCCTCCCAGATGCCGAAGACTGACAAAACATCAGACTTGCTGTGAAATTTCTAAGCCACATGGACAAATATTTAAGTCCACAAAATTTGAGACCAGTTAGTGACGCTAGCCTCCTTCATATTAATGCCATCACATCCCTTACTTGCTTGTTATGGCTGTGCCATGAAGTTTAAAGCAGGCATAAGAAAGATGGATTTACAGACAGCATACAAGCATCACACAGAAACAGGCCTTCATAAGCCAGTACCGTTCTGTAAGTTGCATAAATTTGCAAGAAACTTTATGGTAACTGGCAAAGTTCACGGAAAAAGTGAATTTCTTGGATCCAGGTCCCTTGCTGACATCTATGAAAGATATAATGCAGGAGGTGTTAACATTTTATTTATACTAAAAACACCCAAACATGGCGATCAAAAAGCTCACTAAAGTATTTCCCAGTTGTGGTGCAGGGACCACCAGTGATGCTCAGAGCACTTCCAGGTGCCATAATGGCAAAGAATTTGTCTCTTCACAGAGATGCTTTCCAGAAATTCTGGGCTGGACAACAGCTCTCAGGGTTTTGAGACCAACAAGAAAACCCAAACCCAAGTATTACTGTGTACTTACTCTCCAGAGCTGCATCATCATTAGGCTTGGCAGAATTTAATTTTATTTATTTATTTTTTTTGGTAACTGCAACAGATTTTTTTGTTTTTTATCTATTTAAATTTACAGTTGTAGGAAATTACAGGGGAGTCAAACAGTAGAGTATCAGACAATTATTTAATGACAGTAGATATTTAGATTCAAAAAGTTAAAGCTTTATAACCATTAAACACACAAATTGTCAACATCACATCAAAATATACAATGTAAATATCCTTAAATCACACTAAGTTCTTAAAAAGAAAAGGAGTACTTGTGGCACCTTAGAGACTAACCAATTTATTTGAGCATGAGCTTTCGTGAGCTACAGCTCACTTCATCAGATGCGATGAAGTGAGCTGTAGCTCACGAAAGCTCATGCTCAAATAAATTGGTTAGTCTCTAAGGTGCCACAAGTACTCCTTTTCTTTTTGCAAATACAGACTAACACGGCTGTTACTCTGAAACCTGTCACTAAGTTCTTAAGCAGCCTTAAGTTTCTTTCTTTGCCTATGTGTAAATTTTGATTATTAATGGAAATATTTTTCATGGGTTTGTTGCACAGGGAAATTGACATTTACAGATAAAAGTCAAATCATGCCAAGCCTAATCATAACTATCTTTGTTGGGGTTTCTTTGATGCAAGTTTGATCCAATTTGCAGATGATGAAACTGGAGAGGCAGCAAATATACCCAAGGACAGGGCCAAACTATGAAATAACCTGAAAAGCTTAGAGCCGCTGTAATTGCAGGCAATGAGAGAAGTTACTGAAAGACTAAACACAGGGGAGAAAACAAACAGAAAAGTTAGATATCTAACTAAGCAGCTCTACCCTACACACTCAAGCATGTTCATTTTCATCTTGACCACTTAATACACTCCATAATATGAAGAATTTGACAATCACTGGCATAGAGATATCTGCTGCAAATAGGACAGACCTGCTATTCAAGAATGGCTAGTCAAGGCATGTAAATACATAATTCCAAGAAGCTAATGTAGCTTGCAGTAACAAGCCACAATAAATGCATAATTACAAACTGTACATAAACCATGGAAGTGCTTATTGGTTACACAGAAAGTTTGGGATCATGGAACTGAATTTTGATTAGTGGAGCCTGTCTTAAGTGACCACTTATGAGGACCAACAAAAAAGGCTGCTTTAGGGAGGGAAGGTGGGCAAGGTGATATCTTCTATTGGACCTACTTTTGTTGATGAGAGAGGAACTTTGGAGCCAAAGAAAGCTCTTCTTTGGGTCTGGGAAAGGAACTCACAGGTCACACCAAAATGCAAGGTGGAACAGATTGCTTAGCATAAGTAGTTAACACATACTGTAAGAGACCATTCAAAGCAGAGTGGCCCATTAACACCTCTGCAGTCATAGGACAAAAGGAGGGGGTTAGTGGGTTACAGGTTGTTGTAATAAACCATAAACCCAGTGTCCCTGTTCAGTCTATGATTTTTGGTTCAAGCAGCGTAATGAATTTAAGCTCCTAGGCTTGCCCTTTGAAAGTGTTGTGCAGTAAATCTGCGAATACTGGGAGAGCCAGGGGTTCGACACTCCAGGGAGAAGCTCGCAGATCTCGGGTGTGCTAACTTGTAGAGTGTCAGCAGGGCCGCTGAGGCCCGGAGTGGAGGACTTGTGTTGCCCATGGCTGGTGCCCGTGCTGATGCATGGCAGACACAGACAAAGCTTCCTCACACTAAGGGCAGGGAGTAGTGGGGTGTCTTACAACTCTTAGTATCCCCAGGAAGCGTTACACTGTCCTAGCTATGAAGAATGTTCTCTTCAAGGCCACTTTCAAGCCTTACATCAACTGTCATGTTCAATCACTTGAAGCTACCATATAACGTGATCATCTAAATTACCATATTTATTGTTTTAGGGCAAGATGCACAACCCTCTCTCAAACTGGTGAGCGCTTACACAAGCAGTTCCACTGAAGGTATTGGGACTATTTGTGTGAGTGCTCACCAAAATGTGTAAGGTTTACAAAACTGGGTTCTTCACTAATTCTCAGTCTGGAGATATCTAGTTCTAATGTAAAGAACAGGAATCTTAAAATACAATGATAATTTTTACTGAAACAAGCACAAAAAGACTTTCTTCCATATTTTAGCATGATGAAAGTTTACTACTTGAGTATTAAAAGGAATCTCTCTGGCAAGCAAGGAGATGGTTTTGCATGCTTAAACATGAAATGGGAGTAGTGCAAAGTTCTGAAGAGAATCAACTAGAAAGTCTCATTTTTGCCTGAAAATTTGGTTCCTTCTATGATTAGTTGTAACACCCGAAGTTATAGAAATGCTTTAAAAAAACAAAAAAAAACCAAAACAGTTTACCTTACACATTTGACAACACTTTTGTATTAAAAAAAAATCAGTGCTTTCATGCATCAGTTAGCAAGGGGGAAATTTACAGAAGAAACCCTTATAATAGGGAAGAGTAGAAAAATTACCTTTTTTTTTTTTTTTAATTCCAGGATATGTTACTTTTAAAAGGTGCTATATCAGCAACTTGGAGTTTGCTTTAAAAAAAAAAAATAATAAAAAAAGTTGACTTGGAAATTTCAAACTGATCTTACAAAGTTAAAATTCTTGTAAAGCAAGATAGATCGCTGCAGGATTATGTCCCCAATACGTGAATTCCAAATATATACTTTGAAGTGTGTTATTCAGTTGCTCAGCTTGAAAAAGCTGCTATAAAGCAAAGTGCATGATTCTAGCTACAAATAATTGTTTATCAAAAAAGTCCACACACATGCCATAAATTAATCTGTGAACAAGTTATGCAGTAATGAAAGTAAAAAGAAAAGGAGGACTTGTGGCACCTTAGAGACTAACCAATTTATTTGAGCATAAGCTTTTGAGATCTACAGCTCACTTCAACGGAGGAATGCACCCTATGAAGTGAGCTGTAGCTCACAAAAGCTTATGCTCAAATAAATTGGTTAGTCTCTAAGGTGCCACAAGTCCTCCTTTTCTTTTTGCGAATACAGACTAACACGGCTGCTACTCTGAAACCAGTAATGAAAGCGTTCACGTATGTAACTATGAAGTCTACACAAAAGGGACTGTTTAGACCACCAGTGTAGGCTAGCACCCCAATTGTTACCTTCCAATGGTATGTTACTGGCAATCAATTTTACTACCAGCTAATTTTACAGGATAATTATCAACCTTACCAAAAGTTATTTGAAGCTTGTTACTAGGAAATGAAGAAAGAATCAACACCATTCACTTGACCAGGATAGCAAACCCTCTTTTCTCCTCAAGTTTTTATTCTGTACTATAGATTACCCATTTTAGGTTTTTTTTAAAAAGTTAAAACTTTAGATGAAACTTCAGTTATACACACTGAACAGTTACGAGTTATCTACTTTAGGAAACATGCTCTCTTTTTGCAAAAATGTGACAGCTCATAATACTTAACATGGATGGTTCTTAAGTTCTTATTTCTTAACTCAGCATTCAATTCTTTAAATAAAGCATGCAATTACTAAGAAAGATGACTATTTGCATAGGTCTTTATTCCACTAAATAAACTGAGTCAGCGATAACAGAGCTTGTATTTGAAGGCCTGATTCAAATGGTTATATTCTTGACAAGTGGTCACTGAAAAAAGACATTGTACTGAAAGGAAACAGATGTGATTCACCAGTGTTCTATTAACATCCAATGGCAATAACAATTTATGAAGTGTAAGTCGTTAATCTGACGCGTTTTACTTTTAGCTTTGTAATTTGTTAAAAAATTAATCCTGATCAGTGTGTAATTTCAGAAGCCAATCTATGATTGTGATAAAATCCATACATATTTACTGAAGGCCTATTAAGAATTTTGTATAAGTGAAATATCGGGTTAATTTTTTTTTAATTTCCAAAAATAAGCAAGTCTTGTTTTACTTCCAAAATATAAAAATACCCCAGGTATTTTGAACTGAAAACCACATTGAAAAATGGCTAACAATCTCGAATAAAGTCAAAGCTGCTGCTTCTACTCTCCCATGAACAACATTCCCAAATAAAATTCTAAATAAATCTGATGTAGTCACAGTAGTTGCTATAAGAGTCCATAATAAGCGAAAGTGCTTAAATCCTGTAGACACTGAGATCCAGCTACACTATTTAAGAAGTGAATTTTCTCCTCAACCAATGACCGTACCATTGTCATGTCTAATAAGAGTCCAATTCAACCAGAGAGTAACCAGATAAATCCGTAAGTCAGTGAGAATCGGAGACAACGTAAGACCAGGAGTTCAGCAGCCTCGCATTTGTTCTCTACTGGTTTATTTTCTCCAGCTCCTCAGTAGTTTCATATCCTATTCCTCCCTGCAAAGTCTCTCCATGGGTATGTCTTGACAGGCAAACACTATGTTTCTCAGCTGAGATAGATTAACATAATAGTACCCCTAGGTTGCGATACAACCAGCTATCATGGCTTCAGACATGTCAGTCTGAGTCTTTCCAGGGCTTTTCAATAACATTAAGCTAACTTGAGTGAGCTAACACGTTTGACGAATACACAATTTTTGCCCCTCAAGACAAAGTTCATGCGTGTGACAACAAGGTGAAACTGACAGGATGTTATTCCTTCAGTACAGAAGATTTGAAACTCACCTCACTGTACCAACACTGTAGTTCTATTAATTTCTTTATACCCCATCAGTAGGAGAATCGCTATACATTAGTTTGAAGGTGTTTCAGATTTACAGTAACATTAAAGTTTAGACATTTAGAAATTAACACTGCAGATGGGGGGAGGGGGAAGGAGGAAACAGGGTGGGAACACAGAACTAACATTTTGTATCCATCCATAGACTTCAACTGAGAGCTCCAATACAGCATTAAGTTTCTATACTAACAGAACTGAATACCTCACATAGTTTGGTTTATGCCTTGTTACGGCTGAACTATGCACTACTGAGTGAAAGAGATTTTACCAGAAAATAAAAGTGCTAGGAAGGAGGAATATTTATACTTGTCCCAAATTCCAGAGATACTAGACAGGAGAAAACAAAACCAAAAAACCCAACCCTCTAGGTACATCCCATTATTTTTGCCTCTTCCAATGAAGGAAGTATCCTGATTCCTAAGCATTCAGCTAGCCATATTTTCACAAAACCAGACACTGATGGGGGAATTCTTGGCTTGCTACATGTCCACTGGCTAGCACGAGTGCCATGCATCAAGCAGTTTCATATTTTAACTACAGCAGTAATGGAAGGCTCTTGTATCTGCCAAGTCAAATCCAACCCCATATTTAATAGTAGAACCTTAGTTTGCCATATGAATAAAAATAAACCTTTTGAAAGCCAGAATCATATACTACATGCCATTCTTTGGTTAAGAAATCCCTTTATCTGTTCAGCAAATCAGACCAACGGAACAGTCCACATTTTGCACACACGCTGCAGAAGTCTGGCTTGCTCTTTTAATGGGGTAAGAGTTTCACTGATCATGACATGTAGTTCTAGCAAAGGAATCCAAAGAAATAGAGGCCCCTTTATTTATAGATCAGCAATAGCCAGCTTCCCTGAGCCCCCTGCCACTCAGTGCTCTGCCAGGACCTCTCCAGAAGCCACACACAGAGAACTGAAAAGCTGCTCCCCTCCTCAGCGGAGTATCCAGGGTGTTTTTCACATCAAATAACCCAGCTTTAAGAGGATCAAAAGCCAAACTAGCACTCTGCATTAAATCAGCGCTAAAAACTGGAGCCTTTTAGTTTAAATCAAAGCTGCTTGCCAAAGCGTGTATGTTCTCACTGTAGCAAGAAACAAGAAAAGCTTCTTTTCATTCCAGTGCAAAGATGGCAGTATTTCAGTCTGCTTTTAAAAGCTATGGGAAAAAGAGAGACTCCTGGACAAGTAGCAGAGTGTACTGGGTATTTACTTTTGAGAGTGAGTGTATAAACATATCAGGGTTATGAATCCCTGAAAATGGGCATTCACAACTGGAAACACTGACCCTTAGCTATAGCCACGCCAGTTAGCAAATGAGAAGCACTTCAGAATAATTTTTAGTTTAATTATAGCTTCACTTTGGTAAGTTACAGAACAGCTCTAAACAACCATTTCTGGCCCCAGTAATAGGATCAATCTTTCCCAAGAAAACTGGGCTAGCAGATAGGGCGCTGACCATTGATTCAGAAGCCCTGGGTTCAATTTTCAGCTTGGCCATGTACTTCCTGTCTGACCTTGGGGAAGTCATTTCAGCTATCTTGTGCCTCTGTTTCCCTCTGTAAAATGGTGATAGCACTTCCCTATCTCACAGGGATGTTGCAAGGATTAAATTTTATTAATTGTGAAGCACTTGGATACTATGGCACTGAGGACTATACAAATTACCTGGACAGAGCTCCCATGACTCTGACATCAGCAACAGCTACTGTTACTTTCTGTGCAAAGTCAAGAGTGTTCCAAACTCTGCTCCACAAGCGAACAGTAATTGCCTATCTACCCTGTTGCCTTTGTAAGTATTAATTACTGTTAGTCTGTAATTTTCAAAGGATTTTAGTTATTCGTTCAAGAAGTTAGCTATAGTACAAGGCCATTGACAGTGAGTTCAGGTCACCTCCCACTTAAGTCAATAAAAGCAGAACTGGGCCAACGTATTTTAAACTCCAAATTCTGGTTACCCGGATAAGTTTTACAAAAGATAAACAGGACAGGAAAATGGAGATTTTTCTGACGTGCCAGTGTAGGTCTTAGCTTTGTTAAAACTCTACCGAAAAATCAAAAGCGCTGCACTAGTGCACAGGAATCCAAAAGGGACACTAACCTGTCTCGAGTCACAGTCCCAAACTGCGTGAAGTCCAAAGTTTTAGAGATCTCATTTACATTTCACCATTTCTGCCAAGTTAATAGTAATATTAAAAAGCTATTTTAAAAAAATATTGAAGGGTGGCAGGCTATGTACCAGTATCTCAGTTAAATGACCGTCCTACAGTCTTCATTCTCAGCAAAATATTGGGTAAGAGCTGATTTGCTAACACAACTGCTCGGATTCAAAGGGTCACCCTGTTAAAATAAAACCACAGAGGCACTCTATGCTTTTCCACAGGAAGTGATATACACTAAAATAAATATACATTCCAAAGGTAAAAAGCTACCCCATCTTGCTTAAATCAGGAAGTGACTTGAGAAGACGCATTAAGTGAGATCCTACAAGCCAGTGCTGCATCAGACCATGAGCAAAGGGGAAGGAGGGTGAATATTGCAGACAGCCTGGGGAAGGAATGAGTGGACAGAAGAAAGGCCCAGGACTCCTAGCAAGACAAGCAGAGGGAAATGCACCAGGACAATAGGGCTTCTCCACCAGCAAATGCAGATGCTGCAGTCTCTTGGGACCTCCATATTCAACAATCCTGGGCTCGACTCCCATTGCAGTCCCTATGCCTCTCCCCTCAGCATTCCATATGGCCCCAGGGCCCACATGCCTACCCCTACCATCCCACACCAGAAGAAAGCATGGACAGCCACAGCTTCACATACAGCAACGATGGCTGTCACAGGTCAGTGTAAGTGTAGGCTAAATGGATGTGAATGTTCTTTCCCCTTGTTAACTTCGCTTGTAAATTGCCCAGATTTTTCTTTGCGCTGGTTTTGTTACCCAAAATTCTATTGTTTGGCAAATAATTCATCTTTATTCGTTCCCAACGTATGCTGCAAAGAGCAATGAAAGCACCCACTTCAGTATTTGTTACTGTGGAGTGTGACAACTCATAGTATTAGTGATACTAACAATCATTAATGTACAGCAAGTACAACAAAATTATTTGGTGCATTCTTAACAGGCCCCAAAACAGCAGTGCCAGGTAGAGGTTGAGCAATAATGCATACATCACAATGCATTACTGTGGCTCACTGTTAAAGTGCTCTTGCAAAGCCACTCCATCTCTGCCCTACCCCCCAGTGGCAAGTTTCCCCCCTTTGCTTCATAGAGATTATGCAAGCAGCTATAACCATTGGGATTTTTTTTCACTGAGATCCAATCTTGTGCGTATCCAACGCCAGTGTCCCTTCGATCGACCAAAAACACATTCAGCAGTCATTCTGCACCTGCTGAGCTGGTAGCTGAATCTTTCCTCGATGCTGTTGAGGTAGCCAGTATGCGGTTCCATGAGCCAGGGGAGAAACGGGTTGTCTGGGTCCCCCAGGACCATTATTGGCATTTCAACATTGCCAATGGTACTCCGCTAGTTGGGAAAGAAGGCCCCTGCTTGTAGCATTTTGAACAGTCCTGCGTTCTTAAAGATGCGAGAGTCATGCACCTTCCCTGACCAGCCAATGTTCATGTCAGTGAAGCATCCCTGGTGACCCCCCAGCACTTGCACAACCATGGAAAAGTAGCCCTTTCTGTCGATGTACTCTGTGCAAGGTGGGCTGGTGCTAAAATAGGCATGTGAATGCCATCTAATGCTCCACACCAGTTCAGGAATCCCATTGCAGCAAATCCATCCACTATGTCCAACACTTTGCTGAGACTCTCAGTCTGGCATAGCAGGAGGTGATTAATGGCCCCATGTGCTTGCATGACAAGACACCCCACAGTGGATTTTCCAACTCCAAAAGGATTCCCACTGACCAGTAGCAATCCAACGTTGCAAGTTTCCACAGTACAATTGCCCCTCGCTTCTCCACTGTCAGTACAGCTCTCATTCCGGTGTCCCTGTGCTGGAAGACTGAAGCGAACTTGGGACACAGATCCAGGAACATGGCCTCCCACATCCAAAAGTTCTGCAGCCACCATTTGTCATTCCAAGCCTACATTACAATGCAATCCCAGTCAGTGCTTGTTTCTCAGGCCTAGAAGTGGTGGTCCACCATGTGCTGCTGATCTGTGAATGCCATCAACAACCTTGAATTGGTTCTCCATCTGTCCCCCAGCAATCATGTTCCCTGCTGATTTCTTTCTTCTTGTGGCTCTGTAAATACCGGAGGATTGTGTAGGAGGGACGACAGACAAATAATCCAAAATGAATAGCTGATATAACTACTAATTAGTTTATTACAATAATGCCTAGAGGTCTCAGCCAGTGATCCGGACTCTAGCACACCATGCACTATACAAACATTGGTGTCTGCTATTAGTTCCCCCCCTCCCCCCGCCATCAGCTACATTATGTAGGTAAAATAAATCATATAGGAAGCATCTTTAGTATATCACTTGGATTCAACCTAAATCCTTAATCATCACAAAGAAAAATTACTCCAAAGCAAGGAAAGAGTCTTGTTAAGACACTGACTGGAACTCAGATTTAGGCTGTAGTCCCAGCCATACCATATACTTCCTGAATCCTGAGTGATTATGGTCAAGTCACTTAATTTGATAGCTGTTTCCCCATCTGTAAAGGTTGGGATAATACTCCTTTACCACCCAGGATGATGGCAAGCTTTGTTCAGAAAATGTAGCAATGAGCACCAGAGAAAAGTCTATACATTAAATAAGGAAAGAAACCCCAGCCTTAGCCCTGATCTCATTAGAGCAGGGAAAGGCAAAGAATTAGACCAACAGCGACAGGAGAATACCAGAAGGGAAATTCAGATAGCTGAGACAGATGAACTACATTTTAGTCTTAAATTTTAGGCTTCTCCTGAAAGTTTATCCTTCTTGTAACCCTTAAGCTTTCAGGGGCATGGATTCTGCAGTGTACTTACTGCTGTCAAAAAGTTGTCCTTAGCGCATTATTTGTGCTGCAACCTTAAGAGACAGTTTTTACACAAAGGGTAAAATCCTGGCCCCTTGAAGTCAACAGAAAAATTTCCAGTGGAGTCAGGATTTCCTCCAAAGATTTTAGTCAAGAGTAAATAGCCTTGTCTCTTTGCCAAGCAGTATTAGTTTTGGAGAGTCAGTTACTTGCTGAAACAGAAATAGAGAAGTTTCATGGAGATGCACATCAAACAGCTACGTATATTTATAGCACATTTCAGTATCACCTTCATCATAATAATATTATAATCATAACTGCACTAATCCAGAGTATTTACACCTGAAGGAGGCATAAACTATACTGCAAAATGCGGAAGCCTAGCATACAGCTTTTCACACCCATTTTGCTAAACAGAACTCCCCATACATGTTTCAACAGTAAATTCTCCATTACCCATAAAAGAGATTTTAAACAGAGAAGTGAAGCATAGCTGTACATACAGATGTAAGTAACGTAGGAAACATCAATTTAGGGTTGATCCACATGAGGCAATTTACTGGCATTAGTGTCATTATGTCAACGTAAGCTAAACCGAAGAAAGTCCACTGCGATTCCAAATAAGAGTAGCTACATGGGGAGTAACGTCAAGATAGCTAATGACAGGATAGTTATACTGGTACAGTAGCACTGGTAAGTTTTCCTGTGTAGACACACCTTTAGTCAGTGCAAAAAAAAATGAAGAGTAACTGGAAAGTTCAATACAGACCTCTTTCAAAGCAAGTTATAAACCAGGTTTATGCCACAGAATAAGCGGTAATAGAACATCTATTATGGCATGGGATTTAGATGGAAAATTGTTTCTACCATACCACTGTGTCAGGGGAAAAAAAAAAAAAAAAAAAGCACCACACACAGGTGTGAATCAAGACATGCATATCTTGCATTATTTACTTTGTTAGCATCATTATTTAGGCACTAAAGAAAGAATATATTCCCCCTTCGATATTGGAGCAGGAGCGTCCACACAATTAGAAAAGCTGAAGTAACAGCAAGGTCTGGGGGTTGTTTAATTATGCCAACAGGAGAGCTCTCTCCCATCAGCTCAGAGCAGCTACATGAGAGCTTACAGAGGCACACCATCAGTGCAGATGCACCACTGTAAGCCCTCTAGTGTAGATATAGCCTGAAATGGAGCCTTGCATCACATGGACAGTGCCTGCATTCTATTCACCACAATTTATCCTTTTGAGAGGGTTCCGAGAGTGCCTGTGATCAGACATATCCAGAGTCTGATTCTGTTACTACACAAAGTATAGGCTCATTTTCACCAGAGCAAAGTGAGCGTAACACAACTAGTCAGAGATGGTAGACTGTGCATTCACAGGTATAAATTACTTAAGGCAAAGGGTAACAGAAAATCAGGCGTTCAACGTCTAATAGAGTGTGATCTACCTGCACCAGAGTAAATGCAAAAAATTTGACGACGGGGGGGGGGGGGGGGGCGGGTTCTGTAATTCTTATGGTAATGTCCAGCAAGTATACTGTTGGGAGCAGCAAGTTTTCAAGCCACCAAGCCATCCCAGACTATTTAGGATGGGATTACAAAGAAAGCATTTGAATAGTAAAAAGAAAAGGAGTACTTGTGGCACCTTAGAGACTAACCAATTTATTTGAGCATGAGCTTTCGTGAGCTACAGCTCACTTCATGATGAAGTGAGCTGTAGCTCACGAAAGCTCATGCTCAAATAAATTGGTTAGTCTCTAAGGTGCCACAAGTACTCCTTTTCTTTTTGCAAATACAGACTAACACGGCTGTTACTCTGAAACCTGTCATTTGAATAGTGAAACTGCTGACATAAGAATAGTCATACTTTGGGGAGCTAGACGAGAAACTATTCCCACCTACGACAAATGCCCTTTCCTTATGAGCAATGGTGGATATTTTCACAAGACCTCTGTTCTTAAAATGTGAACTACAAAGAAAAACTAAGCAGCAGCGATAACCTCAGAAGTTTATGCAAGTTATTGCCACAAACCAGAGAGAGGCATTTAGAAGAGATCTGAGGTTAAGACAGTTTATTTTCCTTTTGCACTTTAATGAAAATTTCTTACTTCCTCCTCTATAAGTAAGGAGACTTTCCTTCCTGTCTGGCATTTGTATATATCAAATCAAGCCCATCCACACAACTGGAGAGTTTAATATGAGCCACTGTCCAGCAATGGAAGCGGAGCATCTTGTTAGGTCCACTTTACCTTTCAAACTCCTATAAACCTCCTTATTTAGTTTGTGTTATTCTTGTTCCCCCATCAACATCCAAGAGTATCCAGGCTTACAAGTCATGGGTATGACTGGTTCTCATTTTCAGAGAGATTACTCATTAATGTGTTCCACCTATTAGTGCTATTTGTCTACTAGTATACCTAGTTCTCCCTCCATCTCCACTCTTCTCCAAAAAAATTTTCCTTCACATCTTTTTATGGAAATCGAGCCATCCTCAAAGTATTCTTTTCTTGAACATGCTCCAAATCCACTAAACTTTTTCTAGTTGACATGGACCTGGGTCCTAAAGCTCCAAGCTGTCATTTGAAGAAGTTGGATTCCCAATCTCTTCCCCTGGGCTGACAGACAGCATGTTGAATGAGGTGGGACAGCTCTGCCTCTCTGCACCAGTGACCCATCAGATAGGTTCTGAAGGAAGCCCTGCCTCTCTCAAAGGGAAAGCATTTTGGATGAACACACACAGGCAGAGGATGTGCTGACAAACATTCAAGTTGAATTTTGAGAGGAAAAAAAAAAACCCTCTTTGGAAATGTGCTGTCTTTCTTCAGCCGCCTTCATTGTGTGTCAGGAAAATGTTTTTGCATCAGAGAGAAGAAGATGTTTATCCTACCAGGATGCACATGCAGATGTGCTGCCGATTGGAAAGCTGGCTTTGCCTCCAGCAATGCAGCGCTATAAACCTAGTTACATTCATTTTATTGAAAACAGACCATCTTATAAATTCAAACGACTGGGCTGTAAATGTTATAATTCCCCTCAATGCTTCAAAAAAAGTCTAATTTCCAAATCCAACACAGTAAGAATGTGCTTTGGTTCCAGCCTCTGCACGCATACATACAACAGCACAAGGCAGACTTCTTGGTAGGTGGCCCAAGCCGTCTGCATTATTAATGGAGCTAGCTACCTCAAACAAATGACATTTTGAAACCAAATACGCTTGGGGGGGAAGGGGGATGTTTCCACATGGTGACCATAGCTTCAAGGGAGGTCTACCTCCAACACAGAATCAGAAGTTTTAAACAGCCCTAGTGCATTACCTCAGTGGGGTGAGGTATCTGTGGAGTGCGCAATGGTAGGTGTGATGCTTGGTTTAAATTATTTTTTCAGATGTATCAGATTTGCTTAACTAAGCCAACGTACAAGAATAAAAACGACAATTCATTAGGTATATGGATTCCGCCCTCCCTCACCCCATCCCTCAGGCAAAAGCCTGAATGAAAAGAGGAGCATTACTTTGACGGTCAATATATTTCATCTCTGATCAACAAGCACGGGAGGAAGGCAGAGAGGGGGAGTTCCAGAATAAAATGCCCTCCTCCATAAACTCAAGACTTCTTACCTTCAGTCCAACTAACTTAGATGTAGGACAGTTGACTCAAGCTCCTCCCTCCTCCTTAATACTCAGCTCTACATTTCCCCCTCCCCTGTAGCAGATGTTGTCCCAGGTGATGATTTTTGGATGTACTGGCTAAAGCTCAATTTGTGACAAGACAAAGTGATGGTGGTAGAAAGTGAGAAGCATTTGAAAATGGGTAGAAGTCTGTCAGAGCAATACTGGGCCTCCAGAATTTTACTGGACTTACTGGTGCTCTGTAACACACATCTCAACACACTGGTCAGAAACACCTTTCATTTTTGCCAGCCAAGCGACTGCAGCTTCCTCAGATATGGACCCAGATGTGATGACTCGTACTCTAGTCATCTCAAGGCTGACTACCGCAAAGTGGTCTACCTTGGCCTGGCTGTGATCATCACAGGGTAACTGGAGTCTTGACAATTTAAGCACAACGAAAGACTCTTCATTATTATAGCAAGGCCTGGATAAGAGGAGGACACCAACCACCCTACTTTAAAAAAAAAAAAATCCTTGATATTAATGGGAAAGAGCAGAGAATTTGGTTCCACAATGGATACGAAAGCTACTATTGTTTTAATTGGTGCCCAGAAGTTCCAGCAGTGAGCACATTATGAAGCCATAGATCAGGAGCATCAAATCCATTAACTGGAAAGTGCAGAATTTAAGGTTTTCATTATGGGGTGAGCTGGAACAGAAGTTCAGGTCTCCATGCCACCTTCAATCCCTAATGGATTTCCCACTGATGTCAACGGCACATTTGCACAAAGACCAAGGATAAAGATATGGCAAGGACTTCATTTAGTAACTACAATTTTTTATTTTTTCAGTACTTTATGCTTTACAGTTCTGGGCAACTGCACTTATATTGCCCTCCATAGTTTCTCCAGGGCACCCATTCTAGGCTCCCAGCTCCTCAGATGTCACCTCCCTTGGGCAGGGACCTGCTGCACAGCTCTCCACCTATACTGCGATATCTTCAGCAAGCCAGACTGCCTAAAAGGCCAGCCAGTATCTGTGCTTTGCTCTCTCTCCCCAGAGGTTAGACACAGTATAATGCCTACAGTTGCAAGTTACCACAGCTCTTCATCAGCAAGCACATTTATCCTTAAGGGAAAAGCATTTCAGAGAAAAACATTAAAAACAATACAAGAACCTACACACATGCTGAAAAGCTTGCCTTAGATCTCACAAACTCAGACTCCAGGCTCTGGTAGGTGTCAACCCCGTGGGGGGGGGGGGTTCACCTTCCGCTGTGGCATGGAACACGGGTCACTTACAGGTTTAAACCAGGGCTATCAACCTATTAAAAATTAATTGTGATTAATTGCGCTGTTAAATATTTTTGGATGTTTTCTACATTTTCAAATATTTTGATTTCAATTACAACACAATATGAAGCGTACAGTGCTCACTTCATATTTATTACAAATACTTGCATTGTAAAAAAAAAAAATAGTATTTTTCAATTCACCTAATCCAAGTACTGTAGTGAAATCTCTACCATGAAAGAGAAACATAAAAAATGTATAATTATGTACAAAAAATAACTGCATTCAAAAATAAAACAATGTAAAAACTTTAGAGGCTAGAAAGTCCACTCAGTCCTACTTCTTATACAGCCAATTGCTCAGACAAACAATTTGCATTTGCAGGAGATAATGCTGCCCACTTCTTGTTTACAATGTTACCTATATGGCACTGTTATAGCCAGTGTCAAGATATTTACGTGCCAGATATGTTAAAGATTCATATGTCACTTCATGCTTCAACCACCATTCCAGAGGACAGGCGTCCACACTGATGACGGATTCTGCTAGATAACAATCCAAAGCAATGTGGACCGACACATGTTCATTTTCATCATCTGAATCAGATACAAGCAGAAGGTTGATTTTCCTTTTTGGTGTTTGGATTCTGTAGTTACTGCATCGGAGTGTTGCGCATTTAAGACTTTTGAAAGCATGCTCCACACTTCGTCCCTCTCAGATTTTGGAAAGCACTTCAGATTCTTAAACCTTAGGTTGAGTGCTGTAGCTGTCTTTAGAAATTTCACATTGGTACCTTCTTTGCATTGTGTCAAATCTGCAATGAAAAAGCGTTCTTAAAATGAACAACATGTGCTGGGTCACCAGCTGAGACTGCTATAACATGAAATATATGGCAGAATGTGGGTAAAACAGCAGGAAACATACAATTATCCCCCAAGGAGTTCAGTCATAAATTTAATTAAGACTTTTTTTTTTTTTTTTTTTTTAAAAACAAGCATCGTCAGCTTGGAAGCATGTCCTCTGGAATGGTGGCCAAAGCATGAAGAGGCATACGAATGTTTAGCATAGCTAGCACGTAAATACCTTGCAGTGCCAGCTACAAAAGCACCATGAGAATGCCTGTTCTCACTTTCAAGTGACATTGTAAATAAGAAGCAGACAGCATTATCTCTCGTAAATGTAAACAAACTTGTTCAGCCATTGGCTGAACAAGACATAGGACTGAGTGGACTTCTAGGCGCTAAAGTTTTGCATTGTTTTATTTTTGAGTGTAGTTATGTAACAAAAAAAATCTAGATTTGTAAGTTGCACTTTCACAATAAAGAGATTGCACTACAGTACTTGTATGAGGTGAATTGAAAACTAATATTTATCATTTTTACAGTGCAAATATTTGTAATCAAAAATATAAAGTGAGCACTGTACACTTTGTATTCTGTGTTGTAACCGAAATATATATTTGAAAATGTAGAAAAACATCCAAAAATATTGAATACATTTCAATTGGTATTCTGTTGTTTAACAGTGCAATTAAAATGGTAATTAATCGTGATTTCAAGTTCATAACTGTCTCTTATTCAGAACCAGAACAACTGAGAATAATTCCGTCTTTCCTTCATACAACTTGGGCCTTTGATTTTGGCCTCATGCAGCAGATGATCAGCAGACAATGGCCCAAGCCTCAGGGCATAGCTTCAAAAGGTTGGGGTTTTACATAACCAGAGGTGGCACATTTGCATTCACCTGCCTGTAGATATCCCCTAGAAAACCACTCAACACTCAAAGTCTATTCTTGGCTGGCACGTTGTTCAATATAGATAGCCCTTGGAACCTCGAGGTCTCATTGTCATATCTTCCCTCTCAAAAGGTTACATACAAGCCCAGCCCACAACAAAACACAAAGCATTCACTTAATACAATGGACTCTAAAGATACTTAAAATTCAATAAGGTCCCAAAGATATTGCTGGCAATTACCATATCTGTCACACTTTATTGTTGCATTCAGCAAGGGAAGTGCACCAAACTGTAGAACCTCCACCATTTCTATCCTTCCACCCACCCCACCCTCCTTTCTGTTTCTCTCTTCCCCCCACATCTCTCTCCTCTGTCTGACAAGCTGTATTTCCTTCCCTAGAAACACCTGGCCCTTCACTCAAAACACCTTCCCTATTCAATCCACTAAAATGGTTACCAAAGAGTCTAATGCTTAAGTGTCAGTTGACTTGAGAGCTAATACCCTAGTGAAATGAGTCGAAGGCAGAAGGAAGGTTGCATCTCTGGATTATTGTTTTAAGGCAAACTGAGGCACATGTGTCTGCAGCAGTTAAGCTCAGTTCACACATTCGCACATCTTCGCAGCCATGGAAGATAGAAATTTACTGTTTATACAAATTTTCCTGGAATCCCAGGCTTGAATCCAAACCAGACTGACTTCATTTTTCATGATTTCAAGGCAAATACAATGAATTTCATGAAGTTTGTGGGCAGATCTTTCAAATGTCAAACTCAAAAAACAAATTCTAGTGTCTTATCTGCTCTAAATGGACATTTCTAACACCACTTTTCATGGAATAAAGAGGCTTACCCCAGAGTCCCTATCTCCACTACCTTTCAGTGTGCTAGCTGTCAGATTCCGAATGGCACAGTGTAGCCAGAACACAATGGAACAGTATTCTGGTTCCACTACACCACTATGTCCCACCCCCTGAAGCATGGGGTAGGAGTGCCAGGCTAGTGGGTTGACACTGCAGTTTAGGACTACACCACTGCACATTCTCAGTTTACAGTTATAGCTCAGTGGTGCTTTATGTAGTTTGTAAAGCACTTGGGGACTCTTTAGGATCTAAATTTCAGACTCTGGGCTGCCAAATTGAGGGAAGAGGAGTTATATGAGGGGTTACAGAACTAAGAGGCTCACTAAAGTGACACCTGTCAGTACTACCAATCTACATTAAGGCAAACTCATAAGGGGAAGACAGTTCTCACTGAGGGGAGAGTGTACTGATTGCAACTTTCAAAATATCAAAATTCCAACTTTAAGATACAAAAACAAAAGCCCCACCAAATTCAGTAAGAGCTTTAAAGAAAAAATTATTCTCCTCCTCAAACCCATACGTGTTACCGCTTCCTGGGAATACTGGGAATTGGTCCTGCTTCGAGCAGGGGGTTGGACTAGATGACCTTCTGGGGTCCCTTCCAACCCTGATATTCTATGATTCTACGATTCCAGTTTTTGCACTTTTAATAGCCATAACAAATACCCTATCAATTCGCCTAGTCTGTATGAGCAACTAGTGCATGTCATGAAATTCTTAGAAGATTTGCACATACCCTTACCTTTAGTAGGGAGGTGCCACCCACAGAGACAACATGTTGTCCCAGCATGCAATGCTCCTTCTTGATAAGAGTGGAGAGCAGCTCAAAGCAAAAGGAGCACTGCAAACTGGGACCTGTTGTCTCAGCAGGTGGTGCTGTGCAGCTGTATTAGAGCTGATTGCAGCTGCCTTCATCTCTGTTTTATGCAAATTTGCTGCAGCAATTAGGCTTCTGCCAAGCTGCCAGAACAGTCCCCCATCTGTGTGTAGATCAGGACACAAACTTCATAGTTTTAGGAACTTGTATTAAAAACACCTGAACATGAGAGCAGTACTGGAGTTTTCTCCTCTGGAGACAGCAAACGTTAAATTTAAAAAACCACACCCCCACAATTCAGTCCTGATATAAATTGTGTTTTCTGCTGTGACTCGATACTATTTCTTCGTAGATTTCATACCACTGAAGTTATTCAAACCCTTCACAGTTTTTACAGCGTGCAGGTCTCTTGAGGGAATAGCAACATACCCTCTTTTCAAGTGCTTGTTAAACTACTGGGGGTGAGGGGAATCTTGTGCTGAACTGCAGGCCTGGGAAATGAGAGATATGGCTCCGCAACAGACTCACTGTGTGACCTTGGGCACGTCACCTCCCCCTTTGTAAAATGGGGGTCATCTTTTCTTTTTTCCACCCTTTGTCTATTTAGATTATAAACTCTTTGAGGGCAGGGCCTCTCTCTTACTGTGTATATACAGCACCTAGCACCAACAGGGCCCTAAACTCAGCTAGGCCTTTAGGTGCTACTATAATAAAACAAAAATAACCCAGGTGAAAAGACGGCAGTGTATTACAAAAAGGTGGATGAATTCTTGGAATAGAGGTTATTCCTCTTTGAGCAGGATGTAGATGTGTGTGACCTTGCAGTAGACGTAGCAGAATAGGATTTTAAAAAATACCAATGCCTATTTTTAAGCATTTTTTTATTTTATTGATTTAAATTTTCACAGTTGCAGGAAATTATGGAGGGAATCAGACAACGGGTGACAGTCAGACAATTTAATGACAGTAGATACTGAGATTCAGAAAGTTAAAGCTTTATAACTGCTAAAACACAAGTGTCAGCATCACATCAATATACAAAATAAATATCCTTAAATCAAAAATCTCAGAAGTCCTCCCGCAGCATTTTTCTTTCTTTGCCTTTGTAAATTTCACTTATTATTGACGAGGAAATGTCCACTGCAGCATACACACACAAACCAATGAAAAAACATTTATCAGCATTTACCAACACAAGTCTAATCCTTCCAAGGCTATCTTTAAGAGTGTTTCAGATACCTTTGACAGGCTGAATCTTACACATTTATAAATACAGTACCACTATGCCATATATAGACTTCAAAAAGTAACACATCCAAAAGGATTATACTCTTCAACACTATGGATTCGCTGCTTTCTAGAGCAGTGGGGTCCTCCCCTGAATCAAGCTACAAACAAGTCTGAATTTTAAAAGGTAGAGAAGTTAAAGAAGGTGGAGAAACCTTTTCAAAGGGTTAGGAAGGGGATCTCTGCTACCACTCAGGTAGTGCTGCACAGCTATTTAGAAATACCTATTTCCATAAATATAGTTTTGTGTGAAGTCCTAATCAAAGACCTCTGGTTCCGTAACACTGTCATGATGCAATGATTTAGGATGCAGAGGGCAATCAAGCCAACACAGCTGGTGTCATGGTTGCCATTATACTATGAAACATTGAGTGCTTTTTAAATAAAAAAAGTTCTCCCACTTGAAATTCTTAAATTTCTTCCATGTTATTCTGTAGCTCCTAAAAACAGACCTGTTTTTTAAGCAGAGCATAACCGATATTTAAGCAGTGCAGGAAATAGTGCTATTTTAACTGAAAATAAATCTGTCAGCAAGGAGTCACAGGGAGAGCTACACTTCAGACTTTTCAGGTTCTTATTAAAAAATATAAATTAAAGTCAACATGTTCACTTCATTTGCAACATCTGTTTGCTATTTCATTATTAATATACATACAGGGGGCCCCCCAATTCAGGCTGGGTTCACTCCTAAAAAACCTTTCAGCTATATTGGATTATAATTGGTCTAAATTGTACAGAATAACAAAAGTATTACCAAAAAAGTCTGTTTGAGAGAGAGGTTGTGTGCTACACTAGGTCACAAGGAAATAGATTTAAAGGCTTGCACAGCTTTTGGATCAGGGCAGGTTTTGTTTAGGAAGACAGTGTATTTTGTATCAGATTAAGCAGGGAGGAGTTATGAAAATGCACACTTCTTAAAAATTTTACAGAATGCTGTGATCTGGTCAGGTCCAGTAGTCTCTGCAATCTATGGAAAAATTCCATTTGATTTCAGTGGGCTTTGGATTTGATCTATAGTGTATTACTGCAGGCTCCACCTTAAAAAAGGTCTAAGGTTGTAATGACAACAGTGAAAGTCATCCAAACAACTTTAGTTCTACTTTATACCACTGCCAACAGCTCCCATGTGACCATTTTACCCTCTTGAAGGACTCTGAACAGAATTCTGTTAAAGATATTTTCATAAGGACTTTAATAAGTTTACTCCCAAAGAATGAGAGGCTCTTTAAGGCGGGGAAGCCACTATATTTGTACAGATTGGACATAGAGTTAACTACAGCACACCAAGTTTATATGTTTGTCAAGACACTAAAAAGAGATTTTCAACACCTAGCAGCACCCACTGAAAGCGACTTGATGCTGATCTCTTTTTAAAATCTGGCCATACATGCAGTCTTTTGCTCTTAACTCTACTGTGCTCTTACCATGTAAATCTCATAATTTAAGGACCTGAAAGTATCTGGCTGTGGATCCTTAGTCACTTTGCCTGCTGCCTTGTGGATGTGGGGGAAGTTAAAGGAACTGGCTGTGTGCCTGCTTTTGCGAGACAAAGCGAAAGACACGAGTGAAAAACAGCTGGCTGAAGCTTAACCCAGGCAAGAAAGAGGAGGTAAAGTTTAGATGAGCTAGTTTAGACCCCCCCAACCATACCAACAATCAAGGTTATTTGTCCTTGAACTGTAAAACACTATAATTCACAGATTCACTAGATCAACTCTCTCTGCTCCATAAAAGCCAGGTAACAACAACAACCAGAAGGTCTCTCCTCCCCTGGCTAGAAGACTAGATACACTACTCTGAGAAGACTTAGAAACCACAGCCCATACGTTTATCAGCTACTGTTGCTTGCTCTACCTATAACTAATGGTCAAGACCAGTAGGAAAAGACCAGAATGAGATCTAGTCTGACCTTTCTTAGCCTGATGCAACATACCTGACAAAAGCCTAGCCACCATATCAGAAGCTAAAAAAAGACAAGGGAGAAGTAGCAGGGAGAGAGGAACCATCTCCATGTGTGAGCAGCCCAACAGTAGGGGAGCGAGAACAGAGACCAAATGATTATTTTCTTATGTTTCTATTACTGTATCTTTGCACCTTTATATTGATTGGGATGGAGGCCCAGCATCTACAAATGCCTCCCTGTGGCTACACACTGATATTAACATTGCCTTCCCAGCTCAAGGAAAGGTGCTCCAACAGCATTTTAAGGACGAGGTTCTTAACAGGTGATTGGTGAGGGTTTCAGAGGACCACAGTGGAACAGTTTAAATATCAAAGTATCAAGCAGAAGAAAAATAAGAATTTTATCAAAAGTTAAAATCACTAAACAAACAAGTTAACCAATCACATTCTAAAGTAGGCCCTGGTCCTGCAAGGAGAACTACATGGTAGACTCCTGCACCCATGAGGAGCTGCAGTTCCCTTTGAACGGTCTTAGTCTACAACGCAAAAAATATGTATGTTTGACCCACAAAGAAGATGCTGTTTTACTGCCCCTTGCTCCTCCTCATCCACAACATATACAAAGCACAACATGCAGCAATAGAATCCAGAAGGCACTCACTCGTGAACTCTGTTGTCTCCATACAAGTCACTTAACCCAAAGCTGACATAATGCCAGTGCTCAGGAACATTCAACGCTGGGTTTCCCAAGTTCCTGTACATGCTAACGTAGTCCAGAGGATCTGGTCCCCCCAACCTGTAAAAAACAAAAGGAAGTTCTAGTATAATACTGGAGAAAGACTGTTTTAACTGTTTTACATGCTGAGATAAAGGGAATAATCTCACTGTCATTAGTCCCTTTTTTTTTTTTTTAAGAAAGCTATGAAGACAAAGGTGAACTTTTCTATGCATTATCACAACTGTCTTGTTATGACACTTTCAAGACTCCCATGAAAATAAAAAGCACAGCTGAAAGACTGAGTCTTACGCTAAATTAATATGAAGTCTGCACAGATGCTGGTATGGGCCTTTTAGACAAAGCCTTGCTTCAAATCACTGCAAGTGACAAAAATTAAATTAGCATATTCGAATCCCTCTAGAAAAGCTAATAAGGCCAAGTTAAATCCAGAGTTTTAAGCATAGGAAGACAGGGTGCACGTGTCCCATATGTTGAGTGTTTCCAAAGTTAAAGAATGAAACTGTCTGGAGGACCATTACTACAGTTTCCACAAAACACCCAAAGATGATTGAAAAAGTATACTAGAAAAACGATGATATCAATACTCTCACTGCAAACCTTTAACTCAGTTCAGAGATGTATATTCCTACTTTTTCTAAATCATTCTATTTCTTAAAGTAGAATTAGAAAAGACTGAGTTTTAAGAGAATACTGTATATTTTTGAAAGCAAACAAAATGTGAATACTGGAGACAAAAGTCATTCTCTCTGCAAAGTTATATTATTATTGTCGTCTTA
This sequence comes from Lepidochelys olivacea, assembly GCF_965140295.1. NCBI lineage: Eukaryota > Metazoa > Chordata > Testudines > Cheloniidae > Lepidochelys > Lepidochelys olivacea. The sequence goes on from NC_140417.1 coordinate 122,722,447, forward strand.
GTACACTAAGAATGTCAATTTAGAATGACTTAAAAACATATCCCAGAGCATCAAGTTAAATATTAGAATTGGTTGCATAGTGGAACACTACTTACAGTCAGGATATAGCAATTAGCAGACTACTTAATGGAATAATCCATTTTATATAAAAATGGAATTTGCAGAGTGTTTTACTGCTGTAAGACAAAAAAAGAAATTTGGTTGACACTGTAACAAGGTTAGTGGACTCATTAGCAATTTGTAGTCACATCTGGCTGTACAGAGAGAAAGGTAACATCAATATGAGAAAATGTTCCAAACTGTTTTTCTTGCTATTTGTACTATCATAAAACAGAAAGGACAGATGAAAACAAAGGACAGACAAGATGTCAGCCACGTTTATGGAACACAAAAAGTAGCTGTTTAACCGTTTCCTGTCTGACCTACTTTCTGGTCAAAACAAAAATACAACACAAATGTAACAAGAGCCAAACAAAAAAAGCCATGGAACTAAAACAGCTGCATACAATCATACCTCTTATTACATGCTAGCCCCCATCCCTTTGTATGTTGTCTGGTCAGGCCCTGATCCTATAGTTTGTTGCTCACGGCATATCAGGGCCCTAGATTGTAATTTCATCAGGGCAGAGGCTTGTCTGTAAGACACTTAAGTACACTCTTCATGCTTTATAAACAATCCACCAGAACAATCCATATATTGCACAAATATCTGGATCGTCATTACTTTTGGCCTTCTAAATACCTCTTCATATACTGTCCTCTGCAGGAGTTTGCTATAATGCACACTTTGCAATTGTACTGTAATCTTCATTTTTCTGTGTAAAGGTTCAGACACAAAGTTGTGATAAATGGAAGTGTTTAGAATTTTTTTGGAAAATTAGAACTGCATAAAGTTAAAGTGCTAGCATGGGAAATAAATGTGTTACACCACGTTCAGTTGGATAGGAGATGTGAGCAGTAAGGTTAGCCTGAGGGAGAAACTGTACTTCCATGAAGAATTCCCTGTTGACCAATGTTAAAACTTCCTGGGCTTCTGTCATGGAGAAAGACCTGACCAAGTATTCAGCTAGAGCATTGGTTCTCAACCTATTTACCATTGTAGGCCCCAATGTGTTATGTGGGCCGCTTCCAATACTACCTATATGGCCCTGACGATGTCAGGGAGGCCGCAGCTCTGTGATGATTGGGCTGCAAGTGGCCTGCTAGTGGCCGTTGAGAACCACTGAGCTTGAGCCTCCTACGGGATGATTAGTGAAAGGAGGTAACATGATACAGTCATTAGAAAAGGAACTACTGGGTAACACAGCACCACTAGAAAAATGCCTTGAAACTATAAAATATGGCAGGAAACAGACTGGTGAAAGAGTGAAGATGAAACAGTCACCCTCGATTCTACAAACTTCGAACACTTTTCTATTAAAGCAAGGAACACAACTAACAATGCTGCTCTATTGCTTTCAATTTTATGTCCTGGAGGCATTTTACTTCAGATGATTACTCTTATTAAGAGAAGTGGTTAAATACTTCTGAAGATTACATAGAAGAAATTTCCACTCACATAGGCACAGGAGTGCTTCCAAAAGCTATCTGAATTAATTCCCAAAAATACACAAATGAAACAGGTTAAAAGGACACGCCTGTTGCATGAAGTATTTTTCATCCCTCAGTTTTTTCCCTTCAAGGAGGTATGCATGTCACTTGGTTTTGCTGCGTGTTTACATAGATACTTCCCTTGCAAGCCAGAAAACTCTTTAAACACTGCAATACCATTCAAAAATCGTAATTTTTTTTTTAAAGAGACTGATTAGGTATAATTAGAAACTGATTAGCTTTGCAATATTATTCCTGAGTCACTGAGCTATTTCCTCTTTTAATCGAAAACAGTGATACTCAGACCTCAGTGGTTCAGGAGCTAAGTTAGTGATCAACATTACCGAAAAGAACCACAGTACTTTGAATTCATTGTTCCATTTACTATTAAATTTTATTTTTATATAGTAAATGAAAATTATTCTCACAGAAAAACTGACCAATATTTTATCAACTACAATTGGTTAATAACATAGCAAAAGCATCCTGATTTATTAATATTTTAGGCTGCTTAATAATTAAATCACATAGTGTTTTAATATCATGTGCACATTAAAGAGCCACTTGCAGCTCATGAGCCTCTGTCTGACTATCACTGACCTAGCTTGCAGCCCAGAGGGACGAGGGTAGAAGACAACATAGGCATGAGTGAACAACAGAAGTGAATTCAGCCAAGTTTTCACAAATGTTTAAAGACTCCGACAGGCAGGTCACATCTCCCCTTAATCACGTTATGTCTACACTAGCCTTTGTGCTAAAATCTCCTCTGGGAGGCAACTCTGGCGTGTGTATATTGCACCACTGGTGCTCTGTTGGTGCTAGAGGAACTCCCACTGTTATGATGACCACCGATTACACTGCACTGGTAAAAAGAAAAGGAGCACTTGTGGCACCTTACCGACAAACAATGGTGATAAACGTTAGAGCCAAGGCCTCAGATCTGACAACAGAAAAACAACAGTATCATCCCTGCCTCTAGCTCCTTTCCCAGGATCTAGGAGGTGAGTGCACACAGATCTCAACCAATCAGCACCTTGGGAAACGTTCAGTGCTATTTATTCCTAAAAACCGAAGACGGCTTCATCATCATCACCACCACAAACCAAAATCTACCTTTGTCTCACACAAATCTTGTGTCATTCCAGTTGAATTGGCATAACAGAAGAGAAACGCTGACTCCTAAACAGAAAAAACTGGAAATTCTTGTTGCACTTAACACTTAAAGGAAGGCATCTAAATCTATACTGCTGTAACTGTGGCGACCGGATCTGCCCACTTAGTTAGGTACCAAACTTGGAAAGTGTTAGCCTGCACTCAGACTGAAATGAAAAAAAAAAACAACAACCAACCATTTTTATTTCAAGCTTCCTCAGATATTCAGCAACAATTTATTTTAGATCTACATCCCAGATTTGGATTAGCAGCTGATAAACCTAAAATAATCAGACTCCCTCCTCCAAAAAGCACTAGTCTGGATTCTAACAAGAGCAATGCATCTTTGCAAGGATACCAGTTACTTCCTGGTTTGGTCAGAGATGGGTACAGGAAGAACCGCTTTTCTATTTCTGCCTAACCAGAAGCAGCCCCGACAAAATTAAAGGGAAAAATGCCAGAATGAAAAAGTTCAGTTAAGGCTTGCTGCAAAGCACCAGAAAAAATTCTGTAGGGAAAAATCCTAATCCTGCACTGGCCAGGATGATCCACTACAGAGCTCCAAAATAGGGTTTCAGAGTAACAGCCGTGTTAGTCTGTATTCGCAAAAAGAAAAGGAGTACTTGTGGCACCTTAGAGACTAACCAATTTATTAGAGCATAAGCTTTCGTGAGCTACAGCTCACTTCATCACTTTTCTTTTTGAAAATAGGGTCTGTGGACCTCCAGCTGTCCACAGAGAGGGGACAGGTTTCAGAGTAGCAGCCGTGTTAGTCTGTATTCGCAAACAGAAAAGGAGGACTTGTGACACCTTAGAGACTAACCACTTTATTTGAGCATAAAGCTTTTGTGAGCTACAGCTCACTTCATCGGGTGCATACCGTGGGGAAATTTATATACATCGAGAACATGAAACAAGGGGTGTTACCAGACACACTGTAACGAGGGAGTGCCTGGGGCTGGCTCTCCTTGATGCCAAGTGAGCGCAGATTGAAATGAAGAGCAAGAGTGGATCACAAAATTAACTCCCCTCAGAACAATGCACCCCCCCCCACGACCCACCCCCGCATCCTCTCTCACAGACCCAGCCAACTCTCCCCACTCAGGGAGCCTCCCCCGGCCGAACATCTCCCTTTCCCACTCAGGGAGCCCCCCATTCAAGGCCCCTAGATGGCCCAGGCCCCCCACTCACCCAGGGCCCCTCCACCCCACCCCCCACTGAAGATCCTCCCCCATCCCAGCCCCCCAACCAGGATCCCCCCTTCAGGGATCCCAGCCCCCCCACTGAAGATCCTCCCCCATCCCAGCCCCCCAACCAGGATCCCCCCTTCAGGGATCCCAGCCCCCCCACTGAAGATCCTCCCCCATCCCAGCCCCCCAACCAGGATCCCCCCTTCAGGGATCCCAGCCCCCCCACTGAAGATCCTCCCAGCCAGGACATTCCCCCCCGCGCGCTCAGGGAGCCCCCCCCAGCGCTCAGGGAGCCCCCCCGGCTCTCACCAGTACTTGAGGATGGCGGTGACCTGCAGCGGGTTGGGCTGCTCGGGGTAGAGGCGGCGGCACTCGCCGTAGATGCCGTGCAGCCCCGGGGGGAAGAGCGGGGGGAAGGAGCCGGGCCCGGCCCCCGGGGGGGCCCCACCAGGCCGCGCGCTCTCCATGGGGCCGCCGCTCCGAGCGGGGGGGGGAGGGGAGAGGGGCGGGCCCTGCGCCGCGCTCGGGGATACGGGGGTGGGGACCGGCCCAGGCGGCTGCTCCCGGCTCCGGCTCGCCACACGCCCGGCCCAGGCGGCTCCGTCCACCGGCGACTCCCGAGGAGGAGGCGGCTTCCAGGCGGGCCCAGGCCTCCGCACGTTGACTGGCGGGCGGCTCCGCCAATCGCAGCGCCGGGGGCCGGGCCTCCTGGCCCAGCCCGGCCCCACCCGCTGCTGCGGCGGAGGGAGGCGCGTGCGCGACCCCTAGCGGCGGCGGCCTGCGGCTGCAGCCGCGGGAGCGGGAGGCCCTCTAGGGGAGGCGGGGCTATGGGGCAAACAAGGGGAGGTGGGGAACTATGGGGCTTGTGGGGAGGTGGGAGCTATAGGGGCCGCTCTAGGGGCCCTGTGGCTGGGGAGGGGAGTGATGGGGGTCCTATGGAGACGAATAGTGGAGGAGAGACGTTATGAAGGCCCTATGGGGGGAGGAGACTGGGGGCCCTATAGGGCAGAAGGCCCTATGGGGGGAGGAGACTGGGGGCCCTATAGGGCAGAATAGGAGCCATGGGGACCCTGGGGCCCTATAGAGGAGGAGGAGAGGTGTGAGTGCCCTCTGGGGGTGATTAGGAAGGAGGGGAAGAATGCACCCTATAGGGAAGAATAGGGCAGGAGTGGGAATTATAGGGGCCACATGATGGCAGAATGGGGCCCTATAGGGTGTGAGTAGAGGAGGGGGGAAGCTATAGGGACCATTTGGGAAGAGGAATGGACCCTAAGATTGGAAAACGCCCTAAGGCTGGTAATAGGGCTCCTGGGAGGCTAGTGAGGTTCTAGGCAATACTGGTGCCTACTAGACTCCGAGCACAACTAAGAGGCTGTATTATGGCTATGGGAGACCAACTCATGGTTTTCAGTGGTGGCCCATTCTTCCCGCTAATCCCACATGATGGCCTACACTAGCTACAGCTGGGCAGTTTGTGACACACACCCTGTTCTTTTGCCATGGACATTCAGAGTGGGAGGAAGATACCCTCCGATCCCTGATCAGGTGTTAATCTGGGTGTCTGCTACAGAGTAGCATAGGCAAAAGCTTCATCTCTGCTACCCATAGTCCAAGGGTCCTAAGTGAAGCTACATGGCATCCTACACATCCTCCTCCTCCCCTATTCTCCCTCATAGAACCCCATTCTTTCCCCAAAGGGCCCAGATAGCTCCCCTCTTCCCCTCTTGGGGTCCCATTGCATTCTGAGATCAGAGGCTGCATCTCTGTATTAAAATTGAGGGCAGTTACTGCCCAGTGTGTAACAAGTTGGTAACTCTTGCCATAGATGACCTGAGGCAGGGACTCTCTGAGAGCCTCCCTCCCTGCTGTCAGAACTCACTTGCTCATTGACACATCCATAGAAATTATTGCCCCTCAGAGAAGTTGAAGACTCCCAGACTGCTGCACTAGGCAGCACAGTTTGGGGAGGAGGTGAGCGGCCCTCAGTGGTGAAAGAACAGGTTAAGGTCTATTTAGAAAAGCTGGACATGCACAAGTCCATGGGTCCAGATCTAATGCATCCAAGAGTGCTGAGGGAGTTAGCTGATGTGATTGCAGAGGCATTGGCCATTATCTTTAAAAATTCGTGGCGATTGGGGGAGGTCCCAGATGAATGGAAAAAGGCAAATATAGTGCCCATATTTTAAAAAGGGAAGAAAGAGAACCCAGGGAACTACAGACCAGTCAGCCTCACTTTAGTCCCCAGCAAAATCATGGAGCAGATCCTCAAGGAATTTGAAGCACTTGGAGGAGAGGAAGGTGGTCAGGAACAGTCAACATGGATTCACCAAGGGCAAGTTATGCCTGACCAACCTATCTATGATGAGATAACTGGCTCTGTGGATATGGGGAAAGTGGTGGATGTGATATATTTTGACTTTAGCAAAGCTTTTGATACGGTCCCCCACAGTATTCTTGCCAGCAAGTTAAAGAAGTATGTATTGGATGAATGGACTATAAAGTGGATAGAAAGCTGGCTAGCTTGTTGGGCTCAAGGGGTAGTGATCAACAGCTCGATGTCTAGTTGGCAGCACGTATCAAGCAGAATGCCCCAGGGGTCGGTCCTGGGGCCGGTTTTGTTCAATATCTTTATTAATGATCTGGATGATGGGATGAATTGCACCCTCAGCAAGTTTGCAGATGACACTAAGCTGGGGGGAGAGGTAGATATGCTGGAAGATATGGATAGGTCCAGAGTGACCTAGACAAATTGGAGTAGTGTGCCAAAAGGAATCTGATGAGGTTCAACAAGGACAAGTGCAAAGTCCTGCACTTAGGAAGGAAGAATCCCATGCACAGCTACAGGCTGGGGACTGACTGGCTAAGAGGTAGTTCTGCAGAAAAGGACCTGGGGATTACAGTGGACGAGAAGCTGGATATGAGTCAGCAGTGTGCCCTTGTTGCCAAGAAGGCTAACAGCATATTGGGCTGTATTAGTAGAAGCATTGCCAGCAGATTGAGGGAAGTGATTATTCCCCTCTATTCAGCACTGGTGAGGCCACATCTGGCATATTCCGTCCAGTTTTGGTCTCCCCACTACAGAAGGGATGTGGACAAATTAGAGAGAGTCCAGTGGAGGGCAATGAAAATTATTAGGGGGCTGGGGCACATGACTTACAAGGAGAGGCTGAGGAAACTGGGGTTATTTAGTCTGCAGAAGAGAAAAGTCAGGGGGGGATTTGATAGCAGCCTTCAGCTACCTGAAGGGGGGTTCCAAAGGGGATGGAGCTTGGTTGTTCTCAGTGGTGACAGATAACAGAAGAAGAAACAATGGTTTCAAGTTGCAGTGGGGGAGATCTAGGTTGGATATTAGGAAACACTATTTCACTAGGAGGGTGGTGAAGCACTGGATTGGGTTCCCTAGGGAGGATTTGGATTGATTTGGAATCTCCATCCTTAGAGGTTTTTAAGGCCCAGCTTGACAAAGCCCTGGCTGGGATTTAGTTGGGCTTGAACCTGCTTTGAGCAGGGAGTGGGACTAGATGACCACCTGAGGTCCCTTCCAACCCTGATCTTCTGTGCTTCTAAGAACAGCTCAGTCAGGGTGGATAGTATTAGAACACCAGCAGCCTTGGCAGCAGAGGATTTTTTCTTAAACCCCTGCCTGTACCCCCAACTTCTCCCATGTCTCGCTCTTATGCCGAGCAAATACAAACAGGTTGTAGGTGTTCAAGATTGGGAACAGAACCCAGGAATCTTATTGTCACTTAGCAACCTTTATGGTTTTTGTTGTTTTAAAATTTCCCACCTTTAATTACATTGCTCCTCTTTTTCCTTTGTATAATTAAATCAGACGCATTTTAAACCATGATTTATCGACAGTCTAACCAAGACTTTTGCCTGCATACAACACACAGTGAAGGACCGGTCTACACTAGAAATTGGAACCAGGGCCCCGATCCTGCAAAGTCTTGTGCATGTGCTTAAGTTTATACACTGTGAATGGTCCCAAAAGTAGGGCCCTACCAAATTCATGGCCATGAAAAACGCATCACGGACTCTGAAATCTGGTCTTTTGTGTGCTTTTACCCTACACGACACAGGTTTCACAGGGGAGACCAGGGTTTCCAAAACTGGGGTCCTGACCCAAAAGGGAGTTGCGGGGGATGGGGAGGGTCACCAGGTGATTTTAGGGGGAGTTGCAGTGTTGCCACCCTTCAGAGCTGGGTGCCGGGCCAACAGCCGTCACTTTTCGGCCGCCCAGCTCTGAAGACAGCGCTCTGCCAGCAGCAGTGCAGAAGTAAGGGTGGCAATACCAGACCAGGCCATGCTTACTTCTGCACTGCTGCTGGAGGTGGCTCTGCCTTCAGAGCTGGGCTTCTGGCCTGCAACCGCCGCTCTCCAAGCAGTTAATTTTTTTGAGTTAGTCATGTGAGTTAACTGCCATTAATCAACCGCTGTAATTATTAGCAAATAAAAACAGTTGCTAAGAGATTAGAAGATGATCCTATCAAGCCCTGACTAAGGCTAGGTCTACACCAACACTTTTGTCGGCAAAACTTTTGTCATCAGGGTGTGAAGAAAACACACCCCGCCTGGCAAAAGTTTCATCGCCAAAAGCACCGGTGTGGACAGCACTGTGTCGGCGGGAGACGCTCTTAGTTTTGCCTACATAAGGGGTAGTGCAGAGGAGGCCTAAGTCTCTCTGGTCACTTATCCGGGTGAACATAAGGCCATGTCTACACTACAGCCGGTGTCTGGCAAAACAGACCCCGCCCCCCCACGTCAGAACCCGCCCACGGACTACAATTCCCAAGAAGCCCCGGGCCTCCCCTCCCGTACAGACTACAGTTCCCAGCATGCAGCGCTCATAAAGCGCACAGCGCCCAAGCTGCCCTGCGCTCCCTTTCCGCGCATGCGCCCCGCAGCCCGGGCTGTCGCTCCCTGGCTGGCGGCTGCGGCGAGTCCCCGCCATGGAGTCTTACGATGTGATCGCGAACCAGCCCGTGGTGATAGATAACGTGAGTCCGGGCCCGGACCCCTCAGGCCGGCACCAGGGAAGGGGGGGGGGGCGGGAAAGACACGGCCAGCACGATCCCTTTGTCACCGGGGCCCCGCCCTGCCGCTCCCTTTCCCCGGGCGAGTCCCCTCAGCCCCGCCCCGTCCTGATTTCGGGCCCTCCCAGGCGCAGCGACGGGTCAACCGAACTCAGGACACGCCCTCCTTCCCGGTTTTTCATTGGCTCCCGCGCCTGTCAATCACCGAGGACGGATCATCCGAACCTGCTGGTTCGACCGGTCTCACCTCCGCGGTGGTGCCCGGGCCCGGAAGTGTTTTGATGGCCTGATTGGCTCTCTCGGCTGTCACTCGCATGGGGTGCCCTGTCCCTTTGCTCAACCTGACGAGCCCCGCCCCTGAGGAATGTACCTGCAGTGATTGGCTACCGTGGCTGTCTGTCATAGGTAGAGGCTGGGATCCCATCAGGTTCCATGGTCCATTGCCCTGCCAGGACATCTGTGGCTAGTCTGGGCAGGTTTGGGGTGAAAGCTCTGCCCTGACCAGGCACCCAGCGTGCATTGCTGAAGTGCCCAGCAGGACGTGGAGCCTCTCGGACACAGCCCCCAGCACGCACTGCTCCATCTTGAGATCAGAGGGTATGCCCTCTTCCTGGGGATAACCGCTCCCAGAGTGCACTGCTTCATCTCCAGACCAGTGAGAAGTGCGGCTCATGGGGATGACGTGACTGTTCCCATAATACGCTGCACTGCCTTGAATTTAACAGTCGGGGCATGGCCTGCAGAGATGATGGGTTCTAGCACATGGCCCTTCTCGTTGATCCAGAACTTTAATCTCTGTGGGAGACACCTCAGTATTCTAGATGAGGTCGGCTACATGCCTTAGTGAAGTACTTCAGAGCCCCATGCAGACAGCAATTTCGTTAGCTCTGATCCGCGGGGCCTCCCAACAACAAGGACTATTCAGTAAAGGATGAGAGAAGGAGGGGGATGGTTTAGAGGCAACCTGATTTGTTACAATGGGTCACACACTCGGTCTCCTCCCTTCAGCCCCTTGATGCCAATATTCCAAACAAATTTTACTGTTCACTTGTCAAATGAGGGGATCCTGCCTAGGCTTTCATTGTTCTCCATCACCTTTAACAAAAGGATTCAGGAATAATAAATGGGCTTGCTTGGCTTGCAGCTCTGAACAGCTCTGTTTTCTTGTACCTTGCAACTTTAGCCCTTCTAGGATCACACTTGGACATCCTAGCATGTCTGCCCTTGTATTGGGTGATTCCTAATTCCCTCTTATTGCATTTTCACTGTCAATCCCAATTGCCACCTGGAAATCCACCCATGTCTTGAACTCTTTCATACCAATGTGCCTTTCCCAGTAACTAATTCCAAATATATTTCAGTGTTGTGACTTGTATGTGTCCAGATGGAAGGCATGACTCTTGTTTAACTCTTAGGGAAACATCTCAAATTTCCTGTGGCTCCTGCCATAGTTTGTATTGCTGGCTTTTACACCCACAGTTGATGCGTCTCTTTAGGATCGAGGAGAAATGCTGTCTAGAAGTTAGACCAAGGGTTTGACTTGGTAGGCCTGGTTTCTTTTCCTTGTAGAGAGATTTTCCTGAACTGCAATACCATATCTTAACCCTTCAAACTTTGAAACCTGATCCAGACAGTTTGGTTCCCCTCTCCCTATTCTCCCACTAACTCTGTGTGACCTTGGGCAGGCTGCTTAACCTCTCAGTGCTTTAGTTTTTTCATCAGTAAAATGGGAATAGTGGTGCTTACCCACCTTGGCAAAAGGCTTGTGATCTCCTAGGATGAAAACCATGGGAGAAATGCAAAGGAAATGTTATTAGAACTTAGCGCTAATAATCTGCAGACACTGCTTGTTGTCGAGCAAGGTATAAAGAGGCATATTAGCATATCTGGTTTCACTTTGTTCCTGACTAGTTAAATTGAGATTTTTCCCGGTATATGTGAAAGAAATAATTGAGAAATTTATGTTGTGAGATCAGCATTTTTCACTGGCAAGGCTCCCATATCAGGATCTTACAGTGACATTGCAATTTTGGAGCTGTCCGTGAGTGATAGAGGAAAGTGCTAGGAGAGAGAAAGTGGAAACAGTGCAGACAATATACTACTGTTCTGCACTTCTTTGTAGTGCCTTTCATCAGAGAGTCTCAAAGGGCTTTACAAAGTTGGGTATTATCCCTGTTTTAGGCATGTAAAATGAGGCAGTGAGACTCGAGAACAGATCCAGAGAGTCCCGATTCCAGTCCTGCTGTTACCACTAGTAATACCTACTCTTACCTATTACTGTTATTTATTGCCAGCTGAAAACTCATGTTTACAGCACCGGGCTTCTGTTGTACAAAGCTGGAGGTTGGGGTTGCTGCACAATACTGGCTTAACACTGCCTCCTTTTCCCATAAGTAATTTGTAAATTACTTGAATCCCCGTTCTGCGATGAGTGCCATGTGGGCAGATTGCTACACCCCCATGGAGCCTCGCCAAAATCAGTGGATGGGTGGCCTTGGTGAACATAAATGAAACCAGTCGAGGTGAAGGGCCAGATTCATCACTGGCCTCGGCAAGGGCAACTCCACTGACCTCTGTGTAGTCGTCCCTACTTGCATGAGGCCTGACCTGAGAGAGGAGAATCAAATGTGTCTTTGTAATCTGTATGTTGTTGTTTTCCACAGCTGATACCGCACTACTGGATATTGTTTCATTTACTGAATTTCTTTTTTATGCTCTTGATGTTAGCAAAAGAATATCTACCAAAATGGAAGTGAAAGTGGTGGAATGTGTTATTTCCATAGAGAGTGAGAACAGAACAGATTTCATCTGTCGGTGATTTTCCATGTTTATTCGGATTGTAAACCCATTCAGGGTTAGTGAATCAGTTTTGTAGTCCACTACAAAGCTGGTGAAAAGGGTGTGCTTGTGCTCCCGAAGTTTAGGTATTGTAAATAAAATATATTTTCACTGACTTTAAAACAATCTTTAGGGTTTTTTTCCCATATGTAAAATGCAAAACCAATCAGGATAACTGATAAAGGAAGCTTGATAGATCTTTTTAAATCTGTTTTAATAAATTTTAATATGCTTTTGGTGTGCAGTGTTGTTGTAGCCAGGGGGGAGGTCATATGTTTTTGCTGTACTTAAAATTGCTTCCACCACATTCCTTGAAATGAACTTCATTCCAGGGCAACATAACTCCCCAGAATATTTATTTTAAAACCATGATTCTTGACCTGGCAATGTCCCTTTAACCACTTAAATTCTTTTCTGTGTGGATCTGTTGGGACAGTGAGCAAAGATTAAATCGATTCACCTACCTAGTGCACACAAGTGTACCTTTGTTTAGAAAGATTAAAGCGTTTTACAGGGAAACTAAATAGACTGGAAAGCATTGTCAACTCTCATAATAGAGAGATGGCTAACAATTGCGATTGGATTAGTGCCTGGTACTGCTGCATTTGGGCCAAGTCCTGCAGGCTCGTGTGTTCCACTGAAGTCCAATTCATGTTTTTGAGGAACAAATAATCTCAACTGATTTTGAAGTTTAATAAGTAAGTTAAAAATGCATCCCTTGCTGGGAACCTCTCAGTGTTAAATAGGAGCATCATTGTTCTCCTGCAGCTGCTTCCCTGGAGCCAGGCATGCTGGCAGTATATTGAATTATTATCGAGACTCAAATATTAAATAAGAACTGTCTTTGGAGGAGGTTTCCTTACTGTATTTATTTATTCTGCTCTTTGCTACGGTGAATATCAAAGAATGAAATTGTGTATTGCCAAGCATATATTAAAGCTGTTGCCTAGGAAACTCAAGACTGTGTTTTGTAGACTAGAATAATGGCTTTGCTCTAAAACGGGTGGTCAGAAAAGAGTCCACGTCAAGCTGACCCGTCTCTTATTTCACAGATCATTTCTGTCTGTGAGTAGGTTAGTGCAGCCATCCAAGAAAGTTATGGGCCATCAAGCAGGAGTCTACTCTGGGTCACACAGAACATCTTAACTGTGCTCTGATGGCAGGATGGGGATGACTCACAGTGCTCCAGCATGGGTTGGGGGGTAGGGCACTGGCCTAGGAGGCAAGACCTGAGTATTAATCGTAGTCTGCCCCTTATTGGCCGAGTGTATTGGGGCGAATCAGTTTGTCGGCCTTCCTGTCTGTAACGTGACGACAGAGATACTAACCCGCCTTTTGGGGGTGCTGTGAGCTCTGTGGGTGAACTGCACCATTGGTTGTCTGGGATCCTGTGTGGTAGGTAGAACAATCCTCTTGACCTGTAAACCAAGAAGCCGTGCTGGGGAGACACTGAGGGTGAATAGAGAACCCCATTATTGGAATCGGTTGGCTTCAGCATGCATCAGATGCCTCACTCCACTCTCATCTTTTAATTGCATGCCTTTCCACGAAGGCGCTCGTTTTCAGGGTCCTGAGTGAGTAAACCTTGATTATCTCCAGAGAGAGCATGTGAGAGTCTGTTGTTTATACTAAAAACCAGGGAGTTTCCCTGAGATCACTCTTTGTTTCAAGATGGCGCTCCTATAGAAAGGGGAAGAGGAAGCGGAGGAGGGGAGAGGATCTGCAGTAATTGTGGTAGGCAGCCACATTCCCAGGATGTATCCTGAAAATATCCATGAGGATTTGCTGTTTGGTCTGAGAGATTTCTGCAGCTCCAGGAGGTCAGCTGCCCAGCCCAATTGTTACCAAAGATTCAAAATGCTCGATTTTTAACTACTCTACATGCTGCTCCTGTGGGGTTTTGCTGCTTTGAATAGTGCCTCCCTGCCTCTCTCTCTCTCTCTCTCTCAAAAAGAAAATCTCCCGTCCTTGTTGTATCCAGCCTCTTCTCACTGGCTTCCTCTTGAATCCGATCCAAGCTCCTTATTGCATCCAAAGCCCTGTGCAATTTTGCTCCCACATTGCTCTCTGCTCTTGTTTCCTTTTGCTCCCTACTTGTCCCCGTAGCTCTGCCGAGGCTGCGCACCTATTATTGTTGGCCCCAATCATGGCCCAGGACCCCACTGTGCTAAATGCTGTATAGCCACAGAACTAAAAGTCTGTCCCTGCCCCAAAGGGCACACCCCCTTAGCTTCTTCTCCCAGCCTCAACTCCAGTCTGTTTTCCATGTGGTTCTCCCCTTAATACTCCTCCCTGGCTCAGTCAGCCACGCCTCCATCCTTTCCTCCAGATCCCATCTTCAGGCACAGGTCTTCTGAAAGGCCTGTGAACCCTCCTCCTGCCCTTCTAAGACACGAAACTGGCATGGTTTGGCTAAACTCTGCCATTTAATTATTTGCTTTGTATTGCCCTCTCCGCCACCTGTATATATTGGTCAGATTAGACCGGCAGCCTGTTGGAGTGGAGGCCTCTTTTTCTGTGTCTGTTGAGCCCATAGCATACTTCTGATGCTAAACAGGTGACAATGTTCGGGTCTAAAATAATCTGCTGTATGAAGCAGACTCCACGTTGTGGGACTGCTGTGTGCACCCGTGTGACGGCCGAGAGGAGCTGATACTTTTTGCGGATGTTCCTCAGCCTTCACATTCCAGGCCTGCACAGCAAGCTGTTGTCAGTGGAGGGTGGAAAATACTCCCACTTGGGCACACTGCAAAGCACATCTTCTTGAGGAAGAGCTTGTCTGGTTTTCGATCGTCCGTGCGGGGGGCTTTCTTCGCGCGGGGTCAAAGTGGGGGCTGTTCGTGCTCCATTTAACATGCTACTTGTTTTTAAATTGTTGTGAGCACAAGTGCCATGTGACTGACGTGCAGAATTATTCAATATTATTTATTTGTTTTTCACACACTTCTCTGCTCCTCCCATAGGGCTCGGGTGTGATCAAAGCAGGTTTTGCAGGTGACCAGATACCGAAGTACTGCTTTCCAAACTAGTAAGTACCCTAGTAACTCTGGTGGGGTTTTTTAGTTGCTCTGAGTATCCTAGACCATTTGCAGCCTACATAGAAGGGAGGAATGGTCTTGTGGTTTAAGCAGTTGTTGGGAATCTGAAGAAGTAGGTTTTATCTCTGGCTCTGTCACTGGGATAATACTCACCTTCCAGAGGTGTCCTGGAGCGGAGTTCAGTAATGTTAAATGCTCTGAGATTGCCTGAAGTTGCTAAAAAACGTGCAAAGGATAATTACGTATCGCTTTAGTCAAGTCCCGTGGGCTTCCAGTAACTGGTTGTAGTTGTAGAACTATAGACAGACCAAAGGTGGAATTAATTTAACCCCAGTACAATGGTCACCCTGCTCTTAGACAACGGAGGTACTCTGGAAAACTGAGAAAAAAAAAGCAGGATGGGTAAAAAAAGACCTTTTTATATTTATTCTGAGTCCAGTTCTATCATCTTTACTCCGGTAAAATGGCCGTGGATGTCAATGGGAGCTTTAGCTGAGAAAGGACTCCAGGATCCGGATGCCTGGGCACCACTGACAGCTGTTAGCTCACCAGACTCACTCTTTCCCAGGGGTGTGCGTGTGCTCACCCAGGTGAAGGAGTCCCTCGCACCATTGCTAGCAATAGCTTCTCAGGGAATAGAGAAGCACTGACTAGTTAATGCTCAGGTATGTATACTGTCTTGCATGAGACTCACCAATACTTGTAACCTCCATTGTAGCGTGGGCAGACCAAAGCACGTTCGTGTCATGGCTGGTGCTTTAGAAGGGGACATTTTCATTGGGCCGAAGGCAGAGGTAAGAGTGCCTGTTTATCAGGGATCCCCATGTGTCTGGGTGTCGTAGTTCCCAGCTGAGAAGGATTGCGGTGCTCGTGGAGGGCCATGTTTCCCCTGAAAGTGGGAGAGCTGCGAAGGGGAGTAGTCTAGACTTTCCAGTCCAGGGTGCTGCCTGCAGCAAGCTGATGTTCGTGCCCTTCCCCGGGGTGGTGGTGGTCGTTGTTTCAGCTAAACACATTTTATATTAGCTCAGCACCTGTGGAGTCTTCCTCTGCTGTCCCTGTTCTCTGCGCCCGTAGAAGGGTACTGTTTCTTTTAGACAACATCCCTGTCAAAAGGGACATAAAACTAATGTCCTGATCAGATATGATTGTTACGGAGTCCATAGCCCTTTCCTAGAGTGGGATTTCCACCCCCCCAGTGTCCTGGCTAGATTCCAATTGGACAATTACATCCTCCCTCCCTAATCTCCCCTGCAGTTTTGAATTGGATACAACATACATTGACTGCTGTGGGGTGTTAAACAACTGCCGTCTTTCTCCCCAGAGGTGGCTGCATTTTAGTGGGGCGAGATGGGATTCTGTAACAGGTTCCTATCTCTCTGTCACTGGGTATAGTTGTGCCTCAGTTTCCGCTCCAGATCTGTGTTTCAGCCTCCCCCTCTGAGCTGCAGTCTCTCTCTTGTCATAGGCCGGTTGATTTTTTTTATAAGTTCTTTGACCCTCTGGCCACAGCAAGAGAGTCTTCCTTGGGCTAAATGCTTCCATCCTTCACACATCCAACTTCACTTGCTGTTGATGCAGGGCTGATCAGTGCCAGTAGCTGTCCTTTCCTCCAGCAACTGCCCCTGTTGATGCACAGGGTGCAGGTGAGTTTTGTTCTACCCTGCCTGGACACCCCTGTTGCAGGCCCCAGAAACAGGAAGCTAGCCCATAGTCTCCTCCATCACTCACTTCACTCTTCTCTGGGTCCTCCTATTTCTGGCCTTTCTCTGGCCAGCTCACAGTTCCTTCTTGCGCTGCATCCCCATCTCTCATGGTCGAGAACCTTAAATACCAGATCTTGCTTTGCTTCTGGTTTCCATAACCTGAGCAAGAAGATTGCCATATATAGTCCTGTCTTGCCCAGCACATGGTCCCATGAATCCCTCCAGACTACAGCCCCCTTAACAATCCTATCTGTGGCTGAACTTGGCCTATAGACTCTCCTAAAAGGTCAGTGCACACCCCCATTAGAGCTTCCCATCATGCATAAACTAGAGAAGCCAACGTACCAGTTATGGATATTTGTATATCAGTTTATGAAGACTGTAGGGATGGAAGGTGCTGTATAAATACAGGATCTGAATGTGCTGTCAGTATAAAAAGACCTTATTTATAACCTGGGAATACTGTGCAAAAGGAGTTTGTCGTTAATTGACAGTCCTGGCCTTTTAAAATTCCTCCTATCCTTTTCAATTAAATACAAACATTCAGTGTTTTTCCTTGGAACTTACAGCAAGCAGATGCATCTGTAAGAGGAGCAGTGTCACTAGAAATGGACAGTGAGGAATATGTTTGGAAATCTCGCTGAAAGGCATGTTATGTTGTCTTTTCTATGTGGCTAGGAGCACAGAGGTCTGCTCTCGATTAGATATCCCATGGAACATGGCATAGTGAAGGACTGGAATGACATGGAGCGCATCTGGCAGTATGTGTATTCAAAAGACCAGCTTCAGACTTTCTCAGAAGAGGTGAGATTCCATGCAGACCCAGGGCTTTGTTGCTAAGTGTGTCAGCTATGAGGTAGATCTGGCACCTTTCCTTTGCTTTTCCCTGCAGAAGCTCTACATGTACCTGTTCATTAATCAAAATTATTGCTTCACATTAGACCTCAGCCAAGAAGTATGCAAGCAGAATGACCTTGTGGCTAATCTGATACTGTAGCTTTACTGATGATCCAGCATTCAGGCCCCGCACTCACATTCTCCCCAATGCAGTATTCCATTATTTCTGAGCTAGGCCGGGTGCTCCTAATCGTTCCTGTTCTGCTTTATCCGCTCACCAAATGTTTACTAATGAGATTGTTTGAAAGGAAGGAGGAGTAAACCCTGTGCACTCAACCTGGAGAGAGAAAGAAATAAAATAGGGCAGCCTCTGCAAGATGTCCTGCGAAATGGCTCTGGAAGTGGCTTAGAAGCGTTTCTGCAGCATGGTGATGAACTGAAGCCTGCAGCCCCTAGTCAGGGCCTGTGTTTTAAAGGCAGCCCTGCTGGAAACTTAATGATGTGACTTCTGAGTGGACAGATGGGAAAAGATCCATTTGGTCACAGCAGGATAGTCCCCTATAGTCTGTTCCCCAGGGCTCTGTCTAACTTAGCTTGAAATGGCCCAAGTCCTGAAGATTCTCCAGCCCTTCCAGTCGGAGATTATTCCACAGCCTCTGAGATCTCACTGGTTGGCAGTGTTCCCTCATTCCTTAACTTCATCCCACGTTGCTATTTATATCCCTGCGGTGCCTAAAGTGTACGAATAAACAGAGTTCTTGTGGAACACGTTTCCAATCACGCTCCCCACCCCCAATCCGTATGGACACTCGCAGCCTGCGGGGGGGACAGAGCCCCACTCCTACCTCTAGCTGGGATAGAGCGTTCCCTGCTGCAGTGGTTCAGAGCCCCAGAACGAACCCCTCTGCTGAGTTCTGTTTGTCTCTATTAAACCAGCATCCTGTGCTCCTGACGGAGGCTCCCCTGAACCCACGTAAGAACCGAGAGCGAGCTGCTGAGGTTTTCTTTGAGACCTTCAACGTGCCAGCACTTTTTATCTCCATGCAAGCAGTACTCAGCCTGTAAGTTTCTTCCCCTTTCTCTGCACAGCCTGAGCAGAAATAAGACTCAAGTGAGGTTGTCCTGAAAGCCAGCCATTCCTTTGGAGGATGACTATTTAAATGGGGACTGCTTTGCCCTTCCCAAAACCACAGGGGCGTTTGGGTCAAGCTCTGATGTTTGCAGTTTTGTCCCATGTGTAATTCTGATGTTCACCTCCTGGAAGGACGTAGAAATACACCAGCTAGTAGGCTTTTTTTTTAAAAAAATCTCTCCAGTCATTGCTAGTGTAACAAGGTCCACCACACTCAAATCCCTGTAAAAGCCACAGTCTGCAACTTGAAAAGGAGGACTTGTGGCACCTTAGAGACTAACCAATTTATTTAAGCATAAGCTTTCGTAAGCTTCAGCTCACTTCATCGGATGCATAGAATGGAACATATATATATCTATATCTTATTACTATATATCGATATATATATATACAGACAGAGAAGGTGGAAGTTGCCATACAAACTGTAAGAGGCTACAGAGTAGCAGCCGTGTTAGTCTGTATTCGCAAAAAGAAAAAGAGGACTTGTGGCACCTTAGAGACTAACCAATTTATTAGAGCATAAGCTTTCGTGAGCTACAGCTCACTTCCTCAGATGCATATCGTGGAAACTGCAGCAGGCTTTATATATACACAGAGAATATGAAACAATACCTATTCCCACCCCACTGTCCTGCTGGTAATAGCTTATCTAAAGTGATTTCCAGCACAAATCCAGGTTTTCTCACCCTCCACCCCCCCACACAAATTCACTCTCCTGCTGGTGATAGCCCATCCAAAGTGACAACTCTTTACACAATGTGCATGACAATCAAGCTGGGCTATTTCCTGCATAAATCCAGGTTCTCACATCCCCCCACCCCCATACACACACAAACTCACTCTCCTGCTGGTAATAGCTCATCCAAACTGACCACTCTTCAAGTTAAAATCCAAGTTAAACCAGAACATCTGGGGGGGGGGGGGGGTAGGAAAAAACAAGAGGAAACAGGCTACCTTGCATAATGACTTAGCCACTCCAAGTCTCTATTTAAGCCTAAATTAATAGTATCCAATTTGCAAATGATTTCCAATTCAGCAGTTTCTCGCTGGAGTCTGGATTTGAAGTTTTTTTGTTTTAAGATAGCGACCTTCATGTCTGTGATCGCGTGACCAGAGAGATTGAAGTGTTCTCCGACTGGTTTATGAATGTTACAATTCTTGACATCTGATTTGTGTCCATTTATTCTTTTACGTAGAGACTGTCCAGTTTGACCAATGTACATGGCAGAGGGGCATTGCTGGCACATGATGGCATATATCACATTGGTGGATGTGCAGGTGAACGAGCCTCTGATAGTGTGGCTGATGTTATTAGGCCCTGTGATGGTGTCCCCTGAATAGATATGTGGGCACAGTTGGCAACGGGCTTTGTTGCAAGGATAAGTTCCTGGGTTAGTGGTTCTGTTGTGTGGTATGTGGTTGTTGGTGAGTATTTGCTTCAGGTTGCGGGGCTGTCTGTAGGCAAGGACTGGCCTGTCTCCCAAGATTTGTGAGAGTGTTGGGTCATCCTTTAGGATAGGTTGTAGATCCTTAATAATGCGTTGGAGGGGTTTTAGTTGGGGGCTGAAGGTGACGGCTAGTGGCGTTCTGTTATTTTCTTTGTTAGGCCTGTCCTGTAGTAGGTAACTTCTGGGAACTCTTCTGGCTCTATCAATCTGTTTCTTTACTTCAGCAGGTGGGTATTGTAGTTGTAAGAAAGCTTGACAGAGATCTTGTAGGTGTTTGTCTCTGTCTGAGGGGTTGGAGCAAATGCGGTTGTATCGCAGAGCTTGGCTGTAGACGATGGATCGTGTGGACACTAGTGTCGTTAGGACACTAAACTTTCTAAACTACTACATGCTACAAGGGGCCACAGCAATGGTTCCCTCAACCCACCTAGCAATATTGTTAACCTATCCAACTATACTCTCAGCCCAGCAGAAGCAGCTGTTCTATCTCGGGGCCTCTCCTTCTGCCCCTCCACCCCCACGAACATGATACAGTTCTGTGGTGACCTAGAATCCTATTTTCGACGTCTCCGACTCAAGGAATATTTCCAAAATACCTCTGAACAGCATACTAATCCACAGAGGTCTCCCTACCAACACTACAGAAAGAGGGATTCTAGGTGGACTCCTCCTGAAGGTCGAAACAGCAGACTGGACTTCTACATAGAGTGCTTCCGCCGACGTGCACGGGCTGAAATTGTGGAAAAGCAGCATCACTTGCCCCATAACCTCAGCCATGCGGAACGCAATGCCATCCACAGCCTCAGAAACAACTCTGACATCATAATCAAAAAGGCTGACAAAGGAGGTGCTGTTGTCGTCATGAATAGGTCGGAATATGAACAAGAGGCTGCTCGGCAGCTCTCCAACACGAGTTTCTACAAGCCATTACCCTCTGATCCCACTGAGAGTTACCAAAAGCAACTACAGCATTTGCTCAAGAAACTTCCTGAAAAAGCACAAGATCAAATCCGCACAGACACACCCCTGGAACCCCGACCTGGGATATTCTATCTACTACCCAAGATCCATAAACCTGGAAATCCTGGGCGCCCCATCATCTCAGGCATTGGCACCCTGACAGCAGGATTGTCTGGCTATGTAGACTCCCTCCTCAGGCCCTACACTACCAGCACTCCCAGCTACCTTCGAGACACCACTGACTTCCTGAGGAAACTACAATCCATCGGTGATCTTCCTGATAACACCATCCTGGCCACTATGGATGTAGAAGCCCTCTACACCAACATTCCACACAAAGATGGACTACGAGCCGTCAAGAACACTATCCCCGATAATGTCACGGCTAACCTGGTGGCTGAACTTTGTGACTTTGTCCTTACCCATAACTACTTCACATTTGGGGACAATGTATACCTTCAGATCAGCGGCACTGCTATGGGTACCCGCATGGCCCCACAGTATGCCAACATTTTTATGGCTGATTTAGAACAACGCTTCCTCAGCTCTCGTCCCCTAAAGCCCCTACTCTACTTGCGCTATATTGATGACATCTTCATCATCTGGACCCATGGAAAAGAAGCCCTTGAGGAATTCCACCATGATTTCAACAATTTCCATCCCACCACCAACCTCAGCCTGGTCCAGTCCACACAAGAGATCCACTTCCTGGACACTACAGTGCTAATAAACAATGGTCACATAAACACCACCCTATACCGGAAACCTACTGACCGCTATTCCTACCTGCATGCCTCCAGCTTTCACCCTGACCACACCACACGATCCATCGTCTACAGCCAAGCTCTGCGATACAACCGCATTTGCTCCAACCCCTCAGACAGAGACAAACACCTACAAGATCTCTGTCAAGCTTTCTTACAACTACAATACCCACCTGCTGAAGTAAAGAAACAGATTGATAGAGCCAGAAGAGTTCCCAGAAGTTACCTACTACAGGACAGGCCTAACAAAGAAAATAACAGAACGCCACTAGCCGTCACCTTCAGCCCCCAACTAAAACCCCTCCAACGCATTATTAAGGATCTACAACCTATCCTAAAGGATGACCCAACACTCTCACAAATCTTGGGAGACAGGCCAGTCCTTGCCTACAGACAGCCCCGCAACCTGAAGCAAATACTCACCAACAACCACATACCACACAACAGAACCACTAACCCAGGAACTTATCCTTGCAACAAAGCCCGTTGCCAACTGTGCCCACATATCTATTCAGGGGACACCATCACAGGGCCTAATAACATCAGCCACACTATCAGAGGCTCGTTCACCTGCACATCCACCAATGTGATATATGCCATCATGTGCCAGCAATGCCCCTCTGCCATGTACATTGGTCAAACTGGACAGTCTCTACGTAAAAGAATAAATGGACACAAATCAGATGTCAAGAATTGTAACATTCATAAACCAGTCGGAGAACACTTCAATCTCTCTGGTCACGCGATCACAGACATGAAGGTCGCTATCTTAAAACAAAAAAACTTCAAATCCAGACTCCAGCGAGAAACTGCTGAATTGGAATTCATTTGCAAATTGGATACTATTAATTTAGGCTTAAATAGAGACTTGGAGTGGCTAAGTCATTATGCAAGGTAGCCTGTTTCCTCTTGTTTTTTCCTACCCCCCCCCCCCCCCCAGATGTTCTGGTTTAACTTGGATTTTAACTTGAAGAGTGGTCAGTTTGGATGAGCTATTACCAGCAGGAGAGTGAGTTTGTGTGTGTATGGGGGTGGGGGGATGTGAGAACCTGGATTTTTGCAGGAAATAGCCCAGCTTGATTGTCATGCACATTGTGTAAAGAGTTGTCACTTTGGATGGGCTATCACCAGCAGGAGAGTGAATTTGTGTGGGGGGGTGGAGGGTGAGAAAACCTGGATTTGTGCTGGAAATCACTTTAGATAAGCTATTACCAGCAGGACAGTGGGGTGGGAATAGGTATTGTTTCATATTCTCTGTGTATATATAAAGCCTGCTGCAGTTTCCACGATATGCATCTGAGGAAGTGAGCTGTAGCTCACGAAAGCTTATGCTCTAATAAATTGGTTAGTCTCTAAGGTGCCACAAGTCCTCCTTTTCTTTTTGTAAGAGGCTATTTAGTTAAGATGGGCTATTATCAGCAGGAGAGAAAATCTTTTGTAGTGCTAATCAAGATGGCCCATTTAGACAGTTGACAAGAAGGTGTGAGGATACTTAACATGGGGAAATAGATTGAATATGTGTAATGACCCAGCCACTCCCAGTAGGGGTCAGTTCAGCTCCACTTGTGGGAGTGCTGGTATAAACAGGGGCAAGGATTTTGTTGGCATTTGTAATTTTACCACCATGTCCTCTAGGTCTGCCTGCAGTAGTGGTTCGTGGTCTTTAAAATGCTGGTGGCTGCTGGTGCCTTGACTAAATTAGTGCCCCATGGTTGTTACCATTGGGGGGGGGTAAACGGTTGGTGGCAATGGTGGAGGAAAGGCTAGTGTATCCAAAGCAGTACCTCTCGCCCGCTGGCCTGGCATCGCAGCCATATTGTGCCCGCTGTGGAAAGCTCCGGGCTCGTGCTGCGTACCAGCTGTACTCTCTAGGCAATGTGAGGCACCCGAGCTGGCCGACATAACGATTCCTGCCCCTTCAGCGGTGTTAGACTGTGGCATTTTGGGAGATAGCGTGAGCAGGGAACTGTGTGTGACTGGCTGGCTAAAAGAAGGATTTGCAGAGTTCATCTGCAAGGACTTCTGTCCTGGTCTTTACCAAGCCATATTAAACCAACGGAGGCTTTATAAAATGGCTGTATTTTGTGCGCTGTCCAGTTTCAAATGGATCAGCTAGTGACCCTGGGATTAATCCTATTTCTTTTCAAATCCTTCCCTTTTTTATTAGTAACCCACTAGATTGTTAAATGCATTTTTTAACTCTAATATAGTATTCTTCATTCCGGTCATTTACTTTCTGCATTTCGCTTATGAAATTGGACTGATCAATTTTACTTTTTCACTTTACCAACGTTTACATATATTGATTATAACTACTTATTTTGATCCATAGGGCATTTTGTAAAACGTTATTTAAAAACAATCACCCCAAATCCTGCATCAAGGCCAAAATTAAACAGAGTTCCTCAGAACTGAAAAAAACTTTACTTTAAAAAAAAAAAAAAAAAAAGTAGAAATGCCCATTTCAGAAGTAAGCTGAATTATTCTGCAGTTACTTGATTCTCTCTCATTGCTTTATGATTTGTCTGTAGTGTAAACATGGCATCCGTTGGGCCAGGTACAAGTTCAAGTGACACTTACGAAATTTGCTGCCTGTCACTCAAATACGATCTTTCCCTCCTTTGTTGCAGTTACGCTACAGGGAGAACCACAGGGGTGGTGCTGGACTCCGGGGACGGCGTTACCCATGCGGTTCCTATTTACGAAGGGTTTGCCATGCCTCACTCCATTATGCGGATCGATATCGCTGGCCGCGATGTATCCCGCTTCCTTCGCCTCTATCTCCGGAAAGAAGGCTATGACTTCCACACGTCATCAGAGTTCGAGATCGTCAAAACCATCAAAGAGGTGCCCTGCTGTCTGTGATTGGTCTAGGGGTGATTTCTGCAGTGATGAGCCAAGGAGTCTATGAAATGGGGTGCAGATCCTTAAGGGCCAGCTCCTTGATGGCAGTCTTGGCAGCGGGGCCCCTAAAAACTGAATAGGCCATTGAGCCAGAACTCCCCTCTGGTTCTGACAGAGGCTCTCTTCATGTTGGGGCGGAGACACGGAGGCTGGTCAGCTTGGGGGACGCTCGCATTGCCCGTGCCTGTACTGTACCGGTGGTGCAGATAAATGCAGAACTCCAGTCCCAGGGCTGGCAGGGCGGCACCTTCCATTAGCACTAAAGTCAGCTTCTGTGGAAAAAGGACAAGTTAAATCCATGCCGGATCTGAATGAGAAGTGTGAAATCTTCCATAGTCCACTGTTCACAACGATAACATTTAAAATGCAGTGTCCAGATTAGAGACACTCTTCTTAGGAGCCCCGACCTAAACAGTATTTTGTGATCATTTGCGGCAAAGTCTCTCACAAATATGCACACTCCGGGAAGTAAACAAACCAGAGCCATCTTGGCTACTGTTGTGTTAGAAACACAGAGGAAGGCAGCTCATCTCTGCCAAAGAAGAGGACAAAACTGAGGTGGGGGTGGGGGGAGGAAGGAAGATGAATATTTTAACTACAAGAGTGACTGATTCTTAGGGTAGCTTTGCCTCTCTCTTCGGATCTCGCCCAGCAGTTTCGTACACACACAGGGCTCCCACAGATTGATTGCAATGGGGGCTTTGCCTCTCTAGGTGCTGAGCTACTGGAGTGACTAGCATAGAAATGCTCATAAATGCGTACAGGCATTCAGACTGCAGGATCAGTCTGGTAGTGATTAGAGCCCTTGAATTTCTGACTCTCGTTGCTGAGTAGTGACATCTGGTGGATAGCTGCCACACTGCCTAATCCCTTCGCATAACTGTGCTGTCCATTTGGTTTAAGACTGATGATGCGTGTGCCTGGTCACAGTCTCTGATCTCCTGCCAGCAAGAGAGTGAGAGAGGATAGAAAAGATGCTCGTGGCTTGGGAGTCAAATTCAAATGCTTCGATCGCTAAGTGAGCGGCACCCACACGTGGTCACTGCTGCAGCCGAGTGACTTCAGCCGAATGCACAAAGCTCTGGAGGTGTGAGGCTTGTAGGTGGTTGTTTCTGTTTTGTGAGTGCTGATTACAAGAGAGGAAGGGCTGGCGTTTCCGTGGCTAGAGAGAAATATAGAAGATTCTCTTCAGCTCTTCACAAGTGACTAGGAAACATCCTGTAGCTTCCATGCCTTGCAAGATGCCAGGCTTGGTAGGATGGGGAAAAGTGAGAAACATACGTGCTTCCAAATCGGTGGTATATTGCACCTTGGAAACACTCGTACAAATGGCCAGAGTCCTTGGTGCGCTTTGCCTCTTAGAAAAAAAACAACGAAACCGCCTGTATTGTGATCTCTGCTCTAGCTCTCGGGCTCACCCATCTCCCAGGAAAGTGTTGACTTTCTGAACCTTACCCTTCTGAAAGCTGAGCTCCGGAACAAAAATGGAGATGAGCCCAGACTTGTATGCTGAACCTCCTCACTAGCGAAGCTGGGGGAGTGGAGAGTTAGCACATATAAGAGCTTTAAATTTGCTTTCCCTCCCCACACTCCTCCCCCCCCCCCCCAGTATTTCCTGGTTCACCAAGGAGATGCCAGAATTCATCGTTCTCCAACAAATATCAAGGGTTGCAGTGAGATTTCTGCTGTTGGTTTTCACCAAGGCAGCAGGCAGTGCTGCAAGCTCATGATTGTATCATAAGCTTTACTGTTTGATTTCCTTAAAGACCCAAGTTGTGGAGACAAGGAATAAATACGAGAATTTCTACTTATTTTTTTTTTTTTTAAATGAAAGTTTGCAGCCCTCCTGGTTGTGGAGAAAACCTGAGTGTAACCTAAAGGCTTAAAACCAGGAGGAAAAATAAAAAAGAAACCCTAATTTATTATTTGTCATGTGATATATAAACCAATAATGATTTTTTTTGGTGCCTGACATGATTTTTGAAGGACTGGGGTTGGCGGTACTGAGGTGCTGAGGATTTCCGAGAGAATCGTTTTTAAAAGGATTTTTAACTTGCTTCAGCCTGGTCAGTAAGGACAGTAGCAGTGGATTTCTGGGCTTAGCCCTTTCATGTTTTTATTCTTTGCATTTTGACTTTCACACTGTTTCCTTCCTAACTAGCTTGTGGAGTTGCCTGGCAAGCATTTCCATCTCTCTGATACGTGTGTCCCAAAAAGGGACCAAGTCAAAATAGCAAAGCTTCTTGCAGAACAAAAAGGTCACAACGTTTCTATTTGAAAGTATCCGAATGTTTTTGTTTCCCCATGAAGCTCTATAGGGGCAAAGCTGCCAGGAGTCTTCGGTGCACCATGGGAGATGTAGTGCAGCTAGAGAGTGGGGGCCAGAATGAGGTACCTCAGTGGCTCAGGGTAGACTAACAAATGTTTCAGTTCAGATTGATCTGAAATATTTGTTTGTCCCAACAGAAGGTTCTGCTAAAAATTGCTCTCTTCCCAGAGGAAAACCATTTGGTTAGGAGCCCTGCTCATCTGCCTGCGTTCCCTTTGCAGCGTGCCTGTTACCTGTCAATAAACCCACAGAAGGACGAGACGTTAGAAACCGAGAAAGCCCAGTACTACCTGCCAGATGGAAGCACTATTGAGGTGCGTAAGGACAAATATTAAGTTATTCTTCATAAGAAGCTCAGTGTTAGTAGAACGTCCTGGCCCTCTCACTGCAGGGGCCTGGGAGGTCTTGATAGAAATCTCTTGCTAAAATGTAGCTGCAGTGGGGACAGGATTGCTCTTGTAAATGGTTAGAATAGTTCCTTATTGATTTCTTTCTAAAGACCTACAGTGATTGAACCAATTCATAAATGGTTTCTGATAAATATAGCTTCCCCCTGAGGATCGCTGCACACCCGTAACTCATTGAAATCCCAGTGGTCCAGAAACACGTGCTGTTCCTGGCTAATGGCACACGGCTTGCTGTTAAATCAGTGACACGGAGACCTCAAGTGCAGGGGTCTGCACTAGCAGGTTCTGATGCAGGATCAGGGACAGGGTGAATGGGTCTCGGCGTACTGCAAATCCTGCAGCAACCTGTAGATGGGGTTTATCTTCTCTAACAGCACAGAAAGAAAACCTAAAGGTGAAATCTTCCGGATGAGGACGGGAGGGAGTATGGGTTTTTTTTTCCCCTAGTGCACCAGACTTGGAATTAGGAGGTCTGGGTTCTGCTCCAAGCGCTGCTGCTCATTTACTGTGGGGCTAGGAGCAAGTTGCTTCCTCAGTTTCCCCTCTTCCCCCCTCTATAAAGTGGGAGGTAATAATTTACTTAGTACTTCAGTGGCATGTCAGAGCTTGCTTCATGTTCATGAAATGTTTGGATCTGTGAAGCTACATGGGTTATTGTGTGTGAAAGGGAGCTGCCCATCAGCCTTGTGTTCGTCCTCAGGACGTTAATGATGTCACACAAGCATCTGGTAGGTCAGAGAGACTCTTTGTAACTCGCTGATGTTTCGGTCATTGAAGGGTTAAGCGGCTCTGCGATACGGGCATAGGCCACACTCCTGCTTGGCGCGCCCTGGAAGCTAACCTGGTCCCTCGTGTCGTTTGCAGATCGGCCCTGCCCGTTTCCGAGCCCCCGAGTTACTGTTCCGGCCTGACCTGATTGGAGAAGAGTGCGAGGGGCTGCACGAGGTGTTGGTGTTCGCTGTTCAGAAATCTGACATGGACCTGAGGCGAACGCTCTTCTCCAACATTGTGCTCTCCGGGGGCTCCACGCTCTTCAAAGGTCTCTTTGCCTTCCGACAGGGCACGACGCCCTGAGCCAGGGCTCCTGACCCAGCCGGATTGCCCCGGACGCCACTGGGGGTGGGGGGTGAGGTCATGGAATCCCAGGAAAGCCCTGTTGGCTCCTCCAGCTGCTCTCAAAGGGCCAGGGCAGGAGCGAGGCTTTGTCCAGCTTAGCAATGGAGACACCAACACTCCCCTGGGAAGACGATGCCACAGCTTGAGACGTTATTCCTTTCTCCAAAACTTCTGCCGACATCCAGTCTCCTCCTGTTACTCCTTGTCATCCCCCGAGATAATCCCTCCCCTGCTTGGAATTGCCTCTCAAGCTTCTGTAGACTTTTGGCATCCGGCTCCCACACGTGTCGTTGATGCTCTCCCCTTGCTATCCTGTCCTTCCCCTTCTGCCATCATCATTTTGCCTAAGAAAGCACTGAACAGCCAGGCTCTTTCTGCTCTTCCATTGCACCGTTTTAGGGCAGTTTCTTTATTAAATCCCTAGAAAGCTGGTGCACATCCTGAGGTTCCCTTAGGTCTCTGCTTTGGTGGCAGGGCTGTTGAAATCCCCCCAGGCGTGAACTGAGCGTGTGCAATGATTGTAGCCACATCCACGACTGGATGTCCCTGCCCACCGTAGAATGGGGGTGATAAGAGAAGGATGTAGAGGGAGAGATTGTTCTTAAAGCCAAGGGGTGTGTTACGCTCTGAGATGATGCTAATGGAACAACTAGCTCCTTGCTGTAATAGAAATCCCAAGATCTCTGACATTCCAGCAGGAGTCAAGGTAAAACCACTACTCCTATAGATGAGTCTCTCCTGGGCCATCTGTGCTTTCCAGGGGTCACTCACAACCACTTCCTCAGTGCAAGCCTCCCTGAAAGTCCCTCAGAAGCAGAGTCTGTGTTATAAAGGCCACAGACACTTCCCAGCATGCTTTGCAATGAAATGAGTGACAGCCAGGCTCGCCTTTCTCCCCTCTCTGCTCTGAGGGAATCAGACATGCTCATGGGGCTTACTCCTTCCACTTTGTGGCAGGGCCGCTCTGCACCATGGCATGAGTCCACCCCTCTGGTAAGAGGATGAAACTCTCCAGGACCTGCTTCCTGGTCCTCCACCCCCATCTGGTAGCACTGGAGGGACAGGAATTGAGGGGGGAAGGGTGCGCCTACGCAACCTTCTCTGAGCTTTGTGGTTGGGAGACTCAACCAGATAGAAACAGGAGGTCAAGCCTACCTAGCTCTTCTGAGACTTCTCCTTTCTCCCTAGGGACAGCTTGTCTTCTCACTTGCCCTGATAAAGCCATTCCACCAATCCCGGCCAGGATCGGTGACCTTTGGAGGGAGTAGGTTGGCTAGGAGCGTGAATCCAGTTATTACTAGCACTAATCTTGGTTAGTGCGTAGGGACCAACCAAGGTCAGGGCCCAGTGTACTAGATGCTGTAAAAATACAGAGTGGGACCGCTCTAAATTATACAAAGCCCCTACATCTGTCATATCAGGATCTTCTTTCCGGTTATGCTCTGTGGGCTCCCCAAGCCTGCCAAGGACTATGGGAAGGGACTTTATAGGCTTGGGCTCAACGGCCGTTCCCCGCAGTATTTT
Source organism: Lepidochelys olivacea (assembly GCF_965140295.1). Lineage (NCBI taxonomy): Eukaryota > Metazoa > Chordata > Testudines > Cheloniidae > Lepidochelys > Lepidochelys olivacea. The sequence continues at coordinate 122,752,415 of NC_140417.1, forward strand.
GTGCAGAGCGTTGCTGCATCTGCAATAACTGGTTGGGGGCCATGATCAGAGGCCCAAACTAAAGGCAAGTTTCCTTTTCTGTGCAGGCTTTGGAGACAGGCTCTTGAGCGAAGTGAAGAAACTAGCACCCAAGGACGTCAAAATAAGGGTAGGGGCGCTCTCCTCTTGAGGCTTTCTGGCTTGCCTCTCCCCTGCCATGCACCAGCGAGGTTCAGCAGCCTTGAGTTCCTTGGAGACACCAGGCTGAGGTGTCCGCTGTCCTGCCCTTCAAACAACTCCAGGTTTTCCGGAACAGCTCAGGCACCCTGGTGGTGGCTGCTGTTCCAACTGAAACCCATTTGGGCTGTGGAGAGAGGTATCCTGCTGGCATGCAGCCCACCTCCAGCATCTCTGGCCATGGTCATTCACTGGCAGTGCAGCTTGATGGCAAAAGCAGTCCCAATGCATGTGTCTGATGGGTGGGAGTGACTGTGGGGGGGGAGGTAACTGGGGAGCAGTTTGTATTCTGGGGACAATGTTAATCTGAGTTCTCTGCCTCTCCTTTCAGATATCTGCTCCTCAGGAGAGATTATATTCCACGTGGATCGGGTACGTACTGCAGAGCGACACCATAAAGCACTTTGGCCGCCGAGCCTGGCTTTAACTGTGTAGCTCACACCTGGGCCCTGCCCGCACTACAGTTAGAGCCAGAGTAGCCCCGACCATATTGGGTCATGTTTTTTGTGAGCAGGGTTGTGGTCTTGTCCCTCATCCTGGGCATGGTCCGTTCATCGTAAAGCCGTGCTGGACTCAGCACAGTCACAGGTGCAGCCTCTGCCAAGGAAACACTGCTAACTATGTTATCCTGTTGTGGTCTCCCCAGTCCTCCCAGTCTCACCTCATCCTGCGCCATCCCAGTCAGTGGGAGCAGGCCCTTGGATGGTAGAGCCTGGGGCTGGATTCCCCTCTCATTGATACCAGTTACTTCAGTGGAGTTACTGCTGATTTAGACCAGTAAGTGAGAGGGGAAATCGGGACCATAGGCTCCTATCTGACCGTGCCCATTTAAGGTGCTGTTGAAATAAGAAAAGCCACTTTGCTGGCAACGCCTGTGTTCTGCGGCTTGCTGGCTGTTGGTGCAGTTTCAGCTCCCCCATGGACAAAGCATGGATGATGGTGGCTGAAAGCTCAGCATAACCAGTGTGGGCCTGAAGCGAACGGGGATTCGGTTTGTAAGCTCTTTGGGGCAGGAACTCTCTCTCTGTGTCTGCACAGCGGTTAGCACCCTGGGGTTTTGGCCCCTGCCAGCAGCCTGGAGGTGCTGCCGCAGTCCAGATAACACACAAGGGAACAAGACCCACACTAGGAGCCATTGGCTTGTCCCGCTGTAGTAACACACTCGCTTGTTCCCCCCAGGGGCTCTATTCTGGCCTCGTTGGACACTTTTAAGAAAATGTGGGTTTCAAAGAAGGAGTACGAAGAAGATGGAGCCCGTGCCATCCACCGAAAAACCTTCTAGCCTGGGACCCGTCCGAAACTCGCTTTTCTGAGTCCGAGTGTCTGTGAGGAGCTGTGTGTGTGTGCGTGTGTGCAAACATGGCCCTGGAATGTCACGGAGCAAAGAGGAGGAGAAGGATTAGAACACTACTTTTTTTTTTTTTTTTAAACTGTAGGAGGAAAAATAACCAGGCCCCATTTCTCCGGTATGACCCATTCCCCTTTGACCTTCACTCCTCTTGTGGCCACCTCTCACGCTTAGAAATGGAACAGCTGGACAGAAGGGATCTGAGCACTGCAAGTCACCTAGTCAGGTTGTAGTCACATAGCCTAAGACTCCAAACCCTGGCGTGTCCTTACCCTACGGCACTCCACAGCACTGGCTGCTTAGCTCTTCGTGGGTGCTCAGCAGCGAGTGTCTCTCACGGGCCAGTTCTTTTTTTTTTTATTTTTTTTATACAGAAAAAACACATTGGGAGCAGTTACAACCCCCTCCCCTTTTTTTTGGTTTTGTTTTTGGTGTGTGTGTGTGTGTGTGTGTGTGTGTGTGTGTGTGTGTGTGTGTGTGTGTGTCAACTCTTAGCCTGCTCCATGGGTATGGACCACAGCTGCACAGCTGGAGCAACTGCTGATAGGACTTAGTTTGTGTTGCATGGTGTAGGTCACAACCACCCCTCCTCTGCTCTGATTGTACTAGATGGTTATGATCTTAGTCTCTTGTTCACGGACGTTCCTTCTCCTTGTGAGGCAGGTGCCCAGGATGGGTACAAAGGCACTAGTGTGTTTGCTTTGAGAGGTTTACAGGGCCGTGTCCTCTCTCTGTAAGAGAGGAAGCTGCATTTTTCCCCCTTTCTCCCACAGCAGGGTCAAGGAACCATCCATTTTCAGCCAGACAAAACCTCTTCCATTTGATCCGTCCTTGGGCAAAAAAGCACATTGTAACTTTTGAATTATTTTATTTATTGAAATGTTTAATATCTACGTTACTAACAGAGCTGCTGTTTCCAGGGGCAGCGGCTGCCCCTCTGGGTGAGTCGTCTGCTCTCCTTCCAAGACCCTTCAACTGAATTTTCCATTGTTTAATGCTAACACTAATGTTTACAGCACACATGCCTAGCATCGTAGCCAGCTAGTCAACCCCACAATGCTTCTTGGTTACCGCTAGAAAGTCAGCGTTCTCTAGGAACGCAGCACGTGAGAGGACAATGAACGGGGTGGTACGTTGGCATCATCATCAGGTGCCTGAGCACTGGCTCTTCATGCCTCTGTAGTGTTACGCGCGGCTAACCCTTCCGGCATGACACCGCGACAGCGTATGGAAGGCCACGTACCTGCTCTGGGTGGGGGTGTTCTGTTCTGAGGGAGCAGCTGGTGCTTTTTACTTCTCAGTGTTTTTGTTTTTTAAATGAGGTTGCTGCTGAGAACCAAATATTTTGCCTGGTTTAGCCACTTAAGTATTAGAGGAGAACTCAAGGGAGTTGTGGAGTCAGGGTAGTAGCCTTATCTCTACATAGAGCCAAGTCTGGGTCTTTGAAAAGAACAAGCTTGGGGTAGGAGGAGGGGAAGGTATTTTAAGTAGGAAAGAAGCATCCTGGAGAAACCCAGAGCTTTTCCTACCTCCTCACAGATTTGCACCTCTAGGGACATGGAGGGGGAGAGGAACCATCCAAAACTTTTTTTTTTTTTTTAAAGCACCTGTTTTTATTTTAGATACTACATAGATAGTTGGAGATTCAATCCCTGGATTTAGAATATTCAGTTAGCTTTATTTCTACTATAAAAGCCAGCTGCCTCCATCAGACATGCAATGATGCAAATGCAGACTTTGGGCTTATCATTAAAGGGAAAAAAGTGTTAATGCCTGCTCCTTTAGAAGACCGTCTGGCTAGTGCGTTTTGTTTTTTAAGTAACATGCCTGTGGTAAATCCCTGCTTTGTGCTTTAAACGGAAGCTGTAAACACCAGTAATTCCTACACGTGCTGTTGCATCCTTTGCTTCACAAGCTCCCCTTCCCCTCTTAACACCATGCCTGCAGCGGTGGTACTGACAGGCTCCAGGACAACTTCTGGCTGGTAGGGCCTGTGCCGAACAGAATCTGGTCGCCCCAGCTCTGCAGGGGAGCGACGCGGTGTGGTGGGAGGGATAGAATTTTCTTCTTAGCCTGCCGAGGAATAAATTCCAGGAGGAGGCTGCTCCCAGCTCAATCCCGGTGCCTCTCCTACTGCTTTTGTCAGGGCAGTGTCTGTTTACGCTAGCAAGAACGTGAGTGGGAGTCGGTCTCACCTTCCACTCCCCCAAGAAGAGTGAGGCTGGCAGTACCATGCTGTTGGAAGCTGCTGCAATCGCACCCAGTTGTATTTGTGTATTCAAGTGTCTTAAAATCCAGTTAGGGCAAAACACCCCTTTAGGAACAAAGAAGACAGAGAGGGAGGGGTGCAAGATAGGACCTTTCCGGGGCAGTAGCTCCTGCTACACCAATTTCATTTGTTATACTGCACCAAAACCAGTGCGGCCTCCAGCCAGAGGGGGGCTAGTGCCATTCGTAGAGAGGGGCAGCTGCCACCTTTTTAAAATGCACAGAGGCCCAGTATGCCTGAGCCAGACCTTAATGCAGCTGGGGTGTTGAATAAGGTAAGATCAGGGCCCTCCTATCTCAACACTGGTGTAAACTGACAAAGCCTCACTAGGCAGCCTCATTAACGCCCTTGAGCATTTTGGAGGGAGACTTTGGTGACATTAAGGGCTTGTCTACCCGGGCAAGGCTAAAGCGTTGCTGTGGCAGCATTTTAACGTGCCTTGCGTAGTCGCCGCAGAGCGCTGGGAGAGGCCCTAAGACCCACCTCCACGAGAGGTGTTGCTCCCAGCGCTGGGGCACGGTCTACCCTGGTGCTTTCCAGCACCCAACTTGCTGCGCTCGGGGGGTGCTTTTTCCCAGCAGAAAGTTGCAGGGCTGGTAATGGCCAGTGTAGACAAGCCCTAGAGGCTGGCAGCAGGCAGAGAATTTTCTACAGAAAGTCTCCCTCGAGGTCAGGCGCTTTAGGAGTAGCGGGGGGACAGTGGGCAGTAGCCTATAAAATGTTGTCAGCAGCAGCCATGTAGGCTGCAGCTACGCTGTAGTTTGTTATAAAAGCACCGAAGCCTAAAGCAGACAGCACAAGAGAGAGAGCTCTGCAAGGAGGGCCGATTCTCCTAGGCCAGCTGATAAAGTCCATCCCCTGCACCAAGGTAAAAGAGACCGAGGATAGAATTGCAGTGCCCGCTAGCGCCAAGTCTCTTTTTGCAGCCTTGTAAGTCAGTTGCTTATTGATTCCCTTTCTGTATCCCATCTGTGCACTCCACTCTGTAGCCTGCCTGCACCAGGTAGATAAAAGTTTGTTCTTAATTCACCTCTGAGCTGTAACAGTCTCCTTCCCTTGCAAGTCTGGCTCACTAGCCTGCTGTGAGGCCATCGGCTGTTGAAGGTCTACGCACTCCCTAAATCTGATTTAACATCCTGATTTAGAGAGTTGCCAAGGAGGTGGAGGAGGGTCTCCCTCAGCTGTAAGCAGCTAGTGCTACCTATGGATTCCCCCCCCCTTGCCAATTTGCTGCCTCCCTAGAGAACTAAACTTGAATTTAAAATCTTTGCTATATCATCAGACGTGAGCCTAAGAAATTACTGTCTTTTCCAGACACACAAGGAAGAAATAGGCTTATATAATTCCCACAGGTCTTAGCTGCTCATGTTTTGATCACCGCTTCTAGGAAATGCTACACATTTATGACAGCTTCAGTAGTTGGCAGTGCAGAGAAAAGGGAAATGAGAGGATTAGACACCACGCTTTAATTTGCATGCAGGCAAATTCTATGTGGCCCCCATCCATTTGTTTGCATGACTTGCAGCACATTCGCTTTCTAAAGTGGGAGCAGGTTCAGCCATGCAGGCTGCACCCTGGCCTAGAACTAACCTACTCAAGCTGCAAAGCACCAGAAGGGACCTCTGGTATCAGCCAAAGCTGCCAGATGTGGTTGTAGAAAGCAATGAGATGCAACAGTCCACTTCAGGATAGGGTAGTTTGGGAACATACTTCCATGCAGTGCCAGCTTCCCGCCTGGACGAGGCAGAGAGGCCAGCTACACCGTTGCATCGTCTGTTTGCAGTGCACTACTCAAGCAGTAGCATGTATTATAAAGGCTTAGCCACTAACAGCTGGTGTTGCAAAGGCTCCCCCATTTTCCCTCCCCACTACTGAACTCATTTCCCCTGCAAATAACTAGTGGGAAACTGGGCTGATGTTTAGCTTCCTACTTATCCCAGTCCTTCTAAGAACAAAGTAATGGTGGGTTGAAGTAAAAGGCCATTGCTGAGGAATAGCTGCTGACACAAAGAGCCTGTTCCATTGGAAAATAAGCTGTACTTGTATTCACATTGTTGGACAGCATCAGCTAGCAGGTGATGCGTGGAAGGGAATGACACTGTGTTAAGAACAGCATAGGACAGCTTACAAGTTTGCTGCCTCTTCTCTTGCCTGACCCCATATTCCTTATCCGGACTTGGAGCTAGTAGGAGCAGCAGCTCTGGGCAGGGTTCTGTTTGTAAGCCCCACTCACCAGCCAAAGGCGCTGTCTGCAATCTAGCGTTCGTTCTATCAGCCTGACGCTGTTCCTCGCCCACCTCTCCCAACCGTGGTGCCTGCTGGTACCCAACATACCTAAATAAAGCTGTTCATATACAAAAACCTGCATCTCTCTGTCTGCAGAGGGGGGCTGGATGGGCTCTTACACCAATTGCTCTGGAGACAATTTCTTCCCCTGAAACACTCGTGGTCATTTCAGAAGTTACTGTTGTGGGCTGTACACTTACACTCCACAGCATTTGAAGTGGGTAGGACAAAGGGACCAAACAGACAAGTTGAGGGGGAGGAGGGTGACTGACAGACATATTTTTTTTTAAAAAAATCTCCCTCGCCCCAGGCAGCTGGGTAATTTAGAAGTGGGGCATGTAGGAGGAATCCAACTCCGGAGAAGGTAACAGCCTGGTGGAACAGTTCACAGCAGGCTACTCCACATGTAAGAATAGGCTGAAAGGACGGGGGCAGACTCCGGTCAGAGCCAACAAATGGGTCTGCAGTTGGAAATTTAAGACTTCGTTTCACAGCATGATAGTTAGCAAGGATTATCGAACAACCTAAGGGAGCCCTGCTGAAAGGAAAGATGTGAGCTATGGTTTGAAAGTAATAAAGGTGAAGTCCCAGTAATCACAGCTAGAAGCCAGGCCAGACCAAGTACAAGACAGTGTTTTTACAAGGGACCTATAAACTGGACTTAGTTTCCACCTGGCACCTGCTCCTATTCTGTGGAGCAGAAGACTGCTGAAGACGAGCCCCCAAGAGGCTGAAGGCCAATGGTTCTAGAACAGAACACACAGGAGCCAGACCAGAAATTACTTCAGAGGATCCCAGCACAGCTTCCCCAGCCCTTGCTTTGCATTTTCATTTCCTGTTTTGTCTGAAGCATCAATGGTGAGGTAGTAGCAGGTGGAGAATGCACTGAAAGTGCCAGCCCTGAACTGTATTTAATTCAATCAGCTTCCTGCCTTGGAGCTGCATGTGAATCATGATCCTGGGCTGCTCCTCAGTCACCTGTGGCTAGTTTTATCTCCGCTTACTCATGCACTGATTTAATTAGAAATGGTCACTGCTCAGCTACAGCTGTTCCATAGGGGGCTGGCCCCCTTCCTACCCTGTCACAGGGTGGCTTTGAGAGGAAGGGAAAGCACTTCCCTTCTGTGTAGAGCATGGAGACAGCAGGGTGCCAAATAGAGGAAAGCTATAGCCAAGGGAGATTAGCCAGATGAGGGTACAACAGCTGGGCTTAGGGGTTATCCTTTGCCACAGGGGGCCCACTGGTGTTCACACCAGTTTTGCTCGAATAATTCAGCCGGTGCTACCCTGAAGGCACTTGTATCCCAAGCTTTAAGATGGTGTCCGGGTCCCACAGCTTTCCCAGAGAACAGACCGCTGCAGGAATGGAGTTGAAGGTGGCTGTGACTCGTTTGGTGCCAGCTGAAGACCAATGTCTGAGCTTTTCTTTGGGAGAATAGACCACTGAGGCGGCAAGGGAGGAAAGCCCAGGAGGAAGGGGAAGTGGTAAAATATCTGAGTACGTCCTAGTCCTTACACACACCCCCCTCTCTCGCTCACAGTGACAGTACTGCGCTCCCTCTCAGTGGGCAGAAGTACACCTGCTCAATGGATTCAGCTACTTTCCTCCCAGAGAAGAGAACTGGCCCAGGGGAGTGGCTGCTCCCTCCTTCCAGGTGTACAGCAGAGCAGAAACGTGACCAGGAGAGCTGACTGGGAGCAGAGCCACACCGGAAGGGGGAGCACTGGCTCCGGCCACTAAGTGTTTATTTGCTAGGAAGGGGAATCCGAGCAGATGGAAAAGCTGTATTAACACTGATGGGGAAGGAGCAGGTAAAGCTTCTGTCAGCAGAACCTTACCTCAAAATGTATGTGCAGGAAGGAGGATTGTGCACCGCTGGGGCTGCGAGTTCACTTGCACTCAGAGCCAACGGCCCAATGTAAAATGAGGGGAGCCAGACACCAGATTTGACACCGTTGAATTCCCTCCTTTCCCCCATGGCCCTCCCCCCACATAAATTTGATAGCCACTGCAAAGAACGGAAGAACCACCAGAGGGATGCAAAGCTGATATTAGGGAAAGGGGAGTGTGAACCTCAAACAGACACACACCAAGGCAAACGTTTTCTGTGCAGAGAGTGCACTATCAGTAACATTCACACACTCCGGTTTCTCTGGAGATGAATGCCAATAACAACCCTCCGGAGAGGGAAAGCCTAGGTTCCCCTATTCCAGCAACAGGTTTTTCAGGCCAGAGAACCAAGTGGGATTTGCCATACTGGGTTGAATTGAAGCAACAGTACTGTAGGCATTTGGAGCGGGGACCATATGGCTGCCTTGCATATGTCCAAGACTGAAAAGCATGCAGTCTACAGTTCAGAGCAGCACCTGTGGGGTGATGTTGCCCAAGGAAACGGGCTTGGAAAGAGACTGGTGCTCCAAGCCCGGCAGAACCTGGAACAGGTCAGATACCAAGGATACAAAAGCCCAGTCACAAGCAAAACCAAAATTGGCACCGTCTGCCCCAAGGGCTGCAGTTTGGATAGGGAGCACCTGCCCAGGCTGCAGTCAAAAGAACTTGGGAGGACACTGGTATTTGGTTTGTGTGCAACAGCTACTGGCGATGAAAGGCCAAAACCTCAGGAACTACAAATCCCACTTGGTTCATGCTGGGAGCTTGAGATCCAAGAGGAGCAATCTAGTCCAGAACTCTTCAGACCAAGCTTAGCAAGCTGAAAAGTGATTCTCCAGCATTAGCTGGTTTGTAAAGCACTCCAGAAACTGCCAATATTAACACACCCAGCCCACACTGAACCGCAGAACAGCAATACAGAAAAGGTAATTTTTAATCAGCTCATTAGGAAATGAAGAATCTGTCAACGTTTGTTAAAAATTACATAAATAAGTTAAAATTTAACCATCAAAAGATACAGACACCTCCAGGCAGTAACGATTACAGCTTCGTTACATCTTGGTCTGAGACCCGAGGCGGCTGTGTCCTGAGGTGAAATGGCAGTAGTTTGGCTGGCTCCACCCTTAACAGCAGAACAAGAGGGGGCACCTAGCTGGTGTCTAACTGAATACACAGCACATACATGATGGGGGAGTTTGGCCTTCACCTGCTCCCCATGCTTTCCTTGTTCTCCTACAGCTGAAAGAGTAGGCGGGTGCTTGTCCACCTCCAGTCAAAACTGAGACCAAATCCCAAAATGTTTTGCATGATGCATCTTGGTCATGATCCAGTTTTGCTGACTCAAGCAGAAATAGATTCAGCATAAACCATTCCGAGACAAACCAGTCAGGGGATTTCACAGATCAACGACCCCTGCTTGCAACCCGGATCAGAACTGTGCTCGCTACAAATGTGTGCTTGTTCTGACCCCAGCGTGATCAAGGCCTTCTGTAGATTTCAACCCCTCTTGCTATCTCGCTCCAGAACTTCTGTTTGGCTGCTGAGCTAGTCAGTCAACCACTAGGACGTGGTTTAAAATAAGACAAGACAAAAAAGTCTAAGCAATTTATCATCAGAGCTGCCATTCTCACTGGTTTAGATACTGCTCTAAATTTTCTCAGCACGTATACTCTCAGATGACATAAAACAAATGTCTATTTACACAGATGAGGTGAAATCCTGCCCCCACTGCAGTCAGTGGGAGTTTTACCATCAACTTCAATGGGCCTGAATTTCACTAATGATAGAAGAGAAGAACTAGGAGTACAAGAAGGGTTGAGCTTCCCCTCCCCAGCAGTGGAGAGGCTCAGTCTTAGGCTCATAATAAGGTTTGTCAGGATGATTTAAAATAGAGTCTCCACTGCCCCCAGACTGGGGCAGACACAGAACTATTCCCCTTACCAGGTACAGTTTGGTTCCATGGAGCTCAATCCTACAGCTCTGGGATGAGGCAGTTCTGTTGATTTCAGGGGGATTACTTGTACTGCAGGGATGAATGCTTTTGTGAACACAGGGCTTGTGTGGTAAGGCCCTGTGCCATCTTACTTACAGGCTGCAAAGAGGAGGGGTTACAGTGCTCAGCACTCTCACTGGGTATGGGTCTTGCTGGTGTACAGGTCCACAACAAAGCTGGTGTTGCTGTATCAATTCCCTTTGGCTCTAGAGCAACCCCTCCCCACATCAGGAGGTCCTACACTGTGTTTAAAAATGGGCTTCAAGAACCATGAGCCATTTAGCAGAGAAAGAAGCAGATAAGCAACCCCCGATGAAAGGCAGTAACACGGGGAAGGTGCCCGTTCACTGCAGGGAGTCTGGCATCACGTTCACACAAGCCTCTGCAGGTTGCGTGAAAGCGATTAACACTGGGACTCTGAGCAAAGAGTTCCCCTCATTTGGGCTCCCAGCTCAATGGGCAAGTCCCCCCAGCTTCTTCTGGGCTGTTGAATGACTTCAAGAAGTGCCACATTTAGTAACATCCCAGGAGAGACTTCTGCAGCTGCAATACGAGTGTTGATCTTGCTAAAGGAATTCTGCTTCACATTAAATGATTCCGGGGAACAGGCTTGTCCTGAACCCGACAGAATGGGCTTGATCTAAGAACTGTCACTTCTCTGCAGTGAATTAGGTGCAAGACATTACGTCAGCAGGGAGTAGCTACACTGAAGAGTCTCAAATCCCAATTCCCAAAAGATTCCCCCATCCCAATTTTTCATGCAGTAAACCCCTTTCTAACTCCAGGGCCCTGCCTCAGAGTCACCACTTCTTCCAGCCCTCCCCTGCCAGAGAATGTCATGCCTGCCCCCTAACTGGCTGCAGGGCCTGGTGAGGAACAGCATCCATGCCCCGAAGGAGATGACCACAATGCCTCTGCAACCCTGCCTGCTCCTGGTGAGCTAGGGAGTGAGAGCAGGGCAGGAGACAGAGGCCTAGTCCACACTAGAAAGGATTGCAGGTAGGGCTACGTGGAGATGCAGCTTGTAGCAACACAAGAATGCTTTTGCCTGTGTGCCTGATACCAGTTCCCTGAACCAAATAAGCTTTATCCACAAAAGCTTTATTTTGCCTGTATAACTGCATCTACACTGGGACTTTTGCCAGTAAAACATAAAATCAAGTCACTCCCTTAACTAGCACACTGGTAACATTTCTAATGCAGAGCTGCCCTGAGCCCAGGTTTCCGGGATGGAACTGCACAAAACCACCATTGGGCTGGCCCAACAGCATCTGCTTTCCCACCGATGCCCCCTGGGGTGAGATACTGCACTAGAGACTGTGTTAGAATGTCTGTCTCCTTTACTCTATGCCACTGTCACCCACCCTCCCTTGAGATCAGCAGCACCTCAGTGGGCCCTGGGTGCAGAAAGTGCAAGACCTAAGACTCCATCTGATAGCCTGAGCAAACACCCCCAATCTGAGCACGCACCAGTCACCCCTGTCTCTGGAGTACCTGCCTGCCAAACCGACTGTCCCCTGGAGCGAGGAAACATCTGCATTGTGAGTATTTCACAGTTGAATTGTAAACGCTTTCAGTTCTTAACCAGCAAGCCCCTTTGTCTCAGTCTGCATCTGCTGGACTGTAGAGAGGCGTAACCACACCCACAGCACAGAGCCAGTGAGAGCTGAAGGGCTCAGGCACATCTAGATCATTTTGATCTCTTGTGATCGACTCTGAGTCAGGCTCTGGCGCTGGGACTTGACCGTCTGGAGACGCCTTCCATGCAGGCTGAACTGCGACCAGCTGAGGAGCTGCAGTAATGCACATGTGATAGGGATGAAGACGAGGAGGTAAAAGCAGCCTTGGCGCAGAGTTGGTTCCCAGGCTGCATTGGATGCCAACTTTGGTTGGGCGCTCACCACGTTGCTCAGAGGGGCCCGCTGGAAAATGTCATAACCTGAGGCCAAAACAGTTTGTAAGACTCAGCTAGAAACTGTAAAAATGCCACACACCTTCAGACCACCATGGAGCTCACCACACCTCCCTCAGGGGTCTGGGCTTCACAGCCACCGAACACAAGGTCCCATAGCCCAAGCAACTCTCAGTGCAATTCAGATACAGTGTCCCTGGGATAACAATGCACAGGCGGAGGGGTGCAGATCTTGCTAGGGAGGAGTTCAGCACAGGTGTGGGGAGATGGATTAGTATCAGATCTCTATCTCACAGGCCTGGGTTCAAATCTGATGTCTCTCAACATGAGAGGTAGGTGGTGGTGTCAAGCTAATCCTTCACTGAAATGCAGCACATGGATCCTCACTGGGCCATGGGTCCAGTACGAACGCCCACAGTGAGTCACTTCAACCACTTCCCACCCAGCTGGTCTCCCATACAAATACTGCCCAGGCCTTCCCCTGGTCAGGTTATTAGCTCTGACAGTACCGCCACAGGTGGCATGGGTGCAAAGGTACATGGAGTGTTAACTTAGACAACCTGTTAAGTAATAAAACATCCTGTAGACTATGTTGCCAGTGGACCTTGTCCAAGTATTTCACATCACAAAAGCCAGCAGAGGCACTCATCTCAGCCCCACCCTACTGCTGTCCCCAGACAACACTTCCTACGTCACTTACCAGTATAAGTACAGAGCAACCAGGTGCCAATCAGGGGGGCAAAGGTCTGGCCTGGCTTGGTTACCAAGGCAACCATCCCAAACAACAGCGCTGAGGCAGCCTGCTTCCTGCGGTTCAAGACAAAATCCTCATCCACCAGGTCAGTGACAACCAGGTTCAGCAGCTTGCACGTTCCTTCTGTGAACACCCGGTTACTGCGGAGCACAGCAGAAAGGGCATTACACAGCCGAATGTGGAAACAGGGAGCACTTAAATACAGAGAGGGCTGTCACAGAACCATGCTGCTTTGCCTCTCCCTAGCACCTGCCAGCCACTTTACATGAAGTTTAACATCAAACACCCCTCTGAGGCGGGTACTAGCCCCATTCTACAGCTGGGGAAACAGGCACACAGAAAGGACTTGTCATCACAGAGCTGGGAACTGAAACCAGTGCTCCCAAGTATCAGACTAGCGCCCTAGCCACAAGCCCAGCCTTCCTCCCACCAACCCGGAACTACAAAGATGCAGTTGATCCAGAGAACAACCATTTGCCTCGTCTTGAGCACTTGAGTCCATTGTACAGCCTGCTGACCTGTGGTGGTTCACCTGGTCCAGGGACAGTCCTGCCAGGAACAGGTCACATGGCAATGCCCACAAATTGAGTTCACACACCAGATGACAGTATGTTTGAAAGCAGCTGCCCTTAGTCATCCCTGCTTATGTGAGGACAGTCCCACACACCAGAGCCAAGCCAGCATTTGCAGACACAGCCCGATTTTTGAGAAGAGCATGTTATTTCCTCATTTGTTCTTAAACAAGGTTTTTATGAAGTGTGGTGTAATCACGGATTGTTCAGTTCATCTTGCTCAGTCCATCGGAGGTGAGGGAGTTCTGAAGGGACAACACGATCTAGTGGTTGGACCACTTGGTCAAGACTCAGGACTCCTGGGTTCTACTCTCAGTTCTGACAGTGACTTGCTGCATGACCATGCCTCACCTGTACACCTGAGATTCACCAGCTGTAAAATGGAGATGCCTCATAGCCTCCCTGGGGTGGCTAACCACCTGGACAGCTTCCACCAGCTCACCTATAGGCACAGAGGTCAATGAAACCCTAGATAAGCAACTTACCTGGCTATGAAGATGCAGAGCAGATACACCTGGTCGGGTCCAGCTAGAAGCATGATGATGCTGAGAGCCAGTTTCAGGAAGAAGAGCCCTCGCACCACTGCGTAAACCCCACATCTTTGACAGAGAGACAGAAAATAGAGGTTGTTGAGATGAGGGGCGATGTAGGAAATACCTGCGGAGAGAGGCAAACAGTTCAAGGGAGTTTCAGCATCTGGCAGTGCCTTGAGACCGAGCAGAGACAAGACAAGGCACAGTTCATCCAGCAGGGCATTAGAAGGAAAACCATAGAACAGCTAGACTTTTAAACTGAGTGAGTTTGGGGATAACGGAAGTACTCAGCCCTTACATGGTACTTTCTACGTCCCAAGCACTGCACAAAGATCTTCACCACCCTCCCGTGAAGGAGGCAAGTGTTATCCCCATTTCACAGATGGGAGCATTGCGAGGTAAGTCAGACGACATGGCAGTGCCAAAGCATCTCAGCCCTGACCCAGAGACAACCCTAGTATTCCAGAGCTGAACCGCCATTGAACCTTGCAGTGCCAATCAGGCAGATCTGGGTGGCAGCTTGGGTACGTTCCAACAGCAACTAAGAGAAAGTGACTGAGCTCATGGTCTTGTCCCCTGGGTTCAACTCCAGACCTGGGTTTGCAGAGCTGACCAGATCTAGGTCTCTCTCTCACACATGCACCTGTACATCTGTGAAACCCAGGTCAGAGATCCAATGCCTGCCTCTCCCCATCCTGCCCCTGAAAAGTGTTAGAGATTATTTCTTGTGTGTCTGTGAAGGGAGGGGAAAGTCTAAGATCCAAGATGGTTGCAGCAATGGCTCCATCTGGGGATAGGTAGGCCAAGTGTCACTCCTGGAGCCCTGAGAAAAGAGTGCACCTTTCTCCCGAGTCTCAGTGCTTTCGAAGAAAGAACCCAGGGCTGAGCCAAGTACCAACCCATCAGCTCTAGGGTGCTGCTTACTCCAGTTCCCCTCGCAAGCTCACCTAGTAGGAAGGATCCTGTAGAGAGAGAGATCCGATCTGACAGCAAGTGTTCCAAGAAGAGAGGGAAGAAGTTGCTGTTAAAGTGGCAGTGAAAAACCTGTGACAAAACAGCACAAAGATTAACTGACCAGCAATACTCAGAGCAAGAAGAGGAAGCCTAAGCCAATAGTGTGCTAGGCTCCACTCCACTAGGAGTCTAGTGCCAGGGTAACATGCAATTCTTACAGGTAGGATCTGTCAAGCAGAGAAGTTGGCATCAGAGCATTTGTATAAATAAAGCACGCTGTCTGCAGAGCCATCTGCACCCGCCTCTGAGAGCCATCAGTTACACCCTTGTACCCCATGAGACAGATGGCCACCATGAATGGCCCAAAGCCAGGCCAGGCCAGCTCAGCAGCTACACTGTGCATTACTGTGTGGGAAAACCAAACCCTCAGAGACAACTGAGGCTGCAAGTGCTGCAACGATGCTGTGGAGAGCGTTCTGTTTGGCAGTCATCTCTGTGGGCACCTAGCTGAGGACTAGCTCTGAGTAGAGCCCAGTGGCTGTGACATGAACCTCAGGAATGTGGGGGAGGGGGGAGAAGGGGAGGTTCAGTGCTCTCACAGGAAGGCTGGGAAAAAAACGTGTTTCCAAGCTGTTCTCAAAGGCATTCGATGATAGGAACTAGGATTTCTCTGGCCATTGCTTTTGCACTAGTAATTCTCCCCAACAGCCATGATAAGGCATTAAAATGCAGCATCCTTGTTAAACTGCACGTGATGGTCTCTGAAGGGCTGAGAGTTTCCACTCTTTAGTGAAGCAGGAGCTCAGCCTACACTTAATCACCCCTCTTGGCTGTAGATGGAAGAGTAAGACCCTCAGACTCCACAGGGAATCCCCCCGTAACAGAACAGCTGGCTGATGCGAAGCCACACAAGCATGTGCAGAAAGCACCAAGAGGAGTTATGGCATTATTCAGACACCACTACTTTCCTCATAAGGAACCAATATCCTTTTGAATCAATTTCAGACTGGCTTGGCTAACAGCTCTCATCCGAATCACTAGGTTAGAGCGTCCGTGCTACACCTACCTGTACTAGGTTCATACAGACGAACCAGAGGAAGTTGTGGTGCCGGGACAGCTGTTTGAGATACTCTCCCAGCGTAATCCTCTTCTCCAGCGGGGCAGATGGTTGCTCAATGTACAATCTACAGGGACAATGAAACCACTCTTATTGTTTCTGCACATGTGAGAATGTCTGTTATCCCCCTTCCTCTGCACTCCCAAGGGGCTTGTAAACTCAGTGCTCCCTGCTTTGCTCAGAAGTGTATGCACTGATGCAATGCTGGCTACTTTCCTCATCCTACCATTCATCTTCTCTGTTCACGGAGCAAGTCAGAAGCTGGCAGGATATTTGCTCCTTGATGGAAGCCACAACCAGAACCAGGGTCATCAAAAACTTGGAATATTTGCCTAGTGAGTCAGCAACTCAAATCTGCACCAGTAAGAGCATCCCTCCCCCGGGCAGCTATTACAGTCCAATACAGATTCTTACTACTCTAGTCCCAATCTTTATTGTTCGTTTTATTGTGGAACCACCTACAGGATGTGAGGCACTGCACAAACAAAGACAGTCCCTGCCCTAAAGTGCACTTATAATCTAAGTTTACGAGATGAGACAAGTGGATACAACAGAGGGGGCAGCGCGAGGGCACAGTGAGTTATGAACACTGGAATGAGCAGTATGCAGACGCCAGCTGCTTAGCGAGTGTCAGGCAGTAAGACAGACAAGAAAGATATATTTACTTTTTCCATCCTCATGATAAAGGGAGAGCAAGTACATTTCTATGACAATGCTGTGTGGACATTTTAACAGGCACAGACCTTTTACTATAAGTGTATACTCTAGAAATTAAGGGATGGACAAAAAGTTACCTGTAGCTTCCATCTGCCACCAAGAACAGGACTACTGTCAGCAATGCATTCACTAGTGCTATGCCCCAGCCTAGTTTCAGATGTCCCATGAGATGGGGATTGCACAACCCTTTCCTTGGAAGCCTATTCACAGCCCAGGAGATCTCAGCATTAGGATACCTTTCTTGGTCATCAGCCTAAATCTTCCTTCTCTTAAATTCATCCCATAATTCCCCAATTATACACAATTCGAGTAATTCCCCTTTTCCTCACTGGTATTTACACTTACATACTTGTAGGGAGACATGAAAACCGCCTACCAGTCGTCAGCTAGCCAAGCTAGACATAAAGAGCCCATTTTTTAGTCAGCCAGTCACATAACTGTGTGCAGAACTACATATGCAACTACTGAAGTGCAATACAGATGGGCTCTCAGGCATCTGTAAGCAGGATACTCCCAACACCACACCTACTCAGGATAGCTGCACTCAGCTTAAATATGCTTTCTGGCATGTGCAATGGCACATCTGAGTTTAAGAGACTAGTTAGCGTGGGCCAGTTTTCTAAGTCTTTCCTCAGGACTCTGTCCCTCTATCGCCTTAGGTTTTCTGGGTTGTTGTTGTTTGTTTTTGGCTACTCTGAATTTTGAAGGGACGAAGCTACAGCTGTCGGGTAAAATTTTCAAAAATGCCTAAACGACTTGGGCTTCTTAGGTTCCCATTTTGAAAAGTGATCTACACTTGGAGCTGCGGGTACAAGTCCCAGCAAATTGAGCTAGCACGCTAAAAAGAGTGTAGTCACAGCGGCAACAGGGACTAGCTACCCCAAGTATGAACCCATCCGAGACTCAGACCCACAACATCAGATGGGCATTTATCTGATGCTATGTAGTTTGGTGCCACTTACTCTTTTAAAGTTGACTCTTGGTCCCATTTCACTTCAGTCTCAAATCGTTGTCTTAGCAGCCACGTTGCCAGAGTAAATCCAGCAACAGAGCAGAGAGCCAGCACCACACAAAATATCCGGAAAGAAAAGAAGTCTTCTTTGTTCCACACTGCATAGGACATGAAGACAGAGAAGGAACCGATGGCACTAAAAAGCGAGCAGTAGAAATTTAGGCTAGTCCTGTCCTTTGCAGAAACAGCCAGGTCTGCGAGCAAGGCATTGTGGTTGAGATCCACCATGGTAAGAAAGCTGTCATAGAGGCAGAGGCAGAGGAGGAACTGCAGACCTGGATGGGCCCACGAAACCCAGAAAGCCAGGAAAGAGATGGCAAAAAGGGGCCCATTGCGGCTCAGTGCCTGAAGTCTCTTAAGAATGACTTCTGGTGAGGAGATCTCCACCCCTGACCTGCAAGAGAAGAGAAAAACTTTGGTCACAATTCCTGGGAAGTGTCCCTGCCACACCCTCTATTCCCTTATAGGAAAGGCTCAGAGGGCAGTAGAAGCGATCTCAACACTGCATTTGTCAGGGCAGTAAGTGTCTTTGTTCAGCTCCCATCTGGCTCTGTTAATGTGAGGAGATAACAGGCCCCAACACCAGGAACATAAGCAAACACACAGGAGTGAACAGAGCCCTTCTTGGCAGGCCAGCACTGTCTGCTTCACAACAATGCAGATTGTTCAACGGGTTACAACAGTGTAGCTCTGTCTCACTCTAGGGGACGGACCATGCATCGGGGTTTGTACGTCAGCTATTGACTCCAAGTTTAATGGGACTTAACTCAAGCAGCAGAGGCTCGTGCTTTTAGATCCAGAGTTCCAGACTCAGTCCCGCAAGGTGACTTGACTGGGGGCATTAGGATAACTATGCTTGTGGATGACCACCTCCTCCTCCACACACTGAAGTGATGGACAAGCAGCACCCAACCCTGAAGCCACAACGGCAACATCCAACTTTTCAGGATACCATGAGCAGAGGAGTTTAAGATTTTCATACCTAGGTGATATTCCTCTTTGAACAATCAGTCTTTTTAAGGTGACATTTTCACATGATCTTTTCCAGCCTACTCTGAAGATATTAACTTTCCAGCATTTAACGGAGGATATGAATGGCAAAAACTTACTGATGTGTGCTAAGAAATACCCGGTCACTCAACCAGCCAAACAGAGGGTCATTGAGGCTGTTCCAAATGAGAAACACTGTCTAGAAAAGAGAGATACAATAGTGAGACAAGCCACAATGAATCACTTTAGCAGTCAAGTCTTGTTATTGAGGTAACCAGCATCCAGATGGGGACCCATTACAGTTCTTTGGGATAACAACCAATTGGTACTGGATAGTGATAATGTACCACCCAACATATGCCTTGTCACTATACTGCAAACCCCCTTTCTGTGCCCATACTTTACCTTTTCAGGCTGAGAGTCATACTCTTTAATGGCTTTATGTTGTATAAAAAAAAAAATCTACTGGCAAATAGGGTTACACCACCCATTTTCATACATGACTCAAAGTCACGTTTGAACTCATGCTTTGGGAGGTGATGGAATAATGCACAGAGGCCAACATTTTCAAACCTGGGTGCCTAATGTCAGGTACCTAAATCTAGACACAGGCACTCAAGAAGTCTCATTCAGACTCATTCAGTGCTGTGTTTCATCGCCGCTGCGTGTAGTCTGAAATTTGCTGGGATTCTCCAAGAGGAAAGGCACTCTTTAAAATGCAAGTTGCTGGTGTTTATACCCCAGCTGACTATCTTTGTAGATTTGTATGAGTGAGAAGTGCTAGGTCACCCAATCTAGCCCTAATACCACTAGCTCCTTTATCACTTCCTGCCAAAAAAGAAATTAAGCTACCAAAATGTTCTCCCATATTCTAACCTGATGCTTTGGTTTCAGATCATACTGAATATCCTGAGAACAGTAGGAAAACATATGTCTCAGAAACTTACCTCCCCAATCCAAAAGGACAGTTTATCGATCTTGTAAACAGAAACAAAGGTATCCACGTAATATAGGAGGAATACATTGTGCAAAATGGAAACAAAGAGGGACAGGGACCCATATATCACAGCAGTGGGTAAATTAAAGAGACAACCCAACAGTCGCAAACCCATGTTGGTTCATTCAGAGTACTTCAGCCTTCCAGATCATCTCCATTTCAGGTGGGACACCTTCCCCCAGCATCTGTTGACTTTTGTTGGGGGCCAGTCCATTGTTCCTCCTGTTGAAAAAAAATATATAGAATTAAGTCAATCCATTTATTTAAAAAAAAAAACAACCAACCCACAAAATCCACCCACCCACCCAAATGTAAGCTTTACCAGCCAATACAAATCAAGTCAGAATTAGATTGCTTTGCTCAGTTGTTCAAAGTGGATTTAAATGGGATTTAAAAGGCTAAAGGCCATCTGCTGTGGTAACGCCATTCCCTTAAGCTGAGTTATCATTTGGACCAAACTATCGGACTAGATCAAGGGCTCTCCTTGGTTCAGCTGTTTACTAGTAGGAATACTGACAGTTTTTATATACTGTACTTTAATGTTCTTTGTTGTCTGGCATAGAGTAGATTAGCTATTTCAATACTTTAAGGCAAGAACACAAGCGGAAATAGGATTTATGGTTGCATACAGAAACAGTCTTCAGAAGACCGAACTAATCGCACATATTTTTAGATAGTCAAATTGAAGGAGAAGAGAGTTACCAGGGTGAATTTTAGACTCAAAAACAAATGCCAGTAAACCAGCAGGAATAAGCCCTAGTTCAAGCAGGTGTGATACAGTCAGACACATGCACACTTCTTTCACAAAGCACCTCAATCATAACTTGCTACAGCTAGTCTCGCTCAGACAGAAGTTACTTAATTTTGAATTATATTGTAGTTTTGTGATGTGGAAAGTCAATACCAGACCGTTGTAATACCTAGTTGACACCACCATGTTACAGGACATAAACCACTTCGGAATCCAGGTCCCCAGAAGGAGGAAACAGAGGTTTCTGTTTCTCACACAATGGGGCCTTGAATCTTGATTAGGGCCTCTAGTCACTACTGCAATACAACTAAACCCACTGGCATGTCCTCATTCCCTTACAGAAGGAAGTTAAATATATTGACAGTTAAGAGAACTGCATCTTCAGCACAAAAAGTTGAGTCCCAAGGATTGCCTGATGGCACTTATGGAAAGAACTCACATTTTATTAAGCTAACTTGCAGATGAACATAAGCACTGTCATTTCTGTAGTATTAGCAGTGTAAGAAGTCCCTTAACAGTGAAAGTAACTCATTTAAAGGCCAGGCCAGCTCCCACTGGAGTCTGGTATCTTCCTGTTGACTTCACTAGGAGTTGCATCAAGCCTAGATCAAGGGAGGAAGGAAAAAAAAAGTCAAGGGCTGGGATGAAACTTGAGGGCAAAATTCCAGACCCATTCAACATTTACCAGAAGTCAGGAGCGTAAGCACTTTATGGCAAACGTAAGAATGGCTATCTGCCCAGCCCAAGGAATGCTCAATCACTTCCTTCTAACTCATTCATCGTACGCAGCATTTATTCCAGTTACATTGTTACACAGAGGTTTAATATCCCACTTGGAGTCAAATACTCAGTTTTGCAATTAGATCTAACTTCAACATAGTCCATATCAGGTGTTAGGAGTTAAAGCTGTAATTCTGTATTGATACCATATTAAAAAACAACAACACCACCACCACCTCCAGAGTGGAGAACAGATCTTGGAAGGGAATTCTACTAGATAATAAGCATTTATTTATAGACAGACATGCTGACAAGCCTCAAGTGGGGATGTTTTTTTAATTTGGGGGGGATTAACAAGGGATCAAAGATTGTATGACATCTCAAATTATATCCAGATAAAACACACATTGCCTCATTTAATCTAGCACTGTTTTTCCCAAAAACGTAATCTGAAAGAAGAGGATACGTTGATATCCTAAAAGGAGGTTTTCAATAGCACAAAGGTGCTTTACCCGTGTAATCAAGGAAGTGGTTTTTAAATAACAGGGTTAAAAGCCATAATTTAGCTGTCCTTTGATTGGCATACCTTTACTTTAGGATGCTTATGGAATGACATAGAAAACACTGAATATGTATAATGTCAAAGTCACTTCTGGTCACCCTATGTGAATATAGATTAGCAGAAACAGAAGGGGTCCAGCGAATGGTGACAAAAGCGACTGAAGATCTGGAGTGACTTCTGAGGATGGACTAGAGATCAGGACTGTTTAGTCTAGAGGAAAGATGATTAATAGGGACGTGGTTAACGTATATAAAATAAGGAACGGAACAGAGAAGGTAAAATTGGAGGTTTCATTTTATCCTCAACACAAAAACATGCAAGGAGATTGAAAAAACAAGAACATTCAAACTAAGCAAAAAACTCTCTCTTCCCTCCCCAAGCTACACACATGGAACCTATTAACCAGAGGAACTCAAGAAAGTAGAGGCCACAAGCACAGTAGGATTTCACCTTTATACATAGAGGGAGAACTTCTGCAGTTACATTAGATGAACTAAAGCGGGACATCTTTTTATCCCATCAGTCCCTCTTTCTAACGGAGGTTTGGAAGACACACTCTCCGTGGATGGGTTATTCCATTATTCCCCCTACTGCAGGGGTTTCTTTTGCACCTTCTGCTTAGACATTTAGAGTGAAATGCTGGCCCATGAGAGTCAATGGGGCCACAATTTCACCCCTGGCATTGGGAACTGGATTTACGGGACCATTAGTCTGGTAATTCCTATGTCCTTCACTGAAAGCATCCTGAATATTCTTGATTACATTTAATCAAGTTACTGCACTTTTGCTAAGAAATCAAAGAGGAAGTCATTCAGGGTCCGTGTTGGCTCTGCACAGTTAAAGATCACACAGTACTCCCCCATCTGTAATATCAACCTGTCTGCTGCTGCACAACAGAAGTAAGCAGAAGACAGCCATGTAAGTTACAACTCTCTCATGAAAGTACTTCTGGGGGAATTCTGTGCCACTGCATGTGTGCAGAATTCACATCCCCTGCAGATTTCTTTGCTTCCCCACAGAAAAATGACCCTCTGACAGGGAAACAAAGGGAAGCCACGAAAGCGGTCATGTGCCGCTCCCCAACAGCGTGGGTGCATCCGGTGCAGCAAGCAAAGACGTAAATCACTGGGGGGGACATGCCCCAGCCAGTGGTTCCTAGCCTGTGCCAGGCTCAGCTGCTAGTCCCAGCAGGGCTGGGAAAGATGGGACTTCCTCTTCCCCTGCAAGGAGCGACCAGGGTCAGACCACCCGCTGAAACCTTTTCAGCTGCAGGAAGCTTCACACCCACCTCCTTCCTGCCCCCATTGCTCCTCAGCCATCAGGGGGAGGGGTCACTGTATGGGGAGCTGCTCTCCTGTCCACCCAACCCCTGTGCATCCGGACCCACTTCATACCCAGATTGCCCCGCCAAGCCTCACTCCCTGCACCCAGAACCCTCCCACTGAGCCCCTGACACCAAAGCCACACCCCAACAAGCCTCATCCTCTGCATCTGGAGCCCCCCTGCCCCCACACCCCCCTGCCAAGTCCCATCTCCCTGCATCTGGACCCCACCCCTGCATCCAGACTGCCCCACAACACTTGAACTCCCACTCCTATCCCATCTGCACCTGGACCACCCTGACTAGCCCTCCGCACCCAGACCCCCCCGCCCCACTGAGCCCCATCAAGTCAGCACCTGGACCTGCACCCCATCTAGCCAGCACCCAGACTCCCCACTGCTGAGCCCCAACCACCTTCACCTGGACCCCCCCGCAGAGTCCCATTGCCTCTGAATCCAGAACCCCCCCACCAGTGAGCCCTTGTTCATCCAGATCCCCCTCCATACCCAGACACTCCCCTCCCCCAAGCTGCCCACAACCAGATTTCCCCACACAACCCCTATCACCCCATACCAAGCCCCTCCACACTTGGATCCTGCTGGGCTGAGCCTGCCTGTCTACATCTAGTGTGCATAGCATGGACGGGCAGGTCTGGCCATATTCTATGATTCTATATTCTATGATTCTATGGCCCTTGCAGTGTGTGCAGCTTCACTGCTGAGTCTATGTCACAGGGTGGGGACTGCAGGGTGATCTCCCACCTCTGTGCAGTCAGTGGCCTGTGTGCCCCGCTGCCATGCTGGAGCCTCCAAATTTTGTCAATAAATGTGCAGAATTCTTAAATTTTTGGCACAGAATTCCCACACAGAATGGAAGAGGAGAGAATCTGGAGGAGAAACCATGTGCTGCTACAGTGTGCAGAGAAAAACCAAAACCATCCCCCACTGTGCTTGATTCTGATCTCATGCACACCAGTTTCATACTGGGGTAATGCCACTGAAGTCACCCAAGTTATTCCTGATTTACCAGTGCAAGCATAGCATCAGAGCTATTTTATCTGGCCATACAGGATATCCCCATTGAGCCCAAAATGATGCTGTCCACCGTACTAAGTTTTATTCCCATGTATTCTCAGACTAGAAGAATCTCCCTACTACTTTGACTCAATGTGAGGCTGTACTAAATCACAAACATTTAGTGAGAAAACAGAGGGCTTAAAGTCTCCAATGCTGTCAGCATCTGTCACAAGCACGAACAGAATTCCCTGTCTTGCGAAGTGGAGCCCTGTATCAGAGCAAAGAGTCACTCCAACACTGTACATCACCCTGAATTTGTAAAGGCAACAGAGCTACTGGAGCTTCCACAGACGTTCCCTTTTGCCATTTACACATCATACTGCTGATTTAAGTAAGCAAAGCTTTTTACTCTTCTTCTCTGAGACGCCATCACAGATGTATAATCTCTCACAGACGGTTAAAGCATTGACATCTGTAAGCAATTAAAGTTTGTTTGGGTAGTCGGGAGGTCATTCATTTTTTCCATTTGTAAATGTGTGGATGAAAGGAATAAAATGATAAAGAACTTGCGTGTAAAGAACTTAACTGTGTTCCGAGAGCCGTAAAAGCACTACGTTTAAATTTGCCACGCTGCTATTTTTATAGTCTTTTCCCTTGAGTAAAGTTACTTGTGACATATTTCAAAACTTTTCAATATTCAGCATCAAGAAATAAGGGCCAGAAGAGTTTCAAGAGAGGCAGATCTGTCAGTTATTCTGAATCTCATAAGCACAACTACCAAGCTGGAATTTTAAGTTAAAAAACAATATACACATCAGTTTCAGTTTCAGAAACTTTAGCTTTTGCAAAGTTTGCATTTAGTACATATGCTTCACTCCTGCCAGTTACAGTCTATTCTCTAAGAAGGCAATGTTCATACATAAAACACCTGGAAGGCACTGCCTTTCTTACAAAGGATGTTAGCAGATTGTAGCTGGCATTGCATTTTAGGATTCTTGCAACATATGGCCTAGTTTTCTAGCCAGTCACAGAGAGAGCGCAAACAGGTAACAAGAAAAGGAGTACTTGTGGCACCTTAGAGACTAACACGTTTATTTGAGCATAAGCTTTCGTGAGCTACAGCTCACTTCATCGGATGTGTAGCTCACGAAAGCTCATGCTCAAATAAATGTGTTAGTCTCTAAGGTGCCACAAGTACTCCTTTTCTTTTTGTGAATACAGACTAACATGGCTGCTACTCTGAAACAGGTAACCACCATTCCATACACCCCCTTCCTACTCCACACATTGTTACCTTGGGACTCTCCAGAGCACGGAAGGCCTCATACAAGCTTTCCATAAAGGGCAATTTTCACCTTTTACAATAAATTTACCTTTATTGTATTAAATGACTTGTTCATCACTGAGCAGCAGTTTATACTTTTTATCTAAAATCTATGGAGATTTCTAGGCAAAAAAGAAACAAAAAAACTTTAAACTCTGATGTGATTGATTCTTTCAATCTTAATGCAGTCAAAAAAGCCTTGAATTTGTTCTCCCTTCTTGTGAGAAAGATACAAGGTTAAAATCCCCTGAGAAGTCCACCGCAAAGTTCCTCCTTTACAAAAAATCCACATTTAATAGTTAAGTTCACCCAAACAACCTTAGCTTTCCCTCAAGCACCACCCCCAGAGCAAAACGAAACTCTAAGACAGTCTGGTCCATCTTCCATAAAACCATTAATACGTTCTTTATTCTTAACTTCATGAGCCTGTGGGATGGATGGATAAAGCTGTTGCAGAGTTTCTAACTGTTCTCAAGGGGGCACTGGGGTCAAGTGCTACAGCTGTGGATTCAATTGCAAGTCACCTGTGAAATCTTAACTCCTCTATGTTTCTTCAAGAGTCCATTGGGCAGTCATTGCTAACGCAGGTAGATTTTACAGAAAAGCACTGATGGGATACCAACTGACAATACTAACAAACTCTCAGAAAATAGGTTCCTTCTGTAACTGGGTTTTTATAAAGCAATGGAATGTGTGTGCGGTAATGTGATACCAACTGGCTCAGACAAGGAAGAACACAAATAAGGAAACATATCACATGCACTTTAATTGCTAAGCACAACAGTGAGGCACCCAGCTGGTTTACTTAGCCAGCCATATGACATCCCCGTATTGGAGGAAATTGAACATCTCCTTTCTTTTATAACTATGCAATCATGCTTCTGTCAAACTAGTTCACACCCTTAATGATGTTCACTGGTGCATTCATAACTTTGTGCTACACAGATTATATAATTCACACGATTTGTATTAGTTGATGTTCTGCATTAACATGGTTTTATGGACAACCGGTCTTGTCAAACAAACCCATGTCATTATTTGGGAAGATCACAAGTTTGGTTGATAAAGGTAACTGCATAGATGCAAAATACTTAGATTTTTATAAGGCACTTGACTTCACACCACATGACAGCTTGATTAAAATTAGTATTACATAACAAAAAGCACATGTTAAATGGATTAAGAACTGGCTGACAGATCTCAAAAAGTAGTTGTCAATATAGAATCACCACTGAACGGGAGGGTTTCTAGTGATGTTCCACAAGAATCAGTACTTGGCTCAATGCTATTCAACATTTTCATCAATGATCTGAAAGTATACAGAAAATCACAGCTGATATCATTTGTGAAGGACAGAGACAGGCAGAGTGGTAAATAATGAGGAGGAGAAGGCAGTCATACAGACCAATCTAGATTGCTTGATAAGCAGGGTTGATTCAAACAAAGTGTATTTTAATACAGCCAAATGCAAAGTTATACATCTAAGAATAAGGCATGCAGCCCATCCCTACAGAATGGAGGACTGTATCCTGGAAAGCAGAGATTCAAAAAAGGATTTGGGGGAGTACTGAACAGGAGTAGGAAGGCAATTTTACCTTTGTACAGCATTGTGGTGAGACAAATACTGGAATACTGCATATAGTGCGTGTGTCCACGTTTTAAAAAGGAAGTTGAAAAACTGGACAGGATGCAGAAGAGTCAAAAATTATTCAAGGGCTGGAGAAAATGTCTTGTCGTGAGCAATTTCAAGACCTTGAGCTGTTTAGGTTATCAAAAAGATTGAGCACTGCCTTGATTATAGTATATCGGTAGCTTCATGGGGAGGAAAAAAAACCAAACAAAAAAAACACCAGGTGCTGCTAATGCAGAGAAATCTTGCAGAGAAAGACATAACAAGAACAAGTGGCTGGAAGCTGGCACCAGAAATGTTCAAACTAGAAACAAGGTGCAAGTTTTTAAACAGTGAAAGTGATTAAGCTTTGGAACAAACTACCAAGGGAGGTGGTGAATTCTCAACTCTTGATGTCTTCATAGCAGGACAGAGTCTTTCTGGAAGATTCGCTTTAGTCAGACAGATTATTGAGCTCAATAAAGGATAACTGGGTGAAATGTAATGACCTGTGATATACAGGTCAGACTGGATAATCTAACAGTCCCTTCTGGCTCTAAGCTCTGTAAACGTAGGAATCTTCTATCAGAGACAGAGCAGGTGAGGTAATCTCTTTTACCGGACCAACTTCTGTGGTGAAAGGGACAAGATTTTGAGATCCCCAGAGCTCTTCTTTAGGCCTGAAGAAGCCGACAGACATTCAGGCCCTAAGAAGAGTTCTGTGGGGCTCAAAAGCTTATTCCTTTCACCAGCAGAAGTTGGTCCACTAAAAGATGTTCCCTCACCCACTTTGTCTCTCTTGTATCCCGGAAACAACATGGCTACAACACTGCAAACAATGAAGCTTATTTTGACAGCCACAGCCAAGGGTTTGAGAATGTCCAGGTGTGCCTATGTAATACAAAATTAACTCACTATTTGAGGAACACATGAGCTACAGTAATACTGGGAAGGTTAAAGGGACACAGTCATCTTGAAAGCCATTTCTGTTTGACTTTTGTACCTCCTGTTATTACAACAACTAGACTTTCTAAAATAAAGCAACAAGAGCCTCCCCAATCCAGTTTGTTTACTTTGTGCATTTGACATCAGCTGGTGCACAGTGTGACAAAATTCCTGCTCTACCTTGGTGGGTCTTGCGCTTATTGGCGGATTTACTCGCCTTAGAGGTTCACAGCAGCCCTCAGCTTGGCCGTTTTTCTGAACCCACAGTCCAGGTCAACTCCTCCTGTGTCTGACCAGGAGTTGGGAGGATTTGGGGGGAACCCAGGCCCCTCTACTCTGGGTTCCAGCCCAGGGCCCTGTGGAATGCAGCTGTCTAGAGTGCCTCCTGGAACAGCTGTGCGACAGCTACAACTCCCAGGTTACTTCCCCATGGCCTCCTCCCAACACCTTCTTTATCCTCACCATAGGACCTTCCTCCTGGTGTCTGATAACGCTTGTACACCTCACTCCTCCAACAGTCCGCATTCTCACTCTCAGCTTCTAGCGCCTCTTGCTCCCAGCTCCTCACACGCACACCACAAACTGAAGTGTTTCTAGCAGCTTCCTGATTGGCTGCAGGTGTTCTAATCAGCCTGTCTTAATTGTCTCTAGAAGGTTCTTGATTGTTCTGGAACCTTCCCTGTTACCTTACCCAGGGGAAAGGGACCTACTTAGCCTGGGGCTAATATATCTGCCTTCTATTTCTCTCCTGTAGCCAGCTGGCCCCACCCTGTCACAATAGTCAGTTTCACTGTTTCCCTGTGTAGTCAATTAGCAAAGGAGAAACTGACTGCAACTTGTCAGTGAGAGAACAGAGAAAAAAAACATTTTAAAAGAGTAATTGGTATCAAAAGATTGACAATGACAGCGTGCCTTTAAAGATGAGTTTATGGCATAGCGTCACATATCTCCATTTATCTTCAAGTCACTCAGTAGCCTGGGCCCAGCATACCTAAAAGACAGCCTCATGCTCCGGGATAAAGATCCTTCTAGACAGCTTCGCTCCTCAGGCAGAATGGAACTTTTTACCAAAAGGGTAAAGCTCATCTGTGCAAAAGTCTGAGATTTCTTGGGGGCCTGTCCCAGACAGCAGGACAAACCCCGCAGGAACTAATGACCATCACAAGCACCACCTTCTGCTCCAAATGCAAGGTTCTTGTCTTCCAACTGCCTTCTCTAGCAAACACACAGCAACGTGTACATGTTAAAAATATATTAAAACAATCCCCTACTGAGACATAACTGCACACAAAATTCTTCCTTACAGACAGGATGAGAAAGAGAATGAACCACACCTCACAGATGTTAGTCTCCTGGCTTAGTGAACTGCTGGAAGGTGCTCAGATACAAGTAATAAGGGTGGTATAAGAATCTGAATAAAACATCAAGTTGACAGGTTCACTCACAAGCCAGATATTTAACCTTACTTTAATTTTGTTTTTTGCGTTCAAGTTTAAAAAAAAACAACAACACACCAACTACTCCACTGCATGCATCTGACAAAGTGAACTGTAGCTCACGAAAGCTTATACTCAAATAAATTTGTTAGTCTCTAAGGTGCCACAAGTACTCCTTTTCTTACTCCTGTGCTGAAACCCTGGAGGTACAGCACTTCAGTACCTGCCCATTATTCTCATTAGCATTAGTAGGAAGCGTACGACAATCTGAGAAGCATTGGTGCCACTTTTCATGCTGTTAAAGAGAACATCTCTGTCTAGGTATTTCTTCTCCACCCATCACCATGGTATCTGAGCAGGATTTCTCCACAGAACTCATTTCAGTATGGACTGGTCAGTGAGGGGTTTTTTGTTTTTGCTTACAATCTTTTGAAAACTGCAGTCATTCCCTCTCTCCCAGCCTGGTGTTTCAATCACCAGATCATAAGGTGTTTCCTGAAAGTCTTACTGAAGCCTGTCACAGGACCCAAAATTGAGGCAGTCAGGAACCTTTGTAATGTTTCAGTCCTGAAAGATGTCACTGGACCAGTTTAAGCAGATTTACCTATACTGTTATGAGCATTTCCCCATGCAAGTTCTCCTTTACCCACTCTCACTATTTGTGCAGTGTCTGGATACAGGAATTGTTTGCTTTGTCACAAAGGGGGATGGTTCAAGAAGTGGTGACAACATCATCTCCACTTGAAGTCCAAGTTTAGATCAAGTTTTCACCTGGTTATTCAGACACCCTTGAAACTGAATTTTGAGAAGAGATTAGTGACTAGAGTAGGGGATGGAGAAGCAGGACTCCTGGGTTGTAGTCGCAAGCTCCACCACTGACTTCTTGTGTGATCTTTGTCAAGTCACTTCCCTACTCCATGCCTCCATTTCCTGAACTGTGAAATGAGGGTAACACACACCTACAGCCAGTGATGAGCTGCCAGAAGCTGAAGAACCGGTTCCTTCGGTCGCTCCGGGTCTTTGGTGGCATGTCCTTCAGTCGCTCCGGGTCTTCGGCAGCACTGAAGGACCTGGCGCCGAAGCTTCCGAGTGCCGCTGGGTGAAAATTCACAGGGGAGCCTCCCCATCTGAGAGCTCAGGCAGGATGGACAGGATGGTCCCACGGGCCACATGTGGCCTGCGAGCCGGAGTTTGCTCACCCCTTTAACAACCAGTTCTAAACCAGCTTCAAAATTTAACAACTGGTTCGCGTGAACCAGCTCCAGCTCACCACTGCCTAAAGCTCCCAAGGGGTAGGAGATGTAGTTTTTGTCTGTGAAATGCTTTGAGGTGTTCAGATAAAAGTCACGAATGAAGTGCAAATTACAATGGAAACCGCTACCGGACTGTAGCTTCCATGCAGGGGAGGGAGAGATGAATCCTTCACTAGTTGGCTAGATTTTTAAGATTTCCTGGATGGTCATGGAATAATAAATATATAATAAAAAAAAAAAAAATAAAGCTGCCCACTTCATTTTAAGTGGTCTCCTACAACATGCATGAACCTCTTATGCTTAATAATCTGTCCTACCTTCTATTTAGCTTGACCACTTTGGTTTCCTTCTCCAGACGTGAAGCTCAAAAACTTGTCCCTTCCACCAACAGAAGTTGGTCCAATAACAGATATTACCTCCCCCGCCTCATCTCTCAGATAATAAAACAGATAGAAATACGAGGCATGGGGCACCACTACTCCCGGCTCATCTGTTTACGTAACATCCCAGCAAGGGATGGGGACTGAGACAAAGAACCAGCTGTGGAGATCCGGGAGCCCTCCTACAGGTACTCCCCATAGTGTACCCGTACTGCACGGCCCACCCTGCAGGCACCTGCCCTGAAAAGGGTGAGGGGAGACCTCCGACAGCACTCTACTTGGGATGGATGCTGATACAGGGGTAAGTGACAGCGCTCTGCCTGGGATAGACCCCTATAATAGGGGGGGACAGACCCCCCCCTCTACCCAGGTCAGACCCTATGGAGAGGAATGGAGATAGAACCCTTACCCCCCCCACCCAGGACAGACCCCTATGTTAGGGGGAGGGGACAAAATCCCACCCTGACCGCACTTTGCCCAGGACAGACCCCAATGGGGGGGGGGAGAAGGGACAGAACCCCTCCCCCACCGCGCTTTGCCCAGGACAGACCCCAATGGGGGAGGGGGGGAGAAGGGACAGAACCCCTCCCCCACCGCGCTTTGCCCAGGACAGACCCCAATAGGGGGGGGGGAGGGACAGAACCCCTCCCCCACCACGCTTTGCCCAGGACAGACCCCAATGGGGGGGGAGGGACAGAACCCCTCCCCCACCGCGCTTTGCCCAGGACAGACCCCAATGGGGGAGGGGGGGAAAGGACAGAACCCCTCCCCCACCGCGCTTTGCCCAGGACAGACCCCAATGGGGGGGGACCAGTCCCCGGCCGCAGCACGGAGCCCCGGCGGAGGCACCCCCGGGCCGGGCACGGCAGAAAGGCAGCTCCCGCCGGGAGCGAGCGTTAGAGCCGGGCACCCATCCCCCGCACTTCCCCCGGGAAGGGGGGGAGGGAAGAGCGCGCGCAGGCCCCGCCCCCTCCGCGCCCCCCAAGAGCGCGCGGCGCCTCCTACCTGCCTCGACTCCCAGCCCCGGCTCTCCCCTGTCAGCACCAGGCGCGCGTGCGCACTCAGCTGCCGCCGCACCGGGCGTTCGGCCCCGCCCGCGCTGCCCGAAGAAGGCGAGGGAGGCCCCGCCCCCGACCGGAGGCGGGGCCCGCGAGGCCATCTTTACTCCGGGCAGGCGAAGCCAGCCAGCCCCACACTTCCGGCCGTCTTGGGCGAGCGCTGATTTTCAAAGTCGGGCAGGTGGGGGAGGTCTCTCAGCTGAGTGACATAGCGACGAGCCAGTCAGAAAGCACCAAATTTACATAATCACGCCCCTAAAGCCACAAACCGCGGAGATCCGCATTCGGAATGGGGAGGGGACTCGACGGGGGCCCTTCTAACCGGGCCGCTCTCCCTCTCTATGGTCCGCGGGCCGGCCCTGGCCCTGCTGCCATTGGAGCTGCCCCACAGGCCACGGCCTCGAGACTGGGAGGCCTGGCCCGGCCCTGCCCCACAGGACATCTCCCCTCCCCCCCCATAGCCCTCAGGCTGCGAGGCCTGGCCCTCCCCCACAGGACATCTCCCCTCCCCCACCCCCCATAGCCCTCAGCCTGTGAGGCCCGGCCCTCCCCCACAGGACATCTCCCCTCTCCCCCTCCCCCCATAGCCCTCAGGCTGTGAGGCCTGGCCCTCCCCCACAGGACATCTCCCCTCCCCCCCCCCATAGCCCTCAGGCTGTGAGGCCTGGCCCTGCCCCACAGGACATCTCCCCTCCCCCCCCCATAGCCCTCAGCCTGTGAGGCCCGGCCCTCCCCCACAGGACATCTCCCCTCCCCCCCCCCCCCATAGCCCTCAGCCTGTGAGGCCCGGCCCTCCCCCACAGGACATCTCCCCTCCCCCCCCCCCCATAGCCCTCAGCCTGTGAGGCCCGGCCCTGCCCCCACAGGACATCTCCCCTCCCCCCTCCCATAGCCCTCAGCCTGTGAGGCCTGGCCCTGCCCCACAGGACATCTCCCCTCCCCCCCCATAGCCCTCAGCCTGTGAGGCCTGGCCCTGCCCCCACAGGACATCTCCCCTCCCCCCCCCATAGCCCTCAGCCTGTGAGGCCTGGCCCTCCCCCACAGGACATCTCCCCTCCCCCTCCCCCCATAGCCCTCAGGCTGCGAGGCCTGGCCCTCCCCCACAGGACATCTCCCCTCCCCCCCCCCATAGCCCTCAGCCTGTGAGGCCTGGCCCTCCCCCACAGGACATCTCCCCTCCCCCACCCCCCATAGCCCTCAGCCTGTGAGGCCTGGCCCTGTCCACACAGGACATCTCCCCTCCCCCACCCCCCATAGCCCTCAGCCTGTGAGGCCTGGCCCTGCCCCCACAGGACATCTCCCCTCCCCCTCCCCCCATAGCCCTCGTCCTGTGGGGCAGGGCCAGGCCTCACAGGCTATCTCCCCTCCCCCCCCATAGCCCTCAGCCTGTGAGGCCCGGCCCTGCCCCCACAGGACATCTCCCCTCCCCCCTCATAGCCCTCAGGCTGTGAGGCCTGGCCCTCCCCCACAGGACATCTCCCCTCCCCCCCCCATAGCCCTCAGGCTGTGAGGCCCGGCCCTGCCCCCACAGGACATCTCCCCTCCCCCCCCCATAGCCCTCAGCCTGTGAGGCCCGGCCCTCCCCCACAGGACATCTCCCCTCCCCCCCCCCATAGCCCTCAGCCTGTGAGGCCTGGCCCTCCCCCACAGGACATCTCCCCTCCCCCCCCCCATAGCCCTCAGCCTGTGAGGCCCGGCCCTCCCCCACAGAACATCTCCCCTCCCCCCCCATAGCCCTCAGCCTGTGAGGCCCGGCCCTGCCCCCACAGGACATCTCCCCTCCCCCCCCATAGCCCTCAGGCTGTGAGGCCTGGCCCTCCCCCACAGGACATCTCCCCTCCCCCCGCCATAGCCCTCAGGCTGTGAGGCCCGGCCCTGCCCCCACAGGACATCTCCCCTCCCCCCCCCATAGCCCTCAGCCTGTGAGGCCCGGCCCTCCCCCACAGGACATCTCCCCTCCCCCCCCCATAGCCCTCAGCCTGTGAGGCCCGGCCCTCCCCCACAGGACATCTCCCCTCCCCCCCCCATAGCCCTCAGGCTGTGAGGCCCGGCCCTGCCCCACAGGACATCTCCCCTCCCCCCCCCATAGCCCTCAGGCTGTGAGGCCTGGCCCTGCCCCCACAGGACATCTCCCCTCTCCCCCCCCATAGCCCTCAGGCTGTGAGGCCTGGCCCTCCCCCACAGGACATCTCCCCTCCCCCACCCCCATAGCCCTCAGCCTGTGAGGCCTGGCCCTCCCCCACAGGACATCTCCCCTCCCCCCCCCATAGCCCTCAGGCTGTGAGGCCTGGCCCTGCCCCCACAGGACATCTCCCCTCTCCCCCCCCATAGCCCTCAGGCTGTGAGGCCTGGCCCTGCCCCCACAGGACATCTCGCCTCCCCCCCCCCCCATAGCCCTCAGCCTGTGAGGCCTGGCCCTCCCCCACAGGACATCTCCCCTCCCCCTCCCCCCATAGCCCTCAGGCTGTGAGGCCCGGCCCTGCCCCACAGGACATCTCCCCTCTCCCACCCATAGCCCTCAGGCTGCGAGGCCTGGCCCTGCCCCCACAGGACATCTCCCCTCTCCCCCTCCCACCATAGCCCTCAGCCTGTGAGGCCTGGCCCTCCCCCACAGGACATCTCCCCTCCCCCCCCCATAGCCCTCAGCCTGTGAGGCCCGGCCCTCCCCCACAGGACATCTCCCCTCCCCCCCCCATAGCCCTCAGCCTGTGAGGCCCGGCCCTCCCCCACAGGACATCTCCCCTCCCCCCCCCCCATACCCCTCAGCCTGTGAGGCCCGGCCCTCCCCCACAGGACATCTCCCCTCCCCCCCCATAGCCCTCAGCCTGTGAGGCCTGGCCCTCCCCCACAGGACATCTCCCCTCCCCCCCTCCCCCCATAGCCCCTCAGCCTGTGAGGCCTGGCCCTGCCCCCACAGGACATCTCCCCTCCCCCTCCCCCCATAGGCCTCAGGCTGTGAGGCCTGGCCCTGCCCCCACAGGACATCTCCCCTCCCCCTCCCCCCATAGCCCTCAGGCTGTGAGGCCTGGCCCTGCCCCCACAGGACATCTCCCCTCCCCCTCCCCCCATAGCCCTCAGGCTGTGAGGCCTGGCCCTGCCCCCACAGGACATCTCCCCTCTCCCCCTCCCCCCATAGCCCTCAGGCTGTGAGGCCTGGCCCTGCCCCACAGGACATCTCCCCTCCCCCCCCCATAGCCCTCAGCCTGTGAGGCCTGGCCCTGCCCCCACAGGACATCTCCCCTCCCCCACCCCCCATAGCCCTCAGCCTGTGAGGCCTGGCCCTGCCCCCACAGGACATCTCCCCTCCCCCACCCCCCATAGCCCTCAGCCTGTGAGGCCTGGCCCTCCCCCACAGGACATCTCCCCTCCGCCCACCATAGCCCTCAGGCTGTGAGGCCTGGCCCTCCCCCACAGGACATCTCCCCTCCCCCCTCCCATAGCCCTCAGCCTGTGAGGCCTGGCCCTCCCCCACAGGACATCTCCCCTCCCCCCCCATAGCCCTCAGGCTGTGAGGCCTGGCCCTCCCCCACAGGACATCTCCCCTCTCCCACCCCCCATAGCCCTCAGGCTGTGAGGCCTGGCCCTGCCCCCACAGGACATCTCCCCTCCCCCCCCATAGCCCTCAGCCTGTGAGGCCCGGCCCTCCCCCACAGGACATCTCCCCTCCCCCCCCATAGCCCTCAGCCTGTGAGGCCTGGCCCTGCCCCCACAGGACATCTCCCCTCCCCCACCCCCATAGCCCTCAGCCTGTGAGGCCTGGCCCTGCCCCCACAGGACATCTCCCCTCCCACCCCCACGCCCCATAGCCCTCAGCCTGTGAGGCCCGGCCCTGCCCCCACAGGACATCTCTCCCCCCCGCCCCCCGATAGCCCTCAGACTCTCTGGGCCCATGACCCAGAGACTGTGTGATCCCCAGCCCCCTGCCCCACAGATTGGGTGTGATCCCCACCCCAAACCTAGTATTTAGCAGTAATGCTTTCCCAGCCCTAGAGAAGAGCTCAGTGAAAGCTCGTCTCTTTCACCTACAGAAGCTGGGCCAAAAAGAGATATTACCTCACCCACCCTGTCTCTTATCTCAAGAGTTATTATAGAGAGGAAAGAAATGGGAGTTATTTACAAGGCTAAAGCAGGTAAACCTGTATCCGCCCACACCTCCCAAGGAGCTCCTAGCTTCAGTTTCAGACAGTAATAGAAGTTTCTCTAATAAGCAAACTCAATATGTCCTTTAGGGCTAACCCAGGCTCACCCCTGGGGATCTTTTGCTTATGATTAATAATTCTTGCCACAGTGATTCCAAGCAGCATAAAGATACAGTTCCTCCTTGATAGGGCCTGTCCTTCCCTTCTCCCCCTCTGCCCGAACTTGAGCTGCAAACGCAGCTGATGAAAGAAAAGGAGGACTTGTGGCACCTTAGAGACTAACCAATTTATTTGAGCATAAGCTTTCGTGAGCTACAGCTCACTTCATCAGATGCTGTAGCTCACGAAAGCTCATGCTCAAATAAATTGGTTAGTCTCTAAGGTGCCACAAGTACTCCTTTTCTTTTTGCGAATACAGACTAACATGGCTGTTACTCTGAAAGCTGATGAAAGGAATCCATTTGCAGACTTCTCTCCATTTGGGGAGGGGAGGGAAGGGCAATCAGCAAAGTCTTCTACTCTCTTTGATGTTCCACAATACTTCATCTGTTGTCACGGGACCTTCCTTGGGGGGTAGGAAATATCACCTTTGGTTGGAGATCAGCACTTTACACCAATTAATGTCTCTCTCCTCTCTGATGGTTTACGCAGTCACAGAGGCTCATTACACAAATGCTTAAACATTACCTTGCAATGTGGGATATGGATATTATAAGTGAGATTAATGCATGCAGCAATTTATAAGCATTCAATAAAGTCTAAACATTAAGCACATTTTTATAATTCTAATACTTATTGTAACAATACAGACACACTGGTCAGACTGGTTCCAGCTATGTATTTGTCACGCCCCTAAAGCCACAAACCGCAGAGATCCAAATTCGGAATCCACAAAGGCCTGGGGTCCTTGGCATGAGCTGGCACCCGGTCTGTCAGCATCACATCTTCTACTGTGGGGAGCCCTGCTGGGGACCTTGTTCCCCTGAGACTCTATGTGAGATCCCTCGACCCCAATGCCTGTCCCTTCTACCCCTGGGGATCCCCACTGGGGCCCATGTCCCCTTAAGACTGTGTGATCCCTAGCCCTCACCCCTTCTATCCCCAGGGAACCCGATTATAGCCAAGTACCCATGAGACTCTGTGCAGGATCCACAGCCCCTGCCTTCTCTTTTCAAATATTTTCCTAATGCTTTTTGGATTTATATCTCCAGAACAAGATCAGCTAGCAGACAGATAGCCCAGCTGTGGATTGCAGGCCGTTGGTGGCCTATGGAGCACATGCCAGTGGTCAGCAGAGATCTGGCTGTTCACCTTGTGCTGAGTCCTGCTCCTTGTGTCTAGCTGAGAAAGACAGAATAGACGGGAGACAGGTTGAAATGAAGAGTAAACACCGTCGCCATGAATAGTTTTTCTGAGAGGTCAAAACACTTGCATTAAAAACAGCTAAATACATTACCATTCTTACGGATATCACTTATTTTCCCATGCTCGATCAGGGGCGTCTCATGGGATTACAGTCTTGAGATGAATCAAGACTGGACACCTTTCTGAAAGAGATGCTTGAACCACATAGGAATTATGCATTAGCCAAATGTAAGCTATTACTCTCAGTACAGGGATAACTGGATGAAGTTTAATGGCCTGGATTATTCAGGAGGTCAAACTAGATGATCATAATGGTCTTTTCTGGCCTTTAATTCTATGAACTACATTTTTAAAACCTTCACAGAAACACTATGCAGAGTTTCAAAATTATAAAGCAAATGTCAGAAAGTCTGGAAATGGGCTGTTAAGATATCCTGTCAACATCACCAGCGTCAAACAACCATTGCTCTCATACCACACATGGAAATTTACTTTTCCTCATAAACTAGATCCATAAAACACACCGGTTTCAGAGTAGCAGCCATGTTAGTCTATCTCCGCAAAAAGAAAAGGAGGACTTATGGCACCTTAGAGACTAACAAATTTATTTGAGCATAAGCTTTTGTGAGCTGCAGCTGGAGAGATTTATATACTCAGAGAACATGAAACAATGGGTGTTACATACACACTGTAACGAGAGTGATCAGGTAAGGTGAGCTATTACCAGCAGGAGAGTGGGGGGGACAGACCTTTTGTAGTGATAATCAAGGTGGGCCATTTCCAGCAGCTGACAAGAACATCTGAGGAACAGCGGGGGGGAATAAACATGGGGAAATAGCTTTACTTTGTGTAATGACCCATCCGCTCCCAGTCTTTATTCAAGCCTGAGTTAAAAACTTCAAAAACAGACTCCAACGAGAGACTGCTGAATTGGAATTAATTTGCAAACTGGATACAATTAATTTAGGCTTGAATAGAGACTGGGAGCGGACGGGTCATTACACAAAGTAAAACTATTTCCCCATGTTTATTCCCCCCCCCTTGTTACAGTGTGTATGGTAACACCCATTGTTTCATGTTCTCTGTGTATATAAATCTCCCCACTGTATTTTCCACTGAATGCATCCAATGAAGTGAGCTGTAGCTCACGAAAGCTTATGCTTAAAAAAATTTGTTAGTCTCTAAGGTGCCACAAGTCCTCCTTTTCTTTTTATAAAATACACCACTGTCTAATATATATCAGCTATTCACCCTTTGCTCTGGAGATAGCTAGTCTTACCTATTTTTCTCATTAGCCTACCCCACATACTAAGACATTACTGTACTTGTGTATTAATACTATTTTAAAAACCCCTTCAGGCCTCCTTGACTTCTCACAAAGAGACAACTAAAGGCATAAACCTATTTTGTCCCCATGCATGTCACCTTTATCTTCTCCCTACAGCAATTCATTTAACTGTTAATGGATATTCACCTAGGGAGGTGATACAGGAAGCTTTAATTAGTGTTTGTAAAGGGCTTTGCAAGCTTTAAAGTATCATCATCATTTGCTTTATATTTCCTAGTCATTCTCAAAGCATTTTCTCTTTTGATTATTTTCTGACATTCTATGAAATAGGATTACCAGCATCTTCACAAATAAGTTTTTTTTATAAAGTCACTAACCACAGAAGTTCACATATTTGCACTCAACAACATAATTCCAGATTGTGTAATTGAAGCATGATTCACAGACATACCTCATCAGATACTGAGATCACCTGTAATATTATAGAGAGTCATTTTATGTAAAAAGCCTCAATCACTATCATGTTTGGTAATTTACCATGTATAACATCAATTATTCAATTAGACCTAAAAAAGCAATGTTGACTCACGACAGGACACAAGCTATCACTGGAAAGTTGTTTCTACAATATCAGTCAGGCCTGGTAATGGAACCATCACCTTTTGGGTTTTAACGTTATAGCTCAATTTATACATTTTCAACTAATACTAATATCCAGTTTGTTGTAAGATTTATTTATGGACAACTGGGATAGCAACATAAGGCTACAGGTGCCGACAATAGTAGCTGATGTGGGTCATTCCAACTGTAACAACTGGAATGATCACAGTGATTACAAATAGAAGCTGTGCTGCCGAGCTCATTGATAAGCTGGGGAGTAGGCGTGTTCGTCAAAGCAGTAAATGGTAATTTTTAAAAAATTTCCTTTCAATGCTGTTCAAAGTTATGATCCTCTGAGGAGTGATGCTAACGGTTTGTCTGCTGCCTTGGGAAGGGGTCTGAAGTTTTAAGGTGTACTTTCATAAGCTCTTCTTTTTAAGAGTTTGACTCTTCTAGATGTAGGTGGTGATCTCACACCCCAACTTCATTATTAACTGCTATTTTCATGTATTGTGACTATCTTAAAGGGCTGAGTGCTTTTCTTGCTTTACCAGTTAAGTTATACTAGTAATAGCTAGCTATCTTCTGTTGTATTTTATCACTTAAATGCTGTTTTGTAACTTTAAAAAGTCCCTTTAGATATTATTAAATTTTTTTTTAAGCTCTACTTGCAGGTAAAGAATGTCTAAGTATAGATTGAGTGTAGTATTTTAGTTCATCTAATGGTATTTTAATTCAGTAAGCAATTTAAGGGGGGGATCCTGCTCTAAAACTAGAATTTGTCCAGCTGCTATTCACTTTTGATAAGTGCTTAGAGTATTTAACCCACTACTTCAGTCTGAGAGTAGCTAAGGTACTAAATAAATACCTACTTCCACTTGCTGGGAGGACAGAAAAAAGCAATAGATAGAAAAAAGTAAGGATGTTTAAAGTTAAAAGCAGTTTAATGCTGTGGCTTATTTAATGAACTGTACATTAACGTATATGCATGTGTGTGCATCTTCAATTGTATTACTGTCCTTGACAAACAGCCTCCCATTTACACTTCTGTGAACTTACTGTCATCTCTGGGTAGATGTGATTAAGCCAGTCCGGTCCGATGTACCGGCAAGAGCTGGTACACAGCTGACCATACAGCCGCCAGAGCTCTGGGGCTCCCATCCACCATTGCTGAAGCCCAGGGCCCTTTAAATTGCTCCCAGAGCCCTGGGGTAGCAGTGGCGACTTAAAGGCCCTGCCCCTTCTGCCTGAGGGAGGGGGGGAGCCCCCCATTGCTCAGGACCGTGGCCCTGCATGTATGGGTAAGTCCCTTAAATTATTTTCACCCCTGCATCTACCTAATAATGTATTGGATTTGCTTAGCATAATCAGTATTTTCATGTATATAAGTGACCCAAAGCTTGGGTAAAAATTGGCAAATACTAACTGATAGCTCTGTAAAAAGAAAATGAGTACTAGTGGCACCTTAGAGACTAACCAATTTATTTGAGCATAAGCTTACAGCTCATGAAAGCTTATGCTCTAATAAATTGGTTAGTCTCTAAGGTGCCACAAGTCCTCCTTTTCTTCTTACAGAGCTGGCTAACACGGCTGCTACTCTGAAACCTGATAGCTCTAACGCTCATCCCACAATAAGAGTGGCTTTTTTCAGTTTAGTTAAACTCCATCCAAAATCACACTAACTATTCTTATTCCAAATAAGTGTGTCCACATGGTGAATTGTATCAGTATAATGACACTAGTCAAAATTCACACTTTCACTTATCCCAGTACAACTTTCCTGTGTAAACAGTCCCTAATTCTGAAGATCACCTGAACATAAAATGTGCTAATCTTCTGTTTTAAAATGCCACTGTCATTGTCGTATTGGTTGCCAACAGAGAATTTTGTAAAATGTAAGATCTAGAGCAGCGATTCTCAGACTATGGGTTGGGATCCCAAGGTGGGTCGCAACCCCATTTTAATGGGGTTGCCAGGGCTGGCTTAGACTTGCTGGAGCCTAAGCCTCACTGCCTAGGGCTGAAGCCTGAGGACTTTAGCCCTGGGTAGCAGGGCTCAGGTTTTAGGCCCCTTGCCTGGAGCTGAAGCCCTTGAGCTTTGGCTTTGACCCCAACCCCACCCTGTGCGATGGACCTCTGGTAGTTCAGGCTTTACTTACCCATCCTGGGGGTCATGTAGTAGTTTTCTGTTGTCAGAAGGGGGTCATGGTACAATGACTTTTGAGAACATTTACATGAGTACTCTCCCATTAAAGTCAATCAGGTGATGCATGTGCAGAAGTGTTTACAGGATCATAGAATCATAGGGTTAGAAGGGACCACAAGGGTCATCTAGTCTGTCACCCTGCCAAGATGCAGGATTTGTTGTGGCTAAACCATCCAAGACAGATTGCCATCCAGATCAGAATGCTCCAGTAGAAAGTAGTGGGATTATTTTAAGATAATCAAGTAATCGTGTCTCAGCAGTGTTTGTAACACACAAAAAAAAGGAGGTCTTGTGGCACCTTAGAGACTAACAAATTTATTTGAGCATAAGCTTTCGTGAGCTACGGCTCACTTCATCGGCTGCATTTAGTGGAAAATGAATGCATCCGATGAAGTGAGTTGTAGCTCACGAAAGCTTATGCTCAAATAAATTTGTTAGTCTCTAAGGTGCCACAAGACCTCCTTTTCTTTTTGCGGAGATAGACTAACACAGCTGCTACTCTGAAACCTGTAACACACAGGTTATGTTAGTGCAGGGGTTCTCAAACTGGGGGTTGGGACCCCACAGGGGGTCATTATGTGGGGGGATTGTGAGCTGTCAGCCTCCACCCCAAACCCTCCTTTGCCTCCAGCATTTATAATGGTGTTAAATGTATAAAGTGTTTTTCATTTATAAGGGGGTCGCACTCAGAGGCTTGCTATGTGAAAGGGGTCACCAGTACAAAAGTTTGAGAAC
Organism: Lepidochelys olivacea; assembly: GCF_965140295.1. Classification (NCBI taxonomy): domain Eukaryota; kingdom Metazoa; phylum Chordata; order Testudines; family Cheloniidae; genus Lepidochelys; species Lepidochelys olivacea. The sequence goes on from NC_140417.1 coordinate 122,794,683, forward strand.
CACTGTGTTAGTGCATGAGACAATAAGTCACCTGAAATTGGCCAGTCAGTTTTACTGTTCTAATTAACTAAGATCAGCAAAATGCAAGAAGCAGTCAAATGTATGAATGCATTCTAAAATTACTTAGACTTAAATAACTGAAGATGTTAGTGCGATAGATTTTCGTTAAATATTAAAAGGACCCCATCTTAAATTAATCTTTATTTTATATAGCATACTTCAATTGTGTGTGAGACAGGTTATGAAATAACAGTAAACATACCAACTGCTTCTCATTATAAAATATCCTCTGTAAAGATTAAACTTGCCACCAGCTATTCATAGGTGCAAAGTGGAGCATAAATGTAATTCTCTGTATCATCAGGGCCACAGTATGCACAGGAGAAAGTCACTGCTGTTATTTGTGGTCTTTCACAGAAGTCTCTGCTAGGCATTGGGGCTGGAATTTTCAAAAACCTTTAAGGGAAGTAAGTACTGAACTCTCACTGGATTTCAATGCAGAGTGGGCACTAAGTCTGGGAAGTAAATCTGCTGTTTTAGTTTAAAAAAACTCAGACCTGTCTAAAGCATGATCTACTGTAACAAGTCTTAACCACTAATTGTACTGTACCAGATCTGCACCTACTTAAGTGCACCCTGAAGTCCCCAAGAAGCAGGGCCAGGACTCAAGTCATCCTGCTTCAGAAAAGCAGGCCCTCCTCCCATCACCTGAGCTCAATAAATTGTTAGCTGTGAAGGCCCATGACCACAGGTGAGCAGATCCAATTCCATCTATGAGAAGGGTGTGAAGATATGTTGGCTAGTCTGCTACCAGGTAAAGGCTTGAAAGGGGTAGGAGTTTTGCTTGACTAATGGGGGTGTGATGAGAGCCAGCTGCCTAATTAATTCCTGCAGGAAACACCTGGGGGCCTAAGCAGCCTCTCTTCAGGTTGGGGGTGGGGGGTTCTAATTCATGGATTGCAAAGCAAAGGAAGGTGCCTGGACTTGGATACCCGCAACGAGCATGACAGGACTTAGGATAAACTGCTGTTATCAGCATCACCCGTTGGCTTAGCTAGGTTAGGCAGCTTCCAGACTGGCATGCTGGCTTTTGTAAAGCTCCTTCTCAGGCGCCCCTCTCTCCCCCATTCACTGTATAGGGAGCCTAGATCAGTGTTCCTGTGATTTCTCCCTTCCTCCCCCCAAGTGCTGTGAAGCTGAACATCGCAACACCTAAGACCCTTTGTGGATTCCACCCTTTGTTCCTTGTTTCTGCTCCTCTTTCTGGTACAATGGAGCTGAGGTGGTGGTCTGTAGATGAGAATCCTTTGACTTGTAGCTTTGGCCTATCAACCAAACTCCAGCAGGTCCACACAGTAGAGCATCAATGCTGTGCTGAAATGTTAAAGGTCAAAGCCTGCTGGGAGAAATGTTGTACATTTATCTATGATCGACAGCACCTTTCTAACCCAAATGGGCTGAACCATGTCTTTCTGTTTGGATAATTTTTTCTTAAACTGTACCAGGAAGCTAGTAAAAATACCCTAGGCCCTGTGCTGCTATCTAGACGAACGTGTCAATGTACATAATCTGTTTAAAACCCATACTGGAAGCTATTCAACTGTATAGCCTGTATTTAGAGTATTTGCTCATTTGTGTGCTAAGTCATATTCTCTTGTATGCGGCTATCATGCTGTCAGAGAGAGCCTTTTCTTTTTCAGATCTTAATCCCTTTAGGCTACAAGGGAGTATATCCAATATCCTTGCAATTTTTCTGAAGAGTAAAGAATAAGCACTCCAGGCCAACACAAAATTTCAATCGAAACTTGTCTAATGAAAAACATTGTGTATAAAAGCCTTTGAGTATAAAACAGTTACTGTTTTTGTAAACTGTCACCTCACTCCCAGTATCTAATGCACTTGAAAGCGTTTTGGTTAAGATTGTGTATAAAAGGCACTGTATCTAAAATCAAACTTCATGCTATGCTAAATGAGAAGGGGGGGGGGAAATGTAATGTAAAAGTGCAATGTAAAAACTTGTAAATTTTTAAGTCAAATTAAAATGTTAAGATATTTTACTGCAGTAATAAGTGGAATTCACTGCACCTACAACTTTATAAAGGACACTTCCTTCTCTCCTCTCTGCCCTCTAGATTTAGCATTGTGAAAGCAAAAACATATCCTAGGCTCTTGGAATCCTTAAGACCTTAAAAATATAAATCCAGCAGCCAAACCTCCCCAAGAAGCAGAAACAACTAACAAACCCATTTTAAAAATGTAATGGGGTTGTGCATGCTTGCTCACGCGTGCGTGTACACACTCACACGCTGAGTGAGAACACTGATAAAAAGATGAAAATGCACTGAAGGATGATGGTTTTTGCCTATGTTGGACTAAAGTTTGGGGATTGAGTTCCAAGGATGAGAATGTCCTGCCAGCAGTGTCTTGAATATTTTGGGGAGTATTTTGTGGATTTGATACACTTCACTCTTAGGAATGGTGGGAGTGGGAAAGGATAGTGTGCAAGATCTGGTTCAGGGTGGGAACTTAAAAACACATGGACATTCTAGTTTAGAAACCTTCCCTTCTCTTGGTTCTCCTTTATTCTACCACTTCTAGGGTGGGTAGGGGCACCTGCCTCACCGCTTTGGCAGCATTGCATCTCTCTGGGTGGAGTTGGTCGCTGGTGTCTTGCAGTAGCCCGCTCAGGTTATCCAGGAACAGCTTGGATATTCTGAAATTAGTCTCCATCTAGCTTTCAGTCCCACTGGTAGCAGCTATGACCTAGCAACAACAGTTAAACTTGCTAGTCTGTTTACTTGGGTACCCTGTCTCTGACAGGTTTCAGAGTAGCAGCCGTGTTAGTCTGTATCCGCAAAAAGAAAAGGAGGACTTGTGGCACCTTAGAGATGCTCAAATTTATTTGAGCATAAGCTTTTGATGAAGTGAGCTGTAGCTCACGAAAGCTTATGCTCCAATAAATTTGTTAGTCTCTAAGGTGCCACAAGTCCTCCTTTTCTTTTTGCTGTCTCCGACAGTGCCTGGTAGCTGTACCTTCCTCTGAAGGATCAACCTCCCCACCCACAATATACTTAACTATGCCAGGCTGTGCCAAGTGGAAACTTCTTCCTGACTCAATCAATTGATAGTCTTGGGCCCTGAAGAAGTGTTAGCCCTTAATTCTTATCCTGCAGCAATAAGTTCCACTTGTTAATCATATTGTGCATAGTGATTTACTAGTCTTTATCTCTTAAATCCATTGCCTCTTCTTACTGGCCTTAGTTCCTCCTTCTATTGTGGGACAGGGCCAAAAGGATCAAGGGTTATCCAAATAGGGGAAGATTTGGTAGGTTCTTTTGGATGTCCTCTATAGGTTGTCATTCTGGGATCAAGGGGCGAAAATTATAATGTGTAACAGTAGGCTCTGTCTTAACTTGCGTGTTGATAGTTACTTGAATTAGTCTATCTCAAGTGAGAGCAGCCACACTGCAAAATGACAAGCTGCCCAGTGTCCATGTGTTAGCAGCTGGTGAATTGCATGAACTGGGGCAATAGTCTGACTCACTGGGGGTATAATCAACTTGAGTTAAAAGTAGTGTTTAACTTGGCAGTTCATAGCCCTGGCACCTCTGGGCTTGCTCTTTCAGTTGTGAAAGTAAAAAATAAATAAATAAAAAATTGGCTGAACCCTGGTACCTCTTTCATTACAATTAAGCACTGGTTAAAAGTACCACCACAGTCCTGTTAAAGCTTTTGTGTGTGGATGGGACTCGAGTTAGGGGCAACATGAATTAATGCTGCGGTGAAGACAAGCCCCCCAAAAGAATTTATAAATCTTAGGGCTGGTGTATGCTGAAAACTTGCACTGAAATGGCTACATTTCTTGGTGTGGATTTTTTTTACACCCTGAGAGCCCTAGCTGACCCAACCCTGATGTAGACATGCTAGGTGAACAGAAGATTTCTTCTCTTGACCTAGCTACTGCCTCTTGCAGAGGTGGATTCAGTACAGCAATGGGAAAACCCCTCCCGTCACCATACACCATAGCTGCACTGCAATTGTTCCGCTGTAGTGTTTGGAGGGTAAACGTACCCTTATATACGGGGGTGGAAGGGAACCATTCACTCATGTAGTCTAAGCCATTGGCCTTCACCTCATTCAGTGCAGGGCGATTCCCTGACAGACCATGCCCTGGGCTCTCCTCCAACAGGTTGCTAGTGAACAGAGACTGGGGTCTCTTCCCTTTATGGAACATTCTCTTCTGGAACTGATGAGGAAACTTCAAAATCAGATTTTCCAGAGTGCTATATATTAAGATGCCAATGGTGCACGAACAGTGACTTAGCAGTTTTCTCACTGGAGAACATACTTGTATCTCCTCCTAGATTAGTTGGTCATCAAAGTGCTTCGGCTAAGAGCACAAGCTTGTTCTTGGATCAAAGATGATGGGTACGTCTACACAAAGGAGACTATATTGGTATAGTTATGCCGCCGCAGCCCCATGGTGTAGGCCCAGCCTACGCTGACAGAAAATGTTTTTCTGTTGGTGTAGGAACATTGCTTCCACAAATGCCATGAGCTATGTCAATGGGAGCCCTCTTCCATCAGTATAGCTGCATCTATGCTGGGGTTAGGTCACATCAGTCAGTGGCGTTGGTGGGTTTTTTTCTTCACACCCCCAGCTGACATTAGCGATGCTGATAACATAGACCAAGGCTAGATAGCAAATCGTTTAGCCCTTCATTGCCCTATCCTGGTGGGGCAAAGGAGGTAGAAACTGAAAGTTGACATGACCAGGTGCTGATGCTTGTTACCGCCTTTATCTGCTGTTTTTGCCATATGCCATGTCAATGTAGCCCTGACAGTCCCAGGATATTGAAGAGACTAGGTTGGTGGGGTAAAGGTTTGGTAATAGCTTTTATTGGACCAACTCCTATTACCTCACCCACCTTGTCTCTTTGTCATAGACTTTTTCAGGCCAGAAGGAAGGAACCATTCTGATCTAGTCTGACTTCCCGCATAACCTAATAAGCCGTGGAATTTTTCACCCATTCAGTTCCTACACCGAGCCCATAGCTTCCTGGCTGAACCAGAGTATCTCTTTTGAGAAAGAGAAAGCCAGTCACATCTGCTTAGCTGATGCTAGCTGTGGAGGAACAAAACAACACTGCTCTTTCCTGCTTCCCCAACAAATATATTGGCTAAACTCTGAGGTCAGATTCCTGAGTATTGCTGAAACTAGACAGTTCTATAGAACATTTGAGAGTTGTTGTGTGTTTCCCTCCCTCTCCCCCCCCCCCCAATCTTGCATTGGCCAGAGGAAGTGAAAAGAGTGGGTAGAAAAGACAAGGGAAGAAAGCTTCCCCGCTACATCTCTGATTTCTCTGATGCTATGTCGTCTTGTGCTGGGTAATGAGGTATAAAGGACTCAGCTTAACACGAGCAACAGTTAATGCAATGCACTTGAGCAGAAGCCTCACTGAGGGAGAACCAGTTTGGAAATCCACACTCGAACATGATTGTTTCACTTTCCACTTGTGTTTAAGTGACTCTGTAAGTCAGTGGCACTTATGCTCCTGAGCAACAGTGTTTTGGAAACATGCCCTCTTAGTGCATTGGTCAGAAAATTAAAGATTTATTTGAAAACTCTCTTAAGTAAGGCCTCTAACAAAGGTCCTGTCATCTGGTGAACCTTCTCCAGAGCCTCCTTGAAATGATGTAGCTTAATTGAAACAGTGCAAGATTTGCTCATCCTGTGGGACAGGGGGGTATGCAACTTCTGCAGTGCTCTCAGATCCTGCTTGCTTGGGGAGCTCCAAAAGAGCTATGGCCCTGGGATGGGTGAAAAGGGAGACTATTAAGAACCAAACTCTGACCCTTTTGAGTCTCTCTTGTAGAATTTCCAGTCAGATGTGAGTCCTGGCTGTCTCAGATTTCCTTTTTCCACAAGATTGACAAGCAGCATGAGGCTATTGATGGAAAAAGTTTATTTACATCTTGTAGAACCACTAAATCACGTGTTTACTCTCCAGGAAGGTAGGGTGGGGGAATGGAGAGGCAAGTATTTAACTGATGTAAGTTAACTGATAATCTTAAACTCTGGAAGATGCTCAGGTAGTATGTTGAACATTCTTGGGTCACTTTATTATTGTGCCCTTGTTATCTCACCTCTTCTTTTCCCCTCCCCCCCACACTTTTTTTTTTTTTTTTTTTGCATTCATGAGTACTCTGCAGGGTAACACTCTAGAGCAGGAACCCTGGGTTCTGAATACATAATACTTCCAGCCCAGACCTGACGACATGATAAAATATCTGGCTGCTTCTCCACACTAAATCTGATTATATCAGAGCTGCTTTGCTGCTGGACAACTTGATCAACAAAACCTCTCCCTTGTGAAAATTGCTGGCATTAAAGAGCGAACTGGCAATGTTGTCATTTGGGGATGGAGTCCCTGTTTCAAAAGGCACCCTGAAGAACTGTCCTTTGAGTGCCTGAATTGGATTAGAGTAGCTAAGGTAAATATTCTGCACATTTGAATTAACACTCTGGTTGTATGCTGCAAATGTTTTTGGTTTCCACTTGATTGTTTGTTCCCTAGTAATTCTATATGACACAAGTCAGCTCTGAAGCATGCGCCTCTACGTATATCTAGTTCTTTCTCAGAGCTGAAGTGGAAAAGGCTCTTCCGTTTGTAAGCACGTAGGGGATAATAGGGTTAAAAGTAGTAGCCAGCATGGATTTGTCAGGAACAAATGCCAAAGCAACCTGATTTTCTTCTTTGACAGGGTTACTGGCCTAATGGAGAGTGGGGGAAGTAGCAGGTGTGGGTGGGGGTGTGTCTGGTTTAGTGTGGGTGTTTTTTTGTTTTTGATTTTTTTTTTTGGATGAGGCTTTTGATAGTCCCACATGACCTTATCATAAGCTAACTAGGGAAGTGTCCTCTGAATGAAACTACTATAAGGTGGGTGTACAACTGGTTGAAAGACCATACTCAAAGTAACTACCAGTGGTGGTCTCTCAAACTGGCAGGATGTATCTGGTGGGGTCCCATGGGGTCAGTTCTGGATCTGGTACTATACAATATTTTCCACTGACTTGCTGAGGAATGGAGAATGTGCTTATGAAACTTGCAGGTGACACCCAGCTGGGAGGGGTTGCAAGCACTTTGGAGGGCAGGATTAGAATTCAAAAGTACCTTGATGAATTGGTCTGAAATCAAGATGAAATTCAGTAAAGATAAGTGCAAAGTACTTCACTAAGCAAGGGAAAATCAAATGCACAACTGCAAAAGGGGGAATAACTGGCTAGGTGGCAGGACTGCTGAAAAGGACTGGGGGTTAGTCAATCTCATACTGAATGAGTCAACAATGTGGTGCAATTATGGAACTGGATAATATCGGTCTAGGGCATATTAACAGTGTCATATGTACAACACAGGAGCTAATGGTCCTGCTCTACCTGGCACTGGGGAGGCCTCAGCTGAAGTATTGTCTGATTCTGGGTGCCCCACTTTAGGCAAGATCTTGACAAATCAAGAGGAGTCTAGAAAAGAGCAACCATGATAAAGGGTTTAGACAACCTGATGAGGAAAGATTTAAAAATACTGGGGGTGTTCAGTCTTGAAAGAAGAAGACTGAGGTGGGGCAGTAGGGAGGAATCTGACAACAGCCTTCAGATATCATAAGGGCGGTTTATAAAGAGGATTGTGATTGATCGATCTCCGTGTCCACTGCAGGTTGTATAAGGACTGTAATGGGCTTAATCTGCAGCAAGGGAGACATTAGATACTGGGGGGAGGGGAGGGAAGCTTTCTAACTATGAGCATAGTTAAGCTCTGGAATAAGCTTCCAAAGGAGGCTGTGGGAATCCCCATCACTGGTGGGTAAGAACAAGTTGGACAAACAATCTAGACCACCCTTGGCCAATTACTTGGTCCTGCTTTGGTGTGGGGGGCTGGACTTAATGACCTCTCAAGGGCCCTTCCAGACCTGTATTTGAGACTCTGACCTGATTCCATCAGCAGTAGCCAGATGTTGTGAAAGGTTTAGAGGAGGCCTATGCACGATGAATGGATGCAGAGGGAGAAGAGCAGACACAATCCATGAGGTAGACTTGGGCAAGACAATGGAGCATGTGAACTATCCTAATCTTTTTCCAAGCAGAGATGGTGAAGATCACATGTCAACTAGTAATGTGTGTGTGTGTTTTTTTTTTTTTAAGGCAATATCTCCATTTTGTGGGTGGCCTTGACTGCAGAACTAGCTGGGTTGGGGTGGACACCCTTCTAATTGGGGTAGGGGGGCATTGGGAAGGGCGCGCTCACAAAGTTTGAAAGAAGACCAATTAGGTGGGGGAAACTGACTAACTTCTCTCAACATGTCGTCCTTTGCCAGGTTAGTACTTGTTAGTCATTGTCTAGTAACCATAGCTGCCTGGAATGTGCCCACGCTTGAGAGGCGCTTGGAGTGGTTACTAAAAACAAAAGTTGGCTAGTCCAAGAATTCCTCTGGAGATAACCAGAGCCTTTAAAATTAAAGAATCGGGGAGGCAAGGAGTGGAGCTCGGTGTGAGTCCCTAACCTCAAGGATTATGCTCTGCTCCAGTGTGTCTCCTCATTAAGAGAGCCACCTGGTTGGCTCCACTCTGGGTGTGCCTGATTCTCCAAAGAGGAAAGCACAGCAGAGCTTCAAGTCTTTGCTACGGAGACAAAACACACGCTGCTGCCTACAGAGACCGGTAATGAGCTCTTTCCTAGCTGCTTGAGGTGCTAAGCTACATTACCACCCTCCTCTGGCTGGGTGTGCTTGCTGTCTAGAAATGGCCATGTCCTAAAGTGCACTCTTGTTTATGGTGACGCTGACCTGAGGGCACCGGGGTTCCTTCTTCCCACTGCCCCCTAAGATACAGGAGGTCAAGGTGTGGTTCTGTGCTGAGTACCTGGGTAACTATTGTTGTGCATTGTTCAGACTGCCACCTTCCATGCCAGAGGTGGCTGCCTTTCAGCACTGATGTGTACCTACTGGGCATTGGGAATGAAAGCAGCTGTATCCACGCTGGGGCCTTATGCACTTACAACCACTTGCTTGCCGTTATCCAGCAAAGCAGTCGCTGGCCATAGCCAGCTCTAGGCTTTGTCCCCACTTACATTGTCCCTCTTCTTCCCCCTCGCCAGGGTACCCCTACCACCACCTCAGCAGCTTCCTGCCTGCACCCTAACGCCCAGCCTGTGCTGATCCCTGGCATGTCTGCCATACTCTGCCACTTCAAGCGACCACCCTGGCATGGACCAAGGGTTGGCGTCAAAGCCCCGCTTTCCAAGCAGGGAGCCATGGAGTGCAATGAAAGAGATTCTTGTGGGTGTGACTGTCGACAGCTGTTGTTCCTACTCGAGGTTCTGCACGTACAGCAGGGCCCTATGTGGGCAAATAGGGTGCAATGGGCCTGATCTATTAATTTAGATGGAATAAATGGGCCCAAAGCGGTAAAGATCCTATCACAAGATCCTATCACTGCTCAACATAGCTAAACAAGGTTCGGGGCTTGGTATTCTGAGGCCTCAGCCTGCTTAATACCATGGCAAACGCTCCCTTAAAAATCCTTTCTCTTTTTACTAAAGACACAGAAAAGAAAAATGGAGCCTTTGAAATGCAGAGTATTAAATAAGGCTCTTATCTGAACAACATCCCTCCTTGCCTTTCCCTTTAGCTGGAGAGCTGTTTTAAAAGGGACAAAAACACCCTCGTCTGACCGCCTTTTAGCGGGAATCTAAGATAGTAATAACTGTTCCTATTTGTTTGGTTTTGGAGGTGGGTGCAGGGGGGAGAAGTTAGCTGAGATGGGCTGGACCTTGTTAGTTGGATCCCATTTCCTAAGAAGACAAACCCACACAAAAGGAAAGAGAACAAACGCATTTCCTATCCTTGCTAGCTTTTGTCTCTTGGGGGGGTGACAGCCATGAGGACAAAGCTGGCTGCAGTGGTTGTTTGTAGACAGCTGCTTCTATTTTTCCTCCCCAAAAGTCCTCTTTTTTAAAGACCCCCAAAAGGGAGCGTTTTGGGGGTGGATTGACTATTCTTCCCATTTTGTTCCCCAATTAGGCCTAATTTCTAACACAAATTTTGGCTCACTGATTTTTAGTGTGTACCAGGCATGACCTTAACACAGTTCTTGAGTTCTAACGAGGCCTTTTTGTTTGGACTAATTGAGTCCATCTCTTTCCCATTAACATTTGTTGCCATCTGTTGTTATGACCTCTTATGAACTTCCAGCTACTTCTTACAGCTGAGCTTACAATTAAGGTAAATTTGTCAGTCCAATTATGCCAACAGGCCTAAGGCCGCAACTGCTATTAATACAGACTCGGACAGCTGGGATGGGTTTTGAAGCTTCTGAGAAATATAGCCTCGTGGAAGCCATCTTTCTCAGTGCATTGCAAACCCCACCTTTTGCAAGACCCCAAAAAAAGGAATGTGGAAGAAAGAACTGGAGGGTCTATACCATCCAATTTATCCTGTGCCCAGCAATGTAGAGATGGGACAAAAGTGTGTCTATGGTCCATGATTTAAGCTCTCTTGAGTCAGGAGCAGTCTCTTACTTTCTGTAGACCAGCTAGCACAACAGGGTCTTCTCATGGGGGGTGCCCTCTCGGTGTTGCTTCTATTGCAATAGACCTACCAGATAAATACTGAACGTGTAACGCTCAAAGAACCCTGTCGTCAGTGGGCAGGATCAAACCAGGGACCTCTGGAGCTTAGCGCATAAGCCTCTACTGCGTGCACTAAAAGCCAACTGGCTCGTAGCTAAGGCTGTAGAGCAGACTCCTTTTATCTCTCTTTCTAAGTGGTCTTGGTGCCACTAGATGGGACAGAACCCACCCAGGAGGGGTGTTAGTTACACACACACACACTTGGCAAACTGGGATTAAGACCTCCAGATATCTGTGTAAAAGAGCAAGTCTCTGTTATGGCTAAGATTTCTTCTCTCTCCGGGTAGAGCCCTACTTGAGGAGGTGAAGGAGCAGGGCAGCACTAGACAGTTGCAGAACGTGGGCTTGTGAAAGCAAAACAAGAGGGGGTATGTATTATTCTAGCTGGCGAACACAGGCTGGCCCAAACAGGCTTCCAAACGCCCACGGTGCTGTAGCATATTGTCTGCACTGTGGTAACGCCCTATTGCTGAGTGACCTGTCTGCATGGGAAATGGTGCCTGACCTTTCTGTGGTGCGGCATGTGCTATGTTGCTGTGCCTCTCTCTTGACTCCTTGGGAGTCTCCGACTTGCATGACAGCAGGCTTGGCCCAGTTCCAGAAGTTAAGCCGAAGTTATTCTGGCTGGCTGTAGAACAAGGAGGTCCTTGCATCTAAGGAAAAGCAATTTAGTCTCATTTTACCAGCCATCTCGGCACCTTTCCATCTAGTGCTTCACAGCCAGGGATGCCCAAACAAAGGCTGCCATGGCAAGTTGCTAGGAACCCAACGGGGCACTACCCTTGCGTAAAACAGAGGAGAGTGCAGTCATGCTGGTCTCTCTGCTAGTAGAGGTCCCAACATGGAACGCTCCCTCCTGATCCAAGCATCTTTCCTTGACTCCATCCCCGTTGAGATGCTCATCTAGCCTTTCAGCTTGTTACTGACAGTTCTATAACTTGCTTCTCTGTGGCCATTCCGGACTGGCATGACCACATCACAAGCTATTGTCAGACACCTCCACCATCTCCCAAGTCACTTCAGATCCACTTGGAAAGGGGGAATAAAAATCTCCCCTGTGTCTAACTCACTGATTTATTGTGCTCACTGCATGGGCCTGGTTTCTCTCTGCCCTGCTCTCAGAGAACCAGCCTCCTGGCTGAGATTGTGCCAACAGTGTCCTTCCACACACACACCTTTTTCTTAGAGGAAACACTACTCTTAGAGTAGGACCCAACCAACAAGGGAATGGAAGGATCCATTCCAGGCTGACCAATACAGCTTTATTCTGTGTACTCCATCTAAAGACTAGGAAACGTGCAGAACTTTAAATGCTGATCATAGGCATAGGGGGCAGTTTGTCAGTGGAGGTGACAATTGTTGAATGAATACAGGGCGTGCCTAATCTGTTCAGCTCTGTCAGCATTGCAGCTAGTGCCCAGGGATCTATAGGTACCATGTCTGTGCCTAAATGGGAATCGATCCATTGCAGCATGAATAAAGCCCAGTTAGGGTGCAAGTGGGTCAGAATGACGCAACCAGATGACTCACTGCAGGAAGGGAGCCTGGGACCCTCTACTTCATCACACCTGTGGTTGTTAATCCATTTTCAATTCACCATTCCTCTCCTGGTTCTTTTTACATTCTTTCTGATGGGTGCATTAGAAATAGGTTTCTCGGTCAATCTAGTTGATGGCCTCGGGTCAGTTACGAGTGTGCACTTGTGGTACCAAATAAACCACCAGTCAGTTGCTTTAAGTCTGGAAGGAATGCTTGCTGAGGCGTGCTCCCTGGAGCAGCTATACTCCTCTGCTTCGGTTTATACTACGCCTATCGCTTCAGTATCTGCATTGTTGGAAGGCCGGCAATGCGGTAAGTCCGGTCTAAGCTGGGGATAGCGGCACTTGTGTGTTTACAGCGTAAACCCCTTGTTCAGAAACCCTGCACCAGTGTAAAATGATCGTGCAACTTGTTCTGGTAAACTAGAAGAGCAATTTGTGCTGGTGCACGGCGTTATCTCCCCAGTGACCTGCTCCCTTTCCTCCGTTCTCCATGCTAGCTTCCCATGGAACACAGTCCAGTTCGCGGTTCTTTTCCTCAAGGTCTCGCAGTGCCCTGAAGAAATGGACAATGCCCTGGATGCAGGATACCTAAAGCTCTGGGCTAACTACCATACTTAGCCCCATTCTGCTTGAGTAGCAGAATTGTCATCCATCACATGGGCAAAGCATGTCTGTGCAGGAGAGGGGAGCTTTTCTCACGCTGGGCCATGATCTTCACCAGGCCCCACAAGCATGAGAAGCCTCGCCACCTTCTGCTCCAAGTGCAAGTTGCACTTCCATACGTGCTGGAACTAGGGGAGTTATGGGTGCTACCATACTCCTGGCTTCGAGTGGTTTCCATCCTATGCGGTGTCAGGGTTCCTTCCCCACTCTGAACTCTAGGGCACAGATGTGGGGACCCACATGAAAGACCCCCCTAAGCTTATTCTTACCAGCTTACGTTAAAAACTTCCCAAGGTACAAAGTTTTTTTGCCTTGTCCTTGAACCCTATGCTGCCACCACCAAGCGTTTTAAACCAAGAACAGGGAAAGAGACCACTTGGAGACGTCTTCCCCCAAAATATCCCCGCAAGCCCTACACCCCCTTTCCTGGGGAAGGCTTGATAATCCTCACCAATTTGTACAGGTGAACACAGACCCCAACCCTTTGATCTTAAGAACAATGAAAAATCACTCTCTGGTTCTTAAAAGGAGAATTTTAATTTGAAGAAAAGGTTAAAGATCACCTCTGTAAAATCAGGATGGAAAATACTTTACAGGGTATTCAGATTCAAAACCCAGGATCCCCCTCTGGGCAAAACCTTAAAGTTACAGAAAACAGGAATAAACCTCCCTCTTAACACAGGGAAAATTCACATAAACCAAAGATAAACTAATCTGCCTTGCCTGTCTTGCTTATACTGGTTGCAATTTTGGAGATTTGGATTAGGATGGGCTGGAGAAGATGGATTTCTGTCTGGCCTCTCTCAGTCCCAAGAGAGAACAAACACATAAACAAAGAGCACAAACAAAAGCCTCCCCCCAGATTTGAAAGTATCTTGTTCCCTTATTGGTCCTTTGGGTCAGGTACCAGCCAGGTTAGCTAAGCTTCGTAACCCTTTACAGGTAACAGGATGTTGCCTCTGGCCAGGAGGGATTTTATAGCACTGTATACAAAAAGGTGGTTACCCTTCCCTTTATCTTTATGACCTGCAGGGTTTACAGTTTGGTTCAATGGCTCTCAGCACCCGCACTATACAAATTGTCCCAGCAAAATTGTCTTCCAAAAGCAGGAGTGTCGGAATAGCAAATTGGTGGGTCATATGAAAAGTCAATTACAAAATGGCTTTTTTGCAACACTTACTCCTAGTCCTGCAGCCCCAGAGATCTGGGTAAATGTTGCATGTGAATGGGTGGCATCTGACCATACATTGGAAACGCTGGACCTGCTGTGAGGTGTTACATTTTTTTTGTTCCTCTAGGCTAGTTAATTGCTCAGTACACCTTAGTTCTAGGAAACTTATTTGTTATCCAGCATGCTGCATGAACAATGCTGGGACCAAAGCATTTTTTTTTTTGTTTTAACTTTTTATCCTGTCCTCCGCATCTTCTGTTTGTTTCCACAGCTCAGGACACAAGCTGCTTTGAAGCAATGACCCCTGTTTAACACAAGGATCTGGACCATGTACCATTATGGTTTTGTGCCTCCAGAGCATTATCCAAGCATGAACCAGCCCTCCCCGTACACCTACCTGCCTCTTGGTCCTGGCAGACTGGTTGAATCTCCAAACTCCACAATGTTCCCTCCTATCCAGATGCACAACCTCTATAGCCAGCCTGTCACCACCACCATGGACTGGAACGGCCACCATGACTATGCAGGAAACCAACTAGAGTATCATCATTTCTATGGCACCAACCCATACTTCCATCCTCACCCCTTCTGGCACTTCTCTCCAGTGACCCCCATGTCTCTGTACAACCCCTATGCAAACTATAATCCATATGCAGCATACCAGAGGCCAAGCCAGGGTCAGGACATATGGCCACAGGGCTTCACCATGAGAGGGGAGCTTCACTGGGGGAAACTAGAGAGGGTCTTTGGACCTAGGCGGGAACTTCCAGAGTTTGTGAAGGAGGATCTCCGCAGGGTTTATGGCACCTACCCAAGGACTGATGTTTCCATAACCTTCCAGAACAGGGAATTCCTGGTGAAAGGAGACCCCAGAGTGGGAGAACAGGACTACACAGTCGAAAAGAGAGTCATCCGAAGGGATCCCACCCCAACAGCTAGCGAAGCTGACGATGACAGCGAGGAACGAAACAGGAAGAAGAAAAAGAAATCTAGACGTTGATGGAGCCAGCTCCCTACAAAACTGGTGCTCCTTGTCCCCACGGCCAAAGAGTTGGCAGCTGAATTCTGGTGCTTGGGAAGAATACTGGGAACTAGCATGGGCATACAATGCTGTCCACTCCCCTTAGGCAAGTTTTGAACTACTGCCAAAAATGTAATTTTATTTAATTCCTCTACCTACTTTCCCCACGCTCCATTATCACACGGACATAGCTTATACTCCCAGCTGACTGACACGTACTACACATTCCTCCTACCCTCCCCATGTGCACCTCAGTATCGGTTGGTCTCTTGGATATTGGCTTTGAATGAGAATGTATAGGCTTCCATTTGGCTGACCAAAATATAGTCACAATCTGCTTGCTAGACTGTGCCCCTTTAGAAGAGGAGTTGGTGAGCCTTTTTTAACTAGGGAAAGGAGCACCATCCCACCTGTCACTAATTTGGCCTCTTGTTGGCAGCCCTCTGCAGGGTGAATAGCCAGGAAGACTGGACTCCCTCCATCTCTGCCACCTTGCCACACTTCTGAGGACAGTGTGGTTTAGTGTTCAAACAAGACACTTTCACATGCAGCTGTCTTCTTTTTTGTACACCCTGTAATTACTGCTTCATACAGAAGATTGTACCGTTCGTTGTTCACTATGGAATTTTTGTGTCAATGCTTTGCTACAGGCTGGAAGAAGGTGGTGTAAAGAGATCCCCTTGCACTCACTGGTGGGTCTGGTGATCCCTCTTTCTGACTTCATGTCCTCATTCTGACACTGGGGGAAACTAGAGAGGGTCTTTGGACCTAGGCGGGAACTTCCAGAGTTTGTGAAGGAGGATCTCCGCAGGGTTTATGGCACCTACCCAAGGACTGATGTTTCCATAACCTTCCAGAACAGGGAATTCCTGGTGAAAGGAGACCCCAGAGTGGGAGAACAGGACTACACAGTCGAAAAGAGAGTCATCCGAAGGGATCCCACCCCAACAGCTAGCGAAGCTGACGATGACAGGGCTTCACCATGAGAGGGGAGCTTCACTGGGGGAAACTAGAGAGGGTCATTCTGAGGACATGAACCTACTGTATCTTCCTTTGCAGAAGAACCTAACTCAGATCCAAGTCAGCACAGCTATTGCCAGGTGGGCACGGGAAAAGACACAACTGTGGATGCCAGTTTATGAGCGCCACTGACATACTTCAGATGTCACAGCTGTTGTATGTTCCACAGTGCTAGCCTTTTTCCCTTGCCAGGTCTGAAGAGGGGATCTACTGCTTGCAGGGCAGGCTGCACTGGAAGCTTATTGCAGGCCCGAGGGCAGTCCCTAAGTTGCTTGCAAATTTATGTTGCTTTTTAAATAATAAAAAAGTAAAATGTGAACCCCAATGTGTGCTTGTCTTCATTGCCAGTGACTCAAACTGCTGCTTGCTGGAGTTGTATAGTAAACTTAGGGAAGTGTAAAGTATCAGAGGGGTAGCAGTGTTCGGCAGAGTCCTGTGGCACCTTATATACCCATGAAAGCTTAGGCTCCAATACGTCTGTTAGTCTAGAAGGTGCCACAGGACTCTCTGCCGCTTTTGCGTGTGTGTGTGTGTGTGTTTGTACACCAATTATCCTTGCAAAACTAAGCACTTGAGAGTTAAGAAACGGCTGAATTAGGGTTGCAGAGGCAGCCTTAATTTGCCCTCCTTGTGAGGTATGCATGATGAGGAAGTCTTTTTAATTACAGGTACATGATTGAATACTCCCCCACCCCTCCCCACACAGAAGACCCCTGCCTTATTCAGTGTATGGGATGAATCTGCTCTTCGGGGGGGGAAGCAGGGTTGTGCAGTGAAGGAGGCTGTTGTCTGTAGAACCCTTGCTTGGTTTGTTGTGGAAGTTGGAAGTTATATAGTGAAAGAGAAAGGAGGGTCTCATGGTGAAGGCAGCTGAACTGTGCCCTGAACAACTTGATCCTATTCCTGGCTCTGCCAGACTTGCTGTGCAGTTCTGGGCAAATCCCTTAAAGCAATCGTCCCAGATACTAGGGTCTGATTCGCAGAAGTGCGAGGTGCTCACATTGCAAGTAGAAAAGGAGGACTTGTGGCACCTTAGAGACTAAACCATTTATTTAAGCATAAGCTTTCGTGAGCTACAGCTCACTTCATCTTATGCTCAAATAAATTGGTTAGTCTCTATGGTGCCACAAGTCCTCCTTTTTCTTTTTGCGAATACAGACTAACACGGCTGCTACTCTGAAACCTGTCACATTGCAAGTGAAGTCAATGGGAGCTGTGGCTTTGAACGGAAAGAAGTGCTAAATAATGCACTAAGTTTTCTCTGGGGTGTGCGTGTGTGAGGTCCTAGGTCTCAAATGGGGTACCCAAAATTAATAATTCCTTCAAGATCATTCTCTCCATGGGCCAGTTAGTCGGCAACATGCTAATACAGACTAAAACTTTGACTCCCCCCGAACCTCTGCAGACCAGCCCTTATATACTATCCAGCCAAAGGCTGTGAGGAAATTAATAATTGTCTTCACAGCAGAGCTTGCGTAAGCGTGCAGTAAATGAGCCACAAGACGAGCCCCTGAACAATGAGGATAAAACAAGCTATTGTTTGGCTGTGCGTTCAGAACACCAGCCATCCTGTGCACTGAATGAGGCAGGAGTCCTAGGGGAGGGAAAATAACATGCGATCATGTAACTGAAGCCTGTAGCCAAATGCATAGGCATGAGGAGGCCAAATTAAGGTTGAACAGGCACCCTTAATTCAGGTGTCTTCTAACTTCTGAGGGCTTGACTTTGCAACCTTAATGTTCTTCTAGTGTAGCTTTTTGTGGGTCAGTTACCTTTGCTTAAAAAGGAGAAAATTCCATCAGCAGGGTTGGCCGCTTTTAGATGCGTGGCCCAGACTGCTGAGCTAATGGAGAGCTGCAGCAGCCTCTTGATCGGCGGTAGAGCTCTTTTGCTGAGCGCCTCCTTGGCAATTCATGTCCCCTGTGCACCCCTTTCCCCCCCCCAGTTCTAAGAAACAGGGGTGTTGCACAGAATGAGGATTCTGGGTGGAGCTGCTGCCCACACTGTAACCACAGGTGGTGGGGGGGTGAGGGTTAACTCACCATAGGGAAGCTGAGGAAGCCTTCCACTCCCTGCAATGGCTGGGCAGTCTCAGCAGCTGGGACCCAGCTCCCTGCCTGTCTCACTCCCTGTGTAGGTGAAGCAAAGGGGGCTATGCTGAAGGGTCAAGAGGGGAGCAGGAAGCTGCCTCCTGCCGGACACTCCGTGCCTCCCCTTCCAGGGAAAGTCAATGTTGACAAGTGCAAAGTAATGCACATGGGAAAACCATCCCAACTACACATACAAAATGATGGGGTCTAAATTAGCTGTTACCACTCAAGAACGAGATCTTGGAGTCATAAGAACGGCCATGCTGGGCGAGTCTCCTGCCTTCCGACAGTGGCTGGTACCACGTGCTTCAGAGGGAACAAACCGAACCAGGCAGTTTATCAAGTGTTCTAGCCCCTGGCATCCAGTCCCAGCTTCAAGCAATCAGAGCCTTAGGAACACCAGAGCCTAGTGTGGGGTTCCTGACCATCCTGGCTAACAGCCATTGATGGAATGTCCTTCATAAACATACAGAATTATTTTTTGAACCCAGCTGTACATTTGGCCTTCACAACATCCCCTGGCAACAAGTGCCACAGGTGGCCGGTGCCGTGGGTGATGTCAGAACTTGTTTCTTTTTAAACCTGCTGCCTATTAATTTTGTTGGGTGACTGCTGGTTTGTGTTATGTGAAGGGGTAAATAACACGGCCGTCTTGGTGTTCTCCACACCTGGCATGATTTTCTAGATCTCAATCATATCCCCCATGTCAGGGTTCCCTTCCCACTCTGAACTCTGGGGTTCAGATGTGGGGACCCACATGAAAGACCCTCTAAGCTTATTTCTATCAGCTTAGGTCAAAACTTCTCCAAGGCACAAATCCCTTCTTGTGCTTGGACAGTATTCGCTGCTACCATCAAATGAGTTAGACAAAGATTCAAGGAAAAGAACCACTTGGAGTTCCTGTTCCCCAAAATATTCCCCGCAAGTCCCTTCACACCCTTTCCTGGGGAGGCTTGAGAAAAATATACTAACCAATTGGTACAGGTGAGCCTAGACCAAATCCCTGGGTTTTTAGGACACTAAAGCCAATCAGATTCTTTAATAATAACAAAAAATCCCCCACCCAGAACTTTACAATAAAGTAAAAGAAGCACCTCTGTAAAATCAGGATGGAAGGTAACTGTACAGGGTAATCAGATTCAAAACACAGAGGATTCCCCTCTAGGCAAAACTTTAAAGTTACAAAAAACAGGGATAAACCTCCCTCTAAGCACAGGGAAAACACATAAGCTAAACAAGAGATACTCTAATGCATTTCCTTGCTATTACTTACTCTTCCTGTAAGTTTAGATGTATCATTCAGTAGGAGCTGGATTACGTCCTTGGTCTCTCTCTTTGTCTCCGGAGAGAACACACCGAGCACAAAAACAAAGCCTCCCATCCCAGATGTGAAAGTATCTTCTTTCCCCATTGGTCTTTCTGGTCAGCTGCCAACTAGAGCTGCAGCTCACGAAAGCTCATGCTCAAATAAATGGGTTAGTCTCTAAGGTGCCACAAGTCCTCCTGTTCTTTTTGCGGACTAGGTTAATTGAACTGATTAACCCCTTACAGGTAAGGGGATTCTGTACCTCTGGCCAGGAGGGATTTTCTATTACTGCGTACATAAAGGTAGTTACCCTTCCCTTTATATTTATGACACCCCATCAGTTGTCTTTTTAATCTCTCCCTGTATAGAAGCTGTTCCATCCCCCGATCATTTTTGTTGCCCTTCTCTATACTCTTTCCCAATTCTAGTATATATATTTTTTTGAGATGGGGTGATCAGAACTGCATGCAGTATTCAGGATGTGGGCATAACATGGATTTATATAGGGGCATTATAATTTCTGTCTTACTATCTATCCTACTCTTAATGGTTAACAGTGTAGGCTTTTTGACTGTTGCTACACATGGACCAGATGTTTTTAGAGAACTATCCACAATGACTCAAAGATCTTTTTTGAGAACAGCTAATTTATCACCCATCACTTTGTATATATAGTTGGGATAATATCCCATATGCATTTCTCTGCATTTGTCAACATTGAATTTCATCTATCCTTTTTCTTGCCAAGTTACCATGTTTTGTGAGATCTCTTTGCAGTCTGCTTTGGACTTGAGTAATTCTGTATCATCTGCGAACTTTGTCCCCTCACCGTTCACCCCTTTTTCCAGATCATTTTATGAATGTTAAACAGCACTGGTCCCAGTACAGATTCTTGGGAAAACCCTGCTATTTACCTTTCTCCACTGTAAAAACTGACCACTTATTCCTACCCTTTGTTTTCTGTCTTTTAACTGATCCAGAAGAGGACCTTCCCTCTTATCCCATAACTCCTTACTTTATTTAAGAGTCTTTGGTGAGGAACCTTGTCAAAGGCTTTCTGAAAGTTCCAGTCAATATAATTTACGTGATCACCCAGGTCTGCATGTTTGTTTGACATCCCCCTGCACGCCCCCCACCAAGAATTTGAATAGATGGGTGAGGCATGATTTCCCTTTACAAAAGCTGTACTGAATCTTCCCCCCAACATGTTATGCTCATCTTTGTGTCTGATCATTCTGTTCTTTACTGTAGCGCAAACAATTGGCCTGAAACGGAAGCTAAGCTCACCAGCCTGCAGTTGCCAGGGTCAGCTCTGCGTCTTTTTTTAAACAGTTGGTGTCGTACGAGCCGTTCTCTAGTCATCTGCTACAGAGGCTGACTGAAGCAATAGGGTTACTCCCCACAGTTAATAGTTCTGCAATTTCATATTGGAGTTCCCTCCGAACGTGAGTGAATATCAGCTGGTCCTGCTGACTTATTACTGTTTAATTGATCAATTAGTTCCAAAAGCACCTCTAGGGCCACCTGAGTCTGAGACAGTTCCTTAGATTTGCCATCTTAAAAAGAAGGGCTCAGGGGTGAGACTCTCCTTCACGCACATGGCTGTGAAGATGGATGCTGAGAATTTATTTAGCTTCTCTGCAAGGGCCTTATCTACCTCAAGTGCTCCTTTAGCACCTTGATTGTCCAGTGGTCCTAAAGATTGCTTGGTGGGCTTCCCGCTTCTGGCAGAAAAAAGCGATGGGGCCTTGGGGGAAGAGGCGGGGTGGGGGCGGGGAAGAGTTGGGGCAGGGGCCCTGGAAGGGGGAGGGAATAGGCTGAGCAGGGATGGGGCCTTGGGTGGATCTATGGGGGGGGGGAGAGAGAGAGAGGAGAGCATGGGTGGGACCTTGTACCCACACTGTGGCCCCAAGTGCCCCCCCCTTCCCCTTTCTAGAGAGCCTCACATACTCCCAAGGTGCAAAGGTGGCAGGCCACTGCGCTTCCAAAGGGAGGTGACCCACATTCAGCAGCGCCAGCCATTGTTTTTAGTTGGGCCTCTCTTCCATGCTGCCCCTTGTACGACCTACACTTGCGTTACAGAGGGGACTGTCCAGTGCATGTTTCCTCGTCTCCCACTTCTTCCTACTCCGTGACAAGCCTGTTTGTCAGAGTCATGGTTTAAAAACGTCATTTTATTTATTTATTTTGCCGTGTTTATCACATGGGTGCGGAGAAGTAAGCACCTCTGCTCTAGGAGAGGTGTGTCCTGCACGCTAGATTTATCGCAGCAGAGGAACCTGCTAGCGCCAGGAGATGCCAGAGGGTGATCGTTCAGAGGTGGTGGTTTCTAGCCCGTACTGCTGGGAGTGGAGGCTCGTTGCCAGTGAACGGGCCGATGTTGCAGCAGTGAGTCCTCCTCCTTACTAATCTGTGGGAAGTAGAAGGTCACAATCTGAGATGCTGCCACTCTTCTACTTCTCTTTCCTACCCCCATCCCCCTGACTACTTGTCCGGTATGGCGATAAGGCAGAATTTCACCTACGGAGGGTGAGAGAGGAGACTGCGATTCATCTGGTCATGTTTATTCATGCCATACAAGCATAGTAATAGATCCCACACCGAATTCAACCCAACTTACACATTTGTGCATAATAAACTAATATTGGCCTATTGGCCTGTATTGAGAGGGGATGTCATTGAATCCAAGGGCTGCAAGCAGCTAGTGGGTCTGAGGTTTAAATAGACAGCAGAAAAACTAGTAACCACAATAAGTAATTTTTCATGTAATCACACAACCCTGTTCCCGCAACATCTACTACCAGACTATTTTAGCCTTAGACTAGGCCTCTCTTTCTCCTGGGCTGTGGTTCCCTGGGGAATCTCTCTTAACAATTCTAGTGGTACTTGTATACTTCAAGCACAAAGAATGGGGACCTCTCTAGGGCTGTTCCAATTGTATTTTTTGTTCTCTTTTGTTTGAGTTTTCCATCTAAGCTGGGGGGACTCAGCTGGTCACATCCAGCTTGTTGCTAGTCTAATGATTTGTATTTTTAGCACAGGGATACAGTTGTACACAATAAATCAGCACACCATCAAGTTTGTTTTCTTAAACATGCCTGTCCATTTCCAGACAGAAGAAACACTATGTTGTAAGTTTCCTCTCTCTGCCTCCTCTGCTTCACCCACCCTGTATGTGAAAGAGGAAGACACAGTTAAAGTCTGTCATCTAGCAACTTTCTAGATTAAACACTGAGATTTCCTAGTATAGGCTGCAAACTCTGCTACTTTGAACTTTAGTTCCCCATTCCTTCTTTGCCAATGGGCAAATAATTATGTTAGTTCCTAAAATGGGTGATCCAGGCTCCAATAGAAGAGGCTCCAGTATGTTCCTTCTTCAACCAGCCACTCTAGAGAAGCTGCAGGTTATTTGCTACCCAGCTACAGAACTGAATCCACAGGGCATTTTCATTATTTTAAAGCCTATGGAATTCAGTTCTCAAAGCCAAGCAGCTAGGTTCCAGCTCCCGGTCACTGGGCCGTGGCACGTTAGCCTCCATCTGTAAGGAAAAGTAGAATAAGCTGGTTCATTGTATTAGTAAGCAGCACAGACAAATATTGAATTGACACTGATTTTGCAACTGATACAGAAAAGTACTTGGGCATCTTTCTATCCTAGAGGTAGGACGCAGTGGCCGTGTTTCCTAATTTAGTAACTTTAATCAGTGAGGGTTCCTATTCAGTGCTCTCAGGTTCTCTGTTCCATTATTAGGAACATAGGAATTGCCACACGGGATCAGCCCAGCTTGAGAATTTGTATCCCTGCTGAGGTTCTTTTCTACAACTTCAGCTATGCTTGTTAGCCACATAAATGTGGCTGACTTCAAAATCCTGCTGAGATTTTTTGCCTCGGTGGTAACTTGCAGAAATGAGTTCCACAGTCTAACTTCTTCCTCTTTGAGCTGCAGACACTTTTACACAGGAATAGTTGTGCACCAGGTGTTGGAACTAAGTAAGTTTCTGTATTTACAGCGTGAGCCGTCACCTTTTAGATGCAGGCAACGTGCTCTACAATGGCTTGAAGTAACGTTTCCCTTTGTGGCGTAATGACAGCTTATACCCAGTGGGGTCCACTGATCTAGAAGCCAAATAGAGCTGGAGAGGAGATAGAATTTCAGTGAAACTGAAAGGCAACAAGTTTTAAATAAATAAAGGGAAATATTTTTACATAGCAGGTGCTTTACATGTGGAACTAACTACTTTAAAGGTATCAGGGAGTCCACAAGCTTAGTAGGATTAACAATTTGATACTTAGGAGGGTAATACATTTTTACCCCCATCATCCTCTAACAAATGGGAAGAAAATTCTCCTCTGGCCAGGTTGTTCCGTAATTAAGCTGTCTTGTACCTTCTTCTGAAGAGTCTGGTGCTGGCCCCTCTCAGACAAGATAACTGGTCCAAGCTCATATGGAAATCCCAGGGTGAGTGTTCTTTATTCACTAAAGCTTCTTGGTATCCCCCCAAGGTTTCCAGTAAAATTGGTTTGATCTTCAGTTCAAGGCCATTCACTAAAGAAAATAGGATTTCAGCATGAAACCTTCCTTAAATGACCGCAAGTACAGTTCTGGGAAGGAAGGGATTAATCTCAAAAGCTTTTCTACACAATACTGTTCATTCTGCTTTCTCACTGTGCAAAAATGGCAGCTTCAGGATGACCTCTGAGACCTGCCAAGGACACATGGGCACGTTTTCACACACTGTGAAAATTAACTCTTCAGACAGTTCGTTCAAGAGAGACTTTTATACAAATCTGCTGCCCAAAATTCCACTTAATAAAAAAAAATAAATCTCTTTTTGATCTTACTTCCAATCACATAGTTTGCATGGTCTAACACTACAGAACACTGCTGCTTATAGCCATGAGCCTGTCCTTTCAATTTCTATATTTAACTTATGCGTGAAGTTGGGGGGAGAACTCTGCAAGCACTCCACAGGGGCATGGTTTTACTCACTAAAGATTCTGTCTACCCAGTACAAGAATTTAGAGGAACTAAGTTTTCATTCTCTTCTCTCCCCTTCAGAGAGGCGACAGCAGCTGCCCAATAAATAGATCTTTTTTTAAAGCAACAAAAAATCTGGTTTATTTCATGTCATCTGAGATGTGGCCATTTGGCAAGGTCTGGTTATCATCACAGGCTTAACACAGAAACATAGAAACATCAGGCTGGAAGGGACCTTGAGAAGTCATCACGTCCAGTCCCCTGTGCTGCGGCAGGACCAAGAAAACCTAGATTGTCCCGATGGGTGTTTGTCCAACTTGTTTTTAAAAGTTTCCCTTGATGGGGACTCCATGACGTCCCTTGCCAGCCGATTCCAGAACTTAAGTTAAGGCTGTTGTAGGAAGTCCCAGACCTTCCACTTGCCCTGGGCAGGTGCTGGGGTGCCTGACGGCAGACGACAGCCCCCAGCCCATGTCTCCCCTCATCGGGCATGCTGCCCAGGGCAGGCGGAGGGTCTGGGGCTCCTCGCAGTGGCCCAGGCTTCTTGGGGGGCTCTTACCATGGCCTGCCTTCTGGCCTGGCAGGGGTGGGGCAGGGCCTCATGGCAGAGGGGGCTAAGGTCTACCTCAAAGCCCACCCCCACCGCGTGGCCCTCCCTACCTCCCAAACTATGTACATGTTAACAAATGGGCAGGCATGGCACTCCCACTTTTCTTGGGGGACCATGGCCCCCCACTGTTCACCCCAGTTCTGGCACCCCCTACTCAAAGATTAGTTCTTTAAGTGCCGGACAGTCTCTACGTAAAAGAGTAAATGGACACAAATCAGATGTCAAGAATTATAACATTCCTAAACCAGTCGGAGAACACTTCAATCTCTCTGGTCACGCGATTACAGACATGAAAGTCGCTATTTTACAACACAAAAACTTCAAATCCAGACTCCAGCGAGAAACTGTTGAATTGGAATTCATTTGCAAATTGGATACAATTAACTTAGGCTTGAATAGAGACTGGGAGTGGCTTCGTCATTATGCAAGGTAGCCTATTTCCCCTTGTTTTTTCCTACTCCCCACCCCCCCGACGTTCTTGTTAAACCCTGGATTTGTGCTGGAAATGGCCCACCTTGATTATCATACACAATGTAAGGAGAGTGGTCACTTTGGATAAGCTACTACCAGCAGGAGAGTGAGTTTGTGTGTGGGGGGGGGGGGGAGAAAACCTGGATTTGTGCTGGAAATGGTCCAACTTGATTATCATACACATTGTAAGGAGAGTGATCACTTTAGATAAGCTATTACCAGCAGGACAGTGGGGTGGGGGGAGGTATTTTTTCATGCTTTGTGTGTATAAGACGACCTTCTGCACTTTCCACAGCATGCATCTGATGAAGTGAGCTGTAGCTCACGAAAACTTATGCTCAAATAAATGGGTTAGTCTCTAAGGTGCCACAAGTACTCCTTTTCTTTTTGTGAACTCAGCTAGCTTCTCTAAATATTCTTTAACCTGCTTCCCCCCCTATTTTGGTGTCCATGCCTTCCCCTTAGTTGTCCGTATTAACTGGGTTGAGTATCTGGTCACCAGTCACCCTTTTAGTGACGATTGTGGCAAAACAGGCATTAAGCACCACAGCCTTCTTGATGTTGTCAATTATTAGCTCGCCTTCCCCACTAAGTTTAGGGCCTACCCTTCCCTTCAGCTTTCTCTTGCTCTTACAGTATTTAAAGGGCCTCTTATTCCCTTTGATGGCCCTTGCCAGCTGTAACTCATTTTATACCTTAGACTTTCTGATTTTGTCCCTACATCTTTTGTTCTCCTCCTTATCAGATCTGACCATGTCTCCACTTGTGCAGAATTCCTTTTTGATTTTCAGGTCATCAAAGAGCCGCTGATCGAGCCATGTTGGCATCTTACGAGTCTTCCTGTCTTTCCTTTGCATTGGAATAGTTTGCCATTGCACTTTTAATACGGGCTCCTCGAGGAACTGCCTGCTCTCCTGAACCCCTTAGATTTTCTTTCCATGGGACCTTACCTACCACTTCTCTGAGTGAACATGTCTGCTTTAATATAATTGAGTTTGTTTATATATGCCAGACTGAAGGCTAAGTGCTAGCAGAAGAGAGACTGAGTTTTTTTTCTAGTAGAACAAGCCTGGGTGTGCGTGGGGGAAAATGTATGAGTAGAATTGTGATAACATCTTTAGGCCCTAGCCTCATAGCACCAGGTACTGCACAAACAGATAGTCTGTGCCCTGAAGAGAAATGTACCATGCTGCTACTTGGTATTTGTGTTGCATTTTCTGTGGTATTGTCATGCAGTAGCAGGGCCTGGGGAAGAGATGCGGTGAGAACATGTGGCGTCCAACTGGCAACTATGTTCGCTCTGTGCAAACATAGGTACTAAACAGGGGGGTAGTGATACAGCCATCTCTCACAGGAGCAGTCCTTACGACGGGTCATTTCTGAGATGACGCAGGTGTTCGTAAGCCGGTTGTGCAGGGTGGGAACCCCCAGGCCTTCCCAATCTGGAGCAATGGCAAAGGAACTGATAAGATACTAAAGTGATAAAGAGGGCTCCAAGCTAGTAGTGATAAAAGATGTAGGGGGAATATGCTGACTAAAGCTAATCAATCTTCTCTCTTTCTTGCTGTCTTTCAGCCCAATAAGAAAAGGAGGACTTGTGGCACCTTAGAGACTAACCCATTTATTAGAGCATGAGCTTTCGTGAGCTACAGCTCACTTCATCGGATGGCATCCGATGAAGTGAGCTGTAGCTCACGAAAGCTCATGCTCTAATAAATGGGTTAGTCTCTAAGGTGGCACAAGTCCTCCTTTTCTTTTTGCGAATACAGACTAACACGGCTGCTACCCTGAAACCTGTCATTTCAGCCCAATGAGATTTATACTTGGTGCTCTGATTTTCAATAAAATAGGTGGGAAAGTATAAAGTATGTGTTAGTGAAAGAAGTCTGTTCTGTTATTACTCGCTAGGCTGGTGGAGATCACGTCTCTTGGTGCCTGATTAAGATCGCTCTGGGAGCACTAACTTGTCGAGCGCTAATGTTTATTCCTGCCATTAGGGTGTCACTGCGCTTGGCATTTTGCCTCTCTGCTGATTACCGAGTGACCTTTAGCTGGATACCTTGGGAAAAGGAGTTTATAGCACAGGGTTCGGTCTGCACCCTCCAAGGCAATGGGAGCAGGATTAGGTCCTACTTTGGAGGACAGAGGGAGGTGTGGGGAGACGTTTTGAAAGCGGTGAAGTCCCGTTTTCAAGAGCGACGTCGGAGCCTCAGTCAATGGGCGCGAGAGCCCACGTAGCCAAGTCATTTTTGCAAAGGGGATTCAGCACTTTTGAAAGCAGTGGGTGCAGTTTCCAGCCCCGTGGGTGGGCCAAGAGCGGGTAGGGTAAGCGGGCTGTTTTTGAGGAGGGCTCTCTTTCCTTGAGGCACCCCTGGAGCAGCACTGCCTCCTGTGGGCCCTGGAGATGAAACTCTCCTTCCAGCAAGGGTTTGGGCTGCACGGCAGGAAAGGGGCTTGGTTTGAATGCTCCGAGAACTCCCCAGCCTAAAGCAGTGACCCGAGTGAGGAAGTAGAAATTTTCATACAAGGATCTCAAAGCACTTTACAAAAAAGGGTGATTGGATCACTGTCCGTTTAAATCCCACGCTGGTCTCCAACTTTACCCCCTGTTGTTCCATGTAACAATTACGGTTATGAGAACTGAAAGCAATTAGAAGGTGTGTGGGGGGGGAGGCTGCAGTTTAAACTTTGTGCATTTGACTATGCTTTGCAGAGAGAACATTCCCCTTTGCTGGTTTATGAGAGACCTACGCAAAATAGCAAGGGAGAGAAACATTTTAAAATAGAAAATGTGGTTGTAAAACCACAAAAATTAACAGGACAACTTGGGGGAAAAGATAAAAGATCTGAAACTACTTTCAACTCGTTTTTTGAGAGTGAGTAATTTCAAGTTGGCTTCCCCTTCAATTTTTCTCTCTCCATTTAAAAAAAAAAAAAGAAAGAAAAATACAGATGGGGAAACTGATTCACAGAGGTGACATGACTTGCCAAAGGCCAGCCAGAGAGTCGGTGGCAGAATCAGGCATAATGTAGAACTCAGCCATTCTTGCACCCAGGCTGCTGCCTTTGCCTTTAGAGGCAGTTTTGTCCAAATCTAGGTAAAAAAAAAATATATATATATATATATGTAATTTTTTTTTTTTTGGCTAAAATTTTCAAACACACATCCTGTTAGCACATGCTCTGAATCAACACCCAGCTCAAAAAGGCCAAGAAGCCACAGTCGACCTCATGCACAAATTAACTTTCACAATAACAACCGAGCTAACAACCGAGCATCTGTTGAACCAGGATTGGCGATGCAGACATGCAGAACTGATGTTAACAATTCAAACTATTCACTGACTTAAGGCCAGAGTTACAGTTAGCTTGAATCACCACCGCCCCCAGCCTGAATCACCATCGCCCCCAGCTATGCTTTCTATAAATACTTCTGCTTACTGTAAGTCTAGCACCGATTTAGATGTCATACGCACCCATGAAATCAAACAGGACTCCCCCCAGTCCAGAGGGCATTTAAACAGAATACCTTTGAACAGCAAGAAGAAGAAGCCCAGAGTGCGGCTGGTTTTGTGCTTTGGTTCTGCTCTTGAGCTTAGCTGTTTGCTTGTCTCATGATGCTTTGCTACGTCCCTGCCTCTTTAAACTTTAACATAAAAACCTCACACCAGTCAGAGTATCACAGAGCTGAGGGAGGAGGGGCAGGTGGACGGGGATTATGAGCACAGAGTAATTTTGTGGGTCACGGAGTCAGCACTCCTGCATTCTGTTCTTGACTCAAGCACCGGCAACCCAAGGCGAGCTGAGAGGTCACAGCCTGTGTCGGTTTCACCATCTTTAAAGTGGGAGTTACATTACTCACCTACTTCCCAGGGACCACAATGAAGCTTTTAGCTTAGAACTCTTTTATGTCTTGGTGGAGAAGCCTGGGCTGGAGGCGTGGACTATTTGCTCACGGATCCTGGTGCTTAGATTCTGCCACCATGCTTTCCTGCCCAGCACCACTGAATGTGACCGGGCCGATGGCCGCATGAACTGAGCTGGGAACGCCCGCCATCAGTTGGAGAGGTAGGTTCCTGTGCTGGTTACAAGTTACTCGTTTCTAGTAAGTGAAATGAGGAACCACAACAGCTTTGTTAGCAGAACAGGGCGTTGCTGATCCAGCTCTGTCTAGGAAGAGACTATTGCCACAGAAATCAGTGCAGTCAGCTACCTCCACTTCGTACACGTTGCACACACATACAGTGAGAGTATTATAGGGGTCCTGGACGCTGGCTTATTCCAGTAAAAGCCAGGCACGGGAATACAGGATTTGCCATGCAAAAATCAGACTATTTAGTCCAGCTAGTATCTTATCCCCGCCGATTGCCAGTAGCTAATGCTGTAGAGGACAGTAAAAAGAAAGAACAGGCTGTGGGACTGGCCAGTTGTGCAACGCGGCACATGGAAGGGAAAAGATTCTTCCTGACCTCTGCAGGTAGTCAGCTGGTGACCTGAAGCAGGGAGGTGTGGCCTATGCTTTGAAATCATCCAGAGACCCTGGCCCTACACAGTTTATGCTCAAAACAGACAAAAGGAGGGGAGGATGTTACACCCGCCTTTATTTTAAAGTCCGTTCTCTTTTGTATGCATGTCTGAAGCCTGTAGGATGATAAATATATTCACAAGGCACCCGTCTTTCCAAAGGAGCTACGCGCGCTGCCATGGACCATACATGACATTAGTCAGCTGCCATTTCAGACCCTAGGACAGGCCTTGAAAACCACGGCCGTGCAGAGCAGTGTGTGCCCTTTGATTTGTTTTAAGTTACAGCCCCCCCATTTTCACCTCCTGTCCCTTCGTTCTTATGTTACGGGCAGCGTAAGAATCAGCAGATGGCCTAGTTTTCTCTCTGTCCATCCTGCTGCTAGCTCTTCCTTCCTAAAACAACAATCTGGGTTTTAGTCATTGCTAGCCATGTAAAGTAGCAACTCTGTTCTTCCCTGGACCTTCACCATGCAGTCTATGGCTTTCTGAAGGCCCAGTGTCTGGTTTTGGTCACACTACTCCAGGCAGGAGAGCGGAGCAGGCTGCTGGATAAACCATAATTGAGCCACCAGACCAACCTTGCCTATCAGCCAGGCCTGAGAATCAGGAAATTTAGGTTGTAATTCTAGACAAGTTTCCTTTGGGGCAGATCATCTTTGTCCAAGGTAGAAGTCCCAGGAAAGGGCTCGGAGATGGGATCTCTGCAAAGGAATCCTTGCAAAGATTTCTTACCACATTATCCCCTTAATAGGTTTGTTTGCCTCCTCTCCCCCTAGGAAAAGGCCACAGGGCTGCTACCACACGAGGCATCCATCCACAGGAAGCCAGGGTCACCTGTGTTGAGTGTCTGGTCCCCACCCCCATTCTTGGCAACATGGCAATGGAACCATACAGCCAGAGGTGAATCCCTGGTGGCAACTGCCCTGTCTTCCTTGGGGAACCTCCATGAGAATGGAGGGAAGATAATGTGTCCCTTTCACCCGCCCCAGTTCAGTCTCTGCCCCCAAGCCTGGGCCCTGGACCTGCAGAGCAGCTTTCCAAGGCTTTGGAGAAGGGATGAAGAGGCTGGGTTCTTCCCCAAGGTCATCTCCACGCTTTGGTGTCATATGGACAACCCAGGTCTCTCCTCCTCCTCTGTACCATTGGGATAACAGTGATCTGCCCCCGGGGGCGTGGTGAAGCTTAGTGTGTGCAGAGTCAGGGAAGAGGTCAGCTAGCTCAGCAGGTCATCCCCTTTATTTAGTTCAGCTTCCCTGAATTCCCCAACAGAGCCCTCAATCCCAGATTTCGTCCCCAGCGATCAGTTTGGGGTTTCGTGCACAGTGTGATCAAACATACATTTGCTGCATTTGGTATTCAAATATCAGATATCTCAGTCTGATCAAAGCGGACAAGTCCCACCTCTTCTGAGAATCAAGCTGGCTACACTGACATTACCCTCCCCCGCCCCCACCCCCGCCAAAAGAGATCATTTTTGCAATATAATAGTATTAGATCCCTTCACAAGCCAAAGCTCTGTTTATACATAAACTGTATGGGCAACCCTTTCTCCCAGTGTGGCCAAGGATGTTGACATTTTGAACTCAGTTATGCTCTTTGCTTCACTCCTTTCGGTTCAGCCCACATGTTCCATATGTGTTTTCCAGATTCACTTTCTAGATGATCCATTTGCTCAGGGGGGTGGGGGCATGTAGGCGAAGAAGAATCAGTCTACACGATCCAGCTGTGAAGATTCTGTGCTGTAAGTGACAAGATTCACAGATTCCCCTTTCAGAGTAGCAGCCATGTTAGTCTGTATCCGCAAAAAGAATAAGGAGGACTTGTGGCACCTTAGAGACTAACCAATTTATTTGAGCATAAGCTTTTGTGAGCTACAGCTCACTTCACCGGATGCATTCAGATTCCCCTACTGAGCAAGAAGCCAACAAGAGGAGGAGCTAGAGAGGTGGTTTGAGATTCACAAGAAGGGAAAGAGAAGGATTCAGCTAAAGGCTTCTGATTCGAAACTGGAAAGATTCCTGTTCAGATTTGGCCCAAGGCCTTCAGAGAGAGATTTCCAACAGATTGTTTATGCTACAGAAGAGGCCAAAAAACATGAGATATTTGACTATGAAAGACAGCCCTGACGCCAAAGAGCTTACCATCTGAAGCTGCAAAAGACAGATGCAAACGGAGGAAAGTGATACTGTACAACATACTGTCCAAGCAAAGCGATTGGCACATGCCCAACAAGTTCCATGAGGTCTCTCCTAACATTTATGTAATAATAAAACCTGAAGCCTGGTTCAATTTCAAAATGTACCCTAAATCTGCCCCATATTAAAACATGAACTTTGCCTCCTCCGCCCTTTTCACAGAATGAAACCAGCAGCGTGGGATGGCAGTAGCCATGTCATAGTTCCCCACTCCACACATCAAACTGCGTTCGTTTGGCTCATTTGGTCCTTCACCTGCACTCGGCTCCCTAGTCTCAGCTGAGATTTCTGATGGCCTCTGAAGAGCCTTGAAAACAATTACCAAGCAAAGCTGCTTCAGGAGTGTCTCCCTCTCTCCTCTCGTGCCTAGGAGCATCGTGACACTCCAGGACCCCACTGATCTTTGGAGCAGAACTCGCAGTGCTCAATCCCAGGCCAGTGACAGGTTTTTTTTATTAAACGTGTGTATCACTGCAGTGTCTAGAGGCCAGGCCCTGATTGCTGCACACCCTGTTCCTAGCTCTCACCGTGTGTTTGTCATCAGTACTGCTCAAAGTGCTAAATGAAAGTCAGCAGTAAGTGACAGACCCTACTCCAAAGAGCTTGACAATCTAGAAGGCTGCATTTCCCCATTGCCCAGCGGAGATGTGTCCAATAACTACACGGTTATTGGACACAAACCAGAGAGCAAAATTTGCCCTTTTATATTTCTGTATATGACTGAGTACGTGCATTTCCATGCTGCCACCCCAAATGTGGGTATAAAAAACTCAAACAAGATACTAAGTCATGTGACTATAATGGTCTGATTTAAAGAGGTGCCACTTGTATAGTTAAGGTTCCTTTCTCAGCCCTTTCTTATTCGCTATTTCTTAGCTGGACTTAAGTGTGTCAACAGCAGCACGGTAAGTGGGATAATGGAGGATCATATGAAAGATGCTTTGATTCTGGGCTTTCATTCTTATGTCACTGTAAACCAGCATCTTAGCATCGTTCCCTCCTAACATCTGAGGCCATAGCAGCTCTATGAATATTTAGAAAGCTTTATTTAATCTGCAGATGGAGCCCTTACAGTCCCTTGGGTGACTGGCATAAAACATGACGCTATCCCCGTGCCCCGTGGGTTATAAACTCCATTGTGCTGTCAGAAAGAAGGCAGAGTCCAAGGGCTGCAGTAACAGGAACTCAGATGCCAGGACAATAGGAACGCAGAGGCTCTGCACAGAACAGAATCGTTGCTTGCTCGGGTTCGACTACTGCGGGATCCACCCAGTGTGGATATTTACCCCTGTGCAGAGGCCAGCACGAGGCAGGCTAAGTGTACCACAGCCTTGTGCTGGCCCTCTGCACAGGGGTGAATTTTACTGTGTCCCTGTACCCGACGTACACAAATTAGCCTCCTACAAAGAGCGACTCAGGGGCAGTTTCATCAGTCTCGCTGGAATGGCTAACCTGGCTCCACCGCCTCTCACACCGAGCCTCATGAGCCCTCGCTGGAGAGCCCTCGACACCAAGGATTGGCCAAGTTGCCGTCTCTGCTCCCAACACGGACTTTTAAATCTTCCCTGGCTGGGACGGGCGTGAGGTACATACACGCATCGCAATCCCCTTTTCAGCTTTGTGTCTGAGCTAGGTGAAGAATCCCACGGGGAGGTTTAGCTCTAGGGATTCAAAGCCAGGCACCCTCACAAGAAAACAATAAATACAAAATGTTCATTTTGTTTTTAAGCATTTTGGCTTCGGGATTCTTCTTTTGACTTCCCTCTACTGCCTTAGTCCAAAGTCCATTGACTTCAATCTTCTTTGAACTTGGGTTAGAGACTTTCAACCAACCACATACAATGGGCATTGTAGAAGGCCCCCACGCCCCGGATAAATACATATGCACTGCTTATGCACTCACACACTTCAGGCCTGACCCTAAGCTCACTGAAATTAACAAGTCTTTCCACTGACTTTAACCAAAACATTGATCAAACCCTTAGAACTGTTCTAAACCAGCATGTCTCCCAAGTTAAAATATTTGGGTTTTCATTAATTTGCTAAAGGTCATATTTTTGCCATGTCCATCAGCAGATATAGTACTTGTCCTGAAAAAACCCTCATTAAAAAAAAAAAATTAGCACAGTATTGTAGGCAAAACACAAAGCAAGTTCTTTGTGAAAAGCAAGAGAGTTTAGCAAGTTATTTTCCAACAAATCACTTATCTATATTGGTAAATGAATCAGGATTTAATGAGGTTAAAGAGAAACGCCTGGTAGAAGTATACAGTTACAGCTGAGATAGGTGCAGTATAAATCCTGAACATATAAATCTTACACAACTGAAAGTAATAAATGAAGTTGTCCCCTTTATCTTTCCGCCTGCGCCTTTTCCCCCACATACAGGACTAATCCAGGATTTAGAGATGTGGGGCTCAACCCTCCTGTCACTTATGGTGTGTAGATTAGGAGCGACTTCGCTGAAGTCAACAGAATTACACTGCCGTAGAACTAACATAAACCCACAAGGCTGGCTAATATTTAAGGTGTCTTGCTACAGCATACTGGTAAATGGAACCTAGAGATCATAACGGGCATTGGACATGTTAGAATTTGTTTATTAAAAAAAGAGCACAAAACCCTAAATTCCGATGTCCACCACGAATTACCAACTGGAGAAAGGGTTCTAATGAGCCAGACAGCAGAACTTGCATATGGCATGCTGGGTTTGGAGGAATGGCAGTAGCATACCTCTAGAAGCATGACTGCAAACTATTCCATTTTATATTCCAGAAAAGGAAACAATCTCTCTCTCACACACACACTTACTTAGTCCAAAAGGGTTTTGAAAGAGCTAATCTGGTTTCACCGTTTACAAAAGCAGCTCAATATTCCAAACAGAGCGTTCCCGAGATCCTGGTAAATTTAGCATTTTGTCAGGCCAGTTCCCCGTCCCTTCCACTGCTATGGTTGAAAGTGAGCATGCTTTGGTTGTCTGTAAATGTCATCTTGTGACACCTGAAGTTAACACTCTGCGTAGAGAAAAAAACAAGCTCTCTATACATAAAGCTTCTGGAGCCATAAAAATCAAACTGATTATTATAGGACAAGATCTGTATTATTCAGAAATGTGCGTCTCCCTGGTCCAGGAATGGATCTCTTTGAAAGAGTCACAGTAGTGAATAATGACAGGTTTCAGAGTAGCAGCCGGGTTAGTCTGTATCCGAAAAAGAAAAGGAGGACTTGGGGCACCTTAGAGACTAACCAATTTATCTGAGCATAAGCTTTCGTGAGCTACAGCTCACTTCATCGGATGCATAGTGAATAAAGCACTTACCCAGTAGCTGTCTTCGCAGCGGCTCCAGCTGTTGTGAGACAGAGAGACGCAGCCTGAGATACTTTTAAATATTACAGCCAACTTACTCACTTCTCTTCCTGGACTGAAGTGTGCACATGAGCTGTGCAGCTTCCACCACCCACCCCCTCCTTTCACCTTTGGTTTCCAGGCTTTTCTGAGAAAGGAGGAAGGTGTGGGAGGGCAAAAATCGGCATCCCCGTGCCAGTGACACAATCATTACCAGGATTCGATTCAACTCAATTCTTGAGAAACTCCCCAGCACCAGTCAGACCAGCCTCCTGTTCCCAGGAAAGGAAAGAAGGTTTCCAAGGGTTCTGCTTTCCTGGGAAGTTGAGGGGGAGGTAGGGGAACAATTTCTGATGTTACCGGGATCGTGGGCAAAAGGGCAACACGTTTTAGGCACTTTTGAGAGTTGATCAGTATCCTCCTCTCTTTCCAAGCCAGGGATGCCCGGACTTTGTGACACAGGGGCCACATTGGCAGCTTACCAGAAAGGATGCATACTTTAAATGCACAAAACCACCCTGGGACTGTATCTACAAAACACAACTGTTGTTTCTGCTTGCTCCTGTTCCTTCCTCAGAAGCGGATTAGAGGCTAAAAGAAACTTTGCTCACCTAAGTGAGCTTGCACAACAAGCAGAGTGAAACATCACCTGGCAAGTTGGGGGAATGGTGAGTCACTCAAAGCCTCTGAAAACTCTGGCTCATTATACTTTGCTCTTACACAAACACTTTTCCTCCATAGAGCTCAAAAACACGGTACTAAGAAGGGTAAAAAGATTATTATTCCCATTTTACAGATAGGGAAACTGAGGCAGAGAGGCACAGTGGCTTGCCCATGTTATTCAGAAGGTTTGTGGCAGAAATCTAGGAGCGGACCCCTGGTCTTTTGAGTCCCAGTCTAATGCCCTTTTCACCAGGCCACTCCATCTCCCCTCGAGTGCAGTGGCAAAAGCAGAGTTTAATAGTGTGACTTGGTTTTATAGCTAGGGACATGAAAGTGAAGCAGCTCATTAATTAATTAATATCAAATATGACAACTGCTCAGCCAGGAACCATAACAGCCTCTCAAAAGCCACATGCGACTGCCCACACAACCCCCTATAGCAAAGTTGCCAGTGGATGGAGCGTGTTGGTAGTTTTCAGAAAGCCACTTTCTTTTGTTAAGTCTAGTTTCTCATGTTTGTATCCCACCTTAGCAAGAGCTATGTCTCAGAGTCAGACTAACATGGGGACTGGCAGCAAGGCAACATCGTTAAGCCCGATCGGGTTTGCAGGGTGACTCAGACCCTTGGGAGTATTTCCGCAGAAAGCTGTTTTTAGAGCACCTGGTTCGGAATGAAGTCACTTCTCTCAGATGTCATGTGTTCACCTTTAAAGACGGATACAGGTGCCTAAGGAAAATGAGAGACAATATCGCAGGCTCAGAAGAGGTTACTTTGGAAGATGGAACATTTCAGGCTATTAGCAGAAGAACAGCAAAGGGGAAGAATTGTTCAGTGATTAGGGTTCTAACCTGGGATCAAAGCACTGACAGACCCCACGGAGCGCTGGGAGGTGAAATGCATTAAAGATTGTGAGGCGCTCGTACTAGGACACCATTACAAGTGCCTCAGATAGACCTTACTTTTGCCTGTTCCGTTCAGCAAGACTATCCAGGGACACAACTGCTTTGGCGTCAGATGTGAGCGAACCACCATAGTAGTGCACTCTGCACTCAGTTCCCACTGTACTGAACCCAACAACCTGGGTTTGGTTAAAGCACGTCTTCCAGAAAGGCCTTCAGACCAAGACTGAAGGCTCCAAGAGACAGAGAATCTACCCCCTTCACAGTTTGCGTTCCAGTAGTTAATTTCCCCAGCTGTTAAAGATGTGGGCCTTATTTCTCAGCTGAAGTTGTCTGAATTCACTTTCCAACCACTGGTTCTTATTCTGCCTTTTACTAATAGATTAAAGAGCCCTTTAATATTTGGGATTTTATCCCCCATGAAGCTACTTCTACACTGTGATCAACTCAAGAGATTAAACAGATTGAGTTCCAAGTCTCTCATTACAAGGCTTTTTCTCCTTCCCTCTAACCATGTGGCTTTTGTTTGCTATTTTTTTTGACATCCTTTTAAATATTGACACCAGACCTGCATGTGGTGTTCCTGTACCCACATCACCAATGCCGTATACTAAGGTAAAAACCGCCTTGCTCCTACGCCTTTGTTTATTATACATCCAGTGATCGCATTGGGCGCTTTTTTTGGCCGCAGAATCGCACTGAGAGCTCATGTTGAGTTCCTAGTCCACTAAGACCCCTAAATCCTTTTCAAAGAGTCACTGCTGTCCAGGAGACAGTCCCGCCCACCCCGTTTCCGTGGGTGTCACTTGCAGTCCTTGTTCGTAGATGTATAGCTTTGCATTAGGCGCTATTAAAATGTATGGCTAGCACAGGCCCATCTTACCAAGCAATCAAGATCACTCTGTATGACTGCCCTGCCGTCATTATTTACCATGTCTCCAATCTGTGTGTCATCTTCACGTTCTATCAGGAGTGATTTCACCTTTACTTCCAGATGGAGGACAATGTTGTTCAGTGTCTGGCCTAGTGTTGATCCCTGCAGACCCCCACTAGAAACACTCCCCCGCATTTGATGAAGATTCCCCTTTGACAACTACTCCAGTTACTCAGTTCTTCATCCACTAGACATGTGGTTTGATATGGTGTACTGCTAATTTTTTTAATTAGAATGATGTGCGGTACGAAGTCAAAAGTCTATGTATATCAGTACAAAACCATCAGTTGCACACATACTAAATGGGAAATGACTACCTAGGAAGGAGTACTACGGAAAGGGATCTGGGGATCATAGTGAATCACAAGCTAAGTAGGAGTCAACAGTGTAACACTGTTGCAAAAAAAGCAAACATCATTCTGGGATGTATTCGAAGGAGTGTTGTAAGCAAGACATGAGAAGTAATTCTTCCACTCTACTCCATGCCGATTAGACCTCAACTGGAGTATTGTGTCCAGTTCTGGGCGCCACATTTCAGGAAAGATGTGGACAAATTGGAGAAAGTCCAGAGAAGAGCAACAAAAATTATTAAAGGTCTAGACAACATGACCTATGAGGGAAGATTGAAAAAATTGGGTTTGTTTAGTCTGGAGAGGAGAAGACAGAGGGGACATAACAGTTTTCAAGTACATAAAAGGTTGCAACAAGGAGGCGAGAGAAAAATTGTTCTTCTTAACCTCTGAGGATGCATCAAGAAGCAATGGGCTTAAATTGCAGCGAAGGTGGTTTAGGTTGGACATTAGGAAAAAACTGTCAGGGTGGTTAAGCACTGGAATAAATTGCCTAGGCAGGTTGTGGAATCTCCATCATTGGGGATTTTTAAGAGCAGGTTAGACAAACACCTGTCAGGGATGATCTAGATAATACTTAGTCCTGCCTTGAGTGCAGGGGGCTGGACTAGATGACCTCTCGAGGTCTCTTCCAGTCCTATGATTCTCTCTATGCAGTTACCTTTCTCAGCCACACGTGTGATCTCAAAGAATGAAATCAGGTTTGACAAGATCCATTTTCCATAAAACCATGTTTCCTGGCATTAGTTATATTCCTGCCCTGTAGTTCTTTATCAGCTGAATCCCATATCAGCTTTTTCATTATGTTGCCTAAGACTGGTAGAAGCTTATAGATACCCAGGTCATCGTGCTTGCTCTTTTTGAGCCATAGAGCTCAAACAGGTCCAGTGGTAGAGCATCAGCCTCTTTATCTGAGGATTCAAGTCACTGTTTGTGCAAAGGATACACCTAGCAGATGAAGAAGAGCACTGCGTGAGCTCAAAAGCTCTCATCAACAGAAGTTGGTTCAATAAAAGTTGTCTTTCTATAGTCCCCTATGACTTACGGTACAATCTTTTGCTTAATGACTGCACTAAAGAACCCTGCAGTGGGTTATTCAGTTCCTCTTGGCAAGCCCGTCTGAAACAGTCTTGTCCAACACCAGCAACAGTCAAACATATTTAGATATCTTTGCTGGGTGTTTCTTTTTTTTGTGCCCATTTATATTTCTGGGCAGGACCAGCTAAAAACAGGAAGTGCCTGGAAGACTGTTCTTGTGAGATTAGCAGACTACTTTTGCAAACCCAAAAAGTTCAAGCAATTTTCTGAAGCAGCTGAACTTCTGAGTGTTTATCTAAAGCAAACCCAAACGCTGACACTCCGCAATCGGTAGGAGGTGGATTCTATAGGAGGCTGTTAGATTTAAATCTAATTTCACACACACACACGAAAGTGAGACATTTTTCCAGGGGGTTAGGGGCATATTTTTGAAATCAGAGGACCATGACTGCTCCAGCTCCCATTTGGGTCGTTGAAAATCTGACCCTATTTATTTATTTATTTTAATAATGTACAGTTGATCTGAACACCCAGTACTTAAAAATTCCTCATCCAGCATCTTTGGGATTATGGAATGAACACCTACAACCACAGGATGAAGAGACAGTCCGTGCATAAAGTGACATGAAAATGTGTGTGTGTTTCTCAGAGTTAAGCTACCCTGAGCCCCAGTAAGACCTTAAGTAAAGAGTTACACAAAAAGGCAATTTCCCTGTAACCTCTCTGCATTCATCCAAATACCTTATGAAGCATGGAATTTATGGAAACCCAGGGCT
This sequence comes from Lepidochelys olivacea, assembly GCF_965140295.1. NCBI lineage: Eukaryota > Metazoa > Chordata > Testudines > Cheloniidae > Lepidochelys > Lepidochelys olivacea. The sequence goes on from NC_140417.1 coordinate 122,834,968, forward strand.
GGGCGTCAGGGTTTCTAGTTTCTATTCCCTACTCTACCATAAACTTCCTGGCTGACCTGGGGCAAGTCACTCATCGCCCTCTGTACTTCCACTTCCCTTTCTACACCAAAGCAAGGAACGTTGTAATGGCATGCCTGTTCAGGGTCTTACGTCATTCAGCATCAGACCCTACAACTGGCACCATTTCCACAGGAAATCAAAGCCACTACACAAAATAAGTGCTTTCAAGTTACGTTTCCCTGCTTGGGATCTGTTTAATAGTGCTATAACATTTTAACTAAGAGCCAGAATCTCCCAGGCCTCTGCTCCTGGAGAGTCCATTGTGCCTTTCCCGGCTCCTGATTTCCTCTGAAGTGCTTTGTGCCTTCCCATCACTGCAGCCAGTTCCAGACAGGCCTTTCCCTCTGACTAAGAGGGAGAACTTCTTCCACAGTCCTCTTTAACCCCGGGTTCCCGCCCATCAGAGCTTCCTGCAGCTCTCTCCTCTTTACCAGTTCAGGTCATCAACTCTCCAAACCATTCTAGACTGCTCCAGAGATTTCCACCCCCAGCTCTTTCCTAATCCCAGATGGATCTTCCTGTGTCAGGGAAGTTCCCTTTTATATGAATCCCAATCCTAGGTTATCATCATGTGATGCCTGGTCATCTGACCCTACCACTAGCCAAAGCCCAAACCCATCACGGGTGAGGCAGATGATTCAGCACAGCTGCATCTAAGCCCAGCTCCCCTTAAAGGGCCAGTCTCCCCCCAACCCCTGCCAGACTGTCTCTCCATTATTTACAGTATCATCCACCGTATACTGGGCATTGTACAAACACAAAAGAAGGCACAGTGACTGCCCGAAAGAACTTAGTTAAAAGACCTGTAGTAGTGAGGTTTTGTGTTACAACTCCCTTACTTTCAGTGCAGTGAAACATAGTGTTATGTTAGAGAGTTTAATGGCGGCCATCAATCACAGACCTGGGTGCCAAGGATGGGTGTGCTAACTATCCTTCTTTCAGGCTAAATGGAAGGAGCAATTAAGCCTCCTTATGGAGTGAGATTGCCTTGGGCCGCAGCTTGTCTGGTCTCAGGCCATTTGTCACATGGCCAAGCCTGGCCAGGGCTAAGCAATGTGATCGGAGGGGTTGCCCCTGGAGCTGGTTGCAGACTCTGAGCGAGCTGAACATTTGGCAAGCTGTGCATGTTAGAGTCAGAGAAAGCCAACAAACAAGGAGAGATGTTGCTGTGAGTGTAGCCCCGAGAGGGAGCAGTAAGACCGAGCTCCTTGGGACACAGGACTGGCTGGAGACGCAAGCTTGGAAACTGTCTGCAAGGGGACTGCCTGCTATTATTGGTTTCTACTATTCACAGGAACAGGACTTTGGGTACATTCTTGGTAAATAAACAGGATTGCATCAAACAATTACCTGACTTGTATCATCAGTTTCTCCTTCTAACAGAAACAACCTAGCCCACAATATTAGCTAGCCAGTCAGCCTAAAGAGCAACGGTCCAGTCCACACAAGAGATCCACTTCCTGGACACTACAGTGCTAATAAACAATGGTCACATAAACACCACCCTATACCGGAAACCTACTGACCGCTATTCCTACCTACATGCCTCCAGCTTTCACCCTGACCACACCACACGATCCATCATCTACAGCCAAGCTCTGCGATACAACCGCATTTGCTCCAACCCCTCAGACAGAGACAAACACCTACAAGATCTCTATCAAGCTTTCTTACAACTACAATACCCACCTGCGGAAGTGAAGAAACAGGTTGATAGAGCCAGAAGAGTTCCCAGAAGTCACCTACTACAGGACAGGCCTAACAAAGAAAATAACAGAACGCCACTAGCCGTCACCTTCAGCCCCCAACTAAAACCCCTCCAACGCATTATTAAGGATCTACAACCTATCCTGAAGGATGACCCAACACTCTCACAAATCTTGGGAGACAGGCCAGTCCTTGCCTACAGACAGCCCCGCAACCTGAGGCAAATACTCACCAACAACCACATACCACACAACAGAACCACTAACCCAGGAACTTATCCTTGCAACAAAGCCTGTTGCCAACTGTGCCCACATATCTATTCAGGGGACACCATCACAGGGCCTAATAACATCAGCCACACTATCAGAGGCTCGTTCACCTGCACATCCACCAATGTGATATATGCCATCATGTGCCAGCAATGCCCCTCTGCCATTTACATTGGTCAAACTGGACAGTCTCTACGTAAAAGAATAAATGGACACAAATCAGATATCAAGAATTATAACATTCATAAACCAGTCGGAGAACACTTCAATCTCTCTGGTCACGCAATCACCGACATGAAGGTCACTATCTTACAACAAAAAAACTTAAAATCCAGACTCCAGTGACAAACTGCTGAATTGGAATTCATTTGCAAATTGGATACTATTAATTTAGGCTTAAATAGAGACTGGGAGCGGCTAAGTCATTATGCAAGGTAGCCTATTTCCCCTTGCTTTTTCCTACCCCCCCACCCCAGACGTTCTGGTTAAACTTGGATTTAAACTTGGAGAGTGGTCAGTTTGGATGAGCTATTGCCAGCAGGAGAGTGAGTTTATGTGTGTGTGTGTTCCCGGGGGTGGGGGGTGAGAAAGCCTGGATCTGTGCTGGAAATGACCCACCTTGATTACCATGCACATTGTCGAGAGAGTGGTCACTTTGGATGAGCTATTACCAGCAGGAGAGTGAGTTTGTGTGTGTGGTTTTTGGAGGGGGGTGAGAGAACCTGGATTTGTGCTGGAAATGACCCACGTTGATTATCATACACATTGTGAAGAGAGTGGTCACTTTGGATGGGCTATTACCAGCAGGAGAGTGAGTTTGTGTGTGTGTGTGTGGGGGGGGGGGGGACAGAGGGTGAGAAAACCTGGATTTGTGCTGGAAATGGCCCAACTTGATGATCACTTTAGATAAGCTATTACCAGCAGGACAGTGGGGTGGGAGGAGGTATTGTTTCATGGTCTCTGTGTGTATATAATGTCTACTGCAGTTTCCACGGTATGCATCCGATGAAGTGAGCTGTAGCTCACGAAAGCTCATGCTCAAATAAATTGGTTAGTCTCTAAGGTGCCACAAGTCCTCCTTTTCTTTTTGCAAAGACAGACTAACACGGCTGTTACTCTGAAACCAGTAATATACTAGAGAACATTTCCTGCAGCATGAACATTTCCTGGTCACAGAAGTTATGCTTATCAGTATAATAGGACCCGTGCATTTCTGATGCGCGATCCTGGATTTTTGAAAATTGCATTTGTTTGCCAGTTTGCACCTCCCAGGTTTTCGCCTCTGGGGATCTGGTCCATGAGCAGTTGTAAGCCAGCCCACGAGCTCCTGCTGGGGAGCGGGGTCTGGGGCTTGTCCCGCTCCGGCCGCGGCGCTGGGTTGGGGGCTGCTCCGGCTGGGGAGCTGGGTCGGAGGCCGCACCACACACTAAGGCCCCACTCTAGTGCCCCAGCTGGGGCGCAGAATAGGGGGCCCGCACCATGTGGCTCCCGGAAACCACAGCCTGGCCACCCTCCGGCTCCTAAGTGCTCCAATGGCCCCCTCCAGCACTCCAATGGGAGCTGCAGGGGCGGTGCCTGCGGATGGGGCAGTGTGCAAAGCCGCCTGGCTGCGCCTCTGCATAGGAGCCGGAGAAGGGACATGCCGCTGCTTCCGGGAGCCACTTGAGGTAAGCGCCGCTGGGAGCCTACACCTCTGAGCCTCTCCCCAACCCCCTGTCCCAGCCCTGATTCCCCCCTCCCACTCTCCAAACCCATCGATCCCAGCCTGGAGAACCCTCCTGCACCCCAAACTCCTCATCCCCAGCCCCACCCCAGAGCCTGCACCCCCAGCCGGAACCTGCACCCCTTCCCGCACCCCTGCCCCAGCCCTGATTCCCATCCCACCCTCTGAACCCCTCAGTCCCAGCCCAGAGCACCCTCCTACACCCAAAATCCTCATCCCCAGCCCCACCCCAGAGCCTGCACTCCCAACCAGAGCTCTCACCCAAACCCCAATTTTATGAGCATTCATGGCCCGCCATACAGTTCCTATTCCCCGATGTGGCCCTCAGGCCAAAAAGTTTGCCCACCCCTGCTCTAGGGGAATGATCTCTGGTCTGAGAAGAGGGCTGAGAGTGGTCAGAAACAGGGATGTGGACAGTCAGTCAGTCTAGTGGTTAGCGCAGGAGACAGTAGCCAGGAAGAGAAACCCAGCATCCGAGCTGGAAACCAGATGCCAGAGCCAGGTTACCTGGAAGAAGGCAAGAGATGAGCAGGGCTCAGAACAAGCACACACCAGGCACTACCCCAGCCAGGGGCAAATGCTTTGAGCAGCGGCCAAGCTGCTGCTGTACTGTGCTTTGGAGATGGCCTGCTGCCTCTTCCCTCCAGGAAGGTGGTGGAGCCAGCCAGGCAGCCTACTACACCCAGCTGTGCCCATTAGGTTGCCCAGAGACTGACTCTGCTGCAGCCCCTGATCTGCATCAAGAGTCCTGGGTTCAAATGCTGACTCTGTCACAGACTCACTTTGTGATGGTGAACAAGTCACTCCACCCTTCTCTCTGCCCTTTAAACCTGAAATAGCGACACTTAGGCCCAGACCATCAAAGGCATGTCAGTGCCTCACTCCCGTTGGTTTCACCTTTGTGGCTCTGGGCCACCCTCTCCTTCATAAATAGCTTTGAGGTCTATGGATGAGAGGACTATGGAAGAGAGAAAAGGCAGGGGAGGTAACATCTTTCATCGGACCCACTTCTGTGGGTGAGGGAGACCAGCTAGTACTAGATCAGAGCAAAGTATTCTACTAGGAGTGTGATTTAATGTGGTTCTGCTGCGATATTAAAATCAGTGGCCCTGTTACTCTTTTGCTAGAGAAAAGAATGAAACTTTCAAATGTCCCCACCCCCATACGCTACTCAGTGATCAAACGGCCCAGCGTGGACTGGACTCCTGCCTCTGAATGAGCTAAGTCTCCTATGCCGGTCCATCTCATTGCCCCACTCCTTCTCCTCCCCTGCTGCTTTCCCCTGCAGACCAAGTCAGCCCACAGGAGTGATCAAGCGGGGCAGCCTCCTTCAGGAAGTGCAGCAGCAGCTCATCTATCAAAGAGAAACCAAAAACTTCCTGGAATCTCATTAAATTCAGAGCCAGCGTATTGCATAATTCTGGGTAGGCAGAACCTTACCGGAGGGGATGCTGTGGTGGGGGAGACACTGAAGTCTAACCAGCTGCTTTGGGGGCGGGGGATTTGCCCTGAGGAATATCTTGTATCCCCAGTTCCGGCTAGGCTGGTTCTGATTTTAGCAACGTTGCCAACTTGCATGATTTTGCCATGAGTCTCATGATAATTATGGCTTTCCTTAAAGCCACAGCTCCTGGAGTCAAGTGGCTATATGAAGAAATGTAATCGTAGCTGCTGGCAGTAATATGCGGTGTCACCAACTCTCTCGATTTTGTTGTGAATCTGCCAATTTTCCTAACCCTCTGCTCCTGGATCCATGTCATTGGAGGAGAATCTCAGGTTTCCTTTTAAAAACACAAGTGTCTAGCCCTCATGGGTGCATAGAAAATGTGACCCCAGTGAACTCTACAGGCTCGGAAATGAGAAGGCAAAAAAAATGGTTTTAAAAAAACCCCTTTCTGGGGAATATGACTCATGATTTTTGAATGCTTGCAACCAGCAGTACGGATTATGGTTAGTCTGCCCATTATTTGTAATGATACAGCTATGCCAGCTGAGAAATACCTTGACTGAGAAGCGATGAAATGGCTTTAGGATGCAGGCAGTGCATAACTTGCGGGACTTGCCAGGGCTGGCAAGTTATGAAAGTAACAATATTGCTTGAGCCCCGGTACCTCTTTCATTACAAATTAAGCACTGGATGCAGGATGGATGGAGCTCTCCAATTGGCTGGCAGTGGTGGCCAATTGGAAACCACTCATGTCCAGATGAGATCATTTTGCCTGAACGAGTTAGGAAAAAAGTTTGAGGTTTGAGGCCTGGCCTGCACTTCAAGGATCATTCGGTTTTTGTAACCCCAGCTGGCAACATTCTCAGCTGACTTGGTGACACAACTGTCTCAGAAGGAGCCGACTTTGACCTGCTTGGTTGCGTTGTGAAAGAGCGGCTGTGTTGACACACCTACGTTTCACAGCTGTGTTTATATCAGTGCATCCTGGGAAAAACTAGGCTATTCACCCATAGTGCCTCCCCGTCTTAAAGCTGACCCTGGTTGTGGAATCTCTGTCACTGGAGGTTTTAAAGAGTAGGTTAGACAAACATGATGTTTGTCCTCACTTTATCCCAAGGGAAGGGACATTTTCTCCTAGAAGTGTAAACCACAGGCAGAAGCCCCAAGATCCTCACCCCCACCCCAAGTTTAGTAGGTGAAGAATGGGGGATGGAAGGTGCGTGGCAGGGAGCTCTGCAAGCTACACTTAAAGTGTAAAAGCCGAATGAGGCTTGCGAGCCACAGTTTGGCCACCCTTGCCATAAAAACATTCCTAGCGAAAGGGCATGGTCCATGCTGAAGGCAGGTAATTGTCTGTTTCTAAGCAAGCAGTTAAACAGCATTACCTTGCAACAGATTATAGCAAGGGAAGGGAGGAAAACCACAAGGCTGAATAATGCCTTACAAGCCATTTGCATTGGGCAAGTTCCAGATGAATCCCCCCCCCCCCCCCCCGTGACACAAGGCATGTTACAGGAATGCCTTCGCCTTGCTTTAAAAGATCTTGTTGTGATACCGGAGCTTTTGCCCGTGGCTCATGGTTCTGAAGCTCTGGGGTAGGGTTAGTCATCGCGTGGCTACCCGAGTCTTTCAGCTGTGGGAGGCACATCAGATTTTCGATTCCAGAAGGTTTCCATTACAAGGTAGAAACTTGCTCAAATTCTGAAAGCTCTGCTTTTAAGCAGAACTGAGGGTAGCAGTCAGCAGTTTATTCCAGTTACTGAATCCAGATCATTTACAAGAAACAGCAAGGTGGGTCAGACGCTAACAGCTACCGTGTCCCCCCCGGTAGACCTTACTTTGAACGTTACGCTCTATGGGGTTTTCCCCGCTCCTTTCATTTTAGGAAGGACGCTCGCTTTGATTAAAGAATAGCACAGACCAGTCCAAACCGCAGAAGATATTATCCATGCCCACATGTCCCTGCTTAAACTGGTTCTACAGTTTTTCTACCTGGTTCAGTAACTAGCAGTCTCCTCCCTTTCCGAAAGGCCACGTGGCTGGGGAGACAGGAGGCGCTGTATGGGTGTGAGTGCCCACAGATGGAGGTCTCCTCAGCAAAGTACTGAGTCTGGGTGGGTTTGGGGCAGGGATGGGTAAACTTTTTGGCCTGAGGGCCACATTGGGGAATAGAAATTGTATAGCGGGCCATGAATGCTCACAAAATTGGGGTTTGGGTGAGAGCTCTGGTTGGGGGGGTTGGCTCTGGGGTGGGGCTGGGGATGAGGATTTTGGGTGTAGGAGGGTGCTCTGGGCTGGGACTGAGGGGTTCAGAGGGTGGGATGGGAATCAGGGCTGGGGCAGGGGTGCGGGAAGGGGTGCAGGTTCCGGATGGGGGTGCGGGCTCTGGGGAAGAAAGGTTTGGGATGCAGGAGGGTGTTCCGGGCTGGGATAGAGGGGTTTGGAGAGTGGGAGGGGGGAATCAGGGCTGGGGCAGGGGGTTGGGCTATGGGGAGAGGCTCAGGGGTGATCCGAGCAGTGCTTACCTCAAGCGGCTCCCGGAAGCAGTGGCATGTCCCCTCTCCAGCTCCTATGCGGCGGCGCGGCCAGATGGCTCTGCACACTGCCCCATCTGCAGGCACCGCCGCATAGGAGCTGGAGCGGCCCCCAACCCTGCACCCTGGCTAGAGTGCTGGAGCGGGGCCATGACGCTGCTTCTGGGAGCCGCGTGGTGCAGCCTCCGACCCAATGCCCCAGCTTGGAGCTTGTGGGCTGGCTTGATCTGGCCCCACGGGCCATAGTTTGCCCAGCCATGCTCTGGGATAAGAACAGGTGGCCTCAGCAGTGTCCTGTTTTACCCCTTCCTATCTCCCGTGCAGTATTACCGGCTCAAGTTGCATCTGCTCACATTGCCAATTCCACACGATTTATTACAACAACACCTACAAAGCAAGGCACAAAGACAACTGTGCTTAATACAAGATAAATGGTGGGAGAAGGTAGCAGAAGACACTCAAATATATGTGGAAACAAATGAAACAAGTTTCAGAGTAACAGCCGTGTTAGTCTATATTCGCAAAAAGAAAAGGAGTACTTTTGGCACCTTAAAGACTAACCAATTTATTTGAGCATAAGCTTTCGTGAGCTACAGCTCACTTCATCGGATGCATACTGTAGAAAATCCACAGTATGCATCCGATGAAGTGAACTGTAGCTCACGAAAGCTTATGCTCAAATAAATTGGTTAGTCTCTAAAATGAAACAAAGAAGTTCTTTGATTTCTTGAAGCTAGTCTATGGACCTTCAAAGGTGGGCACAGGTTCGCTCATGATGGCTGATGGCAGGACAGTCAAAGACAAACATGGCATGGAACAGAGATGGGCTGAACATTTCAGCCAACTACTGAACAGACCATCCTCAACTGAAACAAGTGCTATTAATCAGATACTTCAAAAGCCTGTTCAGCACCACTCTGACTCACCATACTCACTTGAAGAAAAAGAAAAGGCAATCAATATGAGGAGGTCAGGAAAGTCCTCAGACAGAGATGAAATACTTGCAGAAATATATAAATCTGCAGGTCCAAACGTGGTAATGGCACTCCAGAGGATCCTTACTGGCATCTGGGACAACGAAGAAATGCCACAAGACTTCAAAGATGCCACAATTATTCCTTTATTTAAAAATAAAGGCAGCAAAATGGTCTGTGGTAACTACTGTGGGATCTCTCTCCTATCTGTCGCTGGAAAAGTCTTTGCTCGTGTCCTCCTGAACCGACTGATTTCATCTGTCTCAGAAGCCAAACTACCGGAGATTCAGTGCGGATTCAGACCTGGCCGTAGCACCAGAGACATGATTTCTAGTATCAGGCAAATACAAGAAGAACATATCGAACAAACCATGGATCTGTTGAGTGTCTTCATTGATCTAACAAAAGAATGGGATACAGTTCAGGCACAATGTGTTTCAGACATACACAAAACATGGTTGTACAACAAGGTTCTTGCTTTGAAATGCAGTCTCAGGTAGCCTTTCAGTGCTTAATAGTGAACTCATTCATGGGATCTGGCTCTGTTTAGTGCCCTTCATGGCCCTGGAAGGTATTGTGCAGATAGCAGTCCAGGCTGGTCAGAGTGCTTGAAAAAAGCAACATATTTAATATCACTAACTCAGCAATTATGCCTACAAGTACAGCAGCTCTTTGAGGTTCAGGGCTAGCTAACCGTACAGTGGAAGACAATTTATTGGCACAGGAAATGGTGGCTAGCACATGAAGGTGATCTCCTTTCAAAATCTTGCTATCTAGGGAGCTACCAGGAGTCCCAGACAATTGCCTTCAGAAGTGAAGACAGCAGGGAGTGGGGTTAAAGGGGCTAAGCGGTAGGTGAAAAAACAGAAGATCACTTCAGGGCTGAAGGAGAGAAGCCACCCTACACTAATATAGAAGCACCCCATAATTAGGATCTGGCTTTCAAACTCTCCCACCAGCCACAGTTCATATACAGGCCAGTGGGTTGGATCCGTACCTATACTAATGCCAGTAACAGTATATCCAAGTACAATACTATAGAGATGGCAACCGTTGCAATCCATGACCTCCTAAGGAGCATCCCTGCCCCCACTATGGTTTTATTGCGGATGGGACTACCCACTTACAAGCCCAACCTGGTGGGTGCTTACGCATTGGTTGCTGTATCTAGGGTATATAAATCACTCACTAAACACGGTTATCCCTGCAAAAGCTCTAGCTTTGAATGAGCTTGGTGGGCTCAAAAGCAGGCATGAGGAGTTGACGAGGGCGTACTGGCTTTTGTGTCTGTTTCACGAGAACCACAAACCTCCACTCTCCTCCACCCAACATCTGGGAGTAAAGATCTTCCGAGGCAGAGCAGCAAAAGTGATGGAAAGAATTTACTGAAGGTAAGGTTGATGTGTGGCTCACTCTGAACAAAAGTTCTATTTAAAGAGGGATTAAAGGCGGTTAGATGCAACATGCCCTACTCCTCTCCTCTACAACACCTAAGGAACAAAGGTACACCAAGTTATGGGGCCCCTTAGAAGTTACCTGGTCCAAATACCCACAGGGCACATTTCAGGTGACAGACTCTGCCTGATCACAAGGCACATTCTTCTTCGCCAACTGATAAGGAACATTAACTACCACGTCAGCAAATACTCAGGGTTGATGTGTGTGACAGCCAACAGCAAGGATTAAGCTGCGGACCTCTAGAGCAGTGGCTCTCAAACATTCCAGACTACTGTCCTTCCAGGAGTCTGATTTGTCTTGCATACCCCAAGTTTCACTTCACTTAAAAACTACTTGCTTACAAAATTACACATAAAAATACCAAAGTATCACAGCACACGATTACTGAAAAATTGCTTATGTTCTCATTTTAACCATATAATTACAAAATAAATTGGAATACAAGTATTGTACTTACTTTTCAGTGTATAGAGCAGCGTTCAACCAGCGTTGAAATTTTACTTTGTACTGACTTTGCTAGTGCGTTTTATGCAGCCTGTTGTAAAACTAGGCAACTATCTAGATGAGTTGATGTCCCCCCGGAAGACCTCTGCATACCCCAGGGGTACGTGTACTGCTGGTTGAGAACCACTGCTCTAGAGCTCGTTACATGCATCACTATGGTCTGAGTAGAAGAGGCAGCTATAACAAGCCCACATCCTCCGTGTCAGAGGAAGAGATGATGTAGCACACACAGATTTGTGGGTTACATGCACGCAACAGCATGCAATATGTTGTGTGTCTGAGTGGAGGCGGGGTTGGCGAATAAGGTTGTACTTGAGGTCACGGACAGTGGAAACATTCTATGAAGGTATTAGCCTCCTGTTAACGAGAGGTCTCCTGGACCGTGGTATTCCCCGGCTTCAGAGGTTGGAGCGCTCCCAGTGCTGGAGCTTGTAATTTCCATCTCCCAAGTGCCTCAGCTGGGCCAAGGTTTGTAGCACGGATTCTCTCTTCACAGTTTCCTAACCATAGAGCCTAGGGGCCACCTTCAGCTTCAGTCCCAGCAAAAACAAAAAGAGCCAAGAGGCTGTCACCTTGAGTAATTGTAGCCGCGTATCCCAGGATATTAGAGAGACAAAGTGGGTGCGGTAATCTCTTTTACTGGGCCAACTCGGTCCAATAAAAGATATTACGTCACCCATCTTGAGTAAAGGTAGTCTCAGCTTCACATGGCAGGCAGAGCTCTCCAGCCTCCCCCACTGCAGCTGAATCAGGCTCCCGCTGCATGGAACAGTTGCTATTGTGCAATGACGCGGTGGCAAAGGATCTTCCTTCGGTTTGGAAGGCGGGTTGCTGGAGTGCAGGAGGCAGAACAGTCGAGGGCAGGCTGAAGCTTACCGCAGGTTCTTGGAGCTGTGCTAGGTATTGTTTAAATAAAGAGAGGTTTAGAGAAAAGCCTCCACTGGTTTAATGCAAAGGCCAATATCCAACAGGTTTGTTTGCCGGGGGAGGCAGGGGAAGGAGAACGTGGCATCAGAATACCTTTTACCATAGGCAGCATCGCCAACCCTCATAAAAACAAATCAAGAGATTTCAAAAACAAAAAAAGAACAAAAATCACAAGAACCCAAAGTTTGTCTTCTGGGCTTTGAACCTTTAGGGCAGTGGTTCTAAAACTAGGGGTGCCACTTGTTCAGGGAAAGCTCCTGGTGGGCTGGGCCGGTTTGTTTACCTGCTGCGTCCGCAGGTTTGGCCGATTGCGGCTCCCAGTGGCCACGGTTCGCTGCTCCAGGCCAATGGGGGCTGCAGGAAGGGCAGCCAGCACGTCCCTCGGTCCGCGCCGCTTTCTGCAGCCCCCATTGGCTTGGAGCGGTGAACCATAGCCAGTGGGAGCTGCAATTGGCCAAATCTGTGGACACGGCAGGTAACCAAACCGGCCCGGCCTGCCCCGCCAGGGGCTTTCCCTGATCAAACGGTGCCCCTAGTTTGAGAACCACTGCTTTAGGGCATCAAATTTTCCCACTTCTCTCAGCAAACATGAGGGGCAGACACGGTTTTAAAATGGAAGCTGAGAGCCCCATGTAATCACTTGCCCTCGGGAGGTAAGGTTTTAAGAAAAAAAAACAAAAACAAAACAAAAACACCCATCGCAAGAATTAGCAACACCAGTTAGGCAAGGACACTGAACTGGGAGTCAGGAAAGACTTTGTTCAAACTTCATCTTTCCCACTGACCGCTGTTTATATTTCTGTGTACTTTGTAGCCTTGTGGTTGGTGATGTTCCAATCTGAGTTTTTGGGCTAGGGCTCCTATCTAGATTTAATAATTCTGAGCCCTGAGGGAGGAACAGCTCTGAAAATACATTGAGCAGCACATCATGCTGTTGATCCATGCTGTTCTGTAGAAGCCACGGAGACCATTATTGTATTCTACACCACCCTCTAGTGGCTAAACCATGTTGAAGCAACTGGCATCTGGTTATTTTGTGATACTAGAATAGATACAAGCAGGCTGAATTCATCCATGATGAAACTCGGTTGAAATTCAGGGACTGCTGACGAACTGGGCCCAGTATGTCTATGTAATAATTTATTTGGCGCCTTTCCTCCCAAGAAGGAGCCCAGCGTGCTTCATGGACACCACCACTGAAACGGAGCAGCTTTTAAAGTAGACGGTAGCAAGCACTGTGCCTCCCAAGCTACACAGAGCATGTGTTCTTCTTAGTGTATGCGCAATGTGCCTCAGGTGGCATGCGACCAGGAGTCATCACCAAGTTTGGTCCGCTGGTTGGAGTATTCGCTTCCCGGCTTGGGCCAGGTACTGACGGGGAGTGCATCATGAACACTGATCCATGCCCCCCATGTCCAAAGCATGTGTTGAAAGGAAGGAAAAGAGGAGAAAGTTTTGACTAACACCTCGGCAATCAATCCATACTCGTGAAAGAAGCCACAGATTCGCAGCAGCCCAGGCAGGTGATACGGGCCTCGTATGTGACACAAGTGACATAGAACTCCGATTTCTTGACCGTAGCAGGATGGAGGACTGAAAGAAAATTTGCCTAGATATAAACCTGCAACTCCAGAGAGTCTAGTTATTTACAGCTAGAGGCTTAGCTCTCAGTTCCAGCATCATATCCTGCACTTCCTTCAATTCCTTTTGGAGGGAATCATGTGGTTTGGATGAGAGATTTCTTGCTGCTCTCTCTCTCCCATTGTATTAGAGAGAAAGCTAGGTAACTAGCAAGGAGGGAGGAAGAAAAGGTTTCCTTTGTACTAGTGCATTTGTCCGGCTAGTTTTAAAAGTTTCAGCATAGAGTTATGCAGTCTATTAGAACAGGACTGGTAGGGACTGCTATAGTTAATGTACATAATGTAAAGGGTCTGTATGTACAGTAACACACATGAAGATAAGGAGTACTTGTGGCACCTTAGAGACTAACCAATTTATTTGAGCATGAGCTCTCGTGAGCTACAGCTCACTTCATCGGATGCATACTGTGGAAACTGCAGAAGACGTTATATACACAGAGACCATGAAACAATACCTCCTCCCACCCCACTCTCCTGCTGGTAATAGCTTATCTAAAGTGATCATCAAGTTGGGCCATTTCCACGAAAGCTCATGCTCAAATAAATTGGTAAAATGGCCCAACTTGATGATCACTTTAGATAAGCTATTACCAGCAGGAGAGTGGGGTGGGAGGAGGTATTGTTTCATGGTCTCTGTGTATATAACGTCTTCTGCAGTTTCCACAGTATGCATCCGATGAAGTGAGCTGTAGCTCACGAAAGCTCATGCTCAAATAAATTGGTTAGTCTCTAAGGTGCCACAAGTACTCCTTTTCTTTTTGCAAATACAGACTAACACGGCTGTTACTCTGAAACTCATGAAGGTATGTGTCTTTGTTAGAACAAGTATAGGCTAGTGATAAGTGTAAGGCTGGGGGGCAATGTAATGAACTTGCTTGGTGTATGAGTGCGTGATGGCCTTCAGTGGTTGCTCCACAGAGCAGATAAGCAACAGTTCTTTTAGCAGAACTGGTAAAAATTTTTACATGATCACATACACCAAGGCAGTTACGTGCACACCAAACAGGAAACATCTTCTGAGCATGGTCACTACAGCAGACTTAAGGCTGTCACTTGAATGCCAAGCAGGAAAGAAGTCCCCTCAAACTGGAGACTACAGTGTGCTAGACTGAGTACATAATTGGAAGAACGCTCACTGTGAAAAGTTGGTTTTACAGTGGATACTGAGTGCTAAGTCAGCAGTTTTCCATAGTGATTTAAGCAGGAGTATTGAATACATTAAAACTAGAAGGACAAGTGCAGGGTTTTTTGTGAACTGGAAATGAAGTTCCATTGCAAAAAAAAAGAGTGAATTTCAATGCACTAATTAGATGGGTTTAATAAGGACTAACCCTTGTTCTCAGCAGCCCACCTGCAGTACAGGAAGAATATTGGGGAGGTGCTAGAAGGCAGATCTACCTGATAGGGCAGAGCGAAGATAGTGGTGCATAGTGGATAGGTATGTGCCTCCAGGTGGATGAGATGAACTATTAAGGTTCAGCTTTTCATTACCTTGCTTGTGTTAGGAGGGGTTGTGTGCAATCACTAACAACTATGCACCAGCTCTACACAATGGAGTGTTGTTACAGGAGTTCCTTCAGTTTGGTTAATTTTACAGAGGCGCTCTGAGGGAGCTCCTTTCAGAAAGGACAACACCTTTGCAAAAGCAGCTGCTGCTTTGTTGGGGCTGCTCCTCTCTGATAGAGCACAAATGGGGCTAGATGGGGAGAACGCCTGCCCCCACAATAGGCTCCAGTTTCAGAGAAAAGGCAAGGGTGGTGAGGAAACTAAACAGCTCCTGTGACCTCCTCTCTTCTTTCAGCCACATGGGCCTTGTCCTCACAGGAGATCTTTGACAAAGCAACATGAGCACAGGACTAGAGGCTGCTCTAGCTGGGGAGAGCCACTGAGAGAGAGCCAGAAGGCTACAGGGCTCTGCAGGCTGGGGTTAAGTGAGGCAAAGGGAAGGAGCCAAGCAGCTGCAAGGTTTGTTGTAATTCCTCTGCTTTGAGAAAGAAGCTCCCCAGATATAATGATGCCCCTGAACCAGTGTGTAGGATGTAATATGTAGAATGTATATCTTAGGTGTTAGGACATGTGAAAAGATTCCTGCTTGTCTGGCAAGGAAAGAACAGCCAAGTAAAAAGCGGAGCCAGCAACCTGATCAGGTAAACAACTGGGTCAGCAAACTAATCTTAGAATGTGGGTATGCACTTGCATTTAGCCCTATGCTCTACCCTGTTTCAGTGGACTTGTCACTCGCTGAAGCAGCAAATACATGACATTACTTCTTCAGCTCAAGAGTCTGTTGGTAAGCTTGTGCATTCTGGATGGTGGGGAAAAGAACCGGTCAACACAGTGCTAGAACTTACTGCTCATCCACCTCTCCAACACTCCTGCCTACCAGGAATGGGCACCAGAAAGCAGCTTCAAGCTGAGGAGTGTGGATAGCAGGAAGGGGTAGTCCAGCTGACACTGGGAGAAGATGCAGGTGCATTGATGAAATCAGCAATGGCTCGAGTGCTATGCCTTTTTCCATCTTCCAGCCAGCTGGGTACTTTCACAAAGAACTAGACTTTCATGACAGTAGTCATTGCTTTGTGTCAAAGGAGAAACTTGGATAACTCAAGTGGTGCTGCACTAGAAAGAGCCATTGCCCTTGACTGTGGTAGGCCCAGTGGAGGAAGCATTATTAGGCAGCCCAGGGGAGGCAATGTTGCATTGCCCGCCTAAGGTATTCAGAGGGTCTTCAAAATGCTGCATCAGACAATGGAAATAGCCAGCATAAAACCTGTTCTGTCAACTACCCAATGCCCAGAAGTTGTGATATCAAAAAACAAAAAGCAAACAAACCCTCACACTTTTTTCTTGTTTTTTTTTTTAAATTACATATTCCCAGAGATAAAAGGGGTCTCCTGTGAGAGCTCGAGTGATTCTGTAGTTTTTTAAAAAAGAATAAAAAAAAGGAAAGATACTATGCCTGTAGCACACCATCGCATGATATCATGCTGATGAGTTGGTTCATTGAGGATGCTGATGGAAAAGCACCACCTAGGCAATGACCAACACCACTTACTGTAGCACCTAGGTATTCTTATAAGGTCTCCTAGTCAATAATTCACCAAGTCTGACCCCACTTGCCTAGGCTATGGGATCTATCTGGAGCACAGCATAAGGTGCCATGGCTGTAAGTTTCAAAGGAAGTGCTTTTCCAAAACATGTTCTGACTTGCCATTCAGCTGACTAATATTATGAAAATTAAAGGCAGAAGTGTGGCCTGGTATGTTATGCATGAGTCATGCTGTGATACTGGATGAGGGATTTCACCTCTTTGTGCTACATTGATGCATTTATAAAATAGGAGAGGAAAATAGAACCACAATATTAAAAATCTTGTTGAAACAACATGGATTATGAAGTCTGCAGGATGGACAAGGACTAAATTACCCATGACTCTTCACCTTTGCATGAAAAGGAGGTGCTGAGATGGGAACATCAAACAGTTTAAACTATGTTCTGGACTTAGAAAAGCCGAAGACACAGGAGCTGGCAATGTTAATGGTTGTCACAAAGTTATAAAGATCCAGCAAAATATTTTATGTGGATGAGGAACTTCAGTGTGGAACATAATACAAACTATCACCCATATTAATATACTTGCGTGTAACAAAGTAGCTCTTAAACTGTATGAACTATTTGAGAAAGAATTAAGGCAGGAAAGGACCATTAGATCATTTAGTCTGACCTCCTGTATAATGCAGGCTGTAGGATTTCACCCCATTACCCCTCTATTGAGGCCAACAATTGTGTTTGGTCAAAGCATATTTTTCCAAAAGGCATCCAGTCTTGATTTGAAAACCTCAAGAGATGGAGAATCTACCACTTCCTTGGTAGCTTGTTCCACTGTCAATCAGCATCACTGTTAAAAAAAACATCCGATGAAGTGAGCTGTAGCTCATGAAAGCTTATGCTCAAATAAATTTGTTAGTCTCTAAGGTGCCACAAGTCCTCCTTTTCTTTTTGCGGATACAGACTAACACAGCTGCTACTCAAAAAACTAGTGTACCTTATTTCTAATTTGAATTTGTCTGGTTTCAGCTGCCAGCCATTGGCTCTTATTTAGCCTTTCTTGGCTAGATTAAAGAGCCCTTTAATAGTCAGTATTTTTTCCCCTATGTAGGTATTTATACACCACAGTCAAGTCACCTCTTAATCTTCTTTTTGTTAAACTAACCAGACGGCGCTCTCGAAGTCTCACAAAGAGGCCTTATCTCCAGCCTTCTGATTATTCTTATGGCAAGTTAGAGGAACATCCTGAAACTATATATTGCTTTGTTTTTCACAGAGCCTAGCCCAATGAGGCCTCTTCTTGTTTAGTCCCTTGGCACTGTATACTAAATATAATTCATAATAAAATAAAGGTCCTGGGGTAGCAGCTTTCTGGGGAAATGGAAGTGATGAGGTGAACAAACACCATTCCATGACTGGCAAGAAAACAGTTAACTTTCTTGCCTTTTGAAGGACCACAGCTGTCTGCTCGCAGAGCAGGGGTATTGGCAAGGGAGCAAAGACCGCTGTGGAGAGGGCAAGAGTCTCCTCCCCACCCTCCTATGTAAGGGATCTAATGGTGGGGAAGAGGAAAGGATGCAAGCAAATGGGCTGAGATAAACCACCCATTCCTGTGAAGCCAGAAGTACCCTGGTAGGATGAATGCTTTTGTTTAATATCTCCTGGAAACTTGGTCAAAGTAAACCACATTTGGCTTGGAATTATTGGCTAGAAAAAGAAGAGGAAGATCTTTCTGGTTGACCCTTGGGGTATGTCTACACTACGAAATTAGGTCGAATTTATAGAAGTCGGTTTTTTTGAAATCGGTTTTATATATTCGAGTGTGTGTGTCCCCACAGAAAATGCTCTAAGTGCATTAAGTGCATTAACTCGGCGGAGCGCTTCCACAGTACCGAGGCAAGCGTCGACTTCCGGAGCGTTGCACTGTGGGTAGCTATCCCACAGTTCCCGCAGTCTCCGCTGCCCATTGGAATTCTGGGTTGATATCCCAATGCCTGATGGGGCTAAAACATTGTCGCGGGTGGTTCTGGGTACATATCGTCAGGACCCCGTTCCCACCCTCCCTCCCCCCGTGAAAGCAAGGGCAGACAATCATTTCGCGCCTTTTTTCCTGAGTTACCTGTGCAGACGCCATACCACGGCAAGCATGGAGCCCGCTCAGGTAACCGTCACCCTATGTCTCCTGGGTGCTGGCAGACGCGGTACGGCTTTGCTGCACAGTAGCAGCAACCCATTGCCTTCTGGCAGCAGACGGTGCAATACGACTGGTAGTCGTCCTCGTCGTGTCCGAGGTGCTCCTGGCCACGTCGGCTGGGAGCGCCTGGGCAGACATGGGCGCAGGGACTAAATTTGGAGTGACTTGAGCAGGTCATTCTCTTTAGTCCTGCAGTCCTATTGAACCGTCTTATGGTGAGTGGGCAGGTGATACGGACTGCTAGCAGTCGTACTGTACCATCTTCTGCCAGGCAGGCAAGAGATGAGGATTGCTAGCAGTCGTATTGTACCATCTTATGCCAGGCAGGCAAGAGATGAAGATGGCTAGCAGTCGTACTGTACCATCTTCTGCCAAGCAGCCATGAGATGTGGATGGCATGCAGTCCTTCTGCACCGTCTGCTGCCAGCCAAAGATGTAAAGGATAGATGGAGTGGGTCAGAACAAGAAATAGACCAGATTTGTTTTGTACTCATTACAAAATTACACAGAGACCATGAAACAATACCTCCTCCCACCCCACCCCATATCCCTATCTTGGCACCAGAGCACCAAGCCGGCGAGTACATAAACCGCAAGGGGTACTTTTCGATAATGCTGCAAGCTCTGGTGGATCACAAGGGACGTTTCACCAACATCAACGTGGGATGGCCGGGAAAGGTACACGACGCTCGCATCTTCAGGAACTCTGGTCTGTTTCAAAAGCTGCAGGAAGGGACTTTCTTCCCAGACCAGAAAATAACTGTTGGGGATGTTGAAATGCCTATATGTATCCTTGGGGACCCAGCCTACCCCTTAATGCCATGGCTCATGAAGCCGTACACAGGCAGCCTGGACAGTGGTCAGGAGCTGTTCAACTACAGGCTGAGCAAGTGCAGAATGGTGGTAGAATGTGCATTTGGACGTTTAAAGGCGCACTGGCGCAGTTTACTGACTCGCTTAGACCTCAGCGAAACCAATATTCCCACTGTTATTACTGCTTGCTGTGTGCTCCACAATATCTGTGAGAGTAAGGGGGAGACGTTTATGGCGGGGTGGGAGGCTGAGGCAAATCGCCTGGCTGCTGGTTACGCGCAGCCAGACACCAGGGCGGTTAGAAGAGCACAGGAGGGCGCGGTACGCATCAGAGAAGCTTTGAAAACCAGTTTCATGACTGGCCAGGCTACAGTGTGAAAGTTCTGTTTGTTTCTCCTTGATGAAACCCCCCGCCCCTTGGTTCACTCTACTTCCCTGTAAGCTAACCACCCTCCCCTCCTCCCTTTAATCACCGCTTGCAGAGGCAATAAAGTCATTGCTGCTTCACAGTCATGCATTCGTTATTCATTCATCACACAAATAGGGAGATGACTACCAAGGTATCCCAGGAGGGGTGGTGGAGGAGGGAAGGAAAATGCCACACAGCACTTTAAGCACAGCACTTTAAAAGTTTACAACTTTAAAATTTATTGAATGACAGCCTTCTTTTTTTTGGGCAATCCTCTGTGGTGGAGTGGCTGGTTGGCCGGAGGCCCCCCCACCGCGTTCTTGGGCGTCTGGGTGTGGAGGCTATGGAACTTGGGGAGGAGGACGGTTGGTTACAGAGGGGCAGCAGTGGCAGTCTGTGCTCCAGCTGCCTTTGCTGCAGCTCAACCATACACTGGAGCATTCTGGTTTGGTCCTGCAGCAGCCTCAGCATTGAATCCTGCCTCCTCTCATCACGCTGCCGCCACATTTGAGCTTCAGCCCTGTCTTCAGCCCGCCACTTACTCTCTTCAGCCCTCCACCTCTCCTCCCGGTCATTTTGTGCTTTCCTGCACTCTGACATTATTTGCCTCCACGCATTCGTCTGTGCTCTGTCAGTGTGGGAGGACAGCATGAGCTCGGAGAACATTTCATCGCGAGTGCGTTTTTTTTTTCTTTCTAAGCTTCACTAGCCTCTGGGAAGGAGAAGATCCTGTGATCATTGAAACACATGCAGCTGGTGGAGAAAAAAAAAGGGACAGCGGTATTTAAAAAGACATATTTTATAAAACAGTCGCTACACTCTTTCAGGGTAAACCTTGCTGTTAACATTACATACATAGCACATGTGCTTTCGTTACAAGGTCACATTTTGCCTCCTCCCACCGCGTGACTACCCCCTCAACCTTCCCCCCTCCCTGTGGCTAACAGCGGCGAACATTTCTGTTCAGCCACAGGCAAACAGCCCAGCAGGAATGGGCTATACTGAGTGTCCCTGAAGAAAAGCACCCTATTTCAACCAGGTGACCATGAATTATATCTCACTCTCCTGAGGATAACACAGAGAGATAAAGAACGGATTTTGGTTGAATGCCAGCAAACATACACTGCAATGCTTTGTTCTACAGTGATTCCCGAGTATGTGTTACTGGCCTGGAGTGATAAAGTGTCCTACCATGAAGGACGAAATAAGGCTGCCCTCCCCAGAAACCTTTTGCAAAGGCTTTAGGACTACATCTAGGAGAACCGCAAATGCCAGGGCAAAGTAATCCTTTCACATGCTTGCTTTTAAACCATGTATAGCATTTTAAAAGGTACACTCACCAGAGGTCCCTTCTCCGCCTGCTGGGTCCAGGAGGCAGCCTTGGGTGGGTTCGGGGGGTACTGGCTCCAGGTCTAGGGTGAGAAACAGTTCCTGGCTGTCGGGAAAACCGGTTTCTCCGCTTGCTTGCTGTGAGCTATCTACAACCTCCTCCTCCTCATCATCTTCTTCGTCCCCAAAACCTGCTTCCGTATTGCCTCCATCTCCATTGAAGGAGTCAAACAACATGGCTGGGGTAGTGGTGGCTGAACCCCCTAAAATGGCATGCAGCTCATCATAGAAGCGGCATGTTTGGGGCTCTGACCCAGAGCGGCTGTTCGCCTCTCTGGTTTTCTGGTAGGCTTGCCTCAGCTCCTTCAGTTTCACGCGGCACTGCTTCGGGTCCCTGTTATGGCCTCTGTCCTTCATGCCCTGGGAGATTTTCACAAAGGTTTTGGCATTTCGAAAACTGGAACGGAGTTCTGATAGCACGGATTCCTCTCCCCAAACAGCGATCAGATCCCGTACCTCCCGTTCGGTCCATGCTGGAGCTCTTTTGCGATTCTGGGACTCCATCATGGTCACCTGTGCTGATGAGCTCTGCATGGTCACCTGCAGCTTGCCACGCTGGCCAAACAGGAAATGAGATTCAAAAGTTTGCGGTTCTTTTCCTGTCTACCTGGCCAGTGCATCTGAGTTGAGAGTGCTGTCCAGAGCGGTCAGAATGGAGCACTCTGGGATAGCTCCCGGAGGCCAATACCATCGAATTGTGTCCACAGTACCCCAAATTCGAGCTGGGAACGTCGATTTAAGTGCTAATCCACTTGTCAGGGGTGGAGTAAGGAAATCGATTTTAAGAGCCCTTTAAGTCGAAATAAAGGGCTTCACTGTGTGGACGGGTGCAGGTTTAAATCGATTTAACATTGCTAAATTCGACCTAAAGTCCTAGTGTAGACCAAGGGGTGGAACTCGGCTGAACATGATCTATTCTATTGTTACCCAACCTGCTTTTGACTCAAGCAGGCTGGCTAGTTTTGAGGTCTTGGGGACGTCCCAGTTGGGAGTAGAATTTGAGGGAGTTGGGTGTTTTCTTTGACATGGTCTTATTTATTTACAAGGAACATACAAAGTCCTGCTTTTCCAAACTCAGAAGAAATCCAAACCAAAAGCATAGTTGCTTAGGTTACAGCCCCAAGCCTTTTTAGCCAACACCAGAACCAAAACATTATCTCTGGCTTCTTCCAGGGTTGTACACCTTGCTCAAAGGCTGCGGCTTGGCTGTCTTGCTTTTTGTCTCTGAGGGTAGGTCTACACTACCACTTAAGTCGATCTAGCTTACGTTGCTCAGGGGTGTGAAAAAGACATACCCCTGAGCGATGCAAGTTACAGTGACCTAAGCGCTGTCTGCACCAGCGCTATGTTGGTGGGAGACGCTCTACCTTTATAGCTTTCACCTTTCGCAGAGGTAGAGTAATTATGCCAACAGGAGAGCACTCTCCCGTCAGCACAGAGTATCATTACCAGGCGCGTCACAGTGGCACAGCTGCATCGGTGCAGCTGCGCTGACGTAGCACTTTTAGTGTAGACCTGCCCTAAGTCGTTCTCTGTTGTCAGTCTGCTTTCCCTTCCCTCACACACGCATACGCTTTACCCAAAACAATACGCAGCGAAAGCCCCTCTGTCCACTCAGTCTAAAACTCATAGGTGGGTTCACAACCCCTTTTGTCTAGCTGGGGTCTTGTGATAAACTTGTACTGACAGTTTCGTTAATTGTCACACCCAATCTTAAAGAGATTTGGGATCCAAACAAGCACCGGTACTGCTCAGCATAACCGTATTAACTGCAATAAAATCTACTTTCCTGGACTATGGAACAGGGTGCATTTACTGCTGTCTGCTCTCCCTGTGACAATTACTAAGGAGATACTAATATTCTTTTGAGATCTTAATCAAACAAACTTAATCACTGGCTGCTCTGGGGTGAGCTTACCTTTCTGTATGGAAACTTGATCCTGCAAATAGGAATTGGAGGAATCTTCTGGCCAAGGGGAATGAGGTATAACAGTCTTTCCTAGTTCTATGTTTTCCAACTCTTGTGTATTTTACTTCTGGCTTAACCAAAGAAGCATTTAACATTTCATATTTTTATATGGCTCAACTCCTCTAACTTGTATACTTCTAACAAGAGAAATGTTCTTTGGATGTCGTGCATATATTACACAGCTACAGAATTTGAATTCACTCAAGCTGCTACCTGAAAATAAAAATTTCATAATGGAACAAAGACGATAGTTTACAGATCATGTTTTAAGTCATTATGTGAATCATTTTTACTGAATCTGTCTTAAAACACAAAACTGTTTTGAAACTGGGGCGTGCTCTCTCTCTCTCTCTCTCTCACACACACACACACACACACACAGAGAAAAGTGTAATTGGACTTTAACATGCTCAATAATTAGCGCTGAGATGCAGCTACATTCCTTTAAAAAACAAAAACCGAGGAGTACTTGTGGCACCTTAGACTAACAAATTTATTTGGGCATAAGCTTTCATGGGCTAAAACCCACTTCATTGGATGCATGCTGTGGAAAATTGTGTATATATATCTTCCTACTGTATTTTGCACTGCATGCATCTGATTAAGTGAGCTGTAGCTCATGAAAGCTTATGCTCAAATAAATTGGTTAGTCTCTAAGGTGCCACAAGTACTCCTCAGTTTTTTTTCTGATACAGACTAACATGGCTACCACTCTGAAATCTGTCTACATTCCTTAGTCATTGAAATAAATTTAACAAATTTGTTAAAAGTATTAATCTTGTACATGAAAACTGTGCTTCTAAAAGTTGCATGTTATTCAGTATGTACTTTAGAGAGTCACTCAAATGTACAAAGATTTATTTTGGAACTGTACCAGTTCCAATCAGCTCAGTATTTGAACTATGGATTGGGTGGATCAGAACAAGAATGCTATCTGAATAGTGATATCAGAATCCGTAGTTCATTATTAGTTTTAGATAAGCAACAAAGAAAACATTGCAGGCATCCTCACAGGGGTTCTCACAACAAATTTTTTGGAGGTCTCAGCATCCAGCCACTGCCACTATGACAATTTTTCCTAAAATACTTAATTAACTTTAGGAAAAATAAATAAATATGCACATAGACATGTCCAAATCAGTGTAATTTATTTATGTAGGGTTTTTTCAGAATCCATAATAACAACATACAGTTAGTTGTCTCTATTCTTTACTGGACCTAAACAGAATAGAAACACAGATAAGGTGCTTTGCATGTTCTTGTCTTTTGTTGTGTTTTCCCCACTTTTTTTGGTTGCGTTTTTTTTTACTTGCTAACTAGTAAGCCTGCTTCTGTGAAAAGTGATTTTTGTATGATCGTTAATATCACTTTTCACAGCATCAGACTTGCTAGCTAGCTGGGAGGCAGTGAAAAATGATATTAATCATGCACATATCACTTTTCATAGCAGACTTACTCAGCCCTGGCAAGCCAAGGCTTAATTTGTTCCCTGGATGGGAAGATGGGTAGGGAGGCAGCAGGGGCTAGGGGTGATTGGGTGGATGGGTGAAGGGCCAGGGGTGGCAGCAGGGGGGCCAGGGCAATGAGGGAGGTGGTGAGCCCAAAGCCCAGCGGCCAGGGTCTGGAGCCCATCACGGTATAGCCAAAGCCCAGAGCCCCAAACCCATGGTTGGAGCCTGCCACCACATGGCCAGAGCCTGCCGTCTGCCACCCCAGAGCTGAAACCAGAAGCCTGAGCTCCACCATGCTTGGGAAGGTGGGGAACTCACACTGGCTGTTTGCTCCTCCGGCTTTTGTGGCTCCAGATGGGGCAGGGCCCAACCTCTCCTTGCAGACCCAGGGGAGGGGCCATGGGTGGCAGGTACCATAGGCCAGTGGAGGCTAAGCCTCCCCTAACCCTGCCCACGGCCCTGCCCACGCTCTGCCCTGAGGCCCCACCCTCGCTCGCCTGCTCCCATGAAGCCAACAAGTACTCAGCTTGGGCCGGCATTCTGGAGCTCGGGGCTCGTCCGGCTGGTGGCCTGAGAGTCAGCCAGTGCTGGGGCCAGCCAGTGGCCAGGGGTTGGCCTGGGTGTTGGCGTGGCTGGCGGCTTGGGACTCGATGGCTGGGGCTGTTTGGCCAGAGCTCCTCTGGCCATGAGGGGCAGGGGCACCTCAGGGCTCTGGTGGGATGGGGGGGCACAAAAGGGGTGGGGGTAGGGGCAGGTCCTCTGGTGGAAGGGGTGGGACTGGGGGGCTAGCCTCCCTGAAGGGGGCGGGTTACACGCTGCCCATAGGAAGGGCCACTTCTTTGCAGCCTCCCTCCCCTCCCCCGCCCCCCCAAAATCACTGCCCAGGAGGCTATGGCTGCAAGAAAAGCCCCTGGTGGCTGCGTTTGAGAAACACTATCTAGTTACCCTTTACTGCAATCCTATGTGTCTCAAAAGATCACTGACAAAGAAATTAATGTGAGATCCTGACATGAGTGGAAGTGTGGAGGACAAAGGGGCCCAAGCTAGCTTCATTAAGTAACCGGTGCAAAATAACAAACACTTACAAACACAAAATGCAACATTAGGCATTCCAGATCTCTGGCAAGAGTGGAGTACAGTGAGAATGCAGGGGAGGCAAAAGGCAAATTCCCATAAAAGCAGCTACTGTACCATAAGACATTGTACACCAGCTGTTTTCATGCAGTAGTGCTTGTATTGAGGGCCTTAGTCGATTTTTTTGGATATGTACATACATCATAACTCGTTTGGTTTTATTACAGTTACCACAGGAGTAACCCAGTCACGGTTACTGAATCCATTCCGTAAAATTTAACTTTTACCATCCAGTGAAGTTCAGGTTTTACTTAACCTCTGTGTTAAAGGGACTCTGTATCCATGTAATGGATGAATTAAGGATAGAATAGCAGTCCATTAAACACCACATTGTATGCTTTAAGAATCTTTCTTTTGCGTCTTGATTGGGGGGCGGGGAGGCCACAAAGCAGCGGCCCTTCCCATGGGCAGCATGTTTAGTTGATAGATTATTTGTATTTATAGGCTACTCTTCCACACAAGCCCACACTGGACTTCCTGTTCAGTTATTTCAGATTCTGCACAGTGGCATCTGTCCTTATGAAAATATGCCAGTGTGGCTTTGCCATTTAAACTCACGTGATCATTATAAAATAATTTTGTGTATTCTTGCTGTTATCCTTTTGCACTCACAGTATCCATTTTGAAATTCACTTTTTGTTCATTTATTTCCAGTGTTACAACTTGATCTGTTGTACAACTGTGTTTTGTAAATATAGAGACACCAAAAAAAAAAAAAAGAGATCTTTGAATCAGGAGAGATTTCTCCTTCAGATGTTTATTAATTCTGTGTTTTGCTGTCATATTTCTTTGCAGTTTGTGAAGGCTGATAGGCTTTTGCAAAACACAGCAATTAAAAGCAACCCTGACTATACACCCTTCCTGCTGATCACCTTTGTGTTGTTATTGCCTCCATATTCACTGCAAATAAATCTGGTCTTTGCTATTCATGTGCCCTTCTATCTTTGCCCTTTTTAATTAGTTGTGCTTCTATTTTGTCACTGATTGCTAACCCTTTCATTAGGGAAATATGGTTTTCACTAGCCCTACAAATATCCACTGTTAGCACAGTTAGTTTCATGCAATAATGTTGCTTTGACTTGTTATGAATTTATCACATAACCTGGTTTCTAATTAGTATATATGATCAAATTCACATCTTATTTTACTTCATTTTATTACATAGATTTTGTTTGCATCTTGTAAAGAAAACAGTCCAAATCCTCTAAGGTGTGGAAGTTAGATGCATAAATAGCTTTGATAATCTGGGCCAATGAGCCTTTTCCCAGTGAAATCCTTTCATGGATGAGTGTTCTTAAAAATTCTCAATGACTATCTAGCTGTTCCCCTCCACATTCCCAATAGAATGTATTGTAGATCTCATGTGTCTCTAGGCCTTCCCTATGTAAGAGTATGGAGGAGTTCACTCCATACTCCCACGACTTCTCTTCAATATTGCCATTCTTCCAGGGAAAACTTGGAAGCATTGTAAATCACTTCCTCTAACTCTCTGCCAGGTTCCCTTCCATACTGAAGGAGTCAGGTGACTTTATTTGCCTCACTTTTGCCACAAGTCATTTTTCTTCAGACACCACATAAGAATATGACACACATCAGTGCTGGGACAAGACTGATGACATGGTTTTACTTGTCACATGGCAAAGAATAACCACAAGCTGCAGTGGTTACTGATTTACCTGCTGAAGGGGCCTATTAGGATTTAGGGTTGCCAACTTTCTAATTGCACAAAAGTGAACACTTTAGCCCTGCCCCTTCCCCGAGGCCCCGCCCCTACTCACTACATTCGTCCTCCCTTGGTGGCTCACTCTCCCCCACCCTCACTCACTTTCACTGGGCTGGGGCAGGGGGTTAGGGTGCGGGAGGGGGTGAGGGTTCTAACTGGGGGTGTGGGCTCTGGGGTGGAGCCAGAAATGAGGGGTTCTGGATGTGGGAGGGGGCTCTGGGCTCCGGCTGGGAGTGTGGGCTCTGGGGTGGGGCCAGGAATGAGGGGTTTGGGGTACAGGAGGGGGCTCCAAGCTGGAAGGTGAGGCCAAGGGATTTGGCGTGTGGGAGGGGGCTGGACTCTGGGCTGGGGGTGTGAGCTCTGGGCTGGGGATGAGGGGGCTCTGGTTTGGGGGCAGCTCACGCCTGGGGCAGGGGCTCAGACTTACCTCAGGTGGCTCCCGGTCAGCAGCAAAGTGGGGCTAAGGCAGGCTCCCTGCCTGTCCTGGCACTGCGCTGCACCTCGGAGACGGCCAGCAGGTCCAGCTCCTAGGCGGGGGCACCCAGGAGGCTCCACACGCTGCTCTGGCCCATAGGCACCTCCCCTGCAGCTCCCATTGGCTGCGGTTCTTGGCCAATGAGAGTGCAGATCCAGTGCTAGGGGCAGAGGCGGCACGCAGATCCCTGTGCCCCCCCTGCCTAGGAGCCAGACCAGCTGGCCGCTTCTGGGGCACAGCACAGTGTCAGGACAGATAGGGACTAGCCTACCTTAGACCCGCAGCACCGCCGACCGGACTTTTAACGGTCTAGTCGGTGGTACTGACCGGAGCCGTCAGGCTCCCTTTTTGACCGGGCGTTCTGGTGGGAAAACCGGACACCTGGCAACACTAATTTAGGATAGTAGCAATAGCTACCTTTGCCCTTGTATGCAATCTTTCAGGTATTCTCTGTGGAAGTCTTCCACCTGCAACCTCATTTCTCTATCACTGGTTCTGTCCTTTTGTCTTTTTTTAAAAAATTAGCTTTTTCCATCTCAGACCTAAACATTCTGTGAGTTTCCTGGTCCTTTTCAGGTTAACATAATTATCTGCTCTCATTTTCAATCTAATTCCCTTGTTGAAATAGCAAGTGGTCACTTCTGGATGCCAGGTCCCTCTCTTGATCTGTGATGGCTTTGGTGTTGTAGTTCACATCAAAACCAGGAACGGGTTAATAGGCTTATTAATGATTCAAACAACCCTTGGAATAACAGAGTATGATTTAAAAGCAAACATTCCTGTTTACTTGGGGATTCAAAAATAACAAGAATATAAACCAACACTATCTTAAATTCAAAATACAGCTGGAGAGGAGGTTTGCATTAATGGCTGAGTGGGAACAATGAGTACAGAAGTGGGGAGGATTGGAGGACTAATAATATGACATACCTGGAAAATTGTAGATGACAGGCATCCCCACAATCTCTGTGCTGTGAGTTCCATAAAGGGAAAGGAAGGCAATGTCACACTTCTGTCAATAGAGTTTCAGAATGAACAGGTTTCACTGTATTTTGAAATTGAAAGCAAATAGAAACTGTCCAGGAAACTGAGGTTCCTTCTTTCTTTGTGATTTCTGATACAGCTCTAATATTGGGAATTTCAAATGCATAAACTGTTAATGTGGTATTTTAGGATTATTGGCTCTTTTTCCAGATGATGTGGCAGAAGCAAGAAGTGCATTAATGTAATTCAGTTTTTACTTAATGACTGTGGAATTCAACTATACTTTCTGGAGTCTGAAACGGATTTCCTCCCAGATTGACAATGGTGTTTTGGTTTCTCTTTGTTTTTATTTTTTGCCTGGGAGTATTTTTGCCCTTCTCAGAATAAGGTTTTTTAAAACAACTTTATCTAAAAGCTTAAATTTTGAGAAATTACGTAACAGACTGCAGGATTATGGCCAATCCATTCCAGATGTTAAAGGCCCTTAGGCAGTGTCTAGTTCTTCACTATGATTTATCTGTATTGTGACTAGTCCATCTGGGGCTTCCTTGTGGAATATTAGCCAGAACAATATCATCTTGGTTTTGCGGAATAGCAAAGGCATGACTAATTCTGGAGACAGAAATGAAACTTATTGCTATGAATGTCTTGTGTAACATCATGTATTGTATAGTGCTGATTCCACTCCAAAAGCTTAATAGTTTTCCAGGTATTTAACTTTCTCGGTTTTTGACTGTTTGCTTTTTTGGGGAGCAAAATGCAGAAATAAATGTTTTAAGATTGAACCGTCAGAGAATACAGGGAACATTAATGAAAACAGAAAGCAAGGGGATTGGACAAGAAGTTTTAAGCTCCTATAACTTCTATAATGCAAGACATTATGAGGTAAGCTTCTTTTAACTGTTTTGCTTAATCCAGAGGAAAGGAATGTGAAAGTGCAGAGACAGGTCTAAAATAAGTAAGTCAATTTAGTGCTCTGGTTGGAAGAGACTGGGAACATGAGTCCTCAGTCTCCAGTAGTAAATAACGTTTAGGGTGATCTGAATAGCTACTCTAGTTAAAATGAGAATTAATTAACATAAAGAGGACTATCAAGTGTTGTATTAACTCCTATTTACGTCTGTATCTGTGCCTTTAAAGAGTGTTGCCTACATCTTTAGGGTTAAACCCGGTGTTGTGTGGGCATATTAAATGGCACGCATCTGTAGTGTTTGTAGCTCTCCCACGGAAAATACTTGACTGATACAATAGTAGACAAATTTTTCCTCTCTTCGTGTTCCCCTCACTCACTCTTTACCATGATTATCTTCTCTTTTCAGTTACTCTAATTCAAGTACTAGCCAAAAGATATCACATATCTAGTCTGTTCAATACAATTGCTGCTTTTTGTATTTTCATTATCTTCTCCTTCAGATTCCCATATGACTAACATGACATCATAACCTCCTGCTGCCATTAACCTCTCCTTGAATCTATTTGGCCTTTGCAAAACTGCAGTGCTTGCTCTGCAGTTTTCTTCAGACAGATTGGTGTACTGTATGTCTGGCTTTGGCTGGTTATTTGACAACTTATTTACATACTGCCACCAAATCAGTTCCAAAATACTGTCAGTTGTTCAAGGCTGAGAATTCTAAACTGAAAGGAAACCACAATCTTCATACTATAATTTGCACTCCCATCTCCTCAAGAGAATTGCAGAAATAATCCCTAATACTTCAATTCATAGCCTTGGGCAGGAAGCTTTTTGTAAACTTTTAGTTAAAAACGAATTCAGGTATGCGCTGTCACTTCTATTCAAGCAAATCTATACAATAACAAGACCAGAGGCACCAACTTAATCCTAAAATATCCCTCAAGAGTGTTGAGTGTCAAATATGGATACAAATATACTATTTGTATTTGTTGAGTGTCAAATACTGGATACAAATATTCTATTAAGCACCTGTTTAATATGGCAATGCCTAAGGATCAACCATTCTGTGTCAGGCATTGTACAGACAGTAGAAGACAGCTCTTGCCCCAGAGTGTGCATATCTAAATAGACAAGACAGACCC
Organism: Lepidochelys olivacea; assembly: GCF_965140295.1. Classification (NCBI taxonomy): domain Eukaryota; kingdom Metazoa; phylum Chordata; order Testudines; family Cheloniidae; genus Lepidochelys; species Lepidochelys olivacea. The sequence continues at coordinate 122,865,855 of NC_140417.1, forward strand.
AGGATTAGCGAAAGGGATAGAACCAGGGGCGCTGGAAGGGGGGGGAGCAGGAGGCCATGTCCCTGCAACTTTTTACTGGCTGTAAGGGTAAGCAACGGGGGGTATGGGAGGAGAGGAGCAAGCGAGCAGGGGGCGGGGACTCGGGGGCAGGGGGAAAGGCAGGGCATGGCCTCGGGGGGGGGGGCCTTGGTTTGGGCACAGATGCCCCACCCCATTTTTAGGAAGCATCTGACGCTCCTGGATTGAACACATAAGAGGAGTGTACTATAATGGCAGCAGATGTAGTGTTAGTTCCACAATATTTTTTGGGTGTGCTCTCCATTAGGAGGAGGTAAATTAAATGGAAAGAAAGTGAATGAAGGGACATGGAAGGAGAGGGGAATAAGTGGGATCGGACAGAAGTGGAATGAAGCTGAGGTGAAGAGACTGATGGAGGGAGAGGGCTGGAGCAAACAACTGATCAGCACAGGGCAGACAGTCTATTTTTTTTTTAATCTGTTCTTGTACTGTTCTCAACACGATAGTATCTAAGCACCTTCCAGTAACTTCGGCCTTAAATAATGAGACAATACATCCACCATGTGGTGGTGGTTCTCTAATCCTCTTCCCCAGAGAGAGAAGCATGTACAACAGTGTGTCTTGTTTTGGTAGGGTTTTCAGTTTGTTTTTTTGTTTTTTTGTTGGAGAAGACACGGTCAAAGAAATGTCTTGCACTTGAAGCAGAAGGCGCTTGGTTCCTGAAGGAGTTCATTCCACAGGCTCGGCCCAGCCTCTGAGAAAGTTCTGTCTCCTGTACAGACAAGCTTTACCCATTGTGTGGAGACTTCCATTGTGCCAGAAAAGTGTAGTGGTCAAACACTGTCTTCACCTCTGAACATCATCTTTAGATCTTTCAGATATCCTGGGCCCAGGACATGGAGCTCCTAAAGATCAGGATTAAGACCTTGAACTTGATTGAAAATTCTATGGGAAGCCAGTAGAGAGAGTGTAGAATAGGTATGATGTGCTTGCTGTAGCCTTTGTTGCTGAGTTGTGCTTCACCATCTGTATTAGTTGGAGTTTAAGTGCTGAAGGCTTTATGCCCAGCTACACTGCATTGCTGTACTCCCACCAAAAAGTGACAAAAGGTGTGAATAACAGGCCAAGTCACCATGATGGGATGTAGTCTCTTAGCCAACCAGAGATGATAGAAAGCATTACTTGCAGAAGTGGCTATGTGAGATCTTAGTGTTGGCGAAGAATCCAAGCGTGCTCCTAAACTGCAGCCCAAATTGATTGATTGTAGGTACTGTATATATCCTCAACCAAAGGAGAGTGCACTGTACCTGCAAACTCTTCAAGGCCAGTCAAAACTCTAAAAAGTTTTCTACATGTCTGCTTTGGTTGCTCCTGTAGCTGCTCTTACCAGCTACAGTCTCTAGTTCCATCCTCTACAGATTTTCCCCAAGGCCACATGGCAGGGATTCACCACCTTGTCCTAGTTTCTCCACAATGGAGGGAGGGGGTGGCAAGTCTCTACTGCAGTTCTGGTTCTTGGGAAGATCCTGGCTGTTCCCATTTTTTCTCCTCATCCCCAGTGCAGCACCCTTGCTGCTATGTTAATGCTTGGCTTACCTCCTGTTACATCAAACCCCAGTCTTTATGCTGTATGTCTTGGTGGTGGCTAACTTTTTAAAGATAGTATTTTTAGACAAAATGCTGCATGAAAAAATAATTTCAATATAAAGTGTAACTTTCCCGAGTTTCCTTTCTATGGCACTGTTCTGAGGAGGGAAATCATAACCTCTTTTGCACTCTAGTCTTTATATTCAATGGAGCAGCCGTGTTAGTCTGTATTCGCAAAAAGAAAAGGAGTACTTGTGGCACCTTAGGGACTAACCAATTTATTTGAGCATAAGCTTTTGTGAGCTACAGCTCACTTCATCGGATGCATAAAGTGGAAAATGCAGTGAGGATGTTTTATACACACAGACCATGAAAAAATGGGTGTTTATCATTTATCAATGGGTGCTGGAAATGGCCCACCTTGATTATCATACACATTGTAAGGAGAGTGATCATTTAGATAAGCTATTACCAGCAGGAGAGTGGGGTGGGGGGAGAGAAAACCTTTTGAAGTGATAAACACCCATTTTTTCATGGTGTGTGTGTATAAAACATCCTCACTGCATTTTCCACTTTCTGCATCCGATGAAGTGAGCTGTAGCTCACGAAAGCTTATGCTCAAATAAATTGGTTAGTCTCTAAGGTGCCACAAGTCCTCCTTTTCTTTTAAAGAAATGAGGATTTCACATCCCAGCTATTGATAAATGAGTTCTTGCCAGACAGGATGCTATCAAACTAAATTTCCTTTTACATCTTCTAGGCACTTCCCTTTCTCTGGAGGCGATAGGCACTATCAGGACAGGATTGTATCCTAACAGCCCACTAGCACCTTCTTTCAATGTGACAAGGTTGGAATGTGAGGAGGTGACTGGTCGCTTCCCAGCTTACAGCTGCCTCTGTTGCTTAGCCAAAGGCCTTAGCCTAAGCACAGGGCCTCAGACTGTCACAGTAAGAGAAGGCTCTTACACCGACAGACAGTGATTTTGATTCTTGCTTTTATACCTCTATAACTAGCCAAGTGCTAAGAATACACCTATATTCTTAGAGTATAGGCCTTTACAGACAGGCCTGAATATCTATAGCCTAACAGCTGGTGCTAGAGGTTGCTGGTTATGCTATTGATTTCTCTGAGCCTTTGGCTAAGGCTTGAGGTTTTTGTCTATGCCGCACAGGCAACCATTCGTGTTACCTACTCGGTGAATCAGACTAATATAAACCCCTTGCCTAGAAAGGCACTGTTTGCTCCAGGCAGGGGTAACCTGGGAGGAAAGCTTGGTCAAGTGGTTGGATGCTCCTCTAGGATTTCGGAGAGATGGGTTTGAGTCCTGCTTTGTCAGAGGCTTGCTGTGTGACCTTGGCCAAGTCATTTATTCCATTTTCCAACTGTGAAACAGGTATAACAGCACTTCTCTGCCTCAGAGGGGTGTTGTGACCCTGTGAGGATGTGTTAAAGAGACATGAATACTATGGTTACGGGAACCATACAAGTACCTTAAACAGGCCCATATGGGTTTTGTGCTGCTGGCTGGCCACCTCTGCCTCTATTTACACTAGGTCAGTGCTCTCCAGGGCTGAAGACTGTTGCTCTGAGGGGCTTTGTTTGCACGAGGGGACCCCACTACACTGTGCCCCTACAACAGCTGGAAGCACGGGTCTTGCTCTGTTTAAATGTGCTTGTGGCCCTACATCAAGGGCAGGGATCGGCGTGCGGCAGTGGACTGGGGGGAGAGCCAGAGAGAGGGAGGCTGCTCAGGGGTAGGGCCAGCCTGGGGGAATGGGGCACTGGCCCCTCAGCACCAGGCAGGGGGTTGCTGACTGGCCCCCCGCTGGAAAGGGCACTAGGCTGGGCTGTCAGGCAGGGCCCAAGCAGTGACTGAGCTCGGGGGATGGGGTGTCTGTATGGGGTCATACTCCCCTCACACAAGGACGGAGCCTGCCACCCGCCCCAACCCCTTTGTGACCCGCAGACGACGCTTGGCGCGCGCAATAAGAACACCAGCGCGAAGCTTTCCCGCCCTCCCCCTCGCGCGCCGGGCACGGACCAATGGGAGAGGGAGAGGCGGCACGAGGCGGGGCCGCCAGGCACCTTCCCACCCCCTTTCCTCCCCCCACCTCTATCCGCCGGGAGGCGGAGCCGGGGGGGGAGGCTCTCGCTCAACGCCTCTCCCCCGCCCTTACAGCCTAGCAGCCAATCAGAGGGACGCTCGGTCTCTTGTCCGACCCCCCCCCATGCATTGTGGGAGCCAATTGGAGAGTTCGCGCCTCGCCTACGCAGCCAATCAGAGGTCTGCACGCAAGAGGGGCGGAGTCGCTCGCGGCTGGCGTTGGAGGGCCGGGCCGGGCTGTGGGGAAGGCGGCGGGCGCGGCCCTGGTTTCCTCTCGCGCCTGGGCGGCGGCCTTCGTGCGGCCGGAGCCATGACCCGGCACCTCGGCGCTGGCTCCTCCGCACAGGGCTCTCCCGGGGGGACCCCCGGCCGCCATTTTAAGCCGGCGGCCGCCGGGAGAGAGAGCGCCCGAGACGGCAGGTACCGGCGGGCAGGACCGGGGCTCTGGGGCGCGGCAGCGGGTGTGAACAAACGTCCTGGCCCGCCCCCTCTCGGCGGGGGGTGACACCCCCAGGGAGACCGCAGCGCCCAGCGCGCCCGGGGGGGGGCTGTGCCTCCTCCCCCCTCCCCCCGCAGGGAGACCGCAGCGCCCAGCGTGCCCTGGGGGGGGGCTGTGCCTCCTCCCCCCGCAGGGAGACCGCAGCGCCCAGCGTGCCCTGGGGGGGGGGCTGTGCCTCCTCCCCCCGCAGGGAGACCGCAGCGCCCAGCGTGCCCTGGGGGGGGGGCTGTGCCTCCTCCCCCCGCAGGGAGACCGCAGCGCCCAGCGTGCCCTGGGGGGGGGCTGTGCCTCCTCCCCCCGCAGGGAGACCGCAGCGCCCAGCGTGCCCTGGGGGGGGGGCTGTGCCTCCTCCCCCCGCAGGGAGACCGCAGCGCCCAGCGTGCCCTGGGGGGGGGGCTGTGCCTCCTCCCCCCGCAGGGAGACCGCAGCGCCCAGCGTGCCCTGGGGGGGGGGCTGTGCCTCCTCCCCCCGCAGGGAGACCGCAGCGCCCAGCGTGCCCTGGGGGGGGGGCTGTGCCTCCTCCCCCCGCAGGGAGACCGCAGCGCCCAGCGTGCCCTGGGGGGGGGGCTGTGCCTCCTCCCCCCGCAGGGAGACCGCAGCGCCCAGCGTGCCCTGGGGGGGGGGCTGTGCCTCCTCCCCCCGCAGGGAGACCGCAGCGCCCAGCGTGCCCTGGGGGGGGGGGCTGTGCCTCCTCCCCCCGCAGGGAGACCGCAGCGCCCAGCGTGCCCTGGGGGGGGGGCTGTGCCTCCTCCCCCCGCAGGGAGACCGCAGCGCCCAGCGTGCCCTGGGGGGGGGGCTGTGCCTCCTCCCCCCGCAGGGAGACCGCAGCGCCCAGCGTGCCCTGGGGGGGGGGCTGTGCCTCCTCCCCCCGCAGGGAGACCGCAGCGCCCAGCGTGCCCTGGGGGGGGGGGGCTGTGCCTCCTCCCCCCTCCCCCCGCAGGGAGACCGCAGCGCCCAGCGTGCCCTGGGGGGGGGGGGCTGTGCCTCCTCCCCCCTCCCCCCGCAGGGAGACCGCAGCGCCCAGCGTGCCCTGGGGGGGGGGGGGGGGCTGTGCCTCCTCCCCCCGCAGGGAGACCGCAGCGCCCAGCGTGCCCTGGGGGGGGGGGGGGGCTGTGCCTCCTCCCCCCGCAGGGAGACCGCAGCGCCCAGCGTGCCCTGGGGGGGGGGGGGGGCTGTGCCTCCTCCCCCCGCAGGGAGACCGCAGCGCCCAGCGTGCCCTGGGGGGGGGGGGGGGGCTGTGCCTCCTCCCCCCGCAGGGAGACCGCAGCGCCCAGCGTGCCCGGGGGGGGGGGGGGGCTGTGCCTCCTCCCCCCGCAGGGAGACCGCAGCGCCCAGCGTGCCCTGGGGGGGGGGGGGCTGTGCCTCCTCCCCCCGCAGGGAGACCGCAGCGCCCAGCGTGCCCTGGGGGGGGGGGGCGCTGTGCCTCCTCCCCCCGCAGGGAGACCGCAGCGCCCAGCGTGCCCTGGGGGGGGGGGGGCTGTGCCTCCTCCCCCCGCAGGGAGACCGCAGCGCCCAGCGTGCCCTGGGGGGGGGGGGGGGCTGTGCCTCCTCCCCCCGCAGGGAGACCGCAGCGCCCAGCGTGCCCTGGGGGGGGGGGGCTGTGCCTCCTCCCCCCGCAGGGAGACCGCAGCGCCCAGCGTGCCCTGGGGGGGGGGGGCTGTGCCTCCTCCCCCCGCAGGGAGACCGCAGCGCCCAGCGTGCCCTGGGGGGGGGGGGCTGTGCCTCCTCCCCCCGCAGGGAGACCGCAGCGCCCAGCGTGCCCTGGGGGGGGGGGGGGCTGTGCCTCCTCCCCCCGCAGGGAGACCGCAGCGCCCAGCGTGCCCTGGGGGGGGTGGCTGTGCCTCCTCCCCCCGCAGGGAGACCGCAGCGCCCAGCGTGCCCTGGGGGGGGTGGCTGTGCCTCCTCCCCCCGCAGGGAGACCGCAGCGCCCAGCGTGCCCTGGGGGGGGGGCTGTGCCTCCTCCCCCCTCCCCCCGCAGGGAGACCGCAGCGCCCAGCGTGCCCTGGGGGGGGGGCTGTGCCTCCTCCCCCCTCCCCCCGCAGGGAGACCGCAGTGCCCAGCGTGCCCTGGGGGGGGGCTGTGCCTCCTCCCCCCTCCCCCCGCAGGGAGACCGCAGCGCCCAGCGTGCCCTTGGGGGGGGGCTGTGCCTCCTCCCCCCTCCCCCCGCAGGGAGACCGCAGCGCCCAGCGTGCCCTTGGGGGGGGGCTGTGCCTCCTCCCCCCTCCCCCCGCAGGGAGACCGCAGCGCCCAGCGTGCCCTTGGGGGGGGGCTGTGCCTCCTCCCCCCTCCCCCCGCAGGGAGACCGCAGCGCCCAGCGTGCCCTTGGGGGGGGGCTGTGCCCCCTCCCCCCGCAGGGAGACCGCAGCGCCCCGCGTGCCCTGGGGGGGGGCTGTGCCGCCTCCTCCCCCCTCCCCCCGCAGGGAGACCGCAGCGCCCAGCGTGCCCTGGGGGGGGGGCTGTGCCGCCTCCTCCCCCCTCCCCCCGCAGGGAGACCGCAGCGCCCAGCGTGCCCTGGGGGGGGGGCTGTGCCCCCTCCCCCTGCAGGGAGACCGCAGCGCCCAGCGTGCCCTGGGGGGGGGGGGGGCTGTGCCTCCTCCCCCCTCCCCCCGCAGGGAGACCGCAGCGCCCCGCGTGCCCTGGGGGGGGCTGTGCCGCCTCCTCCCCCCCCCGCAGGGAGACCGCAGCGCCCAGCGCGCCCGGGGGGGGGGCTGTGCCTCCTCCCCCCTCCCCCCGCAGGGAGACCGCAGCGCCCAGCGCGCCCGGGGGGGGGGCTGTGCCTCCTCCCCCCTCCCCCCGCAGGGAGACCGCAGTGCCCTGGGGGGGGGCTGTGCCTCCTCCCCCCTCCCCCCCCAGGGAGACCGCAGCGCCCAGCGTGCCCTGGGGGGGGGCTGTGCCTCCTCCCCCCTCCCCCCCCAGGGAGACCGCAGCGCCCAGCGTGCCCTGGGGGGGGGCTGTGCCTCCTCCCCCCTCCCCCCGCAGGGAGACCGCAGCGCCCAGCGTGCCCTGGGGGGGGCTGTGCCTCCTCCCCCCTCCCCCCGCAGGGAGACCGCAGCGCCCAGCGTGCCTGGGGGGGGGCTGTGCCTCCTCCCTCCTCCCCCCTCCCCCCGCAGGGAGACCGCAGCGCCCAGCGTGCGGCTGTGCCTCCTCCCCCCTCCCCCCACAGGGAGACCGCAGTGCCCAAAAAGAAAAGGAGTACTTGTGGTACCTTAGAGACTAACCAATTTATTTGAGCATGAGCTTTCGTGAGCTACAGCTCACTTCATCGGATGCTCACGAAAGCTCATGCTCAAATAAATTGGTTAGTCTTTAAGGTGCCACAAGTCCTCCTTTTCTTTTTGCGAATACAGACTAACACGGCCGCTACTCTGAAACCTGTTGCAGTGCCCAGCGTGCCCTGGGGGGGGGGCTGTGCCTCCCTTCCCCTCCAGAGGAGATGGCAGCATTTGCCATGTGCTGCTGCATCTCAGTTTTTCTAGGAGGATTCTCCCATATAGACATTTGCAAGTGCCCAACTCAGAGGAAAATAAGTTCTGTCGCCAGCTACACTCCCAAGTTCCACCCACTTGGGACACTGTCAAAACGGACAGATGCCTTCTGGGCTTGGTTTGGCCTTCATGAGATGCAAAGTGCATCTCGTGGTTTAGAAGGGCTGTTGGGCTTGCCTCTGTGGAGCTCTGGGTGGTTGCTTATGCAGTTCGTGTGCTCACCTGCTTGTGAGGAAAAACTGCAGCAGCGCCAACACCCAGATGAAGAATTGATAGTGTTGTGTTGCTTAATAACAGGTGCTGATGGCAAATTGATCTCTCCACTCTTCGGAGGGTGGTAGGTGATGGGCTAGCTCTTTCTTTACTTTTATTTGATGCCGGTGGTTCTGATAACACAAGATGGCTGAATGGCAGACTTGGGAGCAAATTGAAAATGGTGGCTGACCCAAGAAGTACTAATTCAGGAAGTCATACTCCTGTGTGCAGAGGTTGCAGCTGTCAACATGTGCTGGTCTGTTTTGAGTCCAGGAAGAATTGTAGCCAATCGAGAGAACTGGTCTTAAGAGCTCAGATCAAAAGAGAGAGCTTTTGTTTATCTTTAACTCTAGTTGGCCTGTCCCAGATATGACTAATACCAGCTCATGGTTTTGAAATCAAAGCAACATGAGGGTGGCACCAAATGAATTTTTTTTTATACCAGCTGGGTTCATCTGTCCAGCTGTTTGTGTGACCCATGCTTGCTTGGTGTGGTGCTGTGTCCCCCTCTAGTGGCACCTAGCCCAGCTAGAGCAGGGGTTCTCAAACTGGGGGTCGGGACCCCTCAGGGGATCGCAGGGTTATTACATGGGGGGGGGTCATGAGCTGGCAACCTCCACCCCAAACCCCACTTTGCCTCCAGCATTTATAATGGTGTTAAATATATTAAAAAGTGTTTTTAATGTATAAGGAGAGGGTCGCACTCGGAGGCTTGGTATGTGAAAGGGGTCACCAGTACAAAAGTTTGAGAGCCACTGAGCTAGAGATTGAGTCTGCTACAGTCTCGGGTAAGAACCATGTGGCTTTTAGTTTATGCAATTGAGGCTCATACACTAAGCTTCAGAGGTCTCAAGTTTATCCCGCCCACTGCTGACCAGGTTCTATTGGTGCTACGCTTGCAGTCAGCTGAATTCTGCTGATGACTTGGTCAGCTCCATCCCAAATTTTCTGTACGTGACAGGAGGCTTTCTCCTACATGATGGAGCACCTTATTTTGCCCTTCTATTTCCTTTATTTTTCCTCCATCTTAATATTACCTGTTCTAGAGGGAAAACAGGTATGGTTTCATTTTCCTCTCTGTATTACTTCCTGTTTGGGAAAGTGAAACTGATCTGTGCGGCTTTCGTTCTTTGTGAAGTGTTTAGATGAAAGTGGTTATTTTGAAAATGTGTTTTGGCCAACTTGCATCCTATTACTTTGCAGACTTTGAAAAGACTGTCATGAGATGGTAGATGTTAAAAAGCTTCCAGGAGGACAAAACGAAGTCATTACTCCTATAGATCTATTAGTTTGAGATGCTCCATTGCGGCAGGGGCAGATATGTTTGGTACCCTGCTCCCATTTTGTGTAACTGTGCTTTGTCTGATGGACTAGCAATATTGGTGCTGCTGCAGATTTCTTTGGAGATTAAACGTGGATCTTACTGGATCTGAATAAGATGGATATAGATAATAAATAGTTTGGAAGGGCTGTGGACCCTTATGTTCTTAGGGTATTAAACATTAGTTTCAGTGGTTAAAAGTCCTTTATAAGGAACTTTTATTAAAAATAGGCTTGTGCTGTTGTTTCCTGTTGTATGAGATATGAAGAAAGCTTGAAAAGTGTTAGAAGGGTTGTTTGCTTTTTTTTTTTTTTAATTGAAGGATTTTGTTTGCTTCTTGTCTTATTATCAGGAATGTTGAGTAAGATCATCCCGGTTGTGTGTGGGGTCCTCCTGAGTCCTTTTTGATGGTCTCGGATTTATTGTCTTGGATTAATACTTGCACATTAATTGAAAGAGTGTTAGTAAAGGCTTTTCCCCCCCTTGAAAACATAAATAAATTGAAGTAGGTGTTGACAAAAACATTTTAAAGTCTGACTGAAAATCTTTCCCCTCTCAATTACTTGCTTTCATTCTTTTAATTATTGTGACACTGTCACTTCACTAGTTCTCCATCTTCCAGGGCTGATGACCTGGATTTTCAATGTTTTTTGGGTTTTTGTTTTTGTTTTTTTGTTAAGGGGAAGCAAAAATGCACTGCTTCCCTGAATACGCACATACCTATGCATCCTTTTAGGTTTTTACCCCCACTGAGTTATTTGTCTGTCGTGTTTTGTCTTTATCTGAAGTATCTAATATACTCCATTGTCTGAGAGAGGATATTAGTCTTGAGTGATCATTGACCTATTAATAGGACAGATACTATCGCCCCTGGTTACAAAAGGCAATGTGTCTTTAAGGTCTATCCTTCTACCCTTTCTGTTCTAAATTTTACAGTGACATTAAAAAAATTGATGGAAAGAGCAAATACCAAATAAAATTCCATAGCATTTACTGTTTTAACCCTGAAAGAAAAGCATATATACTCAGGTTTTTCTGTCCCTTCTTTTGGACTGAAGTTTCTGACCACTGTTGCTTCAGCGTGCAAGGGCAGGGAAAATGGTACTGCTGTGGGCCTGCAGGGAGAAGGCTGGAGAGTAGAGCTTCCTCCAAGAGCCTGCCTTCTCCTGCTGGGTGAGGCAAAGGTGGAAGATCATTAATTATCGGAATAATGATGATCAGGGCTTTTTATGTACTATTCATGACTTGTCTATCTTGATAGTATGTAAAATTATTTTCTCCTAAGTATGGATTTCCCCCCAAGCGTGGCTGTGATGTTACATCTACCCTAGATGTTAACAAGAATACATAGTTATTATAGGTTTCAGAGTAGCAGCCATGTTAGTCTGTATTCGCAAAAAGAAAAGGAGTACTTGTGGCACCTTAGAGACTAACCAATTTATTTGAGCATGAGCTTTCGTGAGCTACAGCTCACTTCATCGGATGCATACCGTGGAAACTGCAGAAGACATTATATACACACAGAGACCATGAAACAATACCTCCTCCCACCCCACTGTCCTGCTGGTAATAGCTTATCTAAAGTGATCATCAAGTTGGGCCATATCCAGCACAAATCCAGGTGGTCATATAGTCTGGTCACAGCACATGTTTGTTGCAATTGTGAGTATACTCTGAAATTCAAATGTTAATTTAACCCATTTAAATTAACGTTAGGTGCAGGAAATTTCCCGTGTGTGCGCCTTAAAAGCAACAGAATCAAAAGTTAGTGTTGTTTTTTTTAAACATAAGGTTTCTCCTCCAGTCTTTTTAAAAATCAAATGTAAAAATTAATATATTACTCATAAAAGGTGACTGAAAAGTGCTATAAACTTAAGCCTCAGTTCAGCAAGGTACTTAAGTATGTTCCTAACTCTAAATATGTGGGTACTGTAGTCACACTGACTTTCTGAAGGCATGTGCTTAAGTCCCTGAATTGAGGCATTTGCTGGACTTCTAGATACAGAGCTAACTGTCCTCTTCTGGCTCAGAGCTAAAGAGAGTTTTGTAACATGTCTCTCCTTGCTTAATTCCAATATAACAAGCTATCACTTTAATCTGTAAAAGCATAACCAAAATATGGGTAATTGGAAATCTTAAATGACAGTCCTCAACAAATAAAGCTGGTCTTTGTAATCTTATACTTTCCATCTGCATACTAATTCAGTTTGACTAGAGTGTTAGAAAGTACACTCTGGTTACATCACCCATAGGAAACAATTTTAATAAAGATCTCTCACCATACATCAGACTCATCCTTTCAACATCATTTGTTTGGAACCTAAAGAAACTTCCACAAATAAAAAAATAGGAACCATCTTGCAAGTCAGTAATAATTTCCTTCTCTTCTTGGAAGAGCGTAGATGGTGGTCATTTAATTACTTTTGAGTTAGACTGGGGTGGCTAACCTGAGCTTGAGAAGGAGCCAGAATTTACCAATGTACATTGGCAAAGACCCACTATAATATTTCAGTAGCCCCCCGGTCCTAGCACCTCTCACCCACTGGCAGCCCCACCAATCAGTGCCTCTCCGTACCTCCCAATCATCTGTTTCATGGTGTGCAGGAGGCTCTGTGAGGGAAGGAACGAGGACATGGCAGGCTAAGGGGTGGGAGTGGGAAGGGGTGGAGTGGGGGCAGGGCCTGTGGCAGAGCCAGGAGTTGAGCAGTGAGCACACCCCCCCCCCGGCACACTGGAAAGTTGGCACCATAATTCCAGCCCCAGAGTCGGTGCCTATACAAGGAGCTGCATGTTAACTTTTGAAGAGCTGCATGTGGCTCTGGAGCCACAGGTTGGCCACCCTGAATTAGACTGTTACGGGTTCCCCCTGGGGTGCCTCCAGTGGCAGGACTTCAGGAGCCAGGCTGTGCGGGTTCTGGCCTCCAGCTCTGGCTGCTGCCCTCTGGCTCTGGTCCCAGGCACCTGCTGCTATGTGGCAGGAGCTGGCCCTGGGTGCTGACCCCCTGGTCCTGGCTGCACAGCAGTGGGCTCCACCCTGCGGCTTCAGCTGTGTAGACCCTGCTCTGACCACACAGCAGCGTGCGCTGACCCCCGTCTCCGGCCATTCAGGCTCAACCCTGCCTCTCCCCCCATTGCTTTGGGCCCTCACTGCCTTCCCCCTCTGACCTCCTCATCCAGGGCTTAATTTGTCCTGGGGCTTGCTGAGAAAAGTGAATTAACAAACATAGAAGTATCACTTTTCACAGCAGACTTACTAACTAGCTGAGAGGCTGTGGTAAGTGGTACTTGTATATTTGTTAGTATTGTATCATTTATCACAGCCTCCCAGCTAGCTACTGAGTGTGCTGTGAAAAGTGATATTGACAAACATACAAATATCAGCAAAAACGAGGAGTCCTTGTGGCACCTTAGAGACTAACAAATTTATTTGGGCATAAGCTTTCATGGGCTATAACCCACTTCATCAGATACATGGAGTGGAAAACACAGTAGGCAGGTATAAATACACAGCACGTGAAAAGATGGGAGTTGCCTTACCGAGTGGGGGGTCATTGCTAACAAGGCCAATTCAGGTAGCGTGGCTGTGGCCCATTTCCAACAGTTGACAAGAAGGTATGAGTAGCAACAGAGGGAAAATTATTTTTTGTAGTGACCAAGCCACTCCAAGTTTTTATTCAGGCCTAATTTGATGGTGTAAAGTTTGCAAATTAATTCCAGTTCTGCAGTTTCTCATTTGTTTTTGAAGTTTTTTTTGTTGAAGAATTGCCACTTTCAAGTCTGTTGTTGAGTGTCCAGGGAGATTGAAGTGCTCTCCTACTGGTTTTTGAATGTTCCAATTCTTGATGTCCTATGTGTCCATTTATTCTTTTGCATAGATTGTCTGGTTTGGAAAATGCACATGGCAGAGAGGCATTACTGGCATATGATGGCATATATCACATTGATAGATGGGCAAGTGAATGAGCCCCTGATGGTGTGGCTGATGTGGTTAGGTGCTATGATGGTGTCCCTTGAATAGATATGCGGATAGAGTAGGCAATGTGGTTTGTTGCAGGGATTGGTTCCTGGGTTAGTGTTTCTATTGTGTGGTGTGTAGTTGCTGGTGAGTATTTGCTTCAGGTTAGGGGGCTGTCTGTAAGTGAGGACTGGCCTGTCTCCCAAGGTCTGAGAGTGAGGGATCGTCCTCCAGGATATGTTGTAGATCCTTGATGATGTGCTGGAGGGGTTTTAGTTGGGGGCTGTAGGTGATGGCTAGTGGCATTCTGTTATTTTCTTTGTTGGGCCTGTCCTGTAGTAGGTGACTTCTAACCCAGGAACCGATCCCTGCAACAAACCGCGTTTCCAACTCTGTCTGCATATCTAACTTCAAAAACAGAGTTCAATGAGAAACTGCAGAACTGGAATTAATTTGCAAACTGGGGAAGGGGGTTGTTAGAAGGTTATAGATTGCTGTAATAAGCTATAAAATCCACTGTGTCGAATGAGTCCATGATTTTTAGTAAAGAGAAAAGGAGTACTTGTGGCACCTTAGAGACTAACAAATAGTACTCCTTTTCTTTTTGCGGATACAGACTGACACGGCTGCTACTCTGAAACCCATGATTTTTAGTGTGTAGCAAAAATTTTAATTTAAGCTCCCAGGCTTTCTTTTGAAAGTATTGTGCTGGTTTCCTTTGACAATTAGGGCTGATAGGTCAGAGATAGTGATCACTTTGTGAAAAGCAAATTCACCCACGTGTGATATAGTGTGTTTTGTCTCTCCTCATTTTTCTCTGTGAGTGCATTTGACAGCATAGTGATAGTCTGGTTTCACCCACATAGTTGCTATTGGGGCATTTAGTGCACTGAATGAGGAACACCACATATTGTGCTATGGAGCCATGGACCTTGAAAGGTGTTTTCCTGGGGGGTGTTGATCATTAGAGATAGGGCATTGCAGCATCTCTAGTGTTACTTCGCAGTGTGTCTGGTCTAGCTCATGCTAGACTCAAAAGGAGTAAATTGAGTGCACTTATACTGAAGTGGGAAGGAGGAGAATTGTAAAGGTCTTGAATGGTAGGAGGAGAAGCTTGAAGTTGATGCCTTGGAAGAGTGGAGTCGGTGGAGGGATTCAGATAGGGGCATGATGTGATTATTGGATAACAAAGAGAGAAGGCAGTGTGTTCAGAGAGGAGGAGGCTGCAATTGTTGTAAATCAGCTATACCTATCTCCAGAGCTTGATCAACAAGACTGGTTGGTTGATATTTTCAGAGTTGAATGCAGGGGTTTTAGCCACACAGGTTCAAATGAAATTAATGGAAGCAGTGTGGCTAAATCCCCTCATCAACTTTGAAAATCTCACCCTTAAAAAATGACCACTTAGTACCAGTGTTCCGTCTAATTTTTCCCACCTATGTTTGGAATGAATTTTGTTCGTATCAGTGCACATAACAAAATCCATGTGGTAGAGGTGGGGCTGAGGGGTTTGGAGTGTGGGAGGGGGTGTGAGGGCTCCGGCTTGGGGTGCGGGCTCTGGGATGGGGCCAGGGATGAGGGGCTCAGGGCTGGGGCAGTGGGTTGGGGTGCAGGGATGTGAGGGCTCTGGCTGGTGGTGCGGACTCTGAAGTGGGGCTAGGTATGAGGGATTTGGGGTGCAGAAGGGGGCTATGACAGGGAGAGGGGACTCCCTCCCCACCTCTCCCCCCAGCAGCACCTGGGCTGCGGGGGAAAGGCACCTCTCCCTGCCACAGCAGCTCCACAGCTGGGACTTCAGGATAGGGTGCCCTCCCCCAGCCCCTGCAGGTCTGGCCAGGGCTTGGTTCGGGGAGGATCACCCCGTGACAAGTCCAGGCTGGGGCCGGGCCATGCTGCGCTTCCCCGGCCCTGGCTGGGCCCCGGCCCCGGCATAGTTGGGGCTGGGAGCCACCCTGGCCAAGGCAGGTCCAGGGCTGTGGCATAGTTGGGGTGGGGGGCTGCCCCAGCTGCAGTAGGTTGGGGCAGGTCCCCGAGCAGGTTCTCTGAGTGCCTCCGCGCAGCTAAATAGGCTGCTGTGTGGCCACACAGCTTGCAGAGAACTTAGCTTAGTACTTTATTTATAAAAAGAAAAGGAGGGCTTGTGGCACCTTGGAGACTAACCAATTTATCTGAGCATAAGCTTTCGTGAGCTATAGCTCACTTCATCGGATGCATCTGATGAAGTGAGCTGTAGCTCACGAAAGCTTATGCTCAGATAAATTGGTTAGTCTCTAAGGTGCCACAAGTCCTCCTTTTCTTTTTGCGAATACAGACTAACACGGCTGCTACTCTGAAACCTACTTTATTTATAGTTTCTCATTCCATTCAGAGTGGGAAAAGGAATGATGTCATCTGCTTGTTTTTTTCAAGGCTTTATACTGGACAGAATGCTATTGGAACTTAGTTTTGACATTTACAAAATTTTCTGTAATGAATGGGTAAAATATTGCAGGATTTCAGTTTTATCTGTATTTCTTATGACAGCATTGATATTATAAAAACTGTATATTTAGGCTATAATACTTCTGTTTCCTTTTCAGAAATCAGTCTATTACAGATTTCTTCAAACCAGCTCCAAAACAAGGTAAGTTAATATTGTTATGAAAGATCTTTCGTACATGAGTTTTCTTAAATTATACAAGTGCAGAAATCTAACTAAACTTATTTCCAGTTGCGAAACTTGTAATCTATAGAAGATCTTAGCTCAGGTGTGGGCAAACTATGGCCTGCGGGCCGGATCCAGGCAGTTAGGGCATTGGATGCGGGCCAGATCACCACCCTCGTGGCACCACGGGCTCCGCACTGCTCCCGGAAGCAGCCGGCACCACATCCCGGGGGGGCCAGGATGGCAGAGGGCTCTGTGCGCTGCCCTTGCCTTCTGGCACCGTCCCCTGCAGCTCCCATTGGCCAGGGATGGGGAACCGCAGCCAGTAGGAGCTTTGGGGGAGGTACCCGTAGGCGAGGGCAGCGTGTGGAGCCCTCGGGCTGCAGAGACATGGTGCTGGCCACTTCCGGGAGCGGTGGGGCCTGGGCAGGCAGGGAACCTGTTTTAGCCCCGCTGGGTGCTGCTGCCACCCCGGAGCCGCTGCAGGTAAGTGGCGCCGGGCCAGAGCTTGCACCCCAACCCCTTGTCCCAAGTCCCCTCCTGCGTCCCAACCCCCTGCCCTGAGCCCCCTCGTGCACCCCACACCCCTTCTGTGCCCCAACCCCTTGCCCTGAACCTCTTCCTGCACACCGTACCCCCTCCCACACCCCGCATTCCCTGCCCCAGCCCTACATTCATGGCCTTGCATGCAATTTCCCCACCCAGATGTGGCCCTCGGGCCAAAAAGTTTACCCACCCCTGCCTTAGCTGTATAACCAGATGTGTGTGTAATGTTGTTGATCAAATAGGTCCGATGTAACCCTGCATGAATTCTAGTAGGGTAATAATGGCAAGGTTACAAATTTCCTTTCCATTGAGGCTAGTTAAGCTAGATGGTGGATAGTAACCCAAGCTATGACACAGTTTCATTTTTATGTTTTGGGCATTAAAATACTGTTCGAAATAATTTACGTAGTGCAAGTGAACACTGAATTACTTAATAGTCTGTTTGGCTGGTGAGAGAGAAAGATGGAGTCTGTGGATATGTCTATGCCAGAGGTGGGCAAACTACAGCCCGCGGGCCACATCTGGCCCATGGGACCCTCCTGCCTGGTCCCCTGAGCTCCTGGCTGGTTAGGGGAGGCTGTGCCTCCTCAAACAGTCAGGCATGGCCTGGCCCCCGACCCCTATCCAACCCTCCCTGTTTTTCTCCTCCTGATGGCCCCCCTGGGACTCCTGCCCCATCCACCACTCCCTGTCCCCTGACCACCCCCGCCCCGTCCTCCCCCAGCCTCAGCTCATGGTGCTACTGGCACAATGCTCTGGGTGGCAGGGCTGGGGGGGCGGGGAGGGAGTAGGAGGAGAGAAGGAGGGCGGGGCGTGGGTGGTCGGGGGGGTGGTGGTGGATGGGGCAGGAGTCCAGGGGGGGCCATCAGGGGGAGAAAAGCAGGGGGGGTTGGATAGGGGTCGGGGGCCAGGCCATGCCTGGCTGTTTGAGGAGGCACAGCCTCCCCTAACCGGTCCTCCATACAATTTTGGAAACCTGATGTGGCCCTCAGGCCAAAAAGTTTGCCCGCTCCGGTCTATGCTGTGCAAAAAAGGTGTGTTCTGAATTTGGGTTAGTTAACTAAACTAGCAGTAGAGAGACAGCAACTCAGTTTTTAACTTTGGTTAGCA
The DNA here is from genome assembly GCF_965140295.1 of Lepidochelys olivacea. Classification (NCBI taxonomy): domain Eukaryota; kingdom Metazoa; phylum Chordata; order Testudines; family Cheloniidae; genus Lepidochelys; species Lepidochelys olivacea. The sequence continues at coordinate 122,883,380 of NC_140417.1, forward strand.
GGTTGAGTTAGTCTCTGGGAGCATGGCATTGAACTCAAGCTGCTAATCCAAATTAGTTTTTAACTTGGGTTCCCATAGAGGTTTTAACTCAAGCTGCTAAACAGAGTTAAAAACTGTGTTGCTCTTCACTGCCATGTTAAGGACACACCCTTTTAAAACTGAATTAAGGATACACCCTTTTTTTGCAGGACAGACATACCTTTTCTTTATTTGACTGTAGGTTCTGCATTGTTACTTCATATTTTGTGTCTAAAAGCTTTTTTATTTCTCTCTGTAATAGTGTGGTGACTAAATTATGCATAATTAATTTTATATTTTGTATCTCTTTAAATTTGGCAATAAAGACAGAATTGTATTGTGTTCTCCGGACAAAAGAAATGTAAAAAATGGGGATGTTGAACTGTCAGTCATATGTACAGAACGATTTGAAAAGAAAATATCATCTCAGAAGAAAGCTAGAAGGGAAAGGATTCCAGTCCAATCGCCAAACAAGAGTCCTGTAATGGATGACTTATTGAGAGGAGCTAACAGAGAGAGAAAGGACAGTCCAAAAATTTTAGAGACTAGACCATGCATGGTGCTAAACACAAAGTATCCGAAGGTTGTGGTTCGAAAACTCCTTATGTCTGCAGGCTCTCCCAGCTATTCCTTGACAAAAAAGGATACGACTAGTAAGAGAGAACCTGGGAGGAATGAAAAGTGTCCAATTAAAACAAGAACACCGTTTTATGAAAATGGTAGGGAACAGCGGATTGACTGCGTGGATCTAGAGGAGGCCAGTTCAGATGTTGCCAGCAAATGGGTTTCAACATCAGAAGTTGACATCTTAAAAAACTATGCCAGAAGTAATGGTAACGTGAACAATAAACCTTTGTGCCAAAAAGCAGGGCATTCCACAAAGCTCCAGTACAGCCCCGTTGAATCTCAGTTTTGGTTACCACTGGAAACTTACTGCAGAGAAGGAGAGAAGAAGAGACAAAGAATGGAACAACCTAAACTGCAGCCCTTCAGTCCAGTAAAGGTATTCTTAGGACCAGGTATATCAAATCAGGTATGTCTGCAAGTGTCAATAAGGGCCAAACCTCTGACCAATATTTTAGATGAATGTGATTTACATACAGAATATATTACATAGTATTGTCTTTTTAAGCAAAGCATTGATAAAGTGATTACTAGCTATTTTTAGGTTAATCAGAAACAACTAGCTGAAAAGTTGCCTGGTTAAAACAGAAGACTACCGAAGCTAGGTAAAGTTTACTCTAATACACCAAATCTTGAGGACCCATCTGATAATTCATAACCTTAGCCATAAGCATTGAGCAATAGGAAGGGACATTAGCTCTCTTCCTGGCAGCAGTGGTCTGCTTTCATTCTCAATTTTCAGTGCAAACACAGTGCTTTGATGGAAATTGTAGTCCCTCTCCCAGTGGTAAACTTAAATGCAAAGGCAGGTGTACTGATGCTGGAAACCAGTACAAGTGTGCAAAAATAGTATGAAGTGAAGTATATTGATATAACTGATGGCATTTTATTTTAAAAAAAAAAAAAAAAAGCTTATGTTTTTGACAAGGTAATTTTAGGTGAAGCAGTGATCCTCTCTCCCTGTGTGCCACTTTTTAGGTATTTACAACCTTAGAATTAAGGCAGCGGTTCTCAAACTGTGGCTGGGGAGTCCAAAGTGGTCATGACCCTATTTTAATAGGGTCACCAGTGGTGGTGTTAGACTTGCTGGTGTCGAGGGCTTCATCCCTGTGCGGTGGGGCTCTGGCTTCGGCCTTAGCCATGGGTGGCGGGGCTCAGGTTACAGGCTTCCTGCCTGGGGCTGAAGCCTTGAGCTTGGGTTTTGCGCCCTTCTCCCGGCCTGGGGTGACAGGGCTTGTGTGGGCCTGGGCTTTGGTCCCCACTCCTAGGGTAATGTCGTAATTTTTGTTGTCAGAGGGGAGTCGCGGTGCAATGAAGTTTGAGAACCCCTGAGTTAAAGCATAACACTCTTTTAGATGTGAACCTTACAGCCAAGAGAAACAAAAAGTAGTTTTAAATAAATGGAAATGGCATTGGTATTTTTTTCTAAAATTGAATATGGTATTTATTTCACCAACCGGTGAGCCCTGTTTAAAAACACTGTTACGCTCAACCAAGTAACTTTTTTTTTTTTCATCTTATTAACAGGGCAATGGATGTCTTTTAAGAAAAAGATCAAGCTCTGCTTCATGGGAGACTGCCTCAGGTAGAAACAACAATGCTAATGATGTAGAATTAGTTGGAGCAAATAGGTTATCTCATTTTAATGATTGTCCTTTATTAATGGCTAGATTCCTTTTGAAGTTTGAATACTCCTTGTATGTGTATGAAGATGAACTGAGACTCTCATAATTTCATAGAGGCTCATCAGTAACTAAGAAACTAAACATGAAACTGTACCACAAATATTCTGTGGGTTTTTTTAAGTAATGTCAGTTAAACAGACCTAACTATTTCTGCTTTGCAGTGGTTTGGTCTGGTGTGGCAAAGTTTAAAAATGACTTGGAGCTGCTGAAAGTATTAAAATACAGTATGTAATTAAGTGGTGCTGTAGCCATGTTGGTCACCGGATATTAGAGAGATGAGGGCTTTTGTAAACTTGAAAGCTGGTCTCTCTCACCAACAGAACTTGGTCCAATAAAAGATATTACCTCACTTACCTGGTCTTTCTCTAGTGTATATATAATTAAATCAGGATATGATGTTGCAGAAATGAGCTGTGTTATCAGTTTGCTATAAAAGGATTAAGCATGAATTCCTAAGACCTTTAAACATAGAAACCACAATATGGATTCAAGATTAATTTGGAAATTCCACCTTTATTGTTGTAGTTTTTACAACTTTTGTCTTTTTCAACTGTTTAAAAAAAAATAATGGTTTTACTTTTTAATTAGGGCTGTCGATTGATCGCAGTTAACTCAAAAAAATTAACTGATTAAAAAAATTAATTGCACTATTAAACAATAGAAGAATACCAATTGAAATTTATTAAATAGTTTTGGATTTTTTTTACATTTTCAAATATATTGATTTCTATTACAACACAGAATACAAAGTATACAGTGCTCACTGTATATTTTTATTACAAATATTTGCACTGTAAAAATGATGAAACTTTTTCAATTCACCTCATACAAGTACTGTATTGCAATCTCTTTATCTTTAAAGTGTAACTTACAAATGTAGTTTGGGGTTTTTTTGTTACATAGCTGCACTCAAAATCAAAACAATGTGAAACTTTAGCACTACAAGTCCACTCAGTCCTACTTCAGCCAATTGCTCAGACAAACAAGTTTGGTTACAATTTTCAGGAGATAATGGTGCCCATTTCTTGTTTACAGTGTCACCTGAAAGTGAGAACAGGTGTTTGCATGGCACTGTTGTCGCCAGCATCACAAGATATTTATGTGCCAGATGTGCTAAAGATTCATCTATCCCTTCATGCTTCAACCACTATTCCGGAAGACATGCGTACATGCTGATGATGGGTTCTGCTCAATAACAATCCAAAGCAAAGTGGACGGATGCCTGTTCATTTTTATTATCTGAGTCAGATGCCACCAGCAGAAGGTTGATTTTCTTTTTTGGTGGTTTGGGTTCTGTAGTTTCTGCATTGGAGTGTTGCTCTTTTAAGACATCTGAAAGGATTCTCTACACCTCGCTCCTCTCAGATTTTGGAGGGCACTTCAGATTCTTATACCTTGGGTCGGCGGCTGTATCTATCCTTAGAAATGTCACATTGGTACCTTCTTTGCGTTTTGTCAGATCCGCTGTGAAAGTGTTCTTAAAATGAACACGTGCTGGGTCATCACCCGAGACTGCTATAACATGAAATATATGGCAGAACGCAGGTAAAACAGAACCGGAGACATACAATTCTCCCCCAAGGAGTTCAGTCACAAATGTAATTAACACGTTTTTTTAACGAGCATCATCAACATGGAAGCATGTCCTCTGGAATGGTGGCCAAAGCACGAAGGGGCATATGAATGTTTAGCATATCTGGCATGTAAATACCTTGCAATGCCGTCTACAAAAGTACCATGTGAACACCTTTTCTCACTTTCAGGTGACGTAAATAAGAAGCTGTCAGCAGTATCTCCTGTAAATGTAAACAAACTTGTTTGTCTTAGGAATTGGCTGAACAAGAAGTAGGACTGAGTGGACTTGTAGGTCCTCAAGTTTTTACATTGTTTTTCAATGCAGTTATTTTTTTTGTGCATTTGTAAGTTCAACTTGCATTATAAAGAGATGTATTAGGTGAAATGAAATATACTATTTCTTTTGTTTTTTACAGTGCAAATATTTGTCAAAATAAATATAAAGTGAGCACTGTACACTTTGTATTCTGTGCTGTAATTGAAATCAATATGTTTGAAAATGTAGAAAACATCCAAAAATATTTAAATAGACAGTATTCTATTAGTTTAACAGTGCGTTTAATTTTTTAAATCACTTGACAGCTGTACTTTTAATATATTGCTTTCCTTTTAAACCATAATTTTGTACTATTCAGTATATAGATGTTGCATAAACTGAATTAAAAAAAAAGATTAAACCAAATGAGTAAATCCTAAAGTAATTCCATTGAAATCAATGGAATTATTTTGAGTTTACATTAGAATTAAAGCTGCGAGTCTGTCACGGAAGTCATGGATTCCGTGACCTACGTGACTTCTGCAGCCTGTGCTACAGTTTGGGTGTGTGGGAGGGGGCTCAGGGCTAGGGGCAGGGGTTTGGGTGGTGTGGGGGACACTTATCCTGGGGTGGAGGGCTCCCTGGCTCTCACTGGCATGGCCCTGCACCTCCTAGGTAGAGGAGGGGCCATGGGGCTCTGTGTGCTGCCTGTGCCCTCAGGCCCTGCCCCCGCAGCTCCCATTGGCTGTGGTTCCTGGCCAATGGGAGCTACGCAGCCGGCGCTTCTGGCGGGACCGGGAGCAGCGCGCGGAGCCCTCTGACCCCTCCGCCGCCTAGGAGCTGCAGGGGACACACGGAACTAGGTAGGGAGCCCCTGCCCGCCCCACAAAAAACCCCAGCACCAGCAGGATTCCAGACAGCACCCTCCCCATTGAGCACCCACGACCCCCCACCCAAGTTTTAGTTAGGGGTATATGGTAAAAGTCATGGACTTTTTGTTTACTGCCCATGACCTGTCCATGACTTTTTTACTAAAAATACCCATGACTAAAGCATAGCCTTAATTAGAATAAATAAGAGCAGAATTTCATTCACTTTGTGCATAGGTCACTTTGCTTAATCTGTTTTTTTTTTTTAAAAAGGACAGATTCATACTTACCTAAAAAGCGAACATCACAAAATTAATGCATAGTTGACAATGTGAGATATTGATTCTGTTTACTTAAATATCAAAATATAGCAAAATAAACAGTGCATGTTAGTGCACCAGTTTTCAGAATAACAGTGCTTTTGCCCAGCTCTGTGTCTCAGGTATCAAATTTAGCTTTAGAAGAAGGCATCCTTGGGTCTCTCTTTAAGTTGGATGGATTTACCAACCAATAGCTTTATATACGGTAGCATTTTTTACCCCCCACCCCTCCGACCAGGCTGCCAGAGGTGACAATGCCTAATTAGAAATTTGGAATTGGACCACCACCCAGAAGATCAGTACCTATATTTTAAAAGAATCCAAAAGGGAATGGGATCTGATAAGTGTGTTAGTTACTGTGATACTTTTAATTCTGTTTTCAAAATCAGTTTTCAGAAGCCCAGGTATAAATAAATGTATTTGAAATAAATTACTTCAGACTTAACGGAAACTTTCCTCTGTTCTCAGACATGATCCCTCTTCCCTTAGTCTGGGCTACTATCAGTCCAACATATTTTAATTCTAGCATATGGAGCATGTGCCCCAATATGATATTGAGCTCCTTTCTTAAAAGAAACTGTTCTTATTTCATTGCCAAATTAGTTACAAGTAGTAATGCACATGTATAATCTCAACTAAAGATAACTGATCTTAGCCTGAATACTGTGGGCTAAGTGAGAGAGTTGCTGTTTGTGCTCAAACATTTTGTCAGTTATGTCATTAATGAGGAACTAACAGTTGTCTTACTACTTTATAAAAGAGGAATGTTGTGACACAGTTTCAAGAGAGACACTGAAATTTTTACAAAATATGAAACTTTTTTCAAACTTTTTCCACAGATGATTCATCTCAATCAAAGCAGGTTTCAAAACCTGAAGTTTCTTCCCCACTTCTATCAAGATGGTCATCTGAAAAGGCTGTTAATATATGGAAAAACCAGTCATTCCGCCTTAACTCAAAAATTTCTTCGGGACTGTCCAAACAAAAAGACTTTCCTGGGAAAAAAAAAAGAATATCTATGAATATGGATTTGAAAAGTTCAGGAAAACCTGTGGTACAAAGTTTGAATGAACCTCATTTCAGCAGGTCGTCTGAAAAATGCCAAAGTAGAAAGTCTGAATTCATTAAACACATTGTACTAGAGTCTCCAGGTAATGGTGTTCTGCAACTAAAGGATGCTGCTATGTCACATAGAGAAGACTTGTCTCTTTCAGAGGAATATTTTGACATAAGCCACAAAAAGGAAAAAGGTAATTCCTCATATGTGGGTTTATCACCTTTAAATTCTGGACACTGTGCTAATAAAAATGACCAAATCCATGTTGCAGATACCAAAGAAAATCAGTTGCAAGCAACCCGCTCACATTTCCTCTTAGAAAAGTCAACATCTTTTTCTCAGGAAAAAGCTACTGTAAAGACTTATATCCATGAATTAACTAAAACTCAGTCAAACACAGTGTGCACAGAAGAAATGAAATGCCTACATTCTTCTTCCCACATTGAAAGTGCTAGTTCATCTCAGGTATTGGAAACTAAGAAAGAGCAAGACAGAGTGAGACAGACTGAACCTATCCTTTGTAAAGATGATAATGTACAGCTTCCCTCAGATTCTCACAAGAACTTTACTAAATCAAAAGAGAACAGTGTAAAGACTTCAGAAGATGATTCTAACTTGCCTTCAGTGGAAATTTTTGAGAAGCCTGTATTTTCAGTAAAGATTGGCAAAGTTGTTGCACGTTCACTGTATTTTGAAGATGGTTGCTCAGCTAATAGCACTAGTTCTTCACAGATTTCAAATGAGTTGAACATTGAAAGCTCCACCATAACAACTTCTGTGTTGAATAGAAAATTAAGCATCAGTTCTGATAGTGAAGATGAGAGTTTTGACTGTAATCTGGACAGCGATGAAGAAGAAATGCTCTTGCCACTGCAAGATATCCTGTCCTCAACTTCAAAATCATGTGCTGGAACTCCAGAGGGAGCTTGTCTTGAGGATCTTTCACAGGACACCTTGACTCCATCACCCAAACGTCCTGTAAGTGGCTAAAATTTTTTTCATCTGAGTCAAATTTATCGGTGTTTTTCTTCTGACACTTCAGTGTTTCCTATGTAAGAAGAATCTCTCTTGTAAAGTCTTGTGTAATTGGCTGTAAAACTGGGTAGTCAGTTCTGATCCTATAACATGGTGAGCATCCTTTCATCGTGTATTATACCACACTCATACCTATGCTATCTGAGCATTTGCAGTGATTACATAAAGTAAATAAGTTCCTTTGGCCTCTTCCACTTGAGCATATTAGTGGTTTCAGGAACTTTGTTTTCCACTTACTCTTCCTGTTAAAACAGAAATAGGCTTTACATTTCCATACTGTCCTGAATGTGGCAAGATCCTTCCTTGGTCTGCTTCATTTCTTCTGGGAGTTCAATATTTGTTGGGCTGGCTGCTGAGTAAGCTGTTCCCCAGTCTCTAGAAGTTCATCCACCTTGATGAATTTAAAAGTAGTTAGCAGTGTTCACTCTAATTTTTTTCCACGCATGTGCGGAATGAATTTTGTTATGTGCACCAGTATGGAGGTGATGTGTGCCATATTGGCGCACATAACAAAATTCATGCGGCGGGAGTGGGGCCGAGGGGTTTGGAGTGTGGGAGGGGACTCAGGGCTGGAGCAGAGGGTTGGAGTGCAAGGGGTGAGAACTCTGGCTGGGGGTGTGGACTCTGGGATGGGGCTGGGGATGAGGGCTTTGGGGTGCAGGCTGCCCTGCGCTACAGTGGGGAGAGAGAACTCCCCACAGCTCGCCCTACCCGCAGCAGCACCTGGGTGGGTGGGAGAGGCACCTCTTCCCACCCCCACCCTGGGCTGCGGCAGGTCTGGGACTGGGGAAGAGTCATCTCTCCCCACCACAGCCCTGCGCGGTGCTTAATAGGCTGCTGTGCGACCACGCAGCTTAGCGGGAACCTAGGTAGTTAGTGAGCTGTGAAGGCTCAGGAGGTTGACCTGTGAGCATGAAGTGTTCTTTGAAGTGTATCAGACCATCCTATTGAGGGAGCCTGAATTTCAAGGAAGCTGAGAATACTTGGGAACTTGCAAGAGGTGCTAGGACTTATCCTGCCATCACTTCTCCTTTTTTCCTCGGTCTGTCCATTAGGATGAACCACATCTTACAATTTACATGAGTATTATGGGGATAACTTAAGGTTAGCACTTTACAAATTATTTGTTCAGTAGCACAACCTGGAAAAAAAGCTGCTTTTTTTTCTAATTTAAATTTTTATAATAAAATATAAAGGAGGGTTAACTTTAAGCACTTCTAGCATAAGACTTTCCTAATGTAGTGCTCCTAACAGAAGGCTAATTACCTTGAAAACAGCTGATTTTTTTAAAACGTTAGTCAAAGTTGTCTTACAAATATCATGACTACATAAAAATTTATTCTGTTTCTAACTCTTGAAATAGTGGGGTCTATGTGTGTGTGCTGTTTGCCTTGTTTCCTGAAAAAACACAAATATTATACACACATGTAATGACCATTAATTAGAGGCACATACTAGATCAGATGTTTGGTCACATACATTTACTGCAAACATCTTACCTAGTTATGTGTCTGTGGAATTAAACGGACACTACAGATAAATAGTATGTTACTCAAGAATTGTCATGACCATATCTTTTGTGGGATAGTCTCATGTTTTATTTATTTATTTTTTAAAGGGTGTGCACACAACAATATAGAACAAAAATCAGAAATTAAAAAAAAGCTCCTGAATTGTGCTAAAGCTATCTCGGGGTCGAATTTCTAAATGTTAATCAAATGCAGGATCTGGTAAAAGCGCTTCTTCATTCCCCACCAAAATGTTCCTTTGAGCTTCTGTGATTGCTAGCCCCACCTAGCTCTGAACCCTGTGCCCAGTGTTTTAGACTCCTCTATTCTATTGCCTAGCCTTAATTCTCTTCAGCCCTTATTTGGTAAAACCTGGCATCGCTTCCTTAAGAAGTTAGCAAGCGTGTTTGCGTAACTTTTATATGATGCTTTTCACTGCAGTATCTGACACCCATTTTACGTATCGGTTAAATGAGGCTTAGAGAGGTTGTGATTTTTTTGCCCAGTGCCTCATAGGAAGCTTGTAATAGAGCTGAAAACAGAACTAAGATCTGAGATGGTAAGACCAATGTTTCATCTGCTGGTCAGTGCTGTCTGAGAGAAAATGTTTCTGCTCTTTGCAATTGGTTGTGTAATCTGTCAAATGGGGCTCTTTGGCTTAGATTTTATTTTTCAGGATCTCCTGTATGTTTCTAAGTGCAAATTCATATAATATATCTTCTTGAGCAGATGGATTAAATTATTATTATGAATGCTGCCTTTTGTCTAGCCGTGAATCCTCTTAAGAAGACTGTGTTCCCCATTATAAAAAAAAAAATTCATACTACTTCATTACAGCTTTCTAAGATGCCTGTTGTGAGTCAAGTGTCTTATGTGAACAGCCTAGAGCATCTCTTGAAGGAGAAGGAAGAATCCAAAAGGTTAGCATGTTTGTTGTTTTAAGGTAAATAATACTAATGATACTTGTGAAAAATGCTAAACTTGCTTGTGGAATCATAGGTTCTTTATTCCTCCCAGAACTGGCACAGCATGAGCCGTAGCAAGTTAAGATTTGGCTACTGCTGCCAGTGTGCCTCAATCTGTACCTAGAGGGACCATCTGAATGTGTGTTAATGAGACTGTCAGTAAAAGGACATAGTGTTAGTTGTGGCTTTTGTGATGTGTATACCTGTCCTTAGTCTCATTCCAGTTCCTATCGTCTCCCTTATTGTAGGTCACCAAACAGCTGCTAGGCAGGTACATACTTACATAGACTTTTTACTGTCGCTTCTTCTGAGTTGGTTGCTGTTATAGAGGTAGGCCTATCAGACACTAACGTCGTTCTTGCTGCATACTAGGATCAGAACAGCCACAGTTTGGTGGGTGCAATCAATTAGCATCCTTCCAAGATGTCCTTAAGGCAAAAGCCATAGGCTGGAATGTGTATTGATGCCAGTTTGTGATGATGGGAGGGGGTGCTATTGACAATCTAGCTAGTAACGAACTTGATCTTAGAAGTAAATTCAAAAGCTGTTTAAAGTAATAGAAAAAGAGTATTCTTCCCGTTGATCTTTTACCTGTTGTTAATAATTTCTTGATATTATTTACAAGTAGGATCATACAGCTATAGTAGTCTTCATCAAATTTTTGTTTTAAACTGATATACTCAGAAGAGTACATTCAGCCAGTTTTATCACCTTATAATGTGCTTCATGTGATGCTGAAATCAGAGATCTGAACGCTAATCGTACTTCCGTTCGTTGTAAAAATGGACTAGCAATAATAGGGTGTTCTGCTCTTGCCTCCACTGCAGGATAGATGAACTAGAGAAGCAACTACAAGAAGACATGCAGGAAATTGGACTAAATTCTTCAACTGGAGACGAAGAGCAAGAAAACTCTGATGAAGATAGAGATCTGTCAGAAGAACACAGGTTTTTCCTCTTTAATATCACCTAAATCTGTTGTTTAGTTTCTTTATTCTCCCAATGGGCATGCATACTCAGTGTAATGTTTATGTCAGTGGTTCTCAACCAGGGGTCTGAGCCCCCCGGAGGGGTCTGAGCAGGTTTCAGGAGGTCCACCAAGCAGGGCCGACATTAGACTCACTGGGGCCCAGGACAGAAAGGCAAAGCCCTGGGCTCTGAGCCCCGACATCTGGGGCTAAAGCCAAAGCCTCAGCAACTTCGCTTTGTGGGGCCCCTTGTGGCGTGGGGCCTTGGATAATTGCCCTGCTTGCTACCCGCTAACGCTGGCCCTGCCTTTTATATGCAAAAAACAGTTGTTGTGGCACAGGTGGGCTGTGGAGTTTTTATAGCAAGTTGGGGGGGACTTGGAAAGAAAAAGTTTGAGAACTCCTGATTTATGTGGCTCCTGTAACCTATCCCTGTTACCTCTTTGTTTTTTTAAAATGCAAGCGCCTACTTTATCTTCAGGGTCCTACATAATTACTTGGCAATAACTGTATTGAATCTAGGCTAAAGAGGCTTTTCAGTTTAAGGCTGAAATGTTCATCAGCCAAGGATAAAACTGTCTCAGACAGGTAGTACCAATTATCTAAGTTCACAAGAACAATTGTGTGTATTACAGGGCATTTATAAAGAGGTTTTCAGTAGTATCTGATGCCATTCCTGATTCTCATCCTGGAGAAGAAATATTTCACTTCTCAAACTCTGGGAAAATCTTCAATCAACAAAACCTTGATTTGAGGAATTCTGGTTTCATCCCTCAAAATCCTATAGAAAAACTCCTTCTTAGGTGAGGATATTTTTTTTCCCCCTCTTCTTCTCCTCCCCCCCCCCCAATGTTATTGCCCTTTATTTGCAAGGCTGTCATACTGTCTAGATTTTTCTGAAGAGTTTAAAAAAAAAAAAAAAAAAGCCTTTGGATGGAAGTGAGTTCTGCCTTACCTTGAAAACCAGTGCTGACCCCTTTATCTGGAACTCAGGTTTTCCTAGGGGGCTTTACAAAACAATTATGCCACTGCATGAAAGGAGGCTTTGCTGTTTCCCCCTGTAGGTGGGAACCTGGGTCTCCTGCCTAGTGGTTAGGGCTCCAGGTGGCAGCTCTACCTTGTGGGCACAGTTCCCGAGTGGCAGCCCAATCGTGGTGCAGTTCTCACGTAGGGTAGGGAACCCCAGGTCCTCCCACTTCACTGGGTTCCGATCCAGGGTTGACTTGGTGCGGTATTGGGTCACCTCCTTCCCTGGAGCTCCTAGAGCATATCCTTCTCCCTGTCCTGCCACCCCCAACTATGCTGTTTGGCTGCCTTTTCAATCTCGCCTCCAACCCAAGAATGCTGGACACAGGCAGGTACAGGGCCTCCTGAGCCCAGAGGTGCTCCTTAACCCTGCCTGTCCAGTGAGCGGTTTATAAACCCAGTCACGCCACCTCCAGGCTCACTGAACAACCCACCTCCATTTTTCATTAACATGGATGAAGAAGGATTCAGGATAGAGTGCTTCCCCCTGTTTCTGTTGGCTCTTGGAATCCTTGGCCCATGGAATCCTTCACAAGCTTGACAGTTTGCTAAGGCAGACCTGAAAAATACAGTATAATGAATGAAGAAAGTTAGCTGCTTGGGTATGGCAAGACCCAGAAGATCGGGTCTCCTAAAATGGACTGTGAGCTGTAGTACTTGTTGCACTCATTTGTAGAAAGGTTGCCATGCTAAGGAGGATTGAAACAAAAGTTTTTACAGCTTAATCATTATGTTCTGGGGTGACGTGAAGCCTAGAATCCTTCGCGTATCTAATCACGCAGCCCATCAGAAGAACTAGTTGAGTCTCATGACAAAACCCCTAGAACCAATTTAAGCATACGGCTGTCTTGTCATGAGAAAATTTGGAAGTAACGGTAAGTCATGGCAAACTCCTTCCATCTTCTTTCCCTTATAGGGAGGTGGCACTTAATTCCTTATCTGTTTTACATTAGCGTTTAGAGGCCCTAACTGAATGTGAAAAGAGGTGAAGTGGCTTGTCTTAGGTCACATAACACACCAGCTGCAAAAAGAACCCAATTTTTCTGACTCATAATCCAGTTCCCTATCCATCGGTCCATACTGCTTTCCAGAGGAAGGGGAGGGAAACCAAGGGTCCAGCATCTTCTCTTCATTCCCTTTTGGGGAAACAAACAGAAGTGTTTCTCTTCACCTATCATCAGAGGATAAAATTAATAGGGACCTAAAAAAAAGTTACAATCTGTGGCATCCCTATCCCCCTTATCAAGGCTTAATCATAGAACTAAGATCCTTTGTATGCCTGTGTAACCCACAAGAGCAAAATTTCCTTGTACTTTAAATGGCTTCATACACATCACAAAAGCAACAGCTGACACTATACCCCTTTGATAGTTTCATAAAGATCAAAACTCAGTTTTAAATTTCGAATGTTTCACTATTCAGTTTTTAATTTTCCTTTTGCATTTTGCTGAGCTTGGGCAGGAAATTAGACTGTGCTGCTTTTTTAAATTCTTTTTTTAAGTTAGTCAGTTTCACCTCCAGAATCTCTTGTTTTATGATGCTACGGTGTTTGGCTTTTAAATACTGCAGGAAAATATTGGAATGCAAGTAGTTTTCAATTTTTTCTGTTTTTTTTTTAAATTTTATTAAACCATTCCCAGAATAGAGACTGAGGTGATTATCCCTTTCACTTTAGAGAAGGGATATATGTGTATATGATAGAGGTATACAAAATGATGATTTGGACATAGAAGGAAAACTAGATGCTCTTAGTTATCCTTTCTCGTAATATAGGAACAAAAGATTCAATAAGATTGTAATTCCACAGGTATAAAACTGATAAAAGGAAATACTACTATGCCTAATTAACCTGTGAACTCTTACCAGAAGTTGCTATAATTGAGGCCAGTGATTCAGCAAATTAGACACTGATGATAAAAACATACATGGTTATATGAGACGGTTGCTTAGAAGGGGTAAAAACACACATGCTTCAAGGTATAAGCCAGTATCTAATTAGGAAGACACTTCATCCGTGGGCTTATTTCACAAGTGTTCACTATAAAGTTTCTTCTGTTTTTCCACTAAAGAAACTGGTAGCCCCTATTTTCAGAGGCAGGGTACTGGACTAGCGGGGGCCACTGGTTTGATCCATCTTAGCAGTGCATATATTTGGTTATAAAAATATAATCCAAATTAGTCTTAGAATTTGTTTTTTCATTAGTAGAGCTAGTACACTGTTTAAAAAGTACATATCTTTAAAACAATTATGCCTTTTAATGAAGACCAGTGAATATTTGAAAGCGAATTATTCTTTCTTAATCTTAAAATTTTCAATGTATATTATGACAGTTGAGAGAGGACTAATTGCTTTAAAATTAGTCACCTGAGTTTGAAAAGTTTTATTATGAATAAGGTACAGCCACTGTAGTAGACTAAGGCCTTGTCTAAACTACAGTTTTGTCGACAAAAGTCAGCAAAACAGTAGAGGTATACACATTGAAATGCTTCTCCTGCTGATGTAATTCTCCTGCTATGCTGACACAATAAAACCACCTCGAGGAGCGGCATAGAATTTATTGCGATGTAGTTAAAGCAATGCAGTGTTAGTATAGACAGCTCACTTGATTATGTCTCCTAATTTGCCTCCAGGAGGTGTTTCACAATGCCCCTCATGACTGCTCTGGTCACCAGTTTGAAGGTACACAGGTATGCACCCCTCCCCCGTTTAAAGGCCCAGGAATTTTTGAAATTCCTCATTTGCTCGGTGTGCGCAGTTCACACGGCATCATCCTGGCTGACCATGCTGGCTTTATGCAGCAGACGCGCTCCTGCATAGAGCCCAGAGAAGCTGTTAGATCTGCTGACTATATGGGGAGAGGAGGCTGTGCAATCACAGCTTCGCACCAGCCATAGGAATTTCAATACCTATGGGCTGATTGCCAGTGACATGCAGGAGAGGGACACGACAGGGACACGCAGCAATGTCATGATAAAATAAAGCGGCTGAAGCAGGTGTACCAGAAGGCAAGGGAGGCCAACCGTCGCTCTGGTTCAGCACCGAAGGCATGCCACTTCTAAAAGGAGCTGAACGCTATCCTCAGCGACGACCCCACCTCCACCACCAAGAGTCCCGTGGATACTTTGGGGCGAATGGAGACTGCTGACTCAGCCCTGATGAGGAAGTGGTGGACGAGGAGGTGGAGCTGGAGGATGCTGTGCAGCACATGGCAGAGTTGTCCAGTGCCATGGCTAGTCAGGACCTCTTTTCCACTCTGGAAGGGTCTAGCCAGTCCCTGCAGTCCTGCTCTGATGTGCAGGAGAGGGGAGCTCCGGTAAGTGCTCATTTTGCTTTCATACTGCATGGTGAAAAGAGATTGAGCTCTCATGTACTTTGCTATAGGTTGGAGGATGGGGTAAGGGACAGAAATTAACAGAGCCTGTCCATCTATGCAGTGGGGCCACGGCAGAAAAGTTTTAGTGTACACAGGGATGTCTCTTTGGAATCCTCCATAGTGATCTCTAGGAAACTTTCCTGAAGATATTCTGCAATCCTCTGCTGAAGGTTCCTTGGGAGAGTTGCTCTGTTTCTCCCCCATCTGTAGGAAACTTTGCTGCTCCACGCAGCAATTATTTTTGCAGGGACCAGAGCAGTATGCAAGCAAGCAGCCTATGGAGCTAGTCTGAAGCCACCTGCATGCAGCAGATGCCCCCTTGCATCCTGGGTTACCCTTAGGAGTGAGATATTGGGTTCAATTACCCCAGCCTGTGGAAAAATGTACCAATATTCAGAGTAGGTTCCCAAGCCACTTATAGTAACCCCCTTCGCAAAACACCCTTTGTCCCCTCTGTCCCCCCTCCTCCCCCCAAACTCACCATGATTGGGACTCACGGCGACCTGTGTGCTAGCCAAGAGACAGTGAGAAAGAGGTGTGTGTAACTTTTGATAGTCTCAGCTGTGAGTGCACTCACAATATTGTCTCTATTCATTGTTTCTTTGCCTTCGTCTACAGATGTGCCCTTGAGAAACACACTCCTTCGCACCAGCAGAGCACCTCCATCAGATAAGACAGTGACTCAGGAGGAGAAAGGAGGATATGTTTCGGGAGGTGCTGCAGTCAACAGATACAGCATAGAGCGAAACAAAGAGTATGGAGGGAGACAATGAAAGACTGAGGCTGGATAGCCAGGAAAGGACATGGGCAGGAGCGGATAATTAAGGTCCTCGAGGACCAGACAGAGATGTTGAAGTCCTTCATTAGCCTGCAATCACAGCAAATCTGTGCCTGTCTCCTCCTCCAGCCGCTACAGAATTCTGGTCCATGCGCTCCCCAAATTCCCCCACCACATTCATCGTAGGTTCCTCGTCCCTTGTCGTACCATGTGCACGCTATGCTGGGGGACTGGTTTCCTAGTGAAAGCTGGAGTTATACCCAGCTGTGAGAGCCCTAACTGTGAGATTGTTCTTCTTTGTTGTGTCCCCTGTTTGACCAAAAGTTTGCATTTGATCCTGTTGTTTGACTTGAGACTCTGAAATTAAATGTCTTTATTTGTGAAATACATACATTGCTCAGTGCTAACATTGAAACACATTGGCTATAGATAGGACTATTTGCTCCTTGCAATTAATGCTCAAGAAGCAAGCACTACAGGGGTAATTCATGGTGGCATGTCAACATTACTTGGCCAAATGCATCACATACTGACACATTACTGGGAGTCATTGTCAAAATGCTCCTTCGAAGCCTCCCTGATTTGAAAAGCCTCCCGCTGCGCCCCTTTAATTGCTCTTGAATCTGGCTGCTCAGAATCGGCAGCTGGCTGCTCAGAATCAGTGGCCCATCCCTGAAGAAACTTTCCCCTTTTGATTCACAAATATTATGGAGAATACAGCTGGCTGTAATGACCATTGGAATATTTTCCTCATTGAGGTCTAACCAGCCAAAAAGACAGCACCAGCAATCTTTTAATTGGCCAAAGGCATATTCAGCAGTCATTTGGCACCTGCTGAGCCTGTTATTGAAGTGCTCCTTTCTGCTGGCTAGGTTCTTGTATAAGGCTTCATGAGCCACGGGAGCTACGGGGTATGCACAGTCTCCAAGGATCACTATGAGCATTTGCACATCCCTCATTGGAATTTTCTGGAAAGAAAGTCCCAGCATGCAGCTGTCTATACATTCCAGTGTTCCGAAAGATGTATGCATCGTGCAGTTTCTCTGACCACGCCACACTGAAGTCAGTGAAACAGCCTGGGTGATGCACCAGTGCCTGCAAGACCATGGAGAAGTCACCCTTTTGGTTGATGTAATCTGTTTCAAGATGGTCAGAGGTCAAAATTGGGATATGCATTCCATCTATCACCCCGTCGCAGATAGGGAATCTCATTGCCGCAAAGCTATCTATTATTTCTTGGATGTTACTGAGTCACAGTCCTTCATAGCTGGATGCAGTTAATGGCCCTAGCCATTACATCACCGCAGCACCCAGGGTGGACTTTCCAACTCCAAAGTGATTTGCGACTGACTTTTAGCAGTCTGGAGTTGCCAGCTTCCACACAGTGATCACCACTCCTTTTTTCCACAGTGAGGGCAGCTCTCGTTCTGGTGTCCTTGCACCTCAGTCTGGGGTGAGCTTCGCACACGGTTCTAAGAATGTGGCTTTACGCATCTGAAAGTTCTGCAGCCACTGCTTGTCATCCCATACATGCATCACGAGGCGATTCCCACCACTTAGTGCTTGTTTCCTTAGCCCAGTACTGATGGTCTACCCTGGCAAGCTGTTCTGTGAATGGCAGCAGCAATCTTGAATTATTTGTTTCCATAGCAGACTGCAGAGCAGGGAACACCAGTTCACCCTGTTCTGCAGCTCATGGAAAACTGCCGGACCAGTTGCCTTGTGTTCGTATGCTCAGCATCACAGTGATCGGTAGCTGAGGATCCATACTGTCAATTACCGGCAGTGGGCACACAGTTTACTAGGGCTGTTGAAAAATGGTGTGAAATGAGGTAGGAAGCCCATGGAATGATGGGATGGAAAGACTTGCATCACAGGATGGCATGCACAGCCCCATAATGCACTATGATCCATTCCCAGAGCTCCCAGCAGCAGAGGGTCACAAAGGGTGGTGAGTTGTACAGTGGAATAGCTACCCCTAATCCAACACACTCTCTGTCAATGCAAGAGCAATGACTGTGGACGTGCTCAGCTGACACAATGTTGCGTGGACGTGCTCCACTGATGTTAGAGCAACTTATGATCATTGTCAAAACTTAAGGTGACTTAATTCTGTAGCATAGACATGGCCTGCAACTTGTATCCACCAGGAATATAGTGAAAAGAATATTTGTAATGGATGTTTCATAAACTCAGAATTCTCGTTAAGTGAGATCTTGGGGGGGGGGAAATACTGTTTTTATGGTTTTGGAGATGTCGATTTTGTCACCAAATTGATTTCTGTTCTCTTTCTAACTATTTTCACAGATCAGAGGTAACACAGCAGCTTTCTTTAACAACTCAGGGTTTCCTCAGTTGTGCTTACAGTTGTACACAGTGCCCCATGCCAGTTTTGAAGTGGCTGTTTCAGGTAAGATCACTGCTATTTTTCACTTCTCCTAGGTACAATTATATTCATGATTAGTTTATTTGGGGACATATAGTTATACAGTCATACAGTTAGAATACCCAAGATTGTGAACCTATTAGATCAGTTTCTAATTTAAACATAAATCACCCTGTCTTTCTGGATCCTGATCTGTCCTCCAATCTGAAATATTTCAGCTGCACCTCTCTTCCTGCAAACACCAGAGACATTTCAGACACTGTGGGGTTCTGGGGCTTGGCCATGCCACTTCGGTCTTTTCACCTTCCTGGCACTACAAACAGAATAGGACTTCAGTAATCCTGCCTTATTCTTTAGAATCCTAGTGTCTTAAATCTTATTTTGGGGACAACAGAAAGCTCTCTCTTCCATCTTCCCATCCCTGTTATCCCTTTTAGGAGATCAAATTTCTTGTACCCAGTCTGTCTAGTATGATCATCTACCAAACTCCTTTTTTCGCCTCTTCCCTCCCCAATCAAGGCAGAGCTGGCCAAACAGTGCAAGTAGAAGACCAGTAGGTGCTCTTTCTGTCAGGAGTCAGAAGGATTGGGGAGCTCTGCCACACCTGCTCCCATTCCATAGAATCTTATGCTGGGGAAGGGGCTCTGACTCTGGACAGCAAATCAGGTTTTCCATTCCCTTGTGACGCTTCCCCTATCACCAGCAGGCTTCTGTAGAGACCCTCAACAGGGGTGGTTCTGTCCTGAAACAGGCCTAAGGGTGGAATATCTCTTGTCTATCATATGGATGCTGTTGACTTCAGACATGTGGGTACAGGAGTCTGTACAGTATAGATGTTCTCTGGAGCTCCTCCACACCCTTCATTTCCTCTTTAGACCCTGAGAAAAATTAAACTGACTGAAGGAGACCTTTCACTTCTATAGTTAAGGGTCTTAAAGCCTGTCTTTCGTGATAAAAGATGCTCAAGGCCGTAGTCTGTATTCTCCACAGTAAAGAATAGATTATGAAGAGTTTGACCTGTCTTGGACCTCAGGAGAATGAACAGCTAGATGAGGGCAAAGTTCAAGATGGAGACTCTAGTTGCAGTTATAGCAGAAATTTCTCCATCAAACATATTGACACTGGTGGTTATGGCAGAAGCTTATCTGCATGTCTCTCAGACCTGTTTAACTTCTATTGCTCAGTTGCAGAAATCACCACAAAAAGCATTACTTTTTAGTCTGTCTTCTGCCCCCAGGATGCTCTGAAGTTGTCAGTAGTGACACTAGCCAGACTTAAGGAGTCCAGGAATTCATCTTGACATTCTCATCAGAGCTTCATCCCCAGGGGCCATACAGGAAGCACCCCAGGGTACTTTCCTGGTCACATGATTCAGGCATGTGGGATTCTGATAAATAGCTCTGACACCACTCTTTTTCCAGCCCCTCACGCAACTACTAAATGAGTGATTCAGAAGATCAAAACTGAAGAAGCAATCAGTGGTCACCCCAATTGCCCAAGAATACATGGTTCTCAACTAGTTAAATGAAGAGATGTAACAGTTCCTTCTCTGCAGACAGCCTCTCCCGTCCCATAGTCTGTTCTTGGAAACCGCCTCAACTACCTAAACGGGGTAGCTTGGCTGTTCAGCAGCAGTTGCTAAACAAGGTACTCTCCTAGCTTTCTTGTGGGCATTTTACCTTTTTCAGCTTATACGGAGTATTGACAGTTCTAGTAATGGTTTCGGGGGGGGGGGGGGGGAATCAACTTGGAAACCAGAGATTCCATCTCCACTGGATTACTTGCAGCTCATCCTAGACTTGGAGTTGAACAGTTGCATCTCAACAGCAAATAGTGTTCACAGGTTTGTCATAAGGTAGCTCAGAGACTTTGATATCAAAGTTTTTAGGGCAATTTGTCTATCCAAAAGTTAGCTGTTTTCCAACCTGGGAGTAGGGTTATAAGCTCTTGCAACCTATCAAGTCACTGGAAAGTAGATGTCCCCTCCGTTCTTTCTCTCCATAAAGACATGCTTCCTGGTGTCAAAGACTTACACAGAAAGAGTCTGAAGTCTCTGCTCTTAGAAGGCACTGGCTTTACAGCATATTACATACAGCAGTTCTCTGTAGTTCATTTATTATCAAGGTAAACATCCTTCCATTTATCACAAGGAATTATTCATCTTGCCCAAAATCCTCAACATGCATGAGTAGGTGGGTCAAGTTCTGAATCATTGGAGAATATGCAGCTTCCGAAAAACTGATTCCAGAAGGCAGGAGCCCACTTGCCACATTGGCCTTAGGAAAAGACGTGAACCACCATTTAGGAAATCTTCTTTAGGGTTGTCTTTATATCTTTAAAAAACCTTCCTCCCCAGTTCTCCAACAATATTCAGGAAGATGGTCTCCAAATGGATTAATACAGTACTGCTGGTTTTAGGATATGCTGCTCTCCCTCCTTACCAATTTTTCTTTACTGTTTGCTACATCTCAAATGTTTCTGAGGGGAAGAGGTCAAGATTCAGAGATCAGGTTTCAGAGTAACAGCCGTGTTAGTCTGTATTCGCAAAAAGAAAAGGAGTACTTGTGGCACCTTAGACTAACCAATTTATTTGAGCATAAGCTTTCGTGAGCTACAGCTCACTTCATCGGATGCATACTGTGGAAACTGCAGAAGACATTATATACACAGAGACCATGAAACAATACCTCCTCCCACCCCACTCTCCTGCTGGTAATAGCTTATCTAAAGTGATCACTCTCCTTACAATGAGTGTGATGATCAAGTTGGGCCATTTCCAGCACAAATCCAGGTTTTCTCACCCTCGCCCCCCACAAAACAAACACACTCTCTCTCTCTCTCTCTCTCTCTCTCTCTCTCTCTCTCTCTCTCTCTCTCTCTCTCTTCTCTCTCTCTCTCTCTCTCTCTCTCTCTCTCTCTCTCTCTCTCTCTCTTTCTCTCTCTCTCTCTCTTTTCCCCCCCCCCCATTGTAAGGAGAGTGATCACTTTAGATAAGCCATTACCAGCAGGAGGGTGGGGTGGGAGGAGGTATTGTTTCATGGTCTCTGTGTATATAATATCTTCTGCAGTTTCCACAGTATGCATCCGATGAAGTGAGCTGTAGCTCACGAAAGCTTATGCTCAAATAAATTGGTTAGTCTCTAAGGTGCCACAAGTACTCCTTTTCTTTTTGCAAATAACCCAAATAACCTGTGGTATCATGCCTCACATTGTTCCTTGCTTAGGAGGCTTTGGCATTTATCTTTTTGTAATGTGTTTCTTCTCTTAACAAGGATTCAGGTTATTTTATTAATAAAACTGCAGTGTACCTAATACGTAATTTAGTTTGCAATGCTTCTTTCAACAGATGATGTCAGTTCATTCAGACTACTATGTTTCAGTGCAGATTTTGGATACGCTGATGGAGATAACAATTAAAAATGGTGAGTCTTTTAAACGAGACAGTGTGATTGACTGAGGAAAATGGTCATTAGGCCCAAATCTAGAAAGAGGAAAAACAGAGAATACGTTGGTTCTCTTTCATTACATTGCCACTGTAGATCCAGATTGTGAGTTTAGGTCCCTTTGCTGTGTGATATGGCACACATTTCATAGCTGCTAGTCTTTCAGTGATTGTATGCAAGCCATGCAGTTGGTCATGATCTCACTGTACAGCTGCAGGGGTGATACACCCAATACAAAGGTTACTCTGGTCAACTACTTTCCATCCTTGCCCAAATAGCACTAAAACTAGGAAGACATCTGTCCAGTAGATCAAATGTTGACTTTTTCCCTCCCAGAAGTCTTTTCCTCAGCCTTTATTTTGTGAGGTATAGGCAAACAGTCCATAGACTAAAAACTAGAAGGCAGTGTGATTTTTTTCAGATGGTTATATCTGGTTATATCAAACGCTGCATGGTTTTCCTTCAGGATAAATAGCAGAAGTGGTAACAGAGGGCCCCGTGTATGGAAATGGCCTTCAAGCATCTGCCCCTGCCTACATCTCTGCTCTCATTTCCTGCTTATCCTTCCCTCTCTCATATGCAGTTTCAAGGACTTCTGTCTGACCACTCCAGATATTCTCCAGCTTTTTTGTTCATTCAAATCCCTCAAAACTCGTTACTGATTAAAGCCTACCAGCTAATTCTTTTAATTAAAAAGGCAGTTACTCACCCATTTCATATAAACTTTTAAAAAGCTGCTATGGGTTGAGTTTCTCTGAACCATCCTATTTATTTTCTCCTTGATTTCTGTTGTCTGTTTAGATTGTAAGCTTCCGGGACAGGGAACATGTCCTCCTCTGTCTTGTACATCACCGTGTGTATCTTTGTCTCAAATGTTACTCCATAGGAGTAGGGTTTGATCCTGCTTGGGGCACTTTCAGTTTCCACTGTTTTCAGCATTCCTCGCAACAGCATCAAGTTCCAGTTTATAAAAGCGTGACCCAGTTCAGAGCTATAATCCTGATTCTTTTTGTCTGAAAAATTTTGCATCTCATTTTTATCTTCCCTTCTTAACTTAGCTACCCCTAGGCTCGAGAGCATCTTCTTACAATTGCTATGTGTATGTCAGACAGTAATGCATGCTATAAACCAATATCCCCTAGGCTTTGAGCATCATCTTTTTGGTAACTGCCATCAAACAAGAGTAAATTATACCTGTACAATGCTTTCTGGTTTAGAAATTGTGTCCATTCTTAGAGGCAGGCATAACCCTTCCGGTATTCTGATAATAGCCCCACTGGCAGTTTATCTGGTCCTCTGAAAGTAACCCTCACCGTACGTATCATGCCCTGGGTTGGGGAGCAACTTCAAAAACTCACCTAAAACATAAACTGCTCTGAACTAGAAAACCAATATCGCCTTTCAGTGTCAAGCACCACACCTTTAGTGCTACAAAATTATCCTGGTGGCTTTGTGGATAACGGGCCTGTACTTCGATGTACAGAAGATCCTCATGTTAGTAGTGCTTAGCACTTGTATCACATATATGGCCATTACACATATTCAGTTCGTTTAAAAGCAACAAACTCTAAAATTAACTTTTTAAACATCAGTGTCTTGTTTTGTACTTGTAGCTTCCATCAATGATGCACAGTCTAAAGCGTGGATTCCCTCACTGTCTGATATATCGGCTATATTTATCAATATGGGAGTACCTTTTAGATCGTTATTTCCTCTGCAGCATCTACAGCCCACCTTTAGTGAAGATGATATTTTGTAAGTAATTAGCTCTTGCTTTCTTTGCTCTAAACAATAAATATCCTATCTCACGCTGGAATGTAGACTAGGAGCTGCTTCCTTGGTTTTCTTCTGTCATGTCCACTCTCTCTGGATTTTTAAGTGTACACAGCCTGACTGTTAACCATATAGTACATAGAACACATACCATTATAACAATTTCTGCCAGTTAAATGTTCAACAAACCAGAGGGTTTATTGGTCCTTGGCTCTTCCTGCTTTAACTTTTCGCTGAGTTTTATAAAAAGCACAACCTAGGAAATTGGGCCAAACCATTAAGAGTGCTTTAGAGCAGTGGTTCTCAACCAGGGGCCTGGGGTCCCCCTAGGGGTCCTCGAGCAAGTTTCAGGGGGGCCTCCAGACAGGGCCAATATTAGACTCGCTGTGGCCCAGGGCAGAAAGCCGAAGCCCCACTGCATGGGGCTGAAGCCCAGGTCCCTGACCCCTGCCACCTAGGCTGAGCCTCAGCAATGTAGCTTTGTGAGGCCCCCTGTGGCATGGGGCCCCAGGCAGTTGCCCTGCTTGCTACCCCCTAATGCCGGCTCTGGCTTTTATATGCAGAAAACCAGTTGCTGGGGCACAGGTGAGCTGTGGAGTTTTTCTAGCATGGTGGGGGGGCTTCCGAAAGAAAAAGGTTGAGACCCCTCGCTTTAGAGACACCCAGAGCTTGTTCCCTGTAACGCTTTCTAAGAAATCATGCAATATTTTTCTTAAATTGAATCAAAATGGCTTTGGAGTATCTTTTTTTTTTTAAAAAAAATGTGTAGGTCGTTTAACACGTTTTCTCTTAGATCTGAAATGCAAATAACAGTGGGGAAACAAACAAGTGGAGAAACCTCTGCAGGTCCCGCTTTTTCTTGTCTGCCAGAAACCAACCTAATTAACGTGGTCAAGGTGAGATTTCTCAAGTGCTGTTTTTTTTTTAAGGGAGATCTATGTCTGAGTGCAGTACTGGGTATGTCTTGTGAGGGTAATACTACCCTGAGAGAAAGTCAAGCTCATGTTTTTGAGCTAGCTCTTCTGAGTAAAAGTTTCTAAAATTTAAATACAAAATTTTTAACTGGCTTCAAAAATATCTTGTGGAAATACTTTGTCATAACATATCATTTGTGTAGGGAAAGCGGTAACTGTATGATAGCATTACTGTTTACAGGAAATATTTAGAGCAACATTCTTGAGAAATCCAGAATATGTGTATTTCAGGATGTAGGTTAAGGAATACATATATTTTCAGAAGAGAATAAAGTGGGATTAACCCATACAGTAATACCTGAGAGCGTCTAGTCAAAATCTTAGATTTTTCAAGTATTGTTCGTTTAGCTGGGAAGCTTGTCAGCCACTCACCACCCTATATTTATATAGAATGTCTGTTCCATGGGGGATGATCACTGCTACAGCACCTTTTCCCAGCCTCTCTGGGGAATATTGTATTGGAATCAGATGAAAAGACACCCTGTCTGAATGACAGAAAGGAGGGAGTGAATAGTTTAAGAAAAATGTGCTACTGTAAATGAAAAAATACTCCCTTTTAGTCCCCTGGTATGATAGGAGATGTTGCAAGGGAAACCCATCAGTTAGTACACATTTAATATGCCTGCTGGCAAATTTAAGCTCCTAGAATATATTTTAAAATACGGCAGAGCCCTGTTTATCTGGTCTTGTTGGGACCCCTTGCCAGATTGGACAAAGAATGGGAAAATGCAATGCTGCATCGCCATCTAGTGGCCACAGGCGAGATCACCTGCTTCTGGCCCTGGAGTCCTGGTTGTTCTGTAAATGCAGAGAGCCAGTAAGGAGGGGGTCAGATAAATGGGACTCTACTGTTGTAATTTAACTGAAAATCTCATAATTTAATATGTTTGGGTTTTTTTCCCCAAAAAGTTTCTTGGTTTTTGTACAACTATGTATCCGGACGGGTATGCGGACAAGGAGCTTTTGCTGCTGCTGTTACTGCTGTTTAAAATTAGCCTGGAAAAACGACTGCAGCAAATTCCGTTGATCGATCTTCAGGGCCTGCTGTTAAACCT
Source organism: Lepidochelys olivacea (assembly GCF_965140295.1). NCBI lineage: Eukaryota > Metazoa > Chordata > Testudines > Cheloniidae > Lepidochelys > Lepidochelys olivacea. The sequence continues at coordinate 122,909,068 of NC_140417.1, forward strand.
ACTGAAAAATATCAGAGACTGGGATGCCCAGGTAACGTCATACCTGATTTTATAATGCTAGGTATACAAAATTACAGCTTGAGTCCAAGGAAACCCGCTCTTATTTAAACGTCGGCCTGTACTGAAGTACGTTCATGTGGTCATCCTGACTTGCGTTCTCGACTTAGCAAAAAAAAAAAAATTTTTTTAACTTAAATAACAAAATCACAATTGGAAAATTCAGCATAAGCAAGATGAGTAATCATGGGGGAAGTGACTGACTGTGTGGGGGAGAAGGGTAAGTGTAAATGTTTCTCTACCATTGTGCTTGTCTGGCTTGTTTGTAAGCGAGCACTATATTGAATTGTACAAGAATCTGACTCAACAGAGTTCTTGTAAATTTAGAATGTCTGCTTGAAAGAATGAAGCAAAGCATTATCCTAAATGTAGCTGGCAAGCAAGTTTTTTGGCATACAAACCTTGACTGTCCTACTGTAAATTAATAAACCTGGAATATCTATGGGCTGACTACCTACAAATGCAATGCAAAAAATATCATTGAGGACATACTCTCCCTTCTTTCTGCACGGCTCCAGGAAGGGGATAATGGTTTGATTGTAGATATGTGGATTTTCTGACCACTTTTCATACATGTAACAGCTGACCATTTTAATATAATCCATTCTTAGTAAAACTTTTTCCTTTTTAAGATGCCTCAGCTCTGTCTGACAATTAGTGAACTTTCCAGTCATCACCATGATCTCCTTTGGTTAGTTCAACTGGTCCCTAGCTGGGTAAAGCGTGGAAGGTAATAAGTGTTGCATTTATTTGATGTTTATAAGTTAACAGTTTATGTAATATCAAAATTGTGCTAAGCACGTTAGACGTATCCTGAAATACACACAGGTTTAAGTAAAGAAGCCTACAAAAAGTGGAAACATTGGAAGAAATTACTAAGAAGTAGTATAAAAGAATAGCATAAGCATGTAGAAAGGCTAAGGCACAAAATGTGTTGCTTCTAGTAAGGGATGTAAGAGGCAATACAAAGATTCTTTAATTACATTAGGAGCAAGAGAAAGACAAAGGAAAAGTATAGGTCCTTTGCTTAGTGGGCAGGAAGAGATAACTGATGACATCAAGAAGACTGAGGTAGTTTTGCTTCAGTTTTCACTGAAAAGGTAGTCAACATAATATCAAGAACAAGGGGGAAGGAACGCAAACCGAAATAGGGAAAAGAACAAGTACAAGAATATTTGGGTCAGTTAGATATATTCAGGTCAGCAGGGCCTGATCAAATTCATCCTCAGTTACTTAAGGAACTAGCTGAAGCAATCTCTGAACCGTTAGCAATTATCTTTGAGAATTCATAAAGGACGGTTGAGGCCCCAGAAGACTGGAGAAGGGGAAACCTAGTGCCTGTCTTTTTAAAAAGTGGAACAAAGAGGACCTTGGGAATTATAGACCTGTCACCTAACTTCAATACCTGGAAAGATTCAGGAACAAATTATTAAACAATCAAAATTTAAATTATTAAACAGTTTGTAAGCACCTAGAGGATAATAGGATTATAAGGAATAGCCAGCATGGATTTGTCAAGAACAAATCATGCCAAACCAGCCTGACTGCCTTATTGGACAGGGTTATTGGCCTAGTGGGTGTGGGGGAAGCACTGCAGCTTTTGACACAGTACCACATGACTTTTTTTCATAAGCAAACTAGGGAAGTGTGGTCTAGATGAAACTCCTATAAGGTGGGTGCACAACTGGTTGAAAGACCATACTCATAACTACCAGTAGTTCTCTGACAGACTGTGAGGTTGTTTCTAGGGGGTCCCGCAGGCGTCAATTTTGGCAATACTATACAATATTTTCATTAATGACTTGGATGATGGAATGGAGAGTGTATGTATAAAATTTGCAAGTGATGCCCAGCTGAGAGGGGTTTCAAGCATTTTGGAGGGCAGGATTAGAATTCAAAATGACCTTGACAAATTGGAGAATTGGTCTGAAATCAGCAAAATAGAATTCAGTAAAGACAAGTGCAAAGTACTTCATTAAGGAAAGAAAAATCAAACGCACAACTGCAAAATGGGAAATAACTGGCTAGGTGGTGCTGCTGAAAAGGATCTGGGGGTTATCGTGGATCACAAATTGAATGAGTTAGCAATGTGATGCAATCCTGACAAAATATTCTTTGGTATATTAACAGGATTCTTGTGTGTAAGACATGGGAAGTAATTGGGTCCCATAGTACTTGGCACTAGTGGGGCCCCAGCTGGAGTATTGTGTCCAGCTTTAGGAAAAATGTGGACAAATTAGAGAGTCCAGAGGAGAGCAACAAAAGTGATAAAAGGTTTAGAAAACGTGACCTGTGAGGAAAGATTTTTAAAAAACTGGGCCTTCTACCTTTATTTAGTGAAGCTGGAAGATCTGCACTAGATATGCAAAAAAGCACATGCTAAAATACTTTAGGGAAATCATATTTTGCCTCATATGCAATGTTAAAAAGCACTTATTTGAGATGTTCCTTTTTTAAAAAAACAAACTTCTCTTTCAGACAAATAAGACGACACCTTAGCCTAACGATAATTTCAAAGCTTCTTAACAAAAAGTATACAAGTTTACCTGTTACCAGTGACCTGCAGGTACTGTATACATACCTTCTGTTAAAATTTTGTGTGTGGGTTTTGTTTCATTTTGCTATTTAGTGATTAAATGTGTTTAATTTACATCTTGGTCTTGACTCTCTGAGGCTCATATTTGCTGTGGTTTAGGAGTTCTTCAAGATGACCGATTAGATTTCTAAAATTCTGTAAATCACAAGTGCTGTATGCTGTTAAATATAGCTCTTCAATTCCCTGACTTATTCCACAGCTACCATTGCTTTATTCTGTAATAGGTGATTTATTTTTTTTAATGTTAACTCCTTAAGATCCATTTTCCTGACAATAATGGTACCATGCCTTTTGCAAGTTTCTCCTGCTTATTGCTTGTCATGCAAAAATCAGCATTTGGTTACTAACATAGTGTTGGCTTAATGTTGGCAACACACAAGAATTAACTTGTTAGTTTGTGAATAGAGTAAAATTACCTACTGTTTTAGATGTTGAGTTTTCATTTTGGTGGACAAAATAGTCTCCAACTGGTGGTGATCTGTTGTTTGTACTGTATTGAGCTTTGCAGTGTCAGGAAGCTATACTAATTCCTAGAACATTTGTTTATTGGCTTTTATATAGATGTCTCTTCTATATCAGTATCTGGTGCAGATGAAGCCTTCTGACTTATTACAGAAAAAGATAGAAGCAAGAAAGGAGCAACAGGATGACCTCAGTGGAGAGTCCGTCTGTACACAACTAGAGCAGCAGGTATATGTGATTTGCATTCCTCCTACACATTTATTTTGTCATTTGGAACATGTTGACTTTCACAGTTTGAGTCAAGTGCTTGAGGGGTTCTGTGTATGGAATGCCTTGCAGCATCTTGCTCTTAGTATTTTATATCCATTCATATGAGCTGAGATACTATTATTATTTATTGTTATGGTAGTGCTTAGAGGCCACAGCTGAGATTGAGTTCGAATTGTGCATGAAAAATGCCTAGCACATAATAAGGCACTTTGTGCCCCCAAAAAGCTTACCGTCTGTCTAGAAGCTGTCTACTCTGCAGTAATATTATTCTTTGCCTATATTGGAAGACTGGAGATTGTGCAGGATGGCTTAGTCTGAAAGCCATTCCTTCAGGATCTTGGTATACATGTTTGATGTTGGGAGGTAAGCTGAGAGAAAAACATAGCTACCCATTTCATGCATCCAGTTTGTTTAATTATAACAATTGGAAATACAGAAAACCTTTCAGGTCATGTAGGGACCCATGTAAAATTGTTCCAAAATTGTATTTTCCAGTGCTCTTGTCCATTTTGTTTCAAATTATTTATTTAGGCAAATTTTCAGATATACATGTTTAATGACCTTGCCATCTGGCTTTCCTGAGGGCTTAAAACTAGATGATATAGCACTAAAATAAAATGATCCTAAAATCAATTATCCATGGTGTAGTTTCAGAGGAGGGTGGCAGCACTCTGAATTTAACGAAGATTCAAGTTCACACATGTAATATTAAAAGCATTCATTATGTTGGCTTCTTTCTAGGCCTACTATCTGACCTACAATCTTCTTCACTTGGTCAGTGAAGTTAGTTGTTTTGACGTTGTGAATTCTAATCAGAGGGTAAGTAACTGGCTCAAGTGATTGGCTGCTTATGATGGTGCTTTTTTTGTAAAGGGACACAGTTTAAATTTTGTTAAATATTAGAGGAAAACATTTCTTACTTTTGTGTAAGAGATCAGTGGAGCTAGCTGGAGGACAATTCTGTTTTGTAACAAATTTTGAGGCTTCAAGATTTATTTTCCTTCCAAAGTAGAACAGAAACAAAACCTTCTTCGAGTAGCGTCTCTGTGGATGCTCCACTTCAGGTGTCTTGACACCCTGTGCGTGTAATTGGAGATTTGTGGTAGCAGTGCTTGGTTGGGCTGTGCACGCGCTGTAGCCATCTTGCACCGTTCTGAGCAGTTACCTAGTGGTGCTCAGCCAACCGTCCTTCAGTTTTTTCTCTGCCGCCTTTGGGTTGAGTCAGAGCCATCAGCAGTTCCCTCTCTTACCTCAGATAGTTCATAGTTAATAGTGTTAGCTTAGTTGTAGTTAGCTACCCTACTGCCTTGCCCTACTATAATGTCTTATATTTCTTTATTTATATATAATAGAAAATATATTGCCTCAATATAAATCCTCGTACGCCCACATCTTGAATACTGCGTGCAGATGTGGTCGCCCCATTTAAAAAAAAAAAAATTGGAATTGGAAAAGGTTCAGAAAAGGGTAACAAAAATGATTGGGGGTATGGCACGGTTTGCCCTATGAGGAGAGATTAATAAGACTGGGACTTGTCAGCTTGGAAAAAAGACAACTAAGGGGGGATATGATAGAGATCTATAAAATTGTGATTGGTGTGGAGAAAGTAAAGAAGGAAGTGTTATTTACTCCTCCTCATAACACAAGAACTAGGGGTCACCAAATGAAGTTAATAGGCGGCAGGTTTAAAACAAAAGGAAGTATTTCTTCACACAACACACAGTCAACCTGTGGAACTCCTTGCCAGAGGATGTTGTGAAGGCCAAGACTATAACAGGTTTCAAAAAAGAACTAGATAAGTTCATGGAGGATAGTTTCATCAATAGCTATTTGCCAGGTTGTGCAGGGATGGTGTCCCTAGCCTCTGTTTGCCAGAAGCTGGGAATGGGGGAGAGGGGATGGATCACTTGATGATTACCTGTTCTATTCATTCCCTCTGGGGCACCTGGCATTGGCCATTGTTGGAAGACAGGATACTGGGCTAGATGGACCTTTGGTCTGACCCAGTATGGCGTTCTTATGTTCTTCATATGAAAAAAAAAAAAAATTCTTTTTCCTTTTACTGTCCCCCTGTCTTTTCAAGAGGCACACAGCGATAGCCTCAAACAGGGCCATCCCAGTTTTTTCCTTGAAGAAACAGACGCTCTCAGGCATGCCCGCGTCAGCTGGCTTTAAATGCTGCCTGACTTGCAGACTTTCTATACTGGTCTCTGACATAACACATCACTCAAAAGTGCCCAGGCAAAAAAAGCCAGGGATCTCCAACTGAAGCTCCTCATGATGGAGAAATCCCTCAGGCTAGCCTCAAATCCAGAGTCCAGGACACCCCCTGGCCAACGGTTGCTGGGAACAGCAGCTGATGGGTTCTGCTCCAACAATGGCTCACAAGGAGCCTGTTCCAAGCATGGCTACCAAAAAGCAGGCATAGACATCCCCACACCGAGAATTGCCTAAAAGAAAACGATCTCCAACGGAAAAATCTGCCCTGGTACCGACGGCACTCAGAGTGCCGGACCGCGGAGCACTGGGAACGTCCGGCACCGAGAATTCCCAAAGAGCTGAAAACCTATGTGGGCAAGCTTTAATGGAGGTTCTCCCAGCAAAGTGAAACTTTCCAACTCGGCACCCACAGAGCCGAAGACTACCTCGGTAGTGAGTGGTACAATGGCTTCACCTGCTGTACCTAATACCTCACAGCTCTAAATCCTTGGCACCACCAGCTTCAGCTCATACTCCTGGGCCATCCGCCATGCCGTCTCCCGTGAGGCTCAGTGCCGGTCTGCAGCAGTTCATGAGGCATTCAGACCTGATAGTGGGCTCTGTGCCTGAATCTCCTTTGATCAGAACCAAGGGTACCCCATCCAGATCAGTACCAAGCCAGCTGACTACTCCCTGCAGATCAGCCCCTCCTATCTCTGGTGATGAGGAAGAGGAGGATGAAGCAGTAATATACACTCTTCACCATTCCTCACCCAAGCCCAGACCATCTCACCACCAAACACCTACCATATGAGGATGGTATGGTCAGCCATGGGCACCGCCCCCACCATACCATTCCCACCTAACTGGTCCTACTAGGATACATGGGCAATGTATATGGCCCAACACCACAGACTCATTAGCCCGCCCAGGTCCAGAACAGCATGATACTCTTCACCAACTGTCCCAGCTCCCTCGGAAACACAAGAGGAAGAGACTGAGTGACCTGAGAACATAGCTGAATATGACACTTGGCTGCCTACTTACCTCTCTTCGTCATCACTGAACAAAAACCATAATGCCGCCATCACCCACCACGGGGGATGATTTCAAATCCTTTCAGGACCTCTTGAAAAGGGTAGCCGAATCTCTAGACACTTCACTAGAACAGCTACCAGAAGCCCAACCGAAGCTCACAGACGTACTCCAGGCATCCCCGTCGGCAAAGATAGCTCTGCCAATTGATGATGCAATCATTGAGCCTGAAAAAATAATCTGGCAGACACCTGCTACAGCACCACCCTCGTGTAAAAGAACTGACAAAAAATATTACGTGCCAGCAAAAGGGGCTGAGTTCCTATTTACATACCCTATGCCAAACTCCTTAGTAGTGGAGGCAGTCAACCAAAGGGGGAAACAACACAACTCCTGAATGACACCATATGACAAGGATTGGAAAAGGCTAGACCTTTTCAATCAAAAAGCTTATTCCTCAGCTACACTTCAGTTCTGCATAGCTAACTATGTGGCTCTGCTGGCCAAGTATACACACAATATGTTCTCCAAAATGTCAACTTTTATTGAAAATTTACCCAGTGACAAAAAAAGAACAGTACAAAGCAAATATTTCTGAAGAGTCTCTCATCACCAGGATGGCCCTACAGGCCTCTCTTGACTCTGCAGACACGGCAGCACAATCCATCACGAAATCTGTGGTCATGCGCCATACATCTTGGCTCCACCTCTCCAGGTTTCCAGGGGAGGTCCAAGCAACAGTCGAGGATTTAACCTTCGAGGGTCAGAAACTATTTGCAGACAAAACCAATGTCTCACAGAATATCAGGGTTGGAAGGGACCTCAGGAGGTCATCTAGTCCAACCCCCTGCTCAAAGCAGGACCAAGCCCCAAATAAATCATCCCAGCCAGGGTTTTGTCAAGACTGACCTTAAATACTTCAAAGGAAGGAGATTCCACCACCTCCCTAGGTAACGCGTTCCAGTGTTTCACCACCCTCCTAGTGAAAGTTTTTCCTAATATCCAACCTAAACCTCCCCACTGCAACTTGAAACCATTACTCCTTGTTCTGTCATCTGCTACCACTGAGAACAGTCTAGATCTATCCTCTTTGGAACCCCCTTTCAGGTAGTTGAAAGCAATTATCAAATCCCCCCTCATTCTTCTCTTCCGCAGACTAAACAATCCCAGTTCCCTCAGCCTCTCCTCATAGGTCATGTGCTCCAGTCCCCTAATCAGTTTTCTTACCCTCCGCTGTACTCTTTCCAATTTTTCCACATCCTTCTTGTAGTGTGGGGCCCAAAACTGGACACAGTACTCCAGATGAGGCCTCACCAATGTCGAATAGAGGGGAACGATCACGTCCCTCGATCTGCTGGCAATGCCCCTACTTATACATCACAAAATGCCATGGCCTTCTTGGCAACAAGGGCACACTGTTGACTCATATCCAGCTTCTCGTCCACTGTAACCCCTAGGTCCTTTTTGGCAGAACTGCTGCCTAGCCATTTGGTCCCTAGTCTGTAGCGGTGCTTGGGATTCTTCCATCCTAAGTGCAGGACTCTGCACTTGTCCTTGTTGAACCTCATCAGATTTCTTTTGGCCAAATCCTCTAATTTGTCTAGGTCCCTCTGTATCCTATCCCTACCCTCCAGCATATCTACCTCTCCTCCCAGTTTAGTGTCATCTGCAAACTTGCCGAGGGTGCAATTCATGCCATCCTCCAGATCATTAATGAAGATATTGAACAAAACCGGCCCCAGGACTCATTACATACCCTAAAAGACTCAAGGGCGACCTTAAAAAGCCTGGGCATCTACATACCTGCAAACAAAAAGAAGCAGAGCAGGTTTTAAACAAAGACAGAATAGATGTCTGCAGAATCAAGACCAGCCTTCAAAGTCTCAACAATCCACTTCCAGAAAACAATTTTGAAGGCATAGTTGAGGACATGAGTCTTCCACACGCTCTCTTATTCCAGAATCTGAAATGGTCCCCCATCTTTTTGGAGACCATCTGTCACCATGCTACCCAGTCTGGCACTCCATCATGACAGACAAATGGGTGTCAGAGATTATCTGAAAGGTTTACTCCATCCCCTTTATTTCTATCCCACCTACCCACCCCCTTCCCCGTCCCACTTTAGGGACCCCTCTCAGGAGCACCTACTACAACAGGAAATAAACCACCTTGTACAAGTAGGTGCTGTGAAACCCATACCATTACAACACAGGGGCAGAGGTATCTGCTCACACTATTTTCTAACTCAGAAAAAGACCAGCGGGTGGAGACCCATCCTGGATCTACACAAACTCAACAAATTTGTAAGAACACAACATTTCAGAATTTTGACCAACTACAATAATTCCAGCACCAGAGAAGGGAGATTGGCACTTGGCCTTTGACCTCCAAGATGCATATTTTCATATCACTATATACCTGTCACACAGAACATTCCTGAGATTCAGCCTAGGGAAGCAAGACTTCTAGTACAGGGTACTACCCTTCGGCCGGTCCACCGCTCTGAGAGTCTTCTCAAAAGTTCTTGCTGTCATTGCAGCTCACTTCCGCAGACAAGGAGTAATGATATTTCCATACTTATAAAGAAGGTGTCCAAGGGCACCAATGCAGCAAGAAGCAATAAATGCCACGCAGCGCACAATAACCCTGTTCATGGACCTAGGGTTGCAAATAAATGTACAAAAGTCCACATCTGTCCCTGTCCAAAAGTTGGAATTCATAGGAGCCTACCTCGATTGTCTCACAGCAACGTTACCCCCAACTACGCTTCCTCACTCTAGTCAGCCTAATTGAACGGTGATGGACAGCCCACAAACATCCACCAGAACATACTTACAACTCTTAGGCATATGTCAGCAACGATGTTTGTTGTAAAACGTGTCAGACTCCTAGGGTTGCCACCCTCCGGGATTGTCCTGGAATCTCTAGGAGTTAAAGGTTAATCTTTAATTAAAGATTGTCGTGATAAAACCTCAAGGAATCCATCCAACCAAAATTGGCAACCCTACAGACTCCATGTGAGATGTTTGCAGGTGTAGTATATACTGCCAGCATATATACCACACAGATATTCTCTCAACAGACACCTCACAATGTCATGCAGAGTGAGACCCTGTAACACGGTGGACACAACCAAAGAATGTCTGTTCAAGAGTCCCGTTCCAGCAAAGAACTCCAACCATTACAATCATGACAGACGCTTCCCTAATAGCTTGGGGGGGCACACCAACTCAACAATATGGTTCACGGCCACTGGTCTCCAGCGGAGTCCAACCTGCACATAAACTTACTGGAGTTAAGGGCAGTCCAAAATGCATGCAACCACTTTCTCCCTCTAATCAAGAACAATGCCATCAAGATCCTCATGGACAATATAGCATGCATGTTTTATATAAACCACCAAGGGGAAGCATGATCATACTCCCTATGTACTCAGCCAATATGACTTTGGAATTGGTGCATCACCAACAACATAGAGATATCTGCAACCTATCTTCTGGGATGTCCAAATACAATAGTGGGTGTACTAAGCAGGGATTTCTCACAAATTCACGAATGGGAGATGAATCCCGGAATTCTCAAGTCCATATTCAAACTATGGGGGTTCCCCACCATAGATCTATCCAGATGTGCTACCAAAACAATAATGTACAACTTCCAGCAGGAGTTCACACACACTCTGCCAGAGCACTGGCAGCCTATGTGGCCTATCACTGACATTTGTAGAGCAGGTACCTGAATATCAGTCCATACTTTCACTAAAAACTATGCTTTAGAACAACAATCAGCATCAGATGCTCACTTTGGATTTAAGATGTTATCCAGCATCAACAGACGAGCAGTGCCCCTCAGTGGAGGGGAGGGGCTTCAAAGTTGAACAGTCACCTAAAGTGGCGCACCCACAGGGACACTCCTTGAAGGAGAGGGTTACTCACCTTGTGCAGTGACTGAGATTCTTCCAGATGGTTGTCCCTGTGGGTGCTCCACTACCCTCTCTCCTCCCTTCTACTTTGGCGTTTCGTGCGGATTCTCGGGGGTAGAAAAGGAAGAGGGGGATGGCTGACTACACACCGCTATGCAACCACTCGGAACAGCATGAGACAGCTACGGCACGTGCGTGGCCCACCTGGGCACAGCTACCACAAATCTCCAATTACAAGCGCAGGGCATCAAGACACCTAAAGTGGAGCACACACAGGGACAACCATCTTGAAAAACCTCAGTTACTGCACAAGGTGAGTAACCCTCTCTTTCGAACACTTTCATGAAACAGAATTGTGTTTGTCTGTCTTTTCGGATGAAAAAGGTTAGATTTTTGTTTCAGGTCTCTGTAAGTGACCTGACAGTCCACCTGGACCTCAAAACCTTCACACCGAACTCTTTTTGAAATGGATACATCTCAGCAAAAGTTTCAGCTCTAAAACAGCATATTTTGACAAATAAACATTTAGTCAAAAATGTTTTGACCCACTCTAGATATTGCAAAGTATTTAAGAGAGCGTAGTGAAGTACTGGAGTGCAGCAACGGCAGGCTAATATAGCAGCCATTATAGGCTCAATAGCAATAGCTCTCTTTTGGCCTAGGATGTTACAATCCATTTATTGAGCGGATATTGACCAGGAGACATCTGTTATCCCATACAGTAATTTGGTCTTTCTTTATTTGTTCCCATTGAATTGCTTACTGTAAGGTAGCTGAACAGTTCTTACCGCTGATGCTGTTGCCACTGCATGGATCTTCCCACATGGTGGTTAAAGAAATCTGACTATCATGTGACTCCCTTAAGACGGAGAATGTCATTCTTATGTCTGCTCCAGTCTGTTGCTAATATTTGTGTGACTGAGAATCTTCGACTCCTTTGAAAGTGGAGAAAGATTCATAGTAGCTTTATTGTGAAGATGTTAGTGACTTGTATTGTATAAACCTTTTGTTTACACATTTTTCCTGGAAATTCATTTTTTTAAAATAGGTACCTTAATACATTGCCCCCTCCCTAATGTTGTGTTTTCAGTTAGAAATCCCACTCATTTCTTCTCCACCAAATTTACTTTTTTAATGAAAAGTGGTGGCATGATAGAATACCTTTCTACAGTCTAGTCAATGGGATAGGCAATGTATAAAGCCTTTAGCACTTGCAGCTGTTTTCAGTATTGTCTCTCCTGATTAGACTGAACCAACTACGTAGGATTATACGGTATCTTTGTGATGCTAGTGGATGTCCCTGAGCAGTGGTTCTTTACTGTGGATCAGCAGTGGTCCACAGAATGAAACCTTTCGACGGCTATTCACTGGGAGATGGAGGACAGAAGTCTCTTATGAAGTGGTTCATAGAATTGGAAAAAAGGTTAGGGAACTACTGCTGTGGAGAATAGGATGTTGTTCGCCTGCTTCACTTCTGATGACCTTAAGTAGGTTTCTAGAAGTGAAGGGCCTGTGCATAACCCACTAGTATATTTATTTTCCATTTAAATGATCTATCTTGAGATTCAGATCTTCCTTGATTTTTCCATTTTTATTAATCAAAAATAAAAGGTCCATGCTTCAAAGTGCAAGCTTCCCTCCTCCAAGCACACAATTCCAGTCTCCACAGAGGAAAGTCAACTCTGGTTTTTGGAGACTTGTTTAGGAAGGAAACAGAATTCTGCAGTGAAGCTTCCGTTAGATATGGGAACAGGCTTTCATTGTCCAAAACTACTGTAAAATGGATCCTAGTTCATATTTAAGCAAAAGGATGTTGCCAGAAGAGTAGTAATCTTCCAGGAGAGCTGCCACAAACATGAAAAGACCATTAATTCTTCCAGGAAATGCCTAATGATTACCTGACTTGTCTGCTGAAAAATTATATTTTGACTATTGTAGTTTCAATGCTTTCCATGAAAATTTGATCTGAGTGGCACCTGTAGTCTTCTAGGGCATTGAAGACTCAAAAAACTAGCCAGTCAGAATTAAACAGGACCCCTCAGCCAGGTCCATTTTGGGGGGCAGTGAGCCAGACAACCATGTCTGCACTTCACTCCATGTCCCCAGCCAGCCCCAAACCGAAACTCTCTCCAGCCCCTCCTCCTCTGGGCTTTGTCCCTTTCCTGGGCCAGGAGGTCACCTGGTTCCTTTGTTCTCCAACCCCTTTAGCTCTCACTGTGCAGGGGGGAAGGACCCAGGCCATCAGTTGCCAGGAAACAGGGTGTTGGCCATTAACTGTGTCCAGACCCCTGCACACACCTGCCCTCCAGGGCTCTGCAATGATCATACACCCTTATCCCACCCCCTAGATACTTAAGAACTGCATAGGGGAAACTGAGGCACCCCCACACTATTCAGAAGAAACCTTAAGAACAGTCCCGCTTTGTCACATCTGCTCCGTGAATATAACTTTGGAACTACTATTTAAAAAAATGTTTAGTCATGAGTTAAGTGGTGTTAAAGGTACCTAACAGCAGTGGCCTTATGGTTCTAAAGTCAGCCAGATGTGTGTATTGGAGAAAATGCTTCAAATTAAAAAAAAAAACTGAAAAAAATTAAAATTAAAAAGCCCTGCAAAAACTGTGTGCTTTTTCCTGTATTTGCAATTTTTCTGTTTAGGGTTTAGACAAAGTTTAATTTTGAAGTGATGAACTTAAACATACTTTTGAATTTGTGTTTATTTAGAAGTGCTTACTGAGGCTCTGTGGTGCCTTAGAAAAACATGTGAAGTGTGATATTAGGGAAGATGCAAGGCTATTTTATAGAACTAAGGTAAGCATATGTGTGTCTTCGAAGTGTGTTCCATTTCCGTGCCCCAATTTAGGAGGTTCTAGAAGTACTGAGATTCCCTTACATTTCCTTGCTGGCTTTTTATACATGTAGGCCCTAATCCTGCAAAGACTTGCTCATGTTGCTTAACTCTGTGCACTGCGAATAGTCTCATTTGCTGTCAGAAGGACTCTTCAGTGCATAGAGTTAAGCACGTGTGTAAATCACTGACAGATCGGGGCCACATGGCCAGAAAAAAAAGATAGCTGCAAAGGATCTCTGGATACTGCTGGTTTTTCCTGCCTAGAGACGTCACTGATTGTTGATGGGGGAAGTGCTCTTTGGGACAAGGGATCTGTCCAAGCAGCACTTACAGAGAAAAAGATAAGAGGACTTGGAAAGTAATCTGATTCTTTTGCACAGTGATCCATAGCTTTTATTTGAATTAACAAGTAATTTACATACATACATAATTAATTAAGCCACCAAAAAACCCAAAGTGATGCAGAATTAAGCCTAGCTCACCTATTTTATAATATGTTGTGGTGCTTTACTTATGAGGGTCTCAAGTTTGTTACTTGAGTTACTTTCATGTGCTTTAGTAGCAAGCCATGGCATGGCAGTCCTTACCTTTCAAAAGCCTTTTGTTCAGTTAAGTCAAACCTTTATATTTTAATGCGGTTTTACACCAGCTTAGAGAATTCACTAAATTCCTACCCTTCAAAAAGCCTCTTTATTGACATTTGATTCTATAGAGCTGTCATTTGGTGCAATTAATACTGCAGACCTACTTTAACTATATTTCAAGTTTAAACTGTATCCCCACCACCATACATATCTTTTTGTGTATTTTTTCCGCTTACCCTTGAGGTGGGAAGGGGTTATTATTTTCCTGTTTAATTGCTTCTCCCCACCACTTCTGCTTGTATGTATTGTTGTGAAGTAGCTCTTGGGGGCGGGGGGGGGGTACCATTGTGTTGGGTGCTGTACAAGCAGAGTAAGAAATAAGGTAAGCTCTTCAGAGCAGAAATTTGAGTGCATACTCAAGATTGGTAGCCATGAAGTATGGCCTTATGTATCAGGAACACCTTTTAGAAGCTGTCTGTGCTGCTGTTTGTTGCCCAGAGTAATTACTGTAACAAGATAATCAATCCAATGGCAAACTGCAAGACTTGCATTTTACACCCTGCTAACCCAAAAAGAGTGAGACACCGGTATTATCGGGCAAATGCTTTCACGCTGATCTCAGGCAAATGCTTTCACGCTGATCTCAGGCAAATGCTTTCACGCTGATCTCAGGCAAATGCTTTCACGCTGATCTCTAGCACTGACCTTATTTACGTGTTAAATTGAGATAATCAAGTTTAATCTTGCTTGTAAAATTGTCTATCGCTCTAGTATCCGCATATGGAGTATAAGCATTTGATTAAGCGCTCAAATGCTATCACCCCAAAGCCCTGCTGTATCACAGCTTTAAAAGGGATCTTCATATGCTGTCCGATAAGTCTCACATTTGTTTTTATTCTATTAAATAGGTAAATGAATTAATTTTTGTTTATAGGTAAAAGACTTAGTTGCTAGGATATATGGCAAGTGGCAGGAAATGATACAAAATTCTCGGCCTACTCAGGTACTGTTAAACCAATTTTTCTTATTGCTAAATGCATTTTACTAATTTGTGTTGCTTGAAAGTATAATGTAGCAGTTTTAAAAAGCAATTTCTAATTAGTAAATGAAGTCAGTAGTAAAGTACACTATCTACTAGCTGTGCTGCTATAATCTTGGGTGAAATCCTGCCTATGATTTCGGTAGGATTTCAGCCTTTTTTCTAACAAATGGCTTGAGTGACCAAGTAAACTCTGATTGCACTTTGTAAGTGATATGCCTTCAAGATATGTAGATGATCTCGTGTGGAATGTACAAATATCCAAGTTGGATATCCAAGATTTGGGGCTGTTTCTATCAATCTCTAGGTTTTGTATCTCAGTAGGATGCCATGGTATCAGAGTACCTATTTTCTATTTTAATACTAACTGGGGATATAATCAATTATCTTAAAGCGAAATTTGTTTTGCTTGAACCAGTAATCTGAAAGAGGCTTCTTGGACTGAGTTTTAAGCACGTATAAACACTTAAATCTATTTGAAATAATTATTGAATAATTAAACATTGGCATTGTTAGCATATTGATAGCTCTTGCAGTCTTGCTGAAAATTTGACATAATTGTAACATTGGTAAAATGAATGGAATCCCTGTGAGAGAAAATGCCATGAAAGGAAAGGAGCTAGAGGGTGATACACTTCTGAAAAAGCTTTCTATAAATCAGGTTGTGGAAATTTCTGATGATGCAATTCTCTAATTGTTTTTTAAATTAGATATGCATTTGGCTGTTGCCTAGGAAACTTGCTTTTCATTGGTAGGCTTATTGTTTAAAATAAGAAGATTATATGGATTTACAGGTTTACTTGCAGTACCGTAGCTCAAGCTACTTATCTACTTACCTTATTACTCTCTCAAAAATAAAATTTGTATGTTTCTCAATTTTTTTTCCTGTTCTTTTTTCTTTTAAGGGGAAGCTGCATGATTTCTGGGAGCCAGATTTGTGAAACATAAGCCAGGTCAGAGAAAACAACAAAGAAAGAAATTGAACAAGAACTTCTTTTGCAACTAAGGAAGACTTTCCAAGAGGGTTGAAACTCTAGCCTGGTCGAACAGACTAAATCAACAACTTGAATCAAAACTTCAGCTTGGTGCAGGCAACTAGAAAAAACATAACCTGTGCAATTGATTTCTGACTTTATGATAGATACAGTAACATTCCTGAAAAATTGTGTATATGTATGTGCAAGATTTAAATAATACCTTTTCAGTATGCCTATCTGAATTGTCCACTAGTCTTCTATCCTATTGAAAGCTGAGAGAGTTTTCTCATTTCCCTTCCCTTGCTAATCACTACAATGTAAAACTATGGTAATATAATTTCTTTTGTTCTGTTGCCCAAATGCATCCATAAGTATTGCTATTGCACAGCTAGAAAATGAACAGCCATGAATTGAGTGTGCGAAGTAGGAAATGGTGGCCCCTCAATGAAAGGGATGGGGACTGCAGTGTAAATAGTGGTCCAGGCAGATTGATTGTTGAACTTTTCTTTGTTCCATGGCTGTGCTGTACCCATAAACAAAGGAGAATTTAAGAGGTCATTACAGTGATGTATTAGGTTCAATTTAAACTTAATTTTCCTCCTTCATGCTTTAGCAAGTCTGTGTAATTTATATATAGTGACAGTGTGCAGAAAACTAAGTTGTATGTAAGACGAATATTACAAGGAGAAATCTTCCTGCAACATTTGCTGTCATAGTATCCAAAACACAAATTTCACCTGTTTACGTATGTAGTCTGACTTCAGCACCTTTCTGTAAATGACCAAAATATCAACTTAAAAATAGCAATTTTAAAATATCACCTTAGATTTGGGAAATGAGAACTTATTTGACTTTGCCAACGTTGAAGTAGCTGAGAAAGTCATATTAGACTTGTCCAAAATCATTTGTGCTAAATTTTGCCCTTAGAGGTGTGCTCAGAACTCTTGTTGAAATCTTTGAGCTGTGTGTAATATTCTAAGGACAAAATACCTTTGTTTGTGAGCAAATGTTGGCACTCACTACTTATAGTGTGCTTAGCATACCACTTCATCTATGAAATATATGTGCTTAAATAGATAAGTTCAAGTATTTGGTAGAAACATCAACAAGAATCTTTTGCTAATTAAAACTTAGGCTATGTCTACATGGCCCTCCAGTTCAGACTGCCAGAGTTTGAACTGCAGTATGCACAAGCTGTAACTGCCCCATGTGGATGCTGCTGGTGCAAACTAAAAGATGTACCTAGTTTGTGTGAATGTAGTCCTCTTTTTTTAAAAACAGGACTGCATTAATGCAAGCTAAGTACCTTTTAGTTCACGCTCTCAGGGTCTATATGGGGAAGTTACAGCATAGCATACTAGTGTGGGCTGCAGGGTTGTGTTGGCAAGCCCAGAGATTCTAGTGATATCAACATAGAATACACATGTAATGTTTTTTTCTTTGGTTTTACAAGTATTAATTGTACTTATGGTTGATTTGTATAATAAAACTCATATTCCAAACTCTTTCCCAGGAGAAAATAGCCAAAAAAGACTCAATTTTAAAAAAAGCTCCCTCATGTAAATATGTAGAAGAAACTATTATAGAATTGTGGAGTGACCTGTAAGGAGGAGAAAAGTATCCTTACCTGACTTTATTTGCTTTTGACACTCGCTGCTAAATTGCTTTTCAGACTATTTCTTGTCCTCCATTTCAAGCGTTAGTGTGTGAGTTTATTAATAAAGTCGAAAGCCACAGCATATTTGTGCCTTTCCCAAGGTCTTCACATGTTAGAACAAGATTCATGGTGATGGCACTATTAAAAACAAAGAAACAAAAAATCTTAACCTGTCACCAGGATTTGGAGAAATCTACCTCAAGGGTATTTTTTTTATTTGGGTAATGAAGGGTAGGGGACTTCTCTCTCTACAGTTTGTCCTATATAAATGCATCCTTTAGTGTCAGATTGTTATTCTTTGACTATATTATTGTACATAATTTTATTAGTGTTTATATTTTTCTCACCTGTAAAGTTTAAAAAAAGTGCCGAATATATTGGTTTTTACTTACTGTAATTAATGTGTATATATTTTCTTACTAAGTGAAGAGGAAGCTCCTGTCTTGTACATTTCTGAGGACTGGTAGGTGAGGGTTTGGACAGCCAGTCTCGTTTTTTATTGCTGTTCAAAGCCAATTGAAACTGCTGATTTTTTCAGATTAAATAGCCACTTTGATATTTGCTTTTTTATTTAATAGCTCCAATGGAAAATAAAGCTAGAATTGTTTTTTAATTAGATGTCTCTGCACATAAAACAGGCAGTCATGCAAATAAGAACTTTCACTTCGTGAAAAATCACTGCACATCCTATTTCTGTCTTACTGCAATGCCTTACAATACGTCTTGAAGTAACAGCACACGTACTCCTGTACTTTTTGCACTTTTGCCTTTTTTGTAAACCCTGGGATTTTTCCTTTCTCTTTTGATTTGTACACAATCACTTTCAACTCTCCTGTGTTTGAAGGAACAGCTCCCCAGCCAGTGAAAGTTGGACAGTGGTTCTGTGGGAACCTATCATTGATTTACAGAGATGGTTCCAAAGCTTTGCTTCAGTGTCATGCCAGGGATTCCTTGCATTCACCTGTCATCTGTTCTGAGCTCAGTACTGCCTCCAGAACTGCTGGCTGCTGCCAACTTTGACCGAATCCATGGCTGTTGTGCTTTGCTAGCCCACTGTGCTCCTGCTAGCTCCCTATGATGCTAATGCTCCTCTGGAGAAAGGCTAATTGCACCATTAATGTGTTCTGCTGTCTTCAAATAAGCACTTTGCACTGAGGTTTATCTTTCAAAATGATGCTAGCTGCACCGAGAGCCGCTTTATCTCATTCCATGGGTAATTAGGTACACGTTGCTACGCTGTCACAGACAGGAAATGAAAGGATGACTACGCAATGTACATTCATGCTTCTACGCAACACGTTTGTTTTACTGACGAGCATTGTTTGGTTTACAAAACTAGATCAATAAAATGTTTTTAAATTAAGAAAATCTGATAGCACAGTGGCAACAAATATTTGTACTCTACTGTCTTGTCCCTATTATTGTGCTTTGGTCTTAAGTATATGAGTTGGGCTTTTCTACAGTGCCTAAATGATTTGAGTTCAAGTCCCATTGAAAAGTCAGTGGGGACTTACACTCCACAGGTGCGTTTGAAAAACTTCATTCAAGGTGACAGTTGTGAGAACTTTTTGAAGCCTATGAAGGGAATTCAGCTGTTGAGCTTAGTGGATCTCAGGTAACTAGAACATCAGGGACATATGGCATATGTATAACTTGTTGGGTGCATATCAAGATCAGTACAATAGGTGGATCATGGAAGTAAACACGTTTTTAACAGAAAATGCTTTTTGATAAAATTATTAATGGGTTGTGCAATTTTAGCTATTCAAACTCTATGCACTTGGAGTATGGAAATAATGTATCTAGATATTATGATCTGTATAGGTTCTTATACCATGCTTATTACTGTAGTATCTGTACGCTTTCATTACTGCATTAAGCAGTGTGACCACAAATCTGCAACATGTGATTTGTTCTCCCCTTCCAAGGAGAGAAATATGTATGCAGTACAGTGCTCGTGTTAGTTTTTTTTTAAATGTACATACTGCTCTGTCAGAAGGCAGCTCTCAGTTGTCTTGCATTGTAAGTCAGAAGGTGCTGAGATTCCTGATTATCCTTAGTTCTATGGGAGTTTATTCCACAGTCTTAGACCAGTCCTACTGCACAGATGAGCTTTACCCTTCTGGTAGAAAATTTTGTTGTACCAGAGGAATAGAGCTCTTTACCACTGTTTTTATTGAGGAACGTTAACCGTCTTATAGGAGCGCTGGGCCCAGCCCACTGAGCACCTTGAAGAGAAGGACTGAGACCTTGAACTTGACTTAGTATTCTATGGGAAGTCAGTGTAGAGGATGGAGATTAAATTTGATGTGATGGCAGTAGCCCATGATGCCAAGGTGACCTGCTGCAGAGCTCTGTACTAGCTGGAGTTTCCTAAGAGCTGAGGGTTTCGTGCTCTAGTGCATTGCATTGCTGCGGTGTGGATAGGCGGTGAAAACAGTGTCTTAACCAAGGACCCTGCCACTGTCAGGTGGGATGAGAGCATCTCCTAGACAATTTATATGGTTCCTCCCATCTGCCAACTATTTAAAAATAGAAATAAAAATAAGTCTTCCATTTTTCCCAGCCTGTAAGAGAGCTTGGTTAATTTATAAATTGGTGATTTTCTTTATTGTGAGAAGAATTTGCGTGGGGAGTAGGGTTTGCAGTATCTAAATGCAAAATCTTCCTCTGACTTAACGTAGCGGATTTTTTTTTGTCGCTTCCGCGGTCTAGGCCTAGCTCCTGAGAATCTGCCTCCAGCACTCATGAGCCTGTTGTTTACCCCTTTATTTTTCAGTGAAATGTAGTAATTATGGGGGATTCTGGTTGCAGAGGGAGTAGCGACCTCTCAGGAAGCCAAGGCCGATCCCATGGAGGATTTCAAGTACTGCTTGAACTGAAATCCCTTTCTATGATGGAGTGCAGAGAGCAGAGCATAGGGGTGATCTGTTCAGTGACATGTGTTGCCAAACAGATGGGTTCCTGTGTTCTGTGTCAGTGGGAGCTTTTTTAGGCTCTGTGGCTCCATACCTAGTCAAAAGTTTTTCAATCAAGCCCGGAGGTTATTGCGGCCAGATGTGTGCCCGATGTAATGAGAGATAAATCTTTTGGTTGGTCACACATGGAAGTAGGCATGTTCTGCCCCCATGACTGTTGAAGCACCCAGTAGCATCCCAGGAGCTCTGAGGCAGTGAAATAATTTCAAGGCAGGTGCCCTTGAAAATGGGGGCTGTTAAAGTTCTTCAAAGTGCTTCCCTCTTCCTACCAGCATCGCTTTAGTCTTGCCTGGGTTCAGCTTTGGGCACCTCCTCTTCATCCTCATGGTGAGAAAGTTGAGAGGTGATGCAGAGCTGGGTGTCTGTGAGCTGCTTGGCACTTCATCTCCATTTGTCTCACTGATTCTTTCATGACAGGTGTTGAATAATAGGGAGCAATGGAGTCTTGGGGACTCTGTAGGTGACTGCTCTGGGGATGAAAAATTGCCCATAAAGACTCCTGGGTTCAGTGTGGGAGAATAGAATTGAGGCGTTTCAAGGTGGTTACATTCACCCCTGTCATGTCTAAGAGGTGGGTAACCTAATTGCATATCCATGCTGCAGAGAGATCCAGCAGGATGATTATGGCTGTACTTTCTTTGTCTATGAATGGGAGGAGGTCAATCACCAGAGCTACAAGTGTTTCATCTCAGGTCCTGGTCTGAAGCTTCACTGAGGGATCACAGGGGAGGGGTTTTTTTGTTTACTAGTTTCTCTATTTAGCTTGCTTAGAAATGAAAGACTGACTTTTGTGCTCTTGGATTGATGGCAGGTGTTCCAGCTACTCACCTCAATATATAAACACCATGTTTAGGATGGCAAAAAAAGAACTCGGTAGCAGGCGTTTGAGTAGTCAGGCTTTTGGGAGCAGGCAGAGGGAAAGAGTCAGCAAGCATTGATTTTTCCTGTGTTGTTCAAACTGCAGACTTTTGTAAAAGCAGTGTCATTTGTGTTACAGCTGTGAGCTTTTCCTAGAGGTCACTGTTCACAATGGGGTTTCTGCCGCTGTTCTGGTCTGTGCACTGAACGAACAATGTCATTCATATCTTTGTCTTATGCAAGCTGTGGGGAAGAAAATGTCAAGGATTTATTTTGTGACTTTTTACAGCATTTTGTTGCTTTGTACCTTTTGTCTGAATGTCTAGTTCTGTATATTAAACTTGTTTTGGTATTTTGGGCTTCGGTGTTAACGTTTTTTATAAACTTTACTTAGTATGATGTGGGTTTTATTCCAATTGACTTTTATACCTCACACTCTTTTTGGCTCTGGTTTTCCCTACAGTACGTTAGCCTCCCCTGCTTGCTGAGAACTGCTTGAATCTACTTCCTATCGTAACTCTTTGGCAGGATCAGTGAAGGCAGGTACTCTCTAGAGTCTTCATTTGTTGAGTCAAAACTACAAAGACTCATTAAAACGTAGTTTGTTGCAGCATAGATTGGCATTGGTGGGTCAATAGGTGGTGGTTTTCTTTTG
This sequence comes from Lepidochelys olivacea, assembly GCF_965140295.1. Lineage (NCBI taxonomy): Eukaryota > Metazoa > Chordata > Testudines > Cheloniidae > Lepidochelys > Lepidochelys olivacea. The sequence goes on from NC_140417.1 coordinate 122,931,208, forward strand.
AATCAGCACAGTGCTATGGTGCTGTTGTGCTCCTGAAGGGGCTGTGGTATGAATGAGACATAAAACAGATGGCTCATTAAAGAGCCCATGGCACTCGGCAAAAAGTAGAGGTGGATGTTAACCCTGGTGTCGTGCCTAAATTCCAATTTGGATAGTTGTTGTACTGTAGTGCCTAGGAGCAGCAGTCACGGACCAGACCCCATTGTTCTAGGCATTGTACAGACACGGAAAAAGGCAGTCCACATAGACTAAGGTTAGAAGGGACCATCATGATCATCTAGTCTGACTTGCACATCGCAGGCCACAGAACGTCACCCACCCATTCCTGTCATAGACCCCTAACCTCTGGTTGAGTTCGTGGAGTCCTACAATTACGTAAAGACTTCAAGTTACAGAGAATCCACCATTTACACTAGTTTAAACTTGCAAATGACCCATGCTGCAGAGAGGCAAAAAAAAATCCAGGATCTCTGCCCATCTGACCCAGGGGGAAATTCCTTCCTGACCCCAAATATGGTGATTAGTTAGACCCTCAGCATGTAGCTGGTGGGACTTTCTCAGCCACCTGGGCAAGAATTCTCTGTTGTAAATCAGAGCCCTTCCCATCTAGTGTCCCATCACTGACGGTTGGAGATATTTGCTGCTTTCCTTTTCAAAAGGGGTGGGCATACTTATTCTTATCTGCATCCCATCCCCTTTATTGTCTGATAACTTTGCTAGTTGTCCGGTCACATATTTTTGTGAGACTACTGAAGCAAAGTAGGCAATGAGCAGCTCTGTCTTCCTATCGTCTTCCATTACCAGCTTGCCGCCTTCATTGAGCAGTGGACCCACACTGTCCTTGATCTTTCCTTTTTTGTCTGACACATTTGAAGACCCCCCTTCCTGTTGTCTGTAACGTTTCTTGCCAGCTGTAACTCATTTTTTGAACAGATGAACCCTGAACAGATGTTTTCAAAGACCTATCCACAATGATTCCAAGATCTTTGAGTGGTAACAGCCAATTTAGAATCCATCATGTTGTGTGTATAGTTTATTTTTTCCTCTGTGCATTACTTTACATTTTGGATTTCATTACATTTTGGATTTTTGGATTCTTTACTGATATTGGATTTCATTTGCTATTTTCTTGCCCAGTCACCCAGTTTAGTGAGATCCCTTTGTAACTCTTTGCAGTCAGCTTTGGACTTAATACAAAATTACTCAAGATAGTTGTTTGCAAATTTTGCCACCTCAACTTTCACCCCCTTTTCCAGATCATATATGAATATTGTGACAGGGTCCGGCCAGCTGGCTACAGGAGAGTAATAGAAGGCAGATATATTAGCCCCAGGTTAAGTAGGTCCCTTTCCCCTGGGTATAGTAACAAGAGAAGGTTCCAGAACAGGAACCTTCTGGAGACAATTAAGACAGGCTGATTGGCTGCAGGTGTTCTAATCAAGAAGCTGCTTGAATCAATTAAGGCAGGCTAATCAGGGCACTGGGTTTAAAAAGCAGCTCACTTCAGTTTGTGGTGTGCGTGTGAGGAGCTGGGAGCAAGAGGCGCTAGAAGCTGAGAGTGAGAACACGGACTGTTGGAGGACTGAGGTGTACAAGCATTTTCAGACACCAGAAGGAAGGTCCTATGGTGAGGATAAAGAAGGTGTTAGGAGGAGGCCATGGGGAAGTAGTCCAGGGAGTTGTAGCTGTCGCACAGCTGTTCCAGGAGGCACTCTAGACAGCTGCATTCCACAGGGCCCTAGGCTGGAACCCGGAGTAGAGGGGCCCGGGTTCCCTCCAAACCTCCCAACTCCTGGTCAGACACAGAAGGAGTTGACCTGGACTGTGGGTTCATGAAAACGGCCAAACTGAGGGCTGCTGTGAAGCTCCAAGGCGAGTAAATCCGCCAATAAGTGAAAGACCCACCAAGGTAGAGGAGGAATTTTGTCACAATATGTTGAACACCACTGATCCCAATACAGATCCTTGGGGGACACTGGTATTTACCTCTCTCCATTCTGCAAACTGACGTATTTATTCCTACCCTTTGTTTCCTATCTTTCAACCAGTTGCTGATCCATGAGAGGACCTTCCCTCTTATCCTATGACTGCTTAGGAGCCTTTGGTGAGGGATCTTGTCAAAGGCTTTCTGAAAGTCCAAGTACTATATCCATGGGATCACCCTTGTCCACATGCTTGTTGACACCCTCAAAGAATTCTAGTAGACTGGCGAGGCATGATTTCCCTTTACAAAAGCTGTGTTACTCCTCCCCAACCTATCCTATTCATTTGTTTGTCTGATAATGCTGTTCTTTGTTATAGTTTTAACCAGTTTGCCTTGTACTGAAGTTACTTACCAACCTGTAGTTGCCAGGATCACCTTTGGAGCCTATTTTAAAAATCAACATTATATTAGCTACACTCCAGTCACCTGGTACAGAGGCTGATTTAAGGAATAGGTTGAACACCCCCGTTAGTAGCTACAATTTCACATCTGAGTTCCTTCAGAACTCTTGGGTGAATATCATCTGGTCCTGGTGACTTTTATTACCATTTAGTTTATCAATTTCTCCCAAAACCACCTCTACTGACATCTCAATTTGGGACCGTTCTTCAGATTTGTCACCTAAACCATCTTCCCCCATGTCCTCTTCAGTGAAGACTGATGCAAAAAAATTAATTTAGCTTCTCTGCAACAGCCTTGTCTTTCTTGAATGCTCCTTTAGCCCCATCAATCATCCAGCTGATTATTGGGCAGGTTTCTGATTTCTGATGTATTTAACTTTTTTTCCCCCTTTGATTGAGAACTGCATGGGCACCTGTTTCCAAATTGGCTCTGTAATTCAATGAGACCAATCCACTATGCTGCCATCAATTGTCATGTTTACTCACTGTGCTGCCTTTTTTTTTTTTTATTTAACCACCAGCAGATTGCTGGTTGTTCTCTGAGCTGCAGTGACTAACTGCCTGCTTAATTTGGAGATATAAAAACAACAATCTGCAATGGAATTTCAAAGTGAATTCTGCCCCCCCCCCCCTTTCATAAATATAACACATGGGAGGGATGTTGGATTTCTAGCAAGTCTGAAGTCTGTCTATTGCCAGATCAGGTCTATGGGGCAGGGATGGTTGTGGGGCAAACTTCCCCACACGGGCCTACTAAAGCAACCATGGAGCTGGGGCTACACTTAAAATGCTGCACCCGGGCAGCTGTCGCGTTTTAGTGAAGACGCTCTAAGCCATTGGGAGAGCTACTCCTGCCGGCATAGTTAATCCACCTCCCCCTGAGGCAGTAGCTATGTTGATGGGAGAAGCTCCCCCACCGCCAGAGCACTGTCTACACTGGGGGCTCGGTCAGTATAATGCCATCATTCAGGGGTGTGTGGGTTTTTCACAGCCCCGAGCAATGTAGTTGTTCTGATGTAGCTCTGTAGCGTAGACCAGACCTAAGTCTCTGTGGTTCATTCAGTCCTTGGCCTCTTTGCTGAAAGTGCCAGGGCGGGGCCTGACCGGAGTCAGCAGTGGGGGGGTGGGCACCCACTAGGAACAGCGAAGGGGAAGGCTGTTCATCCCATCACCAAACAGCCAGTAGGCCTTTTCTGCTGCGACAGACTTGTGGGAGGTTCTCTTTCTCTCTGATGCACCTGCCCACCATGACTGATGGTGAAGGGCTTTGCCCAGAGTCACCCAGCACCACAGTGGCAGAGCGTACAATGCTGGACTTCCTGATGTCCTAAACCCTGCTCTCCTTCCTCTAGTCTGGCCTATCTTCTGTAGCCAGGCATATATATTTTAAGCCATCTTTCTTCTGCCCTTCCTAGTATACTGCCAAGCTGCAACAATTTGATTGGCGGAAACTTCCAAAATAAGAGATTTTAAAATTGATCTCTGTCCAAATCTCATTTATTTGGAGGGAATCTGCCTTTTTTTATTGATCACTTGCAAACCACTAAGGCTGTACATTACATTACATTTCCTTTATTGTTGGTAATAGAATTAACTACGGTTTAATCCCTCCAGTCCTGTGATAACATAACCCTTACTGCAGGCAGAATTTGTCCTGTAATCTTTAATCTTATTGTATTCATTTGCCTATATTCCCTTAATCTCCTAGCAATCCATGCATGTTAAGATTTTCATGGTCACATATAGGAACAGAAGCTCCCTTGTAAAAATCGGACTACAACTAAAGCCACACGAAGGTCGGGGAGACCCAATGCAATATTGCACACCTGGATCTTTACAGATGTAGCCTTGCTATAGGGGAACCTCGGGAGTAAATAGCTGAAAACTATTCCACCCGTTAATATTAAATAGATTGAGTTTTACTGCCAATAATCTCAAAGCAAGTATTTATCTGAACAGAAGAAATTAGTGAGCAATTTTAATCTCAGGCTTAAAAAATTTTCTTTTGGAGGTGTGTGGGCAAATGTCTTGCTGATGAAGGATGCTAAATTGGTAGCCCTAGAAATGGAAGTGCGCTCTCTACAGCAGTGGTACGGCATGAATAACATGTACAAGATTCCACCTGTTGCCTGGATTCCAAAGATACTCTGATACCTGGACCTCAGTGGCTCAGGAGCTATTACCCAAGAGAGCCACCATAGTGTGAATTCATGGATTCATTTACTAGATCTATGATTCTCACAGCAAAATGACTGACCAAGTAGCAGTATTTTATCAACTACCGTTGGTTAATAACATGGTAAAAGCCTCCTGATTCGTTCACAACTTAGAGTGGTTATTAATTAAATCACACTGTGTGTTAATATCACGTGCTGCAAAGAGGCACAGGAAGGAACCTCAGTCTGACTGTCAGTGCCGTCTAGCATCCGTGGCCCCATTCGGTCTTGGACCTCCCTTCTGAGTCACGGTGCCATTTAGGTTGTTGGTTTTTGTGAGGTAAACACCTGACCACTAGGAACTGGACTGAAATATATCGACTTGTACCACAACCGCCCAGTCGCTGGTAACTCTTGCGCTCCACTGACATGAGCTTTGTTTATCTTTCTCAGTTAACACGTTGGCATTATTGTATGTGTCCTGATGTTGCTATTTTGGGTTTTTTTTTTTCCCCAGGTTACATCCAGAGGCTTCAGGTACCCAACATAAAATATTTTTGGGCACAAATGCTACCTTACATGCTATTCTATGCAAATAGATATTGTAGCCCGTGAAGTTTCTCTGGTGGTTTTAGCAAACGTATCACATCACACTACTAACTGTTAGCCTAGTCAGATTCTAAATTAGTTAATGTATACAGCAATGTACTTTAAAAATGAATCAGATTTTTGAAAGATTTCCATACTGGACTGCACTTGGATCCTGGTTTTATAGCACTTCTGCTATCAATGGAGTTTGTACATGCAGATTTACAAAGAGCCAGCAGAATTTCTCCGACGTCATGTTCTCACACACCCATGCAGCTAATTAAAAACACCATTTAAAAAAGGACAGGGTCCAAGCCAGCAACCCACCTGCCAGAGGGGATGGGTTAATAGTGAAAACACGTAGACTGGATGGAGCCAAAGGTTCTGTTCCCAGGAGGGCTGACTCTGGGTTAGAGAAAATGGAGCTCCTTGCAGGTTCCTGGCTCCCGCTTTTGGATGGGACCTAAAATTCAAGGTCTTCTCTGCTCTGTTGTGGCACTTTCCATAAAAGAATTGTTCCAGTGTACCAGGATTTACCCTGCCCTTACGGGTGCGCAGCCCAGTCTGTGCTCATTGCTTGCCTTTCAGGGGGGCTGCATGGTTAAAACACATGGAGATGCTTCAGGGTGAAGTGTGAAATGTTAATACTGATAAACGGACCTGCCTGCCACAGCTTATGTGTGGCTCTTTCCACAGTCGTCTTCTCCTGTCTTTCAACCAGAAGAGTTTGTCTCTTTTGTATGACTCTGGTAACATTAAACTGCTGGTTCATAAGGACACATGCAAGGTGAGGGAAAGAATTACGTTGGTCATGACACTGTACGTGTACCTCGAAGTGTCTTTTCTGCCCTCCCAAAGCAAACATATCCTAGCACCCCATAGACCTGGAAGACCAATGATCAATGTGGGGTTACCTAGAGAGGAAAGTTCTGTTAATAACCCCACACATCATTAATTCAGGGCTTTAGCCATCCATAGATTACAATGCCCTTTAAAAAGGTGGGCACTGTCCCCTTTACAGTGAGGGAAGCTGAAGAACAGATAAGTGGAGTGACTCAACAAGGCAGTGAGGCGAAGTGGAGCAGGAAATAATCCTACATCTCTCTCTGACCTGTGCACAATCTATTAGGACTCAGCTGTAACAGCCTTTTTGCAGTACCTGGCTCTTTTTGGAGGGGGAGACGGGCAGTAGACACAATGGGATAAGGATGTAGGAACTGGGAGGAGACTTTCTGAGACCCTGTCTTGTAGTTTTGAAAAGGTAGGTAGCATTTCAGCCCAGTCAACCTTGGCCATGTCCCCTTTTAAGCCTTTCGGCAAATCATATGTATTGTCCATTTTGTTCCATTATCAGATGACTCATTGGGTAAGTACATATTTAACTCCCTTGTCTTTTGCAATGACAAAAGCTATACTCTCAGCTGCATCTGGGGAAGGTTGCCCTCAACAGCAACTTTAGAATAGAACTAGAGATATCAAGAATGCCCTCAAATCTTCCTTGGTTCTGCTGACTCATTTGATCCCATGGCAGTTCATCCTAAGAAGGCACTAGCTAGCTTGGCAAGGACTTGCATGAAAAGTCTTTCTGAAACAACCCCATGCTTCAGAAAGAGAAGCTGGAAATGCACTAGGTCAGTGGTTTCCAATCTGTGGTCCGCAGACCCCTAGAGGTCCGCAGACCATGTCTAAGGGGCCCATGAAAGGTGGTTGTTACCATAAAACAGTGGTTTTCAACTTGTAGTCCACAGACCCCTGAGGGTCTGCGGACTAAGATTTCCAAAGGGGTCCATGCCTCCATTCATAATTTTTTAGAGGTCCACAAATAAAAAAAGGTTGAAAACCACTGCTGTAGGTATCCCTCCAAGTCACGAGTGACCCAAGGGCCAGTGAGGGAACAACGAGATGAGGGTCTTTTGGATCAGATGTAAAAATTGAGTTTTTGGCCAGTGGAGGAAGACTGCACTTTGGTTTATTCACACCCTACTGACCTAATTTTTTTTCCTCCCTAGAGGTAGCTGCAGTGGTGGTAGGTGAAATAATCTATACACACAGCCAGGATCTTCGGACCAATTTGAATGAATTCAAATCAGCAGGGCCACATGCTATTCACCTGAGGTGCTGAAGAAATCTCAGAGCCGCTGGCGGTAATATTTACAAACTCATGGATCACAGGAGAGGTCCTGGAAGACTGGAGAAGGGCTACCATAGTGCCTGTCTTTGAAAAGGGGTGAAAGGAGGAGCTGGGGACCTATAGACCAGTCAGCCTGACTTCGATACCTGGAAAGCTACTGGAGCAATGCATAAAACATTCTATTTGCAATACCTGGAGGACAGAGGGGTGATCACTAGCAGCCAGCGTAGAGTTACCAAGAACAAATCATGCCAAACCAGCTTGATTTCCTTCTTTGACAGGCTAACTGGCTTGGTGGATGGGGGCATGCGGTGGACGTAATATACCTGGACTTTAGGAAGGCTTTGGGCACAGTCCCACATGACATTCTGATAAATAAGCTGGAGAAATGTGGTCTTGGCAGAACGACCATTAAGTGGACACATCATGGGTTGGACAACTGCAAACCAAGAGTAACTATGAATGGAATGATGTCAGATTTGGGGGAGGTCTCAAGCGGGATTCCACAGGGATCTGTTCTGGGTCCAGTGTTGTTTAACAGCTCTATTGATGACCTGGATGGAGGTCGCCAGCACACTGATCAAGTGTGCAGGTGATACAAAGCTAGGAGGGATTGCCAACATTTTGGAGGACAGAGCTAACATTCAGCGGGATCTTGACATGGAGAATTGGGGTATATGCGACAAAATGACATTCAACAAAGACCAATGTCAGGAGCTCCACTTAGGGAAGAAACACAGAGTGGGGGAGAACTGGCTTAGCAGCAGCACTGCTGAGAGGGATCTGGGGGTTGTGGTGGGTCACAACCTCGACTTGAGTCAGCAAGGCGACGCTGTTGCAAAAAAAGCAAATGCAATTTTAGGTTGCATTAACAGAGGCACAGCATGCAAGTCACGGGAGGTGATAGTACCACTCTACTCTGTATTGGTTAGGCCTCAGCTGGAGAACTGTGTCCAGTTTTGGTCACCAATGTCTAGAAAGGATGTAGAGAAACTGGAAAGGATCCAGAGGCGAGTGACAAAGATGATCAGAGGGATGGAATGCAAACCATGTGAGCAAAGGCTGAAGGAACTGGGTATGTTTAGTTTGGAAAAGAGGAGATTAAGGGGGCATATGAGAGCAGTCTTCAAATACTTCAAAGGCTGCCATTAAAAAGATGGAGAAAAGTTGTTCTCTTTTGTTACAGAGATCAGGACAAGAGGCCATGGGTTCAAACTACAGCGGAGCAGATTTAGATTAAATCTGAGGAAAAACTTCCCAACTGTAAGAACAGGAGGACAATAGAACAGACACCTCAGGAGGCTGTGGAAGCTCCTTCAGTGGAAGTCTACAAAAGGAGGCTGGAGCCATCTGTCATAGATGATTTAGACAGGGCCGTCCTTAGGATTTATGGGGTCCTATGGAGTATTATTAAACTGGTGGCCCTATACCTAAATTTCTCTTAGCAACACAAACATAAGATTACAGTATTGGAAAACTTGCCACAAGCACTTTATTAAAAACAGTTTAATTGTGCCGCCTTCACCCCTAACCTCCGCACTTCCCTCCCACCTGCGCCCCTAACCCCAGCCCTGCGCTGCCAGTGTACCCCGCCACACTGCTCCCCTGCCCAGTATCCCCCACCCCCTTATGCCAGCAACCCCCGTGCCCAGTGGCCCCTCACCCAGAGTTCTCTACCACAGATCCCTATGCCCAGTGATCTCCCCCCACCCACAGCCTCCTGCAACTACCCAGCACCCCATATTCCTGAGGGAATTCAGCACCAAAAAATTAAATTCTGTGCACAATATTTTAAAATTCTGCAAAGGTTGTCAATAAATAAATGTGGAGGCTCCAGCATGGCAGGGGCAAGCATAGGCCGCTGGCTGCATGGAGGTGGGAGATCCCCCTGTAGCCTTCCCCCTCCTCTCCTCTCCCCTGCTAGGATGGGAACTTGGCAGTGAGATACCTCGCTGTGCATGTCAAAAGGCCACAGAGAAGCATTTTACATGATGGCTGGGATGTCAGCCATGGCCCAAAATCCGTTTGAATGACAAAAAAGAAATAGCTGATACCAATGGCTGAGTCCAGCCCTCTTCCGGGCCCTTGCCTGCCACCACTCTGGGCCATCAACTCCCAAACAGCCTTTCGTTCTCCCTAAACTAGAGCATTTCCCTCTAGTCCTGACCAATGAAGAGGTGCTTGGGAGGTGCAGTTTAATAAGAAAAGGAATTTTATTCAGGCAGCAGGCCTTTCTTCTGCCCTGATTTACACCCCTGGTTGCCACACACGGCTCAGTGGGATTGCACTGGGTATAACTCTGCTCGCAGTTTCAACCATGCTTCAACAGTGGGGCTGGAGCCATAACCTGCCAGGACTCATTTGAACAGTGGCTCTTGTTTTGGATTATTTCAGGCTGTTTTTCAAGGTCTTTCCCATGGGCGAGGAAGAAGGGACCTTTCAAATCCCACTCAACGCTGCACTGTTTGGCTCTCCCCCTCGGTCACAATGCTGCCAGCTTGACAGACAGCCCTGGAGATACTTGGGTCCACAAGAAAAAAAGTCACGTCCCTTTTGCCTAAATAAAAGTTTTCAGCTACTCCAGCCTTGTCAAGTGTGAGTCCATCTCCCTCCCTCGCATTCTGCAGCCCTGATTGCGGCTTTTCTGCTCCAGGTACATCCCCCTCCTTGTTTTGTGTCAGGGTCCGTTTCCTCCTGTCTTCACCGGGCTATTGTGAATGGGCAGGAAAAGCAAATGCCACCTTTTATTTCCCTTTAACTTTCCCTCCTCCCCAGCCTGGCTGTGTGCGCCTCTTCCTCCTCCCAGTCCGCGGATGCTGATCCCTGCTGAGGAAGGGAGGAGAGGAAAGGTGACAGTCCAGAGGGGATCTTCCCCGTCTGGGATTAAACTTCAGAGAAGCGGGAGGCAGAGTGAAAAGGAGCCGAGGAGAGAGATTGCAGGGAGTTGCTGGGGCAGGGCACATGGGTAGAAGAGGGGAGAGGGGCAGGCAGAATGGGCGGCTGCTCGAAACAGCTGCTCTCCCCTGGGGTCACTAGCCTGCTCCCCCGGAGGCCCTAGCGCGTTTGCTGCTTGCTCATTGAGCCAAACAAAGACACCCCCCCGGCTCTTTTCCCTTCCCAGCCCAACACCCCCAGTCATCCCCAGCCTGATTCCTTCTCTGCCCCCTGCTCCCTGAAATCCTGTGCCCAGCTCTACCCTCCGAGCTTGGCTCCCCCACTCTCTTCCCAGACTCCAGGTATCCCCCCACTCTGTTGGCAGCCTTGCCCCCCCCCCACACACACACACCTGGCCCAGCTCCTCCTGCTCATTCTCATGCAAACTTTCGCTCCTGGCCCCCTGAGGCCCGGCCTGAGCTGGAGCCCTCAGCCGGCCAGCTGAGGGGCCAGGGGGTTGGGGAGAAGCCTGCCAGCCCAGTGCAGGGGAGGGGCCGGAGAGGAGTCCATGCTGCAGCCAGCGAGGCTGGTACCCCAAATTTCCGGGTGCCCTTCACAGCCGCATGTGCTGTGTATGCCTAAGGACGGCCCTGGGTTTAGACACACCAAATCCTGCATCTTGGCAGGTGGTTAGACTAGGCGCTGACCACCCCTCCCCAGTCAGCACCTCCCCATGGATCAGCTGTTCTGCGTCATGCATGAGGCACGGGGAGGGAGGAGTGAGGGCAGGGTGTGCTCATGGGAGGGGGCAGAATGGGGTGGGAAAAGGTGGTGCAGGGCAGGGAAGGGGTGGAGTGGGGGCAGGGCCTGGGACGGAGCCCGGAGGGAGCACCCCCCGGCACATTAGAAAGTCGGCACTTCTGCTAGATGACCCTTGCGGTCCCTTCTAACCTGATGGTTCTGTGTGTGTGTGACCCATTAGGAAAGGAATAAATAGTAAGACAGTAAATATCATATTGTCACTATATAAATCCATGGTGCACCCATGCCTTGAATACTGCCCGCAGTTCTGATCACTCCATCTCAGAAAGACATATGAGAATTGGAAAAAATACAGAGAAGGGCAACAAAACCGATTGGGGTATGGAACAGCTTCCATAGGAGGTAGGGTGACCAGATGTCCCGATTTTATAGGGACAGTCCTGATTTTGGGGGCTTTTTCTTATATAGGCTCCTATTACTCGCCCACCCCCTGTCCCAATTTTTTACGCTTGCTATCTGGGTGTGGAGAAAGTAAATAAGGAAGTGTTATTTACCCCACTACATAACACAAGAACGAGGAGTCACCCAATGAAATTGATAAGCAGCAGGTTTAAAACAAAAGGAAGTATTTCTTCACACAACACACAGTCAATCTTTGGCACTCCTTTCCATGAAGGCTGAAAGTATAACAGAGTTCAGAAAAGAATTAGCTAAGTTCCTGGGGGATAGGTCCATCAATGGCTATTGGCCAAGATGGTCAGGGACGCAGCCCCATGCTCTGGGTGTCCCTAAATCTCTGAGCGTCAGAATCTGGGACTGGACAACAGGGAACGGATCACTTGGAATTGCCCTGTTCTGTTCATTCCCTCTGGGGCACCTGGCACTGGCTATCAGACACAGGACACTGGGCTAGCTGGACCATTGCTCTGACCCAGTTTGCCCATTCTTATGCTTGTATGTAAAGTTTTGCTGGGGAATGGGGTGGGAATCTAAAGCAGAGGACAGATGGTTCAGTGATGAAGACACTAGCTTGGTCCTGGGAAATCTGAGGTCAGTTGCCTGCTCTGCCACAGATGGCCTGTTTGACCTTGAGCAGATCACTTAGTCTCTCCATGCCTCAGCTCCCTGTCTGGGAAACGGGGATAAAAGCACTGCCCTGTGTTGTGAAGAGGAACACATCAGAGAGTGGGAGGTGCTCAGAGATGATGCTCACGCGGCCCATAGAAGTAATACAGGTAGAAAGCGAGAAGAGAAATTCCACTGCTTTTAAAAACGATTTCTGTCCCTCTGATGTGGCCAGTTTGAAGCCAACCATTATTTCCCTCGCTGCACCTGGAGCAATCAGCATGAGGGAAGAAAGGGGAATGATTATGGAAGGGAGAATGCAGAGGGCTTCCCCTATGACAATTCAGTGCCAGAGTTTGGTTGCTGCTTTGGCCACCTGACAGAGACCCACTGCTTCCTTGAGTAAGGCTGAAGGTAAACTTGAGCAGTTCCTAACATCTGCTAATCCCTTTCACCTGTGGTTCTCAAGGCGCTTTGTACGTGCAGCATTAATCCCCATGGGAAGTAAATAAGTCTCACGATCCCTGTTTCAAAGGCCACAGAGAGAGGTTTAAGGACATGCTCAGGGTCACACAGCAAATCAGTGGCGAAGCTGAGAACAGATGTCAGTGTTGTGTTTGGACCGCCACACCACAACCCCTGCTCCCCACTTGTGACGGAACGGCAGCCTGGATACTGCTCACAAAGCTGTTTCTCATCCAGCCGGCAATTTTAAAATCTGGGGGAAAAGGCTACTTTCCTGGTTAACCACAGCTTTGTGATTGCAATATCACCCACAGGCCAGCCAGGCCTGGGCTCCCTTGCGCTAGGCGCTGGACAGACGTGCCTACGGGCAGTCTCTGACTTGAAGGCCAATACGGTGTTCTTTGCACAGTGAATGATGGTGTCCTCGGCCTATCACGTGGCAGAGATTGCTGCTTTTCCTCCCAGTGCATCTGAAGGAGAGGGGAGAAGAGAGTTTTAGGGCCACTTACGATTTCAACATGGCTGTGCAGAAAGCTCCAGCCCAGTGCAGCTGCTCGGGAGAAGGGCAGGGGAGGACCCAGCCCTGTATAGCTGTTTATCAAAGCAATCACAACTCCCATTTCCTGCCGCAATGACACACCCTGAACAAGGGAAGTTAGTCACATTGTAACGCAGCCTAGGTACTGAAAAAGGTTACAAACCAACCAATGAACCAGCCAGGTTCCCGAGCCAAACTCTTGTCCTCTATGCGCCCCGAGCTTAATTGACACATAGGAACAAATCATACACTGCCATGACTCACCCTCCTTTCTCCTGAGAAACTCCAGGCTGGCCTGGCATCACACTGCACGGCTGAGAGTCACACGGCAGGAGCCTGTGCTAATGATCAGCCTTAGGCAGAAAATCCCAATTTTCCCCACCAAATGGGGACAGTGGAGAAATACAGCATGTGATCAAGAAGCTGGGGGAAAGGACTGCTGCTTTATGTAACTCGGGGAAGTAACGACTGCTGTTACTGAGCGTTAGGAGCTAGCAATTCAGCACTTCGCAAGAGGAAATGAACACCACGTCCATTACAGCAGCTACAAACAGGGTGTGCTTTAAGGTTGAGACCCAGCTTCTGATTGACATCCCCTTTTCAGCTGGTTATAACTTTCTCCTACACACAGTCCTTTGGAACTCAAATTTTCCCTGCTGGCTCTCAGCCAAGAGACAGTTATTTTGAAAGTTAGCTTCAGCCTTTCCAGTAAAATAAAACCCAAACCAAACTCTTGCCTTCAGAAACGGTGCTTGGTTTGCTTTGTAAATCTCACCGAGATCTAAAGAAATAAGCCATGGTTGATGAAAATTGGTTCAGCAGCTTGAAAGTAATGAGCATTTCTATTGGGACCTTTTGCACATGTGCTCCTATACGGAGGCGCAGCCAGGTGGCTCTGCGCGCTGCCCTGGCCACAGGTTCCCGGCCAATGGCAGCTGTGGGGACAGTGCTTGGGGTGGTGGCAGCCATTTGTTCCATTGCTGACAAGCCCGGATCAACTGGCCACTGCACAGGAAGAAAAGGTCCAACTCACTTGCTGGGCAGTAGGAGTGAGCTGTGGTTAGTTGCAGTAGATAATGCTGAAATCCCTGTACAGTATGTTGCCATAAAGCCCTGGAAAAAGATTTGCAAAAACATCGAGGGGTTTTTGGTGCCTTGATTGTTGTGGTAGCCAATCTGAGACACCGGAAAGGAGCTCTGAGGATCAGGAGGTGCTGAGCAGCCACCTGCTGAAAACCAGGTCCCTTTGAAACTGGGCACCCAAAATCACTAGTCACTTTTGAAAATCTTGGTGTGATGGGGGGTAAACCCCCGTGCCAGCACTGAAGAGGTTAAGAGGAGCTGGAGAGCCCAATAAGTGCATCTAGTTGCACCTGGATGAGGGGTCAGGACCAATTTGTGATGAGACCCACCTGGCGAGGACGAGGTGGCTACTCCAAGGGTAGGGCTTCAAGGCAGAAGAGGAGGAAGCAGCACAGGGATTGTTTGCTGAGAGGAAGCTCTGGAAAAAGGTCAGGAAAGCTGAGCTGAAGGGGAAGGGACCTGGACCATCCCTGGGCAGCAGGCAGGACTGGGCGAGGGCTTTGAAAAGGGAGTTGAGCCGCGAGAGAAGGGTCAGGGAGGGAATCGGGCTGGGAACAGCGTGTGCCGGTCCCTGAAGGGCGGGCTGGTGGCCTTTGGGGGAACGGAGTCGACTGAAGGTTTTAAAGATGTTCTAACCCTGAAAGGAGCTGGAGAGAGTCTGGCTAGAGGCTCAGGGAAAGGTCTGAAGAGGCCGTATCCTCCCAAAAGGGGCGGGGACAAACCCTGAGGTGTGGGGAGGTTGGAGGCATGAGAAGACCCAGAGCACCGCAGGGCTGGAGCAGCCATCGGCAGGGGAGGGCAGAGGAGAGGAGGCCTGCTACGCCCAGCCACACCGGAGTGCCGGCAGTGAGCAAACACCTCCACGCTCAGCCAGGATGGTGACCGCGCTGTGAGTACGGTGCTGACAGGCGGACTCGTCATTGCTCTGGGCTGTTTCATGGAGCAGCTGACAAAGACGCCCATGTGGGGCCTGGGAAACCCGGCAGAGTGCAGGGCATTCTGGCTCGTGTGTGCGGGCTTGCTGAGTATTCCCACGGTTTGGTTTTGGAGGCATGAACGTACTCGGCTCGCGTTGCCGGAAGGAGGGGAAGCTGCCCTGGGTCTGCTCTTGGCTGGAGGACGATGGTGCGGAGCAGGAAGAAAAATTAGAGTCATAGAAGCCAAGACCAGAAGGGGCCATTGTGATCATCTCGTGTGGCACAGGCCAGAGAAGGGTCCCAAAGCAATTCCAAGAGCAGATTTCTTAGAAAAACAGCCCATCTCGATTAAAAAAAATGGTCAGCGATGGAGAATCCAGCAGGGCTCTCCTCCCCCAAGGCCTTGCCCTCGCTCTGCCTGTTCCCTCCCCCTCCCCAGGCCCCCACCTGCTCGTTGCTCTCTGCCCTCCCCAAAACCTCTCCTCCCGCTGCCCAATCAGCTAATTGGGGCCACCACCAAACAGCTGTGGCTGCTGGGTGCTGAGCACCCCTGGAGTTGGCGCCTATGCCATGGGCTCTTTGTGGATTTGGGGCCAAGCCCGGAGCTGGTGCATGGATGTAGGCTCGTCTATACCAACTGAGGCTCTGGCTCACGATGCTTCCCTCCTCGGGGAGCTGAGAGACGCTGCTGTCTGCCGGGACAGAGCCACGCCACCTGCACCGACCAGCTCTGCCGGTGCGCGCAGCCCGCTGACAAGGCAGCGACCTTGGGAGAGACCTCGGCCGTGGAGCGTGGGAGCGGGGGTTCAGGGCGGGGGTTCGGGGTAACCGAGAGCAGAGGCGGGGTCTGTTTACTCGCCCGTCTCACCCGGGCGTCCTTGCAAACGCAGGCGGACAAATGACACGGCGTGAGCCTGGCCCTTCCTCCTGCACCGTGCAGCCAAACAACGGAGTTACTCACGCTGCCCTGATATGAGAAAACCTGCCTTTTGTGCTCGTGTACCGGGCTGTCGTCCCACTTCTCCGGGGCTAACAGTGCCTGGTTTGCAATTACCGGGACAATCGCAGAGGTGGAAAGGCTTGTTTGACGTCGTTCATTTGCACGTCATTCATTTGCACATGTCATTGTCCGCAATGCATTTCCACCTGCCCGCTGATGTCTGAGCTCTGGGAACGCTCCCAAAGGGCCGGACGCGATGGGGTGGGGGTGGGCACGTGCGATTGACATGTGAGCTTTGCAGAAACCTTTTCCCCCTTTTAGTTTCCAGACCTTTGCCCCTGTAGTCACCGGACCGCGGCTTTGTTGAGGAGAAGGTGTTATTCGTTTATTTCTGGTCCGATCCTGCGTTGCTTTGCACACCCAAAAATCTACATAAGTCAACGGGAGTTTTGGAGGTGCAAGAAATGAGGCTCTCATGCTTGATAGCCACCCCGTAAAAACTCCAGGGCTGGAACTACAGAGGCCCAGATCTTTGGATCTACCAGGCCCCACGCTTGGAGGATGATGCCGGCCAAGGTGACTCCTTTCCGAGGGGCTGTTGGGTCTAATGAGTAGTAGGGGCAGGAATTCAGGGGCTGCTCTGACCTGTGCCTGGTGACTCACAGTCCCAGGTGGGAGCCTGCTCCCTTCTGCACTAGGAACCCCGCAGGGTGGCTGCAGCTAGACCCATGTCTTGGGCTGCCCCCCTCAGTCGCCGGCTCAAAGAGAGATGCTGAATTTGATGACCTGGTTCAGCTCAGTAGCCTCTGCAGCAGCTGGAAATCCGGTCCCAGGGCACTGGTGCTTCCAACAGCGTCCAAAAGAAGCAGTCACACCAGCGTTGGTTCTGATAGAGCTGAGCTGCTGGGGAGCCCCTGGGCAGGAAAAGTGGACCCTAGTGTCAGTGCAAATTTCAGGGGCTCTGAAGTGGAGCCAGCCTGCTGCCACAGAAAAGGTAACAAAATTTTGGGGAAGATTTATGTAAAGCCGGGTCTGGGGGCGGGAAGGCCAGCAGCTTCTGCAGGGCTTTCCATTAGGACAAAGACATCTGCTAAGCAGGTCAGATCTCTGCATCCAGAAAAGGACAGGACGGCCCTTGCCAATGAACTGGCGCAAGGACACAGTGGAATCGCCGAGAAAAACGGTGGAAAAGTAACAAGATGTCTGAGAAGAAAGTTAATAAAATGGGAACGTGGCTAAATCTTATTTTCTTTCTCTCTCACACTCATGCTCCCCACACACCCCACCCGTAGGGCATTACCAGAGCCTGGGTTTTCGCTCATCATTTTCTCTGCCTCTCCCTGGCGGGCTCTCAGCATCGGGCTGGGTGTTCGGTTCTCCAGGCTCAGTCACCCTAGCTCTGCGGCAGCTCTCGGAGGTGAATGAGACGTAGCATTTGCCTGGATGCCTTCGATAAATCCAAGCCGCTCATTACGGCGGGGAATCCCCGGGTGCCCACCTGAGCGAAGCAGGAAGCTGTCATTTCCGGACTAACTATCCCCGCGCCCGCTGACGGGTTCGGCTCAGCGAATGTACGGGCCCATTTGCCTTCAGAGCCATCCCCTGAAGGAGGTTATTAATTCACTGAATGGAGACAGTGCTGAGGGCTAATCACTCCCCTTTAATTAGTTCATTGTGGCGGAGACTCAGGGCATGGGCCCGGCCACTGGCTCTTATCAGTAAGTCAATGTTGGGCATTTTGAGAGCACCGTCTACCCTGGCATCTCACAGCTACTTGAGAGAGGATTGAATTAACCCTCCTGATCTCCCTGAGCGGGGGAGAGGGGGATTCTTTGTCTACCTCAATTGTATTGACCCATCAGCCATGTTTCACAGTGGAGGAAAACTGAGGCACAGAGCAGGGATGTGAGTCACCCAAACTCACACAGCGGGTCGGGGTAGAGCTGGGAGCAGAACCCCAGTTTCCCAGCCCCGTGTCCTACCCACTACCCCACAGGGGGCGGGCGTCTGGGATGAGTACCCTGTGCAGGGTTTTAACCCCAGCTCCTCGTGCTGGTGAGATGAACGTGAATAAGAACGTTCTGAGCACTTCTCGCGGCTTGGACGAGCCCTTGTGTAATTCTGCCCATCCTTGTACCATTGAGGGTACAACCCCCAGACAGCGTGGATTCGGGGTGAGGCTGGGTGGATCCAGGTGTGGGTATCTGTGTAAAAACACACGGCTTGAGAGCTGGGAGCCTTCCCCCTCTAAACCACCAGGTCAAATGCAGCCCAGCTCAGGAGCAGCGGTACCACAGCTGAACAGCACCCGCTGAAGGCATCTCAGCAACTTACGGGACCTGAGTAGGTGGGTCCCAGTTCAGATGGCAGTGGGACGGCACACGCCAGTCAGCGTGTGTTACGTGTCCCTCCCTGTCCCTGGTCCACTGAGGGGAGGGGCCTGGTACAGCTAGAGGGCCTGGCTCTTCAGCTTGAGCGGCTAGAGAGCTGGGCAGAGTTCTCTGGAGGACTCCAATTCAGTCCCAGCTGTTGACCAAGAGGGCTCTAGATCGCAGCCTCAGTGGAGAGAGGCCAAGGAAACTGAGCTCATCCGTCCACGCTCAGGCGCTCCATTGGGCTGTGAGGGGGGCTGGTACGTGGGAAGCTTGCACCGGCTCTACCCCTACACTGGGGAGATAGGACCTCCAGGGACTGGCACTCTTTCTGGTCCCTCAGCCGTGCACGTATTGAGTCAGTTCCTCTGGGCTGCTTCCGCCAACTCCCTGGCGGAGCAGTGGGTGTTGTCTGGGGCTCTCTAGTCAGTGTCCCCCCTCGACCCCTTGTTTGGACCTGGTGATGTACACCCTCCTCCCTGTTTTCCATCCGTTGTCCCCCGTAACTTGCTTCATCGGAGAAGGGTGAGGCCTTTTATTGTTCTGGTAGCCTCAGGATTTAAATAGGCCGCAATCTATTCTCAGTCCTCGGGTGACCTCCCAGCTGGGACAGAGTGTGCTGGGCACCGTTCCCCATCCACCCCGCACATACCCCAGCGTAGCACAATGCACAGCAGCGCCTGTGACCTCTCAGGCTGAAGGGGATTTGCTGGCAGTTGGCTCCGAAATCCCTGGGTCTGTGGTTGGGCCAGGAGCTCAGATGGGCTGAGGGAGGCGATGAGTCTCATTCTGATTTGTTTCTTGGGACCTCAGCTGTGTTTCCGCAGAGATGGTTTGGTTTCTCTCTTTTAATAGCCACATAGCGTGGCCCTAAATCCATGGATACATAGCACACAAAGGCCTTCACCCGCTTGCCTAGCCCTAGGGTTAGGGATAGCCTCCCCCCTACGCCCCCCCAAACAAGTTTAGGGTCCTTTCTATTTTCCTCAGTAGGATTTAACGTCCAGTTTTTAAAGGATGTCTTTTTTGTCTTTGACTCTTTTACTCTGTTTAGCCATGGGGACATTTCTTTGGTCCTCCTGCTGTTTTCATTTGGGGTACACATTTAGTTTGAGCCTCTATCATGGTGTCTGAAAAAAAGTTTCCATGCAGTTTGCAGGCATTTCACTCTGGTGACGGCTCCTTTTTCCCCCTTCCATTTCACTGACCTCCTCATTTTTGTGTAGTTCCCCGTTTCGAAGTTACATGCTGCCTTGATGGGTTTCTTGGATATCTTCCCCCATTTTCATTTAAAGTGGATGCAGGGCTGTCAAGGCTGCTGGCTTGACGGCCCTGAATTCCCTCTCTAGCCCCGCAGCACGTGTGGCTTCCCCCACCTATTGCCGCCATGTTGCCCACTCCTGACTTAGAGGGGCCAGCCAAGGCAAGTTCACTCTGTCCAGGCAAGTTCACTCTCCATGGCCCGGTCTCTGCTGAGATGATGACGAAGGGACCAGGTAAAGCCAGTTGCAATGATGGATTTTGTGAGGTCTCTGGGAAATGGATGGTTTCCCAGCCGCCCATTTCACCCAGACGTCCGCACAGCCTTTAGGTGGGGTTGGTCCCTGGGACAGGTGCAATCATTCGTCTCCAGGCTCGTAGAATTGTCATGTGCTGTGCCTTCGAGTGCCAGTCTAGGCCATTGGCACGGGGGTGGCTCCAGCATCACTCCCGGCAGCTTCCCTGGCTGTGTCTCCCATCCAGGTAGTGATCAGGCCCATACCTGCAGGGGGGGTGAGATCTGAGGAGCTGACCAGCCCCGACAGGCACTGCTCGGCTTAATTTTCCCCAGATGCAGTGATTCCAACAGCAGCTCTCCCATCTCCTCTCCAAGGAGACCGCTCCCACTCCAGCCCTGGGCACTGGAACGCAGCACTCCCCATGGCTGCTTTTTGCATAACTACACAAGTGACTCTCTAATTACACAGCCAGCTTAGTTTCAATTGACTGCAGCTGGTTATTTGATCCCGCTAAGCCTCCTCTTGTTTGTGTTTACACTGCTGCAACCTGCAATTAAAACTTCCTCCCGTC
Organism: Lepidochelys olivacea; assembly: GCF_965140295.1. Taxonomy (NCBI): domain Eukaryota; kingdom Metazoa; phylum Chordata; order Testudines; family Cheloniidae; genus Lepidochelys; species Lepidochelys olivacea. The sequence continues at coordinate 122,951,554 of NC_140417.1, forward strand.
TAAATAAATGTACCAGCTCCCATCTCTGGCAATGGGACAGTAGGGTTGAGCTACATGCTGCTGGAGAGGGCCTGGCACAGAAATCTAAAAGTGGGGCGGGGCGTTGCTCTAAACAAATTATCTGACCTGCTTCTCTGGCTCCTGTCACTGAAGTACCAGAGCACAGCACAATCATTAACGCATTTACCCCCATGACACCCCTGTGAGCCAGGGCTGGGCTGTTACGCCCATTGTACAGATGGGGAACTGAGGCAGAGAGGGTAAAACACAGAGCCTCAGCGGTATTTAGGCTCCTAACATCCTCAGGAATCAACGGGAGTTAGGAGCCTACGCTGGGCCCCGGGTCACGCAGGAAGGCTGGGGCAGAGCAGAGCAATAAAGCCGGGTGTCAGGACCATGGTCTTATACCCAGGGCCTCTGGGTCCTTGGGAAGCAGCCTTGGCCATTGTGCCACACTGACTCAGCCCATCACCAGGGGATTCACAGACCTGGGTGGGCCAGCGTCCACCTGCTTCCTGATTAGCCACATGGGCTTGACCCTGATTGGCTGGTGACCATATAAATATATATATATATAAACGTCCCGCTTCCTATCTGGCCTTGTCTGAGCAACAAGCTGTTGCCTGCTAGTCACTACCTGGACCCCGCCTCGCCCGACCCTTGGATTGGATCTCCTGGCTATCAGACCTCTTGGGTGAACGCTGAGTCCAGAGCTGGCTGCCCTTTGACCTGCCTGACCCCTGGGCATTGCACCAGGTCACTGACGTCACAGGCTTGAGCTCTAACTACTGAGCCATCCTTCCTCCTTAACAGTTGGCCACTTCAGGGCTGGCGAGAGAGGCTGGACTGAGAGCCCTGAATCCACCGAACAGACACAGCACTCGCAGCCATGGTACACCGTGTCCTTCACCTCATGGACCTGCTCCCTGCCCTGGAGAGATCAGTGGGGGGGGGCTGTGTAAGCCCCGTCTTGTTCTTGGCCAACAGGAGGGTATGTTGGTGTAACCCACGTACCTAACAGGGAGATGTCGCTTTCGGAAGTCTGGGGTGGGGGTGGGGGTAGGAACGAGCAGTGTCTGGGTCATTGCGGCTGGGCAGATCACAAGTAGCTCTCCACACTCAGAAGTTTCTGGAATTGGGTGCAGTGGTTTGGGGTCTGCTCACTAGGTCCCCCGTAGCTGGACTCAGACTCCAGGAGGGCATGTGGTCAGGGCAGCTGCTTGGCAAAAGGCCACGTGCCCTGTGTGAGTTGGGAGAAGCTGAAGGCAGATGCAGAAAGCCGGCTGGTGTTCCTAACTCGGAAGCATTATGCAGCAGGGTTTTTGTTTTTAATCTATGTACTTAACTGAGTGATTGGTTACTTAATTAGCTGACTAGCTCGCTGAGTGGTTACAACAGAGGAGGAGTCTGCATGGATTCCAACTGAAGATGTCTACAAGCAAGGGGAGGGAAGATGTTGCTTTTGACTCAGAAGCCTGTATAAATTTGGTGATCAAAGACTCTTAACTGAGACTCAGGGGAACTCAAGCTCAGCTTTTGGGAACTCTTGAGTTTCTTCTCCCTGTGTTTCTGTGGGGACCGACCTGTTTAGATTTAATTTATTTTAATTTTCTTTGTTGATGTAGAACTGAAGATAATGTGTGTGGCTTACACAGCCATCATGTTATGCTGTAGCAGTTAAGTTGTTGTTTCTTTCTTTATCATAAGACTTTAGAAAGTTGGTACTTAGGAATTTAATTCCTTTTGGACTTGAACATGGTTAGGTGAACCCTGTGCAATCCTTAGTGACTGAATTCTGGATCTCCAGGTGCTTTTCCATGGGAGTTGGGTTTTTTAGTCCCTGGAGAAGGGCACTGAAGCAAACTCTAGCCCACCCAGAGGTTACACAAGTGCCAAGTAGGACGGTGGGCTTTCTGACACACCCTTGACCCATCACGTCTCTGGTCACATGGACCACCAGACGCCCATTGGACGGGAACAAGGCTGGGTATTTACTGACTTGGGGTTTATTGGAACCAGTGACCTAGAGACACCAGGCCTCTAGGCAGGCGGGGTTTTCAAAGTGGGCTAGCTCATCTTTTACCTCCACACTGAGTCCCCACCAGAACTGGGGTAGTTGGGCCACCACATTCCATTCAACATCAGCCACAAGCCATAAGAAGTGAGGGGCATGGGAGGTAGCCGGCTCTTGCCCCGACAAAGCCTCTGGTTGGCAGCCCCTGCAGAAGAAGCAGGAAGGTGTCCCTGGCGGAGAGCAACAGGCTGCTCTGCTCCAACTGGGGGGAAGCCCAGCTGAGCACCTTCCCGGTGAGCAGGCTGACGACTAGCCCCACCTTTGTCTGGTCTGTGGGATACTTTCAGGGGCGGAGCACGAAGAGCAGCCTGGGTTGGCTCAGGAACTGCCAGAATGTCGGACAGGCCCAGTCAGGCAGCAGCATCCTGGGAGCCTGTGCAGATGATGGGTTGAGACACGTCGTATGGCTGCTTCTCCCTCTGAGCACACTGGCCGCCTCCCTAGGGCCTGCAAGCGGGCTAACGGCTCGTGCACGGTCTGTGCTTCGGTTGCAAACACTGTAGGGGTCTGTAACGTGAGGTTCTCCCCCTGCAGATGAGTGACTTCACCCGCCTCTTCCATCTTCAGTGGAGGGCTGAATGGCAGGGGGCCAGAGCTGTCTGGGCCGGGTTATGGGTGTCTGAGAACACAGGTCACTTACCAGCTTGTGGTCAGGAGACAAGCAGAGGCGTCGGGGCCAGGAGGCCAGGAAGCCGGGGTCAGCACTGGGCCGCAGGCAGGAGGCAAGTAGCGAAGTCGGGGACACACCGGGGGCAGGAGCCAGAATCTGGGGTTCACAGCACGGCAAGGTCTGGAGCAGAAACAAGCAGTCTGCATTGCTGCTCAGACGATTCCTTGTGACAGCTTCCTGGTTTATATACCAGCTTGGGCCCATGAGTGGGCTGCAGGGGGCGGTACTTCCTGCAGCGTCCAGCTTCACAGAGCCTGAACTTCCCGCTGGCAATGCAGAAGTGTTGGCAGCCTAGAACCCCCATGGGCCCAGACTCTTACACTGGCTCATGCTGCTTCTCTCTGCTTTGGGATTCCTCTCTCTCTCTGCAGCCAGATTGTCCTGGGTAGCACCTGGGGAAGTTGTGACACCTCCTGAGGGTACCCAGGGTTGCGAGGCACCTCACTACCCCCTGCCCTTCGTGTGAGGAAGCTTTGTCCGTGCCGCTATGCATCAGCTCCACTAGCCACTGGCAATGCAAGTCCTCCCGTTCAGGCCTCAATGACACTCTACAGGTTAGCGATTTGCACACCCCGAGCTCCTTCCCCTCCAAGAATCTCCCTGGAGTGTCTAGCCCTAGGACGCTGGCAGTATTCACCAATTCGCTGGTTCCAAAGAACCAGTGCACCCCAGCTTACCAATTCCCCCGCAGATCACCAGTCTGCTGAACACGCAGCACTGAGATATGTTGATAGTGAAATCACATACAAAGCGTGGAGGTTCAAGTGAGATACCAAGTAGAAGTATTGGAAGCACACAGTTACATATAAAATAAAATCATAACACACATCCCAGAACCTAGAGTTAATTAACAAGATACTCATCTGTCTAACCAAGTATTGCTCACCCAAAATCCATGCAGTGCTTTACAGCTGGGCTGGCTGGGACCATTCTTTCATGAGACATGTGTTCTGTCAGTTTGCCTCTATGTGAAGGATTCAGTGTGTCCCGTTGCACTCCAAGATATACCAGAATAATCTGATGTCTTTGTTTATAAACAGGACACCCCCCTGCTCTTTGTTTCTTCCTATAGATTCCCCCTCTTGTAGATTTTGCTGTTGCTTAATTCACACCTGGGTCCATATGCAAATAGGCCTACAATACACAAATATATACAAGAAGATAAGTCTTAGTTATTTCCTGCCTGAAAGGAACACTTCTGAGGTTTGTCACTGCCTGGTGACCTACCTTAATTCCAAGATTTTAAGAGCATAATTTTTAGCGTAGAGATGTAGTTCCTTAATGAGTATGGATACATACATTCCTCAGTGATTATGCTCATGGTAGAGACCTCACGTGCCGTACTTGCGTGAACTATGATGCAGATATCCGACCCGGGGATCCCTATTAAACCCTATGCATGCCCTGTGCCCACTGCCAGTTGGAACCAATCTGTCCCTGGGTCACAGAGATGTTATACAAAATTATTATCCTGGCATCTGCTTCCCATCCACAGTGTGGATTAGGAACTAATGTGTGACACCACCCTGTATTGCTTTATCCTCTGCACTGCGGGGGGATAGATCAAGGGTCTTTCTCAATGATTGAATCTAAATTCATGATGAGTGTTCATTTAGTCTCAGAAGCTGCATAGCCAGGAAAGAAGGGCCCCTTTCTCGTATATATCACAACCAAACAGCAACAACTGGCGAGCCAACCAAGACGGCCAGATTGAATGTCTCCATTCTGATCGGCTGAGATGGAGTTGTTTGCATGGGCATGCATAAAGAAATGTCCTGGTTTTAATGAAAAATTCATCCCCCCTGCAGATTCCTTGCAATTAGAACGTGTGTGTGTGGGGGTGGGGGTGTGGGTGTGCGTGTGTGCACGCGTAACCCATGCCTGCTGGGCTTGGTGCTCTGTCCCCGTCTAGTGGCACCTCAACCACCTAGAGATTAATGAGTCTGCTACAGCGCTAGCTAAGAGACACACGGCTTTTGGCTCATGCAGTCGAGGCTCATACACTAAGCTTCAGAGATCCCAGGTTCAATCCCGTCTGCCGATGCCCAGGGTCTGTCTGCGTTACACACGCGTGTGCTAATGCCAGCTAAAGGACCTCTGCTGCATGACAGCTTAACTAACAAACAACTCCCTGCTTTCCACATTCGGCCGCGGAAACTCTGGAAAGGGAAAGGAGCCTAGCAGCGGGAGTCTGACATTTGTGCACCTTCGGCCGCCTTGTTCCTGTCGAGAATCCTACCAGACCGAGGAGGCTTTGCCTGCTGGGTTTTACTTCTAATGAGCCTCTTTGTTTCTTTTTTTAAACCAACCTTGGCATCGTTTGATCCCCCCGTGCAATGAACCCTGCTCAGGGCAAGCCCTGTCCCTGCTTTTGAAACACTGCAGAAGTGCATCAGTACACAGGAGAACATAAGACAAGGGCTGGAGCAGTCAGTCAGTGTTCTTATTTATAGAAGAGCTGATACCATTTTAATCCCATTAATATTTCTCTGTCTGCCATCGCTAATTGCCTTGATAGAGCTTAGCTGCTTCTGCAGTTCGGAGTCGCAACCGTCTTGCTGCGCCGCCAAAGTGTGTTAATTACACACTTCATCTAGAACGCCAGCTGGGGAGAAAAAGAATATATTGTTGATTGAAATGTTTCAGTGGAGCTGGGTTTAACCTAGATTTCTGGGTGCCTGAAAGGCCAACCGGTCTCATTCCATGTGTAAAGAGAACGGGAGTGCTTCGTACTTGCATCGCACTTCACGTGTTGAATGACGCTTTGCACTTGCTGGATGTTGCAGATTTCATCAGAGGATCTCAGAAACCCGCACAGACAATCAAAGGCCTGATCCTGCACGGTGCTGAGCACCCTCACTGCCCATCACCTCTGTTTGCTGTTGTGAGTGTGCAAGGGCTGCCCTTTTGGCCGACATGCCAGGGTTTGCACCAGGCACCTCCAGTGCTAAAAGCTGCAGCAGCTACGGCTTGAGCCAAAGCTCTGTAACTGGGGCCGTAGAACAGACTCCTACCCCTGTAGATCAGGCCCAGAGGGGGAGTCCCATAAAACACACTCACCAGTGGGTTACAAGTGCTCATTGTCTTACAGGGAAAGGTGCAAGCCCCCCACCCCCAACAGCTCAGTGAGGCAGCTGGGGCAAGGATTACTTCGGGATTTTCTGTCCAGTGTGTACTGCATGGGACCCCAACCCCTGTTCTGTTCTATTCTGTATGGGTTCTTATACCATGCCTAGCACTGTTATATCTGTGGTTTGGGACCCTGGGGGCTTGTCTACACAGGACATTTATACCGGTGGAAGCTATAGGAGGAATTTAAGTCAGTACCGTCTGATGGGGATCAATCCCTGTGTGAACACTCTTATTCTGGTATAAGAATGGCCTTTTTTTAGTGTCGTTTACGTCACTGTGGAAGGGATATAAGCTAAACTGAAAAAGCTGGCCTAAGAGTGTCCACACGGGGTATAATTATACTGGTATAACTTTCCCATGTAGACACGCCCTTAGTATCTGGCACAGGGTATCCTGTCTCACCACTATTTACCTCTCTCCGTTCTGAAAACTCACCATTTATTCCTACTCTTTGTTTACTTATCTTTTAACCAGTTACCGATCCATGAGAGGACCTTCCCTCTTATCCCATGGCAGCTTACTTTGCTTAAGAGCCTTTGGTGAGGGATGATGGGAACACTGAGCCTTGGGGTGGCTCTGGGGGATCAGATTGTTGCTTTGGTGGGTGTGCATGAAAACTCTGTGGGCATGGGAGAGGCAGTTACACCATGTGTAAAATTAATATGGCTAATGTTATGGAGGTTAAACTATATGGAAGGAATGTGCATTTTCCCAGGACGTGTGCAGTATATATTGGAGAAAGGGTAAAAGAAATGCAAATAAAACATGGTACCTCATTAAAATCCTAATAGGGCTCCAAAAGGAGCCACAATAGATTGTGCTTTCTTTTTCAGATCGCTTTTTTTTGGAGCAGGAGATGAAAGTGGAAAGTAATCAGAACTCTAGTGGAAGTGGAATGTTTCCCTTTTAAGACACTCTCTAAACTGCTAACAGCTTTGGATCCAGAAGCAAGCTAGTAAGCCTCTGTGTAAATGCAAATTACCTAGCTGATGGGCACAAAGGAGCTGCAAATAATGAATACATCTGGTCAGCAAACAAGCTACTAGAAGACTCAGATTATGGCCCTCCAGGAAAGGGAGGTGAAAAAACAAGTCAAGCCTGAAAATAAGGGGGACAGGTTAACCTTAAGGGGTGTGTGTGTGTGTGTGTACAGTGCTAAAGTCTGAAGCTGTGTCTCAGCTATTACCTGAGAATAAACTTAAAGCTTGGTACAGCAGAGAAACTATTGGTCTGTTGTACAAGAGGGGAAACTGAGGTACACCATCTCATGAATTTCGTAAATGACCAGTGAGTGGAGTAATTCACTAGCCTGACTATAGAACAAAATAAGGACAGCCTGGAGGTAATTCTTCTGTTTTTCCTGCAATTAGCAAGGAAATTTGTAAGAGAAAGTGGTATTATTATTATTAAGCAATAGTCTGTCCCCACCATGGGGGTGGAAATTGTTTCTTTTGTTTTTCAGACACTCTACAAGCAAGCTGGCGCCAGCGGGAAAAATAACCCAGAATACCATGGATCTATGTTTTGTGTTGTTTGTCTGGTGGTGTTTGTCTTGTTGCTAGCATTGTTGTGTTTTAATGAACAGAAAACCTCATGACATGGGTGGGGGATGGCTTCCAAAGGCTGACCCTGGGGGGGGAGATGTGTATGGGAATGCAAAATGCTCAACTAGGAGGCCAGCACCTGTGTAATAGCTACCATGGTACCTGGAAATGAAATGGCAACTAAGGTGGCCCCCACAAGCCCTATGGAAATAATGAGAAGGGGAGGAGCTCACTGGGAATCAATGGAGGGGTGTGTAAAATAGTGTAAATCAATAGAAGATGTTTGGATGTGCCCCTCTCCTATGACTATGGAGGAGCAGAATCAATGGCCTACGCAAGGGGTGGACAATTGGGTGTACTGTGGATAAGGTGTTTTGCTAAAGGGGGAAATGGGAACAGGGAATGGGGGTAAGGAAATTGGAATCATGTTTTGCTAAAGAGGGAGATGGGAACAGGGAATGGGGGTAAGGAAGTTGGAATCATGTTTTGCTAAAGGGGGAGATGGGAACAGGGAATGGGGGTAAGGAAGTTGGAATCATGTTTTGCTAAAGGGGGAGATGGGAACAGGGAATGGGGGTAAGGAAATTGGAATCATGTTTGGCTAAGGGCAAGAATGGGAACAGAGACACAGGTGTAAGGCTCTGTGGTGTCAGAGCTGGGAAGGGGGACACTAAGGAAGGAAACTGGAATCATGCTTGCTGGAAGTTCACCCCAATAAACATTGAATTGTTTGCAGCTTTGGACTTCGGGTATTGTTGCTCTCTGTTCATGCGAGAAGGACCAGGGAAGTAAGTGGGTGAAGGAATAAGCCCCCTAACAAGGGACCTTGTCAAAGGCATTCTGAAAATCTATATCCACTGGATCCCCTTTGTCCACATGCTTCTTGACCCCCCTCAAAGATCCCGCTAAGTTCTTGGCCTCGTCAGTGGCAAAGAGTATGTTAGATTCTTCATTGAAAATGACACAGTCATCTTAAAAAAACGATACGTTGTAAACTAGTGCAATGTATTTCTCTAGCTCACTGACTCCATCTCAGGGCAGATCTATAGTGGAAACTTCTGCTGGCAGAGCTGTGCCAATCAGGACTGTGAGGGTATGATCGCTGACTGATACAGCCTGATTGGCAGAAGCTGCTCGTGTAGACAGAGTTATACCGGCAAAATTGCACTGTTGTTGTCGTTTTGTCCCATGATAATCAGATTAGGCCACGAGGTTCAAGAATGAATTTGGCAGCTCATTCAGGGTCCTTTGTAAAGGTTTGCTCCAAGGTATCCAATCTGCAAAGCTTCACTTTCCTTACAATATTACATTCAAAAGCGTGGGCAGGTGTCAAAGCCAGCTCCTGATACATCATGCAGAGATGGTCTTGGTCCCATCTCTATTGGTTTTCAGTTCCGCAGTGTGCCCTGTCCTCAGGCTCACAACAGTGGATGTTATTTTCCAAGATGCTTTGGTATCACTCGGAGGAGATTCCATCTTCTGACCATTTATTTCAGTTAATATTTCCTTTTTAGGGTGTCAATATCCTCAACCGTTGTCATTTCAGCGGTGTTTCCAATCTTCCAGTTTTGGCCATCTGCTACTTCATAGACTCACAGACTTTAAGACCAGAAGGGCCCTATACATTCCCATTTGCATCAAATTGTGATGGAATCCACTGAAAAGTCAACATACTGCCTTGCTTTCCGAGTCCTCTTATGAATTGCATTGTTGGTGGGATTCTGGTTTCTCCAAAAGGAACCGAGGATTGCCACCTGCAAGTTAACAAATGTCACGGCATCCACCTCTATTTCTGCTCTGTGTATTTCTTGCAGTGCAGTGAAGAAAGTTTTCAGTTTGGCCATATTGTTTGAGTGGCTATGTCCTGAACTTGTTCTCCTTCCAATAGGCCACTGCATGAAGACACCCACAACCACCGCTCTTGAAGGATTTGTCTGATGCGCCATCAGCGTTCACATGAATCTGTTTGCCTTGTGACTGATGCTGTTGGATGGGCTTTTCTACAATATTCCTCACTGTGGCCAAGTCTGTGTGTCCCTTGGAGCAAGGTTCCACAGGAGGAAGACATTTACTAAAGCAAATAGGTTCATGTGGAGGAATTACTGGGCATACAAACTTCTTCACACACTCTACCTTCCTAGCATCAGGGCCGTCCTTAGGCATACACAGTATACGTGGCTGCGTAGGGCCCCCGAAAATTTGGGGCACCACCAGGACCATAGGCACCACCTTCTCATCTTGCTGAGGGGTGCTCAACCCCCCCCCACCTCCACTCCAGGCCCTGCCCCCACTCCACCCCTTCCCCCAAGCCTCTGCCCCACCTCCTTCCGCCCCTGCTCCACCCCTGCCCCGCCTCCTCCCCCGAGCGCGCCCCATCCCTGCTTCTCCCCCCTCTCCCTCCCGGAGCTTGAACGCCGTGAATTGGCTGTTTGCGGGACTCCGGAAGCACTGGGAGGGAAGGGGAGGAGTTGGTACGCACGGGGCCGCTAGCCTGCACGATGTGCGGGGGGACGGGGGTCGGGTCTCTGCGGGGAACTGTGACTCTCCGCATCATTCTGTTGATAGATCCAAACTTTTTCTGCAGTGCTACTTCTTTAGTGGAAGTATAGTCCACCAGCATCATAGGGTGCTTCATGTGTTTAAGCTGTTTTTAATCCAGTGCATGTGGTAAGTTTTCCAGCACTGTAAGCTTATGTTTGTGTTGCTAAGAGCACGTCGGGCGTAGGGGCACCAGTTTAATAATACTGCATAGGGCCCCATAAACCCTAGGGACGGTCCTGCCTGGCATCACCGAGAGCTCCCGTTTCTTCGGTAGCCTGTACGCACCTTCCAGAGCAAGACGGTCTTTCTGGCCTCGGTTTGGTTTTCCCAGTTTCTGAATAGGGCTGACGTTCAGGTCGAGAACACAGACTATTTCCAGACCAAATGAGCTGCTCTTTTCTACGCCCCTCAAGAGGTTGAACATCAGACCCTTGTTCACAAATGACTGTGTTTGCTGGTATATGTTGTTTCACTTGTGGGCGGGGGCCCTTTACAGAGTGCAGTTTTTATGGCATAGCTCCATCCAGACGAGGCGTGCTCTGCTGGTGTAGTAGACCAGTATTCCTAGGCCCGTACAGCACTCCTGCGGGAGACATTGCCTGTGATTAACAGTGAAAACATTCAGGATCCAAGGAGGAAATATTCCCAAGGCAGGTTTCCCCATCATTGTCCCGCTCCTGGTACAGGCCTTTGTATTGGATACAGGAGGGGCAGAAGCTTCCTAAAAGTGGGGGAGCCACCGGCACCTGAACCGTGGCCCCGCCTCCACCCCTGAGGCCCTGCCCCCATGTTGCCCCTTCTCCTCGAGGCCCCGCCCCCGCTCACTCCTCTCTGCCCCCTCCCTCCTGTCACCCTTACAGCCGCTCACCCTTACAGCCACTAAAAAGTTGCAGGGCATAGCCCTCCCACTTTTAAAAGTGATGGGACCATGGCCCCCTGGCCCCCCTGTTCCGGCGCCCCTGGCTGAACAAGATGGATGGTGAGGCTGATCCAGTCTGGCAATTCCTCTCTCCTGTTGTCCCTGACACTGGAAATGCTCTTTATTTACTTTTCTTTCTCTGGCCCTGCAGTCTTGGTGTTTCAGCCCCTATGGGGGAGAGTTTGTTGTTATACAAATGACTGTTTTCACTGGAATGTTTTAAAAACCGTGTTGCTTTTGGCTTTTATAGAAACTTTTCTTTCCGAAATGATGGGAGTTGAATTTAAGTGGATGGTGTCTCTTTAAATTCTCTCCTTTGGAACAATCTCAGTGGCTGTTCGTAAAAGCGGCAAGAGCTTTTCAAATATATAATCTCTCACCTGACAGTGTCTCTTTAATTAAGCAGCTCAGGTTTTGTCTTGTGAATGTGCAGCATTTAATGCACAAGGTTGTGATCTCTCTTCTCTTATGTGATAATTATTTCATTACAGGGTATGTCGTTAATGCAGCAAAATCCATGAAGAGTCTAGTCTTTAAGCCAGAGGGGTAGCCGGCAGGAGGAGTGTGGTATGAAGTAATATCAATTACAAAGTAAGGGCTGATCCTGCAATTGACTGCACCTGCTTGGGGCCTGCGATTTCAGACCACACGCAGACCATGTGGTCACACCAGTGAGCAGGTTATGGTGTGTGTGGGGTCCCCCCCAACTGGCTCAGCTCATTTCCATGGTAGCTCTAACATGAACTTTACCCTGACCGGTTTTAGAGAGCAAATTGATTTTTGCAGTGGAGGAAGGTTACCCAGATCGGCATGCAATGAACAGCTGTGATTCCCTGCCCAGACCTCCTCCGGGCTTCATTCACCGCCTCTGTCTGCAGCGAACGGGTGTTCCTTCACGGCCATGGCCAGGTAACGTCTGGGTTCCAAGTTGCTCAGCCACAGCATAGCGCTTCTCAGGGCCAGAGGAAGCCGCAGGTGAGAGCGGGGGCCAGGTGTGTGTGTGCCCCCATGACACAGGCTGTTTCAGAGTCGGGGGAAAGGGTCTTTCTGTTGAAGCTGCAAGAGAGGGGCCGATCGTGTCAGGTGGGCTGGATTTGGTGATGTCAGCACCTGTCCACAGAGAATTGGGCAGAGACCCACCAAACTCATCACACACAAGGCCAGCCATTGCATTGCCAGCTGAGGAGCGCATGGGTCATTTCCATTCCCTCCCTCCCACTCCCGTTCCTCTGGGATCTCTCTGAAGCACACGACACTGCAGCGAACCAAGAATGCTGCTTAACTGCTGCTTGGATGGGAATAGCGATACGTAAAACACCCTTCCCACGCAGGCCTTCTCCAGGAACAGCGAGGTGGCAAAGCAATCCAGTGAAAACAAAATTCCCAGAGATGAGAACTAATTAGAGCAGCAGATGGCACAGAGAGAGAGAGAGAGAGAGAAAAAAAGCAACCCCAGCAGGGGGGCGAGAGAGCAGCATCCAAGGGGTTTGTCTCAAAAGAAGCAGGCCTGAAAAGGGTGACATTTTAAATGGATTTGTTCTAGGTAACATTATTACCATTATAACGCGAGAGGCAGTGTGACCTAGTGGGTAGAGCACTGGCCTGGGGTGCAGGATACCAGGCTCTGTTCCTGGCTCTGACACTGGGCTGCTGCGTGATGGTGGACAAGTCCCGTCACCTTTTGCCTCAGTTTCCTCTCTGTAAAATGAGGCTAGTGATCCGTGCCCACCGTTGTAAAGCGCTTTGAGATCGAGGGACAGAGAGGTTGCTAGGGAACTCGCACGTGGTGCCATTGTACCCCAGCACTCGCCCTGCAGGAGGGGTGGGACTGCAAAGCTCCAAGAGCATCCGTAAGTGATCACACACTGCCTCCAATCTCACGGCCCCCCCATTTCTCCAATGCTCAGGGTCAGCAACTCCTTCTTCATCAGCTTCCTTCCCCGGGTGACGTCCCCCCGGGGTGCTGTCACGGGTGTGCACACCGAGAGAGGCACAGGGGCGGCAGGAATCCCGGGGCAAGCTTTTACCCTCCATTCCGATGCACTATCTTCAGGCTTGGATTTGCCCGTCTTTTTGTGATGTCTCGTTTTTGATTGGTGAACGTTTAGGTAATCCTGCCCAGCAACTGAGCAAAGGCGGGAAACTCAGACAAAAAGAGCAGGAAAGGGTCACATAGTCCTAAGTAATCTGCCTGGTAACAGGACAGGATATAAGGGACGGACGTAGGGTGACAGGTTGCTGTCCGCCCAGGACGTAGCCCGTGATCCTGCGTTCGGGTTGCGCGGTTCTTCAGGAGAACATCAACCACCTGCCTGCAATCCACCCGGTGATGGTGACCTGCTCCAGACGTCTGGGGGTCCTGACCCCTTGGTGGCGTGGTCCTGGAGGTTCCCCAGCCTCTGGTCATCTAACCGTACCATTAAGACTATTTGTTGGGTAGCCCATTTATTCTCGTTGGGATCTGGCTTAATGCCCATTTGTTTGGTAAACCACCGAGCTGTTTTATAGTTGTTTTCTATCGCTCTATACCTGGTTTATGTCTGTAGATCTTCTTTATTAATAAATCCTTTTAGTTCACCCTTTAAATATCTTTAAGTATCTTGTTTTACTGCGACTGTTTATAGGTGATAGACCCTAATTCAGGGAAATCGAACTTGCTTTGGAAGCAGTGACCCTTAAACATCTCTCTTTTTAGTATTCCTCTGGTAACATCAGGATCGGGGAGCACAGTTGCCTATGGGGGTGAAGGAACAAACCCCACCACCAACAAAACAACCCTCTCACGCCGGGGTGGCCAACCTGGGGCTCCGGAGCCACGTGCGGCTCTTCAGAAGTGAATCTGCGGCTCCTTGTCCAGGCGCCGACTCCGGGGCTGGAGTTACAGGGGCCAACTTTCAATGTGCCGGGGGGTGCTCCCTGCTCAACCCCTGGCTCTGGCCCAGGTCCTGCCCCCACTCCACCCCTTCCCGCTCCCTCCCCTCAGCCTGCCGTGCCCTTGCCCCCGGCCCCAACACTTCTGCCCCCCCGCCCCGACTGCGCCCCCTCCCTGCCCCTATTGGACCCCTCCCCAAATCCCCTCCTTGGGCCTGCCTCTTCCCCGAGTGCGCTACGTTCCTCCTCCTCCCCCCTTCCTCCCAGCGCTTGCCGCATGAAACAGCTGTTTCGCGGCGCAAGCACTGGGAGGGAGGCGGAGAAGCAGGACGCAGTGGTGCGCTCAGGGGAGGAGGCGGAGCGGAGGTGAGCTAGGGCGGGGGGGCAGAGCAGGAAGCTGCCGGTGGGTGCAGAGCACCCACCAATTTTTCCCTGTGGGTGCTCCAGCCCCAGAGCACCCACGGAGTTGGCACCTGTGGCCATCTCTCCTCCTCCTCCCCCCAGAGCCTCCTGCATGCCACAAATCAGCTGATCGGGAGATGTGGGGAGGGGGAGGCGCTGATCAGCTGGGCTGCTGATGGGTGGGAGGCGCTGGAAGTGGGGTAGTGTGGGGAGCTGACGGGGGGCTGCTGACATATTACTGTGGCAATTTGACAATGTACACTGGTAAATTTTGGCTCCTTCTCAGGCTCAGGTTGGCCACCCCGGCTCTAACGTGTGCTCCTGACTCCATGTGCAGCAGAGATGGTGGTTCTGGAGGCTCAGTCCTTCCTAAGAAAGGCCATGCTGGTCCATCTAGTCCAGTAGCCTATCTCTGACAGTGACCAGTACCAGAGCTTCAGGGGCAGTGTACAGAACAGGGCAGTTGGAGTCATTCACCCCTGGCTTCCCCTCCTGGCTTCTGGCGGTCAGGGGTTTAGCATCGCCCCAAGCATGGAGTTGCATCCCTGATCATCTTGGCTAATAGCCGTCCATGGACCTATCCTCCATGAACTCACCTCATTCTTTCTTTAACCTAGTTATACTTTTTGCCATCACAACATCGCCATGGCAATGAGTTCCAAGGTTAACGGAGTGATGTGTGAAAAAGTACTTCCTCTTCTTTGTATTAAACCTGGTGTATTAATGTATTAATTTCATCAGGTGCCCCTTGGCTCTTTGTGTTGTGAGACTGGGTAAATAACACTTCTCTATTCTTTTGTCCACACCATTCATGATTTTATTGAACTCTGCCATATCCTCCTCAATCATCTCTTTTGTAAGCTGAAAAGCTCTAATCTTTCTAGCCTCTCCTCATATGAAAGCTGTTCCGTACCCTTGATCATCTTTGTTGCCCTTCTTTGGACCCTTGCCAGTTCTACTATATCCTTTCTGAGATGGGGTGACCAGAGCTGAACACAGTATTCAAGGTGTGGGTGCACCCTGGATTTATATAGTGGCATTTCGATATTTTCTGTCTTACTTTTTATCCCCTTCCTAATAGTTCCTAACATTCTGTTAACCTTTCTGACAGCTACTGTTCATCGAGTGGATGTTTTTAGAGAACTATTCACTGTGACTCCAAGATCTCTTTCTTGAGTGGTAACAGCTAATTCCAAACCCATCATTATATATATGTAGCTGGGGTTATTTATTTCCAACGTGCATTACTTTGCACTTATCAATTTTGAATTTCTTCTGCCATTTTGTTGCCCAGTCACACAGGTTTGTGAGATCCCTTTGTAACTCTTGACAGTCAGCTTTGGACTTAACTAGCTTGCGTAATTTTGTATCTTCTGCAAACTTGGCCACTTCTCTGTTCATTCCCTTTTCCAGATCATTAAGGAATATGTTGATCAGCACAGAAATTCGGTCTGTCTCTCCATATCTGTTTAGTCAGCAAGCATTGGAAACTCTGCCATCTAATTCTCAGCTCATAATTTTTTTCTTTAAGGGAGTTCAGTGGTTGTGCAGGGTGCATTGCCAGCCTTATAGACTGACATCTTCTAACTATCTCCCAGAACAGGTATGGCATTCAAAGCTGTAGAACAAACATTCCCCACCTCACTCCCCCTCCCCAGCTACTGGGCCACCAGCCTGGCCAGGAAAGACCAACCCTTGGAATAAGAGGGGGGTTTATTCTCCAGGGACCCCTTAGTCATAGATTTTAAGGCTAGAAGGAACCGTTATGATCATGTAATCCGACCTACTGCATAACACAGGTCAGAGAATCTCACCCAGTAATTCCTGCCTCTGTCTATACTTGCTGGCCTCCATCACCGTGGGACTCTCCCAGTCCCAGATTAGCATGATTACAATTGCTAGTGAGCTAGATCCTCTCTGGTAGGCAGACATCCAATCCCTGACGGAAAGGCGCCATGAGGTAGACAATCCATTGCCACGCTTGGGAATCTGTCAAGAAGGGAACCAGCTCGAGTCTATTACGGGAGACGCCTGCCCACTGCAAAAGGACCTTAAATCCATCCACAAAGAGATCACAGTATTCCCCTCTCCATCCCTATCCCCTTTGATCCCTGCAGAGAAGCTATAATGATTATTTTGAGACAGCCATTTCCATTCTAAAAAACAGATGCAGTAAATATAGATGTAGCTACAAAATGGAGAAGGAGGATCACCGGGGAGTGGGAAATTACACAGGAGATGAAGGAAAAAAGCCGTCCCCATGGGGCAGGATATTCTGAGCACCAGTGAGGTTGGCAGCACCCGGAGCAGAGTTAGAAGATGGTTGAGAATGGGGAGATCGCTGGTGAGCAATGGGAGACATGAAGCCTCCTTAAAGGAAATGACTGAGGTTAAGGCACCGTTGCCAGCTGGAATAAACTCGAGCCCCACTGCATAACTGCAGCGCTGACAGGCTTAAACAAGCCCCGTATTGTTGTCGGTGCCAAAGGAGCGACGGGCACGCTGGGGCAACAGGCTAAGGGAAATGGACACGTCATGGGAATTCGATTTACCGTCTCGTCCCTGAAGTATATTCGTGCTATGTGATGTTGGTGCCTAAAACTGGCATTAGGGGGCGCTGTTCTTCTGGAGGTGCTATCTTTTGGATGAACTGTCCAATGGAGCTTCTGGCCAGGTGTGGTCATTAAAGAACCTACCATGCATTTTTGCAAGGGCATTGGGTTGTTAGGCTGGGCATCCTGGCCAAACTGCATGCTGGGTAATCACATCCCACCTCCCTCCATTCTCCCTGATGGAGATCCTCTCTTGTAGGCAGACATCCAAGATGGGAGGCTCTGCGGCTATTAAAGGTTGCACAACTGTTTTCATTCCACTCTCCTGCTGTTTTCAGTCGCTCACAGCTTCTACCTTTTGGGCTGATGTTTTCCAGGCGCCGTCTCTGCCTGAGAGTGGCTGGTATTTGGAAAGTTTGGACAGACACGGATGGGTGGGGAGTTCAGCCTTCTGGGAACAGGAGGAATCAAATGGTCTTATAATGCCTAGCTCAGCAGGGTGAGAATGGCTAGAAAGTGCTCTTCATCCAGAGGCGTGCTAAGCATTAGACACAGACAAGTTTTAACAGGGCCCTGCATCAGACACTTTGCTCTCTTGCCTGAGTTCAGACGTCAAGTAACTGGCTCCACATTCCTTTCCCCTCCTCGTGAAAGTGGCTCGGAAAGAACACTGCTCACTCATCCTGCTTAAAGCTACCATCCCCGCAATTCAGGGGGCAGAAGCGCATTTCAGTGGTTCTTATGCAACAGGTCACCTATAGGTATACATTCAGCTCGGTCTTTGTAGGCTCCTTCCTGAATGCTTACCACAATGTCAATGACTGGTCAATTTAGAACAAAAAAGGGGTAATATTTTCTCACACAACCTGTGCAATTCACTGCTGCAGGAAGCATCGGCTCAAATTGGTGGCTGGGTTTTGTCAGGGGATGGATAGTCTCATGACTCATAATAACAAGCAGCTTAAGAGCCAAATCCTTGCTCACGTGAGTTGTGACACTGACTGAAAGCATTGGAGAAGGGCTATTCCATTGTGCAGTCACAAGTCCCCACCCCCTAGTCCTGCTGCTCCACCTCCCATCTGGAGTGACAGCCTTGAGGACTACTCTAGTCCAATCAGCTTCTCCCCTGAGTCCGTCATGGAGGGACCAAGTTAATGCCAGCATTTCCCAAATCCCTCCTGAAACAGCCTTTTGATTGCAGCCCCCCCCTCACTCTCCTGCTGGTAATAGCTCACCTTAAGTGATCACTCTCGTTACAGTGTGTATGGTAACACCCATTGTTTCATGTTCTCTATGTATAGAAATCTCCCCACTGTATTTTCCACTGAATGCATCCGATGAAGTGAGCTGTAGCTCACGAAAGCTCATGCTCAAATAAATTGGTTAGTCTCTAAGGTGCCACAAGTCCTCCTTTTCTTTTTGCGGGCACAAAAGGTGTTTCAGGTGCCCAACTCCCATGGGAAGTCAGTGGAAGATGTGCGCCTCCCACTCCTATCTGTGCCTTTGGAAAACTTCCCCTCCGCCATTGTGCCCTGGGTCTGAGTTGGAGCCAGCAGCTCAGAGGCGGAAGGCTCTGTATCTCATTACCAGAGCCCTGGGCCATCCGTGTGATCAGAGTTTCTCCTAATCCCCATTGTGTTTGCTTCCCTGTGAAGCTGGCTGCTTGATCTAACCTGTTGTTCCAAACAGCTGAAATCCTGTTTGAAGTTGTTCTGTTTCCCTTAAACCAGACCTTCTCTGCCCCGCCTCCCCGGCTCCCAAGAAGAAGGGTGTTGTTAGTCCAGGCGGATTTATGCACCTGATTTATTTGGGGGGAGCCGTACCCCTTTGCCAGGCCCACGCCCCAGGCTGCGTTGTGGGATTGTGTGGGCTAGGACAAGTCAAATAGAACGGGGAATGGTCTTGGCAGAACACCAGGACCCAGCACATTGAAATCCTGACCCCTTCAAGTCAAGGAGAGTTTTGCCTTTGGCTCCAATGGGCACCTTGAAGTTGGGAGGCTCTGGGACCAGTTACTGGTCAGGAGTATAGTGAATGGGAACCTGCAGCCCAACTTTGCCTTGACACCACACGTGCTTTGGGGCTGGAGGCCAGGGTTGAACCCATGCTGGTTCCAAGGTGAGCCCAAACGCAGAAGGGGCCTGTTTTCCAGGTCCAGGTCAAGATGACGGCCATCTCCCAGGAGCTGATCTCCTGGGATATCTGCTACTCATGGTGGTGAGAAATCTTTGTGAGACCACAAAACCTGGCCTACACCTTGATCTAAACATCCCTGGTTCCACCATCTGCAGCCGGAAGCTCCAGCAGGGGCACGGAGACTCCTAGCCCGGAAGCAGGCGACAACTGCCCAGCTAACCTGGCTGTCCAGATAATGGGCTGGTTCGTTGGCCTTGGACTGAGGAGCCCTGAGCCATTAAGAGACATAACTAGGCCCCTTTCTGCCATAATGAAGATGCGAAAGGCTCAAGGTTGTGTGTATCGGAGAAGCAGCATTGTACAGAGTGTTCCACGACGTGGTCTCCTGAGAGCCAGGCACCCCAGCCTACGATGGCTCGGCTCCTCTCAGCTCACCGATGGCACATTGGCTGATCCCCAGGTATCGCTGTTTTGGTTCTTCCATTGGTAACGTTGACAATAGGCCGCTGCAGCAAAGATCTGCGGTGCAGGGCAGGTTCTGTTATGGGGCGAGGTTGTGGGGAGGGCATCTTTGGTGTGGAACTTTGCAAGCCCCTGGGATATTTTGTCTGAGAACTTTGGGGACGGGGAAGCCAGTGTTGGCCCTAAACTGGGGGTTCTCATGCTGGGGGTTATGAACAAGCATCAGGAGGTAACGATGACCCTGCCCTCCCCACATTGCTGAGCAGTCCTAGCTCCATCCTGGCGAAATGTGAGGGAAATCCCAATCTGGAAATGTTGAGAATGAGCCACCTCCTTCCCCACCTGCATCCCAGTGATCTGTGAGTCCTGTGGATGCACCACGCTCTCCCGATAGCAAATCTTCGCTTTGGCTTGCTGCAGGGAAGGGATTGGACAGAGGGAGCAAATGGCTTTTTCACGGCATCTCCTTCCAGGAGGCTGGTACAGGCAGGCTGCTCCAGATCTCCAGCGATGTAAATAGGTACTTGCTCAGGTGCTGGTAGGTCATGCTCCCGAACACGCAGCATAGTCTGCCGGACCCGGAGACCGTGCGTTGGCCTCCTCTGGTAGCTCTTTCTATCGGCTCCTAGCAGTGGTTACCATGCCCAGCCGGTGGCAGACTGCGCGGACGTGCCCCTGCCATTTATCTCTATGCAGAACATGATCCTGGACAGTCTGACAGTTTCTATGTTGTCAGCAAGGGAGAAAATGGGAGATTTTCTGCCATACCGACTCCTCGCTCCCTCAACTCCCCATCTGAATTCAGAGCCGCAGTATAGAGGACTTGGGTCGTATTCACCCCTTTACAAGGTTTGGAAGCCTCTACGTGCCTGGAGCCACCAGAGCCCTCCCAGAGCGGCTGTGTGCATAGGTAGCTAGGCCTGGTATATTTTGATTTACCAGGCCTAGCTATCTATTGGCTGTAGCAATAGAAGACAGGGAGGGCTCCCAAACTATTTAAAGGGACACTACCCAATTTCTATGCACTGAGCGCTGGTCCTAATTGACAAAGCCTTCAGCAGGCTTCCTTATCGCCCACAGGCTTATCACCCATGACCACGGTGCTGCACGGGGCTGAGGGACCTGGAAGCCTCGGCGTCAGGCTCTCTGGAGGCAGAACCTTCTCAGCAGCAGGGCACCAGCGAGGGAAACCCTTCCCGGGAGAGATCAGACCGGCTGAGCACGGGCAAGGCCCTGTCTCGTCAGCAAAGTGTTCCACCAGGTGGTGTGGAGTGAAGCAGGGTGATGTAGTGGAGAGGGAGCTGGAGCGGGTGTCAGGAGCCCTGGGTTCTGCTGCATGACTTTAGGCAAGTCTTTGTGCCTTTCTGTGCCTCTGTTTCCCCTCCCACTCTTTATCTCTCTGAGCTTCCCAGGGCATGGGCTGTCTCGCTGTGTGTTTGTACCGTGTTTAGCCCTGCTCTCAATGGCGGCTGCTGAAAGAACATTCTGGGTTGGGTTAAACCTTGTTGAAATGGGTCGGGTGTAACCGCCACCCTTCATTTGGAATAAATACAAGATGCAGCTCAACTCCTTTATGGAACTAGGGAGCTGAAACCACAGCAGCCTCCACCAAAACAAAGGCACATGTGGGTGGAGGGGTTTCCCTGGCCATTGTTTTGTGAAGGTTTATGTGTCCGTGAAAGAGAGGCAGAAAGACCGGAGAAGTAGAGCGAGGAGGACGCATCAGACACAGCCACAGAAACACTGGTCCCATGACCCTGAGAAAAAGCTGAAAGAGAGAGCTTTTGGGTTGTGTGCTGCCTAGAGGGGGGCTTGGAATTGTGAGCAAGTGAACCGTCTCCTGCTGTTTGATTCCTCCTGTGCTCAGAGAAACAGGAATTTGTGCATTCTTGGTAAACAAACAGGAGTGCATCAAAGAATGACTTGATTCCACCATCACTTTCTCCTCCTAACCGAAAAAACCTGCAACACCCTGAATTTTGGCTAACTGCTTGAGTCAAAAAAGAGTAATAACACACACTGATCTGCAACCACCGAGAGAAGAACTTGTGACTTGTCTAGGGCCTTTTCTGTACCAGTGCTCCGGCACTTAAATATCAAGGTAATAAGTGTCCTCCCCTCCCCAGTGCCAGTCTGTGTTTTCAGCAGAAATCCCTGATTTCCCATCTGTCCTATTTTACTCTTAAAAAGCAGGGTCTGGTTTCAGGTCTAAGGAGCAGAAAAGCTGCTTTCAGGCTCTGTTGGGTCTTCATGTCTCGACAGGCCAGCAGAAATTTTTATTGCAGCAAGCTCACGTCAGGGAGGATGTGCAGGCCGGTGCAGACTCGCCAGCCAAGCTCGGGAGCACAGTCATGAGGCTTCTGGTAGGGACAGAGGTGAGGAAGCTGGTGGAGTGGGCAATGAAATAGCCTTGGCTGGTCAAAACTCCTGGTATTTGAACATAGAATGAACGATGCAAACAGCCTGGCCTTCCAGTAGCTCTACCGGCTCCACGGTTCCGCCTCCCTCTGGCTACGGGCTGGGCTTGCTTCTTGCCTTTCCTTCCAGAGCCCCACTGGGGCTTCCACCTCCTGGGAGAGCTGAACCGGGAGTTAATTCTTTGCCTGCTGGGAAGCACGGGGTTGATTGACAGGGGGTGGGTCTGCCACTTCCCTCTTTCCCCAGTTGAATCAGAACCTGCAGCCAGAGGAGGGTAGGAGCCAAGCAGCTCAGGCCCCATCCTGCAGGGCCCTCTGTGCATGCGTAAGCCTGTCGCCAGACACTTCAGAGTGGAAAGAGCTCCTTGCTCTCTCTGTTTGTGGAAAGGGAAAAGCATAGCTATAGAGCACCTCATTTACACGTCTTACATACCCACAATCCACCAGTAGCACTTGGCTCTCACCCTAACTGTACCAGACTTAGGTTATGTTTACCCTTGCAATTGAAAACCAAAACTTTTGTCTTTCAGAGGTGTTAAAATCCTAACCCTGCACTGAAAGACAAAAGTTTTGTTGTGACAAGTGCCAGTGTGAACAGTGTGTTGTTGGCAAGAGCGCTCTCCTGCCGAGAGCGCAAACGCCGCTCATGGGGGGTGGAAGTTTTTTGTTGGCAGGAGAGCCAACAAACAGTGGCTACGCTGCATAACTTTTAGCAGCACGGCTGTAGCAACACAACCATGTCGCTAAAAGCTGTGTCATGTAGACAAAGCCGTAGACTTTTGTAGGGCGGTGAGGTTTGAACTCTGAGGGAGGAGTGGGAAAAGGTTCTTCTGTGGGGTGAGAAGTGCATCTCTAAGTCGCAAGGTCTCTGCCCCAGGGTCCTAGGTGGTTTTGGGTTCCCCCTACTGAGGATCCTGTAATGCAAAGAGGATTCCTCAGCAGAGATCAGAAGGGTGCTAGAAGAGCTGGGGTGACTTGGATGTGATTCCCCCGCCCCCACCCAGCCCTGAACTGATTCATAAAGCAGGGTCAGAGGTGGTACCTGGCGGTGGGACTAGGCAAGCAGCAAAGATCTCTGCAGAGCGCTGCCCTTAGCCAGCCAGAACACTGCTAGTCAATGACCTGAACCGTGAGTTGGGTTTGTGGTGGGTGGAGAGATGTGGCCTGGGAACTTGTACCTGGTGTGTGTGGGGGGGGAAGTTGAATGGAAATTCAATAAGGACAAATGCAAAGTACTCCACTTAGGAAGGAATTTAGGAAGGAACAATCAGTTGCACACGTACAAAATGGGAAAAGACTGCCTAGGAAGGAGTACTGCAGAAAGGGATCTGGGGGGTCATAGTGGATCACAAGCTAAATATGAGTCAACAGTGTAGCACTGTTGCAAAAAAAGTGAACATCCTTCTGGGCTGTATTAGCAGGAGTGTTGTAAGCAAGATGTGAGAAGTAATTCTTCAGCTCTACTCCGCACTAATTAGGCCTCACTGGAGTATTGTGTCCAGTTCTGGGCGCCACATTTCAGGAAAGATGTGGACAAACTAGAGAAAGTCCAGGAAAGAACAACACAAATGTTGAAAGGTCTAGAAAACATGACCTATGAGGGAAGATTGAAAAAATTGGGTTTGTTTAGTCTGGAGAAGAGAAGACTGAGAGGGGACATGATCACAGTTTTTAAGTACATAAAAGGTTGTTACAAGGAAGAGGATGAAAAATTGTTCTTCTTAACCTCTGAGGATAGGACAAGAAGCAATGGGCTTAAATTGCAGCAGGGGAGGCTTAGGTTGGTCATTAGGAAAAAATTCCTAACTGTCAGGGTGGTGAAGCACTGGAATAAATTGCCTAGGGAGGTTGTGGAATCTCCATCGTTGGATTGAATTGTCGTCAATTCAGGTTGAGGGGCAGACAAAGACTTTGATGCTAGTGTGATGGGGGCTTAACCCTCATTCCTTGCAAGGCACAGGAAGAACCCCCATGAATCATGCTCTGCTCCTGGGGGGTGATTAACTAATTGCCTCCTGGTGCAAGGAGGCAGAGCTAGGCTTTAGAAGTAGACTGACAGGGAAGACTGCAGAGGAGATGGGTGTCTGGCGCAGAGAAGCCCTGGGATAGGGTTTAGCAGACAGGAAACAATGGAAGAAGAATCCTATAGGAATGGGTTAGGCTTCTGCTGGGAAAGCCCTGAGGTAGAGCTAACTAGAGAGTTACCAGAGAGTTACGTGGTGGGAGGGCCGAGCCCCAGAACACTCAGAGCGGGAGTTGGAGAAGACGAAGGTTGGGAAAGGCCATTTCAGAGCCGAGGGAGAGCTCGGTGGGAGGGGAGGGATTACCTGAGATGGGGATCCTATATGATGCTGTGACCATAGAAGAGGGGGCACCCACGAGGTGGGGATGAGCCGGGATGGATAGTTAATCCTAGAGCTGCTTGAAAATTTTCCCTCAAAATATTTGTGGTGGTTTTTGCGTGGAAAATGGCTTTTTTGTTGTTGACAAAATGGAAACTTCCATGAAAAATATCTGGTTTGGGTGAACGTTATCGGTTTTAACCCAAATATTGAACGTTTTCACTTGTCAACAGAAACCCAAAACATTTGAAAGAAAATGGGAGAAGTTTTATTTTCGTCTAAAATTTCCAAGGTGGGGAAAAATAAAATCACTTCCCAACCAGCCCTACTTAGGTCGTCAGCTCTTCGGGGCTGGGGCTGTCTTTTTGTTCTGTTTGTCCAGCGTCTAGCACAGTGGGGGCCTGGCCCGTGACTCGGACTCCCAGGTGTTATGGGTAATACAAATAATAGTAATAACAATAATAAGTTTGAGCTAATACTGCTCCTCCTCTGTGGGGAAGGGCAAGGTCCGTGAAAAATCACAAACCTGGCCCCCCTGATCATGCAAACTGGTATGAGTGAGGAGACCACGGCAGAGCCCCAGTTGGGTCAGCCCATGCAGAATAGCTTGGAGGGTCAGGGCCTGAAGTTGGTATTGTTTGGGGGTGGAGAAGGATGGAAATAAAGAGGGGGAGATAGATGTATCCCTGTAAATTCTTCAATATAAATAAGTAATAATGATGATTAATGAAAATGAACTGGCTACTGTGTGTACACTTCTTGTAGCTAGAATCAGTGCCACTTTGCTGTGTGTCATGGGGCCTATACTGCTAACAGCTGAAGGAGATTCCCCAGTAGCTCAAGTGGGTGGCCATGTGTTTTTGGAGTACGAGGATAGAGTTTTCTCCATGAAGCCACTGTCTAGACATGACATAATCTGGTCATTCCATCAAGGGAGGAGTGTAGGATGAGATCTCCTTTATGAAACAAGCAAAGGGATTGGCCTTTGAAATACCCAAACTTTCCTCAGCAGCCTTTGCAAACCAAACACAACTGGTTAGTCTAAGGCAGGAGAACCAGAAAGTGAAACTGACCAGAGACAGAGCCTGAAACTGACCAGTCTAGTATCACATTACTCAATGGCTTTATCTCCATGGCCAGGGGCTGATAAATGATGCAGTGGAACAGAGAATTGCAGTTACCTCTCAACAAGATGGAAGAACAGTTTGGATGATCCGTGAGCCTGGAAAAAGAAACTGCTAAAGTGAGGGATAAATCCAGGGCTTTGACAGAGAGCATGTGGGCAGGAGTTAACCATGCCCTCTGTTCTCCTGGGGACCCCCTTGGCACAATCACGCTGGGTTGCTGAATTAATCTGCACTGCCCAGGCCAGCCACAGCCGAATGCCGACCTTGGAATATAACCACGAGTTAGTCACCTGATTTCTTTTTTCTTTTTGCATGGTCTGACTACTGGCTGCATTGTGGGGGGAACTCTATTATCAAATGATCCTGGCAGTTGTGTGTTGACAAATAACAGGCTGTAGGACGATGAAAAGGCAGCACTGGTGCGGGGTTGATTCCTGGCTATGGGAGGTAGGGGATCTGGGCCATAATGCACTGCAAAGAGGTGAAAGCAAGGAAATTTGGGGTTAAAGCCTCACCTTGGGGGAATTAAAGGGTAAACCGCCATTCCTGGCGATCAAACCTAGGAGTCTAGTGGGCTGAGGTAGTTCAGCTGAGTTCACCCTAGTTCAGCTGAGCTCTTCCTAGTACTCAGAAATGCTGTACCCACAAACTGCGCAGTGAAAAGAGTCTCAGCGGGCTACTGCATCTGTTTTGTAATGGACATTGAGCAGGTTCACCGCTGCCCTCTACTGGCTAGATTCAGAACTGCTCATCTGTGTGTCACAAGCCCTAGACTGCTAACCCTTTGGCTTCAGGGGGCCTTTCAGAGAAGAGGAAAAGGGCTCCAAAGGCTGGGGAACTTACAAAGCTGTTGATTAAACTCATGTGAATGGTTTATTTCAGTGTAATGGCATTGTTACAGCATAGCTAGTCTCCTGCCCTGCCTTTCCTACCTGGTCAGACCTGACCTGTGCTTCCTTTGCTGCACCACTCAGTATTCAGGTTACGAGCCCAGCTACATCTTTGTCGCTTCTACAGTGTGATGGCTGGAAAAGTGATCAGTGGACCAACCCAACAAGGGGCTGAGTGCAATTGGCCCCCATTGCTGTCACTGTGTGCTCAGCGCCTGGCGGGATCTGGGGTTTGCTCACCTGTCACTGTCTGTGCGGCAGGGTGTCTTATGAGAATGCCGTTTCCTTTGGAGACTGTGTCAGAGAGAAGCCCTGGTTTCGTGGAACATGGATCAAGCATCTCGTGTAACAAGCCAGGATGCCCCGGCGCCTGTTATGCAATGCGTGCTTGGCCCATTTTCTGGTTGCAACATGCTTTCCTTGAACTCTGCTCATCCAATAAGGTGATTCAATGGGGGTGTTGAACTGCCACCTGTCTGACAGAGGAGGCTGCAATCTCTAGTGTGTTTGCCTTTGCCTTGAGCTAGTCACATGGCTGGGTCACTGTGTAATCTGCGGATGAGGAGGAGAGGTCAGCCACGTGGTAATAGGGGGGAGGAATTGCACAAAACTTCTTCGTCATTAAACTGAATAACCTTGGTAGAAAAGGCATAGCGGCTCCCCCACCTTGCTGGGGATGGTGTATGCTACCAGCTGAATCGGCATAACTTGCAAAAGCAAAGGAAATCTGCACACTCCAGGGAAATGACCCGAGTTGGGTTGGACTCCCTCCCCAGCCCTGGAGCTGTCACCAGGGCTGTTCCCAAGTGCCAGGCGGAGGCTCTGATGCGGTGCTGTGAATCTGGGCCAAGTGCTAAGCTGCTGCAGTGCGGAGGATGCCTGGCATGGATACCCATCCGGCTGGCATGAGCCAAGCAGCATCAGCCTACGTGGCACAATGGGGTTCGAGCCATGGACTGGGAGCTGAGCTAAAGAGAACAGATGTGGATCTAGAGGCAGAAGCTTCACCACTGAAGATCAAGGAGAGTCCCTGGTGGCTCAGTGGCCGCTCCACACTGAGATCCCCTTCCAGATCCATACTGCCTGGGGGTCCTCCTAGAGCATCTATTATCCCAAAGCGCTGTACAAATTCTCCCATTACTAAAATGCAGCCACCGCTGGGGTAGGAAATTGCACTCGGCTTTAAACAGCTGCCTAGAACAAATGATGGTTGAGGTTAAGTCCAAATTTCTGTGCTAACTTCCCCACTAGCCAGACACAGGCATTCTTAGCCCAGAAAAGTGTCTCATCTAGTCAAGATATAAAAAAAAAAGAAAAGTATTTCTTATTTCACTGAAGGTGTCCTAGCATGCATCGCCTGGTGACATTGCAAATGCAGTGAAATGCAACACCGCTTCTGGTGATTGACGTCCCATTCTAGGATATTTACAGTGAGCTAGGAAATGCCAAAGGAGGATTTGACAGAGAGGGAGAGGAATTTTATAAAAGAAGGGCTACTGCACTTCTGCGTCAGCTACCTCTCCCTCACCATGGCCTGGCTAATGGGGATATTCAGCCCAGGAATCTATACACTTGCCAGCTCCTCTTTCTACCTGGCTCACTGCAATGCTATGTTTCAGGGAGTAAAGAGTATCCTAGCCATCTGAAACAATAGCATTGATGGGTCAGATATGAGGCAAGTTATACCAGCCTGATGGAAAGAAGATTTTTTAGGCCAGAAGGGATCATTATGATAATCTATTCTGACCTAGTGCATAGCACAGGCCAGAGACTAACAGCCGTGACTTGGTCATTCCAGTTTGACCCTGTTCACGTTTGATTCTTTAGCAGAATCTCTAAGCCCTTGCATCAGCCTGTAGTGTGTAGGTGTGTACTTCCTGGCTTCCAGTGGAGTGGGAGGGAAGGCAGGTACACTCAGTCTAGCACAACAGGAAATGCTAATCTGCCCTTGAAATGGAGGGGAATTTCAGGAGCCAGAATGCAGCCACCCAGGAGAAAAGGACTAACAAACATCCTTACTCTCCTGAAAAATACTGCGGGCTCTCCAATGATCACGTGGCTGGAGGATCTTCGATACTTTCCACAGTATGCATCCGATGAAGTGAGCTGTAGCTCACGAAAACTTATGCTCAAATAAATTGGTTAGTCTCTAAGGTGCCACAAGTCCTCCTGTTCTTTTTGCGAATACAGACTAACACGGCTGCTACTCTGAAACCTTAGATCTATGGCACCTCCAGCAGCAGGGGGCACCCTGGCACCGAGCTCTGGGATTGGCTCAGGAATCCATCCGGGGGGACGCTAACCAGTTGCAAGAACTGGTGAAAGAGCAAATCTCGTTTACTTGAGGCCAAAAGCGCCTGGCGCGAGGATCTGAGAACTTGGTGTGATGGAGACACTGCTGCTGGCTAGGCCCTGTGGAATGGACCAGCCTTGCTACGAGGTCGCTGGCAAAGAACGGTTGCTTTTCCGGGTCTGGAGGGCAGCAGGATGTGTGACACCTTCCTGCAGTTGAACAGCCCCATAACAATTGAGCGTCGGTGGGTCCCCTCGCTCGTGGTGATGGCTGGATTCTAGGGTCTTAAATACCACAGGTGTTTCCAGTGAAGAGCAGTCAGGACTCCGCATCTAGAACCGAATCAGAGAAATAACCAATCTGTCTAGAGTCAGGAAGACGGTTCCTGATTCTAACTGCAACGGCGGCAGCAGGCTGGAGAGGCAGAACTGCAATTCTCCTGCGGCCTCAGCAGCTCCGCCTGCAGAATTTCGAAATGTGGGCGTCGGCCAAGCGTGACCTCACAAATGCCAACTCTGCCCATCCCCTGAGGACAGGGCACTGCTGCTAGCTGCCTGGCGCTTGCAGGAGGTGCAGAAAGCTCCAGCTAAGGAACAGATGCGGTCGCATTGTTTAGAACTAGGAAGAGTCCCATGCTGAAGGGCCACCCAGTGCTCCTGTCATGCATACGTAATAAATACACCACAGCCAGGCTGCTCCCAGAGACCGAACTCCCGTCACCTGTAAACCAATGGGGGAAGTATCCAGAAGGGTCCAGAAAGGAACAGCAGGGTTTTATAAAGGAGAGCAGCCTTTACAGCAGTTGTCAGTTGCCAGCCCAACCTGGCCATTCCCTCTGATAGGATTCACAAGACTGCTAGCTGAGGGGGACGCCGGCGATCTGAGGCTAGTTAAGCACTGGAATAGGGAGGTTGTGGAACCCCCATTCTTGGAGAACAGGTTCAACAAATGCCTGCCAGGATGGTCTAGGTCTAGGACAGGCAGCAAGGGATGGATTAGATGGTCTCTTGAGGGCCCTACATTGCTATGATCCCATGGCATACTGAATCTGATCTTAGTAAAGCACTTGATACAGTATCTCAGGCTTACACATGAGATTAATTCAACTGAACTTGGCTACGAGCATGGTCATCAAACAGAGCCTTGGTTTATGATCTGTGGGTTGACTTCCAGTGTCTGGAACAAAGGGCGGGATCTAGGTGCAGCAGGGATCTGGGCTGGGTTGGATTTGATTAAATAATTGGGATGAGGAAGTAAACCTAGGAATGAAACTAGCAACTGATACTAAACTGGGAGGAGCTGCAAATGCCACTGAGGCAAAGATAGACTACTAAGACCTCTAGAGAGACTGGAAACATGGCCAGGTAATGAAAGAAACAAAATTCCCCCTAGAATCATAGAGAAGTAGGACTGGAAGGTACCTCTGCAGGTCATCTAGTCCAACCGCTTTGGGGTAAATGCAAAAGAATCTGACATTCAGCTATTTAGTAGGCAGGTAAAGTGGGAAGCAGAGATGCTGAAAGAGACCTAGGGGTGGGAGCAGACAGCAAACTGGACACACGATTTCAACGTGATATGGCAGCAAGAAGGGACCAGTACAACTGGGTCTGGGGGGGAGTCTACGCAGAGGCATTGCAGGATGGGGAATTAATAGATCCATCTCTATGGATACGGCTACAAGCCCGCGGCATGGAGGCTATGTCGACACCAGCATGGAGCGGCTACGTGAGAGAGCTTCCAGCTGCAGCGACACAGCTGAGCCGCTGCAAGCTGTCTAGTGTAGACATGGCCCGAGTCTCAGAGCCCAGGTCAGTTGACTCGGGCTTGCAGGGCTAAGAATAGCAGTGCAGACCCATGTCTCCCCTGCTATTTTAGAGCTCCGCAAGCCCGCGTCAGGTGACCCGAGCTAGTCGTGGCCATGCTGCAGGTCTTGTAGTGCATAACTTGTATGGATCTGGTACAAGTGCACCTGGACTAGGCTGGTCACTGCAGGCCCTCGGTTACCAGAAGTGCATGGGCAAACTGGAGGGAATTCAGAGCAGATGAACAAAAATGGCCCAGAGGGCTGTGGGACTGGTCTACAAGGGATGATTGAGAGGGAACAGGAGGCGAATCAATTCAACACCTGGCTTTCTAGCTGGAAACTTAGACTCATAGACTATCAGGGTTGGAAGGGACCTCAGGAGATAATCTAGTCCAACCCCCTGCTCAAAGCAGGCACAATCCCCAATTTTTTTTGCCCCAGATCCCTAAATGGCCCCCTCAGGGATTGAACTCACAACCCTGGGTTTAGTAGGCCAATGCTCAAACCACTGAGCTACCCCTCCCCCCAAACTTCCTCTCTCTCTTTATAGTTGCAAGTGAGGATGGCCACTAAACCCACAAAAACAAGCACAAATGTGTATCACCCTTGTTCGCCAAGACCTGGATGGGCCATACAGTCTGAACCCCCCTTTCATCCCTCTACCTGGCCGGTGCAGGCACATGCTGGCTGGGGGACATTCTCTGGCCTGTGTTATGCAGGAGGCCAGACTAAATGATCATGACGGTTCCTTCTGGCCATAGATCTCCGGACTGCACCTGTTCCAGGGATAAGTGGGGGGTAGGACTCTGTAGCGGGCTCCTTCTCCCCAAATATTAGAGTGGGGTGAAATGTTTTGCCCAAAACTCCTTTCAGTGAAAAATGCAGATTCGGTAACACCAAAACATTCACCACGTCAGTCACTGGGAAGGGAAAATCAAAGTTTTGCTTTGCCAGCTTGACGTGACATTTTATCTTGAAATTTCCTTTACTTTTATTTTTTTAAAAATCCCCAAGTGGTCATAAAACAATGCTTTCTGTTTTGGCTGAAAGCGTGATGGGGGAATTCCTGTCACCACAATAAACCCATTTGCCCAGGGGGAGGGGGGACCTTGGCGTGGATGCATTGCACGCCCATGGCCTGATGGTCCTGCCCCATCATCAGCCTCCAGGCAGGGGCACAACCCCCATTCCCATCCCCCCAGCTACCCCAGTGCTCCAGCATCTGTGGGAATCCCAGCCCCCCCTGCAGTGAGAGCTCTGACTCCCCTCCTTGCTCACTCCATCCCCATCAGGGAGCCCCATAGCCAGAAGAACCTCAGCCTCCCAGCGTCAGGGGCCCCCCTCCTTAGTTCCCCAGGGCCAGATCCACCTGTGGGCGTCCCCCTGATCCCACAGCCAGGGGCCACGGGGCCCAAGGACCCCCAATCTCAATAGCCAGGAACCCTTGGGCCCCCAACCCCCCATAGGTCCCCTACTCCTCCACTGCCAGGACCACCTGGGCCCCCACCTCATCAGCCCCCCCAACCCTATAACCAGCCCCGCCACGGGGCCTCTACCCCCCACTTCCAGGAGCCCATCATCCCCCCCCAACCCCACAGCCAACCCCCCATGGGGCCTCCACCCCCACACTGCCAGGAGCCCATCATCCCCCCCCCCGAACCCCTCATCCAGCCCCCCACGCCCGGAGGCCCCCGGGGCTCCCCGCCCGCAGCCCGTGCCCGGCAGCGGCCGCTAGGTGGCGGCGCGGTGCCCGCCGGTGCCCGGCTCCGCGGCGCTCGGCAGCGGCTGCGGCTCACTCGGCTCGGGTAGAGGGAACCTGCGCCGGCCCCGCCGCCCGGCCCCGGTGCGCAGCGAGCCCCCGCCAGCCCCGAGCCGGGACCGCGGGCAGAGCCCCAGGCAAGTGCGGCGGAGACGGGGCGGAGACGGGGGGCAGCACCGGGGGCGGCTCTGGCGGGTTGGGGGGCGGGATTGCGGGGGGTGGGGCATGGGGGAGGATTTGGGGGCCGTGGGGGTTGGGGGGCAGGCTCGAGGGGTGGGGTATGGCCCAGGATCTGGGGAGCTATGGGGGCTGTGGGGCAGGATTAGGCGGTGGGATATAGGGGGAGGATTTGGAGGGCTGCGGGGCTGGGGGCAGGATTGGGGGCTGGGGGTATGGGCAAGGATCTGGGAGGCAGGAGTGGGGGGCAGGGTATAGGGAAGATCTGTGGGCCATGGGGCCTGGGGGCCAGGCTCAGTGGCCAGGGGAAGGATCTGGGGAGCTATGGAGGCCTGGGGGGGTAGGATTAGGGGATGGGGTATTGGGGGAGGATCTGGAGGGCTACTGGGCCATGCAGGTTTGGGGGGGGCAGGATCGGGGGGGCTATAGGGGACAATCTGGGGAACAGGATTGGAGAGTGGGGGTGTGGGCGAGGATCTGGGAGGCTACAGGACCCTGGAGGTTGGGGGGCAGGATTGCGGGGTGTGGTGTAGGGAGAATCTGGGCGACTACAGGGGTTGGGGGGCAGGATCAGTGGCCACAGGAATAGGGGAAGGATCTGGGGAGTTGTGGGAGTCTGGGGGGCAGGACTGGAGTGTGAAGGTATTCAGGGCGGATCTGTGGGGTTATGGGACAGAGGTAACATCCATGGGGGGCAGGATCCGGGCGCAGGGATATAGAGGAGGATGGAGGGTATGAGGCAGGAGTAACATCCATGGGGAGCTGGGAGAGGGGGTGGGGGGTATAGTGGGAGGATCCAGGGCTGTACAGGGCAGAGGTAATATCCTTGGGGTGAGAAGTATAAAGGCGTGTCTGGGGGGACTTTGGTGGGCAGGGGTCTGGAAGAGTGACACATATTGGGGGCTGTGAGTGGGGCTGGATTTAGGGGAACAGGGGTAAGGTGCTGGAGGCTAGGATCTTGGGGGGGTGATGTGGGGGTGGGTTTAGAGGAGCAGATTCTGGGGTCCATGGGTGTGGGAGACATACTGTAAAGTGTGAGATGCCAGTGTGTAGTCCTGGGGGCATGGTGGGGTGGGGAGTGACTTGGGCTGCGTGTGTGTATGTTGGGAGCTATGGATCAGGGAGTGTGGTGGATGGGTGGGCTGGGAGGCAGGGGTTATGTATGGGGGTGGCCAGGTTTTGGTCGTGGCCAGGTTTTGGTCGGTAGTGCAGGGAACATTCACTGCGTGGGCGATATAACACAGAAATCCAATGGGATATTGATGCCTTCCCCCCCCCCCCCCATGAGTGCCCTCATGGATGGTGGGGGAGGGCGGCGGGTGGTATGGGGAGTCACCTGGATTGAAGGCTGTGGCCCCTTGAGGGGGCTGGCTGTGAGGCTTGGGGATTTCAGGTTCATAACAAATTGCGGGCCAGTGACACTTGGGCTGGGGGCTGGAGGGGGATGCAGCAGACTGGGATTGTGGTGCTGGAATGCAGTTGTTTTTCTCAGCCAGCTGGGCACTTTCCCTTCTCCCCCTTCCCTGAGTGCGGGGCTGTGTGTGATGCAGGGATCTTTCACACACTCCGGACAAGCTTCCTTCGCTGGCCCCCTCCTCGTCCCCAATGAGCCCTGCGCCTCGGGGTGGCCTTTCAGAACGCCGGCTTGAAAGTGGGTAACCAGGAGATGCTTCTTCTGCTGCTGACAAAAATAGTCTTGCAAGACAAAGAAACTGTCCAACATGGATGAGGAGCGCAGGTCCCCCCAGAGGCAGGGAAATTATTATGAACAACGATGCCATTTTCCTGTGCTCATTGGAAAGTGGCTACCCTCCCAGACAGGCTCCTTTATGTCCCCCCTTCCCCCTCCCTTAAACAGGAGCTTAAGTGTTGCCCGGAATAAAGGCCCAACTCTTAGTGACTTCGGTAGGACTTAAACTTGAGCCTGGACTTAAGTGATTTGCTGAATCGGGGCTGGGGGGGGGGTGTCTATTGTGGCCACATTTCCCTCTGGTTTGTTATGGAGCCATGCTCAACACAGCGGATCTCTGTTCCTCTTGGCATGGTTGCTCTGGAGAGGGCAGAAAACCAGTGTTTGTGGCGGTCCTGAATTTCGGTTTGGGGTCTGGAAAACGTGTTGATAGCCCACTGAGGGGTTTTTAAAGTCCGTTCGAATCTTTCCCTTCCCTTCCCTTTAGGGATGTAGTGTGTTCTTGTAGCTGTGAGATTTATTCAGCGGTTGTGGAAGATTGAATGGAAGAAAAAACAACCAGGAGCACTTGGAATAATTGATGTCTAGTCTGTGCTCCGGAGCGGAGTAGCTGCTTTTAGGTGCATTACCTTACTTCATAACTATGCATGGAGCGTCTGTGTTAGCAGCTCAGGTAAGGGTCCAAGCACGGGAGCTGGTATCAAGGTAATTTCAAAGGTGAATGAGACGGGATGTGTGAGGGGTGGGGAGGGAGAAGCTGTCCCCTGGGTTTCTGGAGTTTGCCTGGGAGGCTGAAATTGACAGTTTGATGCAACTCGTGTAGCTGCTGCAGCTTAAGGTACAGGGAAGAACAGTTTATCACTCATGCTTTGTAAAGCTGTTTGAGCTGATGGAGTGAAAGCTGCTGTAGAATTCAAACAGGAGAGGTCTGGTGAGAGTCCCGCAAAAGACTTGGTATCTGCTTAAGCTATCAGAGAGTGTGTGTTTGTATCCACCCACCCTGGATAAAATAGTGCAGGGAGAGAGCTGAGTTTGGCTTCCAATCTGCTTTGCTGCCCTTCCTCTGGTGTTGAAAACCCTGTGTACAATATTAGGGTTGGGTGTGTATTTGGCTTGAAGGTAGGGTGAAGCTCGCTGGCTCCTCTCTGCCCTGTTACTTGCTTTGGAAATCGGTGTGATTAGAATTTCTATTTTTGTTGCTCTTGTTGCTTTGCGACCCCTTGTCGTATTTTGTCAGTGCTAGGGCTCTGCTTTCATAAGGTCATGGCGAAATCATCTCCATGTGAATTTTCTGAATAAACTCTCTCTCCTCCCTCCCCTCCCCCGTGGACCTCCCAGTCCCAACCCTGCAGCTAACCTGAAAATAAAACCTTCAAGCTGAGCGTTCCGGCAGCCTTGTAATAAGATGATGCCCTGAACAGACATCAGCTATTAGACTTAGGCTTTGCTCTAGTTTGTGACTTGAAAGAGAGAGAGAGAGAAAGAGAGAGAGGACGTCAGCAGAATTAAAATACCCGATGTTCTGCCTACTGGGACTTCTGGGGGGCAAGCAGGACTGTGCTTTGAATGGAGGTCCTACACAAAGCCATGTACGTGCAAATAACCTTGGCTGGGACAAAGTGCTGTGCAGCTATGGTAAGCTTTTGTCCAAGGTAGAAGTAATTTTCTTCTAATATTCATCTTGAAAGCTGAGTGAAAGGGGACATCAACTTACAGTTAAGCTACGGGGAAAAAACAAACAAGGTTTTATAAAACTTGAAGCCAATAAAAATGCTTCTATTAAATGTTTTCATGGGATTTTTGAAAGAAAATGTATCTTTGAGTAAATAAAGGGGAGATGATTCAGTCTTGGGGTTAAAGCACTGGATTGAGGCAGTTTGGTTCAATTCCCGGCCCTGCCACAAGCTTCCTGTGGGACCTTTAGCGAGTCACTTAGCCTTTCTGAGCCTCAGTTTCCCATCTGTAAAATGGGGCAAGTACATCCTACCGCACAGTGCTGTTGCGAGGATCAGTCCACTGCTGTTCGTGAGGTGCTCTGGTACTGTAGTGATGGTGGGGTAAGCAGGTTGCCAGTGAGGGATTTTGAAACCCAAACCTTGTGGCACAAAGAAACTAGAAGTAAAACTGGCACTAAGCGCACATGAAACTGACTTAAATGGTCTTTCATTGTTCGAGCCCAGTGAAATGCAAACTGTCACAAAGAGCACGGCCAGGGACAAGCAGATTGGATCTATAAATAGTGGGAAACTCTTGAAGCCGGAGGTATTGCTAACAACAGCAGGGAAACTTGTCCATGTAAATAACGTGTCAAGAGTCTTTTTACATTTGTGGCCCCGTTTTCTTCTCAGCGTAACTCTAAAATTACGCTTCCGCTTCTAACCTGAAAATAAAGCCCTGGCACCACGAAGCCTGGGAAGGGTTAAGTGGAGGTCACATCCAGCATGTTATGATGAACGGCACAGCTTTGTCTGAAAGAAAAGACAAATGCGTGCTGCTGGGAACCTTTGCCGTAGCACTGTCAGCCCGGAGTTAGCTGCTGCGCAGCTCGGATGCGGCGCTGCTGGGGAAGTGATCATTTCCCAGCCCTGTGCATCGTCTTTCCAAACGTACTTACCATTTGAGGGCTTGGTTGTTTTCTTTCCTTCTGGATTTTATCTCCAGTCCCCTTGTGCTGGCTTTAGAGGGAGAGCATGCCCCTCTGAGCAGGAGGTGGATGGGCTGCCTTGGTGTGCTGGAGTCTGACTCAGTCTGGGGGGGATTGTTGGTATATTTATGCCCTGTTCCTAGTCTCTAAGGTAATGGAGCCATGGAGGAACTTGGTGCGAGTGGGAGCAAATCCGGCTAAGCTCAGTGGGAATTGTGCTCACTAAGGTCACAGCTGGACTGGTCTATTGTGCTGAACTCTAGTTTGAGTTTGTTACTGGGATTCCCTCTTGCTTGGACAGATAGTCCAAGGTAGCAGAGACGTAGGGTTGCTTGGGGAAATTGACCTACGCTATGGGTCTGTCTGGGGGGAGGGATAGCTCAGTGTTTTGAGCATTGGCCTGCTAAACCCAGGGTCGTGAGTTCAATCCTTGAGGGGGCCATTTAGGGATCTGGGGCAAAAATTGGGGATTGGTCCTGCTTTGAGCAGGGGGTTGGACTAGATGACCTCCCAAGGTCTCTTCCAACCCTGATATCCTGTGATCCTATGATTCGCTGCCAAGTTCACTCGGGCTTTTTGGTTGTTGCCCCTCAGCCCTCTCCAGTCCACATGCAAAACTTGCACCCGAGATTGGTGATTTAAACCCCGGCTAACTGGGGAAGCGGGGTTAGAGCCCGGGTTCCACTTTCAGTGGGGCTGGTTATCTGCCCACTTTGCAGTGAACACACAGGCTAAACCATTCCCATGCTGCTCGTCCTCCAGTGCCTGCCCACAATTCCCGCCACGTGCCCAGGAGGTCAGACAAGTTCTCCCACGATTTGGTGGGAGGGAATCAGAGCGGCTCAGCTCACCGCAGCTCAGAGCACCCTGGGATGTGCCCCCAGAAGCTCTAGCGATACACACCGGGGAGCGCAGCGCAAGTGAGGACATGGTCACATGTGCTGGCTTTGCCACGTGGCTTCTTGCAGGCTCAACTTGGCTGGTTGGCACCTGTGCCTAGCTCTGTGCAGCAAAGACATCCCCTGTGTGTACATTGCAACATAAGGGAAATAACCAGCCATAGCATTTGAGGGGAAAACTGGGGAGCAGTATGGGCAGAACACCCCTCCTGTGAAGGAAAGCTCTCACGATAAAAATTGCATTTCTCTGGGTTACCCAGAACCTTGGATTATGAAAACTGAGCTCTGAATCGCCTCTCACATAAGCTCTTGAAGCTGGATCATTTCCCCAGGCGTGAGGTCTGAATCAAGCCCTCCGCTTTGCCAGTTTCACTTTCAGGTTCTCATATGCCCTAGCACTCCTCTCTCTCCTTTTGTCCTTTCTGGTAAAAGGTCCTTCCCCCACCCCCGGCCGTCTGGCGTGTCACTGTGCAGACCCAAGCTAGGAAGGCACCGCAGATCGCTGGTGGTCCTCAGACCACAGAACTAACACAGGGCTGCTTTGTTTGGGTTTCTGATTAGTAAATAAAAGAGAAGATTCGTGGAAATTGCTTGCACATGCCCTTTCATGGGAGCGTCTTGCAAAGCCAAACGGCTTCCAGCAAACCCTCCGCTGTGCGGATAAATGACGCAAATTGTCCTGGTAAGGGATAGGGGTTTTTTACCCCGGAGTTGAGGGACAGGAGCCAGGTAAACTTGGCTTCTGGCTTCCCCTGCTGAATGAATGAGAGCCTGCCTGTCTCTCCCCACAAGTTCTGAAAGACGGACCACTCCCCACCCACCTCCCTGAGTCCTTCAGGATGGCGCTGCTTTCCAGGTGTGGTGCAGGAAATCCCACGTGCTCACCGCCTCTGTTCTGAGCTAGCTCCCTGATGCGACCTCCCAGGGAGAGGCAGGGGCCAGTTACTCCGCACAGGTTGGTGGAGAGACTCCTGGACAGAGGCCTGGTGTATCAATACTGGCTTCTTCCACAGCACCCGGCCCTTCTTCCTCTCCTTGTGCCCCCTTCTGTCAAGCCCAGAGCCCCCTTGAGGTTTGCCCTGAAGGAGTCAAAATCAAATCCCTAACACCAGAGGAGTGAGGGGGCAGTAGTTCGGGGTGGGGCAGGGGGGTTTGTGTCCCATACCGGTGTTCTGGGAACACCAGCCCCAGGCTTGCTGTCACTCGTTGTGCATCTGCATTCAAGCCCTGGGCTGGACATGTTCCTCTTTCTAGCGTGTCCCATCAGCTGTTGCTCTGTAGTGCTCTGAGGTGGGGCTGGCTCTGGAGCGGGGATACGTTTGCTGGCAGGAAGGAGTCTGTGGGCCCCGTTGTCTGGGGGCGGGGGCGGTGTTGCAGGTTGGTTGCTAGTTATTGGAGTGATGGAGTGAGAGCTGCTGGAAACTGAAGACAGCTGAACAAACAGAACCAGCGGACCCATGCGGCTCTTCTTCCGCTCCGTAGCAGTCGGAGAGGAGCTCCAGCCAGAGGGTCTGAGCGTGTCAAATCCTGAAGTGTGGGGCGGAAACAGGGATACACTAAAAGCCAGTTCATAGCCTGGAGTGCACATAATGCTGTCCCCAGCTCCCATTAACGTCCCAGGACAATTCTCAGCCATGGGCCTAAGAATACTCTTGGAGCTGCTGAAGGCAGATAACGAGAAGCTCCGGAGACTGGCCTCTGAGTATGACTCTGTACATTTCACTTTCTGAGCCTGATGCGTTGCCATGAGATGTTCTTCCTGATCCTAGCAATTCACTGATTTATTCCCTCTCCAGATTAGGGAGGTAACGAGCTAGATCAGCTTTTGGCTCTAAACCTAGCAGATACTTCAGCCCCATTCGCCAGACAAATAGCATCTGTTTGACTAATCCCCAGTGCTGAAGAGTACCAGTGTTCCAGAGAGGAGTGGAGATGCCGATCTTTGGGTCTGTGTCACAGTGAACCTGGGTGCCCATTAGGAGGTGGCTGACCATTTGGAAAGGAGTGTGTGTGTGTGTAGGGGAAATCGAATAACAGACTGGGAGGGCTGAAAGCTGGTGTGAACTACCAAGAATACGGAGGGAGCTGATCTAATGTGATCCCTTCTGACCTTAAACGCTGTGAAACTGTGACCAGTGTGCAAGGCACAGATGTAATCAATTATGATAACCTAATGCAGAGTAACCCTCCCCTTTTAACTTCTGCGACACATACCTAAAACTCAGGAAATTCACTTGAGAACCAAGCTGTCTCCACTACTGACTGATGGCCGGTGGCTAATGTAGTTACCAGCCATAAGCCGGAGACAAAGTGCTCTGGGGAGAAAGTCCCGGCGGACCAAGTGTCTCTAAATGGATGAAGAGTGCTCGTCTGAAGTTCACCACTAGTCAGCATCCCTCTCTGGAGAAGCCTTGAGACACTAAGGCATTGCCATTACACAGCCAATGGAGAATGTGTCCAGGGTGGATTTCTACTCTCCAAGAGCTTGCTATTAAAACTATCTAAAAGTGGAATGGAATCTGATCTAGTTCTACTGTCCAAACTGAGAAAAAAGAAAAGGACGACTTGTGGCACCTTAGAGACTAACAAATTTGTTTGAGCATAAGCTTTCGTGGGCTACAGCTCACTTCATCGGATGCATACCGGGGGGGTGGGGTGGGGGGGTGGGGGAGACACACCTTTTGTAGTGATAATCAAGGTGGGCCATTTCCAGCAGTTGACAAGAACGTCTGAGGAACAGCGGGTGGGCGGGGACACACTCTCACAGATCTTGGGAGACAGGCCAGTCCTTGCTTACAGACAGCTCCTCAACCTGAAGCAAACACTCACCAGCAACCACACAAGAGAACCACTAACCCAGGAACCTATCTTTGCAACAAAGCCCATTGCCAACTGTGTCCACATATCTATTCAGGGGACACCATCGTAGGGCCTAATCACATCAGTCACACTATCAGAGGCTCGTTCACCTGCACATCCACCAATGTGATATATGCCATCATGTGCCAGCAA
This sequence comes from Lepidochelys olivacea, assembly GCF_965140295.1. Classification (NCBI taxonomy): domain Eukaryota; kingdom Metazoa; phylum Chordata; order Testudines; family Cheloniidae; genus Lepidochelys; species Lepidochelys olivacea. Next base: position 122,991,911 of record NC_140417.1, read on the forward strand.
TGTCCCTCTGCCATGTACATTGGTCAAACTGGACAGTCTCTGCGTAAAAGAATAAATGGACACAATCAGACGTCAAGAATTATAACATTCATAAACCAGTCGGAGAACACTTCAATCTCATTGGTCACTCAATTATAGACCTAAAAGTGGCAATTCTTCAGCAAAAAAACTTCAAAACAGACTCCAACGAGAGACTGCTGAATTGGAATTAATTTGCAAACTGGATACAATTAACTTAGGCTTGAATAGAGACTGGGAGCGGATGGGTCATTACACAAAGTAAAACTATCTCCCCATGTTTATTCACCTCCCCACCCCTTCCCCACCCCCCCGCCTGGCTCTTCATCAGACGTTCTTGTCAACTGCTGGAAATGGCCCACCTTGATTATCGCTACAAAAGGTCACACATTCTTGCTTTCCTCTGCAACCCTGAGGGCTAGAAAAAACATACGTTTTTAAAATGAAAGCAGCGATTCTCATGGAATAATGTGACTCCAGCAGCTGGGGATTCAAAAGCATATTGTGAGATTGGTAATCAAACCACAAGAGTTGACAGTGCTGAGTAACAAAGGCAAGGAAGAGTTTTATTGGTCGACAGTGTCCCTTTGTTGTTACCATTTCTGAGTGTGATCCTTCAGCTAGAAATCATATGGATTTACTTCTCCTTTTTTGGACCCAGTACATCGTAATCCATCCCTCGGTTCTTGTTGGCTTTTGTGAAGGGGGAATGCTGAGAGCTCTGTTTCGAAGTACTGAGTGCGTGTGCTGTCATCCATCACTTTGTTTTTCTGCTTCCCAGTAAGTTCACCTCCCTCCCCCTTCTTCTCTCCTGATGTGCAGGATCAGAACATGAGATGCTGTTTGCACTCCAGCCCTGCTTCTGAGGGGGCAGGTTAAAGGGGCACTGCGCAAATATACAACAAGGATTAGATTTTGAATTTCTTCCCCATTCTTAGCAATCAAAGAGGGTGTTATATGGGCAACTCCTGGTTTTAAAGCTTTGAAGCTCCTGGCAGCAGCCAGGTCTCTGCTTGGGTGCTGATTTTGCTCTGTTTGATGCAGTAGACTGCTCTGGCCTGTTCCTGCTGTACCGTCTCCCTGGTTAACTGCAGGGCTGATGTGTTCCTGTCTCTCTTGAGTCACTTCTTCCAGGTTTTGTGCAGGGAAGTGGGGCTCTGATTTATTGGAAGACATTCCGCATGTCTCTTTATCTTCTCCTATTTGGCCATCCCTTCCTGAGGTTTTTTTGCGTGGCACATTCCAAGCCATTGTCCAATTAAGAATGGGGGGGGGGAAAGTGTTTTCCCCTCAACCCCAGATGGCTCCCATTGGTGCTTTAATACATGCGCTGCCCGCTCCTCCCAGTCACCCACAGACCAGCAATGGTCAGTTGTGGGAGGATGTGCGTTCGCGAGGCTCTGATGGCTTCCAGAGGAAACCAGCACAGCAAAACTCCCACTGGCTCTGCACAAGGGAGGTGTCCTGGGCTCATTCACTCGACGTACTCCCTAGGCGCCATTGAGGTCCTGGCGTTCGAACTGAGCAGAAAACCATTTTTTCGTCCTGGCAAATTTTTCAGTATTTTGAACACTTTTTTTGGCCTGAATTAGTCAAAATCTTGCACCTTTTCACAAACTGCAACACGCACCCCCCCCCCTCCCCACAGTATTTTGCGTTGGGTCAATGAAAACATTTTGATTTCAACCTTGTTTTAACTTCTTTTTTGGGGTTTTTTTCTATACATTATCTGCAATTTAACCGAAAAGAACATTTCTTTTGGAAAAATGCCAAAACAGGATGCGCTGGCAATTTTGAAGCTCCCCTCCCCAGCTCCCAAAACAGGGACGTCACCAGACCAGGCCCTTTCCCATAAAATAACCTCTTTGTTTTTGACAAATCAGCACTTTCCAATGAAAAAACTTTTCATTGATGAATTCCCAGTGAGCTCACCTGACATTGCCGGCTTTGTCTGTGCCAGAGGCTGAGGAAGATCACAGTACGCTCACTGCCCTAGGATGCGCCATACCCATAGTAAGCAGCAGGCCTCCTTCTCCCTCCTCCACCCCTCTTCCTTAATATAGTTCCCCCATCTCTTCTCTTAGGCTGGGATGTGCCATTGGATCCTCAAGCCACCACGTTCCCCCTCTTTTCTTCCTGCTGCTCTCTCCCAAAAACCAGCCTTTGTGTACCTGCTACACGTTCGTCTTGAAATGAATGAATTGTGGGTCACACACTGCAGGGCAGGGGTTCTGAAACTGGGGGTCGGGACCCCTCAGGGGGTCACGAGGTTATTACATGGGAGGTCGCGAGCTGTCAACCTCCACCCCAAACCCCACTTTGCCTCCAGCATTTATAATGGTGTTAAATATATAAAAAAGTTTTCTTAATTTATAAGTGGGGGTCGCACGCAGAGGCTTGGTATGTGAAAGGGGTCACCAGTACAAAAGTTTGAGAGCTACTGCTGTATAGGAAGGCTGCAGTTATACAGGGTTAATCATATGGTCCGTGACTGGGGCTTCTAGGTGCTAAGATAATACAGATGACGATATAAGCAGACATTAGTTTCTCTTACAGAGGTTTATAAGCCACCTGGAGCAGGTGATTAATAGAAGGCCTATAAATGGGTTAACTTTGTATAAACTATTCAGAAGAATGTTCAGGCTGCAAAGTCAGGAGGTGGCCGGTTTAAGATGGCCCCATGCAACCCTAATTCAGCCCCCTCGGGGGCATATGCATTATGGCATTAAAGACGGTTGAATACTATTCCCGCTGCCCCTTTCATGCAGATCTGCTCTAGGGATGAACCAGGGTTGGGTAGCGAAGGAGGCTACCTATGCAGGACCTGTGCCTCATTTGCATAAGGCCCCATGGGTCGAGAACCTAGGCCTGAATCGGTGCTAGCTTCATGCTGCCACCCAGCACTAGCTGTAACCTGCTTACGCTCCACTTTCCATGACCCACTGTGGACACAGACCATGGGATGTTCCGCCTCAAGGGTTTGACAGGCAGCAGCTTCGTGGCTCCTGTTTGGCTCCATGCCCTGTGTAAACCCACGGGGCCTTCCATGAAGTGTCCCGCCACTGGTGTGGATCTCCTGTTGGTGCCATGATTAGTCCCGCTCCCGAACTCCTGGCTTTGACCTTGGCTTGATATGGACTTTGCCTCCTGACCTGGACCCTGAAACGTAACTCAGAGTCTGACCCTTGGTATCTACCCTGGCCTGGAACCTGACTATGAACTCCTATGCTACTTGCAGACCCAGGTTTGCCCCTGCTCTGACCCTTGGTCCTGACCGCCCATGGGAGGATCCTGGCAGTTTGTTGCAGAAGTCGGAAGGTGTGTAATGAATGAAGATGGTCTCTTGGGTAAGGCAGCGAAATGCTGCCCTGGACAATTGGATTCTTTTCCTGCCTCTGCCACCGAGTTCTTATGTGGCCCCGGGCAAGTCACACAAACCCAGCTTTTCCCAGGTGGCCACTAACTGTGTGTTCCTCATTTTCTGGGTGCTCAGCACGAAACACCTGGGGCTGGATTTGCAGAAGTGCTGAGCGCTCACAGCCGCAGTGGAAGTAGAGGGAGCTGTCCTTTGAACACATGTGCTATGACGATGCTAAGGACTCTGGAAAACAATGGCCTTGTTGTCCCAGATGAGGCACCCAAAATTAGTAGATGCTTGGCCTTAATCTCTGTGCTTCAGTTCCCCATCTTTAGCAGAGGGTAAGAATCCCACCTACTCTCGGGTGTGCGATGAAAATGAATTCCTGTTTGTAAAGCACTCGGATGCCATGGTGAGAGAGCATCATAGAAATGCCCCAGCAGGAAGTTAATAACTTTGTGCTCATTGCAGGCTTTAGAAGAGCTGTGCTTAAAACAGGCCTCAGGCCACACACTGAACAAGGAAGAGGGAGAAAAAATAGTGAATAACTCTTCAGTTACTGAATGAGGCAGGGTCCTGTTGGCGGGGTAATTGTCTGTGGTTGTGTAATTAAAGACTGTGTCGTAACGCATGTGCCCAAGGGGGCCGAATCAACCTTAGTACCGGCGTTTCTTAACTTTGGAATGCTGGAACGTTAAGACAGCGTAACTCTGTTAATTCAGGTTTCTTTGTGATTTTCCTAAGTTTTATTTTTAAAAGCCCCAGATTCATGATCTCCTGAGGTCCCTTCCAACCCTGATATTCTATGATTCTATGATTCTATGATCTGGAACCATATTGACCCCAGCTTGGTCAAGAGCAGGCTGTGGACCTTTTGATCCACAGCACAGACGTCTGCCACTTGAGCTAACGGAATAATAAGAGCAGTAATAGGCTGTCATCCTCTATGTGGAGTTGCCAGTAGAGGGGAATGAGGCGCACACTTTGCCAGTGGGCTTCACAGATGTTTGCTGACAGCAGAGGAATGGAGAGATTCAGGATCTGGGTACAGTTCTAGATTTTGGAGGGGGAATGTGCTCTAGTGGTTACGCTTCCACCCCAAACCCTGTGCCTGTCCCTCAGCTCTTTCTCCTCCTCCCCACTCCCACCCATCCTGGCTTCTGCTCTCCGTCTTCTAGCTCCTGCAAACCCTTCCTCCCACTTCTTCGTCCTCTGCGTTTGAATCGGGTGCTTCCTCTGTTTCCTCCTGGTTGCCTGGATGCCAGAAGGGGAAGCAGGAGAGTAGACAGTCTCCCTGATCTCAGTTCTGGTGCCCAGTGCCACAGTGGCCACCGACAGCGAGAGGAGCAATTGCAGGGAAAGTCCTGCTCAGCCCCTGCGGCCCTGGGGTGGAGCATGCTCAGTTGCTCTGTGGGGATGGCGTATGTGCAGTCCAGTTGCATGTTGAAGCTGTGAGGGGCTAGAGCATGCTCAGTGCAGATGGCCTCTTGGGAGAATTTAGCTGCCAAACTTTAACAAGCCTGTCCTAGTGTGTGTGAACTGAGAGTGCACCTGTGGCTCCTCTCCCCACTCCCACCCCACTCCAGGCTTATAATTTGGCCAGATGTGGGTGAATTTTCACAGGAATGGCAAAAGACACGTCCCTGGTGCCAGGGTGACACCTCCCCTCCCCTGCCACGTTTCAAGGCCCTGCTCCAAAGCAGAAGCACCAGAGCTTCTCAAGAAAACACGGGGAAGAAATTTTTTTTAGCATGGGCAAAACGTATTTAGCTGCAGCTTTCACAAAATAATTCTGCCTGAGGAGCGGACGTAGGACGCAGCCTGGAAGCGACCCCTGGGGTCATCAAGACCTCTGCCGTCGCAGGGGCCCAGGACATAGCAGCCCGAAGGATTTAAGTTTAGCAAAGTTGTAAACAATGGAAAACTGGGTCTTATTGTGCAAAGCGTTGGACAGCTTTAACTATAGATGGCACCTACCAGCTGTGCATATGACACCCTTCGTATAAAGTGTGACCAGATTTATGAGAGTGGTGCAGTGAAAGAAGACGGGACTTGGTTGGCGTACATTTAGTTTTAGCCATATTAGCGTGCAAGTGTTTTTGAGCACTTGTGTGTTGCCGTCTTTGAATGTACTATCTTGTAGTCTCCTGCTATTCCGATTTGTATTTTGTTAGCGCTTTCACAGCTCTTACTACAGAAGAGATGAGCGCATAATTCCAATTTATTTGCTTGCATGTACTGAAGGGTAAAGAGCATTCATCTGTTGACACAGGGAGAGCCACGCGAGATAAGGCAGAAGGCACGGCCCTGTTTCAAGGGAGTATAATTGCATTTGATTAGTGCAGAGAGCATGGCAGAGCGGATCTTCTGAGACTTCACCCTGGTGCTGATCTTTCAGAGTCAGAGATCAGGGACACGAGGGAACATCAGAGGCCCTACTCTGCAAATCTTTGTACAGTTCTCCAATGCAAGTATCGTTCCCTGAAGTGCTGGGACAACTCATTAACTTGCCGCTCTCACTACAGCTGCTGTGTCTAGCATTTGTTGGGTTAGTTGAGGAGGAGCTGAAGGCGCAGAGAGGCACCTCGTTGTCCTTCCACGTCTTGTGTACTTAAAAAAAGCATTTAGCCTGTTTTACTTAACTTAGAAGATGCTGCTCATAGAAGGTCCCTGAAGAATGGATTGAGCTGCTATGTAACACAGAGAATAGAAGATGGGACCTGACGTTTCCCTCTGGACTATTCTCTTTTTTTTTTTTTTTAATTAATGCTAAAAAAGGGGAGCTGGCTCTGGTTTCAAATAAGCCTCCAAGCTGGTTTTGAGAAGCCCTTAAGCTAATTCTCTGGTGCATGTTGGCTGACTTGATATCAGGGCTCCTGGCCTCTGCACGTGGGCAGGTTTGGGTGTTGCAGTTCCATAATCCAGTGCTACCCTCCAAGTAAAAAACCGCTTTTACTGGAAAAACGAAGTGAGCTGTGCAAGATGGGTCCCAGTGACATCACAGGTAGATGCGAGGTGATTGGTCATCCCTGAACTAGAGCCACGTGTGGTGATGAGTCATTTCTGTGCTAGGCTCCGGAGCCAACCCGCAAGCCAGGAGCGGGTCTGGTGACTCTCAGGGCAGGTATATAAGCCTTGCAGGAGCCATAGCAGCTCAGTCTGCCGAGTGTCACTTCCTGGCTTGGACCTGTCCCCTGCCTGATAGTGGTGACAGACTCTGCATGCCTTTGCCTGCTCCAGCCCTACATGTGCCTTGTTCCGACCCCACTCTTGACTCCTGGCTCCAGCTCCGACCTCTGGTTCCTGGCCTGGCTGCTACCACACTGACCACTAGGCTGGACTGCCGCTGCTCCAACCGCTCGGCCTGACCCTCCGTGTCTCAGTTTCTGGCAGTAGGGTCGTCTCTAGTTAAGTAATACTACACACAGAATTACCCATGGTTCCAAGTAACTAGGGGTGTGGGGAAGGCCAATGAGGAGCGCTAGATCTACTAGGAATCACTGCAGGTCCAAGGGTAGCCTGGTGATTAAGGCACTGGAGTGGGATTTAGGAGATTGGGATTCACTTCCATATGTCACCTAATCCTACACCTCCATTTCCCATCTGTAAATGAGATCGTATTCCCTCTGGCTGTCTGGACTGCAAGCAAGGACCGTCTCCCACTCTGTATCTACACAGTGCCTAGCCCAATGTCTGAGGCATTTGGGTGCAACTAGAATATTAATTCTGGTCCCAGCGATAAGATGTAGGTCCTCAAGTGTGAATCTAACCTAAACAGCAACTCCAAGGGAAGGCAGTAACTCACTGACTCGAACATTTGACTGGCTTGCTAACGTAGAGGAATGTCCTACTGCCTGCTGATCACTGCGTTACAGATCTGCCAGTTTTAAGTGATCTGTGACCGTTAGCATTTTCGGGAGTTCTGGGGGATGGAAAAGCTGCTTGGGGCAAGTCTTGGGGCAATTTAGAGTTAATGGGAAATTAAGCTGGGTAGCCTTTGGAATGTAATTCACAGCTCCTTATAGGGCACCTGTCTGCAGGTATGTCTTTTTGCAGTGACTGTGGAGAGAACAATACAAAGAGATCCCATTGTGGGCAGAGGCTGTGCATGGGCGGATTGTGTTTGAGTCAATGTCGCAAATGCTAATAACACTGGTGTGGGAGGCTGTTTTCCAATGGGGAGCATTCGCTCTGAGTGTACGAGCTTGAATGAATGAAGCTGCTTAGTTGGATGGCCTTGCGAGGCTTTACACTCGACTTGATGTCATTTCTCTGCTTGTTTTTCTAAAAGATCTGCTCTAGGGATTATTTTGGGGGCAGTTCTCTGGCCTTTGCCATAAAAGGAGTCAGACTAGATAATCACACTGGTCTCTTCTGGCCTTGGCATGTATGAGAATAAGAATAGTGGTGGGAAGGGGGCTCAAGATCCCCTGGCACGAGGCAGAGAGTCCCTAAAATAGATGGGGATGGGAGGATGGCAACAGGGAACCTGTGGGGGCAGGGGGAATGGAGAGATGGAAGGAGCCCAGTTGGGCTTCTAATGGAACAGGTGACAAATTTGGGTTCTCTTAAAAGCTCCTTCCATTCCATAGCTCTTAGTGTTCTGAATAAGAAAGCTGGATCTAGCGGTTTCTGGGGTATCCTTGCCTGTCCTGAGGCAATACTCTTGTGATAGTACCTCGAATCCTCAACCGGATTGGTCTCTGTTCAAGCCAAGGTACAAACATGGCAAATGGCCTTCCCTGTCCTAAAGCGCTTACAATCCTAGAGTAATATAGAAAGCTAAGGTCGGTTAAAAACATTCCTATCCAGTTGGTTGTTCCAGCTAAAGTTGTGGTGTGGTGGGAACCATTCTCAAAACTGAATGCAGGTTTGCTGGGCGAGGGGTAACAAAATACATGAGAAAAATGGAGGGCCCCCTGCCCTTTTGTTTTATAATCATGGAGCAATTTTTAGTTTGATTTCTGACCTCTAAGAACAAAGGAATAGGGTTTGATTTCAGTTTGGACTCTTTAAAAAGCTGCGACATTTGCAATGTATTTTGTCTCTGGCTTGATATCTTTACCTGCTGGTATGGTGGCCTATAATATGGGGAGAGAAATCTGTTGACTATGATTTGATTGTGCTTTTCTTAACGAGGGCTTGCAGGTTAAGGCAGAATATTTTCAGTAGAAGGCAGAATATGTATCCCTAACTATCTGAGAGTTTATGAATGAGAGAGCAGGATTGTGGGAATGTTCACAGTGAATTTTAGCCTGCTGGATTTAAGGAAATAAATGTATATCCCCAAAACGGTGGCATGGGGGATTTCTGTTGTCTTCCGTGACAGGAAGAGATTTCAGCTTTTGACACAAGTGCTTTGTTTGACATGCTCAGTCGAAAACTCTTGGGAGCACTGAGTATATTGCTGGCACAAAAGCTTGTTTGGGAAAGCTTTTGATATGTGTAAATGCCTTGGAACTCTTTCAAGCCACACAATTTAATAGCCAACAGCAAGCACAAGGGTAAAAACTAGGAGTGGGAGGTGGGGCAGCCTAAGTGATAACTACAATGCAGTGGTGACAGGGGCTGTTTCTACTCCAAGCTGGAGTCTAGCTTTCAGAGCGCTAGGTAGCAGTTTCATTTAAGATGTTCCTTCACCAGTCCAAGAACAGCTTTTTGCCGGCAGGCCCACTCGACGGGATCACAGGCTTTTTCCACATGCAGTCTGGTGATCATTAGAATCATAGAATATCAGGGTTGGAAGGGACCCCAGAAGGTCATCTAGTCCAACCCCCTGCTCAAAGCAGGACCAATTCCCAGTTAAATCATCCCAGCCAGGGCTTTGTCAAGCCTGACCTTAAAAACCTCTAAGGAAGGAGATTCTACCACCACCCTAGGTAACGCATTCCAGTGTTTCACCACCCTCCTAGTGAAAAAGTTTTTCCTAATATCCAACCTAAACCTCCCCCACTGCAACTTGAGACCATTACTCCTCGTTCTGTCATCTGCTACCATTGAGAACAGTCTAGAGCCATCCTCTTTGGAACCCCCTTTCAGGTAGTTGAAAGCAGCTATCAAATCCCCCCTCATTCTTCTCTTCTGCAGGCCGGAAGGAACTCAAATGAGGCTTCCTTGCCCATTAAAATCGATTCTTTTAAGTGTAGTAAGGCTTTGGACAGTTGGCAGGTGGGACTGTGGCTTCTTGAACAGAGTACTGCGCTTTAAATGTAACAGCTGGGCATTGGGCACTGACTTTCCGGTTGATGCCCCCGAATTTGAACGGACACTAAAAACGTAAAGCCCAACACGACTTACTCTGATCTGGAGTGGCGCAGGAGTGTCTTGACTGGCGGAATAGCATGCAGCCCATGTGGGCTTGTGCTATGTCTGAGCCACCCTCTCCATTCCCTTTGTGTGCAAAGCTCATCACTTTATGAGAAGTATTTAGATGAGCTCAGTGTTACGAAACTTTGGTCTCATGGGGTAAAATCTGTTCATGAAAATCGGACACAGCAATGGCCAAAGTGCAGACCTATGACTGTTAATTTTTAAATGAAGTGAACTGAGATGAATATGAACCGTGTCCTCAAGCTGCAGCTAATCTTCCTGATTCACCCTTGTAACTGAATTTGCACCACTCAGCTTCATGTTTTGCGTGGCCCATGGGGACTGTTTTCCCCCCTAGGAACAGAGACACTGTCATGGCTGGAACAGATCAATGGCCAACTCTAGCCTTGTGTCTTTTCTATTCCTGTGATCCCCCCAAAAGTATAGCCAGGCCGGAAAGGAGAAGGTGGTATGAACAATGGTGGCAGGAGAACACAGTTGGACATGTCTCATGGTTGGGGGCTGGGTGTACAGCCCTGTATCGCATTGTATGGCAAACCTGAGCCGCTATCACTCATTAATATCAATATTAACTGCTTGGATGATAGGGATCAGGGAACAAGTTTTAAAAGTAACAGACGCTTCGTTTTCCAGCAGAACAATTAAGTGAGGGTTACATCAGTGTAAGAATCAAGAACAGCTCCACTGAAGTGAACAGACGCTTGCGTAAGCAAGATCAGAATCAGGCCCCAAGGAGAAGGTAAAGGTGCACTTCCTGCCTGCTCCCCCAGGGGCCTTTTCACGCTGTGATAAGGAAATACCTCACATGTGGGAAAACACCTCAAGTGAGCACTGAAGGGACAGCAGTGAAAAGTGGGGGCCCACAGGAGCCAACAGGTCCGCACTGACTATGGATTTGTTTCTTTGCTCAACACTGGCTCCCTTGCCTTTGAGCGGGACCTTTCTGTTCTTTGACAAACGGACGAGGCAGGCTAGAATCACTGCAGCTTTTGTAAGACCCTCTCGCAGTGCTATGTGGTGTCTTCTTTGGGTCTGTCTACACTGCAGTTAAAAACCCGCAGCAGGCCCGTGCCAGCTGATGTGGGCTTGCAAGGCTTGGGCTGCATGGCTGTTTAATTGCAGTGTAGACTTCCGGGCTTGGGCTGGAGCCCGGGCTCTAGGACCTTGCGAGGTGGGAGGGTCCCAGACCTCAGGCTGCAGCCCCAGCCTCAACGTCTACACCACAATTAAACAGCCCCGCAGCTGGAGCCCCTCGAGCCTTTGGCCAGCCATGGGTCTCTACTGTAAAGATATGTCTACACTGCAGTTAAAGTACTCAGTAACAGCTGGTGGATACAGCATGCATGCCACAACTGGGTTCTTGGGAACACTCCTTTTCCTTCTCAACTCCCAGAAGTCTGACACAGGTTTCAGAGCCCTCTGTGAAGACATCAAGAGGCCCCATTGTGTAAGTGCAGGATCAGAAGACAGATAGGATTTCAGCTCTTGAGTATTGTAAGTCATTCCATTTTCTTAAAAGGAAGCTTTTAAATTAGAAGCAGAAAAATGTAATTAGGATCAGAAACTAGGAAGGAGCTTGCCCCAGGAAAAACAGGCTGGCAAGAGACATAAGCTGTGCTTTAGCCAGGAGTCCTATGCAGCCAGCTTAAAAATATCAGCTTAAAAAATAATAGCCAAAACACATGGTGCTGCTGAGTGTGTTTTCAGACACTGAGCTATTGGTTATTGTGTGAAGGTCCGGGTAATGGCAGCACATGGAAATGTAATCCCTCTTCACGGGCCCTGGCCGGGAGATTTTCAAAAGTCTGTTAGACGCTAACCTATTTCCCTGCACTATTTTATCTGAAGCGGCCATAATAAGTAGAAAATTGCTATATTAACGTAGCAATGCAATTACACCCGCTAGAGTAAAAGTTAAAGGGGTACCTATTGTCATGCTTCAGGGCACAACCTAGACTTGCGGAGTAGGGTCAGGAAGAAAGTCACCACATATACAGCCACATCATGGTATAGTCCAGTTCAGCATTGATTTTTGAAGTGGAACTTTCCCACTTGATGATCCCACTCTCAGTTGGCAGTGAACTTGATGTGGCTTTGGCAAAGCCCATTTCACAACAAAGCATTGCCCCGTTTCTCCAGGAATGCTGCAAAACTCCCCCTGAAAAGGGCCCTGTCAAGATAAAAAATCAAATAGGTTCGTGCCACTTGTGTACGGGACTTCGTTAACACCCCTGCGTGTTGGAATGAGAGTTATAATGCCCTCGTTTATCTTATGCTGGCTGTTGACATCTGGGCTCCATGTGGTTAGCGTGATGGTTCTGGAGACGGGTTAGTTTTGCTCTCCAGTTCTCACGTGTTAGAACAAGACTCTCTGGGTTACCAGCTTGGCAGGGGAATGCTGGAATGTAAATAAACTGTGTAGAATTTTTTTTTTTTTAGTTGAGTAGTTTAAATACCAGGGGCTTAGTCTCCTGAGAGCTATTATACTTTGGTCTAATCGTGAACGCTGTGGAGAAAATGAATAAGGATGTGTCATTTACCCCTTCCCATAACACAAGAACCAGGGGTCACCAAATGAAACGAATAGGCAGCAGGTTTAAAATAAACAGAAGGAAGTATTTCTTCACACAATGTACAGTCAGCCTGTGGGGCTCATTGCCAGGGGATGCTGTGAAGGCCAAAACTATAATGGGATTCAAAAAAGAACTAGATAAGTTCATGGGGGATAGGTCCATCAATGGCTATTAGCCAGGATGGGCAGTGATGTAACCCCATGCTCTGGGTGTCCCTAAATCTCTGATGGCTAGAAGCTGGGACTGGACAACAGGGGATGGGACACTTGATAATTGCCCTGCCCATTCCCTCTGAAGCATCTGGTACCAGCTGCTGTTGGAAGACAGGATACTGGGCTAGATGGCCCATTGGTCTGACCCACCCTGGCCATTCTTATGTCTTAATTCTCGTCTGTGATATGCAGGAGGGCAGATTAGATGTTCTGGTGAATCTTTCTGGCCTTAAACTCTGTGGCTCTGGAGAATCTGGGGCAGGCCAGCGAGTGCCAAGGTGGCTTTGGGCCTCCCTAATTTTGACCTTCTCCAGGAACCTGCGCAGCCCCTCCAAGTGAATTGGATCCAGCTGCCAGTCGGCTGCTCTCCCTCCCATCCCTACCACTACGTCAGGTGGGCTGTGTTGGGCTGCTTATGTTGGTCTACACTGGGGAAAATCTCCAAGGGGCTGTTCCCCCCACCGGGACCCTCTTGCTGAACAGAATTGGATCGATGTTCAGGGTGGCAAGGACTGTCTTGTCTGGCTTAGACCGTCTGCTTGCAGCTGCCCAGTGCACAATAGCTTGCATTGTTGTGGCCATGGATAACTGGTTTCTTTCATCCTGTAGCTTTTCCCCTCCTGAGCTGCGGCGTGCGTGGATGCTGGTGTTAGAATGTAGGCTGGCACGTTCTGTGGCAGACGTGGCCTGAATATATCTCTAGGCTGGCTAAGGCCTGAGTGTGACCCGCAGAGCTGAGATGCATCTGTCCGGTCAGATCTTGCAGTTCTGTTTGTTTCTCTCTCCCATCATCCCTTTCTGGGCAGTCATGTACTGGCTCAGGGAGGAAGTGCTTGGGGCCTGCCTGGGTATCAAACTTCCAAAAACAAGTGAGCTCTGAGGCTGGGACAGAAATTTGCCTTCCCTCCCCATCGCTGATTTCCCCCGGGGAAAGCCATGCACCTGGAGAACTTGCAGAACAAACCCAGCTTCCTGTGGGTGTGAAATGCCAGCCAGCCAGTCCCCCCAGTCCGTGTGGGCACTTCCTTGTCACTGCACTGCGACGTTTGTATTGCCCCAGCTTGAACTCACTCTGCTGTGTGACTCTCTGATCCTTTGCTGAGGAACAGGGTCTGGTTTCTCTCCGCTTTCCCCATGCCAAGGGAAGGTCTCTGAGCACTCGGGTTTGCCAATCGAACAAGGCCAAGGATGAGTTAACATCCCCTGCTTGCAAAAAAATATAAATAAAAATAAAATTTAAACCCCAGCAGTTCCTCTTTCTATATTCACTGGGTAAAAAATTAACCAGCTTTTACAGCTAATTGGATGATTGTCCTTCAAGACAAAAAGCTACCCATTGATCGCAGACAAAGGAGTGCTGGGAAGGAGGTGTAATTACTGCTCTGCAAAAACACCGAAAAGCTGACTTCATAACCCCTACATTGGGAAGACGCGAACACCCAAGAATCCGGGTCTGCCATTAGCATTTGCTTTGCCCTATCTGGTTACGTTTTAGACTGCTGTTTGAGCAGAGTTTGCTTTGCGATAAAGAAAGGCCCAGCAATCTTTCCTGAGGCCGGGTTTGGCCGGCGGTCTGCCAGCTTTCTAGGGGAGGAGATGGCAAGGAAACAAAGTTCAGGGCTTATTTATTTTTGGAAGACAAACTGTGCACGCCTGTCCATAGCCAGGCAAGTGGCATGATTTTTATTGATCTGTTTTTCGTCTGGTGCACGGAAGACAAGTAGCCCTAACATTTACCAGCCCAGACGTATAATCTACTTGCATGACTTTTTTGGGGCAGGGAGCGATCCACTGGCTTCGGACAAACAATTTCATGTTCTCGCTTCTGCTTGATGCAGCGTGGTCAAAGCGGTGCGCAGGGCTCATGTGTAGGAGTCCCAGGGATCTGTTGCTTGGGTGCCCGAAGCCGGTTTGCATGAAAGCACTTTGGTGTCGCAGCCCCCGGCGGCGTGTGGCACACCGTGCGCCCGCATATGCCAGTGCATCCAATGGTACTCAGACAGATGCCATCCTGGTGCTTGCCCTTGGTCTGTGCGGAACTGGGTGTTGTGTCTTCCCTCGCTGGCACAGCGACTGCTCAGATAGGGGCTGTGCCTGTCCAGTTGCCCCCCCCCCAGTGAAATTCCCCGCATCCTGCCCACTCTTCAGGGACTGCCGAGCCCGTCGCTGGCTCGCTACATGCAGGCCAGAGAACGGTCCTGCTCCAGACTTGGTTTGTCCATCGTCCAAAGCAGCGAAGAGACATCAGTACAATGAAAACTTCCAGTGTGTGTGCAGAAACTCTGTGCATCCCCCTAGGGTTCCTTGCAGCATTGTTCTGGGAAGGCCTCCATTTGGATCCATCCCAGCTTTAGCCCCTCCAGGAAAACTCAAGAGAAGGAAACTGTTAGCGAAGATCCAAACCCAGGAATATCCTAGAAACATAGATTTCAAGGTCAGCAGGGGCCATTGTGATCATGTTGTCTGCCTGCCTGTACAGCAGAGATCAGAGAACTGCCCCCCAATAATTCCGAGAGCAGAGCTTTCAGAGAAAGATCCCATTGTGGTTTTAAAAATGGTCAGCGATGGAGAATCCACCATGACCCTTGGTAAATTGTTCCAAGGATGAATTATTCTCACCATTAAAAATGTATGCCCGATTTCCAGTCTCTGGTGATGAGCAAGGGTGTGCCAACTGCCTGCAGATCT
Source organism: Lepidochelys olivacea (assembly GCF_965140295.1). Lineage (NCBI taxonomy): Eukaryota > Metazoa > Chordata > Testudines > Cheloniidae > Lepidochelys > Lepidochelys olivacea. Next base: position 123,007,090 of record NC_140417.1, read on the forward strand.
GGTTGCCCCATCTCAAAAATAACATATTGGATTTGGAAAAGGTACAGAGAAGGGCAACCAAAATGATCAGGGGGATGGAGCAGCTTCCATAGGAGAGATTAAGAAGACGGACTGTTCAGCTTGGAAAAGAGACGACTAAGGGGCGATATGATCGAGGTCTGTGAAATCATGACGGGCGTGGAGAAAGTCGATAAGGAAGTGTTATTTACTCTTTCCCATAACACAAGAACCAGGGGTCACCCAATGACATTAATAGGCAGCAGGTTTAAAACAAACAAAAGGAAGTATTTCTTCACACAACGCACAGTCAGTCTGTGGAACTCTTTGCCAGAGGATGTCGTGAAGGCCAAGACTATAACAGGGTTCAAAAAGAACTAGATAAGTTCCTGGAGGACAGATCCATCAATGGCTATTAGCCAGGATGGGCAGGGATGGTGTCCCTAGCCTCTGTTTGCCAGAAGCTGGGAATGCGCGACAGGGGAGGGATCACTTGATGATTCCCTGTTCTGTTCATTCCCTCTGGGGCACCTGGCATTGGCCACTGTCGGAAGACAGGATGCTGGGCTGGATGGACCTTTGGTCTGACTCTGGATGGCCGTTCTTATGAAGTAGCCCTGCAAAGGGTGCTGACTTACGTACTGACTGATCGCCATGTACGCTGTTGGCTTTGGCTCAGTAGCAAAGTTCAGAACTGTGGGTCTCTGGATCACCTTAATCTTGCAGTGATGTGTTTCCAAATCTAGACTTTGGAGGGTCTCTAACTCCAGCCCCAGGCCCACCTGTTGGTGGTCTGTATAGAGAAAGGAAAATAAGACATAAATGGGCGTGAGCCATTCTGAGACTCAGCACTGGATTTGCGTTGCATAGGCCGCCATACAGCAGTCGGCTGGCTTGGACCACTAATCAGCTGGGCTGATTTAAAATCAGTGACTGAGGGCGGAGGCTCTGTGTGCTTTTTTATCAGTCTCCCATGCCAGCCGGTTCTCCCTTTCCTGTGCTGCACCCAGACCTTGCACCGCTCTGGTGAGCTTTTAACAGAATGCACAAATGTACTATTGTAAAAACAAAGGGCAGCCGTGTCTGAGGGGGAATGGCCACTGTGTGTGTTTCAGGCAGGCTGGGAAGGGAACTGGTGTCTCTAAATAGATGTGAGAAAGTTACAAGCCATTAATAAGCGGAGCCGAGATGGGAACGGATCCCATGGGGGCATCTAAGCAAGGCCACTTTCTGTGCATGCCTTGCAAATGAAAACAAGATCATCCATTTCTCGGTGGGCCGCGGCGGTTTTAGAAGTGCTTTGTGGGAAAAGGAATCCAGAGGGGAATATTCGGGCGACTTGTTGTTGCAGGAGGGGAACAGTGACAGCTGCATTCAATATCCGCACACAGAGCTAATGAGGAGCTTTTTAACGGCCGCTGGTGTACAAAGGAATGGGAGAAAGTGGCAGGCCCCAATATTCTGTCGGCAGCTACTGCCAGGTGGGAATGGATTGCTACGGGGGAGGAGGGTCAGCATGTTACAGCTCCCCCTTGATTCTTTCGAGGCCCTGAATGCCAGCATCAGACCCCAGCGGGAAGAGCAAGAACTCAGCACCTCTCGCAATCTCAGGCCTGAGGCTTTTGACCCCTGATCCAGCAAAGCGCTTTTAAGCACGTGAGTACTCCCGTTGGCTGCTCATAGAGCCCGGGGACTTGAAACAAAGCACGGGCTCTGCCGGGCTGGGTCTGCAGAGCCGACGAAAATGGCTGCGCTGATGTAATCGCCATCCCGGAGCAATGGGCAGCGACACAGGACGGTGGTTTAGTTTTTCCTATATGGCCATGAAAATTAAAACGGCTCCCACTGTTAGCTCTGCAAAGGAGGACAGTGCTGGGGACGGACGTGGGGCGAGCGGCCGTCTGGCTGGTGAGGGCTTCCTCCTGGGAAGCAGATTGGCCTGTGTGATGGGGAAAAGAACATCCCGTCAGGATGCTGAGCTTGTCAGAGCTCTCACTGCTAAATTCCCTGCTCTTTTTGGGGGAGGGAAGGCATGCACGGCCAGTCTCTGCTCTGATTACTGTTCAATAAACACTTGAATCAACCAGTAATTTAAAAATGCCTTGCCACTCTAGAGTAAACGGAGAGCTTAGATTCTTCAGTGTCTTACCCGGCTCTGTCGGGCTGTCAGCTTCAGTAGGGGCTTCTGGTTCAGTCTTTCATCTTGGTGTTGGATTGGAGAACAGGGTTGTTTCCAGTTACCGAGTCTCCTCCTAACGCAGCTGCTATAATACTGTACCTTCCTGCTTTACGTGGGCGGTTCCCACCAGTTGCCCGATCCCGAGGATTTGTACCCCTCACTCCTCTTGGAGGCTTCGCTTGGGTGTCTCAAGGCAGTCCAGTGTTTGCAGAATTGGACCCTTTCCGTACCCAGCCCTCCTGAAGGGCTGCGTGCATTGGGCCTGGTTCTCCATTGCCCAGGCCAAGTGGCCGTGTGGATGATGAGTAGCGTTTGCCGCTCGCTTTGCGTGGGTGTTTATGATGAGAAAAGGCTCACAGCGGGGGACAGTCTGGCTCAGTACATCCTGCTGAACTGGAAGCTGGAGTCCAGCTTTCTGACAGCTGGGCAGTGAGGCGTGGGATGGTGGATGGGCCTTTTCCCCTGGAGAGACGGGAGGACAAGCCAAGGTGAAGGATAGCGTTAACCTGCTCTGGAGAAGCTAACGTGGCCGTCATAAAAGAAGTGATGAAGTTGGGACTGAATCTACAACCGAGTGGAGAGTAAAAGGATGGGGGGAGACAGCTACAGGCAGATGCTATAAACTGGGAGGACCAGCAAGGAGACTCTGGCCGTGCTGTACTCTGCCCAGCGTTGCAGAGCTGGCGGTTGGGATGATGGCAAAGCACCTCTAATCTGGGTACCTACGTGGCCTCCAACACTTTGTCCTGTGGCATTCAGAGCAGGAAGCACAAATGCCCATTTCCTCCTAGGTGGGAGGGTTGTAGGTATGTTCTCTTGGGAGCTGGTTGAAACATTTTCAGTAAAGTTAGGGCTGTGTGGGTGTTTAAATGAAAAGTGGCTTCTTTTTCCTGACCAAAATAAAAATATTTGCAGAAAAATTTCATTTTCATCAAAACACCGTTTTTTAAAGTCTTGAAACACAACTTTTTGTCTTTGTTGGGGGAAATTCTCACTTGATCTCCCCCCCCCACCCCGAACCCCCTCTTTTCCAGCTGGGATGGGGGAAGAGTAAAAGAGCAAGTGGGTTTTTCCCCCAACAAAATCATATTGTCGGGTTTTTTCACCAACAAAATTTATTTGACACTTTCATGGGCCGATGGAATTTCAGACAAAACAAAAACACCTTAGTTCCTTGCAAAATATTTTGCGAAATATACTCCCCTTCCTTCTCCTCCACCCAGGTCTGGTGTGCTTCCTCAGAAGCATATTACATTGGTCCCAGAAAGACACCGGTCTAGAGACGCTGCTGGGCTGAAATAGCTCGGTGATCGTGAGGTAGAGCAGCGCTGCCCGTGGTGGAGAGCAGAGATCTCTCTTTTTTGTGTAAGTTTAAAACAAAAAATCCACACAAAGATTTTGCTCCACACACTTAAAATCCAAACTGCCCCTTTTCGCTCCCAACTGCAGGGGGCAGTCGGTGGCCCAGCGACTCCAGAAGTCTGATCTCAGAGGTTCCAGTTACTGGAGTTAGAGATGAGTTCCCCCTTTGTGCTCTGCGCAGAAATGCCCAAGCTCACTCTCTCCTGTCATTTCTCTCCTTGACCCACGTCTGAGTCAGCCAGGCTCCTGCGCGCCCCTCTGTAACGTGGGAGGATGCTTGGGGGAAGACTGCGATCTCGTCTGTGCTTGGGGGGAGGGGACGGAACAGGCTTCATTAGCAAAATGATGGTGCCACCCCCAAGAGGTGGCTTAATGTGACCCTATTTTGGGGATGGGGGAGTAGTAAAATGGTATCGAAATATTATACCGAGAGAGAGAATTATAGAGAGAATCCACTTAGTGCTATCAGGGATTGAAATCATAGGTATGCACAGAACAGGTCCAGCACAGGCTAGCTCCTTCCTTCCTCTCCTATCCCTCTCTGCCCCCATTCACACCTGCCTTGGTAGTGTGCTCCAGCTCGCTGCCCAATAAACTGCACCTCTTGGGATAATTGAACAGCCTCCATGGCTCTCACAGGACTGCCAAGGAAAAGAGAGATGGCCGTGGCTGCTCTAATGGCAGGTGTCACCAGGTGGCACTGTCCTAGTCATCCACGTTCTTAGCATGTGAGCAAGTTTTGACTCTTGGGGAGACATGCTGCCATGTTGAGTTTTGTGTTATGGGAGGTTTCTGCATAGAGGCAGCCTGAGGAGAGAGGTTGCTATGCAAGCAGGAGAGTTTGCTCTCTGCCTTGGTCTCCAATGCCTCAAGGAGGAACAGGGCACTGCTATTGGGCTGAGATTCCTAGAAGAAAGGATGGCTTTGCATGCTCTTTTGACCACCTCTGTTCCAGGACTGGTGTGTGTGTAAAATCAAGGAGTTACCCTTGGAGTGTACCCGAATTCTTTGACTTTAATTTCTCCTCTGCTGGGAAGCTGACCAGCAAGACTCCAGACATCAGCGACTGCTCAGCAGAAATGTTTTAATGGGACACAGGTGTCAGAAGAAGGGGGCAACACAGCCATTCTATGGGACTGGCTTTTGATCTTGCCTGGAAAATTCACCCCTCCAGCTTTTCTCTCCAGGCCTGGAATCTCGTTTAGCCTTTTTAGAATTTGTTTGTTCTCTGTTTCAGATCTGATGAAATATTTGCTCTTGGGAAAACATCTGCAGCAAGCATGTTTGAACAGTGTTCTGGAGGGCTAGGTAGTTGGTGTGTGTGTGATATATATATATATAAACAATATACATATAAAGAAAATCTTAAGTAAACCAATCCACATGAGTTGCTTTATCAAGAGGTCTTCTATTCAGAGTTCTTGGCCCATCTCTCCTGTTCTCATTAGTTCCTTTTAAAATTAGCAGGCAGCTTCTGCTGGAATGGCTATTCCTGCGATGGGATTGGAACTGAACAGCTTAGAGGAGATGAAGATTTTGTTCATTAGAGCCCAATTGAGAGGCAGAAACGCAAAAGCGGGCAATAAAGAGACATCAACTTCAAGGTTTGGTTAATGGCCTTTAAAACCCACCTCCCCAGAGTCTAGCCTGTGCTGTTTTAAAACAGGAACTAGCAGGCCCCAGGGCAACGTCAAGGATTTTTTTGGTAAATTACAAAACTCTCGATACGGATTAGCTTTTGCCACTCGATATTCTGACTTCCCCTGCTTGAGACTGGCAAGCGCTTTGAGAAGTAGCTCGAAAGCTTATCCCAGGGCTGCTGCTGCTTCTGTGAACGCCTCTCTATCCTCTCCTGAAACCGAAGAGTGGAACAAAGGCGGGGGGGGGGGGAGGTGGGAGACGCTCCGGGAGGGTGTTTAAAGCTGCTCGCTGCAAGTGCAGAAGCAACGAAATGAAACTGTACAAAGAATGACTGACTCATTACCTAGGTGGGCATAGGGAGACCTTTCCGTTGTTCGCTGCTGATCAAAACGTGTTGCTGGAAATAGCTTCTTTGCTCATGACTCGTAATCAGGCACCGCTCTAATGTTTTGCTTTTTGTGCAGGGGGAGAGAGGGCTTGGTTTCCATTGCTGGGCTCCCCCGGGTTTGGAAATGTGCTGATGTTTGCTAGCACAGAGGTGTCTTTAAAGGTGACTGCGTGGGGTTGGAGGCAGAGTTGTGGCTGTCTGACGTTCATCCTCTCTGATGCTTTTCCGGTTGTGCTTTACTGGAGCCTGTCTTGTCTCCCGAGTGGCAATGAGAGGCCAGTCCTGCTGTTGGTTACCTGTGTGCAGCGGGGTCAGGACTTGCCTGAGTCCCATTCTCACCCCCATGGCCAAAGAACCACTGCAAATCGTTAATCCTAAATCTGTGTTCCTAATGAGCCGGCCCACATAAGTGGATGTAAATCGTGATGAGTTCACTAGGGTCGGGTATTTCCTCCCTCGCTGGCTATTGCGGGAGATGCTGCATAAGGGGCACCTGGCTGCTGGGACAGCCAGGGTTCCCCCTTCTCCAGTGCACGTGAGGCCTGATCCTGTGAAGCGAGCATGTATGAGACTAGATGTTATCAGTACGCACAGCTGTGTCTCGCTGAGCGGCTGCTTCTCCAGGAGCAGCACTGCCCGCTTTGCTGCTCAGACCTGCATCCACATACTCAGTGCAAGGCCTTTCCCACCCCCCGCTTTTTGCTCTGGTATCAGCCAGCCGAGGGTGAGACAAGCTGGTGGGTCCCGGTCGGGTTTCTAATACAGCAGCTCCACTAGCCCTCTCGATAGGGGGACCAGGACTGGATGGGCACGAAGGGCGAGTCCGTGGAGGTGGTCTCCTAACAAGGTTGAGGTTGTTGGTGGGGTGGGGAGGGGAGGGATAGGCCAGCCCTGGTGCTGGACCTGCCCTGGGATGGCTGGTCTCTGAACCTGGCCCCGGGTGCATAGAGTCCAGGGCCAGGCGTCCAAGCCCCTGGAGAATAGGAGCCCTGCATGAATCGTTCGGCACTACCAGGGGTCTTACCCTGGGTATTTCCACAAATGCATCCTCCATTGGCTTATGATCAAGGACCCATGTGAGCACGGAGCATTGTGCTGGCAGAGAATAGAGAAGGGCCTGGGAAACCAATTCACTCAGTCTTGCTTCCCCCCCCCGCCCCGCTCCGCTCCGCTTCAAGTCTCCAAAGCCCAGCGGCAGTGGGAAGCTGAGCCAGCTGGCAACGTGCCGCTGTGAAATGCTCTTTGCTGGAAATGTCTCTGCTGCGTTCCCGAGAGCCGATGGCTACAACCCAGTGCTGGGCTTGGCGATTGAGGCCGGGGCTGCAGGTAACTCCTCAGAGGAGACTGTCTGGGTCGCACCAGGTGAAAGACGTTCCTGAGAAAGCAGGGGCGACCAAGGGGCTGGAAAGCGCAGCGGACTCTCCCACCCATCTCTCCCTTTCTGGCCAGGTGGGGGCGCTCTGGGTGGCAGACCCAGGGTTCCACTGTGCGACGCCTGACACCGTGCAGTGCCTGTGAACCTGAGGAGTAAAGCATAAGACAATATCCAGTCAAAGCTCCGGGGGGAAGGTCAGGACATTCCACAGCCCCTCGTCTTGCAAAAAATGCCCTCCAATCTTCCAGGACCACAAGTGTTTGGAGTCTGTTTCGCACCCCCGGCAGGATGGCCCAGCCCGATGCAGTGATTCGTGGCTCCCTCTAAGAGGGGAGGAAAGCCACCATCTGTCCCACCGTCCCCACTGCCTGCCGCCTTCTGGCTTCTCCTGGGAAGTCTCTCTCAAACGCTGCCCAGACCCGACCCTGTGTCGCTTGGGAGAGCTGCCGAGGTCACAGCCTGCGGGGCTCGCGCCACCTCAGCTGGGCGTGGGGTTAGACTCACCCTCATTTATCAGCAGTGTGCTGCTTGCAGGTTCTCTGAAGCCCTCGGTGTCGGGTTCTGGGGCCCTTTTGTTCTCCCTCCCCAGTGCCCTGCTGGAAGAGCTGGCCCCCAGTCCTTGCAGAAGCTGCCGGCACAGCTCCCAGTTCAGCCAGAGGAGTAAATATAGAGCAGGATGTGGGGACACAGCTCTGAGCCCCAATTCTCATTGCCTGATGCCCTCTAGTGTTGGGGGGCCCGTCATGCTCCCAAACGTGTGTGTTAGGGGGCTTATTCCTTCACCCACTCACTTCCCTGGTCCTTCTTGCATGCACAGAGAGCAACAATACCCGAAGTCCAAAGGTGCAAACAATTCAATGTTTATTGGGGTGAACTTCCAGCAAGCATGATTCCAGTTTCCTTCCTTAGAGTCCCCCTTCCCAGCTCTGACACCACAGAGCCTTACCTGTGTCCCTGTTCCTGTTCCCCCCTTAGCGAAACATGATTCCAGTTTCCACACCCCCATTCCCTGTTCCCATTTCTCCCCCCTTACTTCCTGATTGACTGCAGACTATATAGTAAAACTTGAGTTCTGCTTAGCTATACCTTAAACAATCATTTTACTGAAATTTAACTAACCAATCCTAACATATTGTAACATGATTATGTAACCAATTATATCCCACCACCTTAATTATTTTACACCCAGCAAAATTAATTATACAGCAGACAGAAACAATCACAGAACCAGACAGAGATTATACAGATAAACCATAGCAAAGTGGGAACTATAATGACAAAACAATATAGAAGTGAGGATTTCACATCCCAGCTATTAATAAGTGAGTTCTTGCCAGACAGGTTGCTCTCAAACTAAGTTTCCTTTTACATCTTCTAGGCACTTCCCTTTCTCTGGAGGCGATAGGCACTATCAGGACAGGATTGTATCCTAACAGCCCACTAGCACCTTCTTTCAATGTGACTTGGTTGGAATGTGAGGAGGTGACTGGTCGCTTCCCAGCTTACGGCTGCCTCTGCTGCTTAGCCAAAGGCCTTAGCCTAAGAACAGGGCCTCAGACTGTCACAGTGAGAGACGGCCCTGTACAGTCAGACAGTGATTTTGATTTTCTCTTTTATGCCTCTGTAACTAGCTAAGTGATAAGAATACACCTAAATTCTTAGAGTACAGGCCTTTACAGACAGGCCTGAATATCTATAGCCAAACAGTGTGGCTTTCCTGCGGGCACATGGTGAGCCTTCAGCCGGGAGGACTCAAGCTCCAGGGTTGAGTGGAACAAATGTGTTCCCGTGACTCTGCACGTGACGAGGCCACGTGTCTTTTCCGTAGCGCTGGCGGGCGGGGCAGGGCTCATGGGCATCCAGGCTTCCAAAGCTAACCGCAGCTACTGGGGCGGTAACGGGAGCTGATCCTCTGGGCAGTCGCCTGCCCTGGGCATGGCTGCGTTGGGCATATTAGCAAGAGTCTGATTTTCAATCTCTCTATAAACGGTGGGTGCATAGCAGCAATTCTGCAAGGGAGGGAAACCCTGGGCAAAAGCAGACGCTGCAGAGATGACCCGAGAATGCAGCCAGGTGGCTTCCTTGGGTGCGCTTTGCTCGGAGGCATCTGAAATATTCCAGCTCCCTGAAAGGAGCAGTGCCGAGAGAGACAGCCCTGGCAAATCCCTGTGGAGAACTCTCCACCAAGGAAGCCGGGCACTGCAGTGACAGTTTACCTCGCCGGCCATCTCTCTGAAAAGCTTCTTGCTCCATCTGCATTGGGAGCAAAGGAAGTCAGTCATGCCCACAGGCACAGAGAGGGAGTGCTGCTGAGTGGTTAGAGCCGGGCGCTGAGCTGGGTGGCTGGGTCCATTCCTGGTTCTGGCAGACTCTCCATATAACCTCGTTCAAGCCACTCTAAACTGGGTCGAACGGCCACCTCACCGGTGTGTGACACTTACGCCATGTTTGTGACGCACCTCGGGCCCCCTGGCTGCAAGAAGCTGTTAAAGCGAGGGTCCGTTTAAAAGGCTGGGGGCTCCCTGCCTGTATGATGCGGGGTCAGACACAGGACAGGGCTGAGTCTCTCTCGTTTTCGCTCGGATGGTGTCTCTTCCCATCAGTCACATTGGCCAGTATTTTCCGAAGTGCCCGACTGGGCTTTCAGACGCACCCACCCGGTGGGGTTCTGAGCTCTCGAAGCTCCAGCCCGTTATTAGATGTTTCCTGGCATTCCCTTCCCCACTGGCCGTGCCCCCAGTGGATATTTAAAGGCATATTTATATAGTGGAGCCAATTTTCTGCTTACCAGGCCCCAGGGATGAAACCAGAAGCTGTTGGTTTATGATGCAGCAGGGAAAACATCATGTAAGTTCTAGGCACAATCCTAGCCATTCAGCCGATGGAACGAGCTGAGGTTTTGGGGATCGTCTTGACCAGAGATAATCAGGGTTAGACTTTGCACCCGTCTACGATGGGAGGGTTGGGAAGGTTGGAACTGGCAGTCACAGCTTGTGTGCAAGGACTGATGATTCACTAGAGGCCCCTTAGAACATAACATCAGAGCGGCCAGACTGGGTCAGACCAAAGGTCCATCTAGCCCAGTGTCCTGTCTGCCGACAGTGGCCGATACCAGGTGCCTCAGAGGGAATGAACAGAACAGGGAATCCTCAAGTGATCCGTTCCCTGTCGCTCATTCCAAGCTTCTGGCAAACAGAGGCTAGGGACACCATCCTTCACTCCACATAAGTCTCCGTTAGCACTTTGATCCCCCAGTAACTTGCGTCATCCTGTCTTGGTGAAAGAACTTAATTGTCAGACTCTGGGTCAGACCCCAGACCTTGCCCTTTGCTCCTCTGCCAGGAAAGGAACTAACGGCTGGTACAATTGTCTGAGATAGCAAATAGAAGGATGTGCAGAAGAGCCCCCTAATCTCCAGTCGTGTGGGGTTGGGGGGACCCTGTTACCTCACACTGAGCTTCCTATAACCAGAGAAGAGTTGGAGATTCAATGAGGTTTGCTGGGCACCTCAATATGGCAATCTACTTTAAGCTGGGAAGTAATCAGATGCTGTGGGTGGGCAGCTGGTGTGCTGAGACCCCTGCCTGTTCTGCTGTGTGCTGACCACTATCACCTGATTGTTTCCTTCGGCTTCCCCTCTTGGAGCAGGGACTGTCTTTGTTCTGTGTTTGTACAGCGCCTAGCGCCTTGCTGCCCTGCTCCACAACCACAATACGTATACTGACTGTGGTGATGGCATTCCCCCTAAGGCAGTGGTCCCCACATCCCCAGCCTTGCTCCGTCCCCAGCCTCTCTCCTTCCCCAGTCCTGCTCGGCGTCCAGGCCCGGGCCAGCCCCATGGGGGACAGGGAAGGAGCGCTATGCTTCCAGGCCAGCTCCGCCTCTGAGCCCAGCTCCGCCCCCAGGTCCAGCTCCGCCCCCAACCCAGCTCCGCCCCCAGGCCCAGCTCCGCCCCCAGGCCCAGCTCCACTTTGCCCCAGGCCCAGCTCCACTTTGCCCCCAACCCAGCTCCGCCCCCAGGCCCAGCTCCGCCCCCAGGCCCAGCTCCGCCCCCAGGCCCAGCTCCGCCCCCAGGCCCAGCTCCGCCCCCAGGCCCAGCTCCGCTTTGCCCCCAACCCAGCTCCGCCCCCAGGCCCAGCTCCGCCCCCAGGCCCAGCTCCGCCCCCAGGCCCAGCTCCGCCCCCAGGCCCAGCTCCGCCCCCAGGCCCAGCTCCACTTTGCCCCAGGCCCAGCTCCACTTTGCCCCCAACCCAGCTCCGCCCCCAGGCCCAGCTCCGCCCCCAGGCCCAGCTCCGCCCCCAGGCCCAGCTCCGCCCCCAGGCCCAGCTCCGCCCCCAGGCCCAGCTCCGCCCCCAGGCCCAGCTCCGCCCCCAGGCCCAGCTCCGCCTCCAGGCCCAGCTCCGCCCCCAGGCCCAGCTCCGCCCCCAGGCCCAGCTCCGCTTTGCCCCCAACCCAGCTCCGCCCCCAGGCCCAGCTCCGCCCCCAGGCCCAGCTCCGCTTTGCCCCCAACCCAGCTCCGCCCCCAGGCCCAGCTCCGCCCCCAGGCCCAGCTCCGCCCCCAGGCCCAGCTCCGCTTTGCCCCCAACCCAGCTCCACGTCCAGGCCCAGCTCCGCCCCCAGGTCCAGCTCCGCCCCCAGGCCCAGCTCCGCCCCCAGGCCCAGCTCCGCCTCCAGGCCCAGCTCCGCCCCCAGGCCCAGCTCCGCCCCCAGGCCCAGCTCCGCCCCCAGGCCCAGCTCCGCCTCCAGGCCCAGCTCCGCCCCCAGGCCCAGCTCCGCTTTGCCCCCAACCCAGCTCCGCCCCCAGGCCCAGCTCCGCCCCCAGGCCCAGCTCCGCCCCCAGGTCCAGCTCCGCCCCCAGGCCCAGCTCCGCCTCCAGGCCCAGCTCCGCCCCCAGGCCCAGCTCCGCCCCCAGGCCCAGCTCCGCTTTGCCCCCAACCCAGCTCCGCCCCCAGGCCCAGCTCCGCCCCCAGGCCCAGCTCCGCTTTGCCCCCAACCCAGCTCCGCCCCCAGGCCCAGCTCCGCCCCCAGGCCCAGCTCCGCCCCCAGGCCCAGCTCCGCCCCCAGGCCCAGCTCCGCCCCCAGGCCCAGCTCCACTTTGCCCCAGGCCCAGCTCCACTTTGCCCCCAACCCAGCTCCGCCCCCAGGCCCAGCTCCGCCCCCAGGCCCAGCTCCGCCCCCAGGCCCAGCTCCGCCCCCAGGCCCAGCTCCGCCCCCAGGCCCAGCTCCGCCCCCAGGCCCAGCTCCGCCCCCAGGCCCAGCTCCGCCTCCAGGCCCAGCTCCGCCCCCAGGCCCAGCTCCGCCCCCAGGCCCAGCTCCGCTTTGCCCCCAACCCAGCTCCGCCCCCAGGCCCAGCTCCGCCCCCAGGCCCAGCTCCGCTTTGCCCCCAACCCAGCTCCGCCCCCAGGCCCAGCTCCGCCCCCAGGCCCAGCTCCGCCCCCAGGCCCAGCTCCGCTTTGCCCCCAACCCAGCTCCACGTCCAGGCCCAGCTCCGCCCCCAGGTCCAGCTCCGCCCCCAGGCCCAGCTCCGCCCCCAGGCCCAGCTCCGCCTCCAGGCCCAGCTCCGCCCCCAGGCCCAGCTCCGCCCCCAGGCCCAGCTCCGCCCCCAGGCCCAGCTCCGCCTCCAGGCCCAGCTCCGCCCCCAGGCCCAGCTCCGCTTTGCCCCCAACCCAGCTCCGCCCCCAGGCCCAGCTCCGCCCCCAGGCCCAGCTCCGCCCCCAGGTCCAGCTCCGCCCCCAGGCCCAGCTCCGCCTCCAGGCCCAGCTCCGCCCCCAGGCCCAGCTCCGCCCCCAGGCCCAGCTCCGCTTTGCCCCCAACCCAGCTCCGCCCCCAGGCCCAGCTCCGCCCCCAGGCCCAGCTCCGCTTTGCCCCCAACCCAGCTCCACGTCCAGGCCCAGCTCCGCCCCCAGGCCCAGCTCCACTTTGCCCCAGGCCCAGCTCCGCCCCCAGGCCCAGCTCCGCCCCCAGGCCCAGCTCCGCTTTGCCCCCAACCCAGCTCCGCCCCCAGGCCCAGCTCCGCCTCCAGGCCCAGCTCCACTTTGCCCCCAACCCAGCTCCGCCTCCAGGCCCAGCTCCGCTTTGCCCCCAACCCAGCTCCGCCCCCAGGCCCAGCTCCGCCCCCGGGCCCAGCTCCGCCCCCAGGCCCAGCTCCGCCCCCAGGCCCAGCTCCGCTTTGCCCCCAGGCCCAGCTCCGCCCCCAGGCCCAGCTCCGCCCCCAGGCCCAGCTCCGCCCCCAGGCCCAGCTCCGCCCCCAGGCCCAGCTCCACTTTGCCCCCAGGCCCAGCTCCGCCCCCAGGCCCAGCTCCGCCCCCAGGCCCAGCTCCGCCTCCAGGCCCAGCTCCGCCCCCAGGCCCAGCTCCGCCCCCAGGCCCAGCTCCGCCCCCAGGCCCAGCTCCGCTTTGCCCCCAGGCCCAGCTCCGCCCCCAGGCCCAGCTCCGCCCCCAGGCCCAGCTCCGCCCCCAGGCCCAGCTCCGCCCCCAGGCCCAGCTCCGCCCCCAGGCCCAGCTCCGCCTCCAGGCCCAGCTCCGCCTCCAGGCCCAGCTCCGCCCCCAGGCCCAGCTCCGCCCCCAGGCCCAGCTCCGCCCCCAACCCAGCTCCGCCCCCAGGCCCAGCTCCGCCCCCAGGCCCAGCTCCGCCCCCAGGCCCAGCTCCGCCCCCAGGCCCAGCTCCGCCCCCAGGCCCAGCTCCACTCGGCCCCGGCTGGGGGAGGTTGCAGACAGATTCTGTTAATGGTAAGGTTGGGCACAACTGGAAAAGTTTGTGCCCCACTGGCCCAAGGCTTGCAGGTGGCAGCCCCGCAAGGCTTGCTTAGCCTTGAAGAGTCCCAGACAGGGCTTTGGAGCAGAGCCCCGAGCTGGAGCGCGGCGCAGTGGAGCTGCAGGTTTTTGCCTGGAGCTGGAGCGGAGCCGGAGAACAGCTCCGAAGCCCTAGTCCCAGAGGAATAATTATCTAGCTGGGAACCTCAAGGGCACGTCATATGCGTCAGGCCCTGCTTTATTACCCTGACCTTTAGTGTGAAAACAAGGGATCGTGTGGTGAAACACCAGCATCATAGACTCGGGTTGCACAATGTTACAGTGTTGCATCCTGCCTCGACCCCTTTCCTTGCACACTGTGCTGTGTACCCACCCCGGCGGCCGGCTGTGTAAGGTCTTCGGGGCAAGCACTTGTGTTTGTAATGTATCTCGTGCCCTGAGCACTCTGGGCACCTAATCTCATCACCCTAGTTACCACTAAACTGGCTGGAGTTAGCTGCTGCAGAAGGCCAGCAAGTTAAATCTTGTGTGGCTGGAATGGTTTAATCCTCCCACCTTCTTTGTGGACAGCAGGAAGTGGGCTTTTCCCTACACACCGCATTGCTTAATTGGCTCCCTCCATTACAGTTTTACACCTTCCTCTGAAATGCCCGGCTGGATTAGACAGGTTTGCACGACCGGATCAGGTTACTGGCATGTTGCGTGGGGTTTTGGCCGGAATTTCCTCCCTGCTGGAACGGAATCCAAGGCAGATGCTGAATTTCCAGGCAACTTTTTAAGGAGAAGCTGAAATCTGGTGGAATAATGGTGGGAAACCCGCTCACCCTAGAAACAACTCGGCTAAGGTGCCAAATTGCCCCTGTATTCTCCCACTTCTCCTTTTCGTTTTTGGTCACTGCCTGAAATGTCTTCACCTGAAGGCCCCGTCCGCTCAAGTCTCCCTGCTGTGACTTGCAACTTCAGGGACGCCTTCCCCGTCCCGTCTCAGCACCCGTCCTTCATCTGAAGGCATAGGACACGGCTGCGTCAAAGCTGAAAAAATCTTGTTATGAGGCTCCACGTGTTAATTGCAAAGAGAATGGGCCAGTAAAGGATATCACCTCCCCTTACCTTGTCTCTCTCAATTGCCAAAAGAGGCATGAATCCAGCTGTACAGGAAAGGGCTGCCTTTGAGAACAGATGTTGCCTCATGAAAGGAGGCTTCCAGCTCCCTCGGGCTGCAGGAGGAGGTAGGGAAATTGAAAACATCTGGATCTTTTCAATCTCTTCCCCACGTGGTCAGGTTTGTTCCTGGCTAGCTTTTCTCTTCTGAAGAGGCTGGCCCAGGCTTTGGTTTTTAAATGTACAATGCAGGGAGCTACACTCCTGTTGACTTAGTTGTCCAGTTGCATCACATCCAATAAACCTTTCAACTGAAGGGGAAAGCGCCCTTCTGGTTTTGGGTTTCAAAGTGGTAGCTGTGTTAGTCTGTATCAGCAGAAACAGGGAGGAGTCCTTGTGGCACCTTAGAGACTAACACATTTATTTGGGCATAAGCTTTCGTGGGCTAAAACCCACTTCATCCGATGGAACGCTTGCCGTGTTCTTTGTCCCTGTCTGGAGAGGCGTCTTAGCAGGGCAGGTCTTCACGACAGAATTATTTCGGTGTAACTACATTGCCCCAGGGTGTGAAAAATCCACATGCCTGAGTGACTTAGTTACACTGACCTAAACGCCGATGTAGACAGCGCCGACATAGCTACTGCCTGTCGGTAGGATTAATGACACCGACGGGAGAGCTCTCTCCCGTCGACGGAGAGCATCTTCATTGAAGCACTTCAGCTGTGCTGATACAGTGTTTTAAGTGTAGACCTGCCCTTAGAGTCTGTCGACACTGCAGTCAGGAGGTGTGATTGCTGCACGTGTAGACATAACCGAGCTACCTTTGAGCCCCCTAAGCTGATGAAAGTGGAGTCCTAACTCTAAGGAAAAATTGCAGAATGAGCCGTATAGGACGAGCGGCTGCCCCCTTCTGTCTCTCTCCACCGTACCCCGCTTCCTTTGCCATAGCATGAGGGTTCTCGCTACTTCTCCCTCGTGCCATCTTCCATTCAGCAGGGACCGGCAGAGAGAGATTGGTCCTTCCTGGGTGACGGGTGTGCTGCCTCTCAGTGGAAAGGGCTGAAGCGTTGTCCTGGGGAGGAGTGGGCGCAGCGCTGCCTGTCCCTGGGGGCGTCTGAGCCGGGCAGTAAGAGAGCTTGGGTCGTGCAGCCCTGGAGCTGATTGTGCCAGCAGGAGCCCTAGGAGCTGCAGAGCTGGTGGAGGCATCTCAGCTCCGCACCTGGCTGGCTTAGGACCCCCGGCTGTTGTCTGGCTCCTCCTGTCCCCCGCCCCCACCTCCAAAACTGCCATTAGCTGGCCAAAAGCTGTCCCGCCGTGGGTCCCCTTAGCCCTGCTGGCCTGAGCTTCCTCTGCCCCCGGCCAAATGGGTCCTGCCCGTGGCTGCATATCGTGGGGCATGAAAAGCTCCCCCCGTGCCCCCGTTCTGTTACTGCGACCCTCCGCCCTGCTCTGCAGCCGACACAGAGCGTGCCACGCAGTGCAGGGGAGTGCCTGGGCTGGGGCCTAGAACTAGGGGTTGTGGAGGTGACCTGGTGCGTGTGAAGCACGCGTGCTGTGTTAAACCGGGCCTGCTTGTGTTCCTCGTGCCACTGGAAATGGATCCTCTGTGCCGTAAGGGACGTGGACTGTGGCTCTTCTCCTGTCCCAGGGCAGACAGGGAGCAGGGGAGGCCTCCTGTCTAAATGCACCTTCCGTCAGGCTGGACAACCTTAATGCGGCTCTTCCCAGGAAAACCCTCCTCTCTGATCCAGTTCAGCCACCTGCCTTCCCAGGCCCCAGCAGGATGTGAGAGCGGAGTGGAAAGTGACTAACCGAGCAGGCAGAGATGCACCCAGATTAAAGCTCACATCTCTGTCAGAGATTAGTTCCGTGTGTGCGTGTGCGTATCTGTCTGTCTGTCTGTAGCTCTCTCGCCTCTGGAAGTGCTGATCTCTGCGCGCCGAGCTGGTGAGCAAATCTGCAGAAATCCCTTCCCGTGAGCCGACACCGTTGGCAGTTCAGACACCCTCACAGTATCTGCGTCAGCCTAGGCCAGCCAACCATGGTGGACCCGCTCTCCCACTTGCTTCTTCCTTAGGCCAACCAAGGCAGGGAGTGGTCTTTGCTAAGGTTCTCCTAGAACGGCCTGTTGGGTTTTTTTTTATCTTTTCATTGGTTTCATTTTCAGAGTCAGCAATTCCCTCCTTTCCCCCTCCAGCTCTGCCGTGTGACTAAGATCAATTGTTTCTCCTACATATTACTCTTCACACAGGTCAGCAGTGCAAAAAATGGCCTGAAGGCGAAGGAAGGAAAAGTTTAGGCCAGACTTTAAAGAAGATAATTCCTAGCCTCAAGAGCCATCAGGCCAGAATGCCTAGGGAAGCTGGCAGAGGTACCGTTGTTGCAGATCAAAGCACGTTGGATTTGAAGTTATGGGCAATGATGTAGCAAAAGGCGGATGAGCCGAGGTCTGGCAAGCCCCTTCTGCCCTTGTGCACAGCCTGTCACCCCCTCAACTCCCACGGTGCGCTTGGGGTGCCCAAGGAATATCGGATCAGATGCTACGCTCCCTTGAGTCAGGAAGCAGAGAGAGCAGCCAAAGTTCCTCCAGCCACCCGGCCATGAAATAAGCTCTACTTTCCTGAAACATTGCCAGGTGCAACCTTGGGTCATGGGCAATAACGAATTTGGTGGCTTCTCCCCACTTCTGTGCACATGTGCCACCTGTCTGATGCAGGGTTTCTGGGTGGCCTAGATCTGGACTAGTGGAGAGGGGCCCGTGGCTCAGAGTGGAAGTGAATTGTCTTCACCATGCCTGAGCCCCGGGACGGGAATAACACAAGGAATACTCTGCCCCAGGGCTGGATGGAAAGGTCATCCGGAACCTCCCTATCTGGCATGTAATTCAAGCTCCCCGTTAGGTCTGGTACAATGTACTTAACTCTGCACACGTTGAGAACAGCCCATTGAAAACGCAGCTCGCTGCTGGTTTAACTTCCAGCTGAGCCAAGTGTGTGCTGCTCCAGCTGATCTCCAGTTAGATGCCCCGACGGAGACCAGCCTCCCCGTTACCCCAGGCACGGAGGCGTTCTTGCTGTGAAAGTCAGGCCTCTGCAGCACGGCCCAGAGCTTGTTGTTGCATAAACACGGACGTTTGTGTTGGTACAGCCTGGCTGCAATGAGCTACCGTCTGCAAATATCCTCCCTCGAACGCTGATCGCTGGGTGGTCTCCAGCATGCACTGGCAGCATGGGGGGTCTGCAAGCGAGACCAGTGCCAACTGGTGAGTGAGCGGTGGCAGCTGGTCTCCTCCAAAGGAAAGCCGCTCTGTGCATCTGGGAGAGAGCGAGCACCGAGCGGTTGCTATTCCAGACAGATATCCACGCTTTCCCCTCTCAGTGAATCCCTTCCAGGAGCCCAGGCTTGAGTGGGCCGCAGTCAGAACCATGCTCCATAGACCCGTAGGGTTAGAAGGGCCCGTGAGGGTCGGCTAGTCTAGCTCCTTGCCAAGATGACTTAGTACTTTCCAGCCGTAGCTCTCGAAGCCATGGGTCTGTAACCCAACTTTGGGAAGCAGGGAAAAGCCTACCTGCCTTCCCTGGCCTCCCGTGGTGAGTCAGCGGTGGAATGGGGAGTAAACCCAGCGGCCTCCATGAAGCCGCTGGCTAGCATGCTTACAGCCTGGCAGGAAAAGCCGCAGGCTTGCTGCCTGCCGTAGGGCTGAAGTCAGAATTCCCGTGTACGATGCAGCGGGTACACCTGTCCCCTTGGAACAGGGTTGTTACCGTAACCCCCCATGCAAAGGCCAGGTACCAGAGCCCACAACCGCTGCCCGTGCTGACCGGTGGTTTCCCCGTGCTTCTACTGGCTGTCACTTGTCTCTGACTCAGGTTGTAAGCTGTGTGCGGCAGGGACAGTCATTTCAGGGTGTGTGTGTGTGGGGTGTACAGCGCCTAGCGCAGCAGGGCCTCGATCCAGGATCGGGTCCCTCGGTGCTAGCATAATAGAGATTATCACGTCACCTTCCCACAGCACAGGGGTTCCCAAACTTTTTGCCAGCACAACCCCATTGTAATGAATTATTTCTTCTGGGGCCCCAGACAGCATGGAGGGCATCATCGTGAAGAGCAGTGGGGCATGCGAGGTCACGCTGAGTGGAGCAAATGGCATCCGCCCTGCACTAGGGATTGCGGCAATCCCAACTGCTGATGGGGTGATGTCATTTGGGTGGACGGCCCATGGTTTGGGAACTGCCGCTGTAGCACCAGTCATCGGAGGGTCTTGCAAAGCAGTAAGTCTCCCAGTGCACTGGGCCCTGGGCATTGTCCCTGCTTTACCTAGGCTAATTGACGTGCCCAAGGGCAGTTAGTGGCAAAGCTGAGGGTAGGTCCCAGGAGTTCGACTCCAAATACCTCCCCTGCTTTGACCACTGAGCTGCCCTTCCCGGGCAGGAGTGGCTCCAGGACAGTGACATCACGGCCTGCCATGAAAGGAACCTTGTTGGTTTGATTTCCAGGGAGCCTGCTTCAGGGGCAGCTCGGAGCAAGGCACTGTGCCAAGGCACAGAGTTTACGGCTGGAAGGGACCACAAACCCAAGAGGAAAGCCATACCTTGTGGGGATCAGTCATGGGGAGAGACTGGAGGGACCTGAAAGCCAAGCCTCTCCTGCTTCCCATTCTGAAGCAGATGGATTCCCAGCCAGTAACAGGAACCAACCCCTCCTGTCCCATGGTCTCCCCTCTGCTCCAGAGGCTCTGGTGGCAGGCTGGGAAATCTTTCTCCATAACACTTCTTGCAGGGGATGGAGGTCTCTAACCTACGCCTAAAATCTCTAGAAACTGTAGGGGCTGGCCGTGCTGCCCTGGCTTGCAAGCAAAAGCAGGGTCTGACCAAGAGAGAGCCAGCCTGCTAGCAGCGGGTGACTGTAGATGGGGACAGAAGACTGGACGACTGAACATTGTACTAGGAGCACCTGCCCTGCCTCCCCCCATGGCTTTGGGAGATTGCTGAATCTCTCTGTCACAGCTTCTCTATCTGCGAAACGGGGACAGACCCTCCCAGAGGCATGGAGGATCCAGGGCTGAACTGCTCTGAAATGGGGAAAGCCCTGTACCCGGGCCAGTGGTGCCTTGATGCCCCAGCATGCTGGCCCAGGGCGCTAGACTGCAGGTGCCATCTGCTGGGCAAAACTTAAACCCAAGGCTCTAACCACATGGAGCCATGATATATCCCAGTGGTTCTCAACCAGGGATCCGGGGGCCGCGAGCAGGTGTCAGGGGGTCCACCAAGCAGGGCCAGCATTAGACTTGCTGAGACACAAGGCAGAAAGCCGAAGGCCCACCGCATGGGGCTGAATCCCAGGTCCCTGACCCCCACCACCTGGGGCTGAAGCGGAAGCCTGAGCTTCTTAGCTTTGTGGGGGTCCCCATCGCATGGGGCCCTGGGGAATTGTCCTGCTTAACGCCGGCCCTGGCTTTTATATGCAGAAAACCAGGCGTTGTGGCACAGGTGGGCCGTGGAGTTTTTATAGCATGTTGGGGGGGGCCTCTGAAAGAAAAAAGTTGAGACCCCCTGCTGTATCCCCCGTGGCCACTCAGGAGTGGTCTGTCCTTGTGTCCTGCCAACATTTCACTGCCTGTCCTAAAATCCCTGCAGCTGACACAGCTGCTGCATTGTCAGTGGTAGGTGTGAATCTCTCTCTCACACACACACACACGTTTGGATTTTGAAAGGTGCTGGTGAGAGATTAACTATATACGGCCAGTGCCGTTGAGCCACATAAGCGGAGAGTAAAATTGCCTGGCTACGAGCCAGCCTACCAGGCCTGTGATGGTACAGGGGTACCTCTAACGTGCGCTTCCCTCACTTTGAATCATTAAAGTGACCGAGTTCCTGCTGTGACCGGTGGCTCGCAGAGACGCTAAATGATAGCTCCGGCTCTTTGTGATCCTTTGGGACGAGTCGGCATTGCTCAGAACGCCTACAGAAAAGCTGCCACGATAGAAGCTTGGAGAGTCTCGCTAACTTACTCGCAGTGCTGGAGAGCACTGAAAAGCTGGCAGGGATCAGAGGTGACGGCTTTTATTGGAGTCTGAACAGCTCGGAAGCTGTGAAATGAAGAGAACAGAGTCTGGCTGCCTGACTCGGCTACTGTTCCTCTCTGTGCCCACCCCCCTGGTTGTGAAAGAGAACCTGAAATGTATGCAATCGCTCGCTGCCTCCTGCAGTATCTCGGCCTCCCTCGGAGCTCTGCAGCTTCCCCTAAGCGGGTTCAGGGCTGGTCAGAGAGACCTGTAGGGGCAAGACAGGGGAGAGTGGCAGGAGGTGCCAGTCAACAGGCCGCAGCCTTCCCTCTGGGGAGGTAGTGGGCGTATTCCTGCAGCATGGCAGTAGGGGGCGCTGTCTTTCAGGTGAGACTTAACCCACAGCCCTGGTATCATGGGATTGTCTTCCATGGGGGGCTCACAGCTGCCACGTCCCCCGCTGCCCTCTGCTCCCGATTTAGCTAGCTAGAAGCTTAAAGCTGGAACAAACGGTCGCCCCTGCCAAGTCTCTCCTTCCTCCTGCATGTCTAAGTGGCTTTGCTGTCCCTTGGGATGGCTGGGTAAGTTTCTGGATGATAAGGAAACCGCAGTGCTATATCCTTCCTTTCACGCAGCCGGAGCAGCGTGACTGTTCAAGCCAGAGGCATTGGGCAGAGCTGCTCCCTTGGGTGTCGCTAGCTGTCTGCCGGCCCTTGCTCCCCACACTCTTTCAGCCTGGGCAGGTGCACCGGAGGGCCCTGTTTCTTGCCACAATATTCTGAATTGGAAGAAGACCAGCTGCAGCAAAACTCAAAGGGATCGGGAAGCTGGCGCGCCATGCTCACCCTCTGCTTTGGTGTGAGGAGGAATTCACACCTCTCCCTAGACTTGCTAGAAAACGGCTCGGCACTTGGGGGGGAGCGGGAAGATTTTTGCTGATGGTTTCCACCTCTGGCTTACGGTTTAGCAAGTTGCTGCAACTAGTTTGGCTTAACGATTGCAGCGTGTTCAGTTAACGACGGCTGCGTCGCATGGCATGAATCGGGCATTGCACCTTCAACGCCATGGTGTGGCTGTGATCACAACTTGCTGTCTTGGAAACGAGCTAAAATTGTCTCAAGGGGTTTTCCCTGGTGACCTTGCCTCACCATGCACAGACGCAGTTGGGGGCTGGTGCAGGAGTCTGGGACCACCTGGGTTCTCTTCCAGTGACCTCCCCAGAACCTTAGGCAAGTAGCTCTGCCTCTAATGATACATATATATATACTGTAGATAGATAATAAGACAGAAAATAGCATATTGCCTCCATAAAAATCCCTGGTATGTCCAGATCTTGGATACTGCGTGCAGATCTGGTCGCCACATCTCAAAAAAGGTATTTTAGAATTTGAAAAGTTACAGAGAAAGGCAACAAATATGGTTAGGGGAATGGAAGAGCTTCCACTGGGACTGTTAGCAGGGCCGGCTCCAGGCACCAGCAAAGGAAGCAGGTGTCTGAGGCGGCCAATAGAAAGGGGCGCACTCCTTGCGTTATTGGGGTGGCACGTCCGGGTCTTCGGCGGTGAGCCCTCCATTCCCTCTCTTCCTCTTCAGCGGCAATTTGGCGTCAGCTCAATTGGGTTTTTCTTTTTTCTTTTTTTCTTCGCCACTTGGGGCGGCAAAAAAGCTGGAGCCGGCCCTGCTGTTCAGCTTGGAAAAGAGACGACTTATGGGGGATATGACAGAGTTCTATAAAATCATGACTGGCGTGGAGAAAGTGAATTGGGAAGTGTTATTTACTCTTTCCCATAACATACAAACCAATAAAACTAACAGGCAACAGGTTTAAAACAAACACAAGGAAGTATTTCTTCACACAAGGCACAGTCAACCTGTGGAACTCTTTGCCGGAGGATGCTGTGAAGGCCAAAAATATAACAGGGTTCAAAAAAGAACTAGGTAAATTCATGGAGGGCAGGTCCATCAATGACTATTAGCCAGGATGGGCAGGGATGGTGTCCCTAGCCTCTGTTTGCCAGAAGCTGGGAGTGGGTGACAGGGGATGGATCACTTGAAGTTGCCCTGTCCTGTTCATTCCCTCTGGGGCCCCTGGCATTGGCCACTGTTGGAAGACAGGACACTGGGCTAGATGGACCTTTGGTCTGACCCAGTATGGCCGTTCTTGTGTTCTTACTTAATTCTTTCTTGCCCCCATTTGTAATCGGTTATTAGTGTTATCCGTTACCCATCTCCATAGTGTCTGAGTGCCTCCTGAGCAGTTAAAAAGAGACATCACCCAAACTCTGTCTCTTCCTTCCCTGCCTGTAGAAGCAGTTTGGTTGGTTCCCAGGGTCTCCTGTCTGGGGTGAGCAGGTGGATGGCATATGGAAAACACTTCCAGGGACAGTTAACTCTAAGAAGCGGGTGAGGTTTTAGTCAGGGAGGTCTCTTGCAAGGGCGAATGAAAGCACTGAAATTGTCCAGTCCCGGGACCGTTCTCCCTGCTGCCCTTCTCCCCGACACTCCACGCTGGCGTTGTCATGGTTTCTGTAGCTCAGAGCTGACCTAGGAGATTGTAGTGGTAGAGGGTGTGCTGATCTCCCTGGGAACCGGGGCCAATTGCATGAAGGGATAGATAGACTTTGAACTGGAATCTATTGTGGGTGCAAATTGGTAATTGCAGTACACGGGAGGGGTGACTCCACCTAGGTTGCTGTCTGAAGCATGAATTCTGTAATGCTCCTCGGCTTAGATAGGTCCAAGGGTTAGTAATAAATGCATTGCATCTTCTAAAAACCCAGACCTGGGATCAGGCTTCATGACATCATGCAGCAGGGAGTTCCGCAGGCTGCCTGCTCCCTCAAGTGTTTCCTCTTGGATTTTTTTGGCTTTAATTTGGTCCTAGATTAGCTTGTTCTTTCAGGTGGGGCAGGTTAGTACAGTAGGAAAACAAAAAACTAGCCGAAACGAGACTGAAATATTGGCCCTAAATGCCCAATGCATTCCATAGGACTCTGTGCTGGACGCAGAGTGCAAATAGGGACTCTGGTACCACAAGGATGGCTGGAAGTCCCACTTCTTCTTTTTAATTATATTTATTACCTTGATTATTTCAAATGAAGTGCTCGGATTGCAAGGTATAATAAAACACGAAGGATCCTCTCCTTCTCGAATTCATTGCAGTGTAAATGTGACGTGTTTGTGCATCTTAGCATCTTGCATAAAAAAATCTGGGGGAGCAGGGATAAATCAGTTTATTCCCACACCACCTCTTCTGGAAATGGCTGCACCCAAGCTTTTCAGATGCTGTAGTTATGATGCAGATAGAATGAGTAACTGAGCTGTTACCCAGCTGCACGGAATCTTCCGATTTCTGTAATACGTGGGCCACCGTTTGCCTGTGGGAGAATGTAGCGATGTAGATCTTTTTGCGTTTGGATTTGATGAGGGTAGCAGGCTTCTGGGGTTTGGTAAGGTGCCATTTCTGTTTGAATGTCTTTCCCACAGGCTGTGCATGTTTATTAAATGTAGCAAATTAATACCGTTGAAAGAGGAGAACCTATCAGAACAGAATCCCTAGCCAGAGGGAGTGATGTGTAGTGGCTAGTGCAGGCGACGCTCAGAACTCCTGGGTTTCTATACTTACCTCTGCCACTGACTCATTCTGTGTCTTGGAGTAAATTGCATCCCCTCTCTTTGCCTCAGTTTCCCCATCTATCAGCAGGGGATAATACTTCTCATAAACAAACTAGGGAAATGCAACCTAGATGGAGCTACTATAAGGTGGGTGCAGAACTGGTTGGAAAACTGTTCCCAGAGAGTAGTTATCAGTGGTTCACAGTCATACTGGAAGGGCATAACGAGTGGGGTCCCGCACGGATCAGTTCTGTGTCCGGCTCAGTTCAATAGCTTCATCAGTGACTTAGATAATGGCGTAGAGAGTACACTTATAAAGTTTGCAGATGATACCAAGCTGGAGGGGGTTGCAAGTGCTTTGGAGGACAGGATTAAAATTCAAAATGATCTGGACAAACTGGAGAAATGGTCTGAAGTAAATAGGATGAAAATTCAATAAGGACAAATGCAAAGTACTGCACTCAGGAAGGAACAATCAGTTGCAAACATACAAAATGGGAAATGACTGCCTAGGAAGGAGTGCTGCGGAAAGGGATCTGGGGGTCATAGTGGATCACAAGCTAAATATGAGTCAACAGTGTAGCACTGTTGCAAAAAAAGTGAACATCCTTCTGGGCTGTCTTAGCAGGAACGCTGTAAGCAAGACACGAGAAGTAATTCTTCTGCTCTACTCCACGCTGATTAGGCCACAACTGGAGTATTGTGTCCAGCTCTGGGCGCCACATGGCAGGAAAGATGTGGACAAATTGGGGAAAGCCCAGAGAAGAGCAACACAAATGATTAAAATTCTAGAAAACATGACCTATGAGGGAAGATTGAAAAAGCTGGGTTAGTTTAGTCTGGAGAAGAGACGACTGAGAGGGGACATGAGAACAGTTTTCAAGCACATAAAAGGTTGTTACAAGGAGGAGGGAGAAAAATTGTTCTCATTAACCTCTGAGGCTAGGACAAGAAGCAATGGGCTTAAATTACAGTGAAGGTGGTTTAGGTTGGTCATTAGGAAAAACTTTCTAACTGTCAGGGTGGTGAAGCACTGGAATAAATTGCCCAGGGAGTTTGTGAAATCTTCATCATTGGAGATTTTTAAGAGCAGGTTGGACAAACATCTGCCAGGGATGGTCTAGATAAAAGCCTACTGAGTCCTGCCATGAGTGCAGGGGCTGGACTAGGTGACCTCTCAAGGTCCCTTCCGGTTCTATGATTCCCTGTCTCATGGGGCTGTTGTGAAGCGTAATGTTTGGGGAAGTGCTTTGAGATCCTCAGGTGAAAGGACCGGCGTGTTCCACTCCTCAGCTTCTCCTCTGTATTTCAGGAGCACGATCGTGGTTCGCCGTGAGACACGCAGGAGCCGGCGGGGCGATCTCTGTGAGCTGGGCCCCCATCCACTGGCAAAGAGTTTGTGTCGGCAGAGCAGCGACCTCGGTCACCTGGGAAGATGAGAAGCCGTATGGCCTGTTACCTCTTGGTCCTGTTGGCGGCCGCAATAACGGGCTACCCCTCTCGACGATCCGCCGTGGATTTGGATGCCACCCCAAGGATGACGATCGCCGATAACGGTAAAAAAGCTCGGTTTGACTCCTGCCCCGGGAGTGGTAGGCCTTGTTGGGGCTTGCGGGGGGAACCTCCTCGGAGAGCCATCAGCCTGCCTTGCATGCTGTCTGGGGGCTGCTGCCGATTGCTACATGCCAGATCGGAGCTGTCAGCACGGCAGCATCTGCCTGGCCGATGACATCAGCATCTCCCCTTTCCCAGGCTGCCGTGGCACAAGGACATATGGCCGCAGCCGCTCGAGCATGGAGGCTCTTTGGTGAGGCCGCCTGTTCCTGGCTGCTTCTGCTCAGCCCCCAGCTGCTAGAGCTTCCCCGAGCAATTGCGTTAGACTGACCTTCCCTATGACATCCCCACCTGCTTCCTTCCCGGGGGCTTGAAGGGAGGATTTTGTCTTCTCTGCAGAGGGGCTGGCCTGGGGTCCACCCACCATCCCATGTAAACCCCAGTTCAGCTCATAAGGTGGAGCATGAACCTTGTCCTGGCCCCTCTGCCTAGGGGTGAATTCCGCCTGTGGTGAGCTGGAGGGTGGTCAGATAGGTTGTCGCAGGCCCACCATGGCATGGCTTTCTTGGCAGGACTGGTTTATCCAGCCTCCTGAATCATCTGCCCCCAGCCTGTGGACTGACTCCTGGTTGCAAGGTCGGAAAGGAGTGGGAGTCTTGCAGTTGTCTTGGATAGACAGAAGAAGGCTTGGCCTTTGCCCTGCGGGCTGGCTTGGTGACATCTCACCTGAGATGCTGCTAAATACTTCACGAGAATTTGGAAGTGAACCCTAGGCAAGAGTCTCTACCTTACAGGGATGATGCGAGGGCTGATTAATTAGCTAACATTTGCACAGCGTTAATTTAAAGGCTAATGGAGCAAGGAGAATTCAATTCTCATGGAAAAATAAAACCTTCAATTAACTGCAGCAATTTCTTTGCAACGCAAAAGGGTTGACTGAAATATCCCTGCAGAATGCTCAGGAGAAGCCGAGAGCTTGGTTAAAAGTTCATGCTTGAGATGAGTAGGAAGTGTCCCATGAGCGCCGTGTGGGCTAGCGGGTTTAGCTCAGGGCTCGGAGCCAAGAGGTTGGTCCCAGCTTTTTCACACATCTATCGCTGAGGGTGTAACTGCTTTGAAAACCAGAGAGATGTTTATAAACCCTTAGCCACGAAACAGTTTGGTGTCATTGTTCCATTTTACATAAGAACGGCACCACTGGGTCAGGCCAATGGTCCGTCTAGCCCAGTACATGAGAACAACCAGACTGGGTCAGACCAAAGGTCCATCCAGCCCAGCACCCTGTTCTCCGACCGTGCCCAGTGCCAGGTGCCCCAGAGGGAACTAACAGAGTTGGCAATCATCACGGGATCTATCCCCCTTTGCCCATTCCCAGCTTCTGCAAACAGAGGCTAGGGACACCATCCCCACCCATTCTGGCTAATAGCCATTGATGGACCTATCCTCCATGAACTTAGCTCGTTCTTTTTTGAACCCAGTTATGGTTTTGGCCTCACAACATCCCCTGGCAAGGAGTTCCACAAGTTGACTGGACGTTGTGTGAAGAAATACTTCCTTTGTTTGTTTTAAACTTGTTGCCTATTAGTTTTATTGAGTGACCCCTGGTTCTTGTGTTATGTGAAGGGGTAAATAACATTTCCCCATACGCTTTCTCCACACCCGGTATGATTTTACAGATCTCTCTCACATCCCCCATCAGTGGTCTCTTTTCCAAGCTGAAAAGTCGCAGTCTCATTAATCTCTCCTAATATAGAAGCTGTTCCATCCCCCTTATCATTTTTGTTGCCCTTCTCTGTACTTTTTCCAATTCTCACATACCTTTCTTGAAAGGGGGTGACCAGATCTGCACACAGTATTCAGGATGTGGGTGTACCATGGATTTATATAGTGGCAATTTGATATTTTTCTGTTTTATTATCTATCCCTTTTCTAATGGTTCCCAACATTCTGGTCACTTTTTCGAGGGCCGCTGCACATTGAGTGGATGTTTTCAGAGAACTCTCCACAATGACTCCAAGGTCTCTTTCTTGAGTGGTAACAGCTATTTTAGATCCCATCGTTTTATATGTGTAGTTGGGATTATGTTTTCCAACGTGCATTACTTTGCATTTATCAACATTGAATTTCATCTGCCATTTTGTTGCCCAGTTTTGTGAGTTCCTTTTGTAACTCTTCCCAGTCAACTTCGGACTTAACTATTTTGAGTAATTTTGTATTGTCTGCAAACTTTGCCACTTCACGGTTTACTGCTTGTTCCAGATCATTTATGAACATGGTGAACAGTGCTGGTCCCAGTAAAGGTCCCTGGCGGGCCTTGCTATTTACCTCTCTCCATTCTGAAAAGTGACCATTTATTCTTACCCTTTGTCTCCTGTCTTTTAACTAGTTACTGATCCATGAGAGGACCTTCCTTTTTATCCCATGACTGCTTACTTTGCTTAAAAGCCTTTGGTGAGGGACCTTGCCAAAAACTTTCTGAAAGTCCAAGTACACTATATCCATTGGATCCCCCTTGTCCACATGCTTGTCAACCCCCTCAAAGAATTCTAATGGATTGGTGAGGCGTAAGTTCCCTTTACAAAAGCCATGTTGGCTCTTCCCCAGCATATTGTGTTCATCTGTGTGTGTGAGAATTCTGTTCTTTATTATAGTTTCAACCAACTTGCCTGATACTGAAGTTAGGCTCACTGGCCTGTAGTTGCCAGGATAGCCTCTGGAGCCTTTTTAAAAAATCAGTGTTATATTAAAAAGAACAGAGGACTTGTGGCATCTTAGAGACTAACAAATTTATTAGAGCATAAGCTTTCGTGGGCTACAGTTTACTTCATCGGATGCATAGAATGGAACATATAGTAAGAAGATATATATATATACACACACACATACAGGTTTCAGAGTAACAGCCGTGTTAGTCTGTATTCGCAAAAAGAAAAGGAGTACTTGTGGCACCTTAGAGACTAACCAATTTCTTTGAGCATAAGCTTTCGTGAGCTACAGCTCACTTCATCAGATGCATGCAGTGGAAAATACAGTGAGGAGATTTATATACACACAGAACATGAAACAATGGGTGTTACCATATGCACTGTAAGGAGAGTGATCACTTAAGATGAGCTATTACCAGCAGGAGAGCGGGGGAGGGAGGGCGGGGGAGAAAACCTTTTATAGTGATAATCAAGGTGGGCCATTTCCAGCAGTTAACAGGAACACCCCCCCCCACACACACACACTGCTCCTCCAACGTTCCCGTTAACTGCTGGAAATGGCCCACCTTGATTAAAACCACAAAAGGTTTTCTCTCCCCCCACCCCCGCTCGTAATAGCTCATGTTAAGTGATCACTCTCCTTACAGTGTGTATGGTAACACCCATTTTTTCATGTTCTGTGTGTATATAAATCTCCCCACTGTATTTTCCACTGAATGCATCCGATGAAGTGAGCTGTAGCTCACGAAAGCTCATGCTCAAATAAATTGGTTAGTCTCTAAGGTGCCACTAGTCCTCCTTTTCTATATACATACAGAGAACATGAAAAGGTGGATAAGAGGCAAATTAATTAAGATGATTATCAGGAGGAGAAAAAAACTTTTGTAGTGCTAATCAAGATGGCCCATTTAGACAGTTGACAAGAAGGTGTGAGGATACTTAACACGGGGAAATAGATTCAATATGTGTAATGACCCAGCCACTCAAAGTCCCTATTCAAACCCAGGTTAATGGGATCTAGTTTGCATATTAATTTAAGCTCAGCAGTTTCTTGTTGGAGTCTGTTTTTGAAGCTTTTCTGTTGCAAAATTGCCACCCTTAAGTCTGTTACTGAGTGGCCAGAGAGGTTGAAGTGTTCTCCTACCGGTTTTTGAATGTTATGATTCCTGGTGTCAGATTTGTGTCCATTTATTCTTTTAAGCAGAGACTGTCCGGTTTGGTCAATGTACATGGCAGAGGGACATTGCTGGCACATGATGGCAGATATCACATTGGTAGATGTGCAGGTGAACGAGCCCCTGATGGTGTGGCTAAAGTGATTAGGTCCTATGATGGTGTCACTTGAATAAATATGAGGACAGAGTTGGCATCAGGCTTTGTTGCAAGGATAGGTTCCTAGGTTAGTGTTTTTGTTGTGTGGTGTGTGGTTGCTGGTGAGTATTTGCTTCAGGTTGGGGGGCTGTCTGTAAGCGAGGACTGGTCTGTCTCCCAAGATCTGTGAGAGTGAGGGATCATTTTTCAGGATAGGTTGTAGATCTCTGATGATGCGCTGGAGAGGTTTTAGTTGGGGGCTGAAGGTGACGGCTAGTGGCGTTCTGTTATTTTCTTTGTTGGGCCTGTCCTGTAGTAGGCAACTTCTGGGTACTCTTCTGGCTCTGTCAATCTGTTTTTTCACTTCAGCAGGTGGGTACTGTAGTTTTAAGAATGCTTGATAGAGATCTTTTAGGTGTTTGTCTGAGGGATTGGAGCAAATGCGGTTGTATCTTAGAGCTTGGCTGTAGACAATGGATCGTGTGGTATGTCCTGGATGGAAGCTGGAGGCATGTAGGTAAGTATAGCGGTCAGCAGGTTTCTGGTATAGGGTAGTGTTTATGTGACCATTGCTTATTAGCACTGTAGTGTCCAGGAAATAGACCGCTTGTTGGTCTAGGCTGAAGTTGGTGGTGGGATGGAAATTGTTGAAATGATGGTGGAATTCCTCAAGGGCTTCTTTTCCATGGGTCCAGACAATGAAGATGTCATCAATATAGCGCAAGTAGAGTAGGGCCATTAGGGGACGAGAGCTGAGGAAGCGTTGTTCTAAGTCAGCCATAAAAATGTTGGCACACTGTGGGGCCATGCGGGTACCCACAGCAGTGCGGCTGACTTGAAGGTATAAGTTGTCTCCAAATGTGAAATAGTTGTGGGTGAGGACAAAGTCATGAAGTTCAGCCACCAGGTTTGCCGTGACATTATTGGGGATACTGTTCCTGATGCTTTGTTGTCCATCTTTGTGTGGAATGTTGGTGTAGAGGGCTTCTACATCCATAGTGGCCAGGATGGTGTTTTCAGGAAGATCACCGATGGATTGTAGTTTCCTCAGGAAGTCAGTGGTGTCTCGAAGATAGCTAGGAGTGCTTGTAGCATAGGGCCTGAGGAGAGAGTCTACATTGCCAGACAATCCTGCCAATTCCTGAGATGATGGGGCATCCAGGATTTCCAGGTTTATGGATCTTGGGTAGCAAATAGAATACCCCTGCTTGGGGTTCTAGGCATGTGTCTACACAGATCTGTTCCTGTGCTTTTTCAGGGAGTTTCTTGAGCAGATGGTGTAATTTCTTTTGGTAACCCTCAGTGGGATCAGAGGATAATGGCCTGTAGAATGTGAATTTAGAGAGCTGCCGAGCAGCCTCTTGTTCATATTCCAACTTATTCATGATGACGACAGCACCTCCTTTGTCAGCCTTTGTGATTATGATGTCAGAGTTGTTCCTGAGGCTGTGGATGGCATTGTGTTCAGCACGGCTGAGGTTATAGGGCAAGTGATGCTGCTTTTCCACAATTTCAGCCCATGCAAGTCGACGGAAGCACTCTATGTAGAAGTCCAGTCTGTTGTTTCAACCTTCAGGAGGAGTCTAAATGGGCCATCTTGATGATCACTACAAAAGTTTTTTTTTCTCCTGCTGATAATAGCACATCTTAATTAATTAGCCTCTTACTCCACCTTTTCATGTTCTCTGTGTGTATATATCTATCTTCTTACTATGTGTTCCATTCTATGCATCTGATGAAGTGGGCTGTAGCTCACGAAAGCTCATGCTCAAATAAATTGGTTAGTCTCTACGGTGCCACAAGTCCTCCTGTTCTTTTTGCAGATACAGACTAACACGGCGGCTACTCTGACACCAGGGTTACATTAGCTGCCCTCCAGTTATCTGATACAGAGGCTGATTTAAGCAATAGGTTACGTACCCCTGTTAGTAGTTCTGCAGTTTCATATTAGAGTTCCTTCCAACTTTGGGGGTGAATCCCATCTGGTCGGGGTGTCTTAAATTACATGGTAATTCCAGTTTGTTCCAAATTCTCCTCTGTTGACACCTCAATCTGGGACAGTTGTTCCGATTTGTCACCAAAAAAGAAGGACTCAGGTACAGGTATCTCCCTCCTCTCCTCAGCCGTCAAGAACGATGCAGAGAATTCATTTAGCTTCTCTGCAACGGCCTTGTCTTCCCCGAGTGCTTTTTGGCACCCCGATTGTGCAGTGGGCCTAATGACTGTTTGGCAGGCTTCTTGCTTCAGATGTACTTTAAAAAATCTGCTCTTAGTTGTGCTCGTTGCTCTTCTATTCTTTTTGGGCCTGCCTAATTATACTTTTACACTTGACTTGCCAGAGTTTAGGGTCCTTTCTGTTTTCCTCAGTAGGATTTTGACTTCCCGTTTTGAAAGGATGTCTTTTTGCCTCTTTTACTCTGTTTTGCTAGGGGGGTGGTTTTTTGGCCTTCTCACCGTTTTTTGTTTTTCTTCGGGGGAGCCTCTGTTATCGTGGTGTTTTAAAAGTTTCCAAAAATGTATTGATGTGGCACAGAGAGGGGAAAGGAGTAGCCCAAGATCACCCCCAAGAGCCTGAGCCACTACACACTAAAATCCTTCACCTCTTCCTGCAGGAGGGGAAGTTGCGGGTTGGGGGAGGGCTCCCTTCTTGTGATGCTTTTTCGAAAAGAAAATCCGAATGCATTATTTTTAACAAGGCTTCAGCCAAAGTGGGCTGGGCCCCGCCCTCCAGGAGCACATGGTTTGCTAGATGATGGCGGGGCGCGAGAACATGCAGGGGTGAAGAATAATTTCTGTGCACGGTCAGTGGGTATCGGTGGAGCTTTTGAGCAGAGCCTGGACGAGCTCCCTCCCCCTTTGATGATCTGTGCACTTTGCCTGCCTGGGTTGAGCTGCTGCTGGGACACCTGGCGCGATTCGGGGGGATAACTCTTACTGCTCCACGCAGAAGAGTCCTTCCTGGCCAAAGCCCAGGACATCCAGGAGAGCTGACGAAAAGCCCATGCACCCCAAAGAGCAAGAAATCCTGGGGTTACCTGCAGTCCTACCTTTGAAAAGAAATCCTAGGAAATGAAATGCCAAAAACTTTGCTAAGATGGCCCTGGTAGGGTTGCCGGGTGACCGGTTTTCGACTGGAAAGCCTGGCCAAAAAGGGGACCTGACAATGTCCGGTCAGATCTACTGACCGGGCACCCAAAGTCTGCTTACTTTGGCCCCGTTGCGCACGCTAGCAGTGTGCCTTTGTTCCTCCAGCAGCCAAGGGCACGTCTACGCTGCAGTTCCCAGCCCGGGCAGACAGACTCGCACCAGCTCCGCTCTGCTCAAAATAGCCGGGGCACCGTTGCAGCGGGGGGGCCGGCTCAGGCTAGCTACCCAAGCTCAGGCTGACGGGAACTTGGGTGGCCACCCCAAGCCGCAGCCCGCGCCGCAACATCCACGCTGCTGGTTTTGAGCATGCTGGTTTGGGCCGAGCGCGTGCGAGGAATTGTGGCCCCCGTAGAGGCCCTGAGCTGACAGGCCTGTGTCCCTTGCACCTGGCAGTCGAGGCTCATGCTTCGATGCGTGGAATCAGCTGGCGACATCGTTAAAAGTGGTGGCCCAAGGTCGCCTGTGTGTTGTTTCTTTCCAGCTAGCTGGGCTTTAGCATGTTCCTCACTCATCTAGCCTGCTGATTTGATTGCAAACCCGCCCCCCCCCCCCCAGGTTCAGGGAGCTGGGTTGCTGTAGGAACCATAATGCTTTCCTGGGCTGCCGCTTAACTCTGCAGCCGTGATGTCGCGTGCCCTGGATTGCCCAGCGTGGGTTTGCAAAGGAAGATGCAGCTACAGACCTAGCAGAGCAGGAAGGCCCGGGGCGGGAGGAGAGAAACGAGCTGGTTTGCCTTTTCACTTGATGATGACTGTCAGCTTGTGTGGGATCCGTCTGGCAGGTCCCAGATGAGGAAGTTAAGTGGCTGTGGCTGGTGTCTGAACGATGGGCTCTAGCAGCTGGGCGAGCGTCCCACCATGGCACGGAGACAGTGCGGGCATGTTGCACGCATTAAGAGAGATTGGCAATTAATAGTGTTTGAATGGCGCTCTGGAGGCTTTTCAAATAAGCCCAACACACCAGGTGATTAAAATCCACTTAGCGTGGACCTGTCCACCCAGCAGAGCCCGTATTGTGCTTTCATGATCTGGGTGCAAGCTTGCAGCCATGGGCAGTGCTTGGGATTCGCCATGGCTCTTTGGAGCTTTGGCGGGTGTTCCTGCCTGTGTGTGTTGTGTTCACAGGTATTGTTGGGCAGTATAGCCTAGTGGGGAGGGCACTGGGACTCAAGAGACCTGAGTACTATTCCTGGCTCTGCCATTGGCCTGTGGAGTAATTGCGGGCAAGTCACTGTACCTCTCTGTGCCTCAGTTTCCCCATCTGTAAAATGGGGATAATGCCTCCAACCTCCTTTGTAAAGCGCTTTGAGATCTGACGAGAGACAGCTCTATAAGAGCTAGGAATTCTTCTTATTAGACAGTCACCTCCATCGCCTAGGCTTGGAGCAGACAGGCAGGTGTGGGCATGAATTAGCGAGCGGATTCTGGGGCGTTCGCCTCACGTCTGAAAGATTGTTCCAAGCGTCCCCACTCTGTTTGGATTGTTCGTCTCTGTACATGGCTCTCAATCCACCCCACCCTCCCAGTGAGGTTTGGGAAACCGGAACGTACTTGTTTTCCTTCACTGAGTCAGACTGTCTTAGGGTGACCAGGTGTCCCGATTTTATAGGGATGGCCCAGATATTCCGGGCTTTTTCTTATATAGGTGCCTATTACCCCACCCCATCCCGATTTTTCTCACTTTCTATCCGGTCACCCTAAGCTGTCTAGAGATCTCTGTACCTGCCACAACCCCGAGCAATTGGCAAAATAAGGACGTTTCCTTCCCAGGGAAGTGCGTGGGGGTGCGTGTGTTTTGGGGTCACTTTTTATTGCAATAGCATCTAGAGGCCCCACCAGAGTGTAAAGACCAGAACCCGGATATTCCTGGAGCCCCTTTGCCAGTTGGCTGTAAGACAAGGGGAGGGGATGTGACTTGTCCGCTCAGGATCACCCAGCAGGTCAGTAGCAAAGCTGGGACTGGAATTCGGGTCTGGGTCCAGTGACCTAGCCACTAGGCTACGCTGCCTCTCGCTGCATTAGCGCGGCTCTTCAGTTTTCGGCTGTATTTGGCACTCCATGAAATGCAGAACCGGTGGGAGTGGCTGGAGCTAATCCTAGCGCAAGCTGGCCATTTGTCGCTCTGGCCAAGCACCGCCGGCGTGATCAGCAGCCCGCCCTGCGGTTCCAGGCCTGTTGAACACGGCCCGTGCCGCCCGCTGCCGTTCGCCCATTTCGTTTGAAAGGGCTTTGCCCTGGGCCAGCGTGTCACGGCGCAGGTGACTGCTCTCCCCCCGCAAGGGATGGGAGCAGATAGCTGCGTGGAATCTCTTTCCTCCGAGGTCACTGTGTCCCCAGAATGTCACGTCATCTAGTGTGAAGCATTTAGCACGTCTCTGGGTTTCCCCAGACCGCTGTGAGTCAGGGGACAAAGGGCTCTGGCTGCACACAGGAGCCACGCGGGGTGGGGGAGGAAGGTGGTGGTTTGTTCCCGCACCATGAGACGGTGCTCCTAGATCTTCCTGTCCCGGCCATTCGCGGCCTCCCCTGCACGCTCTAAGCAGCAGTGAAACCGAGCCGGGGGACAACCTCCAGTAACTCTGGCACGGGGGGGGGCTGTGCACCGACACCCCGTCTCGCTGCACCAGCCGGTGCTGCACACTCCAGCAGGGGTCCCTGTGTCCCTTCCCCTTTTGAAGGCTTTTTTGCGCGTGTGACCTGCGGGCTAGAGACAAGACATTCACTTCTAAAATAAAGGCCTGGCTTGGTGAACCACTGAGGACGGAGCCAGTCCAGCCCCTAGACATAAGCATGCACTCGACGTACGTGTGTGTGGGTGTGAGACTCCTCCCATACACCCCCGGTGTGCGCCTGGCACGCACTGGGGGGAGAGAGACCACGGGAGGTGCTAAGATATTCTTCACACTTCGACAGAACAGCGTCTTAAGATGCAAATCTGCAAACCACGGGTGTGTGTCCCTGTGTCAATCTGAGGCCTGTGAATAGCGGTGCTTGTACAGAACACTTACGTGCAGAATATAAACAGTTGGAGACCACACGTTCCCGGGAACCTGCTTGTGTTGGGGTGTTTTGAGCTCCCTGGCTCTGCCCTCTCCTGACAGCTGCAGGGGCCACACCGAGAGGGGAACAGTGCGGGGCAGGGCTGAAGCCACCTCATCTTACCTGATTTGGTTCCATCCCTGGTGATCTTTGGAATCCTAGAACCACTCCCCGAATCGGAGCACAAAAGTGAAATGGCTCCACACTGGCTTGGTGGCGTTTCATGGCGGGCAGCTTTGTACCAGGGCGGCTCCTTACGCCCATACTGGGGCCTGGCTAGAAGTTGGAATAGCCCATAACTGTGGATTTGTGAGTTCATGGCCTCTTGGCCACCCAGGCATGTTCAGACCCTGTGGAATCCACAGAATCTCTCTTGAAACAGAAGTTCTGGGGATCAGGGACGTGGTCACTGGGGAGGAGAGAAATCCAGACCCGTATTGGTCCCTGTCTGGGGTTTTTCTCCATAGTGCGTGTGGAGTGAGTGCTTCTTTCCCTGTCCTCTGGGTGCGGGGAGCCCGAGATCTGGGCAGAGGGGATGGCTCCTGAAGGAGCTGGGTGGTCAGGAGGAGCATGGGGGCCATTCCAGGAGTATTGTGGGTGCAGCCCACGGCACAGCGAGATACACCGTGCATCACTGGGTCTCGCCCTGAATTACCACAATGGCGGGCTCGTGGCCTGGATCAGAGAGGAGTTAAATTCCATCCGAACGAGGGAGCTGAGCCTGCTCTCTAGGCTTGGGAACGGTGTAACGAGGGCCTTGAAACAATAACGGGGTCCCGAGTCATCTTGGCGTGTTTCCTCTCGTCTCACAACTCTGTCTTTTGGAGCTAGGGCTTCTCTCCTCCATCTTGTTTGTTCTTCTAAGGTTCCCCGGGAATCCACCTCTTCTGCCAGGAGGGATCCCCCAGGGCTAGTCAGATCTCCCAAGGAGCTGTGTGATGAGCGCATGGTGCCCACACCTGCCCTCGAGGATCTCCCCGCCGAGGTGAGTAGCTCCAGGAGGCTTCCCACCTCGCTCCCAGCTAGGAGCAGGAAGGCATGACGGCCCGGGGACAGCTGGGCTCCCAGCAGGGAGCTATGCAGAGCTGAGCCCTGGCTCTCAGCCCCCCGCACCCCACCCCTCTTCTGTGGGTGGAAGCGCTCCTGGTGAGGACAGAAGGGTAGTGTGGACATCAGCCACCAAAATAATTACTTCAGCGGCTGTTAATCGACCTAACAAAGCTTGAATTAAGCTTGTAGTGTAGACGTGCTCTGTGAAGCATAAGGAGTTGCACGGGTTGCAAGAGACCATTCAGAGTGAAGTGGGCAGTTAACCCTCCTGCTGCCCCGGGAGAAAGGAGAGTTAGTGTGATTCAGATTGTTGTGATGAGCTGGTAAACCAGCGTCACAACTGAGTCCATGGCTTTTGGGGCCTGGCAGTTATGAATTTACGGGCTGGTCTACCCTAGAAAATTCCATCGACCCAGCCACGGTGCTCAGGGGTGTGAAAATCCATACCCTGAGCAAAGCAGTTAAGCAGACCTAATTCCCAGCGCGGACAGCACTAGGTCGACACAAGAATTCTTCCGTCATTCTGGCTCTCTCCTCTCGGGGAGGTGGATTGCCCAGGCTGCTGGGAGACCTTCCCCGAAACCCCGTTGGCGTAGGGAGCGTCTACACTAAGCACCGCAGCTGGGCCGCTGTCGCGTTTGAAGTGTGGATGAGGCCTGAGCCCCGCAGCTGGTCTTTTGAAGGTGCTGCCCAGGTTTCCTTTGAGGAGGAGGATGGAGAGGTTGGGGAGAGAGTGTGAAAAGTTACAGTCACCCTCTTTCAGGTAAAAAACAGTCTATGTGTTTCTTGATGGTCAGGGGCCGCTGCACCCCACCCCCTTTCCTGCCTCCCTGAAGGTCTTGCCCTACTTCCTCCCTCTGAGGACAGCTCCATCTTGTAGCCACCAGCTTTCGACCCAGCTCTTCAGAGCTGCTCCTCGTTGCTCAC
Source organism: Lepidochelys olivacea (assembly GCF_965140295.1). NCBI lineage: Eukaryota > Metazoa > Chordata > Testudines > Cheloniidae > Lepidochelys > Lepidochelys olivacea. The sequence continues at coordinate 123,045,235 of NC_140417.1, forward strand.
CAGCATCATCTGAAGCCCCTGTGCTGCGGGCTAAACGTGACAGTCTCTAAAAACAGCCCCTTGCAGCACCACAGCTCCCCACCTGGGCTGGCCCCCGTCACCTCTGCTCGCTAGAGCTGCTGAAAGGGCTCGTTTCAGGCGGGAAGCCCAAGGGGAGGTTTGCAGCTGCAGCCGGAGGGGAAGAGGCTTTCCAGCCCTGTGTTTGGCCAGGAGTCCCCCTGTGATGCATCTAAATGTGTTAAAAAGCCATGACCCCATCAGGCAGCCTCCCCTGGGGATCAGGAAATACTGGTCTAGACTGAAGATCTGGACGCTGTGGCTTATGCTGCAGATGTGACCCTCTTTATGGAATGTATCCTGTGTTAAATGCAGAGGGGGTCGATTCATAAATTCTGGTCCGGGAGACTCTGGGATAAATTCAGAGTAAATTCATTGAAGTCCGAATTGAGCAATGCTGCGGGAAATTTGTAACAGATCAGAATGTGGGTTGGGGGGGGCCCTGCGTGTGCCTCAGGCACTGGAAATATAGCTGCCCTAGCACGGATTCAGGGAAGAGGGAGCGAGAGAATGCACCATTTGAGGAATAATAATCCTGGACTTCCCTGTAGGGTAGGTCTATACGTGCTTCTCTGCCGTGGGCCCCACAGCTGTTTTTGACTTTTGCCATGGAGTTCAGCTGTGCTGGGCAGAAGGATGGGTGGAAAGCAGGGCCCTTTCTATGGACGAGGGACCAGCGCAATCTGAGGTTCTGTAAACAAGAGGCATTGGACCTGCAAGGGATAGCTAGATGGCCAGCAAGGTAGAGGTGGGACAAAGATGGGTCTTATTGACTAGTGACGGTGAAGTGGTTGAGATGAACTTCTATGCCCCAAAAAGTACCAGGTGGGCCGGTGCGGAATGGGTACCAAGTACCAGGTGGGCTGTTGCGGAATGGGTACCAAGTACCAGGTGGGCTGGTGCAGAATGGGTACTGATCCAAGTACCCAGGTGGGCCGGTGCAGAATGGCTGACCTCCCCAGCAGGGTAAGGTGGAGTATGTGACCCACAACTTCCTTTCTTATTGATTCTTGAATCCGTGTGCTGAAGCGTTAGCTTCCTGCTGTGCCGACTTGGGATGCAGTTGACTGCAGGTGCAAACAGAGGCCCATTTTGGAACAGATGGATGCTTCAGGTGTGGAGCACAATTCTGGATTTTTTCCCAGCTGGTTTCTCACTGTCTTAGCGCCCAGTTCAATCTGACACACTGCTGTGTTTGGAGGGGGCCTTTCCGAACCTCTGCAGGGAAATACATTTTAAAACTCCCTGACGGAAGATCATTTTCCAATTATTCTACAATCTTCCTGCGGCCAGGTGGAAGCTGTGAGACAGCAAGAGGGGCGCAGGGCAGGTTTGCTTTTAGGCCTACAATGTTTTGGAGTGGTTCCGTCTAACTTTACCAGGCCTGTTAAATTGCCTCTTGCACTGTAGGCTGCATCCCTGTAAGGTGAGCAGAGGGAAGGAAGGGTAAAGCTAATCTCTAACTCTTGGGGCTCCAATATACATGTGCCACAATTGTGGCAAACAGGAAAGCTTTCAGCTCTTCTTGCAGTGAGCTTAGCTGCCTGAAATACGGCAGCTCAGCAGTGCCCTGGGTTATCAAAGTTAGAGGGTGCTTAATGGGCTGCCTAGGCTTTCGGAGATTTCCTTTGGACTCAAACAGCTGCCAGAATTAGCCACTCTCTGAAGCAGCTGAGTGCAGTTCTGGTCGTCCCATCTTGACAAGGATATATTACAATAGGAAAAGATGCAGAGAAGGGCAACAAAAATGATCGGGGGGATGGAACAGCTTCTGTATGAGGAAAGTTTTGAAAGACTGGGACTGTTCACCTTGGAAAAGAGACGACGAAGGGGGGATATGATAGAGGTCTATACAATCATGACAGGTGTGGAGGAAGTGAATAGGGAAGTGTTATTTACCTCTTCACATACCACAAGAACCAGGGGTCACCCAGTGAATAGGCAACAGGGTTTAAAACAAACAGTACTTTTTCACACAACGCACAGTCAACCTGTGGAACTCATTGCCAGGGGATGTTATGAAGGCCTAAAATGTAACTGGGTTCAAAAAAGAATTAGAAAGTTCATGGAGGCTAGATCGGTCAATGGCTATTAGCCACGATGGTCAGGGGTGTAACCCTGTGCTCTGGGTGTTCCTAAACCTCTGACTTCCAGATGCTGGGACAGAATGACAGGGAATGGATCACTTGATAATTGCCCGGTTCTGGTCATTCCTTCTGAAGCGTCTGGCATTGGCCACCATTGGAAGGCAGGATACTGGGCTAGACAGATGATTGATCTGACCCAGGATGGCTGTTCTTATGAAGATCATAGGGACCGTGGGCCCGATCCCGCTGGTGGACCTCATCCCAGATCCATTGCAGCTGGGCCCTCTTCACCAGCTGTGGTGTCTGAGCCCCTTGGGCAATGACTTGAGGATGTAGGTGACCACATCCCAAGTCATAAGGAGCCTGAATTTTTCCCCCAGAGGTTCTGAGCACCCTCCAGGGGAAAATCTGGTTTCAGAGGCCAGTGTTGAACTCAGATCTCAGGTAGCCTGGGGAATAGTCTCTCCCAAGGGAGTAGGGGATGTGCCATCTACGGGGATTCTTATCCGGAGAGTGGAGGAGAATGTTGCTGGTCTCTGTACCACACCCTGGGACCTCCCAGATGTAGCTCCTCCTTCCTTTGGATGCAGTACGGGAGCCCCGTAGGAGCTGGCCCCATTGCTGTGTGCTCTGGGCAGGGGGATAATTGCTGTGGACCTGTCTCCTCCTGCCAGTGCTCCTGGAGCACGGGTGGGAGTGCTGGGGGCAGGCGGCCTGGTGAATGAAGGTGGCAAAGCAAGCTGGGCTGGAATCGGCGTGCCCACTGGGCTCTGATGTGGGGTGATCAGAAGGAGCGTGAAGTCCAGCAAGGGGCTCAGAATAGACTGACCGTTCAGGGCACTGACTCTGCATGTCCCCGCGCCACGGCTGTTCTCTGCCTTCTGCAGGGCGGGCACAGTGGGAAAGGGAACTTAGCACTTTGATAAAAGCCTGGCTCCGCTTCAACCCTTGCGTTGCCCTGAAATCCCACCCCCCGGCTGCTGCCTCTGTGCCACGGACGCCGCAGGTGGGTCCTCTGCCGCTGGGCCTGGCTGGGAAGGGCGAGGAGGACGCCGGTCCCTGGAGTTCTACACGTACAGCCCAGGTGACCGACTCTCTCGCGCCTCGGGGAAGAAGCTGATGGGGGCAGGGAGAAACTGCTTTCCACTCGCGTCCGCCTCCCCTCCATGAGCTCCAGGTGCACTCTGGGGCCCTCTGGCTCACTCCTGTCACTGCCAGAGCCCGGCTGGGTGTGCCGTGGCCGACCACTGCTCGCATGGGCCCCTGCCAAGACGTGAACCGGCCACTGTCAGGCCTCGGCCCCGTTCCTCCACAGAAGAATTCAGGATTCTGTGGAGTAAACCGGCTTCTCCCTCTCCCTGGCTGGCGCGCGCCGAAGCGGGGCTTGGCGCAGGGCCACCACGCAGCCCCGCTGTGGCGGTCTGTCCTGCATCTGTGGCTTGCGGGACCAGCGAAGCCGCCTGCGATGTATGTTTTGGGGCCCCTGCGCCATCGTGGAAGTGTGTCACCCAGCGCTGCAGCCCATCTGCCACGTCACCCCCAAGTGCATTGCAGCCCTCATCTGGCCAGGCCAGCTCTGCCCCTCCTCGAGCTCCGTGCTGCCCCTCCTCCCCCCAAGCATTGCTTCGCCCGATGCTTCTCCCCTCTCTGAGGACCGGCGTCTGCCCGTCGCTAAGGCCTGACTCTGGCAGAGCCCCTTAGTGTAGATGAACCGTAAGGCAGCTGCTGGCACAGCTGCCCCACCTCCCCGAACCCGATGTCAGGCCGCTGTTGGAAGTGCTCTTCTGCTGGCATAGTTACGTCTCCATTGGGAATTTTGCCAGCAGTTATGGCGGTTCGGGGTGTCATTTTTTCACACCCCTGGCCGGCAGAGCTATGCCAGCCTAACTCTGTAGCACACACCCGGCCCCAGGTGTGTGACCAGCTGCCAGCTGTCCTGTGCAGGGAGGGGCGCTGCTCGGCTGTTTTCCAGGACAATAACACTCGAAGTCCCCGTTAACCCTTTGGAGGAAGGCTCAGCAAACCTGTGGGCTGGGCCGGGCCAGCTGTGTCTCTTGCCCTTGCAGTGATGAGCTTATTGCCCACCGAGAAGGGGAGCGAGCGTCCCTTGGGGTTGGGACATTGCTGTGTGTTTTACGCCGGGTCAGTCGCTTTCGGGGGGGATCCAAGAGCTCACTCTAAAAACAGAAATGCTCCTCTGGCTCTGTGCGAGCGTGGTGGTGAGCCCAGGCTGGGATCCACTCACAGCAGCCTGGGCTTCCCTTCCTCTAAAGTGACTGTGAAGGGCACTATCATCCAGCCCACCTGTGTACTGGGAGTGCAACACAGCCCTCCCTTCCTCTGATCAGCTGAGCTCTCTCCTCCGCTTGGTCGCTGCAGCAGGGCAGAGAGGGGGAAGAGGTGGAACGAGGACCCAGGGAGAGCTCCTGCCTGTGGGATCTGTGCTAAGGGAGCCAGCTTCTCTGCTCCCTCGGGGCGGCACCATCGTTTGACTCCATCGGCAACTGCGTAAAAATCCTTATCAAGGCCACATGCACAATCAGACCGTGCCTGGGTCCTGCACGCAGCCGTTCCCGAGACCTGGTTTCACTGCAGAAAGCAAAACTGGGTCAGGCTGGAAGCTGCTGGGGAAAAGCGTCCTTGCAGATTCCTCCCTCTTCTCCATTGCTGGAGTGAAAACCTGCTCCTCTGCCCTCCCCTGGGACAGGTACAGCACAGACCCCCCCCACCCCCAGCAAGCTTTCTTCCCTCCCCCATGTCCTGGCACTGTGCTTTACCCCGCCCCAGGGCCCAGTCTGCTGCCAGTAAGGGGGGACGGTAGGCTCCAGGCCTTCTTAGCCAGGGCCTCTCTGGGGATCAGTCATGATGGAGCCTTTTGTGCTATGGTCACCCAACCCCCTGGACCCATCATCAACCGGTTTTATCCCCAGGCCACAGAGCATGGCCAACCTGGGGCGGACCCCAGCATCCAAGCCAAGGGCTCCGTTGTCCAGCTCTGGTCTCTGGACCCACTGGGTGTGTTATCAGCAGGCAGACAGGTCCCAGGGATGACAGCTCCTTCCTGGGGCGACTGCCTTGGTACCAGGCCAATGGGGCTGTTTAAAGGCTCACTCAGATCCGCCAGCAGAGACCGTCATCCACATCGGTGGAGCTGACTGGGGCTCTGTAGCTCCGGGCCTCGTTAGATCCTGAGTAAGCAAGGCACCGTGTGGAATCTCTGGATCTTTCAGCCTCCTGCTTGTTTGCCTTCTGCTCGTTTTATTTCTCTTGCGCCCTAGACACCGATCAGACCAAGATTGCTTCTCCGCCTTTAGGAAACACCCAGCTCTGCCGGTCAGTGTCGGCTGCTGCTCTGAGCAAAGGATTGGGGAGGAAGCAGAATTTGAATCCTGGCTATGCCATTGCCTGTCCATGGAGACTCCGGCCCAGCCCTCTGTATAGGTGTTGAGTGAATGCACCAGCCTGTCACCTGACCTGCATTCCCATCCCTCTACCATGGGCCAACCCCCATTGGGCCAGATGTTGCTCCTGGTTACACTGACCCGCAGTCTTCCCCAGAGGTTGGATTTGGCCCTGTCTGGCCAGCTGCAGCACATAGGGGTAGCTCATTTCTCCCACCGTTCCTGCGTTGTCGTCCCCACCGCCCCCCAGGGCTGCCCTTTCTTCCAGCTGCTGAGGGGGAGATCAGCTGCCAGCTGGTTTAGGGGAGGCTTGGGTCCGGAACATGCTTGTGACCCCCTTAAGACTTCTGTAAGGCATTTGACTTGGTACCACCTGACATGGTGATTAAAAAAATAGAAAGCTATCAAATTAACATGGCCCACGTTAAGTGGATTAACGGCTGGCTAGCTGAGAGGTCTCAAAAGGGAATGGTCAATGGGGCAGCGGCACCCAACGGGGGTGTTTCCAGGAGGGTCCTGTTCTTGGCCCTCCATTATTTAACATTTGTATTAATGACCTGGAAGGAAACATGAAATCATCACTGGTAACGTTCGCAGGTGACACAAGAATTGTGGGGGTCTGTGTAGAATGAAGCGCACAGGTCACTGATGGAGTGATCTGGATCCCTTGGTAAAATGGGCACAAGCAACCAATGTGTTTTAATATGGCTAAATGTAAATGTATCCGTCTGGGAAGGAAGAATGCCACCGTGCTTACAGGACGGGTGAGGCTAGCTTGGGAAGCAGCAACTTGTAGATTTGGAGGTTGAGGTAGAGAATCAGGGGACCCTGAGGTCTCAGCGCAGTGCTGTGGCCAGACATCCGTAAACAGGGGACTGTCCAGTAGGAGCAGAGAGGTTATGTTCTCTCTGGATTTGGCCCTGGTGCGACCGCTGCCGGGATCCTGTGTCCAGGTCTGGTGCCCACCGTTCAAGAAGAATGTCGATGAATTGGAGCGGGGTCAGAGAAAAGCCACAAGACTGATTGATTAAAGGGTTAGAAAACTTGCCTTGTAGCAAGGTGATCCATCTATTTTAGTTTAACAAAGAAAAGCTTAAGGGGTGACTTGATCACAGTCTGCAAATATCTGCATGGGGAATAAATCTTGAATAACGGGCTGCTCAGTCTAGCAGACAAACGTCTAACACCATCCGATGGCTGGAAGCTGAAGCTAGACAAATTCAGACTAGAAATAAGGTGTCAGTGTTTTTAGTTAGTCATTAACCATTGGAGCAATTTACCAAGAGCCGGAGTGGATTCTCCATGGCTGGCAATTTTAAAATAAGGCTGGGTGGTTGTAGAACATAAGAGTTTCTAAGAGATCTGCCCTAGGGATTATTCTGGGGCAGGTCTCTGGCCTGTGCTAGACAGGAAGTCAGACAAGATGATCACACTGGTCCCTTCTGGCCTTGGGAGCTGTGAGTCTGTTCCAGCAGTGCTGTGGCAGGGGAAGGAGGGGTGGGGGCTGCCGTTGGGGTGGCCCATGGCCAGATGAGCCCGTGGCTTTGGTTCTGTATACGCTCTGGCTGCTGGGGTGATGGCAGGCTGGCTCCATTGCCTCGGTAGCCCTTACCATCTGCATGGCTCTCTTCCACCTTGCTGCCCTGCCCCTGGTCCCCATCTGGTGCTGCGGGGAGGAGAGGGGGAGCCTCGGGCGCAAGCCACACGGCTTCCTGCAGTGCAGGAGTCTCCGTCAGCTGCCCGTGCTGGCTCTCACGCAGCGACCCTGCAGTATCCAGTTGTAACCCTACAGCCTGATAACAGGCGTAGCTTGTCTCGGTCCTTAGCAGGGGTCTCAGCACATCCCAGGGCACCGTATGAACCAGAGGGGCTGCAATGCCGCTGCGGGGCAAACGGTGGAGCACAGAAAGGGGGCATGGTCGGGTTTATGTGGCTCTGGGATATCACCCGGGCTGAGCTCCACCCCAGACCTGTACTTCCCCCCAGGCAGCACCTGCCCATCCTGCCCTGTCTGCTCCCCTCCCTCCACATCCATCTTCCCAGCTCCCAAGGCTGGGGGAGGCAGGGAGCTGGTGAGTAGAAGGTGAAAAGCTTCAAGGAAACTCGGAGGATCTCACAGAGATCGAAACCTGGGCCCCAGGCAGCTGGCGCCCCAGCAAAGGGATGGCCGCTGGGGGATTTATGATGCGAGCGATTTCTGCTCTCCACGCCCACGTGCAAACGGCATCTCTCCTCCGGTTCCCAGGCCTTTGTGTCAGCGTGTGTATCCTGCTGTCCCAACCCAGAATCGTACACTGCAGGGCCCCGGGCAGGGAAGACAGAATCAGTGAGCAGAGGGGGCTCCTGTGACTAGCCGAGGGAAGATTTGCATGGTCCCAGCCTCCAGGCAAATCCAGCCAACCCAACCCAGGCCGTGAGCGCAGGAAGCACGTGGGAAGCGCGAGCAAGGCCAGGTCTCAATCCGGAGCGGCCCTATGCTGCCAGCAGCTGGTGTCCTTCCATCATGCTGGAGCCTGGGTGGGGTCAGGCTGGCTGGGGACACTCTGCGTTAGAAGAGAATAATCACTCCAGGTGAACGCGGTAATGTGACAGTTCCTAAGTGTAAGCGGGGGAACAGTCCTGCTATTGTGGGGAACTTTCCTGGCTTCTGCACGACCCCGGTGAAGTGGGCTAGCGAAAGGATCTGAGTCCTCGCTCCCACTTCCTTTACCCAGTGGCCTCCCTGCCCTTGAGGACTCCCCTTCCACTCTCCTGTCTGGCAGAGTCCTCGTAACCCCAACAAGGCTGGGCCCAGGATTCCTGGGGGGCTCGACCCCCAACTCTGCTGTGGTCACCTAGGACAGGGTTAGGGTGTCCCCGCTCCGGGGTACTCTCTCTGCACTGGGCACTTCTCTGACCCACTGACTATTACATACAAGTTAAAGCAAATGCAAGTTATTTAATCAACAATTAATTTTGAAAAGAATAAGGGAAAATGGGAAAGGTTAAAGGAAACACATCACCCCGCTCTGTGGCAGGGAACATCACAAACAGTGTCTCTGGAACGTCAGGGCAGTTCACAGTCTGTTCCTTGTAAGTCCCAGGCCTCCTGCTCAGGCCCTGGCCGTGCTGCAGGGATGCTGCGGGTTGGACACTCGCTCTGGTGGTGGCCACACGCTCTCAGGCTCTAGGTGGCAGGACCCTTCTGCCCAGTGTCGCCCCCGCCCTGTCGGGGTTACCAATCCCGCTCCGAGTCTGGCCTGCAGCCTCCTGGCTGAGGCATCTGCCTGTGCGGGGCCCGCTGCCCAGGGTCCCCCCTCGCTCTCCCCAGCTGCTCACTGCACCCAGCTCCGGACTGCTCCAGCCCCAGCCCCACCACTCGGTCTCTGCACGGCTGCTGCTCTGCCCCCAGCTCCCTGGGCTGCTGCTCTGGCCCCTCTGGCCCCTCTGGCTCTGGTTGCTGCAGCTCTGCTCCCAGGGCAGGTCTGCTCTGCAGGCTGCTTCTGTGACTCTGCTCCCAGCACTGACCTGCTTCCTGGGCTGCTGCTCTGGCCCCTCTGGCTCTGGTTGCTGCAGCTCTGCTCCCAGGGCAGGTCTGCTCTGCAGGCTGCTTCTGTGACTCTGCTCCCAGCACTGACCTGCTTCCTGGGCTGCTGCTCTGGCCCCTCTGGCTCTGGTTGCTGCAGCTCTGCTCCCAGGGCAGGTCTGCTCTGCAGGCTGCTTCTGTGACTCTGCTCCCAGCACTGACGTGCTTCCTGGGCTGCCCCTCTGGCCCCTCTGGCTCTGGTTGCTGCAGCTCTGCTCCCAGGGCAGGTCTGCTCTGCAGGCTGCTTCTGTGACTCTGCTCCCAGCACTGACCTGCTTCCTGGGCTGCTTTTCTGGTCCCTCTGGCTCTGGTTGCTGCAGCTCTGCTCCCAGGGCAAGTCTGCTCTCTCTGGGCTGCTGGATCTTGCCCAGCTCAGCTCCCCAGCTCAGCTCAGGCCCCTGCTTTCTCCTTAGCTCGGCCCCACTCTGTCTGACCCAGCCAATTCCAGCTCACACGGAGGACCTGGCCTCCTGACTCCCTGAATAGCCTGCTCGCCCTGTCATTCAGGCTGACCTGGAGCATTGGCCTCTCCCCATTGTTCCTGGGGACTGTCAGTCTCAGGGTCCTGATTCCCCAGCGACCCTTCCCCCTTGTAGTACTGGGAGTTAGCCAACCAAAACACCCCCACTGACTGTTAGTAAGGGGTCAACAGTCCCCTTACGTAAGGCATAGGTAGCAGGCCCTCCTGCCCTGTTCCTCTGGCCATACTCTGGCAGAACTCCCGGTGCTTTACCTGGGAGGCTGCCGGAGAGGAGAGCTCTGGCTTTGGGCCGTTGTCACGACCCACTGGGTGGGAAGCTACGTAGAACGGGGTTCCCTCCCCAGTCATTCCCTCAGAGCGGAAGCACACTCCGAAGCGCCTTGGCAAGGCAATCAAAGGACGCCCCAAAAAGGAGGACAAGTGGCTGCCAGCCCTCCCCGCCATGTGGCCTTTTGGGTCTCTTCCCTGGGCCATGCAAGCCTGACGGTCTCAGATCCGGGCAGGAACGGTCAGCCGCCGGCTCTCCAGGGAAGCAGCGGTTGCCGGGGTGCCATGGCTTTTGCACTATCTAGCGCTCCAGGGACCTTTGGGGAGAGTATGCCGTTGCCTGGCGCCGCGTGAGGTCACTGACTCCGAAAACCAGCGGGGAACGCGCATGCGGTGACTGCTGGCAAGTGCCTGATTTCCCACGTCGCAGCAGATGGCAGCCGGGGTCCTGTCGGTGGGGAAGTCACCTGGTTAATTGCAGCTCTTGGCCTCAGTTGCCTTCCCTCCCCACGGCCGGAGCCTAGAAAGTCGTGTTTGTTTCCTGGCCGCTTTGGAGAGTCGCTCTGCAAGGCAGGTGCCTGCCATCTGTTCCCACTCCCCTCAGCCAGGGTTCCAGCAGCCTGGAGGTCAAGATCAGATGCTTTGCTCGGGCTGGGGGGGATCCTTTATTTACTCTGCACAGGCCTGTTTGTTTGTAAAAGTTTAACGATGCAAATACCTTGCCTGTCTGAATTCCAGGTCGTTTGGGCAGGCGGTCGTGCACCTCAGTTGTATGCACCGTCACAGTGATGGCGTGTGCAGTCAGAAAGGCCAGTCATTTAGTGGACTGGAAGCTCTTTGGGGAAGGGACTGTGTCTACCTCATTGTATGTACAGCATCGTGCACAGTGGGCCCCCAATCCTGAGTGGGGCCGCTGGGCAGGACTGTACAATCAATATTACATGTGCAAAAGAATAATACCTGGTGTTTCTAGCAGTCTTCAGCAGCAGATCTCAACATGCTTTACAAAGGAGGGCGGTATTATTATCCCGATTTTACAGATGGGGAAACTGAGGCAAGGTCACCCAGCAGCCCAGTGACAGAGCTGGGAGTAGAATTTAGGTCTCCTGAATCCCACTCCAGTGCGTTATCCACTAGGCCATGCAGCATCCAGTTGTGTGCCTGAACTTTGTGAAGAACTGGCCAATAGCAAAGATCTCAAACCCCCTCACAGCCATTGCTGGCTTTTCATGTAGGATGGAGATGGACGGATGGACAGACACACACTCATTCACTCTCTCTGTCTCGCATTATCTGCATTGTGCCAACAAAACTGATGCACAGAGAGGTTAAGTGACCTGTCTAAAGTCACACAGTGATTCCGAGGCAGCGCTGGGGACAGATCTTTGTTCCTCGCTCTGCTGTTTGTTTAGTGCGTTGTTATTAGGGAGCAGGACCCTGTGGTGCTAGGCGCTGTATATACACACCCTGAAAAGACAGCCCCCGAGCTTACAAGAGATGTGACGTGCTCTAACCACTCCACCGTGCTCTAACAACCAGCTCTTGAGTGTTCCTGCCGAGCAGGGAACGGGGAGAGGATATGCTGGCCATCTCTTTGCTCCTTCCTGGCACCTGTTGAATCCAGCCCTGGTGCCACCTTCCTCAACCCGTCCCTTTCCCCTGCTGGGCGGGTTTGAGTTGTTGCGGGCCAGCTGCCAGGCTCTTGCTTTGTGAGAGCTGATGAATTGCTGCCAGGTGGCCAAACTCCCCAGCCCCACCCTCTCTCCGTCCAAGTGAAATTGGGGTGAACTGGCTGCTTCTATCGGTTGTCTAATGTCAGTGCTTTGGAGAGTGAATCCTGGGAGCCCAGCTCTCGGCCCTGGTTGGCTGGTTACATTCATGGGTGTGGGGCTGGAGCCCAGAGTGCCCCACACTAGCCTCACCCGTTCTGTTTCACGAATAACTTTAGTTTCTGCAGCGCCCTCCAGCCCAAGGATCCCAACGTGGTTTCCAAACTTCAACTGATCTGCAGGGCCCGCTTCCACCGGCCTCCGAAATGCAGCCACCTCTGGGGCGAAACCTGGCAGCTATCTAATGGCCCCACGCAATGGTACATAACAGTTCCATCCTCTGCTAGTCCTGGACTGCTTCCTTGAGGCCAGACAAGATGATTTAATGGTCCCTTCTGGCCTGAAAAGCTGACACAGGAATTCCACCTCCCTGGCTCTTTTCCTGCACTTTCAGTTGGATGCGGAAATGTGGCAGAGAGAAATCTGCTCTATGGCCGATGACCAGCCTGTTAAGACCTCAGTTTTGTGCCTCCTCTGGAGGCCCCTTTGCGTCGCTGACTCAGTGCTGGGTCAGAGGGAAGCCTTTTTCCTCCTTGCAGTCCGCAGTGGCACGTCTGCGCCAGCCAGGTGACCCTCGGAGGTTTCCCCCTCCTGGGATCCCAGCACCGAGTGCGGAGTCCCTGGGCCAGGTTACAATCTCTCCCTCCCCATTGCTGGGGGATGGATCCCTCGCAGAGCGGAGCTGGTTGCCTCACAGCCATTTGGGGATCGCCTTTGGAGCCGTGAGGGGCGTCGTGCCAGCCACGAGCTCCTCTCCCTTGAGCTTTGGCCTTCAATAACACCTGGCGTGCCTGAGAGCTGCGTGGGTGGTCTGAGCGGTGTCTGTCCACACCTGAGTCCCTGCTGTCAGCTCTGGCTCTCGATATCTCCTGTCTCGAGCGCAGCCTCCCAGAGGGGAACCTGGGGTACGGAGACAGGCAGCGATGTGCTGACGTCTGCTCAGCGGCGGAGGCAAGAATCAAACCCCGGTGGCCTGATTCCCCCGCCAGTGCCTTAGCCGCGGGCCTGGGCCTTGGGGGCAGGCTCAGCAGAGGGGCCAAGGGCCCTGACACAGACTGGAGTGAAGCCCAGCGCCGCGCTGAGCTGTCTCAGGGAAAAGCTGCTTCACTTCTCCCACCCAGCCGGCGACCACAGTCGGCCACTCGGCCTCCGAAGTACCCCTGGGGGAAAGATGCGGGCAGCCGATGATGCCACTTGTGCAAACGTGGGTCCAGTGGGGACTATGTGGGCCACTGCATAGGCCCTGACTTTATTTTTCCCAGTGGGTCTCCACCCACAGAGTTGGTGCCTATGGGCCAATGGATAAGGCACCGGCTTGCAAGCTTGGATTCTGCTCCCAGCTCTGCTGCAGGCCAGGGCGACCCTGTGCACGGGAGTGAAAGCTGCATTCCCTGTTCTGTACTAAGCTTTGAGCTCTAAAGGCTGCAAAGAGCTCTGGGAGGGCTCAGGGTCGAGTGGTGCGTGTATGTGACTGCGATGGGCCCATTGCACCTGCTCTCCAGAGAGTTATGAGCCAGCCAGCGGGGGCAGCAAGGTCCCCCATGCTTCCTGCACCTAAACAGGCTTCGATCTCCTAGCACCGGGCTGGCTCGGCCCGCCGGGCTGGGGCCTGAAAGGATCTCTCAGCGGCGCAAATCGGGGGTCGGGGGGGGGGGAGCCACAGACAGACTGTGCCATTGTGGGGAGCTCATCTCCTGAGCTGCTTCACCCTTCAGCACCTCCAAAGCCCAGCTGGCAGGAGCCCCCGCCTGGGGCTTTTGGTTAGTTACCTTCTTTCTGCAGGCCCCTCAGGATTGGGCCCAGACACTGTTCCCACACAATGGCTCTTCGGCGGCCTGTGTGAAATTAGCGGCAGGAAGCACCCCGCCCTCCCGCTCACTGTTGGGCTCGATTGTGCCCCAGGTGAGCAGCCGCAGCAGGGGGACAATGAGCTGGGTGGGCCACAGAGGCTGAGCCCCTCTTTTCCCCTAGCAGCTTACTAAACCCTTGGAAAGCTCCCTCTGTCGTGGAACTGGGCCCCGGGAGCACCTCGTCCTTTGTCCCTCCCGTTTCGAATTGCAGCTCCTGTGCGCGTTAGACCCAGGAACAAGACACAAACCTCAGACAGCTGCCTCTGGGCACCTGTAGGGAGACCGCACTGCTGCTTTAAGGAGTGGGTGGAAAGGTTTGGCTCTTTTCCCTACAGCCGCAGTCAGGTTTCCGTGCGTCTTCCTTTTGTGCCTGGCTCTATAACTCCTAAACAACACTATTCCTTGATGAATTCCAGCCGGACTCTGTACACAGCCCTCAGCCGGGCTCTCCAGGGATGTGTTTTCTTCTCCTTCCAGCCGTGGAAAGACACCGGTGTCATAAACGGTGTGATTTGTTGTAGCAGGACCCAGACACTAGTGGCTCCTGAATCTGAAGAGGGATTTTAATTGGTGAAGAAAACTTTCCAACACGAGACTGAAAGCAATTAGGGCTGTTTGCTTTCCACAAGACCTTCCTCCTCATTTATTTCTTTTGTCCTCTTCGCTCGTTAGCCAAGCTGGTTAAATAATAATACTCGATGTGCACGTTCAAAGTGCTTTACAAACGTTGGTTAATCCTCACCCCTGGGGCTGCTTTCAGTTTCTTCAGATGAAAAGGTCTTTTTTTGGGTGGGAAAAAAACCAACACTTTTTAAAAAGAAAGGTGCATCCCATTTGTATGGCAGTGTTTTGTTTCCCCACAGCCAGGGGTTTGGGCAATGGAAATGGAATGTTTGGGAGAATGTTTTCAGGAATTTGGGGGGCGGGAAGTGCATACATTTCACCCACAAAACTTAAAATGTGCTCGTTCGCACACTTCCGAATGAAGACAGTTTTTAAGTTGTTCACTAAACGGGTTTCTGGCCGGCTCTGCCCCAGTCCCTTCCCTGGGCTGGGCAAGGACCCCACGGTTCCGCTTCTTAAACCAGGGCAAAGAGAAGGTGACTTGGTGGAGGCCTCAGAAGGAAGCAGTGGCAGATCCAAGATAAGGAGCCCCAGTTCCTGGCAGTTAGTCCTTCACCAGTACACTAAATCCCTTCCTGGGCCACTGGCTTTTGTTTTCATTTTTCCCGCCATGCTGTGAGCCCAGTGACCGCGCGGGTGTGAAATGCCACAGGGAAACATTCTCCGCTTTGCCCAGCGGCACGTGCTTCCTGCGTCGCGCTCCGCTGTGAAATGCGACAGATCGGCCTGTCTCGCGGCAGCAAGGCCTGGGGATTCCCGAGCCACCGTCTGGCTGGAAACGGGCCCCTCTTCGTGGCCCACCAGGCCCAGTCTCCTGGCTTAAAACCCGCACGATATGGCGGACTCTGGCTGGAGCCGTCTCCCGCTCGTGAGGGGAAGTCCCACTGAGGCCTCGTCGCCAGGCAGAAGAGGCACCAGTTTAACTAACGGACACAAACGCTCATACGGCTGGCCTGGGGGGAGACCGTTTCAGCCGGGTCAGAGGGGCTTCGCCGAACTCAGGGAACGTACACGCGACAGGCCCAGCATCAGCACTGCATCGGGCTGCCTGCCGTGGGACTACCCAGCTTTAATGTCGAGTTAAACCAGGGCCGTTGTACCGGGGAAAAGGTGCCACCCACCGGCCTAGCTGATCCCCCCTTCCTGCGTGGGCAGGGCGATAACGCAGCCGGTAAAGCACTCCGGCTGCAGCTGCCCCGGCAGTTACAGCCGTAAGGCTCCTGTGGCTGCACCCCAGGCCGGCGGTGCGGAGCCCCGTCTTCCTGCGGCGTTTGTGACGTCACAGCTGCTCCCCCCCCCCGCCGCCGGGTGGGGCTTTCCCACTTCTGCTTACGAAGCCCCAGCCGGCCTCGGACCCCCCCCCCAAGGGAAGCAGCAAGCCGCCAGCCAGCCCCCACTTCCCGTCTCTCCCTGCCCCTGGGCGTGGGCCAGGCTGGCAGCTCTAAGAGGAACTGAACGGGCCACGGCCACAGTCATGGGCAGCCCTGCCAGCTGCTGCCGCTTGGAAAGGTGCCTTCTCCCAGCCGAGATCCCCTTTCCCATGTGGGCCCTTGATGCAAGCCGATGTGGGGAGGTCCTATAATGCACTAAAGCCAGAGGGCAGGGGAGACACTCTGAGCAGGGACTCACTTGGGCTGGCTTTGGGCCCATCTGCTGCCTCAGTTTCCCTCTAGGCTCCAAAGTCTCCGTGTTCATTTTTCAGGGCTTCCCCTGGCTTACAGCCTGGCCTGCAGCCTGCCTTGCCTTCCCTCCAGCCACACGACTCCTTGGTGGTCCTCTGAGCGGGGGCTTTTCACCCAGTAGGCTCCTGCTCCCTGCATGGCTCTCCCTCTCTCCTTGACCTCAGGCTGCCCTTCTCTTCCCCCTCAGGCCTGGTTTCTAGCCCCCTGCTGCGTCCTGTAAGCCCCACACCCATTTCATCCACCTGGAGAGGTGGCTACCCCTGGCCTGAGCCCCCAAGCCCCTCAGACGGCCAGCTCAGCTTGTGAGAAGCTCCCTTTGCCAAGTGGGAATTGAGAGGGTATAACAGTCCGGGGATGGGCTCCTGGGAGTCCCTGATTCCTCGAATCCCTTCCCCAGCTTCCTTCTGCATTAAGCTCTGGTTGTTCACCCTCCCTGCATGTCTCTGCTCCTGTTCCCTCCTGCTCTCTCTCTCCGCTCCCCTCTGTCCTTCCTCCCACTTTCGGCTTTGCCCCTTCATGCTGCCCCCTGTGCCCACGTGCCTTCCAGCGGGATGCCCTCCCTAAACCAGTCTCCCTCCTGAAACCTCTCTCCTGCCAGGACGCCCTGGGCCCAGCATGCAGTGCTGTTGTTGCATGCTGGGACCCACTTCTCCACGGACCCCCACCTCCAGGATAGAGGAGCAGCAGCTCTGTGTCACCATGCAATCCTTTGGGCAAAGTCGGGGGCGGGGAGGGGGCTGCGTCTCCCGCACCAGCACCTTCCCCACCCAACTCCACAGCTGCAGGAGTTTGCTGTTCCCGTCTGACTGTAAAGCACAGATTCATGTTTCTTATGGACGCTCTTGAGCCAACGCAAAGGTCCAGATACGAGCGTGAAATAAACCCAGCTGTGCAGCAGCAGCCCGGGGGAGTGACAGCCGAGTGCCTGGTAGATGCAGAACTTAAACACAGATTGGTGAGAGAGAGGGGTTCCCTGGAGCTGGGGGACCCGATACAGCAGCCCAACAAAGAGCAAGCGCTGAATCCAAGTGACCAGGACTCAGCATCGACAGCTGGTGTGCGGCTCGCGGGCACTTCCAGAGATGAGTCACACTGGCTCCGGGGAAGCAGCCTTGTCCTTCAGCTCCTAATAAATGCAGCTCAGAAGCCGCGATCACATCTGTCTGCATGTGCCCTGGTGCGTCTGCAGAAGGGCATCGGTTCCTCTGCTCAGACTCATCCAGACGCTTGGTTTCCTTTTCCCACCCCGTGTAGATCAGCTGGGTGATCTCTCAGGGTCCCTTCCAGCCCCACATTTGTGTGAGTCCGGGAGATTGCTCCAAAACCCACGTTGCTGCCTACGCATCCCGACACTGAGTGCTGTCCGCAGGTCCTGCTTTGCTTTGCCTGTCTACGGGAGTGACAATTCCCCTGCAGTTTAGTTCTGCTTGGCGCGCACATGGCCAACAGACCCCAGGTCCGTCCTCTTCTGGAGGTGCAAACGGTTTCCCCGCTGTGCACGGCCAAATCCTGAATCCTTCTCCCCCCTTTGAAATCTCACAATAGCACCCAGGAACCTCCGGCCCGGGCCTGGGAAAACATACGTTCATATAGAACTGCAGATACCAGAGAAGTGGATTTCCCTTCTAATGCCAGTGAAGTTATCCCCACTCCTGTCTCATGCAGGTGCAATTCACCCCTGTTTGGTGGGCTAGGACAAAGGGCTAGTCCCAGAGACCTAGATCTCTCTGGGCTGGATGGGACCTGGGCCTTCTTGTAGGGGCAAATTTCACCCTAGATGACCTGAGCCAGCTAGCCAAGTGTCCTGTTCTAACACTGCCCTGTGCTTCTCCCTCCGCAGAGTTGTCCGACGTCCGGCGCTTCAGCAGCCACGCCCTGAACTACACCACCCTGCTGCTGGAGGACGAGAAGGGGATCCTCTATGTGGGAGCGCGAGGGGCCATATTCGCCTTAAACTCCAGCAACATTGCCGATGGCTCCCAGAGGGAGGTGAGCAATATCCCGCCTGGTCTTGGCTCCCTTTGCAGCAGCTTTGGCTGAGGTTCCTGCATGGCCAGTGGATTGTTTTGGGTGCGGCAACGATGCTGCCTGTAGGAGCCAGCTGAGGTCACTCAATTAGGGTGAACTGCAAACAGAACGGGGCAGACAAACCCCTGGTGGATATTCCAGTACGTAGATTTACCAGAACAGCCTCTGTCTTACCTCACTGGTTACTCAGAAGTCCAAACAACGCCGTTCCCTTAAAGTGCCCAGCCTCCGGCCTCCCTCCAGACACACATGTCAGATATGATGATGATTACTAGAAGTGTTATCTCATCATATAAAAGACAAGGGTCTTCCAGTCCCAAAGGATCAGCCACACACCCAGGTCCAATGATAACTTAGATCTTACCCAAAATTCACACTGACAGCCAATGCTTGTTAACGAAACTAAAATTTGTTAAAAAAGGAAAGAGAGAGAGAGTTTGTTGAAAGATCAATATACAGACAGACTTGAGTTCCATTTCTTGAGGTCCTGATACCTAGCAGAGATGGTGAGTTTGTAGTTGCCAAAAGTCCTTTTAGAAATAGTCCACAGGTTACAGTCCAATGTCCATATTCAGGGTGACTCCAGTCAGTGACTGGGGATCTCAATCCTTATGGCTCAGGGTTTCCCCTTCTTGAAACCCAAAGCAGATCTGAGATGAAGAAGGATAGTGTCCCAGGGTTTTTATACATTTCCAGAAGCCTTTTGACCTGAGAAGACAATTGGCTTAACTTTCCTTCTCCCAAACATCCTGGCAATTAGCACAGGGTCATTTATCCATTAAACAGGTTTCCACAACCTTCAAAGAGACATCTAGACAACAGTGCTATTTCACTCAAGTGTCTTCCTGAATATTAACACTCCTTTTTTTTTATCTTTGAATCAAAGCCATAGTAATAGACAAGACTTGTTTGCTGACATCACAAGCCCTGAGCACACGGCTCCCCTTTTCCTCTCTAACAATGGGGCTGCATTTCAAAGCTCTGTTCATTTCCATCTCTTCCTAACCAGTCTTTAAAGTTCGGCCCTGGGTCAGGTCAGTCTGGGAGTTCATTAACTCTTTCTGGCCCTGTGTCACCTTTCAATGAGATATTAGATTCCACTCCGAACGTCACAGGTGCTGAGTATCAGGCATCTGCAGCTGGGCAAAACCAAGTCACTGGTCACTTGAAATCTTCTCCTTGGCTCCTAGCTGCCTTTTTTTTTTTTTTTAAATGACATATAGGGGTCAGATTGGTATGGGGGGAGGGCAAGGTGGTGGTATTCGTCTAAGCTCCACCCACAAATATAAGCCCCACCCACAAAAATATACTCTGCCCGTGTGTCCCCAAAACGAGGCCTGGCTCCCAGGAGAACGTGTGGATCGGTGTCCTTCCCTCTGCTTCCTCACACAAGCAGTGACAGAACGAACAAGGCTGATGTCTGAATTGGCGTCCCTGGGTGTCTGAGCTAACCCCTGGCAGAGCTGAATGAGGCGGTTTTCACTTCCTCTAGCGATTGCCCCAGGCTCTCTGCCTCAGTGACACTTGTCACATTTTCACGATTGTCTTCCTAAGGAGGACAGCTGCAGACTTTTTATTTTGTTCTACAAGCTGAGATTCTGGAGAGCAATTAACAGCTCCGGTTGGATGCTCGTTAGGGCTGGGTGAGACACGGTTTTCTAATCCCAGGAGAATTTTCAACAGTCTGAAAAATGGTCCTGTCCCAGATTGTGGAAAAAAGTCAAAATGTCCAAAATGTTCAAGAACCAAAGATCCACTGTCCAGGTCAGTCCAAACGTAACGTTTTGACTTTTTTAGCCTCCCCCCACCCCGCTTTTTTTTTTAGTGTAAATTTACAGACATTTCTTAACTAAAAGTAATTTTGACGACAAACCGAAACGTTCCGGTTCGCCTGTCTCTGGTCTCTTTGACGAAAGGTTTCCAAGTCTGGTGTTCTGTTGATCCTGACCGAGTTTTGTGAATAGTTTGGGTTTCGATAAATTAGCTTTTTTGGGTGGGGGGGGGGACACCTGTTCATCAGAGAGTTCCCAACCTGGCGGTGCAGAGAATGAATCATAGAATCATAGAATATCAGGGTTGGAAGGGACCCCAGAAGGTCATCTAGTCCAACCCCCTGCTCAAAGCAGGACCAATTCCCAGTTAAATCATCCCAGCCAGGGCTTTGTCAAGCCTGACCTTAAAAACCTCTAAGGAAGGAGATTCTACCACCTCCCTAGGTAACGCATTCCAGTGTTTCACCACCCTCTTAGTGAAAAAGTTTTTCCTAATATCCAATCTAAACCTCCCCCACTGCAACTTGAGACCATTACTCCTCGTTCTGTCATCTGCTACCATTGAGAACAGTCTAGAGCCATCCTCTTTGGAACCCCCTTTCAGGTAGTTGAAAGCAGCTATCAAATCCCCCCTCATTCTTCTCTTCTGCAGGCTAAACAATCCCAGCTCCCTCAGCCTCTCCTCATAACTCATGTGTTCCAGTCCCCTAATAATTTTTGTTGCCCTTCGCTGGACTCTCTCCAATTTATCCACATCCTTCTTGAAGTGTGGGGCCCAAAACTGGACACAGTACTCCAGATGAGGCCTCACCAATGTCGAATAGAGGGGAACGATCACGTCCCTCGATCTGCTCGCTATGCCCCTACTTATACATCCCAAAATGCCATTGGCCTTCTTGGCAACAAGGGCACACTGCTGACTCATATCCAGCTTCTCGTCCACTGTCACCCCTAGGTCCTTTTCCGCAGAACTGCTGCCTAGCCATTCGGTCCCTAGTCTGTAGCTGTGCATTGGGTTCTTCCGTCCCAAGTGCAGGACCCTGCACTTATCCTTATTGAACCTCATCAGATTTCTTTTGGCCCAATCCTCCAATTTGTCTAGGTCTTTCTGTATCCTATCCCTCCCCTCCAGCGTATCTACCACTCCTCCCAGTTTAGTATCATCCGCAAATTTGCTGAGAGTGCAATCCACACCATCCTCCAGATCATTTATGAAGATATTGAACAAAACCGGCCCCAGGACCAACCCTTGGGGTACTCCACTTGATACCGGCTGCCAACTAGATAGAATGGGGCATGTGCTGGCTGTTTCTGAAGCCTGGACTTAAAGGGCAGAAATGGGTCGGGTTCCCCTAGCCGTTCCCAAAGCCCCCTGTGTTGCTGTCCAGTTGATTGGGGTGACGACCATTGTTCACCGCACCTGCCCTCTCTCTGGGGCAGGAACAAGCGCTTTGCATGCTAGTGGACGGCTCTGGGCTGACAGCCCCAAAGGAGACGCCTTTTACAGGTGCAGCAACCACAGGGCAAGCAGCTCCACTCCCGCCCACAGGACCAGGAGGCCGAAGGAGGCTGTTCCTTGGCAGAGCAGGCAAAATTGACTCTCAAGTCCATGAGAGAGGGAGGATGGGCATGTGGCTAACACACAGGACTGGGACCCAGGAGATCAAGGTTCTTTTCTCAGCTTTGCCTCAGGATCCCCACGTGACCTTGGGCAAGTCACTTCTGTGCCTCAGTTTCCCATCTGCAAAACAGGGCTAGTAATCTTTCCCTTGTTTGCCTGGCTGCGTCTATGGTGAGCTCTTCAGGGCAGGGACCTTCTCTCATTATGCACAGCGCCTAGCACCAGGGGGCCCTGATCTCGGCTGGTGCTACCATGATTCCAGTCATTAGTAACAATGACCAGGCTCCATCATCTCTCCGTTGCCTGACTTAGCTGAGCTAGTTCTTGGTACCAAGTGAGTTTGCTCCCAGCAACCCCCTCTGCCTGACCAGGGTGCAGATTGCTTTTCCTGTTCTTCCCCGGGGTCTCCGTCCCCTCCTGGGGCCGGGCCATCACCCCGCGGGCATACGGGTCCATTTCAGTGACTTGCCACCACTCCTGCATATTGGGGTTGGTCCATCTGTCCTCCCAGCTGATGCCCTCAAGTGCTTCTCCCTCAAAAGCTCAGCTGCTTTACCTTCTTCTTTTGGGGTACATGCCAAGCCCCCCGGCAATGCCGGCTGTTGTCCGCTGAGCAAGGTGGGCTGGGGAGAACACCCTTCCTGCAAATTCCTCCCTGGGCCCTGGCACCCAGCAGCTGAAACCCAACCCAACCCAACCCATGGTTCTATAAAGCACCCGGTCTGGGGTCACAGGCGTTAAGGCCAGACGGGGCCCCCCGGTAACCTAGCCAGACCTGCTGTAGAGCACAGGCTGTTCACCCTCACCCAGCAGGGAGCCTAGGAATCTGGAGCAGGCCAAAGTCCAGGCTGTTTGCCCCAGGCAGAGCGTGGCGGGGGATTGGGGTGCAGGAGGGGGCTGGAGGGAGCCGGGGGCAGCGTGTCCTCAGCAGTCAGCCCTCCCTCGCCCTCCCTCGTGGACTCTGCTGGTCCCCAGCCCAAGCGCAGCCACTTGGAGGAAGCGCTGCAAGCCGCACTGCTTTGGCCAGGCTCTCCGCTAGTCCCACTGCCCGCTGTTCAGTCTCCCTTGGCAGCTTCTTACGGCTGAGGCGGGCGGGGATTGTGGAGCACTGGTTCCCTGTGCCGCAGAAGAGCCCTTTGCTTTCATCTAAAGCCGCAGGCAGTGCATCCAGCCAGGACGGCGACGGGCACCAGGCAGCATCCGTGCCCATCTCGCAGAGCTCCTTACCCCCAAACCCCACGTGGTCAAACACATCTGGCGCCCAGCTCCTCCCCAGATGTGTCCCCAAGTGACCTTTAACCCCCGGACCCACTGGCCCCCCCCACATGCCATGCTCCTGGGCTGCCATTGCAACACGGTCCACTGAAGTCCATGCAGCCTCCACGCCAGGCCTCGCAGGGCGTCTGGCCGCCCAGCTGCTGGGCCATGCCGCAACTGAAGGAGCCGTCAGCAGCGGGTCCCCTTTGTAGGCCTGTGGGTTTACCCCTGCCCTGCAGCTGCCTGCTGTGGCTTTGTCTTCGTTTCCTTTTCCATCTGCTGTGGAAATGACCCAGAGCGGCGCGGCGAGAGACGGCGAGCCACCCGCTAGCTCTGCGTGTTCGAGCGGCTCGCCTGCTCTCTGGCTGGGAACGGGGTGCGGCAGGGCCAGCCGGCGGAGACTCCAGAGATGGTGCTGGGGGACGCCGGCAGACGGGCAGGAGAGGGTGAGCTGTCCTCTGGTGGAGGGGTGGTTTGGTCCGAGCTCTGGCTAGTTGCCCAGCTGCTGTGGCAGCTTTTGCTCGTCTGTGGCCAGCCGGGGGCATGCCAACGTCTCTCTGGGAGCCTTGCGACTGTCCTCCATGAATTGCCTGGCGGCCTGAGTGCGCCGTGCTGGGCTAGGCCAGAGCCACCCAGCAGGTGCCAAAGGCAGCCGCTCACTTGCGAATCTGTCCACTCCTCCTCCCCAAACTCATGGCATAGGCAGCACCCCCGCCCCGGGCTTTCCCAGCTCTGAATCCTGTAGGCCCACACCTTTCTGCCCAGCCCGGCTCCTGGGAGCTCCGGGGGGAGCAGGCCTGGGGTGATGCGGGGGGAGAGGCATAGCCTGAAGGCAGTGGGGCAGGCAGCTCCCCTGCAGCCAGTTCAATGTCTCCCCAAAGCTGGACGCCTCGCCCCGTCCTGGATCCTTCTCCGCCTGTCTGGCTCACGCCCCTCGGTCCAGTGTCCCCTTCCTTGCAGCCCCAAGCCCCAGCACCCTCCCCCAAGCCGTGACCTCTGTAACCCACTCGCGGGTGCTCCTGCTGCTCCCCTCCCCCAACAGCCCATCCCGAATGCTGCCGCTAAAGTCCTTCCCTCCCCCCGCCCATGCTTGGACACCCCCCTCTCCGGATCCCCTGGGCACCCCTTCCTGAAGAAACTTGACACCTGCCGAGCGCCCCTGTCTCCCTCCCCTCCAACTCTGCAGCTGCTGCTGGGTGCCTGGGACAATGGGACCGCCCCCCAGGGTGCTGGCTCGATGGGATGAACTGAGCCGGCACATCCTACCCCAACACTCTCTGCCCAGGGTCTCCTGCAGTGCCAACCCAGAGGCCCCGATGAGGGACGCTGTCAGAATGGGCCTGCAGGACTGGTGGTAGCCGACAGCTAAGGATACGTGCCCACAGGTGGTTGGGAGGTCAGACCATTGCAGGATAGAGTTAAGGCTTTCCAGCCATTAAGTCCTTCCAGATCCTGTTGTCCTGGACACACACACAGCCTTTTGTGTCCCAATTTTAAGACATCCTCCACCCCCGATTTCGCAACCTGACAAATAGGTGGGTGATGAATCTTGTCTCTGCCCTCCCCCGCGAGGTGCCAGTCCATCCGGAGGTCTTACTGACAGCCAGGCCGTCTCTCTGCCAGCCCCGCTGCATTGGCAGGATGGTGTCGCTGGGCGGTGGAGGGGCATTTTTGCTTCCCGTCTCTGTCTCTCCGAGCCTTTCCCACGAGGAGCCCCTGGGCTTTTGTCACGACGGCAGCAGTGTCCCAGTTGCACGATAGTTTTATTATGCATATTATGTATTTATTATGTATATTATGGTGGCACCCTCTCTGGCCCATGCCTTCTCTGGCCCAGGACGTGGTGGGTTTGGGCACTAGAGTTTCACATTGGAGGGCAGTACCCCCTCCTGGGGTGGATTCTCCAGCGCATAAGCTGGGTGATTTAAGCTCCTTCCGGTTCTGTTCAATATCTTCATCCTTGATTTAGATGACGGCATAGAGTGTCCACTCATTCAGTGTGCGGACGATACCAAGCTGGGAGGGGTTGCAAGTGCTTTGGAGACAGGATTAAAATTCAAAATGATCTGGACAAACTGGAGAAATGGTCTGAAGTAAATAGGATGAAATTCAATCAGGACAAATGCAAAGTACTCCACGTAGGAAGGAACAATCAGTTGCACACATACAAAATGGGAAATGACTGCCTAGGAAGGAGTGCTGCGGAAAGGGATCTGGGGGTCATAGTGGATCACAAGCTAAATATGAGTCAGCAGTGTAACGCTGTTGCAAAGGCAAACATCACGCTGGGCTGTATTAGCAGGAGCGTTGTAAGCAAGACACGAGAAGTAATTCTTCTGCTCTGTTCTGCGCTGATTAGGCCTCAACTGGGCGCCACATGGCAGGAAAGATGTGGACAAATTGGAGAAAGTCCAGAGAAGAGCAACAAAAATGATTAAAGATCTAAAAAACATGACCTGTGAGGGAAGATTGAAAAAACTGGGTTTGTTTAGGCTGGAGAATAGACGACTGAGAGGGGACATGATCACAGTTTTCAAGTACATAAAAGGTTGTTACAAGGAGGAGAGAGAAAAATTGTTCTTCTTAACCGCTGAGGCTAGGACAAGAAGCAATGGGCTTAAACTGCAGCAAGGGAGGGTTAGGTTGAACCTTAGGAAAAACTTCCTAACTGTCAGGGTGGTTAAGCACCGGAATAAATTGCCTAGGGAGGTTGTGGAATCTCCGTCACTGGGGATTTTTAAGAGCAGGTTGGACAAACACCTGCCAGGGATGGCCTAGATAATACTTAGTCCTGCCTCAGTGCAGGGGCCTGGGCTAGATGACCTCTCAAGGTCCCTTCCAGTCCTATGATTCCATAAGTGGGACAAAGTGAACTCGTCAGTCCGGACAGTCTGCCCCTTTGCTTTGCGCGGGGAAGGAAAGGGAACTCAAAGCACTAAAACCCCAGTTTGTGAAAGGCATTTTCCAGGTGAGTTCGGTGCTTCTTCTGCTCAGCGGGCCCCCGGCCTGGGATTAATAGCAACCAGGTCTTTATTTTAGTCAAGAAGCGCGGAAAATAAATGGACCCAGGCATAGGGCTGTTCCTGGCACTGGTCAGCCTGCCATTAGTGTTTACCAGCCTCGTCGGCTCTTTAGGAGCTTCGATGACATCGCTCCAGGGCGTTGCGGGGCAGCTATCATCTCCACAGCCAGGAGGCGCCGGTGAGTAACGACCCCTTTCCCCTTCACAGATCCGGTGGGAGGCGTCTCCGGAGAAGCAAACCGACTGCCTCCAGAAGGGCAAGAACAACAAGGTATTTGCGGCAGGGTCTCTGCATGTGTGGGGGGGCGCGGGCGGCCTGCAGGCACGGGAGTCGGGCCCCCGCGTGATGCTCTTTCTTCCTCTCTGCAGACCGAGTGCTTCAACCACATCCGGCTCGTGCAGAGGCTGAACGACACTCACCTGTACGCCTGCGGGACCTACGCCTTCCACCCGCTGTGCGCGGCCATTGTGAGTGCAAGCACGGTTGGTGGGGAGGGAATTCACGAGGAGGGAAACCCTTGCTGGGTGTTGGATGCTCCCTCCGTCTTTGTTCATCGCTCCGTGCTTCCGGCCCCGTCACAGGCTTCTGTCGCTCTTCGGTGCTCTCCCTCCTGGCTGGCAATAACCTCCTGGCAACAAGTTGCCGCCAGCCCTCATGGTTGATCCATGGACCCGTTCAACGCAGGGAGCGGGGCATTGTTAGCCAGCAGGGGGCGCTCCAGCCAGCCCTTCTTTGGAAGGGTTATGGGCCTGTCACTTTATGGGAAGGAGAAAAACCCCTAGGGTTGAGTTTTTCTTCTCGGGGGAGCTGGTTGGATTGGTTCAAGGTCCCGGCTTGTGGCTGTTTTAGAAACGTGAAGATGGGCGGAACCGTTTTCAGGAAACGTAAAGGGGAAAAACGAAATCCAGGGGCATCAGTGTCTTTATTTGAGCGTTCCCCTCGCAGCGTCTGCAACCCGAAACCTCCTGCCCAGGCCCTCCCGCGTGACAGTCACAAATTAAATGTGGCTCACAAGGAACATGGCTGGATCTAGGCCTCCACCTCACGCTGCCCCACCCAGCGCAGGGAGTAAAAGAGTCCATTCTGGGCTTTCTGTTCTTCACCTCCGGTCTTTGATAAACAGGAGAGGGCACTTTTTAAACCAGTGTGTGGGCTTTCATCTGAAGGTCCCTTCGCTGATGTCAGACGTTGTGGACACGGGCATAGATAGGGGTATCAAATTTATAAAAATAGTCAGGGCTGGTGGAAGGTTGCCTGACACTTCCATTATAAGACCCTGTTTTCAGTTGCTTCTGACCATGTCTGTCTGGTAACCACTTGCTCCGTTAGTTAGTCTAGGCGTCTGGTTGGAAGAGCCAAGCCCTGGTAGCCGCCTGATTCCACCGTGTTCCCCAGCCCGCCGGTAACTATGGCGCATCCCGGTGGGCTGGCTTCCAGCAGTGACAGCATGGCATGCCCTGAGACTGGCAGGGTGGGTGGGGATGGTGGCTCTCGTGCATGGCCTGGGGGGAGGCCAATGAGCGCCGGAGCTCTGCATCCCCAGGCTGCCAGCTCCCGCCCGGCCCGAGATGGGCAGTGGCTGACAGTCGTAGCCATTTGGGGGCTCTGTGATTTGCATTGGTGGGGGGCAGTCTCTGCCCACTTGCCTGGTCGGGAAATGCCCACATCACAGGACGTTGGTGTGGTTGTCTGCCCCTGGAGGGGGGTCCTGCCAGCTCACGGCCTGGGGAACGTGGGGGAACCTCACCTGTCCCTGATCCGTGGCTGCATGAAGGCCCCTGGAGCTGTGGGTGCTGCTTTCATGCTGTCCTGCCCAGCCCAGCGGCTCCTCACCCCCTTGCTCCCCTCTCTCTGCAGGATGCCGACAGGTTCGCGCTGCCGTCCCACCTGGAGGAGGGCAAGGAGAAGTGCCCGTATGACCCCGCCCGCGGTTACACCGGCCTCATCGTAGGTAGGTGGGGCCGCTCACCTGGGGTTCCCCGGGGAGGTCGCAGCTTGATCTGGCTCTGGGCTGTCGCTGAGTGAGTTGGAGCAGCCAGGGAGGTTTTCCCCCTGCCCCCACCCAAATCTCTGTGCACCCCTCAGGGGCTGGAGCCAGCCTCTCCCCACCTCTCCTTTCACAGCCAGTCACCTCCCCACAACGCCCACCTGCCGCATGGCATGCCAGTTCCCTTCTGGCCCGAACCCTGCCCGAGCCCTAACGAAGGAGAAATTCTCCTCCCCGCCCTCCCCCCCGACAGGGTCTCTGCGAGGGTCCAGCCAGGTCCCGATGCGATCAGGGCTGGGGAGCAGTGTCCACGGGCACCACTTGCTCCACGTTACGTAGGAGTCCCCGAAGTGGGTCCAGCCTGGCCACGCGGCTTCCCCTTCCTCCACCCTCCTCCCCCCGCCCCGGGGCCTAAGGGATCGGGATGCAGGTTGGGCCACACGTGGCTAAACAGCTGGGGGACCCTGACCCATCCTTCCCCACCCCCGATCTCAGATGGCGGGTTGTACACGGCCACGCGGTACGAGTTCCGCAGCCTGCCGGACATCAGGCGCAACCTGCACCAGCAGCCCCTGAAGACGGAAGAGTCCCCCGTGCACGGGCTAAACGGTAAGATCCAGCCCCCAGGAGAGACCTGAGCCTCCCCCTCCGTTGCCGGCTCTGAGCCCCCCTTCACCGCCAAAGGCACTGCTGCCCCCTCCGGGCCCAACCCTGCCGTCCTCGGGCAGAGTATCGCCCAGGGGGCATTTAAACGGGCAGAATAGACCCATCTGAGTCAGCCCCGCGTCCCCCGGGGTCTGAAGGGCGTCCTGCGGTCCGAATCTCGGCTGTGCGTTTGATCCGCAGCCCGGCACCGCCTCGCTGCCCATCTGGCATGTGGCACAATGTGGTGCACTCCGGGGGGGGGTTTACACTGCCCTCCGACGCGCCCAAGCTGGGCCGAGGGCGTCAGCCGGACTCACGAGGGCGGGTCATTCCTGTGTGCTTCCGCAACGCCTCGCCCACCTCCAGGTCGGCCGGCAGACGGGCGGGCCTGGCAGTGGGGCAAAGATGCCCGTGGCTCGGTGGGGCTGCAGATATTCACACAAACGTGGGGAGGTTTCTGCTCCTTATGCCCGCCTTCCCCAGAGCGCCAAACGGGCCTGAGCCATGGAGAGGGCAGAAGCCGGGGCCTTCTCCGTTAGCGGAGAGCAGGGCAGAGGGGGCATGTGTGGCAAGATGTGCCACGGTCACTGGAGCCTAGGGCCGTCCTCGGAGCCTTGGCACTGATCCTAGCAAGCCGCCTCTGTGCTCACTCCCCGGGAGGGCACGGCACTGGCCACGGAGCGGGCGGCTCTGCTTTGTCCATACGGCTGAGTTCCTTCCTCCTTCTCGTGTTTGTCCCTTCAGTCTTTGCCCTCCGCCTCTTTTTGGGGAGTGTCCTGGCGGTGATCGCTCTCCAAACCTTTTCACACCCTTGCCCCATGTTGAGTGGCAGCCCGTCCCGCTGCCAACCCTGGCAAGAACCTGCCCTTGGGAATCTGGGTCACTCCGGTGACAGGGCACCCTGAACCTCTTGCCATGTCTGGGCGGGCGGGGTGCCCGAGATCACTAGGAGTTGGGGGGTTCGCTAAGCAGACCAGCATGGGCACAGAGGCCAGCTGGAGTGCTCAGAGCTGGGTGGGGAGGGGATGAGACACAGAGTTGACTAAAGTGCAGATCTCAAAGCTCTTGTCAGGCCCTGCAATAACCCTGCAGGCAGAGGGGTGGGCGGTATCATCCGTCCTTATTTAGAGTGAAGGAAGCTGAGACATCCAGAGGGAAAGGGACTCAGGCAGTGGCAGAGCTAGGTACCAATCAGATCCACCACCCGCCCGGTGGCGGGGCGCGTCTGACGCCGGTGCTGTTTGCAGATGCAGAGTTCGTGGCCTCTGTGCTGGTCCAGGAGAGCGTGCGCAGCCCAGTGGGGGACGATGACAAGATCTACTACTTCTTCATGGAGCGGGCGGCCGAGGAGAGTGCCTCCTTCGACAAGAGCCAGGTGGCCAGGGTGGCCAGAGTGGCCCGGGTGTGCAAGGTGAAGAGACGCTGCCGGAGCAGCTGCAGGGGGCGGGGGTTGGGAGCACCCCAGTCCCGCAGGGCTCAGAGGCTGTGATGGGGTCAGCCCAGGTGACAGCCTCGCCCTCTCCCAGCGCTTCCCTTCCCTTCCCTTCGCAGAGCGACCTGGGTGGGAAGAAGATCCTGCAGCGGAAATGGACGTCCTTCATGAAGGCCCGGCTGGTCTGCTATATCCCCTACTACGAAGTGCTCAAGGCCGTGCACACCGTGGACGGGGGCAGCTGGCCCAGCACCGTCTTCTACGCCACGTTCACCTTGTCGGCTCACTGGTGAGTAGGGTTCTGCTTTCCCCGCGGGGCCCACAGGCTCGTCCCCAGAGCAGGGTGATGGAGCCACTGGGGGGACGCGGGCTGGAGCAGTTCAGCAGGGTCGCCTTGTCCCTTGCGGGCGACCCCGAGAGCTGATGGAATGGCTGATCCCCTGCCCCTGGCCGCACGGGCGCCTGCCCTGGTCGGAATAGCTGGTTCTGGCCATTCCCCTCATGGACACGTCACAGCTCCTTGCAGTCCCCAAACAGGTCCTCCTCCACTGCGGGTTCTTCCAGAAACTGGCCCTCAGCAGTGGGCTCTGTGCTTTGTCCACTGCCAGCATCTGACCCGTTCCCCCATCACAACCCTGCTTGGCCAGGCAAGCTGCCAGGCCGGGTCCATGTGCTTTCAGCTCCCTGATCTGTGCCAAGCCAGTCCCTGCCTCTGGCTCTCTCGGCGCACTCTGGGCGGGCAGATGTTCCTCCTAGCGCCCGCTTCTGAGAGCTGTGCACAGGCTGTGCAAACTGTTCCCAAACCAGTCCCTCTTTCCTATAGACAGCCCGGGATATACGCAGCTCCAGACAGCCTACTAAACCACCCGTACGCCATCCCCTGCCTCAGTTTCCTCCCCACTCTGCAGGATTTGCAGCGTCCTTGCAAGGGTCCTGGACCGCCCTTCCCCTCTCCATCACTCTGTGTGGGTTTAAAGATTCGTATTGACTCTGGGCCTGTGTTTCCCCTTCGTGGGGAAATTCTACTGCTCCAAATCCTCCTCCTGGCCAACCACCTGGGTAGCTCTGGTTCCCCCAGCTCAGGCAGGCTCTTCAGCATAATCCTTGTCCTGCCAGAGCGCAGACGGTAAGGTTAACAACTTCCTTTGTTCAGTCTGCCACTTCTTCCAGACCAAGGGGTGGTTATAGAGACAGGGGGCCCCATGGCTGACTCACACCTAGGGTGACCAGATAGCAACTGTGAAAAAACGAGAATGGGGATGGGGGTAATAGGCGTCTGTATAAGAAAAAGTCCCAAAAAGAGGGACTGTCCCTATAAAAACGGGACA
The DNA here is from genome assembly GCF_965140295.1 of Lepidochelys olivacea. Taxonomy (NCBI): domain Eukaryota; kingdom Metazoa; phylum Chordata; order Testudines; family Cheloniidae; genus Lepidochelys; species Lepidochelys olivacea. Next base: position 123,076,171 of record NC_140417.1, read on the forward strand.
TGTGGTCACCCTACTCATGCCCCATTGAGGCATTCACTGATACAGGAATTTCACCCAATGAACCAGACTACCTGAGCTGTACATAGCCAAATCCCGCAAAGCGTGTCCCCCTCCGCCCCACCCCAAAGTGATGATCCACCTCAGTGTGCGCAGATCTGGCCACACTCCGCAGCACGGGAACGTACATGTAGGGACCCAGTTTGCAAAGCTTCGTTTGTGTGCAGAGGGCAAACCTGGAGAGCAGGGGACCGACAGGGCACAGAGAACCCATCCGGAGCCCGAAGGCTTCCTGCAGCGCTGTGTGCGTTACATCGCGGGTGGCAGGGGAGGGAGTTGAATCACTCTGGCAGGCTTCCTATCTCCGCCTTATCTGGTGGAAACGCAGCCCAGTTAAACAGGAGGTTTAGCAGGAACGGGAGCTATTGAGGAGCCGGGGTGGATTTCACTTGGGCATATCCGTGCTCCAATGGCCGTTTTAATGGAAAAGGGCATTTCCTGTTGGTTATTGACGTCGACATGAATTCTAATGAATCACTGCCTGGCTAATTAGCGGGGCCTGCCTCTAGAAGCCTGACACTGACCGTGGCTATTTATAGCACAATGGGACAGGGAGAGCAACTGGGCGGTGGGGAGGGGATGGTTTCTATAGAGAAATTCATTAATGATCACTCAGGCAGCTCATTAACCCCCCCAGGAGTGGGTCTGCCGGGGGAGTGTGCAGGTAGCCAGGAAGAATGCAGGTGGGAGAGGGTTAAATTAAAAGGAGAGCAGCTGAGGCACCTGGCCTAGTAGGGGCCCTGCTCCACTCTCCAGTGAGGCAGCAGGGTGAAGATGAGCGGGTCCTTTGCGGGGAGGGGAGGAAGCATCTCGAGGCAGCAGCAAGCAGTAATCCATCCCACTCCTGCTGACCAGGGACCTGGAAACCACCTCCTGAGCTGGGTCTCCCCCAGGTCTCCGTCCCCAGTGCCAGCTTCTTGCACTGAGCACACTGGGTGAGGAAGGGGCAGCGGCCCAGGGCAAGCGTCTCTGGGGATCACAGGGCCACCCCGCTACCAAGCCTGGAGCTGGGCGGTCACCCTCCCAGCTGTACTGTAAGCTGGGCAGAGGGCGCTGGGCCGGGGCTCAGACCTTGGTGAGGTCAGCAACTGGGAGGTGGGAATGGGGCCAGGCCAGCAGTGAGGAAGAAGCCCCCTCTCACTCCACCCTACTGTGGGGGTGGATGCCAGGCTGTCTGGGGTTGGGAAGGAATTTCCTCTGGAGGCACAGGGGCTGTAGGAGCCAGCGGGGCCGTGAGAGCCAGCAGGGGTCCCCCAAGCCACGTGCAGAGGGCTGACCGCTCACCAGGGGCTGTGCTTTCTCGGCTCTATGCGACGGCCACTAAACAGAGGATCTCCAAGGGTAGGTTTAACAGAGTGGGGAAACTGAGGCACACATTGTGGCTGGGACTCGTCCTGACTCCTGGAGTCCTTGAATGGCTGCTTCTCTCCACCTCCCTTCCTGCTGACGTGCCAGCTTGCCAGGCCTGGCTGGGCAGCGTTCCTCTCTAGTGAGTGCATGCCCTGCGGGCTGCGGGCCTGCTGCGCTCAGCACCTCCAGCAGGCCGGGTCTGGGGCACCCTTGGGATCTCCCTGGAGAGCCCTGCGCTTGGGAAATCGCCAGCCCTAAGGCTCCCAAACTTGGGGGCTCTTCCCCGACCTGCAGGGGCTCTGCCTGACACTCCCCCACCCCCCGCTGAGGCAGGAGATGTATGGCGGGTGACCCTGCTATTGCCGTGTACCCGTTAGAATCTCCGTTCCCTCTGAGCTCATCTCTGGTGCCTTTGGGGCTGATCTGCCCAGGCTGCTGCGTGCAGGGGGTGGCAAACAGCGCGGGGGTGCCGCGACCTCACTGCCAGAGCGAGGCAGCTGCTGGGAGCAGAACCAGAACCACCTGGGCTTTTGCTGGTTCCTTTTGCGGAGCAGCCCACCTGGGAGACCAGGACCAGAACAGCACGGGGGCTGCGGGTCGGGATTGAGGGTTGTGTGCTGCCTGGATTGGTGAGGTCGCCCATCTGCTTCCTATGCTGGGGTTGGACAGCGGCTCTGTGTCGTTTGTGGACGCACTGTCCATTCCCACGTCCCATCCTGCCACAGCTCTGCCAATGCCAGCTGCCGCTCTGGCGTTTGCCAGCCAGTGCCTGATGGAGCAATGGGGGTCTCTCCGTTTTCCATTCCCTTTCCCTGGAGAGACAGTTCTGGGCCTCAGGAAACTGGGGTTCTCTGCCACTGCTTTGCCGTGTGACTCTGGGCAAGCCCCTTCCCCCTCTGGGCCTTGGGTTCCCATCTGTAAAATGGACATTATGCAACAGATCCACTTTGAGGTCTCCAGCTGCTGGTCCGTGGGATGGCCCTGTTGTCATTTCAGAGAGGGCAGCAGCTCCTTGTCCCCCTCCAGGAAAGCCTGGGTGTTTGGAGCTGTTTCTGTAGGCCCCAGCTCTCAGTGAGGGAGCGGGCGGCGTGGTCAGTGGCTGGGGCGTCTGGCGGACGGAGCAGGGAGGTGTGTGTAGCCCGTGGGGCGGCCACGGATCGCTGATCCTCTCGCTGTCTCTCCTAGGAGGAGCATGGAGGCATCTGCCGTCTGCCAGTACAACATCTCTGAGCTGCAGAGGGCTTTCGAGGGCCCCTACATGCAATACCAGGACACCACCCGCAAATGGACCCGCTATGACGGGGAGGTGCCGGACCCACGGCCGGGCTTTGTAAGTGACCCGGAGACGCCAGTGCCCCCTGTTGGGCTGCAAACATGCCCTCGGGCTTCATCCCCAGGAGGGATTGGTGAGGGGCCACGAAGGCCTGGATGCTGGTCCCAGCTCTGCTGCTGACTCACGGCCAGGCCCACCGGTTCCAGCATGCATGGCTCCCTCCTCGGGGCGTGGGGGGCAGGGCTTGGTGCTCGCGCCTCAGCCACTTCCTGAGTTTTGGGAGGCTGGGAGGGGAGGGCGGGAATCAGCTGAACATGAGCTCCCAGGGCGATGCTGGGGCCAAAAGGGCTAATGCAATCTGTGGCTGTATAAATGGGAATCTCAAGGAGAAGAGATGTTATTTTAGCTCTGTATTTGGCCCTGGTGCGACCGCTGCCGGGGTCCTGTGTCCGGGTCTGGCGCCCGCAGTTCAGGAAGGATGTTGATCAACTGGAGGGGCTCAGAGAAGAGCCATAGAATGGTTAAAGGGTTAAAACCTGCCTTGTAGTGACAGACTCAAGGAGCTCCGTCTGGCTCGCTGAACACAGAGCAGGTGAAGGGGGGACTGATCACAATCTGTCAGCACCTAGGTGGGGAATAAATATTGGTTAACGGGCTCCGCAGTCTGGCAGAGGAAGCTCTAACACCATCTGAAGCTAGAGAAGTTCCAACCGGAAACGAGGGGTAAATGTGGACAGTGAGAGTAACTAACCACTGGAGCAATGTACCAAGCGCCTGGTGGATTCCCCGTCACTGGCGGTTTGGAAATCCAGCCTGAGCGCTTGTCTGAACGCTGCTCGAGGAGGGATTTGGGGGCAGGTCTCTGGCATGTGCTCTGCAGGGGGTGAGGCTTCTGGCCCTGGTGTCGAGGAAAGCCCTGGAGTCTGAGGCCGGAAGGAATCATTAGATCATTTAGTTTGACCTCCCGCAAAGCACAGACCAGGTGTTTCACCCCGTGCTGAGGCCAGGTACAGTCAGACTGAAAAGAACAGCAGCGCCCAAGGTGCCACCGAGATCCGTGCAATGGCAGGGCACTGGTTAGGTGAGACCAAGCCCAGGTGATCCCAGAGGTGGCCGCCTTGCCCCAGCGGGCAGCCTGCTACCCGTCCCTAGCCACCTCTCCTCTCCGCTGCAGTGCATCACCGACCGCTCCCGCGAGGACGGCTACCACTCCTCCCAGGACCTGCCCAACGGCGTGCTGGACTTCGTCAAGCTACACCCACTCATGTTCGAGGAGGTGAAGCCGGCGCGGGGGGAGCCCCTGCTGGTGAAGAAGAATGTGCTCTACACGGCCCTGGCGGTGGACAGGGCGCCGGCCCTGGACGGCCAGCAGTACGACGTGCTCTTCATGGGGACGGGTGCGTCGGCCAGGGGCTGGGGGGGCAGTGTCATCTGGGGGCCCTGTGTCACTCGCCCAGGCTGAGCGGGATGGGGGACCCCAGTGTGGCTGGGGTGCCCGGGCGAAAGCTGCCCCCGGAGACGGGACCCACAGAAGAAGGGGGGTAGCAGAGAGCTCCATCCCCCCATCGGGGCAGCAGCCAGGGGCCCAGGCCAGGGGGGAAATTAGCAGTGCGGTTGCCCGGCCCCAGCCCTGGCCTATGGGCACAGCACTCTCCCGCCCGGTGCCACCCTGACCGTGCCCCTCTGCCTTTGCCCAGGTGACGGCTGGCTGCACAAGGGGGTGGTGATCGGCTCTGCCATACATATCGTGGAGGAGCTGCAGGTCTTCGGGACCCCCCAGCCCGTGGAAAGCCTGGTGATCTCCAAAGGCCAGGTGAGATGCTGCTCCGGGCTGCACCCCGACTCCGCCGGGAGGGACAGAGTAGAACTGGCTCCCCGAGGGGGAGGCACCATGGACACGCTGCCCCTCCAGGGGCCCTCTCGCTTGTAGAAGGCAGAACAAAATGGGCGTGTTGAAATCCACGGCTGCCACACCCCGCAGCCAGGCCCCTTGAAATCTAGTGGCGCATCGGGGCACCCCCTGAGGGGGGATCGGGGCGGGCAAGACGGGCAAGGAAGGAGGGGCAGGGAGTTCTGCCGGCTGGAGCACGGGGCCGGGCGCCAGGACACCTGAGTTCTATTCCAGAGTCTGCCACTGACTCCCACCCAGCCGCTGCCCCTCTGTACAGTTGCCCAGGCGGGGGCAGGAGAAACAGCTGCCTTTGCATGGTTAGCTAGGCTGCCAGGCCCTGGTGCTGCAGGGCGGCAGTGAATGGGGCCCCCGCAGCCTTTCTGGGAGCCTGTCTCCCACCCAGCCACGCTTTAAACTCCTTCTGGGGCAGCTGGCCGAGCAGAGAGGCCTGGCGGTGGGTGCCCGGCGCTCCCTGGGGCCCGTCTCGCCCAGAGAGCTGCCAGCACCGCAGGGTGGCTCTGATTAGCCAGCCTGGCCCCCTGCCCACGGCGGAGGTGCGGCCTCACTTCTGCCTGGCACTGGCTGACCCCAGCTTGGAATGCCAGAGCTTATCGGAGCCTGGGTGCCCTCGGCTGCCTGCCAGCCTGCCTGTCCCAGGGAAGGGGCTCAGAGCTGTGCTGTGGGGCAGGGCACCTCCCCACACCCCAACGTTAACCCCTCCTCGGCGAGGCACTGGCTGACAGACGTGGGGCAGGGGGCTCTGCTGAATGAGAGGGGCATCCCTGGGCCCCCCCCCGCTCGGGGTCTCCATCCCTGCTGTCCTTATCCGAGGCCCTGGGGAGGCCCCCCTGTGCCCCTGCTGGCTTTCCAAGCACAGGCCTCAGAAAGCCAGAGGAGGCAGCAACGGCAGAGCCAGGCCCTGCCGCCAGCCCAGTGGGGCAGGGCCTGGGGCTGTTCCCCCAGGGCCATTGTTACTGGGGTCTCTGCATGGGGGAAGGGAAACCCCCCTCTTCGTAGCACCCCCATCCCATCTCCTCAGTCACGGGGTGCAGCCCGGATCCTAGGAACCAGGCATCCAGGAACGTACTGATCCCTTTGGTGCCACCCAACCCCAGGCCCCCATCGCTTCCCCAACACCACGGGAGTGAGTCGACTGGGGGGTGAGCCCCGTCCCAAGGACACACATAGGTCAGTGACACAGCTGGGAGGAGAACCCAGGAGTCCGGGCCCCCAGCCTCCAGCAGGGTAGTTTGTGTAGCGAGGCTGGGCGGCTGCATGGGGGGATAGGGAGGGGTGGGGGCTCTGTGGCTTCGCTCAGGCCAGGTGCTGGCTCCGTGCTCTGCTCCGGGTTTCCCAGGTGGCTTTAACAGGGCCGTGAGAGTCTGTCCTTCTGTCTGAGCTCCCACCCAGCCCTTGCCATGGCGTGGCCTGGGGCGGGACCCAGGGGACGAGAGCAGCGCCCTGTCTCCCTTCGGCCCCTGGAGGTCGCCGACCAGGGGCGATTGTGTTGCTGGCTTTGTCCTGAGACCCCAGCTCACCTCGGCCCCCTCCCAGCCATGCTGCCACCCAGCCTGCCTGATGGGGCACCGGGGCGCGCCAAGCCGGCGTGGCCCCTTCTCAGCCCGAGCGGCTGGTCAAAGCGCAGGCTCTGGGGACATCCCAGCTGGCGGCATCGTTTGCTGCACTCCTGTTTATTTACAAGGAGAGTCACGCGTCCTGCCGTGCCGCACGCGGGCAGAACCGGGAATGAAGGGGCATTTCCCAGCTTCCAGCCTCTGTAGCCAACAGACCCCAAAACTCTCCGGAGCTTTCCCAGGGTCCCGCTGTGCCCAAAGGCGGCCACTGGGCTTCCTCACGGCTTGTCTCTGCCTCTCTCTGTGCCGCCTGTTCCCGGCCTGGATGTCTTCTCGCGCTCTACACAGTGCCCAGCGGAGCTGCTGCCCGGCTGGGGCTCGTTTCTGGGCAGATCCTCTTAGGTCTCGGTTCAGGTGTGTCTTACGATGCCCTGAGAGACGGCGCGTTCCCACCTTAATGTGATCGAGTTTCTGCCGGCGCGTAACACCGGGGTCTCCGCTCTTTGCCTGGCAGAGAAGCGTGTACGTGGGGGCTGGCAGCGGAGTCCTGCAGCTCCCCCTGTCCAGCTGCGCCAGGTACGGCTCCTGCTATGACTGCATCCTGGCTCGGGACCCCTACTGCACCTGGGACGGCGAGGGCTGCCGGGAGCTGGCCGGCGCTGCTGACAGGTACGGATCCGCTGAGCTGCCCCAGGCCTCCCAGTGGGGAGGTCCTGGCCCCTGCGCGGCCTGCCCCACCGAGCTCCTGCAGCCCGGGTGAGACACGGCCATGAGGTCAGAGAGGCTGCCGGCCCAGCCATCGTCCCTGCTCCAGCCTGGGCTGGAGTGATGCTGGATCCCCTCCCAGCTGGACTCGGAACTGGATCGCTGCCATGTGCAAACACTGCCCAGAGCCAGGTGCGGATGGGGGCACCGCAGCCTCCTCCAACGCTGCCCGGCAGGACGGCTCACCCTGTCAGGGTGAACCCCCATCCTGGTGTCTTTTGCTAGGGGCGCGTGCCGAAACATTGGGATTTCCCTACGCCCCGGCCCACGAAGCAAACCACCCCCCTGCCAGCTCCACCGCCCGGAGGTTCTGCGGTGCCATCTTAGCCCCTCGTTGGCACTGGTGGCCCCTTCCCAGAGTTGGCCCTCGTGCTCAGGAAGCCCCGACTTCTCACCCCGGCTCCCTTGCTGCCCCCGGGCAGCAAGGCACCCAGAATGGCACCGTTAGCTGGGCTCTGATCAGAGCTGGGCTGCTGGGGACCAGCTAGTCTGTGTTCGTGTGTGTGTGTGTAACTGTCTGCGGGCGGGGCTGCATGTGTGTGTCTGCGGGCGGGGCTGCGTGTGCACGCGTGTGCGTGTCTCTTGGGGCCTTTGGCCACCAACCCCCTGCTGACACGGCCCGTCTTGCTCCTCACAGGACCCAGCTGACCCAGGACGTGCAGCACGGCAGGGAGGGCTGCAGGAACGGCTCTGCTCACGGTGAGGCTCCGCCCCGGGCCTGTGTGCTCATGCTGGGACCATCCAGCCTCCCCCCCAAGGAGCCACAGGGGCCTTCTGGGCCCTGGCGCCTTGGGGCTGTGGGCAGCACCAGCTGCTCTGGCACTGCCCAGGAGAGAAGGGGAAGCGTCCCGTTGGCCCCCTCACCGTCCCCACCTTCACCCCCTGTTCCCCGGGAGGGAGGTGTCCCCTGCCTTGCCCAGTCACTGCGCTGGGGGGGGGCTGCAGTCCCATGGCATTCTGGGAACTCTCACGGCTCAGCCATTGCCTTACCATGGCAGTCACTGGGGCGGGGGGAGCAGTCCCAAGGCATTCTGGGAGCGCTCTCTGGGCACAGTCATTGCCTTACCATGGCAGTCACTGGGACGGGGGGGCGGCAGTCCCATGGCATTCTGGGAACTCTCACGGCTCAGCCATTGCCTTACCATGGCAGTCACTGGGGCGGGGGGAGCAGTCCCAAGGCATTCTGGGAGCGCTCTCTGGGCACAGTCATTGCCTTACCATGGCAGTCACTGGGGCGGGGGGGCGGCAGTCCCATGGCATTCTGGGAACTCTCACGGCTCAGCCATTGCCTTACCATGGCAGTCACTGGGGCGGGGGGAGCAGTCCCAAGGCATTCTGGGAACTCTCACGGCTCAGTCATTGCCTTACCATGGCAGTCACTGGGGCGGGGGGGGGGGGCAGTCCCAAGGCATTCTGGGAGCGCTCTCTGGGCTCAGCCATTGCCTTACCATGGCAGTCACTGGGGCGGGGGGGCGGCAGTCCCAAGGCATTCTGGGAGCGCTCTCTGGGCTCAGCCATTGCCTTACCATGGCAGTCACTGGGGCGGGGCGGGGGGGCAGTCCCAAGACATTCTGGGAGCGCTCTCTGGGCGCAGGCCATGGGGCGCAGGCTGAGCTCCACCCCTCCTGTCTCCCCCCCAGCGCCCCCCGTGCAGAAGAACCGGACGGTGCTGCGGGGTGACGACGTGCTGCTGCCGTGCGAGCAGCGCTCCAACCTGGCTCAGGCCACGTGGCTGGTGAACGGCACGGTGGGGCTGGCGGCCGGGCAGGGCCACTTCCGGCTGGGGGCGGACGGGCTGCTGGTGACGGACGCCCTGCCGGAGCACAGCGGGGAGTACAGCTGCTACGGGGAGGAGAATGGCCTGCGCTCCCCGCTGGCCGCCTACGCCCTGACGGTGCTGCCAGAGCCTCCCCAGGAGCCGGCGGCGCCCACGGCCCCCCCGCCCCCCCGCACCGCCCGCCAGGCCTCCCCCGACATGAAGTTCGTCTACATCGCGGTCATCACGGTGCTGGGCGGGCTGTGCCTGGTGCTGAGCACGGTGCTGCTCCACGTCTCCTGCCTGCAGCGCCGCAAGGGCAGGTACGTGCTGGGCGCCCCCCGCGCCCCCTCCGTGGAGCTGCAGACGGTCTCGGCCAGCTGCCTGGGCAGGGCCCGGGAGGCCGCGGAGGAAGAGCTGGACCGGGAGGCCGGCTGCCTGCAGATCGTCCCGGGCGAGGCCCCGCCGGCGGCCTCCCCGGCCAGGGAGATGCCCCCGGCGCCCCCCCCGCCGCCCCCGCCCCTCCCGGCCGAGTTCACCAACGGCATCGCCGCCCTGCCCAACGTGCTGCGCAAGATGAACGGCAACAGCTACATGCTGCTGCAGCAGGAGGAGGCCAGCCCCTCGCCCCTGTACACCACCTCCTTCGCCGAGGAGCTGAGCAAGATCCTGGAGAAGCGGAAACACACGCAGCTGGTGGACAAGCTGGACGAGAGCTCCGTGTAGGGGCCCCCGGACGCCGGCCGGATTCAGTCCCCTGTCCCCGTCCCCCCCCACCAACCAGTGTTACACAGACCCACGGGAAACTACCTCTGGAACCAAAGCGCGGGGCCGGGCCTCGGGGCGCCGGGATCCCCCTTGCTGGGACTGCTTGGGTTCGGACACTGCTGTAAAGAGACGTGGATTGAAATGGGAATTCTATTTATGGATAAAAGATGACGATCCGGAAACGCGGCTGTGTCAGGGTGGGGCGGGAGGAGACGCCTGCCCGCACGCTGGCCTCGGACCGCTCCTGCGGGAGAGGTGGGAGCTGGCCCCTGCGTGCTGAGAAGAGGTAGGTGACGATTAATAAAGCCCTGCCTGAGAGCTGCTTTCTAAGGCCTCTCTCCCCCGGGATTGAAGAACTCAGCTGATTCCCTGCTAGGGGGCTCCACGCCCTTGCCTGGGGGCACGGCGCCGGGGGAAACTGGCTGCCCCACTCTCGTGTAGCGTCCCAGCGCCAGGTCCAGGCTGAATGCTTTGGCCGTTGCTTGCCAGGGGCTCGCCCAGCACTGCGGCTTGGGCACTTCATTGGCTGCCGGTGGGGGGTTGGTTCTGGTAGAGCAGCCTCTAGCTGCCCCAGCTGAGATCGGGGCCCCGTCGTGCTGGGGCCGGACGGAGACAGTCAGACGGTCCCTACCCCCTAGGGCACCCGGTCTAAGCCGAGGAGACAGACCAATGGGGGGAGAGAGGGGGAGCGCCATCCCCATCGTTCAGAGGAGAGCTAAGTGACTCATCCAGGGAGTTTGTGGCAGAGCAGGGATTGAACCCCCAGCTCCCGGGTCCCAGCCTAGTGCTTGAACCAGTAGGCCAGTCTGCTTGACGACGGCTGTGTGCTTTGTTTGCTGAAGGACCTTGGAGCTTCAATATACAGAATACGTGTGTGTGTGTGTGTGTGTACCAGGATGAGGGGTGCACAAGGACGGGGGGGTGTGCACAATGATAGGGGGGGTGCAGAGCCCTGTGACACACTTGGAGGGGCAGGGGGTATCTGTGGATACCTGGCTGGCAGGGCAGTCCAATGGTTTGACCAGCAGGCACAGGGTGGCTTCGTGGCTCACACAGGGTGACCCAGCCCCTCTCCCATGAGGGCGGCCCCCTTCCTCCCCCGCCCGTCCTGTGGGTAGCACTTTAGGGACAGTTCTCAAAGTCTGAACAAATTACATTGGGATTATTTTCTGTCTCCCTCCATCTGTCCCACCAGGGGCCATAGTTCCCTGGCTCCCGGTGCTCAGTGGGGAGGAAGTTCCCTCCCACACACCCAGCGTGGGGCAGGGCTCCCCATCCCAGCGGGCGGTGGGCCCGTGGTGAGGGGTTGGCCTGCAGAGCCCTGGCGTCTGTACTGGCAGAGAAGAGAAGCACTTTGTGGCCTTGGGCAGCGTGATGCCTTGGGGTGATTTGGGGGGTGGATTCCCCATGGCAGGAGGGGGTTTCCCATCTGCCAGCTCTTTGAGCTGCTCCGACGTGGGGTGCTGGGCTCAGCCCTGGGGGTGACAGGTGAGGGGGCAGCAATGCACTCCAGTGTGACTCTTGCATGGCTCTCCCCTCCCTCCACGTTTGTCATGGGGCCCTGCAATTCACCATGCATGTGCAGATGGGGGAAGGCACAGAAAACCACCCCCCGGCTCTGTGGCCAGCGGCAGCTTCCAGCCTGGGCTGAGTCTGTTTGACGTCCCTGGGGACCCGGGCAGAGCGTGTGGTCCTAGTCAGCCCCAAAGCGGACCTGGCCTGGAAGGAAGATGCAGTGCCCCCCATTTCCTGTGCCACAGACATGGCCCCTGGGACCCGCTGGGCCGAGAGACAGAGACGGGGAACCCGGCGCGGAGGAGAGCTGGAAAGGTAGGGTCCATGCGAGCGCTGAAGAGGGGCTCGGCAGGTCGGTCCCTGCCTGGAGAGCTGAGCACATGGCAAGGGGAGCCCGTCTGCAGGGACTCGGGGGTGGGCACCTCGGGGTGGCACTGGTGGAGGGCGGGCAAGGGAGCAGGCAGCTGGAGCTGGCAGAGTCCAGGCACCAGACAGGAGTGGGTCAGGAGCCGTTGAGCAGTGGGGACAAGGCGAGGGCTGGAGGAGGAGACGGGAGCAGTGGGGCCCATCAGTGCCAGGCTAGGCTGTCGCCCAGCTCCTGCCGATGGGGTTGAGCCCGCGTCCCACCTGGCTGCACTGAGCCCTTCCAGCGCAGCGCCCCCCTGCCTCGGGCCGGGCAGCTGGGCTGGTTCCAGCTCCCTCCTGCAGCTGGGTCTGGCCAGGTCGGGTTTGCAGACCCCCAGCCTCCCCCGGGGCCCTGTGCTGAACAAGGCCCTTTCCCTCCAGCCCATTAACGAATCACTTTGTCCCATCGCTGATCCGGGGCGGCTGGGCTCCCCCTTCTCCAGGCCAGAAAGGCTGGGCCAGACCGAGTGGCTCGGGGGACAGAAGCCAGACCCACGGCCCCGTCCTCAGCTGCTCCCCATAGCAACGTGCCTCCGCATGCCCCCCTCTCCAGGAACCACCCCCACAGCTCTTTGCAAATCCCTGGGCCCTGGCCTCCTTTAGCAGCAGGGCCGCACCGCTCGGCATTCGGGACAGGCCAGGCCGCCCAATTGCAGATTCCAGTCACGAGACCCCGGGGCGGGGGATGTAATCACCCCTGCTGGAATTCGGCCGGGACGCCAGGGCCGGCACCCCCCCGCCTGCCAGGGGAGCTGTCGTGCCCGCAAGCTGAGGGGCTGTTTTACGTCTCTCCAGCCACCTCCTAGCAGCGCGGGGCCCTGGCTGGCACTGAGCTGCCCGGGTGATAGGCATCTGATGACAACTCTCTGCCATCTGCATCGGAGGGCAGAGTGCCACCTGCCAGCAGCCATGGCTACTGCTCTCAGCAAGGCAGCATGCCGGGGGGGGGTCTCCCCTCCACTTCCCGACACCCTGCCCCGGCCCTGCTTAGGCTGCCCCCACGGGCGTGGCTGTCGGCTTCTCTCCCACCCGCCCCTGCCGGCTTCCCACTGCCCGCCTCCTGGCGTCGGTGCCCATCCCACAGGCAGGGGGAGGGACAGGTTTGGCAGGCCGTGTCCGGCGTGGCGGGGGGGGGGGTGCAGAAATAATGGAGAGGGAAAGGCACCGGCGACGGGGCACGGGGGCCAGGGTGGTGTCAGGGCAGCACTGTCAGGACGTGCCCAGCCAGCCAGGAACTGGCAGCTGATGGCGAGGGTCCGGTGCCACAGCCCGAACCCGGCTCCTGAGGAGAAGGGCTGGGGCCAGACCGGGCCCTGGAGCTGGAACTGGTGAACCCAGCTGGTTTTACGGGCGGAACTGAACGGCATTTCCCAGTGCAGGGGGTGTCCCGCTCTGCTTAGGGGGTGCAAGGGGGCATCCCTGTTCTGCTTGGGGGATGCAGGGGATGTCTCAGCTCAGGGGGTGCAGGGGGGTGTAGCTGGGGCTGGGGACCCTGCTGCACATTCTGTGCAAATGCCTTACACAAGCCCTTGTCTGTCTCTCAGCAGGAGCCCGTTAGTCTGTGCAGAACGCCGACGTGGCCGTGAAGGGGCTGGCTCCACCGCCACAGGCCGGAGCGCAGGGCTGGGGGACGCCGGCTTTCAACACAGCCTGACGTGGTGGGGAGCGAGCTGTGCCTGGCCCCTCCATCGCCAGCAAGAGTAGCCCGGAGCTATCCTAGCGATGCCAGGCTGCAGCCAGGTTGTGGGGCAGAGAGTGGGCAGACAGGCCCTGCAGAGTGAGTGCGTAGGGGTACATGTGTAGGGTCACGGCAGCGTGGCCGTGGAGTGGTCCGTGTGGGTGGTCACGGCAGCGTAGCCATGGAGTGATACGTGTAGGGGCTCACGGCAGCGTGGCCGTGGAGTGGTACGTATGGGGGTCACGGCAGCGTGGCCGTGGACTGGTCCGTGTGGGTGGTCACGGCAGCATGGCCGTGGAGTGGTACGTATGGGGGTCACGGCAGCGTGGCCGTGGACTGGTCCGTGTGGGTGGTCACGGCAGCATGGCCGTGGAGTGGTACGTATGGGGGTCACGGCAGCGTGGCCGTGGACTGGTCCATGTGGGTGGTCACGGCAGCGTGGCCGTGGAGTGGTCCGTGTGGGTGGTCATGGCAGCGTGGCCGTGGAGTGGTACGTGTGGGTGGTCACGGCAGCGTGGCTGTGGAGTGGTACATATGGGGGTCACGGCAGCGTGGCCGTGGAGTGGTCCGTGTGGATGGTCACGGCAGCGTAGCCGTGGAGTGGTGCATGTGGGGGTCACGGCAGCGTGGCCGTGGAGTGGTACGTGTGGGGGTCACGGCAGCGTGGCCGTGGAGTGGTACATGTGGGTGGTCACGGCAGCGTGGCCGTGGAGTGGTGCGTGTCGGGGTCACAGCAGCGTGGCCGTGGAGTGGTGCGTCTGGGGTTCACGGCAGCGTGGCCGTGGAGTGGTGCGTGTGGGGGTCACGGCAGCGTGGCCGTGGAGTGGTGCGTGTCGGGGTCATGGCAGCGTGGCCGTGGAGTGGTGCGTGTGGGGTTCACGGCAGCGTGGCCGTGAGTGGTGCGTGTGGGGGTTCACGGCAGCGTGGCCATGGAGTGGTGCGTGTGGGGGTTCACGGCAGCGTGGCCATGGAGTGGTGCGTGTGGGGGTTCACGGCCGCGTGGCCGTGAGTGGTGCGTGTGGGGGTTCACGGCAGCGTGGCCATGGAGTGGTGCGTGTGGGGGTCACGGCAGCGTGGCTGTGGAGTGGTCCGTGTAGGTGGTCACGGCAGCGTGGCCGTGAGAGGTGCGTGTGGGTGGTCACGGCAGCGTGGCCGTGGAGTGGTGCGTGTGGGGTTCACGGCAGCGTGGCCGTGAGTGGTGCGTGTGGGGTTCACGGCAGCGTGGCCGTGAGTGGTGCGTGTGGGGTTCACGGCAGCGTGGCCGTTAGTGGTGCGTGTGGGGGTTCACGGCAGCGTGGCCGTGGAGTGGTGCGTGTGGGGTTCACGGCAGCGTGGCCGTGGAGTGGTGCGTGTGGGGTTCACGGCAGCGTGGCCGTGGAGTGGTGCGTGTGGGGGTCACGGCAGCGTGGCCGTGGAGTGGTGCGTGTGGGGGTCACGGCAGCGTGGCCGTGGAGTGGTGCGTGTGGGGGTCACGGCAGCGTGGCCGTGGAGTGGTGCGTGTGGGGGTCACGGCAGCGTGGCCGTGGAGTGGTCCGTGTAGGTGGTCACGGCAGCGTGGCCGTGAGTGGTGCGTGTGGGTGGTCACGGCAGCGTGGCCGTGGAGTGGTGCGTGTGGGTGGTCACGGCAGCGTGGCCGTGGAGTGGTGCGTGTGGGGTTCACGGCAGCGTGGCCGTGAGTGGTGCGTCTGGGGGTTCACGGCAGCGTGGCCGTGGAGTGGTGCGTGTGGGGGTCACGGCAGCGTGGCCGTGGAGTGGTGCGTGTGGGGGTCACGGCAGCGTGGCCGTGGAGTGGTCCGTGTGGGGGTCACGGCAGCGTGGCCGTGAGTGGTGCGTGTGGGGGTTCACGGCAGCGTGGCCGTGGAGTGGTGCGTGTGGGGGTCACGGCAGCGTGGCCGTGGAGTGGTGCGTGTGGGGGTCACGGCAGCGTGGCCGTGAGTGGTGCGTGTGGGGGTTCACGGCAGCGTGGCCGTGGAGTGGTGCGTGTGGGTGGTCACGGCAGCGTGGCCGTGGAGTGGTGCGTGTCGGGGTCACGGCAGCGTGGCCGTGAGTGGTGCGTGTGGGTGGTCACGGCAGCGTGGCCGTGGAGTGGTGCGTGTGGGGGTCACCCCTTGCCTGTGGCAGTGCCCTCCCATTGCCAGGCCCCCCCGGCCGTTGGGGACCAAGACCCCAGGAGCCAGGCTCAGCACAGAGGACGGGGCAGGTGAGGGGGCCGGGTGATGTGGCCAAACAGCCTCCTTCGTCCTCACAGCCAGGGGAGGGCCCCATCCTGTGCCCTGTCCCAGTGCAGGTGCTCGGGTAACTTTGGTGTAACTGGGAGCAGGTGCTGGTCCCGGATTCCAGCTCCCCTTGGCTTCCCTTGCCTGCCGCCTGGGTCTTTCCCACCCCAGCGCCCCCTGCCTATGGAGCTGGGCAGGGCAGGGCATCGTGACAGGCCCTGCTGTGGGCGTACGTGGGGGGGGGGTGCACACGCCCAGCTCCGCGCGCTGGCATGGCAGACCCGCCACGCGACCGTACCTGCTCGCGAGCACGCCTGCCGCCACGGGGACCCCCTTGCAGGGGGTGCTTGGGGAGCACAGGCTGCGAGTTCTGGCCCCCGCCGGTGCCGAAGACCTGTGCACGCCGCCTGGGTTTATCCCAGCCACGGACCCCCGGAGCGTGCGGGTGTGCGACGCACGCCAGAGACCGGCCCCCCTGCTCCGCCTGTCATTACGCCTCCGCCTGTCCACCGCCTCCTCCCTCCGTCCCCGCTCAGCCGCGGCTTCACCCCCGGCAGAGCCGCCGCGCCGTGCGAAGTGACTGGTTCGCTAGCGAGCACTCGGCGCCCGGGCCTCCAGCGCGGCTTGGGAACGGCGGGCGACGGCCGTCGCTTCAAGCGCAGGGACAGTCGGCCCCGGAGCGGCCGCCGGCCGATGGCCCCGAGCGTCCTGGCGAGAGAGAGAGAGAGACTGCCTGGCCAAGGCCACGCGCACACCCCCGGCTCTGGTGGTATCTGGCCAACCCGCTAGGCAGCGCGAGTTACCGCGGCGTCTCCTGAACATCACAGCCACTGAGAGACCAGACCGGCCGCACCACGCCCCCTGCCCAGCCAGCGCGGTGGGAAGGGGCCCAAGCGATGGGGCTGGCTCTGAGTCCCTCGGGGCACCGTTCCCACAGGCTGGCAGAGCCCCGGCCCGCTCTCCTCCTCGGGAGGCTTCGCAGGCCATCTCGCCGTGGGAGTTCGGCACCAGCTCTCCCCGGCTAATTGACTTTGGCCTTCGCTCCGTTACCAGGCTGCCCTGGCGTTCTGCGGAGGAGGGGAGAGACCACCCATGAAGCCGCTTCGAAACCCTGCTGTGGCTGGAAGCAGACAGCTCCCGAACAAGCATCCCCCCCCTGCACCCATCACCTTGTAACCAGAGCAGCGGAGGTGTATGCAGACAGGTCTGCTGGGCAAACACCCCCACGGCTGTGGGCGAGCTCTCAGGGTGGGTGGATCTTCCTCTCCCCACCGCTCGGGCCCGGTGCCACCAGGGCAGGTAGCTCTGGCAGAGCAAACAAGCTGGCTCTTAGCCTGTGGGCCAGCCCCTAGAGGCAGATGGGAGCTGTGGATGTCCCGTGCATCCTCCCCCAGTCCTCGTTTGCAGCATCAGGGGCAGCATCAAGCAGCGTCTGCCTTCCTGCCCCCCACCTCTCCCTCTGCGTGGAGCGGGCACCCCGAGCACGCGGACCACAGCCCTGGGGTTGGAGAGCTGGAGTTGGGGGCAGGCCGTGGTTCCTCATGGAAGTGAGCAACAGAGGTGGTTCTTCTGTCTGGCCAGGGCACGACAGGTCCCCCCCCCCCGAAGCAACTGCGCCAGGCCTGTGAGGGGCTGCCAGGCTGCCCGCTCCTGTGGTCTCTGAGCACACGCCTGCTCTAGCTTTAAATGGCCCAGGCGATGGGGCTCCCCACCTCCGCATCGCCCTCCTGCCTGCCTCTCCATACAATCACAGGGGAAGGCTGCGCTCTTCGAGGGTTCCCTCACTGGCACCCCCAGGCCCTGCCCTGCTGATGTGGATCTCTGTGAGCTCCAGGGGATGCGCTGCCCCAGATGAGTGGAGGAAGGGCTGGGTGGTGCTTTGCCTGGGGCAATAATGTCGCTGAGTCTGCGTGGCTCAGGCTGTCCCCCGCTGGCCTGCCATGCTGCCGGCCATCCTAGACCTGGCTATGCCAGGCTCAGTGCATGGGAATGGGGGGCGGAAGGAGGGGAGGAGAGACGTGTACAGAACGTCCCTCGTGTGGAAAATATTTCAAGTGGGAGGGTGTCTGGGTCAGTGATAGGAGCAGCAGATTGTGAGTCAGGTCCTATTCCCAGCTCGGGGAGGGGACTGGAAGTCAGGATGCCTGGGGCCTATTCCCAGCTCTGCCACTGACTCACTGGCTGACCTTGGGCAAGTCACCTTTCCTCTCTGAGCCTCAGTTTCCCCTCCATAAAGCAAGGGTAATTTCTCCCTCCCTGCTGTTGGGAGGTGCGGGGAGGGAGGTTTCCAGCATTGGGACAGCGTGGTAGAAATGTAGAGCGAGCCGACTGGTGATCTGACAGCAGTGGCCCCAGGTGCTGCTGTAGCCGTCCCAGGCTGTTGCTGCGGGGTTGGTAAGGCTGGTGCTGTACCCCGCACCTCAGCATTGCTGGGCCTTGCCCATTCCCCAGCCATGCCTGGGAAAGGCCCCGGTCAGCATGGCTCGGGGAGCACAGCACAGACCCAGGGCTGTGTTTGCGTGCCAGGGGAGTTCTCGAGCCCTGCTCCAGGGCAGATTGTCGGCCAGCCTTGGCACCCGGTTCCTGGAATGGGAAAGGGAGGGAGGAATCAGCGTGGCCGGGGCTGAATCCGTGGCTGATCCCCTGGGAAGGAGCAGGGCTGGAGCCCTGCATAATGGAAGCACCTTGTCTCCAGGATGGCTTGATCTAAACCCTATGTACCAACCTGGCTGCCCAGCAGCCTGCCTTGTCCTCAGTGACATTCCACCATGGACAGTCAAAGCAGCAGCGTACAGCACCTTGCGTCTGGTTGCCTCTGCCCCTAGCTGCTCAATAAACCTAGATCTGTCTGAATGAGCCAGTGTGGTGTGAATCTGGCCTCGGGGGTCCATTCTCTGCTAGTGTGCGGCACCGCTGAGGTGGGGGCAGAGCTGCGAGGGTAAAGAGGCACCGTTCATTAGGGCACTGCAGACCCTCCAGATTCAAACCAGGGAACCCATTTGGCGTCAGAGAGCTCTCTCTGGCCATTGTACTGGGACAGCCCCGGGGTCACCCCATGTGGGTCCATTGGACCGTCTCTGCTACAGTATAAGAGGGCAGTATGTGGCTCTTAGCTACTGGTATGAGCCCCCGGCACTATAATGTCTAAGTGCCCTCGGTAGGTTCAAGGGTTAACAATGACAGTGAACTCTGCTGGTGGAGACGGGCTCAGCTGCGTTGTCCTCACTGGAATTGTGCTGATTAGCACCAGCTGAGGATCTGGGCACCAGCTGGCACCTCCCTCCTATTCAGATTCTGAGACTGTGCCCATCACCGTGGTATCTGGCTTCTTTGACCTCATAGGCTGAACCCAGCCCAAGGTGTACGGCTCTGCTCTGATGCTGAGGGGAGTTCTAGGTGTGAGGCTTGGGGTCAGGAGAGGGAAGCAGGATCCCAGCCCAACTGCCCCTCAGCTGCTGGGAGCTCCATGCACAGAATTGGGTTGGGCGTTTTCTCTGGAATGGCTGGGATCTGTTACCACCTGGCTGGTGGCCCTCGTGCCATGGGTAGTGGCCTCCGCTCAGCTCCTAGTGCACAAAGGTTCACCGGAACAGCGTTGCCAATGTTCATATTTGGTGCTTCTCCTAAAGCCCCAGCTCCAGGAGTCCCGTGATTAGGAGAGACTCTCATCGAAAACGGGACCCAAATGTGACTGAAAGGGCCGAAGCCAAAAGGCAAAGAAAACACCCCTTGAATGTATTAGGGGTGCCCCTTTTATCCCACCTGGGGGGTCAAAATCCAGAGGTTCACTGAGTTGCTTCCATTACACTGAGACAGCGACCATATGAATCAGGGTGTTCTTGGTGTAAACTTGTATAGTGACCCCGGCCTGCTTCTCTGGACAAGTGAACAGCAGCTGGCCAGTCCCTGTCTAAGAAACCCCCACGCCTGCCCTTCTACCAGCTCTGTGCCCAAAAAGCCATGGTCTGCTTCCCATCGGGGACACACTCACAGCTGCCACACCCACACCCACAGTCTCCAA
Source organism: Lepidochelys olivacea (assembly GCF_965140295.1). Classification (NCBI taxonomy): domain Eukaryota; kingdom Metazoa; phylum Chordata; order Testudines; family Cheloniidae; genus Lepidochelys; species Lepidochelys olivacea. The sequence continues at coordinate 123,095,440 of NC_140417.1, forward strand.
CTGCCCTCCAGGGACTGGCCTTAGCCCGCGGGGCTCAGTGCGGACGCACCCACAGTCTGTTACTGCGGGTGGCCCAGCCAGCGCCTGCAGCTGGTCTATCCCCATGAAGGGGCGTGAGGTGCTGTCTGCTGAGCAGGGTGCTTGGCCGCACCGTGGCTTTCCCGACGGCTGGGATGGGTTGGGCCCAAGACTCCCGCAGCCGGCAGCCATCGGCCCCTTCTGGCACAAGGGGAGTTTTCAGAGGCTGATGGTTTTAAGCCAGCCTCGTGATCTTTGAACCCTAAGGGTTGGCCAGGCTGAGACCAGGCTCAAGAAAGGCCCCTCTCCTGGCCCATCACCCTTTGGCCCAACGCCGGCACGGGCAAGCCCCCGCCCTTGGAGGGGCAGAGCTTCCCAGCCAGCCGGTGAGCCCTCCCACTCTCTGGCCCTGGCAACCTACCTCATTCAGCCCTGACAGCAGCTGGCCCTAGACCCGCCACCTCCTGAACAGTGCCCCACAGCTGGGTGTGACAGACCAGCGAGGAGCTGAAGTTTCTGGAGCAGCTAATGGTGGGGGGGGGGGCAAGGGGGGTGTTAGGTCAAGCTGTTACAACGCCAGCCCATAGCAATGTGGGTTCAATCACGGTGCTGTCGGAGCTGGGGCACCCCCCCCCCCAGCAGCTTTGTGAAGGTCTGCGCTTGTGAGGCCTTCAGCTGGGCATTGGCATTAGACTGCACCCTGCTCTAGAGAGGAGCGCCTTCACAGCCGGGGTTAGCAGCCACCAAAAAAATGACAGAGCTTCGTTCTTCGGGGTGTAGGATGAGGAGGCAGGACGCCTGGGTTCTCTTCCTGGCTCTGCTGCTGAATCACTGCGTGAGCAGGATCAAGTCCCTCCCCCGCACACCCAGTGCCTCAGTTTCCCCATCTGTAACATAGAGCAAATGATCCTGCCCCTCCTTTTGAAAGCGTGTTCACACCTACTGATCAGTGCTGCAATTCCCAGGGGGTTCTGGCACTATGGGCCAGCCCAGGATTACTGTCAGTAGCAGGACTTTGTGGTGGCACCTTGATATTACGGCCCCATTGTGCCAGGCGCTGTACAGGCACAGAGCGAGGCAGTCCTTGCCCCCAAGAGCTCACATGCTAAACAGATGAGAGGTTTGAGGGAAACTGAGGCACAGAGGGGGCAGGGACTTGCTCAGGCTCACCCAGCAAGTCAGTGGCAGAGATTCCCAGGCAGCTGGTTGCTTTGTGTCTCAACACCAGATAGCACCGGGGTGGTGGGATGCCCAAGCAGCCGGGGGTCAGCAGCCATGCTGGTTTACGCCTGGTGTCTCCGTTGTTTGCCCATCCCCTCAGATTGCCCGGGACCATCTCTGCCTTGCCTGAAGCTGAGCGGGGATGGGTGCCCCCCCCCCAATCACCCCCCAGTTGCAAAGCCCTTTGCTGAGCCATCGGCTCCACCAGGGGATCAGCTGCTGGGAAGGAGCCCAGCCCCTTCCAGTTAGCTAAGCCCTTTGGGGCAATGAAGGTGACTGGCCCTTGGCGCCATGGCCAGACTCAGTGGAGAAGCCCAGGTCTTGGGGCAGGGGGGGCTAACCCTGAGGCCTGGCTGCTCCCCCCTGGCCAGGAGGGCAGCTGGGGGAGCTGGCTAGCAGGAAACGCTTCACCCTTGCCATGGGAGTCCCCATCCCGGAGCAGAGTGTGGCCCAGAGAAAGGGGTGAGAACCCTGCAGAAATGGGGCGAAGCCCCCTGTGAAGGTCTGATCCTGGCCCTGCCAGAAAGCAGCCACACCGGGTCACCCCAGGGCTCCTCATCGGCATGGAGGAATTTAACCCTGGCTGCTTGTGGTAGCCCAAGACCCCCACCCCCACCCGCATGGCCACAGGGCTGGGACGGTTCGCGGCTATTAGGATCTATGGGGTCCAGTGCCGTAGGCCCTCGAGGGGCCAACCCGACTGGGCCCCAGCGTGCCAGGCGCTGCCCAAACACTGCAGAAAGGCCTGGTCACAAAGAGCCCAGCTGAGTTTTAGGCGGGCGCGACTGCCTCTCACCGGCACAAGCTAGCGGTCCGGGCAGGGGGTGTTGGGGGGGTATGTGGCAGGGACTCGCTGCTGGGACTTCCCAGGCCTGTTCTTGGACCTTGCCGCCGGACGCACGTGAGGAGCGAGGCGGGGACCATGTGTGCAGGCCCGGCGCCCCCGGCTGGGCCACATCCCGATAGCAGATTCCAAGGCACGTCCAATGCCACGGATTAGCCGGGCTGGGGGGTCTGAGGCTCCAGCGGGAGCCAGGCACTCTGGCTCCCCTCTCAATTTCTCTGCTGCTCTCCCTGGGCCGTTGTCAGGCAGGAACAGCTGAGTTTAATCAGCCGAGCCAGGAGCCCCGGGGGGTGATCGGTGCAGGAAATTCCACTTTGCAGAAATACTGATCCCTTAGTAACCTTGGGAAAAGCTCAACCCCTCAGCAATGGGACTGCGCCGAAGGTGGCAGGGTGTAAGGATGGTGCACGCTTGGACAGAGGGGTGGGGAACGAGATCTCAGCCCCATAGCCCCCCCCACCGCCACCCATGGCTGCTCTTTTAACACCACTGAACAGGGACTAGCCGGCGGGTCCCATCCCAGCAAGGGCTGCGAGCTGCGGCCGGGAGCATCCATCCAGAGCCAGTGCTGGGGATGCTGCCGACTAAGCCCTTGAGGGCCCTGCGTGTGTGGGGTGGGGAAACCCCTCGGCCCGGCCCCAGTGGGGACAAGGAGCCCCAGAGCCGGAGTCTGGGCACAAGGGAGTTCGTGGCTTCCTCCGCCCACCCACCCATGTGAGGGGCAGAGATGCCAACGCTGGGAGATCGATGTCCCCACATGAGCTGGGTGCTGTGCTCCCCTCCTGCCCCATGCCGGGGCATCCTGCCCAGCTGAGCTCCGAATCTGCCCCGCCCCAGGCTGATCTGCACAGGCCCAGCCAGGGAAGGGTTAAGGGGCTGGCTCTCTCAAGCCCTGTGAGTGGGCCAGCTGACTATAAACCCCAGGGATTGGGGGCAGGGGAGCAGTGTGTGCTGGGAGGAGGTGGCTCAGAACATGGGGCCCTGCACTGGTAAGGCTGGTTTTACGCACCGGGGGCTGAGCCTGCTCTGCACCATGCAGGTGGGAGGAAGGATTAGCTCGTGCATAAATTCTCCTCCTCCTCCCGCCAAGCTGGCCTGAGGAGCCAGGAGAGCTGGCAGGAGGAAGGCAGAGCTCGATTGCTACCTGCTGGTGCCAGGCTCAAGATCGCTCCTACTCACTGGCACAGGGGGTGAGCCCCGGTGTCTGGGCCACGCTCTGACTCGGGCCATTGCACCCCGCCTCACCAGTGAAGGAGCACGGCATGGCTTCCTGGCCTAAACTGCATAGCAGTGTTAAAAGCGGCAGCCACGGTCTGCCCCAGAAGTGGTTGCATTTCAGCAGTGGGTGGAGTGTTTGTGCTCTGGGGCCCTTGGGGATCCTGCAGGGTGAAAGACGCTGTCGACATCTGTTAGTGAGGCAGGGTACTTCAGAGCTCACTGCCCCCCCCCAGTCTCCCTGTGTACCCCCTCTATAGCTGGAGCTCTCAGCAACTCCCCACATTCCCCCCCTTCCATGCGGGGTTCTGTTCCCCCCATGCCAGGATCCCCTATTCCCCACCCCCATGGCAGGGGCTCTGTGTGAACCCCAAGCCTATGGAATGGGGGAAGGGGTGGACTGCAGGGACCCGGAGTCAGACACAGCCAGGTGGTAGATGGCCAGCTGTTCACCAGGGCTCCCCCAACCCTCGCTGACTGGAAGGGGGGGTGGATGAGGGGGCTCCGTCCCAGGGGGAGCCGTGCTGGCTGCTGGGCAGCCTCCCGCGATTGGCCTAAGGGAGTGGGGCGGTAAGGCCCCATTCTCCCGTGAGAGAATCAGCCGGGGGGGTGAATTGGGGCCATGCCCCGGCTGTTTGAGCTACAGCCCCTTGCAGAGGTGCTGGAAGCCGTAGCTGGACTAACGAACTGGCAGGGGCTTCCTGCCCTCCCCACTCCGGAGCCTGGAAACCTGGCAGGGCTGCCAACCCCCTCACCCTGCGGGCTGCCCTGTCTAGCCATGTCGGATGCCGCCAGCTTCCTCCCAGGGCAAGGGGGTTTGGGGTCCCCGGGGAGCGGAGGAGCCAGGGGCCCCCTTAGCCAGGGAGGCAGGCGACAGAAGGCGCGGCCAGGGAAGGGCTGGATGTGCCAGCATTGGCCAGACGGGCGGCTTAGTCCAGACGCCTGCCCTTCAAGTAGGGGACTGGGCTGGTGCTGCCAGGACCCCCAACCGAGCTGGGGGTGGGGGTTGGCGTGGGTCTGCCCAGAGCCATGCTCAGGCCCTGCGGGTACCTCCTGCTGGTGACGGGGGCGTGACCCAGCACAGCACGGCATGACCGCCCCTCTGGGCCCAGGGATGGCTGTGGGGGCAGGGAGCACAGGGCAGGGGGTGGATGGGCTGGTGGGTGGCACGTCCCTGTGCCAGCTGGGATGGGGGGGTGGGGATCATGGGGGGGGGAGAATAAGGGGGGTAGCAGGCCCCTAGCTCTCCGGGCAGTGGCCTTTGCTAGTTGTTGAGGTGAAGTCCCTGTCTGGCCTTTCCCCTGCCCCCCACACCTGCAGGAGGGGGCCAGGCACCTGGCTAGCACAGGCTGGGGAAGGGGCTGCTGGGCCATACAGCCCACGGTACTGCCCCTGTCCTGGCTGGAGCTGGGCCTGCCCTCCCCGGGAGAGAGCAGCCAGGTCCCAGGTGCTTCAGCAGGGGTTTGGGGAGGGGGCTGCACCCCACCCACCACTGTCAGGGAAGTGTGGTGCAGCCTGTCCCGGCCCGGGAGGGGACTGCAGGGTCCATGTCCTTGGCACCGCTCAGGGCTGGTGGGTGGGTGGTGGCCCCTGCCCCATTTGTGTGGCAGAACCCACCCCCCCGTCTCTGTTCATGCTGACTGGCCAAGGGCTGAATGGGTCACAGAGACCCCACGCGGTGCAGGGCCAGCGTGGGGAGGAACTGGCTACTACGGATCCTGCTCTGCCAGCAACCCAACTCTCCTACCCCACCTTAGGCCAATCGTGGGGGGCTTCCCCTGGGACAGAGCCCCCTCATCCACCCACCTTCCAGTCAGCCAGGGTTGAGGGAGCCCTGGTGAACAGCTGGCCATCTACCACCTGGCTGTGTCTGACTCCGGGTCCCTGCAGTCCACCCCTTCCCCCATTCCATGGGCTGAAGATCAGGGTCCCCCCCCCGGGTTTTCTCCAGAGCCGCACCAGCCTTGCAGCAGGACCTGAGTTTCTGCTCCTCGTCTGGCCGTGTTTCGGGGGGGGGGAGGGCAGCCGTTGCTCTGAAGGCCTGCCAGATCTCCCCATCACAGCGAGAAACGCTGCTCATTGCTTCCTGCGGCAGGAAATCGGCAGCAGACCCACCGAAGCAGCGTGGAGAATCAGGCAGAACGGCCTGGCGGTGGAATGCCCCCAGGGCAAGTGGGGGACAACCACATCCGTTGGGAACTTGAAACCCCCCTCGACAAGAAACGCTTCGTTTATTCCCCCCGTGAACAGCCCACCAGGGGCCCAGGCCTGGGAGGTAACGCTGCAAGGCCTTAAAGCTGGGATGGGAGAAAAGTTTGGGACTTTGTGAAGGTGAGTGTGGGGGCTGGGACTGAAAGAACAGCTGCCTCCCATAGCTCCTTGACCCCTGGGGCGTTACAGACTGGGGGTAGAGATCTCTCCCCTTGAAATGCAGCTGTCTCTGGGGTGGAACAGGGCAGCTGACTACTAGACACGACAGGAATTAGGACTCCCGGTTGTACTTGCTGCTGACTGACCAGGGGCAAGACTCCTCCCTTCTCTATGCCTCTATTTCCCCATGTGCAAGGTGGGATAAGGGGTCTTTGCATCCCAGGGGGTTTAAGTACTTGGAGGTGTTCAGTTGCAAGGCCCCTGTAGGGCCAAGAGTTACTATTAACGATGGGCTGGGTCAATGGCTGACACTTCTCAGAAGTATTTAACCCATGGATCCCTGGATCTGACCCAGAGAGGTGTCGTTCCCCCCCCACACACACACACAATGCTCGGTCACACTCTTTCCAGCAGGTCACACTTTATTAGGCTGCTGCTCCAGTCTGCGCAGGCTCTGCCCTGGGAGGGTGCTCGGCTTGTTGGTGAATGGGTGCCACTGGCCCTGGATGCTGGGGTTGTCTGTGTGGAAGGGCTTGCGGATGCGAATGATCTCCAGCCCCGACTGGTTGGCCAGCTTCTGGACCAGCTGCGTTATCTCAGCCACTGTCTTGTCAGCGATGATCTCTTCCCTCACTGCTCCGTTCACTGGAAGGAGAGAGAAGAGCCCAGGGAGTTAGCCCAGACCTGCTCTTATCGCCGGACACGCAGGCTACACTCGGCATGGAGGTCTCTGAAGGCCTGGGGTGCAAAAGAAATGCAGTGGCAAGGCTAGTAATAAAGCACACGTCTGCAGCGCCTCATTTAAAGGGACCCCAATGTGAGCTACATGGACTCTGACCCCCTCCCCCACTGAAATGCAGCCACCTCTGGGGTGGAACATGGCAGCTGTTTGCAACAGTACACAACACTTGAGGATGGGATGCAAAGGAGAAACAATTTAAACTACAGGGGGCTTGGGGCGGTAGGTCACCCTCCCCATTTGGAATTTGGCAGTCGAAATATTGCCCTGATCCACGCCTGCTTAGCTGTAGGTCTGGGCACGTGGCTGCAAGCCAGACTCCTCTGTCCTTCCCACCCAGCTACCCCTCGGAGGGGGATGCAGGAGAGACTCCTACGCTTCTCATAGAATCATAGAATATCAGGGTTGGAAGGGACCTCGGGAGGTATCTAGTCCAACCCCCTGCTCAAAGCAGGACCGATCCCCAATTAAATCATCCCAGCCAGGGCTTTGCAAGCCTGACCTTAAAAACTTCTAAGGAAGGAGATTCCACCACCTCCCTAGGTAACGCATTCCAGTGTTTCACTGCCCTCCTAGTGAAAAAGTTTTTCCTAATATCCAATCTAAACCTCCCCCACTGCAACTTGAGACCATTACTCCTCGTTCTGTCATCTGCTACCATTGAGAACAGCCTAGAGCCATCCTCTTTGGAACCCCCCTTCAGGTAGCTGAAAGCTAGCTTCAGGCTGAGGGGGCGTCTGGCTTCTGCCCCCAGCGAGAGGCACAAGGATCTGCATCTTGTCAGCTGCATGCGTCATCAAGCCCCCGCAGGAATAACAGGGCCAGTGCTCCCGGCAGCTCAGCAGGAAGGCCCCTCTCTCGACACTGTCAGTGTGTCTCCATGCTGGCACAGCACAGCAAGGGGGCCGTCTTCATTTCTCTCGCCTCCCACCAGTTGCGTGCCTAGCCCTCCCAGGGAATCAGCGCAGCCCACGCCCAGGCAAGCCCCCTTCCTGCCAGACCCTGGGGCGATTGTTGTGCAAGCTGGGAAGAGGGGCAGCCGCTATTCTTAGCCCAGCGTGATGCGATCTGCAGTGGCAGGTCCCGTTCCGCGAGCATCTGCTAGAACGTCCTGCGGTTCCTCATGGCCTGATTTTTAAAATCCCTCCGCAGCCCCCTCTGCTCAGCTCTCTGGCTGTGCTGCTGAAAGGGGCTGCGCCGGCCGGGGGGGGAACCGAACAGGAGAGCTCCAGCTAGCGGCAGGGCAGGTTCTCCCTGCACCAAGGCGCCTTGCCTCTGCGGAGCGTCGGAGAGCTGTTCTGAATGGGCCCGTTCCCGGTTAAAGGGCTCCGGCGTGGGTTCAGCCGTCTTAGGGAGCGCTGCGATGGCGCTGGGGGCGGTGCAGGCAGCTGGCCCCCAAGCTGAGACCCCGCCAGCTCGCTGCACACAGGCTGCAGGACTGCTGGCCTCAATACACCTGCCAGCGGCATTCAGAGGCGTCAGTCAGGATGGGCTGACAGGTAGCCGCGGCCCTTGCACTGGGCACGATTTTTGATCGGTGCTCTGGCACCTCACGAAGAGCCAGACAGGAAACATTCAGCTGAAGGGCCAGCAAAGGACTCCTGCTTCCCTGTAACAACACCCGCGTCCCTGCGCTGAACCCAACAGCCCCACTCCAGCCTGACCAAGGGGAGAATGTGCCGCAAGGCCCATGCGGGAGATCCAGGGCCAGGGGTCTCTCCTGAGACCCTCCCACCAGTTATGGAGAGTCAATGGCACTTGTGCCAATTAACCCCTTTGCTGCTGGGAGAAGAGGCCTTGGCTTTCTCCAGGATGGGAGTGATCTTAACGAGTGCTCAGTGAATGGAACACAGCCGGGTAACGCGCTCCCATCAGGAGCCTGCCAGAGACCTGAGGAGGGGGCAGGCTGGAGGACAAGAAGGGGCAAGTTCTCCTGTAGCTCGGCACTGGCAGGTTTCAGCTCCACGCGGAGAAGCATGTGCAGGGACTCAGCTGGCGTCAGACTGTCCTGGCGAGGACAGCCCAGTTCTCTTCCAATCGCTCCCGGTGTTCAGAGCCCGCTCTGCGGGCAGGGGGACGCAGGGCTGGGGAAGGGAGTTCCCTGGCGGGCATGGGGAGGGTTAAAGCACCAGCAGGAAACTGCACTTTAAGACAATTGCTGATCCTTACCGAGCTGCTTGGGTTTGCCAGCTGGGATAGCCATGCTCTGCGTGATGCCCGGGTGGCAGCCTGGCTAACGGGAGTATGCTATGGCACTCCTGAATAGGAACAGGGCTGCATGCAGGCTGCAGACAGCCATCGCCTTCAGCCAAACCACTGAGCTCTTGAACGCTTCCTCAGTCAGAGACCAGGAGACAACTGGCCATGGGGCTGCAGGCCCAGCAGGGTGGGAGAAGGGGAGCCTGATCGGGGCAGGGCTCAGCAGCAAAGGGATTTGCCAAGTGACCAGCCCCCTCCTCTACCCCTCTCCCAATTACATCTACCTCCTCCCCTCGCCCTGCTCCAGCCCATCCTAAATGCTGCACCTGAACATCACTTACTCCTGCACCCTCACCCGTTGCGAACCACTTCTCTGGCTTCGCAAACTGCTCCCCCTTTGCCTTCAGGGCCTTGTTACACCTCTGCTGGCATCCCCTCCCCCCTTTCTGCTCTCCCAGTGACCCCAGCCTCCATAGCTGTTCTACCATGTGCCTCTGTCCCCACGGCTTGGGATACCCTTCCCTTCAGAAACCTCCTGGGCAAATGGCTGCCCTCCCCTGGTCCACATCACTCCTCAAAACTTGCTTCTGCTGCATCACCTACAAGGAAATACTTACCCCTCCCTCCCCCGCCCCAGGTGTGACCGACTGTGCCATCTGATCAAGTGCTAACAGGGTTCTCCTCGCCAGATCATCTAAGCAACTAAACTGAGTGATCCTCTTTCAGCAGCCTGGGTCCCTTCTTATCATGTGTTATATCCTCCCTTGTCTGTCTAGTCCATCATTCAGCCTGTAAGCACTTTGGGACAGGGCCCTGTCTTCTGCCAGCAACCTAGCTGCTTGGGGGCACTGTGCAATGATCTCACCATTTCCAGTGAGCAAAACTCAGAGGCAGAAGTGACTTTCTGTACAGCTACTCCAAGCTCTGAATTGCCAAACAATAACCTACTGCCAGCAAGAGCTGATTCTAAGAGGACATGTCTCAGATCAATGCATTTCCACACGTGATCACGTCAATGCCTCTCTAGCCTTTCTGTCCACAGCAAAATGCTGAGTGCTTTGCATTTTCTTCTCCAGATACAGTTCTTTACTCTGCTTTTTGTCCTATTTGTGCATCTGAGAAATCTATTCAGGGAGACAGCACCACCTACCCTTCAGAAGCCGTACTGCGATGCTAAGGTAGTACTTCCCTGGCAAGATGTTAAAAGCCCACTGAAACTGCCTAGATTTCAAATTAGCAGTGTTGCTATAACCACGCACCTGCCAGGAAATGAGACAGACAAGGTGGGTGAGATAATAACTTTTATTGGACCAACTTTTGTTGGTGGAAGAGACAAACCTTTGTGCTACGCAGAGCTGTTCTTCAGGGCTGATCTCTGTGTAGTTTGAAAGCTTGTCTTTGTCTCCTCCACCTGCAGAAATTAGGCCAGTAAAAGACTCTCTCACACACCTTGTCTCTAGTGGATTTCAAGCTGATTTAAATATAATTTCAGGTCCTACATCTGGTCCTGACCAACTGCTGTGGTCTTACAATCACATTTTTAAATTGTTTTTTTCTCTTCTTTCCTGCTGCAAGAGACCCCGAACAGGGGAACTGGAGTACATGAGGCATACGTGCGGTCTTAAAAGCAAGCTTACACAAACTTCCTTTTAGTTTCTTGTTAGTTCTCTTTGTTGCTTTAACAGATGCATGATTTTCAGACTATGACTAAACTGGGTGTCCATTTAACAAAAGCTATCATTTTCTTGGGCACTTTGACAGCACAATATGAACTGCATTATACTTCCAAGAGCTTATTCCCCCAATCCAGCCATCTGTCTGGTCTGGGTATAGCTTTACTTCGTGGAGTTTGATTCTCTCCATCCACAAAAGACTCGCAGCTCTACCGCCAGAGAAGTCCATTGTCATAAGTCTAGAAGCTGGGGCTTGTCAGTGCTTAAAAATTAATTCAGATTAAGATAGCATGTACATTTAAAGCACTCTAGCTAGTCCTGAATAATTCCATGTGTGGACTCTCTTATTCTAAAGTAAGAATGCCTAGTTCTGGTTTAACTCCACTTTCAAAGAGGATTAAGTTATCTTTTACCTTCATACAGCTCTTCCCTTTAATGCAAGTCTCTTTGATCTGGGAGGAAGCACCCTCCAATGTGATGCTTTAAAACCCGTTTTCCGGGATGACTGTTAAATACCAGGGGAATTCTCAACGAGTCTCCCCTTCATTTAAGTTGGAAGCAGCATGTTTCATACTCACAATATTCTGCGACCACTGTGGGACTTCTGCATTTCTGTGGGGTCACATACACCACCACACCAGGGTTCTGCTTGGCAAAGTCCAACACCTTCTCTTCTATGTAGCCTCTACAACAAAAAAGCAGGGAGAAATCAGAGGTGAGGGGTCAGTACTATACCACCTATATGTGAGCTCTATGACCCACCTTACAGAAGGAGTCAGGGTACAGGTGTGCTCCCCTGACGTAGGGACCACCCACCTGGCACCTAGCAGCCCGCTGAGTGAGACAGGGGAGCCAGGATGAAAGGTCTGAGTGCAGGGAGTAGGAGCTTAGTGCACAGATCTTAATCTGTCCTCCGTGAGTCCTCAGAGTGCCTGGGGGTCAGGGATTGCCTGTACATACCTCCCCCTCAGGGTAGAGGTCAGAGTGCAGGGGTCACAGCTCCTACCCGCCCGGGATAGAGGTCAGGGGTCGGGGGGTCACGGCTCCTACCCGCCCGGGATAGAGGTCAGGGGTCGGGGGGTCACGGCTCCTGTCCGCCCCGGCTAGAGGTCAGGGGTCGGGGTCACGGCTCCTGCCTGCCCCGGCTAGAGGTCAGGGGTCGGGGGTCACGGCTCCTGCCCGCCCCGGCTAGAGGTCAGGGGTCGGGGGTCACGGCTCCTGCCCGCCCCGGCTAGAGGTCAGGGGTCGGGGGTCACGGCTCCTGCCCGCCCCGGCTAGAGGTCAGGGGTCGGGGGTCACGGCTCCTGCCCGCTCCCGGGTTAGAGGTCAGAGTGCAGGGGCCAGGGGGGGTCACGGCTCCTGCCCGCTCCCGGGTTAGAGGTCAGGGGTCGGGGGTCACGGCTCCTGCCCGCTCCCGGGTTAGAGGTCAGAGTGCAGGGGCCAGGGGGGGTCACGGCTCCTGCCCGCTCCCGGGTTAGAGGTCAGGGGTTGGGGGTCAGGGCTCCTGCCCGCCCCGGATAGAGATCAGGGGTCGGGGGATCAGGGCTCCTGCCCGCCCCGTCAGGAGTCAGGGGTCAGAGGTCGGGGGGTCAGGGCTCCTGCCCGCTCCCAGGCTAAAGGTCAGAGGTCGGGGGGGTCAGGGCTCCTGCCCACTCCCAGGGTAGAGGTCAGGGGTCGGGGGGTCAGGGCTCCTGCCCGCCCGGGTCAGAGGTCGGGGGTCGGGGGTCACGGCTCTGCCCGCCCCGGCTAGGGGTCGCGGGGGACGCACCTGGCCCCGCGCGAGCTCTGCCCGCCGGGGCTGAAGGCCAGGCTGAGGCGCTGCAGCTGACACACGTAGCGGCCCAGCCCGTTGCGCAGGACGCTGCCCAGGTAGCGGCTCGCAGTCCCGCGCGCGGTCATGGCGCCGGGCGGCTCTTCCGGCTCCGGCCCCGCCCCGGAAGTGACGCGGCTGTTGTGGTTCCGGGGTCGGGGGAGGATGGCGCCTTCCGCGCTGCACGTGCGGGGCCCGGGAGCGGGCGGGGGCGCGCGGGGGGCGCCGGCCTGAGGGGCGGGACCGGGCTCAGCGCTGCTGGGGGGAGGGGCGCCGGGTCAGAGGGGGGCTGCCGGGGGGGGCAGGGGGACTCCGCGGGGGGGCTGCCGGCGGGGCAGGAGGGGTTGAGGGGGGCTCCCGGAGGGGCAGGGGGACTCCGGGGGGGCAGGAGGGGTTGAGGTGGGAGGGGGTGCAGGGAGACTCCAAGGGGGGCTCCCGGAGGGGCAGGGGGACTCCGCGGGGGGGCTGCCGGGGGGCAGGGGGACTCCGCGGGGGGGCTGCCGGGGGGGCAGGAGGGGTTGAGGTAGGAGACTCCGAGGGGGGGCTGCCGGGGGGGGAGGGGGACTCCGGGGGGGCTGCCGGGGGGCAGGAGGGGGTTGAGGTGGGAGGGGGTGCAGGGAGACTCCAAGGGGGGCTCCCGGAGGGGCAGGGAGACTCCGGGGGGGCAGGAGGGGTTGAGGGGGGGCAGGGGGACTCCGGGGGGGGACTGCCGGGGGGGCAGGAGGGGGTTGAGGTGAGAGGGGGTGCAGGGAGACTCCAAGGGAGGGTTGCCGGGGGGGCAGGGAGACTCCGAGGGGGGGCTGCCGGGGGCAGCCAGGTGAACTTGGGGCACCCTGTGCTGGAGGCTGGCCCCAGTGGGATGATGGGGGTGCCCCCCTCCAGAGCCCCCCTGCGCCTGCTTTCTGTGCTCGCCGGCTGGGCGAGGGGCCGGGGAGCCCCGCGGAGCCTGGGGGCCCTCGCTGGCCCCCCCCAGCGGCACTACAAGAAGGAGACGCTCCCTGCCTCCGAGGGCCCCATCCCGCCCGTGACCATCACCGAGATCCGCCAGTACCTGCGAGCCCAGGGCATCTCCTTCCACGACGGCTACAGCTGCCTGCATGTGCCCAGCCTCTTCGTGGAGGGGCCGGGAGAGCAGCAGCAGCCCCCCACTGGCAGCGCCCGCTACAGCCTCTTCATCGACAAGACCACGGGCAGCTTCGTGTGCACGGCCACCCTGGCCGAGGGCACTTGGCAGGACTTCCAGGCTAGCGTGGAGCTGAAGCACAAAGGAGTCCCTCATGCTGGTCTGGAGCAGCTTGACTGGGTGGACCAGACTGGGGAGGATGCCCGCCATATCTGGGACCGGGCCCTGCCGCTCTGGGAGCTGCTGGATGAGGAGGAGACTCGGACGGCCAAGGCCATGTTCGGCATCTCCAAGGTGTCGGACGCCACCCTAAAACGCTTTGGGGTGCGCTACCTGAGGGCTGCTCGCACCCTAGTCTTCCCCTGGTTCAGCCCCCGTGGCAGCGGCCTGAAAGGCCTGAAGCTGCTGGGGGCTGAGTGCCAGGGGGACACGGTACGTTACGTGGAGAACACTCTGCCGCGGCCGAGTGCCTATCACAACCTCTTCGGGCTGCCCCTGATCGGCCGCAGAGACACAGAGGTGGTGCTGACAGGCCGGGAGCTGGACACCCTGGCACTGTACCAGGCTACTGGCTTGCCCAGCTTGTCCTTACCCCGGGGGGCTACCTGCCTGCCTCCAGCCCTGCTTCCCTACCTAGAGCAGTTCAAGCGCATCACCCTGTGGCTGGGCGAAGACTTCCGCTCCTGGGAGGCTGCCAAGCTCTTCGCCCGCAAACTGAACCCCAAGCGCTGCTCCCTGGTGCGACCCGGTGACCAGCAGCTCCGGCCCCTGGAGGCTTTCACCCGCGGCATGAACCTCTCCAAGATCCTCCGCTCCGCCCTGCCTGCCGGTCACAAGTCAATCATCTCCTTCCGCCAGCTGCGGGACGAGGTCTTTGGGGAGCTGTCCAACGTGGAGCAGGTGTCCGGGGTCAAGTGGGCCCGCTTCCCTGAGCTGAACAAACTCCTCAAGGGCCACCGCAAAGGGGAGCTCACCATCTTCACAGGTGACTGGCTAGTGGCGTGAGGGAGGGGGCTGGGAGAGTGGGACTCCTCTGACACCTTCGGCCTCTGTGTTTGAGCACTTCATCCCTCTGTCTTTCTTTGACCTAGTCGAGGTGTGGGGTCTCTCCATTCCTGCAGAGGCGCTCTTGTCACTCCCCTTGTCATTGATAGTACTCCTATAGCCAGGACTCAGTTGAGGTGGCTCCTACAGACTTGTGGGTTCCTGTTTAATCCTCTCTTCCCCACCTGGAATTACTGGTAATGTCATATCCTGCACTGTAACAGCTGACTGTGATGTTACCAGGAGCCAGTTTGATTTCCAGTGAGGAATGAGCAGCAGGAGCTGCCAGACATTGAAGCGATAGAGCCTCTTTTCATACCATTGGATTTAGAAATTATATTCCCTCTTGTTCCCGCCCCCACTGGAAAATGTAAGATACCTGCAGAAGTTTCTGAAGGACTCTTGGGCTCAGTTGATCCTGTTGAAGTCCATCCAGGTAAACGTGGCTCAGTTTCTTTTTTCCAGGCTGCTTTAAGTGAGGTGTAAATTCCCTGTGCATCTAGCCCGCCTGTTACTGCGGGCATGGTCACGAGAGGTCGTACGCTAGTTCCGCATCACTGGTTTCATCTGGAGAACCCTCTTGTGAGGGTGTACGTAACTCAGCACAGAATCTGGCCCTTCAGCATTAGAGACAGAAAAGACCTGTTGGGTCTCATTGAGTCCTTGACCAGTGGAGGGCTGGGCCCTGCAGTATATTCCCCAGTGACTTCTCCACCCCAGATAAGTGGCTCTCAACTAGGGAGGTTCTTCCCTTGTCCTAGTCTCTATTAGGAAGAGTTTCCTGGTGTTCAACCCCCTGCAGCATTCTCTGGCTGGCAAGGCAGGAGAGCCTGTCAGTTCTAGCTCTCATTGAACCTATTTCCATTGAAACAGGCCCGACGGGCAGTGGGAAAACTACCTTTATCAGCGAGTATGCCCTGGACCTCTGCATGCAGGGGGTGAACACCCTGTGGGGAAGTTTTGAGATTAACAACGTGCGCCTGGCCAAGATCATGCTGACCCAGTTTGCGGTCAGGCGGCTGGAGGAGCAACTGGACCAGTTCGACGAGTGGGCAGACAAGTTTGAGGACCTGCCACTCTACTTCATGACCTTCCATGGGCACCAAAGCATCAAGTAACGTATCTGCCAGCAGCCCCGCTCTTGCACATCCACACTCGTGAGACCTTTGCATCACATTCACCATGGCGGCAGTGATCTGCCCCCAGAATATTTCGTATTAATATAACGTGCTGTGGGGCAGACAGGGGCACAGGGAGGTGAAGGGAGTTCCCCAGGATCGCACAAGAGCTGCCAGTAGAGTTGGGTTAGAACTAGGCAGTTCTTGACTCCAAGTCTTGTGCCCAGTCCACTGGACCACACCTCCGAGAGGGACCTGGAGGGTCCTGTGTTGCTATGCAGACTGTGATCTGGGGCGCTTAGATGGGCTGGATGGAATCACCAGAGCCATTTGGTACCTAATACTGCAAATGCCTGCCGTCTGCTGCAGGTCACTTGAGGGAACACACCTTTGCCTCTGGGGGAAGAGAACAGCAGCAGCATTACAGACGAGGAAGGATCAGGCCTTTCGTTTGGCGTCTTACAGCCAAAAGTGTGTCTGTGATGCCTTCTGTCCAAAGCACCTTGTGAGTGTCGATTTAATTAACCACACGGCCCAGCCTGTAGATCAGGGTGCAAACCCCTTGTATAGCCGGTAGGCTGAGGTGGTGACTTGCCCAAGGTCTTGCAGTGAGTCAGTGGCACAGCTAGGAATGGCTCTTCAGAGTCCCCGTCCCATGCTCCAACCACAATCCCCTCATTCCTCCTCTCACCTTCACAGGAACCAGCTTCTCTGGTGCCTCATTTGCCTGGGCTGAATGCGTGTGACTGAGGCACCTTCTTCTCCTTTCCCCCTCAGGACGGTGATAGAGACCATGCTGCACGCAGTGTACATGTATGATATCAGCCACGTGGTCATTGACAATCTCCAGTTCATGATGGGGCAGGAGCAGCTCACTGTGGACAGGTGACCCTCTTCCCTCTTACTTGGCGCGTTCCACTCATGCTGCTTCTCCCCGGCCTAGAACCTCCTCATGCAGTCCTCTCCAGTGTAACCGTGGAACCTGGTTCCTTAGGGCCCCATCTCACTCCTTCTCCTTCTTCTTACCTTGACCCATGTGTGCCAGGGAGCCTTTCCTCATCTAGAGGCGCTGCCTGTATAATGTATTTAGGGAATTTGGTTTTATTACTGTCTGCATTGTGGCAGCACCTAGGGGCCCTAAGTCATAGACCAGGTCTCGTTGTGCTAGGCGCTCTATCGATAAAATACCTTTGAAGAGAATGTCCCGTTAGTCAGTGCCTGCAAGGTGAGCCCTGGCATTTACACCGTTTTCTGGGTTTAGATTTTTTGGTGCAAAGTGTTTTCTCAGCTGGGAATCTTACGTGACAAGAAGATCAGGGCAAAAGGGGGGAAAGCATTCCTTCAGGTGGGTTCGCATTAGGAGATACATTAAAAGCTGTTTTATCCGGCATGTTAGGGGAATGGAGGATACTGGTAAGTGAAAAATGACGGTTAACTAAGAGGGAGGGAGTTTGGGCGCATGGCTGGGGGTTGGGGCGTGGGAGGGTGTGTGCATGGCGCAGACCCTGAGAGGGAGTTTGGGTGCAGGAGAAGGCTTGGGGCAGGGAGTTGGGGGATGGGAGGGGCCACGGGGTACCAAATACGGGGAGCACTCACCTCAGGCGGCTCCCCGCAAGCGGTGACCTGTCCCAGCTGCTCCTAGGTGGAGGCACGGCAAGCAGCTCTGTGCGCTGCCCCAGCCCCGCCCCAAGTGCTGCCTGGCCAATGGGAGCTGCAGGGGCAGCGCCTGAGGGCAGAGGCAGCGTGCAGAGTTGCCTGTCGCGCCTCCGCCTAGGAGCAGACGGGACAGGTTGTCGCTTGTGAGGAGCCACCCGAGGTGAGCGCCCCCCAGATCCCGCACCCTCTCGTGCGCCCCAACCCCGTGCTGGCCCCACGCCAACTGGACTATAAACTGGATTTTCAACGAAGATCAGAAATGCTGGTTTAGAGAGCTTTCTGGTTGGTGAAGTGCCAGATAAAACAGCTTTTACTGTACCAAGGTGAGTCCCTCTCTGACGTGACTTTGTGTGTGGTGCTGCAGTGTTTGAGTTATGGTATAAAAACCTAATGGATTAAAAATGGTTCATTGGTGGGGGGATATTTAAATTATTTTATTTACTAGAATGATTTTTTGCTTTTCCAGCCCCTGCAGGATCTCAAGGAGCTTTGCAAATGTAGCAACCTGATACACAGACAGTGCACAGGGGTCACTTCAGCCACTGCTGAAATGCGGTGTCTTCTGGGGAATGAGGGGGAGCTGTCTGACAGTGCTCAGCAACACCAGGTAGCATTTTAGTGCTGGAAGGGCGCTTACTGGACTGAAGCTGCAGGGGGTTATAGGGAGGCAGAATGCACCTGAGTTGGCGTTTGGCCCCGGATTATGGGGTCTTTGTGACACACAAGAGATGAGCACTTTGCTTTCTATGTAGCAGCCTTTCCTTTTAAAGAGGCACTGCTTGCTGTTTGCTGCAGGACCCCGTTGTGCCAGGCACCATAAAAACACAGCAAGAGACAGTCCCTGCCCCAAAGAGCTTAGTCCAAAACTAGATTGACATTGAGATTTCTCAAGCGCTCGGGTCCCCAGGAACCAATCTCGATGGGGATGACACAGGACCGGGCCCTTCATCTTAGCGCCTCAAAGTGCTTCCCAAACATCAGCGGCCAGAGCCTCTGCTGATACGATTGGGTGCAGCTCCACTGAAGTCTACCCACCGGCACCTGTCCCATCCTCTCTCAATCCTCATGTGGGGCAGGGAAGCCTTAGTAGAGGGGTACATTGAAATGCAAAGAGATTAAGCAACTTGACTAGGGTCATGCTGGAGTGTGTGTCAGAACCGGGAATAGAGCCCAGGAGTCCTGACTCCATCTTCTGCGCTCATCACTGCATGGTGCTCTAGCTGCTAGCAGGAAGGATGGCTTAGTGGATAGGGGACCGCCTCGGACTTGGGTGCTGTGGGTTCAGTTCCCCGCTCTGCCATAGACTTCCTGGGTGACCTTGGGCAAGTCACTCAGTCTCTATGCCTCAGTTTCCCATCTGAGCAATGGAGACAGTAGCTCTGCCTTGCCTCCCAGGGGCATCGGCTCCATCAGTGAGCCTGAGGTGCTGAGGGCAATGGGAGTCAGACAGTCCCTAGAGAGATGGATAATCACCAGGAAATGAGAGATGTAGAGAAACAGTCTGTATCAGGCAGGGCTCATTTCACTTCCTAATGGTAGTGTAAGTTCCCCTCTTTCCTCAAAACTGCATCTTGCCCTCACTTCATGCCCCACTGCTGTTGCAAACCAGAGCTGAGGAACACCCCGCTCTGGCTGGCTCTTTACCATCCCCAAGCCCCACATGAAATGACCCCCTCTGCTTGCTAGCTGGGCAGAGAGCGGCATGTTCGATGCCACGCTTCTGGCTCTTAAGCAGGGTCTGGTACCCTGCAGGAGCGGGACTTGTGACTCTCCAATTTATGCTATCCCTTTGGGTGCCGTCACTGCCTATAAACTGGAATCGCCTGATTGCCTCTGTGAGAAGGGATGAAGACAGGCTCCGGGGCTCTCTGGATTGCAGGGAGGCTGGTCTCTTTATTCTGCTCTCAGATTTCACCCCATCCAAAACCCCAATTTATTGCTGAGATGGAATAGTGGGGGCTTTATCTGGTAAAGAGCTCTGCTTTTTAAAACTGGAGACTGCATGACCATGCCTGTAAGAGTCATTTTTTTGTTCAAAGTTGGTAACAAGTGTTATAGGCTAATTAGGGTGTGCTGAATCCAGATATGGTTGTTCCCAAGCTGTACATTGTGTACAAAGGCCTCTGCAGTGAGAACAAGGTAGCACATGGAAATCACTGACGGTTCAATCTTTATTACCTTTGTGTTTAGGATTAACAAACTTCAGTTGGATTTTACTGAGCTACAGGATGTAATAAAAGTGAGCAAACAATATGCACAATCTTTATCAAGATATTGAATTTCAGCTTTTATTTGGCAACAGGTACTAGGAATATTTGAATGTAATACCACCAGGAAAGAGCGTGTTTATGCAGCTCTTATATATTGAGCATTACCACCTTGAAACAAAAAAGCTGATTTAACTATTAGAAACACAACGCCTAATCTGGAAACACCTGCTTTGAAAACAAGTGAAAGTACTTTCCTGACTGAACGTTAAGAGAACATTTGAATGCACATGTGTTAATGTTGTACTAGATCACAGAACTTTGGGTCTTGACAGCGGCAGATTGAATCAACTTCGGATTAGGTCTCTCGTTATGACACGCCTACTTATTTAATGCAGCCATCCTAAGTGTCAGAGACATTGACATAACCTTGTTCCAGTTTTCTACGTTTGCATGCTCCTGCACAAACAAGCCGTGCTGTCCTGTGCTCACATCACTGACTTTTGCACCCTCTTGTGCAGCCACAGAATATGGTGGTATTGGTGGCAGTGACCACCGACTCTGTCCTCCTGTTTCCAACCCATTATATTGCATCTTCTCTTTACTGGCTACTGCCTCCCTTATTCTGTGCATCCTTGTTCACCTGCTTCACGCACATCTTCTCTACTTGATTCCTGGCAAATAATCCAGAGACTAGGAACTCAGGTGGCTCTAGTGAGACTTACATGCAGTTCCATGTTTTACTTACAACTGTGACCAACTGGAGTGTCATAAACCACTGCCCCATCTAACTGCTGTTGCTTTATTTGTAAAATATGTCATCACCACCACTTCTGTGTTAATTTTTCCCTCACTACAAAGCATGATGGGCTATGAAACCAAGGCCAAGCATCTGAGAAAATGATTTCACATATTACAGGAAAAATAACTTCCAAGCTATGATTAACTTATTGCTAATATTAAGGTCTATGGATGACTGGATATTATAAAGAGTTGAATACTAGGGTGCAAAAGGTGTTAAAACCGTGATGTGTGTCATTTCAGTTCTGTTCTTAAGAGACTGAAAGGGAATTATGCCAGACAATGTGACAAGTTCAAGCACGCCCAGTTGGTGTTTCAAACCTTTCTGGGGAATTTTAGCGGCTATGTTTGTTTGAGGGTCTAAACGTCAGAATTCAGCTTGGTGACAATCAATTTCAAAATCAGCAGGTTCCAGTTATGGTAGAAGAAGTTGATACCAGCTTTTAACAAAGCGTGCAACTAGACCCCTTCTAGAGGATGGACTGAGATTTCTGTCTAGTCTAATGGTTTGTTTGTTTGGAGCAGGAATCTGGCAATCAGGACTCCTGGATACTAGTCCCGCCTCTACCTGGTTGTGTGAACGTTGGGGAGTCACTCCCCTTCTCCCTGCCTCCATTTGCTCATCTGTTAAGTGGGGATAATGGTCCTTTTAACCCACCACTTCTATGGAGCTGTCGATGTGCAGTGTGTCTGAGCACCTCATAATCATTAGCATATTTATCCTCACAGCACCCCCATGAGGCAGGGCAAGGTTGTTACCCCATTTCACAGATGGGGAACTGAGGCACAGAGAGGCTAAGTGATGTGCCTGAGATCACCCAGTCTGTGGCAGAGCAGGGATTCAAACCCAGCTCTCCCAAGTCCTCGGTTAGCACTCCAACTATTAGACCATCCTCCTCTTTAATTGCACTGTCACTGTTTGCAAGAGGCTCGTTGCCTGCGTGTGGGAAGCACTTCCCGGAGCCATGCCATGAGCAATGTCTCTTCCTCATCTCACCCCCTTGCCGTCTTGCTGTTCCAGGCTTGCGGTCCAAGACTACATCGTGGGTGCCTTCCGGAAGTTTGCCACGGACAACAGTTGTCACGTGAGCCTGGTCATCCACCCTCGGAAGGAGGACGAAGAGCGAGAGCTTCAGACGGCCTCTATATTTGGGTCTGCGAAGGTGAGCGGCTATTGGGAATAACCCAGGATTGGATCTGCTCAGGCTGTGTCAGCAGCTGGCCAGGAGTCGTGTGTCAAATGGAGCAATTTACAATTGCCTGTCTTAAAAGAGTTTATTTGAGCATAAGCTTTAGTGAGCTACAGCTCACTTCATCAGATGCTACAGCTCACAAAAGCTTATGCTCAAATAAATTGGTTAGTCTCTAAGGTGCCACAAGTACTCCTTTTCTTTTTGCGAATACAGACTAGCACGGCTGCTACTCTGAAACCTGTTAAAAGAGTTCGTGGCCCATGCGGACTCCATCTCCCAGAATGCAGTGCTCTGTCGTGATGCGTCTTCCTGGCTACCGTGGCCCTTGTATATGGCTTTGCTTGCGTAGAAATGAGCCCGTTCGGGGCTGTTCCCTACAGCACAGTCCTGATGGTCACTGGTAGCAATTCGTGCACCTGGGTCACTGATAACTTCTGGTCTCAGCCCAGAGAGGAGCAGGTGTCTTGTAAATTGTGAGTAAAACTGGTTTAGGCAGTTCCAGGTCTGGCACCTTCCCCTAGTATCTAGACCCCTCTTCCAGGCACCTACGTGTGGAAGTTCCGGTGGGTTTGTTTTGCAGTCCTGGTGGTGGCGCTTTATCCCTTTGGGACCAGAGCGGGTTAGGAGCCCTCTTCTGGGAATAAAATCAGTGAACAGTGGGACGTCAGCTAGGGGCATGCTCTGGTGAAGCAGAGTGTAGACCTACTCTTAGTGTGGGAGACTGGGGGGATGTGTGCATGAACAACCCTCCCTGAGCCGTATTGGGCTCTCTAGGTGATCTGGGAGCATGCAGTCTCTTAAGGGGGGGGTGTATACGAAGGCGAGTCCTGACGCGCAGCGGGGCGTCGGGGCCACACCAGGCTGCAACAGGCTCTGTGCCCTCCTGCGAGCCCCAGTCGTACATCTCTGTTCAGTGAGTTTGTCCTCATGTGGCTTTAAACGGAGAGCCCTTGAGTGCGGCTCCAAGCCAGTGGTTAGACCCGTCCTGGTCTGCCTTCATTAAACGCTTTCTGATGTGCCAGCCATCCTCGAGGGAGTGGGGCTGTAATTTCCTTCTTGAGGATCCAGGGCGGTTTTCTTTCCTTCCATGTGGTGACGTGTGGAGTGCAAAGGAGGCTCTGTCTCTCAGGGACGCTTGTACCTGCTTCCCAGTGTCTTGCCATCCCTAGTGGCCCGAGTAATGTAGGAGTCCAAAGGGCTGGAGTGTCCCAGAACAGTAAATAGCCATGAGTCGGTGTCTCCGAACGGTCCCAGAGGTCCTGACTATGGCAACCTGGCCCGGTCCCCATTCTGGCTGGCCCCGGTCTCTCGTGACTGGACCTAGTTGCTGGGTCCCAGCCACCCGGGTGTGGGCAGAGCCTGGTCGCTGGTCTGATGCTGGCTCTGTAGGGGTCACTCCCTATCTCTATGCCCTTCCGTGGGACAGGCAACTCTGCTGTCCTGCTGCCCCTGGGACCAGGGCCTCTGATGATCTCCTGAACCCCCCTAGTCCCATGGCTTATGCTTGCCCCCACCCAGGCTGTGGCCACTCTGGGCTCCTAGTTTAACCCCTTCAGGGACAGCGTGGCAGAAAGGCCAGGAGCACAGGGGCTTTCCCAGCCACTGGAGAGCCACCGTTCATTGCAAAACAACGAAATTCCTGAGACATCCCTCCCACACGCACTCCTCTGAGTCGGGAGTCTTGTCAGCGTGTCAGGCTGGGCAGAGCCCCTCCTGCCTTTTCCCTCTCCAGCCTGGGCTGGCTTGTGGCTACGGTCTCTGCCCAGGCTGCCCCCCTCCCGCGGTCTCTGCCCCCTTTTTCCAGGTGCCCAGGGTGAGAAACTCCAGCCCTTCCCCCAGCCAGGCTCCTGCCTCGAGAGAGTTCATTGTTCCATGGGGTCTGGCCAGCAAATCAAAGCTGACGGGCCTAGGTTGTTCTGGGACGGCTTCGCAATCCTAGCGATTCAGCCCTTTCCCAGCCCGGCACCTATCGGGAATGCAGCTCGCCGGTGGGCCTTGGCGGGGCTGGCAGCTTTCAGCACAGAACCAACTGGGAGACAGGGTACAAACAGAATCTGACACAAGCACGTCCCGCTGTGTCCCACTCACAGTTCGGTCATTACCGATCCCAGTGCACTTTCCCCAAGCGCCAGGGGCTAAATTCAAATTGTGCGAGTCACGCTCTGCCTACCATCTCCTATAGTTTTAATTGGCTGTGGAATTCTTCACTTCCTATCCCCTAGTGTTGCTGGGTGCTGTTGGATGTGCGTTCTGCCCCAGAGGTGGCTGCATTTCCGAGGTGCACAAGGCATTTATATTTGCATAAACGCACAGGCACTGCCTGAAGTACTCTGGGACCCTTCAGTCTGACAGGTGTGTGTCCAAGTCCAGGTACCTCTCTCCCCATGGCCTTCTCCTTTCTCTCTCTCTCTCACACCCAGGCCAGCCAGGAGGCCGATAACGTGCTGATCCTCCAGGACAGGAAGCTGGTGACGGGGCCAGGGAAGCGATACCTGCAGGTGTCAAAGAACCGCTTTGATGGGGACGTGGGGGTCTTCCCCCTGGAGTTCAGCAAAGCGTCCCTCACCTTCTCCACCCCTATCAAGGGGAAGACCCGGCTGAAGAAGGTGAAAGATGACAGTGGAGCGCCGCCCAAGCAGGCTCCAGCTGGAGGCAGCGGGGCCTCTAAGAAGCAGTGACCCAGCCCATGGAATGGGCTGCTCTGGCAAAATCCCTTCCCCGGGGCACTCCTCGGCCAGTGTTCACCCCAGCCCTGAGGGGAAGGGGGCTGGAGCAGAGGAGATGTTAACCCTAACCCTAAGGGGTGTTCCCTGTGCTGCTGGCCTGGCCAGGCCTGGGTTTCCTGCAGGCTCCTCACCCCTCTGTGGGGAACCTCGGCTGGGTTGTGTTTGGGGAGGAGGAATCACACACCTACCTCTGCGTTACGGTCAGATAAGCTATAAACAACACCCCGGCTGACGGAAGGCGAGATGGACACAGGATGGGGCACAGGGGGAGTCCTGTGCGTTATGCCCCCGTCTGTTCACTTAGCACAGGTCCCTGTCCGTTTGTCCCTGGGGAGCCTTATGTCCGGACGCTGGGCTGCTGAGTCGGTGTTGCCTTTGGGCTGGATGTCCGTTTGCCAGACTCTCTCTGCTTGCTCCCATCCCTGGAGTATTTCAGCCAGTGCGGGTAAATCCTGACTCCACACCCTGGCACCAAGCAGGACACTGGTGTGTTTAAAAACTGTGAGCGGGATAACTTACCAGGGACGTGTAGCAGGCTGGTGCACAGATCCCTCCCCTCCGCAGAGCGGGACTCCTAGCCAGGTGTGGGTCACAAGCCAGTGTGAGTTTGCCAGGGCTTCTTGACTCAGTCCCTACTGCACGTCTGGTCTGTGTCATAAAACTGCTGCTGAATTAGCTCCTCTTGTCTCAGGAGACCTCCCTTCCTTCAGTCCTGGACTGGGATGGTGGTTCTGCAGGCCAGTCTGGAGGGGCACCAGCAGAACTGGGCAGGTCCCAATGCTGGACTAGGTCGGGATTGAGAGGCACCGACAGAGCTCTGCAGGGCTGGGATAGCAGGCAGTTGCGGGTTGGGATTTAGGGACACCGGCAGAGCTGTGGGGGGCTGTATGTGATGAGTGAGGTGCATAGCCAAAGCTGTGTGGGTGGAGGGGTACCCAGCTCCGGCCCACACTGTCACATGAATCCCTCACTTCCACAAGCCCTGGGAGAAGGTAGGAGGGAACGGGAGGTGCAGGGCGGAAGCCAAGTGCCCAGTGACTTGGGGACTCATGGCAGAGAAGCAGAAGTGACACAGCTGATGGCGCTTGTTCCTGCCTGGTTCCCATAAAACAGATTGTGGGGTAATCACCAGCACTGCTCTCGTAGTGTGTGCGTGGTGATTGTGAAGCCCCTGTGTGGCCGCTCAGGAGCCAGGGGTGCTTACCAGCGTCACACAGTTGTCACATCTGGAGTCTGTGGGTTGCACCTACTTTGCTTATACAATTATTTTAAAATCGCAATAGGCCCAAGCCAGCAATGTGCTGAGAGCCCTCCGTTGCCATCGACTGCTTCTGAGCTCACGTGGCCAGGACCTTTTGTTACCGGATTCTCTCTGATTTGAATTGCCCCACAATCTGGGGGAGAACAGGCCTGTGTGAATGCACCAGCAATAAAATCCCAGCTGTTCAGCTCTTCCCTTGCCCTGCAGCAGGCCACGCTGTCGTGACCTCTGCTCCGTTCAGCTGGGCTCTGGGATTCCAGCCCTCACTGCCCCAGCGGCGCTGGGTTTCTTTGAAGATTAAATAATGCTGCTTGTGTCTGAGGCGGGTCCCAGAGTGGGGCATTGTGAAGGAAATGGAGCCCCCCCCCCCCAGTGCACAGGATGGGGGGATTTCTGAATTTCTGAGGGGGTTTTATAAACCATGGTCCCAAAAGACTTTTCAGAGGACAGTTTGGATTTATTCCCTCCTTGCCCAGGATTTGGAACCCAAACATTGCAGCCTCGGGCTGGTGCATGGGAACCAGACCCTGAATCTGACAGTCTCAGCTGACTGAAGCTCAGAAGGCAAACGGAATCCGTTGTGCAAAGTAAATTAGGGTTTTATAAATCCCTCTGGCTAGGCCTGGTTGTGCTGGCTGGTCTCTAATGTGACGGAGATTATGAAATGGCTTGCAGAGCTCTCCCTGTATGGCCGTCTGCACTCCCGTGTGTGCGTAGGAAGGCAGACTCCGGGGGGAGTGCTTTTCAATCAGTGTTGAATGCTGACTACTGTGATTTGGGGTTCCGTTGCACTGGGAGGGAAAACCTCCCCAATGACTGACTCGGCAGTAATTTTGTACACACTAGGGTGTGAAAAAGATCATGTTGATTAGATATTTTGTCTACAGCTTGTCATTTGATTAAAAACAAAGGTGGCTTTTCAGTGCTGCTTTGTCCTGGTTTTGCCCACAAGGTGTCAGTCTGCGTTAGACTTGAATCTTCTCCTTCTTTTCAAAAGGAAAACTTGATGGAACTTTCCTCAAATTCCCAGCCACATGTGCAGTTCCTCGGTGTAGCACTAAGCGTCTTGATTTTACGCTGAGCTCAGAAGTCTCCATTCCTCAGGCTATGGCTGCTGGCTGAGCCAGCGCTTTCAGAGCGTGGGTTTGCTTTACCTTTGAATGACCCTTTGAAACTCAAGCAGGGCCAGACTGTGAGATCCCCCTGCTCCTGGTGGGTAGTGCGTGACTCCACATCCATGGAACAGCTAATACACACAAGAGCGAAGGTGCTGGAGAGGGAGAGAAATCCAAACGCATCCCTGGAATACCACTGCTGGAAGGGTGTCAGAGAAAGGAACCCTCCTGGACAATAAACACTCCGATCTTAGTTACTTAGGAGGACGAAGGGAGTGTATCACATGTTGGAACAGAAGAGAACAGTACCATCCGCGTGAGAATTGGAGAGGTGTGCAGCCCAGTCTGGGGTCAGCGCCGATCAGGATCAGTGATGACACCAGGAGCAGGCCCAGGCAGGAGGAGGCCAGGTGCCTGGGCAGTTGTGGGACAGGACGGTTGCCATGGAATTTCCTAAACATCACCCAGAAGAGCCCATATGAGGATCCCACCTGGCCTCAGCCTGGCTGCGGGAGCCCCTGGAACGCAGCGGTTCTCAACAGGCTGAGGTGTAAGCTCTGTGGGTCACCTCCTGGCACCTCCAGCCCCCCTCACCACACTCCAGTCACACGCCCCATGCGTCCTGCAGCCCCACACGGGCCTTTGCCCTAGGGAGGGGGAAGAGATGGATTCCACTGTCCCTCTATGCTCTGGCATGTTCTTCCCTCTAGTTTGAGAGCTCCATCCCCAAAGGGGTGGAGTCACGGGACTCCTCCCACAGGAGGTGGAGTTACGAGCGTCCTCTTCATTTAAAGGGACATTCCTCCTGTTTCACCACCTGGACGCCCACCTCACAGGGCAGGCAGGGAGCATTGCTCAACGTCCAGTAAGGTCTGAAAGGGCTCCGAGGCTTGGCTCCGCTGGCCGAGCCAGGCTTGAGTCAGTCACAGGGCCGGGAACCTGCTGAAAGAGCTGGCACTGGGAAGGGAAGGAGGCCCAGGACAGCCCCAGGTGCCCGGCACAGAACGGGAAGGGCCAAAGGGAGTGTTTGGCAACTAGTCCCTCTCTGTGGCCTGTTGGGACTCACCAGCCAGCTCCCAGCCTTCCCTGTCTGGAGCCGGGGCCGCTCTGGACCGTGGGGCCTGGGCTGGCCTGTGTCCCTGCGCTCGAAGCGTCCCATTGCGAATGATGGTCACAGCTCAGACCTCCTGGTGAGGCACTTGCCCCAGGTAGTCAGCCTATGTCTTCCTTGTCTTGTGTTCCTTCACACTACCCCCTTAGCTCCCCTGGGATAATCTCAGCCCCCACCGCCTCTCTCCGACCGTGACTGTCCCTGAGTTCTCCCCCGCTCGCTGTGCATTTCCATCTGCCCCGCTGCACCCCATGGGCTCACTGGCACTCCCTGGTGGCAATGCAGGGGATGAGAGCCAGCTAGCGGGCAGGTTTGTCAAGGAAGCTTGGGTTTCCAATGAGACCCTCAGCTCCAGGTAGGACGCTCCCCTCTCTTTGCTCTCCAGGACAGAGAGGGGTGGAAGGGCCAAGGAGCACATTTTGTTAATTCGCACAGCCACTGCCAGCTGGGAAGTGGTGCCAGCCATGGGCTGGGGGGGCCCTGTCCGCTAGCTCTGCTGGCTGGGAAACGGCTCCCAGCCGGGTTCGGGAACATCCACCCCCAGCTCTGGGGCTGATCAGGTCCGTCTCTAGGACGGGCTGAACCCAAGTGCCGGATCCAACATCCTTGAGCTTAGGTGGGGGAGGGGCACTCCTAAACCGGACACAGATCGGATTGTGAAACGAGCAGCACCAGAATCGAACACTCCCCTGCACCCCCAAACTTCAGGCATGTCCCGGGCTGGGAGCAGGGTCGGGGTTCTGCAGCTGGGCTCCGTCTCTGGTGCGATGAGGTTTGTAACCCTGGCAGAAGCAGAGGGGGGTCACAGCCCGAAGAGTGCCTGAAAGCGATTTTCAAACACCCTTATGAGGCGATACTGCCCGGTTCTCCAGCATGGTTCATCTCAAAGGTCTTCTCTGATCTAGCATCTGTCGCTAAGGGAAGAAACCGCTGCCGCCCCTACTGAAATGCAGCCACCTCTGGGGTGGAGCCTGGCAGCCGTGCAGTGTTTTAGGACACATCCCATCTAAGACTGAAACTGCTGGGGGAATGCAGGGAGGGAGACTGCACTACCCCAAGCTGCTATCTGACCGATACCTGCAGATACCAGCAGCTCTTTAACAGCCGCGAGCGGTCAGGGCCTGCAAGCTTAGACAACCAGCTGCTCCCTTTGCACTTCACGTCCTCTGCCGCCGAATTCAAGGGCCTTCTCTTGAGCATCTCTCGAGCTGAGCTGCTGCTGCTCAGAGGAGACTGGGAGGGAGCGAGGGCCGAGCTGGGGCCCCGGCTGCTGCTGGGCTGGGAGAATAAACATCCCCTGGGCGAGCTCCGCTGCCTGCCTGCCAGATTTCTGTTGCTCTAGTCCAAACAGCAGCCTGGCCATGTCCCCGTCTGTACACAGTTGGTGGAGCTCGCTCCAGGCAGCCTGTCTGCCCTGCCCAGCCCTCTGCCCCGGGCTGACCCCGATCAGCAGAACGGTCTCACGCTATGGGCTGGGACACGCCAGAGTGAAATGCCAAGGGGGAGGTGTATGCAGTTTTGTGGTAGCCGTGTTGGTCCCAGGCTATCAGAGAGACAAGGTGGGGGAGGTAATATCTTGCATCGGGCCAAATTCTGGGGGTGAGAGAGGCGAGTTTTCAAGCTACACAGAGCTCTTCTTCAGGGCCAGGAAACGTGCTCAGACCGTAACAGCTAAACAGGAGGTGGAACAGGTTGTTTACCAGAAGTAGTTAACACACATTTCAAGGGACCATTTAAAGTGAAGTGGCCCATCAACCTTCCCCAACCCCAGTCAGAGGGGGGAAGAAAAAAAAATGGGGGCAGGGGTTAAATCTGGATTATAGCTTGCTGTAATAAGACATAAATCCAGTGTCTCTGTCAAGGGCGTGGCATTGGGGGTCTGGCAGAGTTACGAATGTAAGCTCCCAGGCTTGTCTTTGGAAGGCGTCGTGCGGGTTTCCTTTGAGGATGAGGGCCGAGAGCTCAGAGACCGAGTGATTGCTTTGTGAAAAGTGTTCGCCCACAGGTAATGTGGTGGTTTTGTGTTTGATTGTTTTCCTGTGTGAGTTCATTCGAGGGCGTCGAGATTGTCTGGTTCCACCCACAAAGTTGTTGTTGGGCATTTAGTGCACTGGATGAGGTACACCACACTTTGTGATAAGCGTGTGTGGGACCCATGGATCTTGACAGGTGTGTTATGGGGGGCGTTGATCATCGTATCAGTGGAGTCTGCAAATCTGGTGCTGCTTTGAGTTGGTGTGTCCTGGTCTGTGTGGAGCTTGCTTCTGATTATGAGCTTGGCAAGGTTCAGGGGTTGTTTGAAGGCCAGAAGAGGGGGTCCAGGACAGATTTATTTCAGGGTGTGGTCCCCATTGAGTATGGGTTGTAGTTGTTTGATGGGGTCCAGTGTGGGGTGGTAGGTGACAACCTGTGGAACTCTTTGCCAGAGGATGCTGTGAAGGCCAAGACTATAACAGGGTTCAAAAAAGAACTAGATAAATTCATGGAGGATAGGTTCATCAATGGCTATTAGCCAGGGTGGGCAGGGATGATGTCCCTAACATCTGTTTGCCAGAAGATGGGAATGGGCGACAGGATGGATCACTTGACAATTTCCTGTTCTGTTCATTCCCTCTGGGGCACCTGGCACTGGCCACTCTCGGCAGACAGGATACTGGGCTGGAGGGACCTTTGCTCTGACCCAGTCTGGCCGTTCTTATGTTCTTAACCAAGGGGTGCATTAACGAGGGGTGTGAAGTTGGTGGGGGGTTTATTTCTGTACTGAAGCAGACTTTCTCAGCGTATTTGTGTGGTCTGTTCCATGGTACGATCTACTTTTCCGGTCGAGTGTCCTTGTTTGATGAAGGCAGTTTTAGATGTGTTCTGATGTGTATCCCCAGCCTTCTCCTCAGAGCATTTGCAGTTGTCTCTGAGTGACTGGCTGTAGATACTGCTTTCTTGGTCTGTTTGGGGTGGTTCCTGTGTCAGTGAAGGTAGATGTGGGAATCCGTGGGCTTTTTGTCTGTAGTTGATGTAGGGTTCCATGGTTAAGAACAAAAGAATGGTCATACTGGTATCTGCAGATTTTGCCACCTCGCTGTTTACCCCTTTTTTCCAGATCATTTATGAATATGCTGAATAGGACTGGGCCCAGGACAGACCCCTGGGGCACACCACTGTTTACCTCTCTCCATTCTGAAAACTGACCATTTATTCCTACCCTTTGTTTCCTATCTTTTAACCAGTTACCGATCCATGAGAGAACCTTCTCTCTTATCCCATGACAGCTTGAAGCGGATTGTGGTGTCCAGGAAGTTGATGCTGGTGTGTGAGTGTTTCAGACAGAGTTTAATGAATGGGTGATGGTGGCTGCAGTGGTGGAAATCTGTGACACAGTTTAGGTCATCTGTCCACAGGATGAAAATACCATCAATGTTTCTCAGGTGTGTCATTGGTTTCATGGTGCATCTGTAAAGAAATTCTTCCTCAAGGTGGCCCATGGAGAGGTTGGCATATTGGGGAGGTATCCTAGTACCCTTGGCTGTTTCCATGGTTTGGACAAAGGGTTGGTTGTTGTTGAATGTAAAACTGCTATGCGTGAGGATGAGACGGATGAGTTGGGGGTGGAGATCTGAGGGTTGTCCCGTGTCTTGTAAATATTGGAGGCAGGCGGCGATGCCGTCATGGTGAGGTCTGTGAGGTGGGGTGAGGTGGTGTATAGAGAGGTGACACCCGTGATGGTGAGGATGGTGTTCTGAAGACGGTTGTTAATGGTGCAGAGTTTCTGGAGGAAGTCAGCTGTCCTGGAGGGATTTGGCCCTTTGTGCGGTGAGTGGTTTGAGGTTGGTTTCTGTCAGTCCCAATACTCCTTCAGTCAGAGGGCTGTGGCCAGCTACGATGGGTCTGCTGTTCGGGTTGTTTGGTTGATGGTTCGTGTTGTTTGGTGAGCACATAGAAGGTCCCTGGGGCCGGTTTGAGGGCGGATGAGATTGCAGAGTGTCTCTTGGAGTTGCTGGGGAAGGGTTTGATGATGGCCTTAAATTCTGGGGTGACCTGCGGTGCGGGGTCGTCTTTGGGCTCCGTACAGTAGCTGGTGTCGGAGAGCTGTCGGTTGGCTTGTTAACGTAGTCATCAGGGTTGAGAACTATGCTGCTACCCCCCCCCCCCCTTGTCTGCTGGCGTGGTCACTATCGGCTGGCTGGATCTCAGGGGCTGTCTAGCTGTCCTCTCGGCGGTGGAGAGATTGTGGTGGATGCGATGCGAAGGATTTCATGGGAGAGGCGGGCAGCTCTCCCAGAATGCCCTGCCCAAGGCCAGCTGTGTGTTGATGTGCCAAGAGGAACAAGATGCCTCAGGGCCTGTCTGATGTCCCTGCAGCACTGGCCCCACCCAGCACGAACGTACCGACCGCTTCCTACCAGCCATGCTAGAATGGCCTTGGCGTAGGTTGTGCTCTTGGTCAAGCCAGGCCATCTGCCTGGCAGCATCTTGTCTGGGGAAGAGGTTTGGAGCCCAGAGGGTCCTGGGTCCTCATGCTGGGCAGGTGAGTCCAGCAGGGGACTTGGTAAGAGCTGGCGCCCCCCTGTGGCTGATCTGAAGGCAGATCTTTGCTGGGGTGTAGAGTCTGGTGACTGGGAGGAGAAGTGATCTGTGTCCTGCACCTTTCAATGCGCTGCCTGTTCTAATCCAGTTCAGAGGCTGACTGCTAGAGACTTTACATTGGTTCTTTCTTGGACGGAGTTTCCTTAATCTGAAATAAATCACCTGGACATCCCTACCCGGCCTGACCCGTCTGTGTTTGGTCCCAGATAGCTGGAGAGGAGTACAGCAAGTTGTATTTAAACATAGCCTGGGCTCTGCTTGGTGCCCTGTCACCAGCCCAGTGGGCAGGACCCCAGCTCTGTGCTCTGCCTGGCCTGACGTGATGGTGAGTTTGATTCCCCGGCATGCTGGCTTGTGTGGGGTTTGCACCATCCGCTTCACTCTGGGAGTGTGGGTTTGCGTTGGCCTTGGGGTGCCAGTCTGCAAGGGGTTCGTGCCCCCTGAGTTTCCCATGGGCAAGAGCCCACAAACCCGAAGCAAAAAGCAAGCGGAGCCACCAGGTCTCAGCTGGCTTCCTGCTGAAGCTAGCCCCTGTGCCCAGCGGGCCCCCTCAGAAAGCCAGCCCTGTGTGAAGCTCTGGGTCCTCCTAACATACAGGGCCTTCTGGGGAGCTCAGCCCCCAGGCTTCCTCTGAGCCACAGCGCCCACCTCCTGCCAGGGCCCTGTGCCGACAGCAGGCTGCCAGGTGCCCCCTTGCCTGCCCCACGCTGCCCGTTCCAAATGCGGGGCCCGGCTCCCGGTGACCCTGCCGTCCCCTGGCCCGGCGAAGGTGGACAGACAGCAGGCGAGAAGAGCCAGCACGGGCTGCCTCTTCAGGACCCCATGGGAATTGCGGCTGGCATCATCGATGGTCTCCCTCTGCCTCGGGACCAAGGAAAGAACCCCAGCGCTGAACTGCCCATGCTCTGCTGGGGACAACTGCACTGACCCAGGACAGGCCCATCTAGGTAAGGATCTGGCTGGCGGACAGGGACCTTGCTGGCTGAAGGGTGAGAGGGACGGGGATAAGGCTGGGAGGCGCATCTCTGAGCACCCGACTACCTCCCCATCACTGACCCAAAGCATGGGTTGCTCGCCGGGCCCTCTGGGCGGGAATTGGTCTGTGTCTTTGCTGCGTGTGCTCGCCCTGTAGCCTGGCAGCGCCGGTGGGAGCTGAACTTGGCTGCTGCGGGCCCCATGGTACTGTGCTCAGCGGGAGAGACGGAGATCCCCACTCCATGCCAACGTTGGCTCCCAGGGCGTGAGCCCTGTTCTACACAGGGGAAACTGAGGCATGGCATGGTGAAGAGCCTTGACCAGACCAAGAACCCAGCTCTCCTGTCATGTGAGCCCCAGCACCTCTCTTGGAATCCCTCTCTCAGTTCCCAGGCAGCTGGAGAATGGGGCTTTGGAGCCAAAGAGGGGGGTCTGGCTGGTGTCTTGGCGCTCCCTGAGCCCAGCCTGCTCCCGTGTGTCTTTCCTGGCTAGGCCCTGGCACTGCACGTGCCCCACTGCAGGCTGCGGCTGTCGGTCTCTCTCTCTCCTCACTTGGGAGAGGGACCCTGGCTCTCAGCTGGACGAGCTCCCCCAAAGCCAGAGGACGGAGCAGGGAGGTGGCACTTTCTCACAGAAAGCTGGCAGCGCCCCCACGAGCTCCACATGGAGGGTCTGTCCCCGCAACTGGCTCGTTGGTGGGTGTGAGTGCTGCACTGGAGTGGGCTGGCGAGAAGGCCCCTTTCTTGCTGCCTTTCTTTGGCTCCTGGTGCCTGAATTTCTATGGGATAAAGGGGCCCAAAGAGCCAAAGCGGTAACATAACCCAGGCACCGTCCAGCATTAAACAGTGTTAACCAAAGGTCGGGAGCGGGCATCCGGAGACCTGTTTAGCGCCCCCGCAAACGATCCCTTAAAAATCCTTCCAGCTGTAGCCCGCTCTGTGAATCGGATATTGAGAATGGCCAGTTCTCTCTGAGCATTGCCGAGTGCTTGTCCCCAGATCAGGCCCAGCGTTAGTAAAAGCACTGTTCAGTTGGGACCCCCATGTGCACCGGAGCAGCCCTCCCCCATCCCCGGGACCCCTTCTGTATTTGCAACAGTTGGTATGTGACTTTGCCCAAGGTGTGAATACTCTCACCCAGCCTGGGAGAGATGTGAAAGGCTCAATCAGTTTTCAAGGGAACAGCCTCCGGTAGCCCCTTTCCCTTTAGCTGGGGAGAGTTTTTAGAAGGAGCCCCCCGAGTCCAGCCCCCATTTGATGGTAGTCCCTGTTCTGGGAGGGGGAAGAGAAGGGAGCTGGTTGGAGCTGTCGTCCGTTCAGACAAGACCAGCCAAGGCAGAGAATGCAGCTTCTGTCTCTGGTTGACTCATTTGCAACCTCCCTGCTGGAAAAACATGGGCCCGGCCCCCCCGGTCTGATCAGCCACCCTGAGACCGGGCAAACTTGTGCCAGCGTCGGGCCCTGGAGGACGTAGCTTCTAGCTGCTTTTCCCTTTTCGCAGGCTTGCAGCGGGGATGAGCCAGGCCCTGACTACAAGGCAGAAGGAGAGAGACAGGAAAGGGGAGAAGGAAAAGGAGCCAGTGGGGGTGGGGTGACACGTCTCCCATCCCAGGTGCTGTTTGGGATCGAGCTGGAGTCCTCTGGGTCCCTCTCTCCGGCTGGGCCTGGTCAGGACATCTCTTGGGATTAGGAGAGGAAGGTGGGGTCCCAGGGGTGGCAGCCAGCCAGCGTCGCGGTAGCCTCCTGTCCCCACCAAAGTCTCCCCTCCTAAGGACCCCACAAGGGAGCAGGGGGGTAGACTAGCCCCTCCCTTCCTCAATTTGTCTTTAGGCCTAATTTCTGGCACACCAGCCTCCTCCCTCCTAGAAGCGGCGTGAACGTGGCAGACTTGGTGCCCGCTCCGGGAGAGAAGGGCCGGTGTTCTGGGGAGGAACTGCGCCAATCCAATCACACCGCCACTGGGGGAAAGGCTGGAGAGTGAGACAGACACGCTGGAGGGCTCGCGCTGCTGCGTCGTGCCTCAGTTTCCCCATTGGTATAATGAGGAGCCTGGTCTGCCTTATGGGAGGGAGGAGTTTGTGTGAGATCCTCCAGCCTCTCTCTCCCTGCTATTAGTTCCCATGGTAGCGCAAGGGGTCCTGGGTGCTGGTGGATGGGCTGCAGGGCAGGGAGCTGGTTGGAGTATAGAAATATTGGCCTTTTTTGACATTTTTTCCCCCAAGAAAATGCTTTGATTTCCCCCCAAACTTTCCAGATCTTTTTATGACCATCCCCATTGATCAGTCGTCAGTTTTAGGGTTCATCCTCCCCCCTCCCCCCCCATTTCCAGTTTTCATTGGTTGGCTGAGTCACATGGTGGGATCTTCCCAAACCAAAAGGAGGAAATGGGAATTTTCAGGGCTGCAAAGCTCCAGAGTCGTTTGTCAAAGTGCAGGAGCCTTCGGTGCCCCATCAGCGGCAGAGCTCCCCGGCTCAGGCTCCGCCGGTGCAGACAGTCCTGAGTTCTAATCCCGCCTGCTTGTGAGAGTCCGTCTAGCCGCAAACTCCAGAGGAATTTCCTACCCCCCCCCCCCAGATGTTCTGGTTTAACTTGGATTTAAACTTGGAGAGTGGTCAGTTTGGATGAGCTATTACCAGCAGGAGAGTGAGTTTGTGTGTGTATGGGGGTGGGGGGATGTGAGAAAACCTGGATTTGTGCTGGAAATGGCCCACCTTGATTATCATGCACATTGTAGGGAGAGTGGTCACTTTGGATAAGCTATTACCAGCAGGATAGTGAGTTTGTGTGTGTGGTTTTTGGGAGGGGGGTGAGGGGGTGAGAGAACATGGATTTGTGCAGGAAATGGCCCAACTTGATTATCATGCACATTGTGTAAAGAGTTGTCACTTTGGATGGGCTATCACCAGCAGGAGAGTAAATTTGTGTTGGGGGGGTGGAGGGTGAGAAAACCTGGATTTGTGCTGGAAATGGCCCAACTTGATGATCACTTTAGATAAGCTATTACCAGCAGGACAGTGGGGTGGGAGGAGGTATTGTTTCATATTCTCTGTGTATATATAAAGTCTGCTGCAGTTTCCACAGTATGCATCCGATGAAGTGAGCTGTAGCTCACGAAAGCTCATGATCAAATAAATTGGTTAGTCTCTAAGGTGCCACAAGTCCTCCTTTTCTTTTTGCGAATACAGACTAACACGGCTGTTACTCTGAAACTTGCCTAGGATGTTTTTATTTATTTCCCAGCCATCCCTATCTTAGGGCACGGTAAAATATTTACCAGCCCCCAGCCTCAGTTGCTCTGCAGCACCGGGGGCAGCTAGAATGCAACCTTGTTAGCCAAGGGAGAGTTTTACACTACAGACTACAGGTCCCAGCGTGCAATGCGCTCCGCTAATCAGAGCAGTGCATGCTGGGACCCGTAGTCTCTGAGTGCTGGTTGGGAGCTGACCTGGTTTCATGCTGGGAAGATGCTGTGGGTGAACGTCCAGGGTTAGATGGTGCCTGCCGATGTCTCCCCTAGCTGGGTACATGCATGCGCCAGGCGCTGTGTAAAGCTCTTCCACGTGGGGCTGTGGGTAACGAGGGGCAAATGGTGACTTTTATCTCGCCCCCGGTTCCCATGGGGCGCCGCGGTCCCTGCTCTGAAGAGAGCGCAGGGCAAGAGGGCTAGAAGCTCATGTTGTTTTAAACGAGAGCCGAGCGTCTCCCAGGCTCCCCTGACTCCAGGAGCTGGGGCTTAGCGAGAAGCAGGGAACGTCCCGAGACGCTGGCCGAGAGCGCAGGAAGGGAGACGGGGCAGGGAGCGGGAAAGGGAGCGTTGCTCTTGTTCTCTCCCAGTGTAGCTTGGCCCCGTGGTGCTTCCCCTCGCGTCTCTTCCTGCTCTTGGTGAGTAACAGCCCCCGGCCCGCCCTCAGCCCCGGCCCCAGCACGTGCAGCACCGGGCACATGAGAGCAGAACAGCCACGCACCCCCTCTCCCAGCCGTGTCATCGTGGGCAGCAGAGCGGTGGGGACCGTGCCTCCATCCCTGAGTTCAGTGTCTCCCAGAGAGCTCCAGGCAGAGCTCGCACCCCTACACACGTGTGTGTATTTGTGTGTGTGCCAGAGGCTAGCACAGAGATGCACCCAACACCACACAGGCTCCCTCCCCCTGTAACCCTGCCGGGGCCGTGCAGCGAGGTTCAGGGCCAGGCCCAGCGGACCCTCTCTCTGGCTCGCGCTCTGCCCTGGCTCGCTCTCCCCTCAGCTGGGTTTTAGGCCTATCAGACAGGCTGGAGCCAGCCGGCGCTCTAATCCAGCTTTAATCGTTTCCAGCAGGAGATTGCACTGAGCCCGGCTCGGCCCTCCGAAGTGAGCCCCTGCACCACATGGTGCCCCAGCCGGCAGGACGGAGCGGCCTGGGTCAGGGGACCGCTTGGGGCTGGGGGGGCCGTGGTTGCTGCCCCTTCCCAAGCTTCCCCGTCACGTCCCACCCATCTGGGCCCTTCTCAAGCAGATCAGTTACTCTGGGTGCCCCCTTTATCCCACTTGGCCCTGCCCCTAAATCCAGTCGCGCCCGCTGCAAGGACCCTCTGGGCAGTTTGGGGTTCAGCTCCTGCCACCCCCACCGAAGTTTAGTGATCCCCAGGGCCTGCCCCACCTCACCCTACTGCCATAGATTCGGGGGTGGGGGGTAAGGGGTCCCTCTTGCTGGTGCCGGCGATTTCAGGTCGTGCATCCCTGTCTCCCCTTGGCCACCGCTGCTCGGGCTGGCACTAGGCTTGTGGGAGCTGCCAGAGCAGGGTTTCTTCCCTGCTGCTGGAGATGGTGCCCAGATGCCATGGTGATGGGCAGCTGCATAAAACCCTAAGCTAGACAGGCCCGGCTGTGGTCTGATCCAGCAGCCTCCATCCTGAATGCCCCTTTGTGGACACCCCCCCCCCCAATTTTCTCTTGCAAGATGCTTCTGACAGGAAGTCCTCGTGTAGATGTTCCCCACCCAGATGTTCCTATCCTCGGACCCTTGCCGGAGCAATGCACCCCACGTTTCATAGGAGCCCAGCCCCCATCAGGCTAGGCCATTGGGCGTCTCAGTGAGCTAGCATGCCAGCATTCAAGGGGTTAACCCGCTTGCTTTGCACAGGTGGGACTGATGGGAGACAGAGGATGCCTTTGGGAGAGGCAGCTGCACCCAGGGATCACGGCAGGGGGGGATCTCCCCACACGTCCCTGCCACTAGCAGTGGGCCCAGACCGAGATGCTGCTCCCTGGGGATTTCACTTCTCTCCCCGTCACACGAGGGGCAGACGAGTCCGGTCACGCACTTGCTGACCTGAGCCGGCTGCCCAGCCCCCTGGCCTGGCCTCCGTGGAGGGCTGGAAATGGTGGGGGAACCCTTTTTTCCCCAAGGGCTCTTTTCAGGGCCGAGCAGCCCAAGGCACCAAGTCTGTAGCTGCAGTCGGGCACCGCCAGCACTCAGGGAGGGCCAGGGCCTGGTGCTTGCTCACTGCTGGTTTGCTGCGTGGTGCCCTGGCTTTCTGGGCCCATTGCCCGTGGCATCAGGGCTGCGGTCCCAGCGGAAGGTTGGATGAGGGGCCAGACTATGGGGTGTTTATCTCCCCCGGCCCCACCTTCAAGCGCTGCCTGTTGCTGTCTGCGATGACCACGGTGTCACAATTCGGGGTGCGACGCCTTCACCCCCAGGGTGGGCACTGAGGTGAGGCTTGTGGGCGTGGGACGTGCCAGGAGCACTGAATTCTAACTGCAGAGACAGGCAGTTCCTGGGGGCTTTTGCTCGGGGGATCCCACCTCTGCGTGTGCCCCAAAAACAGCAGCCAGGCAGAAGATGACGGTGGATGGGAGCGAGGAAAAATCTGCTCCAGTCAATGCCCCTCCGTTTAGTGAAGTGGGGTCTGTGTCCACTCCAATTCCTGCATCCAGGCCCCTTGGCTGCTGGGGGTTACCAGGTGTCCTGGGGATTAGAGTCCAGTCCTTTGGGGGTGGGAGGGGTTGAAGAGAACCCAGGAGTCCTGGCTCCCTCTCCCATGCTTCCACCCATTAGGTTGCACTCCCTCATCCAGCTGAGAATAGAGCCCAGGCGTCCTGCTGTCAGTCTCCTGCTTCCACCACCAGATCCCTGGTGAGCAGCCTGGGGCATCTGCCTGCTGTGTCTTGGTGCCAGCCAGAGCACCCACCCTACAGCCCTCACCCCAGCCCTGCTCCCACAGCCTGGCCCCTTCTCGTCTGACCACCTGGTGTGTCCGACTGGGTGTCTGCTTCGTGAGCCCCGCTGTGCCCTGGGGGAACTGGCGGTGCTGCTGGGTCAGCGGGTTAGTGCCCTCACCTGCCAGCCTGCGATCGGGGTGCTGGGGGAATGCAGGGCAAATGGGCTACAGACCTAACGAGGGCCCAGCAGCGACAGCCAGCGAGCCTAGAGGCTGGGGTGATGGGCACAGAGTAGGAGCCTGGTCTGAGCGTCAGGGCTGGATCCCCCCTCCCTGGGGTGTTGGGGGTTTGCTTCACCCACTGCACTTCAGGATTTTGCCTGCAACTCCCCAACCCAGGGGCTGTTCGGCCCTGGGCGCAATTCTAGCTCTTCTGGCCTGTAGTGATCCACGCGCTGTATGAAGGAGGTCAGGCTCATTAGCCCACATCCAGATGGGGAAACTGAGGCATGGAGACTTGCCCCAGGTCACCCTGCAGCAGAGCAGGGCATGCCCCAGCCAGTGCTTCGCAGTCATACCCCCTTCTCCAGCATGTTGGCAGTGATGCACAGGACGGCCTCCTGGCCCTTGGAGGCTGTGACCCGGGGGCAGGCATGGGGCAATGGGGAGATTTGGCCTTGGGGCCTTTGTGACCAAAGTGACCCGTTAGATTCGGCAAAACCCTCAGACCTGTTCGCTCCTGGCACTGGGGGTCTGTGGCATCGTCTTCCAGTGACGGGTGCCCCGTTACGTGGGATGCTGAAAATGGGTCTGGAGCCCGGGACTGTCCAGGGCTCTGTGGGAGAGCCCTGCTCAGGCCCCTGCAGACAGGCCGGCTGGTCTAACAGGCCGGATCAGGATCCACTGGACTGAGTCACTAGGGATCGCGTGATGCGGCTGGAATGAGTCAAAATGTGAACACCAGTGGCCTGGTCGCATTCCAAGTGGCTTCAACCTGAATTGCCCTCCTGACTCAACAGGGTGCATTGCTCCTCTCAGCCGTGGGCTGTAAGCTCTTAGGGGATGTTGCCAGGCAGCTGATGTGTCACATCCCAGAGGAAGTTGCATTTCATTGATGGATCAAGAGATTCCTTTGTATAGGGAGTTTGTAAAGACACTTGGATTCTTTCAGAATGAAAGTATCTATCTATCCATCCCCATATCCACCCAGCCACCCTCTATCTATCTATCCCCACCCACCCACCCTCTATCTATCCATTCCCATCCCCATCCAGCCACCCACATACCCACCCACATCTATCTGTCTATACCCATGTCCACCAACCTATCATCTATCTATCCCCATCCCCACCCACTCACCCATCATCTATCTATGCAGCCCCATCCCCACCCACCATCTATCTATCCATCTATCCATCCTCCATACCCACCCATCCACCCACCCATCATCTATCTATCTATCTATCTATCTATCTATCTATCTATCTATCTATCTATCTATCTATCTATCCCCATCCCCACCCCTTCCTATCTTATCTATCTACCCACCCACACCTCTCTCAGGTTTCCCTGAGGTGTCCTGTCACTGCTATGTCACACACGACCATTGTTCAGATTCCCGGCTGTACCCTTTGCCCCATGCAGAGTACACTGATGCCAGCTGATCTTGTTCCACCTTGCCTAGGCCCTGGCTTTGCCCAGAGATGTGCGGGCGGGGGACCGGGCTGTGTATAGGGTGGGCAACTTTCGACTTGCACAAAACCGAACACCCTTGCCCCGCCCCTGCCCCCACCCTCCTCCAAGGCCCTGGCTCACTCCATCCCACCCCCCCAACCCCTGTCGCTTGCTCTCCCCACCCTCACTCACACGCTCATTTTCACCAGGCTGAGGCAGGGGGTTGGGGTGTGGGAGGGGGTATGGGATTTGCCTGGGGTGCAGGTTATAGGGGGGCAGAAATGTGGGGTTCAGGGTGTGGGAGGGGGCTCTGGGCTAGGGCAGGGGGTTGGGGTGCGGGAGGGGGGAAGGGCTCCAGCTGGGGGTGCCAGCTGGGGGGTGGGGGCAGGGATGAGGGCTTTGGGCTGTAGGAGGGGGCTCTGGGCTGGGGGTGGAGCTGAGGGGTTTAGAGTATGGGAGGGGCCTCCAGGCTGAGGCAGGGGGTTAGTGTGTGGGAGGGGGTATGGGCTTTGGGCTGGGGTGCAGGTTGGGTGGGGGGCAGAAATTAGGGGTTCCAGGTGTGGAAGGGAGCTCTGGGCTGGGGCAGGGGGTTGGGGTGGGGATGTGAGGGCTCTGGCTGGGGGTGCGACTCTGGGGTGGGGCTGGGGATGAGGGATTTGGGGTGCAGGAGGGTGCTGTGGTCTGGGACTGAGGGGTTTGGAAGATGGGAGGGGGATCAGGGCTGGGGGTTGGGGCATGGGAGGCGGTCAGGGGTGCAGGATCCAGGTGGCGCTTACCTCAAGCAGCTCCTGGGAGCAGCAGCATGTCCCCTCTCTGGCCCCTATGCAGAGGCGCAGCCAGGCGGCTCTGCGCGCTGCCCTGTCCACAGGCGCTGCCCCCGCAGCTCCCATTGGCCATGATTCCCGGCCAATGGGAGAGGTGGAGCAGTTGCTTGGGGCAGTGGCAGCATGTGGAACCCCCTGGCTGCCCCTACGCATAGGAGTCGGAGGGGGGACATGCTGCTGCTTCTGGGAGTCATGCAGAGCCACGGCAGGCAGGGACCCCGCCTTAGCCCCCCGGCGCCGCCGACCAGACCTTTAATGGCCCAGTCAGTGGTGCTGACTG
Organism: Lepidochelys olivacea; assembly: GCF_965140295.1. Lineage (NCBI taxonomy): Eukaryota > Metazoa > Chordata > Testudines > Cheloniidae > Lepidochelys > Lepidochelys olivacea. Next base: position 123,137,357 of record NC_140417.1, read on the forward strand.
GAGCCGCCAGGGTCCCTTTTAGTCTGAGCGTGCCAGTCGAAAACCAGACACCTGGAAACCCTAGGCGCACAGCCTGTGTGGTCAGGCCTGGAGGGGGTCAGGTGGTGGGGAAGTTGATGGTTAGACTGTTCTGGGTGCACAGGATTGGGTGGGGGGAGTGTCCTTCACTCCCCCGGGGTGAGGGACACAGCAGCTGAGTGTATTATCTGGGAAGGCAGAACATGGCCAGCGGGTCCCGACCTGCCTGGGAGGGTCTCGTGGTCACTGCACCAAGGCCGGGTTGCGCGGGGCCCCGTCTCAGCCTGCACCACGCATGGGCTGTGATGGCACCGGGCTGGGGCATCAGCCCAGCGGAGCCCATCCCCAGTGGGTCCATAGAGCGGGGTGGCCACAGAGGAGATCTGGGAGGAGGCTGGCAGCTTCCCCTTGGAGCCCCCTCTCCTGCGCCCCATGCCCAGAGTATGAGCTGCGCTGAGCGGGCCCCGAGCGGAGCAGGCTGGGCTGAGCCTGGAGCTGGGTGCGAGGCCGAGCAGACCCCACTGGGTTCTTTGTGTCTCTCCCTTGGGCTGGCTGGAGCCCTGAGGCCCCAGTGAGGGACAAACGTCCCTAGCAGAGCAGCGGGCCCTGGTTCCCCATGCAGGCATTGCCCCAAGCGCCCAATCTGCGGTGCCCTGCATTGGCGTGTCGGCTGGGTCGTCCTCAAGCCCTTGTGTGTGACGCCAGCCGAGATCTCGTCTCCCCAGGACCCCTCCGGCACTCACCAACCCTCCTGCGCCCAGGACATGCCCCCCTGTGCTCAGCAGGTTTGCCCACTTCTTCTCACCACCCAGCGGGTCAGCAGCCCGCCCGACACCCCTCACTGAGCTTGCTTCCCAGAACAGTTGCTGAGCCCGGAGAAGCGTTGTCACCAGCTGGACTTCCTCTAGTTGGGGCCCAGCTGTCTGAGCGCTGCCCTCCCCTGACCCTGCTGCCCGGAGTCCAGGCCCAGCCCAGGATCACCCACGTCGGCGGCGTCTCCTGCCCAGAGCAGCTGGGCTCCAGCACGGCACCAGGGCTCACAGATCGAGGAGGAGTGGAGCACGCTGTTCTCCCACCGCCCACCCCCGGCTGGCAGAGAAAAGTTGGTGTGCTCTGGGGAAAGAGACACAAACCCGGATTGTCAAGCAGACCCAGGAACTCAGAGGCCTGTACGTACTGAGACGGCCCCAGCGTGGCCTTGGGGGAATGCACCCCGCTCCCAGGGCTGGCACGAGACCGAGGCCCCAGCCGCGACTCCCCGATCCTGATCTGCCCAGCCCTGGCCCAAAGGAGAAGTTCTAACTTACGCCAGCGGCAGACAGGCTGCAGACAGCCTGCCCTGCCCTGCCCTCTCCCTCTCCGGATGCGAAGGGTAGATGGCTGGTGCAGGAGGTGCCAGCTTTCCAGTGGTGGGGAGTTCCCCTGCCCCCCAAGATGGAGTTTCCCACTGGCCATCTCTAGCTGCTTTACTGCCACTTTGTGCTGTGGGACTTGGCTGCCTGGATAAATGGGTTCGTTATTTTTGCTGAGCCCTGATCAGCTCCTTGGCTGGGTGGTGGGCAAGGCTAATCAATGAGCAGGCTGAAGGCGGAGCGAGGAAGGCTGGCCTGGGGGATAAGACACTGAGCTGGGACCCAGGAGATCTGGCTCCAGTTCCTGCCTCTGACACAGACTCTCTGCGTGATCTTGGGCAAGTCATTTCAGCTTGGTGCCTCAGTTTCTCCATCTGTAATTTGGGGATAACAAGCTGAACTGTCTGCTTAAACTACCAGCCCAGCAGGGACTGTGCCTTGCTCTGTCTGTACAGCCCCATGCGTCATGGAGCCCTGCTTTAATACAAATGGTAAATAACAATCCCAGGGTGCGGTAGAAGCAGGAAATTGTAGTTTCTCCCAAAGAACATTTAAAGCTACACAAACCGGTTGCTGCCCCGTGTCTGCAATCAAGACAGCGATGGAGACCGTGGTGTCTTTCTAAATGCCCTGGAGGGCTGGGCATTCCTCGCCAGCGTTCTCCTTAATAACAGCCCTGTGCTGGGAGCAACTGCGGCTTCACCCCGGCATGTGGGGTTCTTATTAACCTCTGGCTGCTTCCTAGTTTGAGGGTGAGCCCTATTTAGGGAGACAGGCCAAGAACAGGGTGGACAGGCCTAATTGCTGCTTTCCGGGTGCGTTCGGTGTTCCTGCCTGCACAGCCGAGGGAAGCAGACCGTGGCGCCGGCCTGGCCTTGCCCTGAGAAGTCCTCAGATAAGGCAGAGGAGGAGGACAGAGGCTGTTGCTGAGGTGTTCTAGGGAGGGAAAGGAAGAGGAACGGGGGGGGCCCTGCTGGGTCAGCGCCCACGATCAGCAGCGGAGCCTGGGGAAAGAAAGGTAATTCATGGCCCCGCCTGTTTTGCCATCGGCTGATGGACCGGAGAGGAGGGGAGGGGATGGGGTGCTCCCAGCTGCAGGCAGCTGGGTTGGGTCCTGAGCCCTGCTCTCTGGGTTACTTTGCTGCCTCCTGGGCCATGAGCACTGGGGTGAATCTACGGCTCTGGGGAACAAGGTCCCCTCCATGGCTTGTCACGGCTGGACGTTTCCACTGTCATTCTCCTACCTCCAGCCGCTGGCAGGACCAGAGGCACCTTCATGGGTGGGAGGCAGTGCTTAATTTGTGCCAGGACTGAGTCCTGGCACCTCTGGGCCTGGCGGTTCGTAGCCCCGGCACCGCTGGGCTTGCGGTTCGGAGCCCCGGCACCGCTGGGCTTGCGGTTCGGAGCCCCGGCACCGCTGGGCCTGGCGGTTCGGAGCCCCGGCACCGCTGGGCCTGGCGGTTCGGAGCCCCGGCACCGCTGGGCCTGGCGGTTCGGAGCCCCGGCACCTCTGGGCCTGGCGGTTCGGAGCCCCGGCACCGCTGGGCCTGGCGGTTCGGAGCCCTGGCAACTCTGGGCTTCCTGCGTCAGGTATGAATGTAAAGAAAATTGCTTGAGCCCTGGCATGCATTTCATTGCAAGTTAAGCACTGGCAGGAGTGGGGGGGTTACTGACACGCCCTCGTTTGGGAGCTGGTTTTATTGATGGCCTATTGGGCTGGGGGGTGGCAAGTTGCTCTGAGGGTCCAGATAGGCCCGATGGCCTGTGATGGGATGTTAGATGGGGTGGGATCTGAGTTACTACAGAGAATTCTTTCCTGGGTGTCTGGCTGGTGAATCTTGCCCACATGCTCAGGGTTCAGCTGATCGCCATATTTGGGCTCGGGAAGGAATTTTTCCCCAGGGCAGATTGGCAGAGGCCCTGGGGTTTTTTTGCTTTCCTCTGCAGCATGGGGCACGGGTCACTTGCTGGAGGATTCTCTGCACCTTGAAGTCTTTAAACCAGGATTTGAGGACTTCAATAGCTCAGACATAGGTGAGAGATTTATTCCAGGAGTGGGTGGGTGAGATTCGGTGGCCTGCATTGTGCAGGAGGTCGGACTAGATGATCATAATGGTCCCTTCTGACCTTAATATCTATGAGTCTATGAGATGAAAATGTTGGCATCTGTGTGGGCAGGGCTGCAGAACCCGCCCCTGGCAGCCAGGGGCTGTGGCTTGGGGAGTCACAAAATACAATCTCACGCACTTTGCTGAGCTGCTGTCCCTCCTGTGTTCCTTCCAGAAGCACCCAGGCAGGCAGGGGTTAATTCCTGACTGAGACTCGGCCCCAGGCTCAGAGAGCAGGGTGAGGGCAGGGGCGGGCTGGCAGGATGCCAAGCCTAGCTGTTTGTATTGTTGTTGTTTACTGGGTGCGTTGTGGTAGGTGCCCTCGTCCTGGGCCAGGACTCCACTGCGCTAGGCGCTGTACAAACACGGCATAAAGAGACCGCCCCTGCCCCTGAGCTGCCAGGCTCAGCTGTTCCAAGCAGCAGGCTCCTTCAGCTTTAGCTCTTTGTAGCTGGCTCATTATGTGAAACAATTGCGCAGCCTCTGGGCTGCAGGCGGCCTGTGGCTTCCAATAGCCAGTCGTTGATGTTTGCACTAGGTGATTGGTCATCTGAGTTACATGGTGTTATTTCTTCTCCCTGATTGGGTGACTCATGGGGGAATTTCAAGATGGCAGTGGTCAAGGGGCTGAGATTCTGGAGACCGGGTTCAGTGCCTGGCTCTGCTGCAGACACCTTGGGTGACCCGGTTCAACTATCTGTGCCTCAGTTTCCCCATCTATAAAGCGGGGACAGTGATCCCCCCAGCCTCCCAGTGATGTTGTGAGGGGAAGCCATGGACTCCCAGACTTGACAGCAATAGAGGCTATGTAGGGACCCAGACAGACAGATGTTCTCTCTTCTCTGGTGGTACCCAGCGCTCTCCAAACACCTGGAAGACTGAAGGGCTGCTGTGGTTTTGTTTGTTGCTGACCCAGCTGATCTGCCATTGGTGCCAGAAGTGGGATTCCATCCAATGAGCAGCATGGCGCCCGAGACCCTCCTGACGTGGCTGGTGGAGCAGCAGCAGCAGCAATTTATGTGGCAACAGCAACTCCACCTGCAGCAGTTTACACGGCAGCAGCAGAAGGCGCTCATTCTCCCTCTTTCATGTACCACAGGCCGCTAATCACAGAGATCTGCTGCAGCCGGCATTCTAGCCATGTGCACACAGACTGACTGCCCCGTTCCGCCTCCAAACGCCTCCCTCCTGCAACCCATGCTTCTCCCTCCGAGTTCCAGGCAGGTTTCTCCACAGCCAGGCCAGAGTCTATGAGGAAAGCAAGGACCATGAGGCTGCCCAACTCTAGACATCGGAGCAATGGGCCCCACTCAGGCCCTTTGATTGCCTTGGGCAGGGAGAGCTGGCAGTGCCAGGGGATGCCATTAGATGTCAGGTCTCAGCGTAGCAGCCGCGCCAGTCTGTATCCGCAAACAGAAAAGGAGGGCTGGTTAGTCTCTAAGGTGCCACAAGTCCTTCTTTTCTTTTTTCATGAGATGTTAGTGAAAGAAAGGGGCTAGCCTTGCCCACCCAGTGCCCCAAGGCCACCCCTACTGTGGGACAGATTGGCATAACTAGTGGGCATCCCCAAAGAAACGCCAAACCACCAAGGAGCTCATGTCTTAAGCTTGGCTTGTTTCCTTCAGCAAACTGGGGGGTTAACTTAACCCCTTCCTTGGCCCTGAGGCGGGAACAGTTACTTGGGCATGTGGAGGGGAAGGTCTGTGCATCGCCTGGCAGTTTCCAGGGCTGGGCTAGAACCCAGACCGAGTTTTCCTGTTTGTTTGCTTGTTAATGGATGCGTTGCTGCTGTGGCCTGCAAAGCCGGGTTTCTCCCACTGCTGTCGCTTAAACCGCTCCAGGAATAAAACCTCGGGGGGGGGGGGGGGGAACTTGCTGACTAACGGGTTGGTTCTTGGCTGCTGAGCCAGCTGCCCCGCTCCCACAGCTGGTGTGGCCGTGAAAAAGCACCCCAGCTCCAAACACCTTCCGCTCCCAGCAGGGTTCCAAACTTCCCCCCTCTCTTATTTTTACCTACCCGTTATTTACATCTTCCTGCCTCTCCTTTCCAGCCCCCTACCCACAAATCAGCTGGGAGGCTATTGCTGTTAGACCCACAGATCAACTTTCCCAGGGTGGGGCCTGCTTCCACGGGGAGCTATGGATCTGCCTCCTGGGGGCGCTCCCCCAAAGCGTGGTCTGATGGCCCTCAGGGCTCACTTATTTCAGAGTAACAGCCGTGTTAGTCTGTATTCGCAAAAAGAAAAGGAGGACTTGTGGCACCTTAGAGACTAACCAATTTATTTGAGCATGAGCTTTCGTGAGCTACATACTTTTGTATGTTTTCCCCCTTAATCCTGCATTGGCTGCAGTGGCTACCTTTCTCTTGGGATAGAAATTGTCTACGTTCTTTAGCAGCTGTAAATAGCATCTGGATAGGAAGGTGATCGAGGCTTTCAAAAAGACTTTCAATAAACCCTGAATTTGTATTTGTTTCTTTCTAAGTAGCTGAACTCCTGCTAGTGTATTCGTTCCTGGCTGGTGCGAAGCCAGCGCTGGGGATTTATACCAGCTGAGGATCCGTCCCTCTAATTAATTCAGACTTGAGAGTGTGCGGCTAATTTGTAGCAAATCATTTGTTCAGTTCATTTCACCTTTTGGTTCCCCTATCAGTGGACTGTCTGTGAAGAGACTGTGAAATTCTTTAATTTATTTATTGTTCAAAATGATTCACATTTTTTTGGCCAAGAATTTTGGCAGATGGGTCCCACATTGCCAATTGCGGAGGTTTGTTCATTGCATTGTGTGAGTTAATGATGGGATAACAAATCGCAGCGCTTGCCACTCACTTTGCACTCTTCCTGCATGGATCTCAAAGTACCGGATAAAAAAGGGTAGATACCATTACTTGCATTTCCTAGATGGAGGAAACTGAGTCACAAAGAGGCAAAACAATTTGCTGAAGGCCAGGCTTTGAGTCAACAGCAGAGTCCTGTCGCGCTGTTTATGTTGGCTTATGTAATCAGCCACCCCCATGTGAAATGCAGATTTCAAATATGACAACTGCATATACGATTTGACATTCCCACTGGGCGGACTGGGTAATGCACAGCAGTAATCCCGAAGACAAACAATCCCGCGTGATTCAGGTAACTCACCACAGCAGCCGGCACGTCCAGTTACAGACTTGATTGTAACATTCACAGATTTGTATTTAACGCTGCGTCGGTTAGTTACATAAGGTCTCCAGCCCGCAAATGCAAACCAGGACACGTGTTTTGTGAAATCCAGTGGGAATGTGACAACTGACTGTCGACTTTGAAATTCACCTTCTGAGAATAGTCAGGATTTAAAATGGCTCTTCGGAAGCAGAGCTCAAGTGTTCACTCTTTCTGGGGAGTGAACGCAGCAGCATCGCACAGATGGTTGAATCAAGATTCACTCCTGAACTCAAATGAGCATTTGGGGAATGGGACATGTTCACGGTTTATGGGGCTCTGCACAGCATGGCTACTGTAGGTAACAGACAGCCAAAAGAGCAGGTCTCTAGCACTTGAGCTAGTGAAGGCTCTCCATTAGCTGTGTGCAGTACAGGGCTTGTGTCACACAGGTGAGCGGTTCTGATTCTGTCCAGCAGAGGGCAGTAGGACTAATACATGCAGGTCAGCCCTTATCTATCTCACAGGTGTGGTGTGTGGATTGACGTTTCCCTCTGGTGTTGGTAAAGAGTGGAATAAATTCTGAATATTATTAGTGCTCAAGGCTCAGACCAACAGCAGTAACTTCTTGTTATTTTTATCACATTTTTATCCTACCTGTACGCATAGGCCACTTATGGGAGGGACATAAAGGGGGGGGCACGTGACCTCCCCACATGACCCCTCATGTAACTCCTTCCCGCCTGGGGCCCCTGCGCTCTCCCCATCCCATGTTACCGGGCGGGGGACGCTTTGTCCTCCCGCTGCACCGGATACTGATCTCTGAACAACAGGGCTCTCCCGGCCGGGAACCGCAGTGGCAAAAGGAGCAGAACATGGGGCCGCCAGCAGCTCTCCGGGGCAGCTGTACAGCCGCCAGCCCCGTCCTGCGGCGGGGCTGTACAGACCCCAGACAGGAGAAGGGCTGGGGACGGGGCTGGGGCCGGTACAAGCGCAGCCGGTGGCCCCACGTTCTGCTTCCTTTCGCCACTGTGGTTCCCGGGAGAGCCCCGAAAACGGGTCTTCCTGTACGGCGTACGGGCCATACGTATCTGAATGCTGCGGTGTACCTGACTGCACCGGCTCACTTGCACCGCAGCCAGCGGGAGTCACAAACAGCCGGGGTTTCATATGCCGCGCTCCTGCAGCAGCCCGCCACGTGGGCCCAGCCATTGATTCTGATATCTCCTAGGCTCGTCTTGTTCTTGCCCTACTTCCCAGAGGCCGCAGGCAGACTCCGGGCCCAATCGTGCTGAACACTGCACATGCAAAGACCTGGGGCCTGAGTCAGCAGAGTTCCAAGGCGGTAAAACTTCTGCAGCACCTGCCCTCCCTGCCCCAGAGCCACACGCAACCTTGCGTGCAGCGTGCAACGGCAGAGCCGAATGACAATTCCACTGGAAACCCGAGTTAATTAATGACGCACCCAGCCTCACCCTCCTGTTAACCTGGCCCGCTCCAGGAGCTGCAGTCAGGGAGGACACGCTGGTGCACCCCGCAGCTAGTCAAGTTAGCTTTGCTTCCTCGGCCCCCGAAAGTGGATGTGGCTCTGGCCTTGGTCTGATTGGCAGCAGTCCCTGACAAGCTCTTATTTTCCTACTGGGAAGCCTGCAGCTCCAGAGTGCCCCTGGTACTACCTTGTGCTGGGAGGCTGTCAGCTCTCACAAGCTAAGCAGGCCCAGACTGGGTTACTGTATGGATGGGAGACAGACTGAGCCATGGTGGTGAGTCAAGAGTGAGGCTGCTGACCAGGAGGGTACTTGGGGGTCCTATTGTCTCTGAATGAGCCCTGTGTGGCAGGGTGGGTGACCCAGCCAAGGGTGTTGTTTCCTTAGAGTGCTTGCCCCAGTGAGTTGCTGGGCGTGCTTTGTCCTCCTGGTGAGTACTGACCCCCCTGCCCAGGGTAGGGCTAGGGGGTGCTGTGCTGAGGGGTGACCCAGTAGGACTCGGCCCTCCCAGTGAGTACTGACCCCCAATGTGCACGGGGCTGCTGCCTTTTGAACAAGGCAAAGATCCAGGGGCATTTTACCCGAGAGCCAGGGTGTAAATGTCCATGGCTGACCCTGGTCCAGCTTCCATGGGGTTTGGCATTCCTCTTCCCTTCCTTGGCTCCATGCTTTGCTCCCGGGGGCGGGTGCAGCTCAGCCCCACCCGATAGTGTTTCCAGGCCAGCCCCTGGTCCCTATGTGGCAAAGAGGGTCCGACCAGATGCCGTGGGGCTGTGACGCCCGCCTTGGTGGGGGAAAGGCCGCTGGGGCAGCAGGGCAGCTTTGTACAGCACCTGGCACAATGGGGTCAGCCTGGTACACGACTGGGGGGTGGGGCTAAGTGCTACCATAATATACACAATAAATGGGTACTGACAAAATCCTGGGGGCCCCCATCGGCATAGCAGGATCCTATGGTCTCCTGCCCCTAAAGGGCCCCCAGGGGAGGGCTGATCTGGGGGGTTAGGGGTCCCCATCCCCATAGCAGGATCCTATGGTCTCCCGCCCCTAAAGGGCCCCCAGGGCAGGGCTGATCTGGAGGGTTAGGGGTCCCCATCCCCATAGCAGGATCCTATGGTCTCCTGCACCTAAAGGCCCCCCGGGGGGGCTAGTCTGGGGGTGGGGCGAGGCTGTCGCTGGGGCCGGGCTCCGTCTGTAGGGACCCCCCCGAGTCGGGCCCCTCCCCAGCTGCGGCTCCTTGTTGGTGCCCTCCCCACTGGGGGGGCTCTAGGGGGGTGGAGGCGGCCGGGCGGAGCCTGGCGCTGGGGGCTCCGGCGGGGGAGCGCGGGGCGGGCGATGGGAGCGAGAGGAGCCGCCCTGGCCCGGGACGGGAGCGGAGCGCGGAGCCGGGGGCCGCCGGTGAGTGGCCGGGAGGGTCCCGGGGCTGGTGGGTCGGGAGGGCGGGGGGAGGGACTTTGGGGGAGTTGTTGGGGGCAGCGGGGGGAGGAGTTTGGGGGGAGTTGTGGGGGGATGTTGGGGGCGGTGGGTGGAGGAGTTTGGGGGAGTTGTGGGGGGAGGAGTTTGAGGGGAGTTGGGGGCAGCGGGGGAGGGACTTTGGGGGGAGTTGTGGGGGGATGTTGGGGGCAGTGGGGGGAGGAGTTTGGGGGAGTTGTGGGGAGAGGTTGGGGCAGGGGGGTGAGGAGTTTGGGGGAGTTGTGGCTGTGGGGAGCTGGGAAATGTTGGGCTGCTGGGGTTGGGGGGCTGGTGGAGTGAGTGGGGGATATAGAGGTCCAGTGTGTCAGGAGTGAATGGGGCAGGTTGTTGGGGGCAATGGGGTGAGGGTTTGGGGGATGCGTTGTGGGGGGATGGGGAATGTTGGGGGTGGTGGGGTTTGGGGCCATGGGGGGTGAGGAGGTGGGAGGTGAGTTGTGGGGCAGTGGGGCATGTTGGGCGGCAGTGGGGTTGGAGGCTGGGATGTTGGGGGTGACTGAGGTCTGTGGGGGGTGGGGTGAGGAGGTGGAAGGTAAGTTATGGGGCACGTTGGGGGGCAGAGGGGTTGGAGGCTGAGATGTTGGGGTGAGGGGTTGGGGCCTGTGGTGAGCGGGGTGTTTATGGGGGTTACTGGGCAGTGGGGGGGACTGTTGGGAGAAGTGGAGGATAGTTGAGTATTGGGGGGAGGAGGTAGTGGGGGGCATGGGGTGCATGGGGCAGAAGCTCAGTGTACAGTTCACCCCACGCCAGGCAGGCCGCACTGGGGCACTGCCCTGCTGCCCTGATTGCGCTGTGTCCCCTATCCCCAGTGGTGAGGCCCTGTTCCCAGAGTGCTGGGAAAGTGTCTCGCTCCCTCTGGCCCCTCGCTGGGCTCAGGAGGGTGATTTACAGCGGAAGCAGCCCCTACCCGCTCTGGACTGACCGGGGCCAGCCAGGCCTCTCCTCCCCCAGCCCTGGCCTGCCCTTCTAGCCTGGGCAGGGGCTGGCCTGGCTGGCAGCTGCTGTGGCATATGGATCTCCATCCTGTTTGGCAAAGCGCAAGTGTGTATGTTCGGGGAGAGGTCCTCTTTCTCTGCCCCCTTCCCATAGGGCTGCCTCTCCTGTCACCTTTGCTGCCCTGTGTAAACTCTTGTGATGTAGAGTGAAAGGCAGTTCTGTGGTTAAGACTCTGGATTCGGACTGCAGAGAATCTGGGCTCAGTTCCTGGTCCTCGGGCGAGTTGTTTAGGGCCGGACTGGAGTCCTTCCGTTCGCTCGGGTAGGGGTTGGACCCTCTCGCTCCGTACCTCGATGGAATGTAACGGCCGGGATGGAACGCGAGGCTGCAGTGCAGTCCTCCAGAGCAGAGAGTCTCACTCCGGAGAGCATCGCCCGGAAGCTTCGTCTGGGGAGTTACGGTGGGAGAATGCCAAGAGTGGGGCTGGCAGGGTGCCTGGAGAAGGCTGGGAAAAGCATCTGTAGGGGGATGCATCAAATACACCCTGATCTGGTTTTGGAGGAGCTGGCTTTCACCTCCGCTCAATAGGGAGGGCGAGCCCGCTCCTCTCCGGCTAGCTGTGGCTGCCCCGAGAACGCATGGTTATTGGTGCGCTGCTGGATTTCAAGCTGACGCCAGCTGCGCCATGAGCTGTTCATTGAGCACAGCATAATATGCCTGCTTGCGGCCGGAGCTCGAAGGTCTGAGGGGATCTGTAATGTGATTCTTGGATTGGGAAGGCCGGCGCGGAGGGGAGCTGTGACCTGCTCATGAGGATGCCAGCTGGAAGGAGGAAAATCTCACAGTCCTTCCTCTGGCTTCATGCTTTGATGCCCAGCAAGGAAACAAGCACCCTCTTCCCTGCCCAATTGCTGCAGATCCAGAGCCCTCTGAGGTCAATGGAATGGTTGCCATTAACCTCGGGGAGGCCCGTAAGGCGGGCAGTATGGGAATGGATAAACGTGACCGGATTCCCACGTATGAACATGCACATGGGATCCAAGTCACATGCAGCGAGAGGCAGGCCTCCCCCACGCCCCCCTGGTGCGTTCTGATAAGCTGGGGAGGATGTTTTGGTGTGACGTTGGAGCCATAGGCATCAACTTGAAATGGCAAGTGGTTTGTTATTGCAGGGCTTGTGAGCTGATCTCATCTGACTTTCTCCTGTGCAGACAAGCTTCTCCAGCAGGTTGTCATTCCTTTCTGAAGGCTGGCTGCTTTCCCCTTTTCATTTCTCCTGTGTGTGTCTCTTTCTTTCCCCCACCACCTCCCTTCCCTCCAGCGGGGTCACGTCGCTGAGGCATGCACAACAGTACCCCGGGCTGGATGTGGGTACGCAGCTCGGCCAGCTTTCAGCTTCGTTGGCAGGAGCGTGTGACGATGCCTAGAGGAAACCTCGTCCCTGCCCTGCTCCCAGCAGCATAAATTTCACTAGGGAAAACGACACCCACTGTTTGGCGGCTGTTACATTAATTGCTTGTGTTGTAACTTGGACTCTAAGTCTGGCGGCTTGGGTGGGGAATTCAAACTCGGAGCAGCGGGAGGTGTAGTGAGGATCAGTGCTGTGTGGGAGAACTGGCATCTCATCAGCTGTCTGGAAAACCTGAAGGTAGAAAACAGTGTGTGTGTGGAGGGTCAGGGGTATGTACACGTGTGTGTGCATTGCTCCTATGCTTGGATTGTAGATTCTCAGATCAGCAGGGTTATGAACATTGACCAGGCACCTCTGAGCCTGAGGAATACACCTAGTAGCCCTAGGCAGAGAAGAAAAACGAGCCCGGAAATGCTTTCCCAAGCAGTTTCATCATGAAATTGACATGATTCTTGTCAGTTTCCCTTCTGCTCTGGGGTTCTGAATCCCTGTTGTGATACTGACTAGAGTCTTGTCAGTTTCACACTGCTGCTGCTTCAGAAACTTCTGAGCAGCTGCAGAGGAGAGCTGTCTGTCTGCAGACTCAGGGTTCATCAGGATGCTTGGAAGGCTTTCTCCGAAGCCATAAGGGCTAGAAACTCACTTAAATATTCCAAATTCACACAGCGCACATGAAAAACTGGCTAACTGACAGGTCTCAAAACACAACAGGGTATCCTCATTGACCATTTCCGTTGGGGTCCTGCAGGGGTCAGTTCTTGGTCCTACACTATTTAACATCTTTATCAATGAGTTGAGAGAAAACATAAAATCATCACTGATAAAGTTTGCAGATGACACAAAACTTGGAGGAGTGGTAAATAATGAAGTGGACAGGTCACTGAATCAGAGCGCTCTAGATCATTTGGTAAACTGGGCGCAAGGAAACTGTATGCATTTTAATGCAGCTAAATGTAAATGTATACATCTTGGGACAAAGACTGCTGACCATACTTATAGGGTGAGAGATTCTATCTTGAGAAGCAGTGACGCCGAAAAAGATTTTGGGCCGTGGTGAATAATCAGCTGAATGAATGCGATCCTGGGATGCACAAACAGGGGAAGCTCAGGTAGGAGCAGAGAGGTTATTTTACCTCTGTACTTGGCACTGGTGTGACCACTGCTGGGATCCTGTGACCAGGTCTGGTCCCTGCAGTTCAAGAAGGATGTTGATCAGTTGGAGAGGGGTCAGAGAAGAGTCACGGGAAGGGTTAAAGGGTGAGAAAACCTGCCTGATAATGACAGACTCAAGGAGTTCAATCTATTTAACTTAACAAAGAGACAGCTAAGGGGTGATTTGATTACAGTCTATAAAATACCGACATGGTAGAAGAAATCTCTAATATAGCTCTGCAATATAGCAGAGAAAGGTATAAAACTATCCAGTGGCTAAATGTTGTAGCTAGACAAATTCCGACTGGAAATAAGATGGACATTTTGAACAGTGAGCGTGAGTAACCATTGGAGCAATTTACCAAGGGTTGACATGGGTTCTCTCTCACGAACCGTTTTTGAACCAAGAGTGGATGTTTTCTAAAAGATCTGCTGTAGGAGTTATTTGGGGGCAGATCTCTGGCCTCTGCTACACAGGGGGTCAGACTAGATCATCACAATGGTTGCTTCTGGCCTTGGAATCTGTAAAGTTCTACAGAGATGGATGTTTCCCCCCCCCCCTGTGATGCCCCCCCGCAACTCCTCCCCACCCCATTCTGACGTTCAAGATGTCCTGTAACACTGGTGTACTTGTGTCACTGAGGAAAGATGGAAACTATAATCACCCTTCACCATCTCACAGCCCCATTAGGCGGTTGCTTAGGAGGGAGGACATCTGTTGTGATTCCCCGAGGAGGAATTACTGCGGAGCCAGTTACAAAACAGCATTTCTGCAGAGGCCAAGGAGGTGCTGGGACAGAAGCCCCAGTGAAACTAGGTGACCTTCTAATCCCTTTACCCACATGCTGGCAGTTCCCGCTTCCAGGCAGAGGAAGTAATAACGAATGCAGAGTAATGAAAGTTAATCTGAAAAAAGAAAAGGAGTACTTGTGGCACCTTAGAGACGTGCAGAGCCTTTCTAGGGGGAGGGAGGAAGGAAGATCCCGACGGCCACGGATCTGGCGTCTTCTCCTGGGTATCTGGCCGTGTCTGCAGATTGCTGCTCTGCTGACCATCACTGCGCTACAACTGTCTGCCAGCTGGTGCTGGGCCTGTTGGGTCTCTCGTGGAATTTCAACTGGACCGGGGGATCCTTTTCCACTTCCTCATCTAAACAGGTCCCTAGTGTTGCCGTGTGACATTACACAACCCAGAGGTGGCTGCATTTTGGTGGCAGGTGCAATAATTCCTACCTACGTTGTTCTTCTATAGCGAGCTGCGAAGCTTTGGGAGGTCACACGCTCTGGTTTTGGTTAAAGATGAGGCCAGAGAGGGGCGTACTTGTGAATGGTTCCCCCGCATGCCCATTTCAAGCAGTGGCCCTAGCTACCTGATGGCCCCATTGGCAACTTCCCTGGAGCCAGAGGGAAACTCCTAAACTCCATAATACTGCCCCAGTCATAGTCCCCCTCCGCAAGAATGCAGCTATTGTTATTTGTCTGGTGGTGGTGCCAGGAGTGGACCCCGCTGCGCTAGGTGCTGTACAAACAGCACAAAAGACAATCTCTGCTCCCAAAAGCTCAGTTAGGCAATCCCGACTCCTGATCCCAGGGGAGACTGGTCACATCATGATGGAGAAGCACGCTCGGGGTTTTACAGCCAGGGGTGTGCCCCTAACAAAGAGGAGGGCTGCTCCGGACCACGTGCTGGGGGAACTCCCACAGGCTATCCCCGGCAGCGTGAAGCAAACCTTGACTTGGGTACGTTGGTTTCTAACTAAACTGTACCCAATCGGTGCCCGTGCCTAGGACGGTGGCAAAGGAAGCTATCGCTTTCCCCTAGCAGAGGAGGGCTCCCTCCAGGTCACTCTCAGAGGCTGGGGGGTGGATTGGTGAGGCCACACAAGGCAGGAACTGGAAGTGGTATCCAGGGGAACTAGCTTGAAATATTTACGCTTTCTGGTGGAAAAACCAGCTCTCCCCTTTGCTAGTCCTGGGTCCCTCAAAGGCCAGCAGGGAGTAGCCTCTTCTGTGTAAATGTATCTGCTGTCCAGCCCTGCTAGCCCCTGTGAGCATATTCATGCTTGCGATTTATTCGCAATAGGATTAAACTGTCCCTTCTGTCCAGGCCTGTATGCCCTCCACCCTCCTACGATCCCTGGAGACCCTGCGATGGGTCTCATTAACCTGGCCCAAGTGTGTTTCTCTACGAGGTTGTTGAGTGGAGCAGCCGTTCCCTGGAGCTTTATTTCTCCTCTGCTGTTAGTCATTTAGCATCTCAATTAATCCTCCCATTGTAGCAGTTCAGCTACGCCTTGGTGGGGACCTACTGGCCTTAGTTTGCCACCTGCCCCTGTGGGCAGGCATGTCTGTGTGGGCGGAGCCTCTGTGCAGAAAGGGGTGGGGCTTTTCAGAGGGCAGAGCCTGGCTGCTGAAAGTGCCGCTCAGCCAAGCGGGTGATGGAAAACCCCCAGGTTGATCAGCTCAGCTGCTTTTTTTGGGGGGGGAGTGAGGGGGTGTTCCTCCTGAATTTAAATAGCTGCTCGGCAGGTGTGTCCAGAGCTCCTGGGCAGATATAGATGCCGTGGGGCTGAGCTCACCACAACAAGGCCTTGATTGTAGGTGTGATCAAGGGGAAGAGGTGTTGAATAAACTACTGGCTCCTCCACTTTTGCCTTCTCCCGCTGGTGTCCCTTTAAAGCTGCTCTGGACGAGGTTTGATCCACCTGGCTCATGGAGCAGCATTTAGCACCCTGGTGCTTGGCACACTGGGCATTGCCAATGCCGCTGAGCGGGTGCCCCGGTGGCCGGTGTGTAGGCCAGAGGAAATGCACGTATGGTAGATTGAGGCAGAACCTCACATTCTGCTCCTTGGGAAATGGATTGGAGCGAATTGGGTCCTGCCGGTTGGAATGAGTTTCCCAGCGGTAACATGCCGGATAGTTAGTGCCCGGCTCACGCGTCTTAGGGTGGCTGTGCTGTTCTGTGGAGCAGCCGGCAGCCCAGCAGGGACATGGGGGGGAAGTACTGAAAACATGTCTGGTGGGAAGGGGCGTGAGGCCCAGCGAGGCTAGTGGAGAAGTGGCTCCCCCTGGAGCCGTGGGTTCCAATCACACGGGAAATGAGTTTGCTGGCTCTCAGCCGCAGGGTGCTTGTCGTGGTGCTGGCTTGGCGGGTGAGGGGCTGTGCGGAGAGACGGAGCCTGGGAAATGGAGCTCTCTGTCCTGCGTGGGGAGGAGGGGGAGTGCGGAGGGGGTTTTCCAGCACGCCCTTGAGCTTTTGGCTGTTGGAGGGAGGAGGAACGGGTGAGCTGGTGGCTTTGTGCTCTGACCAGGAGGCAGTGTCCCTGGCCAGCGGGAATTGGCAGGACGGTGTTAATTACTCGCCTGGGCTGCCCCAGGGTGCATGTGGCCAGGTTGGAGGGGACTCAGAGAGGGGGCGTCTGCACAGGGCCTGGGGAGCCGTCTGGGGCCAGATCAGCTGGAGGGGGGTAGCCTGCCAGGCCCAGGTGTCCTTCACCTGGAAGGAGTGGGAGGCTGTGGGGGGCGGGGAGTTTTTCTGCTGGCGTTGGGTGAATTGATGTGACCTCGGGGTGACTGGCGGCTCGTCTCATTTCTGGGCGTGTTTCTGGCCTGCCAGGTGCTGGGCTTGGGGCCTGGCTCGGGCCCACCTCAGTGACTGAGGTGCTGGAGGGGAGCTCCAGGGGTTCGAAATCAAATCCCGCCTCTCCCCCCGCCCAGCAGAACTGCCCTGGCTGTGCCCCGAGGGGGCCTCTCGCTGTGGGGTGGGGGACAGGACCAGTCCCTGAGAGGGGGCTGTACTCAGGGCCCCCTGGCTCTGTGGGGGCTGCGACTGTGGGTGCCGAGGCTGGCTCCCCCCAGCCCTGAACAGGGACGGCCCCCTGCTGCATGTCCAGAACGCCGGTGGGGGGGCTTCCCCCCGTCCTCCAGCCCCACCCCGGGGCCCTGCTGCCGGGGGGGGGGAGCTGCTGGGAGACTGGCGCAGGGGACCCCCTAGGCGGGGTCATTCTGTCACTTGGTGTGTACGAGAGCCGGCCCAGGGGCACGAGCTAAACAGACCAGAGAGGGGACCAGTCCCCAGCAGGCCAGTGGTACAGCTGGGCCTAGACCCCCCCTCTCCTGGGCCCCCAGCTCAAATTCTGGGCTGTTGATTGCACAGTGCCAGGCGATGCCCCGCTGCCTGCCCAACCCGGAGGCCTCCTGTGTCCCTGCCCCTTTAAGGAAAGTTTGTTTTTCTCCGTGCCTGGCAGTTATTTTAGTGCCAGACCAGCTGAGCAAGTGTGCCGGCTCCGGGGCTCCACCCGTGGCAGGAACTGGATGGGCTGTTTGCCCAGCCTTGGCTATCAGGTACAGGATCGCCGGCAAAGCACCTTTCTCTGCCTTGGGCCTGCCTCTGCCGTCCTTACGCTGGCAGGGCCCGGGTGCCTTCGGCCGAGGGCAGGACAGCACCCCGGGGCGCTGGGGGCCCAGGCGGAGAAGCCAGCCACGTGCCAGCTGATCGTGGGAGGCTGGGCACAGCCCTGTGCCCACTCCCCTGGCAGCCTTGGCACGGGAACAGAGGGACCCTACCTTCCCCAGCAGGGAGCTGTCTGTGGTGCTGCCCCCTTGGGCAGAAGCCGTGGGTGGGCGGGGGTGGCATCTGTGCCATGTGGCTTGTGCTTTGTGGCCTGTGCTGCCCCCTGTGAAATGCCACGAGGGGCCGCCCAGCAGCCCCGGGGTGGGACGGGGGGGTGGGACGGGGTCCCCTGTGTGATTTGAGCAGGCTGGGATGTGGAGGAATTGTGTCCGGTCCCGAGGTGCCAGCTCTCTGCTGAGTCTCCCCAACCCATGGCAAGCCTGGCCGCTGTTGCGGGGGGGGCATGTTTGGGGGGCAGAAGGGTCCTGTGGATCAGGGCACTGGCCCAGGACTCTGGAGACTGGGTTCTGTTCCTGGCTCTGCTGCGTGACCTTGGGCAAGTCGCTGCACTGCACCGTGCCTCAGTTTCCCCAGATGTAAAATGCCGATAACTGTCCTGACCTTGTCTGGAAACTGCTCTGAGATTGGCTGACAAGGGGCTGTTCTGTGAGGACATAGGTTTATAAGAACATGTCTCTGCTCTGCGGGGTCTGATACCATGCCCATCACTGGGGCGTCTGGGCTCGTGACCCCTTCGCAGCCCTCTGTCAATGTGTATCACCGTTACCCCTCTCTGGGGGAGATTAGCCTGCGCCCCGTTTTACACATGGGGAAACCGAGGCACAGAGCAGGGCCCCAGCATGTTGAGGCCTGGGGTCAAGCCCTTGGGCCAGCACTGGCCATCTGTGAAACCTCCCCCCGGTGCGGTGTCCCTGACTCCTGGGCCCTGGGATGGCTCGGTTGTGCCTGGTGCCGGCCTGTGGAGGCTCGGGGAGCTGATGGAGGGGGATGCACCCCGGCCTCCCCTGGTCTGCCTCGGGTCCTGCTGCAGCGTCCCTGCCCGGCCTCAGCCGGCGGTTCCTAATGTTTTCCCTTCTGAAGGCTCCCTGCAAGGAAAAGAGCAGGAGTAATGTCCATTTCCAGCTTCCCCCGGGGGGTGCCGGAGAACTCTGCCAGGCTCCGACGTACCCAGGGCCTCCAGCCGTGGATGGCACCAAACCCCGGTAGAAACCGGATCTGACCCCCACTCTCTGGCCCAGTGAAGACCAAGGCGACGCCTTCCTCCTTCACCCAGCTTTGCTGCAGTTTGGTCCTGTTTACACGGGCAGGGCCAAACTGGATTAGGCTGCGGTGCCGTAGCCACGGCCCGCTCCTGGGGAGGCCGAGAAGTGAGGGAGCAGCCGGTGTGTGGGGCGGGGGGCACGGTCAGGGCAGGGGGTGCGGCAGGTCCTTAGGGCGATGGACGAAAGCCTCCTCCAGAGGACAGAGCCCAACCCGACGCTGGCACAGGGGAATGGGAGCCAGGATGCCTGGGTTCTTTTTCCAGATCTGCCGTGTGGCCTGAACCGCCTCCCTCTGAGCTTCGGGTCCCCCGTCGGTGGGCTGGGGAGAGGAAGCCCCCCTGAAAAAAGGCCGGAGTCCTCAGGCCACGATCCTCACTGTGGGTCTGCCAACCCTGCCTGGTGCCCTTCCCGGAGGGGAAGCCGGCACTCACCCTGCCTCTTGTGCCAGGCACCACTTCCCTGGGGATGGCACCGAGGGCCCCCGGCAACCCAGGAGGGACTCGCCTGATGCCAACCGGGGGCGGAGCGCCGCCAGCCGGACAGCTGGGGTCTCCCCTCCACGCGCTGCCCACCCCTGGCCCTTATGGGCGGTCGCAGCCTGCGTGGGGGGGTGGGGGGGGCGGCTGGCGTTTGCAGCCCCTCCCCCAGCCTGGGGCCTCGGTTGCTGACGGTTTCGCTTGAGGAGCTCCTGGGTGGGGTGGAAAATCGGCAGGGCCGCGGCCAGCCTGGGAGAAACTAGCAGCCCTTTGTCCCAGGGCTTCCTCCCCCGGCGCCTGGCCTCCGCAGCAATTCAACCCGCGTAATCCTCTGGAAACAAACAGCCGCGCGGCTCCCACTCGGGTGGGCCCCGGCTCCCCAGCCGGGGCGGAGGAGGAGGGAGCGGGGGTCTTTCCCGGCCGGGGTCCCTGCAGCCCCGGGACGAAGCGACCAGCTGAACTGGGGGAGCAATGCTCCCGTCGGGCCTGATCCCCAGCCCCACGTGGGCTCCTGCTGCCGTCAGCGGGGCAGGCCTGGGGGTCGGCGTGTCGCGGGTGGGGAGACGGGGACCTTGGTCCAATGAGTGCGGCTGGTGACTGACTGGGCACAGTTGGGTTGGGGATCCTGTGAGATGCTCTGTTTCTTCCTCCCCTTTCCTCCTCACCCGCCTGCCGCCAGGGCTCGCCCCACGGCTAATCTGCCAGCGAGAGGAACGTGCTTCCCACGGGTACCCCAGAATCTTGGCCTGCCCCCTGCCCCTCTAGACGGGCCCTCCAGCGGGCGCTACTCCAGAGCCAGAGTGGGCCAAACGGATCAGTCAGCTGGTGCCCAGGTGCCCCGCTGGGTGGGCATGGGGCACGGCGGCTGCGTGGGGCCACCTGAGGCGGTTTCCTTAGCACAGCGCAGCCGGGAGCACTGGCCGGCAGGACATTCGCTGACCCCCTTGCGGCTGGCTGGGGAACTCTGGAGTTGTCTCGAGGACGGGGATCGGGGTGGAAAGGTACAACAGGGGGAACCCCTGCTCCAGAGCTGTCTGGGGGCCATCAGGATTCCTGGGTTCTAATCCTGGCTCTGCCATTGCCTCCCTCTGGGGCACCGCCCAGCTCTGTGCCTCAGTTTCCCCATCTGTAGCCTGGAGGGGGTTGGGAGGATGGGGAGGTTAGTGCTTGTGTGGTGACAGGGCTAAGGAAGGGTTAAGTGCTGTGGGCTGTGGCTGGACAGCACCAGACAGGACCCCCTGAGACCTTCCATTAGGAGCTCAGTCGTGCCCCGGGGTCATGACGGGTGAGGGGGACTGATCTCACCCTGCCCCATACTCTGTGGGACAGCATGGACAGTGGGCACAAAGCTGCTGTCCCGCCCCCGCGACTGGGAGGAGGGTGGGACCAGAGGGCTGGTGCTACCCGGCGTGGGGCTGTTTGTTCCCGGATCCCAGGGCTGTGGCCCGTGCAGCGTGATCCCTGCAGGCCAAGCGCTGGCTCCTGGGGCAGTCGACAAGCCCCTGTGCCGAGGGCTGGACGAGCCATGGGGAGCTCCCCGCTCCCCAGCGTGGGTCCCAGCAGGCCGGGGCTGAGACGGGTTTGTTGTGGAGCAGGGGGGCAGTTCAGGCTGGCCCCTACCAGCAGACAGGTGGGGGCTGGACCCTAGGCCCCTACTGAGCCCTGTGTGCATGGAGTGAGGGGTGAAGTCTCAGATCCAGCCGAACCGTCCCAGAAATCGGCTGGAAATGTAGGTGCTCGGTGCCTTGTGAGCGTGATTCAGCAGGGGGCGCTCTTCCCTCCAAGGGTGTGAGCCTGGGTGGCCCCGTGGCCATGGCATCTCTGAGCTCCCCGCACCCAGCACTGAATGCCCGGGGCAGGGAGTTTGCGTCCTCTCCTGCGCTGTTCAGCAACATGGCGGTGGGCTGTTAACCAGCTGCTGTGCTCCACTCCAGAGGTGGCAGCGTTCCAGTGGTGGGTGCCTTTGCGTAACTTGTGAAGGGGGCTCTGGGCTGGAAGGAGGCTGGGGAAAGGCCAGGCCAGCCGGGCTGGGACGAGACGTGTCAGAGGAGGTTTGCTCGGGCCCGAATGGCGCAGGCCCTGTAGGACACAGAGCGGGTCTGTCAGCCGGCACCAGCGAGGTGCCAGGAGCAGCTGCTGGCGAGTCATGTGGCTGCCCCGGGCTCGGGGCTGCTGGGTAAAGAAGCCAAGATCAAATAAAGGCCCGGGCCCGAGGCTGCCCGAGCACCGCTCCCTGGGTGCGTGATGTGGAGGGGAGGGAGGGGGGCCGAGGGCTTGGCACGACGGGTAGATCCCTCCCTCCCGGAGCCAGCGTGTGGCCAGGAGCCCCCGTCGCTCCCCCGGGCGTCGGGAGCCAATGTCGGTGCTCGTGAACTGGTGAAATAGGGTAGGGGCTCCCCCCTCACAGCTCTGCCGGTGCCCCTCACTCCTGACCCGCAGCCCCCGGCTAGCCCCGCCCTGGGCTCCCCCCTCACAGCTCTGCCGGTGCCCCTCACTCCTGACCCGCAGCCCCCGGCTAGCCCCGCCCTGGGCTCCCCTCTCACAGCTCTGCCGGTGCCCCTCACTCCTGACCCGCAGCCCCCGGCTAGCCCTGTCCTGGGCTCCCCCCTCACAGCTCTGCCGGTGCCCCTCACTCCTGACCCGCAGCCCCCGGCTAGCCCCGCCCTGGGCTCCCCCCTCACAGCTCTGCCGGTGCCCCTCACTCCTGACCCTCAGCCCCCGGCTAGCCCCGCCCTGGGCTCCCCCCTCACAGCTCTGCCGGTGCCCCTCACTCCTGACCCTCAGCCCCCGGCTAGCCCCGCCCTGGGCTCCCCCCTCACAGCTCTGCCGGTGCCCCTCACTCCTGACCCGCAGCCCCCGGCTAGCCCCGCCCTGGGCTCCCCCCTCACAGCTCTGCCGGTGCCCCTCACTCCTGACCCGCAGCCCCCGGCTAGCCCCGCCCTGGGCTCCCCTCTCACAGCTCTGCCGGTGCCCCTCACTCCTGACCCGCAGCCCCCGGCTAGCCCTGTCCTGGGCTCCCCCCTCACAGCTCTGCCGGTGCCCCTCACTCCTGACCCGCAGCCCCCGGCTAGCCCCGCCCTGGGCTCCCCCCTCACAGCTCTGCCGGTGCCCCTCACTCCTGACCCTCAGCCCCCGGCTAGCCCCGCCCTGGGCTCCCCCCTCACAGCTCTGCCGGTGCCCCTCACTCCTGACCTGCAGCCCCCGGCTAGCCCTGCCCTGGGCTCTGACACCTCACTCCCCCCAATTCTGAGCCATGCAGGTCTCTGTCCCTCGTGATCCTACCCAGGATTTGCAACCAGGTCTGTGTGGGGTTCTGGGCTGGAAGGGTGAGTGGTCACCTCCAGGGGACCAGTCTCCCCCCATCCTCAGGGCCCTTCCTGACCCCCCCAACATTGTAGTCCACTGGAGCTTCCAGGGGGGGTACCCCAGGGCAGGGGCGAATGTTTTGCTGAAGGAGAGGATCCCTCCAGCCAGCTTCCTGATGCCCAGAGCTCTGCAATGGGCCTACTGACGGGGTGCCGAGGTGTTGGGGGGGGCTTGTTCCTGGGGTGCCAGGACCGTTGGGCTATGGAATCAGAGGTGTGGGGGTGTCGTGGCCCCCAAGGGTGTGAATAGCATGTGTGCAGGGCCCTGTGTCCTCGGCCGTGGCCCTGGGGTCGGGCTGCACGAGGTGAGTGTTGTGATGCTACCTCTTGTGAGGGAGCTGTTGCAAGCAGCAGGGAGAGCGCTGGGGGCCTCCATCTCTGTGCCCGGGGCGGTGCGTGCTGCCCCTGGGGTCTGCTCCTGGGCAGGTGGGTGCTCAGGGCGGCAGGTAGCTTTAGTTTCCATTGTGCTGGGCGGAGGAGGGAAAGGGCCTGTTGCCCTGCCCCAGTGCTCGTGTCCTGGGATGCCCACGGGGCAGGGCCCGGGGAGGGGTCCCAGCGTCAGAATGGGGTGTGGGAGCTGCAAGGCAAGGCCCCAGAGGGGGGGACGCCGGGCGTGGAGCCTGGGTCTCGCCTTGGCCTGGAACCTCCTGCATGCCCCCTGCCCACTGTCTGCCCCCAAACCCTTGGGTCAGGGCCCCCCCCCGTGACACCAGTCCTCAGGGTCTGCCGGGTGGGTGAGGGAGGCAGTGCACTGGGGGAAGGCCCAGGGCGTGGGGGGTCTGGATCTGCCCCGCCGCTGGTTGGAGTCCAGCCTGGGTTGGTGGGGACTCGAAGTTGTTCCTGCCTCTCGTCTGGTCATTGGCCAGTCTGTCTGTCTATCCAGGTCCTTGTCTGGGCCCCTGCATGGTGATATCTGAGCCTCACACGCACTGCTGGGCCTGTCCTCTGGGCATGCCCTGACACTGATCCCTGTTCTACAGAGGGGAAACTGAGGCATGAGTAGGGCAGGGTCACTAGGAGTGTGGCAGAACCGGGGACTGAACCTAGCCTGCTGCCTTAGCTCAAGCCTATCCTTCCCGAGTGCAGCGAGTGCGGCAGGTCTCGGCACTGGTCCTCACAGGCTGGCGGTCACCGGATCCAACCACAGCTGGCTCTCCCTGGCAGCTTGGTGGCAAGGCCCAGGGGGGCTGTTTAGGGAGCAGCCCCTCCAGGACCTAGTGCCCCCCCGGTTTGGTGCCAGGTGTGCCGCGGGAAGCTCTTCCATGGGGGGCAGGAGGAAGAGCAGGGGCTCTGGCCCCACCCTGTCCTGGGCATGGCAGGGTGAGTCCATCCGGCTGCCGAAGGCCATGGGGCTCTGAGCGGTTGTGGGGTGGGGTCATGGGGCGGGGGTCACGGGCGGCCCACGGAGGTGTCCTCGCCAGAAGGTTTGGCCCTCAGGTCTCCGCAGATGACGGTTGCCCCTGGGCTGGGCTGTGGCTCCGTGGGCACATTGCTGTCTTGGCTGGGGGGTGGGGAGGGGCAGGAGTTACTGGCTGCAGGGGAGCCCAGGGCTGGGGGGCAGCAGGGTGAGGGGTCTCTCGTGAGCACCCAGTTCCCCCCTGGGCGAAGCTCCCTACCCTGAGCAGCGCAGAGACCGGGGTGAGCTGATCTCGTGGGCGGGCTGATGGACAAGGGGGATCCCCGCACCCCCCACCTTCAACCCCTGCCTTGCGCTGGGCTGGGGCCCCCTCCCCACTTTGCTGCCCCAGGGGCGGGTGCCCAAGGGGCATTGGTAGGGCCAGGGTCCCTGTGTTGCCTCCCCCCTTGCAGGAGGCCGTTGAGCTGGGCTGGGGTCTGGCTGGCCTGGATCCGAGCTGTCTGGGGCGGATGGGCAGGCAGCGTGGTTGGTGAGTTGGGGCTGCTGCCCCGGGGGACCCCCGGCTGTGGGGCTGCAGCCTGGCCCCAGGGCTGTCCCATTGCAGAGCGGCCAGTGGGGGCTGGTACGTCGGCCCCAGCCCCAGTGATCCCCCGACCCGGTTCCCCTGAGGTTCTGGTCCAGGCTCTTTGAGGTGGAAAGGGCCAGCAGGGAAGGGGCCTCCCCAGCCTCCTCCCGCTCCTGGCACCTGGTTCCCATGTGGTGCCCGGGGCCAGGTTAAGCGGCCGGAGCGGCTGGGCCCGGCCCACACGGGGTTAACGCTGGCTGGAGGAATTCAGCGGGGTGGGGGTGGATGAGCAGCGCTGTCCCCTGCTGGATGGTGCCACATCGCCTTGCACAGCCCTGGGTGCCGAGCAGCTGGGGACGACTGGGAGTCCCAGGGGCACAGGGACGTCCGTCTGTCTGGACAGGGGGATACCGGGGGCCTGGCAGGGGGGCACTAGGGGTGCTGGCCGGGTGGCGGGGTCTGGGACCCTGGCGGGGAGGTACTGGGGGTGCTGGCAGGGGCTTGGGGCCCTGATGGGGGGTATTGGGGGTGCTGGTGGCGGTGGGGGCTGGGGGACCTGGGGGGGGCACCGGCAGGGGTTGCGGACCCTGGCGGAGGGGGCAGTGGGGGTGTTGGCTGGGTGGTGGAGGCTGGGGGCTCTGGCGGGGGGGGAGTGCTGGCAGGGTGGCAGGGGCTGGGGGCCCGGACAGGAGGGCACTGGCGGTGGTGGTGGGGCCTGCGGGCCCTGGTGGGGGGCACTGGGGGTGCTGATGGGGGTGGGGGGTCCCTGGCGGGGGGGCACTAGGGGTGCTGGGGTCCTGGCTGGGGGGGGCCCTGAGGGTGCTGGCAGGGGTGGGGAACCTGGCGGGAGGGCCCTGAGGGTGCTGGCAGGGGCGGGGGGCCTGGCGGGAGGGCCCTGAGGGTGCTGGCAGGGGCGGGGGGCCTGGCGGGAGGGCCCTGAGGGTGCTGGCAGGGGCGGGGGGCCTGGCGGGAGGGCCCTGAGGGTGCTGGCAGGGGCGGGGGGCCTGGCGGGAGGCACTGAGGGTGCTGGTGGGGGGCCTGGCGGGGGGCTGGGGGCCCGGACAGGAGGGCACTGGCGGTGGTGGTGGGGCCTGCGGGCCCTGGTGGGGGGCACTGGGGGTGCTGATGGGGGTGGGGGGTCCCTGGCGGGGGGCACTAGGGGTGCTGGGGGACCTGGCAGGAGGGCCCTGAGGGTGCAGGCAGGGGTGGGGGGCCTGGCGGGAGGGCCCTGAGGGTGCTGGCAGGGGTGGGGGGCCTGGCGGGGGGCACTGAGGGTGCTGGCAGGGGCGGGGGGCCTGGCGGGAGGCACTGAGGGTGCTGGTGGGGGGCCTGGCGGGGGGCTGGGGGCCCTGCATGCCCCATGTGGCTCTCCCTGTGCGTGGGCGGATTGATTGGAGGTGGCAGTGAGGTGCTGGGCTCTGTGGTGCCAGGCCCGTCCCCATGCCAGCTGCATCCCTGGCTCCAGGCACTTCCGCAGCCGCCGGGCAGCGTGCGAGCAGGCAGCCGAGTGTGTGTGTGTGGGCGGGGGGGCTGGCCCCTCGGCTGCCGCGTGTCACATGACTGGCTCCTGGCATGGGCCGAGGGGTGGGGGATGCGTGTGCCCAGTTAGGAATGGGTTCAGGGCCTAGGACAGGCGTCGTGGGCGGGGGGGGGGGGGGCTGCGAAATCCCCCCCCCAGCACCAGCCTACGCCCTCCCCCTTCACTCTTGCACTGGAGCATCCATCCCCCATTGACCCTGCCCCCCCGTCACTGCCCCCACTCCCTCGTTCCCCCACGGGCCGTCCCACCCCATTAACACCCCCCACTCCCCTCTTGCACCTGGGGCTCCCTGGCCCAGGCCTGGCGGCTCTCAGGGAAGGGGCTGTGGCGGGGGGGGTGAGCAGGGTCCCCAGCTCTGCCTGTGTGTGGGGCTGGCCGGGTGGGAGCTGGCCATGCTGTCAGGGCCGATTCCCACCCAGCTCCGCTCCCCTCTCCCCTCTGCTGAGTGCCGGGGCAGCCAGGCCATGGGGAATCTCCAGTGGGCGTGGGGGTAGGAGGCACAAGTCGCTGCCCCCCTGAATGCCACTGGGGCGGGGGCGGGGGAGCTGGGGTCCACGCAGCCAGGCTGCACGCACACCTGATCAGAGCCGAGAGAGCAAGAGAGAGCTAGCGCTCCTCACTCCCGACCCGCAGCCCCTGCTAGCCCAGCCCCGGGCTCCTGCAGGCCACAGCTACCTACCGGCTGAAGGGGGCCGCTCTGGCCAGGCCATTGGTCTGGGACTGTTGTCCAGGGTCTGGGCTCTGGAAAGCTGCTGAGTCCCAGGAGGGTCCCTTGCCATGCTGGCTGTAGGGCTCTGGCAGGCAGAGGAAAGGTGACAGGAAAAACATTATAATCTCCGTGTGCTGGGCATCATGGCCAGGGATAAGGCTGGCATCCTACTGATCCATTCGAGCTAAAGGAGAATCCCCCTGAGGTGTCAGCAGTACAGGGCCTATGACACATTGGATCAGTTCCGATTCCGTCCAGGAGGGGGTGGCATTGCTCAGACACCCCAGCCAGCTCCTTCCGGCCTGAAATAGTCCAAATCTGCTGATCTGCCCCGCGCGCAGCAAGGCACCTCTGCGGAGGAAGGCGTCGGAGCAGCGAGTGGTTGGGGTTGGAATGGGGAATTTGGAGGGTGTGGGGCGGCCTGGTTTCTCGGATTCTCCCGCACTGGGAGCTGCTGTTGGCTCTGCTGATGGTTTTGCAGCGCAGGGGCAGGCAATGCCGCGGCAGGCGCCTCTTGGCTGTTATGACTTGACGGAATAAATAGAGCGACTGGAGAAAGAACAACTTTTCTCTTTGCCTTTTGTGCTTCCCTCAGCCATTTTCGAAGCCGAGGAGGAGAGTTTGGTCTTATCCCCAGAGCTGCCCGGGTTTGACTTTAAATCCATGTGGAAGGTAGATGAGAGACCCCAGTTGCGCTGATTTCAGTGTGGCTGGGTCTAGATCGGTCTCCTGGGCTTTAAAGAGTTCAACCCTCATCTCTGGTCAGTTTCCCAGCTAGTCAGTTTCCTCGGTCTGGGGAGATCTGCTGGGGTGGGGGAGCTCTGAGCTCTCCGGTGACCTTCCCCAGACCTGAAGATGGGCTCTGTGGAGCCCGAAAGCATGTCCCCTCTGCCACCAGCTGTTAGTCCAATAAAAGATGTTGCCCCTGACCCAAAGACAGCTCTCCCCTTCGGCGCCAATAGGGAGCTCCTCGCCTGCATCAAGCTTGGCACGTGGTCCAGACACAAAGGGCGAGGGCTTCCCCCCAGCCAGCGCATGGAAGCATCTCCATGTGCAGCATGCTCGAGCGGGTGTGACTGAGCCGTGCCCATCACGCCCCCTTTGCTTTCCTGGCTCTGCCCTGGCGTTACCCCGGCTTTGTGCAGCGAATTGCTTTGGTGGCTAGAGAGAGCCCCGGGGAGGAGGCCGGCCGGCATGGGAGCCCTGGAGCACTCCCACCCACGAGGGAGTGCAGGCCGTCAGCGGCTGTGCGTATGTCAGGGCGCCGCTATTGTTTGGTTTGGTTTCTTCTGCTGCCAAGCTGAGTTCACGGGGGCACCAGCAACAGATGTGGGGCAGGGGGCAGGGATCCTCACTGTGGGACTCACATCTTTTGGAGGATTTTGCTGTTGGCACTTCAAAGAGAAATGGACCCCTGCCCCTGCCGATTGATCTAGCAGGAGCCCTTGTCTGAGGCTGTTCCCGGCTCGGGGCCTGAGCCACCTGGTGGTGATGTCTCAAAGGGCAGATGCCCGCTGTGCACTCTGAAAAGGGGCTTTCTGATTGGTAAGGCCCCGATCCTGCAACGAGTTTGTCAAGTGCATGGCGTTGGGGGTCTAGCAGAGTTAGGAATTTAAGCTCCCAGGCTTATCTTTTGAAGGTGTTCTGCAGGTTTCCTTTGAGGACGAGGAGCGAGAGGTCAGCTAGGGAGTGATCCCTTTGTGAAAAGTGTTTGCTCAGCGGTGATAGGGTGGTTTTGTGTTTGATCATTTTCCTGTGTGAGCTCATTCGAGGGTATTGTCATTGGTTTCACCCACATACTTGGTATTGGGGTATTTGATGCACTGGATGAGATAAACCACATGTTGTGATAGGTGTGTGGGCCCCATGGATCTTGAAAAGTGTGTTGTGGTGCGGGCGGGGAGGTAGATCATTATAGCATTGGTGATATGTCTACAGGTTTTGCATATGTTGTTCTGGCAGGGGCTGGTGCTGCTTTGAGTTGCTGGATCTTGGTCTGTGGGGAGCTTGTTTCTAATGATGAGACTGGGAGACTGTTTGAAGGCCAGAAGAGGGGGTTCAGAAAAGATTTCTTTCAGGATGGGGCCCCCATCAAATATGGGTTGTAAATGTTTAATAATACCTGTCTGGGTTCCAGTGTGGGGTGGTAGGTGACAATTAGAGGTGTGAGGTCAGTGGGTTTTGGGGTATTTTATATATTGAAGGTTTTCCTGGGGTATTTGGGTGGCCCATTCCATGACACAATCTACTTCTCCGGTAGAGTGTCCTTGTTTGGTGAAGGCGGTTTACATGTGTTAAGGTGTGTATCCAGGACTTTCTCCTCGGAGCATGTTCTGTGGTGTCTGAGCGCCTGGCTGTAGATAACCAATGTCTCGGTGCATTTTGGGTGGTGACTGGATCTGTGAAGGGAGGTGTGCCGATCTGTGGGCTTCTTGTATATAGTTGTCTGTCGGGTTCCATTGCTGAAGCAGATTGTGATGGAAGTTGATGCTGGCGTGGGAGTATTCTAGAGAGTTGAATGGATGGTGGTAGTTGAAGTGGTGGTGGAAATCTAGGAGGGAGTTCAGGTCTGTCCAGAGGATGAAAATATCATTGATGTTTCTCAGGTGTATCATTGGTTTTGTGGTGCATCTGTCCAGAAATTCTTCCTCAAGGTGGCCCATGGAGAGGTCAGCACATTGCGGAGCTCTCCTTGTACCCGTGGCTGTTCCCATGGTTCGGACAACGTGTTTGTTGTTGAATGTGAAGCTACTGTGGCTGAGGATGAAATGGATGGGTTTGGCAATGTGTTCCGGGTGGATTTCTGAGCGTTGTGCATTATCTTTTAGATACTTGAGGCAGGCAGCAATGCCGTCATGGTGAGGGATGTTGGTGTATAGAGAGGTGACACCCAGGGTGGCAAGGATGTGGTTCTGAGGGCAGTTGTTAATGGTGCAGAGTTTCTGGAGGAAGTCAGCTGTCCTGGAGGAAGCTGGCCCTATTGTGCAGTGAGTGGTTTGAGGCTGGTTTTTGTGAGTCCCGATACATCTTCAGTCCTAGTGCTGCGACCAGATACAATGGGTCTGCTGGGTTACCTTTCAGAGTAGCAGCCGTGTTAGTCTGTATTCGCAAAAAGAAAAGGCGTACTTGGGGCACCTTAGAGACTAACCAATTTATTTGAGCATGAGCTTTCGTGAGCTACAGCTCAACTCATCGGATGTTGTTTGTGTATCTTGGGAAGCACGTAGAAGATCCCTGATGTGGGCTTGTGGGGGATGGGCTTGTAAAGTGTTTCTTGGAGTTGTTTGGGGAAGGTGTGATGGTATTGTTAAACTCCTGGGTGAACTGTGGTGTGGGGTCTTTGAGTTCTTCACAGTGGGTGGTGTCAGAGAGTTGTCTGTTGGCCTCGTTGACATTGTCAACTTCTTCTTCTTCTTCCATATGGCTGGGGTAGAGCAGCAATTACAATTTCACCTGAAGCCGATCGAGCCAGGTGGCTACAGCAGGAGTGGCAGAATTTATTGCAGTGATGCCTCCTTCATATTCATAAATTGGGCTGCAGGTGGTGAGATGTTGGTTGGTCTGTTGTGGGGAACCACACTTGCACGCTGGGGAGTTCTTGATTTTCCGTTTGTGCATTAGATGCCTGCATCTACCGTGGTTGGTTCGGATTTGATTCAGAGTTGACCAAGATGACTGTGGAAGGTCAAACCCAGGAACCTCCTGCGTGGGATCCGGCACAAGGTGCTTATTTTTAAAGTCTTGTTTAGCCCAATCTGCTTTGCAAGCCTCCTTCTGATTGTCACCTGATTGCATGAGGCTAAACGAATGTTCCCAGAAAGGCTTGCGGGACTTAAGATGCTGGTGGTGGGGGGGGAGGGTTGTTGAGGTCTGGGTGGATAGGAAACATCTGTTTTCCTGGATTCGCTGAGCTTCGTGGAGCATCGCAGCAGTTTGGCCTGCCGGCGGGGGAGCAGTTTGACAGAACAGGTCGCCATGGTGTTGGAGTTGACGGAAGGGTTCCCGGGATGTGCCGCATCCCTGTATTCAGCTGGGTGTCCACACGTCGTGTGTGGCCGCATCTGCTCCATACCGGTGCACGATATTCAGCTACCAAATATATAAGCACCATTGCAGATGTTCGCAGCACTGACGCTGTGGTCATCGTAATTAAGGACTGCGAGAGCGCCCCCTTTGCCCGCTGGTTTGATCACTAGCTGGTGGTTGGATTTCAGGACAAGATAGCTGTCCTCCTGGCAGCAGAGCGAAACGCCGTGTCTACACTAAACGCTTTTACCAACGCAAGTTACGTCAGCATGGAGCTGCCGCAGTTAGTCTATCACTTGTGCCTATGCATCCTTGGCTCCTTGCATCGGCGCTGGGGGTGCACCACGGGTAGGTAGCCCAGTATGCAACGTGCCATCCTCCAGCGCACTGTCTCTTGGGAAGTTTTGGCAATGCATGATGGGGCAGAAAGCAGTTGCACAGGGGTGACTGGGAGCAAGGTGACAACTTCCCAGCATGCAATTTTCTACATCCCATAATTTTTGCACCTTTTAAAAAAAATCCCATGAACTCACGCGGCCCGCCTCGCTATCTGCCCTCTCTGACAGAAGCTGGAACCTGCACAGTTCTGCATTATTGTCATGGGCATTGCAAGCACAAGACGCACGATCTTTTGGTATTTGCAGAGCCGCAAGAAGAACCAAATCAGCGAGGAACACGATGATTGCTTGGAGGACAGATTGCTGGGGGACAGACCGAGAACCAATTCAAGGTTGTTGATGGCATTCACAGATCAGCGGCACACGGTGGACCGTCGCTTCTGGGCCTGAGAAACGAGCACTGACTGGGATTGCATTGTAATGTAGGCTTGGAATGACAAATGGTGGCTGCAGAACTTTTGGATGTGGGAGGCCATGTTCCTGGATCTGTGTCCCAAGTTCGCTTCCGCCCTCCAGCCCAGGGACACCGGAATGAGAGCTGTACTGACAGTGGAGAAGCCAGGGGCTGTGGAAACTTGCAATGTTGGATTGCCACTGGTCAGTGGGAATCATTTGGGGAGTTGGCAAATCCACTGTGGGGGCCATTGTCATGCAAGCACATGGGGCCATTAATCACCTCCTGCTATGCCAGCCTGAGAGTCTCAGCAATATGTCGGACATAGTGGATGGATTTGCTGCAATGGGATTCCTAACTGGTGTGGAGCATTAGATGGCATTCACACGTCTATTTTAGCACCAGCCCACCTTGCACAGAGTACATCGACAGAAAGGGCTACTTTTCCATGGTTGTGCAAGTGCTGGGTGGTCACCAGGGATGCTTCACTGACATGAACATTGGCTGGTCAGGGAAGGTGCCTGACTCTCGCATCTTTAAGAACGCAGGACTGTTCAGAATGCTACAAGCAGGGGCCTTCTTTCCCAACTAGCGGAATACCACTGGCAATGTTGAAATGCCAATAATGGTCCTGAGGGACCCAGACAACCCCTTTCTCCCCTGGCTCATGGAACCGCATACTGGCTACCTCAACAGCATCGAGGAAAGATTCAGCTACCAGCTCAGCAGGTGCAGAATGACTGCTGAATGTGCTTTTGGTAGATTGAAGGGATGTTGGCGTTGTATACTCACAAAATTGGATCTCCGTGAAAAAAACCCCCAATGGTTATAGCTGCTTGCTGTGACCTGCATAATCTCTGCGAAGCAAAGGGGGGAAACTTGCCACTGGGGGGTAGGGCAGAGGTGGAGTGGCTGTGGGCTGAGTTTGAACAGCCAGACACAAGGGCTGTTAGAAGAGCTCAACACTGAGTGATACAGATCAGGGAGGCTTTGCAAGAGCACTTTAACAGTGAGCCACAGTAATGCATTGTGATGTACTCTGCTGTACCTGATGCTGCTGTTTTGGGGCCTGTTAAGAATTGTGTGGTGCTTGGTGTACATGTGTGAATATAGCACTGTCAATGCACTGAATAATTTTGTTGTACTTGCTGTACATTTATGATTATTACTGTCACTAAGACGATGAGTTGTCACACTGCATGGTAACAAGTACTGAAGTGGGTGCTTTCTTTGCTCTTTGCAGCATACATTGGGAACAAATAAAGATGAATTATTTTCCAAACAATAGAATTTTGGGTAACAAAACCAACGCAAAAAAAATCTGTGCAATTTACATACAAAATACATAGAAAAGTAATAAAGTAGTGAAATGGAAGTTAACAAGGGGAAAGAACATTCATGTCCATTTAACCTACACATACAGCAACCGTGGCTGTCACAGGTCAGTGCATGTGAAGCTGTGGCTGTCGATGCTTTCTCCTGGTGTGGGATGGTAGGGGTAGGCGTGTGGGCCCTGAGGCCATATGGAATGCTATGGGGCTGGGGGGTGGCGTAGGGACTGCAATGGGAATCGAGCCCAGGATTGTTCAGTCTGGAGGTCCCAAGAGTCTGCAGCATCTGCGTTTGCTGGTGGAGAAGCCCCATTGTGTCCTGGTGCATTTCCCTCTGCTTGTCTTGCTGGGACTCCTGGGCCTTTCTTCTGTCCACTCATTCCTTCCCCAGGCTGTCTGCAATATTCACCCTCCTTCCCCTTTGCTCATGGTCTGATGCAGCACCGGCTTGTAGGATCTCACTTAACGTGTCATCTCAAGTCCTCTTTTTTTTCTCCTCCTCATCTTGCTCAGGTGTTCCATGGGTGTGGAGAGGGAACCACTCAAGGCTGCAACGCAAGCAGGTATAGATAAAACACCCAGAGGTACCATTGTCACTATAGTCACAAGGGAAATGGAAAGTTAGGGTTTAGACCTGCTTTCCCTTGCTCCCCTAAAGATTTAAACAAGACCTGCTTATTGACGCTTCTGCTTCGGAGGGCTTGTGCACAGCACCAATTGCGGTACTGGCCATGGTGAGTATGGTCCACCAGAGGCGAGGGGAACGAGGAGGGAATTGCTCGTTTGCAAGACGTGAAGAGTGTCGGGCAATGGCCCTGGATACCAGCCCTGTTTTCCCGGCGATGGTGATTTTAGCTGATATCTCACTCAAGGGGAACGAAGGCACAGAGACCACCGCTGCTGCTGGTGACCTGAAGCTGCCCAGGGCCGTATGCCATTAACTTGTTTACTGCAATGGTGCCTGCTGAAGTGATCACCAGTTGGCATGGGAAAGTGTCCTACCGTGAAGGAAGGAATAAAGCTGCCATCTCTAGAAACCGTTGGGAGAGGATTGCAGAGAACCTCCCTGAAAGTTTTATCGAGATCTCTCAGGAGGATTCAAGGGACATCTCTGTGTAGATAAACAAACTGCTCCACATCCCCCCTGCCTTAACTGTGCAGGGGAACGAAAAGCGGATATCTCTACCTCTTTTTCTTGTACCACTGCTTCTTCTAGTGCAACTAAATTAATGTGATGGGAAATACATTGACACACTTACCCAAGGTTCCTTCCCCTTATCGGGCTCGCCCCTGCTCGACTGCCAGGACTGACTGGATTGTGGTGGAGTCTCAGAGGTCCTGGCTCGT
The DNA here is from genome assembly GCF_965140295.1 of Lepidochelys olivacea. Taxonomy (NCBI): domain Eukaryota; kingdom Metazoa; phylum Chordata; order Testudines; family Cheloniidae; genus Lepidochelys; species Lepidochelys olivacea. Next base: position 123,171,613 of record NC_140417.1, read on the forward strand.
GGCATAGCTGGATCCCCTGGGCTCATGTCACCTGCCTTCGACCTCGCTGTTCAAGCTAGGGGTCTGTGACTCATGCTCCTTGGAGGTATCCCCGGTGCCATGCGGGATGGGACGGGGTCTCCACCAAATTGTGGCACGCAGCTCTTTGTAAAAGCAGCAGGTCTGTGGATCAAGTATTGGCCTCCCTGGCCTTCTGATCTGCCTGCCGCAGTTCCTAGGCTTTCACGTGGCTCTGTCACTGGTTCCTGCGATACCCGTTCTCCAGCGTCCCCCATGCAATCTGCTCCTAGGTGTCCACGTTTCGACTTCTGGTCTGTAGCTGGGCTTGCATGGCCTCTTCTCCCCCGAGGCCCAGGAGATCCCGTATCTCCTGTCTGCTCCGTGCCAGAGTGTGACAGGAGCGTGGAGCCGGCCCGGCCAGCTGGGCAGAGCTGCTAGGTGAGCATACCACGCTGGGCAATCAGGAAAAGGCTTCAAAAATGTGTGGGGTTGTAAAGGGGGAAGGGGAGGGGAGGGGAGGGGGCGCTTCCGGTCTCTGTGACCCCTGAGCAGTGGAGTTCCCAACTGTGATCAGAGCAGGTCAGTGTCAGGCATTGTGGGCAGCTGCTGGCGAACTTTGAGGGTTGACTCTGGTAACCAGATCCAGACAAGGCAGCTGATGTCGATCTAACTTTGTAACATAGCCCAGGCCCTAGTCGGGGCTGTGATGTTGGTTACGGATTTCACAGTGGAGGGTTTTTTTCCATTGACGCAATCGAGGTAACGATCCAGTGTGTGGTTTTGCCCGCTGAGGGTGTCCAGTCAGCTGATGACTGCGGGCAGGGAGGTGAAAGAATGCTTGGGGGTGTAGTTGGCGGAAGAATTCTTCTGGTTTTCCGCAGGTTAGGATGGTATCAGGTTGGTTCAGCTCCTTGAAGAATGCAGATAGTTCCAGGCAGGGGCTGTCTTGCTAGGTTGACGACACTGGGGTGTTGTGTGGTGGCCATGGGGGGGGGGTCCCAGTGCTGTGGTTTCTCCCGGAGGTTGGGTAGGAGGTCGTTGAAGTCAGTTACACACCTTGTTTTTGTGTTGGGTGGCTGTCATTGTTTTGAGTGTCCTGCATGATCTCCAGGTAGGTGTCTGGCTTTTTTCTCTTCCAATGTGTGGGAGCAAGGGATGATCTCTACTTTGAGATGGTCCCTTCTGGAGCACGAGGGGTGCAGTAGATGGTTCCCCAGCGTCTCTGAAGTCTGTCTGCAGAGTTGTTCGCCATATCTGGAGTGGCGTATAGTGATCAGAGGGTGGTTATTGGCGAGTCCTCTGGGCATGTTGTTTTGTTTCTTGCATTTGCTCAGGAAGCCGATGTCGCTGTTTAGCCTGGCTTCCTTCTTCTTCATCTTGTGACGTTTCCATTTTCAACAGCAAAACTCAGCCTCTTCCCTAGTGGTTTTTAGCGTAGCGGTAGCTGGGTGGTTCACACATCCAGCCTGGGGGGGTTCCCAGCTGGTTTTGAGCTCCTGGGGAGAGAAGTCAGTCTTAAACCTGTCAGCCATTGTCTAATCGTCTCTCTTGATTGTCACTGTCACGTATTGTGTGTATTATCACAACACGTAGGTGCTCGCATGAGGTCCCATTGTGCTAGGGGCTGTACGGACACAGACCAAAAAGACAGTCCGTGCTCTTCCTTACATCCAAGTGGTGCACAATCTCTAGTAACTCACAAACCTGTACAGGGATTTTCCTCGGACTTCCCACCCAGCAGCCGATGATCAGCCGTGGAAATATTCAGATCTCCTGAGGAATGAGGTTCTAGCAACTGCCCCGCCCGACCTCACCCTGCCGTGGGGCCCCCGGCTCAGACTGCGGTCCCCACATTGTGCTGGGCCGTTTGCCCCGAGCGCACAGACAGGGACCAGAAGCACAAAGAGCCAACATTTTCAACAGTGCCTCTTGATTCTGGGTGCCTGGCTGGCACCTGTAGCGCCCACTGATTCCAACTGGCATGGGAGGTGCACAGCACCCCGGAAAATCCAGCCCTAGGTGGGTCCTGTGAAAGGCACAAATAAAACCCAGGAGTCCTGATGTCCCAGCCCATAGCTCTAACCGGTAGGCCACACTGCCTCTCCTCCCTGAGGAGTGCAGGCTCGGCCCATGTGTGCCATGCTCCCTGCTCAGGGTGCCTGGCAGCGCCCATCTAGCCTGGCGCTGAGTGTTCCTGCGGTTGCAGTGACCCCCCCCTCCCCCGGACCCATGTTGTGTGCTCCAGAAGCCTGCTTTGAGGGGGGTGCTCTGTGACATGCACTGGGGTTTCCCCTCTGATGCAGGGCAGCCCTTGGTGTTGCCCCGTGGGGTGACATGAGTGTGGTCGTTCTCAGCCAAAGGGCATGGCAGTGGGCTGGGGCTGGGGAGGCTCCCAGTGGAGTTCCAAGTGTGTGGGCTGCTTCGTGTGTGCCCTTGGGCAAGTCGCTTAGCCGCTCTGTGCCTCAGTTTCCCTATCTGTACCATGGGGACAACAGCCCTGCCTTGCCTCCCAGGGGGTGTTGGCAGGAGAACCCCATCCAGGGTTGTGAGGGGGAGGACAGGGAGAGCCGGGGACAGCGAGTGGGGGGTGCAGCGGAGGGTGCGGGACTGTGGGGGTGCCCTGGTGGAGTTCATGGGGCAGTGGGGGGGGTATGGCAGAATGCTGTCGGGTGCAGGGGGCGGGGCCGAGCGGGGCTGGGGGCGGGACCGGTCCGGGCAGGGGGCGGGGCAGGGGTGCAGATCGGGGCGGGGCCGAGCGGGGCAGGGGGCGGGGCCAGTGCGGGCCCGAGCGGGGCTGGGGGCGGGGCCAGTCCGGGCAGGGGGCGGGACCGAGCGGGGCCGATTCCAGCCGGCGGCCGGGCCGGGCCGAGCCGAGCCGAGCGGGCGGGGCCGCCCGGCAGCGCGACATGGAGGCGGCCGGCGAAGGTGGGTGCGGGGGGGGACCGATCCCGGCCCCGATCCCGCTGGGGCGCGGGGAGCAGCAGGTGGGGGGGCCGGGAGCCAGGCCCTGCCCCCCCAGCGTCCTCTGCCCCCCCGCCCTCTGCCCCACTCCCCCTCCCCAGCCCCCGCGCGTCCTCTGCCCCCTTCTGCCCCGCCGCCGCGTCCTCTGCCCCCTCCTCCTGCCCCCCAACCCCCTTCCTCCTCTGTCCCCTCCTCCTGCCCCCCGCGCGTCCTCTGCCCCCTTCCTCCTCTCCCCAGTCCCCTCCCTCCTCTGCCCCCTTCTGCCCCGCCCCCGCGTCCTCTGCTCTCCTCCTTTGCCCCCCCGCCGCGTCCTCTGCCCCCCTCCTCCAGCCTCCTCCTGCCCCCAGCCCCCTTTTCCCCGTCCCCCAGGGCCGGCTGCCCCATTGCACCCGCGTGGGGCCCCTTGCGGGGCTGCGGGAATCCCGCCGGGGCGCCCCGTGGGACGGCGAGCGGCCGGGCTGGCCTGTGTGGGGCGAGGGGGCTGGAGGTGCCAGGCTGGTTGGTGCGTGGGGGGGATATGGGGCACAGGGGGCTGGAGGTGCCAGGCTGGTCTGTGGGGGGTACGGGGCGAGGGGGCTGGAGGTGCCAGGCTGGTTGGTGCGTGGGGGGGATATGGGGCACAGGGGGCTGGAAGTGCCAGGCTGGTCCGTGTGTGGTGGGGGGCACAGGGGACTGGAGGTGCCAGGCTGGTCCATGTGTGGTGGCGGGCACGGGGCACAGGGGGCTGGAAGTGCCAGGCTGGTCCGTGTGTGGTATGGGGCACAGGGGGCTGGAGGTGCCAGGCTGGTCCGTGTGTGGTGGGGGGCACCAGATTGCCCAGGATGGCACCGTGCTGTTGGATGCTGTTTATCCGTGGAGTTGGTGCCAGGTGGCTGTGGGGAGCCCGGCCCAGGGGCAGGCCTCTGTGCCTGTCTCTGTCCTGGGGGCTGCGGCCGGCCACGCTCTGTGGGGCTCCCAGTGGGGCTGGAGCATCTCTCCCCGCATCGCTGCATGGCACGTTGGCTTCCTTGGCACGGTGCAGCCCCCTGGAGCCGCCCGCCTTGTTCTCCTGACGCAGCCTGGCCTCACGCCACGTGCCAGGCCTGGGAAACCTGCCGGCACCGAGCGGCAAGTGGGGGCTGCGTGCCAGAGGCTCCTCGGAGTCCCTCGGGGCCTGCTGGGAACGCTGGCCGGCCGCGGAGCCCCGCACGCCCGCAGCGGGAGGGCCCTGGTCCCGGCACCCGGCTGGTGGGGTGGATACGACGGGGTTACCCACTGGCCCCAGAGGGAAGGGCCCATAGCTCCGCCAGTCTAGTCTCTCGCGGTCTGCCCCTGGCTGGCGTAGCCTGGTCCCGCTCTGGGCCCCTCGGCACTGGTCCCGGCACCCGGCACCTGGCTGGTGGGGTGGATTCGACGGGGTTACCCACTGGCCCCAGAGGGAAGGGCCCATAGCTCTGCCAGTCTAGTCTCTCGCGGTCTGCCCCTGGCTGGCGTAGCCTGGTCCCGCTCTGGGCCCCTCGGCGTCGAGGGCTACTCGCTGGGCCGGGCAGCTCCAAGTGGAGCAGGGGGCTGGGAGCGACCCACATGAGGCTCCAGGTGTGGGGATCAGGCTGGGCTGGGGGCCGACCCCAGCGATGGGTAGGGCCTGAACAAGGGGGGCTTTGCTGGGGGGGGGCGGAGGGATCTCCCCGGAGGGTGGGATCAGTTGGACCCCAGAGACACAGGCTGAACAAAGCCACGGCAAGGGGGTAGGGCGGGGGAGGCTGAGTTTGGGGAGTGCCCCCCCCCAGCTCCCATTACTGATGTCGGGGGTCAGCAGTGGCAGCCTGGTTGTGTGGGGTGAACTCGGTATCTGTAGGTCTGGCTTGTTGGGGGCATGGCTCCTGGGCCATCCCCCGAGGAGCTGGCTGGGTTGGCTGTCTACCTGCCCTGCAGTGCCAGGCCCCCTCCGCACTGATGGGCCCATGGGGGGGCAGCGGCAGCTCTGTAGGGTTCCCTTGGTGCAGAAAGGCAATGGTTGGGGGTCAGATGTATTGGGGACCCAGGGGACTGGCCCTGCTCATTAGTGAGCCCCCCCACCCCACCCCACCCCACGTGGGCTCAGCACCCTTGTAACTTTCTTCCCGGGCCTTGATCTCCCAGTAGGACAAGGGACGCTGGGGGAGAGGTTCTTGAGGAGCATGGCCTGACTAACCCCCCCCAGCCCCCCTCGGCATGGCTGCCCCCCACGTGGACCCCCGGGGGACTCCTCGTGCAGAGGAGCAGCAGCCGAGCCTGGAGAGCCTGCAACTCGCTGGGCTTTGTCCTCCCAGCCTGGGGAAATAGGCCGCGTAGGGGAGGGGCACGTGGGCTGGCGGGGGAGGGAGGGGGGGAGGAATGGGCTGCTCTGTGGCTGGATGCAGCCTCCCACCAGCCCACGTGCTCCTGCGGGGGGCTCAGGGCCTGGGGGTCCGGGGCATCTGCACGGTTCGGAGCCTGGCTTGAGAAGCTCTGGGCCGGATCCCGGCCTTGGCTCCTGTATCTCGGCCAGCCTAGCCCACAGGGCAGGGAATCCAGCGAGCGGCTCTGCACTCAGCCCCTCAGCAGGCCTGGCCCCGGACCCTGGCAAGCTCACATGTGCAGTGAGATTGGTGGGTCTCTGCTAGTAACTCACCTGCCGACTGTGCCCTTCCTGGCGGGCACCATGGGCACCTCTGCACAAGAGAGGCCCAGGGGGCCGAGGGTCCGGATTGAGGGGCGCTGGAGGGGAGCCCAGGGCTGGGCTAGCAGGGGGCTGCGGGTCGGGAGGGAGGGGTACGGGCAGAGCTGGGGGTGAGAGATGATGCAGGCTCCCACGCCTGCCGGGGCAGCTGGGGGTTGTCTCTTGGCAGGCGGATCTGGCTGTGCTCCACGGCCCGTGAAACGGGGACAGGCCCAGACGCTCCGTGGTGTCAGCGTCACTGAGTCTGCTCCAGGCCGATGGGCTTCTACCTTGATAACTTCAGCAGATGCCTCCCCTGCCCTGGAGGGAGGTGGGATGGGCGGGGGAGGGGAGGTCTCCCCCATCCCCCTCGCTTGCTGGAGGGGGCCCTGGCCAGGCTGGGGGTGCAGAGGAGCTGCTGGCTCCAAGCTAATACAGGAGCCTCCAACTGCCAGACAAACAGAGCCGGCAACAAAGCACGCTGGGCCGGGGTGAGATGGGTGGGGGCTGAGCAGGGAGGGCATGGCTCTGAGCCAAGGGAGATGCAGGCCGGGTTGTGGGGGTTGTGAGCCTGGGGGATTGTCTCCCGGGGGAAGAGTGCAGAGCCTAGCATGGGGACCGGCCAGCCCTGGCCAAGGGGGGAGCCGGCATTCAGTCTCCCAGCCCTGGGCCTTGCAGCCCCCTTTACAGATGGGGAAACTGAGGCATGGAGTGTGGGAGGGTTCTAACCCATGTGCTCAGACCATCAGCCCCTCCCTGCCTGGGATGGCTGGGTCGTGCCTGTACAGTGACTCCTGTGGGCAGGGCCCCAAGGCGCAGCAACCCTGGGTCTGCTGGCAAGGCTGGGGTGCTCCCTAACTCTACCAGGCTGCGTCGCGGCCCCCCCCTCGTGGGGCATGGCTGGGACCATTCTTCTATTGCAGGGCCGCTCAGTGGTGGGGGTTACAGCAGAGAGCAGGTCCTGCGCAGGGGAGGGACTACGGGTCGGGATTGAGGGGCATCAGCAGAGCTGGGGGGGAGGGGAGAGGGAACTTGGTGTAGCAGGTGGTATCTGTCTCCATCCTGCTTCCCTACTGAACCAGCACCTGCTGTAGGGGTGGGGCAGGGCAGTGAGGGGGCATCGCTCTGGGTCCGTGGGCACATGATCATCGCTCGTTAACTCCGTGTGTTCCTCACGGGGCCCTGGTGCTTGGTGAGGCGGGAATGGCTCTTAAAGGGTCAGGCCCTGCTCAGCTGGGCCGCTGAGTCGTCTCCAGGGAGTCCTCGAACTCATTTCTCTGGCCTTGTTGTTTCCTGTTTGGGCTTTTCGTCTGTCTAGCTCCTTGTACGGCCCGGATTTACTCTCCCACCCACACAGCCCCTGTTGCGAGGGAGGGAGTGGCCATCCCCATTTTGCGGGTGGGGAAACTGAGGCACAGAATGAGTCAGTGACTCACCCGAGGTCACATGACAAGTCAGTGGCAGAGATGGGACTTGACCCAAAGTCTCCTGAGTCCCAGCCCAGGAGCCTTATCAACCCCAACCTAGCGTCTCTTTTGTGGCCTTCCCCATGGCCTTGTTGATGAGTGCAGAGTGCTAGGGGGCGTAGCCAGGAGTGGCGGCCGGCGTGCCAGGGTTGTGGGGTGTGCAAGGCGGCGGGGGCGTCTGTCTGGTTGCTCTGTGTGGGCGGGAGCTGGGCTATTTGATTTGTAAATGGCTGGCTGGCATCTGGAGCGTGTCCTGCCCCACTTGGTCCCTGGATGGTGCTGGCTGCCACCCCACTGCACGGTGTCCTGTCTTCTCGCCCTCCCTGGGGCTTTGACACACACAACGGGGCGGGAGGGGCGGTGTTTATAAATGTGACTGAAGAGATTCAAGAGCAGCTGCTGCCCCCTGTGTGTGTCGGGCTCCTGCGCCCGGGTTCTAGACCTTCAATCCGGATGGATCGGGAAACCTGAGGACCGGGCTGTGAAACTGACTAGGGGCACCGGAAACTGCGTCTGGTGTCGCAGCCCAATTGCCTGTGCCCATGTGAAGTGTGGACTCGTGCTCTGCCCACCTGAGCGCCCCGGTCACACAGGCCGGGGGGGAAACGTCTTCCCTCTGATCGGACAGGGCCTTGCCGCTCCCAGAGCGTGTCCACGCACCGCCTGCCGGCTCGCCCTCCGCGGGCCAGGTCCCTGCAGCCGAGGCAGCCCTGGCCTCTTGCTGCAGAGACCTCGTCCCCTGGCTCCCTGCCGCTTCGTGGGGTTCTAGCACCCACGATTCCCCGGCCGTGTCGAAGCCAGCGAACCAAGCAGCTGCTGGGGCCTGCGGCCGGCGCGCGCGCTCGGCTGTGTGTGTTGGATCAGGTTTGTAGCTCGCTCGCCCCTGCTCTGATTTAAAGAAACACAAGCTCACGGGTTCCCTGGACAATCCCCTTAACTTCCCCCCGAAGAAACCCCTTCCTGCTTAGAGTCTGTTCTCCCCCTCGCCCTGTCTCTGGCTGGGCCTGCCGGCGGAGGTTCTGGGGTGCTTGGGGTGCTCGGTTCGAATCAGACGGCCCAGCCGTGAAGTTGGGATCCGGGTGCCCCCCAGTTTCTGGGCTGTTGGTTCAGGTGTGGCTCTGCCAGGGGCATTTACTGGAAAACCGTCTCTTTTGTCCCCTCCGAGTTGAGTGGCTGCTGCTGGATTACTGCTCCCTAATCCGCGCCCGGCCCAGGCCGGTTGCCGGGCGATGCTGTTTGTGCCAGGAGAGGACCGAGAGGACCCTGACATCAGAGGGGGAATGCGGCAGCAGGAGCCGGGCCAGGAACGAAGATCCGGCTTCTGTGCAAACGCCCGTGGCAGTCGGGGAGGATGTGGGGCTGGGAGTGGTCCTAGCTGGGCTGGTTTAAAGAGCTGCTCTGTGCCCGGTTTCTGGGCTTGGCTAGGAGGAATCGGGCTCTGCTCCGAATATGTCCAGGCCTCAGACCCGTCGCTGGTGCAGGGAGCCAGGCCTGGCGTGGGGAGCGGGGGTGTCCCTGCTCAGCGACCCTGACCCATGGCTGGCTGGCAGGGTGGGGAGAGCAGACGCTGCCTCGTGGGCTGCCTGAATTTGCCAGGCAGGGAGGCTGGCTTGTGCCACTGGCATATGGGAGCCCCTGGGGGGCGGGGCAGAACCTAGACTCTCCCCTGAGCTCTGCAGAGAGTGGTGGGAGGCTGAGGGGGAGCGGTGCAGGCAGGGGCCATGCTTGGGGGGGAGACTGGGGGGTTTGGGGCAGAGTGGTGCAGACAGAACCATGCAGAGGCCGGAGGAGGAGTGGGGCTGGGGCAGAGCGGTTGCCTCGGGGATGCAGGGACGAGCATGGGGCCCCATACCAGGCTCCCCCCACCCAGCGGGCGTGTGTGGCATGGTGGCAAGCTACCCAGAAGCTCAGGGACCTTTGGCCAGCAGGGCAGCCCCTCCCCGCGTACTGGCGCCCAAAGGGGCCTGGAGGCCGCTGGTTGCATGGCCCAGTCATTGACGCCTTGGTGGGCAGAGGGGGCAGCGAATGCCAGTGACCCGGTGGTGTCTGTACTGCGGTCCCTTGCCTGCTGTGGGCTGGACGGAGCCCCAAGCTTGGCTCACGCCAGCCCCGGATGCCCTGGGAGACCGGGCTATGGGCTGGCTGGGGCTGAGAGGTGGGTCCCCTCCCAGGCCCCCGACTCCTGTACCCGTGTTGGATCGGCTGGGTGGGCTCCTCACTGCAGCCGTGTGGTCCTGGGAGCAGGGTGGAGATGGGGGGGAGCCCCCCAGAGCGGGGAGCAAGGCAGCTGTGAGCCCAGGCCCTGCAGATCCTCGGAGCCAGCTGCATGGGCTGTGGGCATGCGGGCACCAGCCTCTGTAACCCCAGCGTGCTGACGGGAGGCCTGGGGCTGGTGGTGACCCGGCTGGAGGGAGAGGAAGTTGTCTCAAGCACTGCCAAATGGTGCGTAAGGAACAGGCCGGCCTGGCATCAGTGCTCAGCTGGGGGGTGGGCAAGTCTCCTGCACCCCCTGCGTGCTCACAGCCGTCCTTGTGGGTCAAGCTGGATGCGCGGAACCGACGGGAATTTTCGGGAGCAAAGCAGCTCTCCCCTGGGGTCTCCCTGGCTCACCACACGTGATGCCCCACGCCAGTGCTGACTCCGTCATTCACAGGAGGGCGCTGTTCTCCTGTGCTGGTGGTCGGCGGGGCCGGGCCCGTCCCGGTGGGCCCCCGGGGCCGGCAGCATGTGGCTGGCCTTGCCAGGGCCCTGGCCAGGTCAGAATCCTGCCCACGTTGCCAGGAGCCCGCCGGGGAGCACCTGGGAAGGGGGCCGGCCGTTGGCTTTGGGGTGCCCAGTGCAATCCAGGGGGGTCGGCCCAGCTGGCGGCCCTCGTGCTAGCCTCCCCCTCCCCCCCCCAGTCGTGCCTGTTCTCTCACACCCAGCGTGCTGCAATGTGGGGGGTGGGTGGGTGTGAATTCTTCAGGGTCTGGGGCTGCAGCGAGTGGGTCTTCCCTGGGCTATGCTGCCCCCCACCCCCCGGGCTGGCCATGGCTGTAGCAGGAGCGCGTGGCCTGATGGCACAGGAGACATGGGGCTGGAGGTGCTTCTCTGTCCCATTGCCCCACGGGCACGGCGCTGGGCCAGCCTCAGCAGCTCCTCAATGGGCAGTGAGTTGTGCCAGCCCTGCCATGGGGAGTCTGGGGCAAAGGGGGCACTGAAAGCCCCCCGAGGCCCTGAGCCTCCTCCAGGGGCCGGCCCCCTCAAGCCCCCCTGCCCCATCTATCCCATCCCCACCTGGATCAGGGCTGGGTTGTTTGCCCCCAGGGGCTCTGTCCCCTCCAGGACGAGATGGCTGAGCAAAGGGCCCCCCCTTTCCCTGGGGGACCCCCCCACCCGGGAGCTTCTCCTGGAGAGTCTGTTGTGTTTCCCCTTTCTCAGTGTCGCCCTGTTTCTCTCAGCTCTGCTGGTGCCCCTCACTCCCGACCCGCAGCCCCCTGCTAGCCCAGCCCTGGGCTTCCCCCCAGCTCTTCCAGTGATGGGGGAGCGGCAGGCAGTGGGCCGGCAGTTTCCCTGGCAGTTGGGCAAGCGATATCGGGGGTGGGGAGCAATTGTCGGCGGTGGGGTCCCCACGGGCGGGGGGGGTGGGGAGCAGTGCCCCCCAGGCAGGCGGTGGGCTGGTGTCCCTGGAAGGTGGGCGATATGGGGGGGTGGGGAGCGGTGGCCCTGCAGGAAGGCGGTGGGTGAAGGGGGGGACAGTGCCCCTGCAGGTGGGCGGGGAGCGGTGCCTCCGTGGGAGGGCAGTGGGCGAGGGGGGCAGCGGTGCCCAAGGGCTCCATCCCAGCGGGGCTCAGTGCTGGTTTCCCTCTCTCCCTGCAGGCTGCCTGCGTGGTCCCCGCCGTCTGAGGCCCCCACGCCATGGCCATAGTGCAGACCCGGCCCGTCTCCATCGAGCCTGCTTCTGAGGCGGCCCCCCAGCTCCGCACCAGCACCCGCTCGCCCGCTTCCGCCCGCGGCGCCATGGGGAGCGTCAGCAGCCTCCTCTCCGGCCGGCCCTGCCACGAGAGGCCCTGCAAGGCCGCGCCCGGCCCCTTCCGCCAGCAGGACGGGCTGCTCCAGGCCGCCCCCCTCCAGGGGCTGCCCCCCCCCAAGCTCTGCTCCGGCCTGGCGCCCGGGCGCGGCACCTACGCCAGCGAGGACTTCTGGGCCGAGGCCGTGTCCCCCGTCAGCCCCTGCAGCGACGCCGAGGAGCCGCGGGACGAGCGGGCTCGGAGCAGCCACGTGCAGGGGCCGCCCCCGAGGCTGGTCCCCGTCTCCGGGCAGCTGGAGAAGGTGAAGATCGGGGGGCGTCTGTGGCCGGGCTGAGTCCATCCCCTCCCCCTGCCGGGCCAGGCCTTTGGGGCACCCGGTCTGGGCATCCCGCCTCCAGCAGTGACTCTAGAGACAGTCGCCCCCCACCCCAGCAATACACCTGACCCGTTCAGCCCTCCATGGGGAGGGTGGGGGTCTAGTTACTTCCTGACCCGCCCGGCCATGGGCTTCGGCCCTGACTCACAGCGGTGCTTTCCCCTCCTTACTGGGTATTTGTGCCATCATTAGTGGTGCCAGCAGGTAGCGCCAGGGGGGCAGGAGCTGCCCAAGGAAGCCTAGTCCTGCCCCCTACCCTCCTGCAGCAGGGAGTTCCACAGGCCCTGTGCTGCGGTGATCATATCTCCCTGTACTAGTTCTTGGTGTCTGCTGTTGCCTGGTTGCTCCTTTGCAGCGTTGGCACGCTGGCAGCGTCCTGTAGCTGCAGAGGTAGTGGGCAGCTGCCTGGCATTTGTGGGGACCGCCCCCCCCCGGTTCCAGCTGCAGAGATGGGGTTAATTAACCTGGCAATGCCACTAAACCCGCAGGCACCTCTGGCTTCCCCTCTGCCCTGGGGGAGGTTCATTGTCACTGGCCCTAGTTCGCCAGGTCGACCAGGGCGGTGGGCACACACTGTTGCAACCCTATTTGCTTAGTGTAAGTGGGAGCCGCCGATCCCTAGTGCTCCTGTTCTTATAGGGGATGTGGGTTCTTCCGGCCCCCGCTGCCCCGTCAGACCCAGGGCGCACTAACCCATTGGTGCCCATTGTGGGCGAGGACGGCCCCGGGCGCTTCCAGGCCAAGCTGTGGGAGGTCTAGTGCCCGCCTGGGAGGGTGATCACTGGCGCTCAGGCGCTGGGTCCTGGACAGCTGGTGCCCTTGGCTGCCTTGGTTCCTGGGGCTCGGGGCTGGTTTGCTGGCTCATGCTTCAGGGAACATGGCTCTTAAATCCCTCCCACAGGCGACACCCCCTGGTGGGCAGCGGGCACCCCACTTCCTGATACCTAGGTGACCCCCCACTGCCCCGAATGTGCCATGCCTTGAGGGTTGGAGGTCCCATGTATGGGATGTGGAGTGGAGTGCCAGGGAGCCGGAGTGGCTGGCAAAGGCTATGCCCCAGCCTGGCCTGGCTCGGTGGCATTGCTTCAGCCCTAGAATATGGCCCCTACCGTCCTGCAGCAAGGAGTTCCATAGGCCCAGCTCCTTTAACCTGGTGAGATCCCCTGGCAGGGCCATTGCAGGGCAAGCTGCGCCCCTGGGGACAGAGCTGGGAGCCCCATTCACAGGAAGGGGATGGCCTGGCGATGGGGAAGAGATCGGGGTCGATGGCGGCTGGGTCCTCACACCTCTAACCTGCTGCCAGTGCCTAGCTGGGTGGCTTTTAATCTGCCCTGGGCCCCTCTGGTCCACCTTGGCGACCCCAGCCGACCTGTCCCTTTAGCCCGCTAGAGCTGGCCAGAGGTTCTGGGTCAGGGGCCCAGCCGGGCGAGGGGGTGGGGTGGGGGGCAGACGCGGAGAGGGGGACTCGGTCCCTGTGTCCTGTTCGGCCTTTGACCTCTCTGCTGAGTCTGCCCAGAACTCATGCCACCCTGGCCCTGTGGGCAGCTGGGCCGAGAAGGTCCTTGTGTGCTGGGGGGCCCAGGGCTGGCTGGGAGCTAGCGATGGCTTTTGGGGGGCATCTGGCTCAAAATGAGCCGATGGCCCCGATCTGCCATACTGGTCCTGACCCGCCCTTATCAGAGGAGGGCAGTTTAGTAAATGGTCTGTTTGGGGGGGGTTCCCCCCTTCATTTCAGCAGGGAAGGGGGAACCACACAGGGGATCTGTGTCCGCTTTCGTCGAGGAAACTGAAAATTTGGAATGTTTTCCCCCGTGAAAACCAAAGGCCGTAGCTTGGCTAGAAGGAACAGCCCCCCTCCTACCCCGCGCACCCAGGCAGAGCCATGGGGCTTGGGCCAACTGGCGAAGTAAAATGAATGGCCACTGGTGGATGTTTCTTGTATTGGCATCAGACCTGGCTTGTGCGCCAGTAGGGGGTCTGGCAGGGGATGCTCTCGTTCCCTGGCCTGGGTCTCAGCCCCCCTGCCTGCCTCCTTATTCGGCTGCTACTTTACGGTTTTCAACTGAGGAAAAAATGTCCTTTTCACTGTCTGTATTTGAACAAAGGAAGGCATGGGCCGGGGGCTCAGGAAGGGGTCTGGGAGCCAGGACTCCTGGGTTCTACCCCAGACTCTGGGAGGGAGTGTAGCCTAGTAGTCCAGACTTGCGGGGGCTGGCCCTGCTGCTGATTGGCTGGGTGACCTCGCTCAAATCACTTGCCCACTCTGTGACTCCATGTCTAGTTGGCAGCCGGTGTCAAGTGGAGTGCCCCAAGGGTCGGTCCTGGGGCCGGTTTTATTCAATATCTTCATAAATGATCTGGAGGATGGTGTGGATTGCACTCTCAGCAAATTTGCGGATGATACTAAACTGGGAGGAGTGGTAGATACGCTGGAGGGGAGGGATAGGATACAGAAGGACCTAGACCAATTGGAAGATTGGGCCAAAAGGAATCTGATGAGGTTCAATAAGGATAAGTGCAGGGTCCTGCACTTAGGACGGAAGAACCCAATGCACAGCTACAGACTAGGGACCGAATGGCTAGGCAGCAGTTCTGCGGGAAAGGACCTAGGGGTGACAGTGGACGAGAAGCTGGATATGAGTCAGCAGTGTGCCCTTGTTGCCAAGAAGGCCAATGGCATTTTGGGATGTATAAGTAGGGGCATAGCGAGCAGATCGAGGGACGTGATCGTTCCCCTCTATTCGACATTGGTGAGGCCTCATCTGGAGTACTGTGTCCAGTTTTGGGCCCCACACTTCAAGAAGGATGTGGATAAATTGGAGAGAGTCCAGCGAAGGGCAACAAAAATGATTAGGGGTCTGGAACACATGAGTTATGAGAGGCTGAGGGAGCTGGGATTGTTTAGTCTGCAGAAGAGAAGAATGAGGGGGGATTTGATAGCTGCTTTCAACTACCTGAAAGGGGGTTCCAAAGAGGATGGCTCTAGACTGTTCTCAATGGTAGCAGATGACAGAACAAGGAGTAATGGTCTCAAGTTGCAGTGGGGGAGGTTTAGATTGGATATTAGGAAAAACTTTTTCACTAAGAGGGTGGTGAAACACTGGAATGCGTTACCTAGGGAGGTGGTAGAATCTCCTTCCTTAGAGGTTTTTAAGGTCAGGCTTGACAAAGCCCTGGCTGGGATGATTTAACTGGGAATTGGTCCTGCTTTGAGCAGGGGGTTGGACTAGATGACCTTCTGGGGTCCCTTCCAACCCTGATATTCTATGATTCTATGATTCCTGGCTGGGGAGTGGATCCTGGCACCGGCCCCAACCCACTCTGTCGGACAGCACGTAACAGTCGGAGATCCCAAAGCGCATTAGGAGGATGGCATCACTGTCATTTGACAGAGGGGGAAACTGAGGCACAGAGCGAGGCAGTGACTTGCCCAAGGTCACCCTCCCAGCGGTCCGGGGGCCAAACCGGGACGAGAACCCAGGTGTCCTGAGTCCAAGTCCACTAGGCCACGCTGCCTCCCCACGAGCGTTATGATGAGGTGTTGATCAGAAGGTGCCACGTTTCCTGGCAGGCTGCAGAGCCTGGGGCGCTGGGCTGGGTCTGAACACCTGGCGGGGGTGGCGCTGTGTTGTGCCGGTGGGGGGGCCTCCTCGGCCCCCGTCCTGCCGCCCCACAGTCTCTGCTCTGTGCGTTTCAGAACGTCGAGAAGACCCTGATCCGCCCGACGGCTTTCAAGCCGGTGGTGCCCAAGGGCAGGAACTCCTCGCTGCCGGGCTACGTGGTGCCGCGGCCCGGGGTGTCGGCGGTCCCCGAGAGCCAGGCCAGCCTCGCCCACCTCCTGGGCGGCCCCGCCGCGGCCAGCGCCGAGAAGCACCACTCCCTGAGCTGCCGCCACAGCGCCCACTCGGGCACCCTGTCGGACTCGGGGCGCAATTCCCTCTCCAGCCTGCCGACCTGCAGCACGGGCTGCAGCCAGCCACCGGAGCCGGGCGCCGTCTGCATAGGCCGCCTCAGCCTGGACAGTCACGGTGGGTACCCGGAGCGGGGCTCCAGGGGCCTGGCCGGCCCCTCCAACTCGGACAGCGGGCGCTCCTCCTCCAGTAAGAGCACGGAGTCCCTGAGCGGGCGGGGGCCCCCCTCCTCCGACGGCGGCTCCTGCACCCACTCACCCGTCGAGGGCGACGAGGCTCTGCTCGTCCGCGAGCTGGAGGAGAAGCTGCGGGAGCGGGAGGCGGAGCTGCAGCACCTGCGCCGGAGTCTGGACGACAACGAGGTGGCCGTCTGCCAGGTAGCCGGCGCGGCGGGAGAGCCCAGCCCCCCGGGGTCCTGCCACGGCGGGCGGCCGGAGGCGCTGGGTGTGTCCGTGGAGGGCCGGGCATGTGGGGGGCAGTTGGGCTCTGGGAGTGTGCCTTTGGGGGTCTGATGCCTTTGGGGGCGATTGGACACTAGGAGGTGTCTGCTGGGGGGGGCTGGTGCATGTGGGGGGCAGTTGGGCTCTGGGAGTGTGCATTTGGGGGTCTGATGCCTTTGGGGGCGATTGGACACTAGGAGGTGTCTGCTGGGGGGGACTGGTGCATGTGGGGGGCAGTTGGGCTTTGGGGGTATGATGCCTTTGGGGGTCTGATGCCTTTGGGGGCGATTGGACACTAGGAGGTGTCTGCTGGGGGGGGGCTGGTGCATGTGGGGGGCAGTTGGGCTCTGGGAGTGTGCCTTTGGGGGCGATTGGACACTAGGAGGTGTCTGCTGGGGGGGGCTGGTGCATGTGGGGGGCAGTTGGGCTCTGGGAGTGTGCATTTGGGGGTCTGATGCCTTTGGGGGCGATTGGACACTAGGAGGTGTCTGCTGGGGGGGGCTGGTGCATGTGGGGGGCAGTTGGGCTCTGGGAGTGTGCATTTGGGGGTCTGATGCCTTTGGGGGCGATTGGACACTAGGAGGTGTCTGCTGGGGGGGGGGCTGGTGCATGTCGGGGGCAGTTGGGCTCTGGGAGTGTGCCTTTGGGGGTCTGATGCCTTTGGGGGCGATTGGACACTAGGAGGTGTCTGCTGGGGGGGGCTGGTGCATGTGGGGGGCAGTTGGGCTCTGGGAGTGTGCATTTGGGGGTCTGATGCCTTTGGGGGCGATTGGACACTAGGAGGTGTCTGCTGGGGGGGACTGGTGCATGTGGGGGGCAGTTGGGCTTTGGGGGTATGATGCCTTTGGGGGTCTGATGCCTTTGGGGGCGATTGGACACTAGGAGGTGTCTGCTGGGGGGGGGCTGGTGCATGTGGGGGGCAGTTGGGCTCTGGGAGTGTGCCTTTGGGGGCGATTGGACACTAGGAGGTGTCTGCTGGGGGGGGCTGGTGCATGTGGGGGGCAGTTGGGCTCTGGGAGTGTGCATTTGGGGGTCTGATGCCTTTGGGGGCGATTGGACACTAGGAGGTGTCTGCTGGGGGGGGCTGGTGCATGTGGGGGGCAGTTGGGCTCTGGGAGTGTGCATTTGGGGGTCTGATGCCTTTGGGGGCGATTGGACACTAGGAGGTGTCTGCTGGGGGGGGGGCTGGTGCATGTCGGGGGCAGTTGGGCTCTGGGAGTGTGCCTTTGGGGGTCTGATGCCTTTGGGGGCGATTGGACACTAGGAGGTGTCTGCTGGGGGGGGGCTGGTGCATGTGGGGGGCAGTTGGGCTCTGGGAGTGTGCATTTGGGGGTCTGATGCCTTTGGGGGCGATTGGACACTAGGAGGTGTCTGCTGGGGGGGACTGGTGCATGTGGGGGGCAGTTGGGCTTTGGGGGTATGATGCCTTTGGGGGTCTGATGCCTTTGGGGGCGATTGGACACTAGGAGGTGTCTGCTGGGGGGGGGCTGGTGCATGTGGGGGGCAGTTGGGCTCTGGGAGTGTGCCTTTGGGGGCGATTGGACACTAGGAGGTGTCTGCTGGGGGGGGCTGGTGCATGTGGGGGGAAGTTGGGCTCTGGGAGTGTGCATTTGGGGGTCTGATGCCTTTGGGGGCGATTGGACACTAGGAGGTGTCTGCTGGGGGGGACTGGTGCATGTGGGGGGCAGTTGGGCTTTGGGGGTATGATGCCTTTGGGGGTCTGATGCCTTTGGGGGCGATTGGACACTAGGAGGTGTCTGCTGGGGGGGGGCTGGTGCATGTGGGGGGCAGTTGGGAAGGATGGACAGGCCAGCTGGTGAGCAGAGAGGGGGGGCAGAGGTGGGGATGGGCTGCATGAGGGACTGGGGGGGTTGGTGTTTGAAGGGCTGTGGTGGGGGAGGGGCAGGAGGCAGGCTGGTGCATTTGCAGCCCAATTGCTGTGAGCGCCCCCTAGGGGTGCGGGCAGTAAATGCCTTCTGCGCTCCGGAGCTCCCCCTGCTGGGGCAGCCGTGCAGCTGGCCAGCCTGGAGCTGCTGTAACCCCGAAAGAGCCACACTGGGGTGCAGGGGCTCCACAGGCCTGGCCTGAGAGTGCCGCTGCTGAGCGTGGGCTCCCCGTGGAGGAAGGCAGGCCGGGTGCAGGTCTCGGGGTTGTCGGTGGGGCCCCATGTTCTCAGTGTGAACAGGCAGCCCATGAAGCCTACAACACCCAGCATGCAGTGCGCAACCTCCTGGGGAGTAGACTTGCCACTGCAATGCATGCTGGGAGCTGTAGTCTTGGTGAGCCACACCGCCACCTGTGCTCAGGTCTGGGCGACGCAATGCATGCTGGGAACTGTAGTCTCCTGACCCACATCTCCACATGTGCTTAGGTCTGGGTGACACAATGCATGCTGGGAGCTGTAGTCTCCTGAACCCAATATCCACATGTGCTTAGGGCTGGGCGATGCAATGCATGCTGGGAGCTGTAGTCGCCAGAACTGTATCTCCACATGTGCTTAGATCTGCGTGACGCAATGCATGGTGGGAGCTGTAGTCTTCTGAACCACATCTCCACATGTGCTTAGGTCTGGATGATGCAATGCATGCTGGGAGCTGTAGTCTCCCATAACTGCATCTCCACAGGTGCTCAGGCCCTGGAGATGCAATTCATGGTGGGAGCTGTAGTCTTGGGGAGCCATGTTTCCCCTTGCACTTAGGCCTGGGCGTTTGAATGCATGCTGGGAGCTGTAGTCTCCTGAACCGCATCTCCATATGTGCTCAGGCTTGGGTGACGCAATGCATGGTGGGAGCTGTAGTCGCCCATAATCGCAGCTCCACAGGTGCTCAGGCCTGGGCGACGCAATGCATGCTGGGAGCTGTAGTCACCCATAATCGCAGCTCCACATGTGCTCAGGCCTGGGCGACGCAATGCATGCTGGGAGCTGTAGTCGCCCATAATAGCATCTCCATATGTGCTCAGGCCTGGGCGACGCAATGCATGCTGGGAGCTGCAGTGGCCCATAATCGCAGCTCCACAGGTGCTCAGGCCTGGGCAACGCAATGCATGCTGGGAGCTGTAGTCACCCATAATCGCAGCTCCACATGTGCTCAGGCCTGGGCGACGCAATGCATGCTGGGAGCTGTAGTCGCCCATAATAGCATCTCCATATGTGCTCAGGCCTGGGCGACGCAATGCATGCTGGGAGCTGCAGTGGCCCATAATCGCAGCTCCACAGGTGCTCAGGCCTGGGCAACGCAATGCATGCTGGGAGCTGTAGTCGCCCATAATCGCAGCTCCACAGGTGCTCAGGCCTGGGCGACGCAATGCATGCTGGGAGCTGTAGTGGGTGCAGGGCACCCCCAGCGTTAGCGGAGGACGGCTGCAATCGGGGGCAGCTCATGGGCTGCGCTGGGTCTGCAGGGCAGAGTCTGGGGGCCGGGGCCGCGCGGGGCCCCCCGGGTGACGCTCCCCCCCCGCCCCAGGTGTACGAGGAGAAGCAGAAGCACTGTGAGCAGGAGATGGAGGAGCTGCGGCAGGGCTACGCCTCCCAGGTCAAGCAGGCGGCGCAGAAGGCCCAGCGCACGCAGCAGGTGCTGCAGCTGCAGATCTTCCAGCTGCAGCAGGAGAAGAAGAAGCTGCAGGAGGACTTTGCCCAGCTGCTGCAGGAGCGCGAGCTGCTGGAGAAGAGGTGCGCCTCCTTCGAGCGCGAGCAGACCGAGCTGGGGCCGCGGCTGGAGGAGACCAAGTGGGAGGTGAGCCGGGACCGGGTGGGACGGGACCCCTGGCTCCAATCCCAGCTGGCCGGGGCCCTTGGAGCCCGGAGGGTGAGACTCGCGGGGCTGTCAGTTCAGCTCCGCCAAGAGAAGGTCGAGGGGGGTACTCGATCCCAGTCTAGAAACACCCACCTGGGGAGCAAATACTCGACGGTGGGCCCTTGGGCCTCGCAGGGCCAGGGCTGATGCCCTTCGATGCCTGGCAGGTGATACTAGCCAGCCAAGGTGGACGTTTGCCCGGGGAGGGTAGTACACGGTCGGAGCCGTTCCCCCAGGGCTCTGCCGGATTCGCCGTCCCGGGCAGTTTTTAATGATTGCCTCTGTCTGGGAGATCTGCCCTAGGAGCGACTTCGGGGCTGTTCTCTGGCTGGGGTGGAGCAGGCCCAGGAGATGGGGGGCCCTCCAGATAGGGCAGAGGCCAGGCCAGCGTAAGGGAGGGTCCCTGGGCAAGACCTGTTGGTATGGGTCTTGCTCTGGCACCTCCCAACAACCAGGAGAACCCGCGGCCTGGGCCGTGCCATGGGGAGGTCTCTAGGCTCCAAAACGCCCCCCCCCTCCCCACCCCCTTGCTCCTGGCATCTGGCTGGGCCCCGGCCCCCGGGGAGCTCAGACTCGAGGGCTCTCCGAGCAGACCCCCAGCCGCCCATGTGTCCTGCTCCCGTTGGAGAGGGAGCGACCCACTCGCCTCGCCGTCTTGGCAGGCAGTCGCGGGGGGCTGGCGGGGGACGCTCGTTTAGTGGGGTGGGGGGGGGCTTCTAGTTCTGCAGGCTGCCCCGTCGGGTGCAGAGGGTGCTGGTGCCAAAAGCCGAGCCGCCCCGTTGGGAGGCAGCTGCGGTTCTGG
Organism: Lepidochelys olivacea; assembly: GCF_965140295.1. Classification (NCBI taxonomy): domain Eukaryota; kingdom Metazoa; phylum Chordata; order Testudines; family Cheloniidae; genus Lepidochelys; species Lepidochelys olivacea. The sequence continues at coordinate 123,192,032 of NC_140417.1, forward strand.
GGGCTGGTTTAGGACGATGTGTCGTTGGCAAACGTGTCGCTTAGGGGCAGGATCCTGGTTCTCGGGGCCAGGCTCGGGCAGCCCCACGGGCGGGCGGTTCTGGGGGCTGGGGGGACCGTTGCCCTTATCGTTGGGGCGGGGCCAGCCCCGGGGCCTGACACCCCCCCCCCCCGCAGGTGTGCCAGAAGTCGGGCGAGATCTCCCTGCTGAAGCAGCAGCTGCGGGAGTCACAGGTGGGGCTGGCGCGGCGGGGCACCGAGCTGCTGCTGCTGCGGGCCCAGCTGCGGGAGGCGCGGGCGGAGCGGCAGGCGGGCGAGGAGACGGCGCGGGGGCTGCAGGAGGCGGCCCGCGCCCGGGCGCTGGAGCTGGCCGTGTGCGAGAACGAGCTGCAGCGCCACCGGGGCGAGGCCGAGCGGCTGCGGGAGAAGCTGGGCCGGCTGGAGCAGGAGGCGGCGGGGCTGCGGGGGGCACGGCGCCCGCCCCGCTGCCCGGAGCCGCCCGAGGCCAGCCCGCTGCGGGCCAGCGACGAGGCCAAGGCCCAGCGGCAGGCGGCCGAGACGCTGCAGGGCCTGCGGGCCGAGCTGCTCCGGGAGCGCCGGCGGGGCCAGGAGCAGCGGGCCGCCTTCGAGGCCGAGCGGCTCACCTGGCAGGGCGAGAAGGAGCAGGTGATCGGCTACCAGAAGCAGCTACAGCACAACTACGTCCAGATGTACCGGCGCAGCCGGGAGCTGGAGCACCGCCTGCACCGGCTCAGCCTGGAGCTGCAGGCCCCGCGGCTGGACGAGCGCGGCCTGCCCGGGGCCGAGATCTGCTTCGAAGAGATCGCTGCCACCGAGATCTGAGCCGGCGGGCCCCACGCTGCCTCGGGAGCTGGGCCCCGCCCCTTCCGCCGGAGGGGTGTTAGCCGGCTGCTTGGGGGGCAGCTGGCATAGGGGCCCTTCGCGGACGGGGGCAGGCTGTGCCCACGGCTGGTCCATGGGGGAAGGGGAGCTGGGCCTGCGGCGGCTGTAGCCCGAGCCTGGGAAGAGCCGATTAACAGCTGATCCCCTTAGCGCTCGGGAGGGGATTAGCGGCACCCGCTCGTAGCCGGCTGGGGGGGCGCCGGGATCATGCCTCTGCCGTATGGGCCCCGTCGCCTCTCCTGCCGCGCCCCAGAGCCTCCAGCGAGCTGTGAGGAGGTGGCAGGGCTGCTGGCCTCCCCCGAGCCAAGGCCCCTTGTGCTGGTCACGCCCCCCGCCCGCCCCCCCCCGGCTGGCTCCGGTGTGGTGGTGGGAATGGGGCTGGGCCGTGGGAGGGAGGCCCCCCTCCGCCTGGGAGAGCCGGGTGCCTCCGTGGCTGCCAGGCTCGCTGGCTGAGCGGGGGCTGGCACGAACTCCAGGCTCAACGCGTCGCCTGCCAGCCTGCCGTCAGGTGGGGCTCCCCCAGGGGCGGTCTGCGATGCCAGCCCTCCCCCAGCCAGGCCCCTGTTCTGCACCCCCACAGGCTGCGGGTTTGCCCAGTCAGTGCAGGGTCCAGCCCAGGGCTTGGGATCTCTATGCTCCTCTCCGAAAACCGGCTTCCCCCTTTTGTGGGCCTGCTCCCCGCAGAGGCTGTATTGGCAGGCAGGGCAAAGACCGAGTGGGGCACATGGCTTGCGGCTAGAGCTACGCCCTCCAGGTGCCCATTGAGGAGCTAGTGGGCTGTGAGCAGGGCTGCTCTGCCCAGTTCCCCCAGCTCTGCCCTCCGGGTGCAATCCCCATGCCTGGCATCCCCTGCCCACGGCACATTGGGTTCAGCGTTCCCTGCGTCCAGCCCTCTGCTCTGAGGGATCCTGCCGAGGTTGGTTGCCCCTCTGCGTTTCAAACACCCGGCTTTGCAGGGTTTCGTTTCTGTGCCATTCAAATGTACTCTATTTTTGTAGGACCTACAGAAAGGTGTCTGGACTTCCTGGGTGCAGTAGCAATTCACTAGCCAGCGTCCATGGTGATTCCGCTCCCCATCGCTCGGCGGGGAGGTCTGCGCACACCCCCGCCCTTTGCCTTGTCTTCCCGTGTGCCGAGCTGTGCCCCCGTCCTGGCGCTCCATTGCCAGGGCCCTGCTGCCCTGTTTTGCTAGCCAGCCCCAGCTCAGGGTGGGACCCTCTGCCCCCATCCCATGCGGGACTGGCCCCAGCTTGGCTTTGCCTTTTGCTTCTGGCCCAGCGTCTGCCTCTGCCTGGCACGTGCTCCCCCAGCCTCACCCCCAGCCCACTGGGAGCACCTCTGCATGCCCCACCCCCACCCGGCCCAGCACCCATCCCCGTGCCCTCCTGTGGCAAGGCAAAGCCAGCCATGCTGTGGGCGGCGGGCGGGCTGTGTGGTGTCTGGCGGGCAGAGGCTGAGCTGTTGCACAGGGCCATGGATCAGCTGCCCCTTTCTCCCTGGCGTGTGCCAGGCTGCTCTGGGAATGGCCCCATGGGCACTACGCAGCCAGGCAGGGACTTTGCTGAGCCAGGCCCTGGGCCTGCCCATGGGGCAGCTGCCCCTTGTGCTGAACAAGGACCTGGGCACCAGCTCCCTCCAGGGGGGCAGGCTGCTCCAGCCCTTCCTCACTGGGCCCCTTTCCTTACGTTGGGCTGGGCCCCCATCCTGCCCCCGGGTGCCAGCCCTCAAGGCCAGGCTCCTCCTGGGGCCTATTCGTTCCATGGTGATACCAATCCCTAGGCACAGCCCTCACCCAGGAACACAGGGGAAGCTGGAGGGGCAGGGCTGGGGGGCGCCTGCCTAGCTGGAGTGCAGCTGAGGGGCTGGGGCAGCTGCTGTGCCCGGCCTGTGCCCCCCCCCCAGGATCTGATGTGCCCCGTCTGGCAGCTGCCATCCCACTGGTACTGTCCCCAGCCTGATCTGCCCGTCCCTCCAGCTACAGCCAAAGCCCCTGAAGGGATGTGTGTGCCTGGGGGTGGGTGGGGTGCCACATACAATACAGGATTAGATCAAATTATTTAAGAACAGCACCCCCCCCCATCAGCCCTGTGGTGCCCAGCTGCCCTGGCACAAAGGGCAGGGTTGGCACTAGACCAAAGGAACATCTGCGCTGTGTCCATCCGCTTGTTACCAAGCTGCACCCCTGCCCCGGGCAGCGCCAGCCGGCGTGGTTTGTTCTGTTTTTTTACTTTATTTCTGACCTTGTCTGGTTCTCAGGCTGTGTAAATTTCTTGTACAAACCGAGAGGAAAGTGCTAATAAAACCCACCCCTCTGTTTTTAAGAGATGTGTGTGTTGGGGGGGGGGGAACGGGCGGATGGGAGGGGGCAGTGTGAGCACCACCCACGGGCTGTCGCCCTACTGTGAGATGCCAGGGGCTGGCCGAACCCGGGTACCTGTAAAGTGCATGGGGTGCCCCCCCCCCAGTTAACAACCTACAGTGGGAGTCAGCTCGTGGAGCGCTCCCGGGGGTGTGGGGGGGGGCTAGGCTGTATGGGGGTCCTTACACAAGCAGCGTGCTGGAAGCAATGCTCCCCTTCCCTCCCCCAGGCAGGGGAGCGGTAGCAGTAGGAGGGCTTTTAGCCTCTCCCGCGGCCTCCAGCTCGGAGCCGGATGGTGGGGCTGTGGCTGGGAGCCACCCTGGGCCGCAGTGGCCGGTAAAACACGATGACCTGTCCCCTGCAGGAGGCGGCACGGAGGCAGCGTGGCCATTGCAGCCCCATGGCGTGGTAGCCCCCCGCTGTGCCCTCCTGCCCCCGGGGCTGAGTCTCGCCCATGCACCCAAGACCAGTGGGGGTGTCTGCATGTCAGGGGTGCGCCAGGCCCTGCTGCCGGAGCCGCCCCCTCCCCGGGGCCAGGCCTGGCTGAGGCCACCTGGTGCTCTCTGGCAGCGCACTGAGCGGGGGGCCTCTTCTCCCACCCCTGCCAGGCTGCAGTCGGGCTCGTGGGGCTGGATGCCCATAGCCGTGGGCTCTGCCTGTCCTCCCGGGGGCCTGGAAGACGTCCGTCTGGCTGTCTGCTCAGCCCGTCGCTGCCAGCCTGGCACCGTCCCTGGCTGGGCTGCGTCACGCCTTGGACGCCTTCACCACCAGTTCCATGGGTGCCTGCCGGTTGGTCCTGTAGGCCTGGCGGATGAGGCCCACCGCCCGCTGGTGGGTGACGTTCTGCAGGCTTGCCCCGTCCACCGCCACCAGCTCGTCCCCAGCCTGGCAAGGCCAGAGAGACAGGGTTGGGAGCCTACAGTGACTGGTCGCCAGCCATGGACATGCAGCCACCTCTGGGGTAGGACACTGCAACTGTGGCAACAGCATGTAGCAACCCTACACAATGATGGGGGCCAGGCAGTGACAAAGGGGGGAGGAGTGCAACTACCTTGCACCCTGGGGTTTTATTTGGCTTGGGGGGTTGGTTAAGGGCAGGGCTGCTCCCTGGGCTTGGGTAGAAGCAGCCACAGCGGGGAGGATGCAGGGCACTGAGGGCAGGGATCCCCCTGCCCCCGGCAGGCTGAGGGGTGACAGCCCTGCTGCGGCTGGCTCTGGGCTGGAGCCCCAGCTCCTTTCTCTGTTACCTGGGGTGCTGGGTGGGGCCCTGGGGACCAGGCTGGGAGCTTGGTGTTCCTGCATTGGGGGTGGGGGTGGGGTTACTGAACGTCAGGACACCTGGGTGCTTGGGGAGGGGAGTGGGGGGCCAGGGGTTAGACTCCAAGCCCTCTCTTCCTCTAACCAATAGCCCCCCTCTGCCCCTCCTCCAGCATGCAGACTGGAACCCAGGAGTCCTGGCTCCTGCCTGCTGCCCCTTCATTAACCTGGACGATGTTATCCAGCGCCGCCCCCCCCCAAAATGCCCTGGGACCTGTCTGAGAAACCGGAGGGGGTGGGGGGCATGGCCTCCTTCAGCACTGCCCACAACTCTGTCTTCCGTGAGATGGCCGTGGGCCTGGTGTCAAGCCAGCTGCCAACTGCTGCTGTGGGGCAGGGCATGGGGGTGGCGGCTGCTGGGTGGGCAGGGCCCCAACAAGGGCTCTTTGTCAGTGCCACAATGGAGGCCGCAGGGGCTGTCCTCCCCCTTCTGCCACCCCCGGGCACAGCCCAGCTTTGTCATGGGTGGGAGGCTAGATCCAGTGACACCAAGCGACAGGCTGTGGGCATACGGCGTCCCGCTGGCCAGGGCCTGACCCCGCTGCCCCCACCCCCAGCTGGAGCAGTCAAGGGCAGGGCAAGCGTGTGGCTTCCCAAGTTGCATGCAGGCAGGGGCAGCTGGCTCTGGGGGGCACCTAGCCCCCTAGTCGGCTGCCCATGCCCAAATGCCTACCCAACTCCTCTCCTTGCTAGACCTCCTGGGCCAATCACGCTCACTAGCTCCTGGCTACTTCCCCTTGGGGGTGGGCTAGCCCTGCAGGACCAGTGGAGCTAGACCCTGGCTACCTCCCTGCCAGACTGCTCTGGCCCCACAGGAAGCCCCCTCCCTCCCCCCATCTGGGCTCCAGGATACATCAAGGAGGCTGGTGGCAGGGACGGGGCTAGCTGGTGGGCAGAGCACTGGGCTGGAACGTGGGACAGCTGGGTTCTAAGGGTCTACCACAGCCTGCCTGAGTGTCACTTAATCGTGCCATGCCTCAGTTTCCCCACTGATAGTGGGGGGAGCAGTGACCCTGGGCGGTAGGGAGAATGGCTGTTAGTGCTTTAAAATCTGGCGCTGCAGGGCCCCATCCTGCCCGCTGCTTCCATGGCTCTGGAAGCCTCCAGGCTGGACACATCATTTCAAACACATCTTGCCGCCTTGCGCTTACAAAGAACCCTTCCAAATGTGACCCGAGGGTAACTGATGCCAGGGTGCCTGCCTGTTTCTGTCGCCAGCCTGAACCAATGGCTCTGGGCGGCCCAAACTGCCCCTGCTCAGGCCAACTGACTGCTAACTCTGAACCCTACTGATGGCAAAAGGATGTTTTGCATTTCTCGCCCCTGAGCAAAGCACACAAAGGAGAGCGATGCTGTGCCACCCACAGATGTGTGCTTTGCCATCTCGTGGGGGGGGGGCATGGGAAAGGTCCACGCTCCTGTGAAAAGTTCTGGTGTCTGAGCCTAGCGCAGGAGAGCAGCTGGGCCTCTGTCATTCAGCTTGTGTGTCTGACTCAGCCCTGGCCAGCACCGCAGGTACGTGTCCCTCCCCGGACGCCCCCAGGACCCCGTGTCTGCCCAGTGTCTGATCACACAATGGATCTGTGCCGCAGAGAGACCAGCTAACTGCCCCGGGGGTTAGCCCCAGCCACGGCAGGGAGCCCCCCCCCCACTCCCCGTACCTTCAGGGCCCCGCTCAGGAACGCCGCCCCTCCAGGAAAGATCTTCTCGATCTTCACCATCGGCTGCACCTTGGACTCGATCCCGCCCGAGACGCTGATCCCTGGAAGGCAGGGGTGGACCAGCCCCAGCCTGCCCAGTCGGCCCAGACCCCCTCCCCCCCAAGCTGGCACCATGGACCTGACACCTGTGGGCAGCCTCCAAGGCGTGGCCCGCTTTAGCCACCCACGACCCTATAGCTGGGATGTGAGGGGTCGGGGGTGGGGGTGGGGGGGTTGTGCCGGAAGGGGATTTCCGATTCCCTAGGGCTAGTGAGCCCAGCCTGGCACCGTGGCAGACTCTGGTACTCCAGCACCATCCCCGGCCTGTGCTCATGCCCCACTGCACCCCCCCCCACCGCAGCTGCATCTGTGCTAGCAGGCAGGGCTGGGTCCCCCTCCCTTTGGCACCTGAAACAGGACAGAGACTCTGGGGTGGGTGGGAGGGTGGCTGGTATCTGTATTTAAGGGAGCGCCCACCACCACCCCCCCAAGCAGATCAGGCTGCTGTTGTGGTAGGCCCTACACAAACACAGAGCAGGCTATGGTGGGCTCAGCTCCGCGGTACCAGGACTGGGCTGGGCCCAACTGTGACCCCTCCCGGGCCAGGCTGGTTTTCAAACTCCCACGTGACTGGCCCCCACTTCCCTTAGATTCGATGCCATGGCCGGCCCCGGTGCTGGGGTCTGTGAGCACCGAGGTGGGGCTGCAGGCGGTACATAGGGGGCAGGGAGGAGCTGCAGGGAGCCCAGGGGGCCTGGAGCAGCTGCAGGGAACCCAGGGGTGGGGAGCTCAGGGGGCACGGCGGGGTGCCACTCACCCAAGGACTGCCTGAGCTTGGAGAGGTGGACGGTCATCAGCTCGTACTCCTCCTCGGCCGGGCCGTTGTGGGCCAGGCCCTCTTCTCCCTGGGTCCCTTGGGTGGGCGCCGAGATGCCCGTGAAGACCTGGCAGAGCCGTGGCCGGGCCCGCTGAGGCTTGCTGAGCCCCACATAGAGCGAGTCCCCCCCTGGCTCGGCCTTGCCCTGCCCATCGGGGGAGCTGGGGGTGCGTGGCCGCTCGCTGCCCTGCCCTGGCGGCTGTGCCAACCCCTCTGTGGAGGGGTCAGGACATGGCATGAGCCCCGGGCTCTGGGCAGGCTCCGCCAGCAGCCAGCTGGGCCCACCAGCAGCTGGAGTTGCAGGGGGAATGGGGAGAGCCACGCAGGCGTCCACGGGCATGTCGGGCAGGGGCGTGTAGCCGCGCGGGCGAGTCCGTCGGGAGGAGCCCTTCAGCCACTCCGGCCCTGCCCTCGGTGCCACCCCCTCCTCCTTGGCGCCCCCCGGCTCCGGGGCCTGGAGCGGCTGCAGCAGGAAACCTCCCCGGCGGTCTGCAAAGGAGAGACGGGGCTGTTAGCAACGTGCCGGGGCAGCCCCCCGCCCCATCCCCTCCCAATGGGCCTCTGAGACCCACCCCGGCCCTAGCCCTGCCCTGTCCCCGGCCTCCAAGACCACCCTGTCCCCCGAGAGGCCCCAGCCCTTTCCTGCCCCATGACCTCCGAGCCCCCTGGCCCCCAGTCCTGCCACCCCCCCCAGCCCCAGGCTCCAAGCCCCCCATCAGCGGAGAATCAGAGCATGCGGTGACTGCCTGTTGGATCCCGGCCCCAGGACTCCAGCCACCCTCCCAGCCAGCCCCTGGCAGCCCCAGAGCCCTGCCCTGATGTGACCCACAATCCCGTGGGTGCTTGGGGCCAGCTGGGACGTGCGGGAACCACCTGGCTCAGCTGGTGGCCCGTGACTGTCGCCCTATAGTGGACAGAGCCTGCAGCGTTGCCAGCCCTACATGTGCAGCCAGTGGGGGGGGGGGGAGAGGCAGCAGGGGGCTGGGGGGTGGAAATCTAGCGGGGGGGGGGGGCAGTACTGACCAGGCACGGGTATGATGAGGTGTCTCCTGGGAGGCATTTCCTGCTGCGCCGGGTGGAGCGTGGGCGATTTCCCTGCAGGCGGGCAGAGAAGCGCCTCAGAGACAAGCCGGGCCCTTCGCTCTGGTTCCCGTTGCCCGAGGCTCTGGTTGCTGGCACGGCGCCTCCCCCGAACCAGCCCTACTGCCCACGCGGCGCCAGGCTACCACCCCCTTCCAGGCCGCGCCTCGCTGGAAAGTTTGGGGCTTCTGCCACCAGCCCAGTGCTGACTGCAGCTGTGGCCTCCCTGGTCCTCCCGCTCTGCCAGCAGCGCCCTGCCCGACTGGTACTCAGTGGCAGGGCACTGACTCCCCTTTCCCCTGCTAGGCTGGAGCCTGGGCCGTGGAGTGCATGTGGTGAGCATCCAGCCTTGTGCCCGGCTTCGGGGGGGAGGCTGCTCCGAGCCGATCGCAGGCCTGTGGCTGGGGTGACGGGCGATGGGACACAGCAGTGGGGGTGCGTTTGCAAGGTTCCCACCCAGCCGGCGGGTTTGGATCCTCACCCGCTGGGCCCATGGTTTCATGGTGCCCAGGGTAAAGAGGGGTTTGTGCCAGGACCCAGGGGCTTTAGGAAGGGGCAGGGCCACGTTCATCACCAGGGGTAATGGAAGACTGGCAACCTGGGATCCCCGAAGCCAGCCCCCAAAAGGAGAGGAGTTGGGAGGCCAGCTGGGCCCAGCCCTCGCGGGGGCTCCCCCTACCTGCTCTGCTCTTCAGGGCGTCATATGCCTCCAGCTCCAGCCGCACGACCATACTGTCGAAGCGGCCCATGTCGGTGGAGGTGACCAGGCTCCTGCAAGGGGCAAGCTCTTAGTGCCCAAGTGACTGCCACTGAAATGCAGCCACCTCTGGGGCAGAACGTGGCCGCTGCTTAACAGCACACAGCAACATGAGGTGACAGCTGAGGGCAGAAGCATCCCAGATTCAATTGCAATAATGGGGGTGATTCTAGGGAACCCAATGTAGTTACCCAGCCAGGATCTGCCCAGGACGTCACCTCTACGCTCACTGTGAAAACTGCCATGAATGGAGGGACATGAGGGATCAGGGGCTTGGACCCAGCCCAGAGCAGCACAGAACCCCCTAGCACCATTGTCTCAGTACCTAGTCAGAGGCAAGAGTGCCCGCTAGGGCCCTGCCTGCATCATGCGCTCTAGCCCCCCTGGAAATGCATGGACCTCGAGCCGACGTCCCACCGGGGCCACAGGGCTCAGGGCTGAGCTAGTTAATCTAACTGCTGAGCAGGGGTAAATCCAGCCCTGGTGAAACCAGCAGCCCCGGCTGTGTGGGATTGGGCCTGCGAGGCAGGGTGCAGTGTGAGGCCGGAGTGAGGAGACAGTCCGAGCTGGAATGAAAAGTCTAGGAGAAGGAGGAGCTGGGAGGCCAGGAGTGCAGAGCAAGCGGTGGGAGCCGTTCACCATCCCGGGGCACAGAGGGAAGAGGTGCTAAGGGCCAGGATCATGAGCCAAATCCTGCTCCTGAGGCTGGGGGAACCTGCAGGGACCCCAGGGAGTTAAAGGAGCTGCCGGCCGCTCAGGGCCGAGTTCAGAATCTGGGCCGCGCAGCCTCCCTGTCCTGTCTCGCAACCTGCCACAAGAGCCTTCTCCCTCACAGCATGTGTGCTGTTTGATTGCAGAATAAACGCCCCGACTGAGACAGGACCCGGATGGCGCCACGGGCAACCACTGGGCCTGTGACCCCAGCGCGCCCCATCTCCAGCCTCATGCTTCTTGACATATTTCTTGACACCTTAAATGACTGTTTCTTGGAGCAGCTAGTCCTCGAACCCACAACAGTAGATGCAATTCTTGATTTAGTCCTAAGTGGAGCACAGGAGCTGGTCCAAGAGGTGAATATAGCTGGGCCCCTTGGCAATAGTGACCACAATATAATTAAATTTAATATCCCTGTGGCAGGAAAAACCCCACAGTGGCCCAACACGGTAGCACTGAATTTCAGAAAGGGGAACTACACAAAAATGAGGAAATTAGTGAATCAGAAATTAAAAGGTACAGTGCCAAAAGTGAAATCCCTGTAAGCTGCATGGAAACTTTTTTAAGACACCATAATAGAGGCTGAACTTAAATATATCCCCCAAATTAAAAAAACATCGTAAAAGAACCAAAAAAGTGCCACTGTGGCTAAACAACAAAATAAAAGAAGCAGTGAGAGGCAAAAAGGCATCTCTTAAAAAGTGGAAGTTAAATCTTAGTGAGTAAAATAGGAAGGAGCATAAACTCTGGCAAAGGAAGCGTAAAAATATAATTAGGAAGGTTAAAAAAGAATTTGAAGAACAGCTAGCCAAAGACTCAAAAAGTAATAGCAAATTTTTTTGAAGTACGTCAGAAGCAGGAAGCTGCTAACCAACCAGTGGGGCCACTGGACGATCGAGATGCTAAAGGAGCACGCAAGGACGATAAGGCCATTGCGGAGAAACTAAATGAATTCTTTGCATCGGTCTTCATGGCTGAGGATGTGAGGGAGATTCCCAAACCTGAGCCATTCTTTTTAGGTGAGAAATCTGAGGAACTGTCCCAGATTGAAGAGTCATTCGAGGAAGTTTTGGAACAACTTGATAAACTAAACAGTAATAAGTTACCAGGACCAGACGGGATTCACCCAAGAGTTCTGAAGGAACTGAGATGTGAAATTGTAGACCTACTAACTGTAGCCTGTAACCGAGCATTTAAATCCACTTCTGTACCAGATGACTGGAGGAGAGCTAATGTGACGCCAATTTTTATAAAGGGCTCCAGAGGTGATCCTGGCAATTACAGGCCGGTAAGCCTGACTTCAGTACTGGGCAAACTGGTTGAAACTATAGCAAAGAACAAAATTGTCAGACACACAGATGAACATAATTTGTGGGAGAAGAGTCAACACGGGTTTTGTAAAGGGAAATCATGCCTCACCAATCTACTAGAATTCTCTGAGCGGGTCAACAAGCATGTGGACAAGGGGCTGTGACGTTATTGACATAAGCTGGGACCGTATAGATCACTGTTGCAACCAAAGTCCTGTAGTGGCACAAAATCTTGTATAAAGGGGGTCAAATGAGGTGTCTAAGACAAGGTTATGGTTTGCTGGTTATGATTATGCTGCCTATATGTGGGTGTCATTTTTATAGTTGAAGTTATGAATATTGGCTCTGTACTGTCCGTAGTTCAAACCTGTGCTCTGCTTCTGGGGAACACTCCAGACAAGTTGGTGTCAGCTCTGCCTAGCCTGCTTGATGGCCCATTAAGGACCATCAGCGACACAACTGACCCACTGAGAGAAGGCAGACATGCCTTGGGACTCAGCCAGGTGTGCAGGGACCTGCCTATGGACAGAACTCTGAGGTTTTCCCAGGCCGTGTGAGGGACAGCTTGTCCTTGGGACAAAGAAAGACAGACCACACGGCAAGAGACTATAAAAACCTGCTGCAGCTCCTCCATCGGGTCTTCAACCCTGTTTCTACCTCTGGAGGGACTTTGCTACACTGAAGCTTTGAACCAAGGACTGAAAGATCCACCCCAGCTGGGGATGTTCTCCAGAGACTTGATTTGAACCTGCACTTTATTCCATCACTGCTGCAAGCCTGAACCAAGAACTTGGCCATTACTGTATGTCATTGATTCCACTTAACCAATCCTAGCTCTCATCTATAGCTTTTCCTTTTATGAATAAACCTTTAGATTTTAGATTCTAAAGGATTGATAACAGCGTGATTTGTGGGTAAGATCTGATTTGTTTATTGACCTGGGTCTGGGGCTTGGTCCTTTGGGATCGAAAGAAACGTTTTTCTTTCACTGGGGTATTGGTTTTCGTAACTATTTGTCCCCATAACGAGTGGCACTGGTGGGGATACTGGGAAACTGGGGTGTCTAAGGGAATTGCTTGTGTGACTTGTGGTTAGCCAGTGGGGTAAAACCAAAGTCCTCTCTGTCTGGCTGGTTTGGTTTGCCTCGGTGTGCATAGAAATCCCAGCCTTGGGCTGTGACTGCCCTGCTTGAAGCAATTTGTCCTGAATTGGCACTTTCAGTGGGGTCCCGCCAGAACCAGCCTCGTTACAGGGGGATAAATTGGTTAGTCTCTAAGGTGCCACAAGTACTCCTTTTCTTAGTGGATAGAGCGTACTTAGATTTTCAGAATGGCTTTGACGAGGTCCCTCACCAAAGTCTCTTAAGCAAAGTGAGCTGTCATGGGGTAGGAGGGAAGGTCCTCTTGTGTATTGGTAACTGGTTAAAAGATAGGAAACACAGGGTAGGAATAAATGGTCAGTTTTCAGACTGGAGAGAGGTAAATAGTGGTGTCCCCCAGGGTCTGTCCTGGGCCCAGTCCTATTCAGCATATTCATAAATGATCTGGAGAAAGGGGTAGACAGCGAGGTGGCAAAATTTGCAGATGATACAAAACTACTCAAGGTAGTTAAGTCCCAGGCAGACTGCGAAGAGCTACAAAGGGATCTCACAAACCTAGGTGACTGGGCAACAAAATGGCAGATGAAATTCAATGTTGATAAATGCAAAGTGATGCACATTGGAAAACATCATCCCAATTATACATGTAAAATGATGGGGTCTAAATTAGCTGTTACCGCTCAGGAAAGAGACCTTGGAGTCCTTGTGGGTAGTTCTCTGAAAACATCCACTCAGTGTGCAGCGGCCGTCAAAAAGGTGAGCAGAATGTTGGGAATCGTTAGGAAAGGGATAGATAACAAGACAGAAAATATCATATTGCCTCTATATAAATCCATGGGACGCCCACAGCTTGGATGCTGCGTGTAGATGTGGTCGCCCCATCTCAGAAAAGATATACTGGAATTGGAAAAGGTTCAGAAAAGGGCAACAAAAATTAGTAGAAAGAACAGGAGGACTTGTGGCACCTTAGAGACTAACAAATGTATTTGAGCATAAGCTGTAGCCCACGAAAGCTCATGCTCAAATAAATTGGTTAGTCTCTAAGGTGCCACAAGTCCTCCTTTTCTTTTTGTGAATACAAAATACGGCTGCTACTCTGACACCTGTCAAAAATGATTAGGGGTCTGGAAAGGCTGCCGTATGAGGAGTGGTTAATAAGACTGGGACTTTTCAGCTTGGAAAAGAGACCACTAAGGGGGGATATGACTGAGGTCTATAAAATCATGACTGGTGTGGAGAAAATAAAGAAGGAAGTGTTATTTATTCCTTCTCATAATACAAGAACTAGGGGTCACCAAATGAAATTAATAGGCAGCAGGTTTAAAACAAACAAAAGGAAGTATTTCTTCACACAACACACAGTCAACCTGTGGAACTCCTTGCCAGAGGATGTCGTGAAGGCCAAGACTATAGCAGGTTTCAAAAAAGAACTAGATAAGTTCATGGAGGATAGGTCCATCAATGGCTATTAGCCAGGATGGGCAGGGATGGTGTCCTTAGCCTCTGTTTGCCAGAAGCTGGGAATGAGCGACAGGGGAGGGATCACTTGATGATTCCCTGTTCTGTTCATTCCCTCTGGGGCACCTGGCATTAGCCACTGTCGGCAGACAGGATACGGGGCTAGATGGACCTTTGGTCTGACCCAGTATGGCCGTTCTTATACCCCCAGGCACAGGGGCCTGTTTCTCTCTCTGTTTCTCATGACTTGCCCCACGGAAAGCAGCACAGAGGGAACCCTCCATCCCAGCATCGTTCACCCACCTGACATCCCTCAGAAGCAGGAGTTTCTCAGGCCGGTCCAGGATGGCCAGGAGTGGCCTCACCAAGTCCTCCACCCCACCTTCATGGACATACTGCAGGCAAAGGACAGGCAGCGTCAGACGGGCCCCTTCGCTGGCCAGAGCCCAGAGCACCAGGCAGTGCTTAGCCAGCGCCAAAATGCAGCCAAATCTGCGGGGGTCGGGGACGCAGGCAGGGTTTCACAGCACCCAGCAACAAGCTGGAACAGCTCTGAAGAGGAAATAATGATTTCTCCCAGGGGTGGGGTGGGGGGGGGAGGCAGAACCTGATCATCCCCCTGCTGGCATTTGGCCAGGACCTTCGGGCTTTCATGTGGGGCCAGGGCCGGCTCACAGGGACGAGTTACTCCCTCCACTTTAAATCACTTCCCTGCCCTTAATGCAGATTAACAGCGTCAGTGAGAACAGGATCCGGTCCCAGGTCAAGCAGTGAGCACAAGGGGCAGGGCCCTGCCCTCCAGGCAGCGCCTGCTGGTGCTGTGGCTCGGTACTGACGCGGGGGCCCAGCGCTGCTGGCTGGCTCACTGGCAGCTGTTCCTGCTTAGCCCAGGAGAGCCAAGGGCCAGGGTGCGGGGCAAGCTGGGGGCTGGGCGGCGAGGGGCCTGGGGAGGAGACGGTAGCTCCCATGCAATGGGCTAGTTCTACCCAGGACTCTCCCCCCCTCCCCATCACCCCATTGCCCGGGGTCAGGATTAGACCCCCTGGCCAGCGCTCAGACCAGCCACGCCCCATCCCAGCCAGAGGCTGGCAGCTGCCCCATGCCGGGAGTGGGAAAGCGGCACGGGTCTGGCTGTGACGCCCTGGCAGAGGGGGCGCCGGGGGCCAGGGGTTTGCCACAAGAGAGCCAGGGGGCTTTGTTATGAGAGGCCCCTGGGAAAAGGTTTCCTGGCCAGGAAACTCCTCCAAAAGGGGGCACTGGGGTGGCCAGGCATCCCCGATGGGGTGGGGAGGGGGCACAAGTGAAGCAGCAGAACTGGTTTGGTTTATGACCCGGATTTGAATCGGGACTAAACCCTTGTTACCAGTGAGGTGCGGGAGAGTGGGATCTAGGGGCTAGAATTGGGGTGTGGGAGCCAGGAACACAGGGCTCTGCTTGTGACCTGGTGCCAGTCCCTGCCCCCTGTGCCTCAGTTTCCCCTGCTATCTGATGGAGCTAATGACACCTGCTCTCCTCCCTGAGGCACTGGTGGGGCTGGGGTGAGCCAGAGGCTGGCCTCACTTTGACCCTGTCCCTGCTGGTGGGTGAACCTGCAGAAAAGGGGGGTCTCTACCTATGGAACAAGAGTCCCCCTCCTGGGTGGCCTAGTGGAGATGCCCAGGGGTGGGGGATGCAAGGGGTTAATCTGGATTCTGTCTGGGTCCAGCCCTTCTCCGTGAAGGGGGAGGGGCAATGGGGTTGGGGTGAGCAATTGGGCAGGGATGGGGGGCTGAGCTCTCAAGGACACACGGGCAGGCTCCGAGCGGCATCTAGTGTTCACTAGAGACACCAGCACCTAGCAGACCCCGGGGTCAGCGTGTGCCCAGGCTCCCTGGCTGCAGGGATGGGTCTGTGGGGGGCTCTAGGGGGAAGGCTGCCAGGGCACAGCGGGAGTTAGCGCCACCCTGGACATGTCCTTCTCTAGCACTTTCATCCCTGCACGCAGCCGCGAGCAAAGTCAGGCACCGTCCCCTAGGAGAGATCCAGGTGGGGAAACCGAGGCACGGAGGGGGTGACCCGTTAACGCAGAGGCGGGGACGGAGCTGGGAGAACTCAGCTCTCCCACTGCACAGCGGGGCATGGGGGGGGGTGGGCACAGGGTGGCGAGCCAAGGAAACAGGCCCCGGAACCTAGTCCAGAGCCCTCGCCGGGCTGGGAGAAGCAGCAGCCCGGGCGCATGCCCACACTCCTTACCCGGCTGCAGTGACGCAGCACGGCCGTGACCTCGTCCTCCGTCAGCAGCTTCCCGGCCACGTCCCGGAGAAGCAGGAGGTGGCTCTCAGCGGCTGGGCTGGGCTCACGGGTGGCACGCCCCGGGGAGCCCAGGATGCTGACGGGGCGGCCTTTGTCTGGGGAGCAGCAAAGCAGGGTGAGCGCAGGGCCGCTGGGGCGGTGATGGGAGGCCAGGGAGCTCCAGAGAGGTGGCCCTCACCTGAGCCCAGGTCGTGGCCCCCTGGCTGTGTAGGTTCCTTCCCCTCCCAGGGGCTCAGCAGCAGGGCTGGGACCAGCCCCTCCCACCGCACAGCCGGGACAGACTCCACTAGCTGGGAGCAGTAGTAGGTTGTTCTCCTCCAGGTGCCCGCTGCCAGAGGGGACTGTGGCACGCTCAGCGAGTGGGTTACCCAGGTAGCTGCGCGTACAGCTCATGGATCGGACCCCTGGCCAGCTGTGGGCGCCCCATTTGCACACACAGCTGTGTACACGCTTTTGCAAAGACGTGCCCCGATGGCCCTGATCAACCCCTGCTCCTGATTCATCAGCCAGTCCCTCCCTGTCCCCACCCAGCCCCGCAATTCTCCTTCCCACCCCACAGGCCTGGCCGGGGCCGACTCCTCACTGGAGCACATCAGCTGGGAGCCAAACAGGGGCAGCGTTGGAAACGGAGAGACTCTGCAGACCCGGGGGCTCTGGGCACTCCCAGTGGGGCCGCAGGGGGCTGGGCTCCGTCTGCCGGGTCCCGAACCAGGCGCCCCGAGCCCAGCCCACATGGCAACGGCCCAAGATCAGCTAAAGCCAGAGCCAAAGAGCAGCGGCTGAGCGCAGCGTCCTGGTGAGGGCCCCACTGGGTAATCAGCCTCCGCACCCCATGGCCCCAGTGTCGGGGGCTACGGATCTACCAGGAGCAGCCCAGCGCGGCGTCCCCGGACTGGCCATGGTACAGCTGAGATGCCCCCTGCCTTCAAATCAGGGGTGCCTAACGGCCTCTCCCCCAAATCCCCCGGGGGATCCAATCTCCTCCGGCCACAGGCACCAGGGAAAGGAAGGGGGCCGGGTCTCTCCAGGACAGCCAGTGGGGAGGCAAATGGCACAGACATCGGCACTCGCCTGCACATGCGTGCATTGCGGTTACCCCGCTTCGGGCTCCGGCTGGCAAGTTTCTGCAGGGCGCTGGCTGCAGGCGGAAAGCAGAGGGCACAACCAGCAAACCAGGTGATTCGCCAGCAGCCCTGGGGAGCCAGGGGTTAATGCCCTGCGGGGTCTGGGCCATCTCCCCTGGGGTTCAGTGGGTGAGCTGGTGCCAGCAGCCTTGAGGCTGCGACTGCCTCCCACAGCTCGGGGGGTGGGCAGGCGGTGTGCCAGGCAGGACAGCGGTTCGCAGTTAAGGACTGGGAATCAGGAGACCTGGGGTCAACCCCTGACTCTGCCACAGGCCACCGGTGACCCTGGGCAAGTCACTTCACCTTTCAGGGCCTCGACAATCTCAGCTGCAAGAGGAGGGATTGCACAGGCTGGCAGCTCTGGGGGCAGAGCCCATCTCCCTGGGTGTGTGTGGGGGGGAGCAGGTCCCTTTCTCCCTGGGCACGGAGGAGAGGGGGCAGGGGCCATCTCTTCCTGGGCCCCAGGCAAGGCAACACCAAGCAATCAAAATTCATGTGATTTAAAATAATAAATTCCCTGGGGGAATCGCCATGGGGCCAGACCCACCCCCGTCGGGGAGCAGGGAATCCTCATGCATGCCTCCCCGCCCCAGGAGCAGAGCTGGGCACGTCCCTCCCACACATCCCTGGAGCCATTCCAGCCCCCACCCCCAACACAGCCTCGCCACCCCCGCCCAGGTGTCCCAGCGCCCTTTACCTTTCCCCCCCTCCGGGCTGGCCGGGGACCTGGCCCGTCTCCTGCGCCCTGGCGGCCCAGCCCCCTCGCTGCCCGGTGCCCAGTTCTGCCTCACCCGGCTGCCTCGGAAGAAGAGGTTGGCGAGGGTCTTGGAGCGCCGCAGTCTGGCCTTGTCCCCGGCGGGCGCTGGCGGCTCCTGCCTCTTCTCCTCTGGTGCCAGGAAGAGAGCCACCGATCAGACCCGGGGCCAGGCGGGAGCAGCGGCTTGGAGCCAAGCATGTCTCACCCTGGCCCCCTCGGGCACCGCTGGGCATTGGATCCGGGCCCCAACCCCAGCCTGGGTTTGCCAGGCGACCACCACAGAGCACAGCCATCTCCACTGTGCCAACCCCCTGCCTTCCCAGCACCCACCCTCCTCGTCTTCTCCTGGCTGGGCCCAGCCCCATCTCCCACCCGTGCTCCCCAGAACTTCCTTCTCCTGCCCTGCATGCCAGACGCTGCTGCCGAGTTCTCTGCACCCCTAGGCAGGAGGGCGCCCTGCTTGGGCATCCCGCACCGCTCCCCTTGTAAGGGGTGCGTGCCCCCCATCCCACCGCGAGCTGCCCAGGGATCACGGCACCCAGCTCACCCAGCCCCCCGGGCCAGGCTGGGTGTTACAGACAGGGACAGTCGGGGGGGGGCAGGTTGGCTGCTGGACCTGCAGCTCCCCCCTACCCTGCGTGTCTGTAGGAGTTGGGGCGTTGAACACTCCGATACACAGTCTCCTCCGGGCCTGGACATAGGGGAAGGAGCTGGGTCGGACCCCCGGACAGCTCGAGGCCCCCCTTGCTGCGGGGCAGGGGAAGCGGAGGCTCAGTTCAGACACCCGGGATGTCACCATCTGAAAGTGGGGAGTCAGGACCAGCTAATTCCCCGCCCGGGGGCAGGGCCACTGGAAATGAGAGGAACCTGCCTGGGATACACAGCAGGGAGGGTGCTGCTCTCCGCGCCAGGCAGGCAGAGGGCACCTGCTTTCCGGGCTGGGCTGATTCCCCCATGTCTGGCTGAGCCCAAGTCCCCCTGTGAGGCGGAGTCGCACCTCTGGACACAGGGGGCCGGCTGCTCCGCTGGACAGAGTCGAGGCTCCAGCACGGGACGAGGAGCTAAGGGGGCTGGGGGGCAGGAGAGGAGAGCCCAGTGTGTGGGGACTTCAGGTGCTCCCTGGGGGCTGGGGGACAGCAGGTCGGGTATCAGTAGAGCTCTGGAGGTGTGTGGGGGCGTGGATCACAGGGCTGGGCTAGCAGGGGCTGCGGGTCAGGAGTGAGGGGCCCTGGCAGAGCTGTGTGTGGTGGGAGCCCAGGACTGGGCTAGCAGGGGGCTGCAGGTCGGGATTGAGGGGCCTTTGCAGAGCTGGGGAATGAGGGGGCCCAGGGCTGGTCTAGCAGGGGGCTGCGGGTCAGGATTGAGGGGCATTGGCAGAGCTGGGGAATGGGGGGGCCCAGGGCTGGGCTAGCAGGGGCTGCAGGTCGGGATTGAGGGGCCTTTGCAGAGCTGGGGAATGGGGGGGCCCAGGGCTGGTCTAGCAGGGGGCTGCGGGTCAGGATTGAGGGGCATTGGCAGAGCTGGGGAATGGGGGGGCCCAGGGCTGGGCTAGCAGGGGGCTGCGGGTCAGGATTGAGGGGCATTGGCAGAGCTGGGGAATGGGGGGGCCCAGGGCTGGGCTAGCAGGGGGCTGCGGGTCAGGATTGAGGGGTACTGGCAGAGCTGGGGAATGGGGGGCCCAGGACTGGGCTAGCAGGGGGCTGCAGGTCGGGATTGAGGGGCATCGGCAGAGCTGGGGAATGGGGGGGCCCAGGGCTGGGCTAGCAGGGGGCTGCGGGTCAGGATTGAGGGGCACTGGCAGAGCTGGGGAATGGGGGGGCCCAGGACTGGGCTAGCAGGGGCCTGCGAGTTGGGATTGAGGGGCACCAGTATGTGCAGACAGGGGGAGCCCATTCAGCTCATGCTCTGGCCAGTCCCGGCACCAGCACCTACCGCCCACGGTGAGGTAGCTCTGGGATCTCTTGAGGGGCTGCCGTGGGCGGCTCAGCGCCAGGAGCAGGGCCATCCAGGGCGAGTCCGAGAGCTCCTTGTTGGAGAAGGGTCTGTGCTTCTTGCTGGGGAGCGGGTCCCGGAAACTCTTGGCCCGGATGGCCGTGTCCTTCAGGATCTCCGGCGGGTGTACGGTGCGCCAGGTCTCGGTCCCCGCAGTCCCGTCGCCGGAAGGGGGCAGGTCCGTCTGCATGGCTGTCTCCACTCGCTCCAGGGGGCGGCTGCATGCCGGAGGGTCCTCCATGGAGATGGAGACGTCCACCATGTGGGCTGGGGCGGGGCTGGAGAGCGGGGCCTGGGGCCGCCCGTCCAGGGAGCTGAGCAGGGTCCCCGAGGAGTAGGAGGAGATGGAGGAGCTGGTCTCCGAGGCCTGCGAGAGCTGCTGCAGTTGGCCATTGGACACTGGGAAGAGATGAAGGGATGAGAATCCATGGGGAGGGAAGGAGCCACCAGCAGCCTCGGCCCCTGGGATCTCACAGCGTCTGTCTGGGCCCTGTGGAACTTCATAGCCCGGTGGGTGTGGAACCCAGGCCCTGAGGTGGAGCTGCAGGAGAACCACCAGAGGTGCTAGCTATGTACATGTCAGTGTGCCCCTACTACCCAGCTATGTGTCACAGGCCCTGTACTGCTGGTAGGTAATGAAGATTCCCCATGAGCTCTCATGGCCAGGAGCGCACGCTCTTGGGAGCAGCCAGGTCTGGGCGGTTGTGGAGTGCAGCATAGTGACCTCTGGACAGTGCCAGCCGGCCAAAGATTGGTGGCACCCCTAGGCACCAACACTGCACCTGTGCCCGTGAATCTCAAGGCCCGTTCCAGGAGTGACTGGGTGGTGCTGTCACCTAAACGCAGCTGGGTCACTGAGCCCTCAGCAGGCACTTCCCGAGGTCATGTGGTGAGGAAGGGTCAGACCCCAGAACAGGACCCAGGTGTCCGGGCTCCCAGCCCTATGCTCGCTCAGCGAGACAGGACAGCACTGGAGTCTCATTATGATTCCCAGCGGTCGCAGAACTTGCCCCCAGCCGACCCGCTCTAAGCAGGGATGTCCCGGGGGGGCTTCGAGGGGGGCTTTCTTACACTGACTGAGCCAGCAGTATTCGGCCACCATCTCCTTGTAGGCAGGGAAGTGGCCCGTCTCCTAGACGTGGAGGGAAGGATGAGGGTTAGCGTGTAACCGGCTGCCCCGGGCAGCGTCTTCGAGATGAACCCGATCTGCGCGCCGGAGCCTGCCATGAATAATGCAGCTGCCTGCCAGCGCCTAGCTGGGTTGAAACTGGATCTGCCCAAGAGTGAGGCCCGCGCCCCGGCTTGGGCACCAGCCAGGAGCTCCCCAGAGCTGCCTACGTCAGGGGAACGCCGAGCAGCCACCAGCGCCGGGCGGGGGAGAAGCAGAGTGACTGCTCCATGCCCCGGGAAGGGCCTTCGGGCTGGGAGTCACCAGAGTCCCTCTCGTGGCAACGTGCCAAGTGCCCAGACCATGAGGGGCTTCTCCAGGGTGGCACGGTCCCGCCTCCCCCTCCCGGGGCCGGTCGTGGCCTGGGGTGTGAGCCCAACGCTGCCCAGCCCAGAGCCCCAGGTCCTACCTGGATGGTCAGCATGATGTGTGTCTGCCCCTTTAGCACTTCCACTGCCTTGCTATGGCTGATGGCGTCGAACTTGACTCCGTTGGCTGCAAGGACTTGATCTCCCACTCTGATCCCGTTCTGCTCCGCCAGCCCGCCAGGGTCGACCCTGGAACGACCCACGTCAGGCAGCCGGTGGCTCTCAGCCCCCTGGATGGGGAGGCCCCCCGAGCCCAGTTCATCTCCCTAAGGGGTGCACGACCCACCGCTGGGGACACGTGAAACCGGACTGGGGTGATCAACTCAAGGGCCTGAATCCACACTGGACGGGCTGCCCAGCCTGCTAGATCCTGCCCCATCGCCAGGGCTGGGACAAACCCTGCTTCTAGCCAAGCGATATCTCCAGACAAGACCATGTGACATCCCCTGATCCCCACATCTGAACCTTCCCAGCCGGGTGCGGGTCCAGCTGTTTCTTGTCATCAGCTGGGAGATGCTCTGGCTGAGTTGCTGGGCCCTAGCTGGGTGCCTAGCTCTGGCTGCTCCTTGCCCCATGCTCCCTGGCTTGGTGGGGCTGTGTCTGCCCTTGGATGGAGGAGGGGGGCGCTCTCTGGCCCTGGCTCTGCCTGCTGCCCCCTGGCTGGAGGGGGTTTCTGGCATAGCGGGACCAAACCTCCACGGAGGTCTCCATTCACCCCCTACGGCTTTGCTCACCATTCTTTGGACAAGGGTGATTTTTGCCAAGCTCAGAGAGAAGTCAGGTGCGTAACCCCCCCACCCCCAGCGTGGGACCCGTCGCCTGGCATTTCAGAGGCCACTGCTGGGAATCTGGCCTCGGTCGGCGCTTTGCCGGGGAAGGGACAGAGAGACTGTAAACCTTTAACACATCACCCGGACAGAAGAAACACTGGAGATCCCATGTGTCCCTTTGGACAGCGTTTCTTCGCTTTGGAAAGGTGGAGACGTTTGAGCGAGGAACCTGCTGACTTATTCTTAGGGACGGGGCAGGGCAAACCCCCCCGGAGCACTGCAGGCGAAAACGAATCCCGTGGGGATCCATGCTAGGGATGGAAACGGCCTGTAAGCAGGACCCAGAAAATCCCGCAGGCTCCTACATAAGAACTTGTTCCTGCAAACGCATGGGATGGGGTTCGTCACATGGGTGCAGAGCTGCTCAGCTCAGAGTCCTGGGGCAGCAAAGTAGGTCCAGCCCCAGCCTTAACTCCGCCCGCTTTGGGGGGGGGGATATTCACCATCCAGTGATCTGATGGGCGGAGCATTCTGAGGCCTGGCTCCAGCAGTCCCAGTGGTCAGCTGGCTCCTTGCTGTCATGTAGTCTGGAGACTACAACTCCCAGCAAACCTTGGTCTTAAAGGGCCACCTACCTCACACATGCGCTGGCTGTACCTGCCCTAAGCCGCTTTGTAACGGAGTTAATTAGATTTGCAGCTGCCCCCCACTCCCAGGGCTCCGTAAGCAGTAAGGGGCTTCTCCTCCAGAAGATCTCAGACACGGGAGGCCCCACAGGACGCTCTGCCGGGTGCTCAGGACACGGTGTGGCTAGTGGGTGCCAGGCGCCGAGCGAAGCTGCTGGGGCCCAAGGTACCTGGAGACGTAGATGCCAAGGCCGAACTCCTTCCCCCCGCGGATGTTGAAGCCCAGACAGTAGTCGTCGGAGGTGGTGTAGAGGTGGACCATGCGTCTCACGCCGCCCTCGGAGCTGCTGTCCGACGGGGTCGACCCGCTCTTCTCCACGATCAGGCGCCTGTTCGCGACATCCACCCTGCCACGAGAGCAACCGTGGCAAGATTCAAACAGGGGCCCGAAATCCCGGGGCTGGCTCTGGCACGACTTGGGCCCCAGGGTACGTCTACACGGAGAACCCTACAGCAGTCCAGCTGCAGTGCATCAGTCCAGACGCTACAGATGGGAGGGGTTCTCTGCTCACTGGAGCAAATCCACCTGCCTGAGAGCTGGTCGCTGGGTCGACAGAAGAATTCTTCCCTTTACCTAGTGCTGTCTACACAGGGATGTACGTTGGCTTAACTACATCGCTCGGGGGTGGGGGGTGTGTGTGAATTTTTTGCACGTGGCTGGCTCGATCTCATTCTCCAGGGTAGCCCAGCCCCCAGTCTCACAGAGCTGCTCTCCGACGGTGGCAATCTCATGACGTCAGACAACCTGCTGGAACGTTCACCGTGGGAACGGCAGAAATCTCATGAGATTGGCTCTTTCTCCAGCCACTTTGGGCCCCTGCTGAGGTTCTGGCTGCATCCAAACCGGAAAACGGTTGTTTGGATACAGGCCCAAAGCCGGGACGGTCAGAAGTGCCCGACTCTAAACGAACGCCAGTGGGAACTGGCTGCCGGCTTTGAAAAATCTTCCCCCAGACCCAGGCTGGGAGCTGGTGGTTCAAATCAGACTCCCCCTGGGAACTGCAGGGGGCATGGATCTGTGGGTCCAGTTTCGACCTCTCTCTAGCTTTGATGCTACGTATAGAGGGAAATCTCACCTGCCCGGAACC
The DNA here is from genome assembly GCF_965140295.1 of Lepidochelys olivacea. Classification (NCBI taxonomy): domain Eukaryota; kingdom Metazoa; phylum Chordata; order Testudines; family Cheloniidae; genus Lepidochelys; species Lepidochelys olivacea. Next base: position 123,215,850 of record NC_140417.1, read on the forward strand.
TGAACTGCAAATATTTGGAGGTTTGGAAAAGGTGGAGGAATTTTTCATTCCCATGGTGGGACCCTGTTCCCCTTCTGGCTGGTAGATGGGACCCCACGAAAGAGGCTGTCCTGGAGGTTTGACCTCTCCCGAGGGAGCCTGCCCATGAGTTTCCAGGCCAGGGGACTCTGCTAGATCAGGGAAGTTTAGGATCAGAATCCAAACTTTCAGGAGCGAATCCAACCCCCGTCTCCAAACCCACTAAGATTCTGCCCTTGCATAGCTCCTGAAGCCTGCCTTGCTCCCCAACAGCTAACAGGGCAGAGTCAGAGACCACGGTGATAGGCACAGCACAGGAATCTGGCAAGAATCCAGTGTTCCTCTTCTCAAAAGACCCCTGCGGGGATCGAACCCACAACCTCTAGATCACGAAACAGGCATCTTTACAGGACAAGCTAAGGAAGCCAGGCTCTGCCGGCTGATTCGACCCTAGAACTGTTGGGGGTGAGATTTGGAAAACCCCGATAATGAACAAACCAGTCTCTCAAACATTTAGCCCTTGCGTCTCACCGAGCTCCGCCACGGCCCCTGAACGCCCACCTCAGTTCCAGCCCGCCATGAAGCTGTGCCAACCCAATCTGGGCTCTCCCTGCACATCTCTGCCGGTGCCCCTCAATCCCGGCTCAGAGCCCCCCCGCAATCGCCCCGGCCCCCTGCCAACCTAGAGCCCTGCCGGTATTCCTCAACCCTTCCCCCGCTATTCCATTCCCCGCCCTCGACCCCAGGGTGCCCAGCGTGCAGATCTGTGTGAGGCGGACAAACAAGGGCCCAGCATGTGTCCCTGGGACACCCAGTTCCCTGAGGGCCCAGTGCAGGATTCAAACCCACCCTCCGGAGGGGACCGCTGAGCGCACTAACCCCATGGGGCACCGAGTCCCGAGTTCGCTCCATTGTGCTCTCCCGGCTTCTCGTGAACCCGAGAGCTCCCTCTCTGCTCAGAGGAATGCGGCTTTGGCCCACCCGCATCAGACACTGGGACGGGCCAAGGATCGCGGCACGGTGTAGACAGTGAGCGCGCCTCTGCTTACCACGTGGTCTTTTCTCGGGAGAATTTAATCCCTGGCACCTTTCCCATGCGCCTCACCATCATCCGCAGCCGGTTGTTCCCAGTCAAGACCTTGACGGCACTCCCCATGGTGATGCTCTCCAAGCTCACGCTGTTCACCTCCGTGATTTTGTCTCCGATGCACAGGCCGGCCCGGTCTGTAACGTTAAATGGAGACCCCTGAGAGCAGACTGAGAGAAGGCGGCTGGGCTGCGTGGGACGGGGGAGCGAAAAGCTGGAGGGTGGCAAATTCTCAGCTCAGCAGCAGCCAGATCTGGCCTGGTGTGCTGTAGCAAACACCTCGACCTGGAACGATCAGGTGGGGACTCGGCCTCCAACCCTGGGATTGGAAGGTCATGGCCATGTGGCGTGGGGGAGAGCAGTTTCCTTGATGTCATGCACGCTCCTGCTTCCCTCACCAAATTTCCACCAGCAATGACCACGGCCACAGGTCTCAGGTACTTACCCGGCCCCCCTCTCTGCAGTATCACAACCTCTAATGCGTTCAGCCTCCCTACAGGCCTGCAAGGTGGAAACTGTCCATTGTCACTGTCCAGACAGAGGCTAAGTGACTTGCTCAAGGTCATGCAGGAAGCCTGTGGCAGACACCAGGAAACAGAACCCGCAGCTTCTATCTACTCGGGCTGGCGCTCTGGCCATTGGGCCAGGCTTCCTCCAGGGTCACAAGAAAAGGCTCTGGCACTAAGTAGCTGGCCTGGCCCTGGCCTGTTGCTGAGACCAGACACATGAGCTCCTCCAGGCTACGGGGGCGTCATGTTTTGACCCTGCCCAAAGGGGAAGCTAAGATTTTCAGCACCTTTCCTCAAGCTAATTCCAACAACGATTAACGAGCACCGAACCCGACGCCACCAGGAACTGGAACCGAGCCTGGGTGTTCTTATTTCTGACGACAGCGTGTTATTCGGACAGCCTCTGCCCGCATTGGATCGCTCTGGTGCTTGCAGAGTTACAGGGGACTAGGATGACCAGACAGCAAGTGTGAAAAATCGGGACAGGGGTTGGGGAGTAATAGGAGCATATATAAGAAAAAGACCCCAAAATCGGGACTGTTCCTATTAAATTGGGACATCTGGTCACCCTACAGAGGACAGCCAAATAATTCACTCCCCTCCCGTAAAGGGTTAACAGAGGAGGCAAGGCAAAGGGCTCCCCATGCCCCACAGAGATAGCTAGGCCCCCCTCACTTCCCACCCCAGTGCAACGAACCCGACACAGGGTTCAGAGCGTCAAGGACAGAGGGGACCATGAGATCTCCTGTGTTGCGCAGACCACAGAACCTCCCCCAGCTCCGCCTGGATTGAGGCCAATCACTTGCGTTTGACTAAAGCAGAGATCCCCAAACTGTGGGGCAAGGAGGAACATTCTGGGGGGGCGCGGCATGCAGCTCTGCTCTTGGTCCGCCCCCAGCTGTGGCCCCAGCCTCGGCCCCCTTACCCCTGTCTGCATCCCCCACTCCCACAGCCACGGCCCCGGTCCTGGCTCGGGAAGGTGGGGGGGTGCAGACAGGGATAAGGGGGACACAAGGTGAAAAGTTTGGGGACCACTGGACTAAAGTATTTGCCACTGGATCCGAAGACATCAAGTGCTGGAGAACCCACTGAGTCCCTTGGCGACTTGCTCCAGGGTTAGTCACCCTCTCTGTGGAAAACACCGGCCTGATTTCAATTTGAATTTGCCTGGTTTGAACCTCCAGCCATTGAATCCTAGAATCTCAGGGTTGGAAGGGACCTCAGGAGGTCATCTAGTCCAACCCCTCCTCCAAGCAGGGCCAACCCCAACTAAATCATTGGTCCTGGTTCTGCCAGTCATTGGAGGAGCCTTTTAGTACCGGGGTTTTCTCCGCGGCTCCTCTCCAGTTTTCCCAACATCCGTTTTATGACGCGGAGCTGGCGCGGGGCTGCTGACCCCAAAAAGCAGGTGTCAGACCTCAGTGACCCATCAGATGGGTCCCCAAATTATGCAATGGACTAACTAATGTTTGCTGAGCCGCCCTTTGTGGTTTGCATTCCCCCCGTCCCCAATGTGTGTTGCCGATTTAGGCTGAGGAATACGATTCTATCCCCTACACCCCGACAGCTAATCCTTTTGGGTGGCTCCCCCCACAGCCCCACGTCTGCTCTTCTAGTTGCTGTGGAAGCTCTTCACCCGCACACCGCTGGCCTCTGGGGGGGCACCTCTGGGGGGTCCGCGTCTCCCCCTGCCAGGCCGGGTGCTGCAAGGAAGGGGCGGGGGGCGGGGGCACCCTGAGCTGCTGGGTTCTTTCTGCCCCCTCCTGTGAGAAGGCTGTTGGCTGCTCCCCCCTCAACTCCTCTGGGGGGCTGGGGAGCCCTTTGCCTCCCTCCTGCTGCAGCCCAGGTTGGCGGCTCTTCCCCTGGAGGCGGGCGGGGGGGGGGAAGCACCCAACGGGTGCGGGGGTTCCCCATGGCAGCTCCTGTGGTATCACGGTGAAACTGGCTCCACCATGGGCCAGTCTCACAGTCTGCTGGGGGGCCTCTGGCGCTAGGCAGGACAGCCGCAGGTTAAGCCATGGCTCGGGCGAGGGGCAGCAGGGCGGGCTTGCGAGCAGCCAGGCAGGAAAGCCCTGCAGTAAACAAACCGGTGGGCTAGCACCCAGCCTGGGTAGCTGAGCTGGACGCGGGGCAGCCATAGGGCACGGGGCCACGCCGCACAGGCTTCTTCTGCCTTCTCGGCTGAAACAGCGCCCTGCCCAGACCTGCATGTGCGCATGGCCCTTCCCCGGCTCCTTCCCCACCCCGCCACCGTCCCCTGCCGTGCAAGGAGAGCCCACAGACCGGGACTCCGATGGAGTCAGTGCTCCCCGCACGGCCCCCTGCTTTCCACCCAGACATTGGAGCAGCCCCTGGGAGACTACAGATCCCAGCATGCCTCGTTCAGCCCCGCCCTGGGCAGCCCTGCGCTTGGATCAAGATGGGGCACTGCCCCTTGGGAGCATTGTCCATCCCCAGGGAAGTTGCAGAACAACCCGGGCCAGGCTCCATCTTTAGCCAAGCCGAAGGCTGCCCGGATCAAGGTGGAGCATTGCATGCTGGGACTTGTGGTCTCCCCATGACGGTGGGCAGAGGCCCTGGCACGATGCCCCGCGACGAGCTCCGCTTACCGGCGCTGCTGCCCTCCTCCACTTTGCTGACGAAGATGCCCAGCCCGTGCTCCGAGCCGCCGCGCACGCTGAACCCCAGCCTCCCGTCCGCGCTCCTCTCCACCGTGACGGTGTTGATCACGTCGCTCTCGTCGCTGGCGGCTGTGGGGACAGGGCCCGAACACGTGGGAGAGAACGGGGCGGTTTCCGCAGCTGCCAGGCCCCGCACCGCCGCCCGCTTACGCAAGGCCAGGCCGGGCCAGGCCTCCCTGGGCACGTGAATGGGCCAGGCTGTGTTCCGGGAATACTGCGGCTTTCCGGTGGCCTTGGGAGCGCTGCTGGAGGGCTCCCACGGCATTTACAGGGCTACTGCCCTGTTCCCATCCGCTCACGGAGTCAAGTCCTCACCAAGCCCTTTAGAAGCGTTAACAGCCAGGGATCGCAAAGTGCTTTCCAAGGATCGACTAACTGCACCGCACCCTGCTCCCCCCACTCCCAGGTGGGATTATCACTCCCATTTCACAACTGGGAAACTGAGGCACGGGTGGGGGGGGGGGCGGGGGAATGGCTCGCCCAGTGATAGAACCCAGGTGTCCTGACACTCAGGCAGTGCTTTGGCCACAAAACCATCCTTCCTTGCTAGGTAAAGAACCCAGGTGTCCTGGCTCCCCGTCTCCGGCTCTAACCCGCTTCCTACCCTGTTTGGATTTGAACGCAAAGGGCCACATTCATTCCTGGCATAACTGCCTGGGCCCGAACGCGTGCTCGGGGTGACGTGCGTAGTGTGGGAAGTTCCCTATGCTGCAGAATTTCTGCCCATCAATAATTAACGAAAAACAAAACTGCACCCAATCCCCGCGGCCGGGAGGCTGGGACTGGCCTCCAGGCCAGGCTGCAGCTAATGGAGTTACCCTGGAGATGAATTTAGTGCTAAGATTTTTGCTCCTGCTCAGACCAATGGAGCACGTGCAAGGAACGAAGACAAGTTCACTGCAGTGAATTTCAGCCTTTTCCACACTGGTACCTCTCCCTCACCCCTGACCTCCCTCGCATAAACCATGGCCCCCCCCCTCATTTAGCAATAGGAGTAGGCCAGGGCGGACATGCCCCACGTCCCCCCCGGGCGAGAACACCTGGCTCCAAGCTGCTTCCCTGAGCTGTTTGTAGCTGAGCTGAGGTGCAGAGGAAGCTGTGGGGGTGGGGGGAGACTCGGGGGACCAAGTCCAATAAAAAGGGGGCCTGGGTCGACTGGATGGGGAGACACAAGCGCCAACTTCAGGGGCTCTCTCCTGCCTTCGGCAGGGCCAAAGCTGTCCCTGAGGGCACTGCCCTGCCCGACTCATGGCTTGAGAAGGGGCTCGTGTTGGTATCTGGGTGGTGAAGGGTGACCCCAAAAGAAGCCTCCCCCGCCCCGCCCCCTGCAATGGAAGCAGAGAGAGGCCCCGGCTGCCATACCTTCGATGGGCGAGTTGATGAGAATGACCCGTCCCATGGGCGGCGAGGTGCGGCTGCCCCGCGGGTGCCCGTTCACCAGCCGGTTCGGCTTCCCGAGCAGGTAGCGGGTGGCCACGCTGGCGTCGCTGCCCGAGCTGCGGGAGTGGGTGGCGCAGGCCGCGTCCCTCAGCACTGAGTCGGAACCGTGTGCCATGGCGGGGCGGGGCGGCCGCTAGTCATGGAGGGACCCCGGCGTCCGGGGGACGTCTTCAGTGCGGGAGCAGGGAGGGACCCCGCACCCTGCCCCGGGGAAGCCTGATTCCGTCGGGCGGCCGGGGCGGATCGTTACATTTTGGCTGCTCGGGTTTCCTCCCGCCAATGGAAGTGGGCGCCTGACGCAGCCCAGTGGCATGTTCCTCCGGGTGGGCGTGAAAGGGGCCAGGGCTGCGTTTCCCGCCAGGGCTCAGCTCCGTCCGGGGGCCTCACCCGACGGCGCCGTTCCTGTGCCTACGGCATCAAATCCAAACGGACCCGCGTCAGCCCCACAGCTCTCCCCACTGCTGGGCTCCAGGGCCCCACCAGTGAACAACAAGGGTCATTCGGAACAGCCCGCCCGCGCCTGACACCCCCACGCACGGGAAAAGCTCCCAGGCCAAAGCCGGAGAGGAGCTCGCCGATCCGGTCACTTACACTGGCCTCCAGTGGGGTCACTCCGGATTTCCACCAGTGCAGGAGGGAATCGGAATCAGTGCTGGCCCCTCATCGGTCAGTCAGTTAGCTCCCCGGGGGGCATTCAGACCCAGGGGCAAGTAGGCCTGGCCCAACAGGAGGAATAGCTCTGCCAAGCTCACCCTGCCCTGCGGCCAGAGAGTCCCCAGACTTTTAGGCCATGTGGGCCCATGTCTATTGGCCGCCCGGCCTGCTCTGCGTAATACCAGACACCAGCACTTCCCCGCTGATTCCTGTATCAAGCCCCTGGCTAGGGGCGAGCCAGAGCCCATGTACTAGGCTCTTTTCCACCTGGAACAACACTGGCAGTCCGGTAATAGAGGGACAGTTAGACCAGAAGGGGCGATAGGCCAGATTTGGCCCTCGGTGCACATTGGAAACACCTCTGTTTACATCAGGGGAGTTACTCCAGATTTACACCGGCACAGAGGAGATCAGAATCTGGCCCTAGCCCCATGCACTACACCGGAGTTCATCCGGATTTACACTTGACGGTGTGAGATCAGCTTCTGGCCCCAACCTGGCTGATTTAAAGGGAATCCCTCTGGGTTTACACTGGGATCAGGGAGATCACAGTCCAGCAACAATCCCGTTGGTTTTCCTGGAGCTACTCTAGGTTCGCCCCTGCGCCAGGGGGAGATCGGGCTCCGGCTGTCTCCTGGTTTACAAGCAACCCGGCACACTTTCCGTGCCCGAGGCTCCTGGCCCCGCTCCCCGGAGGTAGGGGAGCGAGGCGGGGCCAGCTGGAAGCCGGCTCAGGGTAGGGGGGCTGGCCCCGGCCCCGCTGCGCGCCGAGCGGCCTGGCCTGATGAATGAGTGATGCGGTCCCTGCCCGGGGGGCACCGGGCGTGGGGGAAGGGACGGAGCCGGGGAAACACGCGTGGGCCGGGGCAGGACGCTCCCCCCGCACCCTCCAGGTGCGCAACTTTCCTCCACCCGGCGCCCCGCTGTGCCCGCCGTGGATCGGGGGGGTGGGGGGGCCTCTGCACCTTGGACAGACCCAGCCCCCGCAATCCCGGCGGGGGGGGGGCTTGGACCCCATGCTCCCCGCGCGCCCACCCACCCAGGTGTCTGCAGGTGAGCCCCGGCTGGGTCCCTCCCCGCTCCCCTTGCGCCAGAGGGGGCAGCAGCCGCTGGGCCCAGGTAAAGGGCTGAAGGGGCTGATGGGGGGGGTCTGACGGTGGGGGGGGAGGGGGCTGCCCGCCCCAGCCTGCCCCGCCCCCCCTCACCTGTCTCCACCCGGCTGAGGCTCCACCGCCCCCTCCCACTCAGCCCCACCGATAGGCCGGCCCAGCCGGGGCCCAGGGCCCCCCAGCCTGGCAGTCAGTCCATGCCAGCTCCTGCCTGGTGTCTCTGCACGGCGGCCGGCCGGCCAGGTGAGCTGGGTCCCTGCTGCTCCGGGCCCGGTGCCCCTCCCTGGTGCCGGGCAGCGCAGCGAGGGCGGCTCTGCCCAGGGGCCCGCTGACGCCCACCTGGCAGGGACACTCACACTCCACCGCTCACCTGGGGCTGGGGTGCCCCCGTGGCACAGAGCTGCCCCGATCCCCCCTCCCAGCCACCCGTCGGGAAGCCCCGTCCCGCTCCTCCCTCCGCTGTCCCCAGGATGGTAGAATTTGGCTGTATTTTGTGGCAGGGCACCTGGCACACCGTGGCGAGCTCGGCCATATAAATCAGATCCGTCCGTTCTTAATAATAAGGCCGGGCGCTCCTACAAGATCGCAACCCGCTTTCCAGAGGGCGCGTGGGGTTGTGAGCCCCATTGGATAAGTGGGGAAACTGAGGCAGCATGGCACGGCCCTGAAACACGTGTGGCACTTTAAGCCCATCCCGCTGACTTTGCTTGTGTGTTCAAAGGGGCACATGTGCCCAAGTGCCTTGCTGAACTGGGCAGGTTACTCGCCCAAAATCACCCAGCACCTCAGTGGCAGAGTTGGGGACAAAACCCACGGGTCCTGGTTCCCAGTTCCCCCTCTTCCAACCACTGGACACCACTCCCCTTCCAGAGCTGGGGAAAAGAACACAGGAGTCCTGACTCCTAGCTTGCCCTGGCTCTAATTCACCAGCTCCCACTCCAGAGCCCAGGAGTCCTGGCTCCCACTCCTATTGTTCCTAATTATTATGATTGGGCTAAATCCTGAGGTCCTAGTGGAAGGAGCTCAGAACTGGACCAAGGACTCTGTCCCAGCCAGTCCCCTGCCTGCCTGCCCGAGGCCATGGTCCAGTGCAGTCGAGAGGAGACTGTTTGAACTCAGTGGTTTGGTTCTACCCCCTCTCTCAAAGAAACAGCGTAAGGGAGAAAGCTGGTGCTGGGTCCCTCCCATGCAGAAAACTGGGCGTATTCCACCCCTGCCCCCAAGGTGCCAAGGCCACCCCCCAGTGTCCTGAGCCCCCTCACCTCCCAGCCCAAGGCCTCGACACTCCTCTTGCCCGGGGAAGCGGTGTCCGCCCATCGGTTGCTGCGGTTCCCTTGCTACTGGGATGGCTGTGACTGTCACCAGGAGGCGAATTTGATACCAGGCCGGTTTCAGGTGATACGCACCTGCCAGGTATTGGATACCCTGGGGAGAGGAGCTGCCGGGTGGCGGATGAAGGGTGAAAGGTCTGCCTGGAGCAAAGCCATCTGCAACCTCCCCCCCACCCCTATGGAGAGGCGCCTGGCTCGTCACGTAGCCCCACTGATTCAGGAGTAGCAGAGCACTCCCTATCCAGGCTGGCAGAATTGGCTCCTTTTGCACCAAACTCTGCCAAGGAGCAAAGGAGTCAGATGGAAACTTAATTCACATACAAGCAAAGTGAATGCCCTTCAGGATGCGGGGCTGAGCCGGAATCATGGCTGTCTGTTGTTATAGCCTCAAGGACATTGTCACAGGGCTTGCCGTACTCAGGTCAGTGAGTTTGGGACTCTGTCTCTGACTGGTGCTTTTCAGAAAAGCATAAAAGTAATGCACCTGTCTAAATAATATCATCCCATGGGGCAATTTCTTCCTGACCACAGCTGGTGTGTACCATGAAGCATGAGGACTGAGAACCCACTTTACTAATCTAAGTGTTTCTCATAAGTTTTTTCCTCCCCCTTATTTATAATGATCCACTGAAAACTTGAACCTAAAATTTTATTTTCTATCAAAAATGTGTCCTATCTATGTGGCCCCAGTCACCATAGTGACTGAGCACCTCATAGTCATGAATGGATTTTACCTTCACAACTCCCCTGGGAGGTAGGGAAGTAGCATTACCCCCTTTGTACAGAGGGGGAAACTGAGGCACCAAGAAGTTATGAGGCCCACCTGAAGTAATACGTCAGGTCAGAAGCAGGAATTATATCCAGATCTCCAGGCCTGTGCTTTAATCATAAGACTATCTTTCCTTCCATCAAATACACATCAATAATATCAAATCATCATTTCTCTAGAACAGTGGCTCTCACTTTTTCCTGTCTACTGTCCCCCTTTCAGGAGTCTGATTTGTCTTGCCTACCCCCAAGTTTCACCTCACTTAAAAACGACTTGCTTTCAAAATCAGGCCTAAAAATACAAAAGTGTCCCAGCACACGATTCCTGACCAATGGCGGACTTTCTCATTGTTACCATATAATTATAAAATAAATGAATTGGAATATAAATATCGTACGTACATTTCAGTGTAGAGTATATAGAGCAGTATAAACAAGTCATTGTCTGGATGAAATTTTAGTTTGTACTGACTTTGCTGGTGTTTTTTCTGCAGCCTGTTGTAAAACTAGGTAAACGCCATGATGAGTTGATCTCTGCGTACCCCTGGCTCAGAGCCACTGCTCTAACACATATGCGAGTGACAACCCTAAAATCCTTCACGATCACGGACTTCTTACAGTACAATAGAGACGGGGCAGCAATTTCCTTCCAAGAGCCCAGGAATCCCTGGGCTAGTTCCCTGACACAGTACAGTGAGAAAGGCTTGAATGGAACCAGTTTGATGTTAAGGCCATGTTGCTGTCTCTGAACCGAGCAGCCTTGCATCTCGTAATTCCGCTTTCGATGCCAATGGAACGAAAGGGGGCAAGGCAGGACGCAGGGGCCAACCTTTGCCATATTTGTCCCTTTGCTGCTTCCACCGGTTTGCCAAGTTCCCAGAATTACAAGGACGAGTTTTCCTCACAATGTCGGGGCGTTGCCCTTTCCCCCCTTCTTAACTAGAAAATGGTCAGCAACCCTACAATAACACAGCCGTCTTGCCAGCATGGCCCTCACCAGCAGCACAGTGCCAGGGACAACGTTCCTCAGGGCTATTATAAAGCAGCAAGGCAAACAAAACCGGTGTTTCCAAAAGTATGAAAATGAGGCCGGGACAAAGGGCCTGTTCCTGAGCCATCAGCTATCAAGACGGCCCGAACGTGCTTCTGCCTGTTGAAAGAAAAGGAGGACTTGTGGCACCTTAGAGACTAACCAATTTATTTGAGCATGAGCTTTCGTGAGCTACAGCTCACTTCATCGGATGCATACCGTGGAAACTGCAGCAGACTTTATATATACACAGAGAATATGAACCAATACCTCCTCCCACCCCACTGTCCTGCTGGTAATAGCTTATCTAAAGTGATCATCAGGTGGGCCATTTCCAGCACAAATCCAGGTTTTCTCACCCTCCACCCCCCCACACAAATTCACTCTCCTGCTGGTGATAGCCCATCCAAAGTGACAACTCTTTACACAATGTGCATGATAATCAAGTTGGGCTATTTCCTGCACAAATCCAGGTTCTCTCACATCCCCCCCACCCCCATACACACACAAACTCACTCTCCTGCTGGTAATAGCTCATCCAAACTGACCACTCTCGAAGTTTAAATCCAAGTTAAACCAGAACATCTGGGGGGGGGGGGGTAGGAAAAAACAAGGGGAAATAGGCTACCTTGCATAATGACTTAGCCACTCCCAGTCTCTATTTAAGCCTAAATTAATAGTATCCAATTTGCAAATGAATTCCAATTCAGCAGTTTCTCGCTGGAGTCTGGATTTGAAGTTTTTTTGTTTTAAGATAGCGACCTTCATGTCTGTGATTGCATGACCAGAGAGATTGAAGTGTTCTCCGATTTCTGTAACAATCACAAGGGGGCGGTTCTTTTAAAATAGACTTTAATACCATAGTCAGTGGAGTTGGCTATTAAGAAAGGACAGATTTCCCCCCAGGGCTTGGTCTGACAGCTGCACTAGAACAAAGCCATTCAAATAAAACCCTAACATTTCCCTTAAGACCCCTCCCAGGGGATACTTTTCTGTATTTTCCTCTGAATGATGCTCACTACAAATATTGATTAAAAAGGAAGTAGGGGCACCAGTCTAAATCATTAACCTCCGGGGATCAGATCAGGGATTAATCTGGCCTGTTCTTCACCTCCTAAAGCCTGTTGCTTGGAGCTGCCAGTAGAGAAGTGGCTGCTGTGTTCCACCCCAGAGGCAGCTGCATTTCCCCTGTGAGATTAATCAGGCCAGCTCCTTCAGGTTTCCGTCTAGTGCAACTCCTAATGTGCAGGATGAAAAGAGCTGGAGAGACATAAAGTTGCTATTCTGCACCCCTTAAAAGAATCCAAAAGATTGTGTGGAACCAGGGTACAAACACAGCCTAGCACCGGGGTCTCTCATGCCGTCGAAGAGCTGAGTCTTAGCTACAGTCAATATAAAGGGGTGATTTATTGAGGCTGATGCTACTCCCCTCTCCACCACAAGTCACATGATGTGACTCGGTTTCCCTGTCTGTTTAAGGAGGGTGATAACGTAAGGCCACTCTGCACGGGAGGTGTGAGGCTAAATTCCTGGCAGATTTTAGGGTGTGTTGAAATCTGCAGGTGGAAAGTTCTCTAGATGAGCAGTGTAATAAATCACTGTTGATATTGTGAAGCGAGTGTGTGGGAGGGATTGGTGCACACTACAGTGTGTATATGGGAGAGCGTCTGGGGTGTGTGTACCTGGGAGCGTGATCGGTGCACACGCAGGACTATGCAGGCGGGTCAGAGTACGGGCGCACATATCAGACTGTGTGTTTGTGTGGACGAGTCAGAGGGGGTGTGTTGTGTGTGTGTGGGTTTGTGTGTGTAGTTGCCACACCAACTCTCTGTGCAGCAGTCATCCCTGCCTGTCCCTCTCCCCGCCACCTGCCCAACAGAGCGGGGTCCGCCCCCGGCGGTGGTCAGCAGGTTTTGCAGTACACCTCGAAGAGGCTGGCCACCGAATGCATGCGGTAGAAGATGCCCAGTGGCAGGGAGATCTTGACGATGATGACCCAGAGGGTGAAGCCATAGAAGGCCTGCTCGATCTGGCTCACCAGGTGCGGCCGCGTCCCGTAGGCATAGAGGATCCACACCTAGCAAAGCAAAGGGGTCAGGCATCAGCCGCACAGGGGCATGGGCCGTGCTGGACCCTCTGTCCATCACTGCCACCTACTGGATGGACTCAGATGTGCGGGGACTGACGCCTAGTGAACCCATTCGCTCCCGGTCTGCCCCTCTCCCCATTGAACCTGTCACCAAGGCAGGGCCAGGCCTCGTGCATTCCTCCTGGGTGTGTCCATCCATTGGGAATGGGGCTGAGAACCACCGACTCATTGCACATCAGCAGCCACCGAGCACCAGCCCAGCAGTAACGGGCACTCCGTTCCGCCCAGCAATGAAAGGCCCCCGGCTGGGGCATTGACTCTCCCACCCTGAGCACTGCATGAATGTCACCACCCGCCAGTAGGACCAGCGCAGAGTAGATGGTGCTTAGTGCATATCCTCACACCATGCACTGACAGCAATGTGGGGACAGGGCTTGACTGGGGCCTGCCAGAATCCATGGGGTGTGTGTGTGTGTGGGGGGGGGGGGTCCCAGCTTCGTAGTGAGGGTGCTGGTGAGGGGGGCCCCTGCCGGGGGAGCCTCTGCCGGGGGAGCCTGCCAGGAACAATCCTGCATGGGGTCAGAGGACGGACTAGACCAGACCAGCATTGACAGAGCTATGCCATAGGCTGCATTACGTAACGGGGGGCCGCCGGGCTCTGCCCAGTGATTATAATGACAGATTTGTGTTGGAGCAGTGCCCATGGGTCTGGCTGGGCACACAGGCAGGCCCTGTGGCTTCCCATACGGGGATCTCTCCGCAGCACCGTTTGCTGACAACCCGTCTCATTCGCCCTTCTATTCAGCTGAACACAGAGCAGGGGAAGGGGTGACTGATCACAGCCTCTAAGCACCAACATGGGGAATACAGATTTGGTACCGGGCTCTTCACCCTAGCAGACAAAGGTCTCACACCATCCCCTAAACCCTCCCCCACACAGAGGCTTGTTCGCTGGACACACTGTGGGGGGAAGGTCCTGTGAATATCTGTTCTCCGCACAGGCCTAGGGGCCCTTACAAGGCACGGGCAGTGCAGGGAGAGGAAAGCTGATCTTCCAGCCCCACCGGCAACCCAAACACAAAGACCTCGCCTGAGAGAAACTGACTAGGAGACCTGCAGCACCTCAAACCGCCAAAATGGTGGGAAGCAGTTTTGGAGGTTAAAGTCCATTCACTTTCAATGTCCCAGGGCCAGATCCTCAGCCGGTGCAAATCAGCTCAGCGCCATAGGCGTCCATGGGTTCACACCAGCTGAGGATCTGGCCCCCAGATCCCTTTCCGCAGCACTCTTTCCTAGGCAGTCATTTCCCATTTTGTATGTGTGCAACTGATCGTTCCTTCCTAAGTGCAGTACTTTGCATTTGTCTTGATTGAATTTCATCCTATTTACTTCAGACCATTTCTCCAGTTTGTCCCGATCATCTTGAATTTTAATCCTCTTCTCCAAAGCACTTGCAACCGCTCTCAGCTTGGTATTGGCTGCAAACTTTATAAGTGCACTCTCTATGCCAGTATCTAAATCATTGATGAAGATATTGAACAGAACCGGACCCAGAACTGATCCCTGCGGGACCCCACTTGTTATGCCCTTCCAGTATGACTGTGAATCACTGATAACTACTCTCTGGGAATGGTTTTCTAACCAGTTCTGCACCCACCTTATAGCAGCTCCATCTAGGTTGCATTTCCCTACTTTGTTTATGAGGTCACGGGAGACAGTATCAGAAATTTTACTAAAGTCAAGATAAACCACGTCTACCGCTTCCCCTGTCGGAGTTAAAGGGGCCTCTGATGGGTGAGGAGAGTGTCTGTGTTAAAGCTGTCTCTAGATGGGAAGTCAAACCTTTCCGGAGGCTCCTTTGTGTCAAAGGAGGGCTGGTGGCCTGGGAGCCATGTGGGCCCAGGAGAACAGCTTGCACAGCCAGGCAAACAGGTCAATTATTAAGATTCCCCCGCCCCCCCCCCCCAATCAATTCTTTTGGATTTTTTTGATGAAAACCTGAACCCGAAACTTTTTGCTCAAACTCCAGAAAATTTTGACCAAAATGAAAAGTTCAGTGCTGGACGAAAAACTCTTTTTTTTGTCCCTTACCCCGCATCCTCCAAAGTTAGACAAACAAATCCCAGCTGCCTCTAGTGAAAATCCCCGGGGCTGACTTTAGGGACGGAGTGCAAAGCTGTGGACCCCAGGAGAGACAGGTGGGGGTCTGCGGGCAGGGGGAGTACTACGCAGGCCGTTTGGCTCAGATCTATTTGTGGGTTGGGGCCCCCGTGACAAGAGGGGGGCAACATTTTTAAACTGAAACTTTTTCAGCAAAAAACCCGCAGATTTGGGTCGATCGAAAGCTTTTGCAAACAAGTGTCGATTTAGGCAAAGTGTTTCAGTTGGGAAAAAACCTTGAAAAGAATCCAAATGTTCCACTCTGACATTTTCGAAAAGAAACACCTCAACGTTTCGATGCCAAAGGCCTTTTTGTGGTGCCGTTCCCTGCGATTTGGCGAAACCAACTGGAAAACCCCTTTGAAAACGCTCAAAATGGAAACGAGGGTTTTTGGTTTCGGGTCAAACAAGAAACAGGTTTCGACTTTTCGATTCACCGGAAAGTCTGAAAAAGATCAGTTTTGGTCAACCTAAAACGATTTTTCCCCCCTTGATTTTTCAGGATCGTCAGAGAACCCAAAACCATATTTGCCCACCTCTATCTGTGATCTCCCTGTCCAGCAAAGCCGGCTCCGGGTACATTCTGCACAGAAACAACTCACCCAGACAATAACTAGACTAGGTGTCACTGATTTCTGACCTGTATGACCCTGACACCCCACACCCTGTGGCCAAGGGCAGCATTCCTCTCTTTGGGGACCGACACGGAACAAATTGGTGGTTCTCAGTGTAGTTTCTAGTGGACGAATATTCACACCACCGACAACCCTTCTGTCTCCTACTGTCCCCTTGCTGGCAGCCTCAAAAGGGCTGAATGGGGTTGTGAGACTGAGTCCCCATCTCGTCCCTGGCCAGGGTCCCCCCAGCAGGGCTGTACGGACAAAGCTCGCTCTGGACTGCACAGCACCTACTCAGAGGATAGATAGAGGACCTGAGCTCAGATCCTCAGCTGGTGATGGCTCGGTGGAGGGACGGTAATTGACACCAGCCGGGGGTCCGGCTGTCAGCCTCCAGAACTCCCCGTGGGAAGCTAGAGCCCCAGGGCTGGACAATCAGGTGCCATGAGCCAGCTCACCGAGATGTTGTAGAAGATGAGGAGGATGGAAATGTTCTGCAGGATCTTCCTCCGGATGCTGACGCGTTCTGGCTCCCCTCTGGGCCAAGACCGCTGGCCCCCGGAGGGGATTTTGGCAAGGGAGTCATTACTGCTGCTGCAGGCCAGCCAGCACCCCGGCACCTGCTCCTCCAGCTGGGCCACCATTCTGGCTGGTGTGTGGCGGCTGGCCGGGTAGATGGTGCAGTTACTCTCATGGCGGGCAGCCACGTCCTGCTGGACCGGCTCTTCGGCGTGGCCTCCAGAGATGGAGAAGACCCATTCGTTGCCTGGGGGGCTGTCGGGGGCATCAGGCCGGTGGGCGGGCCTGGAGTAAAGGGCTTCGGTGATGAAGAGGTTCTGGCCCAGCACTTGGATGGTCTTGCAGAGGGAGAAGCAGAGGTCTAGGAAGTGGAGGCTCCCGTTGATGTGCAGGAAGAAGATGGCCACCAGGGAGAAGACGGAGACCATCAGGGGCCCGCAGGAGCTGCCCAGCAAGAGGGTGACGTCCAGGCTCCGCACCACGCTCTTGGAGCAGTCGGTGGAGGCCGGGTCTCTCTGGAGCCGGTAGGCAGCGATGCCGACCAGTGAGGCCAGGAACATGGCAGAGAGCAGCACTGAGTTGAAGATGTAGTAGGTCCGCAGGGCCTCAGGGACCGTTTCAGGGGCCTTGGCCAGCACTCCGAAGGAGATCATCACTCCGAAGGTGGCCGAGATGGCCAGCGCCCCCAGCACCAGCCCCACGAAGGCCCCGCTGAGGTGGAAGCGGCCCCGGGGGCATGGGTGGGGCTGCCGGCGACAGGCCGCCTGCCCCGTGTTCTTCCACACCACGTAGAGCATGGTGGAAGAGAAGAGGCTGAACTCGATGTTGAAGGGGTGCAGGTAGGCGGCGCCCTCGGAAAAGATGTGGCACAGGCTGGTGGCACACGAGCAGCTGTTGGTGGGCGAATTCCCTGCAGCGGGTGAAGTGGGGGGGGGGGTCACTCAGCATGGGAGGGAGACGGACTGGATGGGGGAAGGGCTGTGCATAGGGATTGGAGGGCAAGGCTGTCCGTGGGGGGCTCTTCCTAGGGGTGGGGGACGTGGCAGTACACGGGGGTGGAGGATAAGGCTGGCCGTGGGGGCTGCTGAAGGGTCTGGCTCCTTAGCGGCCCCGCAGCCCCATCTCATCACTGATCCGGGTGGGTGTATAAACCCCGTCCCAGGGCCCCTTGGCTCGGCTGGCCCAGTGAATCTCCGTCTGCCCGGGACCGTGTGGCACACACTGTGGTGGTCTATGTGGGGGAAAGGGGCCTTGACCCCCCCGCCACGGGTCCAGCCCCCCGCCCTGGGGGCCCTCACCATGCCCGGGCCAGGGGCTCTCCGTCTCGTGGGCGTCGTAGATCTCCTGCAGCTGCTTCATGGACTCATCCAGCACCACGCTCATCCACATGAGCACATTGGTGGCCAGCGTGTGCATCAGGCCAAACCTGGGACAGGGGAGAGGGCAGGGGGAGCTCACAGCCCGGCCTGGCCCCAAGGGGCTGCCCCCGAAACAACCAGCCCTCGCCCCCATCCCAGTGCACAAGCCGGGAGCCCGATACCTGTTGAGATGCTGCTGCTCCTGGATGCAGACCTTGGCGTGGAAGGACAGCAGGGACACCTGTGCCGAGGGCGGGGAGCGAAGGCAGAAGACAGGGTCAAAGAGCAACGGGAAAGGACTAGCTGCTGCCCAGGAGTGGCTGAAAGCCCCTTCCACAAGGCATGCTGCACCTTTAACTGCAGTGGCCATCTTGGGAGGCAGTGCTCCCTCCTGGGGACCCGATGTTAGTTCTTTCTTGCTTCGTGCTTTCCCTCCTTCTCCACCCAGCCTGTCCCACACGGCCCTGGGGACACCAAGGCTGGACGAGTACACAATACAGAGGAGCCCTCGTGTGCGAACAGCCTACACTAGGGTAACAGCCTACTACAGCTACCCACTAGTGGAGTCATTCCTTGAGCTCATGTGGCCCGTGCTGTGGGGCTAGTGTCACCTGGGTGGGTCGCTCCTGGCAGTCTGACTCCTCCCTCCTGGCTGCTAGTGCTCTGAGCACACGAGGCCCCTCACCTGGATGATGGTGAACACGGCTTGCACGACAGGGAAGGCGGTGATGAGGACGGAGGTGCAGTCCTGCAGCTCGTAGTAATACCCCAAGGACAGGCAGTCCAGCACCAGCGTGGCCAGGGCAAAGAGCGAGAGCCCGCCTGCCGGGGCAAGAGAACACCATCACCGCAGCCCGGCCAGCCACAGGGCAGCCATCCCGTGAGCCTCGTGGCAAGGGCCAGGCTGGGTGCTGTGGGGCCAGTGGACGGGAGAGGCTGGGGCCTCCGTAGCCGCGGGACTGCAGTGGTTTTGCTTTCTGTCTGCAGCACTTATGGCTAGCTGCCACGCAGACGCGACATCTGACAGCAGAGACGCCCCCACTGCGCTCTCTCCTGGAGCCTTGCGCCCGCTCTCTCTCATTGTGTTCTTGTTCCTGGTTTGAGCCCTGGGGCTGGGCTAGCAGGGGGGTGGGTCGGGATTGAGGGGCACCAGCGGAGCTGCTGTGGGGCAATGGGCTGATCCCTGTGATTGTTTTCGCCCCGGCAGCACACGCCCCCCCAACCCGGAGGCAAGCCACCGAACCCCGGTGCTGGGCGGAGGCTGCCGCGGGGCCAGCGGGGTTCCCGGGGAGCAGACGGTACCTTTCAGCCAGCTGGCCCCGGCATGGTGGTCCTGGTGCAGCTTCCGGCGCTTGTTCTGGGAGGAGTGCCAGCCGAACCACAGCATCCACGCGCAGGACGTGAGCATGAGCGTGGCCAGGAAGCCGTGGACGTTGCGGCTCTGGGGGCTGCGCTGGTGAATCTCGGCCAGCAGGACGGCGCTGCCCAGGAAGGTCAGCAGCACGAGGTAGAGCAGGGACAGCAGCGAGCCCGCCCGGGCATTGGCCAAGTCCTGCCAGCCTGCGCCCTCTGGGTCAGCGGGGGAGTCTGGGGCTCCCTGGCCCTGCCCCTCGGGGGGGTGAGGGGAGCCCAAAGGGGGGCACCGCTGCAGCACGTTGCTCATCGCCCCAGGGATCATGGCTGTGAGGGGAGGGGACAGGGAACTGTCAGGGAGGGGGCGGGATGGGGCCCAGGGCAGAGGTGGGACAGGGGAAGGGGGAAGATACCCCACGGGTTACCCCCAGAAGGGAGACTTAAGGGGGGGTTACACTGCTCCCCTCACAAGCATTCACCTCCCCTTGCACCCCCACGTGTCCCCACACACCCATCAGCCCATCTCACTCTTACTCACCCCCTCCAGCTTTCATCCTCATCCTCACAGTGCCGGCCCTTTCCCTGGGCATAAATGTCGGTGCACGGTGCTGGGTGAGGCAGGATCCGGCCCCCGGGAGCCAGCAGAAGGAGGGGATTGAAGTCACTCCTGGCTCGCCTGTCTCTGGGCGGCTGGGAATGGCCATTCCACAAGTGGCGTTTGCTGGGCCGAGCCGAGCTGGGAGCAGCCCAGGTGCCCCCATGGAGAAGCCTCTGCCCTGGGCATGGAGAAGGAGGCCTCCAGCCCACCACCCTTCCCCACCTAGCCATGGGGGGCATGTGAGCACTGCCCCGCCTGCTCTTTCCAGGCACGCCCCCAGCCCAGAGACGGACACACAGACACTCCCAGGTGTGACTCAGAGCAACAGCAAGATGGGGGGGGCTGCTGGAGGCGGACGCTGAGCTCTGGACTCTCCACACAGCCAGTGGGACCATCTCCTAGACTCCCTTGGGCTGTGCCTGGGTCCAGGGGATCATGCCCAGCATCCACGGGGCTGTGCCCGGGTCCAGGAGCCATGCCCAGGTCCAGGGGGTCATACCCGGCATTCACAGGCCTGTGTCCAGGTCCAGGGGGCAGTGCCCGGGGCCAGGGGCCATGCCCAGGTCCAGGGGGCAGTGCCCCGCATTCACAGGGCTTTGTCCAGGTCCAGGGGGCGTGCCCGGGTCCAGGGGCCATGTCCACCCTAGTCTTTCTGCCTGGACAGGTGTGGGCGTGTGGGGTGCTGGTTTGGTGAAGGTTGGGAGTCAACGGGCTAGGACCTTTAACTGGGGCTGGGCCAAACTCCGAGAGTGACGGCTGCAGGGCCTCATCCTGCTCCCGGGGGGAGGGGCTGGTCCCTCTGGATAGGCTTCCCCTCCCAGCTTCACTAGGCTCTCTGGTGCCACGACAGACAGACAGACAGACAGACAGACGCCTCCAACCTCTCCATCCACACAAACCTGCCTGGAATGGACCATGCCGGCGTCCCACCCGAGACGTCCAGCCCTGGGGAGAGATGGCCATAGACACCCTTGGGACGGGTCCTTGCATCTGCCCCACACTTACACGCTGCCGCCGGTCACGCTGGAGACTCAGGAGCGTGTCTCATGCTACCCTCTGTCCTCGCTGGCTGTGTGGGGCACTCTGCCCAGAGGACGCCTTAATATTCCAGGGGTGGGTCGTTCCTCTGCCAGCCTGGCACCTCCCACTAGAGTGATCGGGGCAGGGGGGGAGTTGCCACAGGCAGCCCCCTCCCCGCTGCACACAGAGAGGGGAGCTGCCCCTCCCTGGCCGCTCGCCCTTTCATGGCAGATTGGCGTTTAATAACTGGAGTGTTTCTGGAACGATTGCAGCACCAGCTCCCGGCTGCCAAAGGCCATCGAGGAGACCCGGTGCCGAAAATCCAAGGGCAGGGGGAAGGAGAAATCAGAAATCGCTTGATTTGGGAGTGGGGAGAAGCAGGGAAATGTTATTTAAATCTCTCTAGGTACAGAAAATAAAAAAAGATCAGATTGTTTCTCTGATCACTAGGGAATTGCCCCCAGCCCAGCGCCTGTCACCCCAGCGGGGCAAATCCAGGGGTGACTGCAAGGAGAGAAGGTGGACTCTGCTGTTCTGAAACCACAGGGTCACATCCTTTCAGCTAAAGGGGAATCCTCAGTACCCCTGAGCAGTACAGGGCGTAGGCCACACAGCGCCAGTTTGGATTTCATCCAGCAGAGGGTGCCTGCATGCACCCACGTAAACGCAGCCACATGTTGCAGGGTCTTTTTTGTGTTCACGGCTTTCCTCCTGGTAGTGGGCGAAGGGCTGGGATGCCAAGGGCAGGACGGGCACGGAGGGGCCTGTCTGGGGTCAGACAACCTCTGAGATCGGCAATCGCAGCCTGCCCAGCCGTGGCGCGGTGCCAGGCACCTGCTGCAGGGTGCCCCGAGGCGGCTGGTACTAGCCCCAAGGATGGCCAGTGGGGCACAGATTTGGCATCCCCCATTTAGCCTGTGAGTGGAGCTCCTAGGCAGCGCCAGCTGCACCTGGCAGCCCCCTGGGGCGGCCCCGGCCCGGGGAATGGCGGCCGCGCTGCCAGCCCTCTCCTGGGGGGGCCGGGGCAAATGCCCCCTTGGTGCCAAACTGCCCCAGCGCGGGGGAAGGGAGCCCGGGCGAGGACACCAGATCCGCTGCACGGATCACGGCGGGCCCGATCCTGGCCCCGCTGCGGGCCCCGCGAGCAGGTCTGCCCCCCCCCCGGGACATGCGGCCCCCACCCGGCTGGGCACGGCCCGGGCGCCCGGAGCCTGGAGCGCGGGGAGCCGCCGAGCTCCGCCCCGCCAGTGCCCGGCCCCTTCCAGCGGCGCTCCCCGCCCTCCGGCCTGCGCGGTGCCTGGCCGCGGCGCCGCTGCGCACTGGGCGGGAGCCGGCGCTGTCAGCGAGCCGCGGGGCGAGCCGGTGAGTCGGAGCCGTCCCGGGAGCCAGCCCCGCGCCCCGGGGAGGGAGGGCGGGCGTGCGGCTGCCTGGGCGCGGGGAGCAGGCGCCCTCCAGCCGTGCGGGCGCCCGGGATCCATTGGTGCCCAGCGAGCGCCCACGCGTGCCCGGAGCGCCGCCCCTCCCCACCCACGGGCGCTGCTGGCGGGAGGGGGTGTCGCTTCTCCCTTCCCTGCCCCCCCCGTGGCCGCAGCCGGCCAGCCCAGCCTTCTTCCGTCTGCCTGGCTTTGTGCCCCCCACTGCCTCCCTGAGGTTTAGCGCCAGGCTCCGGGGCTGGGTTTGCACCGTGGGCAGCGCAGGGCTGGGCTCCGGGACTTAGGCAGGGCCCCAGGGGCACCGGCCACTGAAGTGTGGGGGGGTGGGGGCTGGTTTGGGCCCCTCCCCAGTCAAACCTGCCGGGCTTTGCGGGGAGGCCGCAGAATGCCAGTGGGTTCAGTGCAGAGCCCCGCTGGGCCGGGGGTTCGCTCCCCTGTCAGCCAGCCCGGGTTAGCTGGAGCAGCCCAGTTAGGGAGCCCTAACCTAACCTAACCAGCCCGGGTTAGGGAGCTGTGACCCAGTGGGATTTCACCGCAAGCGCCTGGCACAACGCAGGCCAGGGGCGAGCAGCAGAGCGGGGCTGGTGGCAAGGGCATTGGCCGAGGGGCTAGCGTTAAGCGCTGGCTGCCAGGGCTAGGCCAGAATCACCCGCCCGGCATCCTCCTAGGTTTGGGAAACCTGCTTGGAGGAACTGTGGTCCTTGGTGCTGAGGGCTTGGTGCATCTTAGCATGCCAACCTCTTCCCCCGCTTTCCCTCCCCCTGCTGCCTCTCCCAGAGGCCCCCCCCAGCAGCTCCCAGGCAGATGATGCTAAGAGCAGCGGTCAGTCCCCTGGAGGTGGGTAGAGAGGAGACGCTGGGAGTCCAGCCTCAGCCCTGGCCTGCCTCTCGTCCTTGTCTCACTCCACTCCCTGGGCGCAGGAGCCTTCTCCTCTGCATCTCCTACCATCTGTCGCAGCCTCTGTTGGTCTCTCCACCCCCTCCCCTGCGGAAATAGTCTCCTCTGGGGAATGGTGGAGCCCCCTTGGGTCGTTTCAAACTCAGCTGGGACAAGGCCCTAGGGGTATGTAGTGTAGGGAACAAGCCTGTTGGGGGGCTGTAGAAACAGGGGCTACTTGCAGAGTAGGGCGTGGAGTTCAAACCCTCCTCCTGTCTGGCGGTCAGGCTGTTGGCTCAGGCCTGTTTCTACTCTCAGGAAGCCAGGTTTTGCCAGGGGGCGGGCAGGCTGCCCTGGTGCCCTCCTGCGCCCACAGGAGGTACGGGCAATGGACCAGCGTCTGACTTGGCTCACACAGAGGGCAAAGGGACTTTCCCAGATCTACTCTGGCGTTACGCTGATATCAGTGAGATCAGGATCTAGTCCGAAGTCCAGGGCATCCTGGCGAATGGGGGGATTGCCCTTTGGGATGGAGTTAGCAGACCTTGGTAGGTTTGCTCGCCCCTTGAAATGAGCTCTGGGTCCAGATTTCATACCTTGCAGTCCCTTGCTCCTCGGCGCTCGGTGTTTGGGGCAGCCTCATGCCCTCTGGCCACCGGCTCGGGGTGAAACAGTCACTTCTCTGCACGGCACTCGCCTGCTTTGGGGGAAACACGAGAATTAAAAACAACAGAACAAAACAAGCCGGGGAGAAGGGCTTTAGCAGCTCAGCTGCGGGCAGGCCCTGGCATCCAATTCGCTTCAGGACAACTGGCCATCCCCTCCTCCTGCGCAGGGATTATTCCTGCTGGACAGCATTATAAATATTGGAAATAAATCCTGGGTGAGCTGCCAGGGAGGGCTGACATTTCAGAGATGCAGGGAGCTGGAGGCCTGTAGTTTTTCTGGTTGCTAGGGGGAAATGCACAGACTTTCGCTGGGAGTCAAATGGCAAAAGAGGAACGGAAAGAGCGGGCGGGCACCAGGGCATGACTCTTACTCACACCAGGGATACGCCCTGGCACACCACTGACTGAAGAGGAGTCACTCTGGATTGACACTGGGGTGTCTGAGGTCAGAGATGGGCCCAGTTCTTTGGAGACGTACCTCTGCTGGGCTCTGCCTTTTCTCGCTTGTTGGAGATGGGGCCTCAGCCAATGCCTGCAAGTAACTTTGGAGGAAGTTGGGGTTGGAACGTGGCAGCTGGGGTCAGCACTCACCAGTAGGGGGAAGGATTCCTGTTTCTCTGCTTTAGCCCCACGGCTAGTCCACACCCTGAGCTCATGCTCGCCTGCTTATGTCAGTCACCCCAACCGGGGGCTTGGCTGGGAGAAGACCCCTCCCCCCACGCCCCCCGACTGGATATGCTCAGAGAAGCAAGCCGAACCTTTAAGGGTCTCTCTGCACCAGGGACCCCTCCCTCCCAGCCCCCGCACCGCGCTCCTTGCCAGCATATCCTGGTGTCACCCCACGCCCCTAGGTGGGTCAGCAGCTGCCGGGGTTGAACCTGCGCCCTCTGGCTCTTAAGGCCAAGCACGCTCTGGTATCCAAGGCTGTAGCAACCTCTGTGTGCCCCCTTGCGGTGCAGTTGGGTGATTCATCCTCAGTTTCCCCCCTTGTATGGCCCCCTCATGGCGTAGGCTCACCCTGTAGTGCTGGCTTCCTAGGCAGCTTCTCACCAGCCAGCAGCTGAAGACTCCTGCTCTTGGTGGTTCCTTAGCGTCTCTATCAGCTGCCTGGCACCCCATCACGCCAGCTGCTCTTCTTCCGCCGGCCCAGTCCCCAGGGCTAAGCTCCTGACAGCAACTCTCCTGTGACTCATCCCTAGAGACCCTGCAGTCCTTTCTTCATAGGGCCACCCAGCCTGGTTCTCCCCAGCTGGGTCTAATCCTTAATTACCTGCACCCCCCCAGGTGCCACAGAACCAGTTAATTGGGCTCACCTGCTCCCCATAGCTGCCAGTGTGGGGGTCAGACTCCCTCTTGCAGGAGCCTAGCCCGCACTAGAGGGGGACCGAGTGCTGCCCGGTGTGGGTCCTACAGGCTGCTCCCTCCTGAAGGGGGAGTGGGGGGAATCAAGCATCCTGGTCTCCCTTCCCCCAGGCTCCGGACCCTGGCCGAAGAGTCTGCTCCCCTTATTAGCCCTTTGCTCGTCTGCTGCACCTTCAGCTTGTTGAATCCAGGCAGTGTTGAATTTCGTCCCTGTGAGGTAGGGGAGTGTTACCCCCGTTTCCTAGGGGGAGGAACCAAGGCACAGGGAGGTGAATGGATTTGCCCATGGGCACATGACGACTCTGGGGCAGTGCTGGGAATAGAACCCAGGCATCCTGCGTCCCCAGCTCTGGGCGTCAGTGCCAAGGGCAGGGCAAGGGGACGGTCCGTTTGCACGTGGTTTGAGCTTTCCCTTTCACTGGGTGGATCTAGTTGCCTCCTGGAGGTTTTCACTGTGTGAGCCTGCTGAGCAGGGGCGGGGAGGCAGAGCTCTTTGATTGCAGAGCCCCAGGGCCTCTCGGCTGAGGGAGGGATCCCATGACATCCTCAGCGAGAGGTCAAGCCCAGTAGGAAGGAGACAGTGCCCTGTGCTGGGACAATGCAGCCGAGCTATTGAACAGTTTCTTCTGGGCCCCCCTGCTCAGGACACAAGGGAACGAATTGCCCCTGGAGTGGAGGAAGGACCCCGTGGGGCCAGAGCAGAGGAACAGGAATCCTGCCCCCTACTGATGAGTGCTGACCCCCAGCTGCCACGTTCCAACCCCTCCCCTAATAGAGCTGGGAACCCACCGCCCCTCCAGCCGCGTGTGTGTGTGGGGGTGTCTGATTGAGGGAGGGCCGCCCCCGTGCTGGGTGCGCTGCATCCTTGCTCCCAAGCCCATAACCTCCCCGCTCGCCGTCTCCCCACAGAGGATGTCGGAGGAACTGCCCTTGCACATCAATATCCGGGAGCCGCGATGGGACCAGAGCACTTTCCAGGGGCGAGCCAAGCACTTCTTCATGGTGACCGACCCCCGCAACCTCCTGCTGTCTGGGAAGATGCTGGAAGACGCCCGGAGGGTGGTTGAGAATTACAGGTTTGCTGTAGAGTCTGGTCTGAGTTTCCCCTCCAGTGGTTGGGGAGCGGTGGGGCTGGCGGGGAGGGGGGGGCATTATCTGAGGGAGGCTCTGCAATCCGGCCACTATGCCACAGTGACCTCTAGTGGTGGGGTTGGGGGTGATGCCTTGAATGCAGGGGGGCCGGGAGCTGGTCCGTGCCAGTGGCTCAAGCAAGCTGTCAAGGGGGCAACGAGGCGGGGGACCCCTCTGCAGGGTTGGGCAGTAGCTGGCAGGAGAGGAGGGGGGTCTTCTGCTGCCAGGACCCTGTATGTGGGCGGGGCTGGGAGCCAGAGGGCAGTGGCATGAAGGGGCAGGGGTGGCTTTGGGGGGGTTTAAGGACAGAGGGACGTTTGCCATGGCAGAGGGCTGGGAGGAAGCCCAGCGGTAGCTGTGACGGCCAGGGGAGCTGGTACCCTGGGGAGGGAAGGTGCTGGAGGAAGCCACAGGGCACCAGCCTTCTCCCCAAGGGAAGACGGAACCTGTGGTGCGGGGGGAGCCGGGCACCCAGAGCAGAGACGCCCATCAAGGAGGCCATGGTAGGGCTTTCGCTCCATGGAGATGTCCGGCCCAGCCAGGGCTGCTAGCTGAAGCCGCCAGCTCTCTCCTGGCTGCTGAGGCTCCTGGTAAGGCACACAAGGGAGCAATGATTTGGGGGCGATCTGCCCTGGGAGTGGGGGGGCCCCGGTGCGAATGGGGTTAGTCACGGCTCCCTCTCCCTGGCACCACCCAGGTCAGGGACGGTGTCACCGGGCCTGACAGAGGACCAGCTCTGGCGGGCGAAATACATCTACGACTCGGCCTTCCACCCCGACACCGGGGAGAAGATGTTCCTGATTGGGCGCATGTCGGCCCAGGTGCCCATGAACATGACCATCACCGGCTGCATGCTCACCTTCTACAGGCACGTTAGTCCCGCGGGGCAGGGACCTCCCCGACCTCTCCAGCGCCCCCTGCTGGCCCTGGGGCGGGGAGCCCTTCCCCTGACCTCTCCAGCGCCCCCTGGGGCGGGGAGCCCTTCCCCTGACCTCTCCAGCGCCCCCTGGGGCGGGGAGCCCTTCCCCTGACCTCTCCAGCGCCCCCTGGGGCGGGGAGCCCTTCCCCTGACCTCTCCAGCGCCCCCTGGGGCGGGGAGCCCTTCCCCTGACCTCTCCAGCGCCCCCTGGGGCGGGGAGCCCTTCCCCTGACCTCTCCAGCGCCCCCTGCTGGCCCTGGGGCGGGGAGCCCTTCCCCTGACCTCTCCAGCGCCCCCTGCTGGCCTTAAGCCGGTGGCAGTAGTGCAGCCTGATCAGTGGCAGCGCATCACCACGCCCGTTGCACTTTGGAGCAAGCCCTGACGGAGGATGGGCAGCGTCCTTTGGTAACCTGCCACCAGGTTAACGTTGCCGGGTAGGTTCCCTGGGGCTCAGTGCCGCAGCGAAGGGCAGGGGATTCTGATAGCCACATGCTGTGATGTTCAAGCCCTGGGGTAGGGGTCTGAGGCCCCCTTCCCTGCTCTGCATTGGAGTGAGCGATGAGCCAGGGGTCAGGCGGGGGGAACCGCAGGTGGGTGGGTGCATGTAACACTGGGTGTGGATGGGGAGGGCTGATCCGTGCTAACTCCGCCAGCCGCACCTCCCCGTGGGCGCGGGGCCCCTTTCCGTCCCGTCTCCCGTCCGCTGGGGCAGAGCTGCCGGGACGTTGCCTCTCCCTCCACCGACGTGCTCTCTCCCGCCCTCCCCAGGACGACCCCCGCGGTGTTATTCTGGCAGTGGGTGAACCAGTCGTTCAACGCACTTGTGAACTACACTAACCGGAGCGGAGACGCCCCCATCGCGGTCGGGTAAGGGAGCTGCAGAGATGGAGCTCCAGCTGCCTGCCGGGAGAGCCGGCCAGAGCCATGCAGCACGGGGCACTGGTGCCACTGGGCAGGGCTGGTGCCTTCCCCGTGGCACTGCCGTGTGCTGCGCGAAGGTGGCTGCTTCCAGAACAGCCTCCGCCTGTCGCTTGCCACGTGGGGGCTTGAGCTGCCTGCCCGGGGTGGTGGGACTTGAAGCCAGCGCTGCGGGCTCCCTGCTGGGCTGGTCTCGCCCTGTGGTGCGCAGAACCAGGGCAGGCCCCCGGGGGGCGCCCTCCATGCCTGGAGAGAGAGGCTCATCGTGGGGCAGGCGGCCTGGCAGGACGAGGCCCCGCCACGCTGCCCTGTGCTATGCAGACTGCACCAGCGTGGGGAGGGCTGCCCAGCAGGTTGCCGGCCTCGCTGGACTTGCCCGTTTCCTTTGCAGCCAGCTGGGGACGGCCTACGTCAGCGCCACCACCGGGGCAGTCGTGACGGCCCTGGGACTCAAGTCTCTCACCAAGGTAGGGGGCCCAGCCCCGCTTCGAGTCGGAGCACGCCTGGCACGGGGCCCAGGGAGGGGGACTGCCCGGGCTCTACGCGGCAGGACCCATGTGCCGGCAGGCAGCAGGGGCAACACCATAGCTCCCGGCTGCTCTGGATCCACGCCCGTCCCCCCAGGAGCGACCTAGAGGCTATCCTAGCCCTGGGTGGGGCTGCGGGGGTGGGGGATGGGGTCTTGCTTGGGGAAGCCCCAAGCACTTTGCTCCCACCCATCCCCCTGCGCCAGGTGTTCAATGCCCCATGTCGTGTCTCTGCCCCAGCTAACCCAGCGATGCAGGCAGACAATAATAGACCCGATTCGGATCTCCCACTGGGGTGGAAGTCCATGAGCCTCCCCGGAGTTGTGCCCATGGGGTTAATGAGAGCAGAGCCGATGGCTCTAAGACGAGCACTGGGATCCAACTGGAATCCGCTGGAGAATGGAGCAGCCATTTCCAGCCCCCCTCGGGGCCCCAGCCAAGATCAGGGCCCCGGGTGCTGCACTGATGGACGTGCAGTGACTGATAGCCCCTGCCCTGACACGCTGGAAGTCTAACCCGACAAGGCAGATGTAGGACAAGTTGTTATTCCCACTTTACAGATGGGGAAGTGAGGCCTAGAGAGATGAAATGACCAGCTCAGGCAGAGCCAGGAATGGAATCGAGCCTCGTGCTCTAACCACTAGATTATTCTTCCCTCTATCCTGCTATAGTCTCATTCCCTGGCGTGTGATTCTCTCTTCTCTCCCTCTGCAGCATTTACCGTCAATTATTGGCCGCTACGTGCCTTTTGCTGCCGTGGCAGCTGCTAACTGCATCAACATTCCTTTAATGCGGCAGAGGTAAGGGGCCTTCGCCCTAACAGAGCAGCTCTGTGCAAGCGGGGGAAATAGATGCTGTTGAAGGACATGGATCCATCTAGCCAGGTACCTTGCTTCTGGCAGTAACCGCAATCTGATGCTGTAGGGGGAGGTGACACCCTCCTCATACTGCCCTTGGTCAGCAGTGCAGTGCTGTGACAGGTGGAATTCCTTCCTGACCCTCGCAGCTGGTGAGCACATGCCCTGAAGCATGAGGGTTGTTTTAGTTTATAGAACTGCAATAATGGTCATTTCCCAGAGATTAGCCATGGTATGAAACCTCTCATCAACCACAGACCTGGTATGACACAGGCAGCTTCCTGGTGAGCGTCATGCCAGTTTTAACCTCCCACCTGCCGTGGTGGAATTCAGTCCTTGGCCTCTCTGCTGAGATCGCTAACGAGTGATCTGACCACTAGGAGCTGGGCTGAGAACCCCCGCACTCACTCTCACAGTTTGCAGACTCAGCCAGTGGAGGGCAATGGCTCCGTGCCCCATTACCCATCCCTCTGCCCCAGCCAGGCTCCCAAACTATGGCCCAGCTGGGCCCTGGCACGCAAGTAGTGGTAAGGGGCCCCGGTTTGTCTCTTTCGCAGGGAGCTGAAGTTTGGGATCCCCATCACAGATGAGGACGGGAACCGGCTGGGGGAGTCGAGGGCAGCGGCCCAGCAAGCCATCGCTCAGGTGGTGGTGTCCCGGATTGGCATGGCCGCCCCCGCCATGGGTGAGTCACTTCCCTGGCAGATCTGCACTGCGCGTGGGCGGGATCTGGACGCAGCTGGGGTGCCACAAACTCCCACCTTGCTTCCTGCCAGAGAAGCCCATCGCAGTTAGCGACCCCAGTTAATTTCCTTCTCCTTCGCCCCCCGCAGCCATCCCTCCCGTGATCATGAATGCCCTGGAGAAGAGAGCCTTCCTGAAGGTAAGTCCCCAGCACAGGGCTGCCGTCGCTTTCCCTGCCCAGCCACACCCCAACAGCCTCTCCAGGGGGCTGGATGGCACCCCGACTACACGGCTTGGGGGGGGGGTCTCCTCTCATTACAGCTGACGCCTGTGTCTACACTTGGCCAAGGGCATCGTTGCTACATGTGCCCTGGGATTCATGGGAGCACCCCAAGATCTGCCCACTGCCCCAGGATGGTATCAGGATTCCAGCCCGCCCCTGGGCCGGTGTAATGGGGGCAGGAGGGTTAATGTTGGCCCGGCTGATGGGGATGGTATAAAGCTCATATAAGGATATGGCTACACTGCATTGTAAACCCAGGGCTGGGGGACCTGGCTTGTCCACTTTGTGTTTTCAAACCCATGCTTAAGCATCCACATTGCATTGTAACCCTGGGCTTACAAATTCTGGGCCTAGGTCTCCCAGCCAAGCTGATGCACAGAGCTGTGGTTTGAGCTGCATCCACACTGCAAACTGACAGGGCTTGGACCTGAGTGGCTTTTACCCGCACTCCCAGCAGGGTTCTAGGACCCGGGCCCTGAGCGCTTGCTGACCCAAATCAGGCTGATTTGTGTGTGGACGGAAAGGGCTTAAACCTGAGTCAGAGTCTGGGCGCAGTGTAGACAGACCCCTAAGCGCGAGATTGCTCAGAGATGGGAGATGGGCCTAGATGGACCATGGCTCTGGGAAGAAGTGGAGGACCCCAGTCCTACCTGACAGGTGTGTGCAGAGCCGAGCCCCATGTGTGCACAGAGATCTGGGGATTGTCACGGTCTGGACTGGCTTCTGACAGTGATGGTCTCGTGGCCCGCCCTGTTTGTGGTGCACCAACCCCTGCCAGTGCCGCTGGGGAGAAGTCACCCTAGAAAGGACTTTTAGCACCTTTCAGAGCTAGCTGGGGACCGGGAAAGGAGCAGGCAGCTCTGCATGGATCACCAGCTAGTGCCTTGCGGACCTGACACAATATATAGTGCTAATCTATCCCCTTGGCCTTGATGTATAAGGGAACGCCCCCGTAAGCGGTAACCCTCTTGCTAACCCAAAGCCCCCTTGTCTTTCCATGTAGCGATACCCCTGGCTGAACGCTCCCTTGCAGGTCGGACTGGTGGGGTTCTGGTAAGCGACGGCTGCAAATAGGGGAAACTCGCCCAGCCCAGCTGATGGGAAGAAGCCACTTGGTCAACTTTCCCCTGGGTTTGCTAGCCTGGTCTCGGAGTTGGAAGCATCTTTTGCTTCAAACCGGTTGGGATCAAACCGGAATCACCGTGAGCCTTTGAAGTGAAGCCAGCCCTTTGGGAGGCTCAGAGGGGATCCTGTCATTTCCCACCCACTCCCCATCATTATTCATTTTGCAGTTAAATTCATGGCCAGGAAATTCAGACCAAGACAGTGGTCAGACTGCTGCTTTTCCTGGTGTGCACACACCCTGTGGAACTCCCTGCTGCAGGATGTCCTCGGGCATGAGGCTTCCTAGGTCAGGCCAGAAGGAGGAGTGCCAAGAGACCCTGATCGTATTTCCCACCCTCCTGGCAGCAGGAAGGAAGGGATAAAACTTACTGGAGTATGTGTGTCCGGTGAGGTTTCTAGCTCAGCGTTGCAGAGACAAGGGGTCTGGATAGTTCAGATCAGCAGCCAACTGCCCCATTACAGTGATTTGGGGAGGGGAAGGGAAGCTGGCTGGGAGGTTCATCTGGGGAAGGCAGAGGAGGGTGAATGGAATTTCCTTGCAGGCGGTGTCTCTCCTTGTCTCATCTAGGTGCTGACCCAGCCCTAATTACGGTGTCCCTTGGCACCTCGCTTTCATTGGGACACCCCAGGCAGGAGGTGTAACAGCCCCACCTTGCAGATGGACCCAGGTCTCCTGAGTCCCAGCCCGGAGCCCTGACCATTAGTCCGTCCTTCCTCCCTGCAGTGGGGCTGCAGTGACCCTCATGCCAGCGCTGCCCCAGTTCTAGCCTCTTGTTCCATGGGATTCTGCGTTGTTCCCGCCGTTTTCGGCTCTGCAGCAGTTCGTGGGCCGAGGCGTTAGACATCAGCTCTGCTCTTGGTGTCTCTCCTTTTGCAGCCTGGTGTTCGCGACCCCGCTGTGCTGTGCCCTCTTCCCACAGAAAAGGTAGGGGTTGGCCGGTCTTTGCCGGGCCCTCTGTACGCCTGGGCCTTAGGAGTTGGGGGGGGTGGGTTTGTGTGTGTACTTATGCACAAAGGTGGTTTAAGACAGTGTCTCTCAACCTTTCCAGACAACTTTCCCCTTTTGGGGTCTGATTTGTCTTGTCTACCCCAAGTTTCCCCTCACTTAAAACAACTTTCTTACAAAATCAGACATAAAAATACAAAAGTGGCCCAGCACATGATTACTGACAAATGGTCGACTTTCTCCTTTTTACCATATAATTGTAAAATAAATGAATTGGAATATAAATATCGTACTTACATTTCAGTATGTAGCATATAGAGCAGTATAAACAAATTATCTGGATGAAATTTTCTTTCGTCCTGACTTCTCTAGTGGTTTTTCTGTAGCCTGTTGTAAAACCAGGCAAATCTCTAGATGAGTTGATGTCCCCCCTGGAAGACCTCTGTGTACCCCCAGTGGTTGAGAACCACTGGCTTAAGACATCTTTGCTCCCCAACTCCCTGGAGACGCTTTTGTACCAGTTAGAGAAGCCAGAGGCTGTGATCAATTATTCTTCACTGTCGCTAAAGGTAGGACAAGAGGGAATGGGCTTAATCTTCAGCAAGGGAGATTTAGGTTAGATACTGGGGAAAATCTCTCTAACCCTAAGGGGAGTTAAGCTCTGGACCAGGCTTCCAAGGCGGGTTGTGGAATCCCCATCACTGGAGGTTTGTAAGACCAGGGTGGACAAACCCCGGTCAGGGCTGGTCTAGGTTTACTTGGTCCTGCCTCAGTGCACAGGGCTGGACTTGACGGCCTCTCAAGGTCCCTGTGATTCTGGATGCACCGCCCCATCCTGTGCGTTACCCAGTTCTTGCCAAGAGAAGCAGAAGGGCGTTCTGGGCAGCTGGTCTCTGCAGGGCCGTTAGCAATGGCTGGCACAGGAAACATTTGTGCCACCGTCTTGGATTCTCTTTGCTCTGTGTCGCCCCCCCTCCGCTTTCTAAAAGTCTCAGCCATCCGCTGGCAGAGCAAAAACGCTCCCATGTGACGTAGGCAGCCACTCGCGGGCTGCAACTAGCTTGCAAGCCAGCCCGTAGGCTGAGACTTGCCACGTAATAGTGCATTTACCGGGAGATTCTGCGTAACCGGGAGAGCTGTTCAAATCCGAATCTGTTTGCAGACTGCCTGTGAGCAGAAAAGAGAGACTAAAGTGGGTGATGATGGATGATGGATTGACTTTGGAGCATTCTCCCACCTGTACGGAAAGGGAGGCTTCCTTAGACACCTCTCCAACCAGTAGTCACAAGTCCCATGCCCTCCCTGCCTCCTCTCTGAGTGGGTTTGTCTCCCTTCTGCAGCTCGATGCGAGTGAGTCGCCTGGAGCCTGAAGTCCAAGCTCTGATCCGGGAGAAGAACCCCAACATGGAGATTGTGTATTTCAACAAAGGGCTTTAAGCGAGGCTCCCTCCCTCCCTCCCGTCCCCCAGATGCCGGGAGAAGAGATCAGGGAACGGATCGGAACCCAGGTGTCCAGGGAGAATGTTAAATGTTGTGCTAGAATAACCCCTGTGAGCTGCTGCTTTATTTCTGGCTGTCCTGTGTGTACGGTGTAGGTTCCTTGGACTCGGATGACCCTTAGCAATAGGTAGTGATATATGCAGCTGTGATATAGATTGTCTTTCCTGAACAAAACCGAAACAGGCAGAGCTGATTCTCTCTGGTGGCAGGTTGAGAGTGGCCAGAGCCCCTCAGTAACCTTTCCTGCACTCCACTCCACTCTCCTGCTGTGCGTGGTCCCACAGTGGCTCGCATGTCCATCTTCGCTGCTCTTGAGAGTAATGTTCTTGAGACGCTTCAGTGGGGAGAAGAGGCTGGAGTGGGTGATGCTCGTAGGGCGAGCAGATGTCAAGGGCCGAAAAGCGAGTTTTCCTCCAGCTTTGTTGTTCTCTGGTGGGATTTCAAAACTGACCTGAGGCCAGTGCTGTCAGAAAGCCCAGTAGAATGGACCAGAGTCACAGTGGGGCATGGCTCTGGTGCAGTGCCTAGGCATGAATTTTACAACACGTTGAAAGATCATTCTAAATGTTCTTGCTGTGTCTGCGGATGGTTTCCTGCCTTAGCAGCAAAGACAGGAGCTCATCTGACTTCCCTAAGGGAGGGAAGTAGCCAAGGAGGAAGACATCTGGTCATCTTCCAGTACGGCAGGCCCAGAGCGGCTTGGCATGTTGAGGAGTAGGCCAATCCAAGGTGGGTGAGCAGGTGTCTTCTCAGTGCGTTGGCTCACCATAATGAGGGATGGGGCAGCTGTATACAGTGTGACTTGGCTGTTCCCTTTCACCATATTGGAGGATCTCTCTCGGGTCAGGGCATCCTCCATGCTCTTGGTCCTTTTAGTATTGGCTTGCTTCGTTCATCACAGACCGAAACGACTTAGCTTCTCTGTCAGGCGGTAGATAGTCACACAGCCCGTCTCTCCTTTCCAAACTCATAGAGTGCAGCTAAGCAACCCTGGTGCAGTGTTTATAGACACTTGATGAGGTGGACTGACTGCTGGGGAAAGCTGTGTACTTATACAGCAGAGTCTCTCCGAAAAAGATCTAGAGGGGGAAAGAAACTGCTATACAAGAGAGCTTGCTGCAGAGATGGACCCCAGGGGGTTTTGGGTATCCTGATTTGGGGTTTCTCTGCCTACCAGAGGAGAATTAGCTGCAATTCCTGAATGTGGGGAAAGCCCGGACCCAGAGCTGTAACTCAGCTTTGCACTTGGGCCCATGGCTGCTCTTGGAACCTGGCGTTCAGACCCAGCTTTCACTCGTGTCTGTGTGTGTGTATTTGCACGCTCCACGCCTGTGTGTGTGCTGGCTCATTCCTAACCATTGTCTCTGCAGGGCCAGTTCTGATACCTTGCACATGCAACCTAACGGAACTTCCACGGGGGAGAGTTAAATTGTCCATGAGGAAATTCCCCTGCCTGGCTGCACAGATTTAACCCTCTGTCCATTGCATTTCCCCTTTTAAACGCACTATGGGAGGTGTGAGGGAAAGTCAGGCCCTCCCCGCCCCCTTTTATTGGGAATATTGACTCAATACACGTATGGTGCAGGGGAAAATGCATCGCAGTGGTTTTAGGATGCGAAAGACAATTGCCGGGCGCAAGAGATCACTGATAAATAAAGCACAAAAAGAGGAGGAAGCCCACCCCTCTTTCGTTATCTGAATGAACGAAACCATACAGGGGTATGGAGACTCTTCCAATAATCACAGCTCTGTGGCAGCCTGCACAATCTAGCTTAAAATCTGACTCGTTCAGGGCCTGATCCCGCCCTGCTGAAATCTGCCAGAGTTGTACTGTTGGCTTCAGTGGGTGCAGGATCAGGGGTCTGCATGCATCTTTTTAAAAATAGCATAATCAAGTAAGCTAAAGTAGATCTGACGGCTTGGAAATGCTTGAGCTGCCTGTCCTCTAATGGAAAGGGCTGGGGAATGTCACAGCTAAGCACGCGGGGCCCAAGGCTACTCCAGGTCAGCAACTTAATCCGGTTTTCCGCTCCTTTCATCTCCAGAGCAAATTACACATTCTAATCTCCGAAAACCAGCCCAGGGTTTTTTTTTTTTTTTTTTTTTAATGTCGTCTTTGTTCCAGGCTCAAGTCGCATCCTGGGGCCGCTAGACGCCCTTTGAACATGTTTACTTTTACGGGGCTCTTGTCTCCTTGCTGTAAGATCACCTTGTTGTTTGCTATATCAGCCTCCCTTTTAACATGTGATGTTTAAAGGGATCCCGTCACACTGCTTTAAGGTCATGGTGCTTTGTGCTGTGGGTGGGTGTGTATATCCGTACAGATAAAAATTGCATGTTTTACAACATCTAAACCAGACAGAAATGCTTCTGTGACCTTTAAGAATTTCAATGAAAAGAAGTTTAGTCCTGGCTGGGTATCAACCTTCCCCTGTTACTGCCAGAAACGGGACAGGAAACTGACCCGCCTGGCCAAGCTGAGTGAGGTGCACGGAGCAAACAACCCAGCTCTGGAGGGGAAAGGGAATTGGATATTTTAAAAGTAGAATTAGCTGGGGGTGGTGTTGCTAGTAAGAGCAGGCAGGACAAGCCTTTGACTGTGTCCTGGAGGGAGAATTAGCCCCATCCTACAAGAGACACAGAGGGAGGAGATCTGCTGTGTTCATGTCTAGCCCCTTCCCTGCAGAAGATGGCTTGTTGCTCCTCCCAGATGCCCAGGGTGACTCTAGTTCCCAAAAGGAAAACGAGGCACTGCGCAGAGCTGGCCTGAGCCCTCCCCACCCCCCCACAGGGCTCGCCCAAGCCCTCCTCTCTGAGCGGGGCTGGCCCGAGTTGCTTGGCCGATCCCTGCCTGCCTCCTGCACAAGGCTGGGGTTGCGGCTTGCCTGAGCCCTGCCTGCCCCTTGTGCGGGGAGCTGGCATTGCCGTGCCCCCCTTTCCCCCCACGCACATGTCCCTCTGCGCCTCGTTTTTTTGACAGAAGTGGGCATTTGTCCTGTTTGCTCTTGCCAACTGATCAAGTCCTCCCCTAGATTGGCCCTGACAGAATTTGGCTCAGAGTTTCTGTAATTTGCCCAGACTGCACTGGCCGGGAGGGCAGTGATAAGGACCATCGATCCTCATGCTTCAGGGCACAGAGTGATCAGCAGCTGGAGTCAGGCAGAAATTCCCCCACCCACCCGACTCATAACAGTGTATGGTGGGTGTTTTACACTTCCCTCTGAAGTGTTTGGTACAACAGTGGGCATTGCCTGGGGCTAGGTGGGATATCAGATTCTATAGGACTGAGATAGGGACGGGCTGACTTTAATCCTCAGTCCACTTTCCCTTTTCAATGGTTTTAAAAGCCTTTAAGTGTTGGTTTTGAGGGAGGCAGCTTGGTCAAGTGGTCTGAGCAGGGCCTGGGAGTCAGGACTCCTGGGTCCCCTTCTTGGTTCGGCCATCGATTCGCTGTGTGCCTGTGGGAAAGCCATGTCACCTGGCCACGCCTCGGTTTTCCCGGGTGAGGGGAATGGGGGCGATGCTGCTTGCCCGTCTTTGTCAAGTGCACGGAGGGCTTTAGATAACCGGTGCTGTAGGAATGCAAAGTAGACTTATGACTCCATAGAACCAGAGGGTCAGAAGGGACCGCAAAGGTCAACTGGTCTAACCCCCTGCCGAGCTGCAGCAGTAGGCATCCAAGGCAGATGCTCTGCAGTCTCCTTTGGAAAACCTCCAGCCAAGGAGCTTCCGTGGCTCCTGATCACTTCAGTCCCACCTCAGAGTCACTCAGCTTGAACACTGGGGGGACAACAATGGAAACTGGGTGTAAATAAAAGAAAAATAGAGGAAACTCCAAGTTTTGACAGGGACAAGGAAACAAGGCAAATCCCGATATTCTCATCTGTAACAGTAGCTGGGTGTCGTTTCTCCTCTGCATTGGATTCCTTTCCAGCAGGGGCCTGCGCAGAAATCAAACCTTTGGAAGGGCGGGACGTTAAAAACCAAGCAATCAAAAAAAAAACAACAAAAAAACCCCCACAGCCTGGATGCACCCAGCAGGAGTGTTATGCAAGGCAGCATTTATATGTAGGTCCTACAAGAAGTGCGTCGTTGCTTTCTGGTGACACACAGGGGCCCTGTGCTGGCAGCTTGTGGGAATAGGTGCTACAGGATGGATGGACTTCCACGGGGAGCGAGTTTGGCAAATTCCCTCCAGTTATGTGCTGTTTGTAACCTCCCTCGCCTGAGTCTTTATCCCCGTCACCCAGGTCTGTTCAGAAAGGGCGTGGGCACGTCTCCAAGGGGGTTAGATAAGGGGATGCTGGCTTTGATGGGCGGCGTCACTGAAATGAACGCGGTTGCTTTTGTAACGATCTGCAGCGCGTGGCGGTTGGGGCCTGGGAGAGCACCGTGAGCGGGGGGAACTGGGGGGGGCAGCGGGTGAGTGTTACATAAAGAGCTTTGGCTCTTGCCTCCGGGGTGGGGAGGGGGGAAACGCTGCCGGATGGTGGCTTTGCCCCAACTCCGGGATGCTCTGGCGCTCTCCCATGGGGGCCCGGCTTCCTGCCAATCAAATGCACCTGCTTGAGAGCAGAAAGCTTTAACAATCCTCGTGCAATATGGCCCAGGCTCTCAGTGTCTGTTGGCGTCCTCCCTTCCCCAGGGGCAGGGGGCGAGTCACAGCACAGGGGTATAATCCCTTCCTGCCGCAGGTTCATGGGTGGGAGGCCTGGCAGCGTGTGTGCTGCTTGCTCGGCTGGTGTCTGGGGGAATACCTGTACCTTGAACTCAGACCCCTCTCGGTGGGCCCCTGAACCCATGGCTGACCTCCACTGTTGCTTTAAACAGGGCAATTGTTCCAAAATAAAGGTGATATTTTCTGTCTCTTGCATGTGGCTTTGCTGCTTTTTGGGGGCAGTAACACAGTGTCCTTCCGGTGTGTTCTGGCTCCAATCTGGCGTTCTTCTCCACTGCCTGTCCTAAAGGGGCATGGTGCAAGGTAAGGTTGTGAAGTCTCCCTCTAGTGGCTGGCCAAAACACAGGATAAGGGACCTACTATAGCTGCCAGCTAAAGGAGCGCTCCTTTAGCTCAAGGGGGAGAGTGCTGGGCTTCTGGAGGGTTGACGTCCCAGGTCCCTTTATGCTCGTGTGTTAGTGAGCTAGCCTCTCCGTTGCACGGGGATTTGTTACAGGGGAACTGAGCTGTGGAACTCGGATACAGATCTACATCCCAGTGATCACAGATGTTCGTATCCAGAACGTGGTCCCCATGGCAGAGCAGTGGCCGTGTTCCACCCCAGACGTGCCTGCAGAGTGACACAGGGAAGTGGGAAGTGCCTTGGGACGGAAAGCAGCGTAGAAGCACCAGCTGCTGCTGTTTCTCTCCTTCCCGACTGTGAGGCTAGCTCCAGTCCCAGCACACCTGCGTTCTTCAGAGGTTAATCCCTTTGCACACAGCTAAGCTGCCTCTGGGCCCGTCTCACCGCAGAGGAGCGGTGACCTTCAGTTATGCTGGCATGCTGCGGCTGCTCCCCACGGCGTGTTGGATCCGGGCTCTGGTCAGGGGATTATAGCCCTGCTCCAGCTCTGGTCTCTGCATCCTCCAGGCCCTGATTCTGGAGTCTTGGCTCCTGCTTTCACTGGAGCAGGGACAGACCTAGCCTGGCGTCAGGCCCATCTGCTGCCTCAGTTTCCCTTTCAGTACGTCTCTAGCTTCCAGCATGGTTAGTCACTTGGAGGACTTACCCCTCCAGGTAACACTGGAAGGCAGCGTTTAAATCAAATCCAAATCAAGAAGTCAGCCCAACCCAGATCTCCCCTCCCCCCCCAGACTTGGCAGGCCCAGCCCCTTCTCTCTGGGCCGGCCCCCTGGCCCCTCACCGGCTTCACTCCCTCCCTTCATCCCCTCCCCCATGTTGGCACCTCACAGGTTGGCAGCATGGGGGGAAGCCCCCCTTACCCTCTGAGCCCTGGTACCTTAAAAGCTGGGCTAACTGCCCTGTCTGCTTCCCACAGCCTCTTCCTAGACTGCCGGCCGAGAGCTGCCCCCAGGCCTGCCCTCCCTGGAATCTCCCCCCAACTGGGTCTGTGCGGCCCTTACGGCGCCCAGCCGGCCCGGTTCCTAGTCACAGGACCCTGCTCCGGGGTGGCAGGGCTAAGCCCGGCACTGGGCAGCTGAGTGCCAGCCCCCTTCCCCAGCCATTTGGGGGCTGTGTTACTGGCTGGCGAGAGTCCAGCAGAGCACTGAGGAGGGCGCTGGGCATCTATACACATTTTCCAGCATTGCCGCCACAGAGCCGGGTCTGCGGCAACGCCCGGGCGCGTGAGCCCACGTGGCCCTGCTTTTTATGATGGGCAGAACCAAAGATCCAAATGGCCTCACAGCATGGGCTGTCTGGGCTGTGGATCCAGCTTGAAACAGCCCAATGGTCCATGGAAACCCAGTGTCCTGGTTGCAGCAGTGACCTGGGTGGGAGACCGTACCCCAGGAATACAAGACACTGTGCAGTACAGGGTCAGCCCCAGAGGCTGGGGTGTCTGGCAGATTAGGTTCAGAGACCTGAACACCTGCCTTCTGATCCCAGCCTCAGCGGACGTCCCAAAACTAGAGGACGGGTGGCCCGTGCAATGTTTATTGGTCAAGCTGCTGCTCCCTTCTCCTGCGTGCT
The DNA here is from genome assembly GCF_965140295.1 of Lepidochelys olivacea. Classification (NCBI taxonomy): domain Eukaryota; kingdom Metazoa; phylum Chordata; order Testudines; family Cheloniidae; genus Lepidochelys; species Lepidochelys olivacea. The sequence continues at coordinate 123,256,070 of NC_140417.1, forward strand.
CAAGGGTCTCACCCTTTGCTTGAAACTCACTATGCTGCTTTTCTCCTGCCCGGTCCTGCAGCAGGGAGTTCCACAGGCTCACATGCTGTCCCAGGGCAGCAAGGTTGCTGCGGGCGGCACCTTTGCGCTGCACTTGCCTCGGGACCCCATGTTGTATTGGAATCCCTGGGCACGTGGCACCTGCAGCCTGATCACCCTCTGGTGTGTTTACTGGGGGGAGAGGGGAGTTGTTTGATCTGGAAACTTGAAGGAAAATTCGGGGTGGGGAGGGGCCGGGAACTGCAAGCAAAATACAACGGAGAGAAGGAGCCGAGTGGCAACATGCTGCATCCAAACCTGGGTCCGCCTGAGGCTCGGTGTGGGGCTGATCACCCCTATCTGATGAGCTCCCACCTGGCCGATGCTTTCCATGGGATAATCCAGTGCTCACCCCTGGGTGTGTCACTGTGACTTGAACTCACCACTTATCTCTGCCCCTTGCCCCCCCATCCCTGCTCCCTTCTGCAGGGAGCTGGGCTCCCCAGCAGAGGGCGCTCTGCACCCAGAGAAATCAAGGCAGGGCTTCCCATGTCCTGGCTGACCTGCACCAGCTGCTGCTGGGGTGGGCTCCCCCATGCAGGCCAGCTGGGGGGGATGGGAGTTCCGAGGAAATCCTCGCGGGGCTGGTTCTGGTGGGTTTCGGGCTGCATGGCAGGGCCAGCCTGGCACCAAGCAGCCATGTGGGGCCCCGGCGGCCTAGCGTGTCGCTGAAGTCGATGCAAGGGAGGGGACAGTCTGGCTTCCTGGGGCCCACCCACCTGTTGCTGCAGGGTCTGCGCCCATCTCGGTGGCGGTCTGCTCCCCGCCTGACCATCACCACAGCGTCTGGGCCCCACTCACCCATTGCGGCGTCTTCGTCCTGCCCATTGCTGTAGGGTGGGTGCCGTACCTGTCACCGCAGGGTCTGTGCAGTGCCCAGTGTGGTGGGTCCATGTGCCCACCCAGCACCACAGGGTCCATGGCCCAGCCATCACTGTGGGGTCTACGCCAGCCTGTTGCTGTGGGACCCACGCATCACCCACAAGGCCGAGCGCCTGGGGGATATCTGAGCACCTGGTCTGGCTGGGCGCTAATCACTGCCAGCCTGAACCTTCGCCCCGAACCCCAGCTCACCTGTGAACCCCAGCTCACCAAGCTAAAGGAAGCAGGAAGAGAGTAAAGGAGGTGCAGGGGCAGCAGGGGAAAGCCCCACCCCATCAAACGAATCCCAGCCTCCCCTAGGACTGAAAAGAGCTCCTGACCCCCCTCGGTCGTGAGTTCTAACCCTGTGCTATTCTGCATCCGGCCACCTCGGATCCCACATGAACAGCTCTGACAGATCCCGACCCAGGTGGGCCCTGCTAAGCCCATCCGACTCCTGGGCCCAGCAGCTGGAATTTCAGCACATTAGCCTGACAGTGACACAGTGCGTTTGTTTCACCAAAGGTCTCTCACAGCTGGGCACAGGCCAGGACTCCCTCCTGCTTTTAGATCCCCCCCCTTTTCTTTCCAGCCATTACAAGCCAGAGCTGAGGGGCCAGGGGAACATGGATCCCCAGGAACCCCCAGATCTAGTTTGCTTTTTGGAAAGTCATTACATGACAGGGAAAAGGCAGGAACCCTCTTCCCCTCTCTCTCCGGTTGGGTTTGGGTCCCGGGCTCCTGCTGGGAATGAAATCCAGCTCTGGGTCTTTCTCTTTGATGGATGTGAAACAGCTGCAGCCTTTAGCCGCAAGTCCTGCGAGGAAGTAATCCGAGACAGGTGGACCATGAGCTTCCTGCACCACATGGAGGCTCCCTCGTGTTCACTCGCATCCCTTTGGTGCAACCGTTGCAAGTGATTTCTGACCCGTTTCCCCGTTGTGAGATTTCTTCTTCTCACTGACGCTGTCTTCCTTTACCGAACGGCTCCTAAAAGTTCGGCTTCCAGCCAGGGCAGGACCAGAGCGGCGGCTCCAAACTCTTGTGGTGAAGAGTGTCGGGACTCGGACCGTCCTCTGGCTCCCGCTTACGGCTCCTGAGATGAGCCGTGGTGCTGGGAGAACTTCTACAGGGCCAGAGTCTGGCTTTGGCTCAGACAAGCCCCTTTCAATGCAGGTTGTTCTCCGAACTAGCTCAGTCTCTTGAGTGGGCAAAAGGTGGGTCCAACAGCTGGAACGGACAAGGGTGGCTCCAGCTGAGGTTGAGGGTGGCTGAGGATTTAGGTTGGGGCCTTGTTTCTTCCAGCCCCAGAAGAAGCATTGGCCCATCCCTGCCCAGCTCTGTCCAGGGATGATGGCAGGAGAGTCACCCATGGGCACGATGGCACCACACGATGACTTCAGCCTTGCCTCGTGACACCGTCACGGCCCAGAAGCGCAGGGAATGAAGGTGGGTCTCTGCATTTCCCCACCAGGGTGTGCCCTGGGAACGTGGGAGGGGGACGTCTGATTGGACCCTAATTTAGGGGTGCGACCCCCCACGAGCAGGCGGAGTGGCCCGCCACTTGGCATCCATTGGGTTTTGAAGAGACGTAGCAAAGGCAGCATGTGGAAAGTACAGGCCCGGCTTTGTTTGCTCTGAGTAGGGACGTTGCGGGTATTCACCACTAGCGCCATAGAACATCTACCCATGAGCCCTTTGCCATGGGGCTACTGGGCAGGATAGTGATAGCCAGGATCCTGCTCCGGCCCCAATGGAGCACAAACCAGGGTTATCAATAGGGTTTCATCCCTCTGGTACATAGCACCCCTGCCTCTGTATCCCCCTCCCGTCTGGACGTGGTTAAAAGGGGTGGGGAATAGCCAAGCTGGCCAGGTGGACACTCCTCTCTGCAGGGCACAGGGACGCTGCAGCGTGGTTCTCGCTCACCTTGGGCTCACTCTGCCAATGCTTTAAAGCTTGGCTAGGGCATCGGGGGTCACAGGATGGCCTCTTGGGGTGCAGGCTGGTGTCCACTAGAGGAGGGGGCATGCTCAGCCCCCTCCTAGCCCTGGCTCTGAGCTGCGGTTTTCAAACCCACGTCCCACACAACAGTCAGTGCTCAGGGCATGAAGGGGGCTGTCCCTGAGTGGAAATGAGCCAGCAGAATCCACCAAGAGTGGCGAAGGCAACGAGACGGTGGAGAAGTCGCTGAGCCGGACTTGGCATTAGCGGCCATGGAGCGGGGCCAGTCGCCTCCGTCAGCACGGACGTGGGATCCAGATGCGGGATGTCCCCAGGGATGTATCTCCCCTGGCGGACGTCCTGGCACCTGAGTGTCCGCAGGAAGGTGCAGATTTTGTGCGGGCAGGGTTAGGTTCGGCAGTCACGCCCGTGATATAGATCCCTCTCTGCCATCACTAGCGTGGAAGTAAATGACTTCTCAAGGTGAAAGGCAGTGGAGAATTGGGCCCCCGGATTACTAACATGAATACAATAGCTAGATTAGATTAGATAGCTAGGCACTGATCTATCTACCTGATATTGTCTGATTGTTTCCCTGTTTATCCGTCTCCACTTGTCTTTTGTACGCAGATGGAAGCTCTATGGGACAGGGACTGTTTTTGTCCAGTGTTCATACAGCGCCTAGCACAACGGGGTGCTGGTCCAGGCCTGGGGTTCCTCGGTATTCCGAGAATACAAGTCAGTCAATCAATCAGAATAATTCCTACTTTTGAACCCCTCTCCCTGGAGCGGACAAGCAGCTGTTAGTGGGGAGCAGTGGAGGAAAAGGGGAGTGAAGGACATTTGGCCTCTGGACTTTTCCACTCCCAGCTGGGAAACTGAGGCAAAGGACGCTGCCCAGCTTCCAGTGGAGGTGGGTGTGTACACGTGATTGATGTGCTTTTGAATCGTGGTGGCGGTGTTTCCCCAAATTAATGCTGGGTTCCTTCACCCTAGTTTTCTTTTGTCATGCACAGATGTGGGGGGGGGGGGAGGAGGATTACTTCTCAGGGGCACAGTTTTGATTTCCCAGATTTCTGGGTGGCGGGAGCCAGTTCTGTTTTTGCCAGGCCAAGAGGAACCCCCGGATATTGAATCTGGCCTTCAGTGCTCCCAACACCACCTAGCAGACAGGCTACGGTTTTTTCTGTAGGGGGCTGAACCAACCCCCTGGATCCAAACACTCCCACGTGCCTTGAAAGCCAGACTCACAGCCGTAGTTTGCACCGCAGAACCAGAGCTGCTCCCGACATCAGCTGCAGCCCAGGAAGCCTCTTCCGTCCCCTGGTCTGGCTTCATCTGGCCTCATGAAGGCCTGGTCGACACCTAAAACTCGGGGGATGATAATTCCCCACTTAGCTCCAGCATCTTCCAGCCTGGAGCGACCATCCCAGCAAAACTCCCGCTCTCAGTGGGCGACTGGTGACCCAGGCCGGGGAGCGGGGGCTGCGAGCAGGTGACGATGCCACGTGAATGACGGATAGGTTCAATAAATCGCCCCCCAACCTACCACCACCTCCTCGTTCATCTGGGGGCTAATGCGTGTCATAACGGGGACCTAATGAAAAAGTAATGAGCAGCCAGCCAGCGAGATTGACGCGTGAAGTCACCTCCCGCCTGTAGGAAAAGCAGCCGGAGCCATGGGGAGAGGCTGCGGACGGCTTTAGTCATCGGGTTCTGGACTTCCCCTACCCCCTTCCTCTCCTCGTGTTTTGCAAGCATCTTCTGCCCATGGATGAAAATTTCATTAACCACTTAAACTATTATCCTAGCGAGCTGCAAAAGCAATAGCTATTAATGACCTTCTCCTGATTGCATTCGGTGCATTTAAATGGATATTGTGTCCTCTGGGCACTAGTAATATGAATGCCTCATTTGTCTGTTTTCCTTTTAGGTCCCCCTGCCCTCTCAGAAAGGCACATTCTTGGAGATGCCCTTGCTAGGCTGGGCTCCACCCTGGGCTTTCAGGGCAGTATCGGAAACACAGGAACAGTTGCATGTCCGCCCCTTCGCTCACTAGATTGACGGGGTCACAGCAGGGCCCCGAGATCTGAGCCACCCTGGGCTTTGGAAAAGAACAGATGTGGATCAAGCAGGCGTGAGCCTGGCTTTTCTGATGGACTTGAACCAGAAACCCAGCTCCAAACACGCCTGAATACTGGGACTTGAATCTCCAGGCTCTCGGCCCGAACTAGAGTCTCCCTCCAGATCCAGAGGGAAGAGGGAATAACGGGCCGTTCCCTGCCAGTATAATAGGCAATCTGATGATTATTGTTACCATCTGCTGGTGTGAGCATAATTGGTCAGAGCCTTTCCTGAGCACTTCGGTACCAGAAAGATGGGAGGAATTCAAAGAGAAATAACAATGATTAAGGAGCCGGAGGGATTGATTTATGAGCAAAGACCTGAATGCGCCTAGCTGGGCTAAGCGAGCAGGAAGGGGGATGGGGACATGATAACCAGCTACAGTAGAATGTTTGAATGGTTGTAAGAGCCAAGGAAGGTGGTATGAAGGGGCCCTGGGATGAAATTAAGGAAGGTGGCAGGACATGGTGAGTTGCAGTAGATGGCTCCCTGGGTTGGGTGGCGTGCCAGACGCTGGTAAACGAAAGACACAAAGGTAGAACTTGAGCCGTGTGGAAGCTTGTTTGCTGTATTGGCAACTCTACGAGTTGGGTCAAAAAATCACGAGAATGTCTTAAAAATCAGGAGATTAAAAAGAAATCAGTATTGGCTTCTTTATGTGCCCTTCGGTTTCTGAACTGTTCGATTGCACATGGGTCACCTTTTCAAGCTTTTCTCTGTGACTACGAGGGCTGGAAACGTACTTTTTAAATAAGTGAAAGGTGAGATTCTCATCGCATCACAGGACTCCAGGAGCTAGGGTTTTAAGAAACACACTGAACATCACAGCAGCTGGCAACACTATGCTTATGCCTCTTGTGGCTGCCGGTTCTCTGTAATAAACACCTCATGTTTAAGGTCTGTGCCTCCATAAATCATAACAGAAGGGAAAAAACAAAGGTTGATTATCAGGAATCGCTTTCTTTCAGCTGTACTAGATTGTGGAATGGCCTCCAGGGGAGTGATGCTAAACTGGAGATATTTCAGACTAGACTGGACCAAATCTGAGCAAATAAACCAAAGGACACAACCCCGCATTAGCCTCAGAGAACAGGGCTGGGAGGCCTACATGGTATTTTGCATCTTGAATTGCCAGGGCTCACAATGTAGTTGGAAATTTTCTAGAGCAGAGTTCTAGAGTTTTGACTCTAGAACCCCAATGGGTTCTCTGCTTGATTAAAGAGCGTGCCCGTTGCATTTCCATGGATACACGTAGCTACAAAGCGTGCTTCAGGATCACACAAGACACTGGGCTCCAGATGGGAGTAAGTGGGCAACGTTCTCTGGCCGGTGTGCTACGGGACTCAGACTGGATGATCTAATGGTCCTTTGTGGCCAGGAGATCTGGGAAGAGCTTTAGAGAACCTGGCAGAGCACAAATGACTGATGCCCATGGAATATAGTTGGGGCCAGACCAGGTGCTGCCCTGCAGCATGGGAGGAGGTGGCATGTGTCAAAAGGGACAGCAGCTGGAGACAGCCCTGGTGGAAGCCATGGGCTGATGGCCTGATGGCCTGACTTTCCCCATACGGTCTGGGGCAGCAGAGATTATCTGGGGCCGCCCCTCCTGGCCCGATTCCTGCCAGAGGCGGGAGGACGCTCAGCAGAGCCTGCTGGAGGTTCTGGGCTGACCCAACGGGCGGGCGGCACTCGGAGCCAGGGTGGTGGTTCTCTCTCCACGCGGCACCAACTGCCTGATCCTGCACCCAGGGGAGTCAGTGGGGAAACTCCTGCTCTCCAGGGGCTTTGGGTCAGGCAGTAGCAGTCTCTCGAGGGGGAAAATGACTCAGGCGGCAAAGGCTGCAGCCAACCCGCCAGTGCTAATAGCCACAGACCCTGGGGAGAGGGGTCCCCCAAATATGAACAGGCACCCAGACCTGCCGTTCAATCCACCACCCCTCCTCAATGAGCTGACACCAAATCCTGGATCCCACTGAGGAACAGAGGGTTCCTCCAACCTAGCTGGCTGCAAGTTCACAATCCTTTGTCTCTTGGGGGGGAGGGGGGGACCCTGAAGCATTGCATGCTGGGAACTGTAGTCTCCTTGGGAATCCCCGCTGCATTAAAGCCTAGAGCACCAGCTGTTGGCTCTGTATTATGATCTCCACAGCCCTTGGCACCGAGGCCCTGCCCCCAACTGGACTCTCCCCTGCAGGCTGTGGGTTGGGAGGAGCTGTCACTTCTTGATCCTCACAGGCACCAGGCCGGGGTGATCCCTCCTGCAGAAAGGGAAACTGAGGCAGAGAAGGCCTGCTTTTAGACCGCCTAAGCGCTCACAGCTTCCCCTGCCCATGTGAGTCACAGGGGGCTGCTGCAGGTGCCCAGACCCTCTGAGAAGCAGGCCCCATCGGCCCAGGCAGTGTCAGAATGCAGGGGTTCCTGGCTGCTCAGTGGCCGCAGCCCTCTGAAGTACCCCCCAGCCTAGGATCCCCTGCCCCAAGAAAGCCCCGACCTAAGAAAGCCCCAACCCCAGGAGGGTCCAGGTCCAGCCCTTCCAGCCCAGGCCCGTGCATATTCTCCCCCTCCCTAGATCTCACTCAGACCCCTTCAGCTCCTGATTCTATTCCTGCTCCGCTTCCCAAACCTGACCTCATTCCAGCCCTCACCCCACTCATCCCAATCCAAGCTGGAGCCAGTCCTGCTCTGATCCCATTGCTGATCCAAACCTGATCCCGATCCTGATGTCACTCCAGTCCTGATCTCATTCCAACCTTCCTCCCATCCTAGCGTGACCCTGATCCAGTTCTAATCCCCTTCTGCTCCTGCTACCGGCCCCCAGGGCTGCAGTCTCTCGTTCCTCAGGAGACGAGGAGCTGGAGGGTGTTATGGGAGGTGGGTGCTTGTCCCTCACAGGTCACACCGGCAGCATCTGGGTGGCTGTGACTGTAATTACCCCCCTACCAGACAAAATAAACAAAGGCTTAATACGCCACCCCCCCCCCCCCATGGGGATTAACACAGCCAGGCCAGCCGGCTAGCTGGGCCATGTCCGAGGTTCAATGCAAGAGGGGCTGTTCAGGCCAGTGAAACTACAGGGAGGGGATGGGGTGTGCTGAGGGGGGGAGGCTTGGTGCGGCCCCCTCCCCCAGTGAGCAGTCTTGTTGGACAAGGTCGGCCGACAGGCTGAGTTCCCAGGGGTCCCGCGATTCACTGATTTCGAGGCATGGTGAAAACAGTCACCACTCTCCAAGGCACCTTCCTGCAGCAAGTTCACCGCACCACTTTGCTTTGTTCAAATGGACAGCCGTCCAGCCGGGGGACAGACATGGCAGACAGGGGTAACACATAGCCAGGAACTGACGGCAAGCGACCGACGCGCTGGAATTCACCATTCGAACTACGGGGCAGGTGTTGATGCACGAGGGCTGCACTGGTGCAAATCAGGGCCGGGCCGGGGAGACTGGTTACCCAGGAAGTGGCTACGTTTGGAACGAGCGTTATTGACAAGGAGCAACTCAAGTAGCCCTGCTACCGGTGTCTTTCACCAGCCACAGCCTGGGAGATCCACAGCAGTTCAGCCTCCCGCTCCGAGGAGAGTGAAATATCACCCTCACCTTTTCACGGGTGGAGAAACTGAGAGGATGGGATGGGACTTGCCCAAGGCTAAAAGTGAGTCAGTGGCGGAGCTGAGCTCCTTAACTGCCTAGCCATGCTTCCTTGTGAAGGCCCGCTCTGAAGCCTGCACAGCTCATCTTTCCACTGATGTCAATGGGCTTTGGCTTAGCTTACTCCTCCTTCCCTTGATGTCAATGGCAAAACGTCCCCTGACTTCAGTGAGAACAGGATCAGGGCCGGAGAAGAGAGAGGGGCAGGTACCGTTCACCTCCCCTCCCCCCCTCCAGCCCCCTCCAACCTCCACCTTGGCATATTGCATATCTCCCTGCCATGCCATCAATCGGGGGCTGATAAACAATGGAGGAACCTGCTGCGCAATAAGACTTGTCAGTTGCAGCTCTGCTCTCATAAATTAAAGATGAAAAGGTACAAGGCTCTTGCCAGAAAAATGAAGACAAATTTTTAATAGCTTGCCAAGATGTGGGGAGAGGGAACACTCGGGAAAAATGAATTACGTTTTTATTATGTGTTTTATTATGCTGTAATTGACCAGGATTAGTTGCGAATACAATATATTTCTAAGGCAGCGCAAGGTAAAAAAATGATCCACACGCACGCACGACAGCCCCCGAGTCTGTGGGGCGGTGGGGCCACAAGTGTGGCCTGGGGGCGGCAAAGTCTCCAATTCGCAGGGGAGGGGATGGAGCCAGAGCTGTTGCAAGATGAAGAGGGGTCAGATGCTACCAGGGGCCATCAGAGAGAGCGAGAGTGTGAGAGTGTATGGGGATGGACGGATAGATAGAGGGGGTGGGTGGGGATCGATGGATAGAGGGGGTGGATGGGGATGGATAGAGGGGGTGGATGGGGATGGATAGATAGATAGGGGGAGTGGATGGGGATAGATAGGTAGATGGGGAGGATGGGGATGGATAGACAGATAGAGGATAGCCCTGATGCCCTGTGTGCTGGGAGCTCTGACTAACTGTCCGAGTCCCGTGGTGCAGGGGGGCACCCCAGTCAGGGCTGGATTAACCTTTTGTGAGCATGGTGCCAAACATATCTGTAGGCCCCCATGGGGGCCATGGAGCATGGTGCGGGGAGGTCAGTCCCCAGAGGGAGGGGCCAGCCAGGGGCAATGGGGCATGGCATGGCAGGGGCGGCCCTGCTCTGCCCAGCCCAGTGCGAGGCCACGATTTACAAACCGGCAGTTGCCAGACGCACAGTGGCCTGCCCGGCCCTGTGCAGCCAGCGTGCCCCTTCCCCTGGGGGGCGAGCCCATGCCGCACCACACAGCCCCCCTCCCGCCCAACACACCCCCCCCCGACTCCCTATGGTCAGAGGCCCCCCGGACCTGCTATGCCGAGCGCCCCTGCTGACCAACCCTCCCCCACAAATGCACAGCGCCCTGCACAAGACCCCGGCCCAGCGCTCCCCCCCGCCCACAGCCCCACCACGAGTGCCCCGCACCCGCCACAGAACCCGCACTCCCTAGTGCCCCAGCACACACATCTTCCCTGCCCCCTCACAGCCCAGCGCCCCCCCAGCCCACCAGAGACCCACCCCCCGCCTCCTGGCCGCACTCCCCGGCCCTGCCGGGAGGCGACTATGTCAACAGCGCAGCCAGGGCTGGTCCCGGGGCGGGAATCGCTCCGGCCCCTTGGAAGTGGTGCCCTCAGCCTTCCCAAAGCCGAGCAGGGCTGGGGCGTGCCCTGGTGCAGGGCCCACGTCAGCAAAGGTGAAGGCAGAGTTCCGACCGGCCAGCCCGAGGGCTCCACGCAGCTGCAGAATCCGCTTTGTCTCTGTCCCTTTGTCTTTTGTTCCAGGGGTGGGTGCCCTAGATCTCCGTGAGTTCCCCCACCTGTCCCCTTTGTTCTGCTCGGGCCCTGTCCTGCAGAGAGGTGGTGGTGGGCTCTCCCCCCTCTTGGCCTCGTGCTCCTGCCTTTGGGGTTCCCATGGTCCCTCTGGCTCCTCCATCGCTATGGGTCGGTTTCAGCCAGACGACCTGGCCGTGCCACCCCCGACAGGTCCGTGACCCCCGTACCCCTTCTCTTCTGTTCCGCCCCCACGAGCAGCTATTTAACCTGTCTGCACCCACTGGGTAACCAGCCCTCGCCGAGCGAGTCACTGCCAGGCACCTCATTCATAAAGACACCGCAGCCCGGTCCCGCGTCGTCCCAGAGACGCCCAGCGAGGACGCTGACTGGAGCCTAACGAGGGCGGTTCGGACTTACAGGGACCAACTCATCGCTCAGGATCCGCCCAGCGGCTGCTAGACGACAGCAGCTTCATCAGCGTGGCCTGGGAGCCCAGAAACGAAAAGCAGCAGAGCGCATCCCCAGCCCCAAAGCACGAGCTGGGGCCTGACCCCCAGCGGTGCCAGAGCTGAGGTGGGACCAGGAGAATCTCTGTCATGCTTCCTCCGCAGAACCGGCCCGGGGACACTTCGGCCAACAGAGGAGCCTCTTGATTCCTCACCTTCAAACCAGCTTCCTTCAAACTAATTTCCTTCTTACTCGCAGCTATTTATTCAATAATCCTTCCAAATGTCTGACCGAGATATGTTGCCGCACTGAATTGTAATTTTCACCATCGTACACGCTGGTTTGTTGTTTGTCGGTGGGTGCTGGGCTGAGCACAGTGTGTCGTTATTGTAGGGTTGCTCACGAGAGTTGAACTGGACATGACAGTTTGTTATTGTCGGGTTGCCCAGGACTGCTGGGTTTGTTATTGTAGGGCTGTTCATGCTCTAGATATTGATTTCTTCTCCACCAAAAGAGCATCGAGGCATTTATTGTGGAGAGAAAAGAAGCCAAACCCACCCAAAGAATCCCAGTGAAAGAAATCGGGGCGGGGGGGGGGGGCGCACGGGGTGGGGGGAGATGCTGGATTTGCAGGCCTGACAGACCCAGGTCACCTCCCCCTGGCTGACCGGATTTCACCTTTTGCCAGCCCAGCGGCGCTGCGGCGTTGTGGGGGAGCAGGTGGCCTCAGACCCGCTCCGGTCTTGACTGCGCTAGGAAACTGCCCCCTTCGCAGAGCCGAAGCACGAGGGCCCAGCATTGCCCCGCCGGCTGGGAAGAATCCTGCTCGGGACCCTGGTCCTTTCACCCCCCCACGGGCGCGCTGCTCACCCAGTGCCTCACTTTCAACCTCACCAAGCCCGGGGGAACTGTGGGAAGAGACGTCAAACTCCCATGAGCCTCTGGGAATTTCCCAGAATTCCCTCTCCTGCCTCCTGCCAGGTATACCGAAGGCTCGGCAGGTCAAGCTGGCCTTTCCCGTTCTCCCCCATGCTGTGCACGGACCGGCACCCGACTGTGTTTTTCTCTTCCTAGCTTCATTCGTGCCCGGCTCTGGCTCACCTGCGGCAATCTATGCAATCCCCTTTCTTCCTGCTCCCAGGGCCCCTGGCGCTTGGCTATGATTAAGCAGGCCATTAAGTGGAAAGTGCTTTTACCTTTAGGGCTGGAGCCGCTTCTACCTTTCCTCTCAATTAGCACTTTGGAAACCGTCAACCAAGATTAATAGTTGCACCGCTCCGGGGCAGGGTAAATGAGGGCCGTGGAAGGCAGGCTGGAACTGGAAGTTCCTAGCCAAGCTGGGCGAGGCCTTCAGGTTTGCCAATGCCTGCTCCTGCGCTGGCAGGGGCCTGGCAGCTGCTGCTGCCCCCGATCGCTGCTCCCTTGTGTTGGAAAAACCATGGCGGGGCAAAAACAAGAAGGAGCCTGTCCTCTTCCCGCTGGCTCCCGTTGTCCGGAGTTATAGGGCAGATCTAGCTGCGGTGCAACTTGCAGTCCCCCAACGTGCAATCCAGTTCAAATGCACAATGCAGTGAGCTAGATCCTGTACCCCTTCAGGACGTGCTTGGAAAGTGCCCCGGCTAGTGGCCCATTCCTGTGGAGGGTAACAGCCTACTACCGCCGCCGGCCAAATACTCCTTCAGCTCTTCTGAGCTCCGGCTGTGGTGATGACCCACAGTGGGGGTTGTTACATTAATGGAAAAGACGATTGGGGAGGGGACGGGGATTGTCACAGGCCTGTCACCTCTTGCTCATGAGTTCGAATCCACCCCTGCGTGATATGAATCAAAGCTGATGGACCAGACTGTAAGACCTTTGGCATGTGGGATTTTGCCTTTTGTGGGCACTTTGTTTGCTTAAACCCAGATGCACAAGCCATCGAATTCAATGGCGATCTTTCCCTGGGTTTCATTCCTGGATTTTAAGGCCAGCAGGGACCTGCCCTCCTGCTAGCGCGGTCCACACCATGCTGACGCCCCTCGCAGTGCCAGATAAACGGCAACGCCTCGGTCTGTGCCATCTGATCGCTCCGTCAGCTTCTCCTAACTGCGCTGGGCTGGATTCTGCTCCCGGGTCCCCCAGTGTTCGTCTAGCGCCCTGGAGGGCCCTGGATTTCGAGCAGGTGATGCTGTATGCTGAGATCAGAGTCCAGGAACTGAGATCAGAAGTAGCTGGCCCTTAGCCTAACCAGAAGGACTCCGGTTGGGGGATGTCTAGTGACTTTGACGGGAAAGTGAAATGTCCTGCAGCAGGTGGGGCTGGGGACTAAAATGCCAAATACCTTCACTGTGGGCATTCGTTCAGATAAATACACCACCCCCGGCATGTTTGGGTGGCTACCTACATAGCCCCTCTGACCATTACGCGTTGCAATCCTGGTTTCTCATCAGGCACCCCTGCGTGGCAAGTCTATTATCCCCACAGTCCTGAGCCACGGCCAAGCTCACTGCCTTGCTCACGGTCCCCCAGGAAGTCTGGGGGAGTGCTGGGAATCAAACTGCTCCTTCCCCAAGTCGGAGGCTCATGCCCTAACCACTGGGCCCTCCTTCCTCCCTCCCCATGGTGAACTTTGCACTTGCCCAGTCACTGCTGAGAGCGAATGTAAGCAGAGTCCGCCATGCCTGGCTCCCTCCGCCACAGACAGGCCTTGGAAGCGGGAGTCTGGCTCCCTTGTGGGCTGCAGGCAGCAGCTGGCTTCACCTAGGAACAGCCTCTCAGGGTATGTCTACACTGCATGTAAACTGGCTCAGTGGGCCCCGGGCTGGTGCCCTTGGGGTTCCCCAACCTGGGCTTGGGTATCCACACTACATTTACCACCGCTGGCCCCGGGTCCCACAGCCGTGCTATGGCCTGCATGCTGCACCACGCAGACCTTCTGGCTCGGGGCTGCGCCTCGAGCTGCGTCCACACTGCAAACTGACAGGGCTTGGACCTACATTGCAACGGGACTCGGGCTCTGACCCACCCCCATAGCAGGGGCCTAGGATCCGGCCCAGTGGGCTTGCTGACCCGAGTCAGACAGATTTGTGTGTGGACAGAAGTAGGGCTTGAGCTCAACCCTGAGCTAGGCCCGGGTTTAGTGTAGACAGACCCTTATTGGCCAGCTCGGTGACCGCTGTGCTGATTTGGTCACAGGTGTGTGGTTTTCTCTCTAAGTGCATTTACACTGGGGCCGAGGAGGCTGCGTGACGGTCCCAGCAGAACACTGCGGGGGTGTTGGCTTAGGAAAGTCTCGCCCATCCAGGCTGGTTGGGGTTTGGCGCCTCCATTGTCCCAGCCACGACACTGAGTCTCTTGGGAGCGCAGAACTGGAGAAAACTTCCCTGGGTGGGGCTCCAAGGCGTCCCACCAGCAGATGAGCCTTCCCAGAAGCCAGAAGGCCGAGGTGGGCTGGGCGTGATGCTTAGAGAGAAGCATAGAGACCACGGATGGAGCGAGAACCTCACACAGAGGGCAGGCCCAGCGGTGAAAGCTCCCTGGAGGCTGGGATTAGAGGCTGAGCTGCGATTTCTCTAGTCCCTAGATGGCCCTGCCGCATTAGAGCCACTTACATTATTAATTGTTCCCTGCTGTTCCCATAGCCCTGGGAGGCTTTAAATATATTCACTCGCTGGAAATGCACAGTGTGTGGACAAAATTTGGTGGTGCTGGCCCGTCTTGGGTTCCTGGAGACTGCGGGGCCGTGGCTCGCTGCGGCCGGAAGTCCCAGGTACTCCGGATCACCGGCCCTGATCCTGTTGCCATCAAAGTCTCTAGGAGCATGGGGGTGAGCATACCCAGAATGAGAACCAAACCGGGCCCATCCTCCCCCCACCTCCAGCTGGGTCACCGCCTTCTGAGAGCCGGGTTGCAAAGGTGGGACGGCAGCTCGGTGACTAGTGCAGGGGGAATGCCCTGGCCTCGGTGTTGCTATCTGTAAAGCAGGGAGAATGACAGACGCGTCCCTAGAGGGGATGCCGAGGGCCCGGGGACTGGTTCTTCACCTCCCCTCCTGGATCTCTGCCCTGCTTTGGGGCCAAGAGGGGGCAGCCAAGCTCTGATGCTTTCGAGCACCAAAGAAGAGCCCCCTTTTGTGGGGAGGGATCAATATGGCCCTGGGATTTTTAATGAGCTGCCGCAACCGCAGACTTTAACCTTGCAGATAATGGGCTGAGTGGCGGGTAATGCCTATTGGCAGAGCCGACTGCCCCAGCCTTAATGAGCTAATCAATACTTGTTCTCAGCTTAATTTCCATCTAATTGCTCTTTAACGACGCCAGATAATGGGCAGCCCCCAGTGCGGTGGCGAGGGGGGTGGGCATCGCGGGGGATGGCAGTCCTGTCCCTCCCCCACATCACACCCCGCCCCACCTGAGATCATATGGGGTGAGGGGGGCAGTTTTACTGTCCGAGGAAGCAGTGGCTGCGGGTGGGAGCTGGGCCTGACTTCGCTTGGCTCCCAGGCACCGGCTGGCACGGTGCCTTCCCCCAGCGCTGGTGAGTGGTGCGTCCCTAAGCGCTCTGCACAGACGGGCCCATCCGTCAGGCAGATCAGCGGCTTAATGCGTTATCCTAAACGAGGCTCATTAATCTGCCACCGCAGCCTGATAAGGGGGACCCCCCAGGCCTTTCCCTTTCCTGTGAACCTTTGAAATCCTTGTTCTTTTCTTCCGGCGAGGCCAAAAGAAGGAACCATGCCGGGAGCCCTAGAGACCGACATGCTGATACCCTGGGTGCACCCAGCATAGGCAGGGGCGGACAGGGGGACTGGGCAAGCCCCCTGCCTGCGATAGAAGGGGGCAGCTTTCCATGACCCATCAGCTCCCTTCCTGTCCTATGCCCCTGTGCTCCTGCCCATCTCCTGGCCGGGTGTGAAGGGATCTCCGTCTCCAAGGCCCGTGGAACCCTGAGGCTGCCAGCAGGGGGCAGTTAGTGCCCATTGTGGGCAGGGACTTTGATGCAGCGGGTCAGGAATGGGTGGGATTATCCCCTGTGGCTTGTCCCTGGGCGCTTGTCCCAGTGATGCCCCCACCCCGCCCACCTGCCCTTTTTCTCTCCCAGCAGCCTGGGGCTGGCCTGCCAGGGTCAGCGCAGAAGCTGGGCTGTCTTCAGCCTGGCAGCCATCGATCGACATCGATTTGCCAGCGGCCAGCGCCCCAGGAGCCTCGCTTGGATTCCTTTGGTGTGACACTTTTTAAATGTCCCACGACTGGAGAGCTGGACACGGCAGAGCTCAGCGGCTCTCCTGGACTCTTCCAGTGTGGTGTGCTCCTTGCTGCTCCAGTGGGGGGCTCCCCGCAGCCCAGCTCTGCCAACGCCCTTCGATTCCACCCTGCTATTTCCATCCTGGGGACCCACCACGAGGCTCTGCCGGTGCCCCTCAGCCCTGACGCACAGCCACCTGCTAGCCCATCCCTGGGCTCCACGAGGCTCTGCCGGTGCCCCTCAGCCCTGACGCACAGCCCCCTGCTAGCCCATCCCTGGGCTCCACGAGGCTCTGCCGGTGCCCCTCAGCCCTGACGCACAGCCCCCTGCTAGCCCATCCCTGGGCTCCACGAGGCTCTGCCGGTGCCCCTCAGCCCTGACGCACAGCCCCCTGCTAGCCCATCCCTGGGCTCCACGAGGCTCTGCCGGTGCCCCTCAGTCAGGACCCGCAGCCCCACTTGCTAGTCGTGTGCTCTGACTTCCCCTCTTTCTTTGCCACTAAACGCACCCCCTCAATTTAAAAAAGTCCATCCAGCAAGGATCCTCTTTGCTAGGCGCGGAGTGACAGGTGGAGAGCCACTTGGCACTCGGATCTAGTCTGCACACGGTGTCTGTAGGGTGTCGGTCCCGGGGGTGACGAGCTGTTATCGGACCCACTTCTGTTGGTGGAAGGGGCCGAGCTTTTGAGCTTCACGGAGCCTGGCTGCAGGGCTGGGGAAGGACGCAGAGTGGTTGCGGGGTTGTGGGCGATGCTTTACCGATATCCTGGTTCTGCCCTCGTGTTATACCTCTGTAGAAAGGTTCTTTGGACTGGTCTAGCTTCTAGCCCTGCCCATGCAGGAAGCCCACCACCAGTGTACGCCACCCTTACCCCTGTCTCCCTTCATGCTGGTGGGTTGGTGTTTGTATTTCTCGAACTCGGCTGGGCGAGGCTCAGCAACTGGTGGGTGCGGGTGAGGCCTCAGCCTTGTCAGTCTCTGTGTGGGAACAAAAGATTTATCCCTTGGGGTGACAGCAAAGAACCCAGCTGCACTGTTAGCCAGCTCCGATGGCTCATAGGCCGAGCTCATAGGGCTCTGGCTGCCAGGCGCTGCTCGAAGGCTCCCGCGTAGCTGGTATGTTGCAGAAGGACCCAGGAGGCACCTTGTAAACTGGCCCCAGGCTTTCAGAGTTACAGAGGAAGCCTCCTGCCCAAATCACAGACCTGCCTGCCTGCCCCATCCCACCCGCCTGCCCACAGAGAGGGCTCCCGGCGTCCCACCCGGCTGGCAAAACAACCCTGCCTGGGGCTCGGAGCACAACGCTGAGGAGGATCTGTTGCCTTTCATCTTCCCGCCCTGAGACTTTGCATGTTCTGAAAATAAAATGGATCTTAGGGAATACACCTGCAGAGCTGCCAGGGCCTCGCTCTCTCTCTCTCTCTCTCTCTCACACACACACACACACACACACGAAACTCACCAGCCCAAACTGGCTATACAGCAAGTCACCACTAGATGGCAGCCTAACCAGTCACTCCAGGGCTGTAACAGTCCCCAGGTATTAGCCCTGGGCCCTGATCCCTCCTAGGGTGGCCAATTTCGGTTGGATGTATTCCTGCAGGTTTCATCGATTGACATAATCTTTAATTAAAGACAGGTTTCAGAGCAGCAGCCGTGTTAGTCTGTATTCGCAAAAAGAAAAGGAGGACTTGTGGCACCTGAGAGACTAACACATTTATTTGAGCAGAAGCTTTCGTGAGCTACAGCTCACTTCATCAGATGCATCCGATGAAGTGAGCTGTAGCTCACGAAAGCATAAATTTGTTAGTCTCTAAGGTGCCACAAGTCCTCCTTTTCTTTTTAATTAAAGAGTAATCTTTAATTTCTGGAGACTCCAAAACAATCCTGGAGGGTTGGCAACCCTACTCCTGGGTCATAAGAACATGAGTGGCCAGACTGGGTCAGACCAAAGGTCCATCCAGCCCAGTATCCTGTCTACTAACAGTGGCCAATGCCAGGTGCCCCAGAGGGAGTGAACAGAACAGGGAATCATCAAGTGATCCATTGCTGGCCTTGCTGGCCTCCAGTGGGTGCAGCGGGGGCTGGCAAGCTGGTTCCTGGCATGCCCTGGTGCAGGGGAATGGCACCTGCCAAGCGAGCATCCTGGGGGTGGGTGTTGGGGGGGATGCTGGATTTCTGGCAGATCGGAGGGTGGGAGTGGTGGTGGATGGGTCTGGGCCTGGGAGGCCAGAGTGGGCTAGCAGGCAGGCCTGGACAGGTGGGCTGGGCAGGGCACGGCAGGGTGCTTTCAGGGCTGCAGCAGAGCTGGGCGTGGGTTGGGTCATTTCCCTGGGGGACAGGAGTCTTTGGGCCTGGGGTGGGAGGAGAGGGGGAGGAGGAGAGCTCAGGAACTGCAGGTGAGTGCAACTAACTGAGGACGAGGGGCGTTGCCTGCAGTGCTCAGAGGCTTAAACCCTTGGACTGCTAAGCCCCATTGTAAGACATGGCCCCCCAGCACAGCATCTGGCCCTCTGGGACACCACACCCGGGGAGGTGGGCTCCAGGCCCCTGCACTCTGGCCTCCATCCTGCACACAGACTCTGTTCTCCAAGGTGCCGTGGGGGGAGACCAGAGATCGGGAAGGCAGATTGATGGGGAGGACCCACTGTTGATTGGGCAGCTGGGAGGATCATCGGTCCACCAGCTGGGGGACAAGGGCAGCAGGGGCTGCAGTGTGGGTGCCCATTGCCTCCTGATCCACAGAGGGGCATCAGCCCCTGTCTTGGGGCAGGCCATGAGGCCAGCTAAGTGTGGCAAGAAGCAGCTTCCAGCTGAGCCCAGCTCTGCCCAGGGCTGATGGAGGAGCTCGCCTGACTGCCCTGGGCAGCAGTGGGGAGATAGGGCTGGGAGCTGTCTTTGGAACTAGCTTGGCTTGGGACTGCCGGTACCGGGGTGAGATGGGGGACAGACAGGTCTCTGTAACTGCTGCCCAGAGAGTCAAGCCCAGCTCCCAGACCCCATGGGAGCTTGCGACCCCAGGGGATTGGTGTGTGTGTGGGACTCAGCTTGTCACCAGCGACAGGCCACGAGCCCAGGAAGAGAGGCCAGTGGCTGGTAAAGCCCCAGCCGGGGTGTGGGCAGATCAGAGGATGGCTCGGAGATGAGATCAGAGGGCCGGCAGAGTGACCTATGCTGGATGCAGCCCAGCCTGCAGTGGGACCATGTTCCGAGAAGACCAGTGCTGACTTCATCCCGGCAGCAGGGCTGGGATCAGATCCACGCAGCGTCTGAGATGCATCAGGGTTTTATTAGCAAATCCAGAGCTTTTTTGGTTTGGACAGGGACACAGTCAGGGAGAGTGTTCCATTGTCTCTCGGTGCCCAACGCGGTGTGTGCAAACCCAGGCCGTTATTATAGGATCTTTCATACAGTCTATTAAACAAGAGCTTCCATTTCAAACAACCCTACAATAAGCACGCCCACATGTGCAGCCTAGCCCCTGAAATAAACAGATCGGGGGGCGTTGCACAGTCCAGTTCTCCTAAGTAGCCCTACACTTCTCAGGGGCAAGCTGCTTAGCCCCCCAGAGAGAACCCTGAAATAAATCAAAGCGTGCAGGCTAGTTCTTCTACGCAACCCTACAATAACAAACCAGCATGTGCAACCCAGCGCTCATGAGCAACACTAATAAGTCAAGTGTCAGAGTAGCAGCTGTGTTAGTCTGTATCCGCAAGCAGAAAAGGAGGACTTGTGGCATAGATCACATTGGTAGTCATGCAGGTGAACGAGCCTCTGATATTGCAAAACCTGCACATCTACCAGTGTGATCTATGCCATCATGTGCCAGCCATGCCCCTCTGCCATGTGCATTGGCCAAACCGGACAGTCTCTACGTAAAAGAATAAATGGACACAAATCAGACATCAGGAATTATAGCATTCACAAACCAGTCGGAGAACACTTCAATCTCTCTGGTCACTCGATTACAGACCTAAAAGTTGCAATTCTTCAATAAAAAAACTTCAAAAACAGACTCCAGCGAGAGACTGCTGAATGGGAATTAATTTGCAGACTGGACACCATTACATTAGGCCTGAATAAAGACTGGGAGCGGACGGGTCATTACACAACGTAAAACTATTTCCCCATGTTTATTTCCCCCGCCCACCATTCCTCACACGTTCTTGTCAACTGCTGGAAATGGCCCACCTTGATTATCACTACAAAAGGTTTGGTTTTTTTTCTCTCCTGCTGGTAATAGCTCACCTTACCTGATCACTCTTGTTACAGTGTGTATGGTAACACCCATTGTTTCATGTTCTCTGTGTATATAAATCTCCCCACTGTACTTTCCACTGAATGCATCCGATGAAGTGAGCTGTAGCCACCCTTACTTCTGCGCTGCCCGCAGAGCTGACTGGCTGGAGAGCAGGGCACCCCGCCAGCAGCAGCGCAGAAGTAAGGGTGGCAATGCCAGACCATGCCATCCTTCTGCACTGCTGCCTTCACCGCAGGGCGGCTGCTGAGTGAGGGCCCAGCTCTGTAAGCAGCAGCGCAGAAGTAAGGGTGGCAGTACCGGACCCCAGTCCAATCACCTTGTGGACACCCCCCCCCAGCTCCTTTTTGGGTCAGGACCCTACAATTACAACCCCGTCAAATTTCAGATTTAAATCGCTGACATCATGAAATTTACTGGTTTTAAAATCCTGTGTGAAATTGACCAAAATGGACCCTGAATTTGGTTGGGCCTTGCCCATCGGCCTCCTGGGGGAAGCCCCTGCCAGTGAGAAACCTAAACACAGGTTCCCGTGGGCATCAGAGCAGGTGCCTTTCATCTCTGATCCATCTGGCCTTGTAGCATCTCAGCCTGCTGCAGCCTGGAGGGTGGGGTGTGGGGGTTGGCACCAATGGACACCCAGGCTCTTAGCTCCAGAAGGAGCTTGGTGCCGATGGCAGATGCTTGGATGGATGCTCTCCAGTAAGTTCTCCCACTCCACCCCTCTGCATGATCCAGAAGGGACCCTCCTTTCAAGGGGCAAGAGAGGAGCTCCACTCGGTCCTGCTGGGACCCCCCCTGGGGTGGCTGACTGGCCGTGCTGCCGACTGTCAGGAACCAGAGCGCCCCCCACTTGTTCCACACTCACCTCACAACAGCTCTGAGATCCCCAGTCACCCCCCACCGGGCAGGATTTGAACAGCCTGTGGCCCCTGGGCTCTGGGAGGTCCGCATGGATTCCAGCCCCGTGGGAAGGGGAGACGCGGTCTGGGCTAATATCTCCCAATAGCTGGTGTGCTGAGCGGATGGGATCCATGCTGCCCTCTGCCATGGCTGCTCACGTGTCCCCTTAGCATCCCCAAGCCGCCTGTGGCCCCAACCCCCACTTCGAGTGGCAGTGGTAGGGGGGTCCCCACCCAGAGAGGCAGAAGCAGCTGCATCGGGACCCCCTTGCACCCAGGAGCAGGAGCAGCAGGGGTGGTAACAAGGGTCCTCCTTGCCCCTCCAGAATCAGGGCCTGGGGGATCCCCAGAACTAAGCCCAGCAGCCGGTGTGTCTCTGGAGGGGTGGGGTTTGGTAGGGCCATGCAGAACAGCAGGTCTTGGGGTGCACTCCCCATTGAAATGCATGGGGCAGTTCCTCCTCTCAGAGCAACGAGTTTAGGCTCTCTGCAGATTCAGGCAGATGTGACTGTATTGCTTATGTGCAGCACAGCTCCCCCTTGCTCTCAGAGTGATCTTCTGAGGCTCTCTGCAGACTCAGGGAGGATCAGGGCAACTCCCCCTCTCAGAGCGATGGGCTTAGGCTCTCTGCAGACGCAGGCAGCTGTCCGTGCTATGGTTACACACAGATCACATTTCCAAGCTTTTCCTTGCAGCCAAGAGAGCTAGATACATAATATTTTTTTAATGACAGCTGAGATTCTGATCTCACCATGTGACTCCAGGAGCAGGGGCCTTAGGCACAGGTCTGGGGGCCTCTGCCTTAATCCAGCTGTGCTGGCAGCTCCAGAGTATGTGTGGGGAACATGAGGAATAGAAAGGATGATTCTTCCTGGCCCATCCTGGCCACTTTTCACGAGGGATCTGACATTAGTTCCCCAGCCTGGTCAGACTAAATTCAGCCCTGGCATAACCAGGGGTAGCTCCCATTAGAGCCAGTATAGTAAGCTTTGTGACTGCTTACTCCTCAGCATTGCCACTCTGTGACCTAGAACAAGTCATTGCCCAGATCTCTGCCTCAGTTTCCCCATCTGTAAAATGCACCCGCCGCCCGTAACTGCTGGTTTCTAAAGAAACCTTGAGACCTTAGGATGAGGGCGGCTGAGGACTTGCACAGGGTGGTTAATTATTTGTTAGACCCCTGGGGAACCACTTCCCGTGTCTGTTCCTGCTGAGCAGCCATCGCTCCCAGCCTCCCTTTTGGAAGCCAGACGTGTGTGATTCTCCAAGACCTCCTGCTCCTGCAGCTGTCCCTCCCTGGCTTGGCGGGAGCCAGACCTTGGGAAGATGACTCTGCCAGAACCTGGGACTTGGAAGGCTTTCCAGCCCCGCCCCCGGGGGGGTGTCATCAGCTGGCCTCGTAACCCCACCTTTGGATTTGGTGGGGGGCAGTGGGTGGTCTCAGCTGATGGGCAATGGGGGTGACCTAATGGCTCCGGCATTAACTCCTTATGGAGTGGGGGTGGATGCGGGGGGGAAGGAGACTGACTGGGGGGATCTGGAAAGGGGGATGGGCGAAGAAGTAGGAGCTGGTGGATCAGTGGGGGATGGGGGAATTTGCCCAGGCAGAGGGACCCCTGAGTAGCTCAGCTCAGTGAAGGGAACAGGGCAGCTGGCTCTCTGTTGACTCGCCCAGAGATGGCCCCCCCCAGCTTAGGGCCCTTCGCAGCTGTTGCTGATTTCAGCTCTGATTTCAGACCTTGGCCTGGCCGAGCCCAGACGTGGGGCTCAGGGATGTCGGAGGGGGCCAGCCAGGCTTGGCCGGAACCGGACGGCTTTCCAGGAACTCCTGCTGCTCTGGCTGCGGGACAGCCCTGGGGGATGCATTCTGCAGCTGATAATTAACCCTCTCTTCTCGCTGCCCAGCCCGGCCCATCGCAGGCCGCAGTGCGACAGGCTTGGCAAGAGAACTATGGGTCTGATCCGCAGTGGGACAATCCGCCCATGTACGAAGCCGCAGGCCCATGATCCAGGGTTGGACCGGAGGCTACCTCAGGTGGGAGCTGAGAGCCCATTTTCCCTGTCATCAGCCACCACTCTTCACACTCAGATCCCTCCCAGAGACCCTACTCATTCCTTTCCCCCGTGTGATCCCAAGTTATGCTCTCCTAGCTCACCAGAGAGGCAGGACCCTCCCGGGGCCAGCCAGGTTCCCCCTGTGCTGTGTCACCCAGAGACTGGTTTGTGGGCAGCGTGGTGGGCGCAGACCCGAGCGGGGCGGGGGATCTATCTCCCGTGGGAAGAGATTTTGAAAGCGGTGGCTGAATTTAATCCTGGGACTCCCTACAGCGCCGGGCACTGTGTGTCACTGCTCCAAGACACCTGGGCCCGGGCCGGGAGGTCCCGTCGAGGCTCCAACGTCTGGATCACCAACCCCGCTGCAATGACATTTGAACCCTGGGCCGCCAGCCCATCACCCTGGGTTGGACCGGAGAAGCAAGGCATTTCGGAAGAACCGCAGCGTGATTCACTGTATCGGGGGCAGGGAGGGAGACTGCCCCTTAAGACGCTCATGGCTTGTAACTCGGGGCAGTGGGACCGGGGAGACTGAAGGAAAAAGCTGTCGTTGAACCCCAGAGGGGGAGAGCTGCTGCCACCCCAAAACCTCCCAGGGGTTGAACTATCCTGCTTTCCCTCTGTACAGGGAGGGGTGGCTCCGGCTCAGGCTGGAAGCCTGTGGATCCCTTGGACTTTGTCCTCCTCTGAGATGCTTCTCCCATCGCCCGAGCTCTTGCTGCCGCTCCCGTCCCTGTGCACTCCATGCCCTGGCGAGGTGGCTGGGGGGCAAGGGCGGGGGCTATTCCTTCCGCCGTAGTGCTAACAGCGAGAGGGCAGCCCCATACATCCACGCCAGCCCGTTCTGCGCGGGTTGCGCCCTCTGCCCTGCCCTGGCTGGTCTCTCCACCCTGGCTGAGGCCCCAACGTACCTGGATCTCCAGCACAGCGAGCCGAGCCCTGCACGGTGTCTCCCCGCCATGGAGCTGATCCCTTGCAACGCCCTTGGGAAGTCTGGCTTCTCCGGCTTCCTCGGGGCGTGACAGGTGAGCGAGGACTCCAGCTGACGGGTCCTTGGCAGCGCGCCACCCAGGTCTGCATCAATCAGCAGCAGGTCATGATGCTGCCTTGGGGGGGGGGAATACCCGTGCTAGCATGGCCAGGGGGTTCAGTGGCTAGATCTCTGGACCAACCAGTGCCTTGGAGGGGGCCTTGGAGGGGGAGGGGGACATTAGCCACCCTCTTAAAACCAAATGCAACATGCCGAACTGCCCCCCTCCCCTGGCCATCTCCCCTTCCTGCTGCTCCTGAGGACTCTTTAGGGGAGACTGTCTCCCCAGTGGGGACGGTGCAGAAGGGGTTAATTCTGCCTGTGGAAAACTGGCTGCCACCAGCAGTATCCAGTTCCTCCCCCCTGGTTCCCAGATATGGCTCGGGGGGACTCCTCTGGGGTGGGGTGTCGCTCCACGGAGTCGCTTCTACATAGACAAGCGTCTTCATCCTGCCAAATCTTTGGCCCTGAGGCCGCCTCCCTCCCGGCTGCATCCGGAGGATAAAAACAACTGCCAGAGCCTGTCCTTGTGGTGTCTGGGTGCCTGGTGCTGAGCCAGGAGCTGGGAAGCGCAGCGGCCATGTGGAAATCAAACCCCAGAGAGAACGAAGGGAACTTCTGGGGCAGAGAGACCTCTAAAACCTGCTGGGGATGATCTATCCCAGGAAATAGTGAATAAACCCCCGAGACGCATGCTCAGCACCCCAAGTCCCCTGGGGACTGGGTCCCGGGTACCTGCCCAGCACCCATTCCCTCTTACCCCAAATCCCCACTAGAGCATTCTCTATTGCCTTGCGAGCTTCCTCCTGCAGGACGGATGGACAGATGGATGGACAGGGCTGCTCTCCATGTTCTTCTGGGGCCAGTCCCTGTTTTATGCTCATTTCCCCAGAAGTCTCAGGATTGCTGCTTTGGGCTGTTATGTGCCATGGGGCAGACCCCCATAAGGAACTAATCACTGCCACCATGCAGATCTCCAGCCCCTAGAACTGCAGAAGTCAGGTGTGGTTAAGATCTGCTAGACCCGATGTCTTCCAGGCCCATTGGGGCATATTATCTAGTATTAGGCAGACCCTAGCTTTAAATGCCCCAAGCAATGGAGCTCCCCTCTCTTCCTCTAGGGAGACTGTTCCTGACAGATCCAATGCCAGGAAATCTTCCTGTTGTGAATTTCATCCCATTGGCTACAGGATCTCAGAGCACTCAGCCTGGCCATCCGGGTCGTTACTCATGGGCTGGCTGAAATGGTCACCGGAAGGCTAAGCTCTTCCAGCGTCCATTGTCTTTGCCAATGGGCCATCAGCACTGTCCAACTTCTTCATTGTTGCACCTGAAAGGCTGGTTGTGGGTGTCACCCTGAGTAAGTACATTTGAAATACAGATCCATAGTCAATATTCATAACGCCAGATACAAAAAAGATACATGCCCACAAATGGGATAATCCTATTCAGCAAATTATAACTTTTTCTTAGACACCTCACAAGGCATATCTTGTACAAGATGCAGCATAATTATGTCACAATCATCTCATTATGAAGAACAAGGGGTGCGGTGTCACACTCCCCCAAACAGACCTGTGGGATGAGCTCACTGAGCTGGCAGGCATTTCAATCAAGGCACAGGCCCGGAATTGAGACCTGAGTTCAGTTCCTTGCTCTGCCACTGCTTCCCTGTGTGACCAGGGGCAAATCACATCATCTCTTTGTGCCTCAGTTTCCCCTTTTCTATCTCTGGGTGGTGTGGAGAAGATACACTGTCTGGGAGGTGCTCGTGTATTATACTGGTGGGGAGTAAGTAAGTAGATATGGAAAGAGCTGGTCTGAATTGTCATACTCACAATGATCCTCCCAAATGCAACCTGTCTCCCACATTCCCCAGAATTCTGCATCTGTTTTGCCTAACTCCACACAGACCCACTCTGAGAGAGCATTTTCCTAAGACGGCAGGGCTACCCCTTGGTCAGAGCAAAGGCTCTTGTGCCAAGAAATGAAGGTTAATCTCAGTTTGGACACTGGCTACTATCTGGGACCTTGGGCAAGTCACTTCCCACCACTCTGTGCCTCAGTTTCCCCATCTGTAAAACAGGGATATTAATACTCCTCCACTGGTAAGCTGCACTTTGTAATATTGGGCCCAATCCTGCAAACCCTCCATGCACAGGCTCCTGTTGTCTTCAATGGATCAGGCTCTTTAGAGAAAGCTGCAGTCGTCACATAGCGTCTTCTAACACAGCTACAGCCAGCCGCTGCTGTGAGGGCAGGGGCCCCAGATTTGCTCCGCTCAGGGCCCGGAAGATCCTCTACAGAGCTTTCTAGTCAGCTGACTCATCGAGGGAATCAGATCTTAAAGGCACAGTGCAACTCCCACATAGCAGTTACCTGGCCAGCTACCTCTCCAGGGACATTGTGAGGTTACGTGCATTAACGTGCGCTGAGCACTGAAGATGGCCCACACCCAGAACACTGGAGCCAGACTCCCCCGGGAACAGCATGGAATGTGGCTCAGAACCGCCCCCAGGGCATGAGGCTGGGGGGTCTGCAAACGCAAACTCGCTTCTGGGGGTTTAGTCAACCCCCACTAGCTCCCAAATGCTTGGGGTGCAGCCAGCAGTGCCTTTCCTCTGCATGCACCTACTGCCTATTCAAGAGTCTGTGCTGAGCCCCTGAGCGAGGAAGCACAGAGCTTGCAATTTGGACAAGAGGTGCGGGGCTAAGACGGCTTCAAGACACATTTATACTTCGCTGCACCTGGGCTGCAGATGCCCCAGTTTAACTTAAGCAGCATGAGGGCCAGGGTAAATGAGGGTAGCCTCCCTGCCTCCCCCATGCTCCCCCAGCACGCCCTGTACACCAGGGCTTGCAAAGGAGTCCTCGGGGCAGCTCTAGGGCAGTGTTCCACTGGGTGAATCCTACCCCGGCTGGATCCTGGCTGATGCTCTGGCGCAGCGAAAAGGGGCTGGAGCAGGGGCTAGGAGCTCACCTTGGGAACCCATCTATCTCTCCAAGCATTTCTAATCCACAGGTCACTGTAGCATGGGAGGGTTCTTGAAGAGAGATCAGTGTCTAGTGGTTAGAGCCCTGGAGCCAGGACTCCAGGGATCTATTCCAAGCTATGTTATTGACTCGCTGTGCGGCACTGAACAAGCCACCTTGGCATGGCCATGCTACAGCTTCCTTGGGGGGCGGATGAGGACAATCGTTCTAATCTGCCTCCTAGGGGGTCGCTGACGAAGCAGTCTCTGCAAAGAGCTTTGAGATCCTCGGAAATGTTATTGACAACAGCGCACGCCCTGCCGGGAGAAGGGGGACAGGGAGTGAAGAGGGGTCTGGTGTGGGCAAGAGAGGGACTGGGAAGAGGCCTAGCGGGAGGGCCTGGGAGACAGAGACAGAACAGGGGGAGGAGGAGTGCGGGGAGGGGAGGATGGTCAGAATGAGAGAAAAGAGAAAAGATTTGCAGGGAAAGGGCCCAATCCTGCGCCTGTTGATGCCCGAGGCCACTCTCCCCAGCGGAAGTTGGGCTGGGCCAAAAGGGTTTCCGCGGGGAGGGATTTTGCAGATGTTGTGGGTTTGCAGGGGACGGGGGATCATTGCAGCTGCTGGCTCTGCTCCCCTCCTGGGATGCTGCTTTGGAAAGAGCCATTTGTCCTGGAACAGAAACCACCCCCAGCTGGGGGCCTCGGGCCGGCGCGTGGGGCAGGGTTTTGTCTATGGCAGTCTGAGGGGACAGGGAGCGACTCCCACCTTGCTGCTGTCCTGTCCAGAAAACACGCTGGGATTTGACAGCAGCGCCCCAGTACGTGTCAGGGCCCTGCTTAACCCCTGCCTTCCCGCCAGCCTAGCAGAGGGCATGAGCGCTTCACTTGGGGCTGCCGTGTCCAACATGCCATTATTAGTAGCATCCTGAGACTCAGGAACGGCCAGACCAGATCAGACCACGAGCCCATCTGGCCTGGTGTCCCATCTCCGACAGTCACCAGCACCAGCTGCAAAAA
Organism: Lepidochelys olivacea; assembly: GCF_965140295.1. Classification (NCBI taxonomy): domain Eukaryota; kingdom Metazoa; phylum Chordata; order Testudines; family Cheloniidae; genus Lepidochelys; species Lepidochelys olivacea. The sequence goes on from NC_140417.1 coordinate 123,284,391, forward strand.
AACCCTCCACAGTTGGCAATGCTGGAATAACCTGCCTGGAGAGGAGGTTTCTTCCTCACCCCAGCTAGCGGCTTCTGCCCTGAAGCATGGGGGTTGAATCCCTTGCGTATTTGCGCCCTGCCTTACGTCACCGTGGATGCTTTCCTTATCCTTGAAGATGTCAAATCCTTTCTGGAGCTATTGGCTTCAGCGAGGGGGGAGGGGTGGCAGGGACTGTGGCAGGTCAATTATACACTGTGTCCTCAAGCAGTTCCATAGTGTGGCCTAGTAGCTAGAGGATGGGACTCAGAAGACCTGGGTTCTAGTCCTGGCTCTGCTGGGTGATCATAGAATCATAGAATATCAGGGTTGGAAGGGACCTCAGGAGGTCATCTAGTCCAACCCCCTGCTCAAAGCAGGACCAATCCCCAATTAAATCATCCCAGCCAGGGCTTTGTCAAGCCTGAAGTGATGCTGGCTCATGCCTCAGTTTCCCCACCTGTAAAATGGGGATAATGATACTGTCCTCCTTTGTGAAGTGCTTGGAAATCTATAGAGGTATTACTCTTATAATCAGGGTTAAATGAGTTGCCTCTCATTTTCATTGAATACCCCTTCTTCTTGTAATAGGAGCAAGATGAATGGGGCACTTGATTTACCTTCTCTGTCCCGTTAATTGATTTTAATCTGCCTCTGTCTTGGCCCCTTTTATTTGCCCCCTCTATACATTTCAGCCTTTTCATACCCTCCACTTGTCTGTATATACGTATTATTTTCTAGGTGCTTTCCGTGTACACAGTGTTGAAACCGTGTTGGTCCCAGGATATCAAAGTCACAAGGTGGGGGAGGGAAAAGCTATTACCTCCCCCATCTTGTCTTTCCATTTATTTCAGGTAAGTCTCTTCCTGTTGTTTGGCTCACAAACTAACAAAGACTACACTGATCTCACATGGGGACCATCATCTTGAAGGCTCTGAAGATGCTTTGCGAGCTGTGTCAACAGTAGAGGGATTACTTTGTGATCAGTGGAATGCAGCCACCTCTGGGGTGCAATGAAACAGCTGCTTAACACTGCACTCCACAGGACCGTTCCGGGCAGGAAGGAGCCTGTATCCAGCTGAAATTGCAGGGGCAACTGATGGAGGCAGAATACAATTAGCCTGAGCTGGAATCTGGCCAGGATAACGTTCCTGTACTTGTGAGGAGCTCTGTGGGATCTTTAACGAGTGCAGATGACCAGGGATAAAGCCGTGCGTCAGATCCAAAGGCCGTAACTGTGTGATGGGGGTATGCCAGGGTGTTTCTTGCAGCATCAGACACCCTGGGCATCACACCTAAATAACGCCCGGTTGAGCTATAACCTCTGGTAGGGCCCTGCACCCCCTTTAGGCTTTTTCTCCTCCCGTCTCATCCGGAATCGTGGTTCTCCCGTAAATGGAGACACTTGTTCTTCCTCTTCGCAGCTGTCATCCTCGCTGAGAAAGGCTCCGGGGGGGAGAAACAGTCAAGCGCACGGGTTGGAAGCCCAGCAATGTGCAGGTGTGGGTGGGCTGGGGGAGTGCAGGGGGTAACGCCAGAAAACGCGTTCCCTGTGGTTCTGGATGGATTCAAATGAGAGGCTCGAGGTCCCTGGGTGGGAGGGGCCTGGAGTTTATCAGATTTCCCTAACATCACCCAGATGCGGGGCCACCTCGGTGGTTTGCTCCGGACCCGGAGCAGGCCCATCCTCCCTTTAACACGCAGGTGCGGCCCCTGGAGACTACACGTCCCAGCATGCACTGCTCCCCGACTTTGCTCTCCAAGGTGGAGCAGCACCTCTGTGTTCAAGGGGTGGCCAAATGTAAACTGCATGGCAGAGGGCTGCACATGGGGCACCCCGATTTCGGGACGCGGGGGAGGGGAGGGGACTCACAATTTGGCTAGGCGACCCCAGGGGCGAGTGGGGGGAATGTGTTTTGTGGGAAGCCAGGCATTAGCGCAGGCTGCACCCCCCCATCACTTCGCCCATGCCGAAGGGCTAGGCACGGCAGTCGAGGCTGTGGCCTTCTCGCCCTGGGTGCGATCCTGCCGCGAGGCGGCATTTGGAGAGGCAGGGCCTCACCCGAGAAAGGCTCCTATCAGTTCGCCACACCTCGTGATTATTTGCAAGCCTGGCACGTGTGGCATGTTGCACGTCGGCGCGAACTGTGCTCATCCAACCCCCGACTTGTTAAAGTTGGCAGGGGGTCGTTAACCGGCGGGGCCTTGGGCAGACAGGGGGATGGGGGGTGTTTGATCCCCAGTTAGCAATCACAGGAATGTACCTCCCGCAGTGGCCCCCCCTGCCAGCCTCCACTGTTGGTTTTGTTCCTGGGCCAGTTTTATTTGACTTGTTTTTGGACTGAGCCTCTGGAAAAAGTCAGGCTCCAGACGGTCGCTACATGCTGAAACTGGAATGATTCCTTCACGGAAACAGGGTGCAAGAGGGAATGACCGTTTCGCCCAGATCCTCAGGGTCACAGATGTAGCTGGGTTCAAAGGGAACAGGGCAAAGAGCTGTTGATGCTTAGTTCAAGGGCCTTATGACTCCATTAACGGGCTAACCTTGGCCAATAGGGCATCTCAGGTGAGCCGCAGGGAAAATGTCCTAACAGTGAGAGCTGGTCGCCTAGGCAATAATGCATCTGTGGAAATAGTGAAAGCCCCTTTGTTTGAGCGGCTGGACACAGCCCTGGAGCATTGACTGTATTTAACAGACTGCTCATTTGTGAAAGTTTGAACTGGTTTGTCAAGCAGCTGGAGTTCCCGTCTGCACATGTCCAGGCAGAGAAGCGACCTGCTAAACTCAGTGGACTGGCTTCCCTCGTGTCCCGAAGTCAGCTCTGCTAAGCTGCCTTGAGCCTTGTGAGTTTTGGGGCTGCCCTGGGGCCTGCTTGCTCATGGCTCCATTGTCCTGAATTTCCTCCGGGCAGTCACAGCCTTGAGGCGCAGTGACAGGAACAGCTCGTCCTGCAGGGCACAAGCTAAAAGTGGGCAACCGCCATGAAAGCGTGAGCTGGATCTTCCTCTGCCTTGTGCATCACCAAGGGAATTATCAGTGAAGTTTTCCCCCTGTGGCGGCAGCTGGCTCACCGATGAACACGCCGTGGGCAGGAATTAGAAGCTGGCTATTCGGATCCCAGCTTGAGGGTGCGGTCCTGGCACTCAGGAAACATCGTCTGCCCCCCACGTTGATCGGCAGCGGCTGAGAAGTCGCAGTCCCACATTTGTGTTGCAGTCGCTTTCCAGAAGCACTTACGCCCATCCCAGAGTCTGAGCCCTGGGGAGGGGGCTGCCCGTCCGCCCCTCCTTCTGGGGAAATGGCTCAACCTGTTCTCGCAGCTGAATGTGCTCAGACGGTTGAATGGGACTTTGTTTCCAGCCAGCAAAGAGGCTGCTGTGTAGCATTTTGACAGAGAGGGGTGTGCAGCGGGGGTGGGGGGGGGCTATCCCCTGGAGAAGGCATTAATCCACCCAACCATTCCTAGCCAACAGAAACCTATTGAAGCATGAAATAATGCTTGCACAGAAGAGCTGATGTGGGCTTAGCCGGCTCGCCCTGCGTGCTGCTGCGGGGGGAAAGGCCCTTCCCTGCAACCGCTGCGGGACAAAACATCCTCAAGGATCCCCTGGGCAGGAGAGGAGCAAGCGCACAGCTGTTGCCAACAGGTTTGCCATGAGCATTCCTGCTTGCTTCCCAGCCCCGCCTGCCCTTGCGTGAGGATGTTGGCACCATTGTTGCCCGTGGGCCTTGCTCATGATGGGCAGCGAGGGAGTGACGGTCCTGGAGAGGGGCATCCTCTTGGCAGCCAGTCGGGTAGCTGCAGCACGTGCTACAGCAGGGTAAACTTCCTCTACAGGCTGCTTCCCTGCTGGCTTGACTCACCCCCTTACACACCTGTGGCAAGAGGGCATATCTCTGGTCCTGCAGCCCCTGGTACTGCAGGATTTGAGCTCCTCCTCATCTTCAATGTCTTTACCCTGCCAGCGCCCAGCAGTGCTGCTCTCCCTATTTTGCAGGTGGGAAACTGAGGCACGGAGAGACTAAGGGACTCACCCAAGGTCACCCAGGGAGTCTGTGGTGGAGCTGGGAGTTGAATCCTGCAGGCCCCAGGGTTAGTGCCTTCACCACTGGGTCTCTCCTTGCAATAGCAGGGGCGATGGAGGGCTGCAGAGATGGCGAGCGGAGCTTCTGGGGGAAGGGCTGTGACCAGGAGCACTAGCGGAGGAAGCCTTGGAGTGCAGAAGGAAAGGCAGTATGGTCAAGTGTCTAGAGCACCTGAATGAGATTCAGGAAACCTGGCTTCGAGGCCCAGCACTGGCCTATGGCGTGGCCTTGGGCAAATCCCTGCATCTCTCGATGCCCCGGTTTCCCCTCTCCTGCCCCTCTGTCTATTGATCTTGTAAGTGCATTGGGGCAGGGGCTCTCTCTCACCATGGGGACGTACAGCGCCTTGCGCAGTGGGGTCCTGCTCTCAGCTGGGTGCTCCTCTAATACAGTTAATAAATAACGGGCAGATGAGATCCTGGACAGCACAAGAGCTGACTGCAGAGGGGGCCAGGGATAAAGGAGAAAACAAGGTGCTGGTGCCCCGGGGACCTAGACATTCTTCCACGGACCCAAGCGCCCCCTTGTCCTGAGCAGGGGTGTCTCCTGCTTCTCGGCCGTTCAGGATGTTGCTTGGGAGGCCGTGCGGCTCCCGACGGGGAGATCGGGAGGGTGGAGGGATCTCCTTGGATCAGAGCTGTCACCTGGAGCTTGGCTCTGTCTCCTGAGGGCTCTCTCACTGGGCGGGAAGCTTCCCTTTCTACCCCGCTGGTAAATCATTTGCCCCTCAGCTTGGGCTTGACAACAATGGAAAAGAGAGAAATGCAGCCATGGAAGTGAGAGTGCATTAGCGAGAGCCTTCTAGACCGACTAGGGTGACCAGACGTACTGATATTCGGTGCTGTGGCTTATGTAAGCCACTATGCCCTGCCTCCCCCGGAAAGAAACAGCGTCCTGATTTGTCAGACTTGCCGTCTGGTCCCCCTAAGACGGACAGATCTGGTTTAATAGCGGGAGCTTTGCTGGAGCCTGCTGCTGGGTCCCTGGGAAAGCTTCAACTCCTGGCCCTGACGTGCCACACGGAGGTACGCAGTGGTGATCTGTACTGACCGCGTCTGCCCTGCAGGGGCATCCATGCGGGCAGAGGCGGATGGAGATTTACTGGGGCCCTGGGCACAAAGAACATTTAGGCCCCGCACGCCCCTGGGGGCCCAGGATCGCTGGAACCGGGGTGCTCGGGGTGGCCAGGTGCCCCCCTCCTTTTTAACGTGGGCTTAGTAGCCTGGGGTAGGCGCAGAGCGGCGGGGGCAGGGGCTGCGGTTCGCAGGGGGGATAAGGTGATCAGCTCCCCCACCATGAAGAGCAGCCCCTGCTACCGGCGCCAGCCTCTTCCAGGTGGGGGGCTGAGGTGGGTCTTAGCCCCTCCCTCGCCATGGGGCCACGCCCCCTGCTCCTCCTCTTCCCCCTGAGGCGCGGCCCCCTGGCCAGGCTGGAAGCTGGACGCAGGTGCTGGGCCCTGGTCAGAGCTGCCCAGGGAGCCCAGGTGGCCACTGTGGGGAGCCCCACACCCCCCACCTGCCCTGGGCAGTGCACCCAGGGGGGCAGGGACATGGGCCGGGGGCTGCTCTTGGCAGGGGGAGCGGGAGAGAAAAAGGAGCAGGGGGCAGGGCCACAGTTCCAGCCCCAGTGGCCCCCCCCATGTCTACACAGGTCCCAGTGCTCGTGGGACCCTCAAATTGGCTGGGGCCCCTGGGCACGGGATGTGCATTAATCTGCCACTGCACCCGGGAGTGGCTAAGGGTCCAACCCAGCTCCCATGGACCAATCCTCATTGACCCTAATTCCAGCATCCCATCCCATCAGGCCCTGGGCTCAGAGTAAAGCCACAGACGGATGCTCTAGGCACTGGGCTGTTCCTGGGTTGCTCCAAAGTCCTGGTCAGGATGCTGGAGGGGAGGGTCCACAGGATGTTATACCCACGCAGGGCTGGAGCGGGGTGGGGGCATTGTGCTGCGTGACCTGCGGCTAGGGCTTAGGGCAGCATGTGCCCTATTGCCTGGTCCTGGTGCTTTAAAAAAGCCCTTTCTATTTCAAAGATAAATGCTCGAGTCAAGCCGCAGCCCCAAATAGACATTCTGGCGGCACACCCGGTCATTAGAGAAAGCGGGCGTTCCCGGCAGAGACAGGAACGGCCCCCGCCCGCCAACCCCCCGGCCAGCGCACGGATGCAGCCTGTGCCTCTCTGGGCCCTATTGTCTGACACCCCCTCCTCTCATAATTCCCCACAACGGGGAAAATTTCAAATCGATAAAAATAAAAAAATGCTTCACATTTTTGAAATGATCCACAAATAAAACTCGAGTCCTTCTAGGCCTGTGTACAGAACAGATGACACCACACAAAGCTGAACAAGGGGAAGGCCCCTCTTAGGATCTAACGAGGCTCTGAGGTCTGCCTGTCCCTGGGCTCTGAATGATCCACCCCGGTCCAGGTGACAGTGTCTCTGTGCTCTGTTACCCTGGCACCCCCCAGAAATAACATATTTCTCATAGAAGGATCTGGGTCCTAACCCTGCACCTTTGAAGCCAAACAGCAGCTTCACCGTAGGCTTCGGTGGGCTCAGGATTAGGCCCCTCACGCGTTCGATTCTGGTGCTGCAGTGACTGTGGAAGCAGCTATGCTACCCTGAGAATGAGCCTCTGCTTTACCGAGCGGAGGAACGCTGGCCAGGCGTTTCCCGCTGCAGCGTTCAAAATGTGTCAGGGGATCTTTAATTCTGACCCAGAGAGGTCACCAGAGACAGGACAAGAGGGGTGGGGCTTTAGCTTCTCACCTCAGCTTAGAAGGGAGCCCATCCAGCTGTGAGGCACACTCAACATTGCCTGCAAGGCAGACTCCAGCTGGGGGCTTGAACCCTAGGTCTTCTCCTCCATGGCTGAGCCTGGCCAGCCGAACCACCACAAGACTTTCACAAAACCTGGAAAGATCCCCTCCATGTTCCTCCTCGGGGCGTTGGAAGAAGCAAAAAGGAGACAATCTCTTGAAAATCCATCCCCTGTTTTGCATAAGACCCAGCACATGCTAGGCCAGATGCTCTGTGTAGATGGCCAGCCAAAGTGGAAGTGCTCAGTAAAGCTGCCAGGAGAGTGAAAAACTGTATCAATTCCAGGATCTTGGAGATTTGGGAAACATACAGGGTTTCCATGGAGACGACCGCATTGGATCACACCTGAAGTCTGGAGGAAGCTTGCTGTTCGATCCCTTGGCTGATGTTCCTTGGGTGTCTTAGCAAAAAGAAACCACCAAGATCCCACTGACCGGGGGAAATATTTAAGCAGGCTCATGCTCAGCATTTTGCTTGGCCTGGGATCAGGCTGGAGAAGTGACCGTGAGATGCCCTAAGCTGAACTTTCCCAGTGAGAAATGGGTGGCTGGCGCTAAGCGTGCCCAGGGGGCGAGGATCAGGGTTGTCCCATGCAAATCTGGGGCCATCTGAATGGAGTGTTACAGGTGCCATTCTTTGGGAAGTGAGCCTGGGAAACCAAAAGCTGGCTGGCGGCAGCGGGAATGGTTTCCAGAAGAATTTGCTGATGGGAGAGATTTTAGGAGACATTAGCTCCAGAAGGGCGCAGAGAAATACAAGCCAGAGTCTCTGCGAGCAAGCTACAGCTGCGGTATAGGACTTGCCATTCGACCGATCCAGCTAATCTACTGTCCTGTCTATCATGATGGCCAATGCCAGATGCATGTAACGTCCTCCAACAGGGATGAGAATCAATGGCATGTGACCCACGTAACTAACCAAAGAAGGGCAAGCTGCCAAATATTCTACACCAAACTGTTGGCTGCGAACGATCCTCAGAGGGATGACGCAAAGCAGGTCGGATGCTTTTGAGAATTTCATGGTCTGCTTGTGACCAATTTATGGGCGCGATGAAAGAGGCTCAGATTCATCGAAGAGTGTGAATTATTTGCTGAGCCGCAGCAGTACGTACTGTAAGACTGCTCTAAAGGACAAGAGTCAGCAATAAGCCAGACTAGAGATAACCGCTTCATGCCGAAAAAGAGGAGACTCCGTTTATTATTATAGTAATTAGCAGAGCCCCATGTGCCCCACAGCACAATGGGACCAAATTCTGCAGCATTGCCATTGTATTGCGTAGAACCAGTGAATGTTGCTATCGCCGTGACGTGGCCTTCACACCCATTCTCCTGCCACCCCAAACACACACACAGCTAGAGCTCAGAGGTGAAAATCCTCATTGGTGGAGCACGTGTTGAGTAGTTTTGACCATGCTTATTTCTCAGGGTGGGTTTTTCGTTGCTCTCTCTGTGCTCCCGGGCTTCAGCTTCCGTGATGTTAGTCAGGGAACCCCGCTCAGAACCAGCTGCATCCCGTGCCCTGTTATCTCCCTTAGTGGGGAAAGCTGCAGAACAAGAGGCAGGCAGGTCCCAGAAGGGCAGGGTGACAGACAGAACAGAGAATGCTGGGCAACTAAATGCAGCGAAATGGGGGATTCCATCATCACATTATGCAGCCAGGGCGTTGCAGCGTCTACAGGGCCCTGACTGAGGTGAATGGGGCATGTCACACCTCTCCATGCTCTTATGTCAGGCTCTCTGCAGACACAGGTAGATGGCACTGCATCGGGTTAATCTCAAAAACCGGAAGCGAGTGTTTCTGTGTAACCATCAGGGCAGGAAACAATTTTTTTAACTGTCAGGTCAGGTTCTGGAACACAATCCTGCCCTGAGGGGCTGAATTCTGCAGCAGATTCCACTGCTGTGGAATCACGGAGCTACCAGCGGGTCCCTGTCCATGTAAGAGGTACAATGAAACCATCACCAGGGCACCTTTCCTTCATGCTACCCGTGGGCCTCAACACAACCCCAGAGAGATCATCTCAACAGGAAAGATTACATGGCCTCTCTCCCGAGACTGCCAATGAGAAGGGCCAGCTAGGGCCAGTTGGGCTGGAGGTTCCTGTGACAAGGATAATAGTTCACTGGAAACTGGCGCGAGGAGACTCACCAAACCCATTTCACCTATACTCTCGAATAGCCAACAGACAGTACTGCCGTCTGACATCTGACCATCCTCCCAGCGGTTGCTAATGGACCCATCGCTGTAGTAGCTACCGTAGGTGCTAAATTTGAACTAACCCCATCGAGTGGAAGGCTCAGTCTCCTATTATCCATCCATCCATCCCCATTATGGTGGCCACTGATGCATCCCTAGATGCTGGCCATTCATGGGCCCACCTCCGCCTGTGTGCACCTGCCCCTGCCAGCCGGACCTCACATGCACGGTGTGTGTGAGGCCATGCCGGTGGGGCGGGGTTGTGCACTGTTCAAAATGGCTGTGTCCTCCATCCTGTGCGGGATACTGGACCAAACCACGTCTGGTATTATGTCCATACCGGACAGGGGACAAGCCTCGAAAACCAGGACTGTCCGGCTTACAAACCGGACAAATGGCTGGCCTAATCCCTATACATCCGTACATATATCATCCATCCTTACATATCTCTCTCTCCATCTATTGAGCCATCCGTGTTTTTTTACGGACACCATCACCAGGCTATCTGGATGCCCTCCAGTCCCCAGGGCCAGCCAATCCCTGCACCTTCCTCGTTCAAAGAAATTCTAAGAGGGATGAAAACATTGCATTGGATTTTCTTGGTGGCATGGCAACCCCTGGGCTCTCTCCTTGTCGGCAGGGGATGGGTTTCCAAATGTGGTACCAGCAGGAGGCAACCCCATGAATTCACTTCCTCGGGCCAAAACTCTCCAAGGATTCCTCTCCAGGGAACAGCAAGTGGTGTCTGCTAGGGCAGCCAGCCTAGAGATTCATGAATTGCTGCTCAATGGGAGCTACCTCAGGCGTTAAACTGCTATCATTCTTCATGCAATCCCTCTGCCTGTCAATGGAGGAGGCTGTCAAGGGGCCGTAAATGTGGTCTGACCACAGGAGAAGTAGCAGAACCGGGTGAGAGAGAGGTAGCCGGCTGGGAGAGCCAGGGTCAGAACCAATGTGGGATACAACTGAAGCAGGGACCACTGTGTGTGCAACACGCCCAGGCTACATTAACCGACATCTCCCCTTCACCTGGGTGCGTTAAGAGAGAGAAGCGATGGGTCCAGCTCTAACATTCTCCTAATCCTCGCCCCCGAGCACACCCTTGTGATGGGTGCCATGCAGTGCACGAGGGCTGGACCGGCGGCTTGCTGCACTGTCCCGATTAGAGGGACCCCATTAACTCGCCCAGCCAGACTGGAAGGACTAAAGCATGGATCATGGAGAGAGGCCCACAGGCTGCGGTGTTGACAAGACACTAACCCAGGAGACGCTAGGGATGCTGGCAGGGTGTATTGGCTCTACTCGGCAAAATAACCGTGGCACCAGAAAGAGGAGGTAAGGACAGGAGCATGTTACATCAGTGTCTCTCATGATCTCACGCTGTTGCATCCTTTGTCCTCTTCTTATCTGCTCTGCTGCTGGTTTGTCGGGGATAGAATGTGCCCTGGTGTCAATAAATAATTAAGGTTGGTTGAAAAGTTTCCATCAAAACTGTTTGGTGAAGGAAAAGTGGGGTTCTGACTAAATCAAATTGTTCGTGGGCAACGTCTGTGTCCTGCGGGAAATTGCAGTTTTTCATCAAAAACCTGAACACACAAAAATGAAATATTTTGACTGGAATATGCCGCTGTGGTGCCTCATGGGAGTTGTACTTCTGTTGCCTCATGTCCTCATTCTCAGTGGGCCAAGCTCCTCAGTGGGATTTTATGTCCCATGATGCACTGCAACCAGGGGTTTAGAGGTCTGCTTGGACCTAATTTTTGGGCCCAACCCAGAGAGGGTCTGGCTGGGTTCAGGTCAGGGTGTAGGACTCTTATATGGGATTCCCATCATGCACCACTTGCCCTCACCAAGATAGGAATCCCGGGTGCATCATGGGATATGCAGTCTGACCCGGGTGCCTGGCCTGTAGAGGGGAGTGGGAGCATGCTGACTCTGGAGTGGAAGATGGCAGCTCTTTAACAGCACCCAGCAACACTACACAATGATGTGGGACTAGAAAAAAGACTACTGTATCCAGCAAGGCTAGGGGCCTGCACTGCAAAGTTCAGATCTAGAGCCAAACTCTCCCAAGGCATGGGGGTGCTTGAACTGGGCTGTTAGGGGGCTTATTCCTTCACCCACTTACTTCCCTGGTCCTTCTCGCATGAACAGAGAGCAACAATACCTGAAGTCCAAAGGTGCAAACAATTCGATGTTTATTGGGGTGAACTTCCAGCAAGCATGATTCCAGTTTCCTTCCTTAGTGTCCCCCTTCCCAGCTCTGACACCACAGAGCCTTACCTGTGTCCCTGTTCCTGTTCCCCCCTTAGCAAAACATGATTCCAATTTCCTTACCCCCATTCCCTGTTCCCATTTCCCCCTTCAGCCAAACATGATTCCAATTTCCCCACCCCATTCCCTGTTCCAATCCCCCCCGCACCCCCACACCCACTCACTTCCTGATTGACTGCAGACTATATAGTAAAACTTGAGTTCCGCTTAGCTATACCTTAACCAATCATTTTCCTGAAATTTAACTAACCAATCCTAACATATTGTAACATGATTATGTGACCAATTATATCCCACCACCTTATTTAGTTTACACCCAGCAAAATTATAATTATACAGCAGACAGAAACAATCACAGAACCAGGCAGAGATTATACAGATAAACCATAGCAAAGTGGGAACTATAATGACAAAACAATACAGAAGTGAGGATTTCACATCCCAGCTATTGATAAGTGAGTTCTTGCCAGACAGGTTGCTCTCAAACTAAGTTTCCTTTTACATCTTCTAGGCACTTCCCTTTCTCTGGAGGTGATAGGCACTATCAGGACAGGATTGTATCCTAACAGCCCACTAGCACCTTCTTTCAATGTGACTAGTTTGGAATGTGAGGATCTGACCATTCGCTTCCCAGCTTACGGCTGCCTCTGCTGCTTAGCCAAAGGCCTTAGCCTAAGAACAGGGCCTCAGACTGTCACAGTAAGAGAAGGCCCTTACACCGGCAGACTGTGATTTTGATTCTTTCTTTTATACCTCTAGAACTAGCCAAGTGCTAAGAATACACCTAAATTCTTAGAGTATAGGCCTTTACAGACAGGCCTGAATATCTATAGCCTAACACGGGCCAGACTCCAGCATCCAGTAGAAAGCGCACAGGGGATTTTAGGAAGGAGATGCAGTTGCCGGGGCTGAGCTGAGTCGTGAAAAACATCCTTGGTTTCAAGTGAGCCCCCAGAACCCAAAGCAGAACTCAGCCCCATGAGCTTTGCCTGCTTTCACTTGCAGCCGTCCGTCAGGATCTGGGGGACAGCAGCAGCTGGCTGTGGTCTGTGCACCTTGAGGACGAACAGCTTAGCCCAGGGGTCTCTTGCTGGCCTGTCTCTGCTGCAGGCGGGGGCTAGTTACATGCCAAACTCAACAGCTCTGGTAACAAAACTCGGGGGGGTTTGCTGCAAGGCTCTTACTGAGCTTTAAGAACCACCTCAGAGGGAATGTGCTCAGGACCCCCCATTCCTGCTCCGGGGGGACATGCTGTGGGAGAGATTCGATACCTTCGTGGTCAAGACCCCAGCAGTCTAACCCCTCCTCCAAATGACATCCCCTCCAGCAGAACAGCGCCCCCTAGCACCATGCCAGATACACCAGGCTCAGAGAGAGGCCTGCCCCATACCAATTCATCCGCCTGCTTCTTGCATCGCCTTGGGGGTGTTGTGTGTGTGTGTGCGTGTGGGAGGGGTTGTCTCCCATTAGGGTGACCAGATGTCTTGATTTTATAGGGACAGTCCCGATATTTGGGCCTTTTTCTTATATAGGCTCCTATTACCCCCCCACACCCTCCGTCCCGATTTTTCACACTTGCTGTCTGGTCACCCTATCTCCCATCCAAGCACTGAACAGACCCCTCCCTGCTTAGATCCGTGGGAGAGCTGAGGGGATTGGGAATGCCACCTCCCAGTGTTGATGCGGCCACTCCCCCTGCTCCCCCCCAGCTACGCTCCCCCACTGATCACATCAAAGGTGGCGCCTTAGGTGCTGACTCCCTGGGTGCTCCGGGGCTGGAGCACCCACGGGGAAAATTTGGTGGGTGCAGAGCCCCCACTGGCAGCCCCCCGCCCCACCCACGACCACAGCTCACCTCTGCTCCACCTCCTCCCCTGAACCCACCTCCCTGCTCTGCTTCTCCGCCCCTCCAGGCTTCCCGCAAATCAGCTGTTCGGCGGGAAGCCTGGGAGGGCAGAGAAGCAGGCGGCGGCTTCCCGCTCAGGCCGAGGGTGGCGGAGGTGAGCTGGGGCGGGGAGCAGTTCCCCTGCATGCCCCCCCACCTGGGTTACCTGCTGTGGCGCGGGTGGCCCTCCTCACGACCCCCCGCCCCAGCTCACCTCTGCCTCCCTGGACCTGAGTGCGAAGCCACCGCCTGCTTCTCAGCCCGCCCCGGCTTCCTGCGCGAACAGCTGATTCACGGGAAGCCGGCGGGGAGGGGGCGGAGAAGCAGGGCGGGGCGGTGGGTTCAGGGGGGGAGGCGGAGCGGAGGTGAGCTGTGGTCATGGGTGGGGCGGGGAGCTGCCGGTGGGTGCTCTGCACCCTCCAAATTTTCCCCGTGGGTGCTCCAGGGCTGGAGCACCCATGGAGTCGGCGCCTAAGGTGCCACTTTTGGCCAGTTGTTAAATTTAGAAGCACTTTTGGAACTGGTTCTCCCTCGCGGAACAACTGGTTCTAAAAGGGCTTCTAAATTTAACAACCGGTTCTAGCAAACCGGCCCCAGCTCACCACTGGATGCAGCCACGCACAGTCCCATAATCACCAGCCGCCGGCCCTGGCAACGCCCTGCGGGGAAGAGGGAAATGCCCGGCCATCAGCTCCTTTGCCAAAAGAACAGCCCCCGAATGGAAGGACTCTGGGAGGGTGCTGGTCGTGTGAATGAAATGAACGAACAACTCCCTGGGGTGCCCATCGGGAGAGGGAGATCAGCCCTCGGCTCCCCACTCCTGCCTGCTGGGGGGCGTCGGGCCAGGCCCGGAAAGCAAAGCAAACTAACAGGCAGCCCAGGGCGTCTCCCCAGCCCTGTCATTAGAGCTCTGTTGCTGTCTGGCTTTAAGTGCAGGCTCTTGCTGCTGCACACAGAGCGCGGCTCCAAGATGAGGGTGGGAGGGGGCTATTTCTGTGTGCACCCCCCCCCCCGCCCACCCTTTGCTCCTGTCCACCTGTTCTGATGCAGGCACTTCTGGAGCAAGGCGAGAGGCTCTCATGTCTGGCTCCCCCGTAGGCTCCACAAAGCTACCTCCTGTTTCTCTCTGCTGCAGGAATATTGACCCCTCGGGGCCCCATCTTGCTTCCCCCACCAGGAGCCCTCGCGATTCAGGCCTCTGGTCCCGGCAGGTGTTTAGACTGATCCCACCTGGGTATATGTTCCTGTCTGCCTCGCCAGGCTTCAGCTTGGATGTAGATTATAGAAACCCTGCCCTCTCCCTACCCCCAATAGCTTGGGAGAGGGATCCTGGGCAGGGGGGTGCATGGTGCACTGGGATTAAAGACACCCAAAGGGTTAGTGATTTCTCTGAGCCATGGTAAGAAAACAGCGTGTGATGGACCGAAGGCTACAAGCTGGGCAGGATGTCTGGGCGCCGGAGTTCATGGAGATCTTTTCCCTTTGATGCATTTATCAGTGAGGCCCAGACGATCAGCTGCTGAGGTTGTCACCTGGGGGAATTATCTGAGATGTTATTTCCTTCAGAGGTTTCCATGGACCGGCTCTGGTGGAAGCCCCAGAGGGGGAGGGAGTCCAGACTTTCCTGTCCTCCCCCATGCTCTTTCATCTGCTACCAGACGTTTTCTGCACAGCTGCTGTGGGAACATCTCAAACCCTGCAGGCACTCCTGGCATGAGTTGCTTCTAGGATGATAGAGCAGCACTGCTATGTGTAAACACAGCACCAGATGGCCCCATTGTACAGAGAGGGAAACTGAGGCACAGAGCGGGAGGTGACTAGACCCAGGCCTAGAACCCAGGACTCATGATACTTAGCCCCCTGCTATACCCACTAAACCATGCTGCTGCCCTGCTGCCTGTTGTTACATTTAAATACAGGTGCTGTCTTCAAGACCCTCAGTTGCCACTGCAGCCCTCTGTGTTGCCAAGTTGGGGGCATCCCTGTCCTGTCTGACAGGGGTGGAGCTGCTCCGAAGCACACAGCTTGCTGGGACGGATCTGAGTCGAGCGTTCGCTGCTTGCGCATCTAAAGGGAGGGTAGTTCTGAGTGCCCAAGAGCTGGGCTGTGTTTGGCCGGGGGCCTGGGGAAGAGAACAGCTTGCGGGGCCCTGAGCCCACGGCAGTAACTAGAGCATGGAGGGGGAAGAGAGCGGAATGCAAAGCGGGTGGAAAAACACCTTTGTGGCTGGTGGCTTTTGTGGGAATTTTGGCCAGAAAAGCTGGGATCGGAAGGCTAAAACCCTTATATTTTCCATAAGAAACCACGTCTGAATTCTCAGCCTGACTGAACAAACCCATGGGAATGGGAAAATGTGGAGCGGGAGTTGGAGAACCAGACCAATGTAATAAAAGAAACCACATGACTCAAAGGTTCCAGAAACCTGTTCCACTCTGGCTGAAACGATCTTGTGAGGCATACCCCTGAACTCTCTCCCCATGGAGTACCATGGAGGGTGGCAGCCGGCCTGTGATATGTACCCCAAGAGCAGCCAGAGTGCTGGGTTTACGCCCGAGTGAGCAGCCAAAGAACCAGAGAAGCTGGACAATTAATATAACAACTTAGAATTGTTTATCCCTCGATCCCAAAGCACTTGACAAAGGAGGTCGGATTCATCAGCCCCATTTTACAGATGAGGAAATCGAGGCATGAAGCCATAACAGGACTTGTCCACGGTCACGCCGCAGATCAGTGGCAGGGCTGGGAGAAGACCCCAGGTCTCTTCAGGCCCAGCCCAATGTGCCATTGCAGGATTGCTCCCAACAGTCCTGTTTGAAATGTCCCCCACCATGGGGCTCCCTCGGCAGACTGTTCCACAGATCTTCAGAGCAGGACCCTTCCCGCATCACTAGCCTACATGGCCCCTTTCCCAGTGTCACCCCCTAAGTTCTGGGTAGACTGCCAGGCATCCCCCAAAGCAAGGCCTGTCCCTCCTTGGTGTTTGCTAGAGATGAAAACCTGGATCTGAAGTGCCCCAGGCACTGGGGGAATCAACTCTGCCTCTTGCAGCTAAGGCCCATCCTCCCGTCACTGCCCTTGTCCCTATTTCCGGACTTCTCTACACTGGTGTCCTTTGAATTGATTTTTAAATCAGTTTCATTCAAACAGATTCTGCGGGCTGGATGCTCTGGTTTGATTTAAGAGCAGCTTGTTTCCATTTAGCTTGAGCCAATTCCCCATTGACCTAAAGTGAAGTAAGCTGATCAGAAACTGACAAAAGAGCGTCCACACACAGGTATACACTAGTCTAACTACACTGGTTTAAAATCCCACCTGCAAACTGGCCTTATGGTACTTTCCTGGCCCTCATTACCTGAGCACCTCACTATCTTTACCATATTTATCCACCCCATGAGGCAGGGCAGTGCTGTTATCCCCAGTGTACTGCTGGGGAAATTGAGGCACAGGGGGGTCTGTCTACACTGCACACCAGGCCTGGACTCTGGCTCAGGTTTGAGCCCCAACCCTCTTTCTGTCCACACGCAAACCAGTCTGGCTCAGGTCCCCAAGCACTCAGGGCCCAGTCCTAGGACCCCGCTTGGGGAGGTCAGAGCCTGAGTCCTGCTGCGACTCGGGTCTCAGCCCCACCAGTTTGCAGGGGGTACACATCTCAAGCCGCAGCCCCGGGTCAGACGGTCTGCATGGGGCAGGCCAGTGTTAGCACAACTCTGAGCCCCGGGGCCAGCAGCTGCACACCTGGGGAGGGGTGGGCAAGCGTCTGTGGCCTGCCATGGGCCGGGGCTCAGACTGGACGATCACGGTCCCTTCTGGCCTTAGCCCTATGCCAACAGGGCCTTGGAGCTGGCTTGCCCGGGTGCCAGGCCAGAGCCCCAGCCCCTCTTTAGCCCTCCTAACCTCTCCTGGAGGCGCCCAGCTCCCCCCGGGGCCGAGTCTCCCACCCCGAGGCGCTGGGCCGGTCTCCCCAGCCAGGGGCCGCTTGGCGAGGGGGGTGTCCGGTTACAGCGGGCCGGGCTCCAGGCGAGCCGCTGAGCGCTCGGGCTCCGGCCGGGGAGTCACGTTTCACTCTGACATCAGCGGGGCGAGCGAGCCCGCTGGAAAAGCCACTCGGCCGGCGGGGCCCCCCAGCGCAGCCCCCCGGCGCCCCCCCAGGTAAGGACTCGGGCTGCTGCGCCCACGCGGGAGCGGGGAGTCCGGGGCGCTCAGCTCCGGGGACCACGGGGTACCCAAAGTGTCGCCCCCTTCTTGGCACTGGAGAGGGGCCGATTTCACCCCCAAAGGCGGCCGGCGCCTCACGCGGCCTCTGCGACCGGCCGAACCGGATCCGACCCAGCTGGGACCCGGACCGAACCGGCGCTCCCGCTCCGGAGCCAGGCCTTTGCGCTCAGCCCCTTGCCTGGCGGCCTCTCCGCTCCGGAGCGCACGGGGGCCTCCCCATCGTCCCCGGGGGGAGCCTGCCCTGCAGCGCCCGGGGGAGCAAGCGGGTGCTCGCCCCCGACGGCTCGGGTCACAGCGGAGCTGCAAGAGCTCGGATCCGGCCTCTGGAAGGGGGCGTGTCGGGGGGGGCGCGCACAGCTGTGGGGGGGCTTTGGAGACCCAGGATGTTGTTTATGGCCGGGGGGTGTTGATAGAACAGCAGGGCCCCTCCCCAACCCAGGCCAGCCACAAGGAGCTTTTCACTGCCCTGCCCTTAGGTAGGATTATTGGCTGGGACTCAGGAGTTGCCAGCTCTGTGCTGGACTCCTGGAGGGGAGTGTGCCCTAGCAGTCGGAGCAGGGGCCTGGGAGCCTGGGCTCTGTTCTCAGCTCCGGTTAGCAAGTGAGGTCCGAGCAGGGGCCTGGGAGCCAGGACTCCTGGGTTCTGCGCTCACAGCTCTGGGAAGGGAGTGTGGTCTAGTGGTCAGAGCAGGAGGCCTGAGAGCCAGGACTCTTGGACTCTGCTCCTTGATGTCATCTTGCTGTAGGGCCTGGGATACCTCCCGCTCATTGCAGTTTGCCTCCCCCTCAAGTGGGGAGGATAGCGCTTCCCAGTCTGAGATGGGGCTGTGAGGTGGGTTAATCCATGAATGCTTGGAAAGGGCTTTGAGATCCTCCCGGAGGAGGTGCTAGAGGAAGGAGAAGAGTGGGCACTCGCTGGGGAACAGGAGGAAGTTGCCATCCGGCCTGGGCCGGAGGGGACCGTCTGGAGTCTAGAGAGAGTGATTTGCATTGAGTTTTTCCCCTCTGAAGCACTGGGCCAGGCAGGACAAAGCCACCAGCTGCAAAAATGCCAAACAAAGCACAGGGCAAAGCACCTGCAGCATCCCTCGGGCTAGAGGAGGCTCAGGGGTCAGCTGTAGGGACCGCACAGGGGGCACATGTGGGGCTGGAGTGCTGCTGCATCCTGGCGACCCCCAGGAAAGGCATTGTGGGGGGCTCTGCAGCTGGGCGTGACTTAGAACAAGCCCTGAGGCACCCAGTTTCTGCATGCTCAGCCTCAGCACCATGGCAAGTATTTGAGTGCCTCAGAGGGGATGGGAGCATTTCCGTGTGGTCATCTGGCCAGCTGTCGGGGGGGGAAGCAACAAGGGAAAGTGGGGTGCAGCAAAGTCAGAGCACAGGGAACCTCAAGAGAATGAAAAGCCTTGCTCAGCTGGGAGCAGCGTTCCGGCTTTGCTCCTGGCAGCTGGTTTTGTCTAGAGATGAACCAGCTCCATCCCTGCAGAACCAGCCGGCTCCTCTGGGTATGTTTGGATGGGGACAGAGGAGATGGTAATCAATTCTTGCAAGAGCAGCTGCTTGTGGTGGACGAAAGCTCAGCGTGGCTCTGCGGGATGCATCTCCCCTTTGGGGCTCTCAGCTGCTGCCTGGGGAACGCGGAGATCTGGATTAAAGATCCCACTGGGGTAGGGTGCGCATAGCGGACACAGAGAGCGAGGTGGAGAGGGTCCGCTCTGTGGTCAGGCCTGTGCAGGACGCACTTGCAGCTAAACCCAGCTAAGGACCTGCTGTCTGAGCGGTGCTGAGCACCCAACAAACTCCCACTGAAGTCAATGGAAACAGGTGTGTGGCTCTGGGGAACGCCCCCTCTGCCCCACTCCCACCTCCAAAAACCACAGCGGACGAGGCACATTTAAGACACCCATCGCTGGGGTGGCTGGGGGCCCTTCTGTGTCTCTGTGATCTTGGGGGAGAAGGAATTGCTTCTCTAATTTGCCATGTCCCAGGCTGGCAACTGCCTCCACCTAAGTAGCTGGGTCCTTTGATCCTAAGAGAACACAGCCACGCCCTAGTGATCTCAAAGCAGGCTCGCAGCCCCAATGCACCCTGTCCAGGAGGGAGGTGAAGCACCCATAGGTCGCATTATCTCCGTGTCACACGTGGGCAATCTGAGGCTCAGCAGTGACGGGCCCAGGCTGCCAGTCGCTTGCACTAACCAGTAGAACACACTCCCTCCCAGCGCCACGAATCTCCATCTATTTAGCCTACTGAAGGGAAGATTAAGAGGCAACTTGACCACGACTAGATCCAGCTCCCTGCCCAGGGCAGGGGCGGAGGGAAGATGGCCAATGGCAGAAGATGCTTTCATCTAGCAGAAATGATCCAATTCAGATGGGCCACGAGATGCACATTTCTAACAGGCAGGGGGATTAACCACCGGAACAGGGATGTGGTAGATTCTCTGTGGCCTGCAGTCTTTAATTTGAGGTTGGCTGTTTTCCTAAAGGACACGCTGTAGTGCAGCCAGCTGTTTCTGGGCTGGAGACAGGAACCCCCGGCTGAAATGCCTGTGCGAGGAGGGATGTCAGATCTAGCGATTGTAACGGGCCCTTCTGCCTGAATCAAAATAAATCGGTGGCTGAACCCCGGGGGTGCCCTGCACAGCTAATGCTGGCCGGCCAAACCATTTCAAATAATATGAAAGCCCATCGCCCGCCCGGAAAGGAAATACGCTGTTGATGGTTTCCTGAGAACCACTGGATCCATGCTCCTGCTACACGATTGGGAATAAAACACCTTTCCTATCACTTCTCTCTTCCAAACCCCCACACTTTCTTTTGTCCTCCCACAGGGGCCCTTCCTCCTTCCCTCTCTCCTTCTGGAGAAGACCCATGGGACACTGTGGGATGCTGATCAGACCCAAATGTCTGAATGGTCAGAGATCTGCTCCATGCTCTGGGCCTCCCCAGACAAAAACATCTCCGTGTTCTAGTAAGCCACTAACCTAGCTCTCTTTCCTTGCAGACGTTAATGACTTCTTGGCTTTGAAGAGGGAGATGCTGCACAGGGGTCCAGTGTCTAAGTGATGGTGGCGACCAGACTCCGAGACCCAGAGAGCCCGTGAGAATGTCCAGACCTGCCAACCCGACCCCCTCTCAACTTCTGTTTCTCTTGCTGTGTTTGAGCTGGGCCCTGACATGGCCCTGCGGGGCGCTGCCCAGTGCCCCGGACTACCTGCAGCGCGGCTGGCAAAGGCTGCTGGAGGAAGGAGAGAGCTGCTCGGACTGCAACCCAGAGGAATGCCCTACCCCCCGGGGATGCCTGGCAGGCATGGTGCGGGACCCATGCGACTGCTGCTGGGAGTGTGCCAACCTGGAAGGGCAGATCTGTGACCTAGACAACACCAATCACTTCTACGGGAAGTGCGGGGACCATCTGGAGTGCAAGCTGGACACGGGGGACCTCCGGAAGGGCGAGGTGCCCGAGCCCCAGTGCGCTTGTCTCTCCAGCCAGGCCCTGTGTGGCTCTGATGGGAAGACCTACACCCAGATCTGCAAGTTCCAGGAGGTGTTTCATGCCCATCCCGAGGCAAATCTTACTGTGGCCCACGAGGGACCCTGTGAATCAGGTAGTGTCTGGTGTCAAACCCCCTTCCCCTCCACCACCTTTCTTTCAGCCTTCCCCTGCATGCCAGCCAAAGATCCAGGGGTACATTCCGTGCGCCAGATCAGGAGTCCCAATAACAATGGGAGTTGTAGGTCTCTTTCAGATGGGAAACCGAGGCACAGAGAGATGAAGTGACACACTCAAGGTCACGCTGGAAGCCTGTAGCAGAGCAGTGATTTAACTGTCCTGCTTTTCCAGTGTAGCACAGCAAATAGTCCCTAGTGGAAATCTTCAGGGACCTTTGCCAAGAATTTCTGGGAAGATCTCTGGGGGTTTTCAGAAGCTAATACACTCAAAACACATGTGAAAATTCCAGAGAGTTGTTAGCAAATTCTTGGTTTCATTGCTGACTAGTTTTAAATCAAGCTGACTTATTTCACCCTCAGTTGTCATTGCAAACAGAAATAGCTGCCCCACCCCTCAGTCTTTCTGGGATCTTCCAATTGCTTCTGGAAATGGGAATTTGGGCTGCTTTAATCTGGTCTTCTGACTTGTTTTAATTTACTTTTTAAAAACCATCTCTAGTTTGTAGGGTAGGTTCTGGAAGGAGACAGAAGAAATATACACCATTCCACACTATAGCCTGGGGTTAGTGGGGTTTTTTTTTTATTTCCAGTATTTTCTGTCAAATTTGCTTTCATTAAATAACCTACCATTTCTATCCTTTTTTATTGTGAAGAAAACCTCGAATGAACTGCTGCCTGCCTGAGCCTGCAGACAGACACTGAAACAATCCTGCTAAGAAAGAGATGGGTCTGCCCTTGTTTGGTGCAGTGAGGTGTTCACTCTGAAACCTAGTGTTAGCCCCTTACATGTCCAAATATGCTAACTGCTTCACAGCTTATTCCCGTCACAGTAACCTCCCTCTGAAGTGCTTTATCTTGTAAGATCTAATTCCTTGGCAAGGATACTCCACAGGAATGTGGCTGCAAGCTCTGAACGAGGCAAATAACTGACTTTTCTTCCAGTTGCTTGCAGCTGTGTCAGTCCTCAGCATGTTTAGGTAGGTAGCTGGATTTATAAAAATACTAATAAAGGTGCCGATCTGAGATTGTGGGAGCCCCTGACACAGGCTACAAAAATTAATACCGGAAGCTAACCCCCCACCCCCGACAGCCTCTTCAGAAAACTGCCCTGCCCTGCACACACCCTCAACCCTTCCCAAACCCCTCCCATCGTATGTGGCAGAGACAAACCCCCAGTCTTGGAGAGATGCAGCAGCCCCACCCTCGTCCTCTGCAAGGTCGCCTGGAGAGTTAATAGTGCATGCAGGGCCTGGCATGAAACCTGGGCTGTAGCTAACCAAGTAACCCTGAGAGTCTCAGTTCCCCCTTTCCTGCACTTGGGGTAGGAGTAAGGTGGTGGCTTTAAGCCACCTTCATGCTTCCTGCATTCTAGAGCCTGCTTGGTCCTGGAAGTAATTTAGAGGAGCCTCAGGGCTGCTCTAATTTACATCTGCTTTCCAGGGCCTGAGGGCGCAGAGAAAAGTGGCAGTCGAGTGTGCACCAGTCGTGCCCCCAACATACTCTCTATGCCTAGGTGCCGGCGCCATGTGGGCTGGGGGATTCACTCTTCCTTTAAGCAGCTGGAGTCACATGAAGGAGCCTTGGCATAGCTGAGACCCTGCGTGTTATTGATGTCACCCCTCGGAGAAGGAACACGAATTGTCCCCCGGGGGCTAGGAGGTGCCGCTGAGACACGCCTTCTCCCATAATTCGCCTGTGAGGTTGTGCTGGGGGGGCGTGCCCCCCTCACTTCCCCTAAGATAGCTGCACTGAGAGGTTTCTGGGCTGGGCAGCCTGCTGGGCCCTTTCCTCTGTGGTCAGCAGGCTCTCGCGGGGGATTAGAGGACCAGGCTGGTACTTAACAAGTTCGCTTTCCAAACCTTGTGGCTTTGGAAGAATGTTGCCCTTCGCTGGAGGGAGAAGTGACTGAGAAGCCCCAGGCTGCTGCTGGGATGTTATTCTGCCTCTTAAATGCGTCAGACAATTTTTAAAACAAACAAACCGAGAAAGCACCCGCGGGCGTCTCTTCCCCATTTCCTGGCTGGAGGTGTTGGTGGCTTGATGATCTCATTTCCCTGGAGAACTCGCACTACCAGACCAGGCAGGGATGGTACCAAGTGTGCTGGTGTCATGGCTCAGCCCGAGATAAGCTGGAAAACTCCCCCCGCAACATCCCACAGTTTGGAAGGGGTCAAAATCCAACGCTGAATTTTGCAGCTGTATTTTCTGCCTGGACGCTGTATTTTCAGTCTCAGTCCCACTAATGCTGGAGATTCAGCAAACCAACAGCGAGAAAGAACCAAAGCACCGTCTCCTGCAGCGAGGCAGAGCCCGAAACAGCCGCTGTCTTCACAAGCGGGCAGAGCCCCCAGGACTGGAGAGTGCGGCCCGCATCAAACCAAGGCTTCGCGGTCTCTGAGACCCCCACCATGATCTCGGACGAGCTGTCGGGGGGAAAGGGTGCTTCTCCACCGTGACCTCAACCCCTCGGGTCTGCAATGGGGCCTAGTGATCAGTTGAGCTTCTGGTTAGGGTGGAAACACAGGGCAAAAACAGTTCTTTTTGGTGACGTTTTTAACCACGTTTTTCCCCCTTTCGGCGCTCTACCCAGAAAGGCTGCCCACAGGCTACTGTGACTATTATCCTGTGTTATATGTATGGTGGGAGCAGCTTTCGTATGTGCTTGGAAAGATCCTTGCACACAGAATCAGAGAAATGTCGGACTAGAAGGGACTTTGAGAGTTCATCTAGTCCAGTCTCTGCACTGAGGTGGGACCAAGTAACCCTATAACATCCCTGATTTACCTCCCTGTGACTGGGTAGGAGTGTGGCCTATTGGACAGGGGACTGGGACTTAGGAGACTTGGGTTCATCTCCTGCTTCTTCCACTGGTTTACCGGGTGCCCTCTCAATGCCTCAGTTTCCCCAGCTGTACAGTGGGGATAATTGATACTGAGCTCCTTTGGGAAGCACTTTCAGATCTAAGGATGAAAAGTGCTAGGGATTATTGTAAGTGCTTGTCTGCTACAGCTGGGAGAGCCAGAGAAGCTACAGCATTGCCAGCTCTCATGCCATTTGATATCTTTCCTAAAGCCTCAGCTCCTGGAGTCAAAGGATTTTGGGAGAATCTGAGCTCTCTTTTTTTTTTTTAAATGCAAGTTTCTAGCCCTTCTGGTTGCAGACAAAAGCCTGAAATCATGAAGCTTAAAGGCTCGAAATGCAGAAGGCGAATGAAAAACGCCAAGCCTTGACTCCTGGTTCAAAATGAGCATGAAGCCAATCCCCTGATTTTGCGGGAGGTCACTCAGGATTCGTTAACCTTTGGGTTTGTTGGTGCAGCAGGAAGCAAGCCAGCATGTGGCGGGGAGGCAGAGGGGCAAAATGTAGCTGGGAAGACAAAGGTAAAGGGTCTGTCTCAGAGGGCCAGAGAACACTGGATGATTGCAGGGGTTAAACAGCTTGCAATAAGGTAACACAGTGGGGTGGCTAATTGAGTCTGCCTGGCCTCATGATCGGCATGTGAGGGGCATGCTTTGAGTGTGTGGTGACTTTGCTGAAAGCCTTGTTACAGGGGCTTAGGCTGGGAAGACCGACAAGGTCTTTAATGAGAAAGTGGCACCCGCTGAGCTGCCATCCTAACGAACGGCCGCTCCTCAAATCGCTCTGCTTTCGTTCCACCCTGGACTTTTGCCTGCTCCCCTGGCACGTTTCAGCTGAGGATCTCAAAGCACTTTACAGATGTTCACTAGTGAATTAGCACCCATCTCCTCACCTTGACAGGTTGTGACTTGCCTAAGGCCAGGCTGGGAGAACTGGGAGTGGAACCCAGGAGTCCGGACTCCCAGTCCGCTGGCCTAGCGGCTAGGAAAGATTCCCTTGCCTGCGGTGATAACACATTCACAAGTAGACACTGATGCCCAGTCTCTGGGGCTGAGTGGGGTTGTTACGGCCCCTAGTTCCAAATTAAATGGTCCTGAAGCCGGGAGCGGCATTGCCTCCAGCGGGTGCATTGGCCTGGGATGGAAGCAACAGGCTGCGGCCGTCTCTGGAAGAGGGATGTTCACGAAGGCGCATCAGGGCTCCATCCCCCTGCCGGGCAGATGGAGGGAACGCGGGCACAACTTGGGGGGAAATGCAGAATGGGCAGAGCACCGAGGTGGGAAAAGAAGGGGGCCGGCCAGCCAAGGGTGGGCGTTTGGTCCTCGGGGTGTGCTGAGATGGTGGCACAGACAATGAAGTGCAGAGCGCTCCCAGCAGCCGTGGGGTGGGTAGGAGGCAGCGATCAG
This sequence comes from Lepidochelys olivacea, assembly GCF_965140295.1. Lineage (NCBI taxonomy): Eukaryota > Metazoa > Chordata > Testudines > Cheloniidae > Lepidochelys > Lepidochelys olivacea. The sequence goes on from NC_140417.1 coordinate 123,309,828, forward strand.
GCCTGGGCTGATCAGGAATGACTCCAGTGGTGAGAGACCGGAACCGGGCCCAGGAACCGGGCCCTGTCCTGGTATGGCTGCTGTCTGAGTGGGATGCTGGGCTGGGGTATGTCCGTCTGCCCCGAGGAGCGCTGCAGAAGTGTCTCCGTCAGCCTGAGATCGGACCTCCTGCTCTGCACGTATCTCCCAACCGGACGCTCCGCTGTGGGGCTGGGCCCTGGCAGCGCCAAGCCCACGTGGGTTCGGCTGGGCCTGCGAGGGGCTGGCCAATCTTCTGAACCAACAGGTCCCTTATCTCATCTCTCTCTCCTCCACCTCCTTCCCCAGAGCCCCAGATCTTGTCTCCTCCCTACGACGTGTGGAATGTCACCGGGCAGGACGTGATCTTCGGCTGTGAGGTCTTCGCCTACCCCATGGCGTCCATTGAGTGGAGGAAGGACGGCGCGGAGATCTTGCTGCCGGGAGATGACCCCCACATCTCTGTACAGGTGAGCTGCTGGATCAGAGCTCCGGGCAGCTGGGGTGGGTCGCCCTGTTGTCAGAGGAAACCCCAGCTCGCTGGAGGGACAGCAAGCCTGCCCTGAGCTGTGGGGCAGTGTTTTCTACCTCTCTCCTCAGCACCTCCTGCCTGCGGACGGGCTGTTGTATCTCTCAGTATTGCCACGTCCCCGGTTCCTGAAGTAGGTGATTCCTTCTGTTGCTTTCCACTGGGCCCCTCGCAGCTGTGGGATTTTCTCAGGACTTCAGTGCTGTTCACCAGAATTCACCCGGAAGCTGGTATATTTGTGCCAGACAATAATAAACTGCACATCATCAGTGAGATGCAGCCACTTCTGGGTGGAACTCAATGACCTTTCTGCATCATGAACAATAGAGAAAAGAAGCATTGTTTAGGGTGGGCCGTGGAGGCAGAAGTAGGTGTAATGGGAGGAAATTAAGCAAAGGAAAATTGAGTCCTGCAAGGAATTGCTTGCTCTCATTGAGACATTAGACCATGGGAGGGTCTCCAGAGATAAGTGATGGAATCCTTATCACTTGAGCCTTCTTTTGTACAAGGCACTGGAGACCATGTGGCCTGCCACGATCATCCTCTGACTGGGGACGGACTAGATAGACTCTGATAGGAACTGGAAAGCTGGTAACCTTACGCCACTAACTACAGGCTAACAGCCGTCTGCTTCACTGGTCACCTACAGCCTCATTGAAAGTGTTGCAATTCCAGTGTCTTGCTGGGATAGGACAGCACGAGGCGGGTGGAGGTGCCTGGGTCAGATGAAGTTGGGGGAAGAGTCACCAGGGATGAAGGAAGGGATTCTATGCTATGATAATTGGAAGGGGGTGAAGGGTGGTTCCCAGATCAGATAAAAATGCTGGATGAAAATAGATGGCTCTGGACTGTCATGGAACTGGTAATCAAGAGCAATTCCAGCCTTCCCTCTATTTGGCATCTCTTATTCCCCAGCGCAGAGTCCTGGAGGCAGCTCAGAGGCCCTGGGTTTCCAGGCAAGGCAGAGCAGGGGTGACACATAAATGTTCGGAGATCGATTGGTTTCTTCTGGCTTTGTGTATCCTGTTTATGCAGAGGGAGGGGGGGAAACCCAAGCAGAAAACCAGACAGCTGGGTGGGTATTGCCCAGACCCTTTTAAGTGTTTGAGGGTTGTTGTTTTTTTTAAAAAAGAAAGCCTCAGATTTTCACATCTGAAAAGAAATTGGCCTATTCCAGTTTGGATCCAGAGAGTCGCGTTTCCCAGCCGGCTGCGATGGGGGTCTCTGGATAGAGGTGTTGCAAGGGGGCTATTCCTGGAAACATGGCTTTCTGTCTGGCCTCAGTTACCATTAAAGAGCTCTTCCTTCGCCTACGTCCTCCAGAAATCCCCGCACAGCTGCGACTGCCAGCCAAGGGCCCGGTGTTGTGTTAGTCCAGCTGCGTAGAGCCACCACCTTTACCAGGCCACTAGAGGGAGCCAGTATCCTAGGGCTGCAATGCCAGGCGTCTGTCTCGGTCACAGGCTGTGGCATGTTGCCTTTTGTGCTGATGCTGATGGGCTAAATTCACCCTGGGGGGTCACATTGCTGGCTGCATTGGAATTACACTGGGAAGGAGGTTGGCCCCAGGAGGCTGGCCAAGAGAGACCCCTTTTCCTTGGCACTGTCCTGGGGGTGGCCTGGCAGATTCCCACAGCTGGACCCCCGCAGCCGCCGGCTTCTCACTCTGCCGTACGCCCGGCTGACACTAGCTGAACGTGTTTGACTCCAGTTCAGGGGAGGCCCCCAGAAATACGAAGTGACCGGCTGGCTGCAGATCCAAGGCGTCCGGGTGACGGACGAGGGCACCTACCGCTGCTTTGCCAGGAACAGGGTCGGGGAGGTGGCTGCGCTCGCCAGCTTGACGGTCCTGACGCCGGGTAAGTGAGACGCCCCCCGGCCAGCACCTCCGCTTCAGGGAGCCGGGTTCTGCTGTCCTCTCGAAGTGCCCAGGACGTTTGGCCTTCCCCAATCAGCAATAAAGCTACACTGGGGTTTCCCTGCCTCTGGCTCGCTGCTCAGCTCTGTCAGCTCGGCTAGGAGAGCTGGAGCTCGGGAGAGGAAGCTGGCAGGGGAGTTGGTTGTGGGTCCGCCCTCAGCAGCACTCTACCACCTGAGCTAAAGGAGGAACTCCATTCCCTGAGGCAGCAGTGGGCTGTTATCCTCTAGCAGCTCAGCCACTTGAGGGGGACGCAACACACACCTTGCCCTGTGTCTTACCCATTCTTGGCCCCTACAGACAAGTGGGGACTCTTAGGCCAAAGTACAGGAGGATAGATACGTGTGGGGCTCAGGAGAGCTCGGGAGGAGGGGTGGGTGCATGCGTGCAGGAAATGTGAACACTCACAGCTGTTGGTTCCCTTAGACAAGATCAGAATGAATACGTTATTTTTGTTTAGAAGGGCTAGAAACCTGCCTGCTTCAGGGCATCCCCAACCACTCACTGATGGGTCAGGAAGAAGCCACCCTCAGGGGCAGGTTATTCCATCATTGTCCACTGTGGGGGCTTCTTGCACCTTGTTCCAGCCACTGGGCTGCTTGGACCCGCTGCTGTGAGTTAGCAGAAGCAGCTCCACATTGTGTTTGGCTTTGGGCACTAATCAAACTTCACTGATGGCAGCGGGATTAGCCCTGGGGTGGATTTGGCCCATTGGGATTCAGGGTGTTGATGCCACCGAGCGGTTGGGTTAACCATCCCCGGGGCAGAGAGAGGTGGAGGGGCTTGGGACCCATACAGCGGAGATTAGGTAGAACTGTACCCCTTGGCTTCTGTGCTGCCTTTTCAGATCAGCTGAACATGACGGGGCTGTCCCTGCCCAAGCTGCACCCCGGGCTCGAGGATGACGTGGAGAGCGAGGAGTCAGACGATTATTACTAACGGCTGCAGCGGGGAGGTGGGACCAAGGTCGGGATCCAGGATGGAGAGGTCATCCGCCAGCCTGCCTCCTCTACGGCAGTCCAAGGCATGGACACCTGGCCCCCTTCCTCGTGAACCTCTGTGGGTGGAGTTTGGGGAGAATCCCTGAGCAGACCTCTCCCTCCACGTGGAAACTCCTTCTGCTATAAAAAGTTTTGGGTTGAGATCTTTTTTGGGGCGTGGGGGGGGGTCATCTTTCAACACATCCCTTTGCTGGGTGAAGGGGGCAGCAGGAGGGATTATTAGGTGTTTAGTGGCTTCCAGGAGAGGTGAATGCTATCGGCACCTGGAGCCGTGCAAAGAGCAGCTCAGCAGAAGTGTTGGCTTGGTTATGGAGGCCCAGCAAACAGGAGCTCGGCTAAGCTCCTTTCTGGCTCACCTGGTACCAACAGACCATGGGGATCCCGATCAGAGTCTCAGCCTGTGCAAGACACCCCCACCCACCCCCACACAAAGCAAGCCTGGCCACTAACTGGGGATGCCACTAATTGTCTGCTCTGATGTCCAGCTACCAGCTGGTGACCAAATCAGGCCCCGACGGATGTAGCCAGGAGGTGCTCTTTGGAAATCCTTGGGTGCAACTGGTCCCTTGGTCTTGGGGAGATTGGAGCCACTCTCCTAAGATGGGGAGCCACCCCATGCCAGCATTATTGGACCCTCCAGGAGCAGAAGGACTCACTTCCCAGGTTAGGGTGCTGTCATGATTAAGACCAACAAGGAAGGCTGGTCGCCGCTGCTGGGGGGTTGGAAATGGGATTCAGAATCCAGCCCCTACAGAGCGACACCGAGGGCTTCACACTAACACGTGAGGACGACCACACCCCATTCCAAGCAGCCTGCATGTCACCAGCTCTCTAGCCACCTGCTGCAGTCCTGGGGCCATGCTGGTGTCTGCAGCTGGAACGGGCTCTCGGAGCGGTGTGATCAGCCTCCGGGGTTAGCACCTAACCGCAGAAAGGTTCTTCTCTCCTGAGACTCTCTCTCCAGTTTATTAAACCTTTTTTCGTCTCCTCTTGTGCGTGCACGGATTTGCTTCTCTTCCAGCCACGCTGTGGCTTCGGGAGGGTGGGGCAGGGAGGGCCAGTCTACTGCACCAGGGCTGTCCCTAGCCTCAGTGGTCCGAGGTTCCCGTGTAGAATGGCCAGTGCAGCCCTCCACCCTGTTCTTTATGGAACCGGGCCCCCCTTCTAGTCCTGGTAGAGGTACAGTAGCCGAATCGCGACACTGTGTGGCCACTGGACCACAATGCAACATGCCCACGGGGCAACACCGCTGCAGCAGGGGGATACAATTCATGTAGTGCAGGAGAGTCCTGCATGCCAGGCTGCCTGCTGCACATGGTGCCGGTCCGACACAGCACACAATCCAGCACGCGCTTATTGCCCTTACACACACCTGAGGGAACAGGCGGGGGCTTCGGCTCGTTCCACAGAAGGTAGGGCTCAGGGTCTGGGACAGGAGGGGCGTGGGGCTGCTCTCTGGAGGAGCTTCTCCCCTGCCCACAAAGAGGCCCCTGGCTAGGGCTGTCTGAGGGCTACAGACAAAGGGGTCTCTGCTGGCACTTCGGGAGTTCCATGTCCACTGACACCCAAAACCATTTCTGTTCACACGAGTCCTGAACTCCTTGGCGGTTGCGGAGCGCCTGCATCGACCCATCGCTCCCAACGGTGAATGGAGACGCTGCCCGAGCGAGGACTGAGGGGGCATGACGGGCAGCTGTCCACCCAGCGCCCACTGACTTGCGATAGCAGTGAGGAGCCGCTCTCCGCATGGCCAGCCCCAGGCGTTCACAAATCATGAGTCAGGCCACACACAAAAACATCATGAAATTTTCCTAAAGATAATACAGTTTAGGGTACTTTCCTTGGCCATCAGGGCACTCAGGGTCAGACTCGGGTCACATCTTCCACCTTTTCTCTGCTACCAGCAAGGCTAGAAACCTACGGCTTTTGGGGGGTAAAACGAAAGCACAGATTCTCAAGATCACATGACTCCGGGAGCTGGGGCTTTAAGCAAAACACCCCTCCCCCCATCACAAGACTTACGATCAAACCACAAGACTTGGCAATGCTGCAGCCCCTTGCGCTTTTGAAATCTGCCCCTTCCCCCTGACTAGCGCCATCAGGCAAGTCACAGGGAGCCGGGCTGCGGCTGTCACTGCAGAAGACAGGCAGCAGGGGTGTGAGGCCCCAAGTTTCCAAACAGCAGGATCTTTTGCCAGGCCAAATTCTGTCCCAGTGTCCTCCAGCCACACTCTCAGTGACAGGGATTTTGCCTGAGGAAGACCTGAGTGAAAGCTAAGGGCCAGATCCTGCGTCCAGACTTAGTGGTGTAAACCTGGAGCCACCCCACGGAGCTCAGTGGAGTTACTCCAAATTGACACCAATCAGGCCTGGGCCCACAGTACTGGCCCTCTGCAGGGTCTGGCTCCGCAGTCTCCCCCGAAAGCGAGACGGATGTTGGTGCTGGTTGGAGCTTTGCTTTTCTCTCGCACCTCTGGGGGGTTTTTAAGCCGATGCAGACACCGATTCCGGAGTCAAACCCACCCAGGCAAATAAAAGGGTCTTGTGTGGAGCTGGCAGGGGAAGGAAATTCCGGCAGTCAGAGCAGCTGGGCCAGCCCGGCCGGGGGGCCAAAGTCAACAGTGGCAGCAGTTCTGCATGACCACCAGACGCTGAGCAATGCCACAGCTCCCAGTGAGCTAATCCCCCCTGTCCCCCCGCTTTACAAACTCATGCGATTTAATCCAAGGGAAGGCGAGGGCTGGAAGCAATGGCCGGTGTGCGCAGGTGCTCTGCAAGATTGCCTTTGCACATCTAGCCCTGTCAGGGCCCCCCAAGCCCAACCCCAACCCCAGCCCCCCTGCTATGCCAGCTCTGAACTCCCCCACACCAGAGTCTGCCGATGCCCCTCAATCCCAATCTACAGCCCCCCTGCTGGTCCAGCCCCAAGGCTCCTCAATCCCAGCCCGCAGCCCCCCCCCCGCTATGCCAGCTCTGGACTCCCCCACACCAGAGTCTGCCGATGCCCCTTGATCCCAACCTACAGCCCCCTCTGCTGGTCCAGCCCCCCCCGAACTTTGCCTCACCCCTCTGTCCTGCCCCAGCACCCCCTAGCTATGCCAGTTTCATGCCCTGGAAACGCACCCTGCATCCTGACCCCAGCTCGGATACTACGATCTCAGGTGTGAAGATCTAGTGAGGAGAGACTCCTGCTGGTGGGCCCTGCAATGTGCCCACTGGGTGTGTGTGGGGGGTGTTACAGGTCCCCCCCGCCCCCCGTGCCTGATCTGCACAGGGCAGCAGGCTGTTTCAACCCCAGCTGATGAGACTTGGGGCTTTAGCTCATGCTTTTAGCTCGGGTTCGGTCCCTGGTGAGTTGGCCGAGCCGGTGGCCATCACCTCTACTTTGGCTGAGAGGCCCAGCATCCCCTCCTCCCTGTGACTCAACCTGCTGGGATCAAAGGAAACCCAGGGCTTGATCCCGACACTCCCTGAAACCATGGGGAGACTTTCCCTGGACTTCAGCGGGCCCTGGAGCGGGCTGGCCTCCTGGGAAATCAAGCGGCTGGGATGAGGGGAGGCGACTGGCTGGCGAAGCCGTCTGCCGAGCCTGTGAATCCCTGAGAAGGAGCCAGCTGGAGAGGTCTGGGCCTCTCCCCTGGCATTAGATCGCGGAATGTGCCACGCTGAGGTGCCTTTGATTGGAGTGATGGCTCCCAAAGCCCCCCTCACTTCCCCCAATTCCCAGGCCTCTCTCCAAGCCGTCAGGAATAACGGGCACGATTCATTTACAGGGGTGGAGGAGGATGGGGAGGAGGGAGCCAGTACAGTGGGCTGGAACCGGAACAGAAACCCCGATTAAACCAGTTTGATCCATGGCTGATGGCAACAGCTCAAGGCCGGGCCTTGGGGCGAAGGGGAGGCAGGGCTGAAAGGAGCAGGGAGAGGAGAGTGGGAGGGTGGTTCAGTGGTTATGGCCCTCACATGGGACTGGGATCAATTCCCTGCTCTGGCATAGGATTCTTGTGCAGCATTTCAGTGCTCTGTGCCTCAGTTTCCCTCACCACAAAATGGAAGTAGTGACACTGACCAGCTCTGAGAGCTTCCAAGCACTAATGTAAGAGCAAGGGGGGGTGGTTGTCGCTATTTCCAGAGGTGGACCTAGACCCACAGTGGGTGTGGTGTAGGTTTCTGTGTCTCCCCTGACGTTCTGTACAGCTGCTAAGGGTCCGGCTCTAAAGTTCCCACTTGATCATTTGAGCTGGCCGAACATTTCCCACCAGAAGGTGTTGGTTGGTTTTTTTGGATGGAAAATGGCGATTAAAGCCATTGGGGATGGGCCAGTGGGTGGGGCACCCGAGCAGGATCCGAGAGAGCGACGTTCAGTTTTTGCCTCTGCCACGGGCGTCCAGTGTGACCTGGGGCAAGTTGCGTAGGCTGGGTCTGGGGGACCCGGGCTGGTGGACTGGGTGTTTCCCAGCCTGTGTTTGAGTGTCCACACTGCATTGTTAACCCCAGTTTACAATTGCTGGACCTGGGTCCCACAACTGTGCTAACATGACCATGCTGCACTACACAGACTTTCGGACTTGGGGCTGAGGCCTGAGCTGCGTCCACAGTGCAAACCGAAGGGGCTTGGACCCACGTCACGGCGGGACTCGGGCTCTGACCCACCCCCCCAAGAAGGGCCCTAGGTCCCAGGCTCTGAGTGACCCGAGTCAGACTGGTGTGTGTGTGGACGGAAGGGGGGCCTGGGCTCAAACCTGAGTCAGAGCATGGGCGTGGTGAGCAGTGTAGACACACCCTGGCTCAGCTTCCCCATCTGGAACATGGAGAAAATATGTCCCAGCTGTGAGGATCAAATCCATTAGTGGGTGCGTGGAGCTCAGATACTACCAGGGGGAAGAGCAGCTAAGTGGATAGGCATTGGGAGGCATGTGTTATAATGTTTTGTGATTACAACCCTTCCCATCAGACCAGCTCTTCTCCTTCCGCCGTCCCCAAACACACAGCGCGCAGCAGTTAACGTTTGCCGAGCCAGGATATTCCTGGGCAGCAGGGGAGAAAACACAGCTCTTTAATCTTCCTTATTGCTCCATTGCCTTCTCCATTCCAAGTCCTTTGCAAGAGGTCATTAAAAAGCAATGAAGGAACCCGAGCACTTTGTATCCTTTGCAGACAGGACCGTCAGCCAGAATCATGGCTTCAGTGCGTCCCCACTGGGGTGGTAAATCAAAGGGAGTAGAAACACAATCCGTTACCGAACGAGGGTGAATCAAAACAAGGGGCAATTGTCATCGTCTCCTGAAAGGAGCTGCCAGGCATCTTTGATACTCAGGGAAGGGTTGTTCTCAAGTCACCAGTTCTCGGGAAGCGATTGGTTTCTAAACAGGCCTGAGACACCAGACACAACGTACCGAGCAGAGGAAATGTGCAGGAGGAACATGCCAGCTGAGTCTAGGAGATAAAACATCCCTCCCGCGATTATTTATTTATTGCTCCTTAGGTGCTGAGGAAAGAACGGACATATGCCCTGTGAGTCACAGGTGCTGCCGGCCAGCTCTGCAATTAAGAGTGCAGGGAAGGGGAGGTGGAATTTTTCCACTCACAAGTTTTCACTCAAATCCAGCTCAGGTCGCTAATGACCAAGAGTTGGCCCTGCTGTCACAGATGGGGCAGGTGGGTCTCAGGAAAGGCTGGTGAGGATGGATCCTGAGCCAGTGTAATGTCCATGTAACTGCAGCCGGACTAGCCCAGTGTTAGCCAGGAGCTGGAGGCTGAGTGGGTGAGGCGAGGTGAATTCCTCCATCATGCCTAGAAGCAGCCCCTGGTGAGATGAGAACTCAGGTGCATGATTTGTGCAGGGGGAAGGTTGCATGCGATGCACCGAGCAGATCGCAGGCCCTAGGTTCCCATGTCAGCCCCTTTCACCAGCACGAAATTCACTTCAACATTAAAAGAGCCAGTAACCGGCCCTGTTCCCCTGATCCAGGGGTCAGTGCCCAGAATCAGTCGCTGCCGTGGGACTTAATTAAAGTTATTTGTTGTAACTTTAAAAACCGGTTGTTCAGCACTCACCTGGGATCCTGTCCAGCCGTAGAGTTAACCCTTCTGCTGCTGCCCACTGACACGCCGTTGTGGTCAGTGTAGCATTAGGGCACCCCTGGGTCCCTGGCCAGTGCAGCAGGGGCACCCCACCTGGGCATATCTAGAATACTCATCAGCCACCCAGCAGCCAATGTAAGTGACACACAGGAAGCCCTGGGTGGACGTTTCTCATCCTGCACCTCTGGGAGGCCTAGATGTGCTTCTTACTGCTGGACCTGCCTGTCACATCTCAGCTGGGTGACAATTTCCAAAGGTGCCCAAAAAGAAAAGGAGGACTTGTGGCACCTTAGAGACTAACCAATTTATTAGAGCATAAGCTTTCGTGAGCTACAGCTCACTTCCTCAGGTGCCCAGGTTTCTTTGGCTCTGGCCCAGCACCCCTCTGGGTAGAGCAGTCACCCATTCAAAACTTCCTTCCCTGGTGCCTAAAAGCCCTGAACAGGTAGTTCCAGGGTAGCTGTGGGGTCATCCAGGGTGGCAAGTGAAAGCCAAGCACCCAGCTTGCCAGCCCAGCAGCCTGCAGCCAAAGCAACAGCTACATCCAGATGTTGTGATGACATAATGGACAGGGGTCAGGCTGGGAGCAGCCAGGGTGGGGTGGGGAGGGAATCAGTCTAACTCCCCGTTAGCACTCTGCCAGCCAGTTCTTCAGAACAGGAAAATCTTCCCAGTCAGATTCAACCATATTTGCCTTGATCATGGACAGATGGCAGAGAGCAAAGTCCTCTGTCTCCTCGGGGCTGCTTAATGGGGTCTGAGATAGACCCATGTGGATCTAGATCATGCCAGGGTTTGGGGCAGACCCATTTCTAGGTTGCATCTCTTTGCCCGAAAAGCATGGACTACCCCCAGTGACAAGGTTCCCGCAAGACATGGGTTTGAGCCTTGTGGGGTCAGAGCGAACCTAAGGGGTTAGAGCTGGCCCAAGTTTTGCATTCAAAATGTTTTCGCCACAAAAAGTGGCTTTTTGGTCACAATGAAAATTTCCACTGGAAATGTCAGTTTTCTATGAAATTTCAGGGGCTTTCATGGAAACTCCCCAAGTGACCAAATACCCCAGCGTTTGGCGACAAACCCCCAAAGGTTCTTTGGTTTGGGGATTTTCAAGGAAAAACACAAAAGCTTTGGAAGACAATTTTTGATAAAAAAAAAATGAAAGAAAAACATTGTAACTTCCATCAAAAACGTTTACAGGAACAAAAAGTAACTTCCCGACTGGGTCTCGGGATGGAGGCTCGTCTGGGCCAACTGAACCTCCTCATGGTGCTGGAGAATTCACCCAGGAGACAAGAAAATGGGGGCAGGGGTGAAAGGAAGCTAACCAGTTAACTAGCCACCCAAGGTGTGACTTCAACAGGAGCGTGGGGGGAATCAACCGTCACAGTGTATTGGAGACAGCAGGAGGGGAAAGTCGTATGCTGAATAAACACGTATCAAGGAGACAAATCCAGAAACGCAAGTGACCCCTTCTCACCCATCCTCAAATAAAATGGGACTCAGATCCAAACCCCGCCCCGCATTTTTGCAGACCTCTAATAATTAACCAGGAGGAGAGCAACAGCAGGAAAGACAGATGAACAGTCCTAGTCAAGAAGCATCTGATGAGAGGCAGAGAGGGAGAACCACTTCAGAGGCATCACTTAGCCTGTGATCAGCAGGGGCTGCAAACCCACCAGGGGTTAGAGCCTGACCTTGCAGCCTCAGCAGGAAGGGGAGTGCATTGCATAGCAGCTGTGCCTGATCTGGGCTTCGTCAGCCACTCGCTCCGACAGGACAGCGTCACCGACGGGCAAGCCGCTGGCCAGACATACGGATGGGCTCTGGGACTGGGAGTCAAGAGCCGCCTTTCCGGCTGCTGCTGCCTGTCTCCTCCTGCAGATGGAAAGGCTACCGACTGGGGCAGGGGGTCATTGCCACCCCTGTGGGGGATGCTGCTGTGATTGAAATGCCAGCACCTGCCAAATGACACCCCTAACCAAAGGGCAGCGTCACCAGGTGCTCCTATAAGAGTTGCAGAGACCACTCCAGCCCAGCAACCAGCTGTTTCTGGTTTCCTTCAGGCCACAACCTCAACAGCTCTGAGGGATTGTAGGGCTTGGGGCCACCTGGGCTGCTGAGGAACGTAGGCATTGCATGATTGGATTCAGAGGAAGGTGACAGAAACCTTGCAATAGGCAGATGGGGGATAATCTACCCTCCTGAATAGTTCCTTCCTGACCCCATGATGAGAGGTTGGTTTATGTCCTGAAGCATGAAGGTTTGTTGGCCTCTTTCACAGTCTTTATGTTACCTTGGACCTGTCTGAATGTCCCCAGGGAAGGGGAGAGAGAGGATTTACTCCCCCTGGTTGAACACACCAAGAGCATCAGGCAAGGAAATCCATGCTTTTTAACGAGAATGACACATTTACATCAAGTATCGGGGGGTAGCCATGTCAGTCTGTAGCCACAAAAAAAACGAGGAGTCTGGTGGCACCTTAAAGACTAACAGATTTATTTGGGCATAAGCTTTCATCGGTAAAAACCCTACTTCTACTATAGCTTACATCATACATTTACATCATACATTCCTGAAGGATCGCAAAGCACTTTATAGGCCATGGACCCAATTTTCCTCTCTCACACATTGGTGTCCATCAGGAATGACTCCGCTGAAGTTAACGGAGTTAAACATGTAAAAGCAGGGTGACCGCAGAATTGGATCTGGAACTGGAATATGTTAGGATCACTTCCCCCACCACTGAAATGCAGCCACCTCTGGGTGAGAGCAGCACTTCTCACTCTAAGGTCATTTTGGGCACAGAAAGGCCTGTAAGAATGGTGCTGGATGCTTACGCAAACTCCTGGCTTCTGTTCAAGGGCTTGAACAAAGCGACCCTCGGAGCAACCCCTACCAGGTACAACGTTCGCTCGGCTCGCAGCACCACCTGGAATGATCTGTAGCCGCTGCCCATGTAGGGCACGCTGCCTTGCGGCCTGGCAGCTGACACTGGAGCGGTCAGCAGTTCCTTCCTTGGCTGCGGAGACAAGGACAGGACTTGGAGAGACCTTGTGTGTGGGGACGCTGGGATGCACTGATTAGTCACTCTGGGATCAAGAAACCCATGAGAGCTACCGGCTTTGTCTGTGTCCAGCAGCCTCACCAAAACATCCCCTAGTCCTGAGTCCTACTGTACCACCTGGGATCCTACAGTTGCCATGGAATGTAGGTACTGGAAGGATGGTAGGTCATAGATGGATGGTTCTTGGGGAGGTATCTATAGGAGGGGAGATCTCACCTACTCAGCCTTTCCCTCCCTACCTATTACAATTCTGCGACAAATTCTAGGACATAAGAAATATCTGTAACTGACCAAGCTGGTCTCCCTGCCTCAGAAGCAGTCGCTTCCCATGTTGGATTGACCAAAGGCCATGTGTAAAGCAGCTCCCCCTAAAGGATGGACTCTCAAGACCTCGCTCACCTCTGCCTCATTGTACAGGGCAGACCTGCATGCAGGCATGACGCCCAAGGGATGGAGAGGAATCATTGTCTGTGGTATATCGGGGAGGGGGCATGAAATGGAGCAAAGGGCAATGCAGGCGGGACATCGGGATAATCTTCTGAACGCGGAGTGCTCTGAGCATAGGGGGCATTCTCCCCAGGGACGTGCCAGACCTTCGAGCTCTGTTACTGGAGTCATTTGAAATTGAACAGCACTGGGCATGATCCGGTAGGAGGGAGATCCTGCCTTGCAGTGCTCAAAGGCCTGATCTCTCCCCAGCTTCTCTGCTTCACAGCTCAGTTCCGACCTGGCTAGAGGCAGGAAGAAGGGGGAGAGACAGGAGGGGACACTGGCATCCTGAGCCCCAGAACACAGCGGCTGCGAGAAGTTTTGCAAGATGTGTCTGTGGCAGGGTGGATGCTATTCCCAGCCCTGTGGGTGAAGCTCTGTCTGTGGATTCACATGGACTCCATTCCCCAGCAGGGATCCTTCAGCTCCAGGCAGAAGGTTTCACAAAGCCACAATTTTGCTCCAACTTAATTTTCCAAAGTTTTGGAATTTGCGCCGCTGTCCGAAGGCCATGGGCACAACCCGTCTCCTAAGCGGACATGCCTGGGGGAAGGCTCCCCCACTAAGGAGACCCCATGTGTTTCATAGATTTATAGATATGAAGGTCAGAAGGGACCACCATGATCATCCAGTCCGACCTCCTGCACCACGCAGGCCACCGAATCTCACCCACCCACTCCTGCGAAAAACCTCTCACCTATGTCTGAGCTATTGAAGTCCTCAAATCCTGGTTTAAAGACTTCAGGGTGCAGAGAGTCCTCCAGGGGATTTGCTCTGGCTTTGCATTAGGAGTCAGGTGTATTTCTGGAGCCAGGGAGGGGAGGCGTATTTCAATTGCATACATTACAACATGCCTAAAACCACCCTTCAGTTATTGCCTGGTGCTGGGATGTACAGGATTGGCCATTAAACAGCACCACCTGCTGGCCAAGTCCCCACAGCACACTGCAACTTCCTAGCTGGGGCGTTTCTAGAGGGCACCCTTGCTCTCCAGGTCTCTCCACGCCCTTTGCAAGGCATCGGACGCTGACCGGGCCCTGGCTGCACAGGCATTCTCATTAGGAGCTCTCACACCCCTGGGCTGCAACGCCTGTTTCGCCGAGAGGGTGAATTGCCACCCAGGGTTACGGGACCCTTAACTTCCACTGGGCCTGCGCTAGAGAGGCAGGCCGCAGCTGGGTGGAATGGCTCCTGCGGAACATGGCGCCGTTAACCCAGCAGCATCTCTCTAGGGACTCCCCCAGGCACGTCCCGGGGACAATCAGCGCCAGGGCAGGCATGCTGAGCCTGGACATGGGGCGGAGGGGCTTCGTTTTAGCAGCAGAGCAGGCGCACTCCACCCAGATGTGCCCCTGCGTGGCGTGGCAGGGCAGGGGAGAGTCACCTGGCTGCATTCCTGGAACATTCCCTCACGTGGCATGTGCCCCTGCCAGGGTTGGCCGCACAGGGGCAGTCTGGCTGAAGGTTTGTATGGTACAGAAGGCTGAGGAAGAAACCCCACAGATGGAGAGTGATGGAGCACCCTACCCCATGGGGGATCGCCCCTGTACAGGGGCGGATAGGCCCCTTGGCTACCTCCACATCCCCTGTTCCCAGCCAGAAGCCCCCAGACATCACAAGGAAGGCCCTGCATATGTTATTCCAAGCCAGAATGGAAATAGAAAGAAAAAGACATTTCCCGAGGAAGGTTCCTGAGCTCTCCAGCCCTGAAACACACAAACTCTGGGGCTCTCCCTGGCTCTCCAGTTCCCAGAGAGTTTGGAGGAACACAGCAAATTTTCGGTGCTGATCTGATGCCAACTTGGCCCAAGTTGCTCATCAATAGCAACGGGGTGAAACGTACAAGGGCACACAAGCTGCTCAGACAGCCAGGCCCCCCACTGGAGGAGGGATGGCCCCTTGGCTAAGGCTGCAGAGACCCCTCCCCACACACCCACACGCAGGAAATGCAAAGTGCAACCCATGTGTTTTCAGCGTGAGCGACCTTTTAGATCAAGGGAAGGCAATGAGACAAGATAGAGCAAAAGTAAAAATCAGAGAGAGAGAGAGACACACACACACACGTATGTACGTGCGACTCCTCTGGAACACGCTTCGCTGCCCCTGCTTCACAACAGGGCAGCTTCCCCAGCAGGCCCCCTAGGAACTTAAACGAGCAGTGCCCAGCAAACAAAATCATTACAGCTGCATACGCCACAGGTTCGATTCCTGCTTCTGCTGCCCCATTTCTTGTGAAACCTTGGGCAAGACATGTATGGGCCAGCCCTGCAGCCTTTTGTTAGATGAGTAGCCCCATGGATTTCAATAGGGCTACTTTCCTGAGTCAGTGCTGAATGGCTGAGGGTATAGTCTCTCTGTGCCTCAATTTACCCATCTGCAAAGTGGGGGTAATAATACTTCTCTGCTTTTTAGGGGGGTATATGTGGTTACATTCACACAGGAGTATAAAGTACTTTGAGGTCCTCAGGTAGAAGGTGCTAAAGAACTGCAAACCCTTATCCCCCATGTGTATAGCACTCACGTGACATGGCCCTAACTATGGTACTTGTCTGAGCACCTCACAATCTTTAACAGATTTATCCTCGCACACCCTTGTGAGGTAGGGCAGTGCAACAAACTCCAATTTAGAGTTAGGAAACCGAGGCACAGAGAGACTCACCGGGACATAATCCCAGATCTCCCAGGTGACTCATGCTCTAACATCCAGACCACCCTTGCTGGCTAGGGATCATGTCCCAAGAAGGGGGGGATCCCCCAAAATGTTCCTGCACTCCCCTTAACTTGTAATTAACTCAGTGTCCCAGGGAGACAAATGCCACAGAGAGGAGTTTCGGGTGGAGTAGGGGCTTGCACCTGGGCCTGCCAAGACCTAACATAGCGCTCGAATCACTGAGCCATCCTTCCTGGTAGTCATCGCACCTCATCCCCTGTAACACAACCCCTGTAGTTCAAAACTAACCCACTTCAGCTCTGCCTCCTCCCTGCGCTTATTCCATCTTATCAGTAAAACGCGGGAGGGGGAGAAACACCCCCCGCCCCTCTTTGTGTTTGAAGCAAGCAGGCCCCTGCCAGGACACCTGCTTTACATAATTGAGGCACGGTGCTGCCCAAGCAGCCCTGAGACGCGCACGCCGGTGGGTTTTAATAAACACAGCCATAATGTGACATGCAATTTATTATGAAACTTAAAGCAGAAAGAGGCAGGGAAGAGAGGAGTTTAATAATAAAACCAGCCAGATTCCCAATATTAGTCACGGCAAACAGATGAGGGTCTTCAGCTTTGGCTAGGCTGTTTTAATGAATAACAGCTAAGTTGGTCTCCTGAGATACCGAGGGCCGGGATCCTGCATTGGGGAGGGTGAGTTGGCCACCGGTGGCTGGGGGTTTCTTTGCTAGAGCATCTGCTTGCAACTAGCCCCTCTTCTAGTTCCCCCATTAAGCTCCCAGCAGAGCTCCACCCAATGTTCAGAGAGATAAGCCTGTACCAGGCCTACAGCACCCAGGCCAGGCCTGAGGGAGTGCCCCATGTGGGATCTAAGCAGCAGAGGCTGGTCATCCAGGGCCAGAGAGAAACTCAGAGCCTGTCTGTCTCCAGCAACCTCAGTGAAGTAATCACAGCTGAGACTGGCATGGTCTTTGCAGTGCAAAACAGCAGAGACTCAAATCCCAGGATCTACCCCACCCTCCTGACTGTGACTTTCAAAATTCAGATATAGAGAGTCTGTGGGGAGGGGCACTTCTACTCATTAGCAGCAACTTCCTCTAGCATTGTAGGGACACCCACAATCAGCCTACCCCTAGCTTCCATGACCTCTATCTATCCCCTCCCGCATTCTCTATGGAGTAGAGGGGATTTTATAGTCCTTCTGCTCCCACAAGGCCTTCAGCTTCAAGCCAGCAAATGCAACTAATCCACCTGACCTCCCCTTTATAAAAAATCTCCCGCTCTAACCTGTCCCTTCCCCAGTCAGTGTATTTATAGGCAGGAAATAACAATAACAACAAGGAATAACAGGAAATAACCCGCACTCTTCAAAGCTACCCCCTCCATTCAGCTCAACCTGCCCCGCCCCGCCCCGCCCCACCCCGCCCCGCCTTGCCTTGCCTTGCCTCTCCTCTGCTAAACCTAGCCCCAACTGCCTTATTCCCACTGAGCATGCTCCAGGAAGGCTTTAAAAGGGGGAACATGAGCTCCCACAGCCCCTTAAAGGAAATCCCGAGGGCTCGGTGTGCAAAGGGGGGAGGAACAGGCTTCTTAGAAGGGGAGGTTATGCCTTAAGGAGATCCAGAATTTAAATCTCCCTCCCCTAAAATTAGCTTGAGCAGTGGGGGTGTCAGCCTGTTTCCCTGTGTGCGTTACAAACTCACCTGCAAACCCTCACGTGCTCTGCTCTGCACAATTGCTCATTTTGGTGCAGAAACGGTGGCAGGCTGGAATAGCAGGGGGCTGCGGGCTGGGATGGAGGGGCAGCTGCAGAGCCGTGTGTGCAGAGAGCCCAGGACTGAAAGAGCTGGTCTTGGGGGATGTTGGCCGAGCTGCAGGGGGCCCAGAAGGCGCTGCAAGCTAGAACTGAGATAATGGCAAAACACACCAGGAGGCAAGGGAAGGGATAGCATACGGGGTTGCTGCAGGTCCTGACTGGGGTGCCTTGGCAGATCCTGTGGGTGGCAGAGCAAAAGTAGCCAGTGCGAGGTAGGACAGGCTTGTGAGACCCAGGGGCAACTTACCCAGTATCTACCCAACAGTGCACGTCCCTTCCACTGCGTACTAATCCATCCACACAGGTAAGGACATAGCATTGCTCAGTCCCTCTCCTCAGCACTAGCCCGGCCCTTCACACACACTCTCAAACGGATTTAGGCTGGCGATTAGCTGCAAGGCGCTCTTTAGTTAAATGGACAGTGGGGCGCACCGGTGTCTGACGGTACTGTGGCTGCTGCCATTCATTATGTGTAACACCGAAATGTGACATTGGCCGTTTCTTGGTACACCAGTAGGGTGACCACAGTTAGTACAGGGAAATAGCGCCATCCAGTGGACAAGCTGTGGAACTGGGAGTCAGGAGGAAAGGTGGGTTCTAATCCCGGCTCTGCCATAGGCATGCGTATGTGTTCCTGGGTATGTCACATTAATGTCAATCGATTGCTCCCTGCCTCAGTTTCCCCATCTGTATAAATGGGGATAATGGTGCCTGCCCTTGTGATCTGCTTATGTTTTGTAACATGCTCTACTCCCGGGGGAATTCTGCACCAAAAAATTTAAAGTTCTGCACACTGTATTTTAAAATTCTGCGTATTTTATTTGTCAAAATAACACTATATACTCACTCACAGCAGTCTCAATTCTTTTGGTAATTTATTTCAAAATACCTGTCAGCAAGTCTGTCTGTAATAATACAGACACACAAAAGGTTCAGGAAATGTGTTCTGACAAATAGATTCCTTAGTAGGTATATTAATACAGAACTTTGAGTAATAATTCATTTAAACTACAATACAGAACTGTATTTCTCGTACCCCTCAGAAGCTGTACAAGGGCTTGGAGGGAGTCAGGAGTAATGGAGGAGCTGAGGGAGGGGGAAGTAATTGCTGGAAAGGAGCCTGGGGGTGAACTTGGACAGTTGTTAGGTGTGGGTGGGAGAAATCTAGAACAGTTTTTTGGAGGGGGGAAGGATTGTTAGGGAGCCTCCCCTGTGCAGACCCCTGGCTTACTCCTAGCCTCTCGCATTCAGCTGCAGACAGGAGGAAACCACCCCCGTATAAGCCTGTTGTAGCTTTGCACAATTGGCCAGGTGTGGTGTGGGTTATATTTCCAGAACTGGGTCCCCCAAATCAAAATTCATTTGGGAGCAGGGGGAAGGGTTGGGTTTGAATCTCCACTGCCAGTCCCACCCCTGGCAGTGCCAGTTCTGGTTCACATGGGGCTGCAACCTCCAACTGAACTGCTGAGACGGGAGAGTTTCCATTATTTAAAAAAAATCCTTTGTTGCCAAAATTTCAGGTGACTAATTTGAGGCTTTGGTGTCATTGATCCTGAAATTCGAACCCTCAGTCTGACCCCTCCTCCCAGCCCTAACCCCAACCACTGGCCAGTGGGGAAGGGGGATCCCAAGCTAGCTGGGTGGATAGTGTGTCCATAAAGCCATAGGCTCTGGAGATACAAAGAACTGTTAGGGTCCCGTCCAGTCCATCTAGCTGGGATTATGTTGCGTTCATGGCATACAGAGAAATTAGATTTTAACTCCCCACCCATCTCGTCCTGGAAGCTTGCAACATCCCAGAACTTTATTTCTTAGAATCTAAAGCCTCTAGCATATAAGCCCAAAAGAGGAGTGAGACAAAGCAGGCTGCTCCCTAAAGCAGAGGCAAAACTTGCCCACCATGTGCTAGGTTGGCTTTTGCAGACTGCTTGCTGAAGTCCCAGATCAATTGCTTCCCTAGAAAGCCCCCTTGCCCATGAGCAGAAAACCCCAGAGAATTAAAGTGATAGTCTTTAGGCAAAGGCAGGGCTGTCCACCTCCCTGCTGATGCAGCATGGAGCATTCGTGTCTTGCGCCATCTAGCGTTCCTTCCAGGAGGACTCTCAGACAGTGGAAGCAATTCTACCGAGCAGGCCTCATCCCATATCTTAACCAGGGCTCTCGAGCTAGATAAAGCCCTGTAAACGGCCTTTTCCTCCCAGCTTATCTGAAGGGCTGGCGGTGTCGCCCATGAAGTGGCTTTTCAATATTTTCTCAAGTGGGTTGATAGCCAATGTGTCAAGACTGGAGTTTGCTTTGCACATGTTGTGTGTTACATACGGAGACTGGGTTATAGGTATCGATGTAACGACCAGCCTGAATCAGCGCTCAGATGACCTACGAGGTTTACTTGTGAGTTTGTTATGCAGGGACTTATTTTAATATAGGGTTTTTTTGGCAGATTCCCCTTCCTCCCCCCCCCTCCATTATCTACAGCCACATCCCCTCTAGGTGTGATGGGGAGATGATCCCTGAGATAGCCTGGTATGGGTCCAGTAAGGGATTTGAAGACTAGGAGCAGGACCTTGATTCATAGATTCTAGGGCCAAAAGGGACCAGAGAACTTCCCCAAAATAATTCCTGTTTGAACTAGAGTGGATCTTTTAGAGAAAAGAGCCCAGCTTGATTTATACATCGCCAGTGACGGAGAATCCACCACGATCCCTGGTAAATTGTTCCAATGCTTAATTACTCAGTGAAACAATGGAGGAAGCAAAGCACAGCGGGGATGTGTTCCCAGTCCCTAGTCCTGCTCAGAAGTGGCCAGCTGTGTGTTGGACCAGCTGGAGTTTCCGACTAGCCGTGAGTGACAATCCAAAGTGGGGGTTTGAAGGGACAAATTCCTGGTTCATGGTGGCTTAGGAGCTTCATCTCAGGGGGTGGGGAAGTCTCCTGGAAATTGGGCAGTAGAAGCTGTTCCTGGTCAGTTGTTGCTTGCGTCTCAAGAATCAGGGACATGTCTAATAGGATGCCAAGTGCCTTCAGTACAGGAGCTGTGTCCTGGTCTTCGGAAGCAGATCAAGCCACTTCCGGCTTCCTACAAGCGTTGCTCCTTTCTTGCCTGGGTTGAGCTTCAGCCAGCTGCTTATCACCCATCGCAGGCATGATGAAAAGGAGGACTTGTGGCACCTTAGAGACAAACAAATTTATTTGAGCATGAGCTTTCGTGAGCTGCAGCTCACTTCTTCGGATGTGATGACATCCGTGAGAGGCCGTATCTTGCTTGAGGATGAGTGGCACAGCTTGGAGATTGGTGGCAATGGAACACGTTGTGTGGGAGACACTAACACTTCCTCTGAAGGGTCTCCTGCACGTGTTGAACAGGAAGGGACATGACAGAGCCCTGCAGGACATGTGAGGGCTCTTGGAGATGAGGAGCAATTGCCCATCATTGCTCTTTGGGATCCATGGGTGAGAAGCGACTGGTTCCAGGACTGAGCAGTGCCCACAAGCCCAACCTGGTCACGTAGGCTGGGTCAGCACCCCCTGGTGGTCTGCAGAGAAGTTCAGGCTGACTGTGAGCCACAGATGGGTGCTGTTGGTGTGAAGTTCCTGCCGCTCTTTCTATGACCAGAGAAGGCACATTGATTTGCAAGACTGTTGCTTCCCCATGTTGTGTGTAGATAGCCTTGTCTGTAGGGCTTGCGAATGGCAGCCATTGGGAACAGTGTCACTTTTCACTGGCCATGATTCTGCAGGGCTTTGACTCTCACTGGGCATTCCTTGTACATGGGAGCTCGTTCAATGAAGTAAGTAGAGAACTGTTTGAAGGGGCAGGATGTGGGTCTGAGAACTGGTGAAGGCAGTCTCCTGGAGATTGGGCAGTAGAAGCCGTTCCTGGTCAGTTCATGGGCCAGTTTGTTTATTCATGAAACAAAAACAAAAATAAGTACAAAGCAGCCCATCCGATCTGTCACTCAGACAACCATAGGATAACACATCTGGGCGTAAAATTCAGAAATAACCTTAAGAACCCAAACCAGCCCTGAAACAACCCTACAAAAATGATGAGTTTGCATAATCTAGGGTGTTTCCTGAACCGCCTGTTGGGCCAGTAATATGAGAGGACACTGATGTTGGTAAAACTAAACTGGCTCTTTATTAAGAGAACAATTTACAGAGATGCTGCAACTGCAGCTAGCATTCCAGCCATGTGCACACAGACTGACTTCCTTGTACCTCCTCCAAACTCTTCCCTGCTGCAACCCATGCTCCTCCCTCAAAGTTCCAGGCAGGTTGCTACATCCTGCCCGCTCCACTCACAAAAAAAATCCAATGAAGCATAAAATAAACAAGCAAGTATTGCATGACAATCTGGCATTCAGAAACACCCCTACAATAGCAAACCAGTGTGCTCTTAGTTCCTAGCCAACAAAGCATTTGAGCATGTGCTTCAAGTTAAACACATGCTTACTTGCTTTCTGGATTGCGACCTTAGCCAGCTCATGAAGATGGTTAGAGTGAAAATGCCCAGAATTATGGGGACAGCTTTTTAACTCTACATGCTCTGTTTCTAAACAATTAAGGGAGTGACATTAGTATTGGTGAGGTAATAAGAGTGTAGGACACAGGTTGTGGGCCAGGTCCTTCTTGGCTGGAGGCCCTTGCCATAGAAATAAGATGCTCTCAATGAATGAACAGTCAGTGAGCGCTGAGAGTACAAAAAGCAAGTGAAATTCCATCTCATGGCAAAGATTTCCCCCGCTGCCTCTTGGCTCGTCCACTTCACGTTGGTGGGGAGGCCAGAGATAAGATATGGAGCCGGTGTCTGTTCTTCCCGGGGGGAATGGGAAATAGGGGGGACAGAGCTATCGATGGGACCAGAGAAGTAGTCCGCATTTGTGTGTGAGCTGGCCTTGGAGTTAGCAAAGAGCACGAGTAGCCATCTGTTCATAAAGCCCCCGAGAGTGCTGGCTTCAGTCATTTCTGACACCCGGCTTTGGGTTATCTCCCTGAGCTCTGCACAGTGAAACAGCTTATCAAACAGTGGCTTAGCTGGCTGCTGTCTCTCCTCGCTGCGATTCCCAGCCCAGAGCTGCTCTCTGTCACCTTCCTCCTTTGTGACAGCCAGAGGCAGGCGGAAATCAGAGCCTTGCATCTGCTCTCTCACAAACCAAAGGTGATTTTGGTGCAACGGATCCAGATCCCAGCTAGTCTAGCCTTTGGGTCTGCCGCCCCAGAAAGTGACGGCTGCAGCTTCATAAAAGTAGAACCAAAATTCCAAGGAACCTGAAGAATCCTAGAAATGTAGGGCTGGAAGGGACCTCAAGAGGTCACCTGTTCCAGCCCTCTGTACTGAGACAGGCCAAGTCAACCTAGATCATCCCTGACAGGTGTTTGTCCAACCTGTCCTTTAAAACCTCAGATGACGGGGATTCCACAACCTCCCTGGGGAGCCTGTTCCAGAGCTTAACTAGCCTTAGAGTTAGAAAGTTATTCTGAATATCCAACCTCCATCTCCTTTGATGCAGATTAAACCATCCCTTCTTGTCCTGCCTTCAGTGGACTTGGAGAACAACTGATCCCTGTCCTCTTTGTAACAGCCCTTAAGATATTTGCAGACTGTTACCAGGTCCCCCCTCCTCAGTCTTCTTTTCGCAAGACTAAGCAGGTTTTTTAACCTTTCCCCACAGGTCAGGTTTTCTCAACCTTCTCTCATTTTCGTTGCTCTCTTCTGGACTCTCTCCAGTTGTCCTGGTCTTTCTATAAGTATGGTACCCAGACTTGGACACGGGACTTCAGCTGAGGCCTCACCAGTGCAGAGCGGGGCAGGGCAGTTGCTTCCCATGTCTTCCGAACAACTCTCTTGTTCGTATGGCCCAGAATATGAGCCTTCTTCTCAGCTGGGTCACGTGATTGGCTCCGGTTCAATTTGTGATCCACTGAAACCCCCAGATCCTTTTCAGCAGTAGGACCGCCTTGCCTTTTGTATTTGTGTATTTGATTTTTTCCTTCCAAAGTGTAACACTTTGTACGTGGTCTGTTTTCGGGATGGGAGACCTCCAAGGAAGTGGTGCTGGTTATTCAGCGGGTGGCTCCCTTCCCTATGGATCAGTACTTGGGGGTACTGTGTGGCTTGATTTGGTTGACATAAAACCAATTTCCCAAAATGGTTAAAGGGATGGGATGCTGGTTCCCATCTCCCAGTTTGGGCTGTTACCTTGTGGCTGCCTAAATTCCCCCTGCAGCTTGAACTGGAAGAATAATTCTTCACTTCCAGTCCTTACCACTTGGTGCAGCATCACTGTGTATTGTTAAAACAGCTGCCCCGCTCCACCCCAGAGGTGGCTGCGTTGCCATCAACGGGTGAAGCGAGCCCTGTATGTGGCTTATCATTCACCTGGTGATCTTTTGGGAGTTCAATGTACACTGTTTGGAGTCACAGTTGAAATGATTTTGCCGTCATAGATTCAATGATAATATTTCACCATGGGAATCACAAGGACTGTGAGAAGGTGATGTGGGGAACAAAAATGATTAGGGGTATGGACGGGCTTCCATATAAGAAGAGATCAATACAACTGGGATCTTTCAACTTGGAAAAAAAGATGACTAATGGGGGGATATGATTGAGGTCTATAAAATCATGACTGGTGTGGAGAAAGTAAATAAGGAAGAGTTATTTACTCCTTCCCATAACACAAGAACCAGGGCTCACCCAATGACATTAACAGGCAGCGGGTTTAAAACAAACGCAAGGAAGTATTTCTTCTCACAAAGCACAGTCAACCTGTGGAACTCCTTACCAGAGGATGTTGTGAAGGCCAAGACTATAACAGAGTTCAAAAGGAACTAGATAAATTCATGGAGGATAGGTCCATCAATGGCTATTAGCCAGGATGGGCAGGGCTGGTGTCCCTAGCCTCTGTTTGCCAGAAGCTGGGAATGGGCGACAGGGTATGGATCACTGGATCATTGCCTTGTGCTGTTCGTTCCCTCTGAATCATCTGGCACTGGCCATTGTCGGAAGCAAGGATACTGGGCTGGATGGACCTTTGTTCTGACCCAGTAGGGCCATTCTTATGTTCTTAACTAAGGGGTGCATTAACTAGGGGTGTGAAGTTAGTGGGGGTTTTATTTCTGTACTGAAGCAGATTGTCTCAGGGTATTTGGGTGTTCTTATGTTATGTTCTTATGTGGTAACTATCTACCAACGGCATAAAAAAAGGAGGGAGGAGTCCCACCTACAATCATGCTGAGTAACCATGTGTGATGAGCCCCAGCATGGGTCATGAGCAGGGAATGAACCTGGACCTTCAGCACCAAAGCATCTCTCTCTATCACTTGAGCTAAAGGAGTAGCCTCCCTTAACAGTTAGCAGTAAAAGGCTGTTATCCTGTGGCAGAGCGGCCACTAGTGAGGAACCCGGCATGCACACTGCCAGTGTGTTACACACGGTGTGCAACATTTTGACAACTGGGAAGACCTAACAGGGAAGGGTGTTCCCATAACCTCTTGCATTTCTATAGCACCATTCACCTCAAAGCCATTCACAAAGGATGGTAACATCCAGGAATTGTTCCACTGGTGACTACTGGGAATGGAGGGTTGGGCAAAAGTTCTTATATTAGACAAACAGTCGTCCTTATGTTTAAGGGCCCTAGTGGAATTCGATGTGTCAAATCACTTCCCTTCCTTCTTTCTTACAGCAACAGAGAGGCAGAACAATAGGCAAAAAGCTGCCCTAGTTGTCTTTCTACACCGAGGTCAATAAGATGGGGAGGGGGTCAGGAGATCTGATTCAGAGATTATTCTGAGAGTCAGACAGTTTAAGGCCAGAAGAGACCCTAAAGATCATCTCTAGTCTGACCTCCTGTATATCTCAGGCCAGAGGATTTCACCCAGTTACCCCACTGTTAAACTCAACAACTGGTGTCCGATGAAAGCACATTGCTCAGTCTGGCTCTGAAGCTATCAAGAGAACCCACTGCTTCCCTTCGTAGCTGTGGGGGTTGATCGACTTTGCTGTTCAAAGTCTGCACCTTATTTCTGGTTTGAATGTGTCTGGTGCCAGCTTCCAGCCGTTGGTGCTTGTTCTTTTTGCGCTAGATTAAAGAACTGGGTATTTTCTACACCATGATTAAATCACTACTTGATCTGCCTGGACTGGTAAAGCCCTTGATCAGATCAGTAGATTTCCCAGTTTGCTGTGGGCCACAGCTGTGTAGAAATGGGCTCCCCTCAGAGCAAATGGATGGGCCAGAAAGAGTCGCTCAAGAGAAAAATAAAGAGCCTCTCTAAGAGTTGAGTGTGTTGCCCCCATAGTGAGCTTAGTTCCTTCCAGCCTAGCAAGAAAGGCCCCCTGGACCCCATCCCCTCCCGTAGCCAGATATTGCATGACTACACCAAGGCTACAAACAGCTGGAATTAGGGAATGAAGGGTTAAGCTTTGCAGGGCCTGAGAAGATCAGATTAAACCAACTGCACTAAACAAAACCCAAACACCCCCGTGCCCCCTGTCCTTATCCACATCTTTTATCTGAAGCCCTGAAGAGGAGGGAAGTCAGGGCACTTCCCCTGTTAGCATCTGATGGGGAACAGAGCTAGCGCCAGGCGGAAATTGGTCATGACCATGTGCAGGGATGGGGAATTGGGCTGGTCAGCGCGGACAGATAAGGCTGAA
This sequence comes from Lepidochelys olivacea, assembly GCF_965140295.1. Taxonomy (NCBI): domain Eukaryota; kingdom Metazoa; phylum Chordata; order Testudines; family Cheloniidae; genus Lepidochelys; species Lepidochelys olivacea. The sequence goes on from NC_140417.1 coordinate 123,336,074, forward strand.
GAGTAATGAGCTCAAGCAACTCCTGCACCCTTGGGGAGGTGGTTTTCCTGGTGAACACTGCAGGTTGAGCCTCTGGCTCTTTAAATGCACAGTGGTCATGTCACAGAGACTTGGGAACCCGGAGGATCAGGTGGGAAAGAGCTTAAAAACCGTCGTTCCTCCCAAGGTGACTTTGGTCCAAGTTCGGTTCTCTGCCAGACCCATGCGATCCCACTGACTCCCAGTGGAAGTCCAATGAGCTCTTGGGTAGGGACCGTGGATTGAGGGAAAGAGGACACGGAAAAAGACATCTGGCGAGAAATGGTTGATTTAACTGGAAATACAATTCACTGGGCATCCAGGGGCTGGCAGTTTTGGGTTATAGGGAACTGGAGCCTTCCTCATAGAGCCGGCCCTCACACCAGAAAGCCATTCCCATGTGTTTGGTAGTCTGCTTGTCTCAAACCCTTCTCTAGTGGGCTGGTGTCCAGTTGCTAAAAGTTGGGAGTCTCAGCACAGACGCTAAGGGTGGAACGGGCCTTGGAGTTTCAACTGCCCTGTGCCCCTGGAACGAGCCCTTCCGGGGCAGCGTTGCCATTCCCTCTGCCTGTGCTTGGACCGGTTCTGTGGCTAGAGAGTTTGCAGCTGTTAAAGCCCGAAGGGAGTGTTCCGATTCTCTAGTCTGACCTGCCAAAGGCAGGCCTGAGAACCTCGCTCAGCGATTTCTGCCCTGTCACTTGTGGTAACGCGAGGGCATCTCTCTGCGAAAGACAGCCGCCCTTTCGGGTTGTCAATCTGGCGCTGCGTTTGTTTGAGGGATAAAGGCTTGCAAACCTGCCGGGGGTTTTGGCTCCGTGTTTAATTAACTTTGAAAGGCTCTCGCGGATCGCGGGCTCTGCAGCCGTGAGTGACTTTCTGGAAAAGAGCTTTATTGAAAAAAGGAGGGTCTTGGCCCTGACGTGCAGCATTTCCAGTGGGAAAGTCATTATTTCCGCTCATTTGTGTGTGGAGAGGGAGGCAAGCTGGTGGAGGTCTTAAATGAGTCGTCCGCATACGGGGAGCGTGTGTGTGTGTGATCAGATACATAAGCACTGTGATGGATCTGGAGCTGCTCTGTAATAATTTAGGAATGCTGTTGTATACTGCCCTGGTCATTGGAATGGTCACTCTGTGGCTATATTGCTTTTGTTTAATAGGAGCCTGTCATGAAACAACAGCTCAAGCTAAGCTACCCCACGCTAAACACTGGAGGGCTGTTATGGGACAAAGGCTCTCAGGAGTCTGGCTCGACCTCCTGTGGAACCTACCAAACTAGTTTGGACGAGCAGGCCCAGGAACGGACAAGAACAAAGGGACAGCTGGGTTCGAGGGGCTGTCTCTAGGGAGGAGGTAATTTGTTGCTGGGGAACTGTTCCAGGAAACCGGACTGAGGCAGACACCCAGTGGGGACTGCCCAGGTTAGCATCAGGGGTAGGTAAGAGACACGGGTGCGCAGGCGGTTTGCAAATCCTCTGTTCTCCCTGATGCTTGGTTCCTACATGCGAATAAACAAGGCTTTGGTTCAGGGTGGCTGGTGGGTGTTTCTAGTCACGACTGGTCTCTGGCTCCTGGAGGGAAGAATGGCAGGTGCTGAAGTGCAGTAGATACACAGGGGACAGTAGCCTAGGGCTTGGCCTGGGTGGAGAACGGTGGCATCCCAGCCCAGGGCTTCAATACAGGTGGATTCAAGCCATTGCAGGGTGTGGATGGGGCGGCACTGGGAAACTTGGCTACAGAATGGCCTGGGCACAGATTCCTGCTTCCATGCCACTTCAGCCTGCCCATCTGATGAGAGCTCATGAGCTAAGCAAGGTGGGACTTGGTCAGCCCTTGCAGGGGAGCCCCCCAGAGCATGCCAAGGTGTTTCAGGTGGAGGTGTTGGTGCACAGATTGGGAGAGCGATGCACCCTTGGGGATTCATATACCAAGAGCTATTGGCCCTTCAGGGGAGATGAAAGACCCTCGATACAGATGTAAGCGATGACTAGCCCGGGACTCAGAGGGCTGCAGTTCGCTGTGATTTTTGTCCCCAAGCAGCCTCCTGGCTCTGCTGGGGTTGCATGGAGGGATGTGCATGTCAGAGCAGAGCTGGGCACCTGGAAAACCTGAACTCCCTCATCAGCAGGAGAGTAAACGGTCAATGCAGGTAGTCAGCCCCCTGGCTTCTCCAGTGCTGTTTGTGTCATGCTCATTTCGCTGGCCCGCTATTGCCAGGTAAGTTGCCATGGGTGCATTAAAGCTGCTGGATTTAAGAATGTGGGGGAGGCAAGGAGCTTGGGCTAGGCTCCAGCTCAGAGCTCTCCCCCACCATTTATATTATGCTATTCAGCTGAAAGGAGGGTTGGGATCCTGTGGGCTCCCCCCCACCTCAATCAGCCTACTTGAAGATGGCTTCTTGCTGGTCCTCACGGAGAGCCATCCAGAGAGCAAACCGTTCTGCCAAGGCAATGCACCAGGGGCCAAGTATTTCCAAATGACTCCCTTGGGGGAAGGTGTCTCCGGTCACCTCCTTAGCCCTTCCCCGGCAAGACTGCCTTGCTCATTTCCAGGAGCTGAGCCTTTGCATCCAATTGCGCTTCCTAGATCCCTCTGCCACGTGGGGCGGCCTCCCTCCTGGCTCCTGCTCAGGCAAGCGTCTTTTTATTTCAATGGACAAGCCCAGGAATAGATTCCTCAGTCAGACATCCTCCTCCACTCCCACAGCACATGCTTCCCTGGGGCCCTGAGGTTATTACAGGTGAAGGGGACTGTGCGGGCAGGGGACCCCCTAAAATATAGGTAGCACATCTCAGGGTATAATCCCAGAAAGGAAGCATGGTGCAGTGGTTATGGCACTGGTTTAGGATTTCGGAGACCTGGGTTTGAGTTCCGGCTCTGGCACAGAGATCTTCTGTGGGCTTGGGCCAGTCACTTAATCTTGCTATAGATCAGTTCTTCCTCTGCAATGGTGGTGAGAACACTGCCTTGCAGTACTGGGGTGCTGTGGGAGTAAATGCGCTAAAGATTGTGAGGTGCTCAGACACGGCAGTAACAGAGGCCACAGAAATGGCAAAAAGGGAGGTTAAAATTAAAGCCTGTCACCAAAAGGCCCTGGCTGCCCCTCCTGTTCTGAAGCCATAACGAAGACAGACACTGCACTGTGCCTTGGCAGGAGTCGTTGACATCAGCCCCTCTGCACATGCAAGAGCTAAACCAGATCCCAGCCGGTCTCCTCTGAAAACTCCAAGGGGAAAGGAAAGAATCCATCTTCCTGAGCGTCGCCCTTGGGATGATGAACAGTTCCGAACCATCCTGGAGCGGAAAACACGGGCCCCCGCTACCGACGTCACTGGGAATTCCAGAGTGGGGAGGGGAAAGCCGAGGGAGGAAGGGAAAACAATCCGGGCTAGAGCAGGGCAAATGGGTTTGAGCAAAACTTTTTTTTTTTTTTTAATATTGGAAAACGGCTTTTTGGACCAAACAAACGCTCATGAAAGAAATTCCGTGGTTGGTGAGAAATTGGAGGGTTTGACAAACATTACAAAAAATTCTGTTTGGGGGGTTTTCAGGGAAACTCCTCCCACAAGTGGAAGCAAAATTGGATGGACATGAAAATATTTTTATTTCATCAAAAATTTGAGTGGGAGAATAAATCATTTCCCAGCCTGCCCTAACTTCACCGTACAGGAGATGGTCAGGGCCACATTTTCAGAGTGTAATTTTTGCAAATAACTCTCTTCCTTTCTACACGTTCCGCAGGCATTAATGAACGAATCTCTCTTAGTTCGAGCTATGCAATGTATTCAGAGCCAGCAATTTATTAGTTAGCCATTAGCCCTATGGTCCTATGGTTTGAAAACTGTCTGTGAACAGATCACATTTTGATGAAAGAGCGGTGTGACGCTGCTTCTCAGCTGTTTATATTTCTACCTTTGAGTCAGTCGCTCATGAGCTCTTTGCCACAAATATTGCTTTTAAGGACCAGATAGTCACACATCAACCCCTGGTGTGTTTTGATTGGACATATAAGTCACATGGTCCTTTTCTGTTTCCCAATTGGAACTCTTAGAATGAGGTTTCTGGCAGAGACACTCACCATCATGAGTCTGAGACTTGATTTCTACAAATATTCTCCAGTGGTCACTTGGGAATGTGTGAGTTTTGCAACCAAGGGCTGGTCTTCACTAGAAAGTTAGCTTGACTCAGCTACATTGCTCAGGGGTGTGAAAAATTCACACCCCTGAGAGCTGTAGTTAAGCAGATCTAGCCCCTTGGATAAATTCATGGAGGACAAGTCCATCAATGGCTATTAGCCAGGATGGGCAGGGATGGTGTTCCTAGCCTCTATTTGCCAGAAGCTGGGAATGGGCAACAGGGGATGGATCACTGAATGTTTCCCTGTTCTGTTCATTCCCTCTGGGGCACCTGGCATTGGCCACTGTTGGCAGACAGGATCCTGGGCTAGATGGACCTTTGATCTGACCAGTCTGGCCGTTCCTGTGTTCAGTGTAGGCAATGCTAGGTGGATGGAAGAATTCTGCCGCTGACCGGGTGACCACCTCTCAGAGAGGTGGATTTACTGCTGTCACTACAGCGCTGTAGCATTTTCTATGTAGACGTAAGTGAAAACAAGGGGAGCTGCAGATGTTCAGTACCTCTGCAACGCAGGCCCATGATGTCTCAGGTGGGGCACCCAAAAATGTAGCTGCCCAAAACCAGGGGCCATTTTTGAAAATTTTGGCCTAAGCAACTTTTCAAAGGAGACTTCGGAAGTCGGTGGTGGAGCTGGGAATAGAAGCCACATCCACTGAGCCCTGGTCCTGTGACTGTACGGCCACACCACCATTCATCCAACTTGCATTAGCATCTTAGGATAGTTCGGCACGCAAATACGGTAATGGCATGCTCCCAGGGTTCCACCGCTACCATCTACACAGGCCTATTTAGGAGCTGGAGCTGGCTGAAAGTTTGCTGTCAAAACTTTTTTTGAATGATGGATCTTCTTTGGACAAAACAGCAACTTACAAAACCCACAATTCGTGTATCCCATGTTGAAAATCTGTCCCGTGGCCTGTTCTCTGCTCACCTTGAGCCAACAGAAACCTTGTATGCATAAGCAGAACCTTTCCCCAAATCGGTGCCTTTCTGAGACCATTGCAGGGTAATGAGTTTAATCACGGCACAGAGCAAGGTCTGTATACAGCCCCCACGGTATCAATTATTTATCTGATCAGCGATTCCTCTGGGGGCAAGAGGGGGGGAAAACCCCTCGGATAAAGGAATGTAAAACGAGGCTGTAAATTAACTCTTCTCCCTCGTTAATTCACTAACCCGCGCTGCACAGCATGCAAGCAGAGCTGCAAGGGTTAATGCTCTTTTAGCTCAGAGCCTCCCCCCACCCTCACCCCACGCTCCCAGCTGCTCTCGAATGATATAGTCAGGCCCAGAGTTCATGGGAGCTGTACCTGTGCTTTGTCTTCATCTGTCACCCCTCCTGACAGTCAGATCCATCTTAAATTGGGAGAGAAGGGGGGGAAAGCAATAATTAACCTCTGTGCAGCCCGCTCCCGAAATACCGCAGCCCGGTGATGCACAAGGAGACATCCCTGACATTTTTATTGCTAGGCCGTGCCCCCGTTCTGTGTGGAGGAGTGAATTCTGCAGGGCTGGGATACCTGAGACTCTCATTCCTGTCGGAGAGACGGAGAGACGTTGGCACTTGCAGCCTGTCCCAGCTGGAGTGCATTAATGAATGTTCACCGCCACAGCCTGAGTTCTAGGAGGATCCCCCTCCAGCAGCAAGATTTTCATGCAGATCCAGGTTTTTTTTACACCCTCCCAAGTTCAAGGTGTTTGGATCTGGGTGTCTCTTTGGTACCCAAATGGCCAGGATTAGGAATAACATTGCTGTCGTCAAACAAACCATTCTCTAACAGGGCTCTGGATGGATGTATAATTGTAAGACAATTTCTTATTGTTATTCGTTATTACCGTAGTGCCTGGGAGCCCTCATGATGGATCATTGTACTAGGCCCTGACAAACAGAACAAAAAACCATCCCAGCCCTAGAAGTTTCCAAGCTACATTTCTTTATACCCAGTTTCCCTTTGTATCGCTCCCAGTGTCATTCCCCAGGCCCTGAAGGGTTTCTACTCTTTGGGGCAAAGGAGTGGTCACGACTCAGTCAATCCAGGGAAGATCGGGGCCCGATTATGCTCGGTGCTGTCCAAATACACAGTGAGAGATGACCCCTGTCCCAAAGCGCTTGCAATCTAAACAGACAAGACAGAGACAGGCACTGTAATGTTCATTTGCAGATGGGGAACTGAAGAACAAAGGAGCGATGAGATGATCAGTCTGGGAATAACACCAAATAGAGAACATTTCTCATAGAAGAGGGTGTGATGCTGGCAGACCAGGTCATGCCAGAGTGAATTCGGGCCAATTCACTTGTGTGTTATTACAGATCAAAGTGATTGTCAAAGGTAGAAGAGCGTATTTGGTGTTTAGACTTTGTAAAAGGAAGGGGATGTTACTTGCATTGTTCTCACTTCTCTGTTCCCTGTTATGATGCAGCAGCAGCAGATGCTGACACCCCTGTCACTAAATAAACCATCACAGAAGCCTTGTGGAAGGCGAATGAAGGACGTTAACAAAAAAATGCTAATTTCAAAGCAAGTGGCCACTGTGCGTGACAACCAGAGGTCAGCGACTCAAAGTGCATTCCTCACTCACCCTCCTCAAAGGCAAAGCTCACATGGACAGAGATACTCTGTCAGCAGAAGCTGTAAGTCTGGATTCAAGGAAAGATCCTGGATCTCTGGACTGTCTGGACTCTTACAGGGAAGTGTACCAGATGCAAAGCGGAGATCCCCAGAGACAATCTGGGTACCATGCAAAGACTTCTGTTACATCACTGCCACCACTGGGAATTACAAACTGTGACTCACCTGTACATATAATTTACCTGCTTTAACCTCTCAGGAACCCTCACTTCCTGTTCTTAGGTAATAAACCTTTAGTTAGTTTACAATAGAATTGGCTGCCAATGTTGCTGCTGGCATTATCTTTAGTGTAAGATCCAGAGGACCTACTGGTCTGGAGTAAGTGACTGGTCTCTTGGGACTGGGAGCAACCTGATGGGATGTGATTTTTGGTTTGTGACCTTTTAGCCCAAAGTCCAGTTTGTCTGGGTGGGCAAGACAGGCTCAAGAGTCTCAGGGGACTGTCTGGGACTCCATGGTAAGACTGGTGCAGTGATCCAGGAGTTCACATTTGTCACTGGCTTAGTGAAATCTAATTACAGAACACACCACCAGCCTGGGGGTATCTGCATTCTGCCTGAGGCAGGCAATCCCGGTTGTGAGCCATTCCAGACAGCATGACAGAGGCTTCGTTATTCTAGCAGACAAAGGCATAGTGAGATCCAGTGGTGGGAAGCAGAGGCTAGACAAATTCTGACTGGCAATAAGTTGCAAGCTTTTTAGAGTGAGGACACTTAATCATTGCAACAACTTACCTAGGGGCATGATTCTGCACCACTTTAGGTCCTTCAGTCCAGACTGGCTGTCTTTCTAGAGGAGATGTTCCAGGTCATCCAGAAGTGATGGGGCTTGATGCAGTGACTGCTAGGGGGAATTCTCTGGCCTGGGTTCTGCAGGAGGTCAGACTAGACGATCACAGTGGTTGTCTCTGTATCCTGTATCGATGAAGTCATTGGTCCAAGATGTGTGGTAGATCTAAGAATAGAACCCAGGTGTTCTGAATCCCACACAAGGGCCTTAGTCACATGACCTCCAGCAAGGGGGCTAGTTCAGGATAGTAGAGGGTTTAATGAGTAGCTTGCTATGAAACGAGCTGAGCACTATCAATTCATCTCACAGGTGACATCAACGTGGCTAGTAATGACTTGTGGTTGCTACTAACCTTGCCTTAATTTGAGCTGGTGACTTCGAAGTTGGAAGGATACAGATACAACCTAGCCTTTCTAATGACACATGTGAACGTGTATCCTGTATAACTAACTGCTTAGCCATGGAAAAGGGCAACACAGCTAATTACTTAGATTCCTAAAATCTTTTGGCTTTTCTGGCCAAATTGTTTTCCCACAATAAAACTTTGGCTAACAACGGGTGTTTTACACTGAGCCTGCAGCATCCTGAGTCCCTAATAGAGCTCAGCAGCAGTTCTTGAATTTCAAAATAGTGCCAATTTTGAATTAAAAATTAAAAAAAACCTAGGGAAAACGTTGAAATTTTTGTGAAAATCATCTCTCCCCCCAAAGCCCATTTGTCAAACTGCTATAGATCTGGTTGAATTTTTTCAGATTTTTGACAAATTTCAGATTTTTACTTTTTTTCTAAAGAAAGAAAAGAAAACAAATTTTAAAAAAATGGGCAAAACATTCCCCCCCCATCAGCTGCCTCTTTTGTGCCAGCTTTGTTCCCTCAGGGCTAGATCCCAGGTTCTCCACTGGGCTCTTACTCCGTTGCCTTCTCTTGGAGTGAGGGATGCCGGATTTTGCCCAGTGAAAAACGTGTATTTGTAGCTATTTTTAGACAAATGTAAATGCCGTGGCACAAGTGTCCTGTGCTGTTTGAACAGGTTTTGTCCTATTGCCTCCCGTCTACACACACAGCATCTCACAGCCACGTCTCTATGACTAGACGCGGGTTGGCATTTGCAGTGTTGGGGTTCTGAGTTTTCCCTTGTCCTTAGTGAAAGGGTCTTTTGTCTCTACAGCTGAATAACAGGGAAGGTGCTCTCGGTCAAGACTGAGGTTCACTGGCAGAGCTGTCGAGGGGGAAGGGTGGGCTTAGCAGTGACCGAGCAAGGGGTGTTGCTGTTCAGGACGAGGTCAGTGACAGCTGGGGGGTAGTGGGGGAAGCCCCTAGGACTAGGACAGCAGGGCTGCTGCAGAACAAATCCATAAGAACTCAGAAAGAATTGAAAACAGGTTTCAGATTTCTTTCTAGTTTTATATATATATAAACTAGAAAGAAATCTGAAACCTGTTTTCAATTCTTGCTGAGTTCTATTAAGTAAGATTGCTGGGACAGTCAATCACAATGATTGCATTTCATTGAAGGCCATTTCCCGTTCAGCAGATGTTGCACCCTCGTAGCATATGAAAGAGAGAGAAAATCAATGCCAAAACAGTTCAGCAGAATCCTAGGCAGTGTTGATGAAAGGTGGCACTCCAGTGTAGTGAGTAGAGATGGGGATTTTGTATCAAGCAATTGTTTCATCCCACAGGGAAAACATATTTTAAATATTGAAAAGTTTGCTTTGCAAGCTGGCCTGAGCAGAGTCCCGGGGTTTTCTTTTCAAGGGGATAAACTGTAAAACATCATTTCTTTCTAGGGAGCCCTAGCCATAAAGGATGAAAACCTGGCTCTACTGAAGTCAATGGCAAAACTCCCATTGAGTTCAATGGCACCAAAATTTCACCCTAGTTGGTGAGCCAGGCAGCTGTCCAGGGTCCTGAAATAGGAAGCTTGCACGTGTAGGGAAATCAAAGAGAGTTCTTTGTGTGAGGCTTATTTTGAAGGGTCCAAGGTATCTCCATTTTCCTTGGAAAGACATGGGAAGTGAAGTCTTCCTGCCATGAAGCATGTCTGCAACAGCCCTGGATAACACAGCAAATCCATAAGAACAGCCATACTGGGTCAGACCAAAGGTCCATCTAGTGCAGTATCCTATCTTCTGACAGTGGCCAGTGCCAGGGGCCCCAGAGGGAATGAACAGGGAATTATCAAGTGATCCACCCCCTGTTGGCCCCTCCCAGCTTCTGGCAAACAGAGGCTAGGAACGCCATCCTTGCCCATCCTGGCTAATAGCCATTGATGGACCTATCCTCCATGAACTTATCTAGTTCTTTTTTAAACCCTGTTATAGTCTTGGTCTTCACAACAGCCTCTGGCAAGGAGTTCCACAGGTTGACTGTGCATTGTGTGAAGAAATACTTCCTTTTGTTGGTTTTAAACCTGCTGCCTGTTAATTTCATTTGGTGACCCTTGGTTCTTGTGTTATCTGAAGGGGTAAATAACACTTCCTATTTACTTCCTCCAAACCAGTCTTGATTTTATAGACTTCTATCATATCCCCCCTTACTCATCTCTTTTCCAAGATGAAACGTTCCAGTGTTATTAATCTCTCCTCATGTGGAAGCTGTTCCATTCCCCAAATCATTTTTGTTGCCCTTTTCTGAACCTTTTCTAATTCCAATATCTCCTTTTTGAGATGGGGTGACCACATCTGTATGCAGTATTCAAGCTGTGGGCATACCAGGGATTTATATAGAGGCAATATGATATTTTCTGTCTTCTTATCTATCACTTTCTTAAAGATTCCCAACATTCTGGTCACTTTTTTGACTGCCGCTGCACACTGAGTGGATCTTTTCAGAGAACTATCCACAATGACTCCAAGATTTCTTTCTTGGGTGGTAACAGCTAGTTGGATTCAAGAAAATGTCAACCCCCGCAATGGTCTGACATCTGGCTCCATGAGCCAAATCCTCATCAATTACCATTATGCATAGATTAGGAAACATTTATGGGGTGTGGCTTTTAGAGATGCTGTGCTACCCATGACTCCAAGGGAAGTCAATTATAGCTGCAGGCACTTGGCATCTCTGCAAAACAGGCCCACAACAAATTCACGTGGAATGCTAGAAGTGAATGTGCAGAATATTTACCTCAATGGCTGCTCTTTTGGCTTTTCCCATCCATGAGACATTCATTTTACCCTTGGCTAGTACATGGCATTGGTGAGGGGGACCTTGGAATGCCATGTCCAGTTCTGAGGTCCATGTTTTGAAAAGGATGTTGAGAAATGGGAGACAGTGCAGAGAAGAGCCACAGAAATGAACCAAGGGCTGGAGAAAGTGCCTTGCAAAGAGCTCAGTCTACTTAGCTTATTGAAAAGAAGATCTGGAGGTGACAAGGATGGTGTGGATGTACCTTAACCGGGAATAAATAGCAGGTCCTAAAGGGCTCTTCAAGCGAGAGAAGAAAGTCATAAGAAGAACCAATTTGAAGCCCCAGACAAATTCAAATTAGAAATAAGGAACAAGGTTTTACTGTGTGTGTGGGGGGGGGTGTGATTAACCATTGGCACAAACTGCCAAGGGGGTGGTGGATTTTCCATCTTTTGATGTTTTCTGATCCAGCCTGAATGCCTTTCTGGAAGATCTGCTTTAGTCAAGCACAAGCCATTGGGCTCACTACAGCGGTACCTGTGTGCAATTCTATGCTGGATATATAGGACGTCAGACCAGATGATCTAATGATCCATTCTAGCCTTAAAATCCACGAATCTAGCCTGAAGTCTTCATTAGCTTTCTTACCTCTCTTTCAGGCACCTAGTGCCATGGTGATGGGCACTTTAGGAATGCACACATAGATAAGTTGATTTGCAGATGTCCTCCTAAGGATTGGAACAGCAGCAAACCTGGCCCTGCTACCCTCAACATAAGGTTGAACCCTTTGGGTAGCACTTTTTCCATGTGTTGTAGAGAAGTAAAACTGTGACCTGCCTCTAAGAACAATAAGCTTCCAGATCCCAGGGAAACAGTAAGGCGCTAATCAGCCCGTTTTGCCTAGTGAGAGAACTTGAAAACCAGCGGTCGAGGATCATTTCTTCTCTCCAGAGGTAAATGATAAATCGGCACCAGTGAAAGATGCTGGGTTGACAGTCCCTGGAGCCTGGGTGCTGTATGAACTGCAGCAGTGCCAACGCCCCCATCACCTGCCAACATGCCTCAACCCTATCTGGAGTGGGATGTCTCTCTAGGGATTTATAAGGGGGTTTACATCACTTCCCCTTTAACCCACAGTCTCTGTGCTCAGATTGCATTCAACGGGGCTGGGTTTGGTGATGGTTTGTGGGATGGTGGACTGAGAACCACCAACTCAGCTAAGCCACCAAACACCCATCCCTGGGGGTGACTTTTGGCTACTGATTCCATGGTGTGGATTTGAACCTGTGACCTAGAGATAACATCCACTCATTCTTCCATTGCCAGTCCCCTGTACCATGCAGTTCATTTGAATGATCTAGGATCACACTTTCACAAGTCACCCTGTTCAAAGAAATATGCAACCTGACCACCCAATCAACTGTGGAACCAGCCATCAAACAATGGTGCTTTAAAAAGAAGGGGGATAGACTGGCCTAGGACTGAAATGATTCTTCAGAATAAAAGGGCCAGAGACTCCTTTTACTTAGGAGGAGAGAAATCAGAACTAAAACGGGACACTAAGAAGGAGGCACATTTAACTAGCAAAGAAGAGCCATTTATTGCTTCCCCTTTGCTTCTGAAACACGGGGCGGGAGGGGGGGGTCTAGAAGTGCTCTTCCACAAACATTTAGTCTTAAAGACACATGATCTTTTCTTGTCTTTCTGCCAATCCCCCATTCCAGCCCCTATTTTCCTGCTTTTCTCATCATCTCTCCAGAAGAGAATAATTAATATTTTCACCAAAGCATTTTCACTAGAGGCCCTGACTGAGCACTGTACAAATTCATAGCAAGACAAAGGCCCTGAACGTGAGATGGTGTATAAGACAAAGTAGGAGAAAAGTTTCAGATGGGAAACTGAGACACAGAGCTGAAGTGACTTCCCCAAGGTCTCATGTGAAGTCTGTGGCAGAGCTGGGAAAGGAATGAATGTCTCCCGGCTGCGTGTGTCAGTTGCTTTACCCGCGTGATCGTCCTTCAGAAATGGCAAAAGGAGTCTGAGAATTCCTGCCATCAGCTAAAAATTGTTCAAGATATTCCTGCTGGATATGCTGGGGATTTTTTTTGCTTTGGGGAGAAAAGGTATCTAACCCTTGAAAACGCCTAACAGGCTGTAAATAAAATAATCCATGGTTTCCTCCCACCTCTCTGCTTTTAAACACTAGTCATAATGAACCCTTCAGAGGCTTGATCGGCACAGATGGGGGTTTAATCAGGCACAGTTTAAGCACAAGGGTGTTCAAAGTTAATCCAATTTCACTCTGTTCATTAGGGCGGATAGTCATCATTTGAGAATTGACGAAAGGCCACAAGTCAACCGTTGGAATTCATCAGACAGAGACATGGGGCCAGCCTGTAGGTTCCTCCTACCCACCATACTTAGGCCAGAACTACAGGGCTTGGGTCAGTTCTTCTCACGGAGCAAGGTGTTGGATGAACTTAGTCCTTTAATAGCCATGAATTATCCATCAGCACGTTGCTATTTGTACAGATGGTTTGTGGTTTCTTTCTCTTGTCTGTTTAGACAATGACCTTTCTAGGGACAGGGACTGTCTCTTGCAATGTATACCTTGCAGGATGAGGTCCCGACCTCCTTAGTGATACTGTATAAAAACAATCAATAATAATCCAGGATGTTGGTTCATACCTAGCACTACTAAAGTAAAGATGTAAATGTTAGGACACTACCAAGATTGTACAGCTGGGGACAGGTATTTGTAAGTTTCCATCTGTCCAAATGCTTTGGTGATACAGTCTAAACTCCCCTGTGTGCTGAGACCAATGGAGTGGAAGTGGAATAGTCCACCTACTTCTGAACCCTGCAATTAAGAATATACAAATGGCCAGACTGGGTCAGACCAATGGTCCATCTAGCTGGTATCCTGTCTCTGACAGGTGCCGGTGACAGCTTAAGTTACCTATAGGCTAGAGAGTTTCAAATCAATTACAGGTTATAAATACTCCCCCGGAATCTTTCCCAATATCACACAATGGCAGGAAAAAATGCAATCAACCTCAGCCTTCATCGAAGTATTTAAGATTTGACTTGATCCCAGTCTGTGAGTACCTACCGGGGGAGAAGATTTCTGCTCGTAAGTGGGCTCTTTAAAACTAGCAGACAATGGCAGAACAAGATCCAATACCTGTAAGAGGAAAATTCAGGCTAGAAATAAAATGTGGGTTTTTAATAGGGAAGGTAATTAACCATTGGAACAATATCCTGAGGGATAAAGTGGCTTCTCCATCACTTGAGGTCTTTAAATCAAGATTGGATGCCTCTCTAGCTCAACCACAAGATACGGGCTTGATGCAGGAATCACTAGGTGAAATTTTCTGGCCTGTGCTATGCAGGAGCTCAGACTAGATTATCAAAATAGGCCCTTCTAGCCTTACAATCTGCGGGAAAGAATCTGTATTACCAAGGCTAATAATGAAACAGGTATAGGCCGAAACCAACCCCCTTCCTCTGAACACTCTTACATCTTCTGTGTGTGCAGAGGAAATGGCATTCAGACCCACAGAGTCCTGGCCTGTTCTGCTCCTGTACACAAAGAATGACACATGCACTTTCTATCTAAAATGATCTTGATTTTAGGTGAAGGGAAAACGAGAACAAAAGTAAAATCTTTCAGAGAGAGCACACTGTGTGTATCTCCTTTTAAACATGCTGCACAACTCTGGGAACAACATGGCTGCTGAGCTCATGTTTGGGGAGAGTTGTTGGAAATGTAAAGGTGCAGGGCACAGAAAACAAAGCGTCATAATTCCATAGTCACACCAAACAGCTCCTAAAGTTGTATAATGGGCCAAACTAACACCCTACATCCATTTTGCCTCTAAACTTAGGGGACATTCAAAACTGGGAGGCAGAGCAGGATTTTGAATCTTGGGTCCATCTCTAGTGGAATCTGGTAGGTCCCTCCTTTCACCTCTGCTCCATAAGATGAGAACAGGGAGTCGCATGGTAGAGCTAATCGTAAATACAGATCAAATAAACAAAGCTAAATATTCCATTGCACAGCATATAGTCAGCCTGCTGCAGCTACAGCTGCAGGGAGCCACAGCATGAAATGCAATTGTGGCTGGATTCCAAGATGGCTGGGAAGTTTCATGATCAATAACAACAGACTGACGTGAGCTAAGAGAAGTGGAAGCAAATTTCATGCTTCAGGGTATTGAATGATCACTACAGAGAAAGGGTCAGGAAGGAAAATTGCACACCATATAGCATTGCACAGTTGACCAGGTGTAGTATGGGATTTGGAGTTCACCATTTCCTTTGCATTTCCCCCAGTATGCAAAATCCTAGGACTGGTGATCAGCCCACTATCTGCACTAAGAGGAGGACAGTCGCTAAACCACCTTTCCGCTCTGCTGACCCTTATAGGCATTAGGTCACTGGGTGTCAGGCATTCTGGCTTATCTACAGCGGGTGAAGGAGCCTTGGATGTTGGAAGGTTCATGGAGGTAGCAATCAGCAGAGCTGTGGGCAGCATGCTCAGGAGGAGAGGAAGTCAGTGCTGTGAGAAGAGCTGACCATTTAATTACATGGTAATTACCCTGGAGCGGCTAGGGATTCACATGGTAATTACCATGCAGTTAGCAGGTGATAGTTACTGGGGGATATTCTGTGTAAATGTATCACTTGTCTGGGGAAGCCAGGCAGCCACTTTGATGATCACAAATTTGCTCATTCCAGATTACTCTGCAGAGGGCTGGGACAAAGGCACCTCAGCCGCTGGGCCACTTGCAAGCCATTGCATTGTAATTCACTGCGGGGATACCCACTCCACCAAAGCTAAGGTGGCCTGAGGGGGCGGTGGAGTAGTTGGGAGGCCAAGGATGCCGCACCCAGGGGCTGGAATTACAGCTGCGTTCTTTCCATACCATGTCTATGCTGTGGCCATGGCATCCAAGGAAAGGCAAGCAGATCCCTTCACCTTGTCTATTCGCCTCCCTCCGTTGCCCCCTGTGTGGGGTTTAGGAGGTGAATTCCACCTTACCTGTGCTGTTCGTGCCCATGATATTCTTTCTGCTTCCTGACTGGATGTCTCCTGAACCCCAAGGTGATTTCAAGATGGCCACGTAAGCCCAGTTAGAGTGAGTGATTGTGCAGCTCACTATTCACATGAGTATTTTCTCTCTCTGGCCGAGAAACGCGCTCATGATAATGTCTGTGGAAAGCAAATGACAGGGTGCAAAGATTGCAAGTGAATTCCTGTCTCCTAATCAAATGTATCTTCATGAAAACTTTACTGCTATTCATTCATCTAACCCTAGTGAATACCAGGAAGCGGCCTGGGTTAGAATTACTATCCCATCCCCAGGGATTTAAGGGAAAGTACCAATTAGTGGCCAGAGATTTATTGGGTAGCTCTAATTACTGTGAAGCACTGGGGATTTACTGGGCAGGGATCATCATTTCAGAGAAAATCAACATTATTTCTAGTTGCTGCTTCTGTTTACATTACAGATGGTTAAGTCCTAACTCGGGAGAAACTCCCAGTGAAGCAGGGCCACAAGAATGCGAGCAGTAGGGTGCCGGATGGTCCCTGGGCAATGGGGAGCAGAGGGGAGGAGAAGGGGCCTCCCTGTGCTCACTGTACCCCAAGAACCAGATATCTGCTCCTTCCTCTGTCTGCAATGGCCCCCCTCCAGACCCAGCTGCTGATGCTCATCTTTGGGGGCGTCTGCCTGTGCGTGGTATGGGGAAAGTGCCTCGTGATGGCCAAAAAGGGACCCCGGCTGTCTGCCACCCCAGTGATTCCAGCCCTTCTGCCTGCCTGTGCTCGATGGTCTCCCTTTCTTCTCCGCGGATTCTCTTTTCCTTTTCTTTCTTCAGGACCTTCTTTCTTTTCATTCAATCCCCCACCTGCTGCCTCTGGCTCTCCAGGTCTGCTTCGCAAATTGGCATTTTGAACTGCTCTCAGCATCATTTTCCCTCCGCGTTCCGTCTCCTCTGCCGTGCCCAGTGAAATCCCCTCCCCTGCAAACCCACGTCCCGCTCTGAACCCCCCCCCATGCACCCCTCCTTTCCCTGTCTGATTCCCCCTCAGCCCAGAGCTCTCTTATGAAGCCTTTCACACCAGGGCACCCTGCTATCCTATGAAAGGGGATGCCGGTGGTATCTTGATGGGAGCAATCCATCTCCATCACTGTAATGACCATCCCCATTAATCGGCGATAAACTAATAAAGTAAGCACTTTCCCCTCCCCCCCCCAAACTTCATTAAGTCTTTAGTACATTAATATGTCTCACTTAGTGTCTGTTAGGCCTCTTTTCCGGGGCGGCATGTGGAATTACCCGACGATGTATTCCCCACCGGCAGGCTGTAGTCTTGACAGCTCAGGCCTTCGGACCCGTCGCCCAGCCCTCCTCATTACGGGACCGCCCCACACACATGGGAAGAATGGGACGGGGAGGGGGGGAGGGTGAAAAAGGTCCCCCGCCCCCTCCAAATTAAATTTGTGATGCCAGGCGTCAGATGGGCCCGCAGCCAGAGATTAATTCGACTGATCAAGTTATAAAGAGCGCTGAGGCTGGTAATCAATCTTGGAGCTGTCAGGCAGATAGACAGCGGTATTAACCTGGCAGGACTCACACATATGCAGGCCTTTTTAATTCCTTTCGCATGGACTGTTATTTCCCTGGCCTGTTTGTTCGGAGGAGGGAGGCGGTGCTGCTTGCCTCACTCCCCTTCTACCAGAGCAATCGCCCTCTAAGGCTAGGCCTTTGGGTCCCGACTGAGTTTGATCGCCACTCTCAAATGGGAGGGGCCACTTGTCACGAGCCTGTCGGGAGCAGGGTATGAGTTGGGTGATGCCACTTTTGTGACCCTTTTGTGAGCAAATCATGGTTATTTGGAGAGGAGAAGATAGTGAGGGGGGGGGGGTGGGGAGAGAGAGGTCACAGCAGCAATATGGGGTTGATTAGGAGCTGTAATGAAGTGTGTGGCGGGGGGGGAATTGGGGAGTGGTATGGAATGCGGGAGCTGGGGGACAGTGGCCCATAGACTTGGAGCCTTTGGGATTCACAATCTGAGAGGACGGATGGCCCAGTGGTTAGGGCATGGCCCTCAGATTTGGGATATGTGGGTTTGATTCCCTGTTGTGGCACAGAGGTCCTTGGGCAAGTCATTTAATTGCTTCATGCCTTAGTTCTTGCTCTATACATTGGAGACAAGAGCCCTGCTGTACCTCATGGGGTGGTGAGATAAACACGTTAAGGACTCTAAGGTGTTCAGATGCTACAGGGCCAGATGGGCTCCTGACTCTCCCCCACCTGATCTGACCAAGCCTCCACCTTCACCTCCCTGAGACTCCTTCCATGAGGTCCTCGAGGAGTGATCTAGACAACCTGACCAAGCACACCTGGCTGGCCAGTGTTACTCCTGCTTCGTCTCCACTATGTCCTGTCTGTTAGCTCTAACTCCTTCCGGGCACAGACTGTCTTTGTTTTGTGACTTGCACAGGATTGGGTAAGCCATCCCGGAGGGGTGCAGTCAACTGCATGTCTTGGAGGTGCATTGGTTTGCTAGGTGGCATAGCTAATCAGGAAGCAAACCAGTAGTGGGAGAATGATGTAAGCTCCTCTAGCCAGGGACTCTCTGTGTTATGTGTTTGTGCAGCTCCTAACACAGTGAGGCTCTGGTCTATGATTGGGTCCTCGAGAGCAGGTCACGAATAGTCAGTTCGTAACTTCGCTAGTTAGAAAGGAAGACCGACATTTTTATAAATGGAAATATTAAGTTCTGTTTGCTATGATTCATGGGCATGACAAGGTCACATGTACTAGTATAATGGTCCCTCTTTGGCAGCCTGACAACAGCATTTAAACCTGTGACTTTCAGTGCTAGAAGCATAAACCTCTACTGCTTATAGCAGCAGGCTAATGGAGTAACCTGTTGCATATCTACTTATGTGGATCAGCCACTAGAGAAGGACAAAGATCACAGTCTGATAGTGTGGGTTGCATTAGAACACTGTTCAGGGGTGCAGAGCTCTTTTGCTGACTCACCCTCCCATCCAGATTAGGTGGATCCTATTAGCTCCAACCCAGGAGTATAAAAAGGCTTGGAGTGTCTCTCTAAAGAAGAGGGAACTACAGGCAAGGACAGAGATGATCCTGCATAGAGAACCCTAGGAACTGCAAATCGCAGGAGGAAGGTTAGCTTAAGGCCAAATTTTGGTGGTGTTTAAAATTAGAGGAAAGTTCCCAGGAAAGGGAAAAGTTTGGGACATTAACCCGGCATGTTTGTGCTGTGTTGAGAGTGGGCTGGTGGACTCTGTCCACACCACTGTGGGGTCATTATTTGTTGTCTGTAAATATTCAGTCAACCGCAGGTTATTCAGAAAAATGTTCCCAAGCCCAGAAAGCATCCTGAGCTGACGCAGAAGAGACTGATCACCCGTCTGGAAAGTCATCCCGGAGAGTGTTCTTCATCACCCGTTGTTCCCTATTTGTTCTACTCCTGCTGGAAAAGCTGTAGTCAACCAATCAGGGAGCAGAACCAGCTCTTAAACGATGGCTTAAATGACCCGCCACGCCACACGAATAATGAACAGCGAGTGGTTTAAGCTTAACAGTTCAAGGGCAGCCCAGGGCATGAACCATTTCCGGACCCAAACTACTGGGCAAATACTCCCAAGTACTGAACACATCTGAAGGGCACCAGGGGCGGTTTGTGACTGGCTCACACACCAGAAAAGGGGCTAAATTCATATTTAATTTTTTTCTATTAAAGCTAATGTTAAAATGATCTAATACACAGATTAAGGAAAGAGTGTCTGTATATCTGGGTATAATGCTTAAATTATCCAAAAGTACAAAGTTTGGTTTAAAAGTAATAAAATACATATAGCACATAGTCTGCAATATCCCAGATGAAGATGAATAAATTCAGTGACACAGGTAAAGTATTACCATCCAAATATTTGGGTACATCACTCACAAAAGGTTATACTAAGAGTAGCTTGTGGAAAGCAAATATAGCCATGAGTGTAGATTGTCCCTCAGTAATTGAGAATTTAGGGTAGGTTGTCCCTCAGTAAATACAATCCACCAGAGAAGTATTTCAGTTATTTTCCCCACTTCGCTTCTCAACGGCATTCCAGCCCAGCTCTCCTGGGATTGCCGATGTCCAGTGATGTGTTCCAAATAGATGTCCCTCGATCACCTGATGGCGTCCGATACCATGAGTTGCCGCATCAGCCAAGTGTTGCACTGACTGGTTCTGCATTCCCACCACGCTCGCTCATTATGTTTTATTAGGTTTCAGAGTAGCAGCCGTGTTAGTCTGTATCCACAAAAAGAACAGGAGGTCTTGTGGCACTGTAGAGACTAACCAATTTATCTGAGCATAAGCTTTTGTGAGATGAAGTGAGCTGTAGCTCACGAAAGCTTATGCTCAAATAAATTTGTTAGTCTCTAAGGTGCCACAAGTCCTCCTGTTCTTTTTATGTTTTATTAGTTGATCAGCTCTAAGAAGACAGGACTGGTTGGTCAGTTTCCGTGGCCTCTGGGGCACTTGGCCTCTCTCTGGAGACGAGGGGCCCAGCGACTGTTACCTATGGTGGGTGGTATGCGTTTTGTAACTGTGATTTTAGTGGGGTTATTGGTGGGAGGTTGGGTTCATGAAGAGAGCTTTTATCGTGGTCAGTCAGATCCCACCTGGAAGGGAGCTACACAACTGACAAGAAAGCTGTGGGATGAATTTCCCCTGGAGGCAGCCACATTTCATTGTCTCACTGGGAGGTAGCATTGCAGGTCATCACGATCACATGGGGCGAGATGGCCCACTTGGGTAACTGGACCAATCCACTGGAGGGCTGGGACCTTGCCTTTGACCCACTGTTCAACAGGGAGCCATTGGCTGCTGTGCTCTTGATGACCTCTGTTGTTTAGCATGTGAGCACGGCCGTGCAGGGACTGTCTCTAGCTACGTGTATGTACAGCGCCTAGCGCAACAGCTCCCTAATGTCAGCTGGGGTCTCTAGTTGCTACTGTAATACAAACTATGAATAACCACGATGAGCAAACAGGCTGACGTGTTCTGAACCATTTGGAGCCTTTCTAAACATACCTCTGAGCATGTAGCTGAAACTTGCTTTGCAATCACTCGCTTGCTATGTACTTTGTTCATGGGAAATCATGTTTTACTAATCTATTAGAGTTCTTTGAAGGGGTCAACAAACATGTGGACAAGGGGGATCCCGTGGACATAGTGTACTTAGATTTCCAGAAAGCCTTTGACAAGGTCCTCACCAAAGGCTCTTGTGTAAATTAAGTTGTCATGGGATAGGAGGGAAGATCCTTTCATGGATTGAGAACTGGTTAAAAGACAGGGAACTAAGGGTAGGAATAAACGATAAATTTTCAGAATGGAGAGGGGTATCTAGTGGTGTTCCCCAAGGATCAGTCCTAGGACCAATCCTATTCAACTTATTCATAAATGATCTGGAGAAAGGGGTAAATAGTGAGGTGGCAAAGTTTGCAGATGATACTAAACTGCTCAGGATAGTTAAGACCAAAGTAGACTGTGAAGAACTTCAGAAAGATCTCACAAAACTAAGAGATTGGGCAACAAAATGGCAAATGAAATTTAATGTGGATAAATGTAAAGTAATGCACATTGGAAAAAATAACCCCAACTATACGTACAGTATCATGGGAGCTAATTTAGCTACAACTAGTCAGGAAAAAGATCTTGGAGTCATCGTGGATAGTTCTCTGAAGACATCCACACAGTGTGCAGCGGCTGTCAAAAAAGCAAACAGGATGTTAGGAATCATTAAAAAAGGGACAGAGAATAAGATGGAGAATCTTATTTCCCTTATATAAATCCATGGTACGCCCACATCTTGAATACTGTGTACAGATGTGGTCTCCTCATCTCAAAACAGATATACTGGCATTAGAAAAGGGCAACTAAAATGATTAGGGGTTTGGAACGGGTCCCATATGAGGAGAGATGAAAGAGGCTAGCTAGGATTTTTCAGTTTGGAAAAGAGGAGACTAAGGGAGGATTTGATAGAGGTCTATAAAATCATGAGTGGTGTGGAGAAAGTGAATAAGGAAAAGTTATTTACTTGTTCCCATAATATAAAAACTAGGGGCCACCAAATGAAATTAACGGGCAGCACGTTTAAAACAAATAAAAGGAAGTTCTTCTTCACACAACACAGTCTACCAGTGGAACTCCTTGCCTGAGGAGGTTGTGAAGGCTAGGACTATAACAGGGTTTAAAAGAGAACTGGATAAATTCATGGAGGTTAAGTCCATTAATGGCTGTCAGCCAGGATGGGTAAGGAATGGTGTCCCTGCCCTCTGTTTGTCAGAGAGTGGAGATGGATGGTGGGAGAGAGATCACTTGATCATTACCTGTTAGGTTCACTCCCTCTGGGCACCTGGCATTGACCACTGTCAGCAGACAGGATACTGGGCTGGATGGACCTTTGGTCTGACCCAGTCTGGCCATTCTTATGTTCTTATTTAGTGGTGTTGTTTTTTTTTTCAAGCTCCCATAAGTTTTTCCACTTTCTAAGCAGCAACGCTGTCACTGTGGCATAGGCAAGTCCATGTGGGCTGGGCTTGTGGGAATGCTGAGTCTTTTCCAAGCTGCATGATTCTGTTTCAAGTGGGTCCTCCCAGGCTGGAACATACTGCGTGGGAGGTGGTCCATTTTCTAAGAAATGTTTTAGGGAGAGGGCTGGGGTCTTTGGGAAAGGAGCCAGTTTCCAAGCGAGGTCCATTGGTCAATCTTTTTAAAATCCTTTCCCCTCCCACAGTTTCCCTTCAATTAACTCCTAGGAGCTGTCACTCAGGCTATTACCTCCCTTCTGGGTTTTTCAAGCTGCAAATCCCTAGGCAAGATAAATGCTGGGATACAAGAATTTGAGCGTGCAGGGCATGGTTTATCACTTTGTAACTGCGTGACACAGATCGGGTACCTCTAGATTGATTACACGGGTCTCTGGAATTCATTGATCTGCGACGTAGGAGCATCTGCATCACGGGGTGCTGGTTCTGTTACCAACACTAACAATGTGGCCTTGGGCAAATTGCTTAAACTCTCCAAGCCTTGATTACTTCATCTGTAAAATGGGGTAAAAATATTCCCCCTGCCCTTTACAAAACTGTTTGTGGCCTCCCTGAAACTTTAGGAGACTGATGGCTACTCCCAAAGGAAGATGATCAACCCTTTAAGGCCCCACCGGGGCTGGTTTCATCGGTTTGGCTCCTTGCTCAGAAACAGAGTAGGGATTGAGACTTGGACACGTGCTTTTGGGGCAGGGGCATGTCCTAGCTCACTGATGGCAGGAGGAAAGGGTAGGGGAAGTGGGTGACAGAGGCTGGCACATTTTAAATCATGAAGCTTGATCCATTATTGCTAGCAACTGATAGCCATATGCAGGGCCTGGCAGGGGGCAGAAGACGAGTGAGGAGCAGTGTCGGTGCCTTGAAATCTGTAGGTATTAAGTAGCAAAGGGCCCAAAGTGCTTTTGCAGCTGTCGGGATCTGGATTCAAGCTTTGCAGCTGGGCACCATGTCCCCTACCAGGCTGCCCCAATTCTCTGGGTCCCAGACACTCCTGAGCTTTGGGGAAGCCCAGATCTGGATCCAAATGTTCGGTTCCTCTCGCTGCTTACACGGCCTCCCTGTAGTGACTGTAGCAACCTTTCTAATTGTCGCCATGCTTCTACACACAGAATGGGACCGTATATACCCAGGGCAAGGGAGTCACACCCCATGCATCACAGGGTCCAGGCCCCTGTTACTTCAGGCCTCCCCATCAGATCATCCCATTCAAAAGGGTATCATTGCAACACCCCTGGAAGACGGAGAAGTATCATCATTGCCCATTGTGCAGACGGGGAACTGAGGCACAAACTACGTGACTTGCCCACGGTCACCCTGGGGAGTTCAAGACACAGCTGGAAACTGAACTCACCACATCTCCAAGGCCCCCATCTAGTGCCACGAGCACCGAGGCGAACCAGCCACGCAATGTGGCGAAGTTTCAACATCAGAACAGAAGCAGAAATACCTGCTACCCCCAATCTCCGCCCCCCCCCAACTCTGAACATCTCTGCTTTCAGCCGAGAGCTCTGATTAATGGGTTCTGCTCCTTCCTAACCACTGCACAACCCATCAGACACACACCTGCTTTCCAACCTCGCTGCATACACCACTCCAGCTCCACGGGGCCCTGGGCAAAGGGCTGCTCTGGAATGACGGGGCTATCTCCAGGTGCCAAGCATGTGCGGCTTGGCCTCACTCCAGTGCATCTTGGAGCAGCTTGGTGCCAAAGCATTTGCTGATTAATCTTCCCCCCTCACCGAGCCACCTCCTGGGAAGGCTCCATCTATCTCCGAAGAGTCCAATGGAGGATCGGCAGCAGCCGCTCTCCTCACACCTTCTCCCTGCTTCCAGGTGGAGAGATAGCTGGTGTTTTCATCATGTTTGATGGGATTATTAGGGGGAAGGAGTTAATTGAGCCGGTAATAAAGTTAATAGAAGCTCTTGTGAGCTCGGCCATTAAGTATAATTAAGGAATGATGGGTGGAGAAGAGAGCTGAGCCAGGCAAAACCCCAAGGAGGTTTGGGGGAAACTGGATTATCAGCCTGGCATGGAGCCTCCCCAAACCCCTTCCAACTCCCCACATTTACCCTCAAACTCTCTTGTCCTTGTTCCCGCACAGAGCGAGTCTCGCCGTGCGGCTCTGCTCTGAAATGGCATCTTCTTAGGCTCCGCGGACGTAAGGGACAATAAGTGCAAGGTTTGGCAGTGTTTCTCCACTGTTATCCTGGCGGAGCTGGCCTAGCTGAGAGAGGGGCAGCTGGATTCTAGTCTGGCCGCACGCACCACCAAAGAAACTCCGTAACTAAGGCCATGTCTATGCCATAGATGCCAACTTCTTGTTTAATCCCCGGGGGTGTTCTGCCCCAAGGCCGCACCCCCATTCTTCCCCTCCCCGAGGCCCTGCTCCTTCCCACCCTGCTCCCCCCCTCCGTGGCAGCATGACACCCCTGATTAGCTCCAGCCCCAGAGCCCCCACTGAGTCAGTGCCTATAGTCTACACTACAAAATTGTCACTCTCCATACAGCCACTGCGGGAATTACATCGCTTGCCTGTGTCTACACTCTGCGCCTTGGGTCAGCGGTGCGTGTCCGACCCAGGAGTGCTTGTATCGATTGCAGTGCCAGCCTGGGGCATTGTGGGATGGTTCCTGAAAGCCAGTCACAGCTGACATCCGCAATGCAGTGTCCACACTGACCCTGCATCAACATAACTACATCGACCGTAACACTATGGGGTGGTGGAGTTATTACGCTGGCATAGCAGGGCAGTTACATCGGTGGGAGCAACATTTAAGTGTAAACGCTTCCCCAGTTATGTCGACATAAGCTGCCTTGCATTGACCTAACTCTGTAGCGTAGACCAGGCCTCAGTCCCAAATGCAGGGCCATGTTTTGTCTATCCTGAAAACATCACTGAGAGTCCAATTTTCAATGGGGCTGCTTCAGTGTCACTGAGGACACAATTTGGTTTTCAGGATCTTGATCGCCGGTTATTACGCAGGAGCCAGAGAGAACCCAGCTTGACTCTCAGATCCTGGGGTGAGTTTGTGACACTAGCAGCCAGAAAAATCCACCTTTCCCTTTTGAACTGAGCACATTTCCTCTGAGACTCACTGAGCACAAATAAATCTGGAAATAGCCCCATCTGAGTAGTTATTTTTCAGAGCTGGGGCACAGTTCGGACCCTTCCCTGTGGGACTGGCTGAGGCCGGATCCCTGTGCGTCCGGCGGGAACTGGAGCCGGGCACTCCGCTCACAGACTAATCTCCCTCCCACTGAGGAAAAAATGCTCAGTAAACACAATTGTTGAGAGAAAAAAAGCAACACTCAGGGGTCAGAGGTTAATGCTGATAGAGCTACTAGGACAAGCGGCAAAGAAAACAAGCAGGATTTCAGCAGCTGATAAGGAATCCTTGGGGAGCTGATCGCAGCAGGAAGAACGGCCATCCCCGCACCTGGGGAAAGTCACCCCGGATTTCCGACTTCCAATGGAGCAGGGGTGGATTGTATTCGAGTTGCTCTAGCGTCTTGAAGCCTCAGCGGAGAGCAGGGCTGCAGTGTGCTGTACAAGACATAGTGAGAGACAGTCTCTTTCCCAAAGAGCCCCCAGGCGAAATAACCAAGACAGACAAAGAGGTGGGAAGTAGAGGAGAGAGCAGTGGCAGGAAAATAACTTGGGTCTCCTGGCTCCTAGCCGCATGCCCTGTCCTCTGATTGACCCACTCTAGCTAGTTAGAACTAATTAATCCTCACAACCCCCCTCAGTGTTGGGTTTTATAGTATGAGCCCCATGGGGAAACTGAGGCACGGGCTGTGTCTCATCCCATGAGGGACTGAGATGTAGTGGCTTAGACATGGGAGTAGAAGTTAGGAGACTGCCTTGTGTGCAGAATCCTGTCTGGGTTTTCCCCAGGACTTGACGCATGCTGGGTCAGGACTCCACATTCTGTAGTCCCCAGCCAGGCTGCATTCGGTCTGAGGCAGTGATCAAATGGCCAACTGGCCAGGAGTTGACACAATGCAAGAATTCACTGGTTTAAAAATACCGGCCCCTCCATGCCTTTGTAAAACTTCCCCCCAGGAAGCTGGTTCCAGGAAATAGCTGAGGGCCCAGGACTGGTGGGAGGAGGCTGAGAATTTCCATACATGCTCCTTCAAACTGGAAATCCAGCTTTCTTGTGAGACGTGGGGCAGGGCTGTAATCCAGGGCGATCCTGCAAGGCTTTGCAATGGTATTAAGAGTGAACTGAGGCCCACTCTGCAGCTGGAGACAGGTCAGGGAGTGCTTGCAACATTCCAAAGCATTAACTCTTCAAACCACCGCCCACCCCCCGCCACCCGTCCTAGGTTCTGCTAGCATCACCTGCTTCTCCCTGCCTTTGGGGCCTATTACAGGTGTGTCTTTCGGTAGGGGGGCCAGGGACGGGGCTACCTTGTTTTGCTATTACAAAGGTCATAGGTACCGTTAATGGGGTTGTAAGAAGACGGGCTGGATAACCAAAGCAAACAGGGAATTAAGGGGATGAGTAGTAACTGCCCTCCTGTCTGCAACACCTAATCCTCACTGGGTTGGTCATGGGAGCCTGAAATGACAGGCTTAGGTAGTGAACACATCAGTAGGGGGTTGGGGCCTCATTCTTGCCACCAGCCTCTGGTCTGCTGTCCGTGTCTGGAGTAGCTGCATGCTGGGAATGAGGCCGACAGGGAATGGAGGACTGCCTTCCCTAGGGCTGATCTGGCACTGCTTTACAGCTCGCGATGGCAGACTGACTTAGTTGGCTGTGGAGGTTCTTAGCTACTTGGTTAAAAATGTGGCCAGGTCTCGCTAGTGATAATGAGAGTGAAGTGCTCGGCTAAGACCATCTTCCCGCCTCTCCATTCACCTCTCTTTAATGAAGCTAGGGCCGTAACTCCAGGCCTCACTGTCAGCCCAGTCCTCGTGTCCCCCGCAGCTCTGCTGACGAACCTTAGTCCCAACGGCTAGGCCAGTTCTGAACCTCCCTCTTCTAAGCTTTGCTGATGCATCTCATTTTGACCAAGCTCTCTGAGATTCTCCCAAGCCTCCCAGTACTATAGCATGTAGGGCCGGGTCTTTAAACACAGGCCCTTTTGCACCAGGAGCAAGGCTGCTATCCCAGCCCTGATCTGCTCCTTACCACTCTGCAAACATATGCAGCATGCCCGGCTCTGAGAAAGATGCCCGGTTCGTCTCTCTTGGAGGGTTACGCATGTGAACCCATGTTCAGACGCTGCGTTTCAGGTCCGGTGCAGCTTTCTGGGTCTTAGCAGCCTGCCAAGGTAGCTCTCCTTGTTGCAAAACCTTGGGTTTAGAAGGCCAGTTTCTGAAGCCAGCATGATCATGGCTTCACACGTGGAATCATGTGGGTCTGCTAGCATAGAGCTTGAGTTAGGTGAGATGCAAATCTGGTATTATTATTATTTTAACCCCTCCCTTTGAAACACCCCCCTCCACCCCCGCTTAGCCGAAAAGCTGCTGTGAATTTGGCGGTTGATTGGGGATGAAACCAGATCAGCTCTTGCTGCTGCTGCCGTAATCCAAGCAGGTCTGAACGCAGCATTTCGGTGGCTGCTTCCAAAGCAAACCCAGTAGGAAGCTGTGTGACTGGCACCTCTTCACTGGAGAAGCCGGTTCTCTGTTACACAGAGGTGCCTTGGACCATTAAAAAAAAAAAAAGGTACAATGCACCCCCCGTCCGTGAGTCTCTTTCACCGCCCTCCCTTTCCATCACCTCAACGGATAAAGAAGGGGAGTTCTTCTTGTTTGCCTCCTTCCTCTCCCCAGTGGGGTAGGGGAGAGCGTGTCTGATTTCGGAGATCTGGTGCAGGGAAATCCCTTCCCTGGCCTGTCATTGACCTCAGTTACAATCACGGGCACTCTGTGCTTCTGCAAAATCGGGCCCCAAATCAGGCGGCTGCTTTGGAAACCGCTTGCCCGGAGCGCTTTTCCTAGGCGAGGGTTGATGGCCTCTTCTAATCCCATTAAATTATATCCTGAAATATTGGCCAGTGGCTTAGTAATGGCCTGTTTGCCTCCTCGAATCCCTGCAGGGGCAGCTTCTGTCAGTGCCTCCAGGGACAGACAATACCAAACACTGATCAGGGATGGGGATCCTGAAAGGTCGCCCTTACAAATAGCAACTAGCCATACACCTGTGCTTAGGCTTTCGGTGTGTACAAGGTATCCCATGATCTTGTTTTGTTCAGGGCCTAGAGATGCTGCCCCTCCCTTCCTGTCCCAGCAAAGGCCCTTACATGCGGGCAGTGGTACCCAGTGGATGAGGTGGCTTTAACTGCCCCCGCCCCCCAGATAAAAGCTCTGCAGAGGGAAATCACTGAGGGAAGACGTTTTCAGGGAATTCCCTGGCCATCCCCTCTTCACAGGGCTCTTTTTGAGCAATGCTGGCATGTGATAGCTTTTGCAGCCCAGTACGAGAATGATTGCAGCTTCGTCCCATCAATGCAACCTCCTCTCTGTCCACACTGCCGGGCCCTGGGCCGGGGTCAACACCAGGAGAAGCCCGGGGTAACTGTAGCTTATGCTATAGGTAGACTCTGAGAGCAATTTGAGGGTGCAATTTGTACTTTAGCCTTAATTTATTCTCCATCAGCTATTTCCCCTTTGGAAAGATACTAGTTACACTGCAACCAGCAATGCCATTAGAATGGACACAGACTGGTGATGTCCATTAATAAAGTGTACCCTTTAAATATAGACAGGTGTAGGGTGACCAGATTGCAACTGTGAAAAAATGGAACAGGGGGTGAAGGGGAATAGGCTCTTATATAAGAAAAAGTCCCAAAAAACTGGACTGTCCCTTTAAAAACGGGATGGATGGTCACCCTATACTGGTGTGTAATGTATATAATTGATTGGTAGGCATTGATGCTCAAATCCCGTGTCCTTCTGTCCCATAGGACCTGATCTGCAGGCCTGTTCTGCCTCAGTTTCCGCTCCATCAGGTACAAACCATAAGAACGACCATACTAGGTCAGACCAATGGTCCACCTTGCCCAGTATCCTGTCTTCTGACAGTGGCCAGTGCCAGATGCTTCAGAGGGAATGAAGAGAACAGGGCAATTTCGAGTGATCCATCCCCTGTCATCCACTCCCAGCTTCTGGCTGTTGTTAGGTTTAGAGACACTCAGAGAATGGGGTTGCATCCCTGACCATCTTGGGTAATAGCCATTGCTGGACCTACCCTCTATGAACTTGGCTAATTCTTTTTTGAACCCAGTTTTATTTTTGGCCTTCACAACATCCCCTGGCAACAAGTTCCACAAGGTGACTGTGCCTTGTGTGAAGAAATACTTCCTTTGTTTGTTTTAAACCTGCTGCCTATTAAAGTCATTGGTTGACCCCTAGTTCTTGTGGTACGAGAAGGGGTAAATAACACTTCCCTATTTATTATTTATGGTCATGATTTTATAGACCTCTAGCATATCCCTGTTTAGTCGTCTCTTTTCTAAAATGAACAGTCCGAGTCTTTTTAATCTCTCCTCCTACGGAAGCTGTTCCACATTCCTAAATATTTTGTTGCCCTTCTCTGTACCTTTTCCAATTCCAATGGATCTTTTCTGAGGTGGGATGACCAGAACTGCACACAGTATTCAAGGTGTGGGTAAACTGTGTTAGATAATAGTATTATATTTGATCATCTCTCCATTGCCTTATGGTTCCTAACATTCTGTTCGCTTTGTTGACGGCTGCTGCACATTGAGTGGAGGTTTTCAGAGATCTATCCCCAGTGACTCCAAGATCTCTTTCTTGAGATGTAACAGCTAATTTAGACCCATCATTTTGTACGTATAATTATAATTATTTTTCCAATGTGCATTACTTTGCACTTACCAACACTGAATTTCATCTGCCATTTTGTTGTCCAGTCACCCAGTTGTGTGAGATCCCTTTGTAACTCTTCTCAGTCAGCTTAGGACTTAACTATCTTGAGTAATTTTGTATTGTCTGCAAATTTTGCCACCTCACTGTTCACCCCTTTTTCCAGGTCATTTATGAATATGTTGAACAGCACTGATCCCTGCTATTTCCCCCTCTCTATTGTGAAAACTGACCGTTTATTCCTACCCTTTGTTTCCTACCGTTGAACCGGTTACCAAGCCATGAGAGGACCTTCCCTCTTATCCCATGACTGCTTACTTTGCTTAAGAGCATTTGGTGAAGAACCTTGTCAAAGTCCAAGTACACTATATCCACTGGATCCCCCTTGCCCACATGTTTGTTGACCCCAACTTAAAGAATTCTAATAGATTGGGGAGGCATGATTTCCCTTTACAAAAGCTGTGTTGACTCTTCTCGAACATACTGTGTTTATCTATGTGTCTGATAATTTTGTTCTTTACTGTCATTTCAACCAGTTTGCCTAGTACTGAAGTTAGGCTCAATGGCCTGTCATTGCCAGGATAGCCTCTGGAGCCTTTCTTAAGAATCTGCATTCCGCTAGCTACCTTCCAGTTATCTGATACAGAGGCTGATTTAAACGATAGTTACTTACCACAGTTAGTAGTTCTGCAATTTCATGTTTGAGTTCTTTCAGAATTCTTGGGCGAATCCCATCTGGTCCTTATTACAGTAAAAGCTGTGTTATCCAGCCCTGTACCAACTGGAAAGCTCTATAAACCGGCATTTCTAATCTTCATAGAAAGTCCGGTTTATAGTCTGGTTGGTGCATGGCCGACAGGCTCCCTGGAAGCAGTGACCTGTCCCTGATGCTCCTAGATGGAGGCACGGCAGGTGGCTCTGTGCGCTGCCTCCATCCACAGGCACCCCCCCTTGGTCATCCAGTGGCCCCACTGATTGTCTAACAGGCTTCCTGCTTCTGATGTACTTAAAAAAACCTAAAATGCTGATAGTTTTTGTGTCTTTAGCTAGTAGCTCTTCAGATTCTTCCTTGGCCTGCCTTATTATACCTTTACACTTGACTTGCTAGAGTTAACACTCCTTTCAATTTTCCTCAGTACGATTTGACTTACAATTTATAAAGGATGCCTTTTTGCCTCTAATCACCTCTTTTACTCTTTTTTTTTTTGGTCCTTTTAGTGTTTTTTTTAATTTGAGGTATACATGTAGTTTGAGCCTCTACTAAGGTGTTTTAAAATAGTCTTAATGCAGTTTGCAGGCATTTCACCATTGTGACTGTTCCTTTTAATTTTCTTTTAACTTGCTTCCACATGTTTGTGTAATCCCCCTTTTTGAAGTTAAATGCTACTGTGGTGAGTTTCTTTGGTATTTTTTTCCCTACAAGGATGTTAAATGTAATTACATTCTGGTCTCTCTTACTCAATGCTTCAGGTAGATTCAGCTCCCAATCCAAAGTAGGCCATTGTCCTTGAACTCCTCCTCCAGAGGACCTTATTTACTGACAATAGAAAATGACCTGAGTAAATCTGACCCTTAGAAATAGTCTCTGGTTACTTTTGAACTCTTGTCCCTAACACCTGGGACAAGGTTTCTTCTTTCCATAGTCGTGTTCTCTTGTGGAAACTGTTTCCAGCCCCTTGCCTTCTGGGTACACTTGTTATTCCCCTGACAAGCTACTTGTCTCCAGAGGTATGACCCTCTCTCAGGTTAGAAGCCTCTTCTCCCCAAAGACACTGTCTTCTTGTTCCCATTTGGACAGCTTAGACAACCTTCATAGAGGGAGCAGGTGCTCCACTGCTAATTGGCCATTAAGCAGTCACCTGGAGCACCCAATTACCCAGAGGTGGTCTTCAGAGGTCCGTCATTGGCAAACTAGGCCCTGATTCCCCATGAAGGGCCATTTGCCCCTTGACAGGAAGTATAAGAGTTTTGATGATTGTGACACAGGTAGACCAAGTGCCCGCTCTCACTAAGGCTGTAAACGCCAGCTGGGCACTGACAAATTCATAGCTGGAAACCAGACCAGTTCCCCGGGACGTTAGTATTGTTCAAGATGGATGTTAGACTTGTAAAGATGTGTTAAGTGTTTAGACTCCATAAAAGACTCGTAAGTTGCTACATGCGTTAATCTTATTTGTAATGTCTGTATCCCATACTGTAAGGTGAGGTGTACGTTTTTCTTTATAGCTGTAAAAATACCTGCTCTGAACTTGTGAATCCAGGCAGGAGGAGTGGTTCCCCCACCCATCAAGAAGGACTATCAAAACTAAGTGGGCTATTGTGAAGTAGGGTAGACTGGGTTAAGGGCCTTTTCACACCTGTGAAGGTGCTCCGTGCAAGGAAGCCCTAACCCTAACCCAGCTTGAATTCTGGATGAAGGAAATAAAGATAGCTGACATGACAATTATTCATCTCTTTGCTCTTCAGACTTTCACAGGCGCTGAAGCTAGGAAACAAAAGTGGAGATCCCTAGGGCCAGCCTGGGTTAGCTCTGAAAGACGTTCGGTGCTGATCGATTGCTACAACTGTCACCTTTTGAAACAATAAACCATAACTCATTTGTGTGTATATGTTGCCTGCTTTAACCTGTAAATAACTCACATTTCTTTTATCTAGTTAATAAACCCTTGGTTCGTTTACTATCGGACTGGCTACAAGCAGTGTCTTTGGTGTGAGATCTGAGGCACAAACTGACCTGGGGTAAGTGACTGCTCTCTTGGGACTGGAAGCAACCTGAATCTTTTGTGATCTTTGGTGTAAGTGACCATGTATCACTTAGTCCAGCTTGCCTGGGTGGCAAGATAGACTGGAGTGCCCAAGGGGACTCTCTAGGACTCCAGGGTGAGACGCCGAGTGCTTCTGGAGTTCACCTTCGTTACTGAGTTAGTGAAATCTAATTATAGACCATACCGCCAGTTTGGGGTGTCTACCCTGCTTTTTGACACTCTTCCCTGAGGTCGTGAACCATTTCTGAGAGCTTGACAACGATTCTTTCTCTCCACCCATCCATCTTCCTATGGTCCCACATCACTGCTGTACCTGAGTGCCAGAGAAACAGCAGCATCTCTTGTAGTGCAGAGGAGATGGAACTCAAATGTAGTGAGGGGATTCTTTATTGAGGCTGGTGGACGCAGACAGCTTGTGTCTCTCTTGCTCCTCGAGAATTAATGTGGCCTGACTAATACACCATATGATCTGTCTGTCTGTCCTTTCAGGATCTACTTTAATGGATGCAATCCCTTGAAAGTTTCAGTTTTCAGCAGTTACTTTAGGCCCCCCTTGGCCAGGAATTATTTTATACCAAGCCTGACAAACTGGTAGTGGTAGGCAGTTGATTTACTTTCCCAGGAGCTTCTGGGATGGACAGATATTGGGTGAGTTGATTCAGTTAAGTAAATGATTCCTGCCACATGCAGAAGGGAAAGAGAAAGACAGGAAGTCACCCCTGAGACCTGGAGTGAAAACCAGCTACTTTTGAATTGTTACTCTGAGCAAAGGATTTCTAAGTCCAGTCAACCACCAACCCACCCTGTGTGCGCTTGGCCTTTCGGCATGTCACAGGCTGATGTTTCAATGGCATCTCTCCGGTCACTTCCTATTAATACTTCCAGGGTTTGCCTGGCTTAGATTACCTCGCTGTTTTCTGTTTTGTGATCGGTGCTTGATTTATAGACCAGGCACCCACAGAAATGATGTAATTCTGCCTGCTGTCAGTTTCAAGAGAAAGTATTAACCATTTATCTTGGGATTATGACCACTGCAGATTTACCTCATCATTACCATGTGGTAGCTGGGGATGCTCTGTGTAATCACATTGTAGTACTGGGCTATTTACCACTGAACTCAATAGGAGTTTTAATATTCCTCAATGTGGGGGACTTGGAGACTTCGTAGTAATTAAAAATTAGTTACGCAAATGATTATGAATATGAAAATAGACTCAGTACAAGAGCCTACAAATAGCATTCTTTGTTAATATTTTATGCTAATACAGCCTCCTTTTGCTTGCTACCAAAATGCTTTACAAAGTGTATATACAGGGATCACCAGTGGGGCTGGAACAGTTTTTATAGTGGGGGTGCTGAGAGCCATTGAACCAAACTGTAAACCCTGGATATAATGGAAACCACTTCAAGCCAGAGGGTACGGCAGCACCCCCAGCATCTCTAGTTCCAGCACCTATGGGGATCACTAAGTCACCACTGAAAGACAGCCACCTCTGGGGTGAAGAGTGGCAGCTATTTGACATTACACAGCAGATAACCCAGTACACGTGACTCCTGCATCCTGTGGGAACATGGAATTTATCCAGTAGTTATGTGGGGTTTACCAGCATGCAAATTCTCCTGAATTCTTAGGCAATGAAAGAGCAATTTTCTGATATTTGTTCCCAGGGTAAATGAAATATTGATGTATTTGTGAATGCAAAGAGAAAATGGCTCTTAGAAACACACATCCCGATTTTCCCTCCCATCAATGGACTTTGTTTTCTGTGCTGATTGGATGCTTTTAAGGCATGTTTGAACCTGAAAGCAGAATGGGACTGGAAAGGCCTCATTCAACCCTAAAAACATGACTCTAGTTCTCAGACAGCAGCAGAGACATGTTCCAGCTGCTTGGGGAGGGACATAATGTGGGAATCCCGGGGCAGTGAGCAACCTACTCAGCCCAGCTGACCCTGGATTTGATGTGAGTCTCTATGGAGAATGATGATTATACATTCAAGTTCAATCCATTCAACCTCAGAACTAGGCTCTCCCTTTTAGCCCCCTTTGCCCCAGCAATTCCGTCTTTTCAGTGTTGCTGGGCGTCTCGGGAACGTGTAGGGATGGGTGACGACTCAGCTGTGTTTGGCATCGCATGACATGTGTCCCTCTTATCCTGTCCTCCTCCAACCCCCCTCGTTAGTCTTTTCTTGGTGGAAGGCAGCCTGGCATTTGACGGGCCTGCCTCCCACTCCTTGGGGGAGACGGGCTGTTTCCTGTCTCTTGAGGCCTCCTTTGCAGTGAACTCCCGCTGCTGCAGTAACCTCTGGAAGCCCCATCCCCTTCACCCAGATGTTCCATGTTTCCAAAGCTATTCTCATGGCAGCGTCTCCTCTGACACTGCCCGTTTAGCGAATCCTAGTATTGATAGTTCCCTGCAATTTCAGGGGCCTTCAGCCACCTCCACAAGATACCAGCTCTCTCCGGCGGGGTTCATGCTCCCAGCAGTCATGTGGCGTCAAGGAGACAGGTCCTGGAGGGCCAGGTTCTCAACATAGCTTTGCTGGCTCCATTCCCTGGGTCCATTTACGCCTTCTCTGAGTATTTGCACCCAGACCAACTTACATCGCAGGCAGGGCAATCTTCTCTCACGCATGCCATCCCCTGCTGGTGAGCCTCACCCTGCGTGGGAGAAATCCCCCTAAGCTGTGTTCAGTCCGCGTGGCATGTCCCTCCGTGGCCTCTCTGCTCCCATGCTGCAGAAGGCTAGTTGAGTTGTGGGGGTGCTGCAGTGTGGTCAATGTCCCATTACATAGTGGACTGACCCACTGCACCCAGGCCAACCCCCATCCCACACATCAGGGTGCCCGTTCGTTCTCTTTTGAACCCAGCCCCTTTCATTCTCACTTTGAGGCCCTGGCACCATTTCTGTGGTCACTTATAAGAGTGGGGCACGTAACGCAAGATGAGGAATAATGGACTTTATGCGCTACACGCAGAGCTGCCATGATTTCATAGCATCGTAGACATGTCGGGCTGAAAGGGACCTCGAGAGGTCATCTAGTCCAGCCCCCTGCTCTGTGGCAGGACCAAGTCAACCTAGACCATCCTTGACAGCTGTTTGCTCAACCTGTTCCTAAAACCTGCAATGACGGGGACTCCACCACCTCCCTTGCACACCTATCACAGCGCTTAACTCCCCGAGAGTGAGAAAGGTTTCCCTAAGATCTGACCTAAATCTCCCTTGCTGCAGAGTAAGCTCCTTCTTGTTTTGCCTTCAGTGGGCATGGAGAACAATTGGTCCCCAGCCTCTTTACTTGAAGACTCCCACATGTTTGAAGGCCACCAGGTTTCCTCCCTCCCACCTAGTCATCTTGTCTCAAGACTAAAGATGCCCAGGTTTTTTTAACCTTTCCTCCAAGGTCAGGGTTTCTAAACTTTTTATGATTTCTGCTGCTCTCCTCTGGTCTCTCTCCAAGTCCTTCCTACAGTGTGGTGCCCAGACCTGGGCACGGGACTCCAGCTGAGACCTCCCCAGTGCCCAGTAGAGAAGGACAATGACCTCCTGCGCCTTATATGGAGGAAGACACCTTAGAACGCACACGTTCTGGGGAAGCAGGGGGCTGTGGATGGTGAATCCAGCTTCAGGATGTATTAGGGGCAGAGAGAGGCTTAGATGGATGGTGAGTTGGGAGCATGTTCTATATCCTAGAGAGCCTTCAGCCAAGGACCGGGTACCTGATGTTTTAGGGCCAACAGGGCTGTGTTAATTCAACCTGGTACCCTAGGCATGGAAAGTGTCTCCACCATGTGGCCTCATCTCCCCACTTTACCCTCACCCCTCTTGGTAGCGGTTGAGGGGGTCCCCCTCCTTGCCCAGAGAGGCAGTGGCTTTGGGGGCTCCCTTCTGTCCCAAGACTGACTGTAAGGGGTTCCCCTCCCCAAAGAGGCAGGGCTGGGAAGAAGAAGGGGGCTGTATTTACCCCAGCTGCTGGGGTGTATCTGTGTGGTCAGCCCACTGCTTGCAGAAGTCCACTGTGGGGA
Organism: Lepidochelys olivacea; assembly: GCF_965140295.1. Taxonomy (NCBI): domain Eukaryota; kingdom Metazoa; phylum Chordata; order Testudines; family Cheloniidae; genus Lepidochelys; species Lepidochelys olivacea. Next base: position 123,373,042 of record NC_140417.1, read on the forward strand.
AGGCATTGGCGGGTCGTGGAGTTCACACCCCGCTGTGATGCCTGGAGCAGTCCTCGCAGGAGCGAGTGTCTCAGGCTGCTGTTCTTGCATCAGTTCCACATGGGTCACCTCTGCAACATTTTCTTTGCAACCATGAGGGCTAGAAACTCACTTTTTGTTTTTAAATGAAAGCGGGGGCTCTGCTGTGCAGTCGCACGTCTATGGTTCCTAGACCTTAGTCTGACCTAGCGCCCCAGTCCAGCAAAGCACTTAAGCACCGGCTTTACTTTAAGCACATCGGTGATCCCAGTGAGGCAGGTGCACCTGCTTCCATGCATCGCTGGGGTCCGAACCTAACGATGCAATGGTGGGATCCTGAAAAAAGCGGATGGTGTCAGTGCGAGCCTGGCCAAAATCTAGGCTTTGGTTTGGGCCCCTCTGTATGAGAGAGGCCTTTGAATGTCCTTAGCACCTGGATCTTGCAAGCTGTGGTGCTTCTAAGCCTGGCCGCCAAAAAGTTCCCATCAAAACTGGTTTTGGCAGAAAATTGGGGGTTTTGACTAAATGGGATTTTTCATGAACAGTGTCTGCTCTCTGCAGAAAATTGACTTTTCATCCAAACACTCACAAATAAAACCGTTATTTTGGTCAAAACACCAAAACATTTCAATTCAGAAACGTCACTGCGGTGCCTCATGGGAATTACCATGCCGGTGCCGCATGCCACGGTTCTCCTGTATGGACGGGGTTCCCTGGCGAGACTACATCTCCCAAGATACACTGTAGCCAGTCGCACTTTGGTGGGTCAGCGAGATGGGAGGCAGCGGTGCAGCATGGGAGATGTAGTCTGGCCAAGAGAGAACGGGGGCATAACCTACCGCAACAGTATTTCTGAACCAAAATTGTTGGTTTTCAGCTGAAAACTTTTGGACCTTAATTTTTTTTTTTTTCCCCAAAGTCTAAATTTTTCCTGTACCCCCAACCCCAAACCCGTTTTTCAACCTGCTTTAGTTATAGGGTTGCCAACTTTGATTGGACGAATTCCTGGCGATTTCATCACATGGCATAATCTTTAATTCCTGCAGACTCCCGGACCATCCTGGAGAGTTGGCAACCCTATTTAATCACAAGCCTTTCACAGCATGAGGAATTCTGTGCTGATAAAATCTGGTGTGTCATGTTCTCTCAGGAGCTCAGGTACCAGGGTGATTTACGCCGCATAAGAACCAGACTAGACTAGACCAGACTTCTTTGCATCACATTTCAAACATGGGTGATTTTTTTCCCCCTTGAAATTTGTGCAATTGTCTTTTTATTATATTTTTTGGTCTGTTTGGATCCTAATAAAGCAGATTTGGGCTAATAAAGTCGGGGTCCACCTTAAATCTGTTAAGGTGGCAGGGAATCACAGCGCGTCCGTCTCTTCGCCCTCTGATTTCTCATAACTGCCTGCGAGCACATCGGCATTTGTAATTGAATACAAGGGCTTCTGTGCCACGGCAGCGGAGCTGCATTAATCACCAGCAACCTGGCGGAGCCGGGGCTATAGATCTTCCTCAGCCATAAAATAACTCATGTTAATCATTGCCTTTGATTTATTGTCTCCTCTGTCTTGTACATAAATTATTCATTGTGTTGTTGGGGGAAGCTCTCCTGGAGCAAACTAATGAGAAACTCCGTCCTCGCCGCGCGTCTGCGGTCCCTTTCGCTGGGTCATTTCCTTTTTGCTGGTAGCAAAGAGAGGAGGCGCTGGCTGGCGAGGAGGACGAGAAGGTTGGGTGGGAGGCGGCGCTTCAGTCCAAGGCCTTCGGCACAAAGCGTGGCGTCAAGAGCAAGATGGTCTCTGGAGCTGGAAGAGGAGGGGTGGATGTGTCCCTTTGGGGGATGCCTTATGGGGAGGATGCCTGATGGGCCAGGAGGCGAGAGTCTGGGTCAGGGTCCGAACACTTCCAACGTTCGGGCTCGTTGGAGTTCAGGGCACTGGGCTGGTAGGCGCACGTTGCATGGTGATGAGCGCAGCGGGGTGGGATCTGAGTTACTACAAAGAATTCTTTCCCGGGTGTCTGGCTGGTGAATGTTGCCCACATGCGCAGGGTTCAGCTGATCGCCATATTTGGGGTCGGGAAGGAATTTTCCTCCAGGGCAGATTGGAAGAGGCCCTGGGGGTTTTTCGCCTTCCTCTGTAGCATGGGGCATGGGTCACTTGCTGGAGGATTCTCTGCACCTTGAAGTCTTTAAACTATGATTTGAGGACTTCAATAGCTCAGACATAGGTGAGAGGTTTTTCGCAGGAGTGGGTGGGTGAGATTCGGTGGCCTGCGTTGTGCAGGAGGTCAGACTAGACGATCATAATGGTCCCTTGTGACCTTAATATCTATGAATCTATAAGAACTTGTACAGAGGAGAATAAAATGTCACTTTTTTTAAAGAAGTGATTTATCTGTCTGCTCCCCATATTCCTTCCTTCCTAGTCGGAGATTGCAGCTCTGATGCCACGGAGGCAGAGGTGAAAAGTGTCTGGCCCTGGGCGTTGCTGTCAGAAGCACTGGTGGAAATGAATTGCACATGCAACAGTGACTTGGTGAGCCGCCTCCACCTCAGGGCTACCCTGTCCTCATCTCTGCCCTCTCTGGTTTGCTGCGGCCCTGGGCTTCTTAGGGCAGGTTTTTCTTCCCATCTGTCATGGCACTGTCTCCAGGGACATGTCCATCAAGCCTGCTGCGTTTGTTTTGCTGTGGGTATTTTTCTTTAGCCTCACTTATGGTCAGGATCACACCAAAACAAACACGCTTCCAGACCCAAAGGAACCTTCCAGGCTCAGACTGCCTGGTGCCGCAGCTGGCCCTCGGGCGGATGAAAGGAGGGTGTGACAAAGTTTCTCTAGCCAATTAATCACAGGGGAGCATGCACCATCAATTAATGGATCACTGGCCTTTTGAGGCTAATTTCCTTCGGCCCTATCTCTGCAAAGCTGCACTTGGATCGTCCCCAGGCAAACACCTAGAGCTCTCTGCAGAGGCTAATGCATGCCCTGACTGTGCAAAGTAGCAAGATACCTGTGGTGTGTTGAGTGGACAGAAGCTGGGAGTGGGCGACAGGGGATGGATCACTTGAGGATTCCCTGTTCTGTTCATTCCCTCTGGGGCACCTGCCACTGGCCACTGTCGAAAGACAGGACACTGGGCTAGACGGACCATTGGTCTGACCCAGTCTGGCCGCTCCTATGGTCTTATGGCCCAGTTTTCCCAGGCGATTGCAGGGTAGTTTTGGGAGAGGGGTCACTGTCTGACTCTCACCCTGCCCAGATCTCACTGGGTTCTCATTCTATTGCTCTTTAATACGAATTTGGGAGTCATGAAAGTGAGGGCTAGATTTAGAGGCGAGTCTAAGACAACCTACCGGCGGTTTGTCACATTCTGGCCCCTTCCAAGCCTTTGTTATGCTAATTTAGGTGCCGTCAGGCTTAATTATATTCACCCTCCACCCACTGTGTAACTTGCACCCCTTGGAATTTGACCTTCTGATCATCTCTGTGCCAGGGAACCTAAGGGAGTTGGTATAAGAGAAAGGAAAGCAACTAGCCGGAGGCAGTAAGAATGTGTAAGTTGGAGTAACCCCACCCACCCTGCCTTAACTTCTCCTTCTTCCAGCTTCTTGGCAGGTAAATTGCATCAGTTTCGACTCCCTGGCACACCAGTGAGTTGGAGTAAGTAAGGGGGTCCAAGACAGCCTACGTTCGTGTGAGGGCACCTCCTTACCCATCACTTCTGAACTGATCCTCCTGACCAAATAGTGCCCGGCACACAGACTGGTGAGGAGCTAGGCAAGCTGCCTTTACACACCCTTGCTGGTGCACTTCAATCCTGGCCTGCAACAACCCCCACTTATCCAGCTTTAGGAACCCGCCCCCATAGCTCTGCCAATGCACGTTAGCCCCCACCCTCAGCCCCCTACTCTGCCCATCATGAGCTCTTCTAATGTGCCTCCCTCCTGACCTGCACCTGGCTGATCCAGTTGGGGAGCTGCCTGGCGCAGAGGCCTCTAGGCACGCACCATTGTGCGGTTGCTTTGGGATGTGGACAAAGTTCAGCGGGATTCTGGTGGGCGAAGGGGTTGCTCACCCCTTTTACTCCGATGATCTAAAGCCGGGTCTTTGGCGACAAAGAGCTAATTCTGCTATTGCCACAGATGTGCAGATACCATGACGACAAGTGTGGGATACATCGCTATTAACTCACCCCATCACTTAAACCTCCTGTGACTTGATTTCTGGACATCTTACCTCCGGGAGGAGATGAACTGCCCATGCCCTATCAGCTCCATTGACAAGCAAGAAGATCTAAGCCGTGGTCTCCTGCAGTCAGCAATGACTCACTGTTGATGGCTTCTTAGACATCCCAGGCTGCGAATTGTTCACAATCAGTGGGTTAGTGACCGCCAAGATGATCAAGAACCACTGAGTAATGTCATTGCAGGGCGACATCCTTTGACAAGTTCAGCCTTGATGATGAGGTCATTTGGGAGGTGGGCTTGGCTAAGTTACCTTTCTCCAGCACACCTGTGGTGGCCAGGTGAGCCAGGGGGTTAGCCAAACCTTTGCAGTGCTGCTCAGGTTCATCCGTGCCGGGAGGTCTTTGCTTTGTAGTGAGATGGAGAGAGATGGATGGGCAGGCTTTTCTGAATACCTGCAAATTCACTGAATAAATGATTTCCTCACTTGTGTTACCAGCATTTCCATTAGAACTGGGCAGGAAATGGTTTCCTATCCTGTGGAAAGTTTTTAACATCTCAAAATTTTTTTCTGACCTCCATCAGGGTTAAAAGTCAAAATCTTGAAAATTTCTAAGACCCAAGAACCTGAAGAGAAAAAACAATCAGTTTAGGTCAATTGGAATGTTTCAATGTTGACCATTTACCAAAATTACTCTCGCAAGCTCCAAATTTCAAAATGGAAATGTAATTTTGATATGGAAAATAGGACTATTTCTGTTTGGAAAATGTCAAAACAGGGTCACTTCAATGGCTTTGAAACTTTTTTCCAAAATGTTTCAAGTTGAGAAATTTCTTGAAACGGCTCCTTCCTCGTGAAATTTCACAAATTGGCATTTTCAGCTAACCCTCTCTCTCTCTCACCCCGATATGTTGAAAAATTCCTAATCAGCTCTAATTTACATTAGCAAGACAAAGCACACTTAATGTCCTCCTCTTGGTTAGTCGGTTAATTTGTCTGCTGTCATTGTATCCAGCAGAAACCTCTGCTTCCCTGACTGCTAATTCCTTTCCCTCCTCTGTTGGCTGTACACTGAGTCACACAATGCAGAGCCAGGCAAGGGTTAGATTTGCCAAATCCCCCTTGATCTGGAGGCATTGGCTTTGGATTCCACTGCATGTAGAGATACTGGGGGAATCAAAATCCAATTCCGGGAACCTTTTGGAATGAAAATGCTTCTAGTCTAAGTTTGTGTTACCGCATAAGTAACCATATGAGCACATTCTTATCTTATTGACCATCGTATGACACAGTTAGAGGCCTGATTCTGATCCGGAGGGATGGGTCCTTCGTTACAGAGATCTTCAAAGAGCTCTGAGGTGACTTTCGCTAGGACAAAGTGGTAGAGGTGGGACTAAATACTAGGGGTGCCTGGCTCCCAGCTCTGTGTTCAGAGCGCTATCCCACATCTTCCTGCTTCGGTCATTTGCAAACACACGATTTTTCTGGCACCACTTGCAGAGCCAGCAAAAGCACTGGAGCTGGGTTGAGGGTTAGATACAGCGGGGATGCACTTGTTCCAAAATGGAGTGGCTCTTGCTTTCATTAGAATGCAGCCAATGTTTGTGAATGGGTAGCTGAGGAAGTGGGGTGCTGGTGGTAATTTGATGCTCTGAATACACAGGGAAGCTCCAGCTAGAAAAATCCATCCAACATACCATTTTAGGGGGGGAAAGGAGGTTACCTTCATGTCAGTTTGTCATAAAAAGTACCTGCAGAAAGGTCCACCAGCTCCTGCTGGGGAACTTATCACTAGAGATGGCTGGGGGCGGGGGGAGGGGTTGTGAAAATTGTCAAAAGAAAATAAAAAGTTAACATTTTAATTTCATTTTTTTCATTCTTTCATTTTTCAATTAAAAACGTTTTGAAGTTTCTGGGGAAGTTTTTCTCCCATTTCTCTCACTTTGTACTTTGCCCCAATGAAAGAAAGAAAAAGGATGTGATTTAAAAGTGACACAAAGCAGAACATGTCAATTGGAAAAACAGGTGTGGGAAAGAGATATTTTAAGTTTCAAAAGTAAGACAAAATACCACTTTCACTTAAAAAAAAAAAAAGAACCCATAAAACAAAACTGTTTTCAAATGTTTCCAGTGGCAAAAAATGGAGGAAAAAACTGAAACGTGGGAATTTTCTCATGATTTCGAAGTGAAAAATTTTGCAAATTTTGTTTTTGACAAAACACAGTTTTTCTTTGAAAAAACTTTCCATCAAAAAAACATACATTTAGAGAGACCCTTCTTTTAACCCCCAAAGACTGACATCCCGTCCACAATACCTCCCCAAAATTAATGAATTAGCCTGGATCTTTAAACATAAGGGGTTGGAAAATTCAAAACAAAAAACAACAACCAATCTCTCCCAAAGAAACCGCCCCCCAAAAAGTTGCAAGATATTTCTAAAATCCCCATTTTTGGTTGTCGTTTTCCGACCAGCTCTGAAGTGACCCACGCGACCTGCAGCACCCCCTACTGGATCCCTACACGTTGCAGCCCAAGTACAGCGCAGCACTGCGGGCTGTGAAACTGGGCATCACGGCACGTGGTGAATGCAGTGCCTGCTAGAAAAGCAGCAGGTTAACTGCAGAATTTGCCAACGGGCAGAGAGAGAGGGTGGGGGAGGAGGGAAAGCGAGGGAGTTATCATCTAATAGTGCAGGGCTGGCTGCAATAGCTGCCTGGAGATAAGCAACCGGCTTTCTACTTCTTCCTGGGTTTTGCCATTATCAGCGTTGCTGAAGGAGCTGTCAGCAGCCTGGCACCTCCTCCTCCTTCCCCTGGACTGTTTGCACCCTGGAGACTGGGGGGCTGTGCACCAGCCAGGAGCGTTAGAAAGCAGGTGTTCCCGCTATGTCATGTCAGGAACGACGTCCGTCCATTCTGCACCTCGCCTGGCCTCCCCACAGAGCCAGAATGCCTTGTGGTGATTTTTCTTGGCCCAGTTTGAGTGGCTCTGGCCTCTCCCGGTTCTCCTAGTTCTGGGCCTGGCACAGGACTTAGGGTAGATGACACCTTCTGGCCTGGGTTATGCAGAAGGTCAGACTGGCTAATCACAGTGGGTCTGTTCTGGCCTTAAATTCAGTAGGTGAAATCCTGGCCCCACTGAAGTCAATGCCCAAATTCCCCTGGATTTCAGTGGAGCCAGGATCTCCCTCCATGGTTATGTGAATCCTCCAGCTTCGGTAATGGCTCCATCAGCCTCTCATTCCTCTGCCCTTTCCCACTTTCCATGAGCTCCCATGAGGCTCTGGGTTCTAACCCCTCCCCTCTAGGGCAGTGGTTCTCAATCTTTTGGTCAATCTTGATGGCCTGGCATAAGATTTTTCTTTTTGATCCATTACAGAGAAAGGGGACAGTTTTGGATTCTGATCCAGGTCCAATTTCAGACTCTGAAAAGCTGACCATTCCGAGCTCCCCAAGTTCCGGGTGTGTTTGGATCAGTGTTTTTGTTCGGGCCCGTGTCTCGATTGTTAAGAGTTTATTGCTGTTGAAGACAAGCAACCAGCAGTATTTATTAATCTATCCTGAGAGATGCAAGCACAAGCAAATCTCAAGGTTGTTGCATCTTGGTCAGATTAAAATATAGACAGCTCGAGATGCAATTGAAATGCTGCCACTGAGGTTGCAACGTGTGGGTGCTCCTAACCCCAGAGGCATCAACTAAACGTCATGGTGTTCTCTTTCATACAACTGAAATGCATTCGAGAGGGTAGAAGGGACTGTGCACCTGGACTGTAACAGGACCATGCAGGACTGTCCTCTGCTGGATGGAACTGGAACTGCTCAAGTGTGTGTCACAGGCCCTATACTGTGGTAGGGGGCCTGTTCTTTCAGAGCCCGAGGGGCTGCGTTCTGTTGCTGCTCTCGTTGTGAAGTTCCCCATGGCCCCAGCATGCAGCATGGTGACCCTCTCTCCAAGTCCTACGTGCGGGTCGATTTCTCCTGATGGCTTTGTGAGAAACACTGGAAACCTTGGAGAAGAAAAGTTCCATGAAGACCACTTAGAAAAGAGGGTTTGATAAATGTGGGACTGTCTCTTTAATTTTGCTATTGCACTAGGGCCCAGGGGCGCCCTTAGAGGACCCTTGCCCATTGTGCTAGTCACTGGCCAATCCCCGGTGAAGACTTGGTCCCTGCCCTGTATGATTTCTAAGCTACGAGGACAAGTGACATAGGAAGGATGGAGGGAAAGGGACTCAGATCTAGTTTCTAGAGAGATGCATGCATTTGCTTTGCAAAGTTGTATTTCGTTAGTAGAGATGGATGGAGCAAGGGGCAGCATTCTCGGACTGGCAGCGTCCTTCGAGGCCTGGTGGAGAGGGTCTTGAGAAGACATGTGGAAGTGGAGAGAAGTGGAAGCTTGTCCATGTGGCTAAGCCACTAGACAGGAGCACTGTGTTCAACTCCCTGCTCCGCGACAGGCACCGGTGTGATCTTCAGCATGTCCTTTAATCTCGCTGGGCCTCACTTCCCCCAGCTGTAAAATGGGGGTCATGATTCTTCTTTTGTCTGACCTGTCTGTTTGGATGGTGCATTCCTTGGGCCGGTGTCTCCTGCTGTGGGGAGGGGCTGCACCGACCCCGAGAGGCCCTGGTCTCAGCTCGGGGATCTAGCTGCTAGCTCAATATAAATGCGAATCAAACCAGCCTTTAAAGGAATGCGAATCAAACCGTTTAAAGGAATACGACCTTATTTCTCTATACGGCATCCCCCCGCACTCTACACAGCCCGTGTGCAGCTGCAAAGTCACCCAAGGCAGCTCAGGGTCAGTTCTTGGTGAATCAGGAAGTCCACAGGAAAGCGGTGAGAGGGACACATGCGCGAACGTCTTTCTGTGGGGAGGGGAAGCTCCTTGAAGGGCGTGAAAGGGTGTTCAGCATGTTAGTGTGAGTCCAGCCCGTCTGCAGTGACAATTGACAGGGAAGGGGGGTTTTTGGACAACGAATTTGGAGCAAATGTCAGCAGGTCCCATCCTACAGTGCAATCAAAGGGGACTGATTTGAGAGACCTGTGGTTATCTAGTGGCTACTGTTTGGGAGGCTGCTGCCGAGAAGGAAAACAGCCCTGCAGAAAGTCATTGGACTGACTGCTGTTCGGTGTATTTACAGGCCCGATTCTGCAAGTTGCTGAGTGCCTCCCTCTCCCATGGACGGGCAGGTGGGGAGGGGGGTTGCTTAGCATCGTCCCGCATCAGGCCCTCAAATCCCCAGGCCCAGCTTTCCTCTCTGCCGTGGCGGGTTTCCCAAGCAGTTCGCTCAGCGCACGGCCCGTCTCCTGAACGCTGAGAAACTCAAGAGCCCGCGGAAAGCTGCAGCCTTTCACATTTTGGGGCTGCCCCAGGAGGAAGCAGAGCGTGGCTGGCTGAGTTGTTTCTTTTGCCAGGCTGGGCGCTGGCTAATCAGAGCCTCCTCGGTTCTGCTGACGGGGCGTTTTCGAGGCCGCTAATGAATGATCGCATTCCCCTGCCTCACCCTGCTGCGGGGAGCCGGGGGCTCAATTAAACAGCTCTTGGGCACCTCTGCCTCTAAACACCCCCCTCCCACAGAGGGGTGGAGGAGCGAGGGCCCTGTCGAGCCTGGTGGTTTTAAAGCACAGCTCAGTGAGGGATCACAAGTGACACAAGTTCGGCTCCTTCCGCCAGTGGCCACTTTGTCAGCAGCAGAACTAAAAGTGCCACTCAGTTTGACATCATTCACCATGTCAACTAAAGTCCGGTTATAACGCTTTGACTTTTTGAATCGCAACGTCCGCTGTTGTTGAATAATTGTCTGGCACCCACCCCCCCATTGTCTGTCACCCTGCTATAGTTTCACACAACTGTGAACATTTCAGTAAATAAAACTTGAAAAATTGCTTAAATATTGATATTCATCAAAATGATACCGATAAAAAACCTGAATTCTGCCAAGTCTTTTTATAAGCCACCGTCTTGTAGCCTAAATTGTGAGTACTTGTGGATATCAGTGCCGGACTCCACTGAAGAAGAGGCTCCCTGCTGGGCTAGAGAATTAGGTGGGTCAAAACCTTTTCCGTCATCCACCTCTGCCCTGACAACTGTTACACTGCAGGTCTCCATGCCCCTCTCTTTATATGATGGAGTTCTCCAAGGTACTTCCTTCAGTTGTTTTCTTAAAAACTCTTTGCATCCCCATGATATCCATGACTTTATCCTTCCTCTGCCCAGTCCCTGGCAGGTCGAGTCGGAGTGTGTAGGGACCCGGTGGTATGTTGGTGGTGGTGATTATTGCATTTCAGCAGTTTCTGTAGCCCAACTGAGAGCGGGGCCCCATTGTGCTAGGTGCTGCACAGACATGGAGAGACAGTCCCTGCGCCAAAGAGCTCCCAACCTCCACAGAAAGACCAGACCTAGGAAGCGTTGTTATGCCATTTTTCAGAGAGGGAGCTGAGTGACTTGCCCACGGTCACATGGGAAGTGCGTGGCACAGCTGGGAATTGGACCCAGAATTCCGGAGTCCCAGTTTAGCACTTTAGCTACCGAACCATTTTCCTCTTGTGGTTTGTCCCTATCTTAATCTTCATTATCTCTGCTGGAGACAAGGAAGAGAGTCAGCAGCATCGGACCAGTCAGTTTCCTGGGGGCCCCAGCTGATGTTCTATGGGCCACCAGCTATTCCCAGACCTCAGACTGGGAACTGGTCCTTTCTCATCAAGGAAGCTATGCAGTGGTGCGTGATGTACAGAATCAGGAAGAGGATCATCCCATTTCACATGGATTTGATTTCCCCTCTTTTCTGACTGGTGTTCCTGGGGTCAGTCAGGCACAGCTCTCCATCTTGGGTAATGTTCGCTTGTGGTCCCATGCGTCACCTGGGGGAACACCTACTCTCTAAAGATGATTTGGTCTCCAAGCTCAGTCCTAGAGCGCCACTGAATGAAGACGGCAGCTGTGCCAAGCTAAGTGGGCTGTTTATTTCCTGAGCATATGTATGCGCTTTTGTAGCATCCTTCACTGGAGCCAGCCAAAGCATTTCAGTGTTGCTACACCCATAGGGGTGGGATCAGGGCACACTAGCATTGGTTTACAGACAAGCAGAGTTAGGCACCTAAATAATTCCGAGGATCTGGGCTGCTGTACCTACCGCCCATTGAAATCAGTGGGAGTTAGGTGCCTAAATACCTTGGAGGATCTGGGCCACAGAGGTTAAAGGATGTGCCCAAGTTTGTATAGGAGAGTAAGTGGCACTGTGGAACAGATGAGAATAGAACCCAGGAATCCTTGCTCTCGCCACCAAGTAACACTCTCTTTTCTTGGAAACTTGTCCAGGAACCAAACTGAGATCCACCCTGACCCCATGCCATATAGGGCCTTGAACCTTGCTCCCCAGGCTGGTTGAGCAGGTGGCCATGTGCACTTTCCAGTGGAATGGAGCATGTCATCCCACTCACTGAGTAACCTTAGCATGGGTATTTCCCAGGAGCGGCTTCCAACCTGACAGCCAGCCGTGGAGTTCAGAGTTAATTACAACTGGCTGCTGCCGTTGGAATTTCATTTTCCCGGGGTTTGGAAACCCAGGCCTGTAAACTGATCCAGCAATGATGCCATGTGAACCTAACGCGGGAGCGGGCTGATGGGATTCGTGCATAGAGAGCTTGGGGCTGTCTGCTTTAAGGCATTCAGCACCTCTTCTCCAAACGGTGCATGGTCGTGTCAGGCTTCCTGCCTCCCCTCCGCTGGTGATCAAAGGTGCGTGGAGTTGAATGGAAAGTATGCCAGAGTTCAGCGAGATCCTCTTTCCAAGGACCTGGAACTGTTAAAACCATCCAGGACTGAATCAGATTCACTGGATGGAAGGGGGACCTCTTGGTGGGGCAGCTGGAAGGGGGACCTCTTGGTGGGGCAGCAGACCCACCCACCCCATCTTGGCAGGGATGGATTCACTCTCCCATATGGAGGGGGGTCCAAGCCCTTGTGGGCTGGGACCAGGTAATCCTAAGTACGTAGACAGCACCTAGCACATTGTGAGCACTCCTGGAAAACAAACAATAGCTGGAGTGCCGAAGCTGGATTCCTCCACCAACTCCCCGTGGAGTGTGTCCCATTGGCTAGAGACTTCCTAGACACCTGGGGCCAGATCCTCCCCTGGTGTAAGTCAGTCTAACTCCATTAAACCATTTACCAGTCACCATTTACAGTAGCTGTGTCACTGCCCAATTCAGTGGGAGTTTGGACTGAGTAAGGACAGATGGATGGGGGCTATCATGTTTTCCCCAGTTTGCCCCATGGCCACCTTAAATCCACTGCTGTTTGCTCTGATCCCCATGTTATTTATTCTTTCTTTTTCCATGGATGTGACTAACTACAGGTTTGTCCCCGTGTTCGGCTGGGAACGCAACTGTTCTTCGGTTTGACTACTGGCAAAAAAGTGCTTTTCAGGCTGCTAAGAGAGGGCTGGCCAACCGGCTGGGAGCTTTGGCAACTCTGCATCCTGGCAACCCAGCTGGCGTCTTTCTTTATGCCCAAAGCTTTGCCTCCAGAGGCTCGCGTTATAAAGGGACGCTGACAAGGTGATGTTCACAAGCAGACCCTGGCAAATACTAAAATGAGTGCAGATAAGACCAGCCAGTTCAACTTGTCACTCTAATTAGGTGTTTACTACATTAGTCAGCCATTAGATGTAACTGTGTGCTGGGTTCCAGCAGGCAGGTAGTGGTCTGGGGTAAACAAAGGAGACAAGATTGGAACTCAAGCTATGTGGAAACCTGCTTTTTTCTTTCTAGCTAAGGTATTCATGTGGCCCCCACCATCATAGAGTCTGAAGTGCCTCACCACCTCATTCCTTGTGTTCACAAGTGTTCAGCTGGGGCAGAGTTAGTTTACACCAATGTTTAGAGAAAGCTCATGAGAGTGTGTCCTTGCATGTAGACACAGAGAGCCCTACACGGATACGAAATATGTATCTGCATCCGATCCGCGATGTGCAGCATGGTTCATGGATATAAAGCAGATATCCACGGATTTGCAGGACTCTAGATATAAAATTTGGATCCACATCCATCCGCAGACATGGTCCGCGGATATAGAACAGATATCCACAGATTTGCAGGGCTCTACAGATACTTGTGTTTCCTAAAATCATAGAATCATAGAATATCAGGGTTGGAAGGGACCTCAGGAGGTCATCTAGTCCAACCCCCTGCTCAAAGCAGGACCAATCGCCAACTAAATCATCCCAGCCAGGGCTTTGTCAAGCCTGACCTTAAAAATATCTAAGGAAGAAGATTCCACCACCTCCCTAGGTAACATATTCCAGTGTTTCACCACCCTCCTAGTGAAAACGTTTTTCCTAATATCCAACCTATCCAATTCATCACATACAGTAGTCTATAGACCGATTGTTTTGAGGAGTGTGTGTCTTCATCATGTGTCTTCAATGACCAGTCACACCACTTAAAGACCGAAAGAATACCCACACTGAACCATGGCTGAGTGCCTGGCAGGCCAGAATTGACTTGCCTCAAGTGAACAGTGAGTCAAATCGGTGGGTCAGTTCCCCAGCTGAGTATATTGGCTTAGCTCTGTTGAAGCCAAGGGATTTACACAAGCTGAGGACCTGGTGGCCATGATCTCTTCTCAGACAATTAGTGAGCGGAAGAGACCAGGCTGAACTAAACAAATAAATTGTGAGCTGTCCATAGATCATCCACTCCCATTCGTGGGCATCTTGTCATGGTCCGGAAGATAAAGCCAGACGACATGGGCGGCGGGTATCAAAGGCCAGGGCAGGCTAAGCCTCCACTGACCCAGGCCATGGCCCCGCCATGTTTCGCCCTGAGGGCCCGCCCTCCCTTCCCCTCTACCCTGAAGCCAACGGGGGCTCAGCTCCAGCCAATGGCCTGGAGCTCAGGCCCACCAGCAGCCTGGGGCTGGCACTGGGGGAGCCGGCCGGCATGGCTGAGGCAGGCAGGCCAGAGCTCCTCCGGCTGTGGGGGGGGGAATGGGGAGGGCCTCCTCTGGCCACGGGGAGGCCTCGGGTGGAAGAGGTAGGGCTGGTGGGCTAGCTTCCCCGAAGGGGGGGTTCACTCGCCACCCATGCCAGCCAAATTCAAATGAGAACTAAAGCACAGCATTTTAGCAGCGAGGGTGATTAACCATTGGAACAAATTACCAAGAGAAGTGGTGGCTTTTCCATTGCCTGAAGCCTTTCTGGAAGTGATTTGGCTCGATACTGGGAGAAAGGGGGCCAGAACAGACGATCTGATGGTCCTTTCTCTCCTTCACCTCTATGACTCAATGATCCTCCCAGAAGCTGCTGCTTCCCTTCCTCAAAAGAAATGGGGGGGGGGGAAACACACACACACAACACCACGGTGACAAATATTGTCACCATGCTTCTGAAACAATAACACTGACCGGGCGGTCTGTCACTCAGCCATCACCCAGAGGACTTGCTCCGGCCAGGTGTTTCAGGTGCCAGCTGAAATTCAAATTAGGGAAGGCCAGTTCTTCCGGGCCAGGCGCATTGTTCTTTGGAATCATCCCAGCTCCCGGGTGCCTGAATAAACACCGCAAGCCATGCGGTCTCCCGAGGCAAGGACTGGTTTCCCTCCGAGGTGGTGTATTTTAAGCCAGGGCTTTTGTTTAACACTTTGCAGCAAACACTTGCTCGTGCAGATCTGCAGCAAGTGGAGATGCTGATAGTGATCCAAGCCAGAAATGGAAAGATAGATAAGATAGGGTTTTATAGCACTGTCAGTTACCGTAGTATCTGAGTATGTCCCAGGTAAAAATCAATAACAGTGAAGTTCCTAGTGGATTTACTTTTTACATTTAATTTTGTAGGGGATTGGAAAGTTGGTTGTGGGGATTTGGGAGTAGATGGGGGTATCAGTGTTGCGAGCCTCAATCTGATGGTGGAAAGGCTCTCTCAAAGAGGAACGTTTTTCAGTGCTTCCTAAAGATGATCAGAATCTGGATCTGCCTGATCTCCTCTGGACATTTGTCCCATAGCTGGATCCCCTCAACAGAGACTGTTTTGACCCCAGCTCTGGCACGCTTCATCCTGGGCTTTGTGATCTGCATTGTTCTAGAGGAACTCAGCTGTCACAGGGTTTCAGAGATCAAAAAACTGGTCTTTGATATAGCTGGGGCTTGTTCTATTAATCACTCTGAACATTGACCAAGGCCTTGAACTGGCATCAGAAACAGACTGGGAGCCAGTGGAGGGATTTGATCATGGGTCTGAAGTGCTCATGGCAGCCTAGACCACGCAGAAGGCAAGTGCCTCATTCTGTACCTGCCTGGGCATTGCCTTCCCATTCAGCTCGCCTTGCTGCCAACGATGCCTCCATCATGGTACGTGTGGAGACATGCCACCAAAGAGCTCTCAGTTGGGCTGCTCAAAGTCAGCTCAGGGATTGAGACAGGCAACTCCACTGATTAATTTCTAACGGGAGTGGGAGGGGTTTGCCTCTATGGTGCCTCCTTGTGGTCTGTCAGGGCATAACTCACTCAGCTGCAGGGAGGTCGCTGTCTCTTGTGAGGTCCGAGGTAGTGGGTTTAGCCCTCCAGTCACAGCACGCTTCAGTCCTATGCTTTCCAGGCTCTTCAGGGCCAAAAGAAACAGGAAAAACCACAACTCAAAACAGGGTCATCCAATGAACCTTCAACAGGATTCCACCCTTCAGTTTAGGGCTTGTCTTCAAATGACCAATGCTTTGGCCTGTCTCTTAAGGTTTCGTTGACCCAGCTACCAGAAGGTTCATCTGACCAGCAAACTGCCTCAGTCTCTGGGTTGCAACCACGCTTTTCTCCCATCAGGAGAAGTGGAGTTCTGTTCTCCTTCCTGGGCAGCCCTGGACTGGGATAGGTCTCTTCCTTTCCCGTCCCTCTTCATGCCTGTCACCTGCCACAAGGGTAGCAGGCTGGAGCCAGTTGGGTCCACAGGCTCTCATTAACCCTCTCCTTGACAGTGTGGAGCCTGTCTTCACCACCGCAAATCTGCTACTCCTCTGTGCAAAGCTCAACCTTTGTGATGGAAGATGCTGCAGAAAAACCTGCCCTCGGCTCTCCTGAGAAAGGGACACATGGCTGCAAGGTGCCAGGAGACGCCAACCAGAAAACACCTGGCCTGTTATGTGCCATGATGGAGGTGGGACTCAGACACAAGTGGTTCTGAATGAGATGGGCCCATGGGTGGTTGGACATGCCATATTTTTGCCATTGGCAAACCTGAATATTCAAAATTGAATCAGTCTCTTCCCCCCCCCAGCACCAAAAAAAAAAAAAATCCAATTCTGAGATTGGCTTAAAAAGTCATGAGATTTTAAAAATAATAAATGTTGGATTCTTTTTATTTGCCTCCTGACATCTGAACCATTTTGGAGTCACATTTCAAGTTTTCCTCTGCCACCATGAAGGCTAGATGTTTTTCTAATGAAACCTGAGACTCTCACATATTAGTATGACTCCAGGAGCTGGGGATTTAAGAGAAACACCAAATATTGTGTGGCTCAATAAAACTGCAAGAGTGGGCCCCACTGTGTCATCCCCAAAAAGACTTCATGACCCATCAGCCTCCTCCTCTTGGCTTCCCCTGCACCTATAGAAGGGCAGGTGGGCACTGGGTTGCTAAGATGGTTAAAGGAGGTTAACATAGAAGAGGTGCTCTCCTGGGGGAATCTGGGGGGGAAGGGGATACTGCATACCCAAAGCAGGGAGAAGGGGGTCTTCCCCACAGCTCCTTTCTTGAGCCCCAGCCAAGAGCCACAGTGGCTAGAACGAATGGGAACAGGTGGCCACTGGTGTCCCCATTGCTGGATTGGCTGCTGACCAAAGATGTGGCCACCATCACTAGATCCTCATGCAGGGCTTATTTCTTGATGCCTTGTGTAGCCACAGAAGTGCGGAGGCTGAGTGCTGCAGGCCTGGCACGTATCTTCAAGATACCTGAGGCCCCAAAACATAAATCAGATGGGTTGGGTTGGAAGAGGTGAAAGATTCTATATTGGTTTCAGGTTTCCCCTTCCTTTTCTTTCCATTTGGTTTTCAACAGTGCATGGCTCCTTAATTCCCTTGCATGCCTTCCCCCTCATGCTCTGGAATGCTTTAGTCTTAAAGGGGCTAGTCAGAGATGGGCCCAGATCTGAGCTCTGGAAACTTTGGAAACTTTGAACTCTGCAGTGGGCAAAGCAGTAACATTAGCCGGTACAGGCAGCAGAGGGTCACATGGCCTTTCAGACTACCACAGCTCTCTAATTAAGCTCACTGTGTCCCTACAGATAGTGAAAGGGTAGGAGTCCTGGGGAGATGGAGAAGTAGGAAATGGAAGGGGAAGGGTTGCTGTCTGAGCCACAGCCAAAGTGGGTGAGCGATTTGCAGAATAGCACTTCTAAAAGTTTGATCTGGATCTGAGGGCACTGGGCTTGACACACCCAGCTTCTGCCACGCTATCGCCAACGTCCAGTGACTAGGGAAGGGGTAGGGAGAGCTCTGATTGCCTAGCCAGAGCAGCACTGAAAGGGACAATCCATCAGCTCACGATTTAGATTTGGTAGAGAGAAGGATTAACGAAAACGAGGCTCAAGAGAAACGTTCATAGGAGTATAGTTTAAATTCTAGTTTTCCCTTTGATTTAAACTCTCCCCTGCAACGTGGATGACGGCGCATTTTGGATTTCAACCCGTTCTGCGTGGCGCTCGGCCACCCTGTGGGCATGGGTGGAGGATGTGGGGGCAGCAGTCAGCACGGCCCGTGTGCTAATACCAGAGGGCAGGCAGCTGACTAGGGAGGAACCCGAAACTGGCTGGCCTATGGTCACTGGTGGAGCTGGCGGAAAGGTAGGCAGGCAGTGCACACGTTGAAAAGAAAATCATACGTTTAAAATGCCATTGGCTTCTAATAGTTTAGCGAGGCCTCCTCATTGCAGTACTTAAAAGCCTCACAAACGTTACTTAGCCTGGGAGGCTCTTTGGGGCAGAAGCGGATTAAGGTCTCTGGAGCTCTGGGCCGGAGCAAGTGGGGGGGTCCTGATGCTGGAACCGTGGCCCCAGCGCACCCCTTCCACCTTCAGTCCCACCCCCGTTCTGCCCTTCCACTGAGGCTCCACTCACCGCTCGCTCTTTTCCATCCCTCAGACTCCTGTGGCCCCAAGACCAGAGAAGCTCTGAGCTCCAGCCCGGGGCCGCAGCGAGGGAAGATTTTTTGGGGGAGCCCCAAATTGGCTGGGGCCCCTGGGCAAGGACCCCTGCAGCCCATGCGGTAATCCGCCACTGCTTTGGGGCTGGGACTGTATTTCTGTACCCAGTGGAGTCCTGATGCCTGATGGGGGCTCCAAGGTACTACTGCAATACATGTAATAAAATGCCCACAAGGCCCCTGGGAAAGAGGAAGTATTTTCCCCATTCACAGATTGGGAAACTGAGGCACACAGTGGGGACGCGACATGCCCAGGGTCAAACTGGAGTCTGCAGCAGAGCCAGGAACCAAATCTAGATCTCTTGGGTCCCAATTTAGGGACCACTTCTACAGAGGTTTTAACAGTACCACGGGCATGATGAGTAAATTTGTTTTTTAAAATATATATGATTTTTAACCTGGGAGTTTCCCGTTAGCCCCCTGGTAGGATCCCTCATGTCTCCCAGTTTTGTTCCTTGCTAAGTAAGCACTCGCCATAGGAGGCTTGTGAATGTGACAAACCAGCAGCTGACGCCCATCCTGCGTGGTTTATTGTGCCTGAATGATCTTGCTCTAGAAACAGAACGTTCTTCTTGACTCTGCCCTGGCGGAGAAGAGTCAGGTGGTGGGGAGTGCTGGAGGTTGACCATGGGGCGACTGAGGCAAAACACAGTGTTTTCGTTACAAAAATGTTGAAAGGGACACAAATGAACAAGAGCCCCAGAAGCTAAGTAAATAAAGGATTGACCTTCCACCCGAGGGGCAGAGGTCAACTGCAAACTGATGCTAATGAGAATTAGGGAGGCCAGCTTCCCAGGCTGTAAGGGAGCTCGCCGAGCGAGGGATGCCTTTGGTGCGAGCGTGTAACTCACGCGTGGCTCTTTGTACAGACCAGCACTGAAAATGATACCCCTGCTCGAATCGGCTGTGGGGGCTGAGCTCAGGATCCAAACGGCTGGGTCTTAAAAGGATCCGTTCACTGCGAAGCAGCAGCGGACTCCAACCTCCATGTGTGAGGGCGCCACGGGAGAAGCACAGAGAGTGACAGTGTATTGTGCACTCCCTCCTCTATTTGTTACACACTGTGAGCAGCATCAGGAAGGGGGCAACTTCCTCCACATGGAGGTTCCTGGAGAAATCACACAGTCGGTTGCGCTGACAGAGAGAGCAGTGGCGCAGAAAGGAGACTTTACCCTTGTGATGGGGTTCCCGGGGTGCAACCCGAACTGTGGAACTACTGAGCCCTCCCAAACCAACCAACCTGGGCTGTCCCTCACGCTATGATGCTGATGTCAAGCAACAAACCTCTGACAGGCCCTGCACTCACATAGCCATCCACAGGCAGGGACATGCCCAACTGATCTCCCAGCCACTCCTGAACCACCAATATAGAGGCTCCAGCCAATTGCTGGCAGCCGCCAAGCCTTGCACCCCAGAACTGTACCAGTGTCTTGCACCCCAGAACTGTACCAGAAGCCTGACCAGTGTCAGCTGATTACCTAGTTCGCCCCTCCCTCAGTGTGGAGACAACACACACCAGCCTTTGTAAACTGAGCGGAGATTTCCCAAGCACTTCAACCGAAACACGCTGTTTTAGGTAAAATATAAAACAACTTTATTAACTGCAGAAAGATCGATTTTAAGTGATTGTAAGTGGCAGGCATAGAGATCAAAGCTGGTTACTTAAGAAATAAAAATAAAAGTGCAGTCTAAGTTCTACAAACTAAACAAGATTTGAATCAGGCAGTGTCTCCCGCTGACAGATGGTACTAGCAGGTTGCAGATCCTCAATACACAGACTGGATTCCATTTCCAGCCTGGGACCGCCCTTCTCCAGCTCAAAGTCTTTTTCTTCCAGATGTTCCTCCAGGTGTTGAGTTGGGGGGGGCAGAGGGCCAAGTGATAATATCACTTCCCCTCTTTTATAGTCTCTTCCAGCTTGCTGGAAAGATCTTTGCTGTGTGTGTGTGGTGGGGGGGGATCAGGCAGCCCCCATTGGTCAAGCTGTCTCCGGTGTATACGTGCTCTCTCTGAGAAGTCTCTGGGAAGGCCCTTCGGAGGAATGGATTCCCTTTAATGGGCCATCAGCAAGCATGTGTCTGGCTGGTCCACTGGTTGCAACTGAAAGGCTGGCAGTGGACATCCAACCTCACAAGGTATTTCAGTAACGCGTAGAACAATGCTTCAGAACTTCACATATAACGACAGCACTTACAGTCCAGCAGGAGATTGATATTCAGCTGAGCAAGACTTTTAACACGCTACCTCACAAGGCAAACTTTGTTCAAAACATAGCACAATGATCTGACAGTGGGGAATGTGGGGGTTCCAGGGGGCTACTTTGACATACCGTGTGTCACACCCCTTTTGTTAGATCTGTTCTTCTTGGCTTCATAGCAGCTTTTCAGGGCTTTAAAGTGCAAACATAAATAACAGGGGGACACAGAGACGGATCCATTTTAGTGCAGCACTACAGTGTATGAGTTTACAAATTCAGGTCTTGATCCTGCGTGCAGAGCTCAGTGAAAGACAGCAGGGCTCTGTGTGGGTGCAGGGCTCCATACCCTACTCTGGACATTTTCTATCTTGTATTGTTTTCACTCCTGCCTTTCGCCTATATAAAATCTCTAGGACAGGAACCTGTCAGTGGTTTACCCACTCCAGCATCCTTTGTACATCGACAGCATGAAGCTGATGCTTATTCCCTATAGTGGTCAACAGTGATTGTGTTAGGGATTAGCAAAGTGGCTTGGATGGAACAACCTTGCTGAACTTCCATCCTCTTCTAGTGGTTGCCTAGAAATGACAGGGATGGGCAAGCTGAAAACATGGCCAAGGTTTTCAAAAGTGGCTCTTGGGTGCTGGGCTTTCAGGGGGTGGGAGCTGAGAAGAACTTCCTGAACCCCAGGCTGCTTTGCAATGGCTCCGAGTGGGGATCCCAAGGATGAGACACCCCAAATCTTAGTCACTTTGGAAGATCTTGCCCACGCACAAATGGATGTATGGGTAAAAATGGCATGGTAGACAGGCATGGTCTTTTCTTCTCACTCTTTCACTTGTTAGGGGGCTATCGATGTGGTTTCAGAGCCAGTGGTTATTAATAGCTGGGAATAACTGGACTGGCATGGAGTGCGCCTGATTAGCCCACGGGGCCCACTTGTACCATAGAGGTAAGGATAACACATGGCTGATACCCAGTAAGTAATTTACTCACAGGATCCTGATAATGGTGAATAAGCCTCTCCAGGTCTGTTAGGTTATCAGAGCCCTGTGAGTGATTTACACCCTTGTAAAAGCTACCCAGGCTAGGCATTATGTATGGGACAAGGAGACCCTCTGGAGCACATAGGACTCCGCTTGCCATGGCTATTAGCCCCTGGAAATTGGGCTGCCCCTTGGAGTAATGTATTGTGCTCTAATGTTTTATTTCTTTCAAAATTGGACTAGCCATGTGAGATACACATCTCACTTCCCGGTGCTCAAGGGGTCTTGTTCTACTTGCCCAGGTACCTCTGTGGGTTGCACCTTATCAACTCTCAGAAGCTAAGCAGAAGCCTGGCAGGTGGGTACTTGGATGGGAGACCTGGAGCTGTTCGAGTTGGTACTGTCTGCCCTGCCTGGGGGTGGTGGCAGGTGCCATCTTTCAGATGAGACATTAAAGCTGAGGTCCCAGACATTAAAGATTCCCATGGCACATTTTGAAGAGTAGAAACATTGGTCTGTCATTGCAGAAGCAGC
This sequence comes from Lepidochelys olivacea, assembly GCF_965140295.1. Classification (NCBI taxonomy): domain Eukaryota; kingdom Metazoa; phylum Chordata; order Testudines; family Cheloniidae; genus Lepidochelys; species Lepidochelys olivacea. The sequence goes on from NC_140417.1 coordinate 123,395,159, forward strand.
CTGGGCTATCCCAGCCCCCTCCCATTCGCACACACTAAAGCTCACCCCCCAGTTTGGTGCTTTATACCTGGGGCTATAGGGCAGAATTTGGATGCTACTTTCACTGGGTTTATTAACTTGCTGACTTTGCACTGAGGATGCAAGCTGCTCCCACACTTCCCCCAGAAGGACAGACGAAATTCCGCCCCCCGCCTCCCCAGTAAACAGAGCGGCTTAGCTCACGGCCACACAAAGAACCTGGGAAGTCCTGGCAACGCACAGGGGGAGCATGGCACTTGTGAGGATACAGTAACTGAGGCAGGGCTTGTTCATGGCCCTACAGTCGTCACTCCCTGTCCCGTCGCTGGGAAGGGCAGCGAGGAGCTGTGTGTATGGACACATGGAGCAAGAGGGGGTGTAGAGGGGACCCTGAATTAATGAGATGCTGATGCATGGAGGCCAAGTTCCCCAGCTAGCTAGCAGGAGCCAGGTCTATGAGCCTAGGGCTAACTGTTTTGTTCGCTTGACGAGGATCTAACCTTATGTCCTGTGTCTCAGACACGCCCATGCCCCGCCCCTTTTCTGACCCAGCACTCTTGGGAGGAAGAGCTGTGAGATTCGCCACTGCTGCTCGGTACGATGCCCCCTGGGTATCAGACGATGGCCCCCTGGGCTGCATTTTGAACCACCTGCCCACCCCTGCACTGGAGCACAAGACCCTTAAACCCCTCCCCCACCCAATCCAAGGCTTCCAAGATCAGGGCAATGAGAGTTAATACTGGTTCAAAGCCATTTGACGTCAGTGGGCCTCTTCCCATAGACTTCAGTGGGTTTTGGATCAATTTGTCCATTGACCACCTAGCTCCTCTGTCTGTCAAGCTAGTTAAAGGCCAGGGTAGTCTGGTAAAGAGGTGTCCTGTCTAGCCCGACACAGAGAAGATGAACAAGACTTCAGTTCTCCAGTCTGGGGACCTGGATCACTTCCCAAGGAAGGAAGTCACCTTGGTGGGTGCACAGAAGGGGCAGGAAGGGGGCGGGGCACTTCCCTTTGTGGCTTTAGGAGTGAAAGGTGAGTGAGTGATCCATATCACTGCTTCTCACAGGAGCATGAAAGGGGCTGGAAATATTCACAAACGGGTGGGAGAGGCAGAGCTGTGTGAATCGCGATGCTCCAGAATGAGCGTGAAACCCACCACCCTAGAGCACAGGCCATCCTGGAAGTGCAGAGAAAAGTATAAATGCCCGGGCCCAGGGTGTGCAGTTGGGAAAAGGTCTCCCTTGGCGTGGTGATGGAAAAGGTGGTCACCTCTGTTGGTGAAGTATCCCTGCACCAGCTCAGCCATGCTGGCTAGTAAGTGAGGTACAGGGAAAAGGCCCCTCTCATCCCTGTCTGCTCCCATCCACCCTGCTGCAGGGAGGAAGTCACCTGCCTAGAGGATGGAGCACTGGACTGGGACTCAGGAGACCTAGAGTCAATTCTTGGCTCTGCCACCGGCCTGCTGGGTGAACTTGGACTAGTCACTTCACCATTCTGTGCCTCAGTTTCTGCATCTGTAAAATGGGCATAATGATACTGAGTCTCTTTGCAAAGTACATTGAGCGCCACTGATAAAAAGTGCTATGTAAGGGCTGGAGGTTGTTATTTATCCCTGGACCCAAAGGTGAGGTAGCCCCCGTAGAGTTACAAAGGGGAGTTCTCACTCCCTGTGCAGGTGTGCAGTCCAACTCAGAACCTAGCCTGGCAGGTGCCTGTGAGCTAGTATATGCTGGAGATTTGCTGGTTCACCTGCAACCACACCGCAATACATGTCACAGGCATTTCTGATGGACCGGACCCTTTCTCTCTCGCTGTGTAAGCCTCCAGCCTCCCAGCGAGAGACTTCACCACCACAAAAACCTCCAATCCCCTAAAGCACCCTGTTAAGAACATCCGCATCTCATTGAGCCATTATTAATAGGGAGTTTGTCTGGTGTCAGAACACAGACATAAAATACATTAACATTATCGTGTAATCGGATTTAGTAAACACTCGTGCCGCTTCGCCTTTGGTAATTGCATTTGGTAGATGCAATATTTATGAAAGGGGAGAAGGAAATGTCATGGCTCATCTCCAGTGAGCAGTAAAAGTCCTGGAAAAAAACCTGTGGGGGGTGGGGGGTTTATGAGTCTGGGAAGATGATGCCACCTCTGCTACTGCAAGTTGCTTGGGTTTTATCCCCCATCTGTCTGCAGTGATCCTGGCATTTGGGATCTGACCTTTCCTTCAAAGCTTGGGCTTACTCCTTTGCCCCTTCCCTGTAGGAACCTAGATATAACTCATTTCCAGCAGGATACAAACAGCTCCAGTCCCTGTGGATCTGGATCCAGATTTTATGATTATTCCCTTGTCTGTAAGGAGCCAAACCAAAACCGCACATCCGAATTTGGGGGGATGAAATTAACAGGCAGCAGGTTTAATACAAACAAGAGGAAGGACTTTTTCATACAATGGACAATTAACCTGTGAAGGCCAAAAGTATAACTGGGGTAAAAAAAGAACTAGATAAGTTCATGGAGATTAGGTCCATCAATGGCTATTAGCCAGAATAGTCAGGGATGCAACCCCATGCTCTGGGTGTCCCTAAACCTCTGACTGCCAGCAGCCAGCAGGGGAAGCTGGGTGGATCTCTCCAAAATTTCTCCTGAAGCTCTGTCAAAAACAAGACAGGTACAACCCAGTCTGGACATTTTTACGTTAAGTTTGCATATGGATCTGAACTTTACAGTTTGGCTCAGCTTTTAATTTACATCACACTTTTCATCCTGCACATGCATCATGAGAGTTATACCATGGAAAGGCACTAAGATTTTCTAGGGAGGTGCCTTCATCTCCCGAAACTTCTTTCGTCCTTCATACCCTCCAAACCCTTGTGACCTGCCATTACTTTTCTCATCTGTAACCCTCTCTTCGCTTATACCCAGATGTTTTCATTTTGCCCTGTCTCTGTCATTGGCATTCCAATACAGTGCTCTGATCCTCCAGTGTTGTCATTTGCATTAAACACTGGCTGCTGTCTTGCAAGGTTTATTTCTGTAAAGTGTTGTGGTATATAATTCTATGAAAGTACAAAATAAAGTCCTTTTAGTGCTTAGATCAGCACTCAGATACCATGACGCATGCACTCTTGTGCTGAGATATATGCTTGCCGCACTGTCAACTCCTCCATCACCTCCACACATCCTTACTGATTATTACACCTAGCTATCGTATTCTATTGTAACCTAGACCCCAGGCCTGCATTGAAATCATCCAGATGTGGGACCCCCGCTGAATATCACCCACAAGAGTCTCCAGCCAGAATTAGGGCTGTAAATTTGCAGGCTCTTTGGGGCAGAGTCTATCTTTTTAATAAACCTTTGTACAGTACCTAGCACAATGAGGTCCTGATGCCTGACTGGAACAGTTTGGTGCTATTGTAATAGAAATAGTTAACACCTGTGGATACGGTTGTTCATAGGGAGCTCCAATGCTTAAAAAAGTCCAGCTCATCTCCTGACCACTGCAATCTCTGAGGCAGTGAGTTCCACAGGTTGCAGTTGAGTCGTGTTTTATTCTGAACATTACAATGTGAGACGAGACTGGATCCACACCCCGTGTCCAAATCATCACTGTGTTTGGGGTTTATTTATTTAATGTGTGAACATAGAATTGAATCTGGGACCTGTTAGCTTCTCAAACACCAGAAGCCCATTTAAAAAAAAAATTAGCCCCCAGCCCTACTCCTCCTAAAGTCCATGGCAAAACTCCCTTTAGTTCAATGGGAGCAGGAAATGGAGCTCCAATGCCCGCACCTCAAGAAGGTATAAGATGGGGTATATATCCAGGCAGAATTTGGGTTTGGAATTTTTTTTAAATGAAAGACAAATATCTAATACCTTCAGGGTGTAAACGTCTATATGTGGACTGGGTATACTTTTACAAACACACTGTTAACAAACCTGGGCTAAATAACTGACACAATGAACCCCCAAATTGTTGTATTTTAAAAATGTAAGAAAACCATGGGCTTCCGGATGGATGAGATTGTCTCACATATTCTCTCCCCCACCCTCCTTCCTCCTACAAGGCACAGCTAAAAGGGCAGAGTTAAGAGTGTTTCAGTGTTTTAACTATGCATTGCCATGCTTTCAAATGTTTGGCTTTCTTTCTTATTATTAATTATTATTAATAAATTGGTTTTCTCTAAGGTGCCACAAGTCCTCCTTTTCTTTTTGCGAATACAGACTAACACGGCTGCTACTCTGAAACCTTTCTTATTACAGAAATTTCCTGGTTTTCTAATTCTTTCTTTCTTTCTTTCTTTCTTTCTTTCTTTCTTTCTTTCTTTCTTTCTTTCTTTCTTTCTTTCTATATGAACTACTTCAACTTTCTTATAAGACTTTTGTTTACCTTAAGAATCGAATATATACCTGCAGCTGGGGTTCTTGTATAGAAGTTCTTGTCTGGGGTTCTTGTACAGAATAAAACCCTCCTATTCCTGTTCCTATGACAGTAGTGCCTCCCTGGTGCTAGGTGCTGTAGAAACACATAGAAAGAGACAGTCCCTGTCCTGAAGATCTTATAATCCACATAGACAAGACAAAGGATGGGAGGGAAAACAGAGGCACAGAGGGAGGGGAAGGGATTTGCACATGGTCACACATCAGGCAGTGGCAGAGAGCCAGGACTGGAACAAAAGCCCCTGAGCTCCCAGGCCATTGCTGTAACCACAAGGCCTTGCTGCCTCCCCTACTGTCTAATGAAGTAAATAACACTTGCCTACAAATTCTTTGCAACCTCCACATGTGTTGCACAAAGCTGGATATTTCTCTACCTGCAGAGCTCTTGCATTGAGTAGGCATAGTGGGGGGGTGTGCTTATTACCTCCTCTCTGAAGGCTAATATCAATCACAGCAAATTAGATTTAAGTTTACTCGTTACCTCCGACATAATTTTTATTTTCTTTTTTGGCATGCTAATTAACCTCGGTAAAATTAAAGATAAGGATTCACTGGTGAGAGTTTATAAGCAGCGGGCCTGCAATCATTAAAACGATGTGATTTGGTCAACCCGGGTGATTAGTGAATGCTACGTTTGCACCAGAGGCAGCCGAAATGTCTCACAAAGGTTGTCGCTGGCTTTCTCGCAGTCACACGCTCACACACACGTGTTGTGGTCTCTCTTGGAGGGACGCTTCTACACTTGGTTCGTGGGAGGCAACAGTCGTCTTGTGGGCAAACCAGGAATGTGTCTGATCTGGGGCAAAGGGGGGAAGGTTTCACCGGCCAGACAAAACAAGAGCGCTTTCCTCCCCCCCTCCAGCGCTCAGGGGCCCGACCAAAACAAACAAACCAACCCACTGAGCGTCAACAGACATGCCTGTTGCAGCTTGACAGATGCGGCCCCGCGAACGGCTCTTGCGCTTGACGCCCACGGCCCTTGCTAGGGGTTCAGTTTCAATCTCCAGACTGCAGAGGTGCCATTGGGAGCGGCTTGTTGTGACTGTGTCCCACCCTATCTCGCCTTTAATCTGCTCGGCTCTGCGGTGCAATGCACGAAGCCCAAGGTCTGGGAATATATAACCCAGCTGCTACCTTGTTATTACTCAGGAATCACAGAATATCAGGGTTGGAAGGGACCTCAGGAGGTCATCTAGTCCAACCCCCTGCTCAAAGCAGGACCAATCCCCAATTTTTGCGCCAGATCCCTAAATGGCCCCCTCAAGGATTGAACTCACAACCCTGGGTTTAGCAGGCCAATGCGCAAACCACTGTGCTATCCTGCTCGATCCTTCTGCTTGGCACCAGCAACCCCATGGCGAGAGCTTGGTGGTGAATCTCTGGATCTGGCCCGATTACTCTTCCCGGCTAGGGAAACCGTGTTGAGCGACACATCTTTCACTCCTGGGAGGGAGGCTACAAGTTCAGCCGGCAGAGAACCGACCCTTCCCAAGATGGGATGGACCCCAGGCAGGGGAATGGGGGACTTTGGGGCAGAAGGAGTTAGCTGCACCCAACCGCCTCCGTCCAAGAGGGGCGATCACAGACGGTTGATTAAAAGACGCGGTTTATCCACACGCCTGTTATTTGCCCTCCCTGACATTGACCCGAAGCTGCTCGAGCAGCAGCCAGTGAAATGCCCAAGGGCCACTGAGCTCGGCTTGATGTAGAAAAGAAGCCTAAAGCCCGCAGACAAACCTAGAAACCCCCGCTGTTCCTCCTCCAGAGTGAGCTGCGATCCCAGGGCCTGATCCAGGACGGGGAGCATCGCGCTATGCCCAGAGTCACTGCACGGTCTTGGTTTGCCGGAGTAACCAGCTCAGAAGCGATCTGGGTGGAAGACTTGGCCGGGCGAGATTTCGGATCACTGGGGTGGTGTCTTTACCTGCCTAGCTGGATTGTTGGAGGAATTCACGAGGGTTTTCAAGGCCCGATTTTGCATTGCTTAGCCAAATCTGCCAGGGCTAGGTGGGAAATTGGCGGGATTAACCGCGGCAAAGGGAGGCAGCCGGGGCTTCTTTCGCCCAGGATGTGCTTTGCAGAGGAAGCGGGGCAGGTTACACATTCCCAGTAGCCAGTAGAAGGCCAGAGCACGGAGAGGGGAGCGGGGTGGCTTGGGGGAGGAGAGAAAAGAAATGTCTTACTCGGTAGCCATTTACTTCTCTCCACATAGACTCCGAAGAGGGTCCGTTGGTTCAAGTTCTTTTTCTGTCTCCAGAGGAAATGTCGCTTCCTTCCCATTTCGCTGTGAAACGCCACCTCCGATCGCGTTTAATCCGGTGTCTGGCTCGAGCTGCCGTCGCCAAATCTGAAATGTTACTGGGAAAGAAAGGGCGTGGGGGTGGGGGGGGGGCTCGGGACACACAAGCTTGTTCTCCTGGCCCAGTCTGGTGACAATCCTCAGCAGAAATTGCCTAAGGAGCGCTTCTGAGAACAGCAGGGGAAGGACAAGGCAGCTCATGGGACAGTAATTATAGACACTCCGCGGATGGGTAGAGAGAAACCCAGATAACTTGTGTTGGTCTAAGAAATAGGATCCCCCCCCACCTTGTTACAAAACGACTTGGGGGGGAAGTATTTTTCAAATGTGCAGGAATAAATCAAATTTAAGTGCAATGTGTTATGTAGATCCCTTTACAGCCTTTAAGTCTGCTCAATGCAAGGGGGGGGGGAGAGAAACCCCAGTTGATTATAAAACAACCCCTCACATTTTTACCAGAGCAACAGGATTAATTCAGGACTAGTGGGGGAGGGGAGAAACGGCATTTAACCCCCGTCATCCCTTCTACATCGTTTAACCTTTACATATCTTGCTTCCAGAGACCGCGTAGGGAGAGCTACGAGTCTGAATCGGGGATATTTGCGATGCAGCAGCCAGGCTGCAAAGATCGTTCTTGTTATCCAGAATCAAAGCAGCTGGTTTTTCGTGACCATGTTGCAAAGTGGCATTTCTCATTCTTGTTAATTTCCTGGTTCTTTGTTACCCAGGCAGATGGAGAGGAGGGGGCTGGTCTGTCTTTTGCAGCACCTTGGCTCTACTTGTACAAACTTCTCCTTCACTGCGACAGAAGGAAGGGGAAGGTGGTTTGCAATCACTCGCTCTCGTTTTAAACACCGGGCTGCGAACATTGTGATCGGTGGTTTACGATCCCAGTGTGGCTGAAATCAGGGGGCTTCCAGTTTAATCCAGATTTAATCCAGATTTAATCTGGGATTTAATCCAGAGACTCCAGCCAGCAGCCGGTGGGGAATTGCCCCGGCACCTCCGAGCCCTATTTTAATGAGAGGGGAAGAGAATAGGTGCTGTGTGAGGCTGTCGTTTCTCTCTGGCTCACAAGCGCACGCCCGTGGCTCAAGCAGATAGCCAGGGAGAAACTGAAGGGAATGAAAACAGCCTTTCCAGGCCACGCACACGGAGCCGGCGTCAAATCGCATTGAACTCAGTGGGCGCCTCACCTGTGATGTCCAATGCCTCAGACCCTGAGCCAAAGAATGGTTAGCAATGTAGCCATGTCCATCGCAGATCAATGGTCCAGCTGGTCCAGGGGCCTGTCTCTGGCCTGGCGCTTGGAAGGAAGGTTTACCGGGGAGGTGGGCCGGATAGTGTTGGCAAGGGGAATTCAATTAAAATTGTATTTTCTGCTTCCAAGTTGCTTTCCACTGGGAGATCGCCACCATTCATGGCCTCTTCGGAACACCCCTGTAAGGCATGGTACCGGATTGACATATGGGGAAACTGAGGCACAGAACGACCTCCCATGCTCGCTGTTATTATTTCTGATTTGAATTAAAGTAGCACCCAGACCCCCCGCCCCAGCAGGATCAAGCTCCCCTTGTGCTGGGTGCTCTATAAACACCTAATAAGGGTAAGTGCCTGTCCAGAAAAAAAGTAGTCAAAATAGAGGACAGACATCAGAGCGGCCAGACTGGGTCAGACCAAAGGTTCATCCAGCCCAGTGTCCTGTCTGCCCACAGTGGCCAGTGCCCGGTGGCCCAGAGGGAATGAACAGAACAGGGAATCAACAAGTGATCCATCCCCTCTCCCATTCCCAGCTTCTGGCAAACAGAGGCTAAGGACACCATCCCTGCCCAGCCTGGCTCATAGCCATTGATGGACCTCTTCCCCATGAATTTATCTAGTTCTTTTTTGAACCCTTTTATAGTCTTGGCCTTCACAACATCCTCTGGCAAGGAGTTCCACAGGGTGACTGTGCGGTGAGTGAAAAAATACTTCCTTGTGTTTGTTTTAAACCTGCTGCCTATCAGTGTCATTGGGTGACCCCTAGTTCCTGTGTTTATTGGAAGCAGTAAATAACACTTCCTAAGTTACTTTCTCCACACCAGTCATGATTTTATAGACCTCAATCATATTTCTCCTTTAGTCCTCCCTTTTCCACACTGGAAAGTCCCAGTCTTATTAATCTCTCTAAAGGGTGGGGAGAAAGGATGGATTATATTATCCTAGTTTGACAGATGAGGAATAGAGCCATGGGGAAATGAAGTGACCTGCGGGTCTGTGACAGAATCCAGGAGTCCTGATCCCCAATTAACCCACTACCGCCTCCCCTCCCAAGAACCCAGGAGTCCTGTCTCCAACTTTTATGCCTTCTCTCTCTCTCTCTCACACACACACACACTAACCTACATTTGGACAAAGAGACAGCAAAGCCCCGAACCAGACCGGGAAGGGAGGGGTGGGGGGTGGTAATTTAATAACAGGAGGAAAGTCATCAATCTCTGTTCCTTTGAAACGGCGTGAAAGTGGAGGGGAAAAGGCAAAGAAAAGCCAGCACCTGATGTACCCGAACAGCTGAGAAAGCCGGGTTTGCGCTTCTCTTTCTGCGGCCCTCCCCTCGCTGCGTCCATTCATCGCCCTGCCGCTGCGCATTTGGGCTTCCCCGGCTCCTAACATGGCTTGGAGCTGATGGGACAAATGTAATTTGTTCCAGGGGAAGGCGTGGGGGGAGCCAGGCTCGCCTGGGGCATGTTGCCGTAAGGAGTGGCAGGCAGACTTATTGTTCATTAATGGAGACTGGCGGGTGCTGGGCAGGGTGGGCACTGGGAGCCGGGTTAATTAAATTAGACGGAGTTGCTTATTTGTCACCGCTTTGCCAGAAGACAATAACTTCGTGGGCAGATGCTCTTTGGAGAGAGGAGGGGCTATACATATTTATGAGCGCGATCGACAGCGCACCCAGCCCTGGCTGGGACTTTGATGTTTGCCCCCTGGCCCCTTATACCAGCCTGGGTTTATAAACACCCGCCCCTTTGTAGGAGAGATGGTACCGCCACTGAGGTCCCTGTGCACGGGGAATGCAGCTGTTTGCTGAGGTCTGTTCCCTTGATTCAGAGGGGGGAATCGTTCCCTCCTTGTTTACGTTTATCTGTATTTCTAGAGCCCCAGGCAGATCTCCCGTGTGCTAGGCGCTGTCCAGACCTAATAAAGAGCAAAAATCCCCTTGACTTCAATGGAGCAGGAGCAGGCTTTAGAGCCTCAAAGGCCCTTAACTTCCATTGATTTCTGCCAAGACCTTGGAGGAACTGGGCCCAAGTGACTTATCCCAGGGCATGTGGCAGAGTAAAGTTAGGGCAAGAACCAAGGAATCCTGAGTTACAATCCTGGGCCTGAATCTCCCAGACCTTCCTTCCTCTCTGAATGAAAGGAGGGGTCCTGCAAATAACCTCTTGCAATCAATTCTACACGTTCTTTCAAGCTGGCAAAAGGCTGTGGGATTTCCCACCAGCCCGGGTCACACCCGCAACAGACTCGTTCAGGCGTGTGGCCACCACTGTTGCATGGGACAATTCCACAAACTGCACACCCAGGCCTGGGTGAACTTGTTCCTGGAAGTGAAGGACCGGTTCGGTTCTGTGCTCACTGGAAGGGATGGATCCAGGCTTTGGGGGGGGAGGGGTCAAGGTCCCCAGCAGGGAAGCAAAACTCCGAATCTTGCCGCCATAAGAAATGTCCATTTTAACAAGGGGAAGGTTGGTTTTAAAAAGACAGAGGGTCTCGAAAAATTGTTGCTCTAAATTTCGTGCACAGTCTGGTCCATGGAGAGGGCAGGGATTAGGGAGTCAGGACTCCTGGGTTCTTTTCCTAGAGCACACGCTGTGTGACGGCCTTTATCCGTGCCTCAGTTTCCCCATCTGTAAAATGGTGCTGACTCTACCGATCTGAATTGGTAATAACTGTGGTGACCTAGAGATGAAAGGGGCTATGTACAAACTATGAGTTGTTATTCCTGGCAGGGTTTTCTTTGTCTTTTTCAGGAATTAGGTTTGCAAAGGTGACGTGGATCGGACGCGGGAGGGTGAGCACTGATATTACCTGGAACCCTAGTAATGGGAGGGCGGGAACCGGATTGACTATTCCTCATTGATGCTGTTTATTTGGTACTGCAGTTTCACCTGTAGGGCCCCGTGGTTTAAAATATTGATTTCCATTTTTATACATATTTTCCATGGTATGCAACAAGCCTGGGGAGGGGAAACAGGCTCACAAGTAATTGCAACTCCAAGAGCGGAGATGAGGATGTATGTGTCACATTATAACGATAGGGCCAAACTCAGCATTCCTTACTTGGACTAAATTCCTAGCCAAGTCATTGGGTGTTTGCCTGGGGGAAAGCTGAATACAGGGTCCCTTGATTTGGTTCCTCTTGGGAGGAAGTTTGGCTTTTGGCTAAGGCACTGAACTGGGGAGTTCAGGTCCTGTCTCTGCCACACGTTCCCCGTGGGACCTGGGACTAGTCATTAGATTTATCTGGGCCTCAGTTTCCCCCTCTATACAATGGGGCTCATAATCCTTCTTTTCTTCTATCTGTTGTCTGTCTTGTCTATTTAGACTGTAAACTGCTCTGGCTAGAGACTGTCTACAAGTATAGCAACTAGCACAAGGCGGGGGGGGGGTATGCTTGATTGTGGCCTCTTGGTAGTGCTAAACAATAATAATTAATAATTAATGATTATCCTTCCACCAGCTTTAAATCCTGCTCCGTTTAAATCAATAGCTAAACTCCCACTGAATTCAGTGATGCAGGGTGGGGCCCTAAACCGACAAGAATCATTGGGCTGCCTTAAAATTAATTTCCCCCCAAGATAATTAACACAAGGTTTTCCAGGTGACAGTCTATTTTTCATATGGACAGTATTTCCCCCCCAATCTATTCATCTTCACCACCACACAATCTGGACGGCTCTCTCCCTCTATATTAATCCAGAGCAGTTCACTAATTTGTAACCATAAAGGAGGGGGGAATATTGTTCGGGCAAGTTTGTAAAATCTTGCAAAACCTCACCACCCCCTGCGCTGGGCACTTTATACTCATTAAGTGCACCCGAGTGCTAAGCCATTATTGTAATAAGGAGATATGCTGAATAAAAAGAGCCACGCTTCAAGTGCCATAAATTACAACTGTCAGGGCGTATTCTAGGGATGAACAGAGCTGGGAATAATTATTTATAACGTGCTTTATAGAGCAATTAAAAATCCCCCAAACGGTGTTAATTGCTTTTAACGCGCAGAAAGTGGTGTCTGGCTTCCAAATCGATGTTTAGCAGAAAATCTGCTCTTTAAAGAATTCCTCCCCCTTCCCCGCCCCTTACCTCTTTGGCTGCGTTCCTCGGTAGTTGAAAAAGTTTTCCCACCGCCGGGTGTTGCTTCCTCGGGCGGCACAGCCGGACCCATTCCTGGCTTCGTTTTCCCAGTGATCTTTCACGGGTGGTGCAGAATTTTCTGCGGGGAAGAGAGAGAAACAAAATCGAAGGGTAACGGACAAACGCCGCAGCCGGGTTTGAGGGTGTTATGCAGTAACGCAGGCGGTGCGAAGGAGAAAACATGCCCCAAAAGAGGAAAGGAGAAGAGTGGCCCAAGAGAGGAAGCAAGGCAGAATGGGAGGAACAGAGGAGGGAATGGAGGTACACGCAGTGTAACAAATGTATCCATCCTACACTGATGGGGGGACATCCTGATTCCACTGAAGCCAACCAAAGAGCAGCCATTGATTTCAATGAGGCCGGGACCTCACTGTTATGAGAATCTAGTGCGAGCTCTCCTGCCTAGCACAGAGCAGGGGCTTCCTGCGTCCGGCCCAGGAACCGGCGCTGCGACTAGAGAAAACCTTTTACACGCAGGGGCAGAAGACCGAATGCAGGAGCTCGGATGGCCCCACAGTGAGCTGCAAGGATCCACCTGATCGTGTATGTCACCTGGGGAACAACACCCCCGCCTCTGCCGTGGTGTCGCCTTGTGGTAACATTTTTAGCAGACAAGCAGGGGGGGCTGGGGGTGGAAAACCTTCCTGTCTTCACTGAATTGCGTCTGGTTGCTCCGAATTTGTCCGATTAGATGCTTCCTCGACTGCCAGCTCCTCTGTGCTGCAGATCACATTGAAAGGAATTGTACTGTACACCCCCTCCCCCCGAAACCCTCAGGTTTTCCCTTCAAAGCTTCTTAGATTAGCAATGCAGCAAAATTTGCACGGGATGGGATGCGAATCCCTGCACTCCGCCCCCACCCCCCAAATCTCTCGATTACTTTCTTTATAAACAGGAATGAAGCAGGCAAGCTTTCCACTCTCCTGTGGAAGATCTGTGCTGCAAGGGGCGCATGCTATTTGTGGTCCAGAATGCCTGCGAGGTTGGCTTTGCTTTTGCGCCGTTTACCTGGCAGGTAAAGTATCTCCGCAGGACTCGAGTAACGATCCTGTCTGCCAGGCTTTGGTGGTGGGGCTGAAGCTGTGTGCGTGTTTGGTTTGTTTTTATGTTGGGGCTGCAAGAAAACAGCCTCCCCCCCCCAAAAAAAAACCCCTGTCTCTTTCTATTCGAGAGACCAAGGGAGTGCGGTAATATCTTTCGTTGGACCAACTTCAGTTAGTGAAAGAGACAAGCTTTCACGTTTATACAGAGCATCTTTCCTCTCTCTAATAACCCTGGGACCAACAGGGCTACAACCACAAGGTCTCTTTCTATGGTATTTTAAACCACAGGTATATTTAGAAGTTGGAATTCTCCACAATCCATTTGTCAGCGATTATTTACTAACCAGCTCTCCTCTCCCTCCATCGCCCTGCCTTTTCATGCACCCTCCCCTCGCTCTTTCTAACGGATCTGGTCTAGGGATTATTCTGGGCAAGTTTTCTGGCCTTAGGAGTGTCTCAGATGCGGCCACTGTGGCCACCAGGGGCTGTACTTGCGGCCAGGGCAGCCCCCGCGGCAGTGGCGGGAGGGGCAAAGCAGTGGAGAGATTCCCCCAGGGCCACTAGCAGGGGTTGGGCCTTGCCCCCCTCTGGAGCCACAAACGCCAGAGGAGCAGGCAGCCCGGGGGTTCCCCACCTTCCTGGGGGCAGTGGGGTGCGGGCGTCTGGTCTCAGCCCTGGGGTGGCGGGGGGCAGGATCCGGTCATGGGTCTTTGGGTTCTGGCCCTGGACGCCGGTCATCGGCTCATCCACCGCGGCCCCTGCTGTCTCCCTACCCACCTCCCGATCCAGGGCTTAATTTGTCCCCCAGTTTGCCCGGGCTGAGCAAGTCAGCTGTGGAAACGGATATGTGCATGTTTGTTAATATCACTTTCCACAGCAGACTCGCTGGCGAGCTGGGAGGCTGTGAAAAGCGATATTCACAAACATGCACATTTCACTTTCGGCAGCAGCGCGGGACTTACAAGCTAGCAAGGCTTTCTTTCTTTCTTTCTTTCTTTCTTTCTTTCTTTCTTTCTTTCTTTCTTTCTTTCTTTCTTTCTTTCTTTCTTTCTTAAAGCAACCAGAAACAACAAAAAGAGACAAGAATGTGCAAAGCACCTTATTTGTGTTTCTATTCTGATTAAGTCCAATAAAGAACAGAGACAACTGCATGTTGTTTTTATTATTGAGTCTGGGGGTGGAAAAAACACCTACATAAATAAATGACATTGATCTGGACATGTCTAGGTGCAGAGCTCTTTGTTTTTCCTAAAGTTAATTAAGTGTTTTAGGAAAAATTGTCAGCCTGGCCGGAGTGGGTGGCTGCTCTCTGAGCCCACCGAAAAATGTGTTGTGAGAAGCCCTGCACTAGATGATCACAATGAACATGAGACCATAAGAACCACCAGACTGGGCCAGACCAAAGGTCCACCCAGTCCAGTGTCCTGTCCGCCGACAGTGGCCAATGCCAGGTGCCCCAGGGGGAGTGAAGCTAACAGGTAATGATCAGATAAGTGATGTCTCGCCTGCCATCCATCTCCACCCTCTGACAAACAGAGGCCAGGGACACCATTCCTTACCCATCCTGGCTGACAGCCATGAATGGACTTGGCCTCCATGAATGTATCCAGTTCTCTTTTAAACCCTGTTACAGCCCTAGCCAATGGCTCCTTGTGGCTTTAGAAGCGATGAATCTAGTTCCGGCCCTGACTGACATGGGGATCACAGCACCAGCACTGAGGAAGGGGAATGAAATGAACAAGGAAAGGGGTTGCTCTGACTCTGACTTCCCAGGAGGATACATTTCAAGAAAAGTAGTTCGTTAGCAACACTGTACAGCACCGCGCACATGGTGGGTGACTAAGAATAAGGCCGATAGCATTAAAATAGCAACAGGAATGGTTGTGGTAGCAGGGATGATCGCTCCCAGAATAACACAATAGCAATGACTGTAGCCAGCAATCATTGCAACAATGGTCACAGGTGTAAAACAAACAAACAAAAGCCAACCTTGACAATAATGGGGAACAGGAACCATTGTGACGGTCACACGAACAATGGGATCAGCACCAGTAGCGACTGCCCCTCAACCACAAAAACCAGTAGCGATTGTCCTGGTGAAAATCACAACGGGTCCTCTGCAAGTAACAGCAGCCGCCCTGCCAAATACTGCAGCCATTCCTCGGCCATTTTCCCCATAGACACCAGCGCCGCAGATGGGAGTGGGCGGCTTGTCTTTAAATAAAATGCACGCTTCAAAGGACGTGTCTCCAGCTCCTGGTTGCAAGCCCCACAGGGGGAAACGTCTCGCACCCCAGACTCATGGCAAGGAAAGTGAAGGCGCTGGATGGAAACGGCTCCAACTTCCGTTCTTAGTTTATTGCTTGGCAAAGAGGGTGGAACGGGGCTTTAAGAGCCATCAACCCCGAAGTTTGCTTTCTACGTGCTAAGTGCGCCTTTCTCCCCTCGCTGCCTAGATATGTCTCCAGATCGCTCTCCGCTCTGATACCCTGGGGCCGCGACGCTCTCTTTCTATGCTATTTTCAGCCATGGGCATTCGGAATCCTTCACAATCCGTTTGTGTCTCTCCAGATATTTAAACCCGATCGCTCTCTCTCGCTCTCTCTCTTTGGTGCAAAGGGGGCTAAACAAAACCTGTAGTTGGCGCGGGAGGGGGGGGCGGGGGGGCTTTTCTATAAATTTGCCCTCGGTGTGTGAGAGAGCCAAGGACCGATCCGTGCAATCCCGGGCAGGGGTCGGCTTGTTGCGCACTCCCATTCGCGCACACAGGGGCTGCCCCCCTCCTTCCCCCTCCCCACACAGGGCTCTCTGCGCCCCTCCGCTGCAAAGACTCCTGCTAACTTGGATCTCTAAAGGAAATCGGGATGGGCTGGTTCAGGGCCTGATGCTGATTGAATTTGACTCCCCGCCCCAGGCCTCTCTTGGGCCGGGTGTAAACTGCACTTTGTAGTCGTGCATTCTCTGAGCTACTATATTGGAGCGTGTTGCTCCTCCCTGCAGTCCTTACACAGGCAACCCCACCACACCCGAAGTCTTGCAAAGGACTAGGAGAGAGTGGAAGTCAAGGGGAATCTTTAGTGGAGGCCCCATTAATTAAATGAAAAACACCCTGGGGGTGGCTATAACAAACAACTCTAAATTAGGTTTCAGAGTAACAGCCCTGTTAGTCTGTCTTTGCAAAAAGAAAAGGAGTATTTGTGGCACCTTAGAGACTAACCAATTTATTTGAGCATGGGCTTTCCTGAGCTACAGCTCACTTCATCGGATGCATGCCGTGGAAACTGCAGCAGACTTTATATACACACAGAGAATATGAAACAATACCCCCTCCCACCCCACTGCCCTGCTGGTAATAGCTTATCTAAAGTGATCATCAAGTTGGGCCATTTCCAGCACAAATCCAGGTTTTCTCACCCTCCGCCCCCCCCCCCAAACTCACTCTCCTGCTGGTAATAGCCCATCCAAAGTGACCACTCTCTTCACAATGTGTATGATAATCAAGGTGGGTCATTTCCAGCACAAATCCAGGTTCTCTCACTCCCTCACCCCCCTCCAAAAAACCACACACACAAACTCACTCTCCTGCTGGTAATAGCCCATCCAAAGTGACCACTCTCCCTACAATGTGCATGATAATCAAGGTGGGCCATTTCCAGCACAAATCCAGGTCTTCTCACCCCCGCCCCCACCCCCATACACACACAAACTCACTCTCCTGCTAGTAATAGCTTATCTAAAGTGATCATTAAGTTGGGCCATTTCCAGCATAAATCCAGGTTTTCTCACCCTCCGCCCCCCCCCCCCCCAAACTCACTCTCCTGCTGGTAATAGTCTCCAACTCTAAATTAGCTAACAGTTTGAGTTCTGCTTTCAGTTTATCTCAGTGGTAAAGGGACTGTTGATACCAATCAGGACAAACCCGCATAGTCTTTCCATAAGAAGGGCCAGACTGGGTCCATCTAGCCCAGTCTCCTGGCTCTGACAGTGGCCGGTGCCAGATGCCCCAGAGGGAATGAACAGAATAGGGAATCATCCAGCAATCCATCCCATAGCTCATTCCCAGTTCTGGCACACTGAGGCTAGGGACACCATTCCTGGCTAATAGCCATTGATGGACCTATCCTCCATGAATTTATCTAGTTCTTTTTTAAAACCCTGTGATCATTTTGGCCTTCACAACATCCTCTGATAAGGAGCTCCACAGGTTGACTGTGCCTTGTTTGAAGAAATACTTCCTTTTGTTTGCTTTAAACAAACATTAAAGGACTTTAATGAGACTATGCCGGAGCGCATAGTGAAGCCTGTGCTGAAGTCTTGGCAGGATCTAAGTGTGAGAGCTGAGTGGCGCAGCAAGGAATTAAAACCCCCGGTTGTTATGTAGCAAATCCGTGCAACTCTGCAACTGGAGAGTTGTGACTGTTGGCTCTAGAGTGACGGTCTCTGAACGTGTGGGAAAGAATCAAACTTTGCATTGGTTGGATCTGTTCCCTTCCACACCTGCTAAAGTCCAGGGATCTAGGTTACCAACCTGGGGAGTAGCAAAATTGAAAAAAAAAAAAAAAGTCCAAATCTTATTGGTGAGCGACACGAGTATTTTTTCCATCACATCCTGTTTTTTCTTGAAAGCAGGAGCTGACGGTTAAATTGCCGCACCAGCTGATGGATGGATTTTTGTTCCTGCGTGGTCACCTCTCCCAGGTCTTCCAACCGGGGATTTTTGTTTTGTTTTGTTTTGGAAAGAAAATAATTGCTTGAAGTGGTCACGCAGCTAGCCTTGAAAAGTCAGAACCCACGTGAGTACGCCCCACAATCGCGCGCCCCAGTGACATTTAAATGTAAATTGTTCTAAACACTGAAGCAGGCAAATCGGAGGCTGCAATGAGCTGCTACATTCTGAGTCTGGATTTCGCAGAGTTTGCATCCAGGGACAGCAAATCGCTTGGTCGTTGAGTGAAACTTGGTGTCATATTGGCTAACTTCACCCATTTGCAAAATCCCGTGCACACGCTCATTCTGTGTGACAGATTAAAGACTCTCTGGAAATGATTGCCTTGTTTTCCTGGTGAGCAAACCAGCGAATAGTTACATTTGGTTTGCAAGGGTCTGAAGGGAAAAGAAGTTTCTTAGTCAAGCTTCTGTTAACGGGATCCATGCGCGTTTTCTAAGATCAAGACGAGCCGTATCGAAATTCCTTCTTTGTGTTACTAACTGTAACTTACTGAAATGAACAGGGATGTAAAGCTCTGAGGTCAACATTTCAAAGGCACTTAAAAGTTCCCCTGACTTTCAATGAGACTTGGGCTCCTGAGGGCCTAAATCACTTTTGAAAGCAAAGTTTAATCTCCTAAATGGCTTAGATTGTTTTTAACCCCTAAACCAGTTGTTTCCTTCATATTGTGTATGCACTTTCTGGGCATAATTTGGGATCTGTGAAGGGAGCCTGGTCGGTTTCATGTTCTGGTTCTCTTAGAATAGCACAAGGCAGTTGTGCTTGAGGGGGAAAATCTGTTGGAGTATTTCTCCTCCTACCCCCCTCCCCCCACCGCCTCCAATCTGCACTTTCTGCTTTCAGGGCAATAGAAGAACTGGGCTAGCTAGGGAAAGACTACTCCTGTGATGTTTCCAGTCCAGACAAAGCAAGAAAGAACTACAGAGAAAAAAACTCTTCTGATGAGATTTCCAGTTCCCCACTCCCACGTCCTCCCCCAAAAAGTTGGGATAAACTTCTGAGAATTTAACATATTTTCCATTATTCCTCCCCCAGCCACCTGACCTTTCTGAGACTTGTGTGCCCTTAAAAATCTGAATATTTTGTAAAGGCTCAACTCCATGCTCTGGGTATCCTGAAACCTCTGACTGCTAGAAGCTGGGGCTGGACGACAGGGGATGGGTCACTCAGTAAATTGCCCTGGCACCAGCCACTGTCGGAAGACAGGGGACTGGGCGAGATGGACCATTGGTCTGACCCACTGTGGCTGTTCTGATGTTCTTACATTGTATCGACACTCTTTCCTTTTTTTTTTTTTTTTGCCAGGGCTACAGGCATAAAGAACTGATGTTTTCTCACTCTGGGGAGCAGCTTGGATGTAATGTTGCACATTCCACATTAGTCCACACGAAAATTATCAGCTGGGTACCCACAGAACCAGTCGGGATGGCTAGTGGCAGTGAAAAGTTGAGAAACCACCTCTAAGGATTTCTCTGCTGAGACTAGCAATTAGATTAGTGCCAGTTTGGCAGCAGGTTTTGTGACGTGGACATTCTTCCCCGGGAGCTGGACAGAGACCGTCAAACTCATTTCACATGCGGGAACTGAATAGCCCTTGTATTGAGCTCAACAAGCTCATAACATTTGCAGCTAAGTATTTAAGACATGACTATAATCAAATCCCTCATGCTCCAGGGCTTCAGTTCGTTGCCTGCTGGGATCAGGAAGGATTCCCCCTGATCTCCAGATATTGGCCAAGTGTATTCTGTGTGTGGAGTGGGGTGGGGAGTGGGAGGTGTTTGCCTTCCCCAGATGCATCAGAGCCTGGCCACAACTGGAAATGGGACACAGGACAGGGTGGACTGGTGCTCTTGAGATGGTCCAGAGGATCTTCTTTCTAGATGCCTGGCTGGCATGCCTTGCTCCCAGGCTAAGGGTCATTCCGATCACCCCAATTTGGGGTCAGGAAGGAATTGTTCCCCAGGGTTGGAACCTTGGGATATTTTCAGTTTCCTCTGCAGCTTGCGGCCGGTTCAAATGCTGGGATCAACTGAGCATCTGGTGGGGCCTCAGCCACTGGTAGCATCTCAGTTTCTCCTGTGGCTCACAGATTAGTGTCCTAAGAACTGAAATGCTTTAGTCTAACTATAGTCTTTGGGCTCAGTACAGGGGTAGCTAGGTGGTGTTGGTGACCTGTGGTCTACAGGAGGTCAGACTAGATGATCTAACATTCCGTTCTGGCCTTAATCTCCGTGAAAGTCCTTGTGTTCCTCACCATTCCAGCCTAGACTGGAACCAGTGATCTATAGGCGAAAGCTCTTTGTGCTGTTCCCAATCCCAGAGACATCCAATTCTCCTTATAAGAGAAAGCTGTTGAAGGGACAAGCTTTGATTACCGCTTGGTGCAGTTATCAGCAGGTGTAAAGGCTCATTAAATAGGCCTCAGATGGGGCAGGGCTTCCTAAGGTGGGAATGGATGGGCCCTTCTAAGCAAGTATAGGCATGTACTGTAGCTGCATGTTGCATCTACTGATTCATCAGTGGGTTTCCTGCTCTGTCCTCACGCCCTCTGCTAAAAATAAAGAACCTAGAGATCAAAGGCAAATCAAGCTGATGATGTCCATGCCAGGGCAGTTCTTCCTCAGGGTTTAGTGCCCTGCTACAAGAGGTGATGGAGTCACAAACCAAAAAGGGAGAGATGGAAGTGGACTAGGAACTGATACGAGTTCCTATAAAGAGCGGAAAGCTTTACACATGTGATTGTTGCAGAATGTCACACCGTGCAGCTAAGATCTTTCCAAGACCTTTCGTGGGAGTGACTTAATAATGAGACAAGGTGGGTGAGGGAATATGTTTTGTTGGACCAACCTCTGTTGGTGAGAGAGTCAAGCTTTTGAGCTCCACAGAGCTCTTCTTCGGGGCTAGGAAAGATACTCAGCGTGTCACAGCTAAATACAAATACCCTGGGACCCACATGGCTACAACACTGCTGCATACAACAATGGCTTCATAGTGGCCCTGTTAGTAGCCACCGTTTCTATTATAAAACCCGGTTTTCAGAGCATAGGTCCATTCTCCTCTGGGTTTCAACTAAGTCTTGGCCCTGGCATGAGGTTTTTTTGTGGGGTGGGGAGACGGGAGTCTATCTAGAGTAGTGTTAAAAATGCTGTAATTGTTCCCTCCAGATTTTGCCTAAAGATTAATTCCAAGGCTACCTTAGATCTCTGAACTATCATGACAGTTGCGCTTCTGTAGGACAAGGCAGCTCTTGAAGTCTAGGATTCTCCACTGGGGAGAGCCAGCTCTGGGACAGTCTTCCAGCCAGAGTCGGCCCATCTTTCGAAAACCCTGCGGAACCTTCCTCATCAAAAAAAAGCTTTTCCAGCACAAGAATGATGCTCACAACACTGACAACCCACCCGCCTACCCAAAATAACTCCCCCCAAATCGGGAACAAATTCACCTAAAATAAATAAATTAATGAAAAATGAAAACAAAGCCCCTACCTGAAGCAAAAGGGTTTTACCCCCAAAAGGGAGAAGAGCCAGGAATTCCACTGGGGACCTGGCTGTGTTTACCTGGAAGACAGCCAGATACTAGGTGATGGGCAGCAGTATACAACACAAATACAGATAGATGAGTTCCAAGGTTCCTAGACTCCCGTGTTGATGATTCCCTCAAGTCTTCCCATCAGAGCCAGCGGGATGAGTTGCATGAGTAGGGTCTTTGCAGGATGAGTGGCTGAGAAGTGTCATGGTCCGATAACTGGCGGATGACCAGTGGGAAGTGGCTCATTCGGGTGCCCAGCGGATAGGTGTCTACATCAAAAAGCCAGCACCAAGATGAGCACTGTGGTTAGAAGAACTCTGAGTGCAGTGGACCAGGGCTCCAGGGAGCTCAGGGGGGCTGTCAGGTGTAAATGGAGGCCGGAGCAGATCGGTAAAAGATCTGCACTGGAGAGGAAGCTGACTGGGTCTGGAGGGGAGAAAAGCAACAGACCAGAGGAAGAATACCTGCTGTGGCCTGCATGCACAGCACGGCAGAGCATACACCCTGGCCCGTGAGCCAGCCGGTCTGCCTCGCCCCAGGCAGGCCTTGGTGGAGTCGAATATCTCCCCTCCAAAGGCACTGCTGTCCGCGCCCCTCTGTGCCCGCGGTACTGCGGTCTCTAGCTGTTTGAAGAAGCTGGCATAACAATCCTGACACGCAGCTCCGAGCGCTCTGGAGTATGAATGAATGACCACGAAAGACACAATGTGCTGGCGTACCCTGCCCGTCCTGGGGGCAAAGGAACCCGTGGATTGACAGTGTCCCGCTTGCTGGACTATCCGGCTCCGAGGGGAAATGAGAACATAGACTCTCCCACACTTCTGCAGATCTCTCTGGCTGTCTAAGGGCTTGATCCCCCCCCCACCCCGCCGAGGTCAAAGGGAGTCTTTCTATTCACAGGCGGCAGTGACTTTCAGCCTAGCCCCCCCGGTGAGGTAGGGACGTATTACTGCTCTGGGTTCGTACAGCGCCTAGCACAGGGCAGTTCTGGTCCACACCTAGGGTGCTTAGGAGCTGCGATAATACAAACAGCAAACCATAGTGTCTAGATGAGGAAACTGAGGCACGGAGACATGAAAGGCCAGGCTTTCCCAGGCAGGGCGGGGATTGAGAGACACAACCCCCATTCTTTTCCAAACCGGGTGCTTTGGAAGGGCCCGCAAGCAGCCATCGAGTCCACAGGGCCCGCTTTCCCCGGGTGGTGTCCGCGCTTCCCCGCCTGCACCACAAGGCCCGGCTGCCTCTGCCGGCGATGGCTCTGGGTACAGCCGTGTGAGGGGGGCAAGTGTAGCTGTGACTGGCAGGAGTGTCACCTCTCTTGGCTTATCTCTTCTATCTGCCAGACAGGGGCTGCCCATTGCCCCCCTCCCCCAGCAAATCCCCCAGCAGCTCCGGGAGTGCAATTAAGCCTGTGAGGGGAAAACTTCTTGAAACCGTCATCAGCTCCTCTCCCCTCCATCTGAACGCTTCTGCTCTTCCTAACCACAAGGACTTTGGTTGATGGAGCTGGCGCCAGCAGGTTCCCAGCTGAGTTCAGAAGTCAAGAACTTAGGCAGGTGGGGAGGTTGGGGTGGGGGAGGAGTGGAAACCCGATCCCCTGCAGGCGAAGCGGTGCAGGAAGGGGAGCGGTGGGATCAGGGCCCTTTCTCCTGAGAGCAGTTCAACCGGAGCGCTGGGCTGAGGGGACCCCCCCAGAGCCGGTGTGGGGAGCGAACCTGCAGCAGGCTCCCGGCAGACCCGGTTCCGGTTTGTTCTGTCAGGCCCGGTGTGATGGATCTCATGCACGGGCAGGCCCCAGCTTCCCAATAGGAAAGTACGCTGCTTCCGCCTTCTGCTCGGCTCCAAACGGCTACAGAGGCGCCCCAGACACCCTGCCCCCGTGAAACCTTCCTGCCGAGGGGGTTCGCTCGTGGCCGGTGGGTGTGAGCGCGGTGCAGACTTCTGGTGGCTGCAAGTTGCGCGCTCGCCTGCTTGTGGGGGGAAATCTGCAGACTCCTGCCCTGGGATTGGTGTGCGCGTCTGGGCGGGGGAGTGCGGGCGTGTGAACATATATAGTTGTGGGAATGGGGGTGTGGGTCATGTATCTGTCGTGCACAGCTCTCTCTCTCTCTGTATATTGTATATATACGCGCATTCACATGTGCACACAGGGATTGGGTGTGTAAATATACAGGGAGATGCACAACAGAGATCTATCACGGGGGAGCCGTGCTGGTCTGCAGCCACAAAAACACCAAGGAGTCCGGGGGCACCTTAAAGACGATCAGATTTATTTGGGCATAAGCTTTCCTGGGTAAAAACCCCACGTCTTCAGATGCATCTGGAGAAGGTAGGGTTTTTACCCAGGAAAGCTTATGCCCAAATAAAACTGTTCGTCTTTAAGGTGCCAACAGATAGATAGATATCCTGCATCTGTTGTGTATCTCTCTCTGTGTAATATGTAATATATATATATATATATATATATATATATATACACAGCAATGCATAACATATATTATTACATATATATCTTGTGCATCTCTCTGGATATGTGTGTGTGTGTAGACATACACACAGAGAGATGCACAGCGGATGCAGAGATATAAATGAAATATTGGTGTGTAGAGGTGTGGGAACGCGTGTGATGCATATTCATACCCGATCGCACTGCAGAGCTGGGCCATGAATCAGGCAGCCAAACCAAAAAGCGACTCTTGTATTCTCCAAAATCTCCCCGCTGCGCTGACCCCTGTCCGGCCGCTGGGGTTCACTGGGGTGAGACCCCCGGGCCTGTGTTTGGTTCCAGAGGCGAGGTGACGCCCAGCCAGCCTGTAACTAACCGCCCCCCACAGCCACCTCGGAAAAGGCCGGGGTGGGAAACGTTTTCACTCACCCGCCTTCCCCAGCGGGTTTTCTTCCGCTGGAAAGACCTGATCGCTTCCTGACAACTTTTTGCGGCCTCATCATCTCAGTGAACGGCCGGCGGGCGCTGCACGGCGGAAAGCGCGATCGGCTGGTTCTGGGACAAGACAAAACCAAGAATGCAAATATTTAGTTAGCACTTAAGGCCCGGCTGAGGATCTCTCGGGACACTCGAGACGGCTTTTTGGACAGAGGCGCTCAATAACTGCCTTTGATTTTTTTGGGGGGGCGGGGGGGCGGAGTCCCTGCGGTTGCTAGGGAGGGGGGTGGATTGGGGAGAAAGGACGTTTCCGAACAGATGAGTCCTTCCCCAGCAGCAGCCACCCACAGCAAAGCACTCGCCCATCTGGTGCAGTCCTGCTATTCTATCGCCCGGGGAAGACATGGCTGGGGCGGTCACTTTGGGAGAGGGGGATCCGCAGCCATTCTTCCGGCGTGGGGGCGGCAGTTGGCTAATGGTTACATCAATGAACTTCTAAAATAAGTCCCGTGCATTCATTCAGAATGAAGGCGGGAAATGCCTACTCGTCTCCCAGTAACTTTGCAAGACGACAAATCAGTCCCTGAGCCTGAATAGAAATAGCGACATAATTATAAAATGATCCACCTTTACGAATAAACTCTCTGATGATCATCTCAGGACCTAGCCATTTGCCCGCCTCTCTGGCAAGAATTTAAAAATCCTGCCCGTCTGCTTATCTATAATTTCAGAATCAATCTAATAATGATCGAAGAATTAATACTTCAATTCATAATAAATACCCATTATTTTCCGGCTGTCTATAATTTCAGAACAAACCTAGCAAGTGAAGAATACCATCAACTCTCCAAATCCAGCGCTATTTTCAGAACCCTTCTCACACCAATTTGAGAATTCTCGCTCTAATTTCGGAATCTACCTCTCATGCTCCCACCACTCTGGTGCCGAAACTATGGCTGAAGATCCTGAAGCGTTGTGCGAAAGACTTATTTACTTCTGGTAATAATTGTCTCCATATTGATTTAGTTGGGGAAGTGCAAAATCTCCATAGCATTCTGCAACCGCTTGCAATTAATTTCTATTTTCATTTAGCCTCTTTTCCCCTCCAACGATGGGAAAGCGAGATTTCCCACGAAACGGTTTTGTTCTATCCCCTGTAATAATGGCTCCCAGCGCCCATCTCTAAATAATCTTCAGGACCTACCAGGATAGCATTTCTTTTTAATTATTTACCTGTTAGTGGAAATGCTGCAGGTTTTTGCTAATGGTCTCTGTTCTGTGGCTTGACAAGCCTCTAACTCTAGGCAGCAGATCATTTCATTAAATTTTAATGTCGGTCAATTGCCCAGCATAAAAAAAAAATTACAGACTGTGATCCCATCTAAAATATTAATACTTTAATGCTTGCTGTTAAATAAGCCAGTTCCCCAAGCGCCCCCAAATCAATTCTTCATAATGCACTCCTCATTTGGGCACAAGCTTAGAGACATATTTCTTAGATTATTATTAACTTGTGTCAATTGCTCACCCAATTAGTGATGGCAGGAGAAAGGGAGCTCTGGAAAAAAACCCTCTACTCTCTTCACAGCCAACGCACAATGTTGCAACAGCTGAAGACTTTGAACTCTGTGGAGTTGGTGATTTGGCTCGTAAGAGACAATAATGGCCGTATTTGCGGCGCTCTCTGAGCGGCCAGGTTTCCTTTTGGTCAGTTTACAGCGGTTAGATGTCAAGGCGATGAGTCCCGATTGATACTACAGGGGTTAATAGCCCAGCGAAACCTCCCCGGTTTAACCGGGGCCGCTGAAAATCTCATGGGGAAAGATGTGTGTTTACATGGGGCAACCCAAAGCTGACTCGGAAACATCCCGAAAAGGCTAAAACTCATTTAAAAATCGAAGGGTATTTAATTGCCAAGCCTCTGTTGGACAAAACATAATTTAGAGGGCCATGGCCGATGGCTTTCCAGTGGGGTTTTTCCTGGCATTAAAAATGAAAGTTTAGGTCAGAAGATGAACTCGCATTCTGAGGAAATACAACGGTGTTTTTTTTTAAAAGTGGGGAAAACACATCGCCAATGGAAGATTAATGGATCGAAGAGAAAACGTTAAAACAACGCCAACAACCAGTGACAAAGGTAGATTTGCAGGGCGGAAGAGAAGAGCTGCGAACTTAGTCTCTTGCCCGTATCCCACACAACACACAATCACGCTTGCACGCACAGATCAACAGAGAGACACTTTCACACACAACGTGTCCGCAGCAACGCCCGTGTATTCTCTGCAGAATCCCATCCTGAAAAAAAACGACCTTTTATAGGGCTTTCATGCACGGTTAAACGGTGCATGAAAGCCCTATAGAAGGTATGTGTATATATATGTATATATAGTGTCTCTCTGTGTGTTTATGAATTAGCTTTTCACAACTATTGATAAACGCTTCGTCCACTTGCCTATAGGTCTGCTACTTTAGAAGAGGGGAACTCGCCTCCATTGTAATGAATCGCTTATGCTCATTCGAAATACGTAGCCCCTGGACATGCCGCTACTGGATCGGGTCAGTTTCAAGCACAGAAAGTTTGCGGGGAGGACCAATGCGTGGGGCTATTTGGGTTCTGGGATCTCTGTAGTCGCTTTTCTGGCTGATCCACGCTAAAAAAAGCCACGCGCGAGTCATTCTTAGCTGGTTGGTCTTTAAACTACCCTCTCAGCATAGCTGGAAGAACTGGCTGTCTGTGCCGCGTTAGATGCATGCTCAGTTTGTGTACACTTTGGCCTATGTCCCATCCTGTATAGTATTAAGGGGTTTTGAAAGGGGTCCCTACGGTCTAGAGGAAGCCTGGCGTTGTAAGCTGAGCTCCTGAGATGTTGTCAGCTAATGGCGGGACGAGCTCCTGAGAACCCTGGCGTGAGGTCCGCAGACACGGTTCCAGGCATATTTACAAAGTGAGAGACTGCGAGGAGGGATTAGGCAATTTAGTGTAACCGTCTAAATTCAGTGCAGGCCGGAGCACATCTGTGGTAACCGTTTCTGTTTGCTCCACTCCACAAAGACTGGATTTGTTTCTTTCTAAATTGATATTTCTTAAACCACAGCAACTCTCCTCCTGACTTCAGTGAGGATCTCTGCTTTCAAATCAATCGCGGAGATGGGGCTCTGGACAGTTAATCCGGTCTGAGTCCATCTGAATTCAAAACGCATCTGATTTCCCTCCACATGGTCGTTAGTTCAGACAGGCAGTATCTGGTGTCACGCTGGTTAAACTGGGAACTGGACTTTTCTTTCCCCTATTAATTCGTGTCTAAAACTTACGGGGGCTAAAAGATTCCTAAATATTGAGAAGGCTTCCCAGGGGAATAACTGTGGCTAGAAATGACGGATGACAAAGCAGGTCTGAGCAGTCAATAGAAACAAGGACTGGGAACCCAGGCTCCGCTGAAGTCTGTTGCAGAATCCCCTCCGCCTGCAAGAGCTTCGGGGTTTCACCCAGAGTGAGGGTGAGACGGTGAAATGTATTCGGCCGTGCCTCGTTTTACCAGGGCAGAGGCCAGAATCGCTTCTTCCTGACCTGGCCCAGCTCGATCATGATAGCAGGGGAACGGGACAGGTGCAGAAAGAGGCAGGCGATTTGCTTTCCTACGCGTTCAGACGGATTTCAGCCTGGTTTGTGCCCTGGGAGTCGCACGATTTTAGCTAAACGTCTCATGCTATTACATGCCACGGCACTTTGACTTTTTCTTCCTGTGCCGGACGTTTATTTTCAACACCCCCCCCCGTTTTTATGAACACTCCCACCACTAGAATCGATGGATTTTTTTTAAAGTCTGGTATTTCCCCCCTGCACAATGTAGGGGTGGGGGAAATCACTGAAAACATTTGGGGGAGGGGGAGGTGTGGAAAAAATGTTAACCCCACTTTCAAACTCCGCCACCCCACTGTCTCGGAGTGCAAGAGGAAACCCGAAGAGCAGCGGTAAATAAACTAGCCCGGGCTGACTGAACCTCCAGGACTCACCCACACACCACCCGGGCTGCGTCTTGCACCCGAAGCAACCCAGCACCCACCCTGTCCCAGCAAGAAGGCCTCGGAGAGAACAGATGGAGCCTGCGTCTTGCCTCGAATCCAGCAGAACCCATGGGTGAAATCTGGGGCCTCGGCCTCAGTGGATTCCAGGGCCAAGCCCAGCCCCAAGGGGGGGAAGCAGTTGTGTGTGTAGCTAGCAACCAATCCACACAGAGACTCCCGCAGCCAGAGCATCTGTTTATAGATCTCCAGAGGGGTCCCACCCAGGGCCCCAAGCCCGCTGAAGCCAGCGGGAACATTCCCATTGATCTCAACGGGCGTTGGGTCAAGTCCATGGAGCAGTGATCCAGACTGGAGGTCACCAGGGCCTGGCCAGCAGTGGCGAGGCCCCCCTCAGGCATGGCCAGGGTTATGGGCTGTCCTATCAGATTTAAAACATAAACCCACTGAGATGCCAGTAGCAGTGGATTGTAACGCTTCCCACCCAGCTGGTAGACAGGCCAAGGCCGCCCTTCCCCGGGAAATCGTTAGAACATGGGATCGGCTTATGCCATCTCTGCTACAGAAAAGTCACTCTAAATACACTGGGTGTGGTCAGCACGGTCTTTACCTTCTTTTTCCTTCCCCCAGCTATTGGCCTGATCACCCGGAGTCTCACTGTAGAGGGCCATTGGGAGAGAGAGAAACACCATAACATTTTTTTTTTTTAAAAAAAACCACACTTCTAAAAAGGCCCTAACCTAATGTTTTCTGCAAATCAAGATGTGCCAACTCTAGGGGCAGGTCTTTCCCCCTATGGTTTGGGCCATATCAAAGTCTGAAGCTGTGCCCGCCCCAGAATTCACAGGGCAGTGGGTCGGTGCAATATTTTAGCGGGGATGCCACCCCTGGACACAAAGGGAGGTCTTTGTATGGGTGGTTAGTTTGCAAGTGGTACAAATGGGGGCTATTTGAAAGAACCAAATAGGGGCAATAGCTCAGTGGTTTGAGCATTGGCCTGCTAAACCCAGGGTTGTGAGTTCAATCCTGGAGGGGGCCATTTAGGGATGGGGCAAAAATTGGGGATTGGTTCTGCTTTGAGCAGGGGGTTGGACTAGATGACCTCCTGAGGTCCCCTCCAACCCTGATGTTCTATGAAACTCAGAGTTTGGATAGCCGAGGGATTGCGGCTGGTGAAGAGACTACGAAGTGCCCTCTCCTCCAGGCAATTTAGTCCACAGATTATTGCAAGGTTGCAGGAATTAGATCTATGGATATAATGCCCGCATGCATGGGGTCTCTCTCTCACGCACACACCAGAG
Source organism: Lepidochelys olivacea (assembly GCF_965140295.1). Classification (NCBI taxonomy): domain Eukaryota; kingdom Metazoa; phylum Chordata; order Testudines; family Cheloniidae; genus Lepidochelys; species Lepidochelys olivacea. The sequence goes on from NC_140417.1 coordinate 123,424,824, forward strand.
AGAGAGTCAGGATTTACCTTCCGAGGTAATACTCCCATGGACCTCAATGGGATTAAGAGCAGGGCCCAAAAGTTCTGGCTACAAATAGTTTCCTCTCTACTCAATCAAGCGGAAGGGTATTTGGATGGGGTGTGCGTTAGGAACAAGGCAGGTTTGTGCGTGTGCCACTAAGGAAAAGCATCTCAGCACGTCTGTCGTGAATTATACTTTATAAAATAAAGAGCAAACGTTCTCCCTTCTTAGACTCAATCAATCAATCAGGCCCTCCTGTCTCTGATGAATCGGCTGTGGCGCATAGCTGATTGGGGTAATTTGGTTAAGGTTCCTAACGAGGAGGCGAGATCCTGCCCCATTTGGAAGGTGGTTTAAAGCTGTCCTACCCACGATCTTCTCTCTGTTTGGGAAAAAAGGTTTGGAGTTTGTGTTTCGGTGACACAGTCCGATGATGGATGTGTGTGAGGGACCAATTCTCTGTGTGAGAGAGACACAATAATTGCACCGGTAGTGAGAGGGGGGTACTGCGTGTAGTTTTACCCGGCCTTGGATCAAAAGGGTCTCACTTTACGCCCTGGCGATTTCATCCCAATAGACATCCCGAGCCCGGGGGCGAGACTGTAAACTGGCTGATTTGTTCTATTCGCTGGAAAAGCAAATTCAATTTCCCTTGGCCAAGCGGGACCGTCACACAGGCAAGACTCAACTCACAGCAAAAACTGGCCCCAGGAGAAGCCAGGCTCTGCAACCCCTTCTCCGGAGCTGCGGAGATCCCAGCCTCTGGGAGGGGACAGCTTGCTTCTAAAGGGGATCGAAAGTGGATCCCTTGGAGTGTGGAGATCCCCAGGTTTGGGACGGCTAGGTTAATAACAGGCGCTCCGTGGGCAAACACGTCCGGTTCAGTTACAATGACACCCCTCACGGAGATCGCTGTCAATGAGCGGGCGTTGGGGTAGGAGGCAGACGGCCCGGGACTAGCCGTCTGCGGAGACGCTTCGGGAAATGCAACCCCGGCTGGCTGCCTGGGCCCTTTTCCTGGCTCAAGCGAAGTCGGTGACTGTTGAGCCATATCCGTCGGGTTGCCCCGCGAGCAGGTAGGGAGCAGCCCCCGGACAGAATGGCCTTAAAAATGCCCGGGGAACCGCCGGCGGATGCCTCTGGCCGGCTGCTGTGAGATTAGCCCGTTGGAGCGACCTTTGTGTGGGCGCAGAGAAACAGCCCTCGACCCAAACCGGGGAAAGGACCGATCGTTTTTAACGGCTTACACACGTGCGTTCAATTGCAAAAGGTCGGCCTTCAGACCTGCCTCTCCCACCGCTCCCTGTGGGTGCGCTTCCAGGCTCTGCACCAGCCGCGTCCAAGCGATGCCCATCGCCAGCGCTGGGCCAGTGGGTTTAGCTACCTACCCCTCTTCTTCGGTTTCAGAGCAGCAGCCGTGTCAGTCTGTATCCGCAAACAGAAGAGGAGGACTTGTGGCACCTGAGAGACTAACTCGTTTATTTGAGCAGAAGCTTTCGTGATAGCGAGCTGTAGCCCATGAAAGCTGAGGCTCAAATAAATGTGTTGGTCTCTCAGGTGCCACAAGTCCTCCTTTCCTCTTCTTTGGGTTATCCGCAGAGGTTGCCACCTATGACTGATGTACTCAAATCAAGGGAGCATGGGTTTGGGGTCCATCTTCATTTATCCAGTCTGATGCAACCTTTCTATTACCCCCACTCCGCAGGGCCCGAGCTGGGAGTTCCGGGGTAATGTTCGGTGTGTAAAGAATCGGATTGATACTTTAGTGACAGAAGGGACAGGCGAGTCACTTCTAAAGTAAATCGTGGGTGCCCGAGATAAACATTTTACATATAATATAAAACGATGTATTTTTATTTATACAAACAACACAGGATATTATATATCCTCTGTAAATCCTTTCTCGTAGAGTATTATGTATTTAGATTTCCACGAACAAATATATCCATCTATCCATCTCCTTTGTAAATCTTCTGCCTAATCTTGTATTATGTATTTCGATTTCTACAAATAGCACGGTGTATATAGATACGTCTCCTTGGTAAACCCTCTGTGGACTATTTTGTTATGTATTTAGATTTCTACAGACAACAGATTTTTATATGAAAATCTAAATACCGAATACAATATTAGAGAACGGATCTATACAGGGACAGCGATCCAGATATGAGATCCCTCACTTTTTCATATTTCTGCCCCCTCCACTCCTCAGACTTTGGAAAAAGAAAGGAGCCCCCCCCCCCCTTCTTCTCCCCCAGCCATTGCAACTCCAGCGCCGATTAAGCTTTTACCTTCTTTGTCTGGGCACGAAGGGCTTTGCACAATGGCAGCAAAATACCTGCAGCTTTCCACGGGGCGGCGGAAAGGCACTCGTGTCTGTTACACTCTCCCAGGGCTGGATGGGAGGAACGAGAAATACACCGGGGGGAGGGTGGGGGCGTGTGGATGTTTAGAGAAAACGTGAGCTAGTCAATTGCACAAATAAACAACCGGCAGTTGCAAGCTGCCTCCTTTGCGCTGCAGCTGGGGTGACTTGACTTTATAAGGCTCTGGCTAGCCTGGGGTTTTTTGGGCTCTGAAAGAAACTCCTTTTCTCCCCTCTCTCTCTCTCTCTCTCTCTCTCTCTTCCCTGACTGTCATTCATTCAGCTGCTCTCAGGATCCAGCCAATGGAGACCCAGGGCCTAGAAGTATCAGGCCTTCTGGTAACATGATTGATGCCCTCGCAGCCGAGCCAGAGTCCAGACGCTCGCACACTCTCACCCATTCTCTCCCAAATCTCCGCTCTTGCTTTTTTCCAGCCCTTCCTTCCCCACTTCCAGCCTCCTTGGAGGCTTTGGGGCGAAGCGAAGCGAGACCGGAGCGGCGCGCGGTGTAAATCTCTTCCCTGATCCGGCACTGGCCTGGAGCAGGGTGGTGGTGGGGGGACGACCCACCTTTTGTGTTGTTTAGGGGGATTACCAGCGGCAGCATGGATCACATAGGGGCTCACCACCTCCACCAGAGCCACGCCGAGCCCATCAGCTTCGGAATCGACCAGATCCTCAACAACCCGGACCAAGGCAGCTGCATGATCTCCGGCTCCCGGTTGCAGGACTCCTCCGACTACGGCTTGAGCTGCATCGTGAGCAACGCCTACAACACCATGACCGGCAGCTACGGGGCGAGCGGCGGCTCGGCCGGGGCTTACCCGGGCGCCTGCAGCATGGCTTCCCTGCCGGGCTCCTACAACGTCAACATGGGGGTGGCCATGAACGGGAACGGCCTGAACTCGGCGGGGGGCGTGATCCGGGTGCCGGCGCACAGGCCGCTGGCTGGCGGCGGGCACCAGCCCCTCTCCACCGGGATGCCCACCGTGCCCTCGGTGAACGCCATGAACAACCTCACGGGACTCACTTTCCCCTGGATGGAGAGCAACAGGCGCTACACGAAAGACCGGTTCACAGGTGAGTCCCGTCCCCTGGCTTCCAGAGCGGGGCAGCCCGGCTCGCCCGCCTCCCTGTCGGGATCACCGCCGCCGCTATGCCGGGCCCTCCTGGGGCGCGACGGCAGGCTCCCTCCCCGCTGCACCAGACAGCCCTGTCCCCTGGCCTCCCCCTCGCTGCCCTTTCCAGACGGCCGGGATTGGCCGGGCGCGCCTGCAAGGGCGCGATCCACTGATTCCAGGGTGATCACCAAGACCCCGGCCCCGCTCTCCAGGTTCCGAGCAATGGGCACAGAGAAGCAAATCCCTGCGTAGAATTAGTCCCCGGCCAGCCACTGAGGCAGAGAGTAATGAGGCCGACGAGGAAAGAAAGAATCCTACCAAAGGATGCAGCACAATTAGCGATCCGGGGGTGAATCCACCTGAATGGGATTATTTATTAATTACCGGGGGGTTGGGACGATTCCCCAAGTGCATTTTGGCTATTGGGTGCAAAGATAGCCAAGGGACAGCAGGATTTATAAATGAATCAGTCAGTACAGATACGTTTTGACTAAGAAAGCACAGTTAGGCTCTAATAATAACAACAATAAATTCACAGTGGGGGTCACATTTAAACCCTTTAAACTCACCCCGAAAATAGTTGAAAAAGTTTTTCAGGCTCAGATTTTTCAGGGGGGTTTAGCTCAGAAAAGAATAGATTATTTGTTTATCCCTAACTTCTCATGGAAAGAGAAGGCTGCTCACGGATTTATTTTTAAAGTGAGGGTTTAATGTCCGCACATTATTGCGGGAAGGATAGTCCAGTTGTTGGATCTAGTAACAGGCAGGCACCGAGAGGGAACTGGAGTTCTCTCATTTCGTTATGGCCAGACCCCAAAAGGAATTTCATGTTTCTATGATTTTTAACAAGTTTTTGTAGTAGTTTTTCTTCAGGGAAGATTACGGATCAATGTAAATTTCCTCTGCGAAACTGTGTTTTTGCAGTTCCCAAGCGAGCCTAATGCAGAATATAATAATGAACAGACAAGGCGGTTTCCTCCCACAGGGCCGAGCAAAACATTTAAGTGCTGCTCTTTCGCTTCATTTCTGGGGTCAGTTCTCCACCATTGCCCGCACCCCCAGACCCGAAGCAGTGTGGAGTGGGCGGCTGGATGGCTGTTTGGGTGTGAACTGGGAAACGAATCCAACACCAGAATGAGTGGGTTGAAAAGGCAGAAAAATTGTAAAATGGGGAGAATCCGTCCCCTTAAAGCAGCTCCTGGTTAATTTACACTTTCCAGTGTGACCAACTGGGATTATTTTTAAATCTAATTTTGATATGATATCAATTTACTCATATAATTAAAAATACAACCGAATGAAGTCTTTATCTACTTCCCAGGGGGATAAGGCTCAATTTAATCATTGTTTATAGAGCGCGTTGAGATCCCGGGATGAAAGGCGTCGTTAGAATTGCCGAATATTTCAGCTCTCTTACTATTTACACAGGCAAAATTGTCCTGGCCACAAGTGGGGCTTTCCCCTGAGTGGGTCCCGGGGAATAGAGCCCATAATAGAAGTGCGAGAGGTGGAGAATTAGGCTGGTTTAGGACAGATGACTGCACCTAGAAATGTCGTTGTAGAAACACTGCACAAAAGGCTTCCCAGAGACAACATCGGGTGGTATTATCCGTTGTTATTACAGCTGAGTATTAAACTCGGCAATTGGATGGGTTTCAAGACGGTAAATGTCTACCTGTTGGAGACAGGGGACAGATCATTCCATCTGGGAGGTACTGTACCTTTTGCCCTGGAGTAACTAACTCTTTGCCATGTGCTCTGGCCGCTAGATAGGAAGTTGTTGCGGCATCCATTTCACAGTAGTAATGGGGGCGGGGGGGGGGGGAGAGGATTATATGCATGATAGATCCTAGTTAGGCAACTATCACAAAAGGCCGTTTTGCCTGAAATTGACAGCAAATGTCCCCCTGTCATCTGAGTTTCGTCTGCTCTGTGGAAGGAAGGTACTGCCTAGCTTCCGGACCGACTAGGTGCTCTAAAAGATTTAGGGGCCTATATTTTTCCATTATCTGCCAGCCTGATTATATATGTGTCGGAACAGGGAGGAGGGCAGACGCTTCTCTGCGCTGTCCGGAAGAGGGACTGTCAAAATGGGAGCTTAGTTACAATAGCAAGCGAGAGGGATGAGAGGCCTTGCAGATAAGGAGAGGAAGATATGCGTAGACAGAAGACGGTTTAGATCGCCCTAATAACAGTGTTTTCCTATCTTCTCCGCTGAATGGGCGACGCCCTTGTACCTCACTTCAGTGCATCCGGCCTAGAGAGGTTGTTCGACAACTAATAAAGACAGATACAATTTAATAAACAGCCACGCTACTTCCGGGAGCCTTTTCTGTATTTATGAAGCTCTCATCGAAATTATTTCGACCCACCCCAGCGATTCCTGCGTATAGTGAGAAAGGGGGAAAGTAAACACGCGTTCGTGTTCCGTGGAAGTTGGTGCAGGATCAGATTTTAAACTTAGTTCTACATCAGGACGAGGTAGGATATTCGTGTTTAAAGAGAATTCTGTGGGTAAGGTCCTTCCTAATTCAGGGGAAATAGATGATCAGTTATGACAGAAACTTTATTAATGGGATTAAACAGCGCGACCAAAAGGAGAGATATAGATATATATAGATATAAAACCCCAGACCAAAAAAATCACCTTCATATACACACCAGGGACTAAAACAAATCTGAACTGTGGAAATCTGTCAATATCAGAGAGATGATTCATTCCACAAAGTATCGGGCCCCCCGCATCCGCTTTATTAACCCAATAGCCCGTGTTTGTGTTAAATGGATTTGTCACATTCAGAGCAATCCAGGAAGTTTCTCGGGGGCGGGTAGTTTCCCTCTTTACATGAAATAAACAGACGCCCCGAGCTGTATTTTGAACAGGCGCCTGACACCGACTTCGTCCAAAGGCGGCTCTCTGAGCGCCTGGACTGACCGAGAAAATCAAATTCCCTAGCCTGAGAAATGGCCAAGGCTCCCCTCTGCGATGACAGGCAGACCGTGCCCCCGGAAATGCCGCCGGCTGGGCACCCCTGGGTGCGGCAGCGAATTAATCCCTGTCCATCCCCCCCGCCCTGGTTAGCGGACAGCCGGGGGTGCATCACGGGGGCGCCTGTTTTCGCGCTTTGGCCGGGGGAAAGGGCAGTTTGCTGCCAATAACAGACACGCGTTCAGACAAATCTCGGTAGTTAGCACGGGGGAATCGGCGCCGATCCGGCTCCCACGAAGTCACTGAAAGGACGTGGGGCCTTTCCTGCTCTTCCAGCAGCACCAGGCATCTTCCCACCGCGCATTACTAACATCTGCCGCTCCTGGTCCTTTCTACACCCCCGAGCCCCAGAGGGAGACCCGCGGAAGGGTTCGGGGCTGAGGGATGTTGGTGTCTCAGAGGGCCCGGGCCGAGAGGGTGTTTATTGCGGGGGAAGGGTAGGCCTGGGGCGGGCGGGGGGCGGGGGTGCTTTGCAGCATGCTATTAGCCGCTATAGCTCGCCCAGGGCAGCATGGGCTCTGGTAACAGCCCCCCCCTCGCCCCTCGGCCCTGCTTCCCAGGCCAGGCTCTGCCCACTCCCCTCGCAATCTCTCTCTGTGTCTGTCTCTGCTATTGCTCGTGGACCCCTCCTGATATTTTGCTGCTTGCTTCTTTGCCCACCCCCACCCCCACCCGCCCGCCCCGTCTCCCACCCCAGTGGCCCTCTCACCCTTCACTGTAACACGCCGTATAGGTCACCCCTACCAGAACCGGACGCCGCCCAAGAAAAAGAAACCCAGGACGTCTTTCACCCGGCTGCAGATCTGCGAGCTGGAGAAGCGCTTCCACCGGCAGAAGTACCTGGCCTCGGCCGAGCGGGCAGCCCTGGCCAAGGCCCTCAAGATGACAGATGCCCAGGTGAAAACCTGGTTCCAGAACAGGAGGACAAAATGGAGGTCAGAAGCGAATCCCGCCCCTGGGGGTGTATTTGGTCCGGTGTGTGACCGGCTCTGTTGTCTTTGCACACTGTCCGGGGTTGGCTGCCTTGGTGGGGCGCCCCTCTGGGCTTCGCCCGGCCTGTGTCGTGTCCTGCGCGGGCAGCCCTCGGGGCTGTTACCCGGGTGCTGAGCTACGAGGGTGGCAGAAGGTTGCCCCCGCGGGGTGCGGGTTTGTGTCTCTCCTCGCACGCCGCTGCCCTTTAAAGGGTTTCCGAGTCGGAGCTTTGCCCCTTTGAAAGACAGGCCCCGGCCCGCGCTAAGCTGAAAACCATCTCGGTTCTGTTCAGCAAAGCCGGGTGCGCTTAGCCGGGGCGGGGGGCTGTGGGCGGCCGATGCATTGGTCCGGTTGAGGTGAGCGCTGATGGGGGGGGGGGGGATCCGCACACGCGGCGCGGTCCCTTCAGACCCCACAGCCTGAGAGAGAGGTCTACGCTTGGGTGAACTGGTCAGCGCGGATAACTCCGGAATCAGCGACCTGGCCAAGCGCCGCAGCAGAAGTGAAGTGCAGTGGGGAGGCAGGACACAGGAAAGAGCGCGCCGGCATGGCATTGCGTGTGACTCCGCTGGGATCCGGCCAAGTGGAGGAACGGGGTTCAGGAAGGGTCCAGAGGGGCAGCCCTGTTAGTCTGTGTCAGCAAAACCAAGGAGGAGTCCTTGGGGCACCTTCGAGGCTAACAGATTTGTTTGGGCATAAGCTTAAATGTGTTCGTCTCTAAGGTGCCCCGAGGACTCCTCCTTGGTTTTGGTTTTGGTTCAGGAAGGTGTTTCAGACCCCAGTTTTTTCTCTCTTTGGCGGGATCCTTTTGGTTCAGTGCTTTAAAAAGTACATAAGGCATTAAATGGAGGAGACTGGTGTCCCCAAACACCAGCAGTTCTCTCCATCTGAACTTGTGAGAAAAACACGCCCCTTCCCAGATATATTCATGGCCGGCCAACAATCAGTGACAGTGTTTGCGACCGGTGGATTTCTGATGGACTCTCTCTACTCCCCCCAGAGCTAAGGCACTTTATACCAGCTCCGGATCTTCCCCCGAGTCCTTCTCAGGGTAACAGTTCTTTCCCCGGTGTCTTTAAACTGGCCTGGTAGTTTTATACAGAGAACAAGAAGGGCCAGTAATAACGGGAAACCATTTCCGGAGGAGAAAAATCCCAACGAAATTATGTTTCATTTTTTTTAAAAAACGAGGCTACCCAGTGGGGAGGCAATTTTTACTGGGAAAAGGCATCTTCGGGGTGTATTCTGGGGAGTTGTAAGTACTTGGGAGGAGAAGGAAAGGTACAAACTCGAGCATGTCATTTTGACTCTATGGCCCTTGGGGGTGTTTCTTTTGTTGTATTTTGTCCGTGATTTGTACTGACCAAAAAGCGGGTGGGTGCCTACGTGGATCTGTAATGATAAATGCAGCGTTTTGTGAATACATGAGGCCCGGGTCAAGAGGCATAAGAGGGAACCCTGTTTTCCTGGGCCATGTGGCAGTAGCCTAGGATGGCCTCGCGTCAGGGACGCTTTCCAGAGTAGCTAGAGGGGGTGAATGTGGCCATAAGCCATCCCCCCTGTGTCATGACGGTATGAACTGAGCTATTCATTTTCACACCAGCAACCAGAAAATTTAGATTAGTAATACGGGACTGTGGATTTCAGTACCGTGCCCTAAAAAGACAGCAATATGAGCTGATATTTATTTGAACAGCCTCAGCAGTCCTGAAAGTGCAGGGGAAATGAACTGCTGTAGATTTTGAAGCCTTTGAAGTGATTGGCTATGCTAAAAGCGAGGGATTTTAACTTTGAAAAAATCCCGTTGTGGTTTTGTAGTTACACAAAGGACGTTTAAGAAATGAAACCCGTCTTGTTTTCTTTACTTACCCTCCCATGCACAGTACCAACCAAGAAAGGGTGTGACAATAACCATTGTTCAAAAGGAAGTTATATATATATATATATATATATATATATATATATATATATATATATATATATATATAATGGTTTGAAATCTCTATCGTGAAGTTCTGAATTATTATTGACTTGAGTTTTAAAGGACTAGAGGGTTATTTTCTCAAGTCCTCCGCAAAACAAAATATACTGTCTTCTTGGTTTTTTTAAAAATCATCTTGTGTACATTGGATAAAGCTATTTATAATCCACAATAGATCAGCTCTTATTTAGAATAGATTGATCTCAATTTGCTTCTAAAAATCTTTCATGCACAGTAGCATTACGGGGTTAAAAATCCATTTCCCCTTCCTTGCTATAAGTAAGATTTCTGTTTGCATTAATGGGGAAAATGCCACAGAGATAGAGGTGAGTTCTCGGGTAAAAATAGAAGAATACAGGCGATTGTATATAATATTTAGCGCGAGAATTGCACACACCAGCCTTTGCTAGGATGTGCCAAAAGGAATTGGAAGAGAGATGTTTCAATAAATACACGAGGTTTAATGGAAGCTCTTTGAGTATGAAATAAGTCTCCCTGTGTTCCGAGCTCAATGAGTCTAGAGTCAATTATTGTATGTTGTCAACTCCAGGAGTTAGAATCGAAGTTGGTAGATAATGTAATTGCCTTCAATGGCTCTCACACAAACAGGCAGCTGGAGAGTGATGTATTCATTGCAGAGGAAGAGTTTTTGCGGCCCCAGAAGGGAAACAGGAAAGAAGTGAAATTTTAAAAAGTTAACTACAGACTAACATTCTCTGATCATTTGAAGCAAACAATAAATGTATATATCACAAGTCACCATGGCCTTAGGGCTCAAATTTAACTGCCAGGGAGTCCTAAACCGCCTGTCTACAAGTTATACAATGGGAAGCTATTTAATAGGGGTGGGAATCCGAAAGGGGACAATCGCCGGAGTTTTGTGTGCACAGGCAGTTGTTGCAAACAACCTGCAATTGCCTTAATAATACTTAATTCTAACCCCAGAACCTCCTGCTGGGGACAGTGCAACGAACGGTGAAGTCAGCGACAAGACAGACTTTGAAATCTGGGCCAGTCCTTTCGCGGTGGGACCTGGCAGGGCCGGGAAGGGGCTCTAGGGGAATGAGATCGATACTGGTCGGAAGGAAGTTAAAAATCGCAGCAACTGCGCGATTTGCCAGAGCGTCACGGAACAGGGACCAAATCACTTTCACCGAGTCCTGTTCGGTCACGTTCAGACCTGGGCCATTGAAATCAATGGGGAAAGCGTGCGGTGAGTAGAAGGGGACCTGGATCGGGGCCATACAGTGGTATAGGGTCCGAGTCTTAAATCCTCACACGGGTAAAAATCCCATTAAATGATCGCTCCCGTGTCTTTTACTACGTTAGGTGCCGATCCTGAAAAACTCCCATCGGAGCAGGATAGGGCCGGGCCCCGGGCTAGACACTTCATATTCGTGCTGGGGGGAAGGTCTTCCGTAATTTACAAATTTGCAATTAAGGCAATGGGCTGCATTTAATAATTATTACTAATATGTTGCCCTTCCGTTGCAATATTTAAATAAATTGCCTGGATCCTGGTGTTTTTGCACCGTGGGGTATTTATTTCTCTCTTGGTTTGAAACGTGACTTATTTATTTATTTGTTTTGCTGCGAACTGTGTTAACTGAGAATAACGTACCAGCGTGAAATTAATAATCGGTTACCACTAATTATAAAGGAGACGGCGTTACATTTCTCGATGAAGTCAAAACAGTATTAAATATGCATTAAGAGTAAAATTGCTGTGGAAGGAAAACTCGTACATTATTTATGAAATTCTTTCCTCGTCTCTTATTCAGAAGATAATTGGCTGCATACGCTGAATTTTGTCCTGCTTTAACGCGGCACTTACTGGCGGTGGTGGCTGTCTTGAAGTCGGAGAAGAAGTTTACAGGGCTGTCTCCGATCCCATGAAGCTACACCTGACAGTTGTCAAGAAATTAATGCCATCCAAAGCTATTTTACACCGTGTCTTTAATAAAAACCGTGCCTCGGAAGTGCTTTTACCGAATGAAATAACACGGTGACTCGGCTACATAATAAATAATGCCTGGTAAATCAAGCGGCGTGGGTCAGGGAGGAAAGAGAGGAGATCAGATACAAAAATGTATATTTCATGCTCTTTGTAGATGTGAAAGATACGTGCAGTGGCTCTTGTCAATAACATGCCACTGTATTTGAGCTGAGAATCAACTTGGTGTCCCTGAGCTTTCTACAGCCGGCAGGACTCCAGTTTCCCACAGATAACCCAGCACGTCTCCTTTTCCTCAGCCCTAGTGGGTTATGAACTGAAACCTTTCAGGGCAGCGATAGCAAAAGGAAACCCAAACAAACAATAGTTTCATTAGAAATTGATTTTACAGCAATGCATTACAAAGTGTGAAGGATCAGTGCAGAGCCAGGAAAGTGACAGATTAGGCCATAAATCTGCTAATTACCACCAGAGAAGCACAGAAATAGCAGAGAGGGAAGGAATTTTTGTTGGCTGATTTTGGACACAGGGTTGATAGGCAGAGGAAATGCCTCTGCTTTTCATACCCGGATACCCCCCAAACAGAGCCTTGCTGTACCTCAGAGGGAAAACACAAAGGCCTAATATGCCAGGAAAACTTAAGCTGGGTGGCGCATGCATTCCCGGGGCCTTTGATTCATTCACATATAATGCTTTCCATGCTGGATACTCCAAAGGGGGGAGACAGCACCATGGAACCAAGCTGCACAATGGGGTGAGAACTAGTCCGAGTTCCCATTTGACTCAGTGAACTTCCAGCTGTCCTGTTTGATTTTCTAGGGCTGGCTAGGCCCTGGGGGAACATAGTGAAAAGTAGCTGGAAGGACAGTGAGTTGAGCCCAGCCACAGACACTGTAACCTGAGATCCAAGTAGGCCACATGGTTTCCAGGAGAGAGAAGACCAACCCTGGTGTTCCACTCTCTACAGTGTATACAGCTTGAGGGATGAACCAGAACTTTCTTCCTGGTTCTATCCTGAGAGCCTCACCTACCAAAGCGAATGGGGTTTTGCCTGAGAAAGGAGCGCAGGTTTTGGCCAAAGTTATTTCCAGGGGCCTAACTGGGCACCAAGGAAAGGGGCTGCGTGTGCGCTTGCCATGGGGAGTGCTGTGCCACAAGGGATCTCCCCGGAGACCAAAGGGATTGGTCACTTCCCACAAAGCTGTGGACAATGGAGCTCAGACACTGGGCGAGTGGAGGAAATCTGCCTTTCCTTCGGACCTCTCTGGAATAATTTCCCAAGATCTCTGGCTGCAGTCATTTGCAGTAGGCTGGGGACCATCCTGGAGAACAGGGAACAATCCTGCATTGGCCAGGGGAATGGGGTGGGGGGGGAGGGGGAGATTTGACTTAGTTAGGTCTCTTCCAGCTCAGTCTTCTCTGCTCCTATGGACAGTCCGTATCTTCCTCGATGAGAACATGTCCTGCACCCGTGGCCACAAAGGAAGCTTTGGATTTTGTATGGTACTTTCCCTTTTCTTAAGGAGGGTAATGGAAAGACAGTGTGGTCCAGTGGCTAGTGCCCTGGGCTGGGACTCAGGAGACATGGGTACTATTCCCCGCTTTGTGGCCTTCCACAGGTCTCTCACTGTGTGTCTGTACAGGGCCCAGCACAGTGAGGCCGTGACCTTGGTAGGGCAGCTCTATCATGACATAAATCATTCATGATTATTGTTTTCTCCCAGACGACAAACTGCAGAAGAGAGGGAGGCCGAGAGACAGCAAGCAAACCGCATCCTCATGCAGCTCCAGCAGGAGGCCTTCCAGAAAAGCATCAATCAGCCCCTCCAGGCAGACCCCATCTGTGTCCACAACTCTTCCCTCTTCGCCCTCCAGAACCTCCAGCCTTGGTCTGATGACTCGTCCAAGATCACCAGCGTCACCTCCGTTGCCTCTGCTTGCGAATAGAGCCCACAATCCAGTGGTCCCCCCCACGCACACTGTGTTACGAGCCACCCAAGCTTCAGCACAGTCGGAAGCATCCTTCTTCCCAACAGGAAACTACCCCTATTCACTGTCACCCAAGAGCCCCACACTTCCAATGTGCCGAGACAGCAAATATCCTCTTGGCAGGAAGCAGGGGAGGGGGGAAAAAATAAAGTCACCTGCGGGATTATTCAGATAAAAGTGGCATTTCCCTTTTTGTCTTTTGAAAGTCTCCATTACGGACAATGAACAACAAGGAGCTCCCTTAATTATTCCCAGAAAGTAAAGATATGTTAGCCCCATGTCATCCTCTCAGAATCCATGGAGGAAATCTTCCCTGGATTCTGTCCGCAGCCAGTGCAGGCCTTTGGTTTCTTTGTATACGTTTTTTTAGACTGGTCATTTAAAATGAAATAATTCCCCCCTCCTTGAAATGGAGCTTTGACGTTTCTTTAACAAACCCCCTCGCCTCCACCTGGGTCATTGGCGCAAAAGAAATGCACAGACTGGATTCAACAAATGGACAAAACAGCCCAGCTTTAGTCTTTTGCCTGGTGATTTCCACGTGCAGGGGAAGTGAATTCCTTGGATTTCACCTAGGAATGTCTCTTCCTCCTTTTAATTATTATATTTTTCCAGTGGGGGAATAAGAGAGGAAACTGACGGACCTTTGAAGATAGTAAGCACCATATTGCAAATAATTGTATGAAGATTCCAAACTGTTTCCCTGGATACTACATACTCTGCATTGATCAACTTATATTTTAATAACTCTTGAAACATCTGTGGCATTCTGCAGAGACAATGCAGTTTCATTCAGTGGATTATTTTGGTATTATTTACAAATGTTGTTCAATATTTTCTTTTACTTCTTTTGCTCTAGATGTCAGCTTAAGTTGGGGGGAAATCTTTCACTTTCAGCTGTTTCTCTCATTTCTTTAATTGTATTGAGGGAAGGAGACATGCTTAAGTCAAGCACTTCTTATAGCAAACTCCAGGAATATATATATAGATATATATACACAGTATATATTTTTCAGTTACTTATAATCTAAAACAGCACTGCCAATTTAAGCAGCTGGTACAAACAATCAATCAAAAATATTTTCAGTGAGATTTTTAAAGGCATTTGTTTGTTTGTTTTAAGTTATGCACTTCTAAGGTGTTTCATGTGTATTCATTTTATAAAGTGCTTGTGTAATTTATGTGGATATAAAAGAATAAAAAAAAAAAGTCCAGGATACTGGATAAATCAGCTAAGGCTTTGCTCTTGTTTTTGTACTGAGTTCCAAGAGGGAATATTACACCAGAAGTCACGTGGCAACTGTCTTCAAAATTAAGGTTGAGGTGTAAATGGAATTAACATTGCCCTTCTATTTATGTAGAATCTTCTTGGCTCCAGCACCTAGGGGGTTAGGTAATACATTTTACCCCAGATCCTGCTAACATTTTTAGGTATAAAACCAGCAAAGCACTTAGCAGCTGCTTAACTTTAAGCACTTCATTGGGACTGCTTATGTGGTTAAATTAAGCAGATGCTAAGGACTTTAGTCTGGAGAAGAGAAGACTGAGAGGGGACATGATCACAGTTTTCAAGTACATAAAAGGTTGTTACAAGGAGGAGGATGAAAAATTGTTCTCGTTAACCGCTGAGGCTAGGACGAGAAGCAATGGGCTTAAATTGCAGCAAGGGTGGCTTAGATTGGACAGTAGGAAAAACTTCCTAACGGTCAGGGTGGTTAAGCACTGGAATACATTGCCTAGGGAGGTGGTGGAATCTCCATCACTGGATATTTTAAAGAGCAGGTTAGACAAACACCTATCAGGGATGGTCTAGATAATACTTAGTCCTGACATGAGTGCAGGGGACTGGACTAGATGACCTCTCGAGGTCCTTTCCAGTCCCATGATTCTATGACTTTGCTGAAAAGGAATGGGATTACTTGCACGCTTAAATTAAGCCCATGTTTAAGTGCTTTGGCCATTCTTTTGATATTAGGGCTTGTTTATAGGGGGAAATTGATCAGAATACTTATAGTGCGATACCTCCCTATTTGACAATCTTATTCTGCAATAGCTGTAATGCTTTATATTCACACCCTACTTTATTCCTCATGCAGACAAGCCCTTGGCCAAAGCAAACTGAAGACACTGGAAAAATTCTCTCTGACTTCTGAGGGCTTTGGACTAGGCCATTAGGGCTTATGCTCCCTAGAGATGTTGCACTGACTTCATAATGGAGCTTATTTCCACTGATAATCATTACTGGCTCAGAGATGTTTGCAGGATCAGGCCCTTAAAAGGCCAGCTTCCAAATTCAGTGAGAGTCTGAGCCAAAGCCTAGTGAAGTCAACAGAAAGACTGTAATTGGCTTCAGTGAGCTTTGTGTCAAGCCTTGAGTGCAGAAAGCATGTAAGAAAAGAGCCTGTGTCTTCTATGAGTTTAGGAAGCTGTAAACATCACTTTAGTGCAAGTTACAGCAGGGCAAAGCAAAGATGATTATTCTTTTTTACTAATTACGGCAGAGTTGAGACCAAAATCCAAGGTACTCAAGGGTTTTTTGATCCTTAAATAGGATGTGTACACACACAGATGCACACACACACACAGAGAAATAAGTACAAAGAGAACTGATTTTTTGCAGCTCTGTTTATATCCTACAGAACTATTCACAAACAACAGCCAGAATAAAATTGTTTGCATTTCCCCAGACAAGTGCCAAAGATTTTTGTAACTTTGAATTCCTTTCTCTACTCTAAGTGTCTGTTTAAGTGTGGGGAGCTAGAGAGGAAGAGGAGAGAATACAATCTTTCATCACTTAATATTAGCAATAGGACTAAGATGTGGTTTTGTTTGCAAGTGCTCCTTCCAGGGAAAGGCACTGACCAGTCAGAATGAGCACAGTGCTCACTATTAATATTATGAATATTTTGCTGTTTATTATTATGACATATCACTTCTTTACAATTTCATACCAAAACAGCTATTTTAGAATTGCAGCGTGACTTATTTTGTACTTCAAAATATTTCCCAAGAAAGCTACACACACAAATATGTGTTTGCTTATATATGTGCATTTAGCAATATTTTATTTTAGAAATGAGAAAATCTTTTACTTCTGTAGCAGTCTTTCTGGATAGAAGAAGATAAGCTCAGTATGAAATGAGACTAGCAGTAAAATCAAATACAGAAAACCATCTTACCCTTCCTCTTTGTTTCTGGAATTATCATTTCTGGAAGGGTCTTCTGTGAAAACATTTTTCTTATTCTTATTAAAATGAGTTTAGTTGCAAAATGGTTTTAATGCCAGTATACATACTTCAAGTTATCAAAGCAATGTGTACCTAAACATTAAAAAAACATTGCCTGAAATGTGATGGAATTAAAATGATAAGGAATGACATGAAATAATGAGATATAATTATATCAATTTTGTATACTGACATTACCTCAAATTTATCCAGGGGCTATTATATAATGCTGAAAGCTGATTTGATTTTTCATATTGTACCTATTTGGGCTCAGGAATAAATCACCCTAGGATGCATGGAAAGCTGTTTTTCACTTCCATTTACCTTAAATCCCCGGTGTGAAACCTGCCCGAGTTCAAAATGGATTTCCATTGTTTGTCTGCCAGTAGCTAGGAAATGCAAACCAAGGTGCAACAAGCATTGGCAGAAGGGGGAAAAATCCAAACAAATCTAGCTTGAAATATGCAGTTGGATTTGTGTGTAAAGCTGCCCGCAGTGACTCAATAGCTTGAGTACAAACCTCAGGGCAGACTGTCAGGAAGCAAGGCACAAACCCCCAATTGGCTGAGAGGTCTATACTTGGATTTCCCCAACCAAATATCAGGTGGTGTAAACTCCCCACTTACAAGAACAGCCTTATCACAGAGTTACAGACCATCCCCTTGGGTACTCCGATCGATTTTGCCATGCAGGTGAGCCTGCCTTTGTGCTAGATGGTTCCTTACACCAAAATTCACAACAATATTCAGGTTACTCCCAGTCCCAAAGGACCAGTCATTTACCCTAGGTCAATTGCACTTTAGATCTCACATCAAAGACAATGCTTGTAGCCAATCCAATAGTAAACCATATACAGATTTACTAACTAGGAAAAGGAAACTATAGAATTATTTACAAGGTTAAAGCAGGTGAACATACACATGCAAATGAGTTCTAATCTTAAGTTTTGAAAAGAAATAGAAGCTTCTATAAGAAACAAGATCTAGATGACCTATAGGGCTAACGCAGGCTGAGCACTGTGGATCTCTTGGTCACGCCTAGCAAACTTTGCCTCTTAGAGTCCAAGCAGCACAGAGATACAGTTCTTTCTAATTAGGGGTTTTTATCTGCCTCCTTCCTTGAGCTCTGAGCGGTAAATTCAGCTGATGGGAGGAATCCATAAGCATGACTCATCTTCACAGATGGGGATGAAGGGCAAAACAACCATCTTTTGTCCTCTTTAATGTCTCTCAATAGTCTGTCTAATGTTTATGGTCCTTCCCTAAGGGACAGGACGTAACACCTTCGGTTGGAGATCAGCACTTCACACTAGTTAATGTCTCTCTCCTATCTGGTGATTTACAGAGTCACAGAGGATCACAATAAAACCACTCAAACATTACTTTACAATAAGGGATACAGATGCTATGCGTGAGATTCATGCCGACAGCCACTCACAAGCAGTCCATAAAGCCTAAAGACATTCTTATAATGCTAATACCTCTTTCAACAATACCAACACACAGGTGAGCCAGACTGCTTCCCGCTCTGTGTTTGTCAGTGGTCCACTGAAACATAGTGACTGTGGGTGGCATGGTCTGCCAGCGTCACAGTGTAGATATTAAATATCTGTGCAGATCTGAAAAAGACAAAGCCGAGCTGATTATGTCTGCATTTGTCTTGACTTTTAGCCCAATTCAACTCAGTAATTAATACATGCCTAACTTTGGGCTTGATCCCCCACGGGGGCTGAGAACTCTGGTTACGATCCAGCAAAGCAGGTAAGCATGTGCGTAGTTCCATTGACTTCACTGGTACCACTTCTGTATTTAAGATTAAGCATATACTTAGGGGCTTTGCTGGCTCCAGGCCAGAGTGCTCCGCCCGGGGCAGGATCAAGCCTTTTAAGCCCATGACATTTTTTGTTCATAAAGTTAGGCACTTGCTCAAGTACCTTGCTGAACTGACACCTTGTTGGCTCAGTTTAAGTGAAATATCAGCTTAATCCCTGATACGTCCTGGGCTGATATATTGGACCTTAGTGAGCTTAGTATTGCTTATTAATAAATCCATTGGAGGAGAAACACCAGGGAAGGAGAAGAACTATTTAAGCTAAAGAACAATATTGGCACAAGAGCAAATGGGGCCCAACCGGTCATGAATACATTGAGCTGGAAATGAGAAGAAAGGTTCTAACCATCAGAGGGGGAAGGTTCTTGAACAAGTCTCCCAGTAGGAGCAGTACTGGGCAACCAATCTAACTGGTTTTAAGGTGGATCTTGCTGGGTTGCATGTGATAGCAGGGAAATGGACTGGATGACCCACAGGGTACCGTTCCTGTCCTATGTCCCTATGTACGGTAGCACCTACAAGATCATCTGGGCCTCTTATTTCTCCCGGGAAGGGACTGCCTGGCACAGGTGTTCTCTAATATAGCTTCTATTTTATTTCTATTACACACCCACACAGGCTGTGAGCCTGCAAACAACGATATATGGGGGTAGTTCTACTGAACAAAATGGGACTGTTATTATTTATTTGCATTTTGGTGGCATCTAGAGGGTATTGGTGCCCCATCGTGCTTGGGGCAGCCCATGCTCAAAACAAAAATATAGTCCCTGCCCCAAAGAGTTTAATATTTAAGGTCCCTATTCAGCAAGATTTCAGTGGGAGCACTTACAGTCAGGCCCATGCTTAAGTCCCTGGTTGAGTCAGAGCCTAATTATGTACAAAATTTTCCATGAAAAGATTTTCTCAATGGAAAATTGGCCCATTGACAAAATAAAAGTTGTAGCAAAACAAAGGAAGAAAGAAATTGGGTTTCATTGAAAACCAGTAACCCTGATCATTTCCTGCTTCCCAGCACCCCTCCCCCCCGCAAAAATTTTTCTTTTCCATCCAGAAATAAATGTTTTCAGCCAAGCCCCCAAACTTGTTGAAGAAAATGACAAAAAAGTTCATTTTCATTGAAATTTTTCATGGTGGGGAAAAAAAAAGGGTTCTTGGCTTATTTTCTTCTACAAAAACGAGGAGTCCGGATAAGAAGTGTGGGTTTTCCCCACGGAAGCGTATGCCCAAATAAATCTGTTCGTCTTTAAGGTGCCTCCGGACTCCTTGTTGTTTTTGTGGATACAGACTGACATGAGCTTGAAGTGAGCTGTAGCTCACGAAAGCTCATGCTCAAATAAATTGGTTAGTCTCTAAGGTGCCACAAGTACTCCTTTTCTTTTTGCGAATACAGACTAACACGGCTGTTACTCTGAAGACTGACATGGCTGCCCCTCTGATATTTTCTTCTAGAAAGCCATTCAAGTGCATACATGTTTGCGGGCTGGGCTATAGAGTGGAACTCTTTCTGTGGTCACGGAAACCGCTAACGAGTTGAAAAAATATTTATCATGTGCTTAATTTTGTGCAAAAATAATCTGCCCGATTCAGCCTGAAACTCAGTGTCCGTTACTGAGCTTTCATCCTCCTTTGAGTAAACAATTCAATGATCAGAAACAAATGGAGTGGCTCTGTCTTGCAAACTTTAAATTATTTTGGATTTTTTCAGCAGTGGCAGGTCAGACGTGGGACATCTTGCTTTCCCAGTTCCTTCAAAGAACGTATCAATCCTTTGTCCCTGGAATAGGTTGTGGTTGTCTGTCTGTCTGTCTGTCTGTCTCTCATAGGCAGCTGCCTACTAAAAACAACAAATCAACGATTCACAGAAACAAAAATCAATATTTGTCTTTTGAAACTAGATGGGGGAAATTAACGCAAAGGGTTATGCCCTCATGAACCATCAGACCATAGGGAGAGGCTAAATTTGCTAACGGTTCTGTCATTTCCTCATGTTGAGACATTAGAAAATCATTTCATTGTCAAATATCGCTGCTTGTGGCTCATTTTTAATGCATGTTTTGACTTAGTTACACGTTTCGTTTAACAGGTGGACTAAACTTCCCTGTAGGCTTTCAGAAAACATAGCAGCCTGCTGAATAGTAGCACCGAGGGTTTGTTGTAAAACCCACGGCAGCAGGGGTCTCGGAACCTGGGGCTACTAATCCTTCCTTTCTGCCACCTTTTGTCTGCCTTGTCTATGTACATTATAAGCTCTTTGGGGGCAGTGAGCTTCTCTTCCTGTGTGTTTGGACAGCACCTTGCACAGTGGGACCCTGACTCATCAGGGCTGCTAGGTGCTATTAATAATATGATTAAAGGGATACACCTTTCCTAGTCACATGCCTGAGAAGGGGTGGAAGGCCTGGGGAAAAGCTGTGAGGGAGCTCAGGGGAAAGGGGCCATCCTAAACAACTATCGCCCGATGCCATTGTGTCGAGTGAAGGGGGGAGGAGTCAGAGTTTCAGTCAGTTTTTCCGGCACCTTTAATCTCTCAGGAAATGACTGCTGTAACTGTCTGTCCTCAGTTTGCATCATCCCCAATCTCTGCCCGTGTCTTTTCCTCAGCCTCTTGGACATCGCTCATTTCAGCCCCAAAGTTACTCACGTCCCCTGCAAAATTTGCGCCCCCACTCCCACTTTTATCGCAGAAAATTATGTACAGCAGAAATAAGGAAGCACGAAACTGACCTGGCCAAAGAAGTTATTTCCAGGAAAGGGAGGAATCCCACAACCTTTTAAGTTTCCTAAATGAATAATTTTTTGTGGTGCCTCTTTGTCACACACTGGGGCCTAGGCAGGTTCAGAAGTTTGCTTAGGATGGTGCCCAGTTCTCCCCCATTATCTGCATTTTAGCTAAAAATGCACAAGGGGCGATTTCTATTAACGACAAAGGTCTGTAGGCCCAGCTCCTCAAAGGTATCCAGATGCCTAACTCCCATTGGCCTCAACACTTTTGAGAATCAGGGCCCTGGGAATCTTTCATCCGTGACCTACATATTTCCCCCCACATTCTATGTCTCTTATTTAAAAGAATGCAGAGTCTCATGTAAATAGGCCAGATGCATGGACAACATACCCCCACCTCCTCAGCTAGCGTGAGTCAGCCTGGTTCCATCAATCGCAATGTAAAGTGATGTAACCTATCTCTTCAATCAGCTTCTGTACCACATGACTGGAGGATAGCTAATGGGATGCCGATTTTTTAAAAAGGCTCCAGAGGTGTTCCTGGCGATTACAGGCCAGTAAACCTAACTTCAGTAGTAGAAAAATTGGTTGAAACTGTAGTAAAGAACAGAATTATCAGACACATAGATGAACACGCTTTGTTGGGAAAGGATCAATACTGCTTTTGTCAAGGAAAATCGTGCCTCACCGATCTATCAGAATTCTTTGAGAGGGTCAACAAACATGTGGACAAAGGTGATCCAGTGGATATAGTGTATTTGGACATTCAGAAAGCCTTTGCCAAGGTCCCTCACCAAAGGCTCTTAAGCAAACTAAGAAGCTGGGACAAGACGGAAGGTCCTCTCATGGATCAGTAACTGGTTAAAAGACAGGAAACAAAGGGTAGGAATAAATGGTCAGATTTCAGAATAAAGAGAGGTGAATAGTGGGGTCCCCCAGGGATCTGTACTGGGACCTGTACTGTTCAACATATTTATAAATGACCTGGAAAAGGGGGGTAAACAGATGGAAATGTTTGTAGATGATACAAGATTATCCAAGATAGCTAAGTCCAAAGCAGACTGAGAAGAGTTACAAAGGGATCACACAAAACTGGGTGACTGGGCAACAAAATGGCAGATGAAATTCAATGTTGATAAATGCAAAGTAATGCACATCGGAAAACACCATCCCAACTATACATACAAAATGATGGGGCCTAACTTAGCTGTTACCACTCAAGAAAGAGATCTTGGAGTCATTGTGGATTGTTCTCTGAAAACAACCGCTCAATGTGCAGTGGCAATCAAAAAAGCTCGGAGAATGCTAGGAACCACTGGGAAAGGGATAGATAATAAAACAGTAAATGTCATAATGCCACTATATTAATCCATGGTACGCCCACTCCTTGAATATTGTGTGCAGTTCTGGTCGTCCCATCTTATAAAAGATATGCTGTATTAGATGTCTCCTCCAGAGGAGATTAGCTGGGAAAGATAATACAGTTATATTGCAAATGAAACATGTGAGACCAGGACTGTCTAGTTCAAGGGGCTTTAGATAGCAACATTCTAAGCCTGCAGGCTGTCCGCAATTTATGCCTTAAACCTTTATTGATTAGTGCAGTAGTCCGAGGCTGTGAAACTCCTTGCCAATGGAGACCAGACTGAGTCCGAAGTTAGGGCACAATGCTACCTCTGTGCATTGGCTTTTCTCCCATAACAATGGGAGCAGTTCCTCCTAGAAGCAAACCTTCTAAACAATGCCATGCAGGCTAGCTAACATGATAGAAGGGGGAGGAGGTCCTCCTCTGGCCAGAAATGTATGTAGAATTATTTCCGTCCATGCGTGTACGCTCGTGAGTGCATTAGAAATGCAGCCAGAGATCCCCAGACTTTTCATCCTCAGCTGCTTTGCATGATGCTGGTGTGAAAGTCCATCCTAACAATCTTTCATTGGCCAGTCCCTTGCCTTAGCCCAAGCAAACACGACCGGGACCTGCTTTAGCTCGTCCAAGGCTCTCTTTGGAAGTGTTCATGGAAACCTTCAGGAAAAAGTTTCAGAGTAACAGCCGTGTTAGTCTGTATTCGCAAAAAGATAAGGAGTACTTGTGGCACCTTAGAGACTAACCAATTTATTTGAGCATGAGCTTTCGTGAGCTACAGCTCACTTCATCAGATGCATACTGTGGAAAGCGTAGAAGATCTTTTTATATACACACAAAGCATGAAAAAATACCTCCCCCCACCCCACTCTCCTGCTGGCAATAGCTTATCTAAAGTGATCACTCTCCTTACAATGTGTAAAAAGTAAGGAAAAAGTAAGCATAGAGCTCCCTCTAGGGGCCAGCTGAGGCCCATGCAGCGCCAAGGATAGTAGCAAAGGCTATCACAAGAATCAATGGGCATTAGCCATCTGTGCCTTTGAAACTCTCCACCCTTGTCCATGCTAGACATTTTCCTTAACAACCTTTGTTCCCACCCTTGGTACCAGGGACTCAAATGATCCACATCTTTCTCCCACCCCAACACCTTATGTCTCATGTTTGCAAGAATGAGGTTCACATCCCTGGACAACTTTCCCCATGTAAGGGGCTCAGGCAGCTGCTGGTATTTAATCAACTCCTCGTTTGGTTTCCTCTGAGCAAGGCTGAGGTGACACAGTGGTTTAAAAAGCCAGCAGCTGGGCCAGGGGCCTGCTCCCACCAGTGAGTTGTGCTGGGGAATTTAAGCTGCAGGAGCAAAAGTTGCTCTTATAGGGATCTTGTCTCTCTCTAAAGAGAGAGGCTATAACAATGTAGCCAAATCATTTTGTTTTAAAAAACACGTCTTTAGAATTTGTCCTGTCTAGCCCCATAGCTAACCATCTCTTTATCTCTCCACAGAGAGCACAACCATCAGCTGTCTATCTATCTGTCTGGCTGTCTATCTTCTCCGCAGGTCAGCTATTGCACGGGTTCAACTGCAAGACGGGCCCTAAAAAGTGCAATGTAGGGAAAGATTTTCATGGTGCCCAAGGGATTTAGATGCACAAGTCTTGTTGCCTTGCTGTGAGATTTATGCTCCTAAACCCATTCGACACCTTTGACAAATTCTCCTTTTAACTGTTTTTTCGACTAACGGGAAGATGGGCCATGTGTGTAACAGACTGGCTGGAGGGGAGTCATAAGGGGAAGGGAAAAGCAGCCAGACTGGGTCAGACCAATGGTCCATCTAGCCCAGTGTCCTGTCTTCCGACTGTGGCCAATGCCAGGTGGCCCAGAGGGAATGAACAGAACAGGGAATCCTCAACCACCCACTGTGGCTCGTTCCCAGCTTCTGGCACACAGAGGCTAGGGACACCATCCCTGCCCAAGGCAATATGATGTATGCAAATATTTCCCTCCAGATTGTTGCTGAGCCCATGCAGGCAGGGCGGGTTGGGTGTGCGACAAGTGTAGGGGGCAGAGGTGGAGTGAGCCAGAGCAGTGGGGAAATGGTAGTGTGAGATACCCCACAGGCGAGATAGCAGGGTAGGACAGAACAATAGCTCCATCTCCATTCCTTACCTACACGAGGACTGGGACCAGCATCGGGGAGGGGATCCCACGCTACACCAAAGAGGAGATGTAGCCGGCACTACCTCAGCAATGCGCCTGTCCGCAGTCTTCTGCCTCTGTGCTGGGCAGTCACATCCCCTGCATTCACTGCCCAGAGCCACCATTATAGCTGCGGATGAGAGAGCATGGGTAGCATCTGAAGCTGCTTCAGGACAAGAGATATACGGGCTCGGCTCTCGGGGCACCGTGGTGCTCAGCAAGGTGACACCTGCTGTCTTGATACCCGCTGGAGGAATTCCGGTGTGGAACAGGGTCGACGGGGCCACGGAGCCTGCTTCAGCTGCGGGGAGAGGAGATAACCAGCACCCCAGTAACTCCAGCTGAGAGCTGGGAAGGGGACGGGAGCTGAGTGCATCCAGCACTAGGTGTTTTGGAAGCCCCCAGCTGGATGTTCCCTGTCCAAGCAAAGCTGCTCAGACTGAGAGGGATATGAAGGGAGACTGAGGCTTCCCTAGTGGGAATGTGACACTTGGACAATTTATATTGTCCGCCCCCCCCGCCGCCCCCAGGAGCTCCAGACCTGGATGCTCAACACATGCCAGCTCTATTCAATTCTATACGCCACCCTCATCAGCGGAGAGTCCGAGCGCCTTCCAGTCGGGCTTTAAGCAACGTGACTGTCAGGTCTGGTTTGTTCTCTCTCACCCTCTTCCAGGGGAGAAGTGTGTGCACTGTGGTGTTTTGTTGCTGTAGGGATTTTTTTAAAATGTCCACACTGCTCTGAGTTTATACCAGGGAAGGCAGGTCAGAGGAACGTGACTTAACCTGAAGGAAGGGAGGTTTGGGATGGTCCGTAGTTCGTGGGGGAGTTCCTTCCACAGGCTCGGACTGGCCCCTGAGAAAGTTCTGTCTCCTGCACAGATCAGATTTACCCTGCGTGTAGAGAGTCCCAGTGTGCCAGAGGAATGAAGGGGTTGACCACGTGTCAGGAAAGATGTGGACAAATTAGAGAAAGTCCAGAGAAGAGCAACAAAAATGACGAAAGGTCTAGAAAACATGACCTGTGAAGGAAGACTGGAAAAATTGTTTAGTCTGGAGAAGAAAAGGCTGAGAGGGGACATGAGAACAGTTTTCAAGTACATAAAAGGTTGTTACAAGGAGGAGGGGGAAAAATTGTTCTTAACCTCTGAGGCTAGGACAAGAAGCAATGGGCTTAAATTGCAGCAAGGGTGGTTTAGGTTGGACACTAGGAAAAACTTCCTAACTGTCAGGGGGGTTAAGCACTGGAATAAATTGCCTAGGGAGGTTGTGGAATCTCCATCATTGGGGATTTTTAAGAGCAGGTTAGATAAACACCTGTCAGGGGTGGTCTAGATAATACTTAGTCCTGACATGAGCGCAGGGGACTGGACTAGATGACCTCTCGAGGTCCCTTCCAGTTTTACGATTCTATGAATCTATGAATCTTCATCCCAGACCTCTAGGCTCTTCTAGATGTCTTGAGCCCAGGCCCTGGAGCACTCTGAAGAAAAGAACCAAGACCCTGACTTGCTGTTCAATGGGAAGCCAGCGTAGGGAGCAGAGGGCAAGTCTCATGTGCTCGCAGTAGCCTGTGTTGCTGAGGGGACATGTTGCAGCATTCTGTACTAGCTGGAATTTCCTAAGTGCTGAAGGCTTCCTGCCCAGGGTATGGCATGGCTGTTGCCCAGCCCAGAGGTGCTAAAGACATGGAAAACTGAGGCCAGGTCTTCATCTGCCAGAATGGGATGGAGTCCCCTAGCCAAGCGGAGATGATAGAAAACATTGCTCGTGGATGCTGCTCTGCAAGAGCTCAGCATCAGCGCAGAATCCAAGAGTGCTCCGACCCTACGGACTGACTGATGGGGGTTTGGGTGAGCTTTCAACCAAAGGAGACTGTGCCATGGCTGCTAACTCTTCTGAATACTTTCCTCCGCCCACCAGCCTCAGCTCCGTCTTGCTCGGGTTTGGCGTCAGCCAGCTCTTCTTCATCCACGAGCTGATCTCACCCAACCACTGGGCCATCTTGGTGGTTATGGTCTGTTGCCTGTGGTGGAGGCTAGGGAGAGCAGTGTATCATCTGCATCTTGGTGGCTCGTCAGTCTATGTTGTCCGACCAGTTCACCTGGGGGCTGCATGTAGACATTGAAAAGGACCGGAGAGAGAATTGATCCTTGTGGGACTCCACAAGGGAGAGGTCTGGTGGTGGAGGTGCAGTTTCCCATTGCTACTCAATGGGTGTTTCCCTCCAGAAAGGACTCAAGAGGTTGTACATTACCCTGGATGCCTGCCTGCCATCTCTCTCAGGGGAGACAGCAGTATCTCGTGATGATAACAACAAGTCAGATCTCAAGAGGAACTCAGCACCTGCAGCTCACACTGGTGTCAATGGGAATTGCTGATACACTCAGAGGGGGCTCACCACTTCTCAGGCTAACCCTAATAACGTAACGTAAAAAGACTGGTGACCGTCTAAAATTCCCTGGAGGTCACGATGGTGCATGAGGCAGCTATTCAGAACTTCACAGCTACAGGAGGGAGGTAAAACTCAGATCCTCCTGTTCTGAAAGCACAGTCCCTACCATTTGAGCTAAAGGAGGATCGCCACGAGCTGTTAGCAGTACAGGGCCCATGACACCCAGTTGAGCAGTACTGATTCCATCCACTAGAGGTCAGTGGTGACAGACTCACAAGCTAGGCCATTGTAATAACAATAGTGGGTTAAGAGCTGCTGCAGCTCTTTCAGGATGGTGGGAGAAGTTGTTGCGGTCTGTCGGACGAGGGGGCTGCAGCATTTTGGCTCAAGAATGACATTCTCCCCTCGAGCATTTCCGAGGAGCTGCATAAATTAATCTGTTCCTTCCGGATGCGACAAGAAGCTACAGAAACAGACAAACAAGGTAACGATTCACTTTCTCTCGGCAGTGAAAAGAACAGGCCTCTAACCCCAGCCCACAATTCTCCTGCTTGGCTCTGGTAGTAGCTGGAAGAACACAAGTAAGTGAACAGTTTAAGCAGCAATTCGTCCCCCTCCCTCTCCAAAAGGTGATTCGAACCAGTCTAGACAACTGTGCTTCGGCGCTAAGATAATTAGGTGATTTAGAGACGCTTTTCCCGGCTCACATCAAACAACTTTAATGGGGCTTCCTTGAGCGTGTGTGTTTGGTGGATGCGTTATTGCTTTTAAAAGCTGCATCTATTCCCCAGTCACTGTCAGAAAAAATAATTCTCTCCGAGAAGGGATTATTCATGCTCAGCCATTGGTTTTTATTTATTCCATGGCACACAGAACAGAGCAAATGGCCCCTGGAGGGGAAAGGCCAGCATGGGAACGAAGCATGCAACTTCCAAATTTGGGATAAACGTTTCTTCATAGCGCAATAACTCCCCATTGCTGCTGTTGATTCATGGTACTTGTGAGTCCCAGGTATCGGTCTAGGGTGTGTATATATCAAAGGCTGGGAGAGGCGGGGAAATCATGGTTGAGTGATGGTATGTAACCCTTCTGCCCGTCAGAGTTGGCAGCAACAAGGGCCGGGTTCAATATCTAGGGGTTCCATTCCAATAACACAATGCAAACCGGCTCGAGCCCCCACCCAGTGACCTGGGAAAAATATATACCACCCCCGCTGGGCGCCTCCAAGAGGCAATACTTCCCCTCTCGCAAGCACATAGTCTGAGTGTAGCAAAAGTCTTTTAATAACAGAGAGAAACAATGTGGCATTATGTTGGGGAAACACCACCAACAGGATTCATAACACAACCCATGAGCAAAAACAACCCCACCCCAGGCAAATTGGGGCATGCCCTTTTCCCTTTGGTTCTTGAGTCCAGCAACCCCAAATCACCCAAAGTCCCAAAAGTCCAATGCCCCAAAAGTCTCTGTCCCTGGTCAGGGCAGCCCCAGAGTTCGAAAGTTTATCGGCGGAGCTTTACCTCCCAACCTGGGTGGAAATGGGACGGGGGTAAGAGGCACCTTACGTGATCTGAAGCTGACCGCCCCATAGCGGCGCTCCGCCAGCCGCCCCACGAACTCCTTCGCTCAGCTGCGCTCCGCTCCGCCAGCCTCCCCACGAACTCCTTCGCTCAGCTGCACTCCGCTCCGCCAGCCGCCCCACAAACTCCCTCGCTCAGCTGCCCCACGAACTCAGCTCCACGGCCCACAAGCAGCTCCTGCCATCCACACACTGCTCCGCGTCGAACTGCTTCACCAGCCGTCCCGCAAACTGCTCCACAATATATCTTCAGGCTCCCCCACTACTTAACACAACACTCAGTGATTTCAGCTCTTAGGTGAATTCAGCTTATAGTAGGGGAGCCCCAGTGCTGGTGCACTGTCAGCCCAAAGTGAGCTCAGCAGCCTATAACTAGACTTCTAATGAAATCAAAATTAGCTCTGATATTCCACAGTGGAGAGAGGAGGAAGTGCAATCAGCATGTAAGGCCCTCACCAAGGGGCCCATGCCACCAAGTACTACTACTTGTCCCCAGCCTCTCTCCATTCACACAGTTTTGGAACCCATGACCCTTGCCTAGCGAGTGCTACTTAGTTGATGGTGAATCCCTCCATCATAACAAAAGGCCACGTACAGTTCCAAGCACAGTTCCCATAATCAGGGTAATAACAATTTATTCTTCCTGCCCCAATAACAGAGACACTGGGGATCCCACAGCAGCCAAAGTGACCATTTGGGCAGCTATGGTCTCATTCTAGGCGTGGTGGGTGTGCCTATGCAAATGAGATCGGCCCCTGAAGTTCTTTTCCACAACTTGCCACACCTCACCACCAGATGTCAGGGTGGAGCTCATCCTGACACTGCTTACAGGTAGAAGCCTGATGAAGTCTCTATTGCAAGTGAAGTCTGGTATGCCCCGTGTCCAAGTGCAGACCCCCTCCGTGCACAGGGGAAGGGTATGTGGTGGGGGCTCTGTTGCTAGTTAGTTCCAAACTCCCCGCGCCCGCCCCTGGCTTGGGGGTGGAGACCCCTCCTCCAACCTTTGGGGAGGCAGGCATTCACCCAGAGATCAGCCCACCACCACTATCAGTAACAAATGATCAGCTCCATTTGCAAGGGGCCCCTTTATCAGCAAACACACAATCCCACTGCCCTCCCCACTGCAGCATCAGGCCTTCACTGACTGATCAGGGGCCTTGTTTCCTTTGGGCTCTGGCTGATCCTCAGATTTGGTGCAGGATCCCCAGGGCCTGTCCCCCAGCTCCGAGTTCAGACTCTCAGGGGACGTCTTTGCAGCAGCTGGGAACACGCTTCCTGCTCGGGTAGACAGACACAGGAGTGCTAAAACCAGCAGCCTGGCCGTAGCAGCTCCAGCAAGCCCCCCGAATAAAACCCCACCTGATACCCAAACGCAAGCCCCCACCCCCAGTACAAACCCACCTGAGCCCCAGGGCACACTTGGGTGGCTAGCCCGAGCTGCAGCCCGTATTGCCGTAGCCACATGGCTATTTTCAGCGTGCTGACTCGAGCAGAGCTTGTGCATGTCTGTCCACACTCGCAGCTGCTGTGTGGACGTACTCTCCCCGCCTCTTGCATGCAGCACATGCCCTGCAAGAGAGTATCGAACCAGGGCTCCAGGGGGGAATCGAGAGGCCAGCTTCTCCTGTCTGCCCATCCCCAGCCATTTAGGAGTCAGGGGTCAGGGCAAGCCACTGCTGCTGATCTGTGGAGTGGCAGGCAGCAGAGGATATGCCAACGGGTGTTTTAAATCCGGAGCAGGCAGCCAGGCTGGGGGGGTTCTGGGGAAAGTTCTTCTTCTAGGCAGAAGCTCTGCGGCGAAGCAGCGAGGGACGGGAGTATTAGAACGGTCACTGCTTTCCTCACTCCAGCAGAGCTGCCTGTTTAGGGTCGGAGGAAAGCGACGCTGGGCTTAATTGCTGTAGTCCTATGACAGGGTGTCAGCTGCTGGCTCGTCTTGGACCAGGGGAAATAAGGGGAGATGAAAAAGCCCTCCCCAGCATTTCAGGCTGGCAAGCCCAGGGAATAACCAGGGTGGGGAGTGCTTCTCCCGAGCCGGGGTGAAGCTTAGCGCAGAGAGTGACAAAACGCAGGGCCCCTCATTCATGTGTGCCAGGGGAGCCACGCTGGAACGATTCACGAACCATCGGCCTTCGGCGAGGAAGGAGGTAGCCGTCTGTTGTCTCTCGATGTGTGCCTAGTTGGGAAGCTCTCTGGGGCTGGGATCCTCGTTTGGTTCTGTGTCTGACCAGCGCCCCGCTCGGAGGGGACCTGGCCCATGCCTGGGGCTCCCAGGCGCTATGGTAACACGGATACATAATAATAGGATCAAAATAAAGGTGGGATCGCTCCTAAAATCTGGGCTGAGGCTTTAATTCCAAAAAGGGCCGTCACACAGCGTCGCCCCCATTCAGTCCTTATTGTAACCCCCCAATGAGACACCCCCCCTTAGCCACTTCTCTAATCCTCCCATTCCCTCAGCTCCCTACCCCCATTAAGCCCTTTCTCTGATCCCGCCCCACATTCAGTGCTCACATTCTGGCCTCACCTTCCCTGTTAGCTGCTGCTGCCCCCTCTCCTTCCCCAGGGTTCTGTGCCGCTCTGGGGCCAGCCCAGGGGAGTAGAGAGAGCAGAGACAGGGTGGGCACCACTGCCACCTCGGGGGGCAGAGAGGAGCTACTGCAGCCAGGCGAGCCGCTCAGCTGGCTGGGCGAGGACCCAGCTGAGCTGTGGGCAGGCATGACAGGGTTGCCAATCATGTCTGCATCATGCAAGATACATGACATTTGGCCGCCCTACGGTAGCGCCTAGAGGCCCCTGACAGCCAGTGCTAGGTGCTGTATAAACATACAATAGCTCCCTTACAATCAAAGCATTAGATGAGAGACCATAGGCGGAAGGGGGAGCCCAGGGGAACTGCAGGACCATTCGGATTGACCCAATAAGCAGTGGTCACAGCACACCATTGTCACTGTTTGTGGCCGTGTGACCTGGAGTCACACTGACACACATGGGCGCCCTGACAATGGCATGAACCCCGACATAGAATCATAGAATCATAGAATATCAGGGTTGGAAGGGACCTCAGGAGGTCATCTAGTCCAACCCCCTGCTCAAAGCAGGACCAATCCCCAATTAAATCATCCCAGCCAGGGCTTTGTCAAGCCTGACCTTAAAAACTTCGAAGGAAGGAGATTCCACCACCTCCCTAGGTAACGCATTCCAGTGTTTCACCACCCTCTTAGTGAAAAAGTTTTTCCTAATATCCAATCTAAACCTCCCCCACTGCAACTTGAGACCATTACTCCTCGTTCTGTCATCTGCTACCATTGAGAACAGTCTAGAGCCATCCTCTTTGGAACCCCCTTTCAGGTAGTTGAAAGCAGCTATCAAATCCCCCCTCATTCTTCTCTTCTGCAGGCTAAACAATCCCAGCTCCCTCAGCCTCTCCTCATAACTCATGTGTTCCAGTCCCCTAATCATTTTTGTTGCCTTTCGCTGGACTCTCTCCAATTTATCCACATCCTTCTTGAAGTGTGGGGCCCAAAACTGGACACAGTACTCCAGATGAGGCCTCACCAATGTCGAATAGAGGGGAACGATCACGTCCCTCGATCTGCTCGCTATGCCCCTACTTATACATCACAAAATGCCATTGGCCTTCTTGGCAACAAGGGCACACTGCTGACTCATATCCAGCTTCTCGTCCACTGTCACCCCTAGGTCCTTTTCTGCAGAACTGCTGCCTAGCCATTTGGTCCCTAGTCTGTAGCTGTGCATTGGGTTCTTCCGTCCTAAGTGCAGGACCCTGCACTTATCCTTACTGAACCTCATCAGACATGCTTTGAGTAGGCCCAAGGTTCCCGCCCCCGATCATCCCCTGGGACAGTGTGCCCTTCTTACCCATCCATAGAGCACCTAGTAAATATTATATTGTCTCACTGTTTCCTTGTGCCTCCCTGTCTGTCTGTATCCATCTGCTGTCGCTTGTCTTTGACTTAGACTGTAAGTCACTTGGGGCAGGGACTGTCTTTTTCTTCTGTGTTTGTACAGCACCGTGCACAAAAGGGTGCTGGTCCATGAGTAGAACTACTGCAATACAAAGGAATAATAATATCAGGGCCAATGTATATCCTGACCATTAAACACTTTCTCCTGGATCTTTATTTCCACCTGAGGAGTTTTTGTCCCCTGGGGTGTGTGTGTGTGTGTGTTTTAGAAACTCATCAGCTAAATGATTTTCTGTCCCTTGATAAAATAGCAGATGGGAGAGGTCTGTCCCCAATCCAAATCCAACTTGAGGAGCCTTTAGGAAACCCTTTAATTCAGCTTGAAAGGATGGGGCTTAATCTAACTCTAATCTTTAGCAGTCTGCCCCTTGGCAGAGAACCTGTCTGGGCTTGATTTGTAACTCTACCCACTGAGATGACCACAGAGCCTGTGTAGCGTCCATGTTCTCCAGTCCTGGCCTTGGCTCAGCACTCTCCGCTGTGTTTAGGGGTGAATACCCTGCTCCCTGGCCTCAGGTCTGTGTCTGCACGGGGTGGAAGTCTGCCATCAGCTGTGAAGCCAGAAAGAGCCACGGAAATATGGGAACTTCACAGGTCACCACAGCTCATCCAGTTCAAAGATTCTGTTAAGATCAGAAGAGACCATCATCTGAGTGTCTCCGCGGATTTCTTGCATAGCACGGGTCAGAAATCCTCTCGTGGTGATTTCTGCCTCAAGCCCGTACCTGCTGTCTGAGTTATGCTACCATGCTGTCTTGGCTGGAAGAGTCCGAGTGGCAGAGAATCTGCCATCTCCTTCGGTAAGTTCTTCAAATGGTTAATTATCCTCACTGTTAAAAATGTGCCCCTCATTTCCAGCCTGAATGTGTCTAGCTTCTGTTTAAAGATCCACCTCCTATTAGAAAGCCCTTCCTAGATACGGTCACACTTCTGCCCTTTGAAGAAACCAATCCCCCCTGCCCCCTCCCCCACCAAAAAAACTAGCCCAGGCCTATGCACACAGCCCCAGCAGTGTGGGAGTGTGCAGGGGTTGCCAGGTCTGGGAGCCTTCTCCTCCCCAGGCCAGACCCGGAAAGAAATTCACTGTCTCTGTCCGCCTCAGGGAGTCGCCAACTCTTACAACTCTGAGCTGGCAACGCACCGTTTTCTCCTTCGCCTGGGCCTCTTCAGTGACCTCTCCTTCTGCTCCTGGCCTCTTGCCTGACTCATCGCATGCACTGACCACGCAGTGGCTTGGCCTGGTTTTTATTTAATAATTGATGCCCTGGCCTGCCTCGTATCATTTAATTTTGTAAAGCATTTTGGGTGACAGGGTGTGTGTGTGTGTGAAAGATGCTGGCCGTGTGCACCAGGAGGGGATCCTCAGTGGCCTACCTCGGACCCATTAGGAGCTGGGAGTTGGTCCATATGCCAGGGCAAAGGTAATTCCCTCAAATTTGCGATCAAGGCTTGGGTTTAGTCTATGACCGTGATGTCAGGCCGGCTTCATGATCTCCATACAGGTAATATACAGGCAAACAGACACAGCATTTTCTGCCAGCTTCAGGGATGGATTCCTGCAGCCCGGTGTCCTAGGCATCCTGTGACACAGGGACCAGGACAGTGGCAAGGCGCCACCTTCTCCCCCCAGGAGTGGCAGCAGTGAGTGGCCCCTCTCCCCCTCCCCAAAGAGAGACCAGGGTGGCAGTGGCGGGGGGGGGGGGGGGGGAGACAAAGCAACTGGGACGTATCTGCTTGGATAGGGTTGGCTGGGCCCTCCAGGGCAATGGGTCTCGGAGTTCACCCCCCATGAGGCAGCCTCCCACCCCCCAGGAGTTGATGTCTCAGGCTTCCGGCAGACTCAGGCAGAGATCTCTGCGTCTCTGACACCCGGGTCACGTTTTCAAGTTTGTCTTCTCCACTCTGAGGGGCTAGAATTTTCTTTTTGGAAGCTGTTGTAATCACCTGACTCCAAGTAAACTTACTAGGGTATAATTCATCCACCAGGATGAACTCAATGAGTAGAACTCCCTCATTTCTCAACTTGAATGTATTTATATTGAATATACCTACACTGAGCTCAGGGACAGATTAGGAATAACCAAGGAGTTATGTCTCTTCCCCTAAGAATCCACCCCTGATCTTACACCCAGCCCAGTGCAAGCTGGAACAGGACTTTGGGGGTTCAGGGAATACTCCTGCAGTGCAGACACGCTCAAGAAAGCCCAACGTATCAGAGATTACTGCATTGCAGTATCTCGATTTAAGTCATTTAACGTTCCTGGGGGGGCAGCTCTGCCCGTAGAATGTAAAGTTGCATTGCCCAATGTCCAGTGGCTCACAAAGAACGCAGAAATTGCCACACAGGGTTGGCCTCTGTAACTGGGGCAATGGGATTTGTGCCGCCCTCGAGTGACTGTGGCCTCTTTAAATAAAAGCTCCGAGATGCGACATTGGGGCTCATGACTGTGACGCTGCCCAAGGGCCGCTGAGGTCGTTAAGCACCTCCCCACCTCCACACCTGAGCATGAAGAGGTCTTGTCTGGGTCTACTGTGGATGAACTCCAGGAAACCATCAGCTTCTGTCAGTACAGGCCACGGCAGACCTCGCTGCCCGGGGACAGTTTAGTGACAGGCGCACACCACCTCCTGGATCCACCGAGCATCCCTCTGCAGTGCTCAGCCCCTGGTCCACTGAACACACAGAGAACTCTTAGATCTGCTCTTCCATCGTACATCCCAGACTCAGCTCAAGATCCCCACGCTCCTTAACCCACATCGCCTAGATGGAGAGAGAGCGAAAACGGGAATTTGGCCATCATCGAAGAACCGAGATTCAAGTGACAGAGGGTGTGGATGTCGGGTACAAAAGGTTACATATAAAGCAAAATCATCACACTCTTTCTGGGGCCTGAACTGACAGCACAAGGCATTCCCTGAGCTTCAACAAGACAGCTTATCCCAAGTCCTTTCCCTGGCATTTTCAACCAGTTTGGCTGAGATCCCCCCTCCTAAGATCAAGCCCGCTGGCAGCTTGCCCTCAGGCATGAAGGTGTACCTTCATACCCCTTCATTGTACCCCCCAAAGTTCATGGTCCTTCCTTGTCAACAGGGCTCTCCCCTGCTTGTTCTCATCTGCCGTCAGTTTCTTCTCTTTGAAAGTCTCTCCGTCCTTCATTAGACTGTAAAAGGAGGCCTACAGTGAACCAAGCAATACTCATCTTACGTGTAAGCAGACAGACAGATAAATATTTCTTGCCTGACAGAAAACCTGCTTTTCGCCTTTGCTGGTGACCCACCCCTAATCACAGACCTTCAGTATGTAAACAACTCCTTACACAACATCCATCCGGACATACATCTCACAGTGCTTATGATGACCAGTGTGACAGCCACTTTCGTTAGATACCTTACATGACATTCTTTTGGTGAACCCCGGGGATGCCTGTACCCCGGTGTACCTCTGTGCCCTCAGCCAGTTGGCATCTAGAGCTCCTTGGGTCACAGTAACTAAGACCTTTAATGATCTTGCCTGGGATTTTGACCATCTCAGCCCTTGGCTACACTGCACTGGCTCCTATGTAGCATTCACTAAATACCCAACGTCATGTTTCAGCATGAATTGGCCTCAGCGTAAAACTTGGCCTGGATTCCCTAGGGGTTGGCTCTGATCAGGAGTTTCTCCCTCCAGTCAGTGCGGGAGAAACCACCTCAACCCTTGGCAATTGTTCCAGTGGTTAATTACTCTCTCCATTAAAAATGTCCATCTTATTTCCAGGCTGACTTTGTCTTAGCTTCCATGTCCAGCCATTGGATCGTGTTATCTATTTCTCTGAAGAGCCCATTCTTAAATATTTGTTCCCCAGGCAGGTACTTACAGGCTGGGATCAAGTCACCCCTTCACCTTCTCTTTGTTCCACTAAATAGATCGAGCTCCTTGAGTCGATTGCTATAAGGCAGGTTTTCCAATCCTTTAATCATTCTCGTGGCTCTTCTCTGAACCTTCTCCAGCTGATCAACATCTTTCTTGAATTGTGGGCACCAGAACTGGACACAGGATCCCAGCAGCGGTCACACAAGTGTCAAAAACAGAGATAAAATAACCTCTTTGCTCCTTCTCGAGAGTTCCCTGTTTATGCATCCCAGGATCGTATTGGCCCTTTTGGCCTCAGCACCACACTGCGAGCTCATATTCGGCTGGTTCTGAGCCATGACCCCCCCCCAAATGTTTTTCAGAGTCCTTGCTTCCCAGGAGAGAGCCCCCCGAACCTGTAAGTATGGCCTACATTCTTTGTTCCTAGATGGCTACATTTACATTTAGCTGTATTACAATACATATTGTTTGCTTGCAGCCAGCTTACCAAGCAATCCAGAGCACTCTGTATCGGTGATCTCTCCTCTTCATTGTTTACCACTCCCCTGCCAATTTTTGTGTCATTTGCAAACTTTATCAATGATGATTTTACATTTTCTTCCAGGTCATTGATAAAAATGTTCAATAGTGTATGGCCAAGAACCAATCCCAGCAGGACCTTACTGGGAACAGACTCATTCAACGATTATACGCTCTATTCCGCGCTGATTAGCCCTCAGCTGGAGTACTGTGTCCAGTTCTGGGTGCCACATGTCAGGAAAGATATGGACAAATTGGAGAAAGTCCAGAGAAGAGCAACAAAAATTACTAGAAAACATGACCTATGAGGGAAGATTGAAAAAATTGGCTTTGTTTAGTCTGGAGAAGAGATGACTGAAAGGGGACATGAGAACAGTTTTCAAGTACATAAAAGGTTGTTACGAGGAGGAGGGAGAAAAATTGTTCTTCTTAACCTCTGAGGCTAGGACAAGAAGCAATGGGCTTAAATTGCAGCAAGGGAGATTTAGGTTGGACATTAGGAAAAATTTCCTGTCAGGGTGGTGAAGCACTGGAATATATTGCCCAGGGGGGTTGTGGAATCTCCATCATTGGAGATTTTTAAGAGCAGGTTCGACAAACACCTATCAGGGATGGTCTGGAGAATACTTAGTCCTGACATGAGTGC
Source organism: Lepidochelys olivacea (assembly GCF_965140295.1). NCBI lineage: Eukaryota > Metazoa > Chordata > Testudines > Cheloniidae > Lepidochelys > Lepidochelys olivacea. The sequence goes on from NC_140417.1 coordinate 123,462,522, forward strand.
AGGGGACTGGACTAGATGACCTCTCGAGGTCCCTTCCAGTTCTATGTGTAAGCAGTGTCAGGATGAGCTCCACCCTGACATCTGGTGGTGAGGTGTGGCAAGTTGTGGAAAACAACTTCAGGGGCTGATCTCATTTGCATAGGTACACCCACCCCGCCTAGAATGAGGCCATAGCTGCCCAAATGGTCACTTTGGCTGCTGTGGGATCCCCAGTGTCTCTGTTATTGGGGCAGGAAGAATAAATTGTTATTACCCTGATTATGGGAACTGTGCTTGGAACTATACTTGGCCTTTTGTTATGATGGAGGGACTCACCATCAACTAAGTGGCACTCGCTAGGCAAGGGTCATGGGTTCCAAAACTGTGTGAATTGAGAGAGGCTGGGGACAAGTATTAATACTTGGTGGCATGGGCCCCTTGGTGAGGGCCTTACATGCTAATTGCATTTCCTCCTCTCTCTACTGTGGAATATCAGAGCTAATTTTGATTTCATTAGGAGTCTAGTTACAGGCTGCTGAGTTCAGTTTGGGCTAACAGTGCACCAGCACTGAGGCTCCCCTGCTACAAGCTGAATTCACCTAAGAGCTGAAATCACTGAGCGTTGTGTTAAGTAGTGGGGGAGCCTGAAGATATATTGTGGAGCAGTTTGTGGGACGGCTGGGGTGCCTTGTGGACTGGCTGGTGGAGCAGTTCGTGGGACGGCGGGAGCTGCTGGTGGGACGCGGAGCTGAGCGAAGGAGTTTGTGGGGCGGCTGGCGGAGCGGAGCGAAGGCCTATGGAGCTGTGGGGCGGTCAGCTTCAGATCATGTAAGGTGCCTCTTACCCCCGTCCCATCTCCACCCAGGTTGGGAGGTAAAAGCTCCGCAGATAAACTTTTGAACTCTGGGGCTGCCCTGACCAGGGACAGAGACTTTTGGGTCATTGGACTTTTGGGACTTTGGGTGATTTGGGGTTGCTGGACTCAAGAACCAAAGGGAAAGGGGCATGCCCCAATTTGCTTGGGGTGGGTTTTTTTTGCTCATGGGTTGTGTTATGAATCCTGTTGGTGGTGTTTCCCCAACATAATGCCACATTGTTTCTCTCTGTTATTAAAAGGCTTTTTGCTACACTCAGACTATGTGCTTGCGAGAGGGGACGTATTGCCTCTTGGAGGCGCCCAGCGGGGGTGGTATATATTTGTCCCAGGTCACTGGGTGGGGGCTCGAGCCGGTTTGCATTGTGTTATTGGAATGGATCCCCTAGATATTGAACCCGGCCCTTGTTGCTGCCATCTCTGACGGGCAGAAGGTTTACATATGATTTTGTGATTCCCTGTTTACAGTTACATTTTGAGATCCCTCAGTTAGCCAATTTCTAATCCATAATGTGTGCCATGTTAATTCTATATTATTCAAGTATTTTTAATCAAAATGTTGCATGTTACCAAGTCAAATGCTGTACAGAAGTCCAAGCATATTACATCAACACTGTTACCTTTATCAGCCAAACCTATACTCTCACCAAAAAAGGTATCAAGCTAGTTTCAAAAGATCTGTTTTCCATAAACCCATGTTAATTTGATTAATTATATTTAATTCTTAATTAATAGCGTCTTATATCAGCTGCTCCATTATCTTGCCAGGGATTGATATGTCACACCGACAGGCCTATAATTACCCGGGACATCCCCTTTACCCTTTATAAAAATTGGCACATTAGCTTTCTTCCAGTCTTCTGGAACTTCTCCAGTGCTCCAAGACATATTGAAAATCAACATTAATGGCCCAGTGAGCTCTTAAGCCAGCTTTTTAAAAACTCTTAGATGCAAGTTATCTGGACCTTCTGATTTTAAAATGTCTAACTTTAATACCTTCTGTTTAACATCCTCCACAGAAACTAGGGGAATGGAAAGAGTGTTATCATCACCATGTGGTGAGACTATATCTTCAATTCCCACCCCCCACCCCCATACAGACCAGTTATATTTATTGAACACTTCTGCCTTTTCTGCATTATTACTGATAATTCTACCATTTCTCTCTAATAATGGACTAATACCATTGTCAGAATTCTCTTTGTTCCTAATATATATTAAAAACTCCTTATTGCCCTTAACTTTGCTGGCCATAGATTTCTCTTTGCTTCCCTTATCAATTTTCTGTATTGCCTAACATCTGATTTATATTTATTACTATCAATCTCTCCTTTCTTCCATTTGTTGTATGTTGTGGGTTTTATAACTGCCTTCACTTCTCCTCTAAACCAGGTCAGTTTTTAAACCAGCATGCCCTTCTTCCTCAGCTGTGGTATTGTGTCTTTTGGGGCTTGTAGAAAAGGGGCCTGGCCTCCCTCAGATGGACAGCAAGGGAGAGCCAGACGCCTCCTGGCCAGTGGAACCAGGAAGACCTTGGCCACCATGCCGGAAGTGGCCAGAAGCAGGAACAGGAAGTATAAGAGGCGGGCGTGCAGCTCAATTGAGCAGGAGCCACCGAGGGAGACAGATGCTTCCAGCCCACTGCTGGAACCCGTGGAAGACTTTTGCTGTCCCGAGGATACACCCCAGATACCAGAACTGCCAGACACGCCAGATGCTGAGGAGCTGCTGGGATTGCCACTGGCAGTGTATCTGGGGAGACTGAGGACAACACCAGGGTTCAGGTGCACCCTGAGGGGAGGGGAGGAAGTGGCCCAGGGGCAGCCGGCTATGTTGCTGGCTGACTCTCAGCCAGCGTGTTGCAGCTGGATCCCCGCTGACCTGCTCTGCCACTGTTAGGGCTGGGATATGGTGGGCTGGGCTGGGACATGGTGGAGTCGGGTGGGCCCGCATCCCCCTGCCAGCCCTGAGGTAGCAGCCTCCCCAACTTAGGCCAGGAGACCTGGGCTAGTCTACCATCCGCCGAGCTAGGACTGCAGACTGTTTGCTTGGTGGCCCGCCCTGGCTGAGGGCCTGGACCCCTGAATTATTTGTGGCTACACGGCCTAAGGGTTGGAGCCAGAGACTGATAACTTCCCCCTGGCTTAGACTGTTGTTCCAGGAGCGTGCGTAGCAAAGGGATGTGGCCTCCCTCAGAGACTGACAGTGAGGGCGGGCCGTACCTGCCTACACACTGGCTTCTTTAAGATGTTCTTAAATGATTCCCAATTATCAGTCACATTTTTCTGATTAAATTCTTCCTTCCAGCTGATTTGGCTCATAATTGTTTTCAGCTTTGTGAAATTGGCCCCATTAAAGCACCACGTATATATATTACTGGTCTGGACTTTATTCTGTTTGCACGTTATAAATGTGATCCATGGTCACTTGGACCAAAGCTACTTTTAGTTCTGTGATCAGTTCCTTTTTATCTGTTAGGACAAGGTCTAGCAAAGAATTCCCCTGTGTTGACTGCAATACTTTTGGCGTTAGGAAATTGTCATCTGTAATGTTGAGAAATTCCAAGGATGTTTTAACACTGGCATCATGAGCCCTCCAGCCTATGGCACTCAGATTAAAGTCTCCCATGATTATGCAGGTTTTTCCCCCTACATGTTTTAGACAGATGCGTAAGGAGGTGGTCATCCTGCTCCCTAGTGTGATTTGGGGGTCTGTAGCAGACATTAATTAATACCCCATCTTGTGCTTTATGTGTTAGGACACTGATCCATAAGCATTCAACATCGTTTTCTTCTGAGTTACCAGTGACTCAGAAACAAGTAATGCCATTTTTGACATAGAGTGCCCCTCCCCCTCTCCTTTTGCTGACTTGATCCTTCCTAACTAGGTTATAACCTTGATTTTAACATTCCAATTGTGCAAATCATCCCACCAGGTTTCAGTAACACCGACTAGATTGAAATTGTGCTCGTAAATGAGCAATTTCAATTCCTGTTATTTGTTACCCAAGCAAAGATTTTCTACTCTTTGTGTCCTTTGGTTCCTCGATTAATTTTGTTTCAACATCTTGATTTTGTGCTAACTGATTGCTCCTGTCTTCCCTCCCCTTTTGCTATTAGTTTAACTCGCTCCTGACTATGTTAGCCAGCCTGTCCCAAGGAGATGACCCCCTTCTACAGAGACAGAGAGCATCCAAATTATATCATCCTGCTCCCAGTAGAAGGCAGACCAATATTCCACAGAACAAAAACCCACCACCACTCACCTAGCCAACAATTCACTTCCAGAATCTTCTGCCTTCTGTCTTCCTTCACTCACAGGACAGATGGATCTCAGAGAAGATCACTGGGACGTTCTTTTCCTTCAGCACGCGTCCCAGTTCCCTGAAGTCCTCTACTATCTGTAAGACAACCCCGCAGTGCAGGGCCATTAGTGCTGATATGAACCATCACCAGCGGTTCCTTCTCCATCAACTTCAGAAGCCTGTCCAGTCTTCGAGTGACATCTCGAGTCCTGGCTTCAGGAAGGCAGCGCACCGTCCTGTTGTCCACCTCTCCTTTGCCAAATATTCTTGCAGATGCCTTCTAAATCCCAAGTTAGTCTCCTGCCTACTGGGCCACCTTTTCCCTCCCACTCTCAGCTTCCTTTGGCTCATCTTATTCTTTAGCATGTGGCTTTAAAACCCCAGTGCAGGGGAAAGGTGAGAAGCACCAGGGACATCAGTTTGTTTTGGAGATAGCTGTGAGAAGGGATAAAACAACTTATTGGAAGATTTCAGAGTAACAGCCGTGTTAGTCTGTATTCGCAAAAAGAAAAGGAGTACTTTTGGCACCTTAGAGACTAACCAATTTATTTGAGCATGAGCTTTCGTGAGCTACAGCTCACTTCATCGGATGCTGGAAGATGGTTGCATCCATCAATTTCATGAATGACCTGGTGGGAAAGGATTGTCTCACACAGTTTCTGCAGGTAGCTTGGTCTTGTATTAGCCTTTTATTTCACTGCCTCCTTGTTCTCGTCACAATACGACTCAAAATATAATTATTTAAGTACAACCACAAACCTGGGGATATATCACCCGGAATGGTGTAGGGCTGTCATCATATATAACAGACTGAACTCAATATTTATAGAGCCGCAGCCAGCACAAATCATCCCCAGAAATCCCGCTGAACTGGAGCGCGAGGCATAAACTCCAGAAATATCGCAAGCGATCGTTCACCGCAGACGGCCTGGCAGACCCACCGGCAGTATATCACACTCTAATGCCAGCTGAGTCCACGCTCGGTGCCGGAGTGGTGCAAAGGTCACCACCAGGCTTTTATTTCATACGTCTCAGGTTGAGGCTCTGAGCAAGGTCCAGAGATGGGCAACCCCCTCTTCAGCTTCTGGTGCTGGTCCACAAGCTGTCCTGTTGACACACGCACACCTCTTATGGGCATATCTGCTGTTCTCGCCCACCTCTCTGGCCCCAATCCAGCTGTTTTGCCACAGGAGTATGGCGCGGGGGGGGGAGGGGAGGGGAGGGGAGAAAGCACATCTTGCACATCTGCAGATGCAGATTGCATCTGAATGACAGGCCTTGCAGCCCAACTGCATGAGTTTGGACCATGATTTGATTGAAACCCCCCCACACACACTTCTACAGCTGATCCGCCACTGAAGGATGCTGGCTCCTCTCTCTCTGTGTTCTGTGATGTCAACTCCTGTTGTATCATATTATTTCTTCACACAACACACAGTGAAATTGTGGAACTCCTTGCCAGAGGATGTTGTGAAGGCCAAGACTATAACAGGGTTCAAAAAAGAACTAGATAAGTTCACGGAGGATAGATCCATCAATGGCTATTAGCCAGGATGGGCAGGGTGGTGTCCCTAGCCTCTGTCTGCCAGGGGCTGGGAGTCTGAGACAGGGGATGGATCACTTGATTCCCTGTTCTGTTCATTCCCTCTGTGGCACCTGGCATTGGCTCCTGTTGGATACTGGGCTAGGTGGACCTTTGGTCTGACCCAGTCTGGCCGTTCTTATGTTCTTATCTGTCAGCTGGCCCAGCTGCCTGGGTCACTTCCTTGCATTAGCCTGGTGCCTCTGTGCCCGCTAGAGTTTCCCATTTCAAATCCCAACAGATGGGAGAAGGTAGAAGAATCCAGGGCCTAACATCTGCTACAAGTTCTGTCAAAGTAGCAATGGCTCGAGAGTCTTGCACAAGAAAACCTGCCCCACCCCACACTCCCATCTCCCTTCCTCTCCACTCTCACTGAATCTCTTCTTGACACGACTTGGCTGGAAATCACTTCTCTGTTCTCCCCATTCTTGATCACTGTATGTTCTGAATGATACATGGAGGGCAGTGCTTTCATGGGCTTAGCCATGGACTGACTCATTGCTTCTAAAGTCAAGCTAATGCTTGTGCAAGCTGCTGCTGGTCTGATAATCCTGTGGACAAGAGTCTTCGAGTCTCCTTCCCAACATGGGCAAGCTCCTTCAGCAACTCCCTGTCTGGGCGACTGGACGAGTGGGGACAATTTCACTGTGAGGACAGAGAGTCCTTGGGCCTCCCCTTAGAAACCACCCCTGAGGCAGGTTTGGAGGAGGAGGAGGGAGAAGAATGAGATACCAGTGTCTTTCCCATGGCTGAGGTCTGTCTGAGGTGGGAATCTGGTGTCCTTCACACGTGGATCCAGAAACATGCACAGAACTGTAGAAGTTAGGGGTTGGGAGGGACCTCACAGGTCATCATGTCCCACATCAGGCCTCTAGCAGAAGCACAGGTCTCCCTACAAAGCATGACGTCTAGTCTCCATTTGAACATTCCCCCATTCTGATGCCCAGTCCATCACAGAGTTCTTCATTCCTGTAGCTCTTGCCTTAAGTCTAATCCAAACTTGCTCTCAAAGCCGTTACATCTCACAGAGCCCCTCTGGCCGGCTTTGAACTATCTATGGGGGAGAGAATTGTGATGACGTTTGTTGTTGTTGTCGTCACCACTGAAGCGTGGACAATTGTCCACTGTGATGCTGCACACTCCTGACCTGCCCCACATCCTGTTATTCCAGGCCTGGACCCAAAGGTCTGCAGGTGGACCTCATTCCTAGGGTTGCCCACCCCACAGGATTGTCCTGCAGCCTCCAGGAATTAAAGATTACCTCACGTGATGAAAGTTCCAGGAATACATCCAGCCAAAATTGGCAACCTACTCATACCTGACCTGAAGAACCCCCTGTTGATATCCCTTCCACATCTGTCCTAACGAACCTCAGTCTTGACCATGACACCCTTTGCCACTCCGGTCCTAGACCCACAGCTCTGCAGTTGCACCTCAAACATGACCTGTCGCACCCCTCTCCCCCTCTGCTATTCCAGACCTGGAACCCTACACAGCTCTCCTAACGCATCGATCCTGACCCACAGCCCCTTTTGCTATTCCAGTTCTGGGAACTCTCGAGCAGGGTGAGTATTCACACATCCCCAGAATATCCGACATTCCAGAACTTCCGGGAACGGTGAAGGCCCACCCCTGCTGGCGGGATTGCTCACACGCCATTTTGAAGTGTGCGCGGTCCCAGCCGCCGGCGGTGTAACCTCCCACGCATGGTGCATGTCAGGTCATGCCAGCGGGGGTGGAGCAACGCGGTCTTCAGATAGCGTCCCCCGTCCGATGCTGGATAAAACCATGTATGGTTTTGTCTCAGTACCAGATGGGGGGGAAACCACCCAAAAAGAGAACTGTCCAATTCGAAACCGGACGAGTGGCCCACCCTCCTGTAGAACAGAGACCACTGATGGCAAGGGTGACCACACAGAGTGAGGACCACCTGTACGTGTGGGCAAATGGACAACTGTCCTTTCGGACTGTGGCTGAGGAATCACTCACCTAATATTCCCTTGCATTTCCAGACAGAGCACAGCAGACCTGAGCTAATCGGTTCCTGACTCCATCCTGTCTTCCCACAGCACTGCAGGCAGAGCCTGACAGTAAACCAAATAAAATCCAACCCTTAGCATTAAGTAAAACTCCCATTGTGATGGGTTGGTAACTTGCAGCAAGAACCCAGCAGGGGCGTGTTAACGCTGGTCTCCAGCGAGTGAAAGAATGAGACTTCGGAAAACCCTGACGAGGCGAAGCTCTTAAAATAACAATTGAATTAAACTTAATTCATTTTCACTTAATACCCTAAGAGTGCCTTTAGCAAAATGAGACTACTATTATTTTGGAGAGGAGGATGGCAAGGTCTTAGCTGCAGCTAAAATCCCTCTATCGAGGCAGCAAAAGTCCTGGTGAAAAATTGTGATGGCTGCAACCTCAAAAATGCAGAGGTTACATTTCAGGGGAAATGCGCAGACGTGCAGCAGCTTCTTCTAGCTGTAGCCAAAACTCCTGGAGCTGCAGAACTGGATTGGAAATCTCTTCTGTAAGATTACATGGACTTCCTTGGTCCTGGAAGCATAGGCACGGGAACTAGGAGTGCCTGGAAGGGGTAAAAATACAATCAGATTCTGCTTTTACACATTCCTTTACCACCTGTCTGTCTGTCGGGAGTGTATATATGTCTTCCCCGCCCTCCCTATCGTCAGAGGATTTGTGAATCTCCCAAGTGCTTACAGATAGAAATTACAATGTCTGTCTCTTTCCTAGACTGCAGGGAAGGTAGCGGGATTGGTTTATGGGATTTGAACATTGTATTTGTGCTTGTGTCTGTGTGTGTTGTGCGTCTGTGTGAAGAGTTTGTCTAGGGAAAGCTAAACTGAAGGAATGAATTTTGCATTTTGGCCCCGATTCAGCAACACACCTAAGCACACGCTTAATTTAAAGTCTGTGCTTAAATTAATCCCTACTCATTAAAGCACTTAAGCGTGTGCTTCAAATTCAGCACACTTTACTGAACTGGGTCTTTAGTTCTGAGAGTGCCATGCACTTCCTGTATTAGCTGTAACTAATGTGGCTAAGATCCACTAAAAGACACTTCTTTTGGCTCTTCTCAGCCCTCTTTGGAATGGGGTATTCTGGGATATTGCTTTCTACAAAGATTTAAAAACTTCCTCTTCAATTAAAACTCTCTCCAGTTAACTCACACATGTGGCAAAAACAGACCCAGGAACTTTATCCTGACCTTTTAATCCAAAAGTCCCCTGAATAAAACCTCATTCTTTCCTTTAGCTGAACACAAACAACATCAGCAACAAAATGGCTCCCAATTACTAAACTACATTTCCCAACAGGCCACAGGCCAAGGTCAGAGGTCACATGAACCTTCAAAGGTATAAAAAGTCTCCATCTCGGCCTGTCCCTGCATTATAGGGATCTTGAGACTGTGAAAGGGTGGTTAGGTGGAAACAACAGCTTCTCATTGCACTGGCTATACCGGTGCATAAGCAGATCTAGGCTTTGGAGACACCACAACAAAATCAATTTCCTCTGACAATACGTGAATTGCTACATTATACACAAGCCCTCTCTGGGTTGCACGATATATTACAGCGTTTATAATCAGCCTCTTATTTATTAATCTTCTCCAGAAAGAACAAATCACTCCTTAGCTGGAAAAAAATGTTCTCTTTAAGCTAGAAAGCCTTTTTAAACATCTTTTGACCAGTATAGCCTCCGCCCTAGTGGAAAACTTGCAAGTTTCAAGATTACTTCACAGCCCACCAAAAACAAAAGAGAAATGCTACAGGCTGGCTAGATGAACAAACGAAAGCCATTCAGTCCCCTATATTGGCCTCCCTGTCCTGAACGTGACCTGTGCTTCCTGGTACATGGATTTTGGGGTATGTCTACACTTAAAATGCTACAGCGGCCTAGCTGCCCTGCTGCTGATAAACCAGCCTTGTTAGGCAGGAAACAGGGAGACACAATATTCAAAGCAAGCATCTCTACCGCATGTGATTCCAAGCTAGCTGAAGAGAGGTCTCCTCGGGAATGAGTTCAATGGAATATCTTCTAGTGGAGTGACAGCACTGGGTGGGAACAGATTACAGTGGGGGCGGCATGTGAGTGATCCTGACAACATGCTTAGTGTCAGGTGTCTGGATTAGTTTTGGGAGAGGGTGTGTGTGTATGTGGAAGGGGGTAGTTAAAGACACTAAGATCTCTCTGTGTGGGTCTCTCTCACACACACACATACTTTGGAAGCTCCCCGTGTCTTAAGGGGGCACTTGAATATTAAAATCCTTGATGTACTCAGAGCCTGGGGAGATCATTTAACTTCATTTTCATGAGCTGATCCCTGAGCTGGTCTCTAAATGGAACAAGCAGCAGGCTGACAATTACAAGCGACACTGGCAGGGCAGAGCAAAGCCTGGAGATGTTTCTGGGGAGGTGAGAGTTGGAGGGGATGGCAGGACTCCAATGCGCTAGGTGCTGTACAAACCCAGCACAAAGAGATGGTCCCTGCATGGATGTTTTTCCCTAAGGTGTTCTGCCTGCCACAGCCCTGATATCTCTAGCCCCTAGACTAAGATATTAACAGCCAAGAGCATGCATGTCCCCCTCATTGGGCATGCTCATCTGTCAGCCAACTGGGAGAGGGAAATGTAGACTCGGGGAGGAGGGACTCTCTCACTACCTTGGCGAAGGCTGGGGGACGCTGAATTGCCACGTGCCACCGGGTCCCCGAGCAGCACATCACACCTCAGGAAGGCATGTGGTGTGGTCTGTGCGGCTTATCACGCAGGCAATGCACCTGCCTCCCCGAGTCGCTGAAGGGGGGTAGAAATGGTGTCTGTGCAAACTGGCCTTGTGAATGAAGGGGAGGCAGAAACTGTAGCAGCCTGTGAGACCTTTTAACGCTTTCATGCCTGGCCCGGCTCTCTGATCTTGACTTCCCACAGAAAATGAATGGACCATCGGGATCCCTTGAGCTCTGGCAGCGCCCTCGGTGTTGGCCTATCCCCTGGGCAGTTCCTGCCCCAAGGAGCTTGCATTCTCTTACACGCACGGCCCCGTGTTAAAGGACGTTAGCGAAAGTCAAGCCCTCAAAAGCTGGGAAAGGCCAGACTTCAGGTGGGCTGTGTAGTTTTAATTGTCCCCCTTGCGGGTATGCTTCATGATGCAGCACGAAATTACATAAACACCTACTGGTTGGTCTGCAGGACCCGTGCCTCATTCCGCGCACTGGATGGATGATGCTCGCTCAATGAGCAACTATTCCATATTTCGTTTCTCCTCATTGTTCAGTGTGGGGCCCCAGGCCTGATTTACTGCTCGCTATTTAAACCCGATGCTGAAAACAGAATTATTCCCTCGTGGGCTTTTCTGTGCTGCTCATTACCTAGAGTATCTGAGTTCTTCATGGCCATTAGTGAATTTATCTTCACCACACCCCTGTGAGGGGTGGTATTATCCCCATGTCACAGATGGGGGAACTGAGGCACAGAATGCAATGTAAAAATTTCCACTTATTTTGGGTGCCTAATTTGAGACACCTGCAGCCTGATTTGGCAGAGTACGTGGCTTCATATAGCACAGCGTACGTTCCAGGCACTGCTCCCGCTGACTTCAGCTGCAGCGGGGAGTGCTCAGCCCTACTGCAGATCAGGCCCCGGGGTCCCAAGCCAGGCATTCGGAAAATGAGGAACACACAACTAGTGACCATCTATGAGAAGTTTGATTTAAGTCCCTAGCCAGCCCCAGTCTCCACCCCAGTCCCAGTCTCCTTGCCCAGCCAGTCTGAGTCTTCTGCCCCCACCAGCTCCCAGTCTATCCACGCCCAGGTATAGCTCTTGACCCCTCTGCACTGGGAACCGGCAGGGGAGCACCGAGCGCACAGGACAGCCAGGCTCCTTGCTCTCAGTTCCTGTGCCCAGAGCCACTGTGACCCCTAACATCTAGGAAGAGCAATTGCAGCTCACACAGCCTGTTCAGTCCAGAGGCAAGCTTCGGTGATTTCCCCCTCCCCACCCCCAGCAAAGTTCCAACAAGTCTCTGATGAGATTTTCCCAAACTTTGTAACTTGGCCAAAGTTTGATGGGTTTTCACAGGAACAGCAAATAGAGCACTCCTGAGAGCAGGGCAACTCCCCTGCAAGTTTCAAGTCTCTGATCCAAAGCGTGGAGGCACTAGTGCTTCTCAACACAATGATCATAAGAATTTTGAATATGGGCAAAACAACGTCTTTTTCCTCTAGTCTTGTTCTTGAAAACGGCTGAACTATTTTTGGTGACACTTTCCAGACAAAAGCAGCCTGAGGCAGACACCCAGCAAGGGAAACTTCAGACAGGGTGGTTAAAGTTTAGCAAAGTTGTAAGCAGCTAAAAACAGGGGCTTATAATGGGACACATTGTGCAACCTTAATTCTAGGTGGTGTTACCACTTCTGCTAACAGTATTAGCTGTAGGATGGTCCATGCAGATGGCATTATTTTGCCACCTTTCTGACAAGTGGTATCAGATGTCAGGGCCTCACAGAATCATAGAATATCAGGGTTGAAAGGGACCTCAGGGCTTTGGTCTCACAGGCGTGTGGTCTCCTTCCCCCGGTGAACCTAGTTTAAAGCCCTCCTCACTAGGTTAGCCAGCCTGCCTGCGAAGATGCTCTTCCCTCTCTTTGTTAGGTGGAGCCCGTCTCTGCCCAGCACTCCTCCTTCTTGGAACACCATCCCATGGTCAAAGAATCCAAAGCCTTCTCTCCGACACCACCTGCGTAGCCATTCGTTGACTTCCACGATTCGACGGTCTCTTCCCAGGCCTTTTCCTTCCACGGGGAGGATGGACGAGAAGACCACTCGCAAGTCAGTTTTCCATTGGAGGAAAAATCAGTAATGTGGAGTTTGGGTATTTTAGTACCACTTTTTTATTTCCACTATATTCACCAATCCCTCAAAAGAGGAGGTCAGACGCAGCATGCAGGTCATCTCCTCCTTCAGAAGTCGTAGCCCAGTGCTTAATTTGGGACAAAACAGGGCTGGCGCTCAAGCAGTTAGTTACTGGGGCTCAAACAATTTTTTTTACTTCCATAACTGATGCGGCAATCCCAGAGATGCCGGGGCTTTGAACCGCCAAGCCTAGAAATGCTGAAGCTCAGCCCTGGCACAAATTAAACACTGTTGAAGCCAAAATGCTAGTGTGTGGTTCTGAAGGATCAACTCTGCCCTATGAATTGTCTGTAGTTAGAGAGATGAAGGCACAGAACAAACTCTCTGCTGCTTGAAACAGCTCCCCAAGAAAGAACTGCCATTGTAAAACAATGCAGAATTTCACCAAAGACTGAACAATGCTTGTACACTAAGAGAAAGAGCTAGGAAGACATGGAGTAATAGCACCCACTGGTAAATCCTGCCATAACAATGGGTATATAAATCAGGTCTGATCCACAGGGAGAGCTGGTCAGAATATCCGTTATTTTCCTGTGTAAAATTTCAAACTTTTAGCAAAAAAATAAAAGAAACAAAAATATTTTGGCTGAAAACTGAAATAGTTTGATTCAGAAATGCCAGCGCGATGCCTGAGGGGAGTTGTAGTTTGGATGCCTCCTCTAGTCAAACTACATTTCCCAGGATGCACGATGGTATCCCCTCTTGGTGAGTGAAGGGGGTGCATCATGGGAGTCCCATGGCCAACACTACATCAGACTCCCAGTAAAGGAGGATTCTCAGAGGTCCCCAGGTGCCTGCATGGCCCCTTAGAGTCACTGACAACTGGGGGTGAATTAGAGCAGCCCTCAGGCTGTTCTAACTTGAGGACCCCAGCTAGCTCTGGGAGTGGGGAATTGCAGCGGTGACTGCAAGCCAGCTCAATAGAAACACAGAATGTGGCCCACAGAGTTGAATTACGTAGCCACGTGATGTTTCTCAATAATGTAATAGCAGATTATTGTTTTCTATCCTCACCTCTCTGTCACACACTTCCTATGGATATCCTTGGGGTCAGTTTCTCTGACCTGCTCTGCTTCAGTCACCCCATCTATAAAACGGGGGGCATGGTGTTTTGATTCCCTGGAGGGTGGTGGAAAACCTCCCTAGAAGAAGGGGGGTGATGTTCAGATCTTTATTAAGGGACTAAGGATGGACTGGAATCAAGACCTGGAGCGTCCCTTTGGCCAAACCCTGGGTTTCCAGAAGTATTTGAAGAGTTGTCTTGGCTGGCAAGGAGTCAAAGGACGGTGCAGCTCTTTCAGCTAGATATGCAAGGGCAGCGCAGGCCTCCTTGAGCATGTATCTAGGGCAAAGTCCCAGCCAAGTCCTAGCCTGAATATCTGGGCTGGGTGCTGGGCAAATGCACAAGAAGGAGAGAGACATTTTCCTCCCCAGGCTTTGCAGCAGATCCTCAGCTTCTCCTCAGAGGCTTCTGAAACCCAGTGGCCTGTAGCCCCAATGGGCAACCCTCCCCATTAAAGGAGCAGGTGCCGTAGGATCCTTGCTGCAGCTGGCTCTCAGACCTGCCTTTGCCATGAGCAGTCTTTCCCTGAAATCTTGGCAACCACCTGGTTCTGCTGCCCAGGGGTCCCCCAAGGAGCTCAGGACCGTGGTGATGGGCAGGTATAAGAACGCAGCTGGATGGTGCAAGCACAACCCATTGCTCAGTGCGTCCTGTGTCCCCGCTGTGCATAATCCATAAAGGAGAGTCGTGGCTCCGAACTGGTTTTTTTAGCTCAAGCTGTAGCAGCTCATGCTTTCAGCTCTGGAGGTCAATCCCTGGTGTCCATCAAGATGGCCGCTGTCACGTAAGCTGCTTAATTAGCACAGCAGAAAAATTAAAACCTAATGAGCACGCACAGTGTATGATTTTCGAGTGGCTGTAATTCTGTCAACTCAGGAGTGGTGCCCCCAAGGAGAGCTGTTTCTATGTCATATAACAGCCTTCAAATCTCAGCTGGTTTGAACTGTTCAAAAAACGGTCCCAGGAATGTTTTACTGCTGGGTACGGTTTTCGTTCTCTTTTTGCTCAAAGGCAGCTGGACTGGTTTTGCTCCAACTTTCCAGGAAAAAAACAAGAGAGAAAAAAATCACCTTAGTTCATAGACCAAACCTGGCAAATTTCAGTCTAAAACATGACAGTTTCCCCCAGCTCCGAGTGATAGAATCCAGGGGGGCCAAACAGAAGATGTTTTACAACCTTGACCGTACTGGTTACTGCTGCTCCTGCAATAATAGAATTGCAAAGTTAAGGGAGCAGGAGAAATAGAAGCCATTATCACAAAATAATGAAGAACAATTGTTAGATGAGGGAAAGAACAGGGTTATCTGGGCAAAGCATTATTGGAACATAAAATACATTGAAAAATATAAGAAAGAACCAGTCGTCAACTGTTTACTGGTCTTAGGCTACTTCTCTTCCGTACATGAGGGGGAAAGGAGTCCAGCAGAGCTGGCTGTATTTTAAAGAATCCTTATTGAGGTTACAGGGACAAACCATCCCGATGTGTAGAAAGAATAGTAAATATGGCAGGCGACCAGCTTGGCTTCACAGTGAAATCCTTGCTGCTCTTAAATACAAAAAAGAAGCTTACAAGAAGTGGAAGATTGGACAAATGACCAGGGATGAGTATAAAAATATTGCTCGGGGCCTGCAGGAGTGAAATTAGGAAGGCCAAATCACACCTGGAGTTGCAGCTAGCAAGAGATGTTAAGAGTAACAAGAAGGGTTTCTTCAGGTATGTTAGCAACAAGAAGAAAGTCAAGGAAAGTGTGGGCCCCTTACTGAATGAGGGAGGCAACCTCGTGACAGAGGATGTGGAAAAAGCTAATGTACTCAATGCTTTTTTTGCCTCTGTCTTCACGAACAAGGTCAGCTCCCAGACTGCTGCACTGGGCAGTACAGCATGGGGAGGAAGTGACCAGCCCTCTGTGGAGAAAGAAGTGGTTCGGGACTATTTAGAAAAGCTGGACGAGCACAAGTCCATGGGGCCGGATGCGCTGCATCTGAGAGCGCTAAAGGAGTTGGCGGATGTGATTGCAGAGCCATTGGCCATTATCTTTGAAAACTCATGGCGATCCAGATTACTGGAAAAAGGCTCATGTAGTGCCCATCTTTAAAAAAGGGAAGAAGGAGGATCCTGGGAACTACAGGCCAGTCAGCCTCACCTCAGTCCCTGGAAAAATCATGGAGCAGGTCCTCAAGGAATCAATTCTGAAGCACTTAGAGGAGAGGAAAGTGATCAGGAACAGTCAGCATGGATTCACCAAGGGCAAGTCATGCCTGACTAATCTAATTGCCTTCTATGACGAGATAACTGGCTCTGTGGATGAAGGGAAAGCAGTGGACGTGTTGTTCATTGACTTTAGCAAAGCTTTTGACACGGTCTCCCACAGTATTCTTGCCAGCAAGTTAAAGAAGTATGGGCTGGATGAATGGATTATAAGGTGGATAAAAAGCTGGCTAGATTGTCGGGCTGAACGGGTAGTGATCAATGGCTCCATGTCTAGTTGGCAGCCAGTATCAAGCGGAGTGCCCCAAGGGTCGGTCCTGGGGCCGGTTTTGTTCAATATCTTCATGAATGATCTGGAGGACGGTGTGGATTGCACCCTCAGCAAGTTTGCAGATGACACTAAACTGAGAGGAGAGGTAGATACGCTGGAGGGTAGGGATAGGATACAGAGGGACATGGACAAATTAGAGGATTGGGCCAAAAGAAATCTGATGAGGTTCAACAAGGACAAGTGCAGAGTCCTGCACTTAGGATGAAAGAATCCAATGCACAGCTACAGACTAGGGACCAAATGGCTAGGCAGCAGTTCTGCAGAAAAGGACCTAGGGGTGACAGTGGACGAGAAGCTGGATATGAGTCAGCAGTGTGCCCTTGTTGCCAAGAAGGCCAATGGCATTTTGGGATGTATAAGTAGGGGCATTGCCAGCAGATCGAGGGACGTGATCGTTCCCCTCTATTTGACATTGGTGAGGCCTCATTTGGAGTACTGTGTCCAGTTTTGGGCCCCACACTACAAGAAGGATGTGGAAAAATTGGAAAGAGTCCAGCGGAGGGCAACAAAAATGATTAGGGGACTGGAACACATGTCTTATGAGGAGAGGCTGAGGGAACTGGGGATGTTTAGTCTGCGGAAGAGAAGAATGAGGGGGGATTTGATAGCAGCTTTCAACTACCTGAAAGGGGGTTCCAAAGAGGATGGCTCTAGACTGTTCTCAGTGGTAGCAGATGACAGAACGAGGAGTAATGGTCTCAAGTTGCAGTGAGGGAGGTTTAGGTGGGATATTAGGAAAAACTTTTTCACTAGGAGGATGGTGAAACACTGGAATGCGTTACCTAGGGAGGTGGTGGAATCTCCTTCCCTAGAAGTTTTTAAGGTCAGGCTTGAAAAAGCCCTGGCTGGGATGATTTAGTCAGGGATCGGTCCTGCTTTGAGCAGGGGGTTGGACTAGATGACCTCCTGAGGTCCTTCCAACCCTGATATTCTATGACTCTATGATTCTATATTGATATCTATGCACCTGAATATATCCTGGGTGTAGTCTACTTTATTATCTTGTTACATTAAAACCTTGCTAATGGCTGCCCAATGAGGTGGGAGCCACTCACAGACCTCATTAAAGCCGAGGGGTGCCAAGCATGCTCTTCCAGGCTCAGTGGAAGAAACAATGAAGCCCCTTTATGTTGAAAGAACAGCTGCAGATGATGGGGGCTACTGCTTGAAGCACTAAGCCTTAGGGCCAGGCCTGAGCTAACCCGGGTAGATTAACTGGGGTTTCCCTGGGTCCAAACCCAGGGGCTAGGAGATCGAGTGCCGGCTTTGTGTGTTAGGGGCAGGAAGCCAGGAGAAGCGGTGGCGAGTGTGACCCTGATGGGAACCAAAGAGACAGGACTTTTTGGACACAAAACCCGCTGGAGAGGTGGACATGAGGATTTCTGAACAAGGGAACGGCCTGCTGCTGTTTGTTTGTGATCAGGGAAACAGGCCCAGGTGTCCATTTTTTTGTAAATACAGACTAGACCAGACTCCTCTCATCCATTTCTCCTCCTAAATGGAAACAGCCCTGCCAGGCCCTGAATTCTGGCTCCCTGCTTGGGTAGGGATTTACTAGAGCTGGTGGAATGGAGCGGGGGCGGGAATGATTCATGGATATTTTGGCAAATAAGAGCGCCGAGTCATCTTCCACAGGGAGATTGTTGACAAGTGTTCAGACACAGACCTGGTTCTCATGACAGTGCTGCTGCAAACCCTGAAAGTTTCACAAAATCTCCCGTGAAATATCATCTGAAAATTCCTTCCAGAAAGCGTGTTGTCCATTATTCATGCCTTGCTGTGCTCCTGTTTCAAACATTTCAGCCATTCAGTCAGGAGGCACAAATGATACTATGTGTCTTAAGTGACCAGCCACACACGAGGGATAGAAAATAGCAGATAGGTCTGTCTGAACTAGTCAGTGAACATGGATGAATAAGGATTAGATTACAAGGAAAACTCAAATGGGAAAGGGTCTCGCAGTCGCACAGAGCCCTGGCAGGAGTTTTCCACATCAGACCAATTCACACCTCTTGCCAACCGAGTGCCTTCTCACTTTGTGTAGGTTTTGTAAATTACCATTTATTTTTACTACCACCATGTGCATGTCATGGGAAATTCATCACTAGGTTGGCGACCCCCTTTGTAATCTGCCCTTGCCGGACAGCTTTGCAAAAGGCCTGTAGGTGTCCTGTCGGGGCCTTAGATTAATTTCTTCTATAGTTCTAAAGACTTCCTTGAGGAGAATCGGGTGAATGCTTGGGAGGTGCTTTTCCCTCACAGTTCTGGCACCGGCAGCATACAATAATTCAGTGCCATGATGAAGATGCATTTAGAATCACCACAGGCAAGCCGGCCCGAGGTCTGGTATGTGCATTGCTCATGTGTCCTATTCATGGAGCTTAGGGTTGTTATGGACATGATGGCTGGCTTGATGTGTGTGGCTTGGAGACCTCCCTGCAGTGACTTCAACATGGCTTAAAACTCTGCTGGCTATAAGTGCAGAGTTATAACAGCAAAGGGGTATAAAACCTCACGCCTCAAGCCAATCTCTAACGATTTGTGGTTAGGGTGAGACCTTCATGGGGAGCAAGTTATCCCACATCTGCCTACAGTGTGGGGTCAGGCACCTTCCTCTGAGGCATTGGCCCCTGTCAGAGACAGGACACTGAGCTAGAAGGACCATGGGTCCAACCCACTCTGGCAAGTTCTGTGTTTCATAAATGATTAGAGTTGGGTGAATCATTTTTTAGAAAGTCATCAGATAAGAGAAAAATATTCCCAAATGAATCCTGTAATTATGTAATTAATAATATTCGCCTAGTTCCACTAAGCAACAAGCTTACTTTGGAACAAAAACCTTCCAGGGTACTGGAGAGCTGTGGTATAACCAGATGTGTAATGTATTTGCCAGCTGATGGTGAGGTGCTCAGATATATAATGGTAACAGGGCTCGGATCAGCACTGTGTAAATCTTGGTGCTTCTAAGGAGGAACTGCCCATTTGAGGAGAGAGATAAATCAGCCGGCTGGGAGGTGGCTCGTTTGGAATACAGTAAAGGGATACAGATCGTACAGTTCACATCAAGCCCAGGGTAGCAGTGGTTGAAAGTTGCTACCATCTGATGGCTCTTCCGTGGTCTATGCAAAATTATTTGGGGTAGACAGGCTGGTCTCTAGTGACTAGGGCACTGGCCTCAGGAGCCTGGGTTCACTCCTTTCCTCCATCACAGACTCCCTGCATGACCTTGGGGAAGACACTCAGTCTCTCTGGGCCTCAGTTTCCCAATTGTACGATGTGGATAACAGCCCTGCCCCGCGGGGATGCGAGAGGCTAAAATTCATTCCTGATCATGAGGCACTGAGCCCCTACAGGGACAAGCACCTTTCTACACAGTGATTCCCAGCCCAGCTCTTAATGGAGGTTTGACCCCATTAAAACTGGAACTGGGCCTCTCCTTGGCAACTTCAGGGGCTCAGTGGGCCACAGAACTCGTGCCTAAGATTCCTGCGTGTGAATAAGGGAAATCCGGCTCCAGGGGACTCCGTTAAAGTAACTTTTCATCAGCTTTAAGCTTCATACGTACTCACCTTAAAGCTGTGTGCTACTTTAAAAAACAAAACCGGGGTAGGGTTACCGTACGGTGAGACACCTAGGTATAGAGAGCCCAGAAAGTAAATTACAGCTGCAAGTGTAGCAATAATCCCTTATGTCCAGCAGAGGGAGCTTTTCTAATAACTTGGGGCGATACATGGGGCTGTAAGATCCCTGATTTGCCTATGGGGAGCCTGCCTTCCCGGAAGACTTAGCCCGGATCCCCTGCAAACAGCAGCCCTCCGCCTGAGGCTCAGACGGAGGAAGGGTCCGCGCTTTTGCTGGAGATTAGCCTGTTGCAAAGAAGTTATCACTGAGTGAACAAAACTGCATGTTTTCTCTGCACGGTCTATGCTTCCATTTTCCCGCCAACAGCCCTCTTTGCAACTGCATTTAAGGCTTTTTGCTGTGTGATGGGGTTGCGGGGGGGGGGGGTGTCCTAAACTCCCTTGCATATTGAGAGATCCCAGTGAAGTCTTGTGTATATACATGGTAAGGAAAGTGTTGATTATGGCTGTAATGCAAGGAGAGAACCAACAAGAACAGAACCAAGGCCTGTTAGGCAGTTTGCTCAGCATAAATAAAAACTAGCTCGACATGAGGAGCTTGAGATAAGAAATTAGCAGGCTTGTGACAGGAAATCACAAGATGGAGCACGGTGGGAAATGAAGACCGCAACACAAAGGTGATTGGTATTTTAGGATCATAGAGACATAGAATCGTAGAACTGGAAGGGACCTTGCGAGGTCATCTAGTCCAGTCTCCTGCACTCAGGGCAGGACTAAGTATTATCTAGACAATCCCTGACAGGTGTTTGTCCAACCTGCTCTTAAAAACCTCTAATGATGGAGGATATGTGTAGGGAAGAAGTATAACCAAACTTTATAGCTACCACAGAAATACCACGGCAATTCACTGACGTGACTGCTAATGTTTGATGTAAATGGTTAATTAACCTACAGGAATTGGGGGACCTGCAGATAAGGGAAAAAGGGGGTCCTAAATATGTACGAGACACGGGGTGACTGCGTAACACACTATAAAAGATGTTACCCAGCCTGTGTGCTGTGGGGAACACAGGGGGATGGTGACTGCCCACTGGCGCTGGGGTCATCACCGCGCCTACTTTGGGGGTGCCCCGAGGGACGACGTGAGCAAGGAAAGTGCTGCCCAGCCTGTATGATCCATTTCCTTTGCTATATGACGGTGCTTATGATTTGGTCTGACTTGTTATGAAACTGCTACTAAGAAGGTATTGGATTGTTTCTCATGTGCTCCTCGGGGCCCTCATTCGAACGACAGTCTCCCTACTGTAGCTAATCTGGGGGCTGAACCTTCTCAGAGCACTGAGGTTAAAATTGCAAAATTATAGTTAAGTTTAGCATGACCGATTAGGTGACAGCCAGAAGCAGCCGGATGTTGTAATACTGGGCGCTACAGAAAGCCGGAAGGTGGGTAGGTGAATGGGTGGGTGGCCGAGTCAGCTGATATGATCTTTCCTGAACTTTAGCTTCCTGCACCAAGGTTTATTCTGACTCTCTGATTACAGAACTTTCCTCTCCTCTAAATCAGCGAGTGCCAGCCAGATAGGGGTGAAGACTGTCAGGATCCTGACCAGGGCAGTCAGCATCAAGGGTCAAACTGGAGGCTAAGAGTCGTGGAGGAATCATAGGACCAGAAGGGACCTCGAGAGGTCTGCTAGTCCAGTCCCCTGCACTCAAGGCAGGACTAAGAATTATCTAGACCAGTATTATCCAGGAGTTTGTAGTCAAGTTCCAGGCTGGAGCTGATAGCCAGGATCAGAATCCAAGTCAGGTTTCCAGCTCTAGGTCAGGAGGCAAGGTTTGAATCAGCTGAGGACGAAACCAGGAGCTAAAGAGCTGGGATGATCATGGCAGCTAGAGGAGATCCACACTGTCACCTGAACGCTTCTTGGAACACCCCTTGGGTTTATATGGGGCGGGGAGCCAATCAGGATCCATGAGGCTGCTGCCTGTGAGACCCCTTGAGGCGGGACTTCCTGTGGGTTGTGGGCAGTACCACAGGCCTGTGTTTGAGCTCTGCTGGGCCTTACAGGGATGTATGTTTACAGACTTGTCCGGGGAGTGTGATCCTTGTCTGCCCAGGAGACTGAGCATGGCTAATGGCTGGTCCACAACCCAGGAACTCACTCCTAGAAGAGATCAGGGTAAGCCTAAGTCTCAGCACCTGCCCAGCGAAATGTGACACCTGCAACTTGGTCCGAGACAGCCCAAAATACCAAGCAAACAAATCCCATCCTTGCTGACTGGAGAGAAGACGTCTCTCCTGATGTGCTCAGATCCCATGGTGATGGGTGCTGCATGAGAGCATAAGTCAATGCATGTGCCTGTGGACTGATGTGGTACCTAGGCCTTCATCTAGCCCCCTGCACTGGGGTGAAATTCCCCCTGGATGGTTTGGGTGAGAACTTGTCAGACTAGGAGTTGTAGCAATGCCAGCTCACATGATTCCAGTCTCCTAATAGATGATGATTTATTATAAAGCCTCAACCGACTAAAGGATTGGAAAAGAACCCTTCTAGTGTTCACCCAAGGAGCTCACCAGTCTGTTTAGTTTAACAAGGAGAAGGTAAAGGAGTGACGTGATTCTTGTCTGTCGGTACCAACACGGGAAACTGAAATTTCAAAACAGAGGGCTCTTCAGTCTAGCAGAGAAAGGTCTAACAAGACCCAATGGCTAGAAGTTGAAGCCAGACAAAACCAGATGAGAAATAAGGGGGCTGATTAACCATTGGAATAGTTTACCAAGGGTCGTGGTGGATTCTCCATCACTGACAATTTTTAGATCACAACTGCATAGTTTTCTACAAGATCTGCTGTAGGAATGAGTTTGGGTAAATTCTATGGCCGGTGCTATACGGGGGGTCAGACTAGCTGACACAGTGATCCCATCTGGCCGTGAAATCCAGGAATGCCGGCTTTAATCACCAGTCTCCTTGTTGCAATTCACAACTAGAGCCTGCAGAGGTCGTCCTTGCATAAGGTTTAAATAGCTGAGCAAGCCAGCCTGAAAGTTCAAAAATCTGTGCAATTGACCAGAATTGATCAGCACCCCAGAAAACTCAGAGGCTCGAATCAAATCTACATCTATGCGTAAAATAATTGTCCTCAGTCGTTATGAGTTGAGTTGGAAGTCAGTCCAATACAATTTGAATTTCTGGGAGTTGAGAGCTGTCTGTCAAAGCACTATGAAGCCAACACCCAGAACAGCAACGTTAGAATCTTTTCTCATTTATTTTAATGATTTTTAGATATAGGAACATGCAACAAAACAGAGATGGATTACATAGGCCCAGAGGGAGGGTCTTACAAATTGGTGTCAGCAGTTTTTAGGCCAGAACTACAGATAGACAATAAAAACTACAGGCAGGGGGAGCCATCCCTATGGTGGTTGCTAACCTGTTAAGTAACTGTGCAAAATCAAGACGCTTTGCAGATTAGATACAACCACAGAGATGTGGCTGTAGATTACTGAGCACAGGTAACAGATCACAGCCACACCAGTTCAGGAGCGAAAGAGGACAGTCATAGAAGAAAATATGGGGGAAAGAGGTATAAAAATGGGGGGACTGCAGGACTCATGTCACCTCCATATTGCTGGTTGGAAACCCCCTCCCCCCAAGTTGGGCGGGGTGACTGAATGTTATATAAGAACATAAGAACGGCTATACTGGGTCAGACCAATGGTTCACCTAACCCAAGATCCTGTCTTCCGACAGTGGCCAATGTTAGATGCTTCAGAGGGAATGAACAAAACGGAGCAATCATCAAGTGATTCATCCCCTGTCATCCAGTCCCAGTATTTGGCAGTCAGAAGTTTAGGGACACCGGAGCATGGAGTTGCAATCCCTGACCATTTTGGCTAATAGCCATTGATGGACCTATCCTCCATGAACTTCTCATTCTTTTTTGAACCCAGTTATTGTTTCGGACTTCACAACATCCCATGGCAAGGAGTTCCACAGGTTAACTGTGTGTTGTGTGAAGAAGTACTTCCTTGTGTTTGTTTTAAACCTGCTGCCAATTAATGTCATTGGGTGACCCCTAGTTCTTGTGTTTAGGTCAAGGGGTAAATAACACTTCCCTATTCACTTGCTCCACAATATTCATAATTTTATAAACCTCTGTCATATCCCTCCTCAGTCGTCTCTTTTCCAAGCTGAACAGCCTCAGTCTTCTAATCTCTGCTCCTGTGGAAGCTGTTCCATCCCCCTCATCTTTTTCGAGATGGGGCCACCAGACCTGTACACACAGTATTCAAACTGTGAACATACCATGGATTTCTATAGTGGCAGTTACAATCTGATGTCTTTTCCTTGGGCTGTATGAAATGAATTTGGAAGTCTCCATCCCATACCCATGTTGGAAAAGTGGCCACTATATTGCCAGACACTGGCAATGAACAGAGAACTGTGCACTGAATGACTGTGGTAATGCTGGATGAAAGCCTGGGAGGTGCACACAGCTCCTGGCGAGATGTGATAGGATCTGACCCTCAGCTTTCAATTAAAACCAAAATGCATTTATCCCTCCAAGAAAAAAAAGCTTGGAAATGGGAGTGACCAATGCCTGCCTGACTCTGCATCTGTGTATGAATAAGTCTGTACAATCGTAGACTCGCAGAATCATAGGACTGGAAGGGACCTTGAGAGGTCATCTAGTCCAGTCCCCTGCATTCATAGCAAGACTAAGTATTATCTAGACCATCCCTGACAGATGTTTGTCTAACCTGCTCTTAAAAATTTCTAATGATGGAGATTCCACAACCTCCCTGGCAATGTATTCCGGTGCCTAGTCGCCCTGACAATTAAGAAGTCCAACCTAAACCGCCCTGGCTGCAATTTAAGCCCATTGCATCTTGTCCTATCCTCAGAGGTTAAGAAGAACAATTTTTCTCCCTCTTCCTTGTAACAACCTTGTATGTACTTGAAAACTGTTCTCATGTCCCCTCTCAGTCGTCTCTTCTCCAGATTAAACAAAGCCAATTTTTTCAGTCTTCCCTCATAGCTCATGTTTTCTAGACCTTTCATCATTTTTGTTACTCTCCTCTGGACTTTCTCCAATTTGCCCACATCTTTCCGGACGTGTATGGTGATGTATGAAGGGGTGATACAATGGGGTTGCCTGGGGTAGCGGTGGACTGGGCTCAGTGATGCAACAGGTCCCTCCCAGACCTGTGCTTCTGCAGACAGCCTGAAACCATCGCTCCAAATGTGAACGGCCCTCTCCTCTGCCCTCTAAAACCTTCTGCCATCTCTAGGAGGAGCGGGGCCAGTGTTGGGGCCCCATGCGGGTTATGCCTTGCCTGACTTCAGCTCTAGAGTACGGAGGCTGATTTCCCTTTTCCACCAAAGTGCTCCCCCTCCGTGCGCGGCTCAGTCTTGCCCCCGTTGAAATCAATGCACAGATTCTGGCATTTCCTTACTTCTGAGCACCTTGCCACCTTCATGTTCCTTTGACAGAGGTTTTTGTGGGTACTTTCCTACTTTCGGGGGAAAAAAAGCAAACTCAAAAAGCAGAGAAATGATCATGTGGAACCCTATTGACCCCCACGGGGGCAGGGCCGGCTCTACAGGTTTGGCCGCCCCAAGCAGGATAGCAAAAGGGAGAAGCTGCCACTGAATTGCCTCCACAGTGGAAACACTGCCGCCCCTTTCTAACTGGCGCCCCAAGGACCTGCTTGGAACACTGGTGCCTGGAGCCGGCCCTGCACGGGGGCCAGCAGCAGGGACGGCACCTTTAGGCCTGCTGCACAGACCTCTGCTGCTTGAGCTAATGCAATACCTGGTCGCGGTAGAAGGTTGTTATCTCTAGGTGAACTAGCAATTAAAGGGGGGAATGCAATGCATGCTTTGCTGGGCGGGGTTCACAGCTGTTTGCGGGCAGCAGAGGAATGTTAAGATGCAGGAGTTGTGAGTTCAAGTCCAGGTTCTGGTGCCCCCGTGGCCTGTCTCTGGCCCTCTCTGCTCGTATATCCCCCACCACCACCCCAGGCTCCCTGACTCTTCTCACCCTCCACTCTGATCCTTTCTCCCTCCTCTGCTTGGGACCCCTCCACTCCTGCTCTTGTCGCTGCCTCCTTCCTCATCCCTCTGCACTCAAGTCAGGTTGTGGCTACTTTCTCCTTTCTGCATGGGGCACTGAGAACACGGAATAATAACAGAACGCCACTAGCCGTCACCTTCAGCCCCCAACTAAAACCTCTCCAGCGCATCATCAAGGATCTACAACCCATCCTGAAGGACGACCCATCACTCTCACAAATCTTGGGAGACAGGCCAGTCCTTGCCTACAGACAGCCCCCCAACCTGAAGCAAATACTCACCAGCAACCACACAACAGAACCACTAACCCAGGAACCTATTCTTGCAACAAAGCCCGTTGCCAACTGTGTCCACATATCTATTCAGGGGACACCATCACAGGGCCTAATAACATCAGCCACACGATCAGAGGCTCGTTCACCTGCACATCCATCAATGTGATATATGCCATCATGTGCCAGCAATGCCCCTCTGCCATGTACATTGACCAAACTGGACAGTCTCTACGTAAAAGAATAAATGGACACAAATCAGACGTCAGGAATTATAGCATTCATAAACCAGTCAGAGAACACTTCAATCTCTCTGGTCACACGATTACAGACATGAAAGTTGCGATATTACAACAGAAAAACTTCAAATCCAGACTCCAGTGAGAAACTGCTGAATTGGAATTAATTTGCCAACTGGATACAATTAACTTAGGCTTGAATAGAGACTGGGAGCGGATGGGTCATTACACAAAGTAAAACTATTTCCCCATGTTTATTCCGCTCCTCCCCGCCCCCCCGCACTGTTCCTCACAGCGTTCTTGTCAACTGCTGGAAATGACCCATCTTGATTATCACTACAAAAGGTCTTTTTCCCCTATCCTGCTGGTAGTAGCTCACCTTAAGTGATCACTCTTGTTACAATGTGATGGTAACACCCATTGTTTCATGTTCTCTGTGTATATAAAATCTTCCTACTGTATTTTCCACTGCATGCATCCGATGAAGTGAGCTGTAGCCACGAAAGCTTCTGCTCAAATAAATTGGTTAGTCTCTAAGGTGCCACAAGTACTCCTTTTCTTTTTGCTGATACAGACTAACAGGGCTGCTACTCTGAAACAGGATAGACTGTCTCCCTGCTCTCAGCTCTGGTTTCTGTTGCCATTTCAACTCCCAGCCACCAGGAAGAGCAATTTCAAGGATAGTCCTGCTCAGCCCCTGCAGGTCTGGGATGGAACATGTTCAGTGCCAGTGGAATCTTCAGGCAATTTAAAGCTGCCAAACTCTAGAAAAAATTCTTCTGAGCATATGTGGGCTGCAGTGTTTCAGAGGCAAAGAATGTGGTCAGATGTGTGTGGCTTTTCCGGGGGATGGTAAAAGGAATCATGCCATCCCTCTGCCAAATGTCAGATCCCCCCTCCAACATATAAAGGTTTAAGAGTTTCCCTTAAATGGTTTTGATCATTTTGAACATGGGCAAAAACAATGTATGTTTCTCTAACCTCATTCTCAGAAATGTCTGACCCATTTTAGCTGAGAATTTCCCCAAGGAATTCTGCCGGAGGTAGACACCTGGCATGGAAAAGCTCAGCCCGAATGGTTAATGTTTGAAAAGTTATAAGCAACTTTTAAAAGAGTCTTATAATGGGAAGGATAAGACGCCCTTAACTACAGGCATCGTTAGGAGCTCTGCTAAGAATAATAATAAATAAGAGGGCTTGGAAGAATGAGACAAATTCGAGTGTGGAGAGGGAGTGCCAGCTAATAAGTGTAAAAGGAAGGCTAGGACAGACAGCTTTGCAAATATACAGTGTTGTTGTAGCTGTGTTGGTCCCAGGATATGAGAGAGAGGAAGCGGGAGAGGTAATATCTTGTAATGGACCAGTTTCTCTTGGTGAGAGAGACCAGCTTTCGCGCGTACCCGGTGCACCTTTTCTCTCTGATTTTTAGTGTCTAGCAGGATTATGACTGTAAGAGCCCAAGTTCATCGTCTGAAGGCGTTGTGCCGTTTCCCTTTGAGGGTGAGGACTGAGAGGTCAGAGGCAGAGCGATCGCTTTGTGAAAAGTGTCCGCCCACCGGTGACGTGGGGGTTTGGACTTTTATCATTTGTCTGTGTGGGTTCATTTGAGAGACTAGTGGTGTCTGGTTTCACCTGAATGGTTGCGGGTGGTGAATTTAGGGCCCTGGATGAGGCACACCAGGTGTTGTGATAGGCACGTGTGTAGGACCCCTGGATCTTGCGGGCTGTGTTGTGGGGGTGGTTGAGCATAATTAGGCTAGAGAGAAAAAGGGATCTTAGTTTGCCAACAGGAGAGGTGAGATCAGAAATGAATTTGTTAAATTCTCTGTCCTGCACAAAACTTCATCGCAATAATCATCGACTTTTTACCCAAAGGGAAGTAATGCAACCACAGTATCTCGACTCAGCACCTCCGCATCACTGAGTGCTGCGAGCAAATCATAATTTCCTACAAGTTTCACACACCCTCTGCCTTTGGTTGGTCTCTGCTGGGCCCTGTTTCCTGCAACTGGCTTGTAGGCTAATAATAATGGGAGTTATACCAATGTATGTAAGGAAGCAAAACGGAAGCCTTGCAAGGGAGGGGAGATGAGTACTGAAAAGCCGTGGTTTGAATTATTAGAAAAAGTTACTGCATATCTATCCCCATACACACCCTCCCTCTCTCTCTCTTGTGTTGTGTCTTCATCCTTCACTATATCCGTCTGGTCCCCAGATTTCCACTAGGTGGCGCCACACTCCGGTTCAGAGGCCCATAGGAAGACTATGGTCATTCTGGGCAATACGAGCTACCAGATGCGGTTTGTTGGTCCCTGGGACAAAATAACTGGAGGTTTCCACCACACGGAGACCACGAGGACCAGGAGAGAACTCCCCAGCGGGGCTCCACAGAGGCTGGGCAGGGCAGTATGTGTTACCGTTCCTGGGAGAAGAGGTTTCAGTCCAAGGGTGCTCTGCTCTGCACAGCCGGGTTCCACAACCCGGAGTGGGGGGCTGTTCCCAAGGGGTGTGGGAACGAGGGGACGGGGTGGGGGTGCAGCTGAGTCTCTCTGGCATTGGGAACCCCGCTGGGGATGTGGGGGGAAAAAAAGCTCCTCCCCCCCCCCATTTCCACTGCCAGCCTCCTAGTCAGCACATGGAATTGCTCCATTAAATTGACTCAGGTTGGCAGACGCCCCGCTGGGAGTGGTTTGCTCACCTTGTATCTCATAAAGTCACTGGATCTCTTGAATGCATGCCTGGAAGGAACTGCAGCCTGGAAGGGAAACGGCTGGGGAACAGAAGCTCCAGTATTTGGGGACACACGGGCCGGGGCGGAGTTGATCCACCGTATGGATTTGAAATCTCTTCGGTGGGAGGTCTGAGGGCAGCCTGCAAGGTGGACCCAGAATCCCAATGCCTGGAGATGGCTTCCCTGCCGCAAGAGGCCTCCCTAGTCTGTGCCAGAGAGCGAGTACCACCCCCACACCCCCCAGCGGTAAATCAGGCCTCTATGGGGCTGCAGTGTACCTGGTAAACTGTGGAGAGAAGCCATCTCTCACAAATCCATCCTTCTGCTCCCAGCTCCCCATGAATCAGCAAGGCGGTGAGAAGGAAGTTATTGGTGGGTTATAAATTAGACCTTAGGCAAGCTGCAGACAGCTGATGCTGTATTACCAGGGTCCAGAGAGACTCCTGAACAGCACGGCCTCTGATTTCCCAGCATGACAAAAGAAAAAGGGGTCTTTAAATTCCCCACCACCTATACACTCTATAATAATTGTATCCCAATTCCGTTCCATTCCTCTTCACCGGGGGGACAGGTGAGAGACACTTCATTATTTTAAACCAGCGGGTCGTTCTCAGCCCAAAAAGGGGCTTCAGTCCCAGCTTCTGGAAGCTTTCTTCCCGCTCGTCCCCATCGTGTTTACATTACCACGGTTTGCTCCATCCGGAGCTGGAGAAATCGGGAGAAGAGGAGTTCCAGTCTAGACACAATCCTTCCCACGCTCACGGTAGCAGAGTGTTAGGTCGTTTTTTTTAAAAAACGCAGGTCATTGGAGTAGGGGGACATCCAAGGAATACATTGGACGATCCCCGCCCCCCCGTGTGCGTACACACACACCACACACACACTTCACAGTCTCTGTGAGTGTCATACCAATCAGCGTCTCCCATCCATCACATCACAAGGCGGCGCTGGGAAATCTGACTAAGACGCAGGTTCCGTGACAAATGCTGAAGCAAAAGACTCTCTGGGAAAGTTGATCTGGCTTTATTTTAAATGGATCCTGCCTTTCTAAACAACCCTCCTTCCCCCCCGCCCCCGACCCCCCAGACTCTGTAATCATTGCTTTAAAAACGCCGTCACACGTCTCGGGAAGGATGGGAGGGCGACGCTTGGAAAAGGCGGAGATCAAAAGCATCTGTCCGATCTGTCATATGTACATCATCTCACGGACTGAGATCTGCCATGTCGAGAAATCTCTGCACATGTCCATTATCTGTACCTGTAGCCGAGGGAGAGAGAGCTCCGTGGCGATATCTAGCTGTCTCCAATCCACACAGAAATCTCTATATAAGACAGAGCGGTACCTCTCTATAACCTAGATACACATAACCTACAGCGAATACCGAGAGCGAGCTCTACCTAGTTCTGTAGGCCGCCAAATCTAGCCACCCATCCCTTATATAAAGTGTCATATTTATATTCTATGTGTATACCTCTGAGATACAACATAAATATGATAAATGTAGGTGTACATGTTAGAGATAAATGGCTAGATTTCTCTGCTTAGCTACCTAGACCTCTCTCTGTATTATATAGAGGTTAGAGAGAGATCTATAGTAAATACAGGTATATATCTGTGAGATTGATCTAATACAGAGAGATCTATATCGCTATATAACATGAAAGAGAGAATCTATGTAGATAAATCCAGCCACCTATCTCTAATATAAACCGAAATGTATCCTAGCTCTGTCAATCTGACAAGTATATACCTGTATTTAATATACAGAGATCTCTATCTCCATATTAGAGAGAGGGAGCGTTCTAGCTAGGTAGCAAAATCTAACCATCTGTCTCTAATGTATACGGAGATCTAGCTGCTACGAATACAGAGATCGTTATCTATCATTTTATCTATCTGTGCCCTTGTTATCTGTTCTTATATCCAGACAAACCACATGGCTAGATATATACTTCAGGGTCTTTTATCCACCAGGCAATTAAATCGTTTTAGTCTTTTCAGTTCTCGTTTAGCTTTTGCAGGACACCTGTCTGATGTTTTTATTATTTTTATTTCTTTACTGTCAAAAAGCCTTCCTGGTGACATCTTCCCCCCCATCCCGCTCGACCCCAAAGTCAGAGTCTTCTGCCTCCTGCGGAAAGAATGGGAGAGAGTTGGGAGCGAAGGTAAGAAGCCGCTTGCCAGAGGGGATCGATATCCTGTGAAAAGTAATTATTGAGGCATAAATTTATCATAAGGGTGATCACCAGTAAAATATCTCTTGGCGACATTTTAATTTAAAATCAAACTGGAAAAGCTAAAAGAGAAAATTCCTTAACAAGCAGAAAAATAACGGCAGCCCCGGAACACTTCATTATATGTTCCGGGAGAGCTCCATCATATTCTCTGAGAATGGCTAAGCTTTGCTCTTCTGGTAGACCCTATGCCTCTGATTTATGGAAATGACTTGCAAATCCATAAATGTAGTTTGCAGTGACAGCCTTGCATATCACTAGTAGTTCCTTTAAAGCATGCAACGAAAAATGATTCATATCTGGCTGGAGCTGGACTCTGTCTTTTCCAAGGGTGGAGTCTTGTGTGTCTGTTTTGCAAGGGTTTCCATGTTGAACTCAGTGATGTATTGGGCGTGCTCCCTGTATCTATGATCCATCTACCACTAACAGAATCACATGGACACCCAGCTCTGGATCTGTCAATGTACAGACTGTACTCCAGAACTTCCCGCTTGGTCAGGGCTGAAGATAATCATTTCAGGGGTTCTGGGTTGGAATCTGCAGCATCAGAGATGTCTTGAAATTGTCCTTTCGGGTGCAGCGTTTCCTCTTGAATGTGCATCCGACTTCTGAAAGAGTGTGTGACGCAGGTAAGAGCGCCAATGACGATAGCAAGAAGAGGATAGAAAGTGAATTGCTACTTATACGTCTCGTGGTTAATTTCGCCTTGCTTTCAGCCCCGAGTCCTCGAATCTTCAAAAAACTTCCTCGTTTCGAATCGCTTGGTGATTTGGGGTGAGAATCTGATTTATCGTTTTGTACACACACATCCACCTGCCTTCAGACTGAATGTAAATGGAACCACACCTGCTCCATATGTCTGAAGAGTTCCTAATTCCTGACCCAGTAGAGAGTCAAGACAGCCAAAGGGCAAGACAGTCTTGAGTCTAAAGTGAATTACAAGAATCAGGAGACGTGGCTTTTACTTCTGTCTGCCACAGAATTGTCTGACCTTGGAGATGACCTTGCTTGTGCCTCGGTTTCCCCATCTATAAGATGGGGGGAATACTGCCTTAAACTCACAGGGGTGTCCGGAGACTTGCATGAAAGATGTCCCCAAATGCAAAGTATCATTAGGAGCCCACAAGCACGGCATTGTAACCTTGCAGTTGGCGACTCTTCCTACTGGGCGTCAGTATCTTTCCTGGATTAAAGAAACGCGGTTTCCAAATAATGATGATAATCAGAACGAAGATGCTCCTCGCACATTCTGGGTTTCCTTCCCCCTCCCCCTCCCGCAAACGGGAAACTATCTAATGCTCAGTTCTCTCTTCAACGTCTCTTCGCATCAGCCTTCGTTCGCCCAGCAGTCCCCAGGCACCGGCGGGCGGGCTGGTTTAGTGATGCATGACCAGATCTCCTGTCCAGGGGAAACAGAAGACCCTTGGTAAAAACAGTGACGCTGCTTCATATGTAATTAGGCTTCAAGTTGGCGGCTACTTCCTTTAACTCACAATTGGGGCGGCGGGGGGGAGGAGGAATCTAAGCCCTGGCAGGGGAAGAAATCAAATATAGCGACTG